>NW_025421463.1:2959166-5918333 GCF_011764305.1 Mustela putorius furo
GCCGGCGGCCGGAGCTGCAGCTCCCTGAGCCCCGCCGTGCGTGGGGCCCGAGATCGCGGTGGGAGGTGGGAGCACCTTCGGCGGGTTTCTGTTGTGAATGCCCAGCGCATTTGGGGCGTCTGCCATGATTTCCGGAAATAACCTTACGTAGTACTCCCAAGTGTCCCCATATTTAAAAAGTATTTTCATTCTATTTGTGTTTAAAACTTTATTCTTGCAAATTAACAGTTTTATCGGTGATTTGGAAGGTTACACGGTAAAAGACTAACTTCTCGAGCACGGGCGTCTGTGGATTAGATGCTTTCTGTGAGACTGCCGTGCCTTGGTGTGTATCTGTATATATTATTTGATATTCAGAGACTCTAAAGAGTTCGTCTACTGTTTCAATGAGATCTAACGGCTTTTGACAGTGGGTTTCATTTGTAAACTGCTTGAAGACTGTGACATTCAGGCACAGGCCTGGCTGGTCGGCTGGGCCTCCTCTGAGCTCCGGGCCTGGGCCTCTCTGGAGTGGAGACAGCTGTGGGGCCACCTTCTAACCAGCCTTAGTCCTTTCCGTAGCAGAACACTGTAGAACGTCCCATGTCTTTCCAGCAGCTGCAGACTCCAGCCCTCCCCATTCCTCGCCAGCACACGGAAGCTGGGTCTCACCCCAAGCAGCGGGGTCCCTTTGAATGGCCTTAGTCATCGGGAGCGCGCCGGCAGGGGGCGCTGTGCCGCAATCCCGGGGCGGTGGGGGGTGGGGGTGGGGGGGTGGAGGCAGGAAAACCTCTGTTTTGTGTAACTCAGACATCGGTGAGGTGGCCGCCGCCATCACAAGCTGTGCATTTTCTCAGTGTTTCCAGTGAGCTTGATGTCTTGCTTGGAAAGTGGATGCGCATCTGTGTTTGTCATGAAAACTTACCAGCAGAAATCCTCATTCCTTTGCTACAGATTTACCAAAAATTGTCAAGTCTTTTCAGTTAGGAGTTTCTTCAAATGTATAGTATTTTAGAAAAAAAAAAATCAATAAACAGTTGATCTGGTGAGTGTGACTGTCCCAGAGCCGTGCGTCCCTCACGCTCCCGTCAGCTGGTGGCCCTGTCTTTGTTGGCATCTTCCAGCTCTGGAGCTGGTGAGATCCCGGGCACGTGACTGCTCCCCCCCCCCCCAAGGGCTCTGTGCCCTGCCCGTCCAGAGCTTGGGGACTTGAGGCACCTAAGCCCTTCGAGACTCCCCTCTCCCCAAAACCTGCTCCTCTGTGGCCTGGGCTTCCCCAGTGTAGACGGCAGCCAGCCCGGTGCCTCTCCCTCCCTGAGGCCGAACAGCAGGACCCATCACCTGGGCTTCTTTGAACACATTCCCTGAGCGCCTGCTGGGCCCTGGGCCCTGTGCTCTGCTCACACAGTGTCTGCAGTAGCGTGCCGGGGGGCTCAGCCGGTTGTCTGCCTTCGGCTGGGGTCAGGATCCCGGGGTCCTGGGTCATGGAGCAGTGCCAGGCTCCCCGCTCAGCAGGGAGTCCACTTGTCCCTCTCCCTCTGCCCCTCCCCCAGCTTGTGCTCTCCATCCCTCCCTCCTTCCCTGTCCCTCTCACTTGAATAAAATCTAAGTAAATAAATAAAGCCTGCCCACCTCCGGACATCCTGTGTGTGGGCTGAGCTCCGTGTTCCATTTGACAGAGGACACAGACGCTCCAAGAGCCGCACTTCCTCCAAGGTGTCCCTGCTGGTCTGTGGCACTAAAGTGTATCCTGTGGGATCTGCGCCCTCGCTGGGGTGACAGGAGTTGAAAGAAGGCCAGGGCAAGGCCTGAGAGAGTTGTGAGGCCTGTCGCAGCCCGACACGCCGCACCCAGTAAGACTCGTCCGGAAAGGTGCCCCTCCGGTCAGCGGGCCCTCAGAGGAGCAAGGCAGGCCGCTGCCGGCGCCCCGCTGCTTGCCTGGCTCAGGAATGGCAGAGAAGGATCTGATGGGTGATGGGGCCCCTACTCTCCGCTTAGGAGGACTTGGAGCCCATCGGAGCTGCCTCCGCCGGGCCCAGGTTGCCACAGACCCCAGGTAGGACAGGGCGGAAGGGAGGCGTCAGAGCGGGCTCCCAGCCCCCACAGCGGGACCTGGGCCGGCCAGTCGCGGGTGCTTGGTGCTTCACGTACTGCCATGACCGCTGTGGGGGAGGCTGGCGTCACCCCGCTTTGCCGAAGACCCGGGAGGTCTGGAAACTCAAGTTCCACAACTCGCCCAAGCTCCCATGACAGAACTCCGGGATTCTGGAGGGCAAGACCGTCCTGGCTCTCCGACTGCAGACGCAGGGGTCGGGGGAGGTGAGCAGGGGGAGCCCTCCGAAGTCAGGATGAAACCACCTGCGCTCTGCCGGGCCCCTTCTCAGCCTGTCCTCTCCGAGTTCCTGCAAGAAATCCTGCAGGGCCCTCCCTGCCTACCTGCCTACCTGCCCTCTCCCATCCTGGCCCTCAGGGGCCAGCTCGGGAATCCTAACTCAGCGCACGGCTTCCCGAGGCGACAGTGGCGCGGGCCTTCCTGGCTGGAGGCTTGGAGGGAGGTGGTAACTGGGACCGAGGTGATGCAGGATCACCTGTCCTCCTGGTCCCCAACCAGATGCTTCCAGCGTTCTCGGCGGCCCCTCCCACACCCTTCATGCTGGGCCACCAAAACCCTCTTTGTCCCTCTGTCCTTCCCTTCCCCAGAGCCACTACCTGGGGCCAAGCTGCCCCTTCTTCCCCGGAATCACTGCTCGGTGCGCGCTGCCTTCCCGGATCCCAGGACCCTCAGCAGCCTGCCCAGTCCCTTCTCAGTGGAGGGTGCGAGTGGGTATTTCATCTTCCCGTCAGCCCCCTGGGCATGGCCAGAGGACAAGCAAGCTCCAGTGGGTGACCCGGGCAGAAATCTGGCTCTGCAGCAGCTTGAGGGAAAACACTAGGCTTTCTGAGTCCCTTGAGAGCGGACCGAGGCCTGGGCTTCCCTGCAGGCTCTCCGCCGCCTAAGCTCGTGCAAGGCCTCTCCCTGTGCCTGCACGGCGCCTTGCTGGGTGACCGGTGGTTTGGGGCTCTGCGGAGGCCTCAGTACTAGGGACAGACATGGAGGGGACCACTTAATCCATCAGAATGGGGGTGGGTGGAGGTTGAGAAGGGCCCCCATGGGGCACTTAACCAACCCCTGCCTTGTTCATGGGAAAACAGGCCAAGTGAGGGGCAGGAGTGACATGCCCATGGTCACAGAGTGAGCGGCTGGGCGAGCTGAGTAGCCCTTCCTGGCAGGGAATCAGCTGGCTCTCTCCCTGGATCATAGTCATTCACCATGCAATTATTGAGCACCTACTGTGTGCAAGTCTAGGTGGTGACAGGAGGAAAAATGAAGGGACCCAAGTTTGCCTTTGGGAAACTCCAGAAAGCTCAGAGAGAGTCCAAGTCACTTTGACATCAGGAAGGATGGGGCAGGATGGTCCCCTGAGAGTGTGCCTGGTGGATTCTGGAGGCCACCCTACAAGTCTCAGGGAATTAGGACAAACAGGGTCCCCAACCCAGCTCCAAGGCCCTTGGGGGCACAGTACTACAGGGTCCTTGAGCTGTTCCCCGCACTTGCAGTGGGAAGCATCCCTGCCTGGCAAGAGGTCAGAGTGGACCACAAACGGGGGGGGGGGTACCCCCACTCTTGTATGACCAGATGCCTAAGTGAGTGCCTGAGCCTCACTCCATAAAGTGGGGACGACCTGGGGTGTGTCCAGAAGCGGGACACCTTGCTGGGCAGGTGCCCTGGCCTCAGCCTCCCTTCCCCCAGACAGCCGCAGGAGGTTCACGCCCCCCTCCACTTTCTGTTTTCCCTTAGAAGGGCAGGCAGTGACTTCTGGGCTGGAGCTCTGTGGTCTCTGTGGTGGCAGGAAGACCGCTTGGCAGGGCCCAGGCCATAGCACCTGGGGGACACATGTGGGGCACCGGTAGAGAGATCTGCGGCTGGGATGGAGGCGCTCCACTCCCCCTGGGAGGACAGGCCTGGGCCAAGCCGAATCTGGCAGGCCTCTTATTGAGGTTCAAGGTCATCCTCCACCAGGCAGGGCCGCTGCCAAGCACAGACTTAGAGGAACCAGGCTGACAGAGGACAGGCAGTTTCTCCCCCGACCCTTTCCATGCAACCTTGGGCTTAACATTTATCAGCCACATGCCAGGTGCAGGGCTAAGCACCTTTCTCTGCAAAGGGTCATATAACCCTCCTCGCTATGTGCGAACGCCATTTTGCAGATGAGAAAACAAATCAGAGAAGTTGAGCAACTTGCATGAGGGCGTACAGCAAGTTAGGGGCAGGGCTAGGGTTTCAACTCCTGCGCCTAACTCCAAAAGCTCCTGTACCCCTGCAGGACTTGTTACAACCCAGCTTGCTGGACCACGTTCTAGAGTTTCTGACTTATGACACGGGGGATGAAGTTGAGAGTTTGCGTGTCTAGCAAGTCCCTGGTGATGCTGACCCAGGACCACACTTTGAGAGCCACTGGTCCAAAGAGCAAGAACCAGCTGATACCCAAAGTACCAGCAATTCCCTGTGCTCTCGACGTGTTCATAGAAGCAGATGCTCCCCACCCAGCTCTGGGACACGGGAACTGGGTCCTGGGCACCTAGAGACTGATTGCCCACGGTCTGGCCCAAGGAGGTGGGGAACGTATGTCCAAGGAGAGCCCAGGAAGCAAGGGACACAGGCCAATGTGACATCCCATCCCTGGCCGTTCCTATGATTCCCGGGCAAGGGGCAGAGAAGGTGCTGTGGCAGCAGGTAGCAGAGGGAGCGGTGTCCCACCAGGGTCAGATGGGCCCCCGTGTCACCGATGAGCTGCCTGTCCTCAGGTAAGCCCCTCCCTCTCCCTGACCCTCCATTTCCTCATCTGGACGAGGGGGACATGGGTCCTACCTTTTCTCTTTCATGATCCTGTGCGGCCTGGAGTGTGAGAGTGCTTGATAAAACACAAATCTGGGAAACGGTGGTATGGAGGTAGTCTAACCCCAAGGGCTGACCTCGGAGACTCCAAATCCTCCCCCAACCAGTCACCCAGCACAAACGCCTCCAAGCCACAGACGCCTGTATGAAACTATGCAGGGAAGCTGGGGTTTCCACAGCAGAATCTGACAGAAGAGGTTTTTCTTCTCTGAAACTCAACAAGAGTCTTACAAAGGTGTAAAAATGAAGTCGATGGTTGAAAGCATAGACTGTGAGGTTCTCTTGCCTGCGCTCAGACTGGACTCCAACTGTGTGACCTTAATGAGCATCGTGGGCCTGACAGAAATACTTAATCTCTCCAAGCCTCGGTTTGCTCACTGATAAAATGGGAGTAAGGGCAGTTAACATTTGTTATTTCAGATGTGCCAGACCCTGTCCTAAACCCTTCAACGTTTATTAACTGTCTGGATTCTCACAGCGGCCCCACGAACAGGTAAATGTTATCACTCCCAGTTTTACAGGCAAGGCCCTTGACGCACAGAGAGGTTAGGTAACTTGCCCAAGAAGTGACAGCCGCCAGGCGGCCGAGCGCGCATTCAGACGCAGCAGGTGCAGTACAGGCCCTGCCCACTAGGCTGTGCCGTTGGACTGCGAGGGCGAGGATGTCCGCCGTGGTCTAGGCCCGGTCAGTGACACCTACCAGGACTGGAGGTCCCCACTAGGGAGCCACCAGTCCTGAAGGGCCCTCCACGGCAGCAACGGCCCGACCGTGCCATCACTGTCCCTCCCACTGAACTCAATTTCCTCGGTTTGGGGACCCACCCGTCACCTCTAGTCCCAGACCTCCTCTCTTTGGTGCTCCTGGAGCTAGATGGAAAAGATAAAATGAAATCCATTTCGGCCTATCCGATGAAATTCAGATTATACGGTTTCAGACATGTTCAAATCCTTTGTGGGAAGGACTAGGAAATGAACAAGGGACGGGACGGAGGAACAGATGAACCGCGTAACTCATGGGGCTCTCTTGGAGCAAAGGATAACTGATGGGCAGACGCGGTGTGGCCCCGTGTGGCCCTCGGGGAGGTGACAAGACAATCAGTCAGCAAGGCAAACAAAGCTGACTGTAAGCCAGACCCTGCACGGCTCACCGGGACACCTCCAGGTCAACCGGTCAAGGTCAAGACAGCCAGGCCTCTCCTGCCCCTCCCGGGCATTTTCCAATAACAATGTTAATAGTTTTCACTTAATTGTAAAGGGAACAAAGGTGGAGATGGAAATTCGGAAATAAGCAGAAGTATTCTGAAAAACAAAGCCCCCACATGGTCCGGAAGTCCAGGGGCAACACTGCTGATACTCTGGGTTTTTTTTCTAGTCTTTTTTTCCATCCGTACGCAGGTGTAGGGCATGTATTCTCTTGCGGTTGTCATTGATGTGTGTGTTTTGCAGAACTGGGCTCCTACTGTAAATGTGGTGTGGAACCCTGCTTCTTTACCATTTCACGGGCATTTTCTCATGTCCCTAAATATGCTTAACTTAAAAATAGAAATGTTTAACGGGGCAGGATATTCCATGGGTCCTAAGTCCCATATCCCTGAGCGTTTGTTTCCCCGTTTGTTTTCATTTTTTAGATATAATTTACATACAGTAAAATGCACCCTATTTAGTGTACAGTCATTTTTTAAAAAGATTTTATTTATTTATTTGACAGACATACATCACAAGTAGGCAGAGAGGCAGGCAGAGGGTTCGGGGGCGGGGAAGCAGGCTCCCCACCTGTTATACCCCAATAATGGGTTCGTGATTAAAGGAGCGAGACTGATACAAAGCGAAGGTCAAGCAAAGCTTTATTTCGTGCCAAGCGTCAAGAATCTAACCGAACGTTCGAGGCCGCAACTCTTAGAAGAGAGGGCGACCCTCCTCTGTTTCACAGGCTAGCTTTTAAGGGCAAAGGCCATGCGGTCGGGCCTGGCCACGCACAGGTGGCCAATGAGATTGTAACACACACAGGGAACTCCACAGTGATGCTAGGTGACCAACTGAGTTACAATTTACCCTAGTAGACATTTGAACCAGCCTATTACACCTTGACTGGGATTGGCGCCCAAAGGGCGGGGCCCATACTCCTTGGTAACCAGGGAGACAGTATGCATGCCCCCCACTGATCGGAGGTCTCCACCTGGCCTGACCCACCTTTGTATCTGGGCTTTGTTACCTGTAAATCCCCTGGGGGAAGGGGAGCAGGGACAGTTTCTAAATAGGTCCCTTACACCACCAAGCGGAGAGCTCGATGCGGGGCTCGATCCCAGGACCCGGAGATCATGACCTGAGCGGAAGGCGGAGGCTCAACCCACTAAGCCACCCAGGCGCCCCTACAGTCAAGTTTTGACAAACACGTTGCCGTGCAACCGCCCCCACAATCAAGAAATAGAACCGTTCCATTGCTGCCCATGTCCTGGTTTCTCCGTAATTCAACCTTTCCTTATATCCTTGACCCTGGGAAGCTGCTAATCTGTTCTATGTTTCTATGGTTTTGCCTTTTCCAGAATGTCCTGTGAATGGAATCATACAGTATGCAGCCTTTGTCTTCCCTTCTTTTGGGTCACATAATTAATTTGAAATTCATCCATGTGGTTTCATGCAGCAGTCATCGTAGGTGGTCTCTGGGTATTGAATTCACCATGTTTGCTGATCCATTTGAAGGATATTTGGGTTGTTTCTGGATTTTAATGATTACAAACACCTTTGTTATGAACATCCAGGTACATGTTTTTGTATAAATATAAGTTTTCATTTCCTTTTGTAATTATTTTTGCTAATATTTTAATATTGCAAATATTACAGCAGTAAGCAATTATTACCCCAAATCCTTGATCCCATTAATGGAAGTAATGGCATCAATGTACATTTTTTAAAAATCAATCAATAACATCAACTCAATCACAAGAGTCTTTAAATATTTTACCGCCTAAAATGGGGCATTTGTGAATCTCTAAGTGTATACTGCCTCAGCAGTAAAGGGGTTTGTGGAAATCAGATAGTGGTGATGAGGGAGCAGGAGGCTGGCTGAGGACAAAGCAAGAGCTGGCGCCTTGCACCCCCCCCTTCATCCGCTCCCCTCCATAGGTGTAGCATTCCTCAGGCACCCCTGACTGCCATAAAACGATAAATAGTTAACTTGCTGAGATCACAATCCTGCAAGACAGGAGTCTCCTTTGGTTTGCAAATGTCCTTGAGATTACAACAAAGAAGTTACCTTATCAATAGCCCAATTTCCAGGGACACAGAACTCAGTTCCTCAAGCCCTGATGTCACCCTCCCCTCCACACCCCACCGAACCTGACTTAGGTTCTGGGACTTCATCAGTGGTGCTCACAATTCTACGCATTTTCCTTTTACTTTTTCTTTTTTTAAGATTATTTATTTATTTGAGAGAGAGCGAGCAAGGGAGAGAGAGCACAAGCAGGGAGAAACAGACTCCCGGTACTCCAGGATCATGACCTGAGCTGAAGGCAGAAGCTTGACCGACTGAGCCACCCAGGCGCTCCCATCTGCTCATGGTCAAATGTACCTGACCTGTGAGAAACCGTGTCTTCTCTTCTGCACTAACTGAAGTTCACTGGCATCCCCCAGGGACAAGGGACAAGATCTGTGCCTATTTGCACTTTGTGATTCATCATATGAATGTCCAGAAAAGTCTAGTTTTTCCTGAGAGTGGCGTCTGCGTTTCAGCAAGTTCCTATTTTACTGAATGAACTAAACGGACTAAACGCTGTTTCACGGGGCCAGAGGCACATCAGGATTGTTGGGCTGGCAGGAAGGGCTACCAAAGATGGCGAAAATTCCCGCCACAAGACCTGAACTCGGACAGGAGAACAAAGGACCAAGATGGCGAAAGTTCCCGCCACACCACCTGAGCTCGGACAGGAGAACAAAGGACCAAGATGGCGAAAGTTCCCACCACACCACCTGAGCTCGGACAGGAGAACAAAGGCCCAAGCAGGAACCTGAGACCCCCGCCCTGGGCTCCTGTGGACCAATGGGATCCCGATGAGCAGGAGGGATATCCAAATAAGGGAAACTTGCCAAAAGACCCCTGAGCTTTCCCCAAGACCCCTTAAAAGCCCCCTCCTCCCTGCCTTGGGCGCGACTTCCCCCACTCTGCTTTCCAGAGTTGCCGAACCTTGCCCGAGGGTGCCCACCTCCTCCCGGTGCAACTTTCTCGGCTCCCCTTCACCTGGGCCCTGAAACTTCACCGGAGAGAACCTTTAATAAACCTTGCCTTACACTCACTTTGCCTGGTGTTGTGTTTATCTCGTCGGAAAAAACCTTACATTTGGTGCCGAAACCCGGGAGGAGATTGAGCCCCCACCCCAGTGGGGCGGCTCTCTCCTTTCCCTAGCCGGACCGGACCTGCCTTTCCGAACGCCACTTCTGAAGCCGTGGTGAGTTTCCCCGATTCTGCGCCCCCTTCCGGAAAGCCCTGCCTTAATCGCGGCCGCGTCAGGGCGGACCCCGCCGGTCACCAGGTGACCTCCGTGACTCCGAGAGGCTGGGAGACGTCCCTACCTCTACGGCAGTCGATACAGTTTTTCCTCAACCCAGTGGTGGACGAGGGGACGCCTTCCTCCAGCCCTTGGGTTGCCTGGCAACGAATCATGGGGACCTCCCAATCCAAATTCGATTCTAAAACACCCCTAGGGTGCCTGCTGGCCAATCTTAAGACCCTGGAACTGGACCAGGACTTGCGTAGGCGACGTCTCATACATTATTGTACCGTCGCTTGGCCGCAATACCAATTAGACAATCGGTTCCAGTGGCCTCCGGAAGGCACATTTGACTATCAGATTCTCATGGACCTAGGCAACTTCTGCAAACGCCAGTGCAAATGGGTCGAGGTCCCTTATGTCCAGGCTTTCTGGACCCTGCGCTCTCGCCCCTCCCTCTGCTCTCACTGCTCCACCTCTCAGGTCCTCCTGGCCCGCTCCCCTCCCCCTACCCTGCCACCCACTGCTCCTAAAGACCTGGACCTCTCCTCCCCGTCTCTCCTCTCTGATTCTCCCCTCTCTGAACCTCCGGAGAGCTTTACCCACCCGCCGACGAGAGAGGGGCCCCCGGCTCCTCTGCCTCCTCCTCCTTATCGCGATCCCCCACCCCAAGGCCCCCTCTCTCCCTACGCCCCCTAATCCTCCCGCCGCTCCAATCACCCCCCCTTTCGGTCCCTTCCACCCCCTCCACCCTTTCCACCCCTTCCACCTCGACTCCCGTCTCATCCCCTCAACCCCCAAAACCTGAGTCTGCTCCTGATGCGGCCCCCCCGGAACCTTCCCCTACATCCCCTCCAGCCTCCCCTCCCATCTCCACCCGCACTAGGGCTCGAAAACCCTCCCCTGAGTTAGTCTGCCCCCTAAGGGAGGTTGCTGGAGCTGAGGGAGTTGTTCGAGTTCATGCGCCCTTCTCTCTACAGGACCTTTCCCAAATTGAGAAGCGTTTGGGCTCCTTTTCGGCCAGTCCTGATAACTATATTAAAGAATTCCAATATCTGGCCCAAGCCTATGACCTCACCTGGCATGATTTACACGTGGTCCAGACCACCACCCTCACCACAGAGGAGAGGGAACGCATCCAGGCTGCTGCCCCGGGAGCACGCAGACCAGGTCCATCTCACTGATGCTGCCATGCCAGTTGGGGCCCAGGCAGTCCCAGCCGTAGAACCAGGTTGGGATTATCAGGATGGCCAAGATGGCCGCCGGCGCCGCGACCGCATGGTCCAATGTCTCATAGCTGGCATGCGGGCAGCTTCTAATAAGGCCGTTAATTATGACAAGATCAGGGAGATTGTCCAGGCCCCTGACGAAAACCCCGCTATGTTTCTTAACCGATTGACTGAGGCCTTAACCCAGTACACTCGCTTGGATCCTGCCTCCCCTGCGGGGGCCACGGTACTGGCTACTCATTTTATTTCTCAATCGGCGCCGGATATACGGAAAAAGTTAAAGAAGGCTGAGGAGGGCCCTCAGACCCCCATTTCTGACTTGGTGAAAATGGCATTTAAGGTTTTTAATTCCCGTGAGGAGGCGGCTGAGCTTAAACGACAAGCCAGACTCCAGCAAAAGGTTCAGTTGCAGACCCAAGCCTTGGTAGCAGCCCTGCGGCTTGCCGGCTCTGGGAGCCAGCAGAGAGGGGCAACCAACCGCACCCCCCCCGGGGACCTGTTTCAAATGCGGGGCCGAGGGACACTGGGCTCGCCAGTGCCCCAATCCAAAGCCGCCAACTCGGCCTTGCCCTCAATGCCATTTGATGGGCCACTGGAAATCCGACTGCCCTAACCTCGGGGTATCTTCGGCGCCTCAACGTGGGGGACCCCCCGAGACAGTAAGTCCGGCCTTTCAACTGCTTGGATTGGAGGACGACTGACGAAGCCCAGACTCGGCCACCCCTCTCACCCAGGCCGAGCCCAGGGTTACGCTCCAGGTAGCGGGTAAGTCCATCTCTTTTTTGCTGGACACGGGGGCTACCTACTCTGTTCTGCCTTCCTACTCGGGACTTACTCGAACCTCACCAATTACTGTTATGGGGATCGATGGGACCTCCTCCAACCCTAGGGTGACCCTTCCCCTTACCTGTAGCCTGGATGGGTTCCCTTTCTCCCACTCGTTCCTAGTCATTCCTTCCTGCCCGGTCCCTCTACTGGGTAGGGACATTCTCCGGAAACTGAGGGCAACTATCTGTCTCTCACCTTCTTCTCCTCCCTCCACCTCAACCCGTCTCATCTTACACCTCTCCACTCCCTCGACCCCCGCTCCAGATGACCTACCTACTGTAGACCCTCAGGTGTGGGACATCTCTGAGCCCATCATCGCTTCCCACCTTACCCCCGGTTAAAGTACAGCTTAAGGATAACTCTAAGTTTCCCTCTCGAGCTCAGTTTCCTATTTCCTTAGCCCACCGCCGGGGCCTGAAACCTATCATAGAACGGCTTAAACGTCAGGGACTCCTGATCCCCATCAGTTCTCCCTGTAACACCCCTATCCTCCCAGTACGCAAGCCCTCAGGGGCTTATCGACTGGTGCAAGACCTTAGGCTTATTAATGAGGCCGTGGTCCCCCTCCACCCAGTTGTTCCTAACCCCTACACCCTATTGTCTCGCGTTCCTCCAAACACCTCTCACTTCACTGTACTGGACCTAAAAGATGCCTTTTTCACTATCCCCCTGCACCCTGATTCTTACTTTCTCTTTGCCTTCACCTGGGAGGATCCCGACACACACGTTTCTGGACAACTAACTTGGACTGTCCTACCCCAGGGGTTCAGGGATAGCCCCCACATTTTCGGCCAGGCCTTGACTACAGATTTACAGCAGTGCGCCCTTAAGGCCAGCACTCTACTACAGTATGTGGATGACCTCCTCCTCTGTAGCCCCTCCCTCTCGGTCTCCCAAGACGACACTTCCACCCTACTTAATTTCCTGGGGGCCAAGGGATATCGAGTCACCCCCTCTAAAGCCCAATTGTGTGCCCCTTCGGTTACCTATCTGGGCATACTCCTGACTCCCACTTCTAAGTCCCTTACTGGGGACCGCATAAGACTCCTCCAAGAACTCCAACCTCCCCAAACGGCGGATGAGATACTATCTTTTCTTGGGTTGGTCGGGTTCTTTAGACATTGGATTCCAAATTTCTCTATCCTGGCCCGTCCTCTGTACCAGGCAGCTAAAGAGACCCCCCAGGGTCCCCTGACTGATCCCACTTCAATCCGTCAGTCATTCCTTAAGCTGAGAGACCGCCTTACCACCAGGCCAGTTTTAGCCCTACCTGATATCTCTAAAAACCGTTCCATCTCTACACCGATGAGCGCTCCGGCTCTGCCACCGGCCTCCTAACACAACAGGTGGGACCTACGCATAGGGCTATAGCCTACCTATCCAAGCAACTGGATGCCACCGCCCGGGGATGGCAACCTTGCCTCAGAGCCCTAGCGGCAGCCGCTTCTCTTACAAAGGAGGCCCTTAAACTTACCTTAGGGCAGCCTATCACGGTCTACTCTCCCCACCGACTCACAGACCTCCTTAGCCACCGATCTCTGGCCCATCTGACTCCTTCCCGTCTTCAACTATTCCATCTGCTATTTCTAGAAAACTCTTATATCTCTCTCTCTACCTCCCCCCCGCTTAAACCCCGCGACTTTACTACCTATACCCTCACCCACCCCGGAACCTGTTCACTCCTGCCTACAACTTATAGAAGACCTCACTCCTCCCCATCCCGGTCTCTCTGATCAACCACTATCCAACCCTGACCGCGTGCTCTTCGTAGATGGCAGCTCCCTCCTGGCCTCAGATGGCCAGAGGCACGCTGCTTATGCTGTAGTCACTATGGATGCGGTATTAGAGACAGCTCCCCTCCCAATCGGAACCACTTCCCAGAAGGCTGAACTCGTAGCTCTCACCAGGGCATTACACCTGTCGAAGGGACAACGAGTCACCATTTACACTGACTCTAAATATGCCTACCTCATAACTCACACACACTCTGCTCTTTGGCAAGAACGGGGGTTCCTAACTACCAAGGGCACCCCTATAGCTAATGGACCCCTCATTGCCAAGTTGCTTGAGGCCCTTAGTCTGCCCACTGAGGTAGCAATTGTCCACTGCCGAGGCCACCAAACAACCAGGGATCTGGTCTCCCTAGGCAACAACAGGGCAGACTCAGTGGCCAGACAAACGGCCCTAAGTACCCCTGTGTCTCCTATCCTCTTTCTTAACACCCCTCACCAGCCTTCCTACTCTACAGAGGAAAACACAAGCCCTCCAGGCACGGGGAGGAAAAATTGGAGATAAAGGGTGGATCTACATTCAGGACAGGATTGCCCTGCCAGGCAATCTGGCGCACACCCTAATTACTGACATCCACCGATCCCTCCATATTGGCCCAAAGGCTCTCCACCAATTTCTTCAGCCATTGTTCTATCATCCTTCCTTATCTAAAGTAATTGAAGTTGTCCACAGGGCTTGCAAAACCTGTTCCGCTGTGAATTCACAAGGAGGAACCCGCAGACCCGGGCCCTAACCATCAGCTCCGAGGGCATCAGCCCGGGGAAGACTGGCAACTGGACTTCACTCATATGCCTCGCCATAAAACCTTTCGCTACCTATTAACCTTGGTTGATACGTTCACAGGTTGGATCGAGGCATACCCTACGGCTCGAGAAAACAGCAGATGTAGTGGCTACAATACTCATCGAGCACATCATCCCGAGGTTTGGATTGCCCCGGACCCTCCAGTCAGACAACGGACCTGCCTTCATCTCCAGTGTAACCCAGCAGGTAGCGGAGAGCCTCAACATAACCTGGAAACTTCACATCCCATACCACCCACAGTCATCGGGTAAGGTAGAAAGGGCCAACGGGCTGCTGAAAGCCCAACTCACCAAACTTACCCTAGAGACCCGTCTTTCCTGGCCCACACTTCTGCCCCTGGCTCTCACCAGACTCCGAGCTACGCCCCGCGGGCCTTCGGGCTTAAGCCCATTCGAATTACTATACGGCCGGCCCTTTCTTATAAATCATCATAGCCTTCCGGCCATCTCCCCACCTCTTTTATCCTATTTACCTTATCTTACTCTCCTCCGAGCTCTCTTAAGGGCTCACGCTGACACTGTCATTCCAGCCCCTAGCGACCATGCTTCTCTGAAGGGGGTATACGAGATCTATCCCCTGGGGACCAGGTCCTCCTCAAAAGCTTGCGGCCAGACTCCTTACAAACTCCGTGGACTGGGCCTTATACAGTTGTCCTTACCACCCCAACTGCTGCAAAAACTGTTGGGGCACTCTGCATGGGTACATATCAACAATCTCAAGCGGGCACCCACAGAGACTAATTGGACCTCCCAGATGGCAGGCCCCACCAAACTCCGCTTGGTTAGGGCCCCTTCTCATATTCCTTCTAATCCAGACAAGCCAGGCAGAATCATGTGAGTCTAGCTGCATGAGGGGTTCAGGTACTTCTCGCCATTTTTCAGCCTTTACTTATATGCCTGCAACCTGCTACCGGGGAAAGGAACCGACAACCTGTACGTATGACCAGAAAACCTATTGGGTCTCCGACCTTGTGACAGCCAAACGAGGTATTGCCCCCTGCAACATCTACCCCAGGTCTGGAAAAAGTGTGCTGGACCTATCTGGGTCAGGTCGGCCTCTCCGATGGGGGCGGGGTCCAGGACCAGGCTAGCCGTGAGCACATTAAAACAGCAGTCAGGGACATGACTAAACGACTCCAACCCCCCAACGACCTGGTCTATAAGGGCATTAATCTCGGTAGCATCCAAAAATCCCCTACCACTGAACAACTGACAGTGGCCCTCCTGAACTCTAGTTTACAGCCTATGGCGTAATGTGTCGAAAAACGGTGACAGTGACTGCTGGATCTGTTTCCCTTTTTCAACACGTTCTAACATTGTAGGGATACCCCTCCCTATGGATTGGCCACTCCCCAACTCCACGACCACAAATAGCACGGTTCATATTGGCCCCATTGGGGAAAACATACCTATTATTAATGTGTCCTCCCCCCTCACCACGGCAGCTGCCAACATCACTAACTCCTCCCTCCCGTATTGTACTCCCTCGGGAATATTTCTCTCGTGCCCTCAGGGAATCTATCGCTGTCTGACCACTAACGACTCCCTGGGCTGTATATTCATCCTACTATCTCCTTCTACCACCATTTACTCTGAATCCCAGCTGCTATCCATCCTATTCCCCCAACACCGTGAAGAAAGGGCCGGCTTCCTCCCATTCATAATAGGGGCAGGGGTAGCCATAGGGGTGGCAACTGGGACAGCAGGGATAGGAACCTCCATAGACTTTTATTACAAACTCTCCCAAGCTCTGAATGATGATATGGAACGGGTTGCTGACTCCCTCACAGCCCTACAGACCCAGGTCACCAGCCTGGCAGCCTTAGCTCTACAGAACCGACGGGCCTTAGACCTTCTGACCGCGAAAAAAAAAAGGGGGGACCTGCCTATTCTTAAATGAAGAATGTTGTTACTTTGTTAACCAGTCAGGTATAGTTACTTCCAAGATCAAAGAACTCAGGGATCGGATCCAAGCACGGCGGCGAGACACGTCCTCTTGGGGCCTGGACCCCTACAACTGGGTAACCTGGCTGCTCCCTCTGGCGGGACCTGTATGCATAATCCTCCTTCTAATCTCAGTTGCTCCCTGTCTTTTCCGGTACTTGCAGGGTCGCCTACAAGAACTTGCCCGAGTATCCGTCAATCAACTCCTCCTCCAGCCCTACTCTCGCCTGCCCACTTCCGACTACCCTTATGACGACGCCCCCTGTCAGCAGGAAGTAGCCAGAACCGAGGCGACGCCCCTGACACCATTATATTAAGCAAAAGGTCGGAATGTTGGGCTGGCAGGAAGGGCTACCAAAGATGGCGAAAATTCCCGCCACAAGACCTGAACTCGGACAGGAGAACAAAGGACCAAGATGGCGAAAGTTCCCGCCACACCACCTGAGCTCGGACAGGAGAACAAAGGACCAAGATGGCGAAAGTTCCCACCACACCACCTGAGCTCGGACAGGAGAACAAAGGACCAAGATGGCGAAAGTTCCCGCCACACCACCTGAGCTCGGACAGGAGAACAAAGGCCCAAGCAGGAACCTGAGACCCCCGCCCTGGGCTCCTGTGGACCAATGGGATCCCGATGAGCAGGAGGGATATCCAAATAAGGGAAACTTGCCAAAAGACCCCTGAGCTTTCCCCAAGACCCCTTAAAAGCCCCCTCCTCCCTGCCTTGGGCGCGACTTCCCCCACTCTGCTTTCCAGAGTTGCCGAACCTCGCCCGAGGGTGCCCACCTCCTCCCGGTGCAACTTTCTCGGCTCCCCTTCACCTGGGCCCTGAAACTTCACCGGAGAGAACCTTTAATAAACCTTGCCTTACACTCACTTTGCCTGGTATTGTGTTTATCTCGTCGGAAAAACCTTACAAGGATGTCTTCCTAAAAGAGAGGACAGTATACAGCAGTCTGGACCTGCCTCACGGCTGCTTCTGTGCTATTATTCTGAATTTTTTTCCTGTCCTCTTTTGCAGGAGAAGTTCTCATTCTCTTTCAGATTTGGTATTACTGGGTTTTGTTTCTACTCCTCCCCAGGCAGGAATGCATCTTTTCCTGAACCCTGGGGGACAGCACATTTGCTGCTTGTTTTCCAGAAGGGATGTGGGTGAGGTTTGGTGCCTCTTCCCCCAACCTGTTGGATGCCCAACTCCCCAAGGGGTTTCTCTCAAGTCTCTTTGCCTCCATCTTTCTTATGAAGATTTCCGGTGGAAGCTTATGGAAAAGAGCTTGTGGCATATAACCTCTCTTTGTATCTGAGGCCTCAAGCTATTTCAAAAGGACATGCCAGCCCACACTTGGCCTTTACGAATTCATTAAAATTTTTAACTTATTTCCTCTTGCCACCTTTCTCCTAAGCTTTACCCAAGGGGAAGGAGTTCCTTTGTTCCATCCCACTTTGGGGAAGCTCGTTTCCCTTCAGAATTCGGTTTACTTGGTTGATTTGCAACTTTGCCCATCTGACAGGCTTAAGAAACCCTAGGATAGGGCGGCTGAGTGGCTCAGTGGGTTACGCCTCTGCCTTGGGCTTGGGTCATGATCCCAGGGTCCTGGGATGGAGCCCCACATCCGACTCTGCTCAGTGGGGAGCCTGCTTCCCTTCCTCTCTCTCTGCCTGCCTCTCTGCCTACTTGTGATCTCTCTGTCAAATAAATAAATAAAATCTTAAAAAAAAAAAAAAAAGGAAAAAGAAAAAGAAACGTTACGGTTTTGCAGCTTATCCCGTCTGTTCTCGTCATCATGTGGGGACGGTGATGCTCTTTGTAGCTTCCCACATTCGAAGCCTAAGCCACACACCCTTCTTGAATGCACAGTACGTACCAGGCATGTTTCAGGTGCTGGGGACAGGAGCAGACAAAACAGATCTGATCTCGGTACATTCACATTCAATTGAAGGGAGGAAATAGACAGTATCACATATGGTAGTATTGGGTGGTAGTGAGGCCTCCGAAGAACACTTAAGCAGAGGAGAGATGAGCCTCGGCTGTGCATACAAACTGTACTTCTCCCCCCAGAGACACCGTCTGGACTTCACTGCACTTTTTCCCCTCTTCGTGATGTTGTTTGGGAACGTGGGTGAGGTCTGGAGCCGAGGTCCAAGAAAGAATTCGAGAAGGCTCTGGTATAAAAAGATGATTTTATTAAAACACTGGGACAAGACCCTGGGGACGAAGGGCTGCTGCCCCAGGTCTGTGAGCAACGGCTGATTAGACACGTGGGAGTCCCTTTAGACACGTGGGAGTAGGGACGGAGCACAAGGCTGGCTGAGGACCAGGCAGAAACTGACATCCTGCAACCTTCCCCCACCCCCACGCCTGGGTTGGACATATGACACCCTTTAGGAATCTCCCAACTATCTTAAAGTTAATACCTTGGTAAGAAGGGAAAAATGACCTTGGCAATGGCAAGGCCTCCGGTATTGGTCCTCTTTAGCATATGAAGGTTCTGTTGAAAACTCCCTTTTTCTTTCCTAACCTCCCCCAACCCCATCATACAGAACCTGCCGCCCCTCACAACCCCGGGGCAGCAGCTCTCCCTGCCCACGGGTCCTGTCTCCGTGCTTTAACAAACCGCTATTTTGCACCAAAGATGTCTCAAGACTTCTTTCTTGGTCATCAGCTTGGGACTTCTCCCCACCAACCTCACCTATACTCTAAAACTTCATCAGGAGTGGGGGCGGGGGGGGGTAGTCAGGAAAAGGGAGGTATCCCGAAAGGACTCTGAGAGACTAAAGATTTATATGATAATGGAGGCCTGGCGATTGCTGAGTTAAGGGGGCTTTTCCTTCCGGTATGGCACTGACATTAGGACAGGTGGGAGCTTCCTGAAGGAATGTTCTACTCCTCCTATCACAAGTCTTTGTCGGTAGGCTGCTGGTCCTAAAGAAACTTCACTTTATTTTCATTTCCTTATGCCTGTTTCCCACGTCGCTCATGGAAGGGTGATGTTAGGGCTCCAGGAAACTGAACTACGGGTTTCTGGGAGTTAGGCTATGGATAAGAATGCTTCTTCCTGCGTATCACTAAGACGCTGCTAAACTGATGGAAACTCCTGTCCTGTAGGACTGTGAGCTCGATCAGGTAACATTTTTCCCCCCCATTCCCTTCGTTTTGGGGCAGCTAGGAGGGCCTGAGGGATGCCACACAAATCTCACGATACACATGAGGGATGGGGGTTGTGGTATCAGCTTGGGCTGAGTCCTCAGCTTGCCTTCTGTTCCCTCATCACGTGGGGACCTTTATGTTGTAGCGTAGAGTATTTAACACTCAAGAATCTGATACAGAACTTGGTAAGATTTCAGCTCCAAACAGTAATCATCATTCCCATCAGGAAGGCTCTAATTGTTCATAAACACGCCTGGTGTCCCGCGTAGGGCCAACCTGCATCGAGACAGGGAAACTAAAGGGGCCCCAGGGGAAAAAAAAAACCCAAAACTGCTTTCTTGCTCCTCTTCCTGCTTCTGTTCTTGCTACGACCTGTACCCTTGCCTTCTCCCTGCCTTAATGTAGGTCCTCTTCGTCATGGTCAAGGAGTTAACCATCTCTTTGGAGTCGTCCAGCATAACAGGTAACAAACATCATCCAGAGAGACACGGGGAGGGCTCATCACGCAGGCTTTCCAAGACCCCCCGACTCCAGCTACCTTGATGCCAACATCCCTGGCTCCAGGGCGTTAAGTGACTTACGCAGGACATCTGTGCGCTTGTCCTTGTTTTGACCCGTCCTGGGATGCCTGAGACATGTACACCAGACCGCGATCTTCAATAAAAACCCCAACCCCGAGCAAAGGACTCTCTCCTTTCCTTCCTGAGTCTCCCAGACGCTCGGTTCGCCACGCTCTATCAGATACACTATTTAATAAACTATGCTCTCACTTCCTCTCAGTGAGGAAAGCTGCTCCCACAGGCTGCTTGGCAAGGACCCTTTATCTCTAGCCCCACTGCACAGAGAGCAAGCCAGGTTTGGGAGAGGAGCAATGACTTGACCAGGGTCACAGAGCCAGGACGCAGCCGGCTGAATGGGGCTTGGAGCCGAGGTAAACCTGCCCTCGCACGGCACCACCCAACCCCGGGAGGCCAGCGGCTCTGCGCCCACGGCCGCACGACAGGCACCTTTCTCCGCGAGTCTGACCCCGTCTGCAACGCCAGCCACAGGTCCCGCCGCCCGGGAGCTGGGAAAGTGCCGCTGCTTTCCGGTCCGCATCCACCAGCTCGGACCGAGCTCCAGAGAACCGCCCTCCCTCGCCGATCTGATACCCACACACGACTTCGGGCGGTGAAAACGTCCCACCCAGGGCTCGGCTTCGGCTCGATGCAAACAAAACAGAACGAAACAAAAGGACCAGTGAAAATCGGGCGTCCGGAGCGGCTGGGTCCTTCCCCTCACCTTTCCTCTTCTGCGCCCTCACGGGGCACGAGGACGAGGTGAGAAGACCTTGGCCAAGCAAGGAGTCGGTCGGTAAAAGTGGACATCGACCAGCCCATGGGGTGGCGAGTCCGGCCCGGGAGCCAAGCCCCGGCTTCAGCCCCGCACAGATCTCCCCCCAAACCGCAAGCCGCCCTCGGGAGAAGGAGCGCGACGGTTCTGCGCACGCGCGGGCAGCGCCGGGGCGGGGCCTCGAGCGGGCGGAGCCAGCGGCGCCCCTGAGCGAGGGCCGCGAGAAGAGTGCGGCGCGTGAGCTCCGGTTGTGGGCGGGGCGGGGGCGGGGGCCTGGAGGGGCGGGGTCTTCCCGTCACGCGCAGCCCCGCCCCCTCGGCCGCCGTCTATCTGCGGGAGGCGGCAACCGCTCCTGTTCGGCCCTTCCCGGTTGGCCGGGCCGGCTTCCCCTCGTTTCTCTGGTGACCATGGGGGACCCCAGCAAGCAGGACATACTGACCATCTTCAAGCGCCTCCGCTCGGTGCCCACCAACAAGGTAACGGCCCCCGGGCGTGTTCAGGCTTGCTGGACATCCGTGCCGAACCCCGCGGGCGGCCCCCGCTGCGGCAGTGGCCGCGGCCGCGGGAGGAGGAGCCGGCCCGGCCTGTGACACGTCGCACTTGCGGCCGCCGCGCCTGGGCCTCGCCTGGGTCTGGGCCGCGCGCCGCCCCCAGCCTCAGCGAGGAGTGGGGAACGGGGCATACACGGGGGTCCCGGGCGACGCGGGCACCTGGGGGTCCTGGGAGCGGGAGGCGACAGCATCTGGGGGCCCCGGGGCCCGGGGCACACATTTTTGGTTCCTGACACCGGGCGGGCAAGCACACACGGGGCGGCTTTTGGGGAGTGGCACGGTGGACCCCGTGAGTTCCTGAGAGAGCTGGAGGCGGGCTCGGGGACCCCCCCCCCCAGAGGACTGGAGTGCATACCCAGGGGCTCCTGTGAGCGGAGCGACAGCGCAGGCCACCTGTGACCAGCTGGGAGGCACGCACCGGCCCTGAAACTCCAGCTGGCAGCTCTGGGCGTTTGGGAAAGCTCGACTCCGCATGCCGGAGCTGACCTCCGAAGTTCCTCTGGGGTGCCTGTTGGAGCCTGGTTGGTCCCCTACGCTTTTTGATGGCAGCCTCAGTTTCCCTGTCTGATGGAGCAACTAAGTCTCTGCAATGGCTTCCAGCTCTTTTCTCTTGCTGAGAAGGCCCCCTGCAGACCCTTTCTCTATCTTCCCTTTGGGTCTCTTGTGAAGATGGGGTCTTCCTTTTTTTTTTAAGATTTTATTTATTTATTTGACAGAGAGAGATCACAAGTAGGCAGAGAGGCAGGCAGAGAGAGGGAAGCAGGTTCCCTGCCGAGCAGAGAGCCCGATGCGGGACTCGATCCCAGGATCCTGAGATCATGACCTGAGCCGAAGGCAGCCGCTTAACCCACTGAGCCACCCAGGCGCCCCCCTTTTTTTTCCTTTGTCTCCAGAGGTGGTTTTCTCCTCTGTGACTTACACAACTTTTCTCCGCAACGAGCTGGAGATGTTGTGATGACACATCAGGCTAAAGTGACACCCTCCACCAAGGATCACAGGTCAGGCTGGAACCTGGAGAGTGCAAAGGGCTGTCAGTGTGTCAGTGTGGACTCTCCCTTCCCCTCCCATGACAGGAGCTCCTCTGGTCCCCACTGTCACCTCCAAAGTGAACAGCTGTTAATGATCATGGTCATGAGTCATGACATCACGGCATAGAAAGATCCTGAGTTCTATGAAATCTAGATGTCTTTAAGTCTTGGTAGAAAGGAGCCCATATTTTTACAGACTAAGAGAAGTGAGCAAGGAAAGAGTTTATTGGAGGTGATGTCTGATGAGTGTGAGAAAGTCAGGAGGAGACAGTCTTCAGGAACTCTCTAGTGCTAATTTCTTTGCTGTTTTCTTGATGTGCAAGTTTAGATTAACGGGTTTATAGGGAGTGGTTGCTGTATAGCTAGACAAGATTAGGATCTGCTGTTAGGAGTGTAGAGGTTCTATTTTTTGTCTGTTTTATCTCAGAACCAGTGAGTATTCTCTTTGAATTCATCAAAGGAATGGTGTCCTCTTTTAAATAAGAAGTCGTTGTCCTTATGACACTTTTCTAAGAGGCTCATGAGTGGTGAGTATGTTACCTTGGGCAGGTTACTTGTCTACTTTGTACCTTCTTTCCTCCCCTGGGAGGCTTGAGCAGGATCTAACTCAGAGTATTATTAGGAGGATTAAATTAGAAAATCCAAGAGAAGCACTTAGAACAGTACCCACACGTGTTCATCTTCAACGTCAGCCATTTTTTTGTTACGATCTTTATGACAAACAGCACCTTTCTGGAAAATTTTATATTCCGTAATAGGATTAACAAAAGCATGGGCCAAAGATATTTTCCAGTAATGCTCCACAGTTTTGTGCTACATTTCTTGATTAAGAATTTTCATCTGAGGGGCGTCTGGGTGGCTCAGTGGGTTAAAGCCTCTGCCTTCCGCTCAGGTCATGATCCCAGGGTCTGGGATCGAGCCCCGCATGGGGCTCTCTGCTCAGCGGGGATCCTGCTTCCTCCTCTCTCTCTACCTGCTTCTCTGCCTGCTTGTGATCTCTGTCTGTCAAATAAATAAATAAAATCTTTAAAAAAAAAAGAAAAAAAAAGAATTTTCATCTGACTGTAAGTAAGAAACCATTACCTAAGCAGAGATGAAAACTAGCTTTAAAATATGGAAGAGTTTGGGGAACTCTTGGGGAACAGGAAGCCTTTTCCAGAAGGGGCTACAAAAGACTGCCATAAGATAGGGAGGGAAGGAACTTCAAGAGAAACAACTGGGTTTACTTTTAGACTCTGTTATCTGGGTTCTTCATCTCATGAGTGAGGAGTGTTTACTCTGGACCAAGGTTTTAACCCAGAAGGGTAAATGTTCTAGTTTGAGAAATCCTTCCTGGTCTCTATGTGTTCCTTCGTTTTATTGCTTGATAGCTTGAGTTACTCTGTCAGCAAGCATCCGTTGGGCAGCTGTAGTCTGCTAGGCGCGGTGCAGAGGGAGACTGGCTCTGCTCCTGCCCTTGGGGAGCTGCAAGTGTAGGGTGTGGGAGATGGGGCCAGCCAAGCCTTGTGAGAGGCCATGTGGTGAGGGAGGAAGATTGAGCTCTGGGGCTCCCCGACTGGGGTCTCGTCCCCAACATACCACTCCTCAGCAGTGATGCTTAACTTCCCATGTCCTTTGTTTTCTCTAAAATGGGGTGGAGAACTGCACTACAGAATTTGCAGAGAATACAAAGTGTGCGAGCTGAAAATGCAGGGCCCTTGTTTAAAAAGCGTTGAGAGGAACGCCTGGGTGGCTCAGTGGGTTAAAGCCTCTGCCTTCTGCTCAGGTCATGATCCCAGGGTCCTGGGATCGAGCCCCACATCAGGCTCTCTGCTTGCCGGGGAGCCTGCTTCTTCCTCTCTCTGCCTGCCTCTCTGCCTACTTGTGATCTCTGTCTGTTAAATAAATAAAATCTTTAAAAAAATAATAATAATAAAAATAAAATGAAATAAAATAAAAAGCATTGAGAATGTCCAGATGAGACCGCGGAGCATTAAGCAAGTAGGGGCTTTTTTCTAAGTGTGGGGCCCTGGGCAGACACACAGGTCACATGCATGCCCAGAAGCTGGCCTCGATGGGGACAGGCATCATACCTCCTTAGAGGGTCGTTATGATGGTTCAGTGGGTCAGTAGCAATGCCTGACGGGGACACACTCAGCACTAGCTGCTGTCTCTCTCTCTCTGTACTCACACACGTCATTAGGCAGAGCAAATTGTTAAGCAGAGGCATTTCTTTTTCCTTACTTACTTGGTAGTAAGCGCACAACTGTTAGTTGAGTGAGTGGGGGGGCTGCGGGTGGCCTCTTGCCGAGGGACAGCACATGCGCAGCGTTGATGACACTGTCTGGTGTTCCATGGAAGGGGATTCCTCGCTCTACGTGCGTAGGGTGTCCTCATTTCTGTGTCCTCCTCTCCCACGGTGCAGTGAGCTCCAGAAAGGCCAGCACACGGCCTGGCAGGGGCAGAGACTCAGCAAGTATTTGTGGACTCCGTGAGGCCAGATAGTCCTGAGTAGCTCAGTGCCTGCCCTGGCGTCTGGCATACAGCAGGTGATCGATAAATACCGAAGGAAAGGGATTGGCACCTTCCATGGCTGTTGTCTCTGCAGCCTCACATGCTTAATGCGAGCCCGTCACGGTGAGGGGCTTTGGACAATCAGCTCATGTTTGCACTTTGGCGTCGCCCTCAAGGGGCCAGAAGCCAGATCTTTCTTGATGACTAGAGTTGGAACAAGTTTTTCATAGGTGGCTCTGTCTGTAAAGTGTATCTAAAATATGGGGCTCTTGGGGCATCTGGGTGGCTCCGTTGTTAAACATCTGCCTTTGGCTCGGGTCATGATCCCAGGGTCCTGGGATCGAGCCCTGCATTGGGCTTCCTGTTCTGTGGGGAGCCTGCTTCTCCCTCTCCCACTCCCCCTGCTGTGTTCCCTATCTCGCTGTATCTCTTTCTGTTTCAAATAAATAAAATAAAACAAATAAAATAAAATACGGGGCTCTTTTTCTGGAAAAAAAGGAAATATTCTCTTATTAGTGGAATTTTCTGACTTCAATTAAATCTAAGTGTTGATTTCCAGGACAAACTGTATATTTTAAAGTCATTTTATGCTCCTGTTGCAAGATGCTCTCCGAAGAAGAATGTTTGACTTCAGTCAGTGTTGAGGAAGGAAGCCGCTGGGTCCCATGACATTGCCGTCAAGCTGGCGGCCAGAGCTGTCCTCTCTGAGGCCTGCAGCTCCTGCTCCCAGGCTCGCTCCTGCGGCGCTCAGCTGGCCTCCGTGCCTCACTGGCTGTTGGACTCGTGGCCTCGGGTCCTCACCACTGGAGGCTGTCCACTGGGCAGCTCGCGAGTCCCGCAGACACGGGGCCAGCTTCCCCCAGAGCCAGAGGTCCCTGGGAGAGAGGGAGCAAGAGGCAGAGAGGACGCCAGAGCATCTTTCGTAACCTCAGAAATGACCTATTGGTATATGTTAAGAAAAAAAAGAAATGACCTATTGGCACATCTGTCTTATTATTGGTCACAGACCACCTGCACAAGTGACCTGCCGGCTCGTCTGGCTGGGGCCGAAGGCGCACGCATGACCGCTGCCACCATCCTGGAGGGCCACAAGGCCTTGAGCCTTCCCAGCAGGGGGACATCCTGGCTAGTGTGCGAGAGCCTGCTAGGAGCCCTGTTGGTGCTTAATTAATATAATACAATGATATACAATATGATAATAAAAGAAGTGAAAGTTAAGGTTGAGAAAAATGTAGTTGAGATTTTTTTTTTTTCAAGATTTTATTTATTTATTTCACAGAGAAATCACAAGTAGGCAGAGAGGCAGGCAGAGAGAGGGAGAAGCAGGCTCCCTGCCGAGCAGAGAGCCCGATGCGGGGCTCGATCCCAGGACCCCGAGATCATGACCTGAGCCGAAGGCAGAGGCTTAACCCATTGAGCCACCCAGGTGCCCCTGTAGTTGAGACTTTTTAAAAAGATTTTATATATTTGAGAGAAAGAGAGCATGAGCAGGGAAGCAGGTGAGTGGGAGAAGGAGAAGTAGCCCCCCACCCCACCCCACCCCACCCACCCCCGAGCGAGCAGGGACCTGGATGTAGGGCTCCATCCCAGGACACTGGGATCATGACCTGAGCAGAAGACAGACACTCAACCGACTGAGCCACCCAGTCGCCCCTAGGGGAGATGATTTTGTAATAACTGATTTAAAAGTGTAAGGGTCAAGTCACTTTCAAGCTAAACCCTCTATTGTATCCTGTGAGATCCCCCTTTTGGCTAGTAGGAATTAATAACTGAATTTTGAAATTTTCTTTCAGGTGTGTTTTGACTGTGGTGCCAAGAACCCCAGCTGGGCAAGCGTGACCTACGGGGTGTTTCTCTGCATCGACTGCTCGGGGTCGCACCGGTCCCTCGGCGTTCACCTGAGTTTTATTCGGTAAGTGTGTCTTCTCTCGGGGGTGGGAGGGACCCTGTGGTTTCACAGGTTCTCTTCCCCCTTTTTCCTTCATGTTTGCTTTGACATCAAGTAGAACGAGAGGCTGCTATGAGTTATAGAGAGTTAGATCTTCATAATCAGACGAACAGGGAAAATGAATTATTTTCCATTCAGTGACTGTTCTGTGGAGCTGTCAGGGACCTCAGGCCGCGGTGCTGACGACAGAGTCACGATGGAGGATTCGAGATGGTCATCTTCTCCCTTTATCACCTTCTGATAGCCAGCAGCTCAGAGAGTCTCACTGACAAGCTTGTGATAGAAGGGGACCGGGGGCCGCGGGTCCCCCCATGCCCCATCAGGAGCGGAGCTGATGTTAGGGGTGAGATGCCCTCCTTACAGCCTGGGCGTATGTCCAGTGCAGTCCTGCAGCCTGGCTCCCGGGGCCCCTGGCCTCACAAGGCCTCGGTGAGTGATTTTTATATGAATCTTAGTGGCCATTTCAGAGGCTTATAAAGAGAAAGTCCTTCTTTTTCTGTCTGTGGAGCTGGGCTGCGGTGGCTGCTTCTGGTGAGACTGTATCTTCTACCCGGTCTGGTAGCAGCCTCCATGGGGCTTTGGTGCGTGTCCCCTTGGACATAGCCCCACAGGGGGCCGAGGTGCCCTTGTGTAAAGTAAAATAAATCGAAATAATAAAAGGATCCCTAGGATCCCTTGGAAACCCAGCAAGGCCTGCGCTTTAGCGCCCGTGGGCCTTGGCCAGGCCACATGCCGCAGGGCACCCCCGAGCAGCCCTGGCCCAGCTGACCCCCTGCAACCAGTTCGCCTGTTCCTCTGCCACTTCTTTTTCCAGGGAGTGAACCAGTGAGGCAGGCAGGCTCTTTGGAGTTGTGTCATGACTTAAGGAATAGTCACAAATGTGATTACTATGAAGAGCACTAGCGCCAGAGCCACCCAGGTGGCTCACTTGGTGGCTCTGTCAGTAAAGTGTCTGCCTTCGGCTCAGGTCATGATCCCAGGTCCTGGGATCGAGCCCCACATTGGGCTCCCTGCTCATCAGGAGACCTGCCTCCCACTCTCCCACTCTCCGTGCTTGAGTCTTGCTGTCTCTCTCTCCCTCTGTCAAATAAATAAAATCTTTAAAGAAATAAATAAAATCTTTTTAAAAAAGAACTTGAGTTCCTATAAGATAAAACCAATTATAATTTGTGATGAGATATTTTATATGATGGCATAAAAGCTGTGTAGTAAAAATAATAGCTTAATTTTCTTTTTTAATATATTAACTTTTAAAAAAACCCTTTCCTGTTGTACTTTCCTGAGTTCTTTTTTCAGAAATCAGTCCACAGAGGCATGATGGACTAAATATTTATAGCTTTATGGCTATATAACTCCATAAGTAATTAATTAGAAGAGAGAGGTCTTTTGTGTGTTCTTCCTGGTTTCAGAGTATCTATCAATGTCTTGTCTTTTCTTTTTTCTTGGAGATGCTGGTCCCAGAATATTTTAAATACACTACTCTATTCTTGTCTCTCTCTTTTTTTAATGTTGAGGTATTTACTTGCCAAGGCAAGTTTCTTTTTCTTTTCTTTTCTCTTTTTTTAAGATTTTATTTATTTATTTGTCAGACGGAGGTCAGAAGTAGGCAGAGAAGCAGGCAGAGAGAGAGGAGGGAGCAGGCTCCCTCCCGAGCAGAGCCTGATGCGGTGCCCGAGGACCACAACCCAAGCCAAAGGCAGAGGCCTTAACCCACTGAGCCACCCAGACACCCGCAAGTTTCTTTTTAATATCCTAACCCCTACCCCTGTCCAGCCCCGGGTTGGTTGAATGCTAGACAACCCCTGTCCAGCCCCGGGTTGGTTGAACGCTAGACAAGACATAATCATATATAGTGGGCGGGGCTTCCTTTGTTCTTCCTTCTTCCCCTCTGTCCAGTCCCGCCCATTGTCATGTGGCCCTCCTTTTGCCTCACCACCAAAGCACACCTCCAGTTCAAACCATTCCAGGAAATCTGACGTGTTCCCGGGTGAGGGAAGGACTGACCCGGTGAGTAAAGGACCAGCCGGAAGCCTAATGGGCCGGGATAGCAGGCTTGGACTCCCGCAGGCTTAATGACTAACCTTTAAAAAGTCAGATAAATATAACTATGAATCACAATGTTTATAAATGACTCAGAAACGGTTGTTAAAAAGTCCTGTAGAGCTGGAGGGCAGCAGTCTAGGAGCTGGGCAAGAGCAAGTCAAGGATGATAAGGCTCGTGTTTTTGTTTTGAGAAGGTAGAGTTTGCTCTTCGGACGTTTTTTATTGGTTAAGACAGTTACAAACGCTAGCTCCGTGGGAAAAAAAAATCCAAGCAGCCCCAAAGTTTATAAAGTGAGAAGTGAAAAGTCCTTCCTCTGAATTCCTTTCTGTTCTCCCCACCTGCCAGACACACACACAGACACCCCCACGCACCCCTGTGCTCCCTGGCCTGCCCTCCAGGCGTTAACAGATTAACAGTTTGGCTTGGGTGGAATGTTTATTTAAATGGAGATTTTTTTTTTTTAAGTATAATTTCAAGTCAGTAATTTTACAAAGGGAAAAATTTATGAACTGTTGCTTTTGCCAACCAGCAAGGGAAAGTGGGTTAGACATCCACGGAAATGACCAGCTGCCACTTGGAGCAGGGCGAGGTAATGGGACTGGCCGCAGCCCACCGCCTCCTGCGGCTCGACCAGCTCTGTGCCTGGGCCTCCAGGGCAGCTGTGCTCCTCTCCCTCCGGCTCTGTCTCTTCTCAAGTTCACTGTTAAGTCCTTCTTGGGCTTGTAGAAGGTAAATGGAATCCAGTCCTCCCTGCGTAGGCTGGGGGTAAAGGGGGGAGCAGGCCTTTGCGGTTAGTGTGGGACAGGCTGTTGTTGAATACGGAACAGCCTTGCTTTTTGTTCACACCTATCTATGGATTCTGTACAAAGACCTTCTGACATTGTTGTCCTATCGTATCTTGTTTACAGTGATGAGTTGGTGAAATTTATTATTGAGAAATACAGCTATGGCCTTTCCCTTGCCCTGCTCTGGTCTCAGGTTGCAGATCGGTAGGGCATAACGTGTAGTCGGGGAGAAGACACTCGGAGATTTCCCTTTAAGAACACTGAATCCTGAGTTTTCTCCCCTCCCTGATGGTGGTGACGATGGACAGGTCCCTTTCACCCTGGGTAGGTCGCTTTCACCCGGTGAGAAGGCTGTGAGCATCCCCAGACACTCCCGTTACAGGTCACACTGGACAAGTGGAGAGCTGATCGGAAAAATCCGGAACATCTGTTTTGAGCAGAGACACATTACTGATTTTTAGATCAGAAGCCACTGAGGATGCGAGGCTGAGTCAGTGGTTCCGCCGGCCCCGGGAAGCTTGTGTCCCTGCGCCCTAGGATTAAAGCTGGAGTCCGCGCTGTACAGGGTGCTGCTGGCGGCGCCGGGCCTGTCTGTGGTCAGGCGTGGAGGGGAGCCGGCGGCCGGCCCACCGGAGACCTGGCTGCTAGGAAGGGCGAGAGGGGCCGGGAGCTGCGGGCACAGCTGTCGTGTGCCACGTGGGCCCAGCGTCCCGTGTCACTGTTCCCACAAACTTAGAAGTCTTCAGGATCCTCAAAATCACGGAACTCTTTCTTTCCAAGGTTTAGTGGCTGGATGCCAGGGCGGAAATGTGTTCACATTTGCGAATATTCTTTCCATGTAGATCTACGGAGCTGGACTCCAACTGGTCTTGGTTTCAGCTGCGATGCATGCAGGTTGGAGGAAATGCTAACGCGGTAAGTTCACGGCGGATGCGCTGCTTCCCTTCGTGTATAAATACGTGTGAGGCTAGAAAGGAAGCTTGGTGTTTGCAGGTACGAGCTTGGGGACCCTACTGGCTAGCAAAGGCTAGGGGGACTTGGCAGTGAGTGGCCCTGGCGACTTGTTTTTCCCCACATCTGTGAAACACCCAGTCCACACAAAGCCCCGGACGAGGCGCGGGGATATAGTGACAAGCAAGACAAACGCGATCCCCATTTTTAATTTAGTAATTTCTGGGTGAAATTAAAAAAAAAATTTTAAGTGTCCGATTAACTTACAATTTTACAAAAGCAGATTTCCTTAACCCCCCTTACAAACCTAAATACGGATCCTCAAATCTGTAAAACTTAATTTACAAATTCAGTTTATCTGATGAATCGAGTTGTGTTGCTCATACAGGTTTTTAGCACACCTGCCTGAATCCCGACACGAATTCTGTAATTCATGTCCATGTTTGGACCCTTATGAGCTTGTTGAATAGTTTCCTCTAGTTGTTTCAACTTTTGTTTTACTGCCTTGTTCATGCTGCGGTCTCTGTTTGTGAAGAGAGAGTTCTGCACAAGGTGAAGGTCAGCGTAGCTCCTAACTGATTCTACTTAGTGGAATTCCAATGGAAATGAATTTCTCATGACCTAAAAGCAGCCCAGAGTGGAGAGAGTCCCCCAGCGCCACAAAATAACCCGAACGATTGCAGTCCTTAAACAGAGGCACAAAGGGCCAGTGAGTCTCATGTCTGGTTTTACTGAGATATTAACATTGCACGTGTGGAAGGCATTCCCTTTACAAGAAAAATTTTATATTCAATTGTGCGGTTTACATTATTTTTGTAAATTATGTAACTCAATTACTTTTGTTTTCACCAGTATTTTCCCAAAAAATCCCTCACGACAGGAAGTACTGTTTTCAGTCATGTGTTAGATTTAATGCAGTCTTGCTGTTAATCCGTGTCTTTTCCTCCATAGTCTTCCTTTTTCCATCAGCACGGCTGTGCCACCAGTGACACCAATGCCAAGTACAACAGTCGCGCTGCCCAGCTCTATCGGGAGAGAATCAAGTCACTAGCGTCCCAGGCGACACGGAAGCACGGCACTGACGTAAGTCACGGGCAGGTTGGATCATCTTCTTCAGATCAGATGACATTTATTTCAGTAGAAAAAGTGATTTTAACCATCCCAGACAGTAAGACCTTCTAATAGGATTCGCTTGCAAGGACATGACCTGTAGCTGATTCTCATTGTTTGTGGAAGTTGTGCACTACGAGGTTGCTGTGAGTCCTGAATTAGGAAATGCTGGAGCATCACTCCTAGGGGAGCTAGAGAGCAAGGTCCCAAGGGCTTCTGGTCAGGTCGTTTCCATCAACGGATGAATACGTGGCCTTATTTTATGTGTGCTTCTGGTTAAGGACACCTTATTGGGTATATTATTTAGCTAAGTACATAAACTTAATAGTATATTGATATAATAATATTTAGACAAGAGATACAATTTAATATATTACTAATATATAATTATTGGCTCATTGACATTGAACTTGCTGCCCACAGACTATATAGGACTCGGGCCTAAATGAAGCTTGCCTAACACTGTATTTTCTCTGTAAGGCACATCATGGGCTCCCTGTGTCTAGGAGGCCTACGTGGGATTTAGCACTAGGCTTAGGAGCCATCCTAGACAGTGAAATCACCAACAAAAATGTGCAAAATGTGGCATTAAATAGACCTCAGAAAGGACCCTTATTTGCAGTCGGAGAGCTAAAGCAGGAAGACAGAGCGCCACCTTGTTCCGTCTCAGCCGGGGACGGGCACCTGGCGCGGCTCAGATTCTTCGCTGGTCTGCACGCGTCTGTGAAAGGACCACAGAGGTGTCTCAAGCATCGATTTGGGGGTTACAAGGAAATTGTGGCAAGAAGGTGAATTTGCAAATATGGAAGCCACTGTTGATGAGGATTGACCACACTTTGGAACCCACACTTGGAAATTAAGCGCTCGATCTGTCCTACTCAGAAACAGCTTGTGAATCTGGTACTTGACATCCTCAAGGACTGGATGTAGGAATTACTAGATTGCTACATCACTAAAATGTGCTCAGGGGCCCTGGAAGGACTATTACTGACTGTGTAGGAGTGGAAAGTACCGATCTTTAGCAAACAGATCTCTAGAAAGGGAGTGAGATTATTAGGTAAAACCTTTTAAAGCCAGGGAAAGGGCTAAGCGGTGCTCTATGTTCTAGCTGTGGCTGGATAGCTGCGTGGTCCCGCCTTCGACCCCTCCACCGAAAGAGGAAGATTTTTTTGCCTCTCATGTTTCTCCTGAGGTATGTAGTATCTTTTATAGAATTTTAAAGTATGCTTACTCTCACATTTAGAAAGGGTGTATATTTAAATGTCTCACTTAGGACACAGGCTAAGCTGCTGTATAACAACCCTGAAATATTTCTATCTTAAACAAGATAGAAATTAATTTCCATCTGTGGTTCTGAAGTCAGCTGTGCAGGGCTGAGCGAGGGCGGGATCTGTTTGGCTCTTCTCCACTGTTGGCTTCCATCGCAGGGTCCAAAGCGTCTGTTGCAGCTCAGGACCTTTCGCAGCAGTGGGAGTGGGGCAAGCATCTAAGAAAGCTAGTGCCCCATCCTTCTACTAAAAGAATGTAGACGTGGCACACGTCTCTTCCGCTCACATCCTCATAGCCAGAACTTGGTTGTACATCGATACCTAGCGGCCAAGGAGGCTGAGAAATCATTTCCAGGAGTCTGCCACAGTTCAGCTGAGAACTATGGACAAAGAATGAAGACTTTTTTTTTTTCAAGATTTTTTATTTATTTATTTGAGACAGAAAGAGAGCATGAGGGGTGGGGAGGGGCAGAGAGAGAGAGGAGAAGCAGAGCCCCTGCTGAGCTAGGAGCCCAACATGGGGCTCAATCCCAGGACCCCAAGATTGTGACCCAAGCTGAAGGCAGACATCCTATCAACTGAGCCACACCCCCCCAGGTACCCAAGACTTTTTTTTTTTTTTAAGATTTAATTAAGAGCATGTGAGTGGGTAGGGGAGGGGCAGAGGAGAGAGAATCTCAAGCAGACTCCGTGCTGAGCGTTGAGCATGATGGGGGCTCAGTTTCATAGCCCTAAGACCCATGACCTGAGCCAAAATCAAGAATCGGATGCTGAGGGGCCCCTGGGTGGCTCAGTGGGTTAAAGCCTCTGCTTTCGGCTCAGGTCATGATCCCAGGGACCTGGAATCGAGCCCCGCATCGGGCTCTCTGCTCGGCAGGGAGCCTGCTTCCTCCTCTCTCTCTGCCTGTCTCTCTGCCTACTTGTGATCTCTGTCTGTCAAATAAATAAGTAAAATCTTAAAAAAAAAAAAAAAGAATCGGATGCTGAACTGACTGAGCCACCCAGTCACCCCTAAATCCACATTTTAATAGGGACTTGAATCTCACTGTCCCAGTTTAGCTGTGTACAGAGTGTATCTCAAAGCTGTTGTACGAATGAAGTCAGGGGCGTCCGAGAGGCTCTGTCAATTAAGTATCCAAGTCTGGATCTCATCTCAGGTCTTGGTCTCAGGGTTGTGAGTTCAAGCCCCGCATCGGGCTCCCTATTTAAACAAAAGAATGAAGTCAGGGCTGGTGTGAGAAATTGGGAGCTGGCCCGAGTAAGCCTCCAGTAAATGCGGCCAGAACCATTGTCTTCGGTGTTGTGGCCTGTTGGGAGCAATGATAATCACCCCCAGATCACAAAGACAGGAACAGAAGGCCTCCACAGCCTAGAATATTTCCTGAGTGGCCCTCTCGGGAAATGTGTGCGGACCCCTGGCTTAGAGCCCCAGATGTCTGTCACTGCCCTGCCTCCTCCCAGGCCCACCGGGGAGGGGCACAATCACTTAACTGCTGTGCAGCCCATTCTTGAACCAGTTTTCAAGTACAGACGTGAAATTGCTGTCGCTTGATTTTGTTTTTGTTTTTTGTTTTTTGTTCTTATAATGTGTGCGTACAGGTTCATTGACAGAGTCGGTAGTTACTAGAAGTAGTTATCAACAGGAAACCAAAGAAACGGTGAGGTAATCTGTCACATTCTGCAGTGCCTGTTTAAGACGGGACAGGGAGAGAGTGTTCACTGGTAGTAGCTGGGAAGTGTTGTCATGCAAATGACAGGCTAAAAGGAGGAGAGAGGGGAACAGTCTGATGTGGACGAGCATTGGAATTCGTATTAGCGTGAACTCAACGTTTGTTCTAGTGTGGCTCTCTGCGCACACTCACACATGCAGACCCGCAGTGGAGCACTGATGACAAATGTGTGTGTCCCTGGGTGAGCGCACACGGATGTAGTACTGGGCTCTTGTCCACCGGGAGGCCCAGAGACGGGACACACCCACACCCCCTCTCGATTTCTAAACACCGCGAGGAACCGGGGCTACTGGTGGAGCAAAGGCAGATTCTAGGAGGGGGGCTGCTGGGGCAGCTGAGCCTAGAGCATCTTGGTGTGCCCGAGAGTAAGAAGTGCTGGGCGGAGGGGCTGACAGACAGAGGAGGGCACGTCTGAAGGACTCAGGAACCAGCCGGAAAGCGTTCCCAGTGGTCAAAGCTGAACAGTTTCAACAACAAAATAGATAATGACCATTTGGATTATAATCCAAAGAATAAAATAAATATCCACGCATCTACACTAATATAAATAGATGATTGAATAAATAAATGAAGAGAAGGGACCATCTTTTCTAGAGAAGAATCAATCATGTGTGCATAGACACTCTGCCTTTGAGGAGGCCCCCTCGCCTTGAGTGCAGGCTACCCATGGTGACTCACTTCCCAATTCTAGGGGTTGGGAAGGGGACAGTGGTAACTTCACCAGGGAAAAGCCCGGCAGGCACCACCTGTTTATCCATGATTTGGTGACCATAATTGAAGTATCATTAACACACAGTGTTACATTAGTTTCACATATACGATGTAAAGATTCAGCAGCTCTGTACATTAATTACCCAGTGCTCATCAAGATGAGTGTGCTCTCGGGGCACCTGCGTGGCTCAGTTGGTTAAGTGCCTGACTCTTGGTTTCAAGTAGGTCATGATCTCATGGGTCATGGGATCGAGCCCTGCATCAGGCTTCTTGCTTGGTGGGGAGACTGCTTGAGGTTCTGTCTCTCTCTTTCCCTCTGCCCCTCCCTCTGTGTGTGCACACTCTCTCTATATATAGATAATAAATACATAAATCTTTTTTAAAAGAATACATTTTAATTTTTTTAATTTTTAAATTTTTAATTTTTTTAATATTATCTTTCCTTCCCACTAATCTGGGTACTTAGAAGGTGACTATTAGATTATTAGCTTTTCCCCCCACTTTGACTGTTTCGTGGACTTGTCTTACTTTGCTTACTGTTGACTTTTCTCACCTCGCTGCAGGCAGCAAGTGGCACAGGGTGGGCCTCGGCACAGCCAGAAGCACCTTTGCCACCTCGGGATGTGGAAATCACTCCAGCTCATAACGAAGGTAGTCTTAAGGACTGTCCTGTAATGCTCTCCTTTGGTTTGATGGCTGCTATGGAACTATTAGAAAATAAGACCCTCGGGGTGCCTGGGTGGTGCAGTCACTTGAGCGTCCACCTCTTGGTTTCGGCTCACTTCATGATCTCAGGGACGTGAGATCGAGCCCCGTATCGGGCTCCACAGTCAGTGCAGAATCAGCTTGAGATTCTCTCTCCCTCTCCCTCTGCCGAACTTCCCACTCATGTCCTTTCTCTCTCTAAAATAAATAAATCAATCTAAGAAAGAAAGGAAATAATATCCTTGTATTTCATGAGGAAACTTGCCCCGGTAGATCATCTAGTGGGAAAACAAAATTACTGAACAGGGAATCTGATCTCACTTCTATAAAAAAACTGAAAAAAACATACACACACAGAAAACATTCTGGAGGGGCACCTGGGTGGCTCAGTGGGTTAAGCCGCTGCTTTCGGCTCAGGTCATGATCTCAGGGTCCTAGGATCGAGTCCCGCATGGGGGGGCTCAGCAGGGAGCCTGCTTCCTCCTCTCTCTCTGCCTGCCTCTCTGCCTGCTTGTGATCTCTCTCTGTCAAATAAATAAATAAAATCTTTAAAAAAAAAAAAAAAGAAAAAGAAAACATTCTGGAAGGTACATACCAAATTGTAAACTGGAGAATGAAATTACTGAATGAATCACTTTTACCTTCAACTTGATACAGCTGTGAAGTGAGTGAGCTTTTGTGACAAGTGTATGTTACTTCCATACTCAGAAAACAAGATTTCAATTTTTTTTTTAAAGATTTTATTTATTTATTTGACAGACAGAGATCACAAGTAGGCAGAGAGCCAGGCAGAGAGAGAGAGAGAGAGAGAGAGAGGGAAGCAGGCTTCCTGCGGAGCAGGGAGCCCAATGCAGGGCTCGATCCCAGGACCCTGAGATCATGACCCGAGCCGAAGGCAGCAGCCCAAACCACTGAGCCACCCAGGCGCCCCCAAGATTTCAATTTTAAAAACGATCCTGTAAATAGTTGGTATCTAATGACTTGCATTTTGTGGTTTTATTATGGGATTTTTATAATAAACATTTATTTGTTTATTTATTTAAAGATTTCATTTATTTATGTGTGAGAGAGAGACCAAGAGAGCATGAGCAGGAGGGGGAGAGGGAGAGGGAGAGAGAGAATCTCAAGCAGAGCCAGATAAAGGGCTCGATCCCAGGACCCCAAGATCATGACCTGAGCCGAAGCAAGCATTAAACGCTCAACTGACTGAGCCCCCCACCGCCAGGTGCTCCGGGATTATATATATAAATGAGATACTTATATCAGTTGCTTGCATTTTAGAAAATCACTTAGGTGATAAGAGTAACAAGGATCAAGACATCAATTTTTTCTGTCTGACACTTTCATCAGCCAGAAAGTTCATGTGAATTAACAGCTCCGTTTCACAACTGTGCAGGAAACCCCTGGGTTCTGGCGCCAGGAGTGTGGGCTGGTATACTGAGTCTGGAACTACTTTTGGGGACCTCGTGTAACAGGAAGGACCAAATACTCAACCAGCTCTAGGACCAAGATTCTAATTTGAGAAACTTTCTGGCAAGGGTCTTTTTGGAGGGTTGGAGGGTTGGCGAGTACCTAGTATTTATCAAGAAGAGAGTTCTAGAAAAGTGGTCATTCAGGTCTCTGGGAGAGTGGGATTGGGAGCATGCTGGAAGGAAAAGTCACTTCGTTGGTATTGAATTCTAGGTATAAGGGTAGGAGCGTCTGAGATGCCATCAAACAGCAGATTTTAGGATGACTGTTTTTAATGTTACTGGTCTTAGGAGTCAGCCTATCAGCAAACCAGGAGGGGAACATGTTGCCTCCTGGGGAACAGTGAATGGAGCCGGGACAAGTGTTTAGCATTTTGGAAAAAACAATATAGCAGAATTCCTTCTTTACTCTTTACATCATCCTAAATTCAGTCGGATCAAAGATTTAAACATAAACATGAAAATACGAGGTACTAAAAGAAACATGGGGGAAGCTTTTCTTGTCACCCTGGAATGGGGAAGTCCTTCTACACATATGCAAGCCTCTCGAGAAGAGATTAGCAAATCTGTTACAAATACAACATTTCTGTTCTGAAGAAATGCTTGAAAGACAAGTGATAAATATTTGCAATCCGTACACAGAAGCTTGTTTCCTAAATATGCAAAACACTCTGACATGGCTGGATTTGTAGGATTTGCAATTTGTGGCTTTTTTGCACGTTTCATTTTTTGTGCATATGACCCTAGATGCTTGCTAAGAACTCATCTCCGAGTGGCGTTTCGCTTTTCAGATTCTTAGACCTGCACCCTGCTGCGGCCGCACTGCCCTTTGGTCCTTTACTGTTTGCTTATGTTGTCCCTGCGGTGGGAATGTCTCCCCGGTTGCCATGACGCTGCCTCCTTCCTGGAGTCGCTGCTCAAGGGCCCCCCTCAGCGAGGCCCTGTCCACCCCACGGGCACTCGGGTCACTACCACGTTTATGTGTCCAGACTTCCTCATAGCGCAGCACACCCTGACTCAGAGTGGCCGTGCGCTGCGCCGTGAGCTGCTCCAGGAGAGGCGGCTTCTGCAGATGAGGAATCTGCCTGAGCCGCGCATCGGTTGTGCATCGGTTTGTCATTTTCCGTAAGGACAGAGGACAAAAAGTAATCCTGACACTCCCCCGACTACCACAGAGAAAAGGCGGGCTTTGTGCCTGCCAGACAGTACAGGTGACAATCTGAATATTGTTCTTCTTACAGCTAATTAGCATAAAAGGCCGTCTGAGGCTGAAGCCCACATGCCACGGAGGCCCCTGTGCCCTCTGGAGTCCAGGTGTCCCGTCTGTTTTCCGGTAACCAAATGCAGAACAAGATTTTGTTCTTTTTTCCCCCAAGGTTTATTTATTTATTAGAGAGAGAGACAGAGAGAGCACAAGCAGGGGGAGCAGCAGAGGGAAAGGGAGAAGCAGACTTCCTGCTGAGCAGGGAGCCTGACGTGGGACTCGATCCCAGGACCTGGAGATCATGACCTGAGCTGAAAGCAGAGGCTTAACCGACTGAGTCCTCCAGGTGCCCCAAGATTTTGTTTTTGTACATATTTTATCTTTTTTAAGATTTATTTATTTGAGCGCGTGTGTGCTTGCACGCGAGTGCGGGGAGGGGCCGAGGGAGACAGGGAACCCTCAAGCAGACTCCTCGCCAAGTGCAGAGCCCGATGCTACTCGGGGCTCCACCTCACAGCCCTGAGATCACGATCTGAGCCGAAGCCAGGGATTGGACGCGCAGCCAGCCGAGTACCCAGGCTCCTGTGTTCTTGCAAATACATTCATGGGGCATCTGGGTGGCTGAGTCGTTAAGTGCCTTCGGCTCAGGTCATGATCCCAGGGTCCTGGGACCATTCCTGCATCGGGGTCTCTGCTCAGCAGGAAGCCTGCTTCTTCCTCTCCGACCTCCCCTTGCTTGTGTTCCCTCTGTCACTGTGTCTCTGTCAAATAAATAAATAAAATCTTTTTTTAAAAAATCAACATTCTTAGCTGAAGAGTTCCTCCTGAAGGTTTTATTCTTTAGAATTCCATGCCCCCTCACCCCTGCAACGGCACTTCCTCCTCTCTCCCCCAACCAGGGTCTCTCACCAGCAGCTCTCAGCTCCCCCGGCTGAGCCCAGAGTTTCTTGTGTCCCCGTGGGGTGACAGGGTGCAGTCTGGAGTCAACTTAAGGGCTGCATAATAAAAAGGGAGATCAAAAGAATTTTGGCCATTGGAATGTGGGTCCTGACATCCTTTGCTTAAGTGTCTTTCTTCCCTGGCCTTTTTCCAGTGCCCGGCAGCTCCCGGCCCGTGGTAGGGAATCAAGAAATGTGGAGTCAGTTCTTTTCCCACAAAATGCTATTGTTCTCACTCGTCCTGCTTTGCCTACTTAAATGCCTTAACTAAAGCTTACCTTTTAAATATTTATAGGGGCTCCTGGGTGGCTCACTTGGTTAAGTGGCCAACCCTTGATTTTGGCTCAGGGTCTCCTTTGACTGGTTTCTTGAGCTTAGTGTCCTGTTTTCAAGGTCTGTCCGTGTCATAGCCAGTGTTGTCATCTCATTCTGTTTTCTGACCAAGCAATCACCCATTGCCTGGAGAGACTACGTTTTGTTTATTCATTTTTTGTTATAGATTTTATTTATTTACTTGACAGAGAGAGAGAGAGAGCGCACAAGTAGGGGAAGTGACAGGCAGAGGGTGAGGGAGAAGCAGGCTTCCTGCTGAGCAAGGACCACCCCCCCCATGCAGGCAGTCGATCCCAGGACCCTGGGATCACACCTGAGCCGAAGGCAGACGCCACCCAGGTGCCCCTTGTTTATTCCTTTTGAAAGGGATAAAATTAAGATAACAAAATATTTTTTTAATGAAGTCATAATAGAGTTTCCTAACCAGAATCATTTTTTTTTAAAAGATTTTATTTATATGACACAGAGATCACAAGTAGGCAGAGAGGCAGGCAGAGAGAGAGGGGGAAGCAGGCTCCCTGCTCAGCAGAGAGCGCGATTCGATTCGGGGCTCAGTCCCAGGACCCTGAGATCACACCCGGAGCTGACAGCAGAGGTTTAACCCACTGAACTACCCAGGCACCCCCAGAATCATTTTTTAGGCAACTAGGAAACAGCAGATTTCCTGGTACCTGGAGATTTAGATTTCTATTACTGATATGATTAGTGTTAGAATTGGCAAGTGTAGGGGCACCTGGGTGGTTCCCTCGGTGAAGCGTCTGCCTTTAGCTCAGGTCATGATCCTGGAGTCCTGGCATCGAGCCCTGCATCAGGCCCCCTGCTCAGCCGGGAGTCGGCTTCCCCCTCTGCCTGCTGCTTCCCCTGCTTGTGCTCTCTCTGTCTCACTCTCGCTCTATCTCAAATAAATAAATCTTAAAAAAAAAAAAGAGTTTGCAAATTTTAACACATATTGGGTGTTTAATCCACATACATACTAGGTGTCTCAGAACAGTATATTTTAAAACACCAGATCATAAGGTAGAATGTCAAATATTAATTAGACCACTAATAGTTTTATCCTATAAAGCAACTGGATAAAAAGCATACTTCCATTTCGACAGACTTTTAAATCAAAATTCTTTTTTTTAATCAAAATTCTTATAATAATAAAGTAGAATGTGGAGAAAGAGAAACAATCTTCTTTGGAGACAAAAACAATTTTCTGTGGAGACAGAAAAACAATCATTGGCAAAATTGGGTAAGATATATGTGACCGAAAAAGTAAAATTTGTTACATATTTAAAAGCGTGTTTGACGAGTATATTTTCTGTATTAATACCAAGATATTTAACTTTCAGGTGGACCAGAGCAAGGACCGAGTGTGGAAGGTCTTAATGCACCAACGAAGGCTGGTTTAGGTAACAGGCCTACGACTCTATATTCTCATTCTGAAGGGCGCCTGGGTGGCTCAGTGGATTAAGCTTCTGCTTTCAGCTCAGGTCATGATCCCAGGGTCCTGGGATCGAGCCCCCCCTGGGGCTCTCTGCTCAGCGGGGAGCCTGCTTCCTTCTCTCTCTCTGCCTGCCTCTCTGCCTACTTGTGATCTCTGTCAGTCAAATAAATAAATAAAATCCTAAAAAAAAAAAAAATCTTACATTCTGATTTCGAGAGTGAGATTCATTAAGACAAAAAATGAATCCCGTCTTTACATTCTGCCAGGACTTTGTAGTCTAATACGGCATCATGACCATTAATCTATTAGTAAGATTTTATTGAGCAAAAAATCCTGGAGGGCAGAGCAGCTCCATCATTCCCATTGACTCAAGAACTTTTCTAGTATTTTCTTCTCCTAATTTCATTTTAGTGATCTTTAATGTTGCATTATTAGGGAATTTTATTCTGATATTAGTGCGTATTACATGGCATTAATTGGAAAGCAATACTTTGGTGAAAAATAGCTAAACTATTAGAAATGTTCTGGATATTTTCATCCGGTGTTAATGGCCTTGTAGGAGTTTGGGAGCAGATTTTGTGACTACTGCCACACGGCTCCAAAAGGAGGCGAGGGAAAGGAAAACTTCCCTAGATGCCTCTTTCATATTTGAAATGTAATGGGGTTAAATTCTCATATTAGGGCTAAATTTGAATCTTTCGTTGTTTGTGGCTTTATGCTGTCTTTTCCTCTTAAAATACATTCTCGTCTTTGTCAGAAAAAAGTTAAAATTTTATTCCTACTGAGTCTCTTAAACATAGAATATATATAGTCTTTGATTAAAGTTTACCCATAAAACAGTTTTTAAGGAACTCTTTAAAGTATATATTTTTGTGCAATTTAGAAAGTACTGGTATGAAATAATAGAATGGCTTATAATTCTTATTGGTTAATAGATAAAATCTGTATATAAGTCGAGGTGAAAAAGCTCATTGCTGCTTCAGTTAGTTGTATACGTAATGCCTGGCTAACTTAATGTTTTAAAGTAATTCTAAACGTTTTTGAAGAGCAGATCTTAATAGGAGGGTTTGTTCTAATATACAGAAGAAATGCTCCTGAAGAAAGCAGTGTGTAGGGCCAGGCCAGGCTCTTAATTTCTCTTCAGGGTGGTATGCAGAAAATGTTTTCTCTAAGTTTGGATACTACTTGGAAATACTGAGAAATTCCATTTAACCAAGCTCTAACTCTAAAATACACTCATGTTCGGGTCTTCTGGGAAATGTTACAGTCTCTTAAATAATGATATGTATCTTAGTTTTTTTTTCAGATACACTAAAAATAGAAAAATTATGTATTTCTATTGGCCTGACTTTCTATTTTTTATTTTTTGGCAGAGGTGTCCTCTATCATAAAAAAGAAACCAAATCAAGCCAAAAGAGGAGTGAGTATCACGTGTAAATACCTAATAGCTCGTCTCTGAGATAGCCACCTTTGTCACTTCCCACACTGTGGTGTCATACACGTGGCTTTGATGAAGAACCTATGCTTTGTGCAATGAGATGAATGTTAGACGTACTCAAGTTTTTCTAGAATGAGTTTTCAAAGAAATTTTTCCTTCGATGACAAAATTAAAAAAAAAAAATCAGCAGAGGCTCCGTGGGAGTGTCTGTTGTGTTTGCGTTTCTGTAAGCGATGCTATCGCTCGAGACTTAGAGGGTTGTCATCCGCAGAACTTTCAGAGACCACGATTCCCTTTAGGGTCCCCGTTCTGGAGGCAGGCGCCAAGGCAGCCACTTTGTCACTTAGTGGCTACATGATCTCGGTCAAGCCACTTAACTTGCCTCAGCTTGAGCTGCTCATCTGTGAACTGGGGTCGATGGTGATGCCAGCTTGACAGGGTCGTGAGGACTGAGTGAGAGAACGCTTGTGAAGCGCAGGTCACAGTGCCTGGCACGTCATAGACACCAGTCCACGTTAGCTGTTGCTGCGAAGCTTTCCAAAAGTTTGGGCAGAACCTAATCCTGTATATCTTCTAGCTTGGGGCCAAAAAAGGAAGTTTGGGCGCCCAGAAAGTGGCGAACACATGCTTTAATGAGATTGAAAAACAAGCCCGGGCTGTAGATAAAATGAAGGAACAGGAAGACCTTCTGGCCAGGGCGGCGCCTAAGGAAGAATCCATGTAAGTCTGACTTGCTTCTCCTAGTGTGTTTTTTTTTTTTTTTTTTTTTTTTTTTTTTTTTTTTTTTTTTTTTTTTTTTTTTAAAGATTTTATTTATTTATTTGACAGAGAGAAATTACAAGTAGGCAGAGAGGCAGGCAGAGAGAGAGAGAGGAGGAAGCAGGCTCCCTGCTGAGCAGAGAGCCCGATGCGGGACTCGATCCCAGGACCCTGAGATCATGACCTGAGCCGAAGGCAGCGGCTTAACCACTGAGCCACCCAGGCGCCCTCTCCTAGTGTGTTTTTAGTGAATAAAACTATTAATAATACAACTCGGAGATTTGCTTTCCAGATGCCACTGAATTTTGTGGGGAGGGGGGCTGCCTGGACTGGAGAAATTGGAATGATAATGTGGAGTCCCTTGAAGTCCAGCCAGTCAGCTCACATTTTATCTAAGAGGAGCACTGGAATGAGGGAATGTATTTTGGAGCGTGAGTTCCTCAGTGAGCTCAGGACAGACAGAATAGGGCAGAAACTGGAAGCCCCGGGGCCAGTCCAGAGAAGGCTGTGAGTATTCACTGAAGGCTCTTAGAGGCTTTGTTTGTGTTGGAAACAGAAGGGAGCGGCCCTCTGGAGAGTGCATGTGCTGGGTATAAAAGACCCGTGGGGAGAGATGCAGGGGGAGCACAACGCAGAAAGGAAAAGCAACTTGGGTTCCTAGTTCTTATGTGTGTTTGTTTTACTTATGTGCTATTCCTTCTTCCTTTCATGTGTGTTCTGTCAGTTTTGGCTTGAGTTACTGTAGACTGCATAATGAAGAAAATACTAATTTATGAGGTTTAATGCTGTGAGGATTAACTTAGTTAATGCTCATCAGAGCGCATCAGACAGTGCCTGGGGCGGAGTCCGTGCCCAGTCGGTGTGCTTTCTTACTGTTCATACTAACAGTTTGTGAAGGAACTTTCTGATGGCTAAGCCCAGAGAATTTGAAGTATAGGGGCGCCTGGGTGGCTCAGTGGGCTCAGGTCATGATCTCAGCGTCCTTGGATCGAGCCCCACGTCCGGCTCTCTGCTCGGCAGGGAGTCTGCTTCCCTTCCTCTCTCTCTGCCTGCCTCTCTGCCTGCTTGTGATCTCCCTCTCTCTGTCAAATAAATAAATAAAATCTTGAAAAAAAAAAAAAGAAGTATATTTCTCCTTGTCATTTAACTCAAAGAACGTAGGGGGCAGCACTAAACCATCTTTGGGTACATATGGTTTGAAATGCTTTCTGCAAAATGTTCTTCCAGCGGTCACAGACCTCACTTTAATTTCTCTAAGCTACGTTCTTGACCCTGGGGAGGCCAAATCTGAGGCTCTAGACTGCTTCTCTTGGTGTTTGGGATCGAGCTGTGTGCGGATTGCTGGTGCCTGGTTTTCCTGGAGCCTGTAAAATCCAGAGCCTGATCCCCTCGCTCTCTGCGGTGCAGGGGGCTGGAGATGAGCACAGTGACCTTAGAAGGCCAGCAGCCCTAGGTGGTAGCTTTCGTTAGGTCGGTCAGGTACAGCAGGAACGCAGAGATGTGGGCCCGGGTGTTAATGGATCTGACCTGGGAACCTGCTTTGACGGCTTCCTTGGCCCCATTCAGGACAGCCCTACCACTGTGCCCTCCCGCTCAGCCCCGGGGCAGCCCAGTTCTACCAAAGCAGAGCTGTGCCAGCCCAAGAAAACACACACTTTATCCTTAAGATGCGACAGACAGGTTAACTTCTGCAAGTTAATGTTTTCATGGCCATGAGTAGTTAGTTCAGTTCAGCAGCCAGGAACCGCAGTTTCCTCTTATCGGGCCTGGGAAATTCCGACTGGCCGGGCACGAGCCTGGCCTCACCTCCTGGCACGCAGCTCCTGGGCTTACCCTCAGGAGTGTGCACAGTTGTTGGTTGGGGGCGTGTGATGGGAAGAGGCAGAGCTTCTTCCCTTGTGTGATCTGAGCGGCTGCAAGCCCTCCTTTGAGCCAGGGACTGGGAAGCAGGGAATCCTGACTTCTTAATTCTAGCAGTGCTGCTGCCCCGTGTTACGGGAAGCCTGGGCAGTCAAGTGTGTGCTTTTCCTGGGCAGGAGAACCTCTCCCCACATCCGTTCCTCTTCTCCAGAAGAATCTGTTGCAACAGTTTTATCTGTTCACGATTTTCAGCAAATCTGTTGTCTTCCTCCATAAAGTATACTCAAAGCTGTTTTTTATTTTCTGAGTGATAAAACCTAGTGCATTGCCAGAATCCGTGTGTTCAGTAGGAATAATAGTAAAGAGAGCAAACTGCTCGGTCAAAACAAAACAAATTCTGCCTGGCTTACTAGGGAAGAAAACAGCAGACGCATTTTCTCTTTTTTTTCATTTTTTCCCCTATTTTCTATTGACTGTTTTTCTAGTAAGACATACCATTGTCGTTGACTGTTAATACAGAGAAATATATTTATGTTACTTCGGCATTTACACCGTGACTTACGAGGAATCCATGACATTTTACACAATTTTATAAAATGGATGATAGCATAGAGTTCCTGATAAAATACGTATATCACTTTTCAGGACCCCGACATTCTGTCGCTGTCTTACTAATATAAAATAGTTCTGCTGTTGCTGATAGAGGCATAGTTTTCCTTATGAAAAATTAAGTATTCATAACATTTTTAGAACTCTGGGAGTCTGGGACAGGTGCATTCCCCTTTGGTGCAACATTCATAACAGACATTTGATAACAGATCATTAGTGTCTGACTCGCAGCACAGTTTTAAATGCTCTCAGAAGCCTGATTATATAGAGATCCTCTGAAGAATCCTTTTGCAATTAAGTAACTCCTTCTTAATTTATCTATTTGTAAAGTCAAATGTGTGTGTGTGTGTGTGTGTGTGTGTGTGTGTGTTTAAATCAAGCAAACCAGTGAGACTCATCTTATCCTTTTGCTCTGTAATGTGGAAATATAAATGAAATATTAATCCAGATAAGGAATTCTGCCTTTTACTATCCTATATAACATAATTTCCGTATATGTTGTATTATTATGTAGCAGGTGGTACAAACCATTATATGATGATAGCTGATATGAACTAGAACAGGAAGGTGGGATCAGCAGCAACCAAAAAGTGGCTGTAAACTCGTTCAAATTTTCTTGAGCATCTACTCAAAAAAGACCTGGGGGTGGAGCCAATTTGCCTTCCTAATTATTAATTATGGAAAGAAGCACAAAGCTCAAATTATAAGCGACATGTTTAATTTTGCTTAGTGTTTGAACTCGAGAACACAGAATTAAAACCAAATTAAGGAGATTTGGTTTTTCTGGCAGCGTTTCATCACTGCGATTAGCCTACAAGGATCTTGAAATTCAAATGAAAAAGGACGAGAAGGTGAACATGAGCGGCCAAAAAAAGACCGAGTCCGAGAGACTCGGCATGGGATTTGGAAATTGCAGAAGGTACGTGGCTTCCAGGAATTAAACCCAGTTGCTGACCGTGAATGGTTTTTCCTTATTAACATCAGCTTGAAAAGTATTTTTTCTTGATTCCTTCCTTTTTTCAGCGTTTTCCCTTAATACTCAACATAGCACGAAAAATTCCAAATTTGATTCTCAAAAAAAAGGAAATAGGCCTGACTGGTCGCTAAACAGATGCCACAGACAGAATTGATATCTGTGACTATATTTTGTGTAATCAGGTTCTGGTCATCACTAAGGCTTTTTGATGCTGATGCCAAAAAATATACATACTATTTTTATTGCTCATGTTTTTAATCCCACTAATACATTTTTTTGTTGAGAGTATAGATTAAAATGTTCGCTCTTGGGGTGCCTGGGTGGCTCAGTGGGTTAAAGCCTCTGCCTTCGGCTCAGGTCATGATCTCAGGGTCCTGGGATCAAGCCCTGCATCGGGCTCTCTGCTCAGTGGGGAGTCTGCTTCCTCCCCTCTCTCTCTGCCTGCCTCTCCGCCTATTTGTGATCTCTGTCAAATGAATAAAATCTTTAAAATTAAAAAAAAAAAAACGTAAGACGTTCGTTCTTCAGTGAACCCAAATGTCTTCATGAGCGAATGTAACTTTTTCCCATTTTATTCTCTGTTTCCTCAAGTGGCATTTCACATTCCGTGACGTCAGACATGCAAACCATTGAACAGGAAACACCAATCATAGCAAAACCCAGAAAGAAGTACAGCGATGACAATGATGATTCATACTTTACTTCCAGCTCAAGGTAACCCGCTAAAAATCTACCTGCAGTGTTGTTTTGAAAAGCAGTGGTTAGCGAGGACTTACTCACTTATTGGCGTTAGGAGCAAATACAAATCCTTTGTTTCATGGCTTTTAAGAGCTCTAGCTGGAGTCCAGGGTGTCCTTTGGAAAAAACTGGGGAGGCTTTCACCCCATGCTTGCTAATACTAAGGTGTTTGATAATAAAAATCATCCAACAAGAGTTAAATTTAGAGGTAGGAATTTATGTTTCTCTAAGTGTGAAACGGGAGAAATATAGGAGGATCCCAGACGTCCAGATCCTTTCGTCTTGGGATACCTGCTTCCGAGCCTCCAGCGGGCGGGATGGAACATTAAGTCAACACTAGCGTGTGCGCCTCAATTCATGGAAGACGCTGGTGTGCTGGCGGCTCCCGGGCTGAGCTGGCTTCCGGTGGGTCAGTGTTCGCCGTCAGATGGGACAAGTTGCCTGACTCCAGTGTGAAGCCGACCATGGCTGAGGGCCGTGGTTCACGTTCAGGGGCCTGAGGGGGCAGAGAGGACAAGTTTAAACTCGAACCGACTCTCTGAGGTTCTTTCGAGAACCTGATCAGCACAGGGGAGTCCTGCTTTAAAAAGAACCACAGGCCTCTGGGCTGTTAACTGGAGGTGGCCGCCAGCCGGGAGGACACAGCGAGAAGAGCGTAGGCCCCGGCGCTGACGGCCTGGGTTCAGATCCTGACTGGGCCATTTAGTGACTGTGTGACCTTGTTCAAGTTACGCAGCCTCTGGGCTGCAGCTTCCTCATCGGTAAGTTAGGGATACTGGCATCTGCCGCGCAGGGTGCGGGGGTGGGTACGTGAGTTCATGCAAACGGAGCGTTTGGAACAGTGCTCCACTGTTGCTCGTGTTATGTTTAGTTGCTGTTATGATACAGAAACTCAGCTCGAGAGACCTGCGGCCCAGTCCGAATGGTTAATCCCTGTTGTTAGATGCTTACGCATGTCGAGGGCGTCCTTCAGGTTTGGAGTCCAGGAAAACCGAGGAGGTGTCCGTCAGTAATGGGCTCCGTCCCTCATGCCTGGGAGGGCATTGCTGTCATCTGGCGGTTGCGTAGGCTTCAGGTGTTTTCCTGCGTATAAAGTGGACAGTACACCTGACATGTGTCGCGCGTACACACGCCTGTTCACTGTGAACTACAGGCCAGTGGTGAGAGGTACTTTTCAAAGTCCCAAGACTAGTCCTAGCCTTCTCACGTAGCTTCCCATTATTTCAAGTCCGGATGTTTTACCCGAAAACCCGAGTAGTTCAGTAGTTCAGTGGTGTGCCTGGTCAGTGTTGTCAGAGACGGGCGGGTTTCTCTTTCCTGCCGAGGGTCACCTGGATAACACACCAGGTTTTGGTTTCCTTACAGGTCGCTCCCAAAGCATGCCTTTTAAACGTTTTTAAATACATTTTCTACAGAATCAAACTCGACTTCTAACCTGATTTGGGAGCTGCTCACACGCCAGCTTATTTCAGATTCTCTCCTTAAACGAGCGAGCATAGAAGCATAGAAGAGTAAAGAAATTTCAAGTGAAATCAGCCCTGCTGCTTGGCAGCCAAGTTGCAAACAAATGGCTGCAAGTGAAGTTATCCATGGGATGGGCCCTGAGAAACTTCTGGAGAATGTCACTGGCTCTAGGTCACTGATCGGCTCCCGGGGGACTTTTTTCTGCCTTTGTCAGGAGTCTCAGGAATCATGTAGGTTTCTCTTTCTCCAGAAGCTTAGAGAGTTGGTCCTAAGGCGTTTGCTCTATGCAGTAATTATGATTTGAAACGTGGGAGTAGGTGTTTCCACACGCACCACACTTGATGGGCTCCCACCAGAGACACCGGAGCGCGGGGTCCTCCCCTGCAGGTTGTGTCCCAGGAGCAGGGGTCCCTTTTCCAGCCCTGCTCTGTCGTAACACTGCTAGTGGAACAAGGACACTGTTAGTTCTCCGGCAGCTGAGGGAAAGCAGACATGGCCCCTGGGAGAGCCAGCGTCTGAGCTCCGCCAAGAGCTCGCACTGCCTCCAAATTATTCATTAGCCCATTAGAACTTGGACGTTATGAATTATGAAAGAGTGCTGTTTCTATTAAAAATAAGATCCACCGTATCTTTGGGCTTTTTTAAATTGAGTTCCATTACATTCAGGATCTAAACAGCATAATTATACACTGAGTACAAAATAATGACACCAGAACAATTTGCTCAGCCCCGTGCGGCCGGGGTAGACAGTCAGTCGTCCCAGCAACACATCGCATACGTGCTGCTGTTGGGGTGCTTTATCAAGGGGTTGTAACAGCGTCCTCAGGGTTGGATGCGGACCGAGCGCGAGAGCAAAAACACGAGTGACAAGAACCAGGATCTAGGAATGAGAATTAGAAAATCAGTAAAGATTTGGAAATCGGAGACGGCTCTTGTGTTTCTGAGGCCAGGCAAGTGTCCCACAGCCCCGGTCGTCAGTCAGCCCTTCCAGTGGACCTGTGGCCTGGTGGGCCAGCCAACTGTGCCCCCAAGGGGTGCCGCACGCCTCTCGCATCTGTCCACGCACGGAGAGCTCACCCCTACGCCTAGGCATCCCAGCACCCGGAACGCTGCACAGTGTCCCTGCTGATCAGTAGGAGCCCAGCAGAATGGCTCGCGCCCTCCTGAATCTTCAGCAGTCCAGTCATTGAAAAACTGATGCCCTTAAATTCCAAGATAAGCACTTTGGCTTATGGGAATGAAGACTATTTCCTTGGAGTGACAACTAGATCTACAAAATCCTAAATCCCAGCCGCTCTGAGTGGTGAGGAGTCTGGAAGCCCCAACCACACCCTGTCCAGTGCTTCCTGCCCCACCCCGCCCCGCCCCCAGCATCCTCCAGGGGACCCTACGGCCCCATCGCCCCCCACTCCCTCTCATCCTCAAGGTAGCCGTCCGGTCCAGGGGCAGCTCCCTGAAGAACAATGCCTCTGCTTCACACCTCCCTGGGTTTGTGAGCTTGAATCAGCCAGCCCAGAGGGCAGGGACCGGACATGTGTCCTCACCCTGCATCCTCATCCAGCAAAGTACCAGCCCCTCATGGATGCTTACTAAGTACTTTTTAAATTTCTCATTGACTTGATCTTAATCCTTTCACTTGGGCCTTATAAATAAGTCTCTCAGATAATTGAAGGTGACTTTCCGGGCCCGTGTGCCTCCCACATTTTGGAAGCCCTGTTTCTCTGAACCACTTGAAGACTCTGTCCAAGTCTCCTCTCAAGAGGGGAGAGCACAGGGCTCCAGGCTCACGGAGAGAGCTGGGCCCGTTCCCCGCTGACAGGCAGATCTGCTCTGAACCTCCATCAGCCTTCCTGGGGAGACAAGGCCCGTGTAACGAGCTTTTGCTCTTTGCTCTTAATGACCCCCTCGCTAGAGAAAGCAGAAGCCACTTTTGGAAATTCTGCTTGCTTTCTATTAGCCATGTAAAGTCACACACCATCTGCTTTAAACAGCAAGCTTATCCCTTCTTGCCTTTTTTTTTAAACCAAGAAGAGGATGTTTGTTCTCAACATTCCCACCCCCAAAAACCTTAGCTCATCTGGGCCCTTGGCTTGTCTGTTCTCGAAGGTTCCTGCTGCCCCCTTTGATTACAGGCCCCTCTGGCCGCCCGGGCTTTCCGTCTCTGTAGGACTTCTTAGGACGTCAGAGCTGGGTGCTCACCGCGTATCCCATGAGCTGCTTTCCTTACTGAGCAGAAAGCCTGGGTGACATGTTTGAAAGTCTGGACAGCCTCTTGCACCATCCTTCCTTTCCCAGGACCTGAGCCTTGGAATCCGCCCCTTCCAAACGTCTCGAACCCCACCTTTAAAAGGAGCGCGTATCTGGCAGAGCCGTTTTCCACCCCAGGCTGTTGTGAATCCTGAGGAGCCCAGGCACGTCCCCCTCCCCCATCAGTCTCTGCCGCGTTCCAGACAGACCCTGCTGCTCGTGGTCAGAGAGTGCGCGGTCACCACACAGGACCAAAGCTGCCATTGAGTTGTGCTCTCGGAGCAAGGCCCTGCTCGGTGAGGCTCGGCTGATGAGAGGGTAAACTGATCTAGAAGGCCGGCATCTTAATCTAGAAGGCCGGCATCTTACAGACCAAGTTTGCTCCAAGCTCCAGGCTGCAGAGTGGTCCAGGGATCGGGCGTCCAGAGCCATGCGTCCGACCCGAGGAGGGGGCCGGGAGCATCCCTTACCTGAAGTGATGGGGAGTTGTTGGGACTGATGGCTTCCACGGGGGCTACGACAGCAGGGAGTGCCAACAAGGTCCTAGTGCTTTGGTGGGATTTTTGTTGTGACTACCTAATTAGGTAGAACTAGAAGCAAAGAGAACAAAATAAGTCACCTCCTGTGGGTAAAGACACTCAGAGCTGTCGTATGCTAGCGGATGGGCTAGGTTTTGCTGCAGTGACAACCATCCCCCATCTTAAAGGCTGACACGATGGTGGTTTACTTCTCGTTCAGCTGAGGGTACAGGTGGTTGTCCAGATGACCTGGCCTTTGGGTGGCACCTTGGTTTTCCTGATGGATGGAGTCTTCTCCTGCCTGAGGCTATAGCACCTGGAAAACACCACCTTGTCTTCCGTGGGGCGTGGGAAGGGGGCACTGGGCACTTCAGAGGCCTGGGAAATGGCTCTCCTCATACCTGCTCCTGTCTCAGTGGTCAGCTCTAGTCCCGTGGCCACTCCCACATTCAAGGACCAGGAAGTACAGTGTGGACGACACCAGGAAGGTCTCCCAAGTCACTGCCACTCTGTTACATACAGGTACTTGGACGAGCCAGTGGAGTTCCGAAGCAGCTCTTTTTCTAGCTGGGAAGACAGTTCAGACTCCTACTGGAGAAAAGAGACCATCAAAGATGCTGACGCCATCCTGAAGACCACAGGCTATTCAGACAGGTACGAACACAAAACAGAGGGAGTGGAACTCGTGAGGCCACACATCTCTAGGGAAATTCTCTAAAAATTAGTCAATGATTTTTTTTTTTTTTTAAAGATTTTATTTATTTATTTGACAGAGAGAGACCACGAGTAGGCAGAGAGGCAGGCAGAGAGAGAGAGAGAGGAGGAAGCAGGCTCCTGCTGAGCAGAGAGCCCGATGCGGGACTCGATCCCAGGACCCCGAGATCATGACCTGAGCCGAAGGCAGCGGCTTAACCCACTGAGCCACCCAGGCGCCCAAATTAGTCAATGATTTTATTCAACAATCGCAAGAATATTCTTTGCATCCTGGTCTCTTTTCTACCACTGCGGTCTTGCCTTTCCAGAATGTCCTATAAATGGAATCATACAGTAACTGGCCTTGTAGACAGGCTTTTTTTTTCTTTTCCTAGTGCATTTGAGACTCTGGTCGTAATGTTGTGTGTCTTCCTCTTCTCTGTTGAGTCATTTCTCTGTTCACCTGCCGAAGGACCATCTCTAGTTGTTCGTGATTATGAATGAAACACTTTTTACCCTCCTGTCCAAACCAGGTTGCTGTTGAGAGTACAAGGAGACATGACGAGGGTTGGACAAGAGGTGCAGCCTGGGCGTGTGCTGGGTGACAGGAGGATTCTCCTTTGGTGTCCCACGTGATGTGGGGTCACAGCTAACGTTCATTACCACGTGCTCGGTGTTTACTGATGGCTCTGTGGTGCCGACGAGTGAGATGACTGGGCTGTTTAAATAGGAAAATTCCTTCAGATGTTGGGTGCTTTGGATATTTATTCATGTTTTTATTAGAATTTTCAGACTTTTTAAAGTGGTCTGGAATCCTTTTACAAAATGACCACTGTCAGCTTTTTAAAAATAAAATGGCATTGATATGCATTATAAATGAGAAATGCATTTGCCTCACCTCAAATTAGTTTAACCTATTTGGTCTGGATTTTTTTGTTTGTTTTCATTTTATGTGCTGAGAACACATTAGGATCCATACTTTCAGCGAATCCCGAGTACATACAACAGTATTATTTACTGCAGCCCGGTCCTGTGCTTCACATCCCCAGAACGTATTCTCTTGTAAATGCAAGTTTGAACTCTTTGAATATCTGCCCATTTCCCCTACCTCCAACCCATGGGAAACACTGTTCTACTCTGTTTCTGTGAGTTTGACATTTATTTATTTGACAGACAGAGATCACAAGTAGGCAGAGGGGGGGGGGGGAAGCAGGCTCCCCTCTGAGCAGAGAGCCTGATGTGAGGCTCGATCCCAGGACCCTGAGATCATGACCCAAGCTAAAGGCAGAGGCTTTAACCCACTGAGCCACCCAGGCGCCCCGAGTTTGACTTTTTTAAAAAATATTTTATTTATTTGAGAGAAAGAGAGAGAGCACAAGCAGGCAGGGGTGGAAGAGGAAGGGCAGAGAGAGAAGCAGATTCCCCACTGAGCAGGAAGCCCTAGGTGGGACTCAGTCCCAGGACCCCAAAGTCATGACCCGAGCCAAAGGCAGACACTAAACCAATGGAGCCACCCAGGTGCCCCGACTTTTTTTTAAATTTTAGGTTCCACATAGAAATGAAATTGTACAGTATTTTTCTTTCTCTTATAATATTTATTTCACTTAGCACAATGTCCTCCAGGTTCATCCATGTTGTCCCAAATGGCAGGATTCCCTTTTTTTAATGGCCAAGTAGTGTTCCATTGAGTACGTATTTTCGTATTTTCGTGCCCGTTCATCCGTCAACAGACACTTAGACTGTTTCCGGGTCTCGGCCACCGTGAACGACGCTGCAGTGAACTTGGGAGGGCAGAGATCTCGAGGTCCGGACGTTGTTTGCTTCGCTCAACGCCCAGAGGCGGGATTGCCGGGTTAAGTGGTCCTGTTTCCGTGTTCAGAGGGACCGCGGCGCGGGCGTCTCTGCGGCTGTGCTAATTCACATTCATTCCCACCAGCAGCGCACAGGGCTTCCTTTTCTCCACTTCCCATCCGTCCGCGGCTCTTCTGGTAATTGCCAGCCGAGCACGCGTGAGCGGGCGTCTCACTTGTGGTTCTGATTTGCATTTCCCTGATGATGAGTGACGTGGAGCATCTTTTCAGATACTCGTTGGCCGTACACTAACTGCTTGGAACTGCTTTTGCTGTGTTTCATACTTTCTGGTGCCTTGTGTTTCCATTGTCATTTGTTTCAAGAGATTTTCATTGCCCTTTTGATTTCTTCTTTGCCCCACTGGTTGTCCAGGAGTGTGTTGTTAACTTGTGAATTTTCCAGGTTTCCTCTGGTTGTTGATTTCTACTGCCAACCATTATGGTTGCAAGACACTTAATAGGACTTCAGTCTTGACTTGGGAAGATCTAGCATATGATGTAAATGTGTTTTGTGACCTGATAAATGATTTTTCCTGGAGAATGTTCTGTGTGTGTGCTTGAAAATCTGCGTTCTGCTGCTATTAGATGGAACGTCTGGGACATGTCCGTTTGTCCATTTGGTCTATGGTATTGTTCAAGTCCAATTTTTCTTGATCTTCTGTCTGAGTGATGTGTCCACTACTGAAAGTGGGGATCTGACGTCTTCTGCCGTGATCGCAGGGCTCTTTGTCCCCTCAGATCTGTTAGTATTTGTGTCATCAATTTAGGGGAGCCCCTCTGTGCTTACAGTTATTACATCCTCCTGACGAATTGACCTCTTTCTTATTACATAATGACCTTTGTCTCCTGTTACAGTTTTTGTATTTTATTTTTATTTTATTTTATTATTTATTTTGAGGCAGGGAGGAGCAGAGGGAGAGGGAGACAGTCTCCATCAGACACCCAGCTGGGTGTGGAGCCTGACATGGGGCTTGACCCCACGACCCCAAGATCATGACCTGAGCCGAAATCATGAGTCAGACACTCAACCCCCTGTGCCACCCAGGTGCCCCTCCGTTCACGTTCGTATGTTGTTAGTTACCATTCATCAGTGCAGCTCGCACCGCTCCTTTCGGCATTTCTGTGATGCCAGTCTGGTGGCCGGCAGGGCGCCCTGTCTTGTTGGTGTTCCCGCACTTGGGGTATGTCGTCCCACTGTCCCCTGGCCTGCTGGCTTTCTGCCGAAAAGTCTCCTGGGGGCCCTACAGGGATTCCATTGTACGTGAAGAGTTTTTTTTCTCGCAGCTTTCAAAAATTTTCTTTTCCTCATGCTCTGCTTTTTATTCCCGTGACTTACGCATTTTGAAACTGGAGACCTGCATCTCCCTTTCACCCGCTTCGCTCACCCCCTCTTATGCCTTCTGTCGGGTTATCGTCATTTGTTCTCTGTGGTTTTAATTCTTTTTTTCTGTTTTTTGTGGGGTTTTTGGTTTGTTTTGGTTTTAGTTCTGAATCTGCCTTTTGTTTGTTTATTCTTTTTGCTTTTAGATTCCATTGGAGTCATGTGGGATTTATCGTTCTCTCTTTTTGTCTTTGATTTTTGACAGTTTTATTAAAATGTATCTTAGTGAAGATCTCTTTGGGTTGAATCCCTTTGGGGACTTTGAGCGTTATGTACCTGAATTCCCACGTCTTCAGATTTGAGACGTGTGTGCTCATTATTTCTTTAGATAAGCTTTTGCTCTTTTCTCCTCTCTTCTCTTGATGGAGTTGATTCTCCCATATTGTATTATCGCTTTCCCATAATACGTACATTTTTTTCATATGGTGTCCCATAATTCACATCGGTTTTCTTCCCCTTTTCATTCTTTTTTCTTTTTTCTCCTACCGGGGTAATTTTAAATGACCTGTCTTCGAGTTCACAAATTCTTTCTTCTGCTGGGTTAAGTCTGCCACTGACGTCCACTGTTGGATTTCTCAGCTCCAGAGTTTCTGTCTGATTCAGTTTTATGATTCTGTCTCCATGTTGAACTGCTAGTTTTGCTGGTGTACTGTTTTCCTGATTTTGTCGAGTTGGATGTGTTCTTGTAGGTTGCTGAACTTTCTTTTTTTTTTTTTTTTTTAAAGATTTTATTTATTTACTTGTCAGAGATAGAGGGAGAGAGAGCGAGTGAGCACAGGCAGACAGAGAGGCAGGCAGAGGCAGAGGGAGAAGCAGGCTCCCTGCTGAGCAAGGAGCCCGATGTGGGACTCGATCCCAGGGTGCTGGGATCATGACCTGAGCCGAAGGCAGCTGCCCAACCAATGAGCCACCCAGGTGTCCCGTTGCTGAACTTTCTTAAAATAATTACTTTGAGGGGTGCCTGGGTGGCTCAGTGGATTAAGCCACTGCCTTCGGCTCAGGTCTTGATCTCAATGAGCGGGGAGCCTGCTTCCCCTTCTCTCTCTGCTTGACTCTCTGCCTACTTGTGATCTCTCTCTCTGTCAAATAAATAAATAAAATCTTTTAAAAAAAAATTACTTTGAAATCTGTCGGGCAATTCCTTGGGGTCAGTTATTGGAGAATTATTGCGTCCCTTCTGTGGCATCTCATTTCCTCGATTTTTCATGCTCCTTGGGGTCTTGCATTGCTGTCTTTGCATTTGAAGAAGCGTCACCCCCTTCTGTCTCTACTGACTGGCTTGGGGTGACAGATGCCTTCAGCAGCAGACATGCTAGGGATTCTGAAGCTTTCACAGACCTTTCCTTTTTTTTTTTTTTAATTAAATTAGCATATAATATATTATTGGTTTCAGGGATACAGGTTCATGATTCATCAGTCCTACACACTTCACAGCACCCACCGTAGCACATACCCTCTATTGTCCATCACGCAGCCTCTGATGAGTACTGCTGTGCTTCTGGCATCTCCCAGCCCCTAAGCCATGCAGATCACCTCAGTGTTCCGGGTAGGGTGGGAAAGAAGCGGCCTCCTGTGCAGTGCCCCCCACAGCTGGGAAATCAGGCACCCACTTACCACCCTCCCACCTCTCACTGTGGGAGATACTGTGGGCCAAGTGGATCTCCAGTGGTGCTAAGCTGTTTCAGTGGGGGGCGGGGGTCAGGTGGTGACCCAGGCAAAGCGAAACTGTTCCTCTTACCCTCTTCAGTGGGTCTGATCTTGGATTATTTGCTCCATCAGTGTGCTGGGACCTGTCTGCTGCTCTCCTGCACACCCATGAAGGCATTCTTGCCTGTGGACGATGGCCAAAATTGGTGTTCTATAGGGGGGATGATGGTAAAAAATTTCTATTCCCTTGTCTTGCTGACATCACTCCTGTTTTGGCCATTGTTCATTGTAGATCTACTGCTCGCCGTAAGCCAGACTATGAGCCAGTTGGAAATACAGATGAGGCTCAGAAGAAGTTCGGGAATGTCAAAGCCATATCATCAGATATGTACTTCGGAAGACAAGCCCAAGCTGATGTAAGTGTCCGGAGAGTTTGCATGTGGGCCCCGCAGAGCAGGAAGCGAGCAGAGACATGAGGGTCGGGGCAAGAGGTGATAGGCGCAGAACGAGGTGGACTCGGGCTGCGAGAGGCCGCTGCCCCTGGGAGCTGGCATTAGGACTGGAACCCAGGTCTTTCTGACCACTCCCCCAGGCAGCCCCAGCTGGATGCACAGCTGGCAGGTAGGGACCAGGTCTCATGTTTCTCTAATTCCTTTCTCAGTATTTTGAACAGACATCCATTTCCTATCTTTGGAATAAATTTCCAGCAATTTTCAATGCAGATGTAATTTACTTAATTTTTAAATTATTATTAATGAAGTTAAAGAAAGTAGACATGTTTTTGGAGGGTAGATATACTTACCTTCAGGTTGTTGCATCTTAAGGAGTCTTGCCAAGCAGAGGGATCTTACGGCAACAAGGGGGCCCTGAGGCTTTGTTCTAACGTAGGCGCACCTGCTCCGAGCTCTGGGCGGGGCACGTCACTGACTGACGTGTCCTCCTGGCTCTCCGCTTTCCCCTCGTACTCAGCAGTGCTCATATGTCGGCTCTGAGCTGATGGTTTTTGCATAATTGCTCACGGTCTTTGGAACCTAACGTTTCCTATTCCTTGTCTTCTCCAGTATGAGACCAGGGCTCGGCTGGAGAGGCTTTCGGCGAGTTCCTCCATAAGCTCAGCCGATCTGTTCGACGAGCAGCAGAAGCAGCCGGCAGGTACGGGGTGTGGGACAGTTTGTGGGGGGCGGGGGGGGGGGAGCGGCTCACAAGCTTGGTGGCTGCTGTGTCCACGACATCAATGCAGTTTCTATGCACAGAACTTCATACTTTTCTTTCACTCTTTCTTTTTTTTTGAGGATTTTATTCATTTGTTTGACTGAGAGGAGAGAGACAGCCAGAGAGGGACACAAGCAGGGGGCAGTGGTAGAGGGAGAAGCAGGTTTCCCACCAAGCAGGGAGCCCAATGCAGGGCTCGATTCCAGGACCCTGGGGTCGTGACCTGAGCCGAAGGCAGATGCTTAATGACTGAGCCACCCAGGTGCCCCAAACTTTGTACTTTTCCAAGATTATCAGCAACTGTTATATGATGCTTTTCCTCCTCTGTGAGTTAGAGCAGAAATTACTGTTATTCCAGGCTTTGTGTATCAGGAAACTGGGTCACAACATTTCACCAGCATCCCCTAGGTTGCCTGGCAAATCTTCCTAAAACAGTGTCTCCTAGTCCATTGGGAACGTGGTGTCTGATGTGTGGTATCGCGGCCTGGCAGGGGGACAGCTCTGGGCTCCTAGCGTCACTGGTCACTCCCTGCCTAAGACCTTGAGCCTTTCATAGCACTTATAGCCTCCAATTCTCCTCTGTGAAGTGGCTGGGTAGTATGTTCCTCACAAGGTGACACTGAGGCTTCAGTCACGTGGGGGTCTGGCGCGGGGCCCGAGGGAGGCATAAGCAGATAGAAAGGGGACTGCACGAGGCTCCGTCTTCCAGGGAAGGCAGAATGTGGCCTTGGGAACAGACAGCTGGAGAGGAACTTGCTGTCTCCCCAACCCTCTTAGGGTCCAGACCCCCTTGAGGAGAGTCTGGGAGCCGCAGAGAGGGCCCCTCAGAGCCCGGGCCCACCATGGACACCCAGAGCCCTGCCACTCTCCACTTGTGCCTCTGGGTTCTTGAGCCGTGTTGGATCCCGCCCTCAGCCTCAGCCAGGCCGCAGGGCTAGGGGACGGCTATGTTCCCTCCTGTGTCACAGCTAAGGGTCAAGGAGCAGTGTCCTCTGGGGTCATTTCAGGAACTCGCTCAGCAGGGGAGCCTAAGGGGAGGGGGTCTCCCAGCTCCAGGACCACCTGCTCTCCCTCGCGCCCGGCCCTGGAGGGGCTGCCCGTGGGCACAGCTGACCGGCGTGGGCAGCCACCAACAACGGCTGTTTTCTGAGTCCAGTGAGAAACGGCCTCAAGAGAGAAGGTCATAGGGCAGACCCGAGTGCCTGGGACCTTCAGAGATGGGGTGCGGGGATGTCAGAGGATCCCGCGGCCCTCGGAGCACAGTGAGCGCGCCGGGCTGCCGGCTGCTGTGGGAAGGAGCGCCCCAGCCTGGAGAGTCCACCGACCCCAGGGACGGGTGGGGGTGCTCGATGCTGCACCTCGGCCTCACACAGTGGGGTGGGGGCTCTCCGCAGGCCCCTTTCTGAGCTGTTTTCTACACTGAGTCCGGGTGGGGGCAGGGGTGGCTCCCGGACGTGTGTTCTCACCTCAAGGCTCTCAGCGTCCTGGCCTCTTGTCCAGGCAACTTCCTTCTCGGCCTGCCCCAGCAGAGGGGTGCTGGCCCTGCACCCCCCGGGAGAGGATGCTCTCCGCAGCCCCACGCACGGCCCCCCACCGTGGGCCTGTTCTGGGTCACCTCACAGCCCTAGTAGGAGTCAGATTAGCCCGGAGAACCCGACCTGTTGAAAATCGCCCCCCACCCAGCTGTGTGTGTTTTTGTAATTCAAGTTGTTGGAAGTTTTGTCCTGAAACATTGTTTGTTAGGAGAAAAAAAAAAAAAGCAAAAAAAATATTTGGAGATCAGATGAAAACAGCCTTTCCAATTGTTGAAGGAAAATCGTGGTCGGCCTGTGTTTACTTTCCTGTCCCCTTTCAGAGAACAAAGGCCCTTTAATTGTTTGGGCCTTGTGTGGGTCCCAGACTCCATCCCTGGGAACTCACGGTCAAGGTGAAGGTGCCCCCTGGCATGCCCACAGAGGGTGCCTCCTCCCCTCCCCGGCCCCCCGCCCTCTCCCCTCCGACCAAGCGCACGGCTCCGACCATGGCCACCCTCACTGTGGCTCTTCCATCAGGCCCGTCTGAAAAGTTGCCTTCAGGAACTGGCCCAAATGCAAGGGCATTGAACGGCTCTTATTAAATATTTACTTCTTATTTGGAGTGGGTTTCAGCAAACAGCAAAAGCTGGTTTAAGAGACTGTTCTGAGACTGTTCTGTGTTGCTTACGTTGGAAGCTTTCCCGTCTATGACATATCAGTGTCATCGAGTAGATCCTGATAAACCTTTATAATTTCTTTGTGGTGGGGGGGACAGGTCCGGATCTGAAAGGCCTCCTGGTGAGTAAAATGCTTCCTGGGGATGTGGTTAACCCAAGAGTCCTGATGTTGACTGAGGGTGTTTCCCTTTCAGGGTCTTGAAAGGGCCAGATGAGAAACAGCCGCGCGCACCCACAGCCCGTCTGGCCCAGTGTCGGTCCCCGTGGTCACACCCCAGAGCAGGGTCAGCTGGGGGACGTGGGACTGCCATCAACCGTGCGGACTTGCATGGCGGCCCCTAAGTGCGTGGAAGGACCGCGGAGGCCCCTTTGGGAGCAGCCCTGGAGCAGAAGTGGCTCCGGGCAGAAGCCTCTCCCCTCGAGGTGGTTCTTCCACGCTGGCTCGGTGCGCCCTTCAGGTTGCGTGTTTGCTCCTGTCCCCCCGGGGCGCCTCAGCTACCCACCCTTTCCTCTTCACTCAGGCCCTCTTCAGGGCCTGCAGATCTTTGAGCATTGGTGGTTCGGTCTGGTCCGTGGGTGACCGTGTGTGCCCTGCGTCATAGACGTGTGGTGGCCTTGCCAGCCCAGATGCGGTGGCAGACTGGGGTGTTGGTGACGTCTATGGGGCTGCTGGGCTGGTCGCAAACGGTGCCCCCGCGGCCCTCTGTTCCTTCCGAAACTCGGCAGTCCTGTCACCGCGGACCTCCTTTCTCTCCATTCGTCTCTGTTTCAGGGAAATGGGTACGTGATGTTTCACGGCAGCCTTACTGTTTGAGGAGCCGGGAACTGCCCTGCGCTCCTCCCGCTCCTGCCCTACAGAGCTGCCCTCCCGCTTGTCCCCGCCTCCCGCTGGGTTTTCAGAGTTCACCCTGGTCACAGGGGGGTCCAGTCCTGCCCCTGGCTGGCGTGCAGCTCCGCCACCGAGCGCCAGCTGGTGCCTGGCTCCCGTCCGCCCTTCCCGGAGTGGCGCGCACCGCGCTGTGCGCTCCCCGGAGCCAGGCCTTCCGAGGACCCTCTCCCCCTCTGCAGCCGGAGCCCACCTGGGATAGGACCTGTCCGACCTCGTCTCTGCATGCCGGGCGCAGAGAAAGGCCCTGGGGTCTACGGAGCCCATGAGTGCTCTGGGGCCGTGGGGCACAGCCCCAGGCCCCCGCCATGGTGTTAGCGCCCCTTCCAGCACAGCTCGGAACAGACTTTGCGACAGCTGTGAGGTCGCGGGGCCTGCGCGGGGCAGCAGTGACGGGCTGCCCTCCCCGCCCGAGCTATGAGAGCCAGTGCACGCCTGCGCCTGCTCTGCTGTGAGGCTTCTGGAAGCTTGTGTCGAGGGTCACCCCCAGGCCTGCATCTCGAGCAGCTGTGCCAGGCAGACCCCTGCCGACCCACGGTGGGCACGGGCAAGTGTTCGCTGGTGTCCCCGGCCTTGCGGACCCGACGTCGGGGCCTCCACACTGATGGCCTCTGCCCGGGCCTGGACCCTCCAGGGCCTCTTTCCCTCTTGCCATCTTCCCCATGGCTTGAGCCAGAATCCTGGGAGTCAATCATCCATCATTTCTCTCTTTGCCAGCAACTGCCCACCCCCCCCAACAGCCAGTTGATCCAGAAGCCTCCTGGGGACACTCAGACGCATCCCTCCCTGCCACGGACTTGGGCTCCGCAGCAGAAATGCCAAGACAGGCTCTGACTGTGGCCACGCTCTCTTCCTGTTGTCAGTGGATTGTCCGCCTCAACGAGTAGCAGTGATAGGGCACGTGACCTAGACCCCGGGTCGGGGAGCCTCTTCCTGAGGAAGCAGCTCGGGCTGTCATTTCCTGGAGCCCCGTGTGCGGCCGAGCTCTTAGCCGGTCAGCCCTCAGTGGGGACACGGCACCCAGATGCTGCGGAGGAAGGAGGCTTCACACCCACAGCGGACCTCCAGTCGAGCCTAGGGCCGCGGGCGGAGGGTGGGAAGGCGCCTCCTTGCCGGGGACCTGGCAGCTGCTCTGGGAGTTAGCAGGCTGCTTACGTTCCCCGGGGCTTAGCTCGTTAGTGAGGTTGAAGGAAGGAAGGAAGGTGCATGTTAATAGAGGCTGAATCAGATCCGAGTTTGTTTCTCTCTCTCGTGTGATTCTGGGGGACAGTTCGGGACGTGCATGATGTTCCCAGACGCCACGGAGCCAGGCGCTTTTCCTCCTTACTGCTCACGACCTCCACGTTGTACTTCACCTCGCGCCAATGATGGCTGCTCGAGCCCCAGGCATCACACCTGCATCCCAGGCAGCAGGAAGGAGGAAGAGGGCGAGGAAACACCAGGCCCCAGCCCTGTAAGGCCCTTCAGTTCTGGTCACACCAGTGACCAGAACTCTGTCTCCTGGACACACCTTGTTGTGGGGTTAGAACTGGGGAAGGGGGGTAGTGACGCTGGGAAGCTGGTGTCATGTCAGGGCCCCTTGCGGGCTGCACGTGGTCGGGGAGGGGTCATAGCCCGGAGCGTCTGCCTTAGCTGCGCTCGCCTCCTCACACATTTCTCCAGTTGGAAACTGTAGGTGGACACGCTCCTGCTGTCCCCACTGCCAACCCCTGCTCCAGACCCACCCAGCCCCCTGGGCCTCGCTGGGTGGTGGCGCGGCTGGAACCCTGGCCCTGTGTACTCAGGATCTCATGCTGGCTCCTTATTGGCTCTGAAGACCCAGCTTTAGTGGCTGAGCTGGGATTTGAACCTGAGATCCAGTGGCTGGGCTGGGCCTCCACTCTGTTACAGCAAAGGCCCCTCCCGTGCTGTGGGTTAACACAGCGTCCCTTCCTGGCAGCGTCCATGCAGAAGGATACACTCGTCCCTTTCGTGTGTTCTTGGGAAGGGGACTGGCTTCTGTTGCTGAAAGGGCAGGTGGGTGCGCGTGGCAGTGCGGGGCCGCTGGGCGTGGCTCCCCAGAGGTCCTGCAGGGTTGGGGCCCCCGAGCCCCTCCCGCTCCTCGTCACACCTCCGTGACAAAGGTCCGCCACGAGAGCCTGCTTGTCAGCTTGGGTTCGCACCCCTTGTCGTGATAACACTGACGCTCTCCACCTGCGTCGGTGGAAACGCGCCTCTGCTTGTGTCGGGCACCCAACGTGGATGCCGAGAAACCCAGCCGCGGCAGCCTCGGGAAGGAAGGCAGGGCGTCTGGCTCTACCCAGCGAGCGGGGCTCCAGCTCAGAGTCTCAGAACAGCCTCAGGGAGACACTTAGGCTCTGGCTTCCCTCCCCGGGGACCCTCCCTTCCTCCTGCCCTGTGGCATGCTTCCTCTCCCACCCCCACACTTGGCAAGACAGGGATCTGGTGGCTGCAGCAGAGCCTTGGCCCCCACGCCGGAGCCTGACCCTTGACCCCGGAGCAAGTGGACAGTTCCTCTCCCTTGGAGATACACAAGGCCCAGGAAGGCTCTGATTGGCCAGGCCTGGGTCCCATGCCCACCCCTCTGACCGGAGGAAGGAGGGGGGCTTGCACAGAAACAGGGGGAAGGGGTGCTGAGCACGTGCGAAGTAGAGATGTCTGCCCGTCTGCCCTTTACCGAGTACTTACCTGTCGGATCTGGTGTTGAACACCTTCGGGGGGGTGGGGGGGACCAGGAACCCAGAGACGCTGAGGAAGCTCTCCACAGACACACAGCTTCAAAGTGCAGGGCCAGCTTTGAACCCCTGTTGGCCGCAAGGCCCAGCACTGCATCTCCTCTCATGTGGCGTCTTGTAGCTGGTTCGTGGTGAGGCTGGCACCAAGTCCTGACCCCAGCACAGGCTTCCTCGCCCATAACCACAGGCGTTGCTCGTGGGCAGTGGGAGGGGAGGGGACCCCACGTTCCTGAGGTCATCGAGGGCCCCGGGCAGTGGCCGTGCTGTCTGTCGCAGCTGTGGAGTGACAGTGGGATCTGCTCTGTGTGCAGGGAACTACAGCCTCGCAAACGTGCTACCCACGGCGCCCGACATGGCCCAGTTCAAGCAGGGAGTGAGGTCCGTTGCTGGGAAGCTCTCGGTCTTTGCTAACGGAGTCATGACTTCCATTCAGGTTGGTGACGGGAGTGGAGCGGGGTGGTGGCTCAAAGCTTCGAAAGGGAGATTTGGACCACTCTTCAACTGCCGGCAGATTCGATCACATAGTCTTGACTGATAGGTGTGCGACAGAGTGACGCAGGCAGTCGTGAACACCAGAAATTGTCGTTTTATTCTTGTTTACATTTTCTAGTTGGTGACCCTCGGGGAACGGTTACAGGGGTTGTCGTGATCCTGACTGACTTCTTTCCTATACTGAGACAGAGAAATAGTAAGAGGGAAATAAAAATGACCTATGATCCCTCATGAGGAAAACTTCTGTTAATGCTTTAGTATATTTCATGTTAGTTTCAGATTCCCATCCATATCCTTTTAAAATTCCAATAGGATTATATTGTATATATGATTTGACACTTTCTATGATGTTTTGTTACAAGCATTTCCTAGGTTTTTGTTTTTAAGATTTTATTTATTTGACACAGAGAGAATGCACGTGTGTGCCCAAGCAGGGGGGAGGGGCAGAGGGAGAAGCAGATGCCCCGCTGAGCAGAGAGCCCGATGTGGGACTCAATTCCAGCAGCCTGAGATCATGATCCGAGCCAAAGGCAGACGCTTAACCCACTGAGCCCCCCAGGAGTCCCCCGCCCCGGATGCTATTAGTAACATAAAAACCTGACCAGGGGCAGCAGCACCTAATGGATGTGGCCCTGGTGCTTCTGGAGGGGCTTCCCAGGGTGGAGGGTGGGGATGGCCCCACAGGGAACGTCCCCTCAGCCCCGAGCCGCCTGCTCTTCTCACTGCCCTTATAACTGTGGGTCAGAATCCCCAGGATCTTTCATGTCCCTGAGGTCCGCTGAGCCCACGCCAGTCCTTCCAAGCAGGTGACATCTATAGCTTGTGGAAGGTCATCCCCATGGTCTAGGTCACCCCCCATAGCGTCATTTCCTGGCTGCAAAAGCAGACGTGCAAGGCCGAGTGGCTTCCATGGGAGACGGCTTGGCTGAGCCAGCATTTCAGGGTTCAGGCTCCAGTGGGGGCTCCTGCCTCCCTCCCCTGACACCTGCCTCCCAGGGGCTCACCCCCCAGATTCTCCCCCCACACTCCCACAGCGCGGAGCCGCAGATGCGAGTCAGAGGCTGGGGGAAGGGTGCTCTTGTGGCTCAGGAAGCCACGGCCACAAAGCTTCCAGTTACTGTGGCGGGTGGGGGAACGGGAGCCAGCCATGCCGAGTAGTGTGCTCCCGGCCGGGACGCCCAGTGCGAATCCGCCCTCCTCTCGGTTCTCTCCCGGCAGGATCGCTATGGCTCCTAATACCCCCTCGGCTGATACCTGTTCCCCAGGGAAACTCCTCCCTCTGTGACCCAGTGACCACATCGCAGACTGCAGCTGGGACCAGCAGATTGTTTTGCTACTTTGTCACATGGTATATATGCATTACTGATCTTTAGCATTTCTTTGGAGAAATTCTCATTTTTGATGTAGTAGAAGCTTTATCGTAATTTCTATTGTGCATTTCCTCCTGCACACGCCCCGCAGTTGGGCAGAGGCGTGCAGATCCTTGCTTGATTTTTGTGGAATCTAGTTCCAGCAGCTGGAGGGCCTGGAGACCAGGGCTTCTCCCCACTCCGAGGACAGAGCCTTCCTTGTAGGGGTCAGGGGGTGTCGAGGGTCTCGGTGCTGAGTGACCTATGGGCTGAGGGCCCCACGAGCCGCTGATGCTCCAGGGACCTGGAGAAACAAAATTCACAGCATGCATTTCCTTCAGAAGGAAGCAAAGAATAAAAACAAAAGACCAAAAATGTCTAATTTGACAGATTGCTTCATTTATATTTACGCATATTAAGGGGATTTCAAAATAATGTTGAAAGTCGTCTGTCCCTTTGTAAATGTTTATTTTGTATGATTTATAAATTAAAAAATAATTTTCAGTGAGTACTTTTAACAAACCTAAGCTTCTGCATTGCCAAGGGAATCAGTCTTTCCACATGGTGTTGTTTGAACCGATGGGACCTTGGAGGTGAGAATTCCCTGAGTGTTTACAAACAGAGAGCTCTGAATTCAAAACGAAGAAGAGAGACCCACGGAAAAGATTTCAGTATATGGGAGAAGAGTAGTTGTAACTGGGTAGTTTTGTTAATATTTTTATCTTAATCTTGGTTTTCAAAAAATTACAGAATGTGTATAAATGAATAAAGACAAATAATTTGGCTGTGTTTTAGACAGCATTAGAATATATTGTTCAGCACAGTAAAATATATTTGAAATTTGATGAACCAGAAATGTGGTTTCCACTGAATATTTTGTGAATTTTTCTTAAAAGATCAAATTTGTAGACTCAACATAATAAACCCTTGCAGCAGATTGTGTCGCCTGTTTTTTTCTTTTTTACAAAAACTTTTGTAACGAATCCGGTAACTCAGGGTTCCTGGAATAACATGAGTGCACATTTGAATCGTGACGTAACTACGGACGCACCTGTTCCTAGTGGATGTTGGTTGTCATGTTGTCGCCCAGGCGGTGGCAGGCGGTTGTCCTTGTTGAAAGTGAGGACGCGCACTGTGGCCTCCTCCACGCCCAAGGAGCTGCTGTGACAAGGTGACACAGTCCTGGGGCACTCAACAGAGCGTCTGGAGTTTCTCACCCCGCTGGAGGTCCCACCGGAAGTCCCAAGATCAAGGTGGCATCGGGGGTGGTTTCTGGAGAGGTCTCTCCCCCTGGCTCCCAGAAGGCTGCCGCCGCTTTGTCCTCCAGCAGCCTCTCCTCTCCCAGGGGCACCAGCCCTCTACAATCTGGGCCTCACCTCTCTTAACCTTAAGGACCTCCTTAAAGACCCACCTCCAAATACACTCACTCTGGGAATTACGGCTTGGACATACAAATTTTGGGGGGAAACAGTACAGTCCACAACAGTGTCTCTTAAAAAATCCCCACCCTGGGTTAGCCCTACTCCAAGCTGGGGCCTGGCTCATTCCATCTCCGGGGGAGGGGGGTGCCGCCCACGTGGCCTGGCGGTTTCCCCATCCCTGAACTTGCTTCCAAGGAAAGGCCTCGAGGGGCCGCATCCCCAGCCTGACCTGGGCATCCTTTCTGGGCTTTCCTATACCTGGTTTGATGGCCCAACTGTCACAGGTGTTCAGAGGAGACCTCTCAGTGCCTTTGGCTGTGGGGCTCACCCTTCCCCCCAGTGTCTGTGGGTTCATGTTCACACGCACATGACTTGTGTTTGTGGTCCTGACCTGTTTATCCGGGGCCGTGGTGTGTATTCGGTTTCAGTATCCGTGTGAATGCTTCGTATATAGTAAGGATATTAGTTAATAATTGTTCTAACAAAACGTGTTTTGGACCTATGGATTGAAGGAAATGGTGCTACCCCACTTGGTGGGTCTGGTGGAAACCGGCCCAGGCTGGGCTGAAGAGCAAAGCGAGGTACTTTCAAAAAAGGTGTTTGTTGTGCTGCAGTTCTTGGGAACAAAGCCAGTAAGGACCAGATGATGTTTCTGAGAAATTGAGAAAGTCAGGGGGCGGGGCTTATTTTCACAGCCTTGAGCAGAACAAATTCTCCTTGGAAATGCAGAATTTTTTGATCACCTTGAAGAGCGGTTGGGAAGTGTAGCCGGGAAGTGTAGCCGGTGTAGTGGGGAGAGGGGGTGTAGTGGAGAGAGGGCTTCCCCGGGCTTTTACCTCGCACCACCAGGCCCCCAGGAGGAAGAGGAGGCAGTCTGAGCTCTCATGGCCTCTGGGCTCAGCCCCCCCACCCCCGCCCCTGCTAGCTCTCAGGAGTAAGCCCTGTACCCCTGCCCTGCCCACTGTGCCCTTCCTACCCTTCTAGGTGCTCAGCCTGGAAACCTGGCGGTCCGATGTGACCCCCGCCCCTCGCAGGAATCCAGCAGCACCACCCCAAGGCGCACCCAGAGTCTGGCGCACCCAGAGCCTGCTGCCGGGGGTCTGCTCCCTGGCTCCGCCGCCCCAGAGCACAGGCGGGGGTCCTCCCCCTCCCCCTGCACTCCCCCTGCTAACCCACTGTGTCTCCTTCCCCAGGAGCAGTCTTCTCTAAAGTCCCCTCCATGACCCTGATCCCCGTCCTTTCCCAGACCTCCCTCTCTCGTCTGTGTGTTTCCAGAGCACTGGCATTGTCCTTAGAACACAGGCTTCCCGAGGGCAGGCTGCGGCTCCAGCCCGGTCCCTGACTCCCGCCTGGCCAGAACGGTGCCTGGCATGTATCTCGAATGGAGGAATTTTGTCCGGCCCCCCGCCCCCCCCCCGCCCCCGAGGGTGATGTGCAGGATGACAGGAGACAAGACTCCATATGGGAGCTTCAGGCCATTGCTGCCACCCCCACCCCCATTCTGGTGTGTTCCAGCCCTCTTCCTGCTCACACCCGGCTCCCAAGGCACAGGGCACATGGCGGACCGTGCCACTGGGGCAAGATGAGGACACAGGCACACTGGCATCGGGTGTGGGACCTGGGGTGACTATGGCCTCCCAGTGTCAGGGCAGCTGCTCCAGCACTTGGGACGCGGGGCCGAGCTGCCCTCCCCCAGCCGCCCTGCCGCGCTCTGCAGTCGCCGGCTCAGCTGCGCGTGTTTGCTCTGCCGTGGGATCCGTGTACAAAGGCTCACTCGCCTTCTCCCTTCCTTCCACTCTCGGTCCTTTGTCTTCTGTCTGTAGTTCCTGTCGTTCTGCTTGCCCGGCTCATTCATCTCACCTAAAGTAAGAGCAGCCTGGCGTAGATGGATGGATGGACAGACGGGCGGAGGCAGGGCTGGCACGGGAGCGGACTCCAGCGGACTCTGGCCACACAGGCTGGTTTTGCAAACAGGCTTCCAGCGCCTGATCTCCCTCCCCCTCCCTCTGCTGGTGCCGCTCTTGGACCTGGCCGCAGCCCCCGAGCTGGGTTTTCAGGGGTGGCCCAGGTGAGTATCCCAGCTGTGCCCCGAAGCCCTGATTCTCTGTCCCGGCACCTGCAAAAGACATGACCTCAGTCTCCTAAGCCCCAGTTCCTCCCTGGCCCCCTCTGACTCTCCCGCGGCCTGGCCAGCCGCACCTACATCTGCACCACAGCTGGGGGGCCTGGCGTCCCTCGGGGCGTGCCCCCGGCAGCTGCACACAGCCCCGGCCGGGCTTAGGGAAGGCGTGGGTTTGCCGGGCACATGGGGCTCCACCTCAGGCCAATACGGCCAGGCATTCAAGTTAGGCTCTGGATGTTCTTGTGGAACCCCCAGGACACCCTTCCCTGGAACCCTAGGAATGCAGGCAGCACCTGCCAGCTGCTCGGGCCTCCCGCCATGGCTCCCACCCTCTACGCACAGGCAGCCCGTGGGTCTGCAGAGCCTCCTTCCGGAGCGTCCCCAGCCCCAGGTCCACAGCTGACCTGGAGGTCGCTGCAGCCCCCCACCCCCTCCTCCAGCCCTCCGCAGCCTCCCAGGCCCTGCGGAGTGGCCCTGGAACCTCACGTGGCTCCCGTCTTCCCAGCTGAGACCCTCCTGGCTCCTTTCTGCTCTGAGTCTGACCCTCCTCCGGGCCCTTCCCCAGGAGCCACCTGAAGGAGCCCTCAGAGCCGTGCTGGAGGCTAGGAGTCTGTGACAGGTGATAATGATCTAATCACTTCATCCTTCAAACCAGGCAGAAACCAAGAAATGCCTGCGCTCCCCTCGGGGGTCCCTGCAAGGCCCACAGCTGGGGGGGGATGGGCGAGGCCCCTGCAGGCGGGTAGGCACCACACACCGCCCCACAGAGGAAGCGACTGAGGCAAGGAGCGGGTCCACGCGTGCCCAGGTCATGAGTGGGGCCAAGGGGCCTCCCTTTGCGAGGGCTCCAGCAGCCCCGCTCACTCCCCACAGTGCCTGCTCCGTGCCCTCGGGTACACCGGGTCACCATCACGCAGCGCCCCAGCGGGCTCCCCAAGCCTGGTCCTGCCCCCCGAATGCAGGCACCGTGCGGACCTCTGTCCTGCTCACCCCTCAGGTCCCTCGGGCTTTGGTGGGGAGGGTCTGGGAGGCCCAAACATGGCCCTGAGGCCTCCTCTCTGGCGTCAGTGTGCTAAGTGTAGTGAAGGAAGTTCTTTTTCCTTCCACGCTCCCAGGCTCTCTGGCTGGGAGGCCGGAATAGAAGACCAACGTCGGACGTCGGACCGCCGGGAGGAAACCAACCAGAGGTGTACGGGCGCGTGCGCGATGCGCGAGCACGTAGCAGGCCCCACAGCGAGCATCTCCTCGGAGCGGGTGGGCCTTGGGCTCCCACAGGGCTCCCACCAGACGTGAGTGCATCCCTGGAGAAGGGGCAGGACAACCAAACAGGGATTTGGGCTTCCAAGGGCCAGAGATTGTGAACTGGTAAAGGTCCCCGGGGACCTCCAGGACGAAGGTCTGTTGGTGCAGGTGCATCTGGGAGCTGACTTTCTGTTTCCTTCCTGGTACAAAATGTCCCCTGAGAGGGGACTCATGGCCATCCCAGGTTTCCAAAGTTTCTTTTTTTTTTTTTTAATTTTTTAATTTTTTAAAATTTTATTTATTTGACAGAGATCACAAGTAGGCAGAGAGGCAGGCAGAGAGGGGGGGGAGCAGGCTCCCTGCTGAGCAGAGACTCCCCCCCACCATGCGGGGCCTGATCCGAGGACCCTGAGATCATGACCTGAGCCGAAGGCGGAGGCTTTAACCCACTGAGCCACCCAGGCGCCCCCAAAGTTTCTGCTTTTAGGCAGATAAAGGAAGCTCCGGGGCGGCATCTTTCTGCCTCTGTCAACTGTCGATTCTCATTTGCCTCCAGCTCAAAGTAATTCTTCTGCCCAAGTGACATCTTTTGGTCCCCTGAAAAAGTCAGAGGGAGGTGGGAGGCGGCCTGAGACCTGCCTGGGGCGGGGAGGGCCTGCCTTCCCGGCTGCGGGCTCAGCGGGGAGTCTCATTCTTGGAAGCTCACTGCAGCTTTGGGACCAAAGTCTTGCTTTCCTGCCAGCTTTCCTGTCGCCCTCCACAGCTGGAACCTCCCCATGGCAGAGCCAGCAGCTGGCCACAATCCTTCATTATACCTGCAAAGCTCCTTTTGTTTTTATGACATAGTCACAAATTCTGCGGGTGCCTTAAGGGTTAAGGTTAAGGGTCTGCCTTCCGCTCAGGTCTCATGATCTGGGGTCCTGGGATTGAGCCCTGCCTTGGGCTCCCTATTCAGCAGGGAGTCTGCTTCTCCTTCAGCTTCCCCCTCCCCCACTCATGCTTGCTCTCTCTCTCTCTCTCTCTCTCAAACAAATAAATAAAATCTTAAAAAAAAACATATTCATAAATTCCAGGGATTAAGGCATGGGCATCTGTGAGGGCCATTTTACCTTCCATAAAACCCCTGGTCTTCCCCTTGGCCCCGGATTGCTGCTCTCTAGGCAAGACATTGTAACATCCTTCTCTGGTAATCTGAGCCCCCCAAGAGAAAAGACCCCAAAATACTGGCATCAGCAGTTCTCCCAATAGAACGGTCCATCTGGTCTACCTTACAGTAACTCCCACGCGCATGCACCCCGGGCAGGGGCCCAGAGTGCAAACAGGACGTGCCGGTGCCCCCTCCTTAAGTATGGGCGGACGCTGAGGGTCACCAGACGCTTTGGGGATGTACATAAAGTGAAGAATGAACACAGTCATAAACAGGAAGATGTGGAAGGAGGTGATGCTGCAGGAGATTAAAAAATTTTTAATATAATTAGAATCCTCAGAGAGGGGTGCCTGGGTGGCTCAGTCGTGAAGCCTCTGCCTTCAGCTCAGGTCCTGATCTCAGGGTCCTGGGATCGAGCCCCGCATCGGGCTCCTTGCTCAGCAGGAAGCCTGCTTCCCCCTCTTCAGCTCCCCCTGCCTGTGTTCCCTCTCTCACTGTGTCTTTCACTGTCAAATAAATAAATAAAATCTTGGGGAAAAAAAAAAGAATCCTCAGCGAGATAGGAAACAGTACTGCATCTCTTAAACAAGCACGGGATTCCAGCAAGAGAAACAGTCGGAGAACAAGAAGAGGGTTAAGTCTGGTGACATTTGGGACCACTTGGGGCTTCTTAACTCCGGGGCAGGACTGACCTGGATCTTGGATATAATCCAGCCACTGGGCAGTGAGCCAGAGCAGACCCTCCCTGTGACATTTGACAAGATGGAGTGAGACCCCACCTGACCCAGGAGGGCCCCCGCCCCCGCCGGCATCCCTAAGGAACCCTTGGCAACTACAGGAAGGGCATAGCCCGACACTACGCGGACTGTCTGGATGCCTCTTTCTGAGAGAAAAAGATGCAAAACCGTGAATGCCAGATGAGGTACTGAAGTGAATATTAAGAGTAAAGAAATAATGATAAGATCCAAAAACTTAACACGGTTTCACCAGAGGTGCCCAATGCATCTCTATGATACTTTTTTTTTTACTTTTTTTTGACCTATATACTCTCTGATCGCCTCTTTGTAAAATGACCATCTTGAAATATCATTTTTAATAGACAGAACACAATGCTAATTCAGCCTGATTCCAGCATGGTCGATTGAAGGTATTATTATTATTATTATTTTATTATTGATAGTTTTGACCACGCGTTGGTGACCATTTAGTTCCCTGCATACGCTTTGACCTGCCTGGTGTTTGGGAGAATATTCCTCCAGCTGGCCTGTGGCTCTGTATGTTTCAAGCTTCGTTGAACACTGTACATTACACACCACTGGGAGTGCCACATGCCTCCCCCGTTCCCCGTATGTCTTCTGGGCCTGGCCTGGGGGATGCCGTCACCATGGGACACCATTTGTGTGGCTGCACCTGGGGGGCCAGAGCGGTGAGTACAAACCACACAAATGCATCCCACCCAACCCAAACCGTAGACACCCAGACTCCGCTTCTCTGTAGCTGGGTATCAACATACTTTTGCCCACCCCAAAGCTCACCCGATGCCCACACCCAGGGAGAGCTGCAGAGGCAGGTGGGGTCAAGTGTGGAAAAAGACGGTGGGATTGACCGATTGCGATAGGAATGTCTCACTTCCTCGAATTTTGCAGAGAATATGCCTGCGTGCGTGCCTTCTCAGGGCGCTCCCCACGGTGTGTCGCAAGGTTTGAGTTTTGTGGGTTTTGCATAAATGCCCCTCTGGCTCAGGGCTGTGTGAAGTCATTTGGTCAAGGCAGTTCAAGAAACTTTCTTATAAAGTCGTGTGCTGAGTGGAAGCCAGAACAACACCACATCTGAAGTCAGACACGAGCAGACTGTGGGTAGATGGGCAGCGGACATGCTCCGGTCCGCAATTCAGGCCCTTGTCAAGCTGCCCGCCCAGTCAGCCCCACCGGCCGAGGCTCGGAGCCTCTGATCGGCCCTCGGGCAGGTCTCAGAGGCAGAACATGCTCAGGGGAATAGAGGGCCAGGAGGGGAGGCTGTGGTTACCTTAAGAACCAAGTCACCAAAAAGGCCCCAGACGACAGGGCTCAGAGGTACACTAATGACAGACCACCAGGAAGGCCTGGGGACTCAGAGTCACGAAGTCACGAAGTTGTGTCCCAGGGGCCCAATGCCCAACAGCTCTTGGCAGGGACATGGCTAGTGTTTGGACAGTGCCTGAGATCCCTGAATTTCTCTCAGACCAGAGAAACCTGTGGCTAGCCCCAAAGGGTGATGGAGAAGCTTGCTTGGCCGGAGGTGGCCAGGGGACAGCAGTTTAGAGAGACGTGTCCTGTAGGAACCTGGGGACTTCACCAAAGACCCAGAGGCCACCCCACTCCTAGCTTCCTCTGTCAATGAGACTCATTTAAGAAAGAGAGCTGTTCAAGAACAAAGCCGCATGTCAGGGCTGTGGCATTAGCGGTCCCTGGAGGCCCTAAGGTGGGCCCCGCAGCCTGGTCCCATCAGACATCTCAACCTGAGTCTATTCCCACCGAGCCAGCTTGGCCACGGGCCACCTGGGCACCACCTGCTGAGTCCTCCAAGGCCCTGGCAGGCAGAAGACAAAGTCAGGGACAAAGAGGGCTTCCCAGGGGTAGGAGGAGGGCACGCCACCTTGTTCCACTCCTTGTGCGACGCTGGGCATTACCCAGGAGGCCTCACCCTGCGACTTGCCTTTCAGGAGCCAAGGGAGGGCCCAAGCCACCAGGGCACAGGAGCCAAGACTCCCATGAAATGGACTGCGAGGCCTGGCTCCCCCCTGCCACAGCCACCTGTCCTGCCAGGCTCAGCAGAAAGCGCAGGCCCCAGCTATGGTTCCCCGGGGGAACACTGCACAGCCTCTCTGGGTGGAGAACCCCAATTCCTCCAGGGTTGGGCGTCAGGTGAATAAAGAAGCTAGGTTCCTGTTTGCAGAACCTTGGGTGGTCCCCGTGGGTGACTCAGGCTGGCTTTGGTGCTTTGTGCAAAGAGGAGGGTTTGGGGGCAGTGGGGGAGAGGGCCTGGGACAGCGGTGTGTGCTGGTGGGGGTGGGGGTGGCGGCAGGGGGCGACAGGGAACGACATGGGAGTCCTTGCACGGTGGCCTGTCACCCGCTGAATCTCCCAGAAAACCGACTTTATCCACGCAAACTGTGTGGGGGAAGATTGGGGCAGAGGCCAAGGGTGGCCTCCCAGGGGGGTGAATGAGAGCGGAGTCTGCCGTGGGGGTCCCCCCAGACCCCGTGGAGGGGCTGGGGAGCGAATCTGAAGCTGGGAGAGCACAGATGGCTATACGGGCCTCAGAAATAGCCAGACGCCGGCGCTCCCGCGTGGGCGGCACCTTCTCCCAGAGTTTCTCCCCTGCCCCGGTCCCTCCCCCCGGACTGCTTCCTTGAACCGCAGGAGCCCCTGGCCTGCAACTCCTGGACTTGCCGCCAGGCGTCGCCCTCTGCGCCAGCCCTCCTGGTTCCGGGCTGGCAAGGACTTCCAGGAAAGGACTCTGATTGGCTTTCATCCAGTTGGAACCCGCCCCCCAACCAATCAAAAGTGACCTGAGGGTGGTGTCCCAGCTCCCAGAGCGCCTGGGTAGCTCAGTAGGTTAGGCATCGGACTTGGGCTCGGTTGTGTGTGATGTTGGGGTCCTGGGATGGAGCCTGCCTAGAGCTCTGCACTCAGCAGGGAGTCTGTCTCCTTCTCCCTCTGCCCCGTCCTCCCATTCATGCTCTGCTTCTTTCTCTCCGTCATATAAATAAATAAAATCTTAAGAAGAAGGAGGAGGAGGAGGAGAAGAACTGGGGCTCCCATGGGCACCACGCTGTTGGGTAGGGGTGCTCTGGGATGAAGGGGGAGGGTTCAGGGCAGCAGAGTGGTGGGTGCCCTCCAGAGGGAGGGGGCACATTGCCTGAGCATCTACTCTGTGCAGGGACTTTGAAACCCCATGAGATATTCTCACCCTCAAGACGCAGGTGAAGGAAGGAACCAAGGCTGTTAGACCATATGGGGTAGGACAGTTAGTAAATGGAGGAGCCCAGCTCAGAGCCCCCGTCTCTGGCTGCCAAGGCCTGCCTGGCCCCGAAGCACCCCTGCCTCATCTTTACACATGCCTCCTTGCAAAATCGTGAGACTCCCAAGGTGGAGAAACCACAGCGGATCTGGTCTCCAGCCCCTAGAGCAAGGCGATTCAACAATCTGGGCAGACCCCTAGTCGTCTATCCAGGGGTCCTCTAGGGAGTTCACCCTCGTAGAGAAAAAAGCAACAAACATTTTGTGATATAAATTCACCAATGTGTGATGCGAAGTTGATAACGATATTTCGCAGACATCTCCCTGTGTTCTTAATAATCATTGCCCTCAATAATCATAGCACGGGGGGCGCCTGGGTGGTTCAGTGGGTTAAGCCGCTGCCTTCGGCTCGAGTCATGATCTCAGGGTCCTGGGATCAAGTCCTGCATCGGGCTCTCTGCTCATCGGGGAGCCTGCTTCCCTCTCTCTCTCTCTCTCTGCCTGCCTCTCTGTCTACTTGTGATCTCTCTCTGTCAAATAAATAAATAAAATCTTTTATTAAAAAAAAATAATCATAGCACGGGAGCCCCAAGGACTGTCCTGGCCGGTTCACCTCAGCCAGATGCATTTGCATGTCATTTGCCTGTTAGAGTTTGCATGTGTGAAATCTGAGTTTTCTTTATCACTATAATATTGCATTATAGCCCTCCAACTCAGAGCCGGAATCCACGGCTCCATGTGACTCCCTCAGTCATAAATGTGGGGCTGCAATGAGACATAGGGATTCTAGAACTCCAAACAACAGGGTGAGCAGGAACACGGAAGCAGGAGAAGGCTGGAAAACCAGACAATGAACTGCGTGCCCCGGGCAGCAAACCCGCAGGTGCAATGCTTCCCCAGAGCAGCCGGAGGTGGAAGGAGCTGGAAGGATGACAATGGGAAATAGACCGATTTAATCAGACCCTGCCCCCCACTGCGGTAGGGATGCAACTCTGCCAGTTAGGATAGGAGGGCTGGTGGCTTGTTTTTGAAGACGGCACCATGGCTTCTTCCCGTAAACCGTAGCCTAGTGTGATTTCTGGAACAAGCAAAAAAAAAAAAAAAAAAAAAAAAAAAAAATCCTTGTTTCTACTACAAAATTGATTAATTTTGATGCCAAAGGCAGAGGAGATGTCCAAACTCTAGAGAGACACCAGGCAACGCTCCCTTCCTTCTAGCAGAAAAAGAGAAACTGATCTGAGAAGGTAGAAAAACTCTGTAGCTCAATTGTGACCCCACCCAAATTCGGAAGTTGAAATCCTAAACCCTGGTACCTCTGAGCGTGATCGTGTTTGCACATAGGGTCTTCAGATGCACCCAAAGGTCAAGGAGAAGGCGGCCGTCTACAAGCCAATGAGAGAGGAGGCCTCAGAAGAAGCCACCTTAGTCTTGGACTTCTGACCTTCAGAACTGGGGGACATAAATTTCTGTTGCTTACGTGCCCTGCGCATGCTGTTTTGCCACGGGGACCTGAGGACATGCATACACCCCAAGACAGACTGTCAGGTGTCATGTCCAGGAAGTATGACATGTGGCTTGCAGAATTCCTTAATGCAAATATGTGGTTGGAGGTCCCAGAATGTCAACTACGTACTGGGTGGAATGGGAAGGAAGACCATGTGAGGGGACTAGTAGACACTCTTGTCTTTTGGACGAAACCACTGGCGTCTCAGTTCTTGGCCTCTGACAGTTTGCAGATGAGCGAGAAGTGCTTGATGGCTTCTGAGTGTCACCGAGAACCCAGGCTCGGGAGAAAGCGTGTGTGCGTGTGTGCTGCGTGTATGAACCACCCCCTTTGTTTCAACAGAGGAAAAGTCATACTGACCTCGGTCTTGAGGGAGCACCAAATACAACTGGAATGAGAGGTCATGCACAAAGGTCTTTCCATTTTTCCATGACGCAACAGAGCCCTCCTTGCCTTGCTTTGGTGGGGAGGGAGATGGGGAAAGATAAGAATCAAAACAAATTGAATCCAGGGGCACCTGGGTAGCTCAGTGGGTTAAAGCCTCTGCCTTCAGCTCAGGTCATGATCCCAGGGTTCTGGGATGGAGCCCCGCATCAGGCTCTCTGCTCAGCAGTGAGCCTGCTTCCCCCCTCTCTCTTTCTGTCTGCCTCTCTGCCTACTTGTGATCTCTGTCTGTCAAATAAATACATAAAATCTTTAAAAAAAAATTGAATCGAGTGACGATGTGTCTTTCTAGCTTGCTGGAATGCCCCCCTATTTCAGGACTGGATTTCCACAGTCAGGTGTAAGCCTTGCGTGGGAACTCTGGAAACACCGGATGTGCTCCTTTTTTTTTCCCTTCCTGACACTGTTAATTCCCCTAAAAGCCATTTCCCCAATTTCAAATGACTTGCAAGCATGACATTTTTTAGAAGTAGTCTTGTTTTGCCTGACTGTGTAGATATCACAATTTTCATGTAAAGACAAGCTGTGGGAACTTCTAGAAGAGAGAAGAGAGACTGGAAATAGCTCAGTCGCAGACAGTTTGGTTCTTTCCCAATCTGTTCCAGCAAAACCAAAATAATAGTAATTTCAGCTAGCATTTAGCAAAGACGCCATTCCTGCGTGCAACGCACGGTTTGAGGCACCTCTTACTTCCACACTCGTGTGAACGTGAGTGTTGGAGGCAGGCACTTTTGTCTGGATTCCCGGATGAAGTGGGCTGACTTGACCACAGTCCCTCAGCCGTGAAGCCGGGACCATGGAAGCACCCTGGCCATCTGGCTCCACTGGGAAACTGATACTCTTCCTTTTGTCTAAGGGGCCGAGGATTACTCAATGACACAAATTATTAGCTGTATCTGAATGTTGTGGCAGAGGGACGTCCGGAGGCTCAGTGGGTGAAGCCTCTGCTTTCAGCTCAGGTCTGATCCCAGGGTCCTGGGATCGAGCCCCACATCAGGCTCCCTGCTCAGGGGGGTCGGCTTCTCCCTCTCCCTCTGCCCCTCCCACCCCTGCTTGCGCTCACTCTCTCTCTCTCTTTCTAATAGATAAATAAAATTAAAAATAAAAGTAAAAATAAATGCTGCTGCAGAGCTTAAAGAAACCCTCTCCAAACTCAAATGCCGCTGGAAAAGCTCAGGACTCTGCTGGCCTGACACACCCCCAGAAGGGGGATGTGCGGCAGGTATAGTGGCCACACTGTGGCCTTGGGGACACACTGCAGGCTATCTCCTGGGGAGCCATCCCCAGCCTCGGAGCCCAGATGTGACCTGAACTCCCAGAGGGCCGTGTGTGAGTCGTGGTCTGGAACGCATAGGGCAAGCCCCCAGGAAGGGCGAGCAGGAACCTCCTTCGTGATCAGGAGCTGACACTGCTGTCCGCAGCTGATTTCTTCGTCATCCCGGAAGCTTCCCTCAGCTCTGAAGCCCTTACAGTTGATGGGATCAAGAACCCCACCTCATCAAGTCAGCTGATCGCTGATGTTAATCACATCTACAAAATACCTTCTCCCTGACACGTGGATCCCCATTTCGTTGAATGACAGGGACTATGGTCCTGCCAAGGACTGCCGTGAAACTGATAGGAAACTGATCATCACAGGCTGAGAGTCAACCCCAAGAGCCTATGGGATTTTCCAATTTAGTAGGAATGAAGAATCAGGAACCATGATCTGAGTAAGGCTTATCAGGCAGCCTAAAGTGGGTACAGATGCACTCAGGAAAAGACTTTTGACCTCATCAGTCGTGCCCCAGGGACAGGAACTGAAGCTGTTTTCCAAATTATTGCAGTGACTTTTTTCAAGGAAGTTTTTGAACTGCAGAATTCCACAAATACAGACATACCTATAGGATGAATTTTCACAAACGATGCCCTCTATGAGCAGCACCAAAAAGCCCCCCTGAGCTCCCCGCCAAGTCACGCTCCCCATGGGGTCTTCTCGAATCCCCATCACCATCATCTGCTTGGCACCTTCTGTGCATCTGGCTTTCCTCACTCACTATGTCGTCCCCGAGCTCCGTCCTTGCTGGTGCTGGGTCACTCCTTCTCAGTGTTGTCCTCGGTTCCAAGGTGTGAAGACACCACAGTCTGTGGGCCCATTCTCTTGCTGATAGCCTTACGGGTGTTTCTGATCTGGGGTTATTATGCATGGAGCTGCGATGAACGATCAGATCCAAAACCCCGGGGCAGGGGTGGGGGGACATCGGTGAGATTCCTAGTGTACAGACCCGGGAGTGAGATGCTCTAGGTCAACGGGCGGGTGTCTTTGGTGGATGTTGCTAAAAGGTCTTCCAAAGCAGTCAGTGCACACTTAGCTGTCTCTTCCCTGGAACCCTGCTGGGGGGTAGGCAGCGCTATGACCTGCCCTTGTGCTTTTACTTCTCACCTCCCTGCTGACTAACTCATTTGCTCTGCTCTGCGCCGTTGCTTGCCAGTCACGTCCGGAGCCCCTTCTATGCGGTCATCGGTTCCCTTCTCCTGTTTCCCCTTGCTTTGTAGGACTCCCCCACAGATTCGAGAGGCAGAGACCTTCGCCATGCGATTCTGCGGCACACATCTTTTCTCCCTCTGTGGGGGACCTTCTTCTCTCTCTTCTGGAACAGAAATTCTTAAATTTAACCTAGCCCAATTAATCGATCATTTCCTTTACGTGGATGATTTCTGTGTCCTTTTAAGATGTCGCTGTATAACCCAAGTAATGAAGATACTCACTTGCGTTTTCTTCCAGAAGGTTAATTGTTTTACCTTTCTCATTGTTTGATCCTCAGTCCACTTGGAAGTCGTTTTTACATACGGTGTGGGGGATGGTGTCCAAATTCACTTCTGTCCCTAGGGCTACCGCCCGACACCCCCCCACCCTCACCGAGTCAACACCGTTTATTAAAGGCAGGTGTTTCTGTCACTATTGTTAGTTTTTGAACTCTTACCTTTTCTTACTCTTATCGCAACAACTGCGAGTCTTCCTAAAAATTTACTTAAAACTGAAGGAGCACAGTGACAAGCAGGGGCTGGGCGGCTGGCACCACGGAGACCTGTCCCCTTCACTCTGAGCCTGCGCCGTAGGGCTGGCACCAGCCGGGGCCATACACTTGCCTTCCTGGTAACAGCTCACCCTGCCTGCTGCCCACGGCTGCCCCATTCTGCAGGGGAGAAGACTGAGGCTCGGAAGCCGGGGGACGTGCCCAGGGCACATGACTCGTGCCCAGCAGCTCCAAGGCGATCGTGAAGGAGAATGGTGGTGACGAGCCTGGCCTCTGGGGTGAGGTTCCAGTTCTCAGAGCACTGTGCCTCCAGAAGGGGGCTGGTGACCCCGGGGAACTGGTCCTGGCAGGCCCTGGATAAGAGAGTGGGAGCTCAGAGCCCACGGTGGGAGGCAGAGCCGGAGGAGCAGGGCACACATGCGGAGACATTCCTGGGGTTTCCTGGAGGAGGCGTGGACACGACTTGTGGGATGAATCTTCCTGGACAGGATTCCCCAGCACAGCAAAGGCACTTGGAAATGACAGGAGCCTGCCTCTTTGATTTCTTCCTCTTACTCGGAAAAACCCCACCTCGAGCCAGGAAAACCCCGCCACGGGTCCTAGAGACACAATTGCTACTTAATCCATTTGGAGGGGGCGGAGCCTCGAGGGAACTGGCCCTGGAGCGGATGCCGAGATAATCTGGTTAGGACTGCTGCGGCCCAGACAGCCGGACCGGTCCTGGGAGGGCTGATGGAGGGAGGCTGTGGGCTGCCGAAACACAGGCCCCTGTGGCTGGTGGGTGGCCCTGTCCGGCTCCATGGGGCCCCCTACACACGCCCCCCCCCCAGCCAGTGCACATCCTGAGTCCGGGGGGAGGGGGGAGGGATGAGCCTTCTTCCTGGTTTTCCGATGAGGAGGGGGAGGCTCTGAGCACCCATAGTCTCCTGGAGGAGGAAGAGCTGAGTGGGCCCACACTGGGGTGCGCCCACGGTGGGGAAGACCGCGGGGTGGGTGGTGGGGAGTCCGCAGAGGCCTCCAGTCCCCTGCCCTGTCTTCCTCCTCCGGCTTAGAGGGACCGCAGGGCCCTGGCATTTCTACCACTCTTCTCCCCGCCCCTACCCCCAAAGGAGACCAGGGAGGCGGCCTCTCCATGCTGCCTGAGGGAGTTCTGGGGGACACCTGCCACACCCTCCCACAAAGGTCTGTGACTCAGGGGACAGCTTAAAGTCCTCTCTTGGTTCCGGAATGATCGATGCACACTTGGCTGTGCTGTCCTCTGGCCTGCTTTTCTGAGGAACAATTTTTTAAGTTGATTAGGGGACATTCCTATCTCCTGATTGTTCTGTTTTGTTTCAAATAGAAAGTCAAAGCCATTTGGACTGGGGCAGTCGGGGAGAAAGCCAGATACACCCCAGGGGTGGCTTCATTCTGCACTTGGGTAGGAGACACCCACCCTGCTGAGGCTTCCCCTGGAGACTGGTGGGGTCCCCACAGAGCAGCACTGGGCAGCTGGTGCGTGTGGCCGGCTGGCACCCCACTCTCCACTCACCCTGGCCTTGCCCTCTGTTTTGGGGGTAGGGGGGCCTCTACTTCATGGGAGGAATTTCCTAAAACAAAATGTTGGCCATCGTGGGCTTGGTCTCGCTCCTTCCCGCTGGGTCTGGGCCCAGCTGCACAAACCTAGGGTTAAGAAGAGCCCGGCGCTCAGCTTTCTCACCGAGCCCTGGGGCCCTGGCACCTGGCCCCTCGCCGGCTGCACCTGGATCTCTGTCCATCATCTGCATCACAGACCGTTGTCCAGTCCCACTGTCAAGGCTGTAGAAGAAGCAAAGCGAGCTGGGTGTCAGGCTCCCTCCCTGTGCGCTCCCCGTTTGTCCTCCTGGAGACTCATCTGTTTGATGAACAGACACTCAGAAGGCCTTGGAGCCCAGCCAGCCCCCCATGGATGCTCCGTTGCCAAGGGCCATGAACAGTCGGCAGGAGCCAGCGCTCTGGCCGATGGGAGAGCAGAACTCATGAGGTTACAGTTCGTAGTGATGATGGATGGGCTCTCTGGGTGCCAGGCTGAGGTCATTGGTCTCTGGGCCGCTGCGGGCTTTCCCCCGCCCGCCCACAAGAGGCCTGGCTGGGTCTGTGCCCAGCCCTTGGCAGAGGCACCCAGGCACCTAGAGAGACCACCCAGTGTGAGGGGACATGCTGGGGACACTGTCATTCCAAAGCGAGGATGGGCTGGATGGTGCACGGGCAGGAACGGGGTTACCCCGGACACGCACTGCTCTTGGCCTCACACCTGCCTCCACCTGGGGGACCCCGAGTCCACGACTGTGCAGACACGCGCCATCTGTGACACGGGGTCCAAGCTTAGCCAGAAGCTCCCATTCAATCGTGAGAGCAGCCCTAGGAGGGACCCACTGAGGAAGCTGAGGAACAACGCGTGCTCTGCCAGGTTCCCAATTCCTAGCCCAAGCCAGGAGCGTCCCGCATGGGCCGCTCAGAGCCTCTGCCTCCTCATCAGAAAACCGGGAAGAAGGCTCTTCCTTCCCTCCTGGACTCAGGATGCAGCACTGGTTACCCCGGGGGCCTGGCTAGTGACTCCTTCCGGCGAACGTTCCTTTCCCTGTGCCCGGCCCCAGCGGACCTGAGACCTTAGGGCTGGAAGGAGTCACTTTCAGCTCCCTGGGAAGGGTCAGGGTCAGCGCTCCCCACTCCTCCCTCCTTCCCTCACCAAAGAATCTGACCCTCGTTCTGGGGGGGGCGGCACCCCCGGCTGCACCCCAGTTGTTCTCCCCACAGCCCTTCCAGCAAGCAGGCCAAGGAGCCAAATTTCATCTTCAGGAGAGCAAAGCTCAGGTCCAGAGAAGGCAATGGGCTTGGCAAGGACCACACAGCGTCAGTGGCAGGACTCGGACCCAAGAAGCCTCCTGAGGTTGAGGACAGAGTGGGCCCAGCCAGGCCAGGGACTGGGCAGGGATGCAGGGCCCCCCCCCCCGACCCCGTGCGGGGCATGGTAAGAGCCACTGGGCACATGAGGCTGGGAAGGGTGCGTAGGCAGCTCTCAGGAGAGGACGGGGCTGGGGTGGCCCCAGAACAACCCCCGCAAGTCCCTGTGCTTGCAGGCTGCCAGGCTCGGAAGCCAGGGGCGCTGGCTCTGCCGGAGGGAGCCGCGTGGGGGTGCACAGGCCGCGGGAGCCCAGAGCAGGGGTTCGATCATCACAACTTTGTGAAAACACATCTAAGTTGAGGGTATTTTTAGTTACCCTGCTCGGTATATGTTGTGAATCTTCTATTTGTTGATACATGACTTGAACCATTTCTGGAAAATTCTCAGCCATAATCTCATTTGTCACCTGTCCTCCAAGCCTGCCTTCTGGAACTCAGGCCCCACGGTACCTTCTTATTCTATGCGATGTCCCTTAGTCTCCTTCACAGGTTCGCTCTCCTTGCCTCTCTGAGCTGCCCGACAAGAAGCGTTTTTTCATCCCTGTCTCGTGGCCCGTCATTCATCCTGTCCCAGCGGTCAACAAAGCCCTTGTCCACTGAGAATTTAATTTTTCTTAATTGTATTTTTAATACCTGCGGGTTCCATTTGGTTTAATTTTCAAGCACCCTGACCATGGCTGATGGTGTCTTGTCCCCTGATCACTAGTTAATTTCATGTTATGTTTCTAAATATTTGGTACTTGGCTGTTTCATGCTCTGCATCTGATGTCCACTGTCTGTAGTCAGACAGGGAGTTACGTCTGTATTTCCAGCATGTTTTACTTCAGCTGACTCATTCCTAATGGCTTATTTCCATGTGCATGCGTGTGTGTGTGTGTGTGTGTGTTTTGTAAACTCATATGTTGTTGAGCTTAATCTGGAAATGCAGACAGCCCAAACCAGGGATGCCTTCCCTTTAAGAGGCTTTGTACTTGCTTCTGCCAGGAGCTGGGCTCCTCGGTCATTGCTAACCTGAGACGGTCAGGAGTTAGCTGGACAGTGAGGTAGTCAGAGCCGGGGTCCCCAGCAACAGCAGATGGGGTAGGGACAGCCAGGATCAAGTAGCACTGACATCCTGTGCTGTGGCTTAGAGGGGACACGCAGTGACCTTCTGCTTTGCAGCCCTTGCAGAAGGAACTTCTGCAAAACACCCTAGAATAAGACAATTAACCACAAAGCAGTTGTCAATATCACTGGCAAGGGGCAGTTAGGACCTAAGCCCCCTGAAACCAGCCACAAAAGCCCATCAGCGCACAGATGTTAACCGAACACGCACACAGATACGTGACCAGAGCCCTATTGGCACGACTCAGCACAGCCTGGGTCCTTAGGATAGTTCCACAAGAGAGCTCGTAAAAACCCCTAAACTTAGAAAGTCTGGGGGCAGCCCTCTCAGGCCGCCTCCCTCTCCGCGAGCTTTGTCCTCTGACTCAGGAAACCTGGCCTTGCCGCCCCCCGCTCATCGTCGGCCATCTACCTCTTCATTCTTCGACGCGGCGGGACCAAGAGCTGCGGGCACTAAAGGCAGAGAAACCCTGCAGCGGGACCCCCGTGCCTTTCGAGGACCTGTGGGGGGAACGGGTTTCCTTGCCCCTTTCACCCCACGTGGCCCCAGGCTGCTTCTCTGGGGTGTCCTCGGGTCCCCTCCACGCTCGCTCTCTGCCGTCCTCCTGTTGTGAGGGTCATCCTGCTCTCGGCTCGTCTCTTAATTTGAGAATTCCAGCCGTCGGGGGCTTCTGCACGCACCTCGCTGCTTCCCACCTCTGGGCTTTTGCTCAGCCTGTTCTTCCTGCCTGGAACAACTTTTTTTTTTTTTGGAAGACTTTATTTATTTGTTTATTTGAGGGAGAGAGAGCGAGCCTGCAAACTTGCAAGGAAGGAGCAGAGGAGAGCGACAAGCGGACTCCATGCTCCGTGTGGAGCCCGATGCGGGACTCAATCCCACGACCCTTGAGATCATGACCAGAGCCGAAATCAAGAGTCGTCCGATGCTTCACCGAAGGAGCCACCCAGGCACCCGCTAGAACACGTTTTCCAGCCACTTTTCCTCTGCTTTCTCACCAGAAGCTTTCTGCCGCATGCCTTGCTGGGACAGACACCTCCTCTGGTCTTCTGTGGCCCCTGGACACACCACCCTGCCCCGTCCGCTGGCTCGCCGGTGCCCTCCCTAAACCGTGAGCCCCCGGCCGCACAGAGCCTGCCCGGAGGCGCTCAGCGTGGGTTTGCTGGATGAGTGAGTGAGCCGGGCTCGTCCCGTCTGCACCCTGGGAGGCTACGGACAGAATGACAGCTGGTCTGGCCCCAGCGCCCCCCTCAGCAGTGCTGGGCGTCCGGTCACACCAGGGAGCCCCGGAGCCTGTGGTCGATGCCTGGGAGTTGCGGGGGGGAGGGGGGGGTCACAGGCCGCGTGGCGGGAGGCCTGGCTCCATCCAGGAGGAGGGGCTCCTGCTCCCATCAGGTGGCGGTGCCCCGGGAGCCTGGCTCCCACCTGTGTCCATCCCAGGAGGCCTGAGGCCCAAGCTTGGCTGTCACCCTCTTTCCCTCTGGGCTCTGGGGACCAGAGGCGGCACCCGGGGTCTTCAGTGTCTGGCCCAAACAGCAAAAAACCTCAGTCATACTTGGGGGCCAGAGTCAGCCTCTGGGGCTCCCTCCCTCAGCGCCTACCACCGGACCGTTTCCACATGCATCTCTCGCTCTCCGCCCCATCTCTGGGCCTCCGTGTCTCTTTACCGGCATTTCTTCCCACCCCCATCTCTCTCTCTCACTCGCTCTCTTGTCACACTCTCCAGTCCCTGTACCCCTCCTGGCTTCCCTACGCTCTCCAGACTGGGCCAGGGCCGCACCCAGCCTCCGGGGATGCTCCTGGGCCCCAGCCTGCCAGGCCAGAGGGAGGCCCACGGACACAAGCGCTGTCCTCTAGGCTCAGCTGAGACCAGCTGGAATCCCCCAAAGAAAATTTCCTGGGAAACTGCGGGCAAACAAAGGCCAAACAACGGAAAGGTCAGAGGTTCCAAAAGGGAGAGGCCAAGCGGGTCCCCCGCCAGGGCGTCCCCAGGGCTGAGCCTGAGCCTGGCTCCAGGGAGTATCCCAGGGGGGCCCCGGAGGCCCTCTCTGTTCCCCGGGGGACACTGGCAGGAGAGGTGAGCAGAGTAGGGCCAGCAGGGCAGGGGTGAGACCCCCAGAAGAACAAAGTGTCCTCTGAGTAATCAGGAGGCAGGCCCAGACAGAGAGCATCTGGCGCCCACCCAGTCTGAGGGTCCCCCTGGCCCAGACCCTCACCGTTGTTCAATCTCCGGGCCTGCAGGGCCCTCCCAGGGGGAGAGGGGGCTCCAAGCAGCCCCCAGGCGGGAGGGGCTCCAAATCATGGGTGTGCTGGCCCTGAGGTGCAAACGGGGAACCAGCCTCAGGGCCCCCCGAATCACCCTGGGCCTGCGGGAACCTCTGCCCGCACTGTAGCTGAAGGCCAGTCAGAGCCCAGACCCGGTGTCGCTGCGGACACGGCGTTAGTGTTTGCCAGGGGTGTAGGAGGTCAGAGGCCGAACCCAGAAGCCCTGGGAGGTGTCTTTCTGATGACACAGAAGTGGGATCTCAGGAAACAGGATGGCACCCCATGGGAGACAAGCCATAGGAGGTCTCCTTTCTCCTGCCTGGGAGGCTGCACGCGTGGGGTGCTCCTGCCTTCCCAAGATCTGGTTTTGAACGAGTTCAGAACACACCGCCCCCCAGTATGTCCCTTTGCCATATCGATTCTTTTGAGCTAAAGGTATAGCCGGGCAGGCCGGGGAGCAAGAGTGCCTGAGTCCGGGGACCCAGATAGACCAGGCGTGGCCACTCACTGCCGACAAGATCCTGAGGCCCGGAGAAGAGCGGTGGTGACACAGGAAAGGAGTTTATGTCAGCGAGGCCGATGCCGGGAAGACAGCACCCTGACATCTCAAACACTGTCCCCAGAGAGCTGGCAAGACGTCCGGGTTTACGGAGGGAAAAGGTGGGACAAAGATCCGTGGGAACGTGCAGGTGGGCGGTACAGGTCAGGCCGGTCATTGTCATGGGCTCAGTCACCGGGGGGACTTGCCGGCTCAAGGGGTGGTGGCTTGAGGTGGTAGTTGCCGTTCTGTCCCCGGCTGCTTTGCCCGTCGGTCTTTTGCCTGCGTTAGGAGAGACTCTGGAAAGAAGAACTTCATCAATGAGAAGGTTCTAGATCAAAATGGCAGCAGCTGATGGGCTCACTCTCAAAGGCGCTTAAGAAGCAGCTCTCCGGGGCGCCTGGGTGGCTCAGTGGGTTAAGCCGCTGCCTTCGGCTCGGGTCATGATCTCAGGATCCTGGGATCGAGCCCTGCATCGGGCTCTCTGCTCAGCGGGGAGCTTGCTTCCTCTCCTCTCTCTCTCTGCCTGCCTCTCTGCCTACTTGTGATCTCCATCTGTCAAATAAATAAATAAAATCTTAAAAAAAAAAAAAAAGAAGCAGCTCTCCGCCCTCCCCCTTTCTACCTAAAAGCCTGTCATCACATTTCCCTGGAGAAAGGTGCCCTCCCTCCACCAAGAAGAGAAAATTCATATCACCAGAGCCCAGGGGGCGGATGCCAAATCGGAGGTGTACAAACAAATCTGCTAAGACAAGCCTCGAGCTTCTTGTGGACACTTCCTGGTTGGTGTCCCACAGCCTATGGCCCAGCCAAGCCCCTCGGTCTTGTCACATCCCTACAAGGTGTCATTCTTTGTCTCGGAAAGTATATAAGCCTTGGCGCCTAAGGACTTCTTAGATCCTTTTTTTCTTCTGAAGACTCCTGTGTATGCCTAGAAACATTGTAGAAACCTGTGCGCTTCTCTCCTGCTAATCTGTCTCATGTCCGGTAAATCTCAGGCCAGCCACGGAACCTGAGGGGAGCAGCAAGTTCTCTCTCTCCTACCGCTTGGAATCCTCTGCAGATGCCACCCAGCCCATGAATCCCGTTTGTGTCTAAGGAAATGAGATGGGTTGCTGAGTCAAGGCCTCCCAACCCTCAAACAAAACAATGGGGGTCGGGGAAAAGCCTTGCTGGAACTACATCAGAATAAAAACTCCTGCACAATGAAGGAACCAATCAACAAAACTAAAAGGCAACCTACTGAAGAGGAGAAGATATTTGCAGATGACCTAGCTTGTAGAGGGTTAGTATGCATAGTATATAAAGAACAGATACAACTCAACATCCGAAAACAAGCAATCCAACTAAAAAATGGGCAGGAGATGTGAACAGACATATCTCCAGAGACATCCAGATGGCCAACAGACACACGAAAAGATGCCCCACATCACTCATTGTCAGGGACATGCAAATCAAAACTACAGTGAGATATGACCTCATACCTGTCATAATCACTAAAATCAAAAACAAGGAAATAAGAGGTGTCGGCGAGAATGCGAGGAAAAAGGAACCCTTGTGCACTGCGGGTGGGAAGGCACACTGGGGTGGCCACTGTGGAAAACAGTATGGAGCTGCCTCAAAAAACTATAAATGGACCTACCCTATGACCCAGCAATTGCATTACTGGGTATTTACTCAGAGAATACAAAACTACTCATTCGAAGGCAGACACACACCCGAGATTTACTGCAACATTATTTCCAATAGCCGAGATATAGAGGCAGCTCAAGTATCCATCAATAGACAAACAGATAACAAAGATGTGGTGCAGATCTGGAACGGAATATTACTCAGCCATAAAAAGGAATGAGAGCTTGCCGTTCATACCAACATGGATGGAGCTAGAAAGTATTACTTTGAGTGAAATAAGCCAGTCAGAGAAAGACAAATACCATATGATTCCATTCGTTTGTGGAATTTAAGAAATAAAATAAATGAGCAAAGGAAAAAGAGAGAGAGAGAGAGAGAGAGAAAAGAGAGAGACGAACCCAGAAACAGACTCTAAGCTCTAAAGGACACACTGCTGGTCACCGGGGGGCGGGGGGGGGCATTGGCAGAAGCAGATAATGGGGATGAAGAACATGTTTCTCATGACGAGCACAGTTTAAGGTATAAGGTCTTGAATCACTAAATAAAGAAAAATGAAAACAAAAGCCTTCCTCCTTGCGCTCTGGCTCCTGACCCATCGTTCCTCCCTTTTGCATTTGAACTTGCACCGGGGGTAGACACTTGCTGTCTCCCCCTCATCCCTCCAGCCTCTCCTCCCTGAGGCCCACAGCACAGGAACATCTGCCCTTTTCCTCCTAGCCCCCCGCAGGGTCTGATGCTGGGACCCCCTCCCTCCCCTAAGGCCTCTCCCCCAGCCCCACTCCCGTCACTTGAGGGCATTCTCCCCCTTGCTCTGGGCCCCTCCTGGACTGTTGCTGGGCTTTGGGGCTCTTTCTGGGCCTTTCATTTCTTCTGGTCACTATCACCGCTCCCGGCACAATCACAGACATCGAGTCTCCGTCACCAGCCCAGCCGGCTCTGCGGACCCCCATTTTCACAGGTGCCCCGTGGACGTCCCTCAGAGGAGTCACAGCTCAGAGGCGACACCCCAAAACTGAACTCACAGTCCTTCCGGGAGCAGCTCCTCCTGCCCCTGTGCCCTTGTCTGGGCTGTCCCCGCTGCCAGGCACTCCCTCGCCACACTGACTGGCTAAGGACAAAAGCTTTTCATGCTTCAGGACTCAGCTCTAGAGCAGAGATGGTGGGTGCCCCCTGGAGCTGATGGAGCCCAGCATCACGGACACGGGTCATCTCTGGCGACAGCTCGATCCAGGCTGCCAGTGTCTTCATCTGTAGGACGGGGACCACAACCTCCAACTCATCTGCTTCCCTGAGCCGACCTTTCAAGTGGGGTTCTTTTTCTTAGACCCGAGCAAGGGGCTTGAAACCAAACCGCTTACTTTGAGAAAGGCACTTTAAGTTGACTTTTGGGGGCGCCTGGGTGGCTCAGTGGGTTAAAGCCTCTGCCTTTGGCTCAGGTCATGATCCCAGGGTCCTGGGATCGAGCCCCCAATCGGGCTCTCTGCTCAGTGGGGAGCCTGCTTCCTCCTCTCTCTCTCTCTCTCTCTCTCTCTGCCTGCCTCTCTGCCTATTTGTGATCTCTATCAAATAAATAAATAAAATCTTTAAAAAAAAAACAAGTTGACTTTTGGGGGGAAACCTCACTTCATTCATTCAGTCATTCATTCAACACTGCTGGGCTCCAATCGAACCCAGACCCTCCCTCTAGGAGCCCTTGCTTAGGGCTGAGAAGGGAGAAAGAGACCGAGCCTCTGTTGAGTCACCAGGGCGGGGGTGGGGGCAGGGAGAGGTGAAGCGGGGCCGAAAGCTGAGCTTCTGGGCCCCCGGAAGGACGTGAAGGCTGGCCTGCTGCGGTCCCCGTGTTGGGAGGCAGAGCTGGAAGGTAAACCCAGTTTCCTCTAAGACCTGCCGATGCTGGCCGGGCCGGTCTAGAGCAGTCATCTCCCGGCCCAGACAGCTGCGGGACCCTGTGGGATTTCGTTTCCCAGGGTGGGGCTCCCGAACTCGCAGCGGCGGCAGCCCCCCCCCCCCCCCCCCCCCCGCCCCGAACCTGCGGGAATGCAAGTCCCCAGGCCCCGCCCCAGGCCTCTCCGGAGTCTGAAACTCCAGGGGGTGGGGCGCCCCATCTGTGCGTTAACAAGCCCGCGGGAGGGCTCTGGTGTGCGCCCCTCGTTCGAAAGCCACAGTCCTGGAGGCCAGAGGACCGTCCGAGGGGGAGGAGCAGATGGGCCCAACGTATGCGCGGGGGTTCTGAACCCGTGAGCTCCGGCAGTAGCTCCGACAACGTGCGCACCGTCACCGGCATCGGCCTCCGACGCTCGACGGGGTCCCGTGGCTAGCCCGGGGCAGAATCCGCCCTCAACTCCGGTGACTGTGACCAAGAAGCCTGGCCTTAGCTCAAGCCTTAACCATCAGACCCAGCTCTGTGCAGGAACCAGCGCGCAGACAGGCCCTGCCCAGCTGCAAACGGCCTTCCCGGGCCTGCGGCTTCTGTTCCGTCTTCTCGAAGCGTTGCGGCCAGGAAGGCGGCTCTGTGTGCTGCTGGGCTGCTGAACCGGTGACTCACAGCGCGGACGGCGACCCTGACAGAGGGGGCAGGGCAGACAGACGTGCAGCCACATGCCACGTCGGGTGTGCTGAACTTGGGCGGGTCAGGTGACCTCCCTGGGGTTCAGTTTCTTCATCTGTAAGCCAGGGTGGTAATGGCTCCCACAGAAGCTGGCGGGGAGATAGATCATAGAGGAAGGAACCACGTCCAGGGCGCCTTGATGGCTCAGTCCATGGAGCACCTGCCTTCGGTTCTCTGGGATCAAGTCCTGCCTCGGGCTCCCTGCTCAGGGCCAGAGTCTGCTCCTCCCTCTGCCCCTCCACGCCCTGCCCCCTGCTCACTTCTGTCTGTCTCTCTCTCTCTCTCAAAAATAAATAAATAAAAATCTTAAAAAGAAAGAAAAAAACCACTTCCACTTTCTTCCAAAGTTCAACCAAAGTGACGCAAAGAGGGTGTCTTTAAAGGCAGGACTCCTCAGGGACAGAGCCCCCAGGAAAGCAAGGGTGGAAATACTTGGGAAGCCAGAAGGCAGAGAATGAGACTAATTCCTCTAACAGACCCCCTAAAAGGGGAACGCCAGACTGATGCGGGCCACACCCAGGGGCTGCAGAATCCCGCAGGACTCGGCTCAGAAAATGGGGGTGCTTGAAAAGGGGGGAGATGGAGATCTCTGCTTCTAGCTCTGAAGGACAAGTTGGCCACAGACGGACGATGCCGCCCAACTCTGGGATCTGGGAAACCAGGTATGATGCGCAGCCGGCCCAAAGGCCGACGTGAAAGCGGTCTGCGGGCGTTCGAAGCTACAAAAGGAACCGCGTTGGAGAGGACCCGATCCTGGAGAAGGGGAGCCACCTTCTAGAGCAGATGCTCCCTCTGGTCTGCTTCTCACTTGGGAGGGGGCGGGGCGGGAAGCTGGGTAAACGGCCTGGGCAGAGGGCCGCAGAGAACGCAGAAGAGCTTTCGACCATCTTGTGAACCTCAACAGCAAAATTGAGAGCCTCATGGGGCACCTGGGTGGCTCAGTGGGTTAAGCCGCTGCCTTCAGCTCGGGTCATGATCCCAGGGTCCTGGGATCGAGCCCCGCATAGGGCTCTCTGCTCAGCAGGGAGCCTGCTTCCTCCTCTCTCTCTGCCTGCCTCTCTGCCTACTTGTGATCTCTGACTGTCAAATAAATAAATAAATCTTTTTTTTTTTTTTTTTTTTTTTTAAAGATTTTATTTATTTATTTGACAGAGAGAGAGATCACAAGTCGGCGGAAAGTCAGGCAGAGAGAGAGAGAGAGAAGCAGGCTCCCGCTGAGCAAAGAGCCCGATGCGGGGCTCGATCCCAGGACACTGAGATCATGACCTGAGCCGAAGGCAGCGGCTTAATCCACTGAGCCACCCAGGCGCCCCTAAATAAATAAATCTTTAAAAAAAAAAAAAAAATTTGAGAGCCTCGAGAGCCAGGACCCCAGAGAGAAGGGAAGGGCAGAGAACAGAGCCCCATGCCCTCCCTGTCCCCCCCCCCCCCAGAGTCGTGGATTTCTGGAGCCATCCAGGACAGTAGGTGGAGAAGACAGGCAGAAGCCTCTGGCGGACAGAGCGGAGGTGAGCTGGGTGGGGGAGGGGAAGCCGTGCCTCCACACCGGCCACCACAGTGGGGAACAGAGGAGCTCCGCCCTTTGCCAGAGCAAGGACACTGGTGGCACCTGCCCAGCAGGAGCTGGTCAGGGAACCTGGGCCATTCTCATTCCCTTCCTGAGTGAGGGTTTTTCTGTGGCAGTGATCTTGTTCACCGCATAACTCCATGCCCCGGAAGTTTTGAGGTCAGATGCTTGTCTCTTGGCCTTCAGACTAATTCCTCCCCCAGACATGGAGTGGGAAAATAAGAAACAAAAATAATGAAGACAGAGTGGAAGGCAGAAATGACATAATCAAGGAGGCTTTTTTAATAGAGATTATTGACGGGCCCCGGCTGGATCCGTCGCAGGACTACGCGACTCTGGGTCTTGAGGGGTTGAGTTCAATCCCCACATTGGGCGTAGAGATTACTTAAATAAACGAGTAAACTTAAAAAATTGAGATGATTTGGGGCGCCTGGGTGGCGCAGTGGGTTAAAGCCTCTGCCTTCGGCTCAGGTCGTGGTCCCGGGGTCCTGGGATCGAGCCCCGCATCAGGCTCTCTGCTCAGCGGGGAGCCTGCTTCCTCCTCTCTCTCTGCCTGCCTCTCTGCCTACTTGTGATCTTTGTCAAATAATTAAATAAAATCTTTAAAAAAAAATTGAGATGATTGAATTCTGTACTCTGAAAACAGAACACAACTTTCTTGCAGGCACCAGTGGGTCATTCACAAAAATCTACTGTAAGTACTGCCGCTGATGAGGGAAGACTTGACAAATGTCCTCAAGAAGATGTGGCCACAGATAATAGTTCTCTGAGCATCCTGCAGAAAGACACAATCATACGGTGTGTTAGTCTACAAAGCACCACAGACTAGGGGTGTTTAAACAAAAGAAATTTGTTTTCTCCTAATCCTGGAGATCAGAAGTCCAAGGTCAAGGTGTTGGGAGGGCTGGTTTCTTCTGAGGCCTCTCTCCTGGCCTCTCTCCCCTGGTCACCGTCTGATCATCCCTCCCTGTCTGTCTTAATCTCTTTCTGTAAGTACACCAGTCCTGTTGGATTAGGGCCCACCCAGATGACCTTGTCTTATCTTACCTCGATAAAGGCACTGTCTCCAAACACGGTCACATTCCGAGCTACTGGGGGCTAAGACCTCAGCACATGACCTTGAGGAGCAGGGGACACAATTCAGCCTGTACTGTAAAATGAACAGCCCAACCTCCTGGCAAAGGTCCTACATCCAGAAAACTCTGAAGCCTCTTAAACAATACTTGGGAGAAAAGAAATCAAAATCCAAACTTCAGTCCATCAGAGAAAGACAATTATCATGGATCTCATTCATGTGTGGAATTTAAGAAACAAAAGAGAAGATCATGGGGAAGGCAGGGGAAAAGTAAAAAGACAAAGAGAGGGAGACAAACCCCAAGAGACTCTGAATCATAGGAAACTGAGGGTTACTGAAGGGGCGGGGGGTGGGTGCCTCGTCCCTGTCCATCACCCAGTAGTATCTAAGACTAAGGAATCACTGAACTCTACCTCCGAAACTAATAATGCACTATATGTTATTAACTGAATTTCAATTAAAATATCCAAACTGTGGAATTTAAAGATTTTATATATTTATTTGACAGAGAGAGAGCACAAGTAGGCAGAGAGGCAGGCAGAGAGAGAGAGGGGGGAAGTAGGCTCCCCACGGAGCAGAGAGCCCGATTCGGGGCTCAATCCCAAGACCCTGAGATCATGACCTGAGCTGAAGGCAGATGCTTAACCACTGAGCCTCCCAGGGGCCCCAAACTGTGGAACATTTAGAAAAGACTAATAAAAGCCCATGTCAGAACCTTTGGGATAAAGGGTAGGATAAGGGGTAAAACCGTACTCTCTCTATTTTAAAGGACAGGAACCTATTTAACAAACAAGAGAGAAAGAATGAAAAGTTAATCACCGCCCAGAGAGGTAATGGAACACGCCTAAGAATGTGGATATTTAGGGCGCCTGGGTGGCTCAGTGGGTTAAGAATGTGGATATTTAAATTTCACTACTGGGGCGCCTGGGTGGCTCAGTGGGTTAAAGCCTCTGCCTTCTGCTTGGGTCATGATCTCTGGGTCCTGGGATCAAGCCCCACATCGGGCTCTGCTCATTGTAGAGCCTGCTTCCCCCTCTCTCTCTGCCTGCCTCTCTACCTACTTGTGATCTCTCTGTGTCAAATACATAGATAAATAAATAAATCTTTAAAAAAAAATAAAGGGTTAAAAGAGGGGGCAGCAACAGGGGACCACTTAAATAACCGTATAATAGTGAAGCCAGGAGACACTACACGTCAACACACAAGGCAGCCCGGTTGCCCAGCTCCAGAGCAGAGCTAAAATCATGAATTAGCTTTTCTCCCAGGCATCTAGGAAAGTATCAGCTGTGGCTCATCACTGGGACAATCCAGAAAAGGGGCCTCCAAATCATTTTCCGTAGATCTCTCGGGGAACTTGGCGGAGAGAGACTTTGCCGGTTGTTTTACCGTGAAAACCCTCCGAGGTATGTTGCTAAGAGAACAAGCAAGACTCGAAACCACGCAGCCAAACCACTGCCGTGTACGTGCGTGTGCTTGAAGGACAGATATGCTTGTAAATGCAAAGAATATTTCGAGAAAAGCAGAGAAATCTGCTCACAGCAGCTCCCTCGGGGCAGAGGGAGATTAGGTGAGTGAGGAAATGAGAGGTAGGGAGCGATGAGAAGCCTCCCTTCCCGCCACGCGCTTTGAAGTTTGGACCATATGCAAGTATTTCCTACTCTGATAAATTTTCGGTCTTTTTTTTTTTTTTTTTTAAAGATTGATTGATTGATTGATTGACTAGGGAGAGAGGGAGAAATCACATGTGGAGGGAAGGGCATAGGGAGAGAATCCTCAACTGAAATTCTCTGCCCGGCATTGAAGCCCAGTGTGGCGCTCGATCCCATGACCCAGGAGATCCTGACCCGAGCCAAAATCAAGAGTCAGACGTTCAACTGACTGAGCCGCCCAGGCACCTCTGGTTTTGTTTTTTATAGGGCTTTTTTTTTTTTTTTTTTAAGATTAAAAGCACTTTTTCTAGTGATATCTATACCCAACACGGGGCCTGAACCCACAACCCTGAGATCAAGAATCACACGCTCTACTGACTAAACCAGCCAGGTGACCCTTGTATTTTGTGGGACTTTTCAAATTAACAGATTTTCTGTTGTAGGGTGGTTTCCATTTACAGCAAATTGAGCTCAGATAGTAGACGTTCCTAATCAAGTTGAGGAAGTTCCCACAATGCCAGTTTGCTGAGTGGATGTAGGGTTTTTTCTAACCTGCTGTCTCTGCAACTAGTAATATGGTTATATGATTTTTCTCCTTTAGCCTTTGATGAATCAATTGGATTAACTGAGTCTTGAATGTTGAACCAGCCTTGCATACCTGGAATAAATTCCACTTGGTCCTGATATATAATTCTTTTCATGCATAAAGTTGCATTCAAGGGGTACCTGGGTGGCTCAGTGGGTTAAGCCTCTGCCTTCAGCTCAGATCATGGTCCCAGGGTCCTGGAATCGAGCCCTGCATCGGACTCTCTGCTCAGCAGGGAAACGGCTCCCCCCCCCCACCTCCCTGCCTCCTTGTGATGTCTCTCTGTCAAATAAATAAATAAAATCTTAAAAAAAAAAAAGTTGCATTCAATTCGCCAATATCCTGTTGAGGATTTTTGCATCCACATTCATGAGAGATATTGGTCCATTTTTTCCCTTTCTTGTAAGGCCTTTGTCAGGTTTTGGTATTAGGGTAATGCTGGGATCATAGAATGTTAGGAAGCATTTCCTTTGCTTCTGTTCTCTAGAAGGGTTTATAGATCATTGATGTCATTTCTTTTTCAAATGTTGGGTAGAATTCACCAGTGAAACCATTCGGGCCTGGTGCTTTCTGTTTGGGAAGGTTATGGAGGAGAAATATTCCACAATATTATAATCAAATCTTCCTGGGTTTTGTTGTTGTTTTTGGAAGGCCACCATCCCTTCGTGGTGACCTTCAGAGGAGTTTCTCAGCCATTTTTTTCCCCTTCCCTTATGTAGGACAGGAAGGCCAGAAGATGTGGAGTCAGCTCGTTCCCCTTTCTCTGATGGGATGAAGTTCTAGTACAGTCCCATCTTGAAAAGTTGGCTTTGCTACTAAAGGGCTTCAAATCACCCCCTTTCCCTCCTCCCAAAGATGCTGCGTTGGCATACTGAATACGCTGAGTTAAAAGTACTCAAAAAGCAGATGCCAACAGGGTACACTCTGACCTTCCCTTTTTCCTTCTGAAAGCAGGAAATAAAAGACGCATGTCCAAGGTGACTTCTCTGTACCAGGAGGAAGAAACGGAAAGTTAAGACCAAGAGAAATGTGTCCCTCCAGACCTCGTTAGAATAACTCTTACCTTCCTTCAGTCTCCCCACATATTTTAGTGACCTTTCCATAATTACTACTTTGTCTGCAACCTTGGATCTTGGGTCTCGCATTTGTTTTGTGAGAACACCCAAGTACTCATAAATAAAATCTGTATGCTCGCGGCACTTGGGTGGCTCAGTGGGTTAAGCCTCTGCCTTGGGCTCCGGTCATGATCTCAGGGTCCTGGGATCGAACCCTGCATTGGGCTCTCTGCTCAGTGGGGAGCCTGTTTCCTCCTCTCTCTCTGCCTGCCTCTCTGCCTACTTGTGATCTCTGTCTGTCAAATAAATAAGTGAATGAAATCTTTTAAAAAATTGTATGCTCTTCTGCCGTTTACTCTTTTTGTTTTTGTTCCTGATTTTTTACAAGATTTATGGGTTTCTTTTAGAGGGGGGAGGGGCGGAGGGTGAGGGAGGGAGAGTCTTAAGCAGATTTTGAGCTGAGCACAGAGCATGACTCGGGGCCCTGAGATCATGAGATCACAACCGGAGCCAAACCCAAGCGTCCAGCCCTTAACTGATGATACCACCCAGGCGCCCCTGGTTTTGTTTATTTCAAGTAGGCTCCATGCCCAGCGCGGAGCCCAGAGTGGGGCTTGAGCTCACCATCCTGAGATCAAGACCTGAGCTGAGATGGAGTTGGACGCTGGACCCCCCGAGGAGCCACCCATGTCCCCCCATCTGTCTTGTGTCATTCCCAGCTGGAAGCCCTAAGCGGGTAGAGGAAAATGTGTGCTATCCCTGCATTATGGAGAAAAGAAAGAACAGAACGTGTGTGATGTATTTGTTTTTTGTTTTTGTTTTTGTTTTTAAAGATTTTATTTATTTATCTGACAGAGAGAGATCACAAGTAGGCAGAGAGGCAGGCAGAGAGAGGGGGAAGCAGGCTCCCCACTGAGCAGGGAGCCCGATGTGGGGCTCGATCCCAGGACCCTGGGACTGTGACCTGAGCTGAAGGCAGAGGCTTCACCCACTTAGCCATCCAGACGCCCCATGTGTGATATATTTAAAAATAGTTGGTTTTCCCCTTTTCCTGACCAAAGCTCGGCATGAAAGTTTGGGGGTTTCCTTGAGCTTTCGTCTCTCGAGCTCGTGTAGCCGGAGCCCCAGCAACGATCAAGTACGGCTCACGGGCTTTCGCTCCTTGGCAGCGGGGACTCTCGGTCAGTATCTGCCTCTCTCTCCAGTCTCTGGGGCAGTGGTTTGCCCTGTGACCCCAATTCTCTAATGGATCTGAGAAGAGTTGTTGATTTTCGCTTTGTTCAGCTTTTTGTTGTTATTGCTCTGAGGATGGGAGCCTTGACCTCTGAGCTCTTTACATGCTGCTCTGGAAATTGAATATTCTCATGGTTTTTAAGAGGGGGAAAAGAGACAAACCCTATCACTCTGATGGTAAGTACTGGGTGACCCTCTTGACGTGCCTTTGAACCCTGGAGCTGCTCAGGGCTCCATCCCGATACCCATCACTGCACTCCAGTCACAGATCTGTCCGTGGAGCTGGAGCTCCAACGCTCATCTGCCTTTGACCTCACGCCCGGATGGCACAGGTGCCGCACGCCCGGCTGGAATTCACCATGATTCTCCCCCAAACCAGCCACACCCAGCTTCCCTAGCTCAAACGACAAGCATCCGGGGACCCAAGCCAGAAACCTTCCTTCCGGATACCCGCCTCTCCTTGCCCCACAGCCCTTGGCTCGTTTGCCCACGGCCACGCCAGGCACCTGCTGTAGACTGCTCCCAGCATCCTTTCTCTGGGTTCTCTAAGTGGTTTCCTCGTTGGCCCCTGCCAGCACCCTCTATGCCTTCCCACTGCTACATGGGACATCTTCCCCTAAAACATCCACTCCTGTCCCACCCCAGCATGCAAACGGGCCACCAGGGGTGTGCAGGATAAACTCTAAACCATTTCTCCTGGGTCACAGCACTGGGTTAGAGGACCCTGGTACCTGCTCTGTTCGCCGACCAGAAGCCCCTCCCTGTCCCTAGCATCCTCCCCTTCCTCCTCTTCCGAACCCGCCTGCTTCCTATCCAGAATACACCATGTGCTTCTGCCTGCCTGTGTAGTTAGACTTCAACAGGCAGGTAGAATCTTCCAGGTGAAGGGCAGCACCTGCCCCTCTGTCCGCCTCCCCCCGATCCCGGCAGGCTCAGCTCAGACGTCTCCTCCGGAAGGCTTTCCCTGTCTCCCAGACTTGAGAGAGCATCAGCAAAGGAACCACTTGCCCTGGTTTATAGTGTTCGTGGTGTGAATAGTCCTGCCGTGGCTAGTTTCACACTACCAGGGTGCTATCTGTGAACGTGAGCTGGGAAGAGATGCCCCCCACTGGCTCTCTCCAGCAGACGGGAGCTGGTCCTAGCACGTAACTGGTGGGTGAGTCTCTCCGGGCCCACATCATACCTGTGTTCACCTCCATCGAAGTCCTGATCACAAGGAAATGCTAGAAAACAAAGCTCTGGCCGCCCAACAGAAGGACTGAGTAGCTGTACCCCACCTGACATCTTCCTGGCTATGTGGTCTGAGCTAAGTGACCCAGCCTCATGAAGCCTCTGGTTTATCACCTGTGAAATAGTCAAAGCCCTATGTTCTCCCTACGCTTGCATAGAAATTAAACAGATGAAGGGGGCTTCTGGGCAGCTCAATCAGTTAAGCGTCAGACTCTTCGTTTCTGATCTGTGGTGATCTTGGGGCGCTGGATCTGATCTCGGGGCACTGGAGCTGAGCCTTGTGGTGGGCTCCACGTTCAGCTCCGAGTCAGCTTGAGATTCTCACTCCCTCTCCCTCCCCTCTGCCCTTCCCCCACATGCACAATAAATAATCTTAAAAAAAAAAAAAAAAAAGAAGAACTGCTAAAGATGCCAAAACTGTAAGATCCTGTTAAGCTGGGAGGTCAGTCGAGGAGAGCAGAAGGCTGTCATATGGCTGAGGACCAGCAGGAGCGAAGAGAGAAGCTGGAAAGATGTGTCCTCTTTGTTGGAGGAACCTGTGGATTCAGGTTAGGAAGGCAGAGGACAGATCCAGAAAGGTGGGCTTTGGAGGACAGTCTGAAGGGGCTGGACCGCATCCTCAGCCCTGGGAGCTTTGGCAAGTTCAAAAAGAAAAACTGGACCAAATCCCAGTCAAGGATTTGAAGCAGTCCGGGGCGGCTGGGAGTGGGCACGGACCTGGCTGGAAAAAATACTTTAGGAGTCTGGGGCTGGCTGTAGGGACAGAGGAGGGGGCTGGAGGCAGGGCTGTTTGTTTTCACCCCCAGAGATCGGTTGACAGCCTTGGGTATCTTAGTTATCAAGCTCAGGAGATAAGAGGCTCGCCAAGCATCCTGGGAAATTTCCTGATATAGTCAAGGACGGGGAGGGTGGGGGGGAAGCCCCATGCTGGGGAGGAGGCTTCGATGAAAGAAACCAAAGTCCATTGCATTTGCCTGGAAGAAAGACTGAATTTGAACTTCATCCAAGGACCCTTCTTCGGGGCCCTCCACGGCTCTCTGCTAACCCTGTGCGGCAACGCTCAAAAGCCCTGTGTGATCTGGGATCTTGCTACTCGACGAGTGGGTCTGGGACCACCGGTGGCAGCAGCTCCTGGGAGCCTCTTAGCGTCTGCCCTGTAACCGGTCGGTCCCCAGGGGTCGCATGCGTGGTGACGCTTACAGAGAGCTGGCTTCGGTCCCAGGCCTGCGTCCATCTTGCATTTCCAGGACCTCAAACATCGGTGACGCTTACAAAAGCCTGCGTGGGGGGCTGGTGATGGGTCGAGGGCCGCCTTAGGGCGTGAACGGAGCAGGCCTGTTGGAGATCGCCCGGACTCAGCGGTTGGCTACCTCGCGCAGGGGCGATGGGGTGCTCAGCTTCGGACGGGGGCCAGGGTAGGAAGGAGGCCAGCCCCCATGTGCGGGAGACGCCTGAAGGGGAGCCTGGAAAAGGGCCAGGGACTCCAGAGTGGAAGGGACGGGTGCAGAACGAGGAGTCCCCCCGAGGCCGGCCAGAGGGCAGGAGGCTCAGAGCACAGAGAGCTTGTGGTCAACGGCCAGATGCAGCCCAGCCCGTAACCCCCCCACAGTGAATTTGCGGAGGGAGCTCTTACCGTCGAGAGACCTCGGTCCCCAGAGGGGACAGCTGCAGCTCTGTGGACATCCTTCCCGAGAGTCCTTCTATGTCATAGACGAAACTTAGGAATCGAATTCATCTGGAGTATCCCAACCTTGATGACAAACTTGATTAAGTAAATCTGTCAACAATTTAAACCGCAATTACCGATTTCTCATGGCGAGGTCGAGAGCAGCTCTGCCATAGCATTCATACTGAAAACCCCTTCTGAGAGGTCAAGGCCACGGGCATCCTTTCCGTCGTACTTTTGTTTCTTCTTGGGGATTCTGCCGTACTGGTTTGCTTTCTCCTTGGAGCTTTGGTGAAGAAATTTGGATACCGTTTCATGTTCCCAGTGACCTCCCGACGCAAGCTGAGGTCACTGGGTCTGCATGTTTGACTTGGGTCCTCAGGGGCTGGGACACAGGGCTTAGCCTCCTCTCCTGGGTTGAGACTTGGCTAACGAGCCGTCGTGGACATCCTCCGTGAAGCTCTGTTCTCCCGGACAACGGACAGTGACTCCCACCCCACACTCTGCCCCTGAGGTAGTCTCGCCCACCCCAGAGTTTCCGTGGGGTCTCCAGGGCCCCCAAGTCTGCGCTCCTTTCTTTGGTGTATTCTAGGCCTCCAGCCCAGAGCTCCAAGTTTATTCTTTTCTGATTACACAGATAAAGCAAACACATCTCTCTAATTTGTTAACAACAGTAAAATAAAAAAAAAAAAAATCAAGATACACAGACCAATGCATCCTAGTTTAAAGCTCAACAAAAATTCAAACAAGTCATAGGACAGTCATCTCGCTTACATCACAACTCTCTGGGAATGCTTTATAGTGACCTTTTCCCTCTGAGTATCATTATAGCCATGACCATTCACAGAGTGGACTTATTCAAGTTAACCGTGAGTATTTCAATGGATCGTTTTTGATGCTCGTATTATTACAGCTTGGTTTGTGTTGGGGGAGACAGATCGTTCTGTTGTCTCTCCTCTGCTCCCCAAATACTTCAGAGGGTGGCTTCATTTCCTGGCCACAACACGGTGTTCTGGTCCATTCTCATTTTCTCTTTATGTTCCAAAGAATCCTGGTTTCCTTTAGGGGAGAAGGTCTTAGAGACCAAAGTCTGGGCACTGGGGTGTCCCTGAGACATGGGGACAGTGGTCAGAAACTCCCGCGGCTTAGGACATTCTTCTGTGTTTGTAAGGTCCTACATTTTCAGTAAATTCCTGTCGTCTGTGGTTGTGTTAACCAAGGGTAACAGTATTGTTGTTGTTAATCCAATATTAACAGGATTGACAGGCAGGTCACTGTCATGCTGGCAGGAGCCCCCAACCCCAGAGGGGGACAGGAAGCAGATGAGAACGGGCACAGGGGACCAGGAAGGGAAGGGTCACAGCAGAGCCGGGATGAGTCTTGAGAAACAGGACTGAAGGTAGGAGAGAGTCCGAGGTCACAAGGTAAAGGAGGGCGTTGTTTTGTTTTTTGGTTTCTTGTCCTTTTTATTAAGATGGGCGACGGTCCAGCTTGCTTATGGGCGGGGCAGAAAGTATCAGTGAAAGGCTGAATCAATTTGATTCCTCTGTGTATAAGGGAGAAAGAATCTAGCGGATCTGGTTAAACCAAAGTGTAAAATGGGGACGCCCGTGGGCCACGCAGGCCAGGTCATGGGGACGCACAGGCTCTAGTGATGCCCCGTTGCCCTGCCTGTGTCTCACGGCTCAGCCTCCCCAGGAGGTGGGCTCTGTTCTGAGATGGGCCTTCCCCTCGTGTGGGAGCCCCAGTCTACACACTCCCTACTCCGCATCCAGAAGAAAAACACACCCAGAGCCCGTGCGGAAGAAAAAGAACACAACTTTCTCCCGACTTCTAGAAAAGACTCAAGACGGCCGGAGGGTGCATCCCTGGCAGCACTTTACACATGGGTCAACTGAGGCCAGAGCAGGGCTGACACGTGGGCTCTCCATCCCCACCCACTTCCTCCGTGCCCTCCCCCCCCCCGTTCCCCCCAACACCCAGGCCCAAGCAGATAAGGGGGGTTTGACCTCAGAGTCTGCCAAAGGCTTGGGGTCAGGCCAACTCCAATTCCAATCTCTATCCACCCTGACATGCTCTGTGAACTGGGCGAGTTTCAACTCAGCCTCAGTTTTCTCCTCTGTAAAATGGGGATGGTGACAGCACGACCTCAGAGGTTTGTGAGTTAAAGCAGCCACTAGGAGGGATAGCTAGAAGGGATAGAGGTTGTGGGGCTGGGCCACAGCCCAGGAGAGGCCCCCCCCCAAAAAACTATTTCCATTCAATTCTCTTTCAATTCTTCTGCTTAGGTCCAGGGGCCAATCTGTTCTAGGTGCTGGCCTGTCTTTGATACCTTGCTACACCTTGTGAATCTCACACTTTAATGAGGAGAGAGTAGGAGGGCAAAGGGGTCCCCAGAGCAGTAGAACATTTTTTTTTAATTTTATTTACTTATGAGAGAGAGAACATGAGATGGAAGCATAAGGGGGGAGGGAGAAGCAGATTCCATGCTGAGCAGGGAGCCCGACGTGGGGCTCAATCCCAGGATCCTGAGATCAGGACCTGAGCTGAAGGCAGACCCTTAACTAACTGAGCCACCCAGGTGCCCCCGAAGAACACTGTCATTTTTCCTGTTGTCTTCTATTCTAGGCTAATAATAGTGGTGTCCTATCTAGGGCAGTAATACAAAGTTTCCTTTTTAAAATACATTTATTGAAATGAAAAGGCCAATACAAAGAAAAGGCATTGTGAATATTAGCAGTGGTGAAATCCTACAGGTTCATTCATTCTACACATGTGCGCTGAGCATCCAGTCACTCTGTTCCAAACACTGTTCCAGGAGGGAGACATAGCAGTGAACAAGTCAGCAGGAACCCCTGTTCTGGAGAACTCACAACCCCAGAGGACTGGCATTAAAATAAACGTGTAAGTGAAACAGAGCATGTCGCGTGGTGATAGGTGTTCGGGGGAGCACAGGATATGCATGTCCGATCTGAGACAGGGAGGTCAGCGCATCCTCACTCAGAAGCTGACAAGGAAGCTTGGACCTGAAGGAGGCGAGGGAGACAGCCGCGTGGGTATCTGGGCAAGACTGTTCCAGGCAGACAGTCTGTTCCAGCCAGAGCAAGGAGGGGGCGAGCCCCAGCGGGGCGAGCACCAGCGGGGCGGCCAGAGAGGCTGGGCGGCGTCCGCATCTGACAAAGGGAAGAGGCCAGAGCGAGGCAGGGGTTTTTCTTCCGAGAACAGTGAGGAGCCCCTGGAAGGGCTTGGGCAGGGGAGGGATGTGGAGGGATGGGGTCTGACCTCTTCCCACCTCCCTCTGGCCACTGTTCGGACAGGGGAGTCCAGGAGGCAGGAGCACAGGCCAGATGAGGTCCCTGGGGGGAGGCTAGTGGTTGGACAGGGGGAGGGGTGAGAAGTGTCAGATTCTGGACATATTTTCAAGGTGGATCTGATAGGATTGTCGCTGGAGTGGGTGTGGGGAAGGTGGGAGGCGGACAGAGAGGAGGCACGGTTTGGGGCCCAAGCGGCAGGAGAGGGAGATCCAGGACAGCGTGGGGAGAGATCAGCCTGTGGGCCGGAGCCCTGCAAGGGAGCACGGTTTGGAAACGTGCCTTCATGGAGAGGTCCGGGCTGCAGGCCACATTGGGGCGTCATCGGCAGAGAGATGCCTCCAAAGCCGCGGGTCTGGGTGGCAGCATCAAGGTAAAGAGTGGGGAAAGGAGCAGAAGATCAAGAGCTGAGCAGAGCCGTGGAAACTTCTAGAGGCTGGGGAGAGAAGGGGGTCAGCGAAGAGGGTCAGCAAAGGAGGATGGGGGCAGCCCCAGAGGAGAAGCGGTCCCAGGTGACGACTGAGAAGCCAAAAGAGGAAGGTGCTTCAGAGGACAGGAAGGGGGCAGCAGGGCCAAGTGCTGCCACGAGACAAGGACCAGGCTCCACGTGCACCCAGGAACGTGGGCAGGGCTGGGGACCCAAAATGACAGATTTCATGGGCTACTGGGGGAGGGGCTTCAGGGACAAAGGGGAGAAGCAGGAGACAGCCCAGAGAGGCAACTCTTGGAGAACTTTTGCTACAAAGGACAAACGTGAGGCAGTAGGGAAGGGAGCAGGCTGGAGGACCCGGAGGGGTTCTGGGTTTCTTCTTTTGGTTTGAAGATGGGGGAGCACCAGTGTGAGGGGTGACAGAATGAGGGGGCAGGGGTGAGAGGGGAGAGGTGCTGAGTCAGTGTGCGCATGAAGGGTGGCAGCTGTGGACGGGGGTGGGGGGGCGGGGGGGTGTTGGGGTCCGGGGGTCCTGGGAGGGAAGGCTGCGCCCAAGTACCAGGCCAGGAAGCTGCGGATGGGTGCTGGGAGGCCACGCGGATCTTCTGGAAGCCTTCATTCACAGGTGCCTACTAAGTGCCAGACTGGTCCAGGGCTGGGATGGAGAGTTTCCATGTCCTCCAAGGTGGCCAGGGCGCCAGGGGATTGGCTGAGGGGGTGGGGGAGCCCGGAGGAGGGGGACCGCACAGCCAGCCCCCAGGGGACCCAGAGGAGAGTGGGCGGGGCCAGGACGCCGCAGCAGCCGCAAGGACCCTCGGAAGTTGTGGCGGTTCAAGCGCATCCGTGAAATTCAGTAAAACACAGCCATGCGGGCCAAGCGTTTAGCACCAGACACAGTTGGGGCGTGGGATGGGGACGTTCATGAATATATTCTAGGCGGTGACATCAGGCCCGGGTCTCAACACTGACAACTGCCCCTCCTCAGCCGCATGACCTTCAAGTGACTTAAGCGGCCGAGCCTCAGTTTTCTCATCTGTTAAATGGGGAAACCCGACTCTAAGCCCGCACAGTCGGCGACAGGGAGGCCCGGGCAGCGCTCCGTACCTGTGGACGGTGGTCCTGGCCCCGCGCGGAGAGCCGCGGGGACCCAGCGGGGCGGGCGGGCGGGGCGGCGCTGACCACGCCCGGGCCGGAGGGGCGGCGCTCTCGCCGCCGGACTCCGGGCGCTGCCTCCCGCCGCCGCGCTGCCCGCCGGCCCGCGGGGCCAGCTCGTCCGCCGCCGCCGCCGCCGCGGGAGCCGGAGGTACCGGGGACCGCGCGGAGGGGGCGGCGGGCGGGGGCTCCGGGGTGCGGCCCTGGGGACGCCGGGGGCGCGGGTGGGAAGGGGCGCCGCGAGAAGGCGGGGCGAGGGTGGGCTGCGGAGGCGGCGGGGAGGGCTCGGCCGCCGCCCGGGCCACCTGTTCCGGAGGGACATCTGCGTGCGCGCCGACTGGGCGCGGCGGTCCCCGGCCAACTGCGCCCCGAAGTTGAGCGCGGCGGCGGGACCCGGAGTCCGGCCCGCGAGGGGAGGAGCGGCCCCGCCCGGGCCCGGGTCCCGCGCCGGCGGAGAGGGGCCGCGGGGGCGGGAGGCCCGGGGCCAGGCGGGGTGGGGAGGCGCGCGGCTCGCTCCGGGGCGCGGAATCGTCTCGGGAGGCCTGGCCCCGGAGGGGGTGCGGCCGGCTGGAGGGGGGCGGGAGGCGTCGGCCCCGGGCCAGGAGGGGATGCCGAGGCTTCGGAAGTGCCGGGGCGGGGGCAGGGCCCTGCAGGTGGAGGGAAGGGCCCGGGTCGGAGCACCCCCTCTCTGGGATCCCGACCACCCCTCCTTCCAGCTCGCTTCGCTCCCTCCCTCTGGTCCAGATGGGAACCGCGGAGTGGGAGTGGGGACGGCTTGGGAGAGGCTCCCGCAGGAGTCTCCGCGTCCACTACCCTTCGCTTCTGGGGGGCTGGGGAGCTTGCCTCAGTTTCCTCATCTGACACCCTGCAATAGAAGTTCCCACCTCCTGGGCAGACTCAGCTGAGCCTCTGGCTCTGAGAGAGTTAAAAGCCCCCCCCCACCCCCGCATCCACCCTTCCCTCAGGAGGACACCCTTTCCCCTCCCGTGCCCCGGAGATGCTGAGTGATTGCCTGCGCCTCGCTGGCGGGGGTTGGCAGAAGCAGGACCCAGGCTGGCCATGACTGTACCCTCCATACCTAGGTCTTCGCTGGGTGTTCCTGCTCAGAGATCCCCTAGGCGGGACTCCCCAGGCGGCCCAAATACAAAAGAAAGGGAGAGGCAAGATGGAATCCTGTTCCTCTTCCTCCCAAACTTGTTCCTAGTGCCTGGGGCACCTGTCTGCTAGGACCGCACGGTATTAGAGGACAGACTCCCAAATAGAAATTCTGAAATCCGTCTCCTTTCCTTATACCGATGGAAGCCCTTCTGGCTGTCTAGGTTAAAGGTCCCAACTGGGATAGGAGGCCGAGTAAGGAGGGGGCTGCCGGGGACATTTGGGACAGGACTGGCACAGGAGGAAAGGAACTTGAAATGTGGAACAGCTCTTTCCTCCCCCCACCCACCACCACCCTCCCCACCCACTGCCGCCCCTCCAGGCAGCTGGGTGTAGGGCTCCACCAGCCGTAGAGTCACCCGAGCTCTGCACTCGCGCGGCTTTTACTCCGGAATGCACTTCCACCCGTTGGACGTCCTAGGTGAGCTCGGAAGTCCTGCTAAATGCCCTGTGTTTGCATTGTTCCACTCCTCTCCAAGCTGGAAACTTCTGGATGAAAGGAACCGTAGTACCTGAAACCCCAGTGCATAGTTAGTGCTCCCGCAATGGAACTTGAATGAATTACCTGTAGGAAGTAAGGGGAAGATACCCTATTTGCACCCCTGGAGACTCCTGTTGTGAAAATTCACCACGTTTGCTGAACTTTTATAAAAATACTTTTTAAACATATTTGAATATATCTTGTCTGTAGAAATTTTTTCAAATTCCTCGCCTCTCTCAAACCTTTTTTCACTGTTTACTTGGGTTACATTGTGTTATTTAATGGATCGCGTTTGAAATTTAGGCGCTTTGGGATAACGCTACATTGAACTTGCGCATGTGTCCATTGCCCGATTTTTCCTGGAAAGAGCATCCCCTAGTCGTCACTGCATTTGAGCCTCTAGAAGGGCCCTACCTGGAGTCAGCTGGCTCTCCAGAGGGCCTATACCATTTCACGCTTCCTCAGGCTGTGAGCGTGCAATTCTTGTTATTTACTAGAAAGGAAATTACTGAGTCAAAGAGTATGAGTGTCTAGGATCTTTGCGTGGTTCCCCCCACCCCTCCGCCACCCCCACCCCTTTTCATGGAGCTGTAACTGACAAGCAGCACCAGGTACGCTGAAGGTGGACAGGGTGATCTGACATATACGTACCTTGTGAAATGACAATATCTGAGTTTCTGATTCATTTGTTTGAGCTCATCAGCGAGGTAATTGCTCTTTGGTCTCTTGGTGGCAAAGACTTCCCCGATTATCATTTGGCTTTTTTTTTTTTTTTTTTTTTTGCTGCTGCTGCTGGTGGTGTGTGTTCTGGAAGAGCACCTTTTTTATTTCTACTTTCCTTCATCTGTGTGGGTGCTTTTCGATCAAGGAGACTTGGCTGCATTTATGAGCTGTTGGGAAGAAGCCAGAAGTCGGCGTGGCTGAGTCCCCGCGGAGAAGCCCGTCTCCTGGATTGAGGTCCCAGAAGATGCAGGAGCTGGGGGGTGTCCGGCATTGGTCGAGGGAACTTCTGAGCAAAAGGGAAAATGGCCAGGCTGACACCTTATGAATTGGCTTTGATCTTCATGTAGGGAGGTGGAAAAGTTCAGTGGAGAGAAAAGGTTCTGGTCCTCAGGCCCCCAGCTCCCAGTGCTGTTTGCCAGCCTCATCCCCTGGGGTCCTCCCTGCTTCTCTGGGAGGTAGCAGGTGTTACCAGCTCCCCACCCCCCACCCCCAGTGGACAGACTCACCGGGGAGGGAAAGTGCCTTGTTCGGGTTCAGTCAGCTGCAGAGTAGCCGGGATGCATCCTGAGTTGGCTCTCCAGGCATTAACCGTGTGCCCCTGAGAATCGCTCCCCTCTTGGCACGTCCGTTTCTAGTAGATCTCAGGAAACTGCGCCCATCTTAGTGAGTGAAAGTCCCTTCCTCTCCCGTCTGTCTATGTTTGTTTTCCCTCTGGACAGACCTCAGTGGCTCCAGAAGCTTCCAGTGGAAGCCAAGTTGGCCACAGGATGGGAAGAACCCTTCCCTTCTGCCTGGTGCCCACCCACCGTGCCCTGTGCCCACACTCTCGGGCGGGAACACACTGCACATTCTGGAAGTCAGACCTGTGCAAAGTCTGACTTGGCCAACGGGGAACGTGAGAGTGAAGCAGGAGAAGTGGTCTTCACATTCCCCCAACAGACTTGATTTGAAAGAGCAGAATCCCTCATCCCGGATGAAGACACAGAGCGAGAAAGGTCCCTGCCCCCGCCCACTATCCGGTGGTCTGAGGTCTTCATTTGTACCTTCCTACAGGGTCTCCAAAGCAGCCTCCTGGGGGGGTGGGTCAACCAGCCGTGGATTGAGCCCTTACCAGGTGCCAGACACTTTGTTATTTAATCCCCTCTGCAGGGACGCTGGGGCTGGGGTGGCGCACTTCCGTTGAGTGTCTGCCTTCCCTCATCTCAGGTCATGATCCCTCTGTCTAGTCTGCTTCTTCCTCTCCCTCTGCTTGCCTTTCCCCCTTGTGCCCTCTCTCAAAATAAATGAATAAAATCTCAACAACAAAAACAACGCTCTGCCAGCTTGTGCTATTTGACCCATTTTACAGAGGAGGAAACTGAGACTTGGGGTTAAGCACTTTTCCTTTATGGTGGTGAGTTTGAGCTTCCAGCACCAGAGCAGTCCCAGGTGAACTTGCCTGGGCCACAGGCAGACTCCTTCTACCTGGCAAGGGGCGTTGGAATCCCAGCTGTGCCTTGGTTCCCCCAACTCTTTTTTTTTTTAATATTTTTATTTATTTATGTATGTATTTGACAGACAGATCACAAGTAGGCAGAGAGGCAGGCAGAGAGAGAGGAGGAAGCAGGATCCCTGCTGAGCAGAGAGCCCGATGCGGGACTCGATCCTAGGACCCTGGGATCATGACCCGAGCTGAAGGCAGAGGCTTTAACCAGCTGAGCCACCCAGGCGCCCCGGTTCCCCCAACTCTTAACCCTAGTTGATAACATGAGCACCTGCCTCACAGGGCTGTCGGGAGCATTAAATTGAGTTACTCCAGGAAAACTGCTTTGACCAGTGTTTGTGCACAGTAAGCCCTCAAGAAATGTATACTGTTACTATTAACCACGGAGCTCTAGGCCTGATGGGGAGCCTTTCAGAAATGTCAGCTCAAGCAGCTCCCCACTCCCCACGGGAAGGTGAGTGAGTCCTGACACTGGAGAGAATATGGACTTTTAATTTTTTTTTTTAAGCTTACTTATTAGAGAAAGTGTGTGTGTGTGTGTGTGTGTGCGCGCGCACGCTCATGAGGTAGGGGGAGGAGCAGAGGGAAAGGGACAAGTCGGGGCTCGATCCCAGGACCCTGAGACCTTGACCTGAGCCAAAGTCACATGCTTAACCCACTGAGCCACCCAGGCGCCCAGAGATCGTAGAGTTTTCAAGACCTTTCTGGAGATAAGATAGTGATCTGTACACACAGCTTTAAATGATGTTTCCTGTGACCCAGGAGGCTCATTTCTAGGAACCAGTCCTAGAGAAGTAATTAAGGATGTGCTCAAAGACTGAGTGCAGAGATTCACCCCCGTGTTGCCCATAAAAGCAGAGAGATGGAAACCACGTTTCCGGGAGTCAGGACAGGAAATAGGCAAAGTGAAGGGCAGATCCGCCATGGGAGATACTCTGTATCCCTGCAAGATTGGGGTACAGAGCAGTGTGTGTGGACACGACATGGGGGCGTAGCATACACTTCCAAGCAGGCTTCATCTATGCTTCACCGCAAGCGCACAGCCTGATGAGTTTTAGGAAATGTGTACAGTTGTGCCTCTATCTAGTTTCAAAACAGAGGGGCCCTGCATGTTTTTAAATGAAAAATAAAGCAAGGTGTAGAACAACAGTACGTCGGATACGTGCTCCCTCCGTGTGCACATGGCTGTGGGTCAACTCCGCTCCGTGTCTGCGAGTGTGCCAAGTGCCAGGTCCCCCGGCACATGGAAGCATGGAGAAGGTATGGAGAAGAATCTTCGTCACGTGCTTTTGCCTTGGGTCTTAAGTGGCCTTACACCGTCTTCAGGGTGGGGTAAAGCAGGGGTCACTGCGGGGTACCTACTGGACGTACAGTCCCGTTGGGGACAGGACGCGAAGGCATGAAGCCACGACTGCCATCCCCTGCCCGCCATGCAGCTGGGAATGGGGTTTCGGTGGACCCGGTAGCCAATGGCAGCTCCTCGTTCCTGTTCTGGTTAGGCGGCTGCTGAGATGGGATGGGGGAGATGTCTTGGGACATGGGAAGCATGTGCTACAGAAACGTGGAATTCCCAGAGCCTGGTGGAAACCCATGGCGTTGGTTTTCCTTTCACGTTTTTAGCATCATGTTCAAGGGCACCTGGAGTGTCGGCATGGTTTTCCTTCACACCTCGGTCCTCGCACAGTGATGGTGCCGTCCCTCCGTTACTGTCGTTTAGAGCCTCAGGAGAGTGGGGACCCAGGCCACGGCCCACAGTGGGAGGCGTGCTGAAATCCAGGCAGCTTCCCGGAGGTGGTGTGCTCCACTCACCTAGGTCAGGAGAGATTCAGGGAGGAAGCAGCATTAGAGGACTCAGAGCAGACATCCCTAGGTGCAGATCCTGCCTCCCAGGCTTACTGGCCCTTCCGCGGTGGGAGGGTTGCCTCTCCTCTCTGTACCTTCATCTTCCAGCACGTGAACGGGGACCATACTGGTTGGCATGATGATGTAGGAGAGTGATCAGTGCTTGGCAGGATGCCTGACATGTGGTGCCTTTGGCAAGCGGCAGCTCTTCCCACGTCTGATGGTTGAGAGGCTGCGGGGCGGGGAGGATGGAGCGAGGTCTTGAGGGAAGGGAAAGAACATATTGCAGAAATCTGGAATTCCCAGCGGCTGATGGCTTGAGCAATCTGGCAGAGGTCAGCCTGGCTGGTCCGGGGGTGGTGGGCCTGGGGTGCGGGGGCGGGGTGGTGGTGCAGGGGCTGCAGGGGACGTGCCCACGAGGCCTGGAGACCTGCTTGGAGCAGAGGCAGGAAGCCAGGGAAGAGGCTGGGGTTGTGGGTCTTGAAGCAGAGGACAGAGTCCTGAGCTGGGCTGTGGTCATGGGGCCGATGTGGGAAGGAGAGACGTGTCAGAAAAGTGTTCCAAGAGGGTCTCTCCCCCTGCTTCCCAGGGGAAGAATTTCTCCTCCACTCCTCTTCCTCTGGACTGTTGCAAGAACCTCATAACTGCTTTCTTGTTGACACACATCCCCTGTGGTTTAGTCTCAAAAAGCAGCCAGATCCCGAAGAACTGTAAGACAATGGCACACGATAGCCCTTTCCTCCTCAGAAGCTCCCGAAGGCAGCCCTCCCAATCGGAGAGACAGGTTCTTCCAGTGGCCCTCAAGGCCCCCTATGACCTGGTCTCATTATGTCTCTGACTTGCTCTCCTGGTGCCTTCTCCCTCCCATTTTACTTACTCTGCTATTCCAACACCTTAGGCACACATGCCCCAGGGCCTTTGCACTCACCAATTTCCCTCCTGGGACACACTTCCCCCAGATAGCCCTAAGGCTCAACCCCTCACCTCCTTCAGCTCTTGGCACAATGTCAGCTTTTCGGAGAGGCCGTCTTCACCCGTCTGTGTCTCCCAGTCCACGCTCCCTGCTGCATTTTTCCACACAGCACATGTCATCCACCTGATGTATTTCTTTACTTGTTAATTTTCTCCCACTGGAATTTCAGCTCCAGGAAGCAAAAGACAATTGGCTTTGTTCCTTGCTGTCTGTTTCCAGATGGTGGAGTGGGGCATGGCCCATAATAGGTGTTGAGGCATTTGTCGAATGAAGGATCAGGGGACTGTGTGTGATGCCAGGGGCTTGATGGGTTTCTTTCCAAGAAGACTTTTGTAATCAGGTTGAGCCTGAACTCTCTTATCTGTGAATTGTCATCCTTTTGGTCTCATTATATGCCTGTGCTCTTGGCCTGGCACCAAGGGGCAGGTGACCCTGAAATACACTGCCTGGAGAGGTCAGTGAGAGCCACTTCTGCTGGAATGAACAGAACTGGTAGCAGAGACACCAGCTTTGGAAGGTCTTTCTAGAAGGGTCCTTGGAGATTATCTTTCCCAGCTCTTTATTTTACAGATGAAGAAGTTGAGGCTCGGAATTGGGAAGAAAGAGGTCAAACTCCACGATCACAGAGCAAGTGTGTCCAAGATAGAAAGCAGTCCCTTGCTCAGGCAATACACCGTTAGCGAAGGTGGTTAAGACGAAGCAGACCCAGTACGGTCAGTGCGGTCTGTGTGCGCAGACTGTGCGGGGCAGGGTCGACGCTCTCTTTTGCTGCCAATTATTTGTAATCTTTCATACAGTAAAAAAAAAAAAAAAGGAAAAAATGAAGCAACCTGGGAGCTTTCTTTCAAATACAGTGAGCTCAGGACTCTTAACTCAGGCTGGAATTTACAAATGCCTTTTCCGTGGGCATTTCATTTGCCAGGCGGGATCTTATCTGATGAAGAGTTTTCCCCTGCTTCTTGTGCCTCTGTGACCGCTGGGCATAGAAGATGACCAGCACAGAAAGCTCATCCATTCCCACCATCCTGGCCCTGCAGACCAGTAAGCGTGTGTGTGTGCACGTGCCAAGACTGCAAATGTGCAGGAGTCAGGATTCATGGTGGGTTATGTTGCCTGGACTGAGCACAGAGCTGGGGGGGGTGGGCAGCGTGTGGGGTGGGGGTGGGGAATGACTTCACCCTGCTCTTGAGAAGCCAACCCCAGGCAGAGCTGGAGTGACCCTGGAGGGAGGGATGGCCTCCGGGAAAGAGGAGAGGTCTGTGCCTGATAATCCTGGGTACAAATCCTATCTCCTGTGCTTACCAGCCCTGCCCCTTTGGAAAAGTCACCTTTCCTCTCTTGGGACCAGGAAAGACTCAGGTATTTAAATATGACAATTCAAAAGTATGTGACCTTGGGCCGCCTGGGTGGCTCAGTGGGTCAAAGCCTCTGCCTTCGGCTCAGGTCATGATCCCAGGGTCCTGGGATCGAGCCTGAATCTGGTTCTGTCTGCTCAGCAGGAACCTACTTCCTTCTCTCTCTGCCTGCCTCTCTGCCTACTTGTCATCTCTGTCTGCCAAATAAATAAAATCTAAAAAAAAAAAAAAGTATGTGACCTTATTTTGTACCCTCAGATGGTGAGGCAGGACATGTCAGTTACACTTTCTAACAGGCATCCGCATCGTCTGCAGATGGCATTCACCGAGGTTAGTTACCTGGTCTGATCTTGGCTTTGTGGGCAGTTTAGGGATCATTGACTATTTGTTCAGAAATTATACTTTGGGCCCCTTCTATGTCTGAGGGCCTGTACTGGCCACAGGGAATGCAACAATGAGTAAAAACAGCCTTCCTCCCTGCCCTCTGGAAGCCGACATTTACATCAAATCAGTGTATCTTTGTGTCTTTAATCAGTCCCTTCAAAAAAGACCTTGGGTTGTTTTCAGCCATTGGCGATTGAAAATCTCTGACCTCTGTGAATGCGCTTATCTACAGATTAAATTCACACTGTTACACGGAGAGAGGTTAAGCATTTGTGTAATTTTGAGAGGTGTTGTTTACTTGTCCTCGGCCACTGGAGTTCATACCATCTGGCAAGCCTACGAGCCTTGGGCGAGGCGCCTGTCCCCTCACAGCCTGGCCAGAAGAATGTGTTGTCCAAGTTTTGGATTTTGCCCATCTGACAGGTGAGAGATGCTGTACGAAGTGTTTTGATTTGCCTTTCTCTTACTTAAGAAAGAGCCTCACTCTTGCTTACATATTCAGGGGCATGTTTTACGTGTGTATGTATGGACTTTGGCCACTTTTCTTTGGTGTCCCGGGTTGTCTTCTCCTTGATTCCTGGGAGCTCTTTAGAGGTTCGGAAAGATCGGACTTTTTGGGATCCGAGGGGCACAAAACTTACCCCAAGTTGTCACTTCCATTTTGACTCCACTGATGGGATTTTGGGGGGCAAAATCCCACCATGAAGCAATTGGGGTTTTTCAAGGAGTCAGATGTATTCATCTTTTCTTTTACGGCTTCTGGATGGATTTCGTACGTAATTAACAAAACTTTCCCAACTCTGAGGTTATAAAGGAATTTGCCCATGTTGTTTTGGTTCTACATGTTTATAGGGTCTGTTATTTTACATTTGGACTTGATCCTGGGGCGAGTTCTGAGATGTGAACACAGCCTCTACTCCCGTTTCCCAACACCTTAGAAGTCCTAGTTTACTTTACTAACTGGAAATCCTGCAGTGGTTGGATATCCGGGGACCTGACCATGGCTGTGATAGCTTTTGTTTCTTTGCCCTATTTGTTCAAATGCTAAGAGTGCATTGTTTTTGTTTTCTGGTTTTTGTGTGTGTGTTTTTTTTTTAAGATTTTGTTTATTTGACAGAGAGAAATCACAAGTAGGCAGAGAGGCAGGCAGAGGGAGAGGAGGAAGCAGGCTCCCCGCGGAGCAGAGAGCCTGATGCGGGGCTCGATCCCAGGACCCCGCGATCATGACCTGAGCGGAAGGCAGAGGCTTTAACCCATTGAGCCACCCAGGTGCCCCTGGTTTTTGTGTTTTCTAAAGACTGCCTTGTTTCAAGTATGGAAACTTCACAGCATGTTTTCATATCTAAAGAACTTGAAATCCTTCATTTTTCCCCTCCTTGTCAGAATTTTCCTAGACGTCTTTGCTTGTTTATTTTGGCACATGAACTTGAGAATCAACCTGTCAAATTCCAGAATCACATAGGTATTTTTGCTTTTGTTTCCTTTGTGAGAGAAGACATAATCGAGAAATACGTTTCTACAGCTGAGGTCAAAGAAAGGACTGTCTGTGCTCTTTTCTAGAAATTTTATGGTTCCATGTCTCACAGCTCGGTCTTTAATCCCTTGGAGTTTATTTTTGTGGATGGTGTAAGAAAGTGGTCCAGTTTCATTCTTTTGCTTGTAGCTGTCCAGGTTTCCCAACATGACTTCCTGAAGAGACAGACTTTTCCCCATTGCATATTCTTGCCTCCTTTGTTGGAGATTAATTGACCATGAAAGCATGGGTTTGTTTCTGGACTGTTCTGTTCCACTGATTTATGTGCCTGTTTTTGCACCAGTTTCCATACTATTTTGATGGCAACAGCTTTGTTGTACTTCTTGAAATCTGGGATTGTGATCCCGCCATCTTTGTTGTTCTCTCTCAAGATTGCTTTGAGTGTTCAGGGTCTTGGTGGTTCCATACATATTTTAGTAATATCTTGTTTAACTTCTGTGAAAAACGCTATTGGTATTTTTATAAGAATTGCATTAAATCTGTAAGTTGCTTTGAGTAGTATGGACATTTTAACAGTATTGGTTCTTCCAATCCATGAACATGGACTATCCTTGCATTTGTGTGTGTCATCTTTCATTTTTTTTAATCAATATTTTATAGTCTTCAGAGTACCAGTCTTTCACCTCCTGGGTTAAGTTTACTGCTAGGTGTTTTATTCCTTTTGGTGTAGCTATTAACGAGATTGTTTTAATTTCTCTTTCTGCTACTACAGTATTAGTGTGTAGAAACACAACAGATTTCTGTATATTAATTTCTGTATATTCTGTGACTTTACTGAATTGATTTATCAGTTAGAGTCATTTTTTGGTGGAGTCTTTAGGGTTTTCTATATATAGTATCATTTCATCTGCAAATAGAGTTTTGCTTCATTTCTTACCTATGCTGATGCCTTTTCCTTGTCTGATTGCTGTGGCTAGGACTTCCCATGCTGTGTTGAATCAAAGTATTGAGAGTGGACGTGTCCTTATCTAGTTCCTGATTGTAGAAGAAAAGCTGTCAGTTCTTCCCTATTGAGTGTGATGACAGCTGTGGGTTTTTCATAATGGATTTTATTATGTTGAGGTATATTCCCTCTAAATCTATTTTGTTGACAGTTTTTATCATGAATAGATGTTGTACTTTGTCAAATGCTTTTTCTACATCTATTGAGCTGATCATACGGTTTTTATCCTTTCTCTTGTTAATATATGATGTTGATTGATTTGTGAATATTGAGCCACCCTTGCATCTGGGGAATAAATCGCACTCGATGGTGGTGAATTATTTTTTTCCTCACCCCACCCCCCATATTGATTTTTAAAAATATGTTGATGGATTTAGTTTGCTAGTATTTTGCTGAGAATTATTGCATCTGTGTTCATCACACACATGTTATGGTGTTTTTATCTGGTTTTGGTATCAGGGTAATGCTGGCCTCATAAAATGAATTTGGAAGCTTTCCTTCTTCTATTTTTTGGAATAGTTTTAGAAGAATAGGTATTGGGTTGGCTAGGTGGCTCAGTCAGTTTAGGCGTCTACCTTCCTCTCTGGTCATGATCCTGGAGTCCTGGGATGGAGCCCTGCATGGGGCTCCCTGCTCAGCAGGGGTCTACTTCTCTCTCTCCCTCTGTGCTCACACTCTCTCTTTCAAGTAAATAAATTTTTTTAAATCTTAAAAAAAAAAAAAAAGAAATATAGGTATTTACTCTTCTTCTTCAAATATTTGGTAGAGTTTGCCTGTGAAGCTATCTGGTCCTGAACTTTTGTTTTGGGGGGCTTTTTGCTTACTAATTCAGTTTGATTACTAGTAATCAGTCTTTGCAATTTCTCTGTTTTTCCTGATTCAGTTTTGGAAGGTTATATGTTTCTAGGAATGTGTCCACTTTTTCTAGGTTGTCCGATTTGTTGGTGTATAATTTTTCATAGCATTCTCATATAATCCTTCGTATTTTGGGAGTGTCAATCAATTATCTCTCCTCCTTCATTTCTGATTTTATTTATTTGAGTCCTTTCTCTTTCTTTCTTTTTTTTTTTTTTAAGATTTTTATTTATTTATTTGATAGAGATCACAAGTAGGCAGAGAGAGGGGGGGAAGCAGGCTCCCTGCTGAGCAGAGAGCCCGATGTGGGGCTCCATCCCAGGACCCTGAGATCATGACCTGAGCTGAAGGCAGAGGCTCAAACCACTGAGCCACCCAGGTGTCCTTTTCTCTTTCTTTCTTGATGAATCTAGCTAAAGGTTTATCAATTTTGTTTTTGATTTTTATGAATGCTTTATTGCTCTTAAAAAGAAAGTCTAGGATAGAATTTGATGCAGTATAGAAACTTACTCATTATTTTATCTACATCTTTTGAATTCTTATATTTGATCTACTTATTTCTTGGGCTAAGAGAAGGGAATTAAAATCTCTTATTAGTGTGTTTCAATCTATTTAACCTAATATTTTGTACTTTCTAATTCCTGGAAATCACTGCAGTGTTACTTGGTACATTGTAAATTATACCTTTACATTCTATATGGCCCTTCTTGGGCTCATTTAGTGATGGTTGGCTTGAATTCTCAGTCTTGTTTTGAGATCATGGTCTTAGCTTTGTTTTTGTTCGTATTTGTCTTTCTACCTTTGCTCTTTTACTTTCAACTGTTCAGAATCCCTTTGATGTATATTTCATTCTCTCAGATACAGGATAGAGTTGGATTTTTTGCTTGGGATCTCCATCAAAAATCTTTCTTTTCATAAAGATAAGTGAGTTAAGCCTGCTTACCTATATTGATATCACAGGTTTCTCATTTCAATGTCATATTGTGTATACATATGCAGATATGTCTTCATCCATGTAGAAGGGCTCTATTCTTTACTCTTTCACTGTGTTTAAAAAAAGAAAGTCCCCCTTATATCTGGGAAAGCTTGTGTTTTTGTTCGAGTGGCTACCTTTATATTCACACCTTTATATACTACTTAGTTTCTTCTTTCTGTAGACAGTATTGTTTCTCTTCTAGGAACAATAAACTTGTTTCCTCTTTTTTGTTTCCCTTGCGCTTGTCATGGTCCCATTTCGGCTGACACTGTACTGAGTGATGAAGGCGTATCTTCTTTCCGTTCTGACCATCCCAGTGGTTCTTGGTCAGGTGACACTCATGAACACTCATGTTGCCATTGCCACGAAAACCTGAAGAAGTGTCAGCAGCTAGGGAGAACGTTCTGGAGACAACAGTGAAGCACTTTTGAGAAATGCCACATGACCCACACGTGATGGGTACAGGAGGTGATCCTGTGTGGGAAAACCCCAAGATCGAGAGCCACGTGCTCTTCCAACTGAGCCAGCCAGGCGCCCCTTGGTGATTGTAAAATCTGACGAAACCATTTTTTCAAGATAAAAATTCTGCAGGATAAGAAAGCAGACTGACATTGTTTAATGGGCAGCATTTTAGTTTTTTTAAGTGGGCACATAACAATGCATCTTATTAGATGCGGTAAAATCGGCAATGTTATCCTCTTGTTGCCGCCTTTGTACTTGAAATGTGCTTAAACTTTTGCTGTTGGATTTTTTAGCTCTTACTGCTTGAGATTAAAGATGAGGTAACCACAGAGCGCATTGCATTTTCAACCTCCTTTCCCGCTTGCCTGCCAAGTTTGGGGTAGTTAGATCATTTCCGTATTGTCTGGGTAGGTACCATTTCCTTTCCATCTGTCCTCTTTATTCTTCCCCTTTCTTGGGAGAGAGAAGATGCCGCAGTTAAATACATTCAGTTCTCTTACTACCGTTCTTTAAAGCACCAGCTTGTTGGCTGGAGTTGATTCTTTGGTCTTCCTCAGAGGAGCAATCTTGCCTAAGTCCTTGTACTTCGAAACTCTTGGCGTAATCTTTACATGGATTTATTTTTTAAAAAAGATTGTACATATTCATTTGAGAGAAAGAGAGAGAGAGAGAACGAGAGGGACAGAGGGACAGATTAAGAGGGAGAAGCAGACTTCCCAAACCTGATGTAGGGCTCGACCCCAGAACCCTGGGATCGAGACCTGAGCTGAAGGCAGACACTTAGCCGACTGAGCCACCCGGGCGTCCTGTAATCTTTCTATTTAAAGAACACTGTGGCTCTAGGTTAATCTTGGCTCAAGCTTCCTTTCTCTGATGACCCTGTAGGTGTTGTTCCACAGTCTTCTGTTTTTATAGATGCTGCTACAGAGAAATCAGATGCCAGCCAGATTCTCTGTCCTTTGTCCGTGCCTTGAGCTCTGTATGTAGCTCCCCAGAGATTTACGTTTGTACCTTTAAAGCCCAGTGATTTTACTCTCCTGTGTCTTGGGATTTATTGTTCTGGGTCACTGTTCTCTAGCACATGGTGTGCCCTTTCAGTTGGGTCTGTGAAGTTAGGCCTTCCCCTATTTTTGGAAGGTTTTCCTGAATTATAATTGCAGCAATTTATTCTATCTGTCTGTTTATTTCTTCTTCAGGAGGTCAGTTGTACGTGTGTTGGATCTCCTCTGCAGTCTGTTTCATCTTGTTTTGGTTCTTTGATTCTTTCTGCTGAATTTTGTGACTTTTTCATTTTAATCTTTGTAGCTCTTCCTGTACTTTGTCTGGAATCTGTTCTCCTGGGTATTTCTTACCATCGAGTCTTCGTTTCTGAAATAGTCTTGTATTTTCCTTCTAATTTGTTTCTGAGGTCTGTTAGTTCTCACATCACATACTGTCTCATTTCTTGCAGCTCTTGTATTTCTGCTTTTTGGTCTGCCTGCATAGCTGGGACTACATGTATATATACATATATATATGTGTGTGTGTGTGTGTATAATTTTATTTATTTTTTTGACAGACAGAGATCACAAGTAGGCAGAGAGGCAGGCAGAGAGAGGAGGAAGCAGGCTCCCTGCAGAGCTGAGAGCCCGAGGCAGGACTTGATCCCAGGACCCTGAGATCATGACCTGAGCCGAAGGCAGAGGCTCAACCCACTGAGCCACCCAGGTGCCCTATTTATATATATATATATATATATATATATATATATATATATATATATATATTTAGGGACTCCTGGATGGCTCAGTGGGTAAAGCCTCTGCCTTCGGCTCAGGTCATGATCCTAGGGTCCTGGGATTGAACCCCATATCGGGCTCTTTGCTCAGCAGGGAGCCCACTTCCCTTCCTCTCTCTCTCTGCCTGATTCTCTGCCTACTTGTGATCTCTCTCTGTCAAATAAATAAAATAAAACAAATTTTTTTTAGATTTTTGTTTTTATTTATTTGACAGAGATCACAATTAGGCAGAGAATCAGGCAGAGAGAGAGAGAGGAAGGGAAACAGGCTCCCTGCTGAGCAGAGAGCCCAGCGGGGTTCGATCCCAGGACCCTGAGATCATGACCTGAGCTGAAGGCAGAAGCTTAACCCACTGAGCCACCCAGGCGCCCCTTTTTAAAAATTTTTATCTATCTATTTGAGAGAGAGCGAAAGAATGAGATGGAAGAGGGCCAGAGGGAGAAGCAGGCTCCCCGCTGAGCAGGGAGCCTGATGTGGGGCTCAATCCCAGGACCCTGGGATCATGACCTAAGCTGAAGGCAGATACTTAACTGACTGAGCCACCCAGGCATCCCTGGAATTACTTTTTAAAGTTTGTGTGTTTGTTTGTGTGTGTGTGTGTTTCTTTTCTTTTCTTTTTAAGGTTTTACTTACTTATTTGACAGAGAGAGAGACACAGCAAGAGAGGGAACACAAGCAGAAGGAGTGGGAGAGGGAGAAGCAGGCTTGCCTCTGAGCAGTGAGTCCCATGTGGGGCTCGATCCCAGGACCCTGGGATCATGACCTGAGCCTAAGGCAGATGTTTAACAACTGAGTCACCCAGGTACCCCTGTTTGTTCTTTTTTAATTCATGCCATAATTTTGTATTAGAGTTTTTTTTCATTTTGTGGGAATATTTTTATGGTGATTTTTCTTTGTACGTAAGAGAACATTAGTATTCCTTTCCCTTTTCATTCTTGGAGTATCTTTGTATGGACACTGTTTTTTTTCTTTTTTTTTTATTCCTTTAACCATTTTTTAAAAAATAATGAAATTGGTTGAATCTTCCTGGATCAGCATTTAGTAGGAGGTTTTGGTGGAAATTAGGAGAGAAACCAGGCTAGTTCTCGAAGTTCCTCCCATTTTTACGGAAATTGATTATTCCTTGAAAATATGACCTTCCTTGGGGTGCCTGGATGATGCATTTGGTTAAGTGTCTGACTCTGGTTTCAGTTGAGGTCATAATCTCAGGGGTCCCGAGATCGAGCCTTCTATTAGGCTCTGGACTTAGCATGGAGTCGGCTTGGGATTCTCTCTCTCTCTCCCTGCCCCTCCTGCTGTGTTCTCTCTCTCAAATAAATAAATCTTTTTAAAATAATAAAAAATAAAATAACATATGACCCTTTTCTAGATCCACTGTGCTTTGGTCTCACAGAACACAACTGGCTTGAGTGGGCCACCTGCCTCCAAACTTGAACTCTCCCGGTTCACTCGGAATACAGCTCACTCTTCTGACTTTCTCATATTCCTCTAAGAAGTGCTCATTTCTGTAGGCTTCCACTTCGGGTCCCCTCTGCACCCTGTTCCTCCCCGGCTCACTGCTATACCTAGTGGACTCGGGAGCTTGGGGCCTCATTTACATGTGAGTTGGGGTTTATGGGTTTTCCGTGGCCTTGGTGTCCCTGAAGCTGAAGCTTGTGGTTTATTTTCTGTTTCCTGTGCTCTGTATGACATCAGCAGAGGAAGAAAAATTCAGAACCAAGAATCTGCCCTGTTCCTTTCGGAAAAACAAGTCTCTACCTCCCTCATTTTGTTGGTAACCTTGCCCAAAGAGCAAGCCACTGTGGACCCGATTCTGGCTTTAGAACATCTTAAGGGCTTCAGAGAAGAAACATTGTATAAGTTCTGCTCTGAAAAACTGCTGTTTTATAAAAATCACCTTCTAGTAACTGTAACTCCGACTTCTTTTTTTTTTTCTTAAGATTTTATTTATTTATTTGACAGAGATCACAAGTGGAGAGGCAGGCAGAGAGAGAGTGGAGGAAGCATACCCCCTGCTGAGCAGAGACTCCCTATGTGGGGCTCGATCCCAGAACCCTGGGATCATGACCTGAGCTGAAGGCAGAGGCTTAACCCACTGAGCCACCCAGGCGCCCCTAACTCCTACTTCTTAAGTAGAAATATTTACTTATGACTCGAAAGATGGGAGAGGGGTACAGGGCCAGGACTGTGAATTCTTCAAGCAGGATTTTCTAATTTTAGTATATGTGCTGCCGAAGCGAGCACAAGCAGGATTTTCTAGATCTAAGTTTTGATCTTCCCACCAAGGAGGGTCTGAGTTCCTGATCCTGTCCTGTCTCCAAAAGTATCCCTACTTTCAGCTTGGTAGACTTTTCCTTCATCTCTTTCTTTCTTTTTCCCCTGTGTATGTGTGTGTGTGTGTGTGTTGGTTGGTTGACGTAACAGGAAGTCCAGGATGTACCAGCTTCAGGCATAGCAGCATCCAGGTGTAATGATGACATCATCATGCATCTCTTTCTCTCCAGTTCTTGTCTCTGCCGGCCTTGGGGCCAGCGTCATTCTCTGTCAGGCAGGCAGGCTCGCCCTCCTGGCTCATGGCTCCATCTTAGCACCTCCATTAGAAGGCACGTGACTCTGCTTGGCCTGGATTGGGTTAACGTGCCCTCCCCGAGCTGCTCACTGTGGCCTAGAGAACATGGCACAGTCATTAGGCAGACTTGAATCGTGTGCCCACCCACCCCAAGAACTAGAGAGTGAGGTCTGTGAGGTGGAGGCAGTTCCTCAAAAGAAATCAGGATACTGTTGTCAGAATGGATGCTGGGCAGGCAAAGCCAGCAGACAGCCACGCCGTCTGCACTGGGAATCACCAGTGCAGGTAACATCTGCCCCTTTTCTCTGGCCATGCAGCGAGGCCCACCTGGGGTCCAGAGGAGCTGCCATTCCAGTGATGTCCCAGGCAGTGTGTGACCAGAGGGTGGTTCTGAGACTCCAGGACAGAGGGGACATATAAAGTGGTGTTTGGGGATAAATAGTGGCCTGAGAGGAGATGTGTCGTGTCCTACCCCTGTGACATGTGACTGTGACCTCCTTTGGAAAAAAGGGTCTTTGCAGGTGTTAAGGATCTTGAGATGAGGAAACGATCCTGGCTTAGCCAAGTATGGGCCGTAGTCCAATGACGAGTGTCCTTGCAACAGAGGAGGAGAAGAACATACATGGGAAAAGGCCGTGTGAGCGCAGGGGCAGAAGCTGGAGGAAGCAGCCCCAAGCCTGGGGGGGGGGCGCTGGAAGGGGGCACCAGAAACTGGAAGGAGCAAGGAACGGTTCTCCCCTAGAGCCCGAGAGGGAGTCGGGTCTGGTCAACACCTTGGTTTCAGACTTCTGCTCTCTGGAGCTGTGAAAAAAGTTGGCACCTGTTGTGGTCATTGGTCTCAGCAGCTACAGGAAACCAGTACAGCGAGTGGATCAGAGTTGGGTCCCTCTTCTGTTTCCTTGGTTTTGTGGTTTGTGACTTCTGCTGGGCTGTCTGCCTCCTGAAGCATCTCCAGGGAGACCTGGGGTGAGGCAGTCCTTGCTGGGGTGGGGGGCAGGAAGGGCTCCCTGAGGGCACCAGCTCCACCCTCCATGGCTGTGTGACCCTGGCAGAATCCCTGTCCCTCTCTGGACCTCTGGGAGCCAGTCAGCACCCATCCCAACAGCCCGCGGTTCGGTGTGGACCATGTCTGACCGTCACCGTGACTCTGCTCCGGTCAGGGTCCACCAGCACCAGGCTGAGCTGGATGGACACGGGAGCCAAGGAAAGGTCAGAGGTGGGGTGGCCCCTACTGTGGGCCATGAAGGAGGGACAATTACCAGGCAGAGAAGCCATTTCTAGGCACTTGGACCTGGTCCCTGACTCCGGTGCCCCTGACTGGGGGGGGCCCACGAAGCTGGTGCTGAGAGCCCAGCAAGCAGGGAGCGGTCGGGCCTTTGGGCCTTTGACCCGCCGGCTGGGTGCTTCTCACCCTCACTTCCTGCCTGAGCTGGATCACGGGGGTCCTGATGATGGGAAGCCGCAGAGGAGCTCAGAGCAGGGTGGTGGCTCCGCAAGCTAACTGGAAATGGCTTCCTGGGGCAGGGAGGCAGGAGGAGGCAGTGGCCACGTGCCAGGCTCTGCTGACAAGGGCCAGGACTTGGGCTGCAGCTGTGAGGCCCATCCCGGGGGGCCAGGAGCATGCTTTGGACCTGAGGTCACATGGGGATTGGGCTGTGGCCAACTTGGCCCTGTGCACAGTTTCTATTCCTGGGTCTTGGGCTCCGGGACCAAATAACGACACTGCTTGGGACTGGCACTCTCCATGGGGGCGGGCGCGGGCTCAGGGGGCACATCGGGCCTCCCCAACAAGCCCAGACCCCACCCCACCCCACCCCAGAAGAGCCAGATCACCCCAGTGCTGTGGGGCCCCTGGGAGGCCGGGGCCTCGATCTGCACAGCTCTCTGCCCACTCCTCGGTGTGGTTCACATGGGGTTAAAAATACTCAGGACCAAAATAGCCTCTCCTCGCAGGGGAACATGAGGTTCTTGATTTCTAGTGGCGCTGCTGCCCATGACCCAGCCGGGGATCCCAGGCCGCTCCCCGGCTCTCCAGCCCCCTCTCCTTGCTCACACGCTCTTGACTGCTTTTGTCATTTGCCAATTTGCTGACTCGCTGACCAGCCCATTCATTAATTCGCTCATTCATTCATTCACTGATTGTTCATTGATTCCTGCCCTGGTTGATGGGCTCCTTCCTTGACTGACTCACCCCCACACTGAGTCTTTGCTTGGTGGCTGCGGACTGCATCCCTGGGCCCCTCTACTCGAGATGCTGAGGAAAACCAAAAAAGACCCGTCCCCGTGGGGTGACGTCCCGCATCAGTAACCCACACAAATGAGAACGAAACGTCCCGTATGGCAGAGGAAGTACCGGTGACTGTAAACTCCAGAGGAGGCCGTGAAGGGACAAGGGAGGTGGAGTTTTGGGGCCTGAGAGGCCCCACAGGAAAAAGATGATTTATTTTTTTTTTAAAGATTTTATTTATTGAGAGTGAGAGTGAGAGCACAAGGGGGAGGAGGGAGCAGGAGTAAGAGAGAGAAGCGGACTCTCTGCTAGCGGGGAGCCCCATGTGGGGCTCGATCCCAGGACCCCGGGATCATGACCTGAGCCGAAGGCAGACGCTTCACCGGCCCAGCCACCCAGGCGCCCCAGGAAGATGATTTCTGAGTGAGAACAAGAGGGAGGTAAGGGACCGAGCCAGGTGAACAGCTGTGGGAAGAGGGTTCCAAACAGAGGGGACAGCATACACACAGGCCCTGAGATGGCAGTACGGGGGGCATGGGTTTGAGAAAGAGTGAGCAGGCCCGGGGTGGCTGGGGGAGAGCCGACGACCCGGAGAGACGCCGGGTGTGAGGCCGGGATGGGGGCCATGCGGGACCTGGTGGACCCGGGCTTCCCACATCACTGAGGATCTCCGCAGACAAAGTGACATGGCCTGGCTAGTGTCCTCGGAGTGTCCCTCTGGCAACCGGGGGAGTGAATCCATGAGTGAGCCGATCAGCGAGAGGGCGAGTCGTCTGTGTGTGCCTACTGTGTGTCAGGCTCCGAGCCGGGCTCTGGTGGGGGAAAGGCGCACAGGGCCCTGTGGCGCTTCTGGAGGCCCACCAGGCTAAGGCTCTTCCAGCAGTGTCCCTTTCCAGGAAGCCACCTTTCCCTGGCTCCGCTGGACCCTTTGCTGCATTTCAGCGGTCACCAGCCTTGTCCGTGTCTGTGTCCAGATGGCCCTCCTGCCCGCTGAGAGCTCCCCGGGGGCAGAGCTGCACCTCTCTCTTAATTTCTCCCAAGCACCCTGTGGGGCCGAGAGAGATCAATGAGCCAGTGAGCCCATGTGGCTGGGGCATGAGGCCTCCGTGAACCCGCCGCCCTCCTCACTCTGTGTCTCGCCATCTTTTGCAGATGGATTTGTGGGTGCGGAGCATTTGTGGAGGGGCCGTGTTCCTGTCGGCAGAGGAGTGTGGCTGCTGAGCCAGGGCGTGTCCCCCGGAGAACTGCCTAGCTGCCCGGATCCCTACCTCGCCGCCATGGGCCACCCAGGCTGGTCAGTTACCAGCCAGAGACGTCACCGCGGGTCCCAGCCTTCCACCAGGGGGGCAGGCCAGAGGCTCAAGTCCCAGCCTCCTGGCACTGCCCTCGGGCTAGGAGACCCTTCTGTCCTGGGGAGGGGCTGACTCCAGCCCCCGTTAACCCCCAGGCTGCCTGCCCAGTCCCTCCATCCCTCTGTGTGTCCACATTTCCTGGCCTCTAAAGGAGAAACAGTCCAACCACCCTTGGGGCTACGGAGAGCCAGAAGAGGTGCACACGGGCCCCAGGAATTTAGAAGGCGCTGGGTAAAGGGTGGCCGGGGTCCCGTGAGTAGCGGTAACAGCCTGGGTAAATGTGTACTCAGTCGCCGAAGTGCCAGGTGTGTTCCCACGCCCCCTGTGCCACTTCTCTCCCAGGCTGGACCGTGGCCTGGCTTCAAGCCCCCGCCCTATCACTTGCCTGCCCCGGGACCGCTTGTGAATCACCAGACTTCTCCGTGCCTCGTGGTGGTGAGGACAGTGATCCCCACTGCATAGAGCAGCTGGGAAGGTTTAGAACGTTTCATGTGTGTGACTTTCCTAAGCAGGACACCTGGCACGTGTGGAACCCTTTAGTGGGTTCCGGTGTTCTTGCCTGCAGGTGGGAAGTGTGAGCTTAGTGAATTGCCCCACGTCTTAGCTGGTTCGGACAGACGTAAGGTCCTGTGCCTCCCCGGTGTTCCCGTAGCCCTGCCCTTGGGGACAGAACCCGGGCCTGTTTCATTTCCCCCAGCCGTTTGTAAGGCCCCCAGGATGTTCTTGTCTGCTGGCCAGGTGGACATCACCAGGAGAAGGGTGAGGGTCGAAGGGCAGCAGTCCTAGGCGGAGTTACTGGCTTGCAACACAATCTCCCTGCCCCTCTCCCTCCAGACCTGTGTCTCTAGGAAGCACGTCCCAGGGTAGAGGCTGGGAAAGCCAGACACTTAAGAGACTCCATTGTGTCCGAGACAAGGACTTTAGGACCCAGCATGCATCCCTGGGTGCCTGGAGCCCACCAGCCCTCCAGGCTTTGGGTGACAGTGCCCAGGCCTGCCCAGGCCCCAGGCTTTCCTGCTGAAAAGCCCGAAGGCTACTTGGCAGTGTGCCCTCTTAGAGCAGCTCCAGGCCTGGCTTGTGGAATTGAATGGGGCTGAGGGGTCCATGTGCTGGGCATCAAATCACGGGCTGCCAGTGGCCCAAGGGGCCCAGGCCTCACCAAACAGAGAGGCCCGAGTGCCTTGTGGTGGCAGAGGCATTGCTTCTGACAACCCTCGTCTGTACCAGACCCTGGCCTGGGGCGTTATGGCCGTGTGTTGCAGGTAGCACTGGCTCAGTTCCTGGGAAGCTCCCAGGTGTGTCACAGAGAGCAAAAGGGACTCTTCCCAGCCTGCGGCCTCTGGCCTGCCGTTCCGCTTTGCAGGTAGAGGAGGAAGGAGGTGGCACTCGGAGCCAGCAGATCCGTGGGCTTTTGGAAGCTAACACTGACCATCACTGGTGCTTGTGGGAAGTGTTCTTGGGGCCGGGGATGCCAGCGGTCTGCCCGAATGTGACGCTCGTCTCTTACAGACCGGCCGGTTCCTGCCGCGGGCGCTTGGCGTCATCCGGGGAGAACATGCCCGGGCCCCCTAAGTGCCTGCTGCGGCTGCTTCGGGGCGCCCCGAGACAGCGGCTCTGCACCCTGTTTATCATCAGCTTCAAGTTCACGTTTTTCGTCTCCGTCATGATCTACTGGCATATCGTGGGAGAGCCCAGAGGCCAGAGAGAGTTCTCTCACTTGCCTGCCGAGGTCCCCTGCCCCCAACTGGTGCCCCCTACGCTGCTGTCCAGCACCCCGCTCCCGGGCAACATCTTCTTCCTGGAGACCTCAGACCGGACCAACCCCAACTTCCTGTTCATGTGCTCGGTGGAGTCGGCCGCCAGGGCCCACCCCGAGTCCCGGGTGGTGGTCCTGATGAAGGGGCTGCCTGGCGGGAACGCCTCCCTGCCCCGGCACCTGGGCCTCTCCCTCCTGGGCTGCTTCCCCAACGTGCACCTGCTGCCGCTGGACCTGGAGGAGCTGTTCCGGGACACGCCCCTGGCGGCCTGGTACGTGGCCTGGCGGCACCGCTGGGAGCCATACGTGCTGCCCGTGCTCTCCGACGCCTCCCGCATCGCGCTCATGTGGAAGTTCGGCGGCATCTACCTGGACACGGACTTCATCGTCCTCAGGAACCTGCAGAATCTGACCAACACGCTGGGCACTCAGTCCCGCTACGTCCTCAACGGTGCCTTCCTGGCGTTCGATCGCCACCACGAGTTCATGGCGCTGTGCATGCACGACTTCGTGGCCCACTACAACGGCTGGATCTGGGGCCACCAGGGCCCGCAGCTGCTCACGCGGGTGTTCAAGAAGTGGTGCTCCATCCGTAGCCTGGATGACAGCCACGCCTGCCGCGGCGTCACCGCCCTGCCCAGCGAGGCCTTTTACCCCATCCCCTGGCAGGACTGGAGGAGGTACTTCCAGGAGGTCAGCCCCGAGGAGCTGCAGCGGCTGCTCAAGGTCACGTACGCCGTCCATGTGTGGAACAAGAAGAGCCAGGGCACGCGCTTGGAGGCCACGTCCCGGGCGCTGCTGGCCCAGCTACAAGCCCGCTACTGCCCCACGACGCATGAGGCCATGAAGATGTACTCGTGACGGGCCTGTTGGGGGCACCCTCCCCACACCACGGGGGGTTCCTGATGGAGCAGGACTCCCGGCCACCTTTCCTGGGCAGGGGGGGCGAGATGGGAGGGCCCAGGACAGGGAGGCCTGAGTGGCCACAGCCTAGGATTCGGGGCGGGCCCAGGGGAGGGTGGGCAGCTGTCCGCCCCCGAGGTGTGCTTGCTTGGAGGACCCACGGCAGGCCCCCAGGTCCGCTCCTTCCTGGGCGAGGCTGGTGGGACACCCCGCCCAGCCTGTGTGCTTTCTCAGGGTGCAGGCAACGAGTGGGGGGTGGGAGGGCCCCAGCCCCGAATATGCTGTCGTGCACATCTGGGTCTTTTGGACAGCACACCAGAGCTGTGTGCACTAAAGCAGCTTCTGGGCATCTCGGGGCAGCCAGCCCAGTGGAGGCCAAGGTGCCCACAATGAGAGCATGGATGGAAAAACCCCAGAACGGGTAGGAAGGAGAGGGGATGGGGGAGGCAGCAGGAGTGCATACCTGGCCTCATGAGCCCCGGTTGGGGGTTGGGGGTTGGGGCTGGCAGGGGCGTTGCTCTTTCCTGCCTTTGGTTTCTTTGTCAGAGGTGCTGAGTGGCTGAGCGGCTGAGCTGGCCTGGGGAGACCTGCCTGCTCACCCCATTCTCTTTCCAGAGATCTTGCAAGGGTGATGTGCACCTGCTGGCTACTCCAGGGCATGGGGGCGGGTTTTAAGAAAACCAACCCCCATCCTGCCTACAATAAACACAGGATAATAAACATAATATAAGCGGCTCCCGGACACCGAGTGCTTGGTGGTTGATAAAAGGAATCCACTGCACAGACCCACAGTAGCCCCATTCTGCAGATGGGAAGCAGCTTGGGCCAGAGGTGGTCATGATGTGCCTGAGGTCACTCAGCCCTGCCTGGAGAGCAGAGTTCTGGGACCCTGGATGGGGGAGGGGACGAACAAGACACCCCAGGAGCCCATTACCCCAGTAGGTGCATGCTGTCCCAGGCCTAGAAGGGGAAGGTGTTAGGGACTGTGGGGTCCCCCCTGCCTCACTTAGATGCCTGGCTCAGATCCTGGGAGAGAGCAGAGGCTCCCTGCTGGCAGCGCCAGGCCTGGGCCAGAGGAGAATGCTCTCTGCCAGGTGCAGCCCTGGCCCCGGCTGGTCTGCACCGGGGAAGCCCCATCTGAGAGCTGGGTGCTCCAGCCAGGCTGGAGAAGCACTTCCGTGCGGGACCAGGGGTGCTGCCAGGAACCCTGGGGCTTGGCAGGTTGCTCTTTGGCAGCCAAGAGGGAGATGTTCAGAGACCTCTGGATGCTGCCTATAGACTGTCTTGGGCAGCCTGGTTAGGAAGTGAACTCCTCGCTCTAGCGGTATTCAAGAACAGGTGATATTTTAATGACAACAATGGATTATATGTCCATTATATCTCCAATCAGAGCATCATTCCCCTATTTTTTTTTTAAAGATTTTACTAATTAGAGAGCATGCACACACAAGCAGGGGGAGGGGCAGAGGCAGAGGGAGACCCCATGCTCCATGCTGAGCAGGGAGCCCAACACAGGGCTTGATCCTAGGACCCTGGATCATAGATCATGACCTGAGCAGAAGGCGGACAGTTAACGACGGAGCCCCGCAGGCACCCTAACTATATATACATAAGCAAGACAGACAGACACCCTCTTAGGCGTGAGCCTTGTGTAATCAGTCACTCGGCATGGCACGTGAGTGCCTACTGGGCGCCAGCACACAGAGATGAGGCCAACAGCGTCACCTGCTCACCCTCGGTGCCTCTGCGGGTGACTGTTGCCCACAGAACAGAGCCTAGCTCGGGCCACGTTACAGGCCCGCTCGGGTCCTGCCTCCCTCTCCAGCCTTATCTACTAGTCCTCCATGCACGCTGAACTGCATAGTTGTTGTTGTTTTTTTTAATATTTTTATTTATTTGAGACAAACAGTTGGGGTAGGGGCAGAGTAGAAGCAGACTTGCACAGAGCAGACAGCCCAAAACAAGACTTGATCCCAGGACCCCAAGATCATGGTCCGAGAGGAAGGCAGACAGACGCTCGATGGACTGAGCCACCCGGGTGCCCTAAACTGCACATTCTCGACTCTTCTCTGTCCCCCAGTGGCCATGTTGATCCTCTCTGCCTATGCGGCTGCCTGCAATGCCCTTCCCAACCATCTTCACCAACAAACTCCTCTTGTTCCTTCCCATACGGCTGATGTCTCCTCCAGGGAGCCCTCTCGGACTGCCCTCGCTCCAGCCCCACAGCCCCCAAGCACCTCCTTGACTGTTTTGTTCTGGCCTGTTCCCCCCAAAGATCTTGAAGGCCAGAGCCATGCCAGAGCCCTCTCAGGGCTGTTCCTGGGTTTGGTCTGAGGCTCCCGGCGGGGGTGCTCAAGGAGTTCGGAGCGGTCCATGCAGAGCTGAGGGACCAGCTCCAGATCCCCTTTCTCCGGGAGCATCAGTAAGATCGCTGGGCCCTTGGCCATCCCTGACATCTCCTAACCCAGGGGCCCTGGGCCAGTCGGCAGGAGCTGAAGCCAGTTCTGAAGGAACACAGCTTGGCCAAATGTTTACAGACCTAGAGGAGGACCTCGTTCTGGAAATGGGGCCCAGGAGGGAGCCTTGGCCCCAGACTCGCCTCCCGTCATGCCAGGCAGGGCCCAGAATGGGAGAACTCTCAGATGTTCCTGGCATCCTTTCTCCAAGGAAGCGGGCAGGCGGGGGAAGGCCGAGGGCCCAGACATGATCTTTGCCTCCCCCACGTTCCACGAAGGACCGTCCTTCCATCAGCCTGACGGCTGGGTCGGGGGACTGGACCTCGCTGAGCCTGCCCCACCCCCAGCCCTTACTGCCGCAGACAGAAACCAGTCAGGATCTTGCTGGCCAGAAATAACAGCCCCGTCCCGGAGAGAAGAGACCGAGGGGATGGGCGTGGGCGGGCAGAGGGAAGGGGGAAAGGCTGGTTCATCACCCTGCTGTGAGGCCACAAGGTGCCACCCTCACCACCCAGCCCTGCGGACCCCAGCCTATGCCCATCCTGGTGGAGGGTTTGGGGCTAAGAGGAATCGTCTTAATGCACGGGGCAGAGCAGGGAGCGTGAGGATCCCCTTTCCTGCCTCCTGGCCCCTGGGCCCTGGCCAGGGCTGTGTGCCTTGTTCCCTCTTCTGCAGAAATGGATGGGACCAGCCTCCTTGCGAGATTGTGGCGACTGCATGGGCCAGCCCCTGAGCTGTCCTGAGCCCCAGGCTACAGGCAGGAAGGAGGCAGGCTCCGGGAGCTAGAGAGGCTGCTTTTTTTTTTTTTTTTTTTTTTTTTTTTTTTTAATAGGGCTTTTCCTGTACGCCCTATGCAATATCCACAGACCAGGTACCCCTCCCCCACACAGACCCATGCACACACCCCTTCCTGGCTCCTCTGCCTCTCCCCAATTCCCTGGAGACCCTGGACTTGGTGCTGCCCCATCCCAAGCTTGCTTTGTTAGATGCTCTCTGGCAGCCTCGGGCTGTCCCCCTTCGTGGTAGGAACAGGAACATTTGCTGGGCAACGGAGTTCTCCAGAAAAGAGAAAGGAGGGGCCGGCTCCCATGGAACAGGAACATTTGCTGGGCAACGGAGTTCTCCAGAAAGAGAAAGGAGGGGCCGGCTCCCATGGAAGCCTGCCCTAGGGACAGTAATCAGATCCTAGCCGGTGGTGGGTGCGTTTGCAGATGCTCTTGCCTGGGAGTTGGGGAAGAAGATGAGGACCCATTCCTTCATGGGGGATCAGCAAGGGGTCCCCCAGGGCCTGAGGCAGATGTGTTGTCAGTAATTGAATGAATCTTCCCAGCTGACCAAGCACAGGCAAGGAAGCCGGTAGCCTGCCCAGCCGCGCTGGGGTGAGGGAATGCTTCCCTTGCCTCTGTAGCAATATTCAGCTTCTTGTTTAAATACTAAATTGGAATGCCCTCCATCTGAGGGCCTAACAGAGACGGAGGATGAGTGAGTAAAAAGTGTTCCTGAAAGTCTGGCTTCATGGTTCACCTACTCCGAGATCTCTTCTAGTCCTGAAAGGTTCCCCAGTAATGGGTCCGTGATTAAAGGAGCGAGACTGATACAAAGCGAAAGTCAAGCAAAGCTTTATTTTACGCCAAGCACCAAGAATCAAACCGACCCTTCGGGCCGTGCCTCTTACAGAGAGTGCGACCTCTCCCTACCTTACAGACTAGCTTTAAAGGGCAAAGGCGCTGTGGTTGGGCCTGGCCATGCATAGGTAGCCAATGAAATTGTAACAGAGAAAGCTGCACAGTCATGCTAGGTCATACACAGGTGGCCAATTGAATTACAATTTACCCTAGTAGATACTTGAACGAGCCTATCACCTTGGTCAGAATTGGCGTCCAAAAGGCGGGACCCACACTCCTTGGTAGCTAGGGAGACAGTATGTGCCCCCACTGATTGGATACCTCCACCTGGCCTGACCCACCCTTGTATTTGGGCTTTGTTACCTGGAACTGGTTTCCTGGGCTTGCTTTTAAGTAAGTCCCTGAGGGGGGGGCGGGCACAGTCAGTTTAAGTTTTACTGCATAGACCACAAAATCACTGTTGAACCCAAGATGGAATCCCTCTGGCTAAATAGGCCCTTACAGTCCCAACAGGGGCCAGCCCAGTGCAAGGCATGCTGGGAATTCGGCTGTATGGTGCGGGCTTGAGACTAGACACAGGTTTCGGGAACTGACAACCTGCCGTGGACTCAAGGGTGATCCAGGCTGTGGTGGAGGGAGCACACACTTTCCTGGGCCGGGGGCCATAGTAGGAAGAAACCAAAGTCATCACGTGTATTGGTGGGGGGGGGTCATAGCCTTGTGCCACCACCAACACAGATCAGAACCCAGCACCCCCCCCCCCCGCCCTACCAAGTTCTGAGGAGAGAAACAAGACCAGAAAGGGGGCCACCGGCTGCTAGAAACAACTCCGGGTGATTGAAACCACAAGGCATTTATCGCCCCATGTGATGCATTGGTTAAGAAACCCAGGAAGCTGTTACAATGATAAGATTCCAAAAGACAGTTGCATGCAGAAGGCAGAAGATGGTTCCTGCCTCAGGTCACAGTCCCCAGGTGAGTACTCCGCGGCCCTGGGGCCACCCAGCCCCACCCCCACCCCACTCCACCCCACCCACCGCCGCCCCAATCTGGGGCATAAAAGGGTGCAGCTGCTGCCATTTTCCCTCCAGCTGGAAGGAGGGAAGACAATGCCCAAGGCCAACGGCTCTAATCCCAAAATTTGCATACATCACTCCTGCTCGCATCCCATTGGCCAGGACTTAATCACTTGGCCACACCCAGCTGCCAAGGCTAGTCTGAAGCCCGGGAGCACACACCCAGCTAAAACTCAGCTCGTCCTACTCCTAAACAGATTGAGAGGGGGAGGGACAAAGAGAAACTGTCTGCAGTGTCTGTCACACACAAACAGCAGGCTGGTGGCACAGTGCTTCGACGGCTAGCCAAGTCAGCCCATCAATAGCTTAGTATCTTTGAGGATCTTGTGAATTGATTTTTGGTCTCGAGCTTGTCCCCTCATGGCTTCAAGATTGTTGCCACTGCTCCAAGCCTCACACCCTTAGGCGCTAATGCAAAAAGGCAGAGAAGAGAATGTTCCTCTCTTGTGTCCGTGAAAACTTTCTCAGAACCCCTCTCCTCCAGCTGATTTCCCCTAATTCTCATTGGCCACATAAGCAGTGTATGCCCATTCCTACCCCAGATACTAGCAAACGGAGTCCAAAGGCTCAGGACAGAGCAGGGGAGCATAAAGATCCCTCTTCCCTGCCTCCTGGCCCCTGTGCCCTGGCCGGGGCTGCGCCTTGTCACCTTTTTTGCAGAAATGGATGGGACCGAGGACTGGCTTAGACCCACTGACATTTACCCCCAAGGCCTGGGAAGGGTGCCCTACTTCCCTTCTGACACAAGGCCACCTGAGGGCCGAACAAAATCAGCGTTCCCTTTGCAAAAGAAGAGGGGGAGGTATGGCTGTCGGGAAAGAGTCTCTGCGGGAACTGGTACTTCCTGCCCACCCGCTCTGCGCCAAGCCCCACGGTAGACACCTTCCTGCACCCAATTTCATTCACCTCACCCCTGGGAGGAGGACACCAGCTGCAATTTATGTATGAGGGATGGAGACTCGGAGAGGTTACAGGACCTGCCTCAGGGCACACAGCCAGGCTGAGCTGCAGTTCCAGCCCCCGTGGGAGGATGAGCCAACCAGAGAAGCTCAGAGGAGACTTGAACATGTGGAACTCTAGATCCAGGCCCCTCCCAATGCCCGATAGCCCCGCAGAAGTCCGGTGACAGGGCCTTCTTAGTTCCAAGACCAGCAAAATTAGATCTCGCGAAATATTTTGTGGTGATGTAAACCCGGGGAGACTCCGGGTTTAATTCTACATTGTAACTGAATGAATGCACACTTCACAGTATCCTAAGGCTCTTTGCAAAATCGTTTTTTTGTATCTGTTTTATTAGGTGCCATGCACAGTTTTACTCTTTTGGTGTCTCACTCATTCCATGGCTGGTTGAGACCATTGGAAGATTCATTAATCATAAAGGAAATTAATCTGTTGGGGTCCATTTCCACAGTAAACAGTGACAACAAAGTAAATGTGGCTTAAATGGGTAAGAGGTTACTTTCTCGCTTGCAAAGAAACCCAAGGTGGGCAGTGCAGGGCTGGTGTGGCCACGCCACAGAGTCCATGAGCCAGGCTTGAGGTTCCACTACCCACAGCACATGGGTTCTGCCTTACAGCCCAAGATAAGTATTCCAGCTGGAAGGAATAAGGAAGATGGAAACTTCCATCTGCCCATTAGAGGGAGTCCCCCAGAATGGCAGGTGACATTTATACCCCATAGTATTTTCAAGAACTTAGTCCTAGGACAACTTAGCTGCAAAGGACAAGTTGTCCTACGATGCCATTCCTTTCCAGCCTTGGCACCCACGGGGCTGGGATGGCCCTGCAGGGTTGTCCTGAGTTGGGGTGAGGGGCCGGGTCTTCACAGCCCATGCTGATTAGTCATTGGAGGCAGGCTGGCTGCAGAAGACACGACCTTGGACAAGGCTACTTTTTTTTTTTTTTTTTTTTAGCCCAAAAAGGCTAAGAACTGAGGACCAAGTTTCAGCTGCTCTCCTAGCAGCTGCAGAATGAATTCTTCATTCCAGGAGGGGAACCAGGGCATCTCCTCACAACATCCATCCCAGTCCTATAAGATTCCACTATGGGATGCTCAGAGACAGGCGGAATAATCCATGGTGTTAGAAGTCAGGATTGTGGCGGCACTTGGAGGGGGTTTTGGGCTCTGGTTACTATTTCTTCATCGGGTGCTGGCTGCATGGGGGTGTCACTCTGTGACCCTCCAGGGATCGTACACTTACGATTTGTGTGCTTTCGTGAAATAGCAAGACAGGCTGGGGGGGAGGGGAGAGGGTTGCAGAGGCTGTTGCGCCACACAGTGCACCGGACAGCGTGAGGGGCTGGGGTGCCGCCTGGCTACAGGCTCCGGAAATGGGAAGATGAGCTGACAAGAAGCTCAGATGAGACTTGAACATGAGGGGCCCCTGGAGATGTGGCTCTGGCTCCACGACGGCCCAGACTGAGTCAATGCAAGGCCAGGGCCAGTGATGCCTTAGAAAGGATAAGCTGGCCCCAGGCGAGGGTGCCAAATAAGGAGCCTGGGGGGCAAAAGACCGGTTTTAGGGGGATGCCTACCCCCATAGAGTAGGTCCTGGAGAAGCAGCTGGAGGAGGTGGAGAGAGGACCGGAAGCCAGCAGAGTCCAAGAATTCAGCTTTGGGTGGGGAAGGGGGAGTCACTCTGGAGCTCACCGAGGCCCCCCCAGAGCTAATAGCTGGGGCTCTCCCACTCCCCCCCACCAGCATGCCCCGCACTCTCCCTTTGGGCACAGGCAGGGAGCTGGCTGCACCTGCCCATTTATGAAGAGGGTTGGCAGCAGTCAGGGAGGCCTTGCAGGAATCCCAGGCAGAGGAGGTGCTGGCGGACATGCTGGAGACTTGGCCGGGTCCCTGCCTGCCCAGCCCATGCTCTAAGAGCAGAGGACGGGCAGGGAGCCAAGGCGGGCCCGGCCAGATGCAGCCCGTGCCAGGCTGCGTGGTATGGAGGACGGAGCTGGGCCGAGGGGCAGCAGTGGGCTAGGCGCCCAGATCAGCCAGGAGCAGAAGGACTAGGCTGGCCCCTGGGATTTGGGGCCTGGGGGATATTCATCCCAAATAGTACCTTAAGAAGTTGAAAGAGTCCGTCGGGGGTGTGCAAATCATAGTGCATAGAGACCCCTTGGAAGGCTGCTTTGCAGGGCAGTAGAAACAATTATGTTCCTGGGCTGCAAACCTCCTATGAGACTTGAGAAAATCACATCCTCTATGAGCCTCAGTTTCTTCATCTGCAAAGTGGGGGCCAGAAACCGAGGAGCCTTTAAGCAGCTTCTGGCTCTAAAATCCCCAAACTGGGCGCCTGGGTGGCTCAGTGGGTTAAGCCTCTGCCTTCGGCTCAGGTCGTGATCTCAGGGTCCTGGAATCGAGTCCCGCGTCAGGCTCTCTGCTCAGCAGGGAGCCTGCTTCCTCCTCTCTCTGCCTGCCTCTCTGTCTACTTGTGATCTCTCTCTGTCAAACAAATAAATAAAATCTTTTAAAATAAATAAATAAATAAATAAATAAAAGAAAACAAAAATCCCCAAACCGATGAGAAACTTCAAGGGTTCTCAGGGGCTAGAGCTGGGATGTGGTTACAGGCCCCTGTTGAGACCTCTATGGGACAGGGGCCTCTGACCCAGCTGCCTAGATGCGGGGGTGGGATTGCCTGTATCAGTGCCTGGGAGGAAGTTTCTGGATCCAGCCTACAGAATCGTTATAGAGCTTCAATGCCAGGAGACCACATGCCTCAAAGCCTAGAGGCAGTGAAGTCCCGAGGGCTGTCCCCAGATGGCAGACAGAGTGCAAGGGAGTGTACTGAACGCTGCCCCACCCAGCTCTCGGGGATAGGATTGTGACTGTGATCTTGCCAAAGAGCAGACAGGTGCCCAAGAGGGTTGGTGTATTCCCAGTCACACAGCTGGCTCCTGCCCACCCCAGAACAGCTCAATCTTTTTAAAAAGATTTTATTTATTTTTCTTTGCAAGAGAGAGAGCATGAGCAGGGCAGAGGGACCAAGGGAGAAGCAGATTCCCTGCAGAGCGAGGAGCCAGATGCGGGATTCGATCCCAGGGCCCTGGGATCATGACCTGAGTCAAAGGCAGATGCTTAACCAACTGAGTCACCCAGGCACCCCTGGAACAGCTCAATCTTGAGTACAGCCTCCAGCCTGGCCCTATGCCCCCTCTCTGTCCCCCTGTGCACCCCAGCCCTTCGTGCACAGAGCACTTTCATCTTCCCTCCAGGCTACCAGAGCATCAAGGACAAAATCTTCTCCTTTTCATGGGTGCAGGATCTTACGTTTCACAAAGTGTCCACTCCTCCTGTTAGGCAAGGATTGTCCCCACTCTTACCGAGGAGACACCCATGCCCTGAGAAGGCCTCACCCAGAGTCCACAGCTAGTGGGAGGCAGGGCCAGGACCCAGTCTGGGTCTGTCCAATCCCGAGCCCGGGAATCATGCGGTTCTGACGTCCTCCAAGGAAACCCAAGAAGTTCCAACTCAATAATAGGGGGAATGCAGAAAGGGTTACAGGACCTGCAGCTACAGTCCACTGTCAGGTCAATCCCATCAGGTAAACCACAGGGCTTTCAGAGCCAAGAGATTGACCCTCTAAGGGGGAATGTAGGCGGAACTCGAAGCTCCCTCCCCTGTTGGCAAACATTGCCAGCACCCCACCCCCACCCCCGTTTGGCTTGAGCAGAATGCCTCGACAGCCCTCAGGGCACCGCAGCTGGGCTGCTGCACCTGCCGTCTGTCCCTACTCCTCCAGCAGCTCCCAGGGGTGCAGAGCCTCTGAGTCTCCCTTGGCCAGAGAGGGAGGAGGAGGCAGAAAGCACGAAAGTCACTTCTCCAAAGAACATACACAAACGGCCCACTAAGCACATGAAAAGATGCTCAACACCATTCAGGAAGGAAAGGTGAAAGCCATAGCAAGACCCCACTTCACATGCACTAGGATGGCCATTGTCAAAAAGACAAGTGTCGGGAAAGGAGTCAGAAATTGGACATCACTGGGGGCATCTAAGATGGTGCAGCCGCTTCAGAAAACAGCTAGAAAGTTCCTCCAAAAGTTAAACACGGAGTTATCACGTGACCCAGAAGTTGCCTTCGGCCGTGTATACCCGAGAGAACTGGAAGCGTGCAGCCACACGGAACCGTGACAGTGAACAACCAGAGCGCATCTGTTCATCACAGCCGAAAGGGGGGGACGACCCAAATGTCCATTAACTCATGATTGCTTTTTTTTTTCTTTCTAAGTTTATTTATTTATTTGACAGACAGATCACAAGTAGGCAGAGAGGCAGGCAGAGAGAGAGGGGGAAGCAGGCTCCCTGCCAAGCAGAGAGCCCGATGTGGGACTCTATCCCAGGACCCTGAGATCATGACCAGAGCCAAAGGCAGAGGCCTAACCCACTGAGCCACCCAGGCGCCCCCTCACGGCTGCTTTTATCCATACTACGGCTTCTTTTCTCAGGAACCAGGCACATCCTGTAGTGCCCATGAGCCTGGCGAACACGCTCCCTAAAAGAAGCCAGACACATACCACCTGATTCCATTGATAGGAAATGTCCAGGATAGGCAAACCCATGGAAACAGAAAATAGATGAGTGGCTGCCAGGGACTGGGGGGCGGGGGAGAAGCGGGACGAGGGAAAGGACTGCTCATAGGGTACAGTTTCTTTCTGGAATGACAAAAATGTTGGAAAATGGGTGAGGGACACCCAGTTCTGTGCGTATGCTAAAACAAAACCACGGGGCAAATGTTACAGTATCTCAATAATGTTGTTGTTGTTTTAAATAGGTAATACATGCTTTTTGGGGAGGGTTCAGAGGGTAGGAGCCCGGCCTGACTTGGCAGTCTGCCCTTCCAAAGTCAGTGGAAACACTGTTCTGCCCCACCCCCACCACCGTGGAAAAAATTCCCCATTCCAGGGTTCGGGGATGGGAATCAAAAATTCCATGAGCAATGATTGGGTGTGGTCGTGATGTCTGGTCATGATTATGGCACATGTCGGCCTGGGGGTCAGCGCATACGCTGTATCCACCGAGACAGGTCCCTAACTTCTAAGCGTTGCCTCCCACAGGCAGACAGAACTTGGCTTTTCAGCGGGCCCTGCCCCATTCTGATGGACCAGCTGTTTCTGGGTGGCAGGGCATCTCAGAGGCAATGGCTTCATGAAGACCTACCCCGCCCTTGGAGCGTCCCCCGCCCCCGCTCCCCGCCCCCATCCCGGTTGTGGATGGAGTCCACGCAGCCTTGCTCTCCAGGATAGCAGAGCAGGGCTGAGGCAGGCAGAGGCAGTTTTGACCCCAGCTTGATCTAAAGGCCCCACCGAGGTGGGATTCCCCCTCCGAGCCAGAAGACTCAGGTGGGATCCCCTTCTGAGCTAAGAGACTGGGGAAGAGGGCTTCTTCCTGGAACCTCAGAGCCTGGGGAAACAACAGGGCTGGACTCATAGCCCCAAGATGGGGCAAGATGGAATTCAAAATGAAGTTTAAATGATAATGAGCCAAAACTGTGTGAGTATGCCTGGCACAACTGAATGTGACACTTACCCAGAGTGTGAGAGGGTAAGACTTGTGCGTGTTTTATCGCAGTTAATTTTTTGCAGCGATAACCCACAGGAGATGGGAAGTGCGCAATGAGATCAGGAAGCCCTATGGCAAAGCCTTGAACTTGAACCCCATCCAACAGACCTGTGTCAATGCTGACTGTGCTTAAGAGACAGAAACCCCCAACCTAAAATTCTTCAAATCACAGCGAAACTGCAGTGCCTTTCTTACTTCGCCACCCACTGTTTTAATAGCAGCACGAAACTTTTTAAACGACAGACTTTCTTAGTCACAAAAGACCACTGCCGGCTCCGGCGAGTAACTATTTAAGAGGGAAAATCATGACAATGACGGCAGTGGCCACTCACACTTTCCGAGCACTTGTTCTCAACTTCGTTATCCTCACACTCACCCTTGGCAGAAGGGGCTTTTCTTTTCAGGCCCCTGGCACAGGGCCTGAACTCATAACACCAAAACTGAGACCAAAGCTAAGATCAAGAGTCAGATACTCAACCGACTGAGCCTCCCAGGGGCTCCTAAAGAAGAAGTGATATTGACTCCACTTTGCAAGATCTCCAAGCATCGTCCAACTCAAGATATGCCATGTGGGTCAATGTCATTTGGTTGTTGGCCTGTAATCAATTTTGTTTCTATGTTTGGCCAGTCTGACTCCTGGCTCCTCTGGCAAGACATCTCAGGCATAGCCCCTTGGATAGGGATATCCCATCTGAGAGAGGCCCCGGGCATGGGGGCTGTCCCCCTGGAACCAGCTACGGGGCTCCCTGCTCTGAGACCTGTGTCCTTGCCAAAGCTGCCCTGTCACCCTCTCCTCCTTCTGGGTTCTCCCTGAGCCTTGCCATGGCTGGGGCTCCAGACCCTCCTGCCTGGCAATGCTTCCTTCCTCTCAGTTCTGTTTTTGTCTCCCCCAACTCCTGAGTCTCCCCATCCTGATCCCTGTCCCAGGGAAGTCCCCACATGCCCCAAGAGGCTCAATCAAGTGAATATCTTTTCACCAGGAAACTCCACATCCTAGCCCTGATGGGGAAACAAAGCTTTTGTTTTTGTTCTTGTTTTTAATCAAAGTAAAAGGAAACACACACACACGCACACACACACAAAACCCCAAATGACTCCATGATGTTTCGTAGAGCAAAGAGCACACACACACACAGCACTTCACAAAATGATTTCTGGCTATTGGAAAATGATCATAAACTGTCCCAGCTTCCCAAAGAGACCAAAAGGAAAATTCATCTCAAACAGCTTCTTACTTTCCACTGGGCTTTCAATGTAGTCCAACTCCTCATTCAAATTGCAGAAGGCCAAAGTAAGATTGAGGGAAAATCGTTCACATGATGAAAAAAAGAAAAGATCAGCATCCAGTCCAGAGCCTAGAAACTACTGGAAGTCCTCAATGCAACCAACACTCTCCCGTCAGAAAGTCACAGAATTTCAGGACACTGAGGGACCACAGACCACAGGCCAGCTGCTTCAAACCCACACAAATAACTCACCTTTCCATCTGAAGACAGCCGGCGAGTTACGATACAATTCCAAATGCAGAAACGAACACTGAAATTAACAATGGCTTAAAGAAGGTAGAATTTTATTTCTCTCTCAGGCAAGAAGCCAAAGGTGGACAGTCAGTGCTTGAGGATTTAGCTGTCCCTCAAAGTCATCCAAACCCCCAGGCTCCTGTTACCTGCTCTGTCCCTGTCCCTCCACACTCAGCTTTCATCTCATGGTCCAAAGCAACTGCTCCAGCTCCTGCCATTGCACCCACACTCCACCAGCAGACTTAACCCAGGGATGGTGGCCATCCCTTCTGCTCTTATCCCACTGGCTAGACCTCACTGCCCATAGTTGCAAGGGGATCTGGAGAAAACAGTCGTTAGGTGGGGTGCCAGGTGCCCAACTAAAAAGTCTATTGCTATTTAAGACAGAAGAATAGTTATTTGGGAGAAACTGGCCATTTCTGCCACAGAGGGTTCCTGTGGGAAAATACAAACCATTCTATGGCACAGTTTTCCAGAATGCGCCATGCTAAAGCATGAAGAATGTTGAAGTTTGTTTTATTTGGAACTTGCTAACATCTTGGGCACAGTTCCACTTTATTGTTAATGCCAAATCCATGTCCCGGGATAAAAATATAATGGTTTTTGGACTTTGCTGCTGGTTCTAAGGCTGAGCTCTGGAGTTTGACTCTGGTTTGATTGCTCAGGTGTGACTCTGGACCCTCTTCCTTAAGCCACACTTAATTTGCTTTAGGCAAATTACTTACCTTCTTGCGATTCAATTTCCTGTCTGTAAAATGGGATTATAATTGTTCCTGCCTCATAAGATTGTTGTGGCATTGCACACGGGGAGGGTGGTACCCGCCACAGTACTAGGCACATAGGAAAAGCTCAAGAAATGCTGTGATTTCCTTTTCTTCTTTTTTCTTTTGTTTTAATAATTTATTTCAGAGAGAGCGAGCGAGCGAGCACAAGTATGAGCAGGGCTGGGGGGAGGTACAGAGGGAGAAGCAGTCTCCCCGATGACTAGGGAGCCCCAAACGGGGTTCAATCCCAGAACCCTGGGATCACGACTTGAGCCAAAGGCTTAACTGACTGAGCAACCAGGTGCCCCTAGCTGGGGCCTTATGCATCCATGGGAGCAGGAACTTGCCATTAGGCTATTTGAGGGTCTTCTGCTTTCACCGGAGGTTAACTCAGTACCCGATATTGGCTTTAATTTTAGTTTTTATGCCACAACACTTAGACCAGTTGTTGCATGGGGTGATAGAGAACCTAGAAAAGGTGTGTAAGGAAGGTGCAGATCCAGTTGAAGGCTGTCCAGGCAGAATGTTGAAAATGCCAGCTGTCTTCTTTTAGCTGCCTGTCATGAAATAGGAGAGGACCTAGGACCTAAAAAAGCAACTGTTTGGGTTTTGAGCAGAATGAAGAGGAAATTCACCAGAGGCAGGGCTTGTTAGTTTCAAACATTTAAGCTATTATGTAATTTCATTTTCTTTTTTTTTTTTTTAACCACAGGGTTGACTTCTTTTGTTATAAAATTAATCTCAGAATGAAAGTTAAAGAAACAAGACAGAACAAAACCTTGGCTCTCTTTGTGCCCAGGACAAACCTTGGAACAGTGCTTATCTGAATTAATCTTTGAACAAATGCAGTTCAGGGCCTCTGTCCTGCCACTGTCCTGCGCCAGATTTGACAAGTTCTTTACCTACAAACAATCTGTCTCCACCAAGAGCTTCATTAAGCAAATCAAGTGACCCCCGCCCCAAGCAGGGTGGGTTCCCCGGGAAGCTGCGAAGAAGGAAAGCTACTAAGAAGGTATTTTCCAGGCAAGTTAATTTTTTCCTGGTCCTACCTCAACAGCCACAGCATGGTTCCCCCGAGAAACTGGACTGCACCATGGTTCCTGCTCACTTTGTAGGATTCCTTGCCCAGTTTTCTTGTTTAATTCACAGAACCCACTTACTACGTTGTAACAAAGATTCTCATTTTTATTTATTTATTTATTTATTTGCCACAGAGAGAGAGCAAGAGAGCACAAGCATGGGGAGAAGCACAGAAGGGGGAGAAGCAGGTTCGCTGCCAAGCAGGGAGTCCCATGCCTGCCTCAATCCCAGGACTCTGAGATCATGACCTGAGCTGAAGGCAGACGCTTAACCAACTGAGCCACCCAGGCACCCCGAGATTCCCATTTTAGAGATGAGACTACTGAGGCCTCAGATAGGTGGTCACACAGAGAAGATGTGAACTATCTCTCTGAGGATAGAACTCATGCTCCTTCAACCACATCAGGGGGTCCTGAGCTTTCTCCCAAAGACCCTGCCCCGTACTACCCACGGGACCCATACAATCCCAGATCTCAGTCGGGGATGAAACTACGTGGCAAATCCCATCCTTTGCTTGTTACAGTGCAGAAACCTGCAGTGCTCATCCATGTCAGTGAGCAGGCTGCAGTGTGGACCCCGGGCCCCAGGCTGACTTAGGCGTGCCAGACCCTCTGTCCGAAGGGGACTTCTGCAGTGTCCACTCAACCACTGTTTATCGTGGGCTACCATACAGCAGCCTCTGCTGCTCCAGAGAGGGGCCTGCCAGGTGGGAATGCCCTGTTCGGATCACACTCAGTGGGCTGATGCCGGGGAGGGAGCCAGTGGCCTGTTTTCTCATCTGTAGAATGGTGGTAATACAACCTGTCTACCTCCGGACTGGTTGGGAGGAATGGGAGGTGTGCACACAGTGCCACAGAGAGCATCTAACAAGCAGCCTCCTTCCCTTACTGTTTGATGAATGGGTGGATGGATTTAATTGCAAAACTGTAAGGCAGACAGGAAAGGCTATAATTAGTTCCATTTTACAGATGAGAAAATTGAAGCTCGGGGGCACTAAAAAGTTTGCCAGAGACCAAATGGGTATAATTATTCTCACTTTATAGACTAAGAAACTGAGGCTCAGGGAGTTAAGTAATGGGCTCAAGGTCAAAGTCGGTGTCAAAGTCAGGTCAGGGGCCCGCCTCTGCGTTCAGTAACACCCAACACCCCCCCCCCGCCCCCCGCGTCTTTGGAATTCTGCAGGATTTCACAGAGGGCCCCGGCCTGCCTCACCACTGCCCAGTTGGGCCTGCAGTCGCCTCAGTGTCCGGCTGAATCCGCCCAGCGCAGGCTGTGCAGCAAGTCCCCTGGGAAATGCTGGCGCAGGAACACCCCTCCCCGCTCTCCAGCTGGGCTCAGCACCAGTGCCCTATCAGATGGAAGGAGATGGGTGTGCCCGGGAAGAAGCAGAGTCTGTTTTGGAAGGAGATAGGAGGAAAGGGACAGAACTTTCCAGAATGTGAAATTGGAGAAGTTAACTGGCACCTATGGGAGGTCTGCGGGGAGACAGCTATTACAAAGGACGAGCATTTATTAAGCACCTTCTTTGTGCCAAGCTCTGTCCTCAGCACTGAGCGCAGGACCTCCTTGAACCCGTCCTGTGGGGAAGTCTAAGGGCTGGGCCCTGCGCCCGCGGCCACGCAGATGCCTGTTGGCCTTCGTTCTAGCGCTTGGTCCCACCCAGGCCGGAAGCCCTGGGGCGCGGGCGAACTAGGTGCTGAGTGCGGCGGGGAGTAAGCCGCGGGCGGAGATGGCCTGGGGAGGGGCTGGGGCAGGAGGGAAAGGAATTTGTGGGGAGCGATGGAGACCGGCGGTTGCCGCCTCCAGGCTGCGCGGCCTCCCCGGGGGTCTGAGGGCGCCCTGGTCGGGAGCGCGGGGCTGGGGGCGCAGCTCTCCGCAGGGCGACCCCAGCCCCTCACCGGGGCCCTGGCCGGTCTCCCCAGCCCCGCCAGCTCTCCACCTCGCAGCCTTTGTTGGAGCCGCGCCTTGTCCACCCTCTGAGCCCCTGCTCGTCCTCCCCGCTGTCTCGGGCAGCCTCTCCGGGCCATCCACCCCTCCCCTGCGCAGAGTTTCTGCTTCGTCCTCCGGCTTCCCCCGCGCCCCACAGCGCGAGGGTCCTGCACCGCCCTCGCGGGGCGGCAGCCTCTCCTCTCCGTCGAGGAGTCTGTAGGGGGGGACAGACGTCGAATGACCAGGAACATCTCCTGGCGCGGTGGACACGCGCACACGCACACAGCGGAGATTCGGACATGCAGTGGAGATGCGCGCACCGACCCGCAGACACGCACGCCCACCCCCGCCGAGTGGCTCTTCGGGGTGGAAGAGACCGCAGGCGGGCAAAACGGCGCCCCCAGCCTTTTCCTGGCCCGGGGCGCCCCCTGGTGGCCGGGGTCTGCCAGCAGGTGCGCACCACGGCTCTGCGCCCCCCACCCTACAGCCGACCTCCGGCGGGGCGGCCTCCCCAAACCGCTAGCGGGGGTGTCCCCTGCTCTGCCCACCCCCCACCTCTCCCCAGATTCCTCGCGGGCTGGGAGGATCGGTGGGGAGTCTGTGAAGAGTGCGCACCTCCTCCAGGAACACCCGGGGCAAAGGAGGGAGAGGTGGGGGGGAGCCTACATTCGGCAGGTACTGAATCCACCACCAAGGCGATCTTTCCGTCCCGGATCCCCCCGCGCCCACACCGGATGGCACGCGCACACCGTGGGCACGCACGCACGTGCCGGGCGCATACTCGGCCCATCGCACGCCGGCAAGCACGCACTCACCTGTGCGCACGACAGTCGTGCGCTCACACACCTGCACGCGCGCACGCGCAGACACACTGCCCTTGCCATGTGCTGCACCCTTTGCTCACTCCACCCGGTTCATCACCAGGCTTGCTGGTGCCCACCCCCATCATCCAAGAAGGGGCACCTTCTGGGTCAGGCCCCTCAACTGCCAACTCACACATAGCCCCCTGGCGCGACAAGCCCTAGGGTAGCCCAGATGGGATAAGCACGCACTGCGGGAAGAGTGAGGTTGTTGAAGTCTGGTGTGGCCACACGGGAACCCAGCGTGAGTGACTGTGATGCTGGAATTTTAGGTCCAGTGACAGGCTGGGAGGAGGGGGAGGTCTCCGCAGACTCTCCCCACTCCACTTACTGAGTAATTCATCTCTCCCTTCCTAATTTGAATGCAACTTTTGTACCCGACTCTCGAATGTTCCATTGATGTCTGTTCTGCATTGGACAGACCCAGTTTTCCCCATATGGGAACAATAATAGGATTTTCTGTGGGGCTGGGAGCCCCTCCCCAGCTCTCTTTCTGTTTCGCTGCGTAGGGGAAACTTGCTCCCTACCTTGAGTACTCTCCTGGTTCTGGGGCTGGCCTGAGAATTAGCTGACACGAGACAGGTTAACAGGAGAGAAGCATACTGATCTGTGGCCTGTTTCTATGTGTACATAGGAATCTTCAGGAGAAAAATGACCCAGAGAAGCCACTGGGTCCAGAAGCTTATATATCTTTTTGCATAAAGAATGAGGTACCAGGTACCTGGGTGGCTCAGTCCTGAAGCATCTGCCTTAGGCTCAGGTCATGGTCGCAGAGTTCTGGGATCCAGCCCCACCTTGGGAGGGGGGGGGGGTCCCTGCTCAGCAGGGAGTCTGAGCAGAGAACCCCATGTGAGGCTGTCTCTCTCTCAAATAAATACATTAAAAAAAAAATCTAAGAATGAGTTACCTTGTAGGGACATGACCAAAGGAAGGGTTTGGGCTGGGGCAGGAAGTCGTGGGACAGGGACTGGGGAGTTTACAGGGAAACTCTGGAAGAGATGGCTTGTTTCAGCAGGTTTGTTCCTACACCTCGGATGTGGCATTGGCGCCCTTCCCCTGATCCCGACCCCCGACACCCCCCCCCCATAAGAATGTTCTCTTCTTGGCGCAGGGAGAGCACCTTCCTCTTAGGAAACGTGATGACCAGCTTTTAGGTAGAAACGGGGAGGGTGGAGAACCCTGGATGCCACCGCAGCTTCTCAAGTGCCTTCAATTCAAAATAACCAATGCGCCCAAGCCGCAGAGTCTGGGGTAGCACGTCCTGAGCTTCCTCATCCGGAAGGGATTTCCCCCAACACTTAGATCGCTGGCTCGGGAGAAGGAGCGAGGCCCACGGGATCGGTGAGTTGCGGCCAGGACCTAGATACTCGGCCAGCACCCATGCCCGCCCTCCTCGCCCCCGCCCCCGGGTCCCCAGAGAGGCTCCTCCCACTCCTCTGTTGGGGGGAGGGTCGGTGCTGAGAAGATTCCCAGCGGCTTGTGCTGCATGGGGAAAGTTTGTCCCTCTCTGGGTTGGTTCCTTTCCTTTTCTTTCTTTTTTCTTTTCTTTTCTTTCTTTCTTTCTTTTTTTTTTTTTTTTAAGATTTTCTTTATTTATTTGACAAAGAGAGAGCACAAGGAGGGGAAGGGGGCAGAGGGAGAGGGAGAAGCAGGTTCACCACAGAGCAAAGAGCCTGATGGAGGACTCTGTCCCAGGACCCTGAGCTCCTGACCTGAACCGAAGGCAGAGGCTTAACCCACTGAGTCACCCGGGCGCCCCTTCTCTTTCTTTTTTAATTAATAAGCTTTATTTTTTGGAGCAGCCTTAGATTTACAGAAAATTGAGTAGACCGTACAAAGTACCCACCTTTCCTGCCCACAGTTCCCCTATTAGAACTTTTAGTGACTATTAGTAGAACCGATACCAGTACATCGCTATGAACTTAAAGTTCGTGGTTCACGTTAGGGTCTGCTGTTTGTGGTGCACAGTTCTGTGGGTTTGGAAAAAACGCATGATGTGGTGTGTCCACAATTACGGTGTGGAGACGTTCTGCCCGGTATGACACTGGGGATACCAGTCACCGCCCTCAAGACCCCCCGCACTCCACCTGCTCATCCTCCTCCCCACTCCCCCAGACCCCGGGCAACCACCGTGCTCTGTGGTGTCTCTACAGTTTTGCCTTTGCCAGAATGCCCTGTAGTTGGCATCATAGCTGTGTAGCCTTCTCAGACTGGCCTCTGACTAAGCAATATGCATTTAAAGTTAGTCCATGCTTTCCCAAGGCTTAATAGCAAAAAAAATTTCTTTAGCACAGAATACTCTTCCACTGTGTGGCGATGCATTGCAATGCCTCTTTACCTCCTGAAGGACGTCTCAGTTGCTTTCGGTTTGGGGCAATTAGGAATAAATCTGCTACAAACATTGATGTGCAGGTTTTTGTGTGGACACTAAGTTTTCGAGTCAGTCAGGTGAATGCCAAGGCCCGTGGGTGCCGGATCAAATGATGAGGCTGTGTTTTGCTTTGTAAGAAACTACCCACATGTCTCCCAAAGTGGGTTGTGCCATCGTGCATTTCCACCAGCCCTGAGCGAGTTTCTCTTGCTGTACGTACGTGTTCACCAGCATCTGAGCTCATTTATTTGAGCTTGTTGGATCTGGGCCATTTTGATTTTAATAGTTGTGTGTGGTATCTCATTGTTGTTTTAATTTGCAGTTGACTAATACGTATGATCTTGGCCATCTTTTCTGATGCTTTTTTTGCCAGTCTGTTTATCTTCTTCTGGGAAGTGTCTGTTTTGATCTTTTGCCCATTTTTAAATGGGGTTGTTCATTTGCTTTCTCACTGTTGAGTGATAAGGTTCTTGGCCTATTTTGGATACATGTTCTTTATCAGATATGCATTTTACAAATAGGTTTTCCCAGTCTCTGACTTATCTTTTCAATCTCTTGATGGCATTCTGCTTTAAGAAGCTCATTGTTGGGGCACCTGGCTGGCTCTTGGTGGAGCATGTGACCCTCCGTCTGGGGACTGTGAGTTCAAGTCCCACACTGGGATAGAACTTACTTAAAAAAATAAAATAAAATAAAAATACAAACAAGCTCATTGTTGCCACCGCCTCTGCCTCACCCCCTGATCCAGCTTCTATAAGTAAGAAGGATTTGTCCTGACTTCCCTGTCTTTCTCTCAGTGGGCTTGAACTTGGGCACGGGGAAAAGGGTACATGTATTGAGCTCCTAAAGCCCTCATACCTATGACCTCAAGTGTTGGAATGAAGATCAAATGGTTTGGTCTTTACAAAGCCCTTGGAACAGAGCCAGAAGCATATTAAGTGCTCAATTAACTTAGATAATTATAATAACAAGTATTCCATCTTTTAATAGCTAATGGAGTCAGTCCTTCCTCATTACGCCTCCTTTACAGAATTTTTCCTAGCTATTTTCACACATTTGCTCTTCTAGAGGAATCATTTAATTAATTTTTAAAATATCCTGTTTGGATTTCATTAGATGCATAAGTAATTTAGGGGAAAAAAAAAAAGACGTTTTAATGATGCTGGGTTTCTCGGCGTGACTGGGTGGCACAGTCAGTTAAGCCTCACTCGAGACCGGCTCAGGGCATGATCTCAGGGTCATGGGATCAAGCCTCACATCGGGCTCGTGCTCAGCATGGAGTCTGCTTGAGATTCTCTCCCTATTCCTGTGTTCCTCCTGTAAATGGATGTATCTTTACATCCAGTAAATGGATGAATCTTAAAAAAAAAAAAAAAAAGATGTTGGGCTTCTCCAAGAATAAAGCTTGTCTTTTGATTCAGATCTTCCCTTTACGCCCCTTTTCTTCACATAGAAATTTACACAATCCTTGCTACCTTTATTTTCTTGTATTTTACTGGGTTTTTTTGTTTTTTGGGTTTTTTTTGTAAATGCTATTGTGAATCAGGTCTTTTCTACAGATACATATCTTCACCAATTACTATATATAGGCTATATATAGGCCATTGATTTTTTTAATAGCCTGTATTTTTTGGAGTACTTTTAGGTTCAAAGAAAAATTGAAGAGGAGATACAGAGATTTCCCATACATTGCCACCCCCCCCCAACATACACAGACTCCCCATCATCAACTTTCCCCACCAGAGTGGGACATTCTTTACAATTGATGAGCCTGCATTGACATGTCATTGTCACCCAGAATCCATCAGGGTTCCCTCTGGGTGTCGAACATTCTATGGGTTTGGACAAAATGCATAATCATGTATATCCACCATTATGGTATCACACAGACCCGTTGCTCTTGGTTTTTAAAGAGTAATTTTTTCAATGGACTCTCTTAGCTTTTCCAAGTAATAATCTAAAAATAGTGGAAATTGGCCTCTGCATTTCTAACAGCTATCCCTCTTATTTATGTGTCCTGTCTAATTGCATGGCTTACCCGCCCCCTCCCAGAGCAGCGGTAAAGTGCAGTGACAAGAAGTCCTTGCCTTGTTCCAGAAGTTAATGGGAACGCATCTCGTGTTTCACTAGAGAATAGAATGCTGGCTTTTGGTGTCATGTATTTATACATATTTTATCATGTTGAAGCATAAAACCCATTCCTATTTTAATAAAGTATTTCTCTAAATTTCGGAATGAATATTGGATTTTATGATGTCGGACCTCCTCGGCATCTATGGAGATGCTCGTTTGGGATTTCTCCTACAGTCAGTTCATTTGGTGAAAGACAGGATTCTCTACAATTCAGCAAACAAGGCTCAGAGAGGGCAAGTCGCTTGCCCAGGGTCACAGAGTGGGCAAGTGGCAGAGCTGGTGTCTCCTCTTGGAGCCCGTGCCCTTTATCCCTGTCCCTCACTGCTGCCTGTTCAGAATCCTTGTGACCTTGTAGCTCCTGGGACACCACCCTGCACCTGGTCTGCACCCTGGTTCCCTGGTTTGCGTAGCCTCTGTGGTCTCCACATCCCCGATCTCCTGCAGGAGCTGCAGGCCTGGCTCAGCAGCCGCCCACGTCTCACCCGTGAACCCAGGTCAACCCATGGGAGACAGGCCTAGGCTGGGCAGAGGTATGGAGCAGGGTCACAGAAGGTAGAAGAAAAAAGGTTTTCCACCAGTCCTGATAGAATGTGGCTGCCTCCTGGCGGAGGCACGGCTTGGCCGAGGTGGGTTTAAAGCAGGCACACTGGGACGCCTGGGTGGCTCGGGTCATGATCCCAGGACCCTGGGATCGAATGCCACATTGGGCTCCTTGCTCAGCCGGGAGCCTGCTTCTCCCTCTCCCCCAACCCATGCATGTTCCCTCTCACTAGCGTTGCTCTCTCTCTCAAATAAATTAAAAAAAAAATCTTTTTAAAAACAGTAGCTTACTGTAATTAAATCCTCAGAGTCATCTTAGCTGGAAGAAGACAGTCTTCTCAGTGCTGAGTGCTTTACAGACCATTCATCCCATTTTACAGATGAGGAAATTGAGGCTGAGGGAGGGAAAGCAGCTTACCCAGGGTTGCTGGGGCGGGGGTGGCGGGGTGGGGGAGGGGTGACAGGTCAAGCCAACCGCAGCATCCGTATTTCAGCGTCCTGCAGATTTTCTGAAACCTCTGAGTGCCCCTGCTACCAGCTGGCCTCACCAGAGCATACAAGTGGTTTGGGGGTGGGGAGGAACCTCCAAGTAGCCTGGGTCTCCTGGGACCGAACTCCATTTTACATACGATAAAACTGAGAATTCAGGCCTGGCCTGAGGTCCGAGAGCAAGGGAGCGGTGGGGGCTAGATTCAGATGGGTCTGCTCGAGGACGCTGCTTCTTGTGGCGACTTGTGCCCATCTGGGAAGGAAGGGCAACACCGGTTTTCTCGCTCTTTCTCCAGTGTTGCCGGCAACTCTCAGATTGTCCACCAGGGGGCGCTGGACAACAAAGCTGGGACCTGAGCTTCGCCCAGATCCCTTCCCCAGCTGCCCAGGACGTCTCCCCGGGGGCCCCAGGATTCCCTCCTGCTGCCTGCCCGCCTGCAGCTCCTCCCCACCCACCCACAAGCCTGGACAGACCTCCAGGTGTCATCTTTGGCTCACCCTCCCCCGTCCCGAGTGTGCGAGGCCACACCTGTGCTAATCAAGGTGGCATTTCTGGACCTGGGCATTATGGCTCTCCCACCTCGCGGGGCCTCCTACCTGGCCAGCTGGGCCCTTGGCCGTGTTCCTGCACCTCTTCCATTTCCAGAATTCCTCCTTTTCCTTCTTTGCTCTAAAACTAGGGCCCAGACAGGGCGAGGGGGCTGGGGGCTCACCCTCACTCAGGGGATCACGAGAGCTGCTCGGCCTTCCCTCCTCCCTGGTGCTCCCCCCATCTCTGACTCTGTAACCCCCTGTTTCTGGACCCAAGACCCCCAGACCTTCAGCTCCTTGAGCACAGCCCATGGAGGCCCCCGTACAGTGTGCTGAGTGCACGAATGGCGCAAGGTCTCCTTGTGGGTCGTGGTGTGGTCCAGACAGGACAGGGCCTCTGGGGGATGGGACCCCAGAGGACCTGTGGTTGGGTCCTCTGCTCCTGCCATTCCCGGGGGGGCTGGAAGTGGACTGTGGGATTTGGCTTTCTGCTAACCAGAGTCCAAAAAAGCTGACCAAGAACCCAGAGAAGCCAGGTCCTAATTCACACAGAGGGCTACCCGTGTGGTCTGGCCAGCCCAGGGGAGCCGCTGTGGGGTGTGGGGGGCCTTCGGCCACAAGCCCGACACTACTGTGTGCAAGGGAGTTGTGGGTTCACCAAGGAGGTCCTTTGCCACTCCCCTAAGTGCACACGCGTCCCACTGGGGTTGGGGGGGCCTGGGGCCGTTTAGTGCTATGTGAACATGGCAATGAACCAAACGGGACTCCCACGGAGAGGAAGTTCCTGCCTTTTCAAGTCTCTTCCCAGCCTTCTGATTAGGAGGATGGCCTTTCCTGGGGGAGTATCCTTTCCAGGGAAGACCAGGAACCCCGGTCCCACCACAGGCCTTGGGGCAACACTATCCAGCTGGAACTTAATCACATTATTTCCATTGTGCTTATCTTCATGGTTACTGACTATTTCTGATAAATGATACTTATTGTCTGCTTGGGATGACAGAGTCCTTTTAAAAGGAAAACAGTGAATCAATTCAAGGGTATGACAGAAGATGGGGCTCAGATCAAACAGACCTCTCGGAATGCTCTGGAAAGCATCGAGTTCAGGGAATGGAGAAGGCACTCCTCTGGCCCTCCCAACCACCCAGTCGCTGCCCTTAGCCGGGGGTATCGTCCCCTTTGCCCGGCTGAGGAGACACAGGTCCTGAGAGGGGAAGTGATCACGACAGAGAAAGGCCCTTGACTGGATGGGGACTCTGCCACTCCCCGCCATCCCCATGCCCCATGCCCACGCCTTGCTTCCTGGAGCCTGGGCTCCTTTACTGGGGCCAGGAATTCATGCCTCGGCTGACAGTGTGGTCCTTGAGAGCCAGCCAGGGTGGCAAAGTCCTTGAGTGTCAGGGATCTGGCCGCAGCTCTTTCTCCCAAGCCCTCACCACTGGTCCATGTGCTCCTTAACCCTGCGAGGTGCTCCCTCATGGAGGAGGGAGTGCGGCCCCACAGACAGGCTGCAGGGTGCATCATCATGTCTACACTGCAGGTGGGGAAACAGATTCCAGCCAAGGAACGCGCCTGAGGTTGTAGAGCCAGCTGGTGGGTAGGTGGTCTGGGCCTTGAACCCAACTCCATCCGAGCCTGGAACCTGTGCCCTTTCCTTTGCCTGCTTCCAACTGTGTCAAGAATCTGAATCCTCCTGGGGCGCCTGGGTGGCTCTGTGGGTTAAAGCCTCTGCCTTCATGGCTCAGGTCATGATCCCAGGGTCCTGGGATCGAGCCCTGCATCGGGCTCTCTGCTCACTGGGGAGCCTGCTTCCTCCTCTCTCTCTCTGCCTGCCTCTCTGCCTACTTGTGACCTCTCTCTGTCAAGTAAATAAATAAAATCTTAAAAAAAAAAAAAAAAAGAATCCGAATCCTCCTGAATCCTAGAGGCCAACTTCTTGGGAACCTCCCAAGAAGAGCCTTCCTCCTCTCCACGCAGGGGCTCCGTCTCCCTGCACCGTACCTGGAGCCCGGGACGCCGTCACATAGCCGAGCTCTCGTGACCTCCATAAGTAGGACCGTGGACGGTCAGTTACTGAGGAAGTTCTTTGAATTAGAGAGCCGCGAGTAACAAGAGGCAAACACGCCTTCAACAATTCGCTTGAGCAAGTGCAAGCCAGTGGACATCCCCTCCCGAGGACCTGGACCCTTCTGGAACCTGGGGCGGCTGCTGGAGATGGGACCGTGCTTCCTGCTGACCCACGCCCACCAGGCAGCACCTGCAACTTCCAGGCATGGCCCCCCCAAAGCAGAATGTGACCCACCAGGGACCCCATGAGCCACGTGCACACAGACTTCCTTCCTGAATGCAGCAGCCCGCTCCTTCACCTCCTTTTTTTAAGCCCCTGGCTTATGTCACACTCTCCTGTGGGGTTCAAGTTTATCTCACGGAAACCACAGCCCTTGTTCTGCTTCGCCCTCCAGTTTCAACAGCTTACATAACACTTAATTCCATCAGGACATAACAATCTCAAGGATAAACAGCCACAACCTGGTCTGGGGATGAACACCCTGGCTCTCGCTCGGGTCGGGTGGCCTTGAGAGAGGCCAAGTGGGGCCACTCCAGCCGCCGTGCGAGCAGGGACAGATGGGGTACCACGGCCGGGAGCAGGTTCTGGCTCTGTTCTGTGTCAGCTGTGGGGACTCTGGGAGCATCTTCATAGCTGGAGTGGGACGGAACCTTCCCTGCTTCCCCCAGGGTCTGTACATAAACAGGTACTCCTGGCAGTCCCCTCTGCTGGTGTCCAGTGCTGGCCCCCTCCCCTTCATACACAGGACACCCACCCACCCAGACTTAGGGCCCCTTAGCCTTCAGCCCCATTTTCTTATTTTTTTAATATTTTATTTATTTATTTGACACACACAGAGAGAGAGAGACATCACAAGTAGGCAGAGAGGCAGGCGGGGGCGGGGGAAGCAGGCTCCCCGCTGAGCAGAGAGCCCCATGCGGGGCTCAATCCCAGGACCCTGAGATCATGACCTGAGCCAAAGGCAGAGTCAGCCCCATTTTCCTCCTGCACCCGGTCACCAAACACCTCTGGGGTGCACGAGATGCCCCATTACGAAACTTCATGGACCCCCATTCTTTTCTTTCAGTCAAGGCTGGGCTTTGGGTGACATGAGAGAGGCACACTCCTCCAGCCCCTCATTGAGAGGGGTGCCCAAAAGCAGGAATCAGGCAAACCACCCCATTAAGAGTGGGCATAGGGTCTGAATGGACATTTCTTTGAAGAAGAGACACAAATGGCCAACAAGCACAAGAAAAGATGCTCAACACCGTTAACCATTGGGCAGGGGCGCCTGGGTGGCTCAGTCGTGAAGCATCTGCCTTTGGCTCAGGTCATGATCCCAGGGTCCTGGGATCAAGCCCTGTTTTGGGGGTCCCTGCTCTGCAGGAAGCCTGCTTCTTCCTGTCCCACTCTCCCTGTTTATGTTCCCCCTCTTGCTGTCTCTCTCTCTCTCTGTCAAACAAATAAATAAAATCTTGTAAAAAATAAAAAATCAGGAGGCAAATGTAAATCAAAACCACACCAAGATACCACCTCCCAGCTACTGGCTGGCTGCCCACAGACAAGCAGTGACAAGTGCTGGCAAGCACGTAGGGAGATTGGAGCCCCCCAATCTTGCTGGTCAGAGTGGGAGAAGGGGTGGCCACCTTGAAAAACAGTTTGGTAGTTCCTCAGTAAGGTAAACATAGAACTACACCACGGCCCAGCAATTCCGCCTCTAGGTCTATCCCCAAGAGAAATGAAAACATATATATACAAAAATCTGCACACAGTTGTGCATAGCAGCATTTTAAGAAAAAAAAAAAGCATTTTATTTATTTATTTGAGAGAGAGTGAGAGGGAACATGAGTGAGATGGAGGGGCAGAGGGAGAGGGACAAGCAGACTCCCTGCTGAGCAGGGAGCCTGATGCGGGACTCGATCCCAGGACCCCAAGAGCATGACCTGAACTGAAGACAGACGCCCAACTGACCAAGCCACCCAGATGCCCCACAGCATTATTCATAATAGCCCCAAAGGGCAAACAACCTAAGTGTCCATAAACAGAAGAATGGATAAACAAAGTGTATATCCATGCACTGGAATGTCGCTCAGCCAGACCTTGGTTTCTAATGCCACGCTCCAGTCAAAAGAGCGGTGGCTCCTCGGAGAAACGGCTGATTCTAGGACTAGAATGGGATCTCTACCAGGTGAGCCCGGAGCACCTTGTCCACGAACCGGGGATGTGCATAAACATACACATGCTGTGTGCTAACGGCGCACGGGCCAACGAAAACTTACTGGTGGCCAAAGACGAAACAATCCGAGTGAAAGAAAGAAAGAGGGAAGGATGATAACCTCAAGTAGGAAAATCCCCTTAAAAATGTAGCCATGAGGGGCGCCTGGGTGGCTCAGTGGGTTAAAGCGTCTGCCTTCAGCTCAGGTCATGGTCCCAGGGTCCTGGAATCGAGCCCCACATCGGGCTCTCTGCTCAGCAGGGATCCTGCTTCCTCCTCTCTCTCTGCCTGCCTCTCTGCCTACTTGTGATCTCTCTCTCTTTGTCAAATAAATAAATTTTAAAAATAGCCATGAGTCCATACTGATACAAATAAACGACTGACTACATAAATGAACGGGGAGAGGGGACAAATCTCCCAGGCAGGATAACTTCTTTCTTTCTTTCTTTTAAGATTGTATTTATTTGGGACGCCTGGGTGGCTCAGTTGGTTGGGCAGCTGCCTTCGGCTCAGGTCATGATCCCAGCGTCCTGGGATCGAGTCCCGCATCGGGCTCCCTGCTCTGCAGGGAAGCCTGCTTCTCCCTCTGACTCTGCCTTACACTCTGTCTGCCTGTACTCGCTCTCGCTCGCTCTCTCTCTGACAAATAAATAAATAAAATCTTTAAAAAAAAAAAAAAAAAAAAAAAAAAAGATTGTATTTATTTATTTGACAGAAATCACAAGTAGGCAGAGAGGCAGGCAGAGAGGGGGCGGGGAAGAAGGCTCCCTGCTGAACAGAGAGCCCGATGCGGGACTTGATCCCAGAACCCTGAGACTATGACCTGAGCTGAAGGCAGCAGCTTAACCCACTGAGCCACCCAGGCGCCCTAGGCATGGTTAATTTCAAATACGTTATGTAGATGCCCCACATTCAGGGAGGTGAGCGGAACTCCTGCTCAAGCTAGGCGGTGCCCAGAAGCCTCCTCCCACGGTTTAGCTGATCTAATTGAATCTCCCAAGAACTCCCTTAGGTGCACCCCATATTGTCTCCATTTTACAGCTGAGGAAACTGAGCCTCAGAGAGGCCAAGTTCTGATGACATGGCTAGTCAAGGGGAAGCTGCAACTCCCCGGGGGAGTCTTGGCCTGTTCCCCGTCTGGCCTATTCCCTACTGTGGGGCCTTGGACCTCACAGGGAATGAGGGGCATAACAGGACTCAGTAAAATTGTCAAAAGGGGGAAAGCGGGAGAGGACGGAAGTAGAGGCTGACCGATCGCATTAGTGACTGAGCAGCATTAGCCACCGCCATGGGGCTGTGTGACTCTGGGCAGCCCCGGGACCTCTCTGAGTCTGTTTCCAGGGTCCCCAGCTGTGAGACAAAGATAGGCTTTCCTGCCTCATCGGTTGATGTGAGGATAAGGTGAGGCCCCTGGTGTGCAGTGGATATGAACCTCGCGCCACACATGTGGGGGTACAAGAAACATTGATTTCTGTTTTCTAGGGACGCCTGGGTGGCTCAGTTGGTTAAGCAGCTGCCTTCAGCTCAGGTCATCATCCCAGCGTCATGGGATCGAGTCCCACATCAGGCTCCTTGTTCCGCAGGGAGCCTGCTTCTCCCTCTGATTTCTGTTTTCTAAAAGGCAGTGCCAGCGTCTAACACAAAGCTGGCAGAAAACACAAGCTTGGCCCTAAGAGTCTCAGGAGTTTCGGGCAGGGGGGACTGGGAAGGGCTGGTCCACAGGTTTTTGCCAGGACGCCCCTCTTCACAAATCAGCATCGACTGGCTGAAATTGGGCAGCTCCCAGAGCCTCCTCCACCCTTTGGGGCCCGGGGACTTTTCTACAGAGACTGCCTGGGTCTGGCTCTGGCAGTGTGGCCCACTCAGGAAGCAGATGCAGTTAGAATCGTCTTGGCCTGTCGTGCAAGAACTAAGCAGACGGGGCAGTGGAAACCCAGCTTGACACGGTGTGGGCACCCACTAAGCCCTGGATCCCAGTGTGGGACAGAGCAGGGAGATCTCCCAGAGGAAGCTCCTGTCTCTAACTCACACACGGCATCCCTATGGGCCTAGCAGGAGTGAGGAGGGTTGGGGGAGGACAGGCCTCTTGGCTCCAGGATCTCCACACCTCCCTTAGCATCCGACCACTTGTCCAGCCCTGAGTCCACCTCTTTGATCAGGGCTGGACACCTTTATCCCTCTGCGGGTTCTCAAGGAGCTCTGTCTGTGCTGGGAGTCCTCTCTCTGCTCCAGACAGGTTGCTGGAAGCAGAAGCCCTGCCTAGCCTTTCCACAGAGGCAGCAAGAACAGGGAAAAGAGAGGAGGAAAATACAGGGAAAACAGAGAGAGAACAGAGCCCAGATCAAGATCTCTGATCCTATCTCTCCACCAAGGCAAAGCGCCTGGCACCCGGGGGCTCCCTTCCTCCTCGGTCTGCATCCAACCACACACTCTAGCAGGTTTTCAGAGCACTTTCCCATCTTCTCCTCGCCCAAGTCACACACAAGTCAGGAATGGAGACTTTTCCAGCTCTAGGACCCAGGGGTGCCCCCCCCCCCAGGGTGACAGGCAGCTCAGTTCAACAGCCCAGTGGTCAGAGGCACTTGGACTGACCCCTCTCCTGGGGACCCTCCTGTGGGCACCTCTCTCCTGTCCTGTGATTCCAGGGGGAGTTACCAAACCCACCCCTCCCCGCTTGACTCCACCTCCCGCTTGACTCCACCCCTGCTTGACTCCACCTCCCGCTTGACTCCACCCCCACTGACTCCACCTCCCGCTTGACTCCACCCCCGCGTGACTCCACCCCCTCTTGACTCTACCTCCTGCTTGACTCCACTTCCCTCCCTAGAATGATTGGCTAAGCAGAGAGGCGCCTGACGCAAATTGAGCCAATCAGAGAGTGCCATCTCCCAAAGATGGACATTCGACAAAACGGACCAATCAGGGTCCTTCCCTGGGATTTCTTTCCTCAAACCAGCCGGGTTTGGGTGCATCCATGTGGGAAGGTGCCCAGGAGAGATGAGGCTCCCTGGAAGGGAGAGACAAAGATGTGCAGGAGAGAAGCCCTGGCCTTGGTCCTCCCCAGCCTTTCCCCAGGCTGTCCCTCCTATGCTCTGGTGACCTGCTCCTTTAGTGAATCCCTTCTGTCCAGCGGGTTTGAATCCCGATTCCGCCCCGCGGCCCATCACAGGCGCTAGAACCGGGAGTCCGAAGCCAGGCCCCACCCACTGGCTCTGTCACCTTTGGTGCGTCGATGAATAGCGCAGGACCTCAGTTTCCCCATCTGAGCCCACACTGGCTTACCGTGCGGGCTGAGTTGTAATAGCAGCCGGCACCCAGGAGGAGCTCAGAAACTCCAGCTTTTCCATCAGGAACGCTCTGGGCTCTACCCACCGAGACCCTCGGAGCCTCTCCCAGAGGTGCCCGTCTGGCATGTCCTTTAGGGCAGCCGCAGTATGGTTGACCTCCTCCTTGGGGAAGGCCGGACACTGACTCTCCTTAGTGACCAGGGCTGTCATAGTCAGGGCTCGGTGTTTTCACACACATGTTACAGCAAGATGGCCCAGTGCCTAAAGCTGGCCTTCCCTAGCAGGCAGTCCAGGACCCAGGGGTGGCTCAGATAGACTCAGAATTGTCTCTTCTCTTAGTGGCTAGCTTTGTTTCGGGGTGCAGCTCACCCCACTTGCACCCCGAGCCGTGCCTGAACCATGCTGGAAAGTGCTCAGGAAGGATGGGGGTTGTGCGCAGTGGCCCAGCTCCTCTTCTCAAGGGTAGCTTCCCTCCCAGGGGCTCCACCTCTCACGCAAACAGCTGTCAGCCAGACCTGTGTCACTGGGGTCAGACAGATCTGCCCAGATTAGCCTGACCTCCCCTGCACCCCGGGTGCCCACAGCTTGGACTGGAGCTGGGAATATCCTGTTTATCCTCAACAACTGGGCTGTGCCAAGGAGACAGTAAGGAACAGCTGTATGGTGGGTTGGTTGAACCATGTCCTCTAAAAAGATAGGTTTGCCCCTCAACCTGGAACCTCAAACTGTGACCTTATTTGGAAATGGGTCTTTGCAAATGTAATTGTTGAAAGATTTCAAGGTACAATCACCCCGGATTTCGGGGGGGCCCTAAATTGAATGACTGGAGAGGATGCAGACGCAGAGAAAGGCCGTGGAAGGTGGAGGCAGGGACCAGAGTGATGTTACCACAAGCCAAGAAACACCAAGGATTGCAGGCCCGGAGAGAGGGGGAGGGAACTTTCTTTCTCAGGGCCTCCAGAGAGAGCCACACCTGATTTCCAACTCCTGGCCCCCTGAACTCTGAAGAGAATGTCCTTCTGTTTAGGGAAGGCAGCCATCCTGCCGTCCTGTGTGACAACCGCCCTAGAAAAGGCCAACCGGCTCCCACAGCGTGCCCACCAGCCATTTGGCTGCGTTCCTAGGAAGCTTTGAACTTGGCTCTGTCTTTGCCCGGGCTATTGCGTGTCTAAGCACATCTCTTTTAGGAAATAACTGGGACAACACAAGGATATATATGCGAGCGTGTCCCCGCGCAGTTTTGTCCAAAGTGGTGAAAAATTAGGAAAGAGCTAGAAAAATTAGGAAAGAGCCGTGAACAGAGCCCGGTCAAATAAATGACCGTCCTCCCTAGCTCCCAGGCAGCTACACGTGGTCCCATGTTCAACATCCAAAGAGCTCATGTAGTCATAGATGGGGGGAAATGTTTCGAAACAGTCTATCTGCACAAAACAGATTCAGTGTAGGAAAAGATCGCTATATTGGACTTCGTTAAAATTAAGAAGTGCTGGTCATCAAAATACAACATTAAGAGGCTTGGGGCGCCTGGGTGGCTCAGTGGGTTAAGGCCTCTGCCTTCGGCTCAGGTCATGATCTCAGGGTCCTGGGATCGAGCCCCGCATCGGGCTCTCTGCTCAGCGGGGAGCCTGCTTCCCTCTCTCTCTGTCTGCCTCTCTGCCTACTTGTGATCTCTCTCTGTCAAATAAATAAATAAAATCTTAAAAAAAAAAAAAAACAACATTAAGAGGCTTATTTCCAAGGCCGGGTGTCCCACGGACGGCTGGGAGACCTTGGGCGAACTGGTTCCGCCTTCCTTGCCCGAGTTTCTCGTGTGCAGAATGAGGAGACTGTCTTCATGAGGTTCGTTCCAGGGAACTCTTCGTGTGGAACCAGCCCCTCCAAAACGTCGCGGTATAAAACAACAAGATTTGTCACTGGCTCACATGTGTGCAATTAGAACACAGCTTGCAGGCGGCGTCTCAGCTCTGCTCAACAGGGGGCGAGAGGATCTGCTTCCAAGATGGTGGGCTCACATGGCTGGCATGTTGGCACACTTGGGGAGGATCTTTGAATCAGCTTCCCCAGAGGCTGCAAATCCAGTAACTGAAGGGCCCCCAGCCCGGAAGCTGATCCGATGAGAGCCGTGGATTTGTTGCAAGAAGCCAGAGATCTTCTGTTGGCAATTAATTCAAATGATGCCAAAACCCAGAACAGATTCTTCCATGGGCTGGATGCCATCCTTGGCCAGCAGTTTGCAACCTTTGTTCCATCAAGATTCTGTCTAGATTCTAGAGGATCCTGTATTTTATAGGTGAGGAAACAGGCCCAGAGAAGGGAGTGATTTGCCCGGGGTCACATGGCAAGAGCCAGATTTTGAAAATCTCTGGTCTAAAGGAAGCAGTATTCTAGGGGGATCGACCCACAGTCCCCTCCCCCCCCCGGATTCACTCCCTGCCCTTCACTGCAAGGCAACCTGAGCCAACAAGGAAGAGGAAAAAACAGATGCCTGATTCCTGGCCCAGGCGGTCATGGGGAGAGCTCAGTTTCAGAAGCAAATAGCCCCAGGTTCAAACTCCAACCCAAACCCCCATCAGCTGTGTGGCAGGTGATCTCTGACAAAGTTCTTCCCTCTCTGAGCCACACCGCCCCCTCCCCATTTAAGATGGGGTATGCCCGGGTAAGGGATGACTTGCTCTCAAGCTTGGGTGGCCCCGTGGTCCACCCACTCCACTGGCTGCGTGGGTTTGGGGCTCCCCAGGCCAGGACTGTCCTTGAATACTCCTCACGGGCTTACCACACAGAGGACCGACCACACCAGCTCCTGTGTCATCATCCTTCCCGTTGCCTACATGAAGATTGTGCCAAAACTGGCGGCTTGGCTTCTAGAACAGGCCTGGTGACCCTGGAGCTGACCTCCTGTTGCCGCAACCCCCTCTACTCCGCCCCTCCCCCCACCCTGCCATCGAAGCACTGGAGCAGGTGACTAGATTCCACCAGTAACGCTTCTGGCCGGGAAGTCGCCCCAGTCCCTGCTGCTTCTCCCACTGCTCCAGAACCCCATAAGCTCTCTCTGTCTCCACATTGCAGATGCCCCAGGAGAGGAATACATGAGCTCCCAACAGATCATTCCAGGGCCTCTCCAGACACTCAGCTAGGGGTGGGGGGAGGCAGGTGATCTGGCAGCTTTGGACTCCCCCAGACCCTTTCCAGGGCCCTGCAGTCCAGCTAGCCCCTCCAAGGCAGGAATGAACTGGGGGACCTAATGTGGCCGGTGATGCCTCCCAGGCACTGCTGTGCAGACCCCCAGCGCGCCCTAGCCCTGTGTCCCTCCTTCCCTGTCCCAGGGCCACACTCTCCTCCTTGGGCCTGGCCCCTGCTGAACTACAGGTGCCCAACCCCATTGCCTCTCAGGCCTTCCCTGCCCCCTCCCACAGTGCCCCAAACTTACCCTCCCCCATGCCAGTCCAGAAGCGCTGCGCCACCTTCCTGAGCTGCTGGGCCTCAGGCCCCATAGGTCCTGCCACCTGAATGTTCTTTTCATCCCCTGACCATTGGCCCGAACCTCCTGACATGTCACTGGCCACCGCAACTGTCCCCGGATGGGTCCTTGACCTTTAGCTTTGCTCACCTCTGCCCAAGCTCCTGCTGCCCCATAGCCAGAGGGAGCTTTTTCTTTCTTTCTTTCTTTCTTTCTTTTTTTTATCTTTAAGTAAGCTCTACACCCAACATAGGGCTTGAACTCACGACCATGAGGTCAAGAATTGCATGCTCTACCAGCTGAGCCAGCCAGGCGCCCCCAGAGGGAGATTTCTAGAACTGTTTGGCCTTGACTCTCCAAACTTAAGCCCCTCCCCCAGGGCTGTCAAATACTTTCAGAAGGACAACACCTCCCGGGCCTGCAGGCCCCAACTTCACCGGCCTCACTTCTTGCATTGGATAACATCTGCCACACGTGTTTTAATTCCCTACCTCTGAGTTTGAAAATTATTGTTTCCCTGAAAACAATTAAAATTAAAATTGAACTGGGTGTCATGCTTTTTTTTTTTTTTTTTTTCCGATTTATTTATTTATTTATTTGACAGGCAGAGAGGCAGGCAGAGAGAGAGGAAGGGAAGCAGGCTCCCTGCCGAGCAGAGAGCCTGATTCAGGGCTCAATCCCAGGACCGCAGGATCATGACCTGAGCCGAAGGCAGAGACAACCCACTGAGCCACCCAGGTGCCCCAGGTGTCATGTATCTTAATTGGCAGACTTTGAGTCAGTTCAAACATCCCAGACATCATGAGGGTTTAGTATTATTTTTAGTGTGTGTTTTAAGTGCTTTATTTGGGACATTCTTATACTCAAATCATTATTCATGGTTTAGCTGAAATTCACATTTAATCAGGCATCCTGTATTTTTATTTGCTAAATCTGACAACCTAGGTCCTGCACAGGTCACAGGGACCAGGGTATTGTCGGGGGTCAGAGAGCCCCAACCTGGACCCTGAAATTCTGCCCCGCAGTCAACCTGAAAGCTTCGTTTCCAAACTCCTACCCTGGTCTGTGGAAGGCGCTGAAAACTGCTGCCCACTTCTCTCCTCATTGTGGGCCTCAGTTTCCTCTTCTATAAAATGAAACTAAAGTTTTCTCCACCCTGTCTCTCAGCCCCTCCCCAGGATCAAACACCTGAGTGGGGTAGGGAATCCTCAGGGACAGCGGACAGCGTGTGCCCAGAAGGCAAACCGGGCTGTGAGGAGTTTCTGTTCTTTGGCTCCTTGGATCTTAAAGAATGATTAGGACAAAGGTCTTTTTTTTTTTTTTCCTTTCTTTCCAAGGCAACTAGGAAACCGGTTAAACCGCCATGATGATCCTTGATTCAGGCAAGGAGCTTCGGCAGATGAGAAAACCAAGGTGGGGGATGAGGACCTTCGGATCGCACGGAAGTTACGGGATTGTCGGCGGACCCCGCAGCGCACACCAAGCGAACCGTCTGTCCCCTGCCCTCTGACCCAAAGGAGACTAAGAGATCTGCCGAGTAAACGCCACCCTGAACCTGGGATTAGAGCCTGAGCCAGAAAAAATAATAGCTGGAAAGGACATTATAGGGGCAGCTGGGGCAGTTGGACTGGGGTCTGGGGACGACGAGGTCACAGTGTTGGGTCCGTGTTCAGTTTCCTGAATTGGATCATGTCACCGTGGTCTGTAAAAGAATGGCGTTGTTCTCAGGAGAAATGCGGTCAAGTGTTCAGAGGTGGAAGGTCACGGATCGGTGACTATAACTCTCCAAGGTGCGGCAAAAGAAAACAGCTGGGCGGGGCGCCGGGGTGGCTCCGTGGGTTAAAGCCTCTGCCTTCAGCTCGGGTCATGATCTCAGGGTCCTGGAATCGAGTCCTGTATCAGGCGCTCTGCTCATCAGGGATCTTCTTCCTCCTCTCTCTCTGCCTACTTGTGATCTCTCTGTCAAATAAATAAATAAAATCTTAAAAAAAAAAAAAACAGCTGGGAAAGAAGGAGGGAGAAAGAGAGGGACAGAGAGGTCAAATGATGACCGTTGGTGACGCTGCTAGTTCATCCCACTGTTCTTTTTTTGGTAAAGATTTTATTTATTTGTGTGTGTGTGTGTGTGTGTGTGTGTTTATTTAGAGAGCATGAGCAGGGGCTGGGGCAGAGGGAGGAGAGAGAGAAAACCTCAGGCAGACTCCCTGAAGAGCAGAGAGCCTGACGCAGGGCTCGATCTCATGACCCCCACATCAGAACCTGAGCCAAAATCAAGAGTAAGCCACCCAGGCGTTCCCTCGTGGTACTATTCTTGCAATTTCTCTGAACACTGGGTATTTTTCCAAGTCTGAGGGCCCCCGAAAAAAAAAAATCAGAAGTAGAAGTGGTTTTGAGGCACTGTGCCCTCCCCGACACCCGCAGCCCAAGGTTTCTCAGAGGAGGACCCTGAAAGGGGAAGGCCTGAGCCTGTCACACCGTGAATGGCAGTTAAACCTACCATCTCGGTTTGAGTCTCAAGGGCAGGAGGGGGCCACCTAGTCAATGTCAACCCTGCTCTTTTCTGTGTGCCCCACATTCTCCCCAACACTATGGTTCCTCTTTAGACCTGCAGAGGTGAGCAGCTCCCACAGAGTCTATCCCTCTCTCTCCAAAGGAACAGAGCCACAGCTCCCTCAAACCGCATTGTCTACCACCCCTGAACGGACATCCCATCTCCCAAGATGCACGCAGGATCAGACAGGAGGGAGACGAGGGGAGCCCAGAGAAAAGGGGACAAGAGTCATAATGGTGGTCCCCTGGAAAGCAATAGGCACTCAGCCATTGTAAGCGTATCTAAAGGAAGGAACTCTTGGGAGTCGAGGCCCAGATTATTAAACTGGGCAAGACAGGTGCACCCGGACAGGTGCACCCAGTCCCTTTTCTGGGCTGGGGCAGCCGGAGGACAGGATTGCTAGGCCTGGGGCCCAAGCCAGCTGGATGGTGTGGCTACAAGGGGTCTCTGGGGATATTGGAGTTGGCACTACCTAGGGCTCAAACAAGTGTCCAGATCATATGGGTGTCCCAGGCAGACAAAAATCTGCCCCTAGTTTTGGCTTCAGCTTCAATTTTTGTCCACTCATGTACCAGGTCTGGCCTCCCCAAACTCATGTGTAGCCACGGACTGTGGTCTCACTGGCAAGCCGGAGCCAACACCCATGTGAGGCCGGGCCTGGCAGGTGAGTCGCTTTCCAGAGACACTTACAGATGTAACTAGGAGTGGAATCTCTTTTTGTGCTTTACATACTGACGTGTGTTACTGAGTTGAGGTGTAAACACAGACAGGATTTATTACAGTGAAAGCAAAACGCTTCAACGATTTGTGTTGATTATGAACACTGTTAATTTTATATACAGAAAAAATGAAGAGGTTCCGAGAGATAAATAAAGAGAAGTGGAGAGTTAATAAAATCCTACGAAAGGCGGTAATAACATGACGACTTCAGGAGGAAGGCTATTTCCTTCTTGAGTCTACAAAGACATCTAATAATTTAAATAATACTACAAGACAGAAAAATAGATTGTCTTAATTCTGATTTTGTGGGACTGTTTGCTGGACTAGCATTTATAGCCTTAGTCTAAATGGTACTTAAGTTTTGTTTGTGTATTGAATGCCAGTTAAGGGATGGATCTTTCGAGGAAAATCCCTGTGTGGGAATTCTTCCTAGCTTGTGAGGATGGCTGACCGAAAGGAGAAAGCCAAGTCAGTCACCTCCAGATTTCACAAGGAGAGCGACCTCCAACATCACATGTCCACATTTGTGATAATCATCGTCATTAAGGGATACGAAGAAAACCAGAAGTGACTGGGGAAAACAAGAGGTCAGGGGTCATCTGCTCCCGGGCCTCAGTGGAAGGCGTCTGTGGACAAGGGCGCTTATCCTAAGAAGGACCTACCCGTGGGAAGTTACTGGCTGCACACTCTGAAGACAAGCTTTCTGATTTGATTACTTCCTTCATAATATTAAAATTGTGTTCAGTAAGGGGGCACCGGCCTGGCTCAGTCAGGGGAGTATGCAACTTTTGATCTCAGGGTCCTGAGTTTGAGCCCCATGCTGGGCATAGATTACTAAAAAAAAAAAAAAAGAAAAAGAAAATTGAGATCAATAAGACAAATTATACCTGACTGATCTGCTGTGACATTCACCCTTAGATCTGTTTCTCTGTCCCTCCCTCCATGCTGTCCCGTTGCCTTTCAAAACCAGCCCTTCTCTCCCCCACATGCCTAAATCCTCCCCACATTTACCCCCGTCGCTGTGCCCTCCACCCAGGTCCCCACACTGCCTCATCCTGGCTTTACATAATCTCATTGTGCCCCCTGGTCCAGCTCCGGGCACAGTGAGCCTCTGGTGTTTGCGACCCGGTGTCTGTTCACCTTGCTTCTACCTCCAGGTTCTGTCCAGCTCCTTCTGCCTGGAAGGCCGAGTTCTTCTCTGCCTGGACAGCATCACATTGCAGGGACATGGGGCCGGCAGCCTGAGCAGTCAGACTAACAGAAGCTCACATCCCACAGAAGCTCACTTCTGAGTCCAAGGCCGTTCCAGGAGGCCAAGGCCAGAGAGCCTCCCTGGAGCCAGCATGGGCTGTTCAGCTCACTCTTCCAACAAGTATTTACTGAGCAGCCACTATACCCCTGGGGACTCCTGATTTTGGCTCAGGTCGTGATGGCAGGATTCTGGGATTGAGCCCCATCAGGCTGTGCGCTCAGCGTGGGGCGGGGCAGGCCAGAGGATCCCGCTTGAGAATTCTCTCCCTCTCCCTTTCTAATAAATAAATCTTAAAAAAAATAATAATAATAAGTCTTGCCCTCAGGGAGCCCACAGTCCCCTGGGATGCAGTGGGCCTGGGGACAGGCCACCCCAGGAGGGAACACAGTGGGATGACTTCAGCGGCAGGAAGAGCTATTTGGCCTGCGGCCAAACAGTGAGCGGGGGCGGCCCTAAGGCAGCTGGGGACAGTGTCCCGTTGAGAGGGAACAGCGGGATCAAAGGCCGGGAGGGGGACGCAGCGAAGCAGTGTCAGGACCGGGAAGGCCCGTGAGGCCCAGCGCCGCGCTAGGTGCCCCGGTCCGACTTTAGGCCAGGCGTGGCCTGGCCGCTTCCGGATTTTCTGTTCCGGATCCCGTCGAGGAGGGGCGCCACCTTCCCTCTTTCTGGTGACAAAAGGGACCCAGAGAAGGCCGACGTGCGACTCCAGGCCGCCCCGCGGGCCGGAGCCCGGCTGCGCGCTCGCACCGAGACCCCAACGCCGCCGCCGCCTGGGGCCGCGCGGCCCCGCCCCCCGCCGAGGTGACGCGACCGGGGGGCGGGGCCTGGGCGCGGCGGCCCGACTGTCTCGGCAGCGGCGGAGGAGCACCGTGCGGCGCCACGATGGGGGCCCAGCTGAGCACGGTAGGCGGGGAGGGGCGCGGGGGCCGCGGGGACGGGGCGCGGGGGGCCGCGGGGACGGGGGGCACGGGGACCCCACCCGGCCCACCCCGCCCCGCGCGTGTCCCGCGGGAGCCGCGACTCACGCCCCGGCCCTCCTCCGTCCCCGGGACCCAGCTCTCCTGACCCGGGTGGGGGGGCGTGCGGGCGGCGGGCTCCGGGGGCGGGCACCCGGCTGACGGACACTGGACGCCCCGCCCGCTCGCCCGCATCCCACCCCCCCCTCCATCCCGCCTGGTCCCGCCTGGTCCCGCCCGGTCCCGCCCTGTGCAGGGAGGAGCGGGCTGCGCCTGAGCCCTGCGAGCGAGTGCGGGTGGGAGAGGGTGTGGCAGGGAGAGTTGGAGTGTGACCGAGTGTGCCGGTGAGCGAGTGTGAGTGTGGATGGGAATGAGTTTGAGAGCGCACGTGTGTGGCTGAGTGTGAATAAATGACACGACGGGGTGACGTGTGGGTGTGCACGAGAGTGCGTGGCACTGTGAACGCACACGCGTTTGTGCGTGCAACTAGGCGGCTGGTTGAATATATGAAGTGACTGGGTGTGAAGTGTGAGTGTGCACGAGAGTGAGCGTGAATGGGCATGCGTTCGAGGGTGCAGAGGTGTGGCTGAGCGTGAATCCATGGGCCGGGCGTGGTGGCCAGTGTGCGTGTGGAGGTGTGTGGCCGAGCAGCCTGTGTGGCTGAGTGAGCAGGCGGGAGTGAATGTGTGTGAGAGCGTCTGAGAGCACGTGGGCGTGGGAGTGCCGTTGGTGTGCACTCTCTCTTGGTGGCTGGGTCTGTGGCTTCTTGGGGCCTCATTGACTCCGCGGCACCCTAGTCTGGCTGGAAGGGGCCCTGCGGGGCTGCCCGGCTGGGCTCGCCTCCGGCTCCCCGGGTAAGGCTAGAAGCTGACTGACTTGTGAGCGGCATTTCACAGATGAAGAAATGCAGCTCACACTTGGTCACCTGCCGATGCCTGGCAGGGCCTGGATTTGTGGGCTCCAAAGTCCACCATCCTGCTGTCCCTTTTGGACTGGCGCAGGGCCTCCCCAGCCCCCCACGCCTCTGCCCTTGGATTTCTCAAAAGCCCCCACGGTGGGGCTGGGGCCGTGTGCTCCTTGAGAAGGCTGTAGCCAGAGGGCAGCTGCCCAGATCCCTGCACACACTGTGGTCCCCGGTGCTGGCTGGACATGGGGAGCAGGCCACAGGCCACAGGGCTGGCACTAAGGACGAGGCGCAGGACCGCTTGCCTCCACCGCCGTCCCCACCCCAGGCGCCCAGGGTTTGGAGGGTGCCTGCCTCCTCCCTCTGTGAGGGCTCCTCCTCATGAGGCCAAAAGGCCTCTTGGCCTGAAGTTGTGGCCCAGCCCAGGACTCTGGGGGACATTCAGACCGTGCAGCAGCCTTGCCCGGGGCGAACCCATGGGCATTACTCAGCTGCAGAGGAACGTGCTCCTCGACCCCTGACCCCCACCCCGGCTGTTTACCTGCTGTGCTTCTCACCTTCTGGCTGCTGGTGGTAGGATTTGTCACTGCGTCCCCAGCGTCCCCAGCGTGTGGCTGCTCCATCCATTTTTGCTGAAGAGCCAAGGCTCCCTGGCAACCGCCTTGTGGGGGCAGAGCCCTGTCTGGGGATCAGGAGACTCAGTAACTCCTCGGCCTCCTCTGCCCAAGGAGCCCTCTGAGCACTGAGCTGTGCTGGGGACAGGGAGCCGCCATCCCGGATGGCAGGCCGGTCCCCCTACATGCCCCCCCCCCCCGTGGCTGGGCAGGGATGGCCCCTTCCTTGTTTGCCCTGCTCGGATTCCCGCTTAGCCCGAAATACCCACCGCAGACCCTAGCTAGGCCTCCTGGGCTCAGGCTCTACAGGGTCTGCAGGGGGCTGGCTCCAGCTCTGCCCAGCAGACTGCTCGGGGCGCCTTATCTGGGACATGCAGGCTCCGCAGGAAGCCTCCTCCCGTGCTCCAGCCCCCCCACCCCCGGTTCAGGGGTTGGCTCCAGAGTCTAGTCAGCCACCTGGGGGGAACACTGGGGGACTGGCCAGCCATCTAGGACTGTGGCTCCCCTGTCCCCAGCTCAGCCATTGAGTGCTCAGGGGGCCCTGACAGGCTGCCATCACAGGTAGAGTCCCAGGCTTTCCACTGCCCCCCCCCCCCAGCTCTCTGCCTAGTCTGTGGCCTTCATCCCTGGCCCCAGGAGAGCAGGGCTGTGTCTTCTCTGCTGAGAGCCCCATTGCTGTCCCCCTGCCCCTCCTCCCGCGTTCCCTTCCCCCACAGCTGCGAGCCAGGAGCCCCCCCTGCAGAACTTCCTCCACCCCCTCCCACTTCCTTCCACTTCCTGAGAAGGAGGCCAGGAGGGAGGTGGACACCCAGATCCCTGCAGGACAGCTGGTGGGCGACAAGGCAGGTAAGCCTCTAAGCCTTGGCACAGGGAGCTGGCGCCTGGGGAGGGCTCACCCTGCTCCCTCAGACCTAGCCCGGGTAGAGTGGATGGCATGTCTGGTCCCAGTAGGGAATTCCAGGGGCTGAGCAGCAGGGTGGGCTGCCCTGGGGAGGGTGGCGGAGTGGGGGGCTACCCAGCCCCTCAGCAGTGGTGGGTGTGCTGGGCGCTCCCTGGAGACATCCCGGGACTTTGGCTGCTCCTTCCCCTCTCCCCCTCCTGTGTCAGCAGAGGTGAGGAGAGGCAGGTGGAGGATTCCCTGAGGGGCAGAGCACAGCCCCGGAGGGGCATCAGGTCAAGGTCTGGGAGGCAGGCACCTGTCTCCCAGACCCCCCCCCCCGCCCCCCAGTGGCTGTGGTGACCTGGTTGTACGCGTGGGTACATGTGTGTGTCTGTGTATGAGCAGCTCGGCTGAGCGGGAGCTGGGGTGGGGCCTTGGGCTCAGCCATCTGCCTTCTGTTTCCTCTGGCCACTGCGTGCAGGGGTGGGAGCAGTGGCCTGCGCTGGGTGTGGGGGCGCCCGGCAGAGCACATTCTACTCCCAAGTTGCGGGAACAGAGCATCCCTACCCCTTGTGAATCTGGGAAAGCCTTCCATTTTTGGGAGCTGAAGTCTTTACCTTTCCACTGTACCCTTTCCCCTGGCTGTGTCTGTCTTCCCACTGGCTTGAGTTCCTCAGGGGCAGGGTCCCGTGGCTTGTGTCCCCCGAATCCGGCACAATTCTGGTGTGAGGTGTGCTTCCTGGGGTTTATGGCCTGAAGGACTGACAGCCCACAGCTGCCTCCCCGGATAGGAAGGTGTAGGCTTGCAAACCCACCTCTGCTCTCTCGGGGCCACACGGGGCCCACGGGCACAGAGACTGTTGTACAGTGACTCAGGGCGTGGACTTGAGTCAGATGCCTGGGTTCAAATGCTGGCCCTTGGGCCAGGTCTGTCGTCCCGGCCTCTGCTTCCTTGCCTGGTTGGGAGTGGTAATAGCTCCGGTCTCTGGGCTTACAGGGTTATGAGAGATAATTAGGTGCTCTATGTAGCCCCGTCACGGGGAGTGGGGACTAGAAGGAAGGCGGATGACATTTGTCTACTGCCCATGGGAGCAGCTCCTTCCGGGCCCAGGGCACTGATCCTTCCGGACCTCTGGAAGGCGGCTGTGCCCAGCAGGGTGGGAGCAAGGGTCCTAGCCACCTTGGCCTGTGCTCTGTGAAGGGCTGTGGGTTTTTCAAAGGGACAGGGTAAGCGGGTGCCCTGAGCTTGCCCAGGATGGACCTGGCCTCTTTCCCTGGTTCCTGAAACTTCCAGACAAAATAAAGGGAGTCAGAGAACGGCCTGGGGTGGGGGTGGGCCCTGGATTTTTTTCCACAAATATTTACCAAGTGTCTCTGGGGGGGGGGTGTGCCGTGGTGAGGAGACACCCAGATGTCTACCTCCTGGGGTTCCTGCTCTGGGGTCTGCTGTGGCACGTCAGCTGTGACCACACACGGGCCGTTGGAGCGCAGGCTGGCATCCGTGGTCCCCGAGGCTGGTACCTGGCCTCTGGAAGGGCTCTGCGGGGGCTGCAGCCTGTGTTCAGGACTTGCCTTCGGAGCTGTTGACCTGGGATCTTTGTCACAGCCAGTGTTTGTGGGCTTGGGGCAAGTGAGCGATAAGTGACAGAGAATTGGGGACCCAAGCCCAGACTCTACCCGGGCCTCGACGCCTCCGTTTCCTCATTTGTCACATGAATGCGGTGGGCCCGACTCTCACGGACTGCTGTGGGTCAGTGAGGAAATGCAAGGGAAGGCCTTTTGCCAATTGCAGAGCGAGCTGCAGGCCCAGGGGGTCTTGTGTTATCAAACTTGGCCAAGGTCTGGGGAGAATAAACCTCCAGGGAGCCCCAGACCCAACTCCAGCTGGCCGTTACGGTCATTTCAGTCCATCTGCAGGGCTCCTTCCAATGGGGATTTCCTGCTAATGTAAGTTCACTCCACTCTCTCCCTAAACAGTGCTCCCAAAAGATAGGGCTTCTCTGATTGACTGGGAGGGGCTTGCGGATTCTCCCCACCCCCACCGAGTTTGCAGAGGGGAGCAGGGGCTGTGGAAGTCCACTGAGGGCCAGATTAGCTAGGTAGGGCCAGTCAAGGAAGATTTGATCTTTGACCTGGGCTCGGAAGGATCAGTAGGAGTTTCCTGTCTGGATGAGGGAAGAAGAAGGGTGATTGGGGCAGAAGGAAGACTGTGCAAAGGCCCGAGGCAAGAAGGGCTTTTGGCCAGAGCTGTAGCCATACAGTAGGAATGTAGGCGGGGGGGGGGGGGGGGGGGGGGGGGGGGGGGGGGGGGGAGGGAGCCATCGCGGGTGTTTGAGGAGGGACTGGGGGCCCCATCGTTGGCTTGGCAGTTGGGGCCTCATTGTGGGAGGCAGGATATGGGACAGTGGTGGGTGGGATTCGGGCCTCGGGCTCTGTGGCCAGGGCACTGAGAGGGCACCTGTCCTGGCCTGGGAAGAGCTAGACGGGCCTGGTGCTGAGTCCTGGCTTCTCCCCTGACTTGCTGTAGGACCGACCACAGGGAAGTCACTTGAGGAATAGGGACAGTTATATCCCTTGTGAGTGTGGTTCTGAGAATTGGCTTTGGTGCAGTTGGGGCGAGATACGGCCCTTCTCTGGGTCTGTTTCCTTATCTGTGACCTGGTGATGAACACGGTGCCTGCGGCCTGAGGCCGAGAGGAGGAGTAGTACCGCAGGTTGCTCCTGTGTCGTTCACTGGGCAGTCCCAGCTTGGGATCGGTTGCCCCACCAGCCCTGCGTGAGGCCTTTTCCCATCATCCCCCCGCCCAGTCCCCCCTACCTCCCACCCTCCAGCCCCCCCCCCCCGCCCCCAGATAGGACGTCCTCTTGTACTTGAGGAGGGCAGGGCCTAGAAAGGCTGAGGTTCTCCCCCTGAGGTCCTGAGCTGGGGTTTCAGACCTGGGCCTCCTGACCCCCCAGTCCAGGGCTGCCCGCCAGGCCCCTTAATGAGTCCCAGGATGGGTGAAACACTGTGTGCTGTCTGGGATATGGTGGGGGCTGGGTAAATGGGCAGTGGCCAGAGACCCCTGCCTGGTGGCCCCAGCCCCTGCTGTGATGGGTGGGGTTGGAGAAGAGAGCCCTGGCTGGCTCTAGAGAGCCTTTCCTTCAGACCCATTAGTCACAGACCAGAGCCTCTGTGGGGTGGGGCCTAGGCTGTACCCAGCCTGGAGGCCCTGCCTGGGAGAGAGGCCCATTGTTCTAAGCCCAAACAAAGGGCCTGAAACCTTAGCAGCCACAAGGTAACTTGAAGCTGCTGGGCCGGTTCAGGGAACAGGGGCCATGGTGCTTCTGCCCTTCCTTCACCCGGGTATTCCATCTCCCTGCTGGCAGAGGCCCACTGAGGGCGGCAGGACAAAGTTCCTGTGTGTGCACCCACATTCCTCTGTAACCTGGACACCCCCATCTCAGCTCATATCCCGGCTCCCCCAGAAGGCGAACAGAGCAGTCAGTCAGTCTTTCTTCTACAGATGAGAACACTGAGTCTCCAAGAGGCCTCAGGTACTCAGCCAGAGCACCCTCCCTGGGTCCATAGAAAGTGGAGAATCCTGGATAGAAAGTGGAGAATCCTGGCAAGGCGTCTAGGAAGCCAGGGAGCAGCGGGGTGGGCCTTGGGAGGCGAGGTCCTCTCTCACCAGCCACTTCCAGGATGAGTCCCAGGATGGGTTATTACGCTCCACAGAATATGCTACCTCAAGAAGCTGTGTAATCGAAGGACTTGGCTTTGAGCTTCCTGGCAGTCAAGGCAAAAAGGGGAACTTGTATGGTGATGATAAGGAGAACACATGATCATTTGCTGAGAGAACTAAAGTTAGGGAGGTGTGTCCGTGATGGCTAGAGAACAAAAATGTGAGCCAGCTTTCTGGAGAAGCAGTGTGGACTTTTGGATCTCAGCCTCACTGTTCGAACCACCAGTGTGGGCTCCTCCCCACCCTACACCCACTTTTTATTTTGAAATAATTTCAAACTTACAGTAAAGTTGCAATAATGTGTGAATTCCTGTATACTTTTTGCTCAGACGGACCTTGTCCCTCATGTAGTTAACGATTACTGTATTTGCGTTATTGTGGGTGTGTGTATATTTCATTATTATTTAACTATTTAAGAGTAAGGTATAGGTACAAAGCCCCTTTGCCCCTAAATACTTGAGTGTGTATCTCCTAAGGACAAAGGCATTCTGTTGCCTTATTACAGGATAGTGATCGATTCAGGAAAGTGACATTGATGCAGTGCTCTTCTACCTTTTTTTTTTTTTTAAAGATTTAAGATTTTATTTATTTATTTGACAGAAGAGAGAGAGAACACGAGCACAAGCAGGGGGAGTGGCAGGCAGAGGGAAGGGGAGAAGCAGGCTCCCCACCTAGACCCCATCGTAGGACTGGATCCCAGGACTCTGGGATCATGACCTGAGCTGAAGGCAGATGCTTAACCGACTGAACCACTTAGGCGCCCCTGCAATGCCCTTATCTAATCCATGGGCCTTAATTCAGATTTCACCAGTTGTCTCAATATTGCCCTTTGTAGGGGCGCCTGGGTGGTTCCGTGGTCGAGCATCCCGATTCTTGATTTCAGCTCAGGTCATGGTCACGGAATGGGTCATGTCAGGCTCTGTGCTCTACGGGGAGCCTGCTTGAGATTCTCTCCCTCCCTCTCCGCCTCTCCCCTGCTTGTGCGCGCGCGCTCTTTCGTCTCTCTTTGCTTCAGATAATAAATAAATCTTAAAAAAAATATTGCCCTTTATAGTTGTTTTATTTCTGGCCCAAGATTATAATCCAAAGCCACGCATCACGTTCCAGTGCTCTGTCTCTTTGGCCTCTCTCTCGGCTTCCTAGAACTGTAAGAGTCACCGAAAACTGGCATAAGACAGCAGACATGATTCTCTCACACTTCCCGAGGCCAGAAGTCTGAAATCAGTGTGCTGGCAGGGCCCCTCTCTGGAAGTCTAGGGGAGGGTCCTTCTTGTCTCCCTACTTCCCGTGGTTGTCAACAACGTTTAGCTTCCTTGGCTGTTGGCCACCTCCCTCCAGTCTTTGTCTCTGTCTTCAAGTTCACTCTGAGTCTTCTTTCTCTTATATGAACACTTGTCATGGGGTTGGGGACCCACCGGGATAATCCCAGATACTTAGCCCCACATCCTTAGCTGGGTTGCATCAACAAAGGTCCATTATTGGTCAGGTTGCGTTCCCAGGATCCGCGTGGGTATGTCTTTGGGGGCCTCTGTTTAACCCACAAGAGCTTCCTTTAATGAGGACCAGTTCTCTGACCTTCCTTTGTTTTTTTTTTGTGCCATTTTTGAGTTATCCTGGGGAATGGCCCTTACTGTTTCCCTCGTGGTTAGAGGCAGATGAAATGATCCTATTTCACAGTTGGAGAAACAGCTCTGAGAGGCCGAGTGATTTGCCCTGGGACAAAACCAGCTAGAGAGGATGGGTGACCAGTTGTTAGCTTCTGTAAGGCTCTTCTCCCCAAGTAAACCGAAGTGCAGTGAGCTATCTGGCCAGGGAATTTGGGTTTTGTGTTTTTTAACCGGTGCTAGGTGGCACAGTCAGTTGAGTGTCCGACTCTTGGTTTTGGCTTGGGTCGTGATCTCGGGTTGTGGGATCGAGCCCCGTGTCGGGCTCTGTGCTCAGCATAGAGTCTGCTTGGACCTTACTCTCCCTCTCCCTCTGCTGCTCCACCGTGTGCTCAAGTCTCTCCCCATCATAAATAAATAAATCTTAAAAGTAAGTCTACTTAAAAGATAGATAAAAATCTAACCATCTTTTAGGGTGTTTGTGAGGTTGAGTTGTGGGGGGTAAGGGGCTGGCAAGGGGGAGCCTCTCAAGGTCACGTAGGAGAGGGAGCATGGGCCAGATGTTTAAGAGTGTGACTGGGGAAGCCAGTGGACTCAGGTTCACATTGTAGCTCCCCACCCGCCTGCTGTGGGACTCTGGGCAAGTTGGTTCACCTCTCTGAGCTGCTTGCTCATCTGTAAAGTGGTGCTGAACAACCATGTAGGGCTCATCACGGTTCTGGGCAGTAGACTCTCTGAGTTTCAGGGGTCCTTGCAAATCATCTGGTCCAATTCATTTCAGAGAGGGCAAGGGAATTAGCCAGGATCACACAGCCAACAAGGAGCAGAGCTCTCCATGCCCAGTTCAGTGCCTCAGCTGTCCCTCAAACCTGAAGGCAGAACTTCCGGGCTCAGGACGAGGGAGCAGAGAAGTTGACTAAAGGAAGGGAAAGAGGGAGGGAGCACAGATACTCAGTGCCCAAGATTAAGCACAATTACTTGAGAACTTTACTCTGAGCTTCCTGGCAGCCAAAGTGAAAAGGGACACATGCTCTGTTATGTAGCTTTCTTTGTCCTGGTTCCTCTGGGAAATGGAGCTTTGCCAGTGACTTAGAAATATAGCAATAGGTTTCATGTGCCTGGGTTTTGTAACTTCTCCCAGCCGGCACCAAAGTGGATGCCAGGGTTCCCTGGATGAGGGTGGTGGGGAGAGGGTGCTCCTGGCAGAAGGGACAGCATGAGCAGAGGCCTGGAGGTGTGAACCAACTGTTGTGTTTGCGGGAAGGGCAGGTGGCAGGCCAGCTGACCTCGTGGCTCTCTCCCTGTCATTTCAGTTGGGCCACGTGGTCCTGTCCCCAGTCTGGTTCCTCTACAACCTGCTCATGAAGCTGTTCCAGCGCTCAGCCCCGGCCATCACCCTTGAGAGCCCGGACATCAAGTACCCGCTGCGGCTCATTGACAAGGAGGTGAGGGCCTGACACCCCAGGCTTGCAGCATCCGGGCCACAGAGGCTCCTTGCCCTCCCTCTGGCCCCGCAGAGCTTCTTGGCGCCTGCCCTGTGCTCAGGGAACAAGTTCCTCTCCCCCCGAAATAGATCCTGTTGTCTGCCCATTTTTCAAATGGGGAAATTGAAGTGATGTCCCCTTCTAGGGCTACTACCAGTAAGCAGGCAGAGGGGCTCGAACTCAGGTCTCTGACCACAGAGCCTGCTCTGCAAACCACACTCTTTCCCACAGAAGTCCAGAGCAAGCGGACCCCTCAGGACTTTGGGATCTAAGCGCCCATTTAACAGGTGGGAAAACAGAGGGCAAGAGAGGAGTGGGGGGCATTGGAGGTCACACTGTGAGTTAGGGGTAGAATGAGGACTCAGGCCTGACCCTGCCTTGGTCCCAGGTGCTTCTCATCCCAGTGCCCCTTTCCTTAAAGCAAACGACTCCCCCCTGCCTCCAGGTCGCCTTCTCTGAGCCCTGCTTGTGGGACCCTGGTACTTTCTGCCTCTGTGCAGATTCGTGATCTTGTGGTCATCTGCCCCCTCTGGAAGGCTCACTCTTGCCCTCCTGTTTGACCCTTTCCCTTTTCAAAGATCTGATCATGATTTAAAACCATCCTCTCCTGCCTTTGCCCCGCCTCCCTACAGCAGCTGCTTTTCTCTCTCCTCTCCCTCACCAGAGCCCCTCCCTGGTGCTATTTCTGGCCACCGCAGCTGCCTCCAAAGGGTGTGACAGGGAGAACTGAGTCATGGAGTGGAGAAAGTCACCTGCCAGGCCCTGGGCCCTGCCCCGTCTCCACCCTGAGCTCCACACCAGTCTGAGGCCCCTTGAGGCTCAGAACCGGGAGGTCACAGACAAGTCAAAAGCCAAAGAGAGGAAAAAGAAAAAAAAAATCACCACTTCCCAGAAACTTGTATGAGGCTTTATCTTTTCAATATGTTTTATATATATTTTAACCATTTTAATTCCAGAAAGAACGTGTGGCTTATATGTGCCCACTATAAACATTCTTTGTTGAGTATTAACACCCCCTCCATGCCGCCTCCATACGGAGGGTCCCCTTCACGGGCCGTGCGAGCCTTTTCCTGGGCATCCCGTTCATACACGTGTGATGTGTGCAGTTTTAGGCGTGTGTATACTTACTGTCACTTTTTTAAGAATCTAATTTTTTTCACCCAGCCATACAACACGGACACCTTACCACGTCTCATCCAAATTATTTTTGACCACTGTCTAGCATTTCCCCATAGCGCAGTCACACAGTCGACCCGCCAGTCCCTTTTGATTGTCCGAAGCAGTTAAATCTGCTCCTTCCCCCGCTAGAGCCTAGTGGTGGCTTTTGGGGGTCAGCGGCCGGGTCCGCTTTTTTTTTTTTTTTTTAAAGATTTTATTTATTTATTTGACAGAAATCACAAGTAGACGGAGAGGCAGGCAGAGAGAGAAAGGAAGGGAAGCAGGCTCCCTGCTGAGCAGAGAGCCCGATGCGGGACTCGATCCCAGGACCCTGAGATCATGACCTGAGCCGAAGGCAGCGGCTTAACCCACTGAGCCACCCAGGTGCCCCCGGGTCCGCTTTTTGATATGTTCGCTAAGCTTCCCCAGTGGTGCAGGGAGGCCCCCTCCCCCACTGCTTGCCCTTCCTGGACCTGTTGACCTTCAAGGTCTCCCTGGAGCTCTGGGGGGTGGACGGGTCGGCTCACCCTGGCCAGCAGCCCCATGCTGAGCCCTGCACAGACGTTAGCCTCATGACTTTGCTGGGCCCCGCCTCTGTCATCCAGCCCAGGAATTATCAGTGTTTTTCCCTGTTCCTCTTCTTCCCAAAGTTGCCTGGCGTGTGGGCTTCTGACCTTGAGCCCAGGACCAGTTGATAATCCTGGACTCTGTTCCCAGGAGGCCTGGGGACTCAGTTTGCATGGAGCGCAAGGTTCACGGGGGAGGCCGCCTCGGGCTGGGGCTGGGGGTGCAGAGACCGCTGGAGCTGTCCTAGGGGGTGGCCAGGCTCTGGCTTTCTGCGATCCGGGCCTCCGGCCTCTGCTTGTCGGCTTCAGGGCCACTCAGAATGGTGCTCTGCTCCTTTGGAGTCTGCTGTCCTCCCTCCAAGTGATGACGCTGCCCATCAGTGGACCTTGCCACGTCGCCTAGCCTCGTGTGGGCGCAGACCCGTGCTGGATAGTGGCCGGGTGCAGGAGAGACCCCGCAGCGGCCTCAGGGGGCTGGGGCTCTGGGCTTATTCCCAGCTCTGACCACAGCTTACTGTGGGAGACTTGCCTCCCCGGCCTTGGTTTAAGTCTGCTTAATGGGGAATGGGGGGCTTTGGTTCTGGCTCCTTCCTTGGCCGAGCCTGGCTCTTAACCAGCCTCTGCCGCACTCTGGGGAGAAATGGCCATCGCCTGCCCATCCTGCGCAGGGTGGAGGCCTGGCTTAGCTGTGGCTGTGACCTCGTGGGCAGTGGGGCTGGTGCACTTCTGCCCTGTGCAGCCTGCTGCCGTCATGGCCGTCCCACTTCTCAGGGGACTTTTAGCATCATCTGGAGCCCTCTCTTGTGTCCCCGGCCCTCAGCACATGGGCCTTGTCTCAGCCCTGCCCTTAGTTTGCCAGCCCAGGGCCCGAGGTCTTCCTGCTTCCCCGGGACCCTCCCCAAGCTGATGGCAGGGTTGGATCCTCCCTCTTGCCCTCAGAATTTTCTGGGCCATCTGGCAGCCTCCTGTTGGGATCCTGAGTTCATTCCATACCCTAATCCCCTTGCTGGGGGGTCCTGGGTGGGTCCCTGCCCTTCTCTGGGCCAGTGAGAGCAGAGGCACACGTGGTGCGTGTTTGACTCCTTGCCTGTGCACACGTGTGTGCACACGTTGTACGTCCACATGTGACATCAGCATCCCTTCTGGAGGACGCGGGACGCGTCCAGAATGAGGGCAGGGGGCCGCTCTGCCGCAGGTGCTGACAGCTCAGGCCTCTTCACAGGTGATCAGCCACGACACCCGGCGGTTCCGCTTTGCCCTGCCGTCGCCCCAGCACATCTTGGGCCTCCCCGTCGGTGAGTGGAGCTGGGGCCTAGGTCAGAGAACTGGGAGCTTTGCCCTTGAACTAGGGAGAGTGGGGAAGTCTTCAAGGACCAAGGACAGCCACACGGGCCCTTCAATGAGTGTGCGAATGAGAGGGGACATCCATGGTGTCCCTGACAGTGTCTCTGGCGGGAGCAGAGCTGTGACAGCAGGAAGCTGGGACATGGGAAGCCCTGTGGGGGTGGGAAGGGGGCCTGGAGCTGAGGCCAGGCTGGCCTCTTGAGGACAGGGCAGGGTGCAGGCAATGACCTACTAGACCCAGCACACCCTGCAGAGGTAGTGCGTGGACCCTCCAGGACCAGAACCCCCCCATCTCGTCCTGCAGGCCAGCACATCTACCTCTCAGCTCGGATTGATGGCAACCTGGTCATTCGGCCCTACACGCCTGTCTCCAGTGATGACGACAAGGGCTTTGTGGACCTGGTCATCAAGGTGAGGTCGGGGCCGGGGCCTTGTGGGGGCCGGGGGGACCGCATCCCCTATAACCCGGTCTCTGAGGGCCCGGTGCTCCCTCGTGCTGGGTTCTAAATGAAAGTGAACTGGAGTTTCCCGGCACAGGCAGGGCCTGGAGTCCAGGAGGAGCAGCTTCAGGGAGGGTCATCTGCAGAAGAGAAACCGGGAAGGTTGACCAGCTTGTGCAGAGCTCACTTGCCTGCCCTTAGACCGCCGAGGCCTGCACCGGGTGTCCGGTTGTGGCCGCAGGGGGCCCACTCCGATGCGCTCAGTCACGTGGTGTCGGTGACCAGCTGGTCCCTTCCCAAGCACGTTTTCCTAAGAGACATCCCAAGCCCCCTCGGGAGTGGTGTGAGGAGCTCGGTCGTTGTCTGGGGAGCTTGGCTCCCTCACGGGCAGGGGTGGGTGCACACTGTAGGGGAGAGGCAGCCCTGAGACCAGAGACACAGCCAGCGAGGATCTGAAGAATCACCACACTGAGGGGCATCTGGGGGACTCGTCGGTCCAGCATCCGACTCTGGATTTCAGCTCAGGTTATGATCTCAGGATTGTGCGATCGAGCCCTGAGTCGGGCTCCACGCAGAACATGGGGTGTGCTTGGGATTTTCTCTCCCACTGCCCCTTCCCCACACTTGCACGTATGTGCTCTGTCTCTCACGTGCTCTCTTAAAAAAAAAAAATCACATTTGAGTGGAAAGAAAAATGACAATCGTAGCGCAGTACACTTCTGTGCAATTGGAAGCAGAAGCTCTGCGGAACGATCCGTGTTCCCAGACGGCCCGTCTGACACATGCGACCAGCCCAGGCCAGTGGGGGTGTGGAGTTGGAGACCTGCCAGGAGAGGCCCAAACCCCCATGGCCCCCCTGACCCCACAGTCCCGGGGGCCGGGCTTACTCCTAACTGCACTGTGCAGGCCCCTCACTGGGCCCATCAGGGGTGGACGGACAGAGCCGAGGCTCCTCCCGCTGGGCCACAGCTAAGGCCCTGGGTCTGTGAAGGCCGGAGGACAGCTGGGCCTGGGCCCTCCGTAGCTCCGTGTCATTTAGATGATACTGGAGGCCCAGGCCCAGGCTCGGGAGCCTGTCTTTGCCTGGAGAGAGGACACCCTTGCTCCTCTCACACAGGAGATCGGGCACCGGGCACGGCAGAGTGGGTCAGGTGGGGTGATGGGAGCTGCTCCCCTGGGCTGAGACGTGGAGGCCAAGGCCAGAGAGGAGGGAGGAGGACCTTCCCGGTGCCAAGGCCCTGAGGTCGGAAGGAGATGAAGATGCTTCATAGGACAAGAGGAGGGATGGCAGGGCGGTGGGGGGAGGGCAGTAGGGTTTGGGGGTTTGTCCAGAAGGAAGGGAAGCTGTTGAGGGTTCAAGCATCTGTTCTTGTTGGAATCATTCTAGCTGGATGTGGAGAAGGTATTCGGGAGTTGGGGGGTGGCATCCAGGTAGAGGACGGGAAACTCAGGAAGACCGGGCCCCTCTGGCTCAGAGACCTTGCTCCCTGCTCCCCACTGGCCCTGGACAAAAGCCAGAGGGCTGGCCCGCACGTGGCTCTGCCTCTCCCTCCCTGTCCCTGCGCTTCCCCATGCTGACACCCCCTGTGCCCCGGGGGCCCAGGCCTTTTGGGCTGCCGGTTCCTCCCCAGTCGTCCCCTCGAGGCCCGGCACCCCAGCCCTGGGCGGGGCGAGCTGTGCGCCTTCTCCCCATCTCTTTCTTGTAGAACTTCCTTTCTTTCAAAGGGGAAGTCCCACAGGGCACAGGGAGGGAAGTTGTTCCAGAAACACTGCTTTTATGACAGCACAGAATGGAACGAACAGAACACGCCAGGGAGGGGTGGGGCTAAGCCCGCTTCCCGGAGCCTTGTCTGTGCTAAACTCCCCGCGTGGGAATCTCCCATCGGGAGGGGGCACGGAGACCGTTCTTGGCAGGACATTAATACATCGAGCCCTCGGGTTGGGGGCCTTGTTCCCCAGGCGGACGCTTGGTGTTCAGGGCAGGTGTTAGGGAAAGGCAGACTCGGGGGGGCGGGCCTGCAGATGGGTGAGTTGAGATTGGTGGATGGCTCTCTCGTGAGAGAGGCACGTGCGGAGGCACGCGCGGGCCACAGAGATGCCTAGAAGCCTCCTCCCCCTGCAGCCCAGAGCCCGGCCCGGTGACCCTGAGAACAGGGCCCGAGGACTGTGGGTGTGTCTTGTAGGTTTACTTCAAAGACACCCATCCCAAATTCCCTGCTGGAGGGAAGATGTCCCAGTACCTGGAAAACATGAAGATTGGCGACACCATTGAGTTCCGGGGCCCGAACGGGCTGCTGGTCTACCAGGGCAAAGGTGATTTGGGTTGGAGTGCCCAGCCCCGGTGGGCTTGCTGAATGCCGGGTCTGCTGCTGTCTGGGTGGGGGACCCCTGTTGGGGGACCGGTTTCCTCGGCCATCTCGGAGGGGAATTGGTCACCCCGGGATTGCAGACTGGTAGCCCACAGATCGGTTTTGTTTGCCTGAAACCCAGTAAGTGGAAGCATCCAGCCAGAGCACTTCTGGGTCCCCAGGCCCACCTCCTACCCCTCCACCGTCTGCGGTGGGAGCGAAAGGCTCATCCTCCTGCTTCTCTCGGCTGGCTTTGCCCCCATCCTGTCCGGCCCCAGGCGTGGCATGTTTGAGAGCTGGGGTTTCCCCTTCTCCCTTCTCTCCGCAGGGAAGTTTGCCATCCGTCCAGACAAGAAGTCCAGCCCCGTCATCAAGACAGTGAAGTCGGTCGGCATGATCGCTGGCGGGACGGGTCTGTGGTCCCAGAGCCCCTTGCTGAGCCCCTGGCAGGCGATGTCATGGGTGGGAGTCAGGGTCAGGGTCAGACCATGGGATGAGGCACGGATTATAAGCAGTTGTGAGCTCCCCGAGGGCAGGCCCCCAGGCCCAGTTGTCCTGGCACTTCCCCTCCATGCCGCCCCCTGACTGTCTGGCATTAGCACTGGGCCTGGGGGTACGTATACAGCAGGTGCTCACTCAGTGCGTGGGGGGTGCTGCTGTTTTGTAGGCATCACCCCGATGCTGCAGGTGATCCGCGCCATCATGAAAGACCCACATGACCCCACCGTGTGCCACCTCCTGTTTGCCAACCAGGTCAGTGGGTGAGCCCGAGACGTGCAAGCCAGGCTCCCGTGGGGAGGGGGTGCCGCTCAGGGTGTCTGGGCGGCTCCGGGGCTGGACTGTGAGGGTGCTCTGAGCACCCGGTGCATGGGCAGCCTTCCTGCGGCCGGTGGGGGCCCGGAATTTTCAGTCTGGGGCCCAGTGTTTGACCTCCGTGGGGCTGCTTCAGGGGCCAAAGGCGCGAAGCACCCAGAGCCCTTCCCAAGCTGGGATTAGCTCCCTGGCTGCTTCCTCTGAACCTCAGCACTCGCTCCACAGGCAGAGTTAGGGGCCGGCAATAGAGTGGAAGAACGCCGGCCGGGATGGGGGTTGGCCTGGAGCCCAAGGGTCCGAGAGCACAGCCACAGGCAAGGCCCTGGGCTGGGGGTTTGGGGCTGGGTTTGGACCTGGTCTTTCTGACTCCCGAGCGCATGTCCTCCCCACGCCTGCCGGCTCTCTGCCCTGGCCTCTTGTGTGGCCTTGGATGGACCACTTGCCATTTCTGAGCTCCGCTCCCTCACTGTAGAATTAGCTGATGAAGCAGGGTCACCCCAGGAGTCTTCGTAGATTCAGTGTTTTATGACTGAATATGTGGGTTTTGCAAAGTGGTCCCTGTTGGAGGAATGCCAAGGTGAGACACCTGTCCCCCAACAGTGTGGGGGCCACACCCAGGCCCACGGTGCCTCTCAGATATGGTTCAGGTCAGCTTATCCTAGGGCACCTCAGGCCCAGGCTCTGTCCCGTCCATCTGTAAGGTCCTTGGACTCCCACAGCTGCAGTAAACCGCCCTGAGGCCAACCAAGGTGGCTTTGATCGAGGCGGGTGGTGCATGGGAAGGGCCATTAATTCCAAACTGGTGGGTGTGGGAGGACCGTGGTTCCACTTAGTGCTGCTGGACTAGTCTCCGGGGCCGTCAGCCCTGCGTTGCCCATACAGGGCATCCTGGGGCCCACTGGCCCACTAGCCAGGGTCTTGAAATTGCTCACTTTCTAGCTCAGATACCCAGAGAGGGACTTGACTGACCCGTCTCCCAGGAGGTAGTAGGACCAGGACTTGAGCCGGAGCACATTTTATGAAAAATCACTGTATTTTAGAAAATTCTGTCCCATTTTACATGTTTGCAAACCTTTCTAATGTTTGGCGTACTAGAAGCTGCTAGATTCCATACCTGTGTTTGCACTGGGTTGGGGTGATGTGGGAAGTCACATAGCCTTTGGAAGTTGCAGTGTGTGTCCGTGATTGCAGGAGAGTACCAAAAAGCAAAGAAGTTGTTAGTATTATGTGAGGACAAAGTGTCTGTGCACAGCAGAGAAAGTTTTGAAAAGAAAGAAGGAAGAATCCAGCTCACTGGATGGGGCTTAGTAAAGCATCAATACCGGGAACCGTGGTTCCGACCCCCACGTGACAGCCAGGCTTACTGGACCTAAAGCATTTCTGGTAACATATGGAGAGTCTGGACCGTGCTGGAACATGCTAGAACATGTAGGTATTTACATTTAAGTTAATGAGGATTAACTAAAATTTACAACTCGCTTTCCTGATCTTCATAGCCACGTTTCATGGGTTCTGTGGCTTGTGGTTACTGTGTGGGATAACAGATCTAGAACATTCCCATCCCCGTCACTGCAGGAAGTTCCACTGAACAGCACTGGCCTAGAAATAGGCCTCAGTACATGCAAGACTTCACAGGTGGCACGAGTGGCATTTCAGACCTGAGGGGAGAGATGAAAGGAATTTGGGGTTAGTTGCTATGAATTTGGGAAATGCGGAGTAGATCCCTGCTTTAAGGTTTAAGTTAAGGAATGTACACGTAGAAAAGTGAAGCTTCAGGGGTGCTGGGTGAGCATTTTTACGGGTATTGAGGGAATGAATGGGGACGGGCCGTCTAAGAGAGAGAGACGCGAAGGGAGAGCCCAGCTGCTTACAAGCGAGAAAAGCCCATTATGAGTAAGATCGGTGAACCGCTGGGGAAGGTCCACACTGCATCACCGTACGGAGTCTTTTCAGACTAATAAGATACAACTAGAGCCAGTGACAATCATATCTTTTAATTTTTTTAAAATTTATTTATTTATTTTAAAGATTTTACTTATTCATTTGACAAGGAGAGACACAGTGACAGAGGGAACACAAGCGGGAGGAGTGAGAGAGGGAGAGGCAGGCTAACCACTGAGCAGGGAGCCCAATGCGGTACTGGATCCCAGGACCCTGGGATCATGACCTGAGCCGAAGGCAGGGTCGTAACGACTGAGGCACCCAGGCACCCCTTATCTTTTTTTTTAAATAATAGAAAATACAGGTGCCTGGCTGGCTCCTTTGGAGAGCACGGGACTCTTGATGTTGGGGTCATGGGTTCGAGGTCCACATTGGGCGTGCAGATTACTTAAAAAAATGAATGAATGAATAAACTTTAAAATAAATGTGTAGTGGGGCGCCTGGGTGGCTCAGTGGGTTAAAGCCTCTTTCTTCGGCTCCGGTCGTGATCCTGGGGTCCTGGGATCAGGCCCCACATGGGGCTCTCTGCTCAGCCAGAAGCCTGCTTCCCTTCCTCTCTGTCTGCCTCTCTGCCTACTTGTGATCTCTCTCTGTCAAATAAATAAATAAAATCTTTAAAAAAATATATTTTTAAAAATAAATAAATAAAATAAATGTGTAGATAAATAAAACATGAGGGCTACTTCCCATCCATCCGGCTGGCCAATATTAAATGGTTATTACCCGGAGCCGGCGAAGGCATGGGCGGAGGGTCAGGCCTGGGCGCCCTGCTGCTGTGTGCGTTGCTGAAGCCTGCGTGTTCCAGTGCCTTACCCACGTGGAGTTTTCTGCCCAAACTCCACTTTCCAAGATGTATCTAAGGAATGGGTAGGGCAGGGAGGATGGGCAGAGAGACGTTGTTTATGAAGGAGGGTGTTCCAGATGATTAAATGCCCTTCGGCGGGGAACCGGCAGTCCCTTTGTCCAGTGGGGGCTGGGCCGCCGGGAAAGGAGGCGCGGGCGCTCAGAGGCTGATGCCACGTGGTGGGTCTGCAGAGTGTTCGGACCTTAGAAGAGCAGGCGGCAAGGCGGCATGCGTGCTCTGATCCCATTTTTGTTAAAAAGAAAGTATAGGTGCTTATTAGAAAGCGAAGTCTAAAAGATACACAGAAGATCCCAGCATTCGTTATCTCCGAAGGCCGTCCCAGGATTTTTCTTTACCTCCATATATTGGCATTCTTTACGCAGAGCTTGTCCAGCCTGAGCCCTGGCCCTGTCCTCACTCGATCAGGGCAGGAGGGCCCCACTGTCCCCCTGAGAAACGGGAGAAACGAGGGGCGCCTGGGTGGTTCAGTCGATGAAGAGTCTGACTCTTGATTTCAGCTCAGGTCTTGATCTTGGGGTTGTGAGCCCGGCATTGGGCTTCACACTGGCCGTAGAAAAATTTAAATTAAATTAAATATAAATAAATAAATAAAAAGGAAAAAAATAAGAAGAGAAAAGAAATGGAAAAAACAGTCAATATCCTCCTCCCTGGGACCCGCAGAGGCTCGTGCCTTCTGCCTACAGCCCATTTCTTGGAGGGGAACACTGAGGACCACGGTACTCAATGTACAGGTGTACCTTAAGCTGGGTTGGTCCTACCTGTCAGCAAGACCCCCTCCATGCAGCCTCAGGCTCAGGCAGTACTAATTGCTGTGGCTTCAAATTATCTGTCCTTTCCTGCCCGGTCCCTGCTGTGATCGGCGCCCCCAGTAGTCCCTTTTGCTGAGCACTTCACGGTGCTGTTGGTCGTGTGGGGCGGAGAAGATGCTTCCCCGGATCTCCCGTGGTCTGCCTCCCTGGGGAAGGCCCTTCTGCTCCAGCCCAGGGCCTCAGGAGTGGTTCGTGAGTGGACAGAGCCCTTTGGCGCCCAGTGTATAACAGTGCCTTGAGGTCAGTCAGGCCGACCCCCCCCCCCGGCCCTGAGGAGCCCCGTCTGTCTGGGAGTGACCTTGAGATGCACGAGGCAGAGAAGCCTGTGATCAGAGGGGCTGTGTGAGGAGTAGGTTGCTGATGCCCCTGGGGAGTCCAGGAAGGCTTCCTGGAGGAGGTGACACCAGGTTGAAGGACAGGGCCACATGGCACCAACTGGACGAAGCCAGTGGGAGCAGAGAGTGGGGTGCTGTAGGCCACAGTGTGGGCGAGGCTGTGGAAGGAGCAGGTGTGATTTGGGGAATAGTGGTCTGCATTTCCCGATTTAAGGCTGTGCAGCCTGAGACACCAGAACATAAGGAGACTTATCCAAAGGATGAGGGACCCGTCACCGCTATTTTAAGTGAGAGAGTCGTGGTGCAGGTTTTGGCTTGTTTCCTCCCGGTCCTTCCCTGTTCTGTATTTGACCGCACCTGTGTTCAGCTGTTTGCTTCCTCCACTCCCTGTTATATCAGGGCACATGTCCCCACAGCGGTAGGAAACATCTGGAATGAACATAGTCTGCAGCGTCTAGGTGGTCGGGCGAGATGAGGAGAACGGGGCGCGCATTTTGGGGAGTCTGGGTCGGCTCCGCCAGGCTGCCGTCCTGCAAGCTTTCCCACGCGTGTGGCCCACGGTGGGCGGGATGGTGAGCCATCCGGTGACAAGTGTCTCAGAGGCAGTCCTCCCTAACCTCCGGGCCCCGTTCCCCCCACCCCCAGACTGAGAAGGACATCCTGCTGCGGCCGGAGCTAGAGGAACTGAGGAACGAACATTCTGCTCGCTTCAAGCTCTGGTACACTGTGGACAAAGCCCCTGAAGGTGAGCGACGGAAGCCCTGGGTGGGCTGGGCTGGGTGGGGGGTGCCGGGCCTTCGATTCATCTGGTCTCCGGTGGTGCTCAGGGTGGCTTGGTGAGAGGGAGGTGGTGTGACCGCATCTCACAGATGAGGGACGGATCAGAGAGGGCAAGTAAGTGTCCCACGGCACCCAGCTAGAAATCACCGGCAGTGGGGCTTGAGCTCACATCCTCCCCCAGAGCCTGAGGCCTCTGCCCTTGGTGGGGGGCTTACTCTGGGGCAGGTCAGCAGGGTTACTGCAGTGGGTAGGGGCAACTGCTCCTGCTGTGACGTCTGTACCCTGTAAGGCATGTCACCATTTTCTCCCCAGGCCCTGGGGCGGGGGGTGGTCTGGGCCGGGCCGGTGTACAGTGACCCTCCTCCTGCCCCTCCGGGATGCCAAAGTCGCGTAGCTGCCTACGAAACCCAAAACAAGGCTGCCCCTGGAAGTTAAGTTCTGCTTCATTCTCTGGCTGTGGGTAGAGATGTGGGTACAGGAAATACCTCAATTTCGTTGCTGGGAGAAGAGTAGTATCTCAGGCTTCTTGGTCTGTGACGCTGGTGGTATTTGGCTCCAGGGTTGGGACACTGTAGGGAGTACTGTGACTGCAGCCCTGTAGGTCAGGTCCTTCTACTTTTCAAGAGAAGCAAGGACCTGCATCTGCACTGGAAACTTCTAGATGTTGGAAACTGGACATTTTTGTAGCCTCCTCATGGTGCCCCAGTGTGGGATCGGCCACCCTGCCCTTGCTTTGCCTCCCCCTTCCCCTGGGGCCCACGGTTCGCCGGGCTCAACTGTGGTGTGGGGACTGTCCCACCTCTGCTTCACCCAGAACCAAGCAGGTGGGCTCTAGGGGCAGGTGCCCATCTCTTGAGCTGGGTCATCTGGGTCCATCTTGGGAGAGAGGAGCCCTCCTGGGGTAATCAAGCCGGGTCCCGGGCCTCCTGGCCAAGAGCTAGGCGGAGGCGTGGATGGATTGAGGACCTGGCAGCAGTGCTCCCAGATCGGTTGCTGGCCGGCCAGCCTGGACCCACCCATCGGAACCAGGCTCCTTGTCCGCTCTGTTCCTGAAGCGGGCTTGGCCTGTGAGCTGATGTTCTAGCAGGGGAGGGCTAGGCAGCCAGGAAACAGATTTATTAGCCAAGTTACAGAGCCAAGTAGCAGCTGGTTAGTGAGACCGACAAAGTACTGTTGCCCTTGGGCAACACCAGAATTCGGGGCACTGACCCCCATGTGCCGTCGAAATTCCATATGGAACTTTGACTCTGCAAAAATGTAACCACCCATAGCAGCCTTACAAATCGCCAGTTAACGCCGATCTTGTTAGGTACGCGTGTTCTTACGGTACGCTGGCATAGAGAGAAGCAAATGTTAACAAGAAAATCATAAGGAAAATCTATCGATGGTACCGCACTAATGGCCAAAAGTGCATATGTGTGTGGACCGTGCAGGGGAGTGTGTGTGTGTGTGTGTGTGTGTGTGTGTCTGTTTCCCGCCCCTGCTGTTCACCGGTCAGCTGTAGGGTCAGGCAGGGACGTCTGGCCGGGGCACCTGGTCTTGGAGTTGCTTCTTTTCCTAAAAAAGGAACGTGTTTCTCTCCTATCAAGGGTGGGATGTTTCCTCCCTGCTCCTCCTGGGGTAGGCTAGGCTTAGCACTCCTGGTCACGGAGGAGGGGGCCAATGCTGACCCCTGGTGGTGACGCATGGCAGTGCCACCCCTTGAGTGCCCCCTGCTGGGGGCCATTGGAACAGTAACCCGTTAGCAGGTGGGCAGTCGAGTTACCGTTTATTACTACCGTGACCCACCGCTCAAGAGGAGCTGAGGTATGGCTACGGCGTTAGGTATCACAGTTCTGGGTGCTGAGAGAGGGCACAGTGGCCGGCGGGCTGGGCTGGCGTGGACATGAAGGAACAGGGAGTGGGGCGAGCTCACGTGGCAAATACAGCTGACCTGTGTTTTGTGTTTCCCCACGAAGCCACCTTCAGCATGCATATAAAGAAAAATATACTATTAAAAAAATCGTGGTAAAATTGAGCTAGCTTCTATACCTGCACATTTTATACACTTAGCAAGTAGAACTTCATCCCATGCAAGTTCTTAAAAACAGACTTAAACCTCCTCCACCTGATTCTTTCTTCCCCTACCCCTGCCTCTGGCAGCCAGCAAAATCTGTTCTCTGTATCTGTGAGCTTGGGGTTTCTTGCTTTTGGTGTTTTTTTTTCTTTGTCTTTGTTTTTATTTTTTTAGATTTTTGTTTTTGACAAAGGGAGACACACCAAGAGAGGGAACACAAGCAGGGGGAGTGGGAGAGGGGGAAACAGGCTTCCTTCTGAGCAGAGAGCCCGATCCGGAGCTCGATCCCAGGACCCTGGGATCATGACCTGAGCTGAAGGCAGATGATTAAAGACTGAGTCACCTAGGCTCCCCTTTATTTTTGTTTTTATTAATTATTTTTATTTTGTTTTTGTTTTTAAAAGAGTCCTCATATAAGTGAAATCATACAGTATTTTGTCTTTCTGTCGGACTCATTTCTCTCAGCATAATGCCCCCGAAATCATCAGTGTCACCACAAACAGCAAGTTGTTATTCTTTTCTATGGCTGAGTAATATTCCATCATATGGAAGGGCTTCAGGACAGCCTCCCCCCCAAATGTGTCACTTAGGCATGTGGATTATTTTGAGCCGAAGGCACTTGAGACCCTGCTGGTCTCGAGAGAAACTTTTATCCTTTCCATAACTGTACAGAAGAATCTAAATTGGGGGTCCTTCCCAGAATAAGGGCTGTTAATGGAGGTAGATTTTATCTGAGTGACCCGCCTGGTACCACAGACATGGGATCACTGGACATCTGCTCTTCTCACCCTGTGAAATGCATTCCTTCCCTCCGAAATCCCAGACCCTTACCCCATCTCCTTCGCTCACGATGACATGTGAACCTCATTGTACCTGCCTTTGGACTGTCCGTGTCTGTGTGGATTCCCTGTGTATATGCTGTTAAATTCGATTTTCTCCTGTTAATCTCTCTCCTGTCCACTTGGTTCTTAGCCCAGCTCAAAGGCCCTTTGCAGGGACAGGATTTCCTGCCCCTGACAGTATGTATTTATTTAGTTATTTATAGATTTTATTTATTCATTTGACAGACAGAGATCACAAGTAGGCAGAGCAGCAGGCAGAGAGAGGAGGAAGCAGGCTCCCCGTTGAGCAGAGAGCCCGACGCGGGGCTCGATCCCGGGACCCTGGGATCATGACCCGAGCCGAAGGTAGAGGCTTTAACCCACTGAGCCACCCAGGCACCCCGCTCACAGTATTTATAACACACTTTCTTTACCCCTGTATCCATTGATGGACATTTCGGCTGCCTCCGTATCTTGGGTGCCGTAAAGAGTGCTGCAGGGAAGCTGGGGTGCAGATGTCTGAGTTAGTTTTCATTTTCTTCAGATAAATATCCAGAAGTGGAACTGCTGGATCCTATGGTGATTTTAGTTTTAATTTTTTTTTTAAAGATTTTATTTATTTATTTCACAGACAGAGATCACAAGTAGACAGAGGCAGGTGGAGAGAGAGGAGGAAGCAGGCTCCCTGCCGAGCAGAGAGCCCGATGCGGGACTCGATCCCAGGACCCTGAGATCGTGACCCGAGCCGAAGGCAGCGGCCCAACCCACTGAGCCACCCAGGCACCCCTTTAGTTTTAATTTTTTGAGGGACCCTCTGCAGTGCTTTCTGCAGCAGCTGCACGGGTTTGCCTCCCCAAACCCACAGTGTGTGAGGGTTCGTTGTCCTCCACATCCTCGTCGACACTTGTTTCCTGTCTCCTTGCTGACGGCTTCTGACTGCCGGGAGGTGCGCACACAAGCAGGATATATGTGTGCTTTTGGATGGAATGTCCTAGAAGTGTCTTAGGTCCATCTGGTCTGACATGTTCTTTAAGGTCAGTGTTTCCTTATTGATTTTCTGTCTGGGTGATCTATCCATTGATAAAAGCGGGGTATTAAAATCCCTTGCTATTGGGGATTTTAGCCCAGCTCAGTCAGTTAAGCGTCCAACTCTAGATTTCAGCTCAGGTCATGATCTTGTGGTCTCTTGCAGTTGTGGGATCGAGCCCCACATCAGGCTCTGTGCTCAGGACAGAGTCTGCTTCAGATTCTCTCTCCCTCTCCCTCCTGCTCACTCACTCTCTCTCTCAGATATATAAGTAAATAAATAATATTTTTTTTTTAAAGATTTTATTTTTTATTTGACAGACAGAGATCACAAGTAGTCAGAGAGGCAGGCAGAGAGAGAGAGAGGAGGAAGCGGACTCCCTGCCGAGCAGAGAGCCCGATGCGGGACTCGATCCCAGGACCCTGAGATCATGACCTGAGCCAAAGGCAGCGGCTTAACCCACTGAGCCACCCAGGCGCCCTAAATAATATTTTTTTAAAATCCCTTATTATTGGGGCGCCTGGGTGGCTCAGTGGGTTAAGCCTCTGCCTTCAGCTCAGGTCATGATCTCAGGGTCCTGGGATCGAGTCCCGCATCAGGCTCTCTGCTCCGTGGGGAGCCTGCTGCCTCCTCTCTCTCTCTGCCTGCCTCTCTGCCTACTTGTGATCTCTGTCAAATAAATAAATAAAATCTTTTTAAAAAAATCCCTTACTGGGCGCCTGGGTGGCTCAGTGGGTTAAGCCTCTGCCTTCAGCTCAGGTCATGGTCTCAGGGTCCTAGGATCGAGCCCCGCATCGGGCTCTCTGCTCAGCGGGGAGCCTGCTTCCCCGCTCTCTCTGCCTGCCTCTCTGCCTACTTGCCATCTCTGTCTGTCAAATAAATAAATAAAAATCTAAAAAAGAAAAAAATCCCTTACCATTACTGTGTTGCTGTTTCTCCCTTTAGACCTATTAGCGTTCGCCTCGCGTAACCGCGCCCTTCCGCGTGTGCACCGGCGCTGACCGGTGGCCTGTCCTTGTCGGCTCGGTCTCTTCCTCCAGCATTCTTCGCCTTTCCGTGTGCACAGGGTGTTTTCCCGGCCCTTCACTCTCCGTCTGTGTGTGGCCTTACAACACCTAAAGCGCGGCCGATGGGTCTGGTTTTCCTCGCATCCCAGTGCCGCGTCTCCCCGGGTCGCTTGCAGGTGCGCGGGGAAGCGACTCCGCAGGTCCCGAGGGAACTTCTGCTCATGGATCCAGCACCTGCTGCTGGCCCATCCCCCACCCACTCCCTCTGATAAACGCCTCTTCCTTCTCCTCAGTCCCTTTTCTGGTTTGTCTGTTGCTGGGGTTTTTTTTTGTTTTTTGTTTTTGTTTTTGTTTTTGTTTTTCTGTTTGTTTTGTTCTGGAGTTCCATGTGTGAGCCACATCATCCGCCATTGGTCTTTCTCTCACTGACTTCACTTAGCAAATTCTCTAGATCCTTCCTCGTCGCAAGATCTCCTGGGTCTTACGGCCCACATTCCATTGTATGCACGTACCAGGTCGTCTTGACTCATTCAGCGGATGGACACCTGGGCTGCTTCCAGAATTTGGCTTTGTAAATAATGTGGCTATAAACACCAGGCTGCGTGTCTCCCTTTGAATGAGGGTTTTCGTATTCTCTGGGTAAATAACCAGTTGCGTGATTCTTGGCTCATTTTTTAATTTTTTGAGGCAGCTCCATACTGTTTTCCAGTGGCCGCCCCGTGTGCCTTCCCACGCGCAGCGGCGACGGTCCCTTTGTCTCCGCGTCCTCCCGATGCCTCGTTTCCTCGTTTTTGATTTTAGCGTTTGTGACAGGTGTGAGGTCGCATCTCATTGCAGTTCTGATTTGCATGTCCCCGATGAGGAGTGATGTGGGGCATCTTTTCACGTGTCTGTTGGCCATCTGGATGTCTCTGGAGATATGTCTGTTCATGTCTCCTGCCTATTTTTTAATTGGATTGTTTGGTTTTGGATGTTGAGTTGTATCAGTTCTTTATATATTTTGGATACTAACCCTCTGTCAGATAGGTCATTTGCAAGTATCTGCTCCCATTCTGTAGGCTGTCTTTTCGTTTGGTTGGCTGTTTCCTTTGCTGCGCAGGAGACTTCCATTTTGATGTAGTCCCAATAGTTTATTTTTGCTTTAATTTCCCGTGCCTCAGGTCCCCTGTCTAGAAAAGTGTTGCTGTGGCTGATGTCAGAGAAATTACTGCCTATGTTCTTTTTAGGGTTTTTATGGTTTCAGGTCTTACATTTAGATCCTTAACCCATTTTAAGGGTGTGTGTGTGTGTGTGTGTGTGTGTGTTGAACAGAAATGGTCTGGCTTCATCCTTTTGCATGTAGCTGTCTGGTTTTCCCAACACCATTGGTGGAAGACACTGTCCTTTTCCCCATTGGATATTCTTGCCACCTTTGGTGAAGGTTCACTGACCATATAACCTTGTGTCTATTTCTGGGCTTTCTGTTGTGTTCCATTGATTTATGTGTCTGTCTTTGTGTCTGTATAGACAGGTCTTGTTTCTTCTGCACTCTGCCACTTTTGATTGGAGAATTTAGCCCATTTACAGTTAAAGTAGATAGTGACACACATGCACTTGTTGCCATTTTGTTCATTGTTCACTGGCTGTTTTGTTCTGGGGGACCAGGCTGGGGCGGGGGGGCCCAGCACGAGCATTCGCTCTGGATCAGCCTCTTCATTCTTCAGTGTTTGTTGAAAGAAGGAAGAAATTCATAGCACACGAGACTGACGGTCACGGGGAGGGGACTTGGGGCAGGTGGGCAGTCATGGGTCAGTCACACGGCCACACTGGGACTCACCTGGTCTTCTGCCCGCAGCCTGGGACTACAGCCAGGGCTTCGTAAATGAAGAGATGATCCGGGACCACCTTCCTCCCCCGGAGGAGGAGCCGCTGATACTGATGTGCGGCCCCCCGCCCATGATCCAGTATGCCTGCCTGCCCAACCTGGACCGCGTGGGCCACCCCAAGGAGCGCTGCTTCGCCTTCTGAGGGCCGGGCCCTGGCTGCTTGCACGCCTGCCCCGCGTACTCACTGTGCCCTGTCCACACTCACTCCTCCTGCCACTGTTCTGTAACATCACTTCCTTCTCCCACATCTCATGCTGTGGCCCCGGGCTCGGCCTGGCCTGCCTGTGCTGGGCTGGGTATCCCGCTGAGCTCCCCCAGGGACCCCTTTGGGAGCAGGGTTTTCCTACACATGCGCCGCCGCTGGCCACCTTCTGGGGCGGGCTCCCGTCTGGCCCTCCTCGGTTCTCACCAGGGATGCTGGGCGGCCCGGCCCTCCCCTCCCTCCACCTCACCCACCCACACACTACTAGGCCCAGTCGCCAGCGCCATGCTCCGCCCACCCCTCCCAGGGCAGACCACAGTCTGCTAATAAACCCAAACGCACAGGCAGCCCAGAGCGGCAGGTGCCAGGGATGCCCCAGCCACTTACTCCGGACCCTCACCAGCCACCCCTCACTGCCTGCTCAGGGCCGTGGCCAGGCCTCAGCACCTGACCCTACATGACAGGTAACACCCAAAAGTCCTCTGGGCAGGGGACGTGCGTGGGGTTGGGAGTCTGCACCTCTACCCCAGGACCCAGGCAGGCCCCAGCCAGCAGGGAGCTGGTCCCCCCACCCCCCCACCCCCCCGCAGGATGGAGTAGGAGGCGGGGCCTGGCGGAGGGCTCCTCTGGTGGGCACACACGCCCTCTGGAAGCCTCCGCATCTTCCCCAAAGCACCAGAGCGAGCGTTCAGGCAGCTCTGGGCGTTCCCAGCTGTCAGTCTGGTGGCCCGCCTCGGGCTCTGGGCCGCCAGTGCTGATGGTGGAGCTAAGACAAGTGTATTTATTCCTCTGTCCCAGAGCCACGCCTCCTGCTGCCTGCACCCTGGCAGAGGGGAGGTCTCATCTGAGCAGCGTTCTCAGTGACCTCGATGTTGCCTTTAGACAAGGGTGGGGTTGCCTCTTGCATATGGGCTTTTTCAGAATCATTTATGAGCAGAAAAAAACGTTAAAATAAAACTTTGCTACTACTAACCCTTCTGCAGTTCCCTGAGGCTCTGTGATTTGTGTCATTGTTGGGGGGACAGCGGGAGAGGAGACAGGAAGGGGCCCGGCGCTTATTTCTAATGTGTGTTGGTGTTTGTCCTGTATGGTTTGGACTGTACAGAAAACTATGCACAGGAAGAAAATACTGGACATCCAGAGGCCGACGCCGGTTGCTCTGATGAAATCACATGGCCCATCGCGGCCTGCTGCTTCCCCCCTCATCAGATGGGCTTTTCCCTGGGTTCACGCATTCTCCATAAGCCCAGGTGGATCATGATTTATTTTTAGCAAATCCCCTACCCTTGGACATTAGGCTGTTTCCAGCGTGCGGACCCTGGGAGTCCAAGCTTGAGACCCTCCCTTTGTGCCCAGCGCCCTCAGGCCCAGCCTCATGCGCATCGTCTCAGCAGTGTGAAAAGCTCCCTCCAGCCCTGGGTGGTACAACTCTGTATGGCCTCCATTGCTTTGCCCTCTGGCCAGCCCTGAAAAGCAGGGAGAAATCACTGGCCTCCGTTTCTGCTGGAGAGGACGGCCTTCAGGTTGGAGGTGGGTCCCCAGGTAAGGCAGGTATCGGGGTCTCTGTGGGAGGCTGCAAGGGGGTCGCTAGCTTCCTTGTTCCTTCATGCACTGTTCCAAAGGCCAGAGACTCGGCTGCAGCTGCCCCCGCACGCCCTCTCCTACTCCTGGGGTGCCCGTGAGAAAGGTTTAAGACAGATGCTGGACGGTGTTGTGAGATGGTAAATGCCAAGACAGAAATCAGGCCACAGGGCAGCGTGGGAGTGAGGACTGCTCTCTTTTTAAAGAGACAAGGAAGCTGGCCCTGCGGGGGTAGGTGTTCAAAGTGGGGGGAACAGCAAGTGCAGACGCCTTGTGTTTGGAACAAGCTTGTGGCATTACCTTCCCCAGGGCTTGCTGCTCACTCCCCAGAAAGCAGGTCGCTGAGGGGACAGTGGAAATGAGGCTGGAACTGAAGCACACTAGATGTGCTCTAGAGGGAGGGACCAGCAAGTGCAAAGGCCCTGTGGCAGAGACCTGCTGGGCATCTCCAGGAACATCGAGAGGGCCAGCGTGGCTGGACTGGGGAAGAGAAGAGGAAGGGGAAGTGTGCAAGAAGCTGAGCCTCAGACCAGGGAGTCCCTTTCTCCTCTCCTCTTACCTTCCATTCTGGCCTGGGCCCCCGGAGCAGGGCTGGGACTCCTCACTGGGCAGGAAAGGGCTTGGCCTGGGAATCCCTTCACACCTACTGTGTGCTGAGGACTGCAGAATACTGGGCTCACATTAGGTCTCCTCATCTGGGTCCCCTCCTAGAGGATGACAAAACAGGCTTGCGTGTCTGGCTTTGAATGCACACCTGTCTAAGCGCACAAGGAGCTGTCCCTGAGCTTAGAAGGGCAGGGATTGGACCTGGTCCCTACCCTCTCTCCTAGTCTCATGACCTTCCACCCTTTCAGACCTGACATCCTTTTAAAATAATATTTATAACCGCCTCTTTAGGATCCTGAAGTGGATTCACAGGTAACATCGCCAGCCTACACAGAGAATTTAAAAATCAGGGCGCCTGAGTGGCACAGTTGGTTAAGCCCCTGATTCTTGGTTTTGGTTCAGGTCTGATCTCAGGGTTGTGAGATCGAGCCCCGAGTGTGGCTTCATGCTCAGGGCAGTCTGCTTGGGTTCCTCTCCCTCGGCCCCGCCCCCTGCTCTCTCTCTCTCTCTCTCTCAAATAAATAAATCTTTAAACAAAAAGTCAACACAAAACTCCAACTATATTATAAAAGAGCAGGAAAGCAAAGGAATTTATAAAATGATGCCCCTTGCAGGATGTAAATACTGCCCCAAATCCCCCAGAAGGGGGGCGGGTGGCTACAGATTTGCCCAGATGCCTAGTCCCTGGACCCTCAGCCCCAAATGCAGCCAGACGCCCAGTCTCTGGTGAAAGGCAGGTGGTTTTCCCAAGTGGGGCACGATTCTTGGTCTATTTCCAAAGAAAGCAGGCCCAGACCCTTCAGCTAGGGCGCAGCCGTGCTCCTGGCCATTCCATGTATGTTCACGCCCGGCAAAACGGCCCACGTGTCCATCCGAGAAACGAAGCCCCGCCTGGGAGAACTGTAACGGGTCTCTTTCCTCCTGGATCGTCCCGGGCCTGGAATGTCCCAGGCGCAGGCATTGGGAGGGCCCCTGCCCCCAGTCCCCCAACCTCCACCTGACCAGATTCCGGATCCCTGTCCCTGGGATAACCAGACACCGCCCTGCAAAACTTTACCCCCTCCGACATGCGTCCAGGGGAGGGCCACTCAGCTGGCCGCTGATGTCTGTTAACGACCTTAGTGAACTGGCTTTAAAAATAACCTTTCAGTCACTTAATTACAGTTCACTTAAGGCGCGACAGGAACGTAAATCCCGCGGTCCTCCGCCCCCTCCCTCGTTCCTCTGCACCTGCGCTCCTCGGTCTGCACCGGGAGGGTTGCGGAGGGTTGCGGAGGCCGAGCCGCGGCCTCCCTTCCTCGGGCCTCGTCCCCGCGTCGCTCCCATTCACTTCCAGGGAGAAAGTGAGGGCGGAGGGAGGGATTAGCGGTCCCCTGGTAGAGCTGGGAAGAGGAGGGCCAGCCAGCACCCGATCGCCGCGCAGGTGGGACCTGGCTTCCCTTCCTCCGTCTGGTGCCCAACCCCGACCCGCTGGCTTGACCAGCTCTTGCCCACAGAGCGCCCGATGCGATTGTTTTTTTAAAAGATTTTATTTATTTATTTGACAGAGAGATCACAAGCAGGCAGAGAGGCAGGCAGAGAGAGAGGGAAGCAGGCTCCCTTCTGAGCAGAGAGCCCGATGCGGGGCTTGATCCCAGGACCCTGAGATCATGACCTGAGCCGAAAGCAGAGGCCTCAACCCACTGAGCCACCCAGGCGCCCCCCGATGCGAGTTTTATGTGTGTTCTGACAACAGCACAGGAACGCCCCTGGCATCGGTGCACTTAGAAATTAATAGTAACAACTCGACAGAGGACAGTGTATGCTCTTTGTTGTTCTAAAGACGTTGCGTGTGTATATATATATATATTTTTTTTAACCGATTGATGCAGCAAACATGTATGGAACACCTACCTCGTGCCCTGCTTGGCGCTGGGGTCCTGGCTCTGCATCGTGGAAAAGGCTTCTGCGTCTGGAAGGTTTTAACGATCGGCCCGTTTCACCCTCGCAGCGACCTGTCCCTTGCCCCACTGTGTAGCTCGGGAAGACCGAAGCGCAGAGAGATGAGACGATTCGCTCGGGAAAGTGCTGCCGCCGAGGAGGGCCGCTCGTGGGACGGGACGTCTCACCTCATGAGCCACGAAGTGAGCACCTACTGGGTGCCGCGGGCCCCCGCAAATAAGCAGCTGGCCAGACACCAGGCAGAAGTTTCAGAGAACTGCGGGAAATGGCCAATCTAAGGTGCATGAGCCCGGCGCGAAAACGGATTTTGTCTGATCAAAAATAAAATACAGGGAGCCTGCTTCCCTTCCGCTCTCTCTGCCCACTTGTGATCTCTCTCTGTCAAACAAAACCTTTAAAATACATAAAAATAAAAAAAATAAGTTGAAAAGATCAAGGGTGCTGGGTGTTGGCACAAGACGGCACTGTGCACCACCTTGCGCCGCTAAAGTCCCCATAAAACTACAAGTTACTCGCCCTCAACTCTCTGCTTTTTCCATGTCAAGAAAGGGACGGGCAGATCGCGACACCCAGGCATCCCGCAAAGTAGGCGGGTCACCTTAGGGGCAACCTTTACCCGCTCAAAAATTCGTCTCACATTAGCAGTGAGGATTCGGGCGTCACCCCGAATCGTTATTTTCCTTACTCATAAGTTTAAGGCATAAAGGTACACACGTGTTCCTCGCTGGGTAACGAATTCCATTCTCATTAGCCTTACGGTGAGCCTCAGTGTGGCCCGTTGAACCCAGCTCCTTTCCAGTTTATCTTATTCATTTAGTTCATTGTTTCTGTCCCTTTCAATTTTATTTGTTCGCCGGGGAGAACCACAGCGGTAGGGTCTCCGACTACGGTATGCAGATAAGCAGCTGGCGTCGCAAAGGCTCACGGAAGTTCTCCGCCCCTTCCGGTTTTTGCCCGGTGTGAGGTGTCGCGAGAGTTCTTCCGCCGTACGCCGGAAGCAGCTCTTTGCTCCGTAGCAGCCGAAGGGGCGGGCTCGAGGGCCGAGGGAGTCTAAGCAGCTCGCGGGTCGCTCGGCGGTGCAAGATGGCGGACATCTCCCTGGACGAGCTCATCCGGAAGCGCGGGGCTGCGACGAAGGGGCGGTGAGTGGCCTTTTCTCCCTCCGGTGCTCAGGGCCAGTAGCCTAGCGGGGCTCGGGGCGGGGAGGGAGCGGCCCGGGAGCGACGCGGAGCGCCGTCTGCGCCCGCCCCCTGCCGCAGCCGCGCTCCTCATTGGCCCTGCCCGGCCGCCGCCGCGGGTCCGGCGGCTCGGCGGTCCACACTGGTTGGAAGCGCCGTCGCTCGGGGGAGAACAGCGAGGCCGCTGGCGGCGGCGGCGGCAAGGCCGGGGCTCCGCGTTCGTGGGAGCGGCCCGGGCGGGGGGAGGGGCTGGCCCCCGGGCGGAGGGCTCCAGAAGGTCTCCCCAGCGCCGCCCTCCCCCCTGCGAAGACTGAGGCGCTCGGGTCCCGCTGCTCCCCGATCTCCGCCGGACTTCGAGTTAGGACGAGTGAAGTTTAGCGGGGAAGTGACTTGCTCAGACTGTGTTACCGCCGAAGCTGGGACCCAGACCTTAACTTCAGACCCTGCGTGCGCTTCCCCGCCCCGCCGCCGCCTCTCAACAGTCGCCTCCTTTGCGCGGCGTTTCAAGTTCTCCAGGCGCTTTCACGTAGCTCCTGTTCCAGCTGCTCTTTTCCTAACCCTACCGGCCAGATACTGGTATCTTCCCCATTTTGCAGACGGAGAGCTTGAGGCTAGGAAAAGTAGAGTGACTTGCCCGAGGCCACCAAGTGCTGAGCGTGGGGGCTGAGTGCCGATTTGGAGCTGGCTGAGTTGGCCTCAGGCTGGGGCCGAACAAAACAAAACAAAACGGGCGGGGGTGGAGGTTAGAGGTCATTGATGGTTGTAGCTCCCCGTGGTCGGAGAAGACTCTTCTGGATCTGAGTGAGATGATTTGCGGTGATGTGCCCCAGATTTCCTCTGGACCTTTAAATATTATTTGTCATTTGCAGCCTTTATGAGCTCTGGTTCACGTGTATGCAGAGGTGGGAAGGCGGCCAGTAGTTCTCCAGCGCACGTTGCACTAGTTCAGGTGTCTCTGTAAGCAGGCTGTAGAGATGTTAGACAGTGTTTTCTCAGACCTCATTCACTTAGCAGATGTTGACTAATACATCCCCAGTGCGGGGGGGGAGGGGGCTAGAAAATAGATAGTATCTGTTGCTAACTGAAATGTATCCCCCCCCCCAGCCCCAGCCCCCAACCCCACATATCCACTGCACTTGACCGCTGGCGCATACTTCACCAGCCCCCGCTTCACCTGGTTTCTGGTTCATAACAGGCACACGGGAAGCATTAATTTGCTTATAGCCATTCTCCGTGAGTGGTTCTTTCCTAGGTTTTCCCTCTAATAACTGGTGTGCGGTTGGTGCTGCGTCTTCTGGCCACTTCTGAGTCTTTCTCGGTTTCATAGGTTTGCTGCACGGGGGCTGAATGAACCAGCTTCCCAGGACGTGCTCTTTCTGCTGTCACTCCCCTGGGTTCGCAGCTGCAGGCTGGCTGTACTGTCTGTTGGGTCTGTAGTTTCTTGGCTCCCGTGTGTCCAGAGTCTGGTGTTGGGCGTTGGGTGGGGATCTGTGGGATGAATGGGGACTCTGCAGCCAGGCAGACGTGGTGCCCTGGTGGGCCTGTTGGGTTCTGTGCCTCCCTGGCAATATGCCTTCTGAGCCGGGCCATTTCCTCATTTGCAGTAGTGGTTCCTGGCAGGTAGTTGAGGAGATGAAGTATGAGGATATAAAAATGTGTGTTTTATTTATTATTTTTAATCTTTTTTTAAGATTTTACTTATTTGACAGAGCACAGGTAGGCAGAGCGGCAAGCAGAGGGAGGGAGAAGCAGGCTCCCCGCTGAGCAGGGACCTCCCCTCCCCCACCTCTCAATGAGGGCCTCCATCCCAGGACCCTGGGGTCATGACCTGAGCCAAAGGCAGCTGCTTAACTGACTGAGCCACCCAGGTGCCCCAAAAATACATATTTTAAAGTTTGTACCAGGTAGTAAGTGTTAAGGGAATGATGGCAGTTATGGTGGATCTTTCCTTTAAAGGGGTAGAAGCCTAAGCCCCTCCCCTGATGGGGGCCAGTAGGTACCTAGCCCTAGAGAGTGAAACTATGAAGTTTTGATTTCCTTCTCTCGCTTTCCACGTTTTTGTTTTTGTTTTTTTTAAGATTTATTTGAGAGACCATGAAATTCGTTTGAGAGACACACAAGAGCGGGGAGGGTCGGAGGGCGACAGGCAGACACCCTGCTAAACTGGGAGCCCAATGTGCCCAGCTTGATCCCAGGACCCTGAGATCATGACCTGAGCGAAAGGCAAACGCTTAACTCACTGAGCCACCCAGGCGCTCCTCCACATGATCTTATGCAAATTATTTAACTATTCCCCACCATTCTCATTTATAAAATGTAGACCGTGTTTATTTTGTTAGCTGATTGTTAGGACTAAGTGAGTTAATATATCTAAAGAATTTCAGAAGTATCTGATGGTTCTAAGTGTCCAATAGTTGTTAGCTCTCATCATCATTATTGAAGGATTGTAAATAAGTGACATTTGAATTTTCTGTGAGAGTATGTGAGAATACTGCCTTGCTGTTACCTGGAGACCAGATTGGAGGAATGTGCGGAGACTCTGCGTGCTAGTTTGGCCTGTGCGCTGTGTTTGGATTAAACCTGGTGGAAACTTCATTTTTATTTTACTTGCACAGCCAGTGAAAACTACATCCAAGTCAAGAGCTGAAAGGTTGGGATGCCTGGGAGGCTCTGTTGTGAAGCGTCTGCCTCTGGCTCAGGTCATGATCCAGAGTCCTGGGATCAAGATCTGCATTGGGCTCCCTGCTCAGCAGGAAGCCTGCTTCTCCCTCCCCCCACTCCCCCCTGCTTGTGTTCCTTCTCTTGCTGTCTCCATCTCTTTCTGTCAAATGAATAAATATTCTTTTTTTTTTTAAAGATTTTATTTATTTGACAGAGATCTCAAGTAGGCAGAGAGAGAAAGGAGGAAACAGGCTCCCCACTGAGCAGAGGACTCTGGGATCATGACCCAGAAGGCAGAGGCTTTAACCCCCTGAGCCACCCAGCCCCCCATAAGTAAATAATCTTAAAAAACAAAACAGAACAAACAACTGAAAGGTCTAAGCTGATTTCAGTGAACAGCTTTCCTTTCCTACAATAAGCCTGTTTCCTCTTACATGCTTCCTGGAAGAACTTGCCCCTTCCTGGGAGCTGTGGAATGGCATGGTGTAGAGGTCCCATGAAGAACGTTGTGCTTGGTCATTTAAGTAGAACCAGCGATGATCTCCAAAAACTCTTCCTGTTCGGGAAAATAGCAGAAGAACCTGTGGCGGTGTGAGTAGCGCGTTTCCCCGCCGGTCTCGGAATTGCTTGTTCTCTAGGCAGCCGTTCTGTGTTCATCGCACCTTTTAAGTCAAGAAAGGGGTCGTTGTCATTATGATTACCTGGGGCCCCAGTTAATCGTCAGAAGATTTCTGTGATTAATGTGAAGACGGAGAAGCGGAGAGTTTTGAGTGATGCATCACTCAGCAGGTGAGACGCTGTCCTTCCCGGGGCCTAGCGTGGCTCTGGTGACTCTGTTGGTGCCCAAGACCCATGGATGAGTCTCCCCAGGACAGCATGGGGTACCATCTGCAGTGAGGGCCTGTTTTTTGTTTTGTTTTAAGATTTTTATTTATTCATTTATTTGAGAGAGAGCATGAGAGGGGAGAAGGTCAGAGGGAGAAGCAGACTCCGCATGGAGCTGGGAGCCCGATGTGGGACTCGATCCTGGGACTCCAGGATCATGACCTGAGCGGAAGGCAGTTGCTCAACCAACTGAGCCACCCAGGAGCCCTGTGGGCCTGCTCTTGTCGGTTTTTTTTTCCCTGAAGCTGCAAGTGTACTGCTGGTCAGGTTTGCAGAGTCGCCCAGTCTGGTTTGATTTGTTGAGCTCTTAGAAGATTGCTGTCTGTCCGTCCACTGCTGTCTCCTAGTTAGAGAAGGCTCATCTGAGGTGGCAGGCAGCCTTGATGGGAAGGTCGGACTTTGACTGTGATGGGGTTGAGCACCTCCGGCCCCACCGCCCTGTCTGGGGAGTCCTTGGAGCCGTGCGGAAGGGGGTTGGTCAGCTTTTCAGTTCAGGCCAGAGCTCTGGTCCTGGTACTCATTGCTTGTTTCCTTGTTGAAATAAAATAAAGGAAATGTAGACCCAAACTAAAAAGAAGGAAGATTAGTTGTTATGTAACTTGGAGGGGGAAGAAATAGAAATAGGATTTAAAACAAAATACCTGCACAAGACTCTCTTGGAGGGTTAGGGGATGGTGTCTTGTTTCTCTGTGTCTGTGAAGCACCTAATCTAGGATCAACTCTCCATAATCGAATTAAACTGTTTTCTCATTGTAAAGGTGACCTCAGCACACATAACTAACTCAGAGACCCCATGGATTAAAATCCACTTTATAATAATAATCCGGGGTCCCCCCCCCCCCCAAGGCCCTGACTCCTTCAGAGTACACAGCTGTCCAGGGCCAGCTCTGGGTGGAGTCTGGAGGAGAGGGCAGGTTCTGGTGGGGGCCCTGGCCCTCTCACCCACAGCGCTCTTCCCAGCACCCCAGGAACCCCTAGTGGGGCCCTGGAAGTGGGGCGGAGGTGCATCGTGTCCGTGTGGGGCAGTCAGAACCTCACTCCAAATCTCCCCCACTCCTCTCCCCGACATTGACTGAGTCCCCAAGTGCAGAATGTGTTCGGGAACATCAGATAGCGTGTGCAGTGGGAGGTGAAGCTGCAGGCAGAGGCTGGGGCCAGACCAGAGGCTCCGCTGAGGGGCCGGGCTTTGTTAGGGAGCCTCAGCAGTTCTTGGAGCAGGAGGGGAACACCACGAACTCTGTGTTTTGGAGACCCACTCCTAGCAGGAGTGTTTATTTGAAACATTCCTGATGACTAATGCCTGCCTTGTACCCAGCGCTGCTGCCCGCTGGGATGAATAGGCGTCTTTTCATGCAGGAGGAGGAGCAGTGATGATTAGAAGCCTGAGCACTGAAGCCCCTGAAGCTGGTCATGAAAGGAGCTGAAAGGGTTGGCGGAGCCAGCGAACTGAGTGGCTCACATTGCCGGGAAGTAGCTTCTCGCGCTCCTGCGTCCCCAGCCACGTCCCCTCCCTGCCCCAGATGGCCCTCTTGTGCCTCTCACAGAGAGAAAACAGACCAGCACAAGGCATCTGGGCCATGTTCTGGGACCTGAATGGGCATGCTGGGCCATCCTGGGTGTGTGCGCGCTCCCCCTCTGGTCCCTAGAGCTGTGCGGTGGCCCAGGAGTCCTAAGCTGTTCTTAGCCTGGGACAGCTGACCCCCTCTTTAACCCTTTAAGTTCTGGTCGTCACTTTTGCCCCATACTGCATTTATTGGTGCTCTGACTGGGTGCGGGCAAGCTTGGTTGGACCTCTCGTCTGTCGAATGTGTGCGTCAGCCTCATTCTCACGGCTGGGGATGAAAGGGGCGGGGCGGGGCGGGGCGGGGCGGCGCCGTAAGGTCCCAACACTTAGCGGGCGCTCAGGACCCGAAAGCTCTTTGAGCTTTTTTTCATCTGCCTGGCGCAGGGTTGCCCCAGGCAAGGAGATGCAGGGTGCCGCCACCCCCAAGAGGCCCCTCATCCTGCAGGAGATGTGGCCTTGGACACACATCCTTTAATTCCGCACAGTAAGGGTCTCCGCGGCAGTTGTGTCTTGGGTTCATCTGCCGAGGGAAGGCGCCCTGGACTGTGGAAGTGCCAAGGGAGAAGGTGGGGAACACTCTTGAGGGCAGGGGGCCCAGGGCGGGGGCGCCCACCAGGGCTCGAGAGCCAGGAGACTGCACGCCGTGGCCTGCGGTCTGTGGCATCATGCTTGGCTCTTCCCCCGCCCTCTCACAGCCGCCTGGTGCCTGGTTGTGTGGTGTCCCTGGAGACTTCGTTCCTTCCTCTCCTGGAGTAGGTGTCTTCCTGCCTCGCTCTTTTTGGTGACTTGATTTCCCAGCCCAAGGCCTCTGGCTTCAGGGTGGGAAGTGAAACAGTTTTATCCGGAGTACTTTACGCTAACCCTGATTTCGTCGGGATCTGGATAGTAAATGTTGATTAAAATCCTTTTCCCCATTTTCAGTAGTAGCTCCTGGTGTGAACTGAGAGCCTGTTGCATTTCTTTGATGGGCATCATCAGCGGTTGTAGGGAGTTGAAAGCATTTAAAAAAAAAACAAAAACCTGTGGGTTTAATTTATTTTTTTTATTTTATTAGTAAGTTCACGTGCCCTCTGCAAATTCCAGCGGCCCCTCAATAGCTGTAGGTTTCAGCGATGCTGAGAAGCATAGCCCCACTATTGTCAAGGCCTTGCAGACCATGAAACCGAGGCTGGGCCACTCCAGGGGCGGATGGGTGCTGTCTGCGCAAGCGCCGATTTCTTTCTCCCTATTTGTGCTTAGTGAACTCCCTAAACACCCCATTCCTTTTGGCCTTTTTTTTTTTTTTTTAAGATTTTATTTATTTATTTGACAGAGATCACAAGTAGGCAGAGAGGCAGGCAGAGAGAGAGGAGGAAGCAGGCTCCCCGCTGAGCAGAGAGCCCGATGCGGGACTCGATCCCAGGACCCTGAGATCATGACCTGAGCCGAAGGCAGCGGCTTAACCCACTGAGCCACCCAGGCGCCCCCATGGCCTTTTTTTTTTTTTTTAACCCACTCCTTTGCGGGAGAAAGCAGGACAGGGACCAGCAAGTAGGGCGGCCCCAGCCCCACCTTAAACCTAATCTGAACAATTCGGTGGATGACCCTTCCCTCCCTCTTCCGGCTGGTTCTCCTGTAGACGCCCTGGGAAGTATTTAAATCCTCAACTAATGTTCCATTTCTGAAAGAGAAATGGAATGTGCATCACTGCCTTAGGTGATCTGGCATACTGGAGGCAGCAGGTGTTTCCGCTGGTCAGAGGATAACAAGGTGAAGGGCCGGATTGCCTTCCCTGGTACCGTGGGTGTGCTCCTGCGGTTGGCCCCGGAGCTGGAGGACAGGCTCCCTCCGGTGGGGGAGGGGGGGCGGTGAGGTACTTGGAGCGCCCTCTGGGGGACCCCCGGACACAGATGTGGGAAACCGTATAGGAACTTGTTTGTTCAGTCGAGCTTTGCCTTCTGACACCAGGTCAGAGATTCTGAACGCTTCTGTCATCCATGATCACCTGTGGAGTCAAAATGCAGATGCCCACGCCTCAGCCCAGACTTGAGATTCAGCTGCAGGTGGGGTGCGGACAGCCGTGTTTTTAAGCAGTTCCACGGGAGTTTCCAATGCCCAGCCAGCGTTCAGCACCACTTACAAAGCACTGTGCCCGTTCTCCAAGTCCAGTGGAGGAGCAAACAAGCAGATGTAGTGATAGGCACAAAGGAGGCTTGTCTTAGAGGAATCAGGGAGGGAGGGTTTCCCTAAGAGGAGGTGTTGCCTTGGGAGCAGGAGTCCCCCAGGCAGGGCCCCCGCTGTGAGCAGTGGCGAGGCTGGGGTGGCGCTGGGGTGGTGCAGTGGCCAGGTGGGGTGAGGGAGCAGCCTGCGGACCCCAGGAGGGGCTCTCAGGATTTACCTGGAATGGTCTTTGCTTTCCTCGCAAGCTACTAAAGGACCAGCAGAGGAGCCCCACAAGCGGATGGGGCCTATTTAATGGAGTGGGGTTTTTTTCTGTTAAGGTTTTATTTATTTATTTGACAGATATCGCAAGTAGGCAGAGAGACAGGCAGAGAGAGAGAGGAGAAAGCCGGCAGGCTCCCTGCTGAGCAGAGAACCCAGGACTCAGATCCTGAGAGTCCTGACCAGAGTTGAAGGCAGAGGTTTTAACCCACTGAACCACCCAGGCACTTCTGTTTAATGGAGTTTAGTTCATTTCCAATCTTAACAGTTTCTGAATTTGACATTTTCTTGTTGGTAGTGTGCTAAATACAAAGGTGGTTTTATCCCTGATTCCTGGCACACTGTTCCTAAAACTTGTGGGAGTTTCCCGAGCGAGTGCACATGTAGTAAGAGCATCTTATGTTCTAATGAGGTGACGCCTGATGGGCCCCCGGGGATAGCCTCGCATGGGGGCTTGGTTGCCTGAAAGACCTTGGCATCATTAGCTGGAACTTGGAGCCCTACCCCACTCCCCAGCCCCCAACCACCGGGGAGGGGAGAGGGGCTGGAAATTGAGTCAGTCATCATTGGCCAGTGATTCAGTCAACTTTGCCTACATAAACCGCCCCCCCCCCATGGAATTGTGGGGAGCTTCTGGGTTGGTGAGCACAGCTGTGTGCTGGAGGGTGGTGCAGCCAGAGAGGATGCGGAAACTCACCCCGCCCCCCGCTCTCCCTGTGCCTTATGCCTCTCTTCCGTTTGACTCTGAATTGTAGCCTTTATAATAAACCGATAATAGTAAGTATCCTGTTTCAGCTGTATTCTGTTAGCCATTCTAGCAAATTCTTGAACTTGAGGAGGGGGTGTGTGTCCCCTCGATTTTAGCTAGTCTGTCAAAAGTATGGGAAGCCCAGGACTTGGAACTGGCACCTGAAGTGCGGGGACTCCCGCGGGGTAGCCTGTAGCCTGTGGGGTGTGTTCGGACTCTGGGTGGGTAGTGTCAGAACTGAATGGTAGGACACCCGGTTGGTGTCCAGAGAGTTCAAGAACAGTTGATGTGGGGGAAATACCTACATGTTTGGTGTTTGGGAACAATTGAGACAGTGACTGGTTTTCTTTGCTACCAAGTCCTTGTGTCTTCAGTCTGCCCGTGGGCTTGCTCCTGCTCCCAGCCCCTGGGCAGGGGGCGTCCGCTGGCACTGGAGGCCTGGGCTGCCGGGGGAGGCTGGGGAATCTGTCATTAATCAGTTCATCCCACCTCACAGGGCACTGATTGAGAGCACGGCTGGGGAAGAGCTTTGGAAACAGACGTTGCTCTTCAGGGGCATGGGGTTAGGATATTTGGGGGGGTGTGCTTTTTTTTTTTTTTTTTTTGACTAGCATGATTTGTAGGTTATTGTCCCTAATGGTGTCTCAGAATACTTGGTCTGGGGAGCAAAATTGTCTTTTTTTTTTTTTTTTTTTTAAGATTTTATTTATTTATTTGACAGAGAGATCACAAGTAGGCAGAGAAGCAGTCTGAGAGAGAGGAGGAAGTGGGCTCCCTGATGAGCAGAGAGCCCAGTGCGGGCCTCGATCCCAGGACCCTGGGACCATGACCTGAGCCGAAGGCAGAGGCTTTAACTCACTGAGCCCCCTAGGTGCCCAAAACCAGTTTTTGTTTGTTTGTTTTTTGTAATTTATTTGACAGACAGAGATCACAAGTAGGCAGAGAAGCAGGCAGAGAGAGAGGAGGAAGCAGGCTCCCCGCTGAGCAGAGAGCCCGATGCAGGCTCAATGCAGGCTCGATCCCAGTCCTGGGATCATGACCTGAGCCGAAGGCATAGGCTTTAACCCACTAAGCCACCCAGGAGGCCCAGAACCATCTTATCTAAGTGATAGAAACCACCAGGCCCTTCTTCCTAGTTTTCTTTGCAAGGCAAAGTCAAAGGCAATAAACCAGGAAAGAAGTTTCAGTATAGGTTTAAGAAGTTTCAGTATAGGTTTAATTGTTTCCTGAGACAGCGAGCAGATGTCTGGGTTCTCCAGGAACTGCCCCCTGCTCCCAGGATGACGACAGCCCTGCTTCCAGGGGCTGCTGGTGAGGACCCAGATCCGCTTCATACCCCCTCTGTTGCTTGCAGTCTGCATGCCAGGCCGGGAGTCGGAGGTGTCCGATCGCGTGTGGGGGTCCAGCAGAGCCTCCTCAGCCCGCCCGCCCGCTCCGCCACCTTCCAGCAGAGGTTTGACGCCCGGCAGAAGATTGGCCTCTCAGACGCCAGGCTCAAGCTGGGAGTCAAGGATGCCCGGGAAAAGCTTTTACAGAAAGACGCTCGGTTCCGGATCAAAGGGAAAGTACAGGATGCCAGAGAAATGCTGAACTCGCGCAAGCAGCAGAGCACGGCGCCCCCGAAGCCCCGCCAGGTGGCCGATGCTCGGGAGAAGATCAGCTTGAAGCGCAGCTCCCCAGCCACCTTCCTGAGCCCACCCATCGGGACGGTGACCCCCGCCCTGAAGCTCACCAAAACCATCCAGGTGGGTGCGGCTCTTGCCAGACATTCCTGGGGAGCCGGGAACAACTGTGGGTTCAGGCAGGGGGTGGGGGCCGAGTATTGGGGCCAAATGACAGTTCTCCCAGTGTTTGTACAGTAACTGTATGAGGGAGGCAAGGATTTAATCTCGTTTTGCAGTCACTGACTTTCTGCAGTGAGCTAGTGATGCAGGGAAGGACAGACGCTAGTGCGGCACGTGCTGTGTGGCGGGCATTTCACACAGAGGACCGAATTTCTCTCTCACCATGACTCTGGGACCATTCCCGCAGTTTTATAAACGGCTCTCCTTCTCAGGATGTGGGTCTTTGTGCCCAGAGTTAACACAGCTGTCCGTGGGGGCCCAAGGGAGGAGCCTAGGCAGACCCAGCCCCTGGTCCGTTGCACCGGCCGCTTGCACAGCTGCGGGCGGAATGGAAACAGTATTTAACGTTCACAGTGACTTTGGGAACAGGAACAGCAGCAGCTATGAACATTCACTGAGCCAGGCTCATGGAGCAAGACGACGCGGTGCCCTGCTTTGGCCACGAGGCTTGCTAGAGGTTACTGCGGGCCACAGCTGAGTGGCACCGTATTTCAAGTGCAGTGATTCCTTTCTCATGGAGAACTTGTGTGGCCCCCCGGGGATGAATCACGGTCTCTCTGTGTTTCTAGGTTCCCCAGCAGAAGGCCATGGCACCCCTCCACGCCCATCCTGCTGGAATGAGGATCAACGTTGTCAATAACCACCCGGCCAAACAGGTGGGAGAGCGAGAGTGTGTGTGCGTGGCCGTGAGCGTGCGCCGTGTGCGTGCGTGGGTGTGAGCGTGCGTGTGCCGCGTGCGTGCGTGGGTGTGCTTTGAGGAGCTCCGCTGAGTGGATTCGCTGCGGCCTGGCCCGAGGCTCCCAGTGCGAAGAGAGGGATTGCGTTTGGCTTTTGACAGTTTGAGTTTTACTTACTCTTATTTTTATTTTTTCAAAGATTTATTTATTACAGAGAATGTGTGCAAGGGATGGGGAGGGGCAGAAGGAGAGGGAGGAAGAGAACCCAAGCAGAGGCCCTGCCAGGCACGGAGCCCATGACCCTGAGATCACAACCTGAGCCGAAACCATGAGTCGGACGCTCAGCTGACCACACCCCCCGGAGTCCCTGCAGTTCATGAGTCGTTGTAGTTGTTTTTAAACTTCTTACAGTGGTGAGGCAGGTGGATATATAATGGGCAGAGAGGCAAATCGAAAGTCTTCTATTTTTTATTATTAAAGTAGCATGTGCAAAAAAATTAGTATGTACTTAATACATACTTAAAATAGAACATTTGCAAAATAGAGAAAGATTACACAGGAAGTAAGAGTTCTGGTGCTCCTGCTCTCCAGAGCCAACAGCTGTTGAAATTCTGCCCTGGCTCCTTCCTGTTTCTTGGGTTTTTTATTTTTAGGTGTCATTGCTCTCTAGTTACTGCCTAGCTGTGGTTGTGTGTTTGCTGTTACATTATTACCCAGCTTTGTGTCCTCCTGTTTTCACTTTACAACACAAGTACATCTGTGATTCACAGCACTCGAAACATTTTTAATAATTGCATAATCCATTGAGTTCGTCTTCCGGTTTACTTAAGCCGTCTTTCTCTAATTCTCACGGTTAGAAATCCTTCTGTGAGCATCTTTGTGGCTAAAGTTCTTTCTGGGGTTTGGATTTCTATCTGTAGGCCAGACTGCCAAGGATGGACTTTCTAGGTAATATTATCTATTCTATTATCTATTATCTAGGTAATAATATCTATTTCTAGATAATAAACACATGTTCTAGGTGGTTCTAGGTGTTGCCTGTTGTGGAAAGGTAATTCTCACGTACCTGGAGGTTGCAGCACTTTTGCTGGGCCCCGGTGGGTGGAGAGCCACCGTGAGGATTGGTGTGAGGATTAGACGCCCAGGCCAGTCTCCCCTGGGCCCCCCTGCGCCTGCTGCTCCCTCCAACCGGCTCCACATCTCTTCCTGTTCTTGCTCCAGATGTCATTTCAGGACCTGCAGGCCCCATTAGCTTTTCTTTCTTTCTTCTCAGAATTTATATGATTTGGAAGAAGATGATGACTCTGTAGCTCCCATTCCTAGTAAACAGATGAAATTTGCAGCCTCCGGCAGCTTTCTCCACCACGTGGTAAGGCATATCCGTTTTTCTTGCGCTCTCCGCGTGTTTGATCAGTGGATAGGAGTGGCAGTGGAGGATGTGGCCTTTCAGTTCAGAAATGTTGCTCCCTGCGGGTCTTGAGGTTTTCAGAGCTGATACAGTCCCTGGTTTACAGATGCAGAGAGCAGGGTGTCCAGTGCTGTGCTAGCGGCCCCACGGCTGGTGGGGTGCAGAGCTGCGGCATCCGCTTGCTGTTTCCCTGCAGGGGAAATGGGAGATCCCTGAGGATGGCATCGTGTTTTCCTGTGTGGCAGGACGTTCTGCATGTTCCCCTTCCCTCTGTGGTCAGCGCCTCTGGCCATGTTTTTTTGGTTTGTTCTACAATTTTGTTTGTTTGACAGAGCCACAGAGCATAAGTGGAGGGAGTGGCAGAGGGAGAAGCAGGCTCTGCACTGAGCAGGGAACCAACAGGGGCTTGATCTCAGGACCCTGGGATCATGACCTGAGCTGAAGGCAGAGGCTTAACCATGTGGGCCCCCCAGGCGCCCCTTTAGCCGAATTCTTTTTTTTTTTTTTTTTTTTTTTTTAAGATTTTATTTATTTATTTGACAGAGAGAGATCACAAGTAGGCAGAGAGGCAGGGGAAGCAGGCTCCCTGCTGAGCAGAGAGTCCGATGTGGGACTTGATCCCAGGACCCTGGGATCATGACCTGAGCTGAAGGCAGAGGCTTAACCCACAAGCAACCAAGTGCCTGTTCAGCCGCATTCTTGACACCAGGTTCCCTCAGTTGGTGTTGTTAGCAGGAATAAGCTGTACTTGGCCTGTGCACTCCACCGGGTGCAGCCTGCATGCGGGCGAGCTTGCTAGACTAGGCTGCTAGGCGGATCCCACATAGAGAAGGAATGAGAGCAGCATCTGGGACCATTAGGGTGGCCAGCAGCAGTGGGTATAGCCCATGTCAGGGACGGAAGCCTGGGGGCACCCAAGCCAAGCTTGGCCTTTGGCCTTCAGAGACCCGGAGACTCCATTTTTGCTGCTGCATTGAGAGTGTGGACCAATTTCGTGGTTGCCGCTGAAGTTCTTAGAGTGCTGTGCGAAGCTGAACCGTGCTGACTTGTCACTAGGGGCTGGGCCTTTGCACTGGTTGAACTGCTAAGGTCCGCTGCCCAGGGAGTGGTCAGCAGGCTTAGGTCCTGGCTCACCCTGCTTGGAAGAATGCAGTGTCTATGTTAACTAGGATTCCCCTTCCCTCCTGCCCAGTAAGGTGGGTGCTGTTATTAGTTCCATTTTACAGGCCCAGATCAGGGGCCAGAGAGATGAAAATATGTTCAGTATCATCCAGCGTATAAATAGTGGATCTAGGAGTCAAGCTTCTGCAGTTGGCCTCGCAGGTCGGGTGTGTCGTACTGTATTGGCCGTCGGTAATCAGAAAACAGCTTGAGGGGGCACCTGGGTGGCTCAGTGGGTTAAGCCTCTGCCTTCGGCTCAGGTCATGATCCCAGGGTCCTGGGATCGAGCCCCACGTCGGGCTCTCCACTCAGCGGGAAGCCTGCTTCCTCCTCTCTCTGCCTGCCTCTCTGCCTACTGCCTACTTGTGATCTCTCTCTCTCTGTCAAATAAATAAATAAAATCTTTAAAAAAAAAAAAAAAAAGAAAGCAGCTTGAGAAGTGTGGGGTCCAGCACAAAGAGGACATTTTTGTTTGATTCGGAGAAGCCAGTGAATCACCCCGGCCCCAGGCTCTGCCTCTGGCGGCTGCGTCCAGCCCTTCCTGAGCCTGTAGTTGGCGGCGCGGGCTTAAAGCAGCAGGGCCACCTGCCGCTTCTGCCTCATACATCTTTTTCTCAGACTCATTCCTAGCAAGGAGTTTCCTAGTTTATGTTTTCAAGGGACCACATCCCCGGTTAGGGGGAGCAGGGGAGGGAGGGAACAGTATCTGCTGATCTGCACGACTGACTGCCAGCGTGTCCCTCACGGTCTGGAAGCCGATCGGGCCGGGGCTGCCCATGGTGCCTCTGTGTATAGAAACAGGGACCGAGAAGTTGGGAGTCTGGATCTTCTGAAGAGTGGGTTCCTCTGCCAGGCCAGCTCAGAGCTGATGGTCGGCCAGTTTTGATAGGAGCGTATCTGGGAGCAAACTTGACTCTAAGCTTTTGGCCTTGTCATTCGCTCCAAATTGCAGAATTTCATAAAATTTCCATGGTCTGGGTAGGCCTGTGGCTGCATGGAAGGGTCTCACCAGGGGCTTCCTGCACTGGAGGGAGGCTTCTGTAAGCACGTGGGCAGACTGCGTTTCTCCCCTCCCGCCCCTTCCCTGGGGGAAGTCACTGGCAGCCTTTCTTGGCTCCAGATCTCTGATGGGGTTGGGGAGCTGGGAGCCCCTTGGGGGTGAGGGTTGTCAGCTCCGTAGTGCTTCTCTCTTGTCTCCTTCTCTAGCTTCTCAGATTCCTGTCTGCCCGTTTGTCTAGGCCGGACTGAGCAGTTCCAAGTTCTCCGTGTCCAAGGCCCTCCCTCTCACCAAAGTGGTCCAGAATGACGCGTACACAGCTCCGGCCCTCCCCTCCTCTGTTCGAACAAAAGCCTTGACCAGCATGTCCCGAACACTCGTGAACAAGGAGGAGCCCCCAAAGGAGCTGCCGCCCACCGAGGTGAGGGAAAGGCGAGGAGAGGGAGCGAGTGCACCCGTTGGGAGGCAGCCTGTGCTGGGGGCGCCGCGTGGCATGCGTACCTGTCGAGCCCGCACAGCACCTCCGTGAGGTGGGCATTGCCACCTCCATTTTACAAAAGAGCAAAGCAAGCCTCAGTGAGCCCTCCCCTCGGCGTGCTTGCGGGCAGCTGGGGGAAACGGAGCTGCACACGGAGCAGCCGTTGTGTTAGAACAGAGGCCTGCCCGGAGGAGAGCTGCTGGGAGCACTGGGGAGAGAGCATCTGACTATGCAGGGCTGGTCAGAAAGGCTCTGAGGAGGAAGGGTCACCTGAGCTGGGTGGGTCGTGACACATGACTAGCGCGTCCTGAGTGTCGTGGTGGGGACGTGACTGTGACAGGCTCTCTGGGGGTCTTTCCTCTGGGCCTTCCTGGTCACTTGCCGGGCGGATGTGCCGCTGCTGAGCACACAGCCGTTGTCTGATTCTGGTCACTGTCTTGTCTGGCAGCCTGTCCTCAGCCCCTTGGAAGGCACCAAGATGACCGTCAACAATCTGCACCCTCGAGTCACTGAGGAAGACATTGTGGTGAGTACTGCGTCCCGCCGAGGCTCTAGCTCTCAAACCACGTCTGTGTCCAGGGCCCCCAAGACCACCGCCAGTTCACTAATGCCCCGAGACTCACAGGACTTCTCAGAGAGTGCTGTCAGGGCTAAGGTTTATTCCAGGATACAGAGCAAATTCAGCAAAGGGGAAGGTTCACGGTGCGGAGGCCGGGGGAATCCAGGTGCAAGTTTCTGGATTCCTCCCCGAGTGGAGTCAAACAGAATGCACTTTATTTCTCCAGCAACGAACTGTGATGCGTGAAACCAGGGAACTCAGTACAGACTCAGCGCCCAGGGTCTTTACCCGCAGCTAGTTGTGTAGGCTCGCTCTGCTCCTGCACGCCAGCATTCCGGACTCCCAGGGCGAAAGCAGGTGTTCAGCGTAAACCATATTGTTTGCATAGATTAAGCTCAGTGAGTCACTCTTATCAGTTAGGGTGGTGGGAACCCTCCGCAATTCCAAGCTGCCCGACACCAACCAAGATTCGGCCTTGGAAGCAGGGCTTTCAAAAGCGAGCAGCTGGGCTGCCCTTGGGAACTCTGCGCTTCACAGCGTCGGCACCAGGGCTGGCGCAGGGTGCTGGGTGGGCACTGAATGGGATCCTCTAATCCTCTAGTTCACAGCCTTCTGGTTATTTTTCTGTGAGTCTTTGGAACTCGTGCCTCCTCTAGGGGTTTACATGATGATTCCAGAGTAAAAGGGATGAGGTAGATTGGGGTTATGTGGTGGTTGGCCCCCCTGGATTGCCCTGATCTGTCCTGTCCTGTCCCGCCCTTAGTCATGGGCAGAGCCTAAACCTGGCAAGGAGAGGGCCTGATGCAGCCAGGACTTCTCTTCCCGCTTCTTTTCTTTTAGGCACCAAAAAAAAAACCCCACTATTCGAAAGTCCAGTTGCCCTTTGAACTCTGAATTGTCAGGTCCTAGGAGGAAGCACGCGGACTCCGGGCTCTCTGCAGCGGAGTTTCAAGTGCTGTAACAGCCTGTAATGGCCACCACGTTTGACAGGGGTTTTGAGTGTGAAACACGAGTGCCGTGTGATAGCTTTGAGAAGTGAGCAGGCTCACCAGCAAATGACAAGTTAACAGAGAGTTGAAACAGATCTTCTTCCTGGTTTTAAAAGTAGTGATAGCTGCTGTTTATTGAGCATAAGTTATGTGGCAGGTACTTTGTGGGCAGGATCTTTGAAAATACGGAGTAGTGGGACCTGCCGGCGTGTGGGGGTCGCCGCCCCGCGTGAATGGAGCAACAGCCGCCCTCCCTTCTTTGCCCACACGGGTGATGTTTGGAGAACAACAGTAGTGGAATTGGGATCGCACTTAGTATTCGGTTTTCTTCTCTTAGTTTTGGTATTTGACATTTTCCACTTTATCGTGAAAAAACAGATCATTTCAGAAAGCTTCAGAAAGCTTTTCTGCCCTCATGACAGCATTGAGAAGGGAGTCGCAGGCGAAGCCGTGGCCTGGGTGCCGGCTGGCCTCCGCGGTCTGTCTCCACGTTGTCTTCCTTCTCTGCACCCCCCACGCCCCCTGTAAGAGGAGGCGGAGGCGTCAGGGGACATGATGGCGGTAGTGACACCTGCTTACAGAGCACTACCCTAAACGTTCCTGCATTTGAGCTTTCAGCAGCCCTGGCGAGAGGGCGAGCCCATTCCTTTTCTTTTTTTTCCCGAAGAGAAGATGTCAGTGAAGTTAGATAACTTGCAGGCTCCGTGGTGACCTGTTTACCACGGCTTCTGATGAGCCTGCACGTTCCTTTTCAGGACGGGGCCCTCAGAGAAATTCTGTAACTCCTGTCTCTGTTGAGAATGTAGGTGCTGCAGCAGGAAGAAATTGGGGTGCCTTCCTGCAGGACGCAGGGATTCTAGGGCTTGTAAGCCCAGACCTGTTTGTGGCTGCCCGCTCTGCTCATCCTCTCATCTGGTCCCGTGTCGGGAGGCCTGCTGATGTCTCAGGGACACCACCTGAAAGGTGCCTCCCGACGTCCTGGGCGCCGGGCGGATCCGGCTGGAGCGCGGCCGGCCGCCGTCTCCCCCAGAGCTCTGGAGCGGGTGACTGACAGGCAGGACGGCCCTGGATTCTCTGCAACCCTGACCCTCCTGTTGTTTGCAGGAGCTTTTCTGTGTATGTGGAGCCCTCAAAAGGGCTCGCCTGGTGCATCCCGGGGTAGCAGAGGTGGTCTTCGTGAAGAAGGACGACGCCGTCGCCGCGTACAAGAAGTACAACAACAGGTGTTTGGACGGTAAGTCGGGGGGGGGCGGCCACCCACCTTCCTGCCGCTCACTGCTCCCTCTCGGGCAGCAGCCTTCAGAGCGAGCCTTCCTCTGGGATGGCTGGGAGGACTCCGGCGCGCTCAGCCCTCTGGACAGAAGGTTTCCCGGGCATTAAGAACACACAGGGCCCTGGGTTTGCCCGCAACCCTAGGACTTCGGTCCAGTGAGCATAGGAACGCCATTTCTCCGTGGATGCTTCTCTTTACGAGGTCTTGCTGGGGAAGCCAGAAGTCCAAGCCTCCTCTTCCAGATGTTGGTCTGATGACTGCTAGGACACAGCTTCCTCAGACGCCGGCAGCCTTGTGTCAGCGGTTAACTCCTGGGTGAGCACTGCTCCTAGGGGCAGGCTCCTGGTTTTCCTGGGCCCACAGTCCCGTTGTTTATCTCAGGTCGGCCTGTGGAGCGAAACTGCCTGCCATGGCCCTGTTGTCCGCTGACTACTTCTTTCTGTGTTTACCAAGTACCCTTGTGGACCAGGGACATGTGCTCAAGAGGCACACGCTGGTGGGCCACGGCGGTTGTATTTCCCTGTTGGTGAATGATGTTGGGTGTCTCTGCTTGTGCGGAGTCGCCATTTTATCTCTTGGAGAAGTGTCTTTTCGGACTCTTCAGTGGAGTTTAAATGAATTCCTTAAAAAAAGAAAAAAAGGATTCTTTATATATGACTTCTTCTCCTACCAGATAACTGATTTGCCAGTATTTTCTCCCATCCTGTAGGTTGTCTCCCCCTCTTCTTGCTCTGTGCATTTACAGCTCTGTACTGTTGTCTAAGCAGTGCCTTAGCTGTGTCCCATAAATTTTGGTGTACTGGGTCTTTATTTTCATTCATCTCAAAGTATTGTCTGAATTCCCTTGTGATTCTTCTTTGACCCATTCGTTACTTAGAATTGTTTTAATTTCCATGTATTTGTGACTTTGCCGGATTTCCTTCTGTCCCATGAGTGTTGAAGGAGAATCTGCATGTATTTTGCTGCTGGTAGATGTCTGGTAGGTCTAGTCAGTTTGTAATGTTACTGGAATCTTCTCTCTCCTTCTTGGTCTTCTGCCTGGTTCTGGCCGTTCCTGAAAGTGAAGGGTTACCAGCTATGATCGTCTGCTTCTTCCAGTTGTGTTTTGCTTTGTGTACTTGAGGGTCTGATGTTAGCCATATACATGTTTGTGTATGGTAGTTGTAGATAAGTTTGTCAGCGCTTTCTTTCCTGGTGCATTGACCCTTTGATCATTTCAGAATGACCTTTTTTGTCTCGGGGCACTGGGGTGGCTCAGTCAGTTAAGCCTCCGACTTTTGTTTTCAGCTCAAGTCATGATCTCAGGCCCTGGGATCAAGCTCGCTGAGCTCCAGGCTCTGTGTGGAGTCTGCTTTTTTTTTTTTTTTTTTTTTTTTTTTTTTTTTTAAGATTTTATTTATTTACTTGAGAGAGAGACAGTGAGAGAGAGCATGAACGAGGAGAAGGTCAGAGGGAGAAGCAGACTCCCCATGGAGCTGGGAGTCCGATGCGGGACTCGATCCCGGGACTCCAGGATCATGACCTGAGCCGAAGGCAGTCGTCCAACCAGCTGAGCCACCCAGGCGTCCCTGGAGTCTGCTTTTGATTCTGACTCCCTCTCCCTCCTGCCCCTTTCTGCTCACTTGTGTGAATATTTCTAATGTGACCATTTAGGTCCTTTAAAGACTTTTTCACCGTATATATGTGTGTATGTATATATATTTTTAAAGATTTTATGTACTTGAAAGAGGGAGAGAGTATGAGAGACAGAGCACGAGGTGGGGGAGGGTCAGAAGGAGCCGCAGGCCCCCCACTGAGCAGGGAGCCCGATGAGGGGCTCAGTCCCAGGACTCTGGCATCATGACCTGAGCCAGAAGCAGACGCTTAACTGATTGAGCCACCCACACCCCCCGTTTTTCACTATATTTTTTAGTTGCCACGTTAAACAGTTGCCCAAGAATTCACAGTATATGTTGTAGCTTACCAGAATCTATTTCAGATAAATATTAATTCCAGTGAGATGTTGGAAATGTTACCCTATATGGCTCTGTTCCCTCTCCCCAATTTGTGGCGCTGGGATGGCCACACGTCTCTCATAGTGTGTAGAGGAGCCGCACCGGCAGAGCCTGGGGCCGTCAGTCCTTCATGGACCAAGGAGAAGCCCGCATGTTCACTTTGCAGTTCTTTTTCCACTCAGTTTCATTGCATAAACCTTTTCCTCCACTACCTGACGAACAAGCTTCGCCAGAGTCACCTGCGTTCGGGCTCTCCCGTCCCGCAGCTCTGCTCTGCTGCTCGAGGGGGGAAGGGAGGTCTGTTTCCACTTTGCTGTTCGGTGCGGTCCTTGCTGAAGTTTCGTGGACCTCACACCTGCGGTTCCCCGTCGCTCATCGTGGAGCCAGAGCTGCCAGCAGCGGGGGCCCCGGTGAGGGAGGGGGACCCTTGTCCTTTTGTCCGGAGCCGAAGTCTCATCACAGAGCCTTTTCCTTTCTGGTTTCTCAGGGCAACCCATGAAGTGCAACCTTCACATGAATGGGAACGTCATCACCTCAGACCAGCCCATCCTGCTGTAAGTCCCACGGGCAGCGGGGCTGGGGCGGGTGGAGCTTTCCTCCTGGTTTACTCTGTGCGAGTCTCCTCCTGCTGCGGAGTGAACCTGCCCGCGTCCGCGCTTTGTCTCTCCTCCGCGGGCTCTGCGCCGACGGCAGCTGGGCCGTCGGGGTGCGGGTCGGTGGAAGAGTGACCGTACCGCAGGGCTGCTGCACGGGCCTGCCCCTCGGGGGCTGGTGTTCTCAGCTTTAGAATTTAGAAAGGCCTGAGAAGAGAGGGGAGAGCGGGCCAGTGGCGTCTTTGTCCCACTGTGAGTTCCATCCAAGTGACTGGAAAATGCCGCCGCCTCGCCCCAGACTCTGATGGAGACAGAACCCACTGGTGGCCCTTGTTTTGTGCCTTTTTTGGAGCCTGACACGCATGAACTGTAGATTGGCAGGACATCTTTTATAGATGAGAGGACAAAACCTCAGGAAGATAGCAGATTTGCCAAGGTCGGTGGTGCAGACAGACTTAGAAATTTAGAAAGACCAGAATTTGAACTTCAGATAATGACTTGTGTGACTTGGACAAGTGTTTTAAGCTGCACTCCAGGAATAAGTTGTATTCTGGAAAATGTGGATTTTATGACCTAGTAAGTTTGGGAGCCATTAGGCTAATAAACAAGAGTGAAGTCGATTTCTTGACTTCCAGACTTCTCCAAATATGTACTAAGCTGGTGTGGGTGTCCGTCTCTGGAGGGCATACAGCATGTCCTGAAGTTAAAGCCTCAGATCCCCAGGGGCTGCAGTTCAGTTTTGTCATCTGTAAATTTAAAAATGATAGATTTGCTATAAAATGTCGTGAGATCAGGGGGTACAGAAAGCAGTGTGTTCAGCACCTAGCTTTCCTACCAGACTTCGTGTAAATGGCGGGTTCCCTCCCCATCTGAGGGAAAACTGACAAGGGTTTTGACTGCTCTCCGCAGACGGCTGAGCGATAGCCCCTCGGCGAAGAAGGAGAGCGAGCTGCCTCGCAGGGTGAATTCTGCCGCCTCCTCTAACCCTCCAGCCGAAGTGGACCCGGACACCATCCTGAAAGCGCTCTTCAAGTCTTCGGGGGCCTCTGTGACTACACAGCCCACAGAATTCAAAATCAAACTTTGAGCGAGGGCGTGGGGGGGTAGGGGGTGGGGGCGGGCAGCCAGAAGCAGGGGCAGAGGAGAGTGGCTGTTTTCTAAAGCAAAGCCTGTGACCAATGGGCCGTCGGACTGGAGGCCCCTGAGCGTGGGACGGGTCGCCGGGGTAGAGCGCTTCCTCACCGGACGGGACCCACTTTTCTGTGTTGTGTTCTCCCCCGCGCCCTTCTGTACGTTAACGTTTGCCGTAGTCGGTTTCTTCTCCCTCCACCTCCTCACTGAGGTAGGCCCGTGTTGCCCGGCATCCCTGTCCCTTGTCTCTGCCCCACACTGATGGATCTGGAAATGGTACCGTGAGCTGTCTGGAAGGCTTTCTGGTGGCCCCGTGGAGGGCAGCGCCGGGGCCTCTCTGAAGGACACATTTTTCTCCAGGAGGCGACGAGTTGCCTCCCCTTTCTCTTTTTTAAGCTTTCAAAGTGGAGAGTGGGAGCCCCTGCCCCCCGCAGGGCAGCCAGGTCCGCTTGAGAGCTGTGAGCTGTGCCACTCGCCTGCCTGGTCATTGTGTGTGGCCTGGGCGGGGATCAGGCCGTAGCCCTCTGGTTCTCTCTCCACGATTGGCCTGGAGAGGGCCTTGTGTCGGGGCGGGTGAGCCTGCTGCTCTGCCGGGAAGAGCATCCCCGGCCCTTGCTGTGCTGTCTCCGGTGCCTCCAGTGGCTCAGGGGCCCCTCTCCCTGCCTCCTGCCTTGTGCCTCATCCCCACTCTCCTGGGGTCTCATGGCCAGGAGGAGAGGGCCTCGTCGGCCTCCCAGTTCTCTCCTGACATGGTGCTTGCCGCACCTGGTTTGGATGCAGAGGTCAGCTCTCTGCTAGGTGGTTTCTCTCTCTCTCTCTCTCTCTCTCTCTCTCTCTTTTTTTTTTTTTAAGATCCACCTCTTGTTCTTTGACACTGAGGGTCTGAGGGATTGTTTGAATGGGAGATACTGGCTTGCTCCTGGCCTCGCTTCTGGCCTCAGATTCCCACAGGACGGTAGGGATGCTGAGAGAGGCACACATCCAGCTGCCACGTAGGGGCACCGCTCCCAGTGTTGTGACCGGCCCAGCCTTCCATGACCAGAGGGGTCTTTCCCTGCGTTCCAGTGAAGGGCAGGGGGGATGCTGGGTGGTCGGGAGGGTGTAGGGAGACCAGAGCAGCCCTTCCAGGTGTGTGCACCTGGACAGCGGGGCTCCACGGGCCTCCTCCATCTCCTGCTGCTTTGTGGGGACCACAGAGGGAATGGGGCGGCAGAGCCGGAGCGAGTTGGGCAGCAGCTGCAGAATCCGTAGCAAGCAAGCGCTGCAAAAGGCACGCGCCTAGGAAGCAGAGGGGACCTGAGACACTAAAAGCTCTCCGTGGCCTGCTTGGGAACAGCCCAGTGAAGAAAAATCTGGAAACTCCTGTTTCCAGAGTTCTGTCTGTAAGTGGGAAGGAGGACCTAGGCTCTGAACAGCACTCCGTCCTCCCGCTCTAAGGCTGCTCAGGCCTTGCGAGTCCATGGAAAGTACCTGATGGTGCTTCACCCTCTGGTCCAGAGAGAATGCTACTTTTGTCCCCATGTTCCCTTTTCCCCTTTTGAGCGGGTGCAAACTTCGTTCTCAGCAGCTGGAAGACATTCCTCCTCCACTTTCCCCTTCCTGATCCTTGAGAGCGCCTACAAGGCCGTGGGACCAGGTTTCTCAGGTCCTGGGGACAGTTGGATCACTGCTTGGACTCGGCTTCAAGTAGGGATGGTAAATATCCTGCCTGCATGGCATTACCCCCCTCCCCTTCTCCCCCACCCCCCAGTCCCGTGCCAGGCTGCCCTGGCTGTCACAGAGTTGATGGCGTCCAGCTGCAGCGCCCTGGCCCTCTGGACCCTGTCCTGGGTAGCTGTGTGGTTCACGGCCGGGCGGAGCTCGCTTGCCTCCCCGGCTCTACGGGTGTCGTCATGGGAAATGGAAGAGACGGTGGTGGGCCAGTCCTTGTGTCCCCCTCCACCTGCCGCCCCTCCACATTCCTTGTGTGTATCTCTTGTTCAAAAGGAGAGGAAGAGACATTAAGGGATGGAGGAGACTCTATGTTACTTACCCATTTCTGAATAAATATTTGTTATTCCTACCTTTGAGCTGTTCTTTCTTTAAGGATTCTAAGTGGCCTTGGGGGACTTGGCACTAGAAAACAGGAGTTTGCCTCTGCTTTCCTACTCACCAGCTACGATCCTGGGGCCGTTCCTCCCAGGACTTGCTGAACGATCCTGGGGCAGTTCCTCCCAGGACTTGCTGAACCCGTCTCCATCATGGAGGGTGTGAGTATTAGCAACCGTGAAGCATGGTCAGCTCCGACACAGAATTAGGTCTGTTCATAGGGAACAGGAGAGCCTGCCTTTTGCCTTGGTTTGAAGACCTCAGATGCGTGAGTGAAATTTCTCTTAGCTCAATTAAGCATTAGAAAAAAATAAATTTTTTTAAAGAGTTCATTTATTCATTTGACAGAGATCACAAGAAGAGAGAGAGGAGGAAGCAGGATCCCCGCAGAGCAGAGAGTCCAATGTGGGGCTTGATCCCAGGACTGAGATCATGACTTGAGCCAAAGGCAGAGGCTTTAACCCGCTGAGCCACCCGGGCACCCCTAGAAAAAAATTTGTTGATTGGTTTTGTGTGTGTGGTAAAACACACATGAAATTTACCATCTTTGTACATTCCGGTGGCATTACATACAGTCCTGGTGTGCAGCCCACCACCAGCCATCCCTAGAACCCTTCATCTTGTAGAACTGAAACACTATTTCCGCTCAACAGTAACTGCCATTTTACCCTCCTCCAGACCCTGGCAACCAGCATTATGTGTTCTAAGATTTTGATGACTCATTCAAGATTTGTACAGCATTTGTGTTTCTTTGGCTTGCTTCATTCAGCATCATGTCCTCAAGCTTTTTCCATGTAGCATATATGAGAATTTTTTTTTTTTTTTAAGATTTTATTTATTTATTTGACAGGGAGAGCACAAGCAGGAAGAGTGGCAGGCAGAGGGAGAGGGAGAAGCAGGCTGCCTGAAGAGCAAGGAACCTGATGCAGGACTTGATCCTGGCACCCTGGGATCATGACCTGAGCCAAAGGCTTCATGACTAAGCCACCCAGGCATCCCATGAGAATTTTTTTTTTTTTAAAGATTTTATTTATTTATTTGACAGAGATCACAGGCAGGCAGAGAGAGAGAGAGAGAGGAGGAAGCAGGCTCCCTGCTGAGCAGAGAGCCAGATGCGGGACTCGATCCCAGGACCCTGAGATCATGACCTGAGCCGAAGGCAGCGGCTTAACCCACTGAGCCACCCAGGCGCCCATCCCATGAGAATTTTTAAAGTTGAACACTATGTTGTATGTGTCTGTATACCACATTTTGCTTATTTATCTGTGGCAGTTGGATCGTTTCCATGTTTTAGCTGTTGTGAATAATGCTGATGTGAACACGGCTGTATAGATCTCTTTCTAAGATCCTGCTTTCAGGGGCGCCTGGGTGGCTCAGTGGGTTAAAACCTCTGCCTTCAGCTCAGGTCATGGTCCCAGGGTCCTGGGATCAAGCCCCATGTCGGGCTCTCTGCTCATCGGGGAGCCTGCTTCCTCCTCTCTCTCTCTCTGCCTGCCTCTCCCCCTACTTGAGATCTCTGTCTGTCAAATAAATAAATAAAATCTTAAAAAAAAACAAAAAAACCCTGCTTTCAGGGGCACCAGGATGGCTCCGTCGGTTAAGCATCCCACTCTTGATTTCAGCTGAGGTTGTGCTCTCAGTTGTGAGATCAAGCCCAACATCAAGTTCCACGCTGGGCATGGAGCCCGTTGAAGATCTGCACCCCCACCACCACCTCTACCTCTCTCTAAAAAAGAAGGACCTTGCTTTCGATTTTTGAGGATCCATACCCAGAAGTGGAACTGCTAAATCCTATGGCAATTCGATTATTAATTTGAGGAGTTGCTATCCAGTCTGCACAGTGGCTGTACCATTTTATATCTTCATATTGGTTTTATTGTGGTGTAAGTGGAACAGCCCCTCTCACGGGAAAGTAGGATGGAAGTATCTCATCCCTGTCCTTTCCACTAAATGGAGCCCTGGAGACTTCATAGAAAACAAACATAAGCCTGAAAGGTGGAGAGAAAGACTAACTGAGGACCTTGGGACCCAAGGAATCAACTGGCACTGTTTTTTCCTTCACATCTCAAAACAGTTCTGAAAAAGCAGACAACACCCCCCCCAAAAATAAGCTTCACAAGACTACAGCCTCACCCCAGAAGAAACCACCCTGACGCTACCAACAGAGCCAACTTGGGATCTTAAGCTTCCAGCCTCACTAGGCTGTACTGGGGGCACCTCCAAATTCCCGTTGGGGCGGTACAGAGAAGGCCTGGCGAGGCGCTGGAACTTGAAATTGGTGTTGGTGGAGGCCCTGTGAGGAGAAATGAGGCCCCTTGACCCCTCCCAACCAGGGTGTTCTAAGTAGAAGTGGAACAGGATGATGGAACTGACCCCTGCAAGGCAGTAACTAGGAGGCACTCCCCACCCCTGGGTGTCAGACACCAATCAAGGAACCTGAGCTCCAGCCACATGGGGCATTGATTAAGTGGTGCCTTTCCATCCGCCTCAGAGGAGGTGTTCGTGCTGTAACAGAAAATCTAAAGATAACAGTGTTTGTGACGACCCCAAATGTCCATGTTTCAGTCAAAAATAGACTGAAGAGGCCAGGGAAACAGAAAAGGAGTAGGGAGACAACACTGAGATAAAAGATGTTAGAATTACCTGCCAAGGATTTAAAAGCAGCCATCATAAAAGTGTAACAAAAAATTAACACACTTGCAACAAGTGAAAAAAATACAAAGTCTCAGCAAAGAATATAAAGAATTATTTAGAGCTGAAAAACGCAATTACCAAAAAAGCAAGGAAGAATCCTTGAAGGTAAAGCAATAGAAATTAACAAATTGAACAGAAAGGAAATTAAAAAAAAGAAAAAAAAGGACCTCGGGGACCTATGACAAAAAAACTAAAATTAAAAAATCATCAGAGTACTAGAAGGAGAGAAAAAAATTGAGGCTGAAATAGTTGAAGTAATAGCCATATACTTCCCAGAAATGGTGAAAGATCTAAACCTATAGATTCAAGAGGCTCTAAGAATCCCAAACAAATCCGAAGAAACTAACACCAAGACACGTCACAGCCAAACTTAAGAAAACTAGACAAACATTTTAAAAGCAAAAGAAGGGCGCCTGGGTGGCTCAGTGGATTAAAGCCTCTGCCTTCTGCTCAGGTCATGATCCCAGGGTCATGGGATGGAGCTCCACATGGGGCTCTCTGCTCAGCAGGGAGCCTGCCTCTGCCTACTTGTGATCGCTGTCTGTCAAATAAAATAAAATAAAATAGTTAAAAAAATAATAAAAGCAAAAGAAAAAGTGACATCTTTTAAGGGAAAAGCAATATGACAGGTCCCTCATCAGAAACCAAGAGGCCAAAAGGAAGTGGCACACTTTTAACATAAGGTTGGGTGAGAATTCTACATCCAGCAAAAAATATCTTTCAGGGATCAAGATTATTTCAGACAAGGGCGCCTGGTGGGTCAGTGGGTTAAGGCCTCTGCCTTCGGCTCTGGTCATGATCCCAGGGTCCTGGGATCAAGCCCCACATCTGGCTCTCTGCTTAGCAGGGAGCCTGCTTCCTCTTCTCTCTCTCTCTGCCTGTCACTCTGCCTACTTGTGATCTCTATCTGTCAAATAAATAAAATCTTAAATAAAAGATTTTTTTAAAAGATTTTATTTATTTATTTGACAGACAGAGATCACAAGTAGGCAGAGAGGCAGGCAGATAGGAGGAAGCAGGCTCCCCGCAGAGCAGAGAGCCTGATGTGGGGCTCGATCCCAGGACCCTGAGATCATGACCTGAGCCGAAGGCAGCGGCGTAACCCACTGAGCCACCCAGGCGCCCCTTAAATAAAAGATTTTTTAAAAAGATTATTTCAGACATTCTCAGATAAAAGAAAATTAGAAATGCGTTGTCTGAAATAAAGGCTAAAAAAGCTCCCTAACCCTGAAGGAAAAAATAAAAGAAGGAAACTGTGTATCAGAAAGGAAGGTAAGACAGTAGAAATAGGGGTGCCTGGGTGGCTCAGTGAGTTAAAGCCTCTGCCTTTGGCTCAGGTCATGATCCTGAGGTCCTAAGATTGGGCCCCGTGTCTGGCTCTCTGCTCGGTGGGGGACCTGCTGTCCCCTCTCTGCCTGCCTCTCTGCCTACTTGTGATCTCTGTCAAATAAATAAATAATTTTTTTTTTTAAAAAGTAAAACTATAGTTAAAATACTTCTCTTGAATTTTCTAAATTGTTAATGGTTGAAACCAAAATTATAACACTGATGTGGTTCTCAATGTACATAGAAGAAATATTTAAAACAATTACTTTATAAATAGGAGAGGACAAAGGGAAATAGAGGGAAGTTTTCTACATTTCACCCAAACTGGTAGATGTCAGCAGGGCTGTACGGTAGTAACAAGTATATATGATGAGACTCTTAGAGCAATCACTAAAAAAGATAACACAACCCGAAACACTACAGAAAAATAAAAATGAATCTGAAAAAAAAAATGTTCAGGTAACTCACAGGATGGCAGAAAAAAAAATTTTTTTTTAAAAGATTCATTTATTTGACAGAGATCACAAGTAGGCAGAGAGAGGGAAGCAGGCTCCCCGTTGAGCAGAGAGCCCAATGCGGGGCTGGATCCCAGGACCCCGGGACCATGACCTGAGCCAAAGGCAGAGGCTCAACCCACTGAGCCACCCAGGCACTCCGGAAAAAACAAAATTAATAAAATGTGAGATTAAACTATATCACTAAGATCACTGTATCAAATATAAATGGTCTATATATACATCCACTGAAAGATTGGCAAAGTGAGTGAAAAAACATGCCCTTACATGCTCTCTGCAAGAGACACATCAAATATGACAATATAAGGCTGAAAGCAAAATGATTGAAAAAAATATATATCATGCCAACAATCCCCCCAAAGTAGCTATGTTAGTATCGGATATATTAGACTTCAGAGCAAAGAAAGTTACCAGAGATAGAGGAACATTGTATAATGGAAAAAAAAGGGACGCCTGGGTGGCTCAGTTGGTTAAGCAGCTGCCTTCGGCTCGGGTCATGATCCCAGCGTCCTGGGATCGAGTCCCACATCGGGCTCCTTGCTTGGCAGGGAGCCTGCTTCTGCCTCTGCCTGCCTCTCTGTCTGCCTGTGCTTGCTCGCTCTCTCTCCATCACTGACAAATAAATAAATAAATAATCTTAAAAAAAAAAAAAATTTAAAAAGAAAAAAAAAAAAAAGGTTGATCCACCAAGAAGATAGAATCCTAAATATATATTGCCAAGTAACAGAGCTACAAATCATGTGATGCAAAACCTGATAGAATTGGAATAGCAAATCCACACTTAACGCTCGAAGACTTCAACATCCCTTGCAACAATAGGTAGAACTAGACAGAACATCAAGGATGTAGAACTTACCACCACCAACCAACAGGATGCAATCAACAAAAAATTCCACCCAACAACAGAAGACACATTCTTTTCAAATACCATGGGACATGCTTTTACCACTTGTGTTCAACAGTGAATTGGAGGCTCTAGCCAAGGGGTTTCGGTTTGGGAAGGAGTCGGGGAGTTGCAGAGAAAAGCATGCAGATTGGAAAGAAAAAAGTAAAATTATTTCTATTTGTAGATGACATGGTCTTTATACAGAAAATGCTAAGGAATCCACTGAAAGACTACCAGAACTAACGTACACAGCACAATTGCAGAATGCAAGGTCAATCGATACAATGAGTAATCTAAAAGTCCTACTAGAAAACAATTCTGAAACTCAGCATAGAGTCAAACAATAAAATAGGATAAAATTAATACTTAAGTGTACTTAAAATAAGCGTAAAACTTATATCCTGAAAACTACAAAACATTGTTGAAAGAATTTAAAGGGGTCCTGCGTAGCCAAAACCATCTTGAAAAAGAAGAGAGTTGAAGAACTCACACTTCCAGATTTCAAAACTTAAGTAAAACGCTACAGTAATCAAGACAGTGTGATACTGGCATAAGGACAGACATACAGACCAGTGGAATAGAAGGGAGAGTCCAAAACTAAAGCCTCGTGTATCTGGTCCATTAATTTTCAGCAAAGGTATCAAGACAATTAATTCAGTGGGGGGAAAGAATAGTCTAACAAATGGTGCAGACAACTAGATACCCTCAAAAAGTAAATTTAACTTCAAAAATTTAAAAACTTTTGTACCTTTAAGAAAGTGAAAGGACAACCCACAGATTAGGAGAGAGTTTGGGAAATCACGTATTTGATGAGGGAATGGCACCCAGGAAAGATGAAGAACTCTTACAGCGCAACAATAAAAGTAAAAATAACCCAACAGAACATGAGCAGACTCTGAGTCAACATTTCTCAAAAAACAAAAGCCCACACGAATGGCCAATGAGCACATGAAAAGATGCTCAGCATCACTCATAATCAGGGAAATGCAAATCAAAACCCAAGCAAGGAGCTATCACTATATGATCATTAGGATGGCTATAGCCAAAATATTAGATATAAATAATGGTGAGGATGTGGACAATTTTAGACCCTCAAACTTTACTGGTGAGACATTAAAATGATGCAGCCACTTTGGAAAACAGGCAGTTCTCAAAAAGTGAAACACAGTTACTATAATGATCAAGAAATTCTCCTAGAGGGGCACCTGGGTGGCTCAGTGGGTTAAAGCCTCTGCCTTTGGCTCAGGTTATGATCTCAGGGTCCTGGGATCGAGTCCCACCTGGGCTCTCTGCTCAGCAGTGAGCCTGCTTCCTCCTCTCTCTCTGCCTGCCTCTCTGCCTACTTGTGATTTCTGTCTGTCAAATAAATACATAAAATCTTAAAAAAAAATTCTCCTAGATATGTATCCGAGAGATCAAAACATGTCTGCCCAAAAGTTGTAGACAATATTTATAGCAACGTTATTCACAATAGCCAAAAGTGGAAACAACCTAAATGTCTACAGACATGGATAAGCAAAATGTGATCTGTACCTAAGTGAAATATTACTCAGCTCTAAAAAGGAAGGAAATTCTGAGACCTGCTGCTACGTGGATTAACACGAACACACGCAAAGTGGAATAAGCCAGACACAGGACACATATTGTATGATTGCATTGTATGCGGTATCTAGAGGAGTCAGATTCACAGGAACGAAGTAAAACGGTGGTTACCAGGGGCTGGGGGAAGGGGAAACAAGTACAGAGTTTCAGCTCGGGAGGATGAAACATTCTGGAGATGGGCAAGGAGGTTGGTCGCAGAATACTGAGAAAACACTTAATGCCACTGAATTGTGCACTCAGAAATGGCTGGAATGGTCAGCTTCAGTGAGGTCTTCGCTGCTATTTGCGCACTGGAAGACTGGAAGGCTGAGTTCCCTCCACGCCGACAGGTACCCACACAGACGCCGGCTGACGACTCAGAGCAAACGAAGCCTGTGCGGTGAAGGTACCCGGGCGCGGGGGCGGGGCTGGAACCGAGAAGGCGGGCCCCACGCCGCCCCGCCGTCGTCATGGAAACGCGCACGCTCCCAGCGCCGACTGCAACTCCCAGCGGCCCCCGCGGCTTCCGGCTGGCAAGATGGTGGCGCGCAGGAGGAAACGTGGGTCGCGGGACCCGGAGCAGGGGATTCCGAGCCCGCCGGGTTACTCAGGTGAGGGGCCGCGGGGTCGGGGCGGTCAGGCTTCCCCGGGAGGCGGCTCGGGCGGCGGCGCTGGCTCGGGGACCCCCGCGCGATTGGGTATGAGGCCTGGTGGCCCGGAAGCCCCCAAGACGCCCTGCTCGCGTCTGGCGGCACTTTTCCGGGACGAGCCCATTTTGGCCACCGCTTCCCTTGGGGAAACCCGTCTCTGTCCACACTCTAACCCCGGACGAGGGAGCCCACCCGCTTCTTATCACCTCTGGCACCCCTCGTCTGGCCCGTATCGCCCCTAACCCGGCTGTGCCTTCCCAACTGGCTCGCCTGCCCCTGCTTTCTGTTCGCCCGGGTGCCGGAATGTGCTTTCCAAAGTCAGATTTAAATCAGATTTTGCCTCACAGCCTGCCTGTATAGCCCCATACCCACTGAATTCCCTCCCGAGGCTTGACAAGTTAGCACCTAAAACGAAAGCCAAACTTACTGACTTGTGTGGCCCCACATGTTCTGCCTCAGCCGCCCTGGAGCGCTCTCTGTTCCTCTGGAGCAACAAGCTCTTTACACCCTCAGGGTTTTTGCACTTGAGGTGCCCTTTTCACACAGCTGTGCCTTATGACTTTGATACTGCTTCCTCAAAGAGGCCCTTCAGATACCCATCTAAAGACCCCCGCCTTGCAACCACCCCCAGTTTCCCCCTTTCTTTCATATTTGATAGGAACTTGTTATGTGCTGCCTTGTTCATTGTCTTGTGCTACTCTTGTGGGAACTTCCTGAGCACAGGTGCTGCAGCGGTATCCCCACGGTGCTCTGAAGGAGGCCGGGAGAAACAGAAAAGAGCCCCTAGCATTACGGGAATGTCAGACATTATCCCCAAATGATTACGCAGATAGAGACTTAGAGACATGGAGAGACATTGTCAAGGCACAGAGCAGGTGGCTCTGACTTGGCATGTAAGGCTCTCAGAGGAAGTAGAGTTAAACCTGAAGAGTGGGTGGAAGGAAGAAGGTTGGTGTTTCAGGTAAAGGAAACATGTGAGCTTGAGTGAGGCCTGGACTTACTGGAGGGATAGAGAGAAGGCAGAGTGGCAGGCCCGCACAGTGGTGGGGGGCAGACTCTGCAAAAGGATGTGAAAGGTGGGCAGGGTCTGGCAAGGCCTCCAGCCGATGTCAGGATTTTGGTGTTGACCTCAAGAGCAGTGGGGTTTGGGCTGCCGTCTCACTGTGCTCCCACCTGTCGTAATTGCCCGTTTACATTCTCTCCCCCACCTGCTTGGGCGTCCCTCCTAGGCAGGTTCTCTGTTCCTTCAGTCTCGCAGCCTGCACAGTACTCCGCACAGGCCTTGCCTAGGGGAAGGGCTCAGTGATGGAACGGACAGACAGATGGCCAGAAAGGGACAGCCTGAGCTTGATGTTCACGCTGTCCCTCCCTGCCCCCATTTCCTGTCCAGCCATCCCGATCAAGTTCTCGGAAAAGCAGCAGGCTTCTCACTACCTCTATGTGAGAGAGCACAGAGTTCGAGAAGGCACCAAGTCTTCCTGGCCTCAGAAGCGGACGCTTTTTGTCCTCAATGTGCCCCCATACTGCACAGAGGTGAGCGGGTGTCGGGGAGGGAACCTCTAGGGCGGGCCAGGAGCTACGGGTAGGGTTGGGTTTCCGCTGGCCTCCTTCCGCTGGTCCTTGCTGGTTAGGTGGAAGCATCCAACTGAAGCCCCAAGGGAGGGGATCTAGAAGGCTGCTGCGTCTGTCTCTTGTGAAAGGAAATAGCTTATTATTATTATTTATTTTTTTTTAAAGATTTTATTTACTCATTTTTTTTTTTAAAGATTTTTTTATTTTTTATTTATTTGACAGACAGAGACCACAAGTAGGCAGGGAGGCAGGCAGAGAGGAGGAAGCAGACTCCCTGCCGAGCAGAGAGCCCGATGCGGGGCTCGATCCCAGGACACTGGGATCATGACCTGAGCTGAAGGCAGAGGCCTCAACCCACTGAGCCACCCAGGTGCCCCTTATTTACTCATTTGACAGAGATCACAAGCAGGCATAGAGGCAGGCAGAGAAAGAGAGAAGGAGGAAGCAGGCTCCCTGCAGAGCAGAGAGCCCGATGTGGGGCTCGATCCCAGGACCCTGGGATCATGACCTGAGCCGAAGGCAGAGGCTTTAACTCACTGAGCCACCCAGGTGCCCCAGAAATGTCTTTTTAAAGATAGATTTATTTTTTTATTTGAGAGAGAGAGAGAGAGAGAAATAGCATGAGCACGCACAAGGTGGGGGGCAGAGGCTGAGAGGGAGAATCTCAAGTAGCCTCCACACCCAGCACAGAGCCAGACACAGGGTTTGATCCCATGACCTGAGCCGAAAGCAAGCATCAGACACTTAACCGATTAAGCCACCCAGGCACCTTGGAAATGATTACTTATTTATTTGCTTATTTATTTTTAATTTTAATTTAATATTATTTTTTTTGGAAATGTTTTTTTAAGCTGTGCTTTGAAAAGTGAAGTTCTGGGGCCCCTGGGTGGCTCAGTCGGTTAAGATCTGCCTCTGGGACTGGTTCCCACATCAGGCTCCCTGCTCAGTAGGGGGCCCTCTTCACCCTTCCCTCTCCCTCTGCCTGCCACTCCCCCTCTTTGTGCTCTCTCTCTCTCTCAAATAAAATCTTTAAAAAATAAAAAAATATAAAGTGCAGTTCTAAGAAGCTCAAAGCTTTTTTTTTTTCTTTTTAAAGATTTTATTTATTTATTGACAGAGAGAAATCACAAGTAGATGGAGAGGCAGGCAGAGAGAGAGAGAGAGGGAAGCAGGCTCCCTGCTGAGCAGAGAGCCCGACGCGGGACTCGATCCCGGGACCCCGAGATCATGACCTGAGCCAAAGGCAGCGGCTTAACCCACTGAGCCACCCAGGCGCCCCAAAGTTCAAAGCTTTTTATTATTTCCCAGAATTCTTTGAATTACATGTTTTCTCTGAATTTAAAAGTGATACATCTCCATAGGTAAAAATAGAAGATACAGGGTGCCTGGGTGGCTCAGTCGTTAAGCGTCTGCCTTCAGCTCAGGTCATGATCCCAGGGTTTTGGGATCGAGCCCCACATCAAGCTCCCTGCTCGGTGGGGAGCCTGCTTCACCCTCTCCCTCTCCCCTGCTTTGTTTCCTCTCTCGCTGTCGAATAAATAAGTATTATTATTATTTTTTTTAAATAGAAGATAAGCTTATCCTCTAAATCTGTCCAGACATTAATGTATTTTCACAAAAATGGTTGTTTTGCTGGGGCGCCTGGGTGCTCAGTGGGTTAAGCCACTGCCTTCGGCTCAGGTCATGATCCCTAGGGTCCTGGGATCAAGTCCCACATCGGGCTCTCTGCTCGGCAGGGAGCCTGCTTCTTCCTCTCTGTCTTTCAGCCTGCCTCTCTGCCTACTTGTGATCTCTGTCAAATAAATAAATAAAATCTTTAAAAAAAAAAAATTTAAAAAAATGGTTGTTTTGCATTACATAAAGTCACAGAACAGAAACTAAGGGTGTTGCTGGGTTTTAGATGAGTTGTTTTTCAAAAAAGGAGTATTAATTTCTAAAGGTATGTTTATTTTAGGGAGAGTGAGTGGGGGCAGGACAGAGGCAGAGGGAGAGAATCCTCAAGATAGGAGCTAATTTCAAAAAACACTTTTCTGCAGTCAGAGAAAAGCAGAAGAGAGGCTGTCATGTTTTACGTTTCCTGAAGCGTGGTGTGTGTGCAGAGAAAGGCCTGGCCACAGGGTATAGCTTGCTGCGTTTCACAGACTGAACAGGCCTGCATACTCAGCCCCCAGAACCAGAACATGACCCGAGCCCAAGAAATCCTTCCACGGCCCTCCCCTCCCAAGGATCACCGCCAGCCTAAGTCCCAAAAACACAGAGTTGACGCCAGGTTTAAATGGCTGCTGCAGGGAGGAAAACTTAGTTGTTTGGCTCCTGAAATCCAGAATCCTCTGCATAACCCCGGAAACATCCACACCTAGTCTCCTGATAGAACCTAATCCTCCTCCAGGGATCGTTCACCCAGAGAAAGGGGCAGCGACGGACGACTGACCTTTCAAAGCGAGAAATCCCTTTCCGGGGACCAAGCAAATAACCTGGGCACATGTTTCAAGCAGTTTCCTGTCATAAAGTCAAAAAGTTTATACCTGAATTCTGTCTCACGCCGTGTCTGGTCCCTCCCATGTCCCATGGCCAGTGGAGGTGTGGGTTTTTCTACTCAACAGTTTTGAACTTGGAAATTCACAGGCTCGCGGGCTTGGGCTGTGGGAGGGCAGGACGGCGACGGTACAGAGGAGGATGTGGCTGGCTCTCGGCTCGTGTGTGTGCCCTGCGGGTGGGCAGACACGGGCTCCGAGACCTTTGGGGGCCCTGGTCCCCTGGCGGTGCCACCCTGGGCGGAGGGAGGCTCCCCGAGGCCCCGCAGCCCCTCATGCTGTGCTTTCTGCGGCAGGAGTGCCTGTCCCGCCTCTTCTCCCCCTGCGGCCCCGTCCAGTCCGTGCAGTTACAGGAGAAGCCAGACCTCGCTGACAGCGCAGAGGAGCCAAAGTCCAAGTTTTTTCACCCCACGCCCGTTCCGGTAAGCGTCCAAGTGCTGCCATCTGCTCACCTGGGGGCGCAGGGGGCGGCCAGGGTGGCACTGGTAGGCCAGTCCCTGCCACATGTGGCCGAGGACGCCGGCCAGTAAGCAGCGCCTCTGCTCCTTTCCCTGGATCTGTCACGTCCTTTAGCTTCTTGTCCGGCTCTCTCCATTGTCCTGGGTGGGGGCTCAGAGACCATCTTGCTCGCTGCCCCGAAGGGCCTCCCGGAGCTCTCCTCCTGCTCCCCAGCCGAAGTCCCTTCTTCCTGAGGCCCCCCGGCCTGGCCTCCTCTCCCCGTCCTGAGCCCACACCTCCCCCTGGCGTGGCGCGGTCTGACCTAGTGCGTGCTCTGTCCGCTCCCAGGACGCGGCGAGCTGGTTTGTGTCACTGTGTCCCTCCCATGACCAGAAGGGAAGTCCCGAGTGTCTCACCTCACCTGGGTTGCTTCTAGCAGGAGTTGGAAAACCAGGAGCGTGGCTGTCCCTCCCCAGGATAACAGAGAACTTTCTGGTTATCTCCCTGGTTCAGGAACATACGAGCATGTGTCCCCTAGCCCAGCGAGGAGTCTGGGAGCCCTGGGAGCCAGTTGCTGGGACGGTGGGACGGGTGCTGGCCTTCTGACACCTCTCCTTCCCCCAGGGCTTCCAGGTGGCCTACGTGGTGTTCCAGAAGGCAGGCGGGGTGTCTGCTGCCTTAGTCCTCAAGGGCCCTTTACTGGCCTCGACAGAGAGTCACCCTGTGAAGAGCGGCATTCACAGTCCGTACCATGGCAGCATCGCGCCCCCACCCCCCTTCCTGGGCCCTGGGTTGGCGGGGGGAGCACTGTGGGCAGTGCCTGCTGTGTCCACGCACCCCCAGAGCAGCAGGGCGGGCGGAGGGGAGGGCCCAGCTTGCTGCCCCTAGAACCTTCCTTGGGCCGCAAGTCTCCATCCTGGTGGCCTGCGTGAGAAGATCCTGCCCGGCTGGGCACTCAGGGCCCTGAGGATTAGGCCTGAGGAGGTCCCGTTTCCCTGCCCCCTTTCTCCTCAGAGTGGATCAGTGGCTACGCAGACTCGGTGCCAGACCCTGAGGCCTTGAGGGCCGAAGTGGACACGTTCATGGAGATGTATGACAAGAGGATAGCTGAGGTGGGGCTTCCATGCGGACAGGATCACAGGTGTTGGGTCGCTCTGGAGGGGGGTGAGGGTTGGCTCCCTGTCCTGGTCACTGTGTAGAGTTCGGGCTCCCTTTTTCCCTGTGAGTCCTGTGTCCCCTACCTGGGTGACTCCTGGTCTGGTCTCTAAGTGGCCTGTGGGAAACAGTGTGAGGGACGAGGAGGCAGTGTCAGTACCGCTGTGCCCCCTGCTCCCCCAATACTTAGCTCCTGGGAGGGAGAGGGCGCAGCAGGTGGCGGTGGGTGCGGGGAGGTGGCAAGAAGGTTCTGGGCGCCGGAGAGAGAGCTTCGAAGGTGGGGGGGGCACCCCAGGCTGCAGGGCGGGTCCCGGGGTCCGCCGGGCACAGCGTCCTCTCCTTGCAGGAGGAGGCCAAGGCCAAGGAGGAGGAAGGGGTTCCGGACGAGGAGGGCTGGGTGAAGGTGACCCGTCGGGGCCGGCGGCCCGTGCTGCCGCGGACGGAGGCGGCCAGCCTGCGGGTGCTGGACAGGGAGAGGCGGAAGCGCGCCCGCAAGGAGCTGCTCAACTTTTACGCCTGGCAGCACCGAGAGACCAAGATGGAGCGTAAGGGAGGGGCCCAGAGTGTCGTGCTTCAGCCCCGTCCGGAGCGCAGGGCTCCCACGGGCGGCACTGGGACGTGGGTGTGGAGTGGCGGCCGGGGGGTGGGGGGGTTCCTGGACACAGGCGTCCCAACGGGCTCTGGAATCAGGGTCCCAACCTGCAGCATCCCCTGCGGCGGTGCCCCTGTTGCTCCCTGTGACAACTGTGGGGGCCCTGGGTTGTTGAGACGCTCGGGACACACCCGGGACGTCAGACCACCCCGAGCAGTTGGCGCTGGAACCTGTCCGGCTGCAGCAGGGGCGGCCGGGTCACAGAGGGCAGATCTTAGGGAGCCGCCGCTGCTGTGTGAGTGTGTGTGCGTGTGACGGTGTGTGTGACAGTGTGTGTGACAGTGTGTGTGAGTGACTACAGGGCGGGCGCCCTCGCACGGAGCGTGTCGACACGAGTGCCCACTCGCCCCTGGCTCACTCCTGCTCCTGATGGCGCGGAGCGTGTGCCGCAGGCCATTCCTTGTTTGCGGGGTGGCTTCCCCGTGGGCAGAGGGTGCTGGCCCTGGCCTTGGCAGGGGGACAGGCTGAGCAGTGGATGGTGACCTGCCACCCAGGCCTGTCACTCTCTTGCCTGTCTTGCTGCTGCTTCCTACTCTGGCGTCTCTCTTTGGACACCGTAGCTCCTGCTCGTCTCTGTAGAACCGCTGACAGCACGTCTACATCGGCTCTCCCTCTGGGCCTACCCCTCTGTATTCCTGACTTGGTCACCTGGTGACCGGAGCCGCCATCCGAATTTTGCAGCGGTCCGAGGCCCAAGTCCCTTTACTCCCTGACGTTCTCCCCAGTCTGGCTGCTGCAGTGGGGAAGGGGAGGACAGGTGCCCCTGGGGGGGCTCCCCGTACCCGCCTGCCTTCACCCCGGATGTGTGTGGGGGGGTGGTAAGGGAGCGGGCATCTTGCTTTCGCTGCGCTCGCTCTTCTGCTGAGTCCTCCCGGAAAGCTCAGGCGTGCGGCCACCCTGGCTCCCGCACCCTGCCCTCGGGGCCTGCAGGCTCATCTCCCTGCAGCGTCTGGACAGTATCAGAGAGGAGGGCGGACGGGGGCAGTCCCCACAGGGTACCCTGACCCTTTTCCCATCCCCTTCCCCAGATCTAGCCCAGTTGCGGAAGAAGTTCGAGGAGGACAAGCAGAGGATCGAGCTGATGCGGGCACAGCGCAAGTTCCGACCCTACTGAGCTGAGCTGGTCCCGGGGCCCCACGGAGAGGGGCAGTGAGCGGTGGCAGCGTGTGGCCAGGGAGGACGGGAAGGCCTGGAACACTCGTCCCAGCCTGCGCAGGCCCAGGCGCTGCCACATCAAACCACCCCCCTCCCCGCCCCCGCCAGATCTGAGCACACAGGGACAGGACCCTCCCCGTGGTTCTGAGGCCGCAGCGGGGGGGTGGGGTGGGGGGGCAGTGCTGGTGAGGCCTGCCTGGCAGAGGGGGGCCCACAGGCCGCAGGGAGCCACCAGCCCAGGCCATGGCTGCTTCCTTCTCCTGGTTTGTCTGTTCCCAGTCTGCCCCGGGCCTTTGGTCTCCCGAGTGTCCACTGTATTCTCCCTTCCCCTCCGTGGAAGAGCCCCCACGCAGACAGGACAGCCTCAGAAGCACACAAGAACGTTTTATTTTTCGTCTGGCTGGGCGGCTACCTGGCTGTTCCTTCCCCTCCCCCGCTACCCACAGACCGCCAGCCACAGAACAGTGCCCCCAGATCCAAACAGGGTCTCCCCCTTGAAGTCACAGATGTTGAAAGAATCTTGCCCCGTGTCCCCCCAAACTCCCCAGGATTCTCCACCTCGTTCAAAACCAGTGAGGCCAGTCCCCACCACACCGCGCTGGCTGGAGGGCCTGGAACTAGGAATCCGGGTGGTGAGTGGTGGGCATCGGGTCTCCAAAGGCCTGGGCCCGGGCTACATACGGTGTGGTATCGTCTCCTTGCTCTGCAGAAAGGCACTGATGATACCAGCCACGGTCTCGGGTTGGTTCAAGTGGACGTAGTGGGAGCCCGGGACTTCGATGTACTGGTACCGCTGGTTGGGGCGGGAATGGTTGGTGAGTGTGGCCCCTCTGCTGTGCTGGGGCCTTCCCAGGGTCTGCTACCTCCCAGGGGTTCCAAAGGGTCCCCCATGGTGAACCACGGGGCAGGGACTGACCCACAGCTCTCCAGTCACATGCTGATTAAGTCAGAGCCTGACTCAGAGTCAGAAAGGCCTGATTTGGAAATGGGGGGGATGTCCGGATTTCTGGGTCATTCTGGCCTGTGAAGTTGTAGAGCTAGGCTAGGGAGGACCCAGGAGTCAAGGGTGACCCTCCCTGGGAGACGGGAGGGCACTGGGGGCGGGCCACACAGGCTCGCCTTCGGTGGTGGTGCTGAGGTCACCCGAGCTGAGCTCATGCCCCCACCTCCTTTAGGATCGATTTCAGCGTGTCTGTCACAAAAGTTATGATGCTCTTGTTGGTGTCATCCTCCCTTCTCACGTTAAAATATCCTTGCATTGCTCTGGAAAGTGAGAGGAAAATCAAGATTCACCCTGGGGACACCTTGTGGTGCCTCCCCCCAGCCCGCTTCCAGGCTGAGCAGAGACTAGCCTAGGCTTGCCTCTGATTTTCCTGCAGTTCGGGGCTCACTGTGGCCAAGGTGCTGCGGGGTTCACCTCGGCAGGGTCATGGGACCCGCCCGCGGCCAGGGCCTCTGCATGGCGCAGCCCGGAGGGGACGGGCCGAGTCTCTGCTCGCTCTCCACGTCTTTCCCGAGATTTTGCGCATTTCACCTGTATACTTAAGAGTTCTGTACCTGTGACTACAGTCGATTGGAGGACACTGTCATCGTCTCAGAAAACCCCAAACCGGAGCCTCTAGTTCTCACCCAGCTCCTGGGTTTACACCAACACTGACCGCAGAGACTCTGCGCTCCGCACTGGTGTGTGGGTCGAACCACAGAACGCATGGTCTCGGGACTGGCTTCTTTCACTTTCTGTCCTGTTCTCCTGAGTCATCTGTGTAGCTTACACCAGTTTGTTCCCTTCTGGCTGAAATGTAGCCCCCCGCGTGGACATGCCGCATTCGGCCTGTCTGCTGGTGGTCACCTGGGTGGCCTCCGCTTCTGGGCTGTTGTGATGAGCACCGCTCTGGACGGTCCCGCACGAGCTGCCATGTGGACCTAGGTCGGGCCTGTAGATCCCTGTGGTAACTCAGTGGCTCCAGAAACTGCCAGACTGTTCCAAGTGACTGTGCCGCTTTACAGCCCAACAGTGGGAAACTCTGGTTTCTCCACATCCTTGCTAGTGCCTGTCCCCTGCCATGTAGGGTCCTGCCGTCCCCAGGTGTGGGGGGTTGCAGCGTATCTCACTGGGGTTTGGATCTGCAACTCCAGTCCGTGCTTCCTAGACCCCTGTGCTCAGCACCAGAGACACACATGTCCCTAGAAGTCACAGCTGTGGCCACAGGCAGTGGCTTGGGGACTGCAGCTGGCAGGTGGGGGCAGTTGGAAGGCCGGGGAGCAGCAAAGGGCCAGGGGACCTGGCAGGGGACAGTCGGCCGGTGTCTGCCCGGCCTTGCAAGAGGGGCAGCTGGCTCAGCTCCTGGCCCTGCTGCCTGTGCCCTCCATGCCCTGGTGCCAGGGGCAGCCCGGCCTCAAGCAGAAGAACCCAGAACCTCACACGAGGGAGACCTGGGGGTTCCTGGCAGCCGAGGGTCTTTGGAGGCACGAGGCTCGCGCTTACTTGATGAGCAGGACGTGGGCCCGCAGCTGCTTGGTGAAGTTCACAAACTGCTCCCTGCTGACGAAATCCATGCAATGCACCGGCTGCGAGGGGACAGACCACGGTGAGTTTGCTATAAAAGGCAATAGGTGTTGCTGCCGGTGTGAGGCCTCTGTCCTGGGGTGGAGGGGGGCTTGTGGGGCCACTGTGGCCATGGACCCCGGGACCAGGTCCAGCTTCCAACCACATCACCCCCAAAGGCCTCTAACCTGCAGGCCAGAGGCTTGATTCCTCCCTTAATCTGTTCTCCCTCTTCCTGGGCTCACGGCTGTCCCTCCAGACACTGTGCAGGTCCCTTTACATCCTGCTGTGGTTGTATAGCTAAATGCTAGGAAGTGACCTGGGTGGCTTCTGGGTCTAGATTAAGGACGAGACATGAGCCCTCGTCCTGAACTTCCTTCCCCCACCTGCAGGCTGCCCTGCAGCGTGGCCCAGGCAGCCCAGGCTCCAGACTCCACCACGAGCAGCCTTCCGACCTGCACCGACCGTCCTCGTCTGCTTAAGCCACTGTGCAGAGTGAGGATGCCTTGACACTCCCACAGCCCCGCTGGCCTCCATCAGGGCCAGGGCCACCCTGTTTTAGGACCACGTAGCCACCACACGTGGCTACCAAGTGCTTGATATGGGGCTAGTCCAAGTGGTGCTGTGGGGGAAACTGCACAGTGGATGTCGAAGACTTAACAGAAAGAATGCCAGATGCCTCACATTTTTATACTGGTTACATCTTGAATATATGCAGTTAAAAATAATAAATTTGGGGTGCTTGGGTGGCTCAATCATTAAACATCTGCCTTTGGCTTGGGGGGGGTCCCTACTCAGTGGGGAGCCTGCTTCTCCCAACGCTGCCCCTGCTTGTGTTCCCTCTCTTGCTCGCTCTCTGTCAAATAAATGAAATCTTAAAAAAAAAAATTTTTTTTTAAAGTATTAAGTTTGGGGGCATCTGGGTGGCTCAATGGGTTAAGCCTCTGCCTTCAGCTCAGGTCATGATCTCAGGGTCCTGGGATGGAGCCCCGGCGTTGGCGTTGGCATTGGCATTGGCATCGGGATCTCTGCTCAGCAGGGGGCCTGCTTCCTCCTCTCTGCCTACTTGTGATCTCTAGTCAAATAAAATCTTAAAAAAAAAAAGAATACTCTCATCTTTAAAAAAAAAAAAATACTAAGTTTGATTTCCTCTATTTCTTTTTACTCTCGTAACATGGCTACTACAGGGGCGCCTGGGTGGCTCAGTGGGTTAAAGCCTCTGCCTTCAGCTCAGGTCATGATCCCAGGGTCTGGGATGGAGCCCCACATCCGGCGCTCTGCTCTTTGGGGAACCTGCTTCCTCCAATCTCTCTCTCTCTGGCCTGCTTCTCTGCCTACTTGTGATCTCTGTCAAATAAATAAATAAAATCTTTAAAAAAAAACAAAAACAAAAACATGGCTGCTACAAGATGTAGATCTGCACGTGACTCACGTTCTACCAGACGGGGCTGGAGCCCCAGAACTCCAGGTGGGTTGGGAGAAGCTTGATAAATGTGTGTGGAGTGGATTAATTCAGGGAAGCTCCCATGAGGACTGACTTGTGCTCAACACTCCTCCACCATTGTGATAAATCTAAAATTCTTATGAAACACACGTGTATACACACACACCTGGTCACAGCCTCCAGAGCACACTGCCCTTGATCTGCCCTGACCTCCTCCCGGCCATTTCCTGCTCCTTGGGCGAAAATGATCGGGGGTGCTTTTCCAGAAATAGACCTTTCCAGATCACCCACAAGGCCCAATGAATGAAGATCTACCGAAAACCCAGACACACTTTCACGTTAGCTCCTGCTGGCAGGGTGCCCAGCTTAAGGAAGAGCGGGGAGCTGGTTCATGCCTGCACAGGGGCTCCCCTGACCGGTGTCAACACGCACACTGAAACAGGCCTCTACGGAGGATCACAAAGGCGCAAGTCGCACAAGGGTGAACAGGAGATGGCGCCAGGACTGGGCTCACGAGTCTGCCCCCTCCCCCAGCCTGTGCTCCTCTGGCCAGGGCAGGGGGGGGGGGTTGTTTCAGGCTTGGGGGCCCCATCAGGGGCCCAAGGCAGAGACTGAGGGATGTGACCCCTACTCTGGTCTCCAGATATGAAAATGTAAGTCGGGTTTTGCAGCACTTTCCTCTCAGGCCACACAGTTTGAGGACATCTCTCCAAGAAAGCCGTTAAGAACAAAGGCTGCTGGGTACGCGCTGCCTCTTTTGTCTTTGCTTCTACCCCCCCCCCCCCAACCTGCTTTCCCTAGCCCACTTTCAGTCCCTGGTCTATGTTCTTCTTCTGCACGTCTAGTGTAACTTACAGTAAAGTCCCTCGATCTGCGTGGCAGCTCGTGATGGCCTTTCACCAATACATGCTCCGTGCCACCCAGCTCGAAGCCTTGACCACCAGCAGCCGCAGGCTCCCTCCCAGGGTAATCTCCGAGGACACCACTATTCAGACCGCTAGCCCCATAGATCAATTTGCCTCTTTTTGAACTTTGGGTTAAGTGGAATCATGCAGAGTGCTCTCTGTTTCTGGTTTCTTTTGGTCTGTAGGTATGTTTGTTTTTTTCCCCTGTGCGGTGCTCCAGTGTATGAATACATAACGATGTACGCATTCTGTCGTTGGAGCACATGTGGGGGACTTTCCGGCTTGGGACTATTATGAACGAAGCTGCTACAAATGTCCTCGTACACGTCTTCTGTGCACACGGCACACATATTTGCTAGGTACACAACTAGGAGTGGAAGAACTGGCTCACAGGATCTGACTGTGTTTTGCTTAAGCAGTTTCTGCCAAACCATTTTCCAAAGTGTTTGTGTCAATTATGCTTCCTCCTGCAGGACATCAGAGTTCTGGTCTATGTCCCCATAAGACTTGGTGTTGTCAGGTCTTTCAATTCTGACACCAATTTCTACCTGTCTGGTGGAGGTGGGAGGTGTATTTCATTGACTGCCCTAATTTCTGATGATAATGATCACCTTTCATGGGCTGACTGGGCACTTGGATAGCCTCTTTCATGAAGTGCCTGTTAAAATCTTTTGCCTGTTTTTAGAAATGAGAGTGTTATATTTTATCTTATTGATTTGTAGGAGCTCTTTACATATGCTGGATAGGACTCCTTTAGCAGGCCTATGCCTTTAAGTATCTTCTTTAAGTCTGTGGCTGGACTCTTCTCTCTCTTAATTTGTCTTTTGATGAACAGAAATTCTAAATTTTAATTAAGCTCTATTTATCAATATTTTCACTGATTCATGTGTGTGTTCTATTTTAAAATATATTGTCAGGCACCTGGGTGGCTCAGTGGGTTAAGCCTCTGCCTTCGGCTCAGGTCATGATCTCAGGGTCTTGGAATCGAATCCCGCATCTGGCTCTCTGCTCGGCAGTGAGCCTGCTTCCTCCTCTCTCTCTCTCTCTGCCTGCCTCTCTGCCTACTTGTGATCTCTCTCTGTCAAATAAATAAAATCTTAAAAAATATACATATTGTCTACTTCAAGGTCATAAGTCTATTCCCTGTTTTCATTAGAAACTTTCCTGTTTTACCTTTCATATTTTGATCTATGATCCATCTTGAATTAATTTTTGTGTATTGGGTGAGGCAAGGGTCTAGGATCATACTTTTCCCTAAACCCATTACCTGGCTCGACTTTATTGTAAAGCAGGTAGTACCCGTTCATAATGTTAACAGTTACTAAATTCCCAAAGTATTCTGCAAATTCAATGTCCTCTCAATATATATATTTTTTTAAAATAAGCTCTGCCCCATGTGGGGTTTGAACTCAACAACCCCAAGGTCAAAAGTTGCATACTCTACCAAGGAAGCCAGTCAGGCTCCCCAACCCAATGTAATTTTTTAAAAAAGGTTTATTTATTTGAGAGAGTGAGAGAGATCTGGCAATAAGCTCCCAGCCTGAGGACCAGCACACAGAAGACAGACCACGGTGAGTGAGCCTTGGTGGCTAGGAGCCTCCCCTCCAATAACTGGCAATGGACCAAACTGGCTGTTCATCTGGGGAAAAAGTGAAAATGGATCCCTACCTCACACCATCCTTGAGAACAGATCCCAGCTGGATCAAAATCAAGACTCAAACATTCCCATCCCCTTGGCCGATGCCCCGGTCCGGGCCTCATGTCCACACCTGGGCCTGGGCAACAGCTCTCGGTGGTGTCCCTGAGGCCAGAGCTTCCCACGTCTAACTACAGCATCTCACATGTGCGAAGCATCTTACCCTCTTGAACCAGCTCATTAAGAGCACCCCCTGAGAGCCCCTAACCTGAGAGCAGCTCGCTACGGCACTCGACCCATGGACCTTCGCTAGTCTTCGCAGCAACCCCACAAAGACGGGCATGGGGGCTGGTACCTCCTGGCTGCTCATTAGCCAACTTCAGGGATGAACAAAGGAACGTTCTTCCTTCCTTTCTGCACGTAAGACAACCTGAGTGAGGCACAGAGCGGGTAAGCGGCTAGCCCCAGGTCACACAGCCTCTGGGGCTGAGTTTCTGCAAGAGCTCACACAGCTCCACACTGGTCCCTCTCTCCCCTTCTGGTCTTCAGACCCTCCATCAGGAACCCCAACTCAGCACCTGCACTGAGCCGGCCAAGCCTCTGTGCAGCCGCACAGACCCAGAAAGTCTTTCTCTTCTCCACCCACATCGACCCCAGCACCGGGCTCCTCCCACCTCCTCCAGGCAAGTCCGCTGGCCACACCCATCCCTCCCGCCCGCCTGCCGCTGGCCGGCCTTCCCGGCGCTCCCCTGCAGGTAACCCAGGTAAGGGAAACAAGTGCAGTCCTTTCCTTGAGAACCTAAACAAACACCAAGACCCAAGAGCCCTAAAATACGCTGGTGTCTTCCTACCCCGTTGTGCAAACACACAGATGGGCAAGTCTGCCCTTGGCAGTGGGCCTCGGCGCTCACCATGGGCTCAGTGGGCAGCTGTGTGTCGGTAATGGTGTGTGTGCTCGGTTGTTTGTGGGTGGGAAGCCCCCACCGACGGTGCTGCTTGACTGTGGGTGGGTCGCTCGGCTGACTTGGTTTCCCAGCCTGGGAAGTGTGGGTGGCAGCAGTTCCCTCCTCCAGGCCTGCAGTGGCAATGACTCCCACACCCACGGGTGAGGCACGGGGAAGAATGAGAAGCAGGATGAGCGCCCCCTGCTGGCAATAACCTCCCCCAACCAGGTGCAGGGCAGACCCAAGCAAACCCCTCAGGCCTGCCAGCCCTGCAGGGGAGACATCTTCCCCTCAGGACTCCCCGGGGCGGGGGACCCTCTCCCTTGCCCTCAGCCCTTGCCCTGCAGAGACCCATGACTGGAAAGCAGATGCACACCACCTCACACCCACGAGGGTGGCTAAAATTTCAAAAACTAGAAAACACAAGTGTTGGTGAGGAGATGCAGAAACTGGAACCCTGTGCATTGCCGGGAGTGACAGCGATGCTGCGGCCGTGCGGAAACAGTCTGGCCGTTTCTCAAGAGGTTCAGCGTAGGATCCTCATGTGATCCAGCAATTCCGCTCCTAGGTGTGTGTCCAGAAACACTGAAAGCCAGGACTCGAACTGATACTCATCACTCATGTTCACAGCAGGATTCACAATAACCAAAAGGCGGAAACAACCCAAGGGTCTTTTTCTATGGACGGATGGACAGATCCACGCAAATGGAATATTATTCAGTCGTAAAAGGAGGGAAGTTCGGGCACCCCGCTGAGACTTGGATGAGCCTTGAAAACCTTCTCTAAGTGATATGAAGTCCCTGGAGCAGCCAAGCTCACAGACAGAAGACAGAACGGTGGCCACCAGGGGCTGCGGGAGGATGGGGACCTGGTGTTCAGTGGGTCCGCGGTTTTTATGGAGGACGACACGTGGGGGCAGCGACGGTTGCACAACACTGCGAATGGACTGAGTCACTGACGTGGACACTAACACTGCGAATGGACTGAGTCACTGACGTGGACACTAACACTGCGAATGGACTGAGTCACTGACGTGGACACTAACACTGCGAATGGACTGAGTCACTGAAGTGGACACTTAACAAATGATTTTTAAAATGGTAACTATTATGCTATGTATAAGGTCCCACAACAACAAAAGCAGCAGCAGCACTCACCAAAGCTATCCTCCGGTCTCTGTTCAGCGTTAGGCCTGGAACGGAAGCACAAAGATGGGGCCTCAGAGCTGCCTGTCAGGACAAGGGACCCCGCAGGGCTTCCCTGAGGACCTGGGGCCCTTCTGGCCAGAGTTCCCTTCTTCAGCCTGGAATGACCTCTTCTTGGGGCCGAGCTGGAGCAGCAGAGCTCGGCCACTGGTGCCTGGCCACGGACTGGTGTGGCCCACACAGGTGCCTCCCGCCACCTGAGAGAACAGTGCAGGAGGTCGGCGGTTTCCCTGTCTGGCAGAGCAGCTGTCGTGTCTGAGAACCTTAATGTGGTCACATACACGTACTCTTCAGGCCCAAGGAAGCATCCCATGGCTAAACCGTGGGAAACACCTGCTCTGCAGGAGAGCAGAGAAACACCTTCCCCCTTATGGGCACCAAGGCGTTTTCTGTGCCCTGCTTTTGTTTCCAACTCCTGACTCCAGCCCCACCTGGCCTCCTGTCCCCCTTCCAGAACCTTTGCAACCTTCGCCTTCACCACCTGCTGCTCAGCGTGCCCATGGGGTCATTCCCCCCAGGCCCCCTCACAGCTCCCACTCGGGCTGCCACCACCCTGCCACCCTCCTGTCTCGGGCCTCGGAGCCATGTTGGGTCCAGAATGACCTTCTCCACCCTGTAACCGCCCCACCCCAGCCTCCACCTTCCCGCACTGCCCCAGGCTGGGCGCTCACCAACCGGTGTGCTTCGATGCCGATGCTGCAGAATGATCACACAGGAGACAATTATGGGCTTTCTAGAAATTAGCCCTCCCTCTTTTTACAATGAGGATATTTGCCCCTCAGGCTAAGAACCCTCAGGAAGAAGATGAGGATGCCCCTTGGACTTAAGGAGCTGCCAGACAGTCCCCTCTCTGCTCCCAGTGGGGGAAAAACCAAATGCCAAACACTGTTGGCATTTTCCCAAAGGAACACGTACTTTTCGGGCCTCCCCCGCTGCAGTCCTGTCCTACCATGTCCTGGTGGCCCCTTCAAAACCTTCGGCCAATAGCAGCAAGAGAGAAAAAAGCCAAACAGCACGTGCCCTTGGCCCCCTGACCCTGGCCTGGACCCGGGACCCACCCTGCAGCCAGTGCCACCTTAGAAATGCAGATTCCAGAAGTTCGGAACCCCCTCCTTCCTCTCCAGGTAAACCCTGCAAGAGCGTCCCTTTGGTTGAAAAGAAAACAATGATGAAGGAACTTTTCAACTTTGAATGTTCATCCACATCCCCCACCCCCACCCTGGGTTCCCAGGGAAGCTCTACTTCTTTCCACCAAGGTCAAAATGACTACCACCAAGGTCAAAATGACTTCAAAGCATGGGCTCTCTTTCCACCCTGAGCATGCACTGTACACCTGCTTTCTTAGCAAATGACCTCAAAGAAAAGTCTATGTTTGTTCATTTTGTGTCAACAGTTCTTGGCAGTGTAGGCGGGATCTCAGAGCCACTAGTGGAGAACAGCTGGGGGTCACCTCTGTGGTCGGTACCAGCTCGGGTCCTCCAAGCCCCACCGTCTGTCTGGTGAGTTCTCCTGATGATGTCCAGACCTCCTCGATTTGGGTTGGCCGCCCTTTTATTTACGAGCTGTTAAAAGTTACTGGTTATGTTCTCAAGGTGGGAATTGAGAAGCTTAGGGAATAAAATTATGACCCTTATACACCTAACTGCTATTTCTGCTTCTGTACCTTTGCTTGCTAACCCATGAGGAGATGGAAAAATACCAGCAGACTACATCCCCCGCCCAGAATTGAACCTGACAGAATGGCCGCTCCCGGACCCCACACCCAGCTCTGGGTGCAAGAGATAATAGCCATCTGGCGCCCCGCGGCTTGACAGGGAGACCCCGGCCAATCCAGAGGTGACACACACCCTAGCGGCGCCAAATAAGCAGTTTGAAGAATGACAGCCCTTTGACCTAACCAATAATCTGTTCCCAGCCTTTTCCCGCTCTGTAGCGCGCCAGTCATATTATAGAGTTGCTTTTTGATTTTTCCGTGCTATGTGGCGCTTTGTTACAAGATACTATGATGTATGCTAAGTCCCTGCCTCCCCAAAAATAGTGTATAAAAGATGTTGTGGTCCTGAGCACAGGACCTCTTAGTGTCACCAGTAATGAGTGCGCGGAGGTCCGGGTTTGAATTCGTAATAAACAACCCTTGCTGTATGGCTTTGACTCCGGACTCCGGTGGTCGTCTTTGGGGGTCTCGGAATTCGGGCATTTCAGAATCACTTAGAGGAGGGGACGGACAGGCTGGTGGTCTTAATTTGGCATTATGCTAACCCATGTTATTGATATAAGGCTTGAGTCAGTTTTCTGGCTAGAAATACGGGACTGAATTGCTCGGCTCCGAAGAGAAGGGACACTGGCTCCTTCTGGCCAAACATCACTTTCAGGTGACCGAAAGGCCAGTGGAAGCGGCTGAGGCTCTTTCTCAAGACCTGTAGTGGTCCCGTTGGCATTGCCATGTCCTAAGGTCATGAGTGATCGGCTTGTCTGGGGCTGCACACCGGGAAGGCACACGGAAGGACCAACCACTGGTGCTCCGAGCTCCCTCGGTGGTCTCAGACCTCGCTGGGAGAAACTGAGATGCATAAGAGGGTGTCCCATGGCTGTTTCTGGAAGGGATCCTTTGTAAGTAGCATCCTCCTGGTCCGCCACACTTACTGTCCTTAGATCTTATCTAAGCCTTAGTCTAAAACCGAAGCTGAAACTAAAAGGACTGGGGACCCGGGCTTCAAAGGAGGGCATGGTCCCCCCAAACCAGTAAGCACCGAGAGAAAGCTCTGGGAGATCATGTGTAAGGGACACGTGCGAGGCCTTACCTAACGGGGGAAACCTAAGGATAACCAGAGTCTCAGGTGACCGAATAGGGGCCCTAACAGGTCTGAATTAGTTTGTCCTGCGCACAGTTAGGGGAAGTGGGCTAGGAGACCAAGCAACCAGAAACCAGGGAGCACTCCCAACCCCTGCCCCCGCCTCTGGGAGGAACCAGCGCCACCTAGAGGTACTCTGGGCCTCTCCCGGTTTCTTCGTTGTAGGTTTGGTATCTGCACAAAACTGGCCCTGCCCTAACCGGAACTCACTCACTCAAGGAATCATAATCAATTACGAGGCTGTGTTACAATTAGATTCGTTTCAATAAAAGGGGGTATCTGGAAGTTGGGTCTTTAATGTCTTCTGCATAAATATTGGTGAAACAAAGACTAAATCCCGTCGGCACCCTGTTCCTGTACACGCATCCACCTGTGACATACAGGTGAGAGCTTCTCTCCCCCGCCGGGTGGTACTGCTAAAACTAATTTGTAGGGGAGCTCTGTTTAACTGGTTTAGAGGCAAGCGCTTATAGAAACTGGGCATTCTAGGGGCGCCAGGGTGGCTCAGTCGGTTAAGCCTCTGCCTTCGGCTCAGGTCATGGTTTCAGGGTCCTGGGATCAAGTTCCTCATCTGGCTCTCTGCTCAGCAGGAAGCCTGCTTCCTCCTCTCTCTCTGCCTGCTGCCCTGCCTCCTTGTGATTCTCTCTCGCCATCAAATAAATAAAATCTTTTTTAAAAAGGGGGACTGGGGGCGCCTGGGTGGCTCAGTGGGTTGAGCCGCTGCCTTCGGCTCAGGTCATGATCCCAGGGTCCTGGGGATCGAGCCCCACGTCAGTCTCTCTGCTCAGCAGGGAGCCTGCTTCCTCCTCTCTCTCTGCCTGCCTCTCTGCCTGCTTGTCATCTCTCTCTCTGTCAAATAAATAAAAAATCTTAAAAAAAAAATAAAAAATAAAAAAATAAAAAGGGGGACTGGGGGCGCCTGGGTGGCTCAGTGGGTTAAACCCTCTGCCTTCAGCTCAGGTCATGATCCCAGGGTCCTGGGGATAGAGCCCCACGTCGGTCTCTCTGCTCAGCAGGGAGCCTGCTTCCCCCTCTCTCTCTGCCTACCTGTGATCTATCTCTCTCTCTGTCAAATAAATAAAATCTTAAAAAAAAAAGGAAATGGGGCATTCTAAAGCTCAAAAAGTGAAAAACAAACTCAACTATTGTTTCAAGTTCATTTGATGGGCAGTGACCGGCCCTACCTTCCGACTTCCGTGTTACTCCCTAACGAAGACGCCTCACAGGAAGGGACGCAGTGGATGGTCCAAAGAGATGAAGATGAACACAAATTTAAGACACCTGACCCCCCTCCCTAACAGAATAATGAGACAAAGGGGGAGGAAGACAGGCAGACACCAGCCCTCCTGCAGTTCCCACAGGTCTCCAAGCCCAGCCCCGGTGCCCAGCCTATTCCCCACTTCTCCGCATCCTCCAGAAGGCTGGAAAGCACCCAGAGAAAATGCCTGATTTGCAAGAGGAAAAGCCAGGAGACAGAAAAAAAAAGCCCACAACTTCCAATCTGCCTTTGGCCTTGCCCGCCGTACCTCTGCGGCCTGAGCCGCCGGCGCCTGCTCCTCCCACCCTCACTATCAAGGGGCCCAGAAGCGCCCCAGGCTGTGGGGCAAACTGCTTATGAGGGTCACGTGGAAGCACGTCTCACATCATGTGCAGGGGCCCACGGGCTCCCTGGACTCAAACCGCCCGCTTCAGATGTCCCCCCGGGAGCCCCACATACAGCTGACAGTGGGGGACAAACTGATTAGCTTTCAGTGGACACAGGTGCAACATACAGTGAAGCTAATTCAAAGTTGTTGGTTTAATTCAAATAAGCACTTCTTTGGAGATATCGATATTAAACAGAAATCTTTTACTCTACCAACATGTACCAGGGGTCAAAAGAGCTGTTATCTCTGCTGCAATATCTCGGCAAAGAGGACTTGATGGGTGCTTCTGTCCGCCTCAGGACGTATTCATGGGTAATTATTCTTTTTTCAAAGACTGATTGGTTGATTGATTTTAGAGACCTTGACAGTGCACCAGGGATTGATTGTTTGATTGATTGATTTTAGAGACAGAGAGAGAGCGAGCACCTGCCAGAGGGAACGGAGGAGGGGCAGAGGGAGTGGGAGAGAAGCAGACTCCCTGCCAAGCCCGGGGCCGGATGACCCAAGGCTTGGCTCAGTCTCATGACCCTGAGATCAGGACCTGAGCCAAACTCAAGAGCTGGAAGCTCAACGGACTGAACCATCCAGGTGCTCCCTCGTGGGTAATTATTCCGAACAAGCTGGCTAAGGCGCGCCTGGGCGGCTCAGTGGGTTAAAGCCTCTGCCTTTGGCTCAGGTCATGATTCCAGGGTCCTGGGATTGAGCCCCGCATTGGGCTCCCTGCTCAGCGGGGAGCCTGCTTCTCCCTCTCCCTCTGCCTGCTGCTCCCCCTGCTTGGACACTCTCTCTCTGTCGAATAAATACATATATAAAATCTTTTTAAAAAATCTTCTCACTGGCAGCACCAGGGACTCAGAATTTGCTCTGACCATTGACCTGTGTTTTCTTTCCTTTCTGTAGAAATGTCTCTGATTCCCTGACAGCTTGCTAACTAAGGCAGAGTCTATGATGGCCGACATCACTTACGACACCTGTATTAACTCATCCTCGGAAATATGATCCCGTATCGATAAAATCAGGCAGAAAGCCACTGGGCTCCAAGAAGCCCTTGACCTCCACATCCCCCTTTCCAAGGTGGCTGGGACTGACTGACTGACCTATTCTCTTGGAAACCCATCGATGTCAGATCAGCTTTAGAGGGAATGACGGGTTTGACTAGATACTGTTACTTTTCCATAGAGTATACTTGGGGTGAAGATTCATGATAGCATGTGGTCCCAACATATGTCGGAAAATATCCAAGTTCTCAGAGAAGGAACCATGTGACGGTTCCCCTCCATCAGCACAAGGGACCAAAAGTTGTGTCTTGGACCAAGTCAAATCCTTCCATTCCAAAGCTCCCCTACTGCCCCTCCCCCGGATTCAGCCTGAAGCAGTTACAGAAGAGGCACCTCCCGCCATGTTCCATAGAAATGGAATGTCAAGACAACTGGAAATTAAGGCAGGAAAAATCTCAGCACGTCTGACTCCACGTTACTTCTACCTCCCTTGCTGCAGTGACCTGTAAAGTGAAACCTTCTGCTTAGTCTCGCCCCTAGACAGGCTGAGATTTGCAAAAACTGCTCTTTACCCAAAACCTACCTCGCCCAAGGAGATAAAGAAGTAGCCAGAGGGGTCACCATTTCAATTCTTCGAGATGGAAAAATGACTGTGACTCCAGGGGTGGGGTGGGGGGTGGGGGCCTGAAACCGGGCCCTAAAACTAGCAAAAAGCTTAAAATGTGTTTTTCAGGCAATGGTTACCCCCAATCAGCGATTGCGTCTTTTCTGACCCCATTAACAAACGCACTAGGAGTCTCTGCAGAAGCCTGGACTCCAGATCCGCTGATAGGGTTCAAGCCTTCCTTACTGGAGACCAGGAGCCTAAGACCCCATGTTGGAGCACGCCCACAGCCCCTCCCATAACCTCCTGGTGTCACGGACTGAATTTCGTCACCCGCCTCCTTCCCAGGTGACGTCTCCGCCCCACACCCCCACGGGACACACGTTTTATGTATATGTTTGCTCAATGTACAGGTTCCTTCTTTCCTGGTAAATCATCAATTTCCCTACCCTTTTATCAAGACCCTTTTATCCCTAACCTTTTATCAAGTGAAGGATTCACTGGATTTTTTTTTCTTCGGAGTCTAGCCCAGCATCAATTGGTTCCTCGGAACTGTACTTCCTGGAATTCTCTAGCTGTCCTTGTGTCTTTAGGATAAATGTGGCATCAGATGGAAAACCAGACAATCTAAGCCAAGCACATGTACCATGTTTGCTCATCAACTGAACTTAATAGAGAATATATATCACTTTTAAGTTTCCCACCATTTGCACTACAGCAAGTTCCCCCAATGAGGAACTCTAGGTACACACACCCACACCCACACACACACACACCCACACACACATACACACAGGGGACTTGGATCCAGAGGAGACAAACCAGTCACCCTAGCACTGAGGGACATAAAATCAGGGTTGAACATCAAGGCTGAGGGAAGATTGGTGATCCAAAGGCAGAAATGATAAAGGAACTTTCCAGCTCTGAATGTTCGTGAGCCCTGCTCCTGGGCTCTCAGGAGCTATAACTTTAATTTTTACCAAGCTCAGAGTGACCTTATCAAACTCCAAAGCGTGGGTTCTATTTCTGCCCTGATCACACACTGTCCATCAGCTTCGTTAGCAAATAGCCCAAGAGAAACATTTTGAGTAAAAATAAGAGTAAAAATCTAAGTCTGTCTCCATACCTCTGAAGCCTGCAACCTTGTGTTCCTCTCTCTCTCTTTTTTTTTAAGAAATCCTAAAGAGTTTGTTTGTTTTGTGTTGACAGTGACAAGCCCAAGATGGAGTCACTTCCGTTAAGGGCGCCCATCCGCCAACCAAGACTTAACACCTGACAGGGCAGTTTCAGCCCTGGTGGGGGAGGTAGCCTCTGACCAGGAAACATGGGACCTCCTGGTCATCACCAGCAAGTTTACTGACCGATCCTTTCTGCACCCCTTATGAGGGCGACCTCATCCGAAAGAATGCATTCTTTGCAAGTAATTTCCTTCCTCCACTCTCCCTCTGCCTTTAAAATCCTTTTCTTTTCTACAGCTTAAGGAGTGCATTAAGCTTTCTCTTTGGGCTGCTGCCCAATCCATGAGTCATTTATTTTATTTTAAAGATTTTATTTATTGGGGCACCTGGGTGGCTCAGTTGTTGAGCGTCTGCCTTCAGCTCAGGTAATGATCCCAGGGTCCTGGGATCAAGCCCCACATCGGGTTCCCTGCTAAGCAGGAACTCTGCTTCTCCCTCTCCCACTCCCCCGCCTGTGTTCCCTCTCTCACTGTGTCTCTGTCAAATAAAAAAGCAAAATCTTTAAAAAAAAAAAAAGGTTTTATTTATTTATTTGACAAAGATCACAAGTAGGCAGAGGCAGGCAGAAAGAGAGGGGGAAGCAAGCTCCCTGCCGAGCAGAGAGCCCGATGCGGGACTCGATCCCAGGACCCTGGGATCATGACCCGAGCCGAAGGCAGAGGCTTAACCCACTGAGCCGCCCAGGCGCCCCTCCATGAGTCATTTAATAAAACCAATTAGATCTTCAGATTTCCTCAACTTAATTTTTGTGATTTAACACTGTGTTCTTGGAATAAACACCACTGCCAGCCGTCAACCAGTAGTTAGCATCCTGGAGCCATCCTATCCCGTCCGGTAGCCAATTCCCCCATCCCCCACGGCAGCCGTTCTGCCCCTCTTTCAATGCTCTTGGCATTCTGACGGGGTCCCAGGACCTGGAGGCACTCCCTCCTGCCGTGGGCAAGGCCTCTGCTCATGGTACCCCCAGGTCTGGAATGTTCACTGCCTCATCCTTTTCACCTTTCTGGGCACTATCCTCAGTCTTCATGACCCTTAAGTCTCCTGGGCAGGAGTCCTATAGGTGCAGCTCCCCTTCCCTGGATGGGTAACCTCCGTGGGGAGTGACATCTGTCCCCTGACCCCTGCTCTCTACTATAGGACTACAGGGCAGGGCTTCTGCTTGTATCCCCAGCTAAGTACACACCCGGTTGACCTACTGAAGTGCTGAGTGATCTGAAATGGTGGATGGTATCAGCCCTGGGATGGGCATAGGAAATGGGGCGAATGCCCTGAGTCCTCCCTCTCCGGCCTTAGTTTCCTCATCTGCAAACAAAGGGGCCCTGAACCCTGAGAGTCCTAACTGCAACCCTTGGGACAACAGAGCCAGGTGGATAGGGTAGGGGGGAGGGTGCAGGGGGAGGGCGCGCGGGACCTCGGCCCAGCTGGCTGGGGGGCCTGAGCCCGGGGCTTTCCCAGGACCACAGAGGAAGCCGATGCCCAGCACCCAATATACAAAGGTTAAGAGTCAGCTCACAAACACTTTCAACCCATTCCCTCCCCCTTCCTGTGCTGGGACCCACCAGCAGAGGCCGGGCTGAGTGTGGACAGGGCCCGTGGACACAGCAGCCCTGGGAGCCTGTTCTGACAGTGGTCATTGCTTGTGGGGCACGGAATGTGCTTCCAGCTCTTCTGCTTTGCTTTGCTTTCCTGCCTTCCTTCCTTCCTTTCTTTCTTTTTTTTTTAAGATTTTGTTTAGCTGAGAGGGGGGTGTGTAAGAGCCTGCTGGCTCCAGAGCAGGGGGAGAGGCAGAGAGGGAGAATCTCAAGCAGACTCTGGGCGGAGCATGAACTGAGCCACTCAGGCGCCCCTCCTCCCACTTTTCCAAAAGAAACGGGAAATTTTCAGGGCCCCTGGGTGTCTCAGTGGTTAAGCGTCTGCTTTTGGCTCAGGTCATGATCCCACGGTTCTGGGATCAGGTCCCGCATCGGGTTCCCTGCTCAGTGGGGAGTCTTTCTCCCTCTGCCAGCTGCTCCCCCTGCTTGTGTGCTCTCTCTCTGACAAATACATACATAAAATCTTAAAAAAAAAAAAAAAAAAAAAAAGGAACTGGAAATCTTCATTTTTACATAAAAGTTTCTATTTGAAATATGAGCACATATTCAAAATCCCCCTCATGAGATATTTCTGTCATCGACTGTACAAATCAAAAAAATCAGGCCAAGTGGCCCCGATAGCAGGCCGGATGTGGGGGCCAGACAGTGACAGAGGACTGTGCTTTGTCATTAGGGAACCCCAACCAGTGCTGGGCTCACCCTCCCTCAGGCCAACACCTCGAGCTTGTCTCACGACCTAAGCCGGTATTATGACAGGAACATAGTGAAGACGGTGGATGAGGACCTGGCCCTCTCCCAGCCCTGGCTTACTGCTTCCTGCTTTCTCCCAGAAGCCAGGTTGAGCTCGTACATGCCACCCCCAAATGTATCTCCGGCATATTTTAGGCTGATACATATATATATATTTTTAAGATGTACTTATTTGACAGAGAGAGGGAGATCACAAGTAGACAGAGAGGCAGGCAGAGAGAGAGGGGGAAGCAGGCTCCCCGCTGAGCAGAGAGCCCCATGTGGGGATTGATCCCAGGACCCTGAGATCATGACCTGAGCCAAAGGCAGAGGCTTAACCCACTGAACCACCCAGGCACCCCTGGGCTGATTATCTGATTATTTTTAAGAATCAGAAGATTCAAGAAGTTTTTCTTTTTGACCTTCCCTGTAACTGCCTAAAAGGATTCAGATACAGTTCCTGCTCCAGGAAGAAGCACTCACCATAGATCACTATGTCATACTCCAAACTGGGTGCGGTAGAGAGGGAGGAACTTAGGAATTTGAAAATTCCTCTTTATGTCTCATTGTTCCCGATGGCTCAGCAAACACTTGCTTACCGAACATTTACTCTTTCCACTCCTTCTGTGAATTGCCTTCCTTCCCTTTGGAGCCTCAGACCCCTTACCCCCTTCTCCTTAGTCCAGAGTGGCCTGTATACCTCATTTTACCTGTCTTTGGAATCTCTCATGTTTGTGTGGACTCCCTGCATGTACGGAATTAGATGTTATTTTCTCCTGTTAACTTACCAATTTAATTCTTAGACCAGCTGGAAGAAACTTGAAGGATGGGGTAAAATTTTTTCTCCCCAACACCTCAAAGCCTTTCCTGGCAGCTCCCCTGCCCCTGCTCATCTTCTTCCGGGATTATCTGTGTGACGCGAGCTCCCTCACCTGTGTCGCTTTTGCTCAAAAGTAACTTCTCCATGAGGCCAACCCAGACTATTCTATTTTTTTTTTATTTTATTTATTTAATTGACACAGAGAGAGATCACAAGTAGGTAGAGAGGCAGGCAGAGAGAGAGAGAGAGGAGGAAGCAGGCTCCCTGCTGAGCAGAGAGCCCGATGTGGGGCTCGATCCCAGGACCCTGAGATCATGACCTGAGCCGAAGGCAGGGGCTTAACCCACTGAGCCACCCAGGCGCCCCAGACTATTCTATTTAGAAGAGCAAACTGCAAGTTCTGCTGCACGTCCTGATCCCATCACACTCCTCTGCCTCTCCCCGCACACTCTCCCCAACACACACCGGGAAGGGCAGGGAGAATGCCACGTGCAAACCAAGGGATGCCTGAGGCTACCAGATCTAGAAGAGACATATACAGAGGCTGCCGATACTCTGACTCTAGCTCCAAACTGTGAGACAGTAAATAAATATTTATCCAGCCATCCAGTCTGGGGAAACTTTGTAATGGCAACTCCAGGAAACGAATACAGATTTTGGAGGGTATTTTTTTTTTTTAAGATTTTATTTATTTATTTGACAGAGATCACAAGTAGGCAGAGTCAAGCAGAGAGAAAGAGGAGGAAGCAGGCTCCCTGCCGAGCCGAGAGCCCGATGTGGGACTCGATCCAAGGATCCTGGGATCATGACTCGAGCCGAAGGCAGAGGCTTTAACCCACTGAGCCACCCAGGCGCCCCTTGGAGGGTATTTTTGAGGACCTCCAGAAGAGAGGAATTCACCCAAATCTATTGGTATTGACGTGAATCTGACTGCAATTATTTGGCCTGGCTTCTTAGCCTCAAGAGGCTTCTAAAAGTTCAATCTAAATTATTATTATTATTCTTAAAGATTTTATTTATTTGTCAGACAGAGATAACAAGTAGACAGAGAGAGAAGGGGAAGCAGGCTCCCTGCCGAGCAGAGAGCCCGATGCGGGGCTCAATCCCAGGACCCCGAGATCACGACCCGAGCCAAAGGCAGAGAGGTTCAACCCACTGAGCCACCCAGGCGCCCCTCAATCTGAAATTATATGAAAAGTTCCAGCAAAGCACATTTTTTAAGAAACCTATACGGACATCACTCTTTTCTCTGCACTTGAGTATACAATCAGGCCAAGCTAGTTAAAACTGGACTCATTTTACAAATGAGTTAATCTCAACTTGGCTATCTTTGAGGCAAATAAGGGTGATTTTTGTGAGAAAGATTATGTTTCAATAACACACCTTTGTGGATGTTAGATTCTAGTTCTTATGAATTATCTCTGAGTATCCGTTGTTTGCCTAAAAAACTGGGCTCAATCCTGAAATTTTCTGGTTTCTTCAAATACCTGGTTCTGACTCTTCAGAGCTAAAGTTTCCCATTTCCTCCCATACGTCAACGTGAAACCACTGAGAGTTAAAACCATCTTTTTAATTTTTTAAATTTAATTTAAATTTAATTTTTTTCACGAAGCCTTGAAGACCGAAGCTAGATAGCTTGAGAGAAGTAAACTTCCAAGAAATTGCCCTAACAGCTCATTTTTTTTTTTAAGATTTTATTTATTTATTTGACAGAGATCACAGGTAGGCAGAAAGAAAGAGAGAGGATGAGACAGGCTTCGCACTGAGCAGAGAGCCCAATGTGGGGCTTGATCCCTTGATCCCAGAACCCTGGGATCATGACCCAAGCTAAAGGCAGAGGCTTTAACCCACTGAGCCACCCAGGTGCCCCTCAACAGCTCATGTTTAAACAATCTTCATGTCTGTTGCTGGGGGGCCTGCTCAGGAAGATAACAGAGACATGCAAACTGTAGGCCAGGGTGAGGTGTCAGCCCTCACTCCATCTGAACATGCCTCAAGCCCAACAGCTAGAAATCTCGCCAAGGACACTCAGGACTCAAGACACTGGGTTTACAACTTGAGCTAACCATTAACCTGTTTTTGTTTCCACAAAATCCCTCTCGTTGATTACTTGATGGCTTTGCACAATACAGATCTAACTTTGAGAGCCCGCCTGCAGTGCCTCCTGAAATGAGAGGACTGATTAACCAAAGTAACCTATTTTCAAGACTAAGACTGGTTCACTGAATCTGGAGCAAACTTGTTACAACAAAACAACAGAGTAGTTAGACTTCAGCCAAGAGGAAACAATGTTGATCTGTGATGTTTTTCTAAGGAAAAAAAAAAAAAAGACAAACACAAAGGCGGAAAATATTAATTCATCACCACACCTTGGGACTTTCCCTATGGAAAAGTACTTTTCCTAGTACTTGCTCATGAGGCTGCTTGGAAGGAAAGGAGGCTCTGACCTTGGAGAAAGAAGACCAAAACCAAAGAAAACAAAACAAAACAAAACAAAAATACCATCACCACCACCACCAACAAAAATAACACAAAAAACACACAAGAGTCAGGATCCCCCAAAGCTTGGAAGATGGCACACCCCCAGAGCACAGACTTCACCCCACTGCTTTTGGAGAAGGAATCTGCTAACTGTTCTTGTGAGCCCGTGACGGACCTCAAGGTATTACTCAGGAGACAGACACACTAGCAGAGGAGTAGGACTCCTTGGGGTTGTTGGTTTCGCTCCATATCCCCACCTCTTTTTCTTGGAAAGATAATCCCATGGTCAGAATTTCATAAACTTCAGCGTCTTCAGGTGACATGTCTGACTGCTGAATATGGTACCTGAAGCCCTTCCCCATACATGACCACGCCGACCCCACAGCTATGCCCACCACCTTTCTCTAATGAGCCCAACTTCATGGTAACTTATGGAAAAGCAACTATAGTTGCAACATACCAGATGAAAATTACTTATCAGAAAGTATTTCTCACTGGAGGACTCTATGTACCCTGCTTCTTTTTAACACCCTCAACAGTGTCCCCTGTAATGACCTCTGGAAGCTCATGGAAGGACGCGAGAACATAAGGTCATAAAAACCAAATACTCGCTAACAGAAAGACTGTGACTACTTGTTTCACGTAACCCATGTTCTGGGCCACCATCTCCTCGTTTTAGTTCAGCAAAGATGGATTAATCAGTCTTCAGGTTACACTACCTCCTGCTACGTACAAATCAAAGGTCACAAAATAGTGCGTACCTTAAGGAAATCTCTTCCCCTTTCTAGGCATGTAATATGAATTTCAGTGGAGGGACACTTGGGTGGCTCAGTGGGTTAAGCCTCTGCCTTCGGCTCAGGTCATGATCTCAGGGTCCTGGGATCGAGCCCCGCATCAGGCTCTCTGCTCAGCGGGGAGCCTGCTTCCCCCTCTCTCTCTGCCTGCCTCTCTGCCTACTTGTGATCTCTGTCTGTCAAATAAATAAATAAAATCTTTATTTTTTTAAAACATTTTATTTATTTGACACAGAGAGAGAGACAGCAAGAGAGGGAATGCAAGCAGGGGGAGTGGGAGAGGAAAAAGCACTAAAGCTAAACTAAGCACTGCTCTGGGTTAGACCTCAGTGGAACAGGGATGCGTCTGTACAGTACATTCATCAGGCTGCACACATATTCATACTTGCTGCACACACATTAACGCTCCCTCTGAAACGGATGTTCCCCTTGACAAAATAAAGACAATAAGCTACTTGGTTGCAACAAATCTCTAAAGTCCCAGACTCCGATTTGGACGGTTTTCGCAGATGATTTTCTTGGATTTCCCAAGGATTTAGGTCCATTTGACTCAGAACATTTCCTCAAATGTGGAATTTTCTGTATTCCTAATTCTTCTGTGCTCCTTAATCACAACACGTGGTATAAAACATTGTACAGAAACTATTAACCGAAGCACAAAAATTCTAGTCATGCAGAGTGTAGGGTTTTAAGCCGGAACTGAGGACTGTCTATGATTAAGCACAAAAAGGATCCCTTCCTCTCCCCCCTCCCCCCATCTCTGCCCCACTGCAGCCAGGAAGTAGCCAGAGCAATCATCAGCCCCTTGCACTCAAGAATGAGGGATGATCAAAGGCCCAGGGGACCAAAGCTAGTAACCAGCAAGTAACAGGGCCACTGAGGCTGCTGTAGGGTCCTTACCCAAACTTGCTTGGTCTGGAAACGCTGCCTGCCGCCCTGTTTCTGCGAGACAATACTCAAGCCCAATGCCAGGATAACCAAGTGTTAATTCGTTTTGCAGAGACGCAAGGAGTCAGCCAGAACTGCTCAGACCACTGACCTCCCCGTAGACCCTCCCCTACTTTACTAACCTCCTTTATCTGGTTTTAAGTCTCAGAGCTCTTCTCCCCTTTACCAGACCCCTTCCCATTTGCCTTAAAAAAAAAAAAAAAAAAACCAAACACCAAAAAACAAAACCCCTTGCGTTCCCCCACAGGGAGGTCTTCCCCGTTCTCCTCGCCTCCTGAGTGTCTGGCTCTGCTGTGCATCGGGCAGATGAACTTGGGTTCAGGTATAGGATCGGGCTGGGCTCGTGGAGCGGTCCCTGCTCTCTGCTGCCCCAGAGTGGACTGGGGACCGTCAGAGGCTCTGGGACCTGAGGACAAGGACTCCCGAACAGCCTGGAACACCGGCTCTCCCGGTGTCCCAACCCCCGATGGGGGCTCAGAGCCTGCTCGGTCTTGTTTTGGGTTAAGCTCCGGCCCCAAAGGGCCATGGCTGCTGCACAGGGGCTGGGCCTGACAAAGCGACCCGGCTGCCTTACCCAGCCCCCTCCCTTCTCTCCTCACCCTCCCTGACGACTGCGTCAGTGTCCGTGCTCACCCCTTCATGGGACCCGGGCTTGGCCTAATCAGCTTCCCCTGCCTGCCTGGGAACATGTCTTATTCCAGATTAGCCCACTTCTGTGCTGGGCCATCTGTGGGGGCCCACTGGGAAGCCCGGGCCCATGGGCCTCTGCCTTGACCTCCCCTCTCCATGGCAGATTTGCCAAGGTTCAGAGATGATAACAGACATTCCTTCACAACAAGTCACAGACCGGAAACCCAAGGCCACAACATCCCTTAAGCATATTCTACACACCTCATGGTGTGTTGGCAACTTCTGGCAACTTCTGCAACTTCTGGCCACACAGCAGATCACTGGCTTCTTGGGAGCAACTAGAAATTCCAGCCACACAAGGCCCAGAGTTCCCAGTGATAACCACTGGCCAGGACCACAGTCCCCGCCACTCTGTGCTGACTCCCAGTGGCCCAGTTAATGCCACAACTTGGTCAAATCTGGCAAGCCCTTGGGGTTTTGACCCCTGCCACCTTTGCTACTTTATGAGCTGAAGCCACATTCACCTCCCTGCTTGATCCTCTCAGAACATTAGCACGAAGATCCTAAGACATTATCTATCACCCAAGAAAAAGGGGGGGGGGATGTCTAAATGGGGAAAGGGAACTTGCCCAAGATCTCTGAGCTAGCAGAGCCAGGAATCAGCCCAAGGCTTTGGACCAAATTTAATGCCTGGTCCATTTTACCACACTGTCTCCCCTGGGCTTCACCTCTGGGAGCCGCCTCCAGGACCCCCTCTGTAGGGTTTCTTCCAGAACACCTTCTGTTTCTTTTACTACACTTATAAGAAAATGTCTCTTGCTTGTCTGTTCTCCTCCTAGAATGGACTCCCCTGACCTGGCCTCATCCCGGCTCAACCCCTGGCAGAGTCAGTTCCAGGCAGGGCCCTTGGGAAGGGCACCGTCGGGTCGTGCCAGCTGGCAGGACCGGCCCACCCGGAAAGGGGCAGTGTCTGCTGCTACTCACCGCGGCTCCGTGGCCACACGTGGGGCTGGCACTGACCGGGACCTTGGTAAAGTTTTCCCGAATGGACATAGCAGAAAACAAAGTGCAGAAAACACGGGCCCGAGGCTGCCCTGAAACCAAGGTGCCTCCTGTGCTATGTCTCCCATTTCAAAAAACCCCCTTCAAGTCACCCTGCCCCATCGGACGGCCTCAAACCCTAGCCTGGGACACCGGCACCCACCGCACAGGGTCAGCAGATCACGGCTGGGACGCTCCCCAACATTCACCCCCGACACACCTGACGGGGCTCTCCATAGGCCTTTCTGGGAGGCGCAGCAGCGCTCTGACCTGGTATGCGTCCCTTGGTCTAGCAGAGCCTCAGTTTCCCCTGCCGTGCACGGAGTGAGAATAGGGCACGAGACACTGTTTGCTGAGCACTCGGTGCTATGCTGGTCCGGAGAGCAATGAGCCACGAGACTTCGCGGGTATCGCTCCTCAGTAAGAGCAGGGCCGGTCAGCCACGGCCAGAGCCGGCGAGTCCCTACCTGTGGCCACCTTGGTGGTTCCTCTCTGCAGGAGGAGTCGCGCGCTCTCCTCACTCACGTGACTGTTGTTCTTCATGAACCTGGGGAGGAGAGAGGGACGCTGGATGACTGGGGGCAGGGGAGGCCCGAGGGAAAGAAGAGGAGGCCCCACAAGGGACACAGGCATGTGGCAGTGGGGACATTCACATCGGCAGCGTGTGTGTGTGTGTGTGTGTGTGTGCGTGCACGTGTGCCCACTTACAGGGAGAGGAAGAGGGGTAGAGAGTAGGTGGAAAGGCGTCTTGGGAGACGAAGGGCGTGGCTACAGAGCCGGGAGGACCCGAGGCAGGGGAGTCCCGGCTGCCCCAGCTGCGGTGTCTGGAGAGAGCCGGGAAGCCTGACACCTGCGGTGAGCGCAGAGAGAAACAGGCTCCGTGTGATCTGTGTGATCTGTGTGATCTGTGTGTAGGAGCCTGAGGCTTCCTCGGTGCCCCAGAGACGTCCTCTCTTGGTATCCCACTGCTTGCCCAGGTCTTTTGCACCAGCCGGCCCCTCCTGCCGCCCCCCCCCCCAGCACTCACCTCTGCAGCATCTCCTCTGGGCTGGCCACCTGCCGAGGCTTCTGGGAGGCCTCCACCTGCAGCACGTACTCGATGGCTCCCCGCCGGTAGGTCGGCACGCGCTCTATTCCCTGGGACAGGAGGGCTCTGCTGGGTGGCGGGAGTCTGGCTGCAGACAGAAGGGCTCGGCCCCCGTCCCCACCCTCGGGCCTCCCCAGGCCCTCAGCCTGGACCCCTTCTGACCCAGCGAAGGGCAGCACCAGATCAGCCCCTGAAGGTTAGCCCCGTGATCTGTCAGCCCAGTCAGCCCCGCCTGGGGTCCAGACGGCTGGAGGCGTCAGGATGGATGATGGAGGGGAAAGGAAATCGCTGCCAACGGCCAGTGCTTTGCAAGGGTTCAGTATTCTGTCCTTAAAACCCGGGCCACCCAGGCTTGGAGTTTCAGCTGGCTTAGCGCATGCGGGACTCCGGCTGGTAGAGAGGAGACGGCAGAAGGCATACAGCCCAGGCGCTCCCGGCTCCCCCACCCCGTTGTATGCCTGTTTCCACGCCTGGCTCCCTCCCACAGCCCAGCCCTGGCCACAGGCCGCTGCCGAGAGAAACAGCAGCAGGAAGGGACACGACCATGCAGGCCCCCCCACCTGCCCCGAGAGTACGCGACAGGGATGACCAAACACCGAGATTCTCTGTGGGAGAGGCTGGGGCACCGCGCTGGGTAACTCAGTGGCCGAGACAAATCGAGGGAGAGTAGCCCAGAGTCTCACCGGAGCCTCACAGTCACCCACAGAGCTCTCCATTCATGAGACCAGCACTTACTGGGCGCTTACTGTGTGCTGGGGATTGGACAGGTGGTGGGAAAAAGACAGCCTGCTTTGCGCCCTTTTGGCATTCGTGGTCATTTTACAGAGAAGAAACCCAAACTGGTGATGAAGTGGTGTCATAATTGAGAGGCTGAGCTCCTGGGAACCAAGTGACAGAATGTGGCAGCGGGCAGGCAACTCCAAGGTCACCTAGTCCAACCTCCTGGTTTTACAGGTGAGGAAACTGAGGCCCAGGTAGGCCAAGTGACTGGCCCAGGGTCACCCAGCAGATCAGTGGCAGAAGCCAGGACTCCTGCAGGAACAGCACTGTCTGTTGTTACTGGTGGTGGTGGCGGCGGCAGGAGAGATCCACACGTTCCCATCTGTCCACCCTCAGGGCTGCTGTGTGCTGTTGTGCGATGTGCACACAGCACAAAGGCACACAACTGAACGTGGGGGGGTGGGGCTCCTCATGCAGTGTGCTCCCAGAGCTTCCTCAATCCCCTGTCCTGACCCTCTCCCACCCCTGCCACTTCGTGATACACTTGGCATTCTGTAGATCCCAGGCCACATACAGCGTTTCCAAGGATGACAAAGGCTTCTGCTCACTCCTAGGGGTACAGGCTGCATACCCTGTCCTCTCCGGGGGCCCCTCGGTCCCCCTTTGTCTACCTTCTGCCACCTCCTCCCACCTCCCTGCCAAAAAGGGCAGGGCTGAGGACACCACCCGGGGCCTGGGTCTCCCCCGTGATAGCATGCATGAAAGGCCCCATTCTTACTTTAGGGTCCAGGGGAAATGGCCATGTGTCCAGCAAGATAAGTTTATTCACCATCTCGGGGAAGATACTGGAAAACTACGATGGGATCCAAAAAGGGAAGAATGAGTACGAGAGGAAGAAGGCAAAAGGACTCCAACTTTTCCCTGGGGATGCTGACGTTTCCAAGGGGCTGGGACAAGAGTCTGTATTCCCTTCAGGGCAGCCTCCCCTCTCCCCGACCTGGAGATCCACACCCAGGCCAAAGGTCACACCCTGGTGGATGGCTGGATTCCAGAGTTGGAAACTCTGAACTCTGCCAGGAATCTCCAGTTTCACCAACCTCCCTGTAGTAAGGATTATTACTGCCATCTATAAAGCAGACTGGCACTAGGCCATCAAATACTGGGTTCAAATTCATGAAATGAGGAGGGACTTCCTTTCCCAGAAACTTCTCCCACCGCCCTCCCCCCACCTCCTGCCCCATCTGCAGTCACTGCAAAGCCACCTACTTACCATTGCGCCCACCGCGCCACCTGGGGGGAATAAAGAGTCCTGGGCTGGTATTCCACCAATCCTACTAAAACTTCCTCCCAGGGGCTGCCCCACCCCAGGCTAAGAGGCCTCGCCCTCTCCCACCAGGGACCAGGGCTCTTTATTCCCTATCAAACTTGGGGTTCCCTCCCCGGGGGGCCACATGACCCCTTCATCAGACCTAGCCACTCGAAAAGTCACATTTCCTTTGTCACATGGGAAGACAGCCGCCTCTGGGGCCCTATGTCCCTTGGGGAGCTGCCTCAGGCCAAAGGTACCCAGTGCCCACAGACTCCCTCATCTCTCTTACGTCTCTCTGCAGTGCCCAGAAGTGCAGGGTCCCTGTGTATCACTTCCTCCCCCTCCTTCGCAGCCCCTCAGCCCAGTCAGCCGCCTGCTCACCCAGGTGTAAACTGTACTCACCAAAACTATGGCCCACGATGGAGAAATGCTTCCACTTCAAGGCTGAAACACAGAGGGCAAGGTTTTAGTGGGCCCAGCCTCCCCCAACCCTCTGTCCTGCAGTCCTTGTGCTCAGGACATCTTTCCCCAGCATCTAGGGTTGCCCATTCAGGAAACGAGCTTAGAGGGATTGCAGCTTCTTTACAGGGGTGGAACCCCCGAAGGAAGAGCTCTTTTTGGCAGCCCTCTCCAACTTTCCCAAAGTCACCCATGAATTTCTGGGTGACCCCAGATCACTCCCAGTCCAACATTGTTTCCTGGCTACCACACCCCACTCAACGAACAGAAGCGATGTCCCAATGCACCCTTACACACACACACACATACACACACACACTCTCTCTCTCTCTCTCTCTCTCTCTCTCGTTCTGCCTCTTACCTGCTACAACTCTCCGGATCTCACTCACAAAGTTTTCCTGGTAATACGGGAGACCAGGGCTGTAATGGGACGAGAGCCCGTGTCCCCCGAAATCCATGGCAACGTAACAAAAGTCTGAGACGAGATGGAAAGGGAGAAGGCATCTAGGTCGGCGGCGTCTCCCACCCCTCATTCCCCGGCAGTCTGTGTCGCCTGGCCCCTTGGCTTCCCTTCAGTCCCACCTTTTGGAAGAAGAGGGATGAGTCTGTCAAAAGAGCTGGCATTGTCCAGCCAGCCGTGCAGGCAAAGAACTGGGGGGGCCTGCTGGGAGCCCCAGACTTTGGCAGCGATGTAGCCCCAGGGCACAGCCAGCTTCAGCTCTGAGAGCAAACCTGGAACACAGCCACACACTCACTCAAGAAGGTACTTTTTGAGCCCCTCATCCGTTACCCCAGTGTGTTCAGGGCAAAAGCCCAGGGGGCCCAGGTTCCCACATCGCCCCCAGGGATTACAGGGAGAGCCTGACGTGGGTTTGGGGATACCCAGAGGAAGGAAATTTAAACTGGGTCCGCAGAGTGAGGAAAACCAGGAAAAGCAGGGGAGGGTTTCATGGCAGAACTTTGTGGAATTGGCTAGCCCTGGGCTCGGACACTTGCTGGGTGTGCAATCTTGGGCCGCTTGGTAAAACCTCCTGAGCTCCAGTTTCCTTTTCTATAAAACGGGGATTAAACAGTCCTGGCAATAACCAACACAGTCTAAACTTTCGGAGGGCAGATGGGGTGGTCCCTCTCACTTCCTCACAGCAAGTCAGATCATTATCACTCTCCCTTCGCAGACCAGCACCCCGAGGCATGGGGAGGTGCAGTCTGAGCCCAGAGATCCCCAGGGAGAATGAAGAGGAGCGAGGATTTGGTGCCGGACCCCCGACCGGACCACCCAGCACCACGCTGTCTCCGGCCTAATCGGATCAGGGCTGCCTTCTCCGGGGTCCGGCACTGACCTGTTCCGCTGGCCCACCCGGGCCGGCTGGAAACCTTGCCGCCCCAGAGCGCCCCCCCGGCTTGCTCCTCTAACTTGGAGCTCCCGGAACCCTTAGAAGCCACGTGCAGCCCTCTCCCGGGGTCCCCACCCTCCCGGGGGTCCAATCAACCCGCTCCCACTTCCTCTCCGGGGGTGTGGGGGGCGGCAAGGAGGTGGGGGGGCGGCGGGAGAGGGTGGCGTCCCCCGCCCCACTCCGTCCTAAGCGTCCCGCGGCGCAGCGTCTTCACCCTTTGCAGCCATTCCGCCGTCGCGCAGCGGTCCTGACGCCGACGTGAGGTCGCGGCCGGTGGAATAAATGTCACAGCTTCAGGCCCCGCCCCCGCCGGCCGGCCCGCCCACCCCTCCGGCCCGGCCCCGCCCCTCCGCCCAGACCCGAGCCCTCCAGTCCCTCCCGTCCGCCGGCGCCCCGGCAGTCGGCGCGGGACTTCCCGCTGACAAGGGTCCTTGACTTGGCTCTCAACTCCGTCCCTGAAGTCCCTGAGCGCCCAGAGACGTCCACCTGGCGGCTACAGAGCCCTGGGCGGTGGCCAAACCATCTCCAAAATTTTGGGCCACACGTGGGATGGTATTCGGGTGAGTGAAGTCCTCGCTTGACACGTGGGTGACGGGACCCAGGCCCCGGGCAGTCTCCACGGCTGGTCTCGTTCCCGCTCTGGACCAGGAGCCAGAGAAGGCGCAGGGAGCCGCCACAGCCAGCGGGCCACCACCTGGGTCCTCAGTGGCTGGCACCATTGGAATAAAGTAGGGATGACTCCGTAATGGTTAAATGTTCGCCTGGAAGGCCGGGCTGTGTCCGCCTTGTTCTGGTTGTGTCCTGGGCCATCAGTAGTCCCTGCCACGAACCGGCCTTAATATTTGTTGCACGAGTGAATGAATGTGTAAATTGGGGACATGGAGGACCCCCCTCCCCGCCCCCAGGTGAGGAAGGATTATGGACAACAATATTGAGCCTGGAAAGGAAATGTTTGGGGTACTAAATCTTATAACAAAGGCACTACAGCGCATCCTCAAGCCAGTGGCAAGTCTAGGACCAATAAGGCAAAGGTCTTCTCCTTCATTCACCACCATTTGCTAATTAGAAGGCCTGGGAGTGACCCCTCAGAGGTCCCAGTCCAACAGAGCCCCTAAATGGTGAAGCGGAATCCAGTAGGTCCCGGACTGGAGAGAGAGCTCCACGGTGAATTCTCCCTGGCGGGTGATAGGAGACCCAGGCCCTGAAGGGGGGGCAGGCAGAGATGTGCCACAAAGAGGGCAAGTTGGTGGTGGTTGGAAAATGTGGGGGAGGGGGAGCATGGGGACTGAGTGTGGGGATAAGGAATCTGGACCTCAGGTAGGGGTCTTCGGGGGCTTGGAGCTAGAAGTGATCAGACCATTTCTGTGATTGTACATGCACAGTGGTGTCCTTTAGTTCCAGAAATGCTTTGGCTTCCTTGACAAGTTAGGCAGGGGTGACGGACCGTGGGGTGACAGACACAATGGGACATGACCCCTTCGAAGGGGCTCTTTCCTCCTCTGCCTTGGGGACCCACTGCCACCTCTTCATGGGTGATGCCGCATTTATACCTGGCACCTGGCTCCAGTCTGACCTCTAGGTGCGGGCCTCTAGCACATCAGACCTCAGTTTCCCTCGGCCAAATCGTCCAGCATCTCCTCCCTCGTCCCTGTCCTCAGGCTCACCTCAGTCACCCGCACCCCCTTTCTCATTCCTCTGAGGCGTTCCCTGCTGTTCCAGCGAACTTCTGTTCCGGTGACCCTCGGGCTGGACGTTCATCAGCCCCGGAAGACAAGAGAAATCGCTTGTCCTGCCCCACAACCCCTCCAACCACCACCCACTCCCCCTACAGCCCTCTGGCAGCTCTGATCTTACTTCCCTGCAGGGATCGGAGAGGTCGCTACTCTACACAAACAGCACACCTGGTCTCAGGGGCCCTGACAAAGTGTGACCTGCACTGGCCCCACCTCAGGGCAGTCGCCCTCACATCCCCAGACCAGACTGGGCTCAGAGCAATGTCCTGCACGGCGGGCGTGAGTGAGCGAGCGGGCGTGCCCTCCAGAGGCCTCCGGACGGCGCAAACTGTCTTTTGTTTGGGCACAGATTCGAGAATGCTGCAGGTGAGTTGGGGGACAGGGTGCACAGTGACCAGTGATGGCCCAGCCTGCATGACGGAGGGGCTGGTGAGCTGGGCACCTCAGCAGCCCGAGGTTCCAGAGGGAACGTGAACGCGGGCAGCCTGGGATGCACAGAAATGCTGGGTCATGATGAGGAGCAGAGTCCTGGCGCTGGTGATTTTGGAGCGAGCCACATACTCCAGGGCGTCTTGGCTAACTCTGGAGCTATTAAAAATTCTCTGCTACCACGTGGTCCCTGGGGCTGGTGACCTGGCCTTGGGCAGTTGACCACAGTCACAAGAGCTCTCATGCTGAGCTGACTGCCAGCCGGACACCCTGCCCTGTCCCACTGCTCTGCGGCACAGTGGCGTAAGTACTCTTTGCCAGGTCGGCGTGTTTCCCCGCTCCCCTCTCCTTTGTGCCCCAAGATACGGCCTGATGTGTCCCCTGAGAGCCTGAAGGGGACTGATAACAGTGGAGGGAGATGACTCTCTTCTTTCTTTTAAACAAAAGCCAAACCAGCCGCAACAACACAGAGACAGGAAGCCCTTCCTGAGAATACCCACAGTGCCTCCCTTTCACTCGTTTGTCCAGAGACAATGGGATGTCCTCTGATTTCACTTAGAGCTTAAAAGTCACAAAATAGGACACCTGGGTGGCTCAGTTGGTTGGGCAGCTGCCTTCGGCTCGGGTCATGATCCCAGCATCCTGGGATCGAGTCCCACATCGGGCTCCTTGCTCGGCAGGGAGCCTGCTTCTCCCTCTGCCTCTGCCTGCCACTCTGTCTGCCTGTGCTCGCTCTCTTTCTCTCTCTCTCTCTGACAAATAAATAAAAAATCTTAAAAAAAAAAAAAAAAGACATCTTAATTCAGACATGTCACATTTGAAAGCTTGAGAGCCACAAAGGACACCAGTCTGTGGTCCACAGATCACAGTATCTGTCTCCCTGGGAAGCTTGCTTGTGATGCCGATTTTCAGACCCACTCGATCAGAATCTGTCTTTTAACAAGATGTAGAAGTGATTCGAGTGCGTGTTGAAGTTTGAGAAGCACTGGGGGCCATTGTGGGCTTTTTTCCTGGAAGTACACTTGCATTTTTTAGACTGACACGTCTTCGTTTCTGGCTCTGAAAGCGAGACCCCTCTCCTGTGATGGCATCCTTGTCCACCCTTACAGGAAGGGGCGTTCTTTGAGCTCACCAGTGTAGACGCATTCTTTCAGTTCTTGACACGCCTTGATCTCCTGACTCTTCTGAGACTCTGGGCCATCTTTCCCCTCTTCTTTCCATCTTTGGAGCACCTAGATCTTCGGAGCACCTAGATCTTCAGCAAACAAACCCAACTCCTTGGGCCCACTTTCCTCTCAAGCCGTTACATGCTCTTTTCCCGTCTCTTTGATCCCCATTATTTTTTACAGTTATGCAAACGTGATTGATTTTTCCGCTTCTTCACCGTCCATTCATTGCTCAGGCCACTGAGCTGCTTCCACCTCGACCACTAAAATGACTCGCGCTGGGAACGCCTGGGCGGCGCAGTCAGTTCATCGTCTGCCTTCAGCTCAGCTTGGGATCCCGGGGTCCTGGGATTGGGTCCCGCATTGGGCTCCCTGCTGAACAGGGAGCCTGCTTCTCCCTCTGCCCCTGCCCTTTGGCACCCCCCTCGTGCTCCCACTCCCCCTCTCCCTCTTAAATAAATAAATAAAATCTTAAAAAAAAAAAAGAAAGAAAGTAAAACGACTCATGCTAAGGTGACCAAGGACCTCGTGCAAGGCTTCCTTCTTTCAATCGCTTCTTCCCCGATGAACTTGGAGTGGTAGTGGCCCTGGACATCATTCATCACCTGCTGACCCTTCTCAGTGGCCCCATGATGCCTCTCCTGGCTCCCCTCCCTTCTTCCTACTTTTGCCTCCTCAGCTGTTTCTTTTAAACCTGTTGCTAGCCCCCCCCCCCTTCCTTCTTTCTGCTCCTCTGTAGTCCTTACAAGTAAATATTTGCTGCACTTTAGTCTTTGGTCTTGCTTTCTTGCTGTGTGATCCGCCTGGGTGAACTTGGCCTTAAGACTCTAGCTCCAAGGGGAACGGCTCAACTTCACATGACCATCACCAGCCCTGACCTCTCCCTGAGTTCCAGACTCTTTTATTGCCTGCTGTGTGTGTGTGTGTGTGTGTGAAAATGTACATAGCATAGGGTGCCTGGGTGGCTCAGTGGGTTAAAGCCTCTGCCTTCGGCTCAGGTCATGATCTCAGGGTCCTGGGATGGAGCCCCGCATCGGGCTCTCTGCTCAGCTGGGAGCCTGCTTCTTCTTCTTTTTTTTTTTAATAGTTTTTTTTTTTTTTTAAAAGATTCTATTTATTTATTTGACAGAGAGAGATGACAAGCAGGCAGAGAGGCAGGCGGAGAGAGAGGAGGAAGCAGGCTCCCTGCCGAGCAGAGAGCCCGCTGCGGGACTCGATCCCAGGACCCTGAGATCATGACCTGAGCCGAAGGCAGCAGCTTAACCCACTGAGCCACCCAGACGCCCCTGGGAGCCTGCTTCTTCCTCTCTGTCTGCTGCCTCCCTGCCTACTTGTGATCTCCTTCTGTCTGTCAAATAAATTTTTAAAAAATCTTTAAAAAAATGAAATATAGCACATTTATCACTTTAACCATTTGTAAATGTACAACTGAGAGGTATTAAGCACATTTAGAATGCTGTACGACCATCATCACTATCGACATACAAAAGTTTTCATCATCCCCAACAAAAGCTCTATCCGTTAATTAATAACTCCCTAATCCTTTTCCCCCTCAGACCCTCAGAACCTCAAATCTACTTTCTGTCTCTATGAATTTGCCGAGTCTAGGGACCTCCTCTAAGTGGAATCATATAATGGTTGACCTCCTTTCACTAAGCATGTTTTCAAGGTCCCTTCACACTGTAGCATATATGAAGTCATTCCTTTTTATGCTGAATGACACACACACATACACATATGCATTTTGTTTATGTGTTCATTTGTTGATGGACACTTAGGTTCTTTTCACCGTGTGATTGTTGTGAATAATGCTTCTGTGGACATGGGTGTACAAGTCCATCTGTTTAAGTTCTCCTTTTGGATATACACCGAGGAGTGGAATTGCTGTGTCACATGGTAGCTATGTGTTTAACCTTCTGAGAAAGGGCCAAACTGTTTCCCATGGTGACTACCACCATTTTACAGTTCACCAGCAAGGCACAAGGGCTCCAATTTCTCTACATACTTGACCATCTTTTCTGTATTCGGTTATAGCCATCCGAGGACATGGGAAATGGAATCTCATTGTGGTTTTGGTTTGTATTTCTTTTTTTTTTTTTTAATTTATTTATTTAACAGACAGAGATCACAAGTAGGCAGAGAGGCAGGCAGAGAGAGAGGAAGGGAAGCAGGCTCCCTGCTGAGCAGAGAGCCGGATGCGGGGCTCGATCCCAGGATCCTGGGATCATAACCTGAGCTGAAGGCAGAGGCTTCAACCCACTGAGCCATCCAGGCGCCCCATAGTTTGTATTTCTCTAAAGACTAATGTTGTTGAGGACCTTTTCATGGGCTTATTGGCCATTTGTATATATTCTTTGGAGAAATGCCCAAGTCCTTTGTCCATATTTGAATCGGGTTGTTTGGTGTTTTATTGTTAACTTTTAGGCGTTCTTTATATATTCTGGACACTAACCCCATAAATACGCAGTCTTTTCTTGTTCTTGATACCTATCCTTTGATGCCTAAAAGTTCTTAGTTGTAAGGAAGTTCGATTTTATTTTTTCTCTTGTTGCCTCTGCATGGGGCCTCATGTCCATGCAGTCATCAAATGCAATGTCATGAAGACTTTTTTCCCCAGTGTTTTCTTCTGAGACTTTTAAAGTTTTAGTCCTGAAGTTTTTGTCTTTGACCTCTCCCAACCCACTTTACCAACTGCCTCCTGGACAAATACTCTTGTATGATTTAGCAGGTACTTAAAGTGTGACATGCCCGTGATGAAATTTAATACCTCCCTCAATGGGTTTCTCCTTTATTTTCTGTCTCAAGGAACAGCATCACCATCTTCCAGGTTCCCAAGCAAAGAGAAATTCAATCACCCTCAAACCCAAATTGCCAACAAGTCCCATTGATTCTAAGTTGAGACATCTCCCCAGCCCTGCCTCGCCCTCCCAGGGTCACCACCACATCATGAAGACTGCCATTGTCCTTGTATGGACTTACTTCTTCCCCGGCCAACCTACTTCGTACATAGACCAGTAAGCTCCAACATCAGTTCACATAAAGATGATGCAGAAAGATTTCAAAAGGAAGTCAATTGTGTTTCCAGAAAGGTCATGCATCCTGTAACCATGACTACTTTTCCTTTCTGGCATAATAGCCTCACTTGCAAAATAACAAGTTGGCAGGGGCATGTGGGTGGCTCAGTCAGTTAAGTGTCTGCCTTTAGCTCAAGTCATGATCCTGGGTCCTGGGATTGAGTCCCATATCAGTGTTCCTGCTCAGTGGGGAGCCTGCTTTTCCCTCTCCCTCTGCTTCTCTGTCTGCTTGTGCTCTCTCTCTCTGTCAAATAAATAAATAAAATCTTAAAAAAAAAAATCTGGCAATTCTAGGTCTAGGTGCAAACGTTTGTTTTGTTTTGTTTTCAGTAGCCTCCATGCCCTTGTGGAGCCCAACGTGAGACTTGAACTCATGACCCCAAGATCAAGACTTGAACTGAGATCAAGAGTCAGATGCTTTCTTCCTTTTTAAAATATTTATATTTATTTATTTTAGGGGGCGGGGTACAGGAAGAGGGAGAGAGAGTCCCAAGTCGACTCTGTGCTGAATGTGGAGTCGATGTAGGACTTCGATCTCATGACCCTGAGATCATGACCTGAGCTAAAATTAAGAGTTGGTTTCTCAACCGACCGTGCTAGCCAGGTGTCCCCGCAAAGTATTTTTAAGTTAATTTTTTGGAAGTAGAACATGATACAGAAAAGTCCACGTACTCCTCAATGTACAGCTCGATGAATGTTCACAAACTCAACGCACCCTTGCACAATACTTGGGTCACGAACTGGAAAAGTCCCAGCACCCCATGAAGCCTCTGGTGTTTCCAGCCTCCAGGCTCCCCTCCCGAGTTACTGCTAACCCGACTCTAACAGCAGTTGACCTCTGTCAGGGTTGACCTCTGTCTCTACCTCATACAGATGAAGTCATACAGCAAGGACTCTGTAGTGTCTGGCTTCTTTTGTTCTTCATTATGTTTGGTGAGTTTCTGTGATCTGAGATATCACAGTACGAATGTTGTATGACCTCCTTATCACTCTACCTCAGACGAACATAACTTGTTTCCCGTTTGGAGCTATTGTAGTCTACTGCTAAGAACATTCTTGCCGTGTCTTTTTTTTTTTTTTTTTTTTTTTTTTGACACAGAGCGAGATCACAAGTAGGCAGAGAGGCAGGCAGAGGCGGGGAGCAGGCTCCCCGCTGAGCAGAGAGCCTGATGTGGGGCTCGATCCCAGGACCCTGAGACCATGACCTGAACCAAAGGCAGAGGCTTAACCCGCTGAGCCACCCAGGCACTCCTCTTGTCATGTCTTATGGTGACTATATATATGGATTTCTGGAGGGTAGATACCAAGGGATGGAACTGATAAGCTATAGGATGTACGTGTGTTTAGCTTTTAAAGAATTTTTGGTGTTCTCGTTGTTGCTATTTTATTGGTCTCTGCAGTCCTAAATCTGGGGACGATTACAGAGGAGTTTCTGTAAAACAATAATCTTGTGACATCATTCCCTGGCCCAGAGAAAGTCTTGGCCGCCCCCCCCCCTCCGTGGGCATGGAGGAAACTTCACAGGCGGGACCTGACAGTAGTGTGGGTGAGTCCGGAGTGGAAGGTCAGGAAGGAATTCTTGAGACATCTCCAGTGCAAAAAGGTGATTTTATTAAAGCTCAGAGATGGGACCCAGGGTGGGAAGAGCTGTTGTTGCCCTGGGGACGTGAGGAGTGGCTGATTAAATGCTTGGGCGTTGGGGGAGGTTTGGGAAAAGGGACATTAAGATAGTTGGTAGTTTCCTTCTGGAAGTTAGGCTATTGAAAAGAATTTTTTTTTTTTTTCATGTCAATTGCTAAGACAATTTGTAGACTAGGGAGACTCAAGTCTTACTGGACGTGATCTCTATCAGTGAACCATTTGGTGTTTTTGGTTTTTTCCCTTGCCTTAGTTTTAAGGCAACCGGGGGTGCCTGAGGAATGTCACACAGATCCCACCTGGGATTACGGGCGGGGGGACTGCTGCGTGTCAGTTTCTGCTCTGTCCTCCACTTGCCTTCTGCTCAGGGTCCATCCACCATATTTCTTTAGTCTCTTCTGCAACAACTCCCGGCCTGACGTAGGAAAGACATTGGAGTTTGGAGCTGACGGCCGAGAAAGGATTCCTGAGATGTCTTGGATGCAAAGACGCGGTTTTCTTAAAGCCTGCGGACAGGACTGGTGGGCAGAAAGAGCGGCACGGGGGTTGTGAGGAAGGGCTGATGATCCGCTTTCAGGTTGGGAGGGGGTTAGCGATAGCCTAAGTCTCTAAGGAATTTGGAAGCAAGGTTTCCAGGACCTTGAGGAGTGAGCTGTTATTAGGAAAAGATCATTTACTGCTGTAAAACCCCAGTCCATGAGACCCTTCCGAAATATATCAGTGGGTCATATGCTTGGGGGATGATGGCCAACAGATATCTTGTGTGAGGGGAGCTAGAGATAAAGGAAGTTTCCAAAGGGAATTCTGCCTGTTAAAGTAGACTCCTAGGATCCCGGAGGTTGGGAGGTTAAGTCAAGGTCAAGTTGCCCTTGGCCCTTAGCAAAGTGTTAACATCGAAGTAGCTGAACTCCCAGAGGAAGGTCACTCTGCCGGTTTCAAGGACTTGTCAGTGGGCTGTAGGCAATAAGGAAACTTAAATTTTTTTCTTTTGCTTTTATTTCCCACTTCCCAGCCCACCCTCCTATCCCACAGAAAGCCCAAGGGCTGCCCACAGCGCTCAAGGTCACGTGGGATCTGGCCCTGCCCCGTGGTGACCCCATTCCTCCCCTCCACTCCCAGTGTGGCAGCGCTTCTGCCCCACCTCAGGCACACCAGGGCCACTCCCTGCCCCCCCCCCCGCTCCAGTGTTTGTTCAAAAGTGAAGGTGACACCTGTAGAAAGAGCAGCCCCCATGCTCACCTGCCCTGGCCAGTGATCTCTTTCTGGCTTTGCGTATCTCTGTGGGACTTCTTCTTTTTTTTTTTTTTTAAAGATTTTATTTATATATTCGACAGAGAGATCATAAGTAGGCAGAGAGGCAGGCAGAGAGAGAGAGGGAAGCAGGCTCCCCGCTGAGCAGAGAGCCCAAGGCGGGGCTCGACTTGAGCTGAAGGCAGAGGCTTAACCCACTGAGCCAGCCAGGCGCCCTCTGTGGGACTTCTGTCCACCTCAGGCACCTGCATGTTTGTTCGGGGCCTGTTCTCTTCCCTCAGAATGTCAGCCCCATCATGGCGGGAGCTGTTTTCCTCACAGTTGTAACTAGCAGGTGCTTAGTCAATATTTATTGAATAAACAAGTGTGCGAATTTCCACGAATGTCACACTTTCGCCCTCCCAAGCCCAAACCTCTGTTACGACATCGGTGCAAAGGCTCTTACTCATTGTAGGAGCTCCTAATTTTAGGCCTGACATAGTAATTCTCCTTGGGGGGAATCCGTCCCTCTCCCCACCATGCAGTCACAGGGCAGGCTGTCGGCAGCTATATTTGTATTTTGGACTCTGTTCCCAGGCCAGAATCAATAACTGGTCTGGGCAATCTGACCCAAGGGGGGCCACGGTCTCTACTCCAGAAATTTGGAATTACATTTGGGCTCGTCTTTAGAATGCAACGTTCTTATTACTATTGTTGTTGTCGTTTTAAATTAGGCGCTGTGGTATGACCATCACCCACCCCTGCAGCCTAGGTGGCGGGAGAAAGAGAAGAGGTACAGAGAGCAGGGGGAGTCCATCAGGCTGCTCTCAGGGAGGGTAGCGGGTGTTATGGTGTGCCACCTACAATCCCACGGGCGCAGAGGCACAAACCTCCACCTGCTCCAGTCCCATGTTGGCTGTGATGGCTCAGCTAGCTGAGTTCTTCTCTGAGACTTGCCCTCCCCAGGGCAGTTCAGGGCCAGTGACTGGTCCACACAGGGTTACAAAGGGCACCCCCCACCCTTACCTTATTCAGGACCAGCTCTAAAGGACTATCTTGGCTCCTGAGTTCCATACAGAATTGGGTAAGCCCTGCCCCCCTCCCACTGCAGAACAGCTCCCCTTCGGCCCAGGCCCAGGCCCAGGCCCAGGCCCTGCCCTGCCCTGCCTCCTGGGAGCACTGCCCCATAGGGCTTGCTGGATGCACATCTCAGACATGCAGATTCCGTTTCGCAGGAAGCCTATAGCCCAAGACAAGAGGCGCACAGCAGAAAGGTGCTGTTGGTGTAACAGCCATGGTCATTGTGGATGTGGTTTGAAGGGGTGGGGTTCACAACAAATGGTCAAAAAATGGTCTTTGGTGCAAAAAAGTGTTTTTTTTTTTTTTTTTTTTTAAAGATTTTATTTATTTATTTGTAAGAGAGAGAGAGTGAGAGCGAGCACAGGCAGACAGAGTGGAAGGCAGAGTCAGAGGGAGAAGCAGGCTCCCTGCGGAGCAAGGAGCCCGATGTGGGACTCGATCCCAGGACGCTGGGATCATGACCCGAGCCGAAGGCAGCTGCTTAACCAACTGAGCCACCCAGGCGTCCCCAAAAAAAGTGGTTTTATTAAAGTACTGGGACAGGACCCATGGGCAGGAAAAGTGGCACTGGGGTCATGAGTAGTGGCCCGTTATATACTTCCAAGTTGGCAGGGGGTTAGGGAGAGCGTAAGTCTCTAAGGAACTTTGGAAGCAAGGTTTCTAGGACCTCGAGGGACCTAGCTATCATTAGGAAAAGGTCATTCATTATTGTCTTAAAAAACCTTAGGACACTCTTCAGATGTATATTGGTGGGACATATGATTTCCAACATATATCTTGGGAGGTTTAGAGATAAATTTTTTAAAGGAATTTTTATATTTTCATTTTTTAAAAAAGATTTTGCTTATTTGACAGAGAGCAAGAGAGCACAAGCAGGGGGAGCTGCAGAGGGAGAGGGAGAAGTAGGCTCCCCGCTAAGCAGGGAACCTGATGTGGGGTCTATCCCAGGATGCCAAGATCATGACCTGAGCTAAGGCAGACACTTAACTGACTGAGCCACCCAGCTGCCCTCCAAAGGAGTTTTTTTTTTTGTTTTGTTTTGTTTTAAAGATTTATTTATTTCACAGAGAGACAAATCACAAGTAGGCAGAGAGGCAGAGAGAGAGGGGGAAGCAGGCTCCCCGCCGAGCAGAGAGCCCCACACGGGACTTGATCCCAGGACCCTAGGATCACGACCTGAGCCAAAGGCAGAGGCTTGAACTCACTGAGCCACCTAGGTGCCCTCCAAAGGAGTTTTTATATGTTGAAGTGGACTCACAGGATCCTGGGGGCTGGGCTAAGGTTGCCTTTTGCCCTTAAACTTTATTATTATGGTCAGTTAGCCAAAGTATAGTACATCATAGGTCATTGTTGTAACGTCCACTGATTCATTAGTTGCGTATGAGACCCAGTGCTCATTCCAACATATGACCTCCTTAATACCCCTCAGCCAGTTACCCCAGCAACCCACCCACCTCCCTTCTGTAACTCTCAGTTTGTTCCCCTCCCTGATTTCTTCCCATTCACTTTTCCCTCCCTTGCCCTGGGGTCTTCCACGCTATTCCTTATGTTCCACACAGGAGTGAAACCACATGAGAACTGTCTTTCTCTGCTTAACTTACTTCATTTAGCATAATCCCCTCTAGCTCTGTTCATGCCGATGCAAATGGGCGGGCATTCATCCTTTCTGAGGGCTGAGTCATATTCCATTGTATATATTGATGAAGTTCTAGAACCTAGGTGAGGTTCGGTGGGCTGAGGTCCAGAACCGATGACCAAGAAAGAATTCTTGAGACATCTTTGGTGCAAAATGGTGGTTTATTAAAGCACGGGGATAGGACCCATGGGCAGAAGAGCTGCTGCCCCGCGTTGTGAGGGATGGCAGGTTATGTACCCTGCGGTTATGGAAGGTGAGAGGAAGGGAGGTTTCAACGGAGTTTTCATATGTTAAGGAGGGCCTACAAGGTGCCAAGATACCGAAGGCCTTCCCCGTGTGGCTTGATCAATATTGTCTTTAGACCAGCCATTAACATCAAGATAGTTGGGAGGTTTTTGGTGGGATGTCACAATCCTGTTATCAATCATCTTTATTAGTGAGATTTAGGTTTAGAAGAGATTTAACTTTATTTAGGGCTGAGGAACTGAGTTTATTTGCCTCTAGAAATTTGTGCTATTGATAAGGTCAGGGGTGCCTGAGGAATGCTACACATATTACTGAGGGGGAGCAGATGGAGAGGAGGTGCAAGGTACCAGCTTTTGCTTTGTCCTCAGTCAGCCTCCTGCTCCCTCATCATTCCCCCCTGAACAATTTTGACCCTTAAATCTTTAAGGTGGTTGAAGGTGGAAGGTCTCATCTTCTGTAACTTCTTCCTGCTAAATAGGGGCATAGAGCTGTCCCTACCTACTGGGGTCAACATTGATCAGTGGAGGAACAAATAGGGGAGTTACAAAAGGTGGAAGCAGCTGAATCCAGCGCTTGACAGTGAAGAAGTGTCTCTGCGTGATCAGGATCATCTGTCATGGTGAAAGTCATTGCTGCAATGAGTCTTTACCAAGTAGAGAAACATTGAACAAAGCAACATATTAAGATTAATAAGGCAATAAGAATGAGAATCCTGAAAAGGAGATTTTTAATCGTTGGCCATAGTCCTCCTCCAAACCAGGAGGCTAACCAATCACTGAGAGAGAGAAGGATCTTATAGAGCCTTAATCTGGGTATTCGTATCTTTTGTTAGTCCTGTGACATTTTTGTGAGAGTCTGGGATGTACACGCAACATTCTGTTTTGTTAATTGCGCATGTGCCAACCTGTGCTGCTGTCAGGACACCTAAGGCCATCCTAGATGTCATGTGTTATTTGCCCAAGTATCATACATTTGATTTCTTTGTTCCCAGCAAAAACTGCCTTTTGACTGAGCTGTCCAATAGTGGGTGTGAGCCACAAATATGTATCCCAGATTTGATATATATCATCCTTAGTATAGCGATAAAGAGGGTTTTGTAACTTAGGCCAATATTTGATTGGGGAGTTATGGCTTGACAGTAATCCCCTTTCCTTCCAAATAGCTCCATGGGCATGTAGTACCAGGAAGGCATATTTGGAGTCAGTGTTAATGTTTATTTTGGGGCTTTGGCAATTGCAAAGTGCTAGTGAGCACTATGGCATACCTAGCTTTTCTTATTCTTTTTATGAAAACTACTGTCATCAGTAAACCAACTGTCATTTGTATTTTTAACAGGGGCATCTTAAATCTGGCCATATCGAGTAAGCAAGATCAATAACCTCTGAACAGTTTTTGCTCTATAGAGAAAGAAGCACAGTGGTCAGGTTCAGGCATACAGGTAACTAGGTTTAAAGTTTGCCAAGTTTTAAGTATTATTTCTGGCATATCTGTAAGTATGGCCCAATATTTAATTAGTCGGCCTCCATCACCCATTAATGGCCTTTGGCTTCTAAGACCAATCTGGACCTGATGTGAAGTGATTACATCAGGGACTGTCCCATAGTGAGATTTAAGGTTCTTTTTTTTTTTTTTTAAAGGCTCTTTTTATGAGGAGGGCTGTTCTATGCTTAGCTAAAGCATCTATTTGCAATTGTACTTCAACAGAAGTGGCTTCTAGCATAAATTTGACTAAGGGATGAAACCATTAAGTAGCCCTTTGAGTGGTACAGCAAGTGGGAGAAACTTGTCAAGAGGCATGGGGAGTCCCCCATGCATCATCCGATCCAATCATGAAGAAAGTGGGGTCATCCATTATCTCCACAAGTCCATAGTTAATCCTATAGAGTGCGGTATGCTGGCTGTTAGGCAATTTCATTATCCCAGCCACACACAGGGTGTTAGTTAAGTTACACAATTGTTGGGGAATCAATCCCATTTTTCCAGTTGTTTAATCATGTGCCATGGGGTTCTAATATCCCCACAAAATAATAAGATTGACTAAAGAGGCTATTGTGCAACTTCTCTGAAGTTTACCTCAAATCGTTTAGCTTAGGTAAACAAACATTTAAAGACCATCAAATCTAGAATTTAACATCCATAAAGGTGTGTTACTAAAACCAATTTTTCTCTCTAAAATAACCCTCATTTCCAGAGATAACCAAGTCAGGACTAATTCACTTGAGAAACAAGTCCAGTTTTAACAAACTTTGCCTATTATTTACATAAGCTCAGCAAGAACAGTGAGTGTGATCATACAGATCTTTTAGAATCTGCTTTGCTGGAACTTCTTAGAAGGAATTTCTAGGTTGAAGGCAGAGGTCCAACCCACTGAGCCACCCAGGCACCCCCAAGTTTGTTTGTTTTTTTTAAGACTTAAAAAATTTATTTGACACAGAGAGAGCACACAAGCAGGGGGAGCAGCAGAGGGAGGGAAGGAAGCAGGCTCTCCACTGAGCAGAGCAGAGCCCTGGGATCAGGACCTGAGCTGAAGGCAGTTGCTTAAGCAACTGACCGCCCCAGGCGTCCCTTGTTAGCTAAATATTAACATCCAGGCCGCTGAGTTCCTAGAGGAATGTCACTCTGCCTTTTTCAAGGATTTGTCAATGGGCTGTAGGGAGTAAAGAAATTTAATTCTTCTTCGGCCTCTGTTTCCCACGTCACTGTGAGGGCGCAGCAGGAACTACCAGGGCGCACATCTCAGCTTCCTGGACGGTCCTAGCCATGGTCCTCGCTAAACTGACATTTACTGAGTGAACAGTTGGGCTGAGGTCAGGGTGGTGACCACCTCCGCCTCCCAAAGCCGGTGAGGGGGCAGGAACCTGGAGAGGGAGGTAGTTCTTCGGCCCTAGCACGCGGTCCTTTCTTGGACTCTCCCAAACGCAGAGGTCCGGCCTGCCCCCACTGTCCCGCAGCGGAGACGGGAGGGACCCCTGCCAGCCCACCAGGTGCAGGCTTGGTTTCCTCGTGGGTCTCCGGCCACACGGCTCTGAACTGGGTCCAACCCGGCCGAGTCACATACGTGCATTAACTACCACCGGCTGCATGCTCGCCAAGGACCATTACCTCCCCTGCGGAGACTGCGGCTCCGTCGCCACGCAGTCGGCCAAAGCCCCAGGCTCAAGGCGGTCTGGACACTTAGAAGCCCTCAGCTGGGCCCCAGGAAAAAACCGCCCCCAAGGCCCTCAGGTTGCAGCGGAGGAAGCAGGGGTGAGTATTTTAACCTCATCCCGCAGCCCCGGGGCGGGCTGGTGGGGGAAAGGCTTTCCCCCTGGCAGAGGTCCGATTCAAGGCGGTTCAGTTAGATTTGATTTTCCCCGCCACCCGCCGCCACCCGCCGCCACCCGCCACCACCCGCCTCCCGCCCTTTGGTTGGTTTTGTGGCGCTGATTTGCTTTCAAGGGATCCGGGAAGGCATGGGGGGGGCGAGGTTACCGCGGATGCGCGCGCGGGGAAGCGTGGCGAGAGCTCGCGGGCGGGCACGCGCCCCGGGGGTCGATGGGGGCGGCGACGGGGGAGGAGAGCGCGCGGGCGGGCGGGGGTGGGGGATCGTTGGAAGAGGCGAGCGGCGAGAGCGCGCGGGCAGACTGGGGGTGCGAGAGCTGGGGGTGCGGGGTCCGTGGTGCGCGCGCGCGCGCGTGTGTTGGCGCCCTCACTGCGCCGCCCCCGGGGTGTGTGTGTGTGCGGGGGCGTGTGTGTGTGTCTTTCTTGTTGGCGAAGGAGAACTTCTGAAAGTTGCCCTTGGCGGGTGGGTGGTAGGTAGAGGGAGACCCGCTCCTGAAGACCCCGATTCGGTCCTATTAAGCGGCTCGGGCAGGGCAGGCGGTTCAGGAGGGGAAGGACGCAGGTGCAAGGGGCCGCTGGATGGCCCGTACCGGCTTGGGGGCACCGCGCGGAGCTCGGGCGGCGGGGACCCAGGGCGCTGGGTTTGACCCCCGCCCCAGGCAGACCAACACCTCCGCCCGGGCCTCCCACCTTACTGCAGCCCCTGCGGGTCTTGGGATCGGGTCATTCTAGAGCTATGACCAAGTGGGATAAATAGTTGCTAGATGAAACTTCATCAGGATAATGGAAGACAGAATGGGACCCTTTTAGCGGTAAAACCCACCTTACGTTACCTGTGTGAGAACACAGTTGCTGGTTGATCCATAAAGGGCTGGATAGAAATAGATTCCTATTTCCTTGGCTTCGCGCATCCAGTCTGTTGTTATGCAAAGTGCCAGATAGAAAAGGAGAGTATATAGCTTCTCTTGCCCGTAGGACTTGATTATATGACATTTAATAGGAAAACTCTAAGAAACTGCTTTCGGCACATCTGAAGTTGTAACTCTAGTCCCTGGCTCAGCACCTTGTCAGTTTTCTTCACTTACCCCAGTTTGCGTTACTTTGTACTGTCAGGTGTCTGTTATGTTAGCTCTTCAGGGCAGTCCCCAACCCCTCAGATCTCCAGCCGCCCGTACTGTGCCTGCTGCAGGCTCTGAGCAAATAGGGAGGCGCAAGCCCTCTTGGAGGCTGTGTGCAAGGTAGGGTCGGTGTTCATGGGTTTTCTGGCAGTCTCTGCACCCCGTGTCCCCCGTCCCCTATCACTTCCCAATTCCCAGAGGGAATGAGTTCTTCAGACCTCATGGGATCTACATTGTGTCATGTGTCTGAACGAGACTTAAATGTATGTATTTTAAGGATATTTTATTGTCAGAGAGAGAGAGAAGGAAGATGCACAAACAGGGCGAGCGGGAGGCAGACAAAGAAGCAGGCTCCTCACTGAGCAAGGAGCCTGATGTAGTACTTGGTCCCAGGACCCTGGGATCATGACCTGAGCCGAAGGCTGACGCTTAACCAACTGAGCCAGCCAGGTGTCCTGGCTGGACTTATATTTAATGCATACATTTCTTGATGCACCAGCAAGTGTAAGAACAGACAAACCTGACTTCTGCTGGGCTCTGCCATTGACCAGCTGGGTCAGTCTGGACACAGCACCAGGCCCTCCTTTGTGGTGGGGCATAATAATCCTTCCCTCATTAGGAATTAGTAGGCATGGGAAGACTGAGATCACAGCAGCCAACAGGTACCGAGCTTGCGCTAGGTCCAGCACGGTTCTTAGAACTTTTTATGTACTGAATTGTTAAATCAATGTAATAAGGTCAGTAGGGTGCCTGGCTCGGTGTCCAACATAGAATAAATGATAGATACAAATAGATTTTCTAAAAAATTACTCAATGAGGGGCGCCTGGGTGGCTTAGTCAGTTAAACGTCTGACTTTGGCTCAAATCATGATCTCAGGGTCCTGGGATCGAGCCCCACATCTGGCTCCGGATTCAGTGGGAACCTGTTTCTCCCTTTCCCTCTGCTGCTCCCCCTGCTTGTGCTTTCTCTCTGTCAGATAAATGAAAAATCTTATTTTTTTAAGATTTTGTTTATGTATTTGACAGACAGCTAAGGAGGGAATGCAAATGGGGGGAGGGGAAGAGAGGAAGCAGGCACCCCGCTGAGCAAGGAGCCCAACAGGTGCTTGATAACTCCCGGAATCATGACCTGAGCCCAAGGCAGACACGAACAACTGAACTACCCAGGTGCCCCATCAATGAAAAATCTTTTTTTTTTTTTAATATTTTAAAGATTTTATTTATTTGTCAGAGAGATAGAGAGAGTACAGGCAGGCAGAGAAGCAGGCAGAGAGAGGGGTGGGGGGAAGCAGGCTCCCCGCAGAGTAAGGATCCGAATGTGGGACTCCATTCCAGGACGCTGGGATCATGTCCTGAGCCGAAGGAAGGCAGCCTCTCAACTGACTGAGCCACCCAGGCATCCCTGAAAAATCTTTTTTCCTTTTTTTTTTTTTTTAAGATTTTATTTATTTATTTGACAGACAGAGATCACAAGTAGGCAGAGAGGCAGGCAGAGAGAGAGAGAGAGAGAGAGGAGGAAGCAGGCTCCCCGCCGAGCAGAGAGCCCGACACGGGGCTGGATCCCAAGACCCTGGGATCATGACCTGAGCTGAAGGCAGAGGCTTTAACCCACTGAGCCACCCAGGCGCCCCCTTGAAAAATCTTTTTAAAAAGTTGTTCAATGAGAAAGATTTCAGATAGAAAACTTTTTTATTGCACTTAAGCCTATCGGCAGCACTACATCTATGCAGGGTCAAAACACTCCTGTTCTACTATGTAGATGAAAACTGGCTTAAGTGTTCAAAATGCATTTTTAACTGCTTTTTGAGTGTCTTGGTGTGATGTATTTTAAGAATGTCAAGTTTTTAAGCTGTATACCTTTCATTTAAATATTTATATTTTGGTGTAATTGATTTAAATGCATAGGTATTTTCCTTTTTTTTTTTAAGGTTTTATTTATTTGTTTTTTAAAAGATTTTATTTATTTATTTGACAGAGAGAGAGATATCACAAGTAGACAGAGGCAAGCAGGGGGGAGGGGGAAGCAGGCTCCCTGCTGAGCAGAAAGCCCGACGCGGGGCTCGATCCAAGGACCCCCCCCAGATCATGACCTGAGCCAAAGGCAGAGGCTTAACCCACTGAGCCACCCAGGCGCTCCTACAATACATAGGTATTTTCTTTTTTTTTTTTTAAGATTTTATTTATTTATTTGACAGAGAGAAATTACAAGTACACTGAGAGGCAGGCAGAGAGAGAGAGAAGGAAGCAGGCTCCCTGCTGAGCAGAGAGCCCGATGTGGGACTCGATCCCAGGACTCTGAGATCATGACCTGAGCCGAAGGCAGCGGCTTAACCCACTGAGCCACCCAGGCGCCCACATAGGTATTTTCTAAATAAAGCTAAATACCAGGGCTGGTTGACTCGGTCAGTAGAGCATGTGATTTTTTAAATTTTTATTTTTTAAGATTTATTTATTTAACAGAGAGAGAGAGGGAACGCAAGCAGGGGGAGCTGGAGAAGCAGGCTTCCCGCTGAGCAGAGAGCCTGATGTGGGGCTTGATCCCAGAACCCCAGGATCATGACTTGAGCTGAAGGCAGGCGCCTAAGGACTGAGCCACCCAGGCACCCCAGCATGGGACTCTCGATTTCAGGGTTGGGCGTTTAAGCCCCATGTTGGGTGTGGAGTCAACTCTAAAAAGATAATAATATGCTACCTACTTAAAACCTGTTGTGGGATTAAATAAAGTACTTACTTAATTTGTATTGATTTATTTTAATATGCAGTAATTTTCATATATATGTATATATTTACATACACAATATTTAGCAGTTTTGCTGTCCTATGTGCTCACTATGTGGCAGCTGTTATTAGTGATCAATTATTAGTTTGACTTCTGAACTAAACAGTCGAAATAAAAATACCTATGAGAGAGACCGCTTTCTCAGAAATAGTCTTGAGTTACGCAAGGCCCGAAGTCAGTGGTGAAACATGAACTAGGAGTCACTGGCTTGCTGGGCATTCAGGCTAAGACTTCTGAGGGAGGGGCTTCTGGGTCGTTCAGTGGGTTAAAGCCTCTGCCTTCGCCTCAGGTCATGATCTCAGGGTCCTGGGATCGAGTCCCACATGGCATCTCGCATCTGGGGCTTTCTGCTCAGCAGGGAGCCTCCTTCCTCCTCTCTCTCTGCTTGCCTCTCTGCCTACTTGTGATCTGTCTGTCAAATAAATAAGTAAAATCTTAAAAAGAAAAAAGGACTATTCTGAGAGAGGTGCGTCTAACTGCTTTATAAAGGCAATAGGGTCCAGCTGGGCATGTGGGCAGAGACCCTCTGTAACTCCGATGCCCCTTGGGAAGGGTTTGCGTGTTTCATCTTGGTCCAGGTTCTATGAAATAAAGTTTGTTTTGGAGGCTGGAGTGACTTGGGTTTATGGCTGCTTTACTTACATTAATAAATACGTTTCATCCACAAAGAGAAACCCACTTCGGACAAAGGAAACATGGTTCCTTAAATACCAAGTGCATCCAGTTTCCATGAATTTGGGTTTTTGTTTCACTTTCTTTTGGTAGAACAAGAAATTGAAATCTTCCAGCAGGAAGCGGGTGAGGGAAAAACCTTTGTGTGGTTTGGCTGTCTGCCTCCTCCCACTTCCTTATCTTTTTGTTTGTTCTCTTTGTTTGAAATGTTTCTAGAGAAGCTTAAGCAATGGAAGTTTTTACATTTGGTTTAAAATTACAATGCACTTGGGCACCTGGATGGCTCCGTTGTTCAGTGTCTGCCTTTGCGTCTCTCTCTGTGTGTCCAAAAAAAAAAAAAACCAAAAACTTAAAAAAATAATAAATACAATAAAATTACTATGCGCTCCTTACTTTATTTTTTCAAACATAACAGATTTGTTACCAAGTGGATGTAGATGCTTATCCATGTCCTTAGAACAGACTTGCTCTGCTAGAGACAACGTGGGGTGTGGCTCAGCCTCTCACTAGTTTTGTGATTTTTTTTTTTAAGATTTTATTTATTTATTTGAGGGATAGAGAGTGCCCGCCCCCGCAGAAGCTGGGAGAGGGACAGAGTAGGAGCTAGATTCTGACCCTGGGGCTTAATCCCAGGACCCTGAGATCATGACGTGAGCTGAAACCAAGAGTTGGAGGCTCAACTTACTTTGCCACTTAGGCACCCCTCTGTGGCTTTGAGTCTTATCTGTAAAATGGGTTTGATAAAAGTAGCACTTTATGGGAGCCATGAAAATGGGATGAATTAAACTGGTTGAACCTAACATTCAATAAATATTACCTAAATTAAAAAAAAAATTTTTTAAGATTTTATTTTTATTTATTTGACAGAAAGGGACACAGCGAGAGAGGGAGCATAAGCTGGGGGAGGGGGAGAGGGAGACGCAGGCTCCTCGCGGACTGAAGAGCCCGATGTGGGGCTCCATCCCAGGACCTTGAGATCATGACCTGAGCTGAAGGCAGAGGCTTAACCCACTGAGCCACCCAGGTGCCCAATATTACCTAAAATTATTGTAGGGTTTGTGCCTTGACTTTGAAAACCATGACTAAGCATGATGCTTTAAAATTGACAAGGAAGAGGGGGCGCTTGGGGAGGTGTGGCCTCGCCCACGCTGTCCCGGGTCACCATCCCACACCTTGCGCTTTCCAGTCAACAGCGTATCTTGGTGATCCCTTATAAAGCCAGACTGCCAGGGAGGGAAGAGCCAAGCTGCATTCCAACTTGTGCAAGGCTGGTGGGGTGTTTCAAAGGGAGAATAAGGGGGCGGGGCGCCTGGGTGGCTCAGTCAGTTAAGGGTCTGCCTTTGGCTTGGGTCATGATCCCAGAGTCCTGGGATCAAGCCCTGCTTTGGGCTCCCTGCTCAGTGGGGAGTCTGCTTCTCACTCGGCCTCTGCCCCTCCCCTCTGCTCATGCTGTCTCTCACTCTCTCAAAATAAATAAAATCTTTTAAAAATAAATAAATAAAATCTTTTTAAAAAATTGAGAATGAGGGAGTAGAGCGAGGGGGAGAGTCAGACACATGGAAAATTACACAGTGAGTACGAGGGTCGGTCAGTGTCAAGGCCAGCAGGCCCGATGACCAGTGACTGTCCAAGTGGGGCTCCTGCCCTCCCACAGAGACCAGGAGACAGGGGGCCTGTCCCTCTGATGGTAATCCTCTCAAAGGGAATGGCCTTGGAGCATGTGGGCCTTTGAGAATGACACTCTGGGGTGGGGGTGGGGGATACATGTCTGTCTGAGAGAGACAGAGGAGGGACTTAAATCCTAAACTTTCTCAAGTAACTGCTCTCGGGGGGTTCAGAGGCCTCGCTTCAGGGATTGCCTGGAATGGGCAGCCTGAGCTTGGTCAGTTAGGCATTTGAAGAGGGCTGAGTCCACGTTCCTAGGGACAGCTGTGGGCAGCTGGAAACCACGCCAGGGTTTGTTCAAGTCTCTTGTGGGGTGGGTGAAAGGGACAGTCCTGCAAAGTGCAGGATTTGTAGGCTGCGGTGGAGGACCACGGTTTGGCCAAGGGCAGAGTCTTCCTCACATGCTGCGGCAACCAGCAGCGACACCTTGGTCCTTCTCATGGCTGGTGGCCCCCCGTTGACGGACATTTTAGGATGGTGTGTTGAAGCTTTTATAAACCCAAGCTATTTTCAAGAAAACAGATACTTAAATGGAAATTGATTTTTCAAAGAATGATGAATGCAGCATGTCAAGACATAGTATGGGGGCCCCTGGGTGGCTTAGTCGTTAAGCCTCTGCCTTCAGCTCAGGTCATGATCCCAGGGTCTTGGGATCAAGTCCCACATCAGGCTCCCTGCTCAGTGGAGAGCCTGCTTCTCCCTCTCCTGCTCCCCCTGCTTGTGTTCCCTCTCGCCGTGTCTCTCTGTCAAATATATAAATAAGATCTTTAAGGGAAAAAAAATAGTATGATAATCAATTTGAGGTTGAGTTCTGTCGAAAGCTCCCGACCCGTGCTCCCTGCCCCACGACTAACCTCATATGTGTGGTGGGTCAGTTTTTACAGCAGCCTCTGCACTCCGCTGTTCTGGGCTTAAATCCAGGTTCTGACACTGACAACCTGTGACGTGGTGACATGTTACTCTTACCCTTGTTACCTGAGCCTGGGTTCTCCTCTTCTGGCTATTAGCCAAAAACGACATACTCCTGGAGAGCACCTGGGTGCCTGAGCTGGTGAAGTGTCCGTCTCTTGGTTTCAGCTCAGGTCAGGATTGCTCATGGGTTGTGAGATCAAGCCCTGGTCTGGCGCCCGGCTCTGCCCCTCTCCCCCACTAGCACGAAGGTGTGCCTGCTCTCTCAAAGAAATAAATAACATCTTTAAAATAAATGATCTTAGGGGCACCTAGGTGGCTCAGTGGGTTAAAGCCTCTACCTTCAGCTCAGGTCATGGTTTCAGGGTCCTGGGATTGAGCCCCGCTCTGCTGGGAGCCTGCTACCCCACCCTCCCCCACCGCCCCCTGCCTCTCTGCCTACTTGTGATCTCTGTCTGTCAAATAAATAAATAAAATCTTGGGGCGCCTGGGTGGCTCAGTGGGTTAAGCCACTGCCTTCGGCTCAGGTCGTGGTCTCGGAGTCCTGGGATTGAGCCCCACATCAGGCTCTCTGCTCGGCAGGGAACCTGCTTGCTCCTCTCTCTCTGCCTGCCTCTCTGCCTGCTTGTGATCTCTCTCTGTCAAATAACTAAATAAAATCTTTAATAAATAAATAAATAAAATCTTAAAAACAAACAAACAAACAAGGAAGGAGAACCCTGGGGATAGTTCCCAAAGCAGTGTCTCCCCGAACAACAAAACTGGGGATGTTTGAAGCTAAGGGCACACGAATCACGAAGGGTCTCTTGCGGTGGGGAAGACAGCATCGAATTGCAGCAAAAGTCATCTAAGGTGACGGAGAGCAGATCAGAGTGCCGAGGGCAGGCAAGAGTTGGCATCATTAATTCTCTGGCTTTGGTCAGCCTGGTATCTGGGCGCTCAGAGGGTTTAGATCCTGTGAAGACTGCTCAGAGATTGCTTGAGTGGCACATCAGTCTTCACTTTCTAAAAAAAAATTTTAAGGATTTTACTTATTTGAGGGAGAATCGTTGGGGGTGTGTGTGTGTCTGCCCTCCGGAGGGGCAGAGGGAGACACAGACGCCCCATGGAGATCTCACATTCTTTCCCAAGATGGCCAGGGACCTACCGTGACTTTTCTTATGTTCAAAAAGGTATGGTTTGGCTTTCTTTTTCTGGGGATCCCTAGCTCTTTCTGCCTACACCCTCTCCGTGCCTCCGTGTCCGCGACGGTAAAAGGGGGAATGATATCATAGGGTTGCTGGGAAACTTAAGTTAGTCATCGATGTCCAACCCTTAATAATTGTTAACCAGCTCAATCTGATTTTTTTCTCATCTCCCACAGCCCGGCCTGGAAGAGGGTCTGGATTACTTTCCCGTTCCTTGTGTTCCTGCATCTCGAAGGCCTCCCCAGCATTCCCTGGTGGTTATTTCGAGTGCACCTGTTCCTGAAACGGCTTGAGAATCCCACGGACTTGTCGTTAGCAGGCAGGTGCATCTACATTGCCAAGTTTAGTTCTCCACCTACTGCGGATCTGGTGTTCTTGTCTGCTCTCGGCTCCTCCTCTTTTCAGGAAACCGTTCAGCATTCGCCGAGGGTCTAGGCCTGTGTGGGACACACCGACGGGGTGCGACGGAGTTTTTCTGCAAAGTACACACTTGCGTTGTGGCTACTAGATTGCAGAACTCTGTCCGGTGCCAAAACGTAGAGCACAGGCAATGGCTTTGGTTCTAATACATGGCCTGCAGATCTAGAGGAGTCCGAATCTTCAAGGAAGGAGGAGTGTTTGTTGGTTGGTTTTACGATTTATCTATTTATTTTGGAGAGAGGGGCATGTGCACGTGCTCATGGGAGTGGGGGGCTGTTGAGGGAGAGAAACTCAAGCAGACTCCCTGCTGAGCCACCCAGGTGGGTGGGGGCCCGAGGAAGCCGGGTTTGGAGGTAGGTCTTTAAGGACACCTGGAGCTGGATAGTGACGTGGGGGACCAAGGCAGAAGGAAATATAGATAAATTTTAATGTCCTGGGTGCCTGGGTGGCTCAGTGGTTGAGCCGCTGCCTTCGGCTCAGGTCATGATCTCAGGGTCCTGGGATCAAGTCCCGCATCGGGCTCTCTGCTCAGCAGGGAGCCTGCTTCCTCCTCTCTCTCTCTCTCTGCCTGCCTCTCTGCCTACGTGTGATCTCTCTCTCTCTCTCTGTCAAATAAATAAATAAATAAATCTTTAAAAAAAAAATTTTAATGTCCTTATAACCTGCAGCCCATTGATAAGTGCTGGAGATAGGCTCATGAAAACGTTCCTCCGGATCCTGAGGCTTTAACGCAGGAAAGTCCTCTTGGAACTTCCCCTCATCTTCACTTTTCCTAGCCCCAAGGTGTATAATCACTTGTTCTTCACAATCCCAGGGCCGCAGGGATCCCACAGCCACAGCAGCTCCTTCTGCCCCCCATGCCCTGTCCCCGTGCCCTGTCCCTACGCCCTGTCCCCACCATTTTGCATCAAAGATGTCTCGAGAATTCTTTCTCGGCTGTCCGCTCTGGACTGCACCAACTTTCCAAAACTCCGTGCATAGTCGACCTTGGCAGGAGACAGGCTCCCTGGGAGAGTGAGAGGCCGTGCTTGCCTGTGGGGCAGAATTCCTGTTTGGGGTTGGAGGGGTAAGGTGGAAGTAAGTTATGGGGGACTTTGGCAACTGAACACCTCTTTAGGGGCGCCTGGGTGGCTCCGTGGGTTAGAGCCTCTGCCTTTGGCTCAGGTCATGATCTCAGGGTCCAGGGATCGAGCCCCGCATCGGGCTCTCTGCTCAGCAGGGAGCCTGCTTCCTCCTCTCACTCTGCCAGAGATCTTGGGATCTCCGTCAAATAAATAAATAAAATCTTTTTTAAAAACCACCTCTTTAGATATGGCAAAGAGAGGAAAGAGCATCTATGTCTCTTAAGCCCCGTCTAGCCTAATGATAGCCCCCTTTGGCAAGCACCTGTGTGAGGTTAATAAGATCCACAGAACTGGGGGGTCTGGGGGTTTCTCGCGAGAAGCAATCTATCTTTTAAGTGTCGACTTAGGTCTCCGTTTTTGTCCTCAGTCCAGAGGAATCGTGAGCGGAACTGAGGCTGTAACATGTTTTACTCTTTTCCTGGGGAGAAAAAAATGCTGACCCCCGACCCCGGGGATGTCTGACATTGACCTTTCTTTTATGGCCGTGTTTCCTCCACAAATCAGGAAGCCGCTGCATTTTCCCTTTCAAGAACACATTGCTGGGGCACCTGGGTGGCTCAGTGGGTTAAGCCTCTGCCTTCAGCTTGGGTCATGATCTCAGGGTCCTGGGATCGAGCCTCACATCGGGCTCTCTGCTTGGCAGGGAGCCTGCTTCCCCTCTCTCTCTGCCTGCCTCTCTGCCTACTTGTGATCTCTCTCTCTCTGCGTCAAATAAATAAATAAAATCTTAAAAAAAAAACCCATCACATCGCCATGACTGAGCAGCTAGGCATCTGTTCCATACGTGCTGAGATCCCCCGTCACGCGGGCTACAGTAATAAGCCGCAACAGATCAACGGGGAAGTGTAATCTGATCTTGTGGATCTGAACATCGACGTGTAAATACATAAGGAGAGCGGGCCAGGAGTCGGCAAACTCTGTAAAAGACCAGACAGTAAATACTTTAGGCTCTGGGGTCATTTATCTCTGTCATCGGAGGGTGAAAAGCAGCCATATATTTTTTTTATATACCTTAAGTGTGGCCTTCTTTATCAGTATCATTTTCACATAATTCAGTATACGTTTCTTTTTAAGATCTTATTTATTTATTTATTTGAGAGTGAGCATAAGCGAAGGGAGGTGCAGAGGGAGAGGGAGAAGCAGACGCCCCGCTGAGCAGGGAGCCCAACGCGGGGCAGGATCCCAGGACTCTGGGATCATGACCTGAGCGAAAGGCAGACGATCAAAGGACTGAGCCACCCAGGCGCCCCTTGGTACACATTTCATACAACAGTCAAGTGTCATGAAACACCCTCCTTTTGATTTTTGTTCAACCATTTAGCCATGTATAAACCATGCTTAGCTCCCAGGTCCGGTGGAAACCAGTGGCAGAGCAGACGGGGGCGCCATGGGCTGTAGTGGATGTGTTGAGTCCTAAAAGGACTGTTCCAGATGGAGGCCCAGAATCCAGGGAAACAGGGCGGGCAGAGGTCAGCCACTCCTGCAGGACCCAGCCAGGTTCAGGGGATGCTTCCTGGACCAGGGGAATTGCACACGGGTTTTGAAGGTTAAGTACTTGTTTGCCAGGGGGTCTGTTGAAGGGGATGGGAAGCAGAGCTGCTGCGTTCCAGGCTGCTTGAGCAAAGGCACAAAGGCAAGCCGACCTGGATGGAGGGTGTGGTGTGTTTGGAACTGGGACGGTTTGGCCTGGCTCCAGCACGGAAGCAGGGGAGCCATGGAATGGTTGGAAGTGGGCAGGGAACTTGAGCCAAGTTTTGCAAAAGCCCTTTATTGTGGTGCCAGAGTGGATTTCATTTCCAGGCATTGGAAGCCTTAGAAGTTTCTCAGTAGGGAAGTGATTCAAAGCTGCAGATAATGGAGGCCAGGTTTGAGAAGGGGCGTGGGAATACTTAGCGGGAGGCTGGCCTGGCAGGGTAGGAACTGGCCTGAGGGTTTGTCCCCACAGGGGGTTGTGGGCTCTGCCAGCAACCAGAAGAGAGGCTTCTTCAGGTGCAGTCCAGGGAGGGAAACCAAAAGCTCGGAGCCAGCGATAGTCTGCAGGGCACAGAGTGGCAGGACCTGGCACAGCACTCTGAGGACTGAGAGCAGGAGATGGGGCTGGGGGCGGGGTTTGCATGTGGAGAGGAGATGGGGGGTGCCGGTGGAGGGGATGGCGGCTTCCCCAGCACCTGTGAGGGCCAGGTGGGATCTTGGGAAAAGATGGCATTTTTTATTATAAAAATGACACTGAATCATTGTAAAAACCTAAGACAGAGATAGAGATGGGGCCCCATGCCTGGGGGTACTTACCATGCAGGATTTGGTGTGTGTCCTAACTCTTCTCTGCCCGTGCAAATATGCATATCAAGTCTTTTCAAATAAAAAATGGAAAGCATACATATTTTCATGCAATGTACTCTTCTAAAGATTTTTTAAAAAGTATTTATTTATTTTTCAGAGAGAGAGCTAGCTTGAGTCCTGGGAAGGGCAGAGGGAGAAGCAGGCTCCCCACTGAGCATGGAGCTTATGCGGGACTGGATCCCAGGCCTCTGGGCCTGTGACCTGAAGTGAAGGCAGATGCTTAACCAACTGAGCCACCCAGGCGCCCCCTTTTAAAGATTTTTTTTTTTAAGATTTTATTTATTTATTTGACCGAGATCACAAGTAGAGAGAGGTAGGCAGAGAGAGAGAGGGAAGCAGGCTCCCTGCTGAGCAGAGAGCCCGATGCGGGGCTCGATCCCAGGACCCTGAGATCATGACCTGAGCCGAAGGCAGCGGCTTAACCCACTGAGCCACCCAGGCGCCCCCTTTTAAAGATTTTATTTATTTGACAGACAGAGACCACAAGTAGGCAGAGAGGCAGGCAGAGAGAGGAGGAAGCAGGCTCCCCGCTGAGCAGAGAGCCCAATGTGGGGCTCGATCCCGGGACTCCGAGACCACGACCTGAGCCGAAGGCAGCGGTTTAACCCACTGAGCCAACCAGGCACCCCTCCCTTTTAAAGATTTTTATTATTATTTTTATTTATTTGACAGAGAGTACGAGTTGGGGGGACAAGCAGACTCCCCGCTGAGCAGGGAGCCCGACTGGGGCTCAATCCCAGGACCCCAAGATCACAACCTGAGCTGAAGGCAGACATGTGTCCGACTGAGCCACCCAGAGGCCCCTGCAATTTACTCCTACTGAAAATATGTAAGTTGCAGACCTCTTTCCTATCAGTACGCAAAGATCTACTTCAACCTTTGTAACAAACAGTTCTGTAGTTCCTTGGAGCATAGGTGTACCATGATTTATGGACTCCTTCCCCTACTGCTGAGAATTTGAGTTGTCAACATCGATACGTCTTTTATTTATTTTTTTTTAAGATTTTATTTTTTATTTATTTGACAGAGAGCCCAAGCCGGGGGAGCTGCAGGCAGAGGGAGAAGCAAGCTCCCCGCTGAGCAGGGAGCCCTATGTGGGACTTGATCTGAGGATCTCTGGATCATGACCTGAGCCAAAGGCAGACGTTTAACCGACTGAGCCACGCAGGCGCCCCTCAATTCATCTTTTAAACAATGCTTCAGTAAACACACAGTGGGCACACAGTGGCCCCTGGAAGGCTGGCAGGCTCAGAACTTGGCTCACGGGAGTGCTGCCTGATGAGAGCCAGAGAGGGGAGCCAGTGGGGGGTGGGGCGCCCTGACCACTCACAGGAGGGCCGGAACATGGGATTTGACTTGAGTCCTGAAGAAGAATCTGCAGAACTTGGTAGGGCAGATAAGGCAGGGGCAGGACTCAAACACGGCATAAGCGGGTTCTAGTCCCATCAGCAGATCCCACTGGCCTGATCGTCTAAGTGGATCCCAGAGTGAGTCCATTCTGATCCCCCCAACCACTACCCCAGCCTGGCCCCTGGACCAGGGAAGTGGCCTCTCACCGGTCTCTGTACTTCTAGCCTATTCTCCCCAGAGCAGATGGAATGATCCTTATAAAAGGTAAGACCAGGGACGCTGGGTGGCTCAGTGGGTTAAGCCTCTGCTTTCAGCTCAGCATGATCTCAGGGTCCTGGGATCGAGCCCCCCTCCCCCGGGCCCCTGGGTCAGGCTGCCTGCTCAGCGGGGAGTCTGCTTCTCCCTCTGGCCCTGCCCCTAGCCGTGCACTTACTCTCTCTCCAATAAATAAAATCTTTAAAAATTAAATACATAAAAGGTAAGACAAGGTTCCACTTCACCTCAGGATCCCTCCCTGGCTCCCCAGCTACTCAGAATTGAGTCCAGGCCTCCGGGGCTCTGTGGAAGCTTGCCGTTTTGATCCTGGACCGGTCCATCTCCGGAGGTCCCCCTGCATCCGCATCTCCCTTCCCAGCACTTGCCCCATGCGAGGGCCCTTTTTCCTGCTTCCTGGATTTACAGTCGGTCTCCCTGCTGGCGGGGAAGCTTCCTGAGCCGGAGTACTTGGTCCCCTTCACTACTACAGCCTCTGCACCTACGACCACGCCTGGCACTGCCAGGAGCTCAGTAAATACTTGTTTTCTGCAGTTATTCCCAGTGGGCTGAGCTGATGAGACGGAGCTGGGTGAAGACAGCCAGCAGGTAGGGTGTCTCACTGCCCCCACGACAGTCAGGAATGCCGCCACCGCCGCCGGTGTGTTGCATTTTGCTGATTCCATGGGCTTACTTAAAAACGGCGCAGTTTAAATAAACTTAACAAAAGGTGGGTTGGGGGCGGTGCCTGGCGGCTCATTTGGAGGAGTGCAGAGCTCCCGAAGTCTTGATCTTGATATCTCGAGGCTGTGAGTTCAAAGCCCTCCTTGAGTGTAGCCACTAGTTGAAAAATCAATCACCCCCCCCCCGCACTATTGTGTTTATTAACACATTCATTCCCATAGCGAACAGCTACTGGGTATCGCAGTGTGGGGGGGGGGGGAGCTGATTTTAGCCAGAAATTCTAGGCTGTATCCTGCAACCGCTGCTACCTCAGACAGATGCTTCACCACTCTGTCCCTCAGTTTCCTCATCAGGAAAGTGGGCCCAAGAATCTCATTTACATCCCATTTTGTTGTAAGGACTGAGTAAGTTCATGTATGTGGAGCGTCGGGAACCGTGCCCAGCGCAGAATTCACCAGCATGACTGTCTGCTGCATGTGACTTTCCCGGGTAGTGCAGGGACAGGGGTGACAGTGTAGGTCTCACTGCCCCCCCACTGCCTGCCCCAGTAGGGGAGTCGGGTAGCAGATACAGCTCTGGGATAATCCTCTGCCCCATGGTGCACTCAGGGAATCCTGGGCCGCAGCGCTCCCTGGAGGGCGGAGCTCCCCGGTAAGGAAAGATCCAAGGGGGTGGTGGCTGGCCCCTGTGCCCCTCTCCTCCCATCCCAACTCAGGCCCCATCTACAATCTGCGCTTCCCGCTCAGTGTCCTGGCTACATGGCGCCTTCTAGAATATTCTCCACAAAGCAGCCGTGACGTTGTCTGTCCGTTCCAGACCCCGGTCTGCATGATCCGCGCTGTGTGCTGTTCCTCTCTGGCTTACAACCACGCGGTTTCACAGGACTGGCATTTTTGGGTGTTTTATTTTTTTGTTAATCCGGCCTAAGGAAATGCCAGCCTCTCTCCTGCGACTGTGCTTGACCTCTGGGCTTTGCAGCCCAGGCTCCTTGCTACCCTCAGGGCTCTGCTTCTTGGAGAGACCCCCTTTCTGTCCACATTCATGCCGGTGGCACTGGGCACTTCCTGATTTCTTGGTCACCCATTTGCCTGTCTGTCTCTCCCACTGAGCCAGTGTCCCAGGCATGTGGGTATCAGGACCCTTATGCGCTTGTAAATATCAAGGACCCTTTATGTAGATTACATCTGTTGATATTAAAGCTGAGAAATGTTAAAGATAGGCATTAGTGCATTTGAAAATTACAATAAGCCCATTAAAGAGGAACACAAACGGCATATTTTTATGAAGAACAACTATTTTTCCCCAAACAAAAAACACGTAGAGTGGAATTTTACATTTTGTAAAATCCCTGGTTGGCTCTGGAAACACAAGGTTGTTAAGACATATTACTTACCCCTCAGTGCCTTTGCTCATGGTGTTTTTTTTTTTTAATAGTTTTTCTTTTTTAATAATATCCATAACATAAAATGTACCATGTTAACCATTTTCAAGCATACACTTAAGTGGCACCAGGTGCATTCCCACTGCTGTGTGACTGCCACCTCCGTCCCTCTCCAGGACATTCATCCTTCCAAACTGAATTTCTGGCCCCAACTACACACCAGCTCCCCATTTTCCTGCCCCTCCTTTGTTTGTAGTTTTGGCCAAACAATAGGGATGGCTGTCCACTTTTTGGAATAGTGTTCTCTTCCCCCTAGTATATCCGAGTACCTACCGTTGGCCTCCCCAACGGCAAGCGTTTTGAACACCTTCCATGTGAGGCCTCGTGTAGGTACACCAGACACAGAGGACACACTCTGCCCTCAGGTAGTCAAAAAGAACCATAAGAAATAGAGAACTGGGCCCAGAGTCAGGGAGCCTGGCTGGAGCCTTTCGAGGCTACGGGGGCAGGTCCCTGAATCCTCCGGGTTCACATACCGCGCCCAGGAAAGTGGGTCAGGCATTCAGCAAATAATGCTTCCTTATTTGCCTCACGGAGGTTTTCATCCTCACATCGGATCCTGGGTATAAGCTATGAAATGCTACAAGAATGCAAGTTCTGAAATAAGATGTCTAGTGACCTTCAGAACTCAATTTTTATCTTTTTGTTGTTGTTGTTAAGACAAAAACTATTTTTTTTTAGGTTTTATTTATTTATTTGACAGACAGATCACAAGTAGGCAGAGAGGCAGGCAGAGAGAGACAGGAGGAGGAAGCAGGCTCCCTGCTGAGCAGAGAGCCCGATGCGGGACTCAATCCCAGGACTCTGAGATCATGACCTGAGCCGAAGGCAGCGGCTTAACCCACTGAGCCACCCAGGCGCCCCCCCCCCCATCGCCCTTTTTGACTTCAAACTTCCTTTGCCAAAATTAAGTAGTATGATACCCACATTTCCTCTATAATCTGCATCTAGGGTGCCAGCTCCTGCATCAGTGAAGTATTTTGCAGCCAAACCAGAATGGGGAGCTACTCTTCCATAGTACGCAGAAGGAAAAGTTACCTGAATGTCCATTTTTTTTTTTTTAAGATTTTATTTATTTATTTGTCAGAGAGAGAGAGAGAGAGAGAGAGAGAGCGCACAGGCAGGCAGAGAGGCAGGCAGAGGCAGAGGGAGAACCAGGCTCCCTGTGGAGCAAGGAGCCCGATGTGGGACTCAATCCCAGGACACTGGGATCATGACCTGAGCCGAGGGCAGCCGCTTAACCAACTGAGCCACCCAGGTGTCCCATGAATGTCCATTTTTACAAGGGCCTCTTCCACAGGGGGTAGTGTTTAATCATAGGTGAGGTACAAGTCGTGGCCTGCATGGACCCCTTGGTCAGGGTGGTGGCGTGCTCTGAGAGCCGGACAAAGCGAAACCCCGTGCTGTCCTCTGCAGGCCCACGAGTCTTGCGGGGGGAGATGGCGGGTGTTGCTTCAGAGCAGGGCATGGCAGAGCAGAACGAGAGAAAAGACAGCAGCAGAGCGAACAAATGGACACCCCCAATTTTTATCTTAAAATAGATGATATTCTTCCTCCCTAATTCGATGTCAGAAATGTACAGTCTTTTTGGTCCCTTGGAGAGGCCGGCATCATCGTAAATGGCATAAGGTGGACAGATAATCCCAGTACAGGACAATCTAAGTGATGCATAAGGTTTTATACTTTTTTTCCTAAAGGTTTTATTTTATTTATTTGTCAGAGAGAGGGAGCAGAAGCAGGGGGGAAACAGGCAGAGAGAGAAGCAGACTCCCCGATGAGCCCCATGTGGGACTCAGTTCCAGGACCCTGGAATCAGGACGGGAGTGGAAAGCAGTCGCTTAACTGAGCCACCCAGGCATCCCCAGGTTTTACTTTTTTTTTTTTTTTTTTAAGCTTTTGTTTATTTTATTTATTTGAGAGATCACAAGTAGGCAGAGAGGTAGGCAGAGAGGGAGAATCAAGCTCCCCACTGAGCAGAAAGCCTGATGCGGGGCTCCATCCCAGGATCCTGGGATCATGACCCCAGCGGAAGCCAGAGGTTTTAACCCACTGAGCCACCCAGGCGCCCCAGGTTTTACACTTTTTAAACACTGATAAGAATAGGATCAAGGGGAGAGGTGCCTGGGTGGCTCAGTCCCTTGAGCTCCCGAATCCTGGTTTCCCCTCAGGTCATGAGGTCAGGGTGGTGGGATCCAACCCCGTCGCAGGGTCCACGGTCAGCATGGCGACTGCTTGTCCCTCTCCCTCTGCTCCTCCCCCCGCTCCTCCCCCTGCCCTTTGTTCTCCCACTCTCTTGAATAAAAAGATTTTTTAATCCAAAAAAAAGGGGGGGGGCGCCTGGGTGGCTTAGTGGGTTAAGCCGCTGCCTTCGGCTCAGGTCATGATCTCAGGGTCCTGGGATCGAGTCCCGCATCGGGCTCTCTGCTTGGCAGGGAGCCTGCTTCCTCCTCTCTCTCTGCCTGCTTCTCTACCTACTTGTGATCTCTGTCAAATAAATAAATAAAATCTTAAAAATAAATAAATAAGGATCTAAGAGGCCCAAGAAAGTGCTGGAAGAATCATCCACTCCATGACAGCTTGAACCAAATCTGTGCGTGATCGCTGGATTTCCCCCAAAGTCCTGATGAACGTGTTTGGGGCCTTCTCTTTCTTTGGGTGAAATTAACATTTCTGCTTGAGCCAGAAACTAATTTTTTCTTTTACTTTTTTCTCTCCCGCACTTTCTCAGGGCTTTGCCACCCATGCCCTATGCACCCCCCCCCCCCCCACCCTTTTCTGTCTCCGGCACCTTCCCAGCCGCCCTGCTTGTTGCGCATGCGCATCTCCAGCGGCCCCACTCCCCTTGCCTCCTCTCACACGCGGGAGGCTCACCTCTCAGACTGGCTGACCCCGCGCAGCTGGCCGCAGCTCTCCCCGCGCCCGAGCCCTACAGCCGTCCATTCCTCCTTCTCCTTCACCGCCGAGCGGAGCTGCCCCGAGCTGCCATGGGCTCTGCGTCAAAATAGATGCAGAGTCCGTCTGTCCGTCCGTCTGTCCGTTGGCGTGTGGGTGCGGCCGGACCTGTGGAGCCACACTCCGGCTCCCCTCTGCACCGGTGCTGTAGCCCCCCCAGAGGTCAGCCTGCTCCTCCCTCGTCCCTCCAGGAAGCCCGCGCTCTTCCGGCGACCTCTCGAGTCCCGCTGGAGGGGCCCCAGGCCCCAGGCCCCGTCGGAGCTCATCCGCTGCCCTTGATCTTGTTTGTTGTTCTCCAGCCCCTCGGGCCTCGGGGAACGCGCGCGGCATGTGCCCTCCTTACCCAGGTCGACCCCGTGAGCAGGAGGGTGTCCTTGCAAGTTATCCACGGGACCGGCTCTGCCATCTCGTTCAAGGCTTTACCCGAAGGTCACCTCCTGGGCCAGGTCCGCTCGGACCACCTGACTCAGAATTGCTCCGACATCTGGGTCCCCCGCATCCCTGTCGAACTTCTCCTTTTTCTTCCCGGTACCACTTTGTCCTCTACCAGACAGCGAGTGGAATTGCTTTTCCCGTCTAGTATTGTTTGTCTCCCTCTGCCGGAACCGGGGCTCTGCAAGGGGAAGGCGCGGCTTGTTTCCCTTCCAGGGCATCCCAAGCACCCGGCACCCAGGAGCCCTTACTCAGCTGAGTGAACAAATGAGTGCGGCTCAGGGCCAGACACGCGGGCTCTGCCTACCTGCTTGCAGCACTAGCTCCCGACTGGGATCGAACTTGGGGTTTCGGGCAGATTTATTCTGGAATTTCAGCGTGGTTTTGTATTGGGGGTGGGGGTGGGGAATAGGAGGAGGCAAGGGTGTCCAGGACATTTGATCTTGAGGAAAACAGGGACTTTATTATTCCAAATCCATTTCAGGTATGGGAATGAGTGAATCAAAAATTCTAAAACTTTGGGGTGCCTGGGTGGTTCAGCCGCTTAAGGGTCTGACCCTTGCTTTCGGCTCCCGTCATGATCTCAAGGGCATGGATTGAAGCCAGTCTCTGTCTCTGGGCTCAGCATGGAGTCTGCTTGTCCCTCTCCCTCTGCTCCTCCCCCCATGATCTCTCTCTGTCTTTCAAATAAATAAAAAAAATTTTTTAATTAAAAAAAAATAAAAAATATATTTTTTAATTAAAAAAAATAAATAAATTTAAATAATAAAAAAGAAAAAGCCTTGGATGAGGAGAAGGGAAGAGGGGAGCAGGACGTACCCCTAATGGGAATGAGCTTGTGGACTGTGTGAAGTTTCATGTGTGTACGTGGGTGTACCCATGCGCATGTTTGTGGGGAATGTTCCAGAGCCCTCCCTAGAGTCTCAGAGGACCTGTCACCCACAGAGCATTAGGAGCCCCAAGTCAGGACAGACCCAGATGTGTCTACTGAGGGCCTCAGACCCCCCAGCCACCGTGATATTGGGGAATGTCACTGCTGTGGCTCTTTCTGCCCCTGGGTCCCCACTTTGAGAGAGTTTAGTAACTTTATTGAAAGCTGTTTCATGCTCATGCAGCAAGGGTGCACACCCAGGATCTGAAGCTGGACTGCCTGGGTTGGGATCCTAGCCCAGCGGGGCGGTGGGGCCCTGAATGAATCATCTCCCCTCTGGAAACCTCACTTTCTTCATTGAAGACTGGGGATGAGTCATGCGGAGCAAGTGAATCCACGTCGAGATTTAGGCTGTCCCGTAGCACGTGGCCAGTGTGAATATACACATCCGGGCTTTCGTTACTGAGAGTGGGATCCTGGGCAAATACTCCTATAAAAGTTTTTGTGTTTCGGGGTGCTGGGTGGCTCAGTGGGTTAAGCCTCTGCCTTCGGCTCAGGTCATGGTCTCAGGGTACTGGGATCGAGCCCCACATCGGGCTCTCTGCTCAACAGGGAGCCTGCTTCCCCCTCTCTCCCTGCCTGCCTCCCTGCTACTTGTGATCTCTCTCTGCCTGTCTCAAATAAATAAATAAAATATTAAAAAAAATTTTTGTGTTTCAACTGGAAAGGTGATTGGCTATTTCATGATAGCCCTGAGTGTGAAGGGTTAGCTCGGAACACATGGGCCTCAGTTCTGGAAACTTTACACCTAATCTTCTCTGTCCCAGAGAATGGGACTGTGCCAAGTGTCTAACTCCAGGAATTTACACTTCTTTAAGTAGCTGATTTGGAAGGCTTGGTTCCTGGAAGTCTGTTAAAAATTAGATAGAAGAATGTGTAAAATATAAACCTTGATAAGCCTTTTCCAGCTGATTTGGAAATACTTACACTGGTCATTATCACGGATGAGAAAATACTTTTGGAACTTCTCTTAAAAAGAAACCTCAGAAGGAGTCCAGACTACACAACAAATTACTTTGCTTGTGGCCATATATGCACTTTTTGTTTTTGATCTTAAATGATGCGAGTTGTTTTGGTCAGTGCGCTTCTCCATCCGGCTAGGTCACCATGACTTTCGCATGTTCCCATCCTCTGCTTCCTTCCGAAGGGGCTTACTGTTGTCTGACCACCTGCCTGGGGAGACTTCTGGAAAGGGTTATGGGGGCCACTCAAAACAGCTGTCTCGACAGAGCTGGGGGCATAGATGGGCACCATGCGTGCAGGGGTGGGGGGATGGTGAAGGCGGGGGCAGAGCCTGGGCCGCAGGAGGAGGACCAGACGCTAAACCAAGCTGCCTCAGGCCATCTGTGTGGGGGCAGGGGCCCACTGACCTAAGACCAGGCTCCCATGCAGAGAGGGCACCTGAGACAAGCTTCTTTGTCTTAACCATCAACCGCTCGGTGGCTTAGGGCCCCTTGTTTTTGACTATTACTATATTTCTAAATGGTGGCGGTGCATAGAGGATTCTAGAAGGAGGCTGAAGCCGTCTGTTTGATCCTAATAGACCATCCTGGGCCCTTCCTGCCATCCCCATTGAGGGTTTATGACTCCACTTTCAGCGTAATTAATTCCTTTTCTCCTTTATAGCTTTCGACAGGCTGAGAGGGGGGTTTTGTGAGTGCTGGTATAGTTTTCTAATACCTACCCGCAGAATTAGACACAGACCAGGAACAGCGGGGAAGGAACTTTCATGTAAGACTTGGTCAGTGGTTGGTACACCCCATTTTCCTATTAAAGACAGCTCCCCAGGTGCGTTTCTCAGACCGACCGAGCAGGTGTGCACTTCCTAATCCTTGCGGCAAGCTGCGAGCGGGCTGCGAGTCCGTCTCTGAGTAAACCTTTGGTGTCAGTAGAAACACGCGCACGGCTCTACGGGGGTCTCACCTCCTACCCTCCCTCTCTCCTTTGCTTTTAGCAAACTCGGCAAGTCCTCCCCAAGTAGGATATTGCAAGATATCTTAACAGGTGGATGAGCAATAGGAAAGGGGAAATGCTTTACAAGTCTGGCAAGCGTTCTCTTTAATGGCAGTGCAGAAAGCAGATGCCGGTCCCTCCTTCCTCACGAGACCACATGGCCTCATCATAGTAATGTGTGTGTGTTTTCTCGGGTTATTGATTCATTTAGCAAACATGCCTTGAGCCCCACGTGGAGGAGCCTGGGTCCGGTGGAGGAGCCCCATAGCATGAGACTGACCCTAAACAAAAGAGGGAAAGTGATTTTGAACGAGCTTTCTCAAGGAAGGCTTGGGGTTTGGACAGAAAGGCTCAGCGAAAGGTAAGGTCCTAGATCCGGGTGTAAGCTGAACCTGGGACCCTGGGGAGCAGGAAGTTAAGGCCTGGAGAAGTGAAATGATCTACCCAGGGTCTCCTGACTTCAGCCTGAAGGCTTTTCTCTTAGATTATACCCACTGTATTTTATTTTATTTTTTTTCATTTCATTTCATTTCTTTTCAGTGTTCCAGCATTCACTGTTTATGCACCACACCCAGGGCTCCATGCAATCCGTGCCCTCCTGAATGCCCACCACCAGGCTCCCCCATCCCCCCACCTCCCTCCCATCCAAGCCCCTCAGCTTGTTTCTCAGAGTCCACAGTCTCTCATGGTTTGTCTCTCCTCCGATTTTCCCAACTCCCTTTTCTTCTCCATCTCCCCATGTCCTCCGTGTTATTCCTTATGCTCCACAAGTAAGTGAAACCGTATGATAATGGACTCTCTGCTTGACTCATTTCACTCAGCATCATCTCCTCCCGTCCCATCCATGTTGATACAAAAGTTGAGTATTTGCTGCCTCGGGCTGTTTTTGTTTTTCCGTTGTTTAAAGATTTTATTCATTGATTTGAGAGAGAGAACGTGAGCAGGGGGAGGAGAAGAGGGAGAGGGACAGACAGACTCTGGGCAGAGTGTGGAGCCCCATGCAGGGCTGGATCCCATGACCCTGAGATCATGACCTGAGCCGAAATCCAGAGTCCGACGCCTCATCTACTGAGCCCCCCAGGCGCCCCGCCCACTCTATTCTTGATTTTTTTTTTAATTTGGAGAAGAGGGAAAAATTTTCATACTCTCCCTCTCTTTTTTTTTTTTTTTTTTTTTTTAAAGATTTTATTTATTTATTTGACAGAGAGAGAGATCACAAGTAAGCAGAGAGGCAGGCAGAGAGAGAGAGGAGGAAGCAGGCTCTCTGCTGAGCAGAGAGCCCGATGCGGGACTCGATCCCAGGACCCTGAGATCATGACCTGAGCTGAAGGCAGCGGCTTAACCCACTGAGCCACTCAGGCGCCCTCCCTCTCTTTTTTTTTAAAGGTTTTATTTATTTATTTGACAGAGAGAGAGCGAGCATAGCAGGGGGAGCAGCAGGCAGAGGGGAAAGAGAGAAGCAGGCTCACAGAGCAGGGACCTGGGATCGAGTCCCACAATGGGCTCCTGGGATGGAGCCCTGCATCGGGCTCTCTCTCTGTCAAATAAATAAATAAAACCTTTGAAAAAGGTTTGATCCCAGGACCCTGAGATCATGACTTGAGCCGAAGGCAGATGCTCAATGGACAGAGCCACCCAGGTGCCCCGCCCTTAAAGGTGTTTGATAAATACTTAGCAACTCATAGGGGGAGCTCAGTCTTGGTAAGAGTCTTGGTGTTAATTCAGGATTGATTTTTGCCTTAGCGAGCTTTTCTGCAAACTTCCGAATGGCACAAGTTAAGTGCAGAGTAAAGCATTCTCAGAAAGTCCTACCTGCAAAGAACATTAAGATGGTCAAAGATCACGGTTAAAATGATTTCTCTGGTGTTAGGAACCTTATATTCTGGGGATCAAAGGATACTTTGGTTCCTAAATAGCCAAATATTAATTGGAAAAAAAAATGCTGATCATTTGGTCACATTCTCCCAGATCTTTTGTTATACTGTTTTATAAGTTAATGAAAGAAAAGCTTTCTTACTTGACTGTCTTATTTGGTGACAAATACTGCACTTTCATTCCTCCAGGGCGATAGAAACCATATGAAGTTGAAATGACTTACTTCGGTCCTCGACTGTATTTATAGCATGCGTCAAAACATCATTTCTTTCACTTCTGAGAGTTAGGTACCGGCCTTATCAATTTGCCTTCACAGACCCTTTCTTTATGGTATGCACCAATAGTCTAAAATAAGGTTGGAAAGGCATCGCTTACAGTGGTTACGGTCTGGGGCCCCTGGCTGGTGCAGTGTGTTAAGCATCAGACTCTCCTTTGGTCATGATCCCAGATGGTGAGTTGGAGCCCAGCACCCGCCCCTCTCCCTCCTCCCTGCTCAAGGCGAGTCTGTTTGAGATTCTCTCCCCCCCCTTCCAGCTTGCACATGCGTGGTGCGCGTGCACGCGCGTGCACGCTCTCTCTCCAATAAATAGGTAAATCTTTAGGGAAAAAATGGTTACATTTTTATACACACTTTGTTTGATTCAGACTTTTCACCCATTCAGCCCGGCCCTTTCCCCAAGTGCGCCAAATTGCCACATCATCGGACACCGCTGTCATCAGCGTTCCGTACCAGTGTTAATTCCTGACCCAGCTGGTTCGCAGATCAGTGATCAGAATGGCCTTGCTGGTTTAGCAGTACATTTAAAGCAAATTATTTGAAGCTTTCCGTTTCTAAAGTTCCTGCTGGCGGAATCTTTGCTGACTTTCCCCCTCCCCACCAAGAGGAATTTATAAAGCATGAGAAAGGGACACGTTGCCTTGGGAACTGCACGCTGGAGACAGCCTAGGGATCCCTCCGTCAAGCACGAGTCGGAGGGTCCCTGCTGCGTCAGGTCCTCTGCTGTGCGCCAAAGGGACACAGAGCCTTCGGGACCTGTCCAGTGGGGAAGAAAGGGAGTGAAATACAGTGTTCTAGGGATTCTGTAATTGTGTCCGTCTTCTGTGGAGCGCAGGTTCAGTGGGCATAAGCAGAGGTGCCTTCGAAGCAGAAAGGGACAGGAGCCACTGCAGAGGACAACTGGGTTTTGTGGGCGCCCAACCACGCAACCACTGGGAGCCTGCGTTCCGCTGGCCTCTGCGACCTCGGGTGCTGGGGACCTCGGACATCGGACCTGGAATCTTGGGGTGGGAGTGCACACAGCACCCAAGGCAGGTCAGGAGCCCATTTCTGTTCTAGAGGCTGGGAAGTTCAAGATCAAGGCGCTGGCAGATTTGGCATGGGGGAAGGGCTCTTTCCCTGGTTTTCAGACGGCTGTGTTCTTGCTGCCTTCTCAACAGACCTCACGTCTTTTCTCATAAGGGCACAAATCTCATCATGGGCTTCCAGCCCCTTTTCTGTCTTCATCTAAACCTAGACTCTTCCCAGAGGCCCCACCTCCTAAGACCATCACATTGGGGGTTAGGCTGTCAACCACATGGACTGGGGTGGGGGGACATTGGGTCCATAACAGCCAGGAACCACCAGAAGCTAGAAGAAGCAAGGAAGGACCCTCCCCCAGAGACGTCAGAGGGAGCGTGGCCATCGTGCTCCCTTGATTTTGAACTCTGGCCTCCAAAACTGTGAGAGAAGGAGCGTCTCTTGTTTTCGGCCTCCCAGTTCGTGGCCATCGGCCCAGCGGCGCGGCTGGAGGAAGCGGACACGGTGAGAGGAATCTTCAGAGCAAGCTGGGGGAGGTCTGTGTCTCACTGATGCCCACTGCTGGGCACTGCAGGGAGCCCCGTCCTCTTTCCTCTTCCACAGACTCTGGGGCGCCACCTAAGGGCAGCCTCCCCACATGGAAGGGGACCCCTTCCCAGGACCTCACCTGCTTTCTGGACACAAGTTCCCAAACTCCAGTTACTCACAGGGAAAGGGGGCACCACGCCCGGGGGGGCGCCTGGGTGGCTCGGTGGGTTGGGCCTCTGCCTTCGGCTGGGGTCATGATCCCGGGGTCCTGGGATCGAGCCCCGCGTTGGGCTCTCTGCTCGGCGGGGAGCCTGCTTCCTCCTCTCTCTCTCTGCCTGCCTCTCAATAAAAAATCTTTAAAGTCGACGCCCGATGGGGGTGCCCGGGGGGCTCAGTTGGTTAAGGGTTGGACTCTTGCTTTCGGCTCAGGTCATGATCCCCGTGGGGTGGGCCCCATCCCTGCGTTGGCTCCGCGCTCTCGGTAGGAAGCCTGCTTGAGAATCTCTCTCTCCCCCTACTCGCTCGTTCTCTCCAATAAATAAATCTTTAAAATAAATAAATAAGGTCAATGCCTGATAGAAACCTCCTCATGCCGAGTGAGTGAGCATTACAGGCCATGGGAACAGGGCTATGGCCATTTTCTCAAGAGCCTCCTGCTGCCCCGTGCTTCGGTGTGATCCAATAAAAGTCCCCAACATCAACCCTGATCTGTTGGCTTCCCTGCATCCCAGTAGTCTGAAAATAAACCGACCCCTTCTCTTGGAAGGGCACATCTGTCCATTTAGCCAGTGTAAAAGGTGGCCTCCTCAACGAATAGCAGTTATCTGCTTTACGCAGTCAGATCACAAACAGCTGCGTACAAACCCACAAGAATCCCACATTATGAAATGCAGCTGCTGGAGTCCCAAGACCCCAGTCCGGGAATCGTACGTGACTTAGATGGGGAGAGAGAGCCAAGTGTCTGCACCATCCAGTTCCTGCCTTTCTCCCCAGCCTCAGCCGGGACTGTTGTCCCCTTTAGTCAAAATACTGTAACCACCCTGGGAGACCTTCTGCCTCTTGATACGCCAAGTTCTCCCTGCCCCTGGGTCTTTGCACATGCTACTCCCTCTGTCTGAAAAGCTCTTCTGGCTTTTCACATGGATGGCTCCTTCTTGTCCTTCATACCTTGCCTTCGAGGTCAACTCCTCAGAGAAGCCCTCCCTGACCACTGTATCCAAAGTAGCTTACTGGGGCGCCTGGGTGGCTCAGTGGGTTAAAGCCTCTGCCTTCGGCTCGGGTCATGATCCCAGGGTCCTGGGATCGAGCCCCGCATAGGGCTCTCTGCTCCGCAGGGAGCCTGCTTCCTCCCCTCTCTGCCTGCCTCTCTGCCTACTTGTGATCTCTCTCTGTCAAACAGATAAATAAAATCTTAAAAAAAAAAACAACGACAACAAAAACCAAAAACCAAAGTAGCTTCCCCACTGCGGTTGGCAGAGTAATGCCCCTTTCCAAAGATGTCCAGATCCTAATCCTTGGAACCTGGGACTACTTTATGTTCCATACAAGGGGGAATTAAGTTTGCGATGGAATAAAGTTTGTTAATTGATGGACTTTCAGATAATGAGATGACCCTGGGTTTTCTCGATGGGCCCGGCATCATCACAAGGGTCCTCACGTGGGGATGAGAAGAGCTGAAGATTCAGAACCAGAGAGACGGTGTCCTGTGGGAGATTTGCAGACTTTGACCAGGGAGGCAGGGGCCATGAGCCAAGGAATGGGGACAGCCTCTCCAAGCTCGAGAAGGCGGGGATACCTGTTTCCCTCCTCCAGAGCCTCCAGAAAGGAATGCATTTCTGCCAACACCTTCGTTTTAGCTCAGTGAGGCCCAGTTTGGACTTCTGACCCACAGAACTCTCAGGTAATAAATTCATATTGTTCTAAGCCATTGTGCTTATAGTACTTCATTACACCAGCCCAGGGAAAGTAATACAGATTGTAATTTCTCTGCCAACCCCTCAGAGAAACCGTCCCTGACCGTCTTACCTAAAGCAGCACCCCACACTCAGCCGGTTCCTCTCTCGGGCCCCCCGCTGCAGGCTAAGCACTGTTTTAGTACTGGCGATCCAGCATCAGACCTGGAGGACGTCCGCCCTCACAGAGCTTGCGTGCTGGGAAGTGGGGGGCCCATAGTCAACATGGGAGAGAAGTGAGGGGGGAGCTGTGCCACAGGAACGGCACGGTCACAGATGTGTCCCTGAAGGTGACGTGTGGACAGAGACTCCAGGCAGGGGAGGGAAGGCAGCGGCTATCTGAGGAGAGAGCAGGCCAGGCAGAGGAGAGAAAACAGCAACTGCAGAGGCCAGCACGGCCATCTAATTCCTCATCCCAGCCAGGGCCCCCCGAGAGGGGAAGTGGCGCCATCAATAATCGTGCCAGCCCAGTGGCCACATTCCTGGACACACGTCACCTCGTAACAGCAGGGTCCCTGGGCTGGGAGGCATGGGCAGGCTGGACCACAAGGAAGGGAGGAGGGAGGAGAATGAGGTCTGAGAGGCTGGGGGTGTGTCTGGGAGGACCTTGCGGGTCACCTTGAGAATGTTGGCGGTCGCTCTGGGGGAGCTGGGAGACTGTGCAAAGATTTTGAGCAGAATCATGTGATGGGGCTTATGCTGTCAAAGGATTGTCCTCGGGGTGCCTGGGTGGCTCAGTGGGTTAAGCATCTGCCTTCAGTTCAGGTTATGATCTCAGGGTCCTGAGATCGAGCCCCGCGTCAGGCTCCTTGCTTCCAGACTGCAATTTGCTGATTTGCTTATGTGCTTTGTCATCTGCCTCTCTGTAGCTGGAAGGTCCTCAGGGTGGGAACCCTGTGTGTCTTCACGGCCCCAGCCCGTGATGCCCGGCCCGGAGCGGGCATCTGAGTGAAAGAACGGGTGGAAACCAACTGGTCTCTTCACTGTCAACGTGCCGGTAAGAAATCTGAAACGAAATGCATTGAACAACGGGTTTGCCCAAAGTCATTATTGACTCGGGGTCCAGCGGTCCCCTGATGCTATCTCTGTGACCCCCGCCCGGGGCCTCTTTGCTCCACCTCCTGGACCCCTTCTGTTGCCTTTGTTTGGTGCCTCAGTGAAGTAATGGCCTTGGGAGCACCCAGGTTCAGAGGCAGAGGCACGAAGGATGGAGAGTTGCTCCCAGAGAAGAGTTCTAAGAGCCCCTGGCGGGAGAAAGGGCACCAGCCTCAGGAGCATCGCCTCGGCTGCCTCCGTCCGGATGGGCAGGAGACCGAGGACCGATCTTCCGAAGTTACCTCCTTCATCCCCACCACCCGAGGGCAGTCTGGCTGGGTTATTTGTCCCAGTCACTTAGGAGGAAAGAAAGCATGAGGTTTTTTGAACTGTATCAACAAGCTCCTTTTCCTCCCTCCTTAATTCTCTGTCCTTCCACCAGGACTCCTTCAGGCGCCCGCCTGCTGAGACCCTGCGTGGAGCCCAGGCGGGGAGGGCGGGAAGTCGGGAGCTGCCCGCAGGGTCGGGAAGAGTCGCCATCCTTTTGCTGCCAGCCCCAGGTCCAGTATGATCTCCAGGCTGTCGCCAAATACAAGCTTGGCTCTGTGTGGGAGGCGGCTACCCTTTAGTGATGCGTATTTCCAGGGAATTTGCGCCAAGACATTGTTCGTTGTTCGAGGTCTGATGGAATCAAGCAGATACCTGCTTCTCTTCAAAAGGTCACCTTTTCAACCTGCTGAGTGGACGGATTTACACTTTAGAGAGAAGGGATGGACTTAGCTGACCAGTTCTTACATAATCAGCCTGAGAGTCTGAATATAAAAATGACCAACGCCAAAGCAAATGTAAAGATGGAACTTTGACCCACAGCTGCCTGCCTAGGACATCAGCACCGCCCCGCCCCTCCCCTACAGTAAACAGTCAACAACCCGGGAGGCCAGGCAGCTGTAAATCAGACTTGCAGGAAGCCTCAGTGGGGTTCCTTGCTCCCGTGAGGATCTACGAAGCTAAACGGCTTCCGTGACAATGGACCCAGAATGACCAGCTCGTGATTAAGAACTGACAGTGATTAGGAACTGACAGTGATTAGGAACTGACAGCTTCCCTAATTTCTGTCCCCTCTTCCAATTTAGGACTAGCCAGAGAAAACCAAGTAGGTCCCCCTGAACAATCACATAGGACAGCCCCTTGCAGTCAGCCCCCTGCAGCTTCCCGGGGCCAACAGCTTCCAATCAGGGCACCCCCCCCCAAGTCTTCCCTTCTTCCAGTGCAAGCCTTCCCCACCCTGACTGCCTTGAATCTTGGCCCAAATGCAAGTGACCCTGGCCCCTCTCCTTGGCTCTAGCATATTCGCAAGGAACGGCCTTTGCTTTTCTCTGTTGGTGGGTCTTTATTTCCACATCGAACCTAGAAGACTGGTGAGGTTTAAGTACGTGTGCCCATGTGCATGGGAGGCACTGAATTCAATGTTATTTTAAAAATCAGGGCGCTTGGGTGGCTCAGTTGGTTGAGTGTCCGCTTTCAGCTCAAGGGGTGATCCCAGGGTCCTGGGATCAAGTCCCGCATCCTAGCTCAGTGGGGAGCCTGCTTCTCCCTCTCCCACTCCCCCTGCTTATGTTCCCTCTCTCACTGTATCTCTCTCTGTTAAATAAATAAACAAATCTTAAATACATACAAACATACATACCACTTTCATTTTGCAGCTGACCGAATTTTAAATCCCGGATTCTTTGGCAAAGATCTCAGGAAAAGTTGTGTCTGAGCAAAGGCAGGCACTTTCCCAGAAAGAGCTATACTCCCAAAGGGCACGGTTGAAACTTTGCAGCGTGATCTTCAAAGCGTGGCCTCTGCTTTTGTTCGCACACATGTGGCCCAGAAGGAGGGGCAGCGCCTGCTTCCAGGGGTGAGCCGAGGGCTGACCGCGGCCCCCCACTGCAGGCTTCAAGCTGGGGAGGCCACAGGTCTTTATCTGTTCCTAGAAAGCTCTGTGACAGTGACAAACCGTGCAAGGCTCCTAACGAAACCCCAGAGGCTCCTGGTGCCACACGGGAGAAACGCAGAGAGGGGTCTGGGGTCTGATGGGGAAGGCGAAGTCTCTGAGACGTGGTAGTTGCTGGGAAGGAGGGGGGAGGGGGCGGGTAGTCAACCTCCAAAATGGAATCTGGGCACCCGTGACCGGAAGAAATAAAGACAGCCTTCCAATAAATCAGCTGTGGCCAAGTACGTAAGATTTTTATTAAAAATTTAAAATCTCACCGTGGCCTTTAAGCCAACCAGATTTAGAGTTATGACTTCCTGCACGAGGCCTTGTTAACCTAGAGTTGGGGGTCCGGCTATGTAGGCATTGGAGACCCGGCCGCTCCCTGGCCTGGGAATCCTGAGGGCCTGGGACCCCGGTGAGTGATCCGATCCCGGCTTTCCGGAGGGGGGGGGGTCCGCGCCCCCAGCCATCGGAGCCGTCCCCACCCCACTGTGGTCCCACCCTGTGTTCCTGGGTCCCAGACGCCCTCCCTGCTCTTCTCCATCCCAGGGAGGCTGCCCAACCTCACCAAAGCTCTCCGAGCTGAAGGCTCTGTCATTGTCACATTAGTGACTCCGCGTTTCCCTTCGGCTGGGCAAATTTTTTCAGGCAGGTGAAGCTCCAAGTTCAGCCCCTGCGCTCAGGTTTCCAGCACGGGCGCCACTTCAGGCGTCTGTCAACTCCTGTGTTTTATCATTAAGACTGCCATTTTCCCGGCTGGGGTTCAAGTCCTAACTCCCCATCCCCCGCTTACTCACGCACGCCCTCCATGTGCAGAGGGGCAGGGCTAAGCTCGTACTTCTTTGGGGTGATGAGAGATTTAAATGAGTCCGTGTACAGTGGGGCGCCCAGCACCGAGCAGGCCCGCAGGCATCTTTGCTGTGAGTACACCAGTCTGTTCGTGCTGGGGAGGACAGAGGCGCGCAGTGGTGGAAAGTTCTCTTGGACTTTGAGGGCTGCAGACAGAGCCTAACGTGGCCCTCCCAGGTCAAAGAGAAGCAAGATGGCAACAATTATGCAGTAGCTGAGAAAACTGTGCCTGAGAATCAGTGAGATGCCCCTGGACAGCCTTGGTGGAACTTGGAGATGTCTCGAGTGGTGGCAGAGTCCAGCCTTGGGTTTTCTTTTTTTTTTTTTTTCATTTTTTTTAAAGATTTTATTTATTTATTTGATAGAAAGAGAGATCACAAGTAGGCAGAGAGGCAGGCAGAGAGAAAGGGGGGAAGCAGGCACCCCGCTGAGCAGAGAGCCCACTGCGGGGCTCGATCCCAGGACCCTGAGACTGTGACCTGAGCCAAAGGCAGAGGCTTAACCCACTGAGCCACCCAGGCAACTGCCGGCCTTGGGTTTTCTGAAACTGTGGCCCCACTTTGATGGTGGCCCCACTGGACAGCAGGGCAATGCCTTTAGGGTTCCGGCCATCAAGGAGGCCTTCGAGGGATGCGCCAGCCCCGCCGAAGGCCCAGCTGCCCTCCTTCCTGGCAGAGCCTCCCTGATGCCAGCGCTGGCTGCGCGGTTTGGGGGGCCCCCGTGTACAATGGAAAAACGGGCCTCTTGTTCAGAAAGGAGGAAAAGGTGCCATTACAGACACTCACAAAGCTTTTCTCTACCTTCTAGAGCCTGACTGGACGCTTTTGGTTTGTTACTTAATGCTGTGTCCCCTTGGGCCTGAGGATACTCAGAGGACAAGTATGGACTATCAGATCCCCCTCTTGCCATAGTGGGGACCACGGTGCCCTGGCTGGGGGCCAGAAGTCAATCTCTCCTTCCCGTGGGCCTGCTGCCCCAGCCCACAGTGGATGGGGAACCCCAAGGGAATGCAACTTGGTGCCTGGATAGGGGGGTAGGCAAAGGGACGCCCCCACCGAGTCAAGCACACCATGGCTTAGGCAGCCCAGGGCAAAGACAGTTGCCACTGTGTCCCCCCTTAGACCTCTGCTGGGAACAGAGGGTTATAGCAACATACTAGCCTCCCCTACATCCCCCTGCCATCAGCATGACTGAGTCACCAGCCTGGGCTGAGGGCAGAGCAGGCTGGGGTGGGGAGGGGGAGGTCAGGGGGCAGGTAGCTGAGAACCTTCTAGTCCAGAGGCGGGGACTGCCTACGGCCCACACTTCCATTGTCCCGTCGGACTTCACTTATAAAACACAGACTCGTAGGTGAAATTATTAAGAATTTCAAGATAGTGACCTTGGAGCATGAAACTAGATACAGGCCCTTCTGAGTTGACCTGGCTGCCCTGGGTATGTGCCCATGAAGCTGACCCTGACACCCAGCCCCTCGGGCTCCTTCGCCCTCTGTGCACCCCTCTGTCATGGGCTACAAGTCTTTATGCTGTGAGCAGAGCTGCACAGAAATGGAACTGAAAATGGCCTACTGATTCCGTCTTACTCCCAAGTCCCCACTCTCATGAGGACCAGAAAAAGAAAAAAAGAATTAAAACACCGTGAACTTGCTAATAAAAGCTAACTGTCTTTTCAGGCTTCAAAAACTCGCACTTTAATGCAAATGCATCAAGATAGTAGTTCAAGTACATTCAAGGTTCAGGTTCCCTGTCAGGGCAGCTTCTCCTGCTTCTTCCCCAGAATTGGTCCAGGCTCCTGGCTCCTGCCTCTGAGGCATGGGGCTGAGGTAGTTCCTGGTGGCCTGTCCTGGGGCTCACTGAGCAGGCTGTCCGGCCAGGGTCTCAGGTTCCCACCCGTGTGCTTTGAAACCATAGCTTGGGCATTTCTCAGTTCTGGTCCCATGTACATGCTGGGCCTTCCCACCAGTGTTCTGACCGGGACGAAGGAGCTGGGGCCTCCTCTCAGATCTTCTGTCTCTTCCTACCTCCTGGGAACTTCCCCAAATCATATACATCCTCTGGTCCTGCACCCTGCTTACGTCCATGTCCACTAGACTCAATTATCACTTCTTAAATCGATGCCTTTAGAATTTAGAAAGTCCCTTTCTTCTCTGAAACAAGCTCAGTTTCGAGGCTGTTGTCTCATGGACTCAGAGTTGGTCTTAATACTCAAAAGGCAAAAAAGGTCATTTTTTTTTTTCACTTGCTACATTATTCTTATGGAAATCACATCCTCCTGAGGCAAACAGCTCCCTCTGGCTGAATAAGAGAAGGAAAAAGTATCAATATATTAAAAAATATATTCCCCTTTTACCTCTAGCACAGCATTTACCATGAATGAATATTGTTTTCTTATCTGTCTGTACAATAGAGTGTAATTACATAAGGCAGGAGACAAATATCACTCATTTTCTGTATGAAGTGTCTAAATATTGTACCTGGCACTTTATAGGCTCGTAGAAATGGATAGATGGACGGATAAATGGATGGACGGATGGACGGATGGATGGTTGGTTGGTTGGGTGGCTGGCTGGCTGTATAGATGGATGGGTAGATAGATTAAAAAACTTTAAAACATATGCCTAGCAAATATCTACTTATATCTCATTGGCCAACATCATGTCGTGCACCACCAAGAGATGCAGGGGAGCCTAGGAATATAGTATTGTAGATGTGGTCATTTTCAGTGGAGCATATTATCATCTCCTGAACAAAATTACGGTTCTCTTGGTAAGGAAGAGGGGTACAGTGACTAAGGGGCATGCTACTGGCAGGAACAGTTAGAGGATTTGCATTTCAGCCAAACCTTGAAGGAGACGTAAAAGGAAAAGGGGGGTGGGTTTTTTTTTTAATCTTTTTTTTTTTTAAGATTTTATTTATTTATTTGACAGTCAGAGATCACAAGTAGGCAGAGAGGCAGGCAGAGAGAGAGGAGGAAGCAGGCTCCCCGCTGAGCAGAGAGCCCGATGCGGGACTCGATCCCAGGACCCTGGGATCATGACCTGAGCCGAAGGTAGCGGCCTAACCCACTGAGCCACCCAGGCTCCCGGAAAAGGGTGTTTTAAGCGGAGGAAACAGCCTGGCCAAAGGTAGGGAGGCCAGAGAGAACAGGGCAGGTGCAGGGAATGGCTCGCAGTAAGTCCTCTGTAAGTGTTAGTCCATCGCTGCTACTACGGGCAAGGGATTTGTGTTTTAGCCTAAACTAAATAAATACTGTCCTGTAGAATGAGGTGTGAAAGACGAACTGTGCGTGCGAGCTCTCCCCTTATTTTTGAACCTCGGCTCTAGCTGTGTTGCGTTCTTTTTGCTCCTTCTGGACATGCCTCGTGGGTTCTCCTTTCCGTCCGTCTTGCCCGAGATCGGCCTGGTTGGCCTGTCTTCTCCAAGATCCAGCTGTGTTTCCTCCCTTCTACTTTTCTTTCTTTCTTTTTAAGATTTCATTTATTTATTTGACACAGCGAGAGAGGGAGCACAAGCAGGGGAAGTGGGAGAGACAGAAGCAGGCTTTCCGCTCAGCAGGGAGCCCGATGCAGGGCTCCCTCCCAGGATCCCAGGACTCTGGGATCATGACCGGAGCCAAAGGCAGATGCTTAACCGACTGAGCCATTCAAACACCCTCCAAAGCTTTACGATTTAATTCTAATTTTATTTTATATGACCAACTCTCAGTTCTTTGTATGGGTTGAAAGTGGCTTTGTGACCTACAACGCGTGTGATTTTTATAAAAGTCCCATGTGTGCTTTGCAAGGTCTGTTCTCTAATTTCTGGATAGAGGTGTTGATTATTGTCTGTTACTCTTCAGGAGGAGATCTTGAATGTTGCTTGCCTGATCTATCAGTCACTGAGGGCTGTGTCTGGTGTATATTATGATACTCTACTGTGATGGCACCTGTGGCAGCTGTGGACGGGTGCAACTCAGAGTCCCCATTAGAGGAACCAGCTGTGGGGAGTATATAGTCCCCTCGAGCTTCCAACCGGGACACCTTCAGACCTGTTGTGACACTCACACCCAAACCACCTTCCCACCTCCTGCATCCCTGAGCTGCTCCGGGGGAGAGGGGTTGCTAATCTCCACATAGCCAAGCAGGACCATTTCTGCCTCAGTCTTTGCTTGGGGACAGCCCACCTGGCTGGCCAGAGCTTCCTCTCAGTCATACTGCAGTGTGAGGCTTCCTCCTTCTCTCTCAGGTGTCACACCTGCCCGAGTGGCCTGAGGCTCTCCGACCTGCTCCCGTACCTTTTCCCCATGGTCCCTCATGGACGCTTCCCCCAATAAATCTCTTGTGTATCTCACTCCATCCGGGCATGTTTCTTGGACGATCCAAACCAGCACAATGGGTTTGTCAACTTCTGCGTGTAATTCGGACCACCCTTGACACGTTGTTGGGTCCCTAAGAGTTCAGACCTCTTATGTCTTCTTCATGTTCCTTTTTACCATAGGTAACAATCCTGTTTATTCCTAACAGTACATTTTATCATTTTATTAAGAGGGTCTGTAGCCTTAAACAATATGTAGCATTGTTTTATATTTTTAAGCTTTACCTAAAAGTTATGATTCTGAAGTATGCTTCTGCAAGTTATGGTTTTAAGAAATATCCAAGGAGATACATTAGCTGAAGGTTCTTATTTTTATTTTTTATTAAGATATAATGTATTATTTGCCCCAGGGGTACAGGTCTGTGAATTGTCAGGCTTACACACTTCACAGCACTCACCATAGCACATACCCTCCCCAATGTCCAAAACCCAACCACCCTCTCCCTACCCCCATGGCCCCCAGCAACCCTCAGTTTATTTTATGAGATTAAGAGTTTCTTATGGTTTGTCTCCCTCCTGATCCCATCTTGTTTCATTTTTTCCTTCCCTATCCTCTACGACCCCCACCCCACCCTGCCTCTCAAATTCCTCATATCAGAGAGATCATATGATAATTGTCTTTCTCTGATTGACTTATTTTGCTCAGCATAATACCCCCCAGTTCCATCCACGTCATTGCAAATGGCAAGATTTTGTTTCTTTTGATGGCTGCATAGTATTCCGTTGTGTATATATACCACCTCCTCTTTATCCATTTACCTGTTGATGGACATCTAGGTTCTTTCCATAGTTTGGCTATTGTGGACATTGCTGCTATAAACATTGGGGTGCATGTGCCCCTTCGGATCACTACATTTGTATCTTTAGGATAAATACCCAGTAGTGTGATTACTGGGTCATAGGGTAGCTCTATTTTCAACTTTTTGAGAAACCTCCATACTGTTTTCCAGATGGCTGTACCAGCTTGCGTTCCCACCAACAGTGTAGGAGGGCTCCCCTTTCTCCGCATCAACAGAAACATCTGTCGTTTCCTGACTTGTTAATTTTAGCCATTCTGACTGGTGTGAGGTGGTGTCTCACTGTGGTTCTGATTTGTATTTCCCTTGGGTCTTTTGGCCATCTGGATGTCTTCTTTGCAGAATTGTCTGCTCATGTCTTCTGCCCATTTCTTGCTTGGATTATTTGTTCTTTGGGTGTTGAGTTTGATAAGTTCTTTATAGATTTTGGATACCAGCCCTTTATCTGATATGTCATTTAGCTGCAGGTTATTTTTACTGCTCTATAGTCGTGGGTTATATGAATAAAATGCAATCAGTGGATCTTCTCTGCCACTGAAGGGCATTTAGCTCATCCCCATCTTTTCTCGATTACACATAGTGCTGCTGTGAACATTCTCACATGTGGCATAGTGCTCCTGTGTACGTTTCCTTAGGATACTTGCCTAGAAGTAAAACAGGAGGGTCCTAGAGTGTCACTACATGATGTCAAACTGCTCTCTAACTGGCTGGTCTCTCCTCTGTGTCTTTTAATCTCTCTGGAAGGTTCTCATCTATTTATCCCTCTACTTTGCATTCTGGATATTTTTTACACCTTCTAGTTCATCATTTCTCTCTTCATCCGTGTACCCTGCCATCAGACCTGTCTGTCCTGACGTTTACATCTATGTCTATGGTGCCTTTCTAGAAGTTCTGTCTGGAGACCTGTTTGTTTTTTGATCTTCCATACGGACATGTTCAAATGTATGTGAAATTAGAGACAATAGGACAAAAGGCCCCAAGACACTTCTTCTTCTTCACCCTCACCAAATATCCACCCACGGCCATTCCTATTGCACACATACTGCTCCCCAACTCTCAGACACCACGTCATTCCCAACGTAAATGTTGTCCAGATCTGTTTGTTCTCACCTCCGTGATGTGTTGTTGTCTCCTTAAGCGTCTGACTCTTTCATCTCGGCCTTCTATCACGAGAAACATTCTGCATGTATGCTCTCCTGTGCAGGCTCTTCTGTCCTCTCGGTCTGAGCACGCCATCCTCATGTTTGCGGCACCTGCTGCCATGTCCAAGATGACCTCTTTCTTCACACATCCTGGGATTCGACATTGTGAGCTCATCTTTGGAGGAGCGTGTTTCTTCTGGGGGATTTGGAGACTGCCACCTGAGTTGAAAGAGTGTCTCTCTACAGCCATTTTGCATCTGCTTTACCAGGTGGTCTGGGATTATCACCAGCTCGGGATCAATTTTTTTCTCTTGATGTATGAATCCCAGACCATGCATGCAATATAAATTTAGACTTCCAACCCACTCAGAGCTCAGACAGGCAGTTTTCAGTTTCCAGAGGACGCTTTTTGAAGACCCTCACTACTCTTGCCCATGCTGTGGCAGACAAGCTTCCTTGTGTTGGTGATGGGGTTTTCCTAGCCTGGCCTTTCCCTGGGTGATCAGCCATTGGAGGGTCTCTAAGGAGCCTGGCTTCCCAAAGAGTCACAGTTTCAAGTTTCTATGTGCTGTCAGCTGGCGATCTTACTTTCAATCTCTACGTTCATCTCGACGTGGCCAAAGCCGAGGGCCCTGGGTTATCAGCTCTGACATCCTCCCGCCCCTCTCTGGCCTCCCTCCTGGATTCAGCTGTGGGTCAAATCACACCCCACACACTTACAATCTGTGTGTGTGGTTATACCTTATCACACATTTCTGTTTCGGTAGGGAGAGGTTTTTTTTTTTTTTTTTTTTTTTTTTTTTTTTTTTTTAAAGATTTTATTTATTTATTTGACAGAGAGAGATCACAAGTAGGCAGAGAGGCAGGCAGAGAGAGAGAGAAGGAAGCAGGCTCCCTGCTGAGCAGAGAGCCCGATGCGGGCCTCGATCCCAGGACCCTGAGATCATGACCTGAGCCGAAGGCAGCGGCTTAACCCACTGAGCCACCCAGGCGCCCTTTTTTTTTTTTTTACATGATCCTAGGCAAGATTTTCTCAGAACTGAGTTCCCTTTATTGTGAAAACTAGTTTCATTTCCTTTTTTTGTTTGTTTCTTTTTTTTTTTTTAAGGATTTTATTTATTTATTTGACAGACAGAGATCACAAGTTGGCAGAGAGGCAAGTAGAGAGAGAGGAGGGGGGAAACAGGCTCCCCGCCGAGCAGAGAGCCCGATGCAGGGCTTGATCCCAGGACCCTGGGAAGATTTTATTTATTTATTTGAGAGAGCATGAGCACGGAGAGGGAGAAGCAGACTCCCTGCTGAGTAGGGAGCCCTGTTCTGGGCTCAACGCAGGGCTCAATCCCAAGATGCTGAGATCATGACCTGAGCAGAAGGCAGAGGCTCAACCCACTGAGCCACCGAGGCTCCCCAAGGCTATTTATTTTTTAAGTGCCTGAAATTATATGAGAGGGGAAGCCCTGCACCCAAGCCCTGCTGTGGCGGGTCCTCCACATGACCTTAACCTTCAGCCCAATCAAGCTCGCACCATTCCTCTCGTGCACTCTGCTATTCCATGCGCCCATGATTTTGCACAGACTGTCCCCTCCATGGGGGCCACCCCTCCCACCCTAGTTAATCTGTGCAGTGGGCCTGTGGCTTCGCCTTCTCCAGAGCAGCTCTGTGACCCTCTGAGTCTCTGGTACCCCAGCTCACCTCTGCCACGGCTCTGGTCACATCGAACCAATGCCTCCAGTCTATGAGTCTGCCTCTCAGAGTCCCGCCTTGGAGCCTGGCCTCTCAAACGTGCTCCATGGAGGCTTCAGCTAGATGCAACAGGCCTCATGGGTCTGCCCATGAAATCTGAGTCCTCTGCGCAGCGGGTGATGGGCTGAGCTCACAGGCAGTTACTGAGGACGGGGGTAAAACTCCCTCTGCACCTTCCTGTTTAGCTTCCCCTAAACCTCTGCTTTAGCAGTTTGAAAAGAACCACCTTCCTCGTCTTCCTGGGAGGCTCCTCTGCTTGAGGTAGGGACTAGGGGATGGTGTGGAGTAACTGAATGAGAGAGGGGAAAGGCCAATTAACATTCAGCTAAGAGAGGAAATGATTTCTCCTATCAGCAATAAAAACCGACAGCTCTATCAGAAAATGAGCCAGGGGAGCTGCAGAGCCCGGTGAGGCAGGTGGGGAGGGGAGGCGGCGGTGGGCCTAGCCCCCCTGGTAAGGATGGCTGAGGGCAGAGACCACTGCAGGGGGTCAGGGAAGGGTTTGGGCGTCCAGGGGAGCTGCCTTGGGAGGTGCACCGTGTGCTGGCTCCTCGCCTCCCCACTCTGATCCAGCCCCCAGGCAAGAAGACGAGCAGTGTTCGGGTTTTATAGGGAAACTCTTAGCTCTGGCTCTCCTAGCACCTTCTCCCTGTGCACTCGTTTCTTCTGACCTTATCATAAAAGGAAGCCACGTGATATCTATTTATGGTAGTGGTGTGGTCCGGGGAGAGGAGGCTGGCAGTCCGTGAATTCCAAGGGCTGATGAAATTGCTCCAGCCCTCTCGATCTCTCCATGCCAGGAATGAATAAACGGGCGTGGGGGCAGGGCGATGGGCTCCGGCCCCGGTGGTAGCCGACAGAAAAGTTCCTTTCCGAGCGCTACATTGGTAATTTGTCCTATAAATCAGAGCTTATAAACCAGAGAGGAGTTAATAGGACTCAAGTTCAGTAGCTTTCATGGGAGAGGAAGTGCAGAGAGCAAAGATGGGGAAAAGCACCCTCCTTTGGCCTGGGAGGGAAGATGTTTCTCATTGAAAGGTACAACCATGTCAACTTCCTATTTTGAATGTAATGCATTGGTCAGTGGAACAGATACAGATACAGCGACACAGAGGAGATCTAAGACGAGAGCAGGTCGTTTTAATTGCGAGCTGGACAGAGCAGATGTTTGGGGTTGTGTTTTGTGTATGGCTCTGGATCCGGTCCTCCCTGATATACAAAAATGAAGCACAAAGACCAGAGAATGAGACTCCGGGCCATGGAGCATGAGCTTCTTCCCAGGGCATTCAAGTGCCCATGGCGGGAAGGTAGGAAGCAGAAACAGTCTGGGGAGACCGTTCAGGGATTCTCCGTCCTCCAGATGTTTGCCTTCAGCAGACGTCAGTGGGGAGAGAGCCAAGGTCCGGGCAGGAACCGTCAGAACCGGGAGCTCTGAAGTGTGCTTGTCCGCGTCACTCCCCAGGGCTTTTGAACTGGGAGTTCTGATCAGCCCTCGTGTCCAGAATGTTCTTCTCCTCCTTCTCTTTTAAAGTGTTCTCAGTGTAGTAGGTATAACAAGACAATAAACTTAGAGCCTTTAATACCCAAGAATGGCTTCTGGATAAAATCAACAAGTTCAAGTATGTTCATTGATACGTATGATTACCAGGCATCGCTGAAGGTGCACTGGCTGATTTGGGGGTTAATGGCAAAGACATACTAGCTGCTGTTACCACGTGCATTCCAAACTATTAATGGCTTAATTCAAAAGGCATGAGTCTTGTCCATCTAAGCCATCTTTTGGCTCTACCCCTGTAGGATTTGTCATCATTGGTTGCCTCTGTCAGTGGAAAGGGAGAGTATGGACAAAGAATATTTCTTTCTTCTTCTTCTTCTTTTTTTTTTTTTAGATTTTATTTATTTATTTGACAGAGGGAAAGAGAGATCGATCACAAGTGGGCAGAGAGGCAGGCGGAGAGAGAGGGGGAGGCAGGCTCCCCACCGAGCAGAGAGCCCGATGCGGGGCTCAATCCCAGGACCATGAGATCATGACCTGAGCCAAAGGTAGAGGCTGAACCCACTGAGCCACCCAGGCGCCCCCAAGAATATTTATTTCTTAACTGCATTGGCTTGGAAGAAACACACAGTGCGTCTCACACTCCATTGGCAAGAACTGTTCATCTTGCCAAGGGCAAGGACAACGTGGAAACATGGCTGGACAGCCACTCCCTGGCAGCACCTCTGTGCTGTTGAGGGCTGCGGTGTGACTTTTGGTAGATCCTGTCTTTGTCTTCTCGAGACATCTCTCGGTACCACCTCCCAAAATCATCTGCTACGCAGTACTGAAAATGAAAATATAGAGCCGTTTGTGGGATGCAGGTAAAGTAGAGCTGGAAGGGAAATACAGAGCACCAGAATACAGAAGGGAAATACAGAGTTTACGTCTGAAAAGAAGAAGGTCTCAAATCAATAACCTAAATTCCCACTGCAAGAAACCGGATTAAAAAAAAAAAAGAATAAAATAAATCCAAGGCAAGCAGTACGATGGAAAGATAAAGAGGAGAAATCAATGAAATTGACAACAGGAAAACAGACAAAATCAATGAAACAAAAACTGGTTCTTTGGGAAAAAAAATAAAATTTGATAAACCTCCAAAATGACCACAATGTGAAAAGAGAGAAAACATAAATCACCAATATCAGGAATGAAATAAGGAGTATCGGGGCGCCTGGGTGGCTCAGTTAGTCAAGTGTCTGCCTTTGGCTCAGGTCATGATCCTAGAGCCCTGGGATCAAAAGTCTCTGCCCCAGCCCTGCTCGTGCCCTCTCACTCACCTTCTCACTCTCTCAAAAAGGAAAAAAAGAAAGAAAGAAAGAAAGAAAGAGTATCACTACAGATCCTACAGCCATTAAAAAGATAATAAAAGAATGCTATGAAAAACTTGACTTGATCATTTAAATGGAATGAACCAACTCCTTAAAGTCACAGACCACCAAAACTCAATCATGATGAGATACATAATCTGAAAAGTCCTATAACTACTATGGAAATTGAATTCATAATTTCAGATCTCCCATAAAAAATGTCTACAGAGTCACCTGGCTGGCTCAGTTGGAAGAACATATGATTCTTGATCTGAGGTCAGGAGTTGGAGCACCATGTAGGTTGTAGAGATAACTAAAAAAATAATAAACTTTAAAAGATCTCTTTAGGGGCGCCTGGGTGGCTCAGTGGGTTAAGCCGCTGCCTTCGGCTCAGGTCATGATCTCAGGGTCCTGGGATCGAGTCCTGCATCGGGCTCTCTGCTCGGCAGGGAGCCTGCTTCCCTCTCTCTCTCTCTCTCTGCCTGCCTCTCTGTCTACTTGTGATCTCTCTCTGTCAAATAAATAAATAAAATCTTAAAAAAAAAAAAAAAAGGTCTCTTTAGGGGCACCTGGGTGGCTCAGTCGATTAAGCGTCTGCCTTTGGCTCAGGTCATGGTCCCAGGACCTTGGGGTGAGCCGCACTGCCTGCTCAGTGGGGAGTCTGCTTCTCCCTCTGCCCCTCCCCGTGTTTGTGTTCTCTTTCTTTCTCTCTCAAATATCTAAATAAAATATTTTTTTTTAAAGAGTCTATGTCCAGGGGCACCTAGGTGGCTCAATGGGTTAAAGCCTCTGCCTTCAGCTCAGGTCATTGATCCCAGGGTCCTGGGATTGAGCCCCACATTGGGATCTCTGCTCAGCAGGGAGCCTGCTTCCTCCTCTCTCTCTCTCTCTCTGCCTGCCTCTCTGCCTACTTGTGATCTCTGTCTGTCAAACAAATAAATAAATTCTTTTTTAAAAAAAGTCTATGTCCAGGGTGGGTTCAAAGAGAATCATACCAAACATTTAGGGAAAAATTGGCGCCTATATTACACAATCTGTTCCCAAAAATGAGAGGGAAGGATACTTCTCAACTTATTTTATGAAGCCAGTATTACCCTGATATCAAAATCAGAAAAGACAGTGTGAAGAAAACCGTAGACTGATAGTTCTCATGAACTTGAAAAGATCCTCAGTGAAATTCTGACAAATCAAATTCAGCAGTACATAAGAAAGAATTACATACCGTACATAACCAGGTGGGTCACAATCTACGTGTGTGAGGCTGCGTCAATATTCAAAAATCGATTAATGTAACTCAACCAGATCAACAGGCTAAAGAAGAAAAAGGATATGATCCTATCACTTAATACAGAAAAAGAATTTTTTACAAAATCTAACACCCATTCATGGTTTAAAATAACCCCCAAACTTTCAACAACCTGAGAATAGGAGGAATAATTTGATAAAGAGCATCTACAAAAAATCAATAGCTAGGGGCGCCTGGGTGGCTCAGTGGGTTAAAGCCTCTGCCTTCAGCTCAGGTCATGATCCCAGGGTCCTGGGATCCAGCCTCACATTGGGCTCTCCACTCAGTGGGGAGCCTGCTTCCCCACCCTGCCACCTACCCCTCTGTCTACTTGTGATCTCTGTCTGTCAAATAAATCAATAAAATTTTAAAAAATCGATAGCTAATACTCCCACAAGTTTTGATATGTCACATTTTCCTTTTCAGTCAATTCACAATACTTTTTAATTTCCCTTTGACTTTCTTTTTGATCCTTGGGTTATCTAGAAGTGTGTTATTTAATTTTCAGACTTTTATTTTTAAGATTTTATTTATTTATTTGGCAGACACAGAGAGAGAGAGAGGGGGAACACAAGCAAGGGGTATGGGAGAAGGAGAAACAGGCTTCCTGCCGACCTGGGAGCCTGATGTGGGGCTCGATCCCAGGACTCTGAGACCATGACCTGAGTGGAAGGCAGAAGCTCAACCCCCTGAGCCACCCAGGTGCCCCAACTTACTGGTTTTCTTTCTTTTTTAAATATTTATTAATTTATTTATTTGACAGAGATCACCAGTAGGCAGACGCAGACAGAGGAAGAGGAGGAAGAAGGCTCCCTGCAGAGCAGAGAGTGTGATTCGGGGCTCGATCCCAGGATCCTGGGATCATGACCTGAGCTGAAGGCAGAGGCTTTAACCCACTGAGCCACCCAGGTGCCCCCAACTTACTGGTTTTCTGTCCACTTGTTTTATCAATTATTGAAGGAAGGATATTGAAATCTTCCACTATAATTGTCAATTCGTGTATTTCTTTTTGCAGATCAGGTTTTGCTTTAAGCATTTTGAAGCTGTTATTACGTGCTTAACCATTTAGAATTGTTATGTCCTCTCTTTTAAAAATATTTTACTTATTATTTGAGAAAGAGAGTGGGAGTGCATGAGTGGGGAGTAGGGGCAGAGGAAGAGGAAGAAGCAGAAGCAGACTTCCTGCTGAGCAGGGAGCCTGATGTGGGGCTTGATCCCAAGATCCCAAGATCAGGACCTGAGCTGAAGGCAGGTGCTTAAACTGAGATACCCAGGTGCCCCCTGTTATGTCCTCTTGATGAATTGGCCCCTTTGTCATTATTATATACCCTTTTTATCATTATAATATATTTTATTGTAAAATTTACTAGGTCTGATATTAATATAGTCTCTCCAGCTTTTTGTTTTGATTAATGATAGCTCCATCTTTTTCCATTCTTCTCCTTGTAATCTATTTGTGTCTTTATTTTGAAGTGTGTGTTACAGGGTGTGCATGCATGTGCAAGCAAGTGGGGGGGGAGAGGAAGAGAAAGAATCCTTTTTAAAAAATTATTTTTATTAACATATAATGTATTATTTGCCCCAGGGGTACAGGTCTGTGAATCATCAGGCTTACACATTTCACAGCACTCACCATATCCCATACCCTCCCCAATGTCCATAAACCAACCACCCTATCCCTCCCCACCTCCCCCCAACAACCCTCAGTTTGTTTTGTGAGATTTAGAGTGAGAGAGAGAGAATCTTAAGTAGGCTCCACACCCAGCATGGAACCCAACTTGGGGCTCAGTTTCACAACCCTGAGATCATGACCTAAGTCAAAATCAAGAGTCAGATGCTTTTTTTTTTTTTTTAAGAGCTCTTTCTTTCTTTCTTTTAAATTTGTTTATTTATTTATTTGAGAGAGAGAAAGAGCAGGAGCAGAGGGAGAGGCAGAGGGAGAAGCAGACTCCTCGCTGAGCTGGGAGCCCGATGTGGGACTCAGTCTCAGGAACTGGGGATCATGACCTGAGCCAAAGGCAGACACTTAACCATCTGAGCCATCAAGGTGCCCCTGAAGTGTGTTTCTTATAGACAGCATGCAGCTGAGTCTTGCTTTTTTATTCAGTCTGACACTCACTGCCTTTAAATTTGAATATTTAAGCCACTTATATTTAATATGGCCATTGTTATAAAGGTTTAAATCTAACATTTTGCTATTAATTTTCTATTTATCTTATTGTTTTCTTCCTTTTGGCCTAATTGAATATTTTGAAATTTCTATTGTATCTCATTTGTTGGCTTATTATAACTTTTATTATTGTAATGGTTGCTGTAGGGTTTATAGTACAACTTAAATTAATCAGTCTATCTTGGGGCACCTGGGATGATTAGTCAGAGGAGTGTGTGACATTTGGTCTTGGGGTCATGAGTTTGAGCCCCATGATTGGTGTAAAGGTTACTAAAAAATATAAATAAACAAGAAGGAAATCACAATCTACCTTTAAGTGATAATATACTGCTTGGTGGAAACTATAAAAACCTTACAATAGTTCCTACATTTCTCCCCTCCTATCTATTAAAAACACCTTGAGTCTCAGCATTACTGACAATTCCAGGAGTGCTAACGCTGTTCTAGACTTCCCCCTTCCCATATTTGTATGTCCCTTCTCTGATAGACAGAAATTGGCTTCCTTATTTCCTCTGTTTGACATTTACCTCCAGACCTGTGGGCTGCCATTCACCTGAGTGTGTGACCCCACAAACTCATTAGGGGTCTACCAGGTCCTAACAGCCTACAAAAAAGGGGAAAAACCAGTGAGTATTTTCTAAAGCAGAGAAGAAAAGAAAAGAGGAAGAGCTACAGTAGTCTATCAGACCTCTCTTGCTTGCTTGACCAGATTTTCCTGGCTCATCCTGTCCTTTTTGCCTCGACTTGGAATCAACCAAGAAGCCCTAGCTCCTTTTAGTGGAAAATGGTGTTTAAAGACCACAATCTTGGAGTCAAGTGTTTTGTCACTGCTTGATTATTAGTTTTTAAGTGCCTTTAGTGGCTAGAGCTGGGAAATACCTTTCATTTTAAAGAGAAAATGTGGAGTGCCTGGCTGGCTCAGTCAGTAGAGTGTGGAATTCCTGATCTCAGGGTTGTGAGTTTGAGCCCCACGTTGGGTGTAGACATTAGTTAAAAATAAAATATATTTGGGAGGTAAGTGGAGGGATGGGGTAGTTGGGTGATGGGCATTAAGGTGGGTACTTGTAGTGAGCTCTGGGTATTATATGCAACTGATGAGTTACAAAATTCTACCTCTGAAACTAATAATATACTATATGTTAATTAATTAAATTTAATTTTTAAAAAGAAATAAAATATTTTTAAATTAAATAAATAAATAAGAGATGCACCATGTGTTTACGTTCATATTGCCAGCTTAAATTTAGGATTATAGGGTTTTTACTTATCTTCTTTGATTTGATTCTTTTTTCTTTTCTTTTTTCTCTTCTGCTGAAAATCTTGGTTCCTAAGAACATTAACATATGACTTATTTGTTTTATCCCTATGCATAATTATATTGTTATAAACATCATATAGTGTATATTAAATTATATTATGTATTTTGGAAAAATACCAATAGTGTTGCTAACAATATAACTACTAAAAGATTTATTTCCTCTTTTTATTTATTTGTATATATATATATATATTTTAAAGATTTTTATTTATTTATTTGACAGACAGAGATCACAAGTAGGCAGAGCAGCAGGCCGGGGGGTGGGGAGCAAGCTCCCTGCTGAGCAGAGAGCCCGATGTGGGGCTCGATCCCAGGACCCTGAGATCGTGACCTGGACCGAAGGCAGAGGCTTAACCCACTGAGCCATGCAGGCGCCCCTATTTAATTTTTTTTTAAAGATTTTATTTATTTGACAGACGGGGATAACAAGTAGGCAGAGAGGGAGTAGGGGAAGCAGGCTCTCTGCTGAGCAGGGAGCCCGACGTGGTGCTCCATCCCGGGACCCTGAGATCACGACCTGAGCTGCCCAGGTGCCCCTATTTATTTAATTTTTTGATTTTATTTATTTATTTGTCAGAGAGAGAGAAAGAGAGAGAGAGAGCACAAGCATGGGGGGCAGCAGGCAGAGGGAGAAGCAGGCTCCCCGCTGAGCGAGGAGCCTGATGTGGGACTTGGGATCATGACCTAAGCCAAAGGCAGATGTTTAACCGACTGAGGCACCCATGTGGCCCTGATCCTTTTATTTTAAATTTTTCTTTATTTAATTTATTTTTAAGTTTATTTATTTAGTTTTAGTAATCTCTATACCCATTGTGGCTTGAACTCACAATCTGAGATCAAGAGTCTCACACTCTTCCAACAGCCAACCAGGCACCCCCCATTTATTTGCTCCTTTAAAAAAAAATATTTAGGGATTTAGGGTATCTCATTCTGGAATGTATGATAAAATTACTTACTCTTTTCTTTTTACTAAATAACTTTTTTTTGTTGTTAAGATATTATTTATTTATTTGACAGAGAGACACCACAAGTAGGTAGAGAGACAGGCAGAGAGAGAGAGAGAGGAGGAAGCAGGCTCCCTGCGGAGCAGAGAGTCCAATGTGGGGCTCGATCCCAGGACCCTGAGATCATGACCTGAGCTGAAGGCAGAGGCTTTAACCCACTGAGCCACCCAGGCACCCCATGGTAAAATTACTTAGTCTTGAAATAGTTCCTCTGGGTGGGTGACCCACCAACTTTACATACAGTTACATCTATTTGTTTCATTTGCTTCTATTTTTTAGGGGATTATTTCCATTTCAGTTTAATTAGGTTTATAATCGAATAAAGCATTTCCATGGTTCCAGAGTCAAAAGTACAAAACAGTGTCTTTGGAGAAGTCTAGCTCTACCCATGTTCTCTCTACACTGTTCCCTCTCAATCCATCTGTCTGATATTGGCTTTTAGGTTTTCCTTTCTTTGTTTAATATAAACAAATACTTTTATATGCTTGGGCCACTTCTCCTTCTTAAAAAGTAGGATACAATATACATTTTTCTCCTCTGGATTCAGTGCACCTGTTCGATGGATTTAAAAAAAAATTTTTTTTCTTAAGATTTTATTTATTATTTGACAGAGAGAGACACAGTGAAAGAGGGAACACAAGCACGGGGAGTGGGAGTGGGAGAAGCAAGCTTCCTGTAGAGCAAGGAGCCCAAGCTGGGGCTTGATCCTAGGATCCTGGGATCATGACCTGAACCAAAGGCAGATGCTTAACAACTGAGACACCCAGGTGCCCCATTTGATGGCTTTAAAAAGTGGCAAAGGACATGGGTTCCTTGTTCGAAGGCCATATCAATGACCTGATGACTAGGTTTATATTCTATGTATTTTGAATTCCCCTTGAACACACAACATGGTCATTACAAGTCATTTATTGAATGTATGCCCTGAACCAGTCATTGTACTAGGCATTTTATTTATTTTTATTTTTTAAAAAGATTTTACCCTTTTTTTATGTATTTTTTTAAGTAGGCTCCACACTCAGTGTGGAGCCCAACATGGGGCTTGAACTCACAACCCTGAGATCAAGACCTGAACTGAGATCAAGAGTCAGATGCTTAACTGACTGACCCGGCCAGGAGCCCCAAGATTTTTTTTTTAATGTAACCTCTACACCCAACATGGGGCTCAAACTCCCAACCCCAAAATCAAAAGCCACACGTTCTTGCGACTGAGCCAGGCTGGTGTCCCATGCTGAGCGTTTTCTAGGCTGTATGAATTAGCTCTTGCTGTGTAACAAAAAAAAAAAAAAACAAAACAAAACAAAGATCTTAGCTTAAAGTAACAGACATTTTTATCTCATAGTTTCTGCAGGTCAGTAGTCTGGGCACAGTTTAGTTGGGTCTTCTGACTCCCGAGTGTTCCATGAGGTTGCCATCGAAGTGTCGCCAAGGCTGTGGTCATCTCCAGGCTTGGCCGGGGAAGGACGGGTGGCAGAGCTCACTCATGGGGTTGTTGGCGGGATTTCCTGGCAGATGGGTGGCTTGTGGCTGTCCTCAGTTTCTTGCTGTGTGGGCCTCCCCATAGAGCAGCTCATGATATAGAATCATGATATAGAATCAGCTCATGATACAGAATCAGAGAGCAAGTGAGCGCAGGAGGGCAAGGGAGGGGAGGGGAGAAGGAGGGAGGGTCCGCCAGTCACTGTCGTTCAGAGCCTGATCTCAGCTGCCACAGCGCATCAGTTCTGCTGTTGGGCGGAAGTAGGCAGTTAAGTCCAACTCTACAGGAGGGAAGGGGTTACACGCGGCTGTGCATGGGGGAAACGGGGGTGGGGAGGAATCCAGTGCCTTTTAGAAGCTGCCTCTTAGCCTGCCCCAGGCTTTACCCGTTTAACTCTCACAACAGCCTTGTGAAGGATGGATTACCGTCCCCACTTTATAGATGAGAAAAATGAGGCAGGGACATCGTAGGCGATCCATGCAGCGTCCCAGAGCCAGGAGGGCCGGGGCTGGGTGTGAAAGGCAGCCCGGCTCCAGGGGCCGTGTCTGCGAGGATCCGGCAGGTGGTCCCCGCACGGGTTCTACGGTGTGAACCCGCCACTGGAATAAAAGCATCTTGGAATTTTGACCCAGATCACGTATCTCAAAGTATCTGACTCAGCGGAGCTCCCACGCAAGTCTTGATTTTTCTGTGCTTTTTGCTCGGTTCTAGATTTCCATCGGAACCCTCAGTCCCCACCATCCCCAGCAAGGCTGTGGAGAGTTGCAGCCGGATGGTGTTTTCTGGAGAACACGAATGTCCGAGTTAATCTGAAAAGACAAAACTCTGTTCTTTCCACATGCCCTGCAGAGACGCCTGGCGTTTAAACTTTTTAATCATTTACATTAAATCCTCAAGTACAATCGTAGTCATTTTTTCTCATCCAGGACATCTCTGGGAGAACTTGCGATGTACTAGATACTGCTCTGCTAGTGAACAAAGGAGATGGCATTCTGGCACTTTCTAGTTGCGGGGGGGGGGGGGGAGAGACAGACGGTCCCTCACTCAACCGATCAGCCGATCACATGTATAGTGTGAGAGAGAGTGACAGCCTGCCAAGGAGCAAATATATCCAGGAGGGGGTAGGAACAAACCGTGCAGAGATAGGTGGGGGTCGTGGGGAGAACATTCCAGAAATGGGGAACAGCAAGGATCGGGCAGGTGGTCCCCGCACGGGTTCTACGGTGTGAACCGGCCACTGGAAGAAAGTGGAGGAAAGTGTGAGGCGGAGGCCCCAGAGTTTAGGGCTGGGGGTGGAGGGGTGGGGGTGGGGTGGGGAGGAAGACCTCATCCTTTGCTGGGGAGGGGTGATGGTGGGGAGGAGCAGGTTGGTGGGGGAGGGGCTTGACAATGGGCTTGGCCGTGGAAGGTCAGAGGAGCCCACTGGACCCCAAGTGGAGGCTTTGAGGAGGATGCTGGGCATTGGAGTCTGGAGTCAGGGTTAAGGGGTTGGCCAGAGGGCTGAAGCTGAGAGTCCAAGCCCTCCAGTGACTTATCACGCCGGTGAGCGTGAGCAGGGAGGAGATTTGAAGACAGCCTTGGACTTGGCCAGGGGAAACCAGGCGGGAGCGGATCCCAGAGCCAAGGGGGTGTGGCCTGGGATTACAGCCCCAAGATCATTGGACCTCGATAAGGGCCACTCAGAGAGAGGAGGGGACGTTAGCTTATCCGAAAGAGATCTGGAGGGAGTGGGAGGAGGGGGAGGGACACAGACAATGCAGACATTCTTTGAAGGAATCTTCTAGATCAGAGGACCGGCACGCTTCTTGGAAAGTGATGCTGGGCCAAGAGAGGCTTTTGTGGGGTTTGTGATGGTTTTGTAAGAAGGGAGAAATGACAGTGTGTTTGCATGTTGGCACACTGCTGGGAAGGAGTGGGTAGTGAGGGGGAAATGGTGCAGGGGTGGGGGCTGCTGAAGCATCGGGCTGGGGTCAGCAAGAAGGGCTGGGATCTGGACCCAAGTAGGGGTGCCAGGTGGGGGCGGACACGGAAGGACTGCAGAGTCTTACTGAGTTCCTAGCATGAACCAGCATCACTGCTGTAGATGGGGGTGGGGGTGGAGGTGTGGTGGGGGAGAGGATCGGGGCTTGGGGAGGGGTGTCAGCAGCAAATAACAGAACTGCCGGCCCCCACGGAGCTTCCAATACCCTACGGAGAGGTGGGCGCAAAACCAGGTAAAGAAAGATTTAACAAAAGACAGGGCACTGGGCGCCTGGGTGGCTCAGTGGGTTAAACCTCTGCCTTCGGCTCAGGTCATGATCTCAGGGTCCTGGGATGGAGCCCCGCATCGGGCTCTCTGCTCAATGGGGAGCCTGCTTCCTCCTTTCTCTCTCTCTCTCTCTCTCTCTCTGCCTGCCTCTCCACCTACTGGAGATTGAAATAAATGATATCTTTAAAAAAAAAAAAAAAAGGGCACTAAGCGCCGCGTGGAACCCAGGGCAGGGAGGGAGATGCTGGGTTTGGGGAGGGATGCATCTTAGGTGGGGTGGCCCGGAAAGGCCTGGCTAGGAGAGTAACATTTTATACAAGCGAGGCAAACAGGGACAGGAGGGACAGTCCTGGGTGTGAGGGTGGGGCAGGGCTCCAGGCAGGGGCACAGCAAGGCTCCAGTGGGAGCAGGGGGCTGGTCAGCCCGGAAGGAGGCTGGCAGGTGGGTGAGATCAAGAGAGAAGGGGCGGAGACTGGGCAGAAGGTAACCTGGTCCAGGCATCGGCCGGGCATTGGCTAAGCCCCAGGGAGCTTCGACCCAGAGAGAGAGAGAGAAAGAAAGAGAGAGAAGTGATGAGAGGCGGTCGCAGGTGTTTGCGGATGTGGTGTGATCCCATCTGGCTTTTGTGTTTAACTCCATCTCTCTGGCTACTGGGTTGAGCCCAGGCTGGGGAAGGACACAGAGGCAGCGACTGGGAGCCTCGCAGGAGGCGGGAGGCAGGGGCCAGAGGGGCCTCTATCCTGGTGACATTTCGCAGGTAGAGGCGACTGTGAGTGTGAGAGACGGGCCCAGGGCTCACCCGAACAATCAGAAGAGCGTAGCCAGGAGAGCCTGAGGGAGGTCTTGGTTGGCAGGTCCCCATTCCTTCAGTGAGAGGGAAGCAGCCTGGGCAGGTGGGAGTCCCCCCCGGGGAGCAGGGCAGGGACTGGGTCGGGTGGCCGTGGGTTACAGGAAGGAGGCCCGGGGCCCCATCCAGCAGAGCACCTTTGACTGTGAATGAGACTGGTCAGCGGGAACGTGCGTGTCCCCAGCCACTTTCAGGAGTGCAGGGCAGGGGGCAGGGTCTGAGCAGAGGCGAGGGGTCCCCCTGCCACCCCGGGGCGGTGGGATGAGGGCGGGAAAGGAGTCCGGGAGCGAGGATCGGGGAAGAGCGCCAGAGGACCATGGTTCGCGGGTGCTGAGATGGCCAAGGACATCTTGGGGTGCAGGAATCTAGAAGCAAGAAATGGATGGTAGGAGGTGGGGGACTGAAAGGGCTGGGAATTGGGGGTCCGAAGGATCTGGGCGTGCTCGCCCGGCCCAGTGTGTGCCCTCAGGAACCAGCTGTTGAGCCGTGAGGAGGAGCCGCTGGAGGAGAGGAGGTGAGGGATGAGGTGGAAGCCTGTGTGGGGGCTGGAACCCCAGGAAGTGAGCAGGTGCAAAGGGTCAGGAGGCCCAGCACCAGGATCTTCAGGGATGGAGAGCGGGTGTCCTGGAGGTCTGTGGGCGACCAAGGCACGGAGAGGTGGCCGGAGGAAGATCTGACAACAGGAGGTCCAGAGGTCTGCTTCCTGTGGAGAATATTCCAGAAGCGGCATCACGGAGAAAGAAGGCGCAGATTCCATTCCCAGGCCCGGGCGCACCAAGACTAGGAGGAGGCAGGGGTTCCCGAGAAAGTCTCTGGGGAACCCTGATGACTAACCCGGCGAAGCTGGTGTGTATCCCCGAGTGGCCTGCGCTGGCTACAGAGTTTCTGCCAAGCGGCACCAGTCACTGGCTGACCGCCTCCCTTGTCCCCACCTCGGCCTGCTGTCTCCCGGCCAGACCCGGGCCCCGGGCTGGCAGCCAGGCCTGAGGAAGCAGCCCCCGGTTACATGCTGCGGGGCCGGAGGGGGGGGGAGGGTGCCATCGATGAGCCTGGGCAGGGAGGGGCCCCCGGTCTCTGTGATCGTCCATTTCACATGTGACTTGACTGAGCCATGGGGTGGGGGCGGGGGGCTCAGATATTTGGTCAAACGTGGTTCTGGGTGTGCCTGGGGGGTGTTTCTCGGGGAGACTCCCATGGGAATCGGGAGACCTGAGGCAAGCAGATGGCTGTCCTTGACGTGGCTGGGCCTCCTCCAATCTATCAAAGGCCTGAACAGAACAAAAAGGCGAGGGGGGGCAGGAGAGGGGTTGTTCTCTCTCTGGCTGTCTTCAAGTTGGGACATTGGTTTTCTCCCGCCTTCGGACTAAGATTCAGGCTGGCACGTACACCGTCGGCTCTTCTGGGCCCCCGGCTTACTGGCTGCGGGTCTGTCTTAGGACTTCTCAGCCTCCGCAGTCTTGTGGGACCGTGTTTGTAATACATCTCCTTACACATACACATGCACACACACACGCACACACACCCTATCTGTTCTGTTTCTCTGGGGAACCCTGATGAATGCAGCTCCCATGACTCTTATAACAAGAGGTCGAGGGAGACCCACGAGTCAGGGAGGCCAGGCGCCCCTGCCTTGAGCCAGGCCAGGTCGTGTTTGGGCAGAATCGGGGCTCGGGGCTCAGGGCAATGGCATAGACAGCTGTGGCTTCCCAGCTGCAGTTCTGGAACGAGTCCTGCAGACCGAGGGTCCTGGTCCTAGAGCCCCGAGCAGGGTGGGCCCAGCCCAGTCCTAAGACAGTCCTAAGACAGACCTGCAGCCAGCTGTCCTCTGATGGGGGGCACGGCCTTGTCGCTGTTAGACAGCCTCCCTGCTGTCACATTCAGGGCAAGTTGGAAATATATATAATGTTTTGTGATAAAGAAAAAAATCGGAGTATTTTTTTTTTTTTTAAAAGACTGTTGGTTTTTTTTGGCTTTTAAGGTTGATTTACCAATTCCTCGAGATTGGGCCATCTTGCTTAGGGGACTATGAACACTTTCCTGGGCTGTTTGGAGCCACTCCTGGTCCTTTCACTGTTCTCGGGCACTTCTTCACATCCGTGGAAATAAAAGGAAATGAAACCAAAACAATGATTTGACATTTGAAGGGAAAAGGCCCGGATGGCAGGAGGCTGAAGTGACCGCGAACGTTCGTCCGCTCCTCAGGGATTGACCTTTGTCGTCCCAGCACCGCTGGCAGGGACCCGGAGCCGACGAGGCCGTGTTCTCCCCAGCCACACCTTTAGGCGAGGCTGACGTGGAGGTCATGCATAGCCTGACTGGTGGTGACAGTCACAACCTGACTGGGCCCCAGGTGTTCACACGGGAGAAATGAAAACGTCTGTTCGCGCAGAAACCCAGACACGGATGTATATAGCAGCTTTGTTCCTCATCGCCGCAATCCGAGGACAGGCCCCATCCTTCGCTGGGCGGAGGGACCAGCCAACCGTGGCGGGCCGCACAGTCACCTCGGCGATGTGACAGAATCATCTAGAATAAGAAGGAATGCATGCAACAGCTTTGGTGAACCTCAGAAGCATCCAGACTCGAAAGGCCACGTGCCATGTGATTCCACTTCTCTGACACTCTGGAAAAATGCAGAAGGAGAACAGATCCGTGGCGGCCAGGGGCCGGGGGAGGAACTGACCGCAAAGGGACAGAGAAGGGAATCTGGCGGGAAGGGGGTGCGCTGGAGTGTTCTTTATATGGACGCTGGTCGGTGGTTGCGTTTATGTCAAAACCCCGAGAACGACACTGAAGAAGAGAGTGCGTTTTACTGCCTGGGAATTTAACAAATTTTTAAAAAAGATTTTATTTATTTATTTGACAGAGATCACAAGTAGGCAGAGAGGCAGGCAGAGAGAGAGGGGGCGGGAAGCAGGCTCTTCACAGAGCAGAGAGCCCGAGGCGGGGCTCCATCCCAGGACCCTGAGACCATGACCTGAGCTGAAGGCAGAGGCTTAACCCACTGAGCCACCCAGGTGCCCCTCATGTGGGCTTTAAATAAAAAGTTACTTATTTCCCTCCAACAACCCATTGCTTGTAAAAGAGTTGCTCCTGTTGTGGCCTCGGAAATAGTTAAAATTGCCTATGGCCTCCTCTCTGGGAGAGTCACTGTTTCTTCTGTTGGTGCTTCTCTGGTTTCTTCCCTTTTTTTTTTTTTTAAGATTTTATTTATTTATCTGAGAGAAAGAGACAGATAGTGACACAGATAGCCAGAGGGAGCACAAGCAGGGAGGAGAGGGAGAAGCAGAGAGCCCGACACGGGGCTCCATCCCAGGGCCCTGGGATCATGATCCCAGCCCGAGGCAGACGCTTAACCGACAGAGCCGCCCAGGCGCCCAACTTGCCTGGTTTCTTGATTCAGCCAATTAGTTTCCCAAGGCCACCAAGACAAAGCTCCCCACACTGGATGATTGCAAGCAGCCAACCTTTTCCCTTACAGTTCTGGGGGCCAGGAGTCTAGGCTCAAGGCGTCGGGAGGGTCACCATCCCACTGAAGGTTCTGGGCAAGAGTCCTTCCTTGCCCGCAGGTGCTCCTTTGCTGAGGCTGCCTCCCCCAGCCTCTGCCACATCTTCCCGGTGCCCTCTTTCCTGCCTCTCTGTGTCCCTCTCTTCCTTTATATATATATATATACATATATATATTTTTTTTTTTTTTTAAGATTTTATTTATTTATTTGGCAGAGATCACAAGTAGGCAGAGGCAGGCAGAGAGAGAGAGGAGGAAGCAGGCTCCCCGCTGAGCAGAGAGCCCGATGTGGGCCTCCATCCCGGGACCCTGGGATCATGACCCGAGCCGAAGGCAGAGGCTTAACCTACTGAGCCACCCAGGCGCCCCAAGATTACATTTTTTTGATGGCTGAGTAATATCCCATTGTGTATATCCCCCCACTGAATGCACCGGATCTCGTCTGTCCCTCTGCTCTTAGAAGGACAGCAGCTGTTGGCTTCAGGGCCCACACTAAACCCAAGAGGACTTCACCTCAAGATTCATCTGCCGAGACCCTTTTTCCAAATAAGGTCACGTTCACAGGAGCAGGGCTTAGCACTTGAGCATGTCTTCTGGAAAACACAACTGAGCTTAGCTCCTCCATTCAGTGAGACTTTCTTAGTGAGGGCGGAAGCCAGGCTGAGCCTTGGTGCTCGCTGGGGGGGTCTGCAACCCTTCGTGGCCTAGGTCACTCTCAGGGGCTTGGGGAGGCGCGCTAGAGGTGTCACTCGGCAGCAGAGAATCACAAATGCACCTTCTTCAAGGACCCCATTGCTTCCCCTCCTCCCAGCAGTCTCCCCAGCTTAAAGCAAACGGACCCAGAGAAACGAGGGGCGGCGTCGGGGGAGGCATTCTGGACTAGAAATGTGCTTGACCAAACAGCCTTTTATGAGTGGGGGGTTCTGCCAGTGTTTGCCTGCCCGGCATCCTCCCGCACCCCCAGGAACAGCCTCGATGTTATGGTGCGGACTCCTGTCCTCCCAAGGTCACTTGGCAGGGAGGCCGGGCCCCCACCCTCAGCTCCTAACCCTCTGCCCCCTCCTGTCCTTCTCCACTGCCGGGTGGAGCAGATCCTTACCTGGCCGTCCCCATCTGAGTTCGGGACCTGCCAGGCGCAGCCCCAAGCAAGAGACATTCCAGTAAAGAGAGAAGGACCACCCTCTCGCAGTAGAAACAAACAGGCCCAGATCGCCAGCTGCGGCCTTGTACGTGCGCAGAGTCAGGAGACCCATGGCAGGTGAGCTGGAGACTGTAGACACTTTTGGGGAGAGGGACTGGGGGTGGGAGCGTGGGGGTGATCCGCTTTCCTCTATAGGCCTTCATGTATTGCACTTTCCCAGCTCTGATGTCATTCTGCCTCGTAGCAACCCATGCTGGGCCCTTGGGGTCCTCCCTGCTCTGCTGGGCCTCCTCCCTCACCCTGAGCCCTGGTCCAGGGCCCTGCCACCCACAGCCCTGCCTTCCAGGACCCCTGGTTCTCTGGCCCTGAGGCCAGCACGCCCCCCAGGTACCCCTGGTCTTCCCATCCCTCGACCAGACCAACGGACCCGTGGCCCTCCTCGACCGTGACTCGTGAACTTGGCAGTTTCTCAGATCCCCGCTCTCTTCTCTGAGAACAGAGGGAAATGCTGCCCAACCCGATTCTTGCTCCGGAAAGCAAGAGAGAAAATGGTTGAAAAAATGCTCAGTAAAACTGGGATTTGTCAGCAAAGGAGAAAACTTCTTATTATTAAAGATGCAGGATGCAGAGCCCTTAACCCGCACTCTCCCCTTTACTGTCAGGAAGGCTGAGGAGGGCTGCTCTGCATCCAGGATGTCAGGACAGGGAGAGAAGGCTTTATCCTGCGTCACCCAACCCCCCACTCCTACCCCGACCTCACTGACCTCCAGGGGGCACTAGATCTCCGCCCAGTAAGGACAGGTCCCCTGCTTTTCCAGGCTCGCTGGGGCTCCCTCCCAAAGGCTCTGGCAGCGGGGTGGGGAGCCTGGGGGGTGGAGTAGGTGGGGAAGGGCTGGCACAGAGCAGGGTGTTCCCCCATGGCAGGTTGGGGGTACCCAATACCCCAGTCTATTATCAGGCTGCCGCACTTCTAGTCCTGCAAGATTCAGAACATCCCTAAATCCTCCATTTTCGGAAAATGGATGAAAAGCTGATCAAACAGACTTTGATGCCAGGATGAAGGGCCGAGTCCTCCGTGATTGAGTTGGAGGCAAAGTGTGGGCTGGAGTTCTCCTCAGCGGGAGGAGGAGTCTCCCTTCATCTGTCAAGCCTGAAGGGGAGAATGAAATGGGGGCTCTCTGTGTCTTCTCGGAGCCTGGCAGCTAGCATGGCGTAGGCTGGCTGGGCAGAGCACGAAGCGCAGGCAAAGGCAGGCTCAGGCCAGGGCGATGGGGGTTTCTGGACCCGGCTTGCTGGTAAACCGTAGTCCAGCTTGGAATTTGGCTCAGAATCCTGATTCAGAAATACCATCCCTTCTCCACACCTGGGGAGGTAGCTGAGCCCAACCCGCCCCCCCCAGGCTTGCACCCAGCGGAGCCCTGCGGCGCAGTATTCCCCAGGCAGGAGCCTCTGAAGGCGGGGAGGATAGCCCCCTACACACCCATGCTCTCTCACGGCCCACAGGCCTACTTCGCTGCCCCTTTGGCCCTTCCTCTTCTCTTCCGCCTGGCCCAGCGGTGCCACATGCTCTGCTCTCGGGAGTGCCTGGTTAGGAGGAAGGAGGAGCTCAGAGGGCCCTGGTGACTTGCCCAAGACCCCTCAGGCAGGAAATGACAGGCCTGGGCCTTGAACCCAGATCCCCTGCCTGCACGTCCAAGCTCCGGCTCCCATAAGGCAGAGGCCACCCCACGTGCCGGCGTGGGCTTGTTGGCAGGTTGGGTCTTGGGAGGGAGAGCAAAGGCGAGCCAGGGTTTGGCTGCGGCCTCTTTTTCGGGACACTTCTCTCTGGAGCAACCAGGGTGTGGCTTGGCTCCGCCTGCCGGATGTTCCCGCTTAGTCAGTGCCATTTGGTTAAAAACAAATCCTTTTTCTTTTCTTTTCTTTTTTTGTCACTGACTTGCAATAGGTAATTGTTCACGTGGTGGGACCTTTCAGTAAAGTTTGCAAATGCTGGGCTTTTTCTTTTTTTTTGAAGACTTATTTATTTATTCGAGAGAGAGCATGAGTGAGGGGTGGGTACAGAGGCAGAGGGAGAAGCAGACTCCCCGCTGAGCAGGGAGCCCGATGTGGGGCTCGATCCCAGGACCCCGGGATCCTGAGCTGAGCTTAACGACGAAGCCCCACAGGTGCCCAGATGCTGAGCCATTTAAACCTCGGTGACGCCTCTTTCCACCTGACTCCCTCCCTTCCCGCCTCCCATCCAGGTGGGTGCTGTGGGAGGCCGCGGGGTTTGGGGGCCGGGGTGATGGGGGAATGCGTTTGGCTCCAGCTGGTGGGCCATTTTGCGTGGTTCACTTGCCTCCAGGGTTCGGTTACTGGGCCGCGGAGGGTGCAGAGGACTTCCAGGAATATTAGCGCCAATAAATAAAGAAGAGGGAATCCTGTGAGCCCAATAGATTTACATTTCCTGCTTATTTGACCAGAAATCGGGCCCTGGAACAAAGACTATGCAAAGTCATTCTAGGCGCCTGCAAAGAGGGCTGGGCGCCCTGTGCTATCCATCCCAGGAGCCTTTGAGGTCAGTCCCTGCAGGAGAAAACTGGACGTACCCTGAATTCTTACTGCTCATGTACGAAGGAAACTCGGCCAAAGTTTGTGTTCTCTCTCCAGAAGGGGGGCCTGGCAGAATCCAGGTCCGACAAAGAGGGATCAGAGGGAGCGACATCACAGGGAACATATTACAGAGGCCGTGAGAGGGGTAATACCAAAGACCCCGTTTTCCCGAGTGGCTGGATTGTTGATGGTGTCGGTCCCTCTTCTAGAATTTGTAACCTGTGAGTTCTGTCCTCATTAGAGGACGACATTAATATTCAGTTACACCTGATGTGGGCTTTGTAGTTATGAATCTTCTGTTGTTGCAATAAGAACCCCTCGAAGCTGCATCAGCCCCAGACCCCAACTTTCTCTGCTCAAAACAGTTGGTTTGAAGGGGGCTTGGTCCTGCCACTTCCTCCCTGACTCTGGCTGACTTGTTTTTCTCGGCTTGAGTTCCCTCCCTACCCTGCCCAACAGTGAGTCATGCCCCTCATTGATGAGGGAGCAGGAGGCTGGCTGAGGACAAAGCAAGAGCTGGCGCCTTGCACCCCCCCCTTCATCCGCTCCCCTCCATAGGTGTAGCATTGCTCAGGCACCCCTGACTGCCATAAAATGATAAATAGTTAACTTGCTGAGATCACAATCCTGCAAGACAGGAGTCTCCCTTGGTTTGCAAATGTTCTTGAGATTACAACAAAGAAGTTACCTTATCAATAGCCCAATTTCCAGGGACACAGAACTCAGTTCCTCAAGCCCTAATGTCACCCTCCCCTCCATGAAAAACGGAAGGAGGTGGAGGTAGAAGGAAAAGTAAATAAAGTTAAATTTCTTCTAAACCTAAATCTCATTAACAAGGATGCTTGATAGCAGGAATGTAACATTCCACCAGACTTCCAATTGTCTTTACTTGATAACAACTAAGCCTTCAATATCCTGATAGTATTCTTTGCCCCAATAGCCCTTCTGAACACCCCTTTGTCCTCACCTACCCAACTCCTGTGTATATAACCAAGGTTCTGGGACTTCATCATCATGGCCATGAGGTCATGTGTGAAAAGTGCCCGTCGTCCTCCTGAATCCGTAGCGGAGGCCAGCTCTTGGTCCCCTTCCCCAGATGTTTCCCTGCTGGTCCACAAAGACTGTGGGGGTGTCTGCCTTGCCTATAAACTGAGCTTCCCAGAGTCTGAGAAACATTTTTTGTTTTGTTTTGTTTTTTAAGATTTTATGTATTTATTTGAGGGGGGGGGGAGAAAATGAGCAGGAGGGGGAGGGGCAGAGGGAGAGGGAGAAGGAGACTCTCCCTGAGCAGGCGCCCTATAGTGCGGAGTGCCCAGGGCTCCATCCCAGGACCCATGAGATCATGACCTGAGCCGAAGGCAGACACTTAACTCACTGAGCCACCAAGCTGCCCCTGAGAAAGCCTTTCTCTGAATCAAAATCACCGTGGACAATCTCAGCCGCGGGGGCAAGGCATTGGGCTAAGAGAGGGGGAGGAGGGAGGGGAGGACCATCATCCAAAGAAGTCTCTCCCCAGCCAGGCTGTCCTCATGGGCCTCTTCCAGAAGGGCAGGACCTTGCTGTGGGGGAAGTCGATGTTAGCACCACTGTGGGTTACCAGGAAAGAGGACCCACATCTGGGGGTTCCCATATTCCTGGGGCAGGAAAGGCTTCCTAGAACTCAGAGGGAGTGCGGCAGGTGGTCAGCCAGCCAGCAGCCTGAGGAAAGGAGCTAGGCGCCTTGAGGAGGCTTCTCAAGAATGAGGGAGGGACAGGGTCCCCCTGACTGCTGCCTTGGCCAGACCCCACCTGGGTACAAGGGCCCTGCAGGCTGGAGAAGATTTCTGTGGGGGAAGGGTCTGGAAGCCGGCTCAGGGGAGTCAACAGGACTAGGGATGTCTTGGCCTGCAGAAGGGGAGGCGGGGGACCACACACCCCTGTCCTCAGCTGTGGCAACGGAAGGGAGAAGGGCCTGTGGGAAAAACCCCAGGGGGAGACTGTTCATCTCCGGAGGGGCTGCTCGGGGAGCGGAGAGCCTCCAGGCACGGGGGACAGGAGCAGAAAGGAGCGGTGGGGGAGGGCCAAGAGAGGGCCCAGGGAGGGGGGGCAGGTGGCAGGAGCCCCAGGCCAGGACGCCAGGAGGCCCACTGAGCCTGTCCACTACTGTCCCCAAGTTCCCTCCACCGTGTTCCCCAAACAGACGAGGCCTCCTGACCCTGCCCTTCCCACTTGTCCCCTGGTCTGCCCCAGCCGCCCCGACTGTTGGTTAGCGCCCTCCCCGCCCTCAGCTTCCGCACTGTGTCCCTGAGGCTGGTGTTGGTGGCTGGGGGAGTGGGGATCTGAGTTTTCCTGTGTTCTCAGCACTGAGCTCGGGACCCCGGCAACCCTCGAGCAGGCGTGAATGGGACTGAGGGACCAGCTCCCCAGGGAGCCCCGGTTCTCCTGTTACTCCAGATTCCCACAGGTCAGCGAGTTCTTGCCTACGCAGGCCCAGAGTCTGCTCCCAGACTCTGACGTGCACTTTCCACAAGTCATGGCCAAAGTTATTTATTGATTAAGAACGTGATTAGAAGTCCCTGTGGGGCCCGTTTCACCTCTGCGCTAGAGAAAGGACCTCCCAGGGGGCCCTTCTTGATTTCTCATTCTCGCACTTGGGAGGTACCAGGTCCGTGGCCTGGCCGGGGAGGGGCGCCGCAGGAGGGCCAGGTGGGGGCTCGGGGGAGGCCCCAGGGAGCTCACAATCCACCCAGGGAGTGCGGACACCCACGAAGGTTGTCCCAAGGCAGCCCCAGCTGGCAGACTGGAGCCAGAGCCCAGCTCTGCCCTCACGGGCTGTGTGGTCTTCGAAAAGTGACCTCCTGTCTCTGGGCCTCAGTTTCCTCATCCATAAGAGGGAGCTACAACAGAGCTGACCCGGCGGGGTGGCTGCGAGCAAGGCCGGCATCTGGCAAAGATGACTTCCCAGTTCCTCCTGGGGATGCAGCCCCACCCCACCTCCCTCCCCCTCCACCCCCTTACCCTCCCACTTGCCTCCAGACACTGGCCAGGCCCGGCTGCTGCTGGCTGGATGCCCCGTGGGTCATGGTGTCACAGGAATCTGTGGGTGAGGAGTGAGGGGACCCTGATGGGGGTCCAGGGGACAAAGGGCCCCCTGGCTCCCCTTTGGTCAGCAGCATGGAGCCAGGAGCACAGCCCCTTCCCCTGGGGGCTCGGGGACACCCCCATCCCCCGTTCCCTGGGCGTCTCTGGAAGGTGCTGGCACGGAGAGGTCTCCCCTGGGCAGGGCTGCTGCCTGAGGAAGACTTTCAGGCAAAAAGCCTGAAAATACTTTCCTTTGGCCCTGGGTGGGGGTAGGGGACTTTGGGGGCGGGGGGCGCGGTGGGGAGGCTCCAATGTCACGGGACGGGACGCAAGCCCAAGGCTGCTGCTTTCTCTTCCTCCTTCTATCTGGACCTAGAACAGCCTGTGGTTACTGTCGATCCACGCGTCCTCTGGAGACTTCTGGTCCTAGAAAGACAGGCCGCATCTCTTGGGGGCTGCTGGGCATTTTGTAAAACGGGATTTTCACCCCAGTGACTGCAGGGAGGGTCTCCACTTCTGAACGAGCCGTGTTCCAGAGAAGAATCTTTCCACTCAGAAACCCTATCATAAATGATGCCAGGGCTTCTGGGAACCAGAGCCGGAAAGCGGCTCAACTCAGTCGTGGCTGAAAATCTGTACACGTGAAATGAAAACAGTAGAAATCGATACTGGTGGTACTACCAGTAATTTTTTAACAGAAAAATAAATGGTCTTATTTATCTGCCCGTTGTCACCAGACAGCAAAGGTAGTTTCAGGAAAGGGTGGGGAGGAGGAAGGCCTTCCAGGTCCTGCTCACCCGGTCCCCCTCGCAGAGCTTGGGACCTAGCGCCCCAGTCCCTCTGGCTGGGTCATTCTCTCCTACTCCTAGAAGCTTCTCACTGAGCCTTTGTGAATGCCCTGGCCTTGGCGTCCGTGGCAGGCTCAGCCTGGTCTGGGCTTGTGTCCTTACACTGGGTTCCTACAGGTTTGTGACTCAGGTGTGTGGGAGTCAGGCTCCGCCCTAGATGGAGGGCAGCGTCCCCAAGAGGTTTGTTGAATGAATGATAGAGGGATTCAACGTTTCTGGTGGGTCTTTGGAGGTACTTCTAGACTCCTCTAAGAATTAGAGGGGCTGGCCTGGGTTCTTTGCTGTCTCTGGAACCAGGGCCTTCTGCCTGTGACCCAGGTCTCCCCAGGCATGGGGTATTTAGGAAAAAAAAGGCCTAGCTTTTACACCGAAGGGAAGTGGGAGAAAAAGAACTTTCTGGGCAGAGGGGAGAGGGAGAGCAGGAGAGAAGCTCTCCTGAGGAATCAAGCCAAGCTGATGGGGGAATTCCCGGAGATTCCCCTGCCCCTGCCAGCCCCCTGTCCCCAACTCTGAAGCCTTAACAGGGGTCAGCTCCTAGACAAAAGTCCACTGGGGACCGCCTCTCCTGTCCCTCCTCCTGTTCCCACTCCCCACCCTTCCCAAGTGTCTCCCACTGCCCCTCCCAGACCTGTCACCCTCCACAGATGTCCTCATGGCTAACCACACACCCTGCGCGTCCGCACCCCACGCTGGACCCATGTTGCTCTCTGCCCATCCCCCAAGCCCCACACAGAGACCAGCACGAGAAAGAGGCTCAATAAGAGTTGAAGGCAGAACAGCTATTTTCTTTTCTTTCTTTCTTTTTTTTTTTTTAAGATTTTATTTATTTATTGAACAGAGATCACAAGTAGGCAGAGAGGCAGGCAGAGAGAGAGAAAGAGAGAGGAGGAAGCAGGCTCCCTTGCGGGGCTTGATCCCAGGACCCTGGGATCATGACCCGAGCTGAAGGCAGAGGCTTTAACCCACTGAGCCATCCAGGTGCCCCAGAACAGCTACTTTCAACTCACATCTTATTCTTTGCAAACTCTTTCCCTCCTGTCACTCCCAACCACTTTTCATCAAATCCATGGTGGCGGAGGAAACGGTCCCTATTGGCTTAGAAGGTAAGGGGGCGGGGCACGGTGAGGCGCTTGCTCTCTATTCCCTGGACACCTGCTGGCCTTCCAAGGGAGGGGGAAGGGCAGTGGGAAGGAGGGAGGATCAAATCTCTTTGAAGGGCTCCTCCGGGCCCCTTCCAAGCAGGCCTCCTGGAAGGCGGCCACCGCCCTGCCCACAGCCCCTTGGGAATGTGACTTGAAAGTGCTTCGGGCAGTTTCTCCAGTGTGAGAACTACGGGATGTTAAAATTCAGATGCCCTGGGCTCTCAGAGCTAGATCTCTGGGGTGGGGCCAGAAATCCGCATAATTACCAGCGGCCACACACAGCCCTCTGCCCACAGGACACTGAGGCCCTCTGGCTCATAAAACCACAGAACTGTGTGGGGTGACAATGCATGAATTAGCCTCAGGGGAGGCTAATTGTTTCCTTAATTGGCTGAACTCACTGTGGGAGCCCTGCTCAGAAAGTCTCCAGTTGTCACCGCAAAACCGTGGAACTGGTTTGCTTGGTGGCCAATGACTGGCTCCGATGGCTTCCCCCAAGCAGATTTCATAAAGTGTTTCCAGCAAAGCAGCTTGTTAGAACCCAGGGGGGCAAGCTCTAAAGGACGCTCCGGTCCCTGGGAAGGGCATTGCAGAGAGAGAGCCAGCGTGCCCAGCACTCCGTTCCCACAGGCTCCCTGCACCCCGCCCCCGGCCCCGCTTGCCCCGAAAACCCCCCTTCCCCCGCCCTGCTCCGGCCACTCCATCAAGCTGCTTCTCGAGCCCCCCACCGAGCTTGCTGGGTGGCAGCTTCTGGCAGAGGGAAAAGAAGTGACCGGGAGAGGCACTTCGGGTGAGCCTTCCCCTGTTTGCCACCAGGTGGCGCCATTAGCACAGGACAACACGGGGCTGTCCCGTGGGGCCAGTGGGGACCGGGGTGGTACCATTAGTTCAAGACCAAGGCCTTCGGTCCACCTGAGGACCTCCAGGGAGGCCCTCCCCCGAGCCACCTGCTCAGTGCTTATCTCTCCCAGGGACACGGTTGTACCAGGATGCTGAGCCTAACAGGGCCTCGGCACACAGCAAACATGGAGAAATACTGAAAAATGATGCCGTCTTTGTTTGTTTGTTTTTTATCTTCTCCCAGATCTTAAGGATTACTCTCCGTGTGGCAGGGGTTGAGGAGGAAGCACTGTCTCCTTGCTGCCTTCCCGCAACAGAACTAGCCGGGAGAGTCTTGTCTCATTCTGGCCATGTGTCCATCAGGAAAACGCTGGTCTCTGCCCCCAGGTACGCCCCTCATCCCCTCTGTGACCCTGAGCAGGTCATTTGCCCGATTTTTCCTCTTTCACGAATTCTGGACGATGAGGGTTATAATACCAGCCCTGCCGGGAGAAGCAAGTGAATTTTGCAAGAGAACATAATGATTAAAAGCACAGTCACGGGAGCTCACGTCCTTGAGCCTCTGCCTACTTGCTGTGTGGCCTTGGGCAAGTGGCTTGCACTCTCTGATCTTCAGTTTCTTCATCTGTAAAATAGGGGCACTAATAATAGTATCTACATGAGGTTTCCGTGAGGCCTGAAGTAGTCAATACATGAAAAGCCTTTAGAACCATGTCTGGCACGAAACAAATACAAACAAAACAGGCAAAAATACTGGCTTGAACAGGGACGGCAGTCTGGACGTGGGCAGCCTACAGGGAGAAGGGCCTCCAGGTGGGTTTGCTCACCTCCACGGACAGCGAGCTCATTTTCCCGGAGAAAGGAGCCCGGTCTACTGTGCGCCGGCCCAGCTCGCGATCAGAAGGGTCCCCTTCAACGGAGTGCTAGCTGGTTCTCAGGCTGGGTCGCGCCCCTGACTTAGTGGTCAGGTCCCCCCATCCCACCCCCACCCACCCCGCGTAGGCTCCCTGCTCCCAGGGGTGGTGCTAGGAGAGAAGGGAGGCTGCCCTCCCCAGCAGCCCTCTCCAGTGCGGGGAGGTAGGGGGCTCGATGGAGCCAACGCTCTCCATCTTGAACACCAGGCCAGAGCAGAGGGTTGTTTTGCGGGGGGGCCCTCCAACTAGTGGGGTTCCCCTGGTTCTGGAGTCTGTGGGCAGAAAGGAAATGACGTCCTGCATCTGGGAAGGGGAACACAGGGAAGACACGCAGCTCCCGAGCTCGGGAACCAAAGCCGCCAGGCCAGGGGCCTCATGGTCGCCTGCTTGCTCACCTTTGCTCACTCAGGGAAGTCAGAAATCCCATCTGGGGTTTCTGTTTTCTTCTCTAGATGGGGAGCAACCCGATTTATGTTCTGTGCTTCCATTGCCCAGTACACAGGAGGCACTTAATAAGTGCGCCTAGGAACTAAACTGAGAACAGAGACCAGTCATCTGGGTCCACTTTGGAAAGCTGCAGTCTTCGTGTGGGTAAGGCACCTCTGGACTGCCGGAGAGGTCTGCGCTCTCTCGTTTCCTCCTCCTTCAGGGCTGCCCCCTCCTCCATGAAGCCCTCCTTGGCACTCCGTCCTTCCTTCACCCTGACTAAATGCCTTCTTCCTGTGCTCCGCTCATTTTTTTTAAAGATTTTATTTATTTATTTGACAGATAGATCACAAGTAGGCAGAGGCAGGCAGAGAGAGGGGGCAGCAGGTTTCCTGCTTACCCCCCCCCCCACTGCTGAACAAAGAGCCTGATTCGGGGTTCGATCCCAGGACCCTGGGATCATGACCCGAGCCGAAGGCAGAGGCTTTAACCCACTGAGCCACCCAGGCGCCCCTCTGTGCTCCACTCTTGACTCTGTCCACACTGCTGCTATTTAGGCAGGCTGGAAGAGTGAATGGGACCCCAGAGCCTGGGGTTATCCTCAGTCACTTCCTCTAGACACACTTCTTAGCTTTGTGACTATAGGCAAATTAAAAAAAAAAAAAAAAAATAAAGCTTATTTATTTGAAAGAGAGAGAGAGAGCATACATGGGAGGGACAGAGGGAGAGAGAGAGGGTCTTAAGCAGGCTCGGCGCCCAGCACGGAGCCTGACACGGGGCTTGATCTCACGACCCTGAGATCATGACCTGAGCTGAAACCAAGAGTCAGAAGCTTAACCAACTACACCACCCAGGTGTCCCATGCAAATCTTATTTTAACCTCCCTGTGCCTCGCTGTCCTCATCTGTAAAATGGAATTGGTTTTGTACCTACCTATGGGATTGCAGTGAGGATTAAGCTGATTTGTAGATTCAGAGTGTCTTGGCGTTTAGTAACCGCTCAGAACTATGTTACTGCCTCGTTGCGCTGGGATGGTTGCTCCTCACCCACGTGTGGGGCCCTCGAAGCTTGGGTCTCTCACTTCTGCATCCTCCCGCTGTGGCCAGTGCTCATGGTGGGAGGCGCTCAGCCAAATGCGAGGGGACCGTGGATGGACGCTCAGACCGATGCCTGCACAAGCAGGAGCACTGAAGTGTGCCGGCCCGTAGGGTCTTTACCCGCAAACTCAGCTGGGGAGACCTGGCCCGCGGCTACCTGCTGGGGGTGCCCCCAGAACCCACGTCCTCTGCCCCTCCCATCCCTGCTTACCCGAAAGCCCCACCAGGAGCGCTGGGGAGGAAAAGTCATCACATCCAAGTCCAGCGGCTTCTCTGCTCGGGGACCACGGCGGGGAGAACAGGTGGAAAGCGTTCATGAAAATGAGGTTTCTCGATGTGCTGTGGTTTCATTTCCATCACCTGGCTCTTGAAGGCCCGACAGGCCAGCCCGGCACCCCCCGACCCCTGGCTCCCTGCCCAAGGCGCATCCCTGCCTTTCGCTGGGGACAGTCATCCCACGGCAGCCGGTTGGGATCCTGCCCTGTGCCAGGCTCCTCAGTAGGCACCACCTTTACAGCAAGCCTGGGAGGAAGGCACTTGACCCTGCCTTCTGCTCATCCAGCCAGCCGGCCATTCATACACCGATATTTACTGAGTACATACGAGGTGCCTGCATTGGGCCGAGTCCCAGGGGTGTCAGAGGCAAAGGGGACAGAGGTGGCCCCAGACGGGCCAGAGATCATACGCCAGACCCAGCCCCTGAAGCTGCACGGCATCCAGGGCTCCACAGTGCAGACCGTGGGCTGCCCTGGGGTGCAGATCATGGGCTGCCCTGGGGTGCAGATCTGGGCTGCCCTGGGGAGCATATCATGGGCTGCCCTCTTTGGGGGCTGAGGGCTTTGCCTGTGGAGGGGGAAAAGTGGCACATGCCCGGCCAGAAGCGGGGGCAGAGCCCGTGTCCGAGTTCTGAGGAGTCTTGGTGCTCAGCCTCAGTGCCAAGCCACAGAGACTCCTAGAGGCACAAACCGATCCCTTCAGAACGCTCCCTCCGCACACAGAGACATTAACGTGACGTCTATCACCATGGCATGGAGGTGCTTAGACAACCTGCTCCCCCCGGAGGTCGGAAACAGCGTGAAGCAGATTATCTGTGTCTCAGTGTGACATATGCGATCGTGTATCACTGACGGATCAACAGTCAGTAGCGCCGGGGTCCCCGCGGCCCCCCAGCCGGCGGGACTGGGCTGGCGTCCATGGGTCTTCCTCACCTTGCCACCCTCCTAGGGCTGCTGGGGTCGGGGAAACATCTCTGGCTTTCATGGTGCGTGTGCAAAGCTTTTGGAGGGAGAACCAAAGCTGGGCCCTGCCGCTGGGGATTGCTTGGGGCAGGCTTCGCACAGCTGGATGTTGAATTCTGGCCCCACGGAACTGCCCCGATCTCCAGCGAGGTGCTCTGCTCTTTCTCTTCTGTAAAATTGGAAGAATCACATTTGTCTTGAGGGTTAACGGGCACTCATGGGGAAAGGAGAAGCGCTCATGTGCGCAGAAGCTCGACCGCGTTTCTCCTAGCCTCCTCTGCCTCGGGCTGGGTCCTCCCCTCCAGCCCCAGACCCCTGCCTTCTGCCTCCCAGAGCCTGCGGGCAAACATCTACCCCCTACCTCGCCCGGCTCAGGCCCAGGGCTGGGCTCCACAAGGCCAAGGGCAAAACTGGAGGCTGCTGGGGAAGGAGGGGGTCAGGAGGCCAATAATTAAGGTGCCTGCTGGTGGGGGAGGGGTGCGCTCAGGCAGAGGGAAGCTTGGGGGGGAAGGACATTGCAGGGGAGTCAGAGAGGAGGCCACCCCTGGGCCTCTGCGCTGGGTCAGTGGTGGCCCCCGCTGCGCTGATGACCGTCAGCTGATTTCCTGGCACCAGTCAGGGCTGTGAACATGGGCTCCTGCCCTCACCCTAGCTGCCTGCCCCTTCTCCATCACGCCCCCAGCCGATACCCCAACGCCCACCGCCCCCCCGAAACCCTGCGCTGGGATGAGCACACGAATCCACAGGCCCCTGGACAATTTCTGGCAGGAAATCTGTGAACACAGTTTTAAAAGTTTCAGCTGTGAGCAGCTAAACCAAGCCCCTGAGCTCCTCGTGGCAGTCCTGCGTCCCCTCTGTCGCCAGGTGTCTGCGGATGGGCCACCAGCTCGAAGGGGACCGAGGAAGGGAGCAGCTCCCCGAGGCAGAGGGGCGCGCGCACCAGATTCCTCGCCCCCGAGCCGTGCCCACTCCTAGCTCCGAAAGTCCACGTTATGAAGGGGACCCAACCCAGTGAGGCCCCGAGGAAGCAGAAGCTTGGCTAGGGAGGAGCTTTATGGGGACTCAAAGGGGAACTGTGGGGCCGGCAGGCCATCCCCTCCAGTGAACTTGAGACGAAAGAGGAAGACCGAGCAGGAGGCCCCGATGGAGCGCCGGCCTCCGTGGCGGCGGGCCCCGCCGGACCTGCTCTCGGGCCCCTGGCTCCTGGCCTTGCTCCTGTTTCCCTGGACCCTGCGGCTCACAGGTACGCTGCCTGCCTCCTTCCCACGAGCCCTCTGGCCGGCACATCACAGCCGCTTTCATCTGCCCGTGCGGCTCATTCCTGGGGACCTGTCTCAGGAGATTTGCTGGTTGCGTTTGAACGTTGGAACGTTGCAGACTTCACAGGGAATGCCTTCGGGGATCCAGGAGATGGTTCGCTAATGCCCCCCTCCCCGGCGAGTTAGCAGCCTTCCTCCCCCAGCCTGACCCCTGGCCCTCAGACAGGGTGGGTGGGCGTTGCTGCGGCCAAGGGTGTCAGCGCAGGTGTGGGGTCGGTGGGGAGGGACAGCCCTCCCCCAGCCTCGGCCTCGCTCCCTGTGTTATCCCGGGAGACCAGGGACGCTGTGCCCGGGGACGCCAAATGGTCCCTCTCTCCAGAAAGGGGAGCGCGCCCCACTTCCTGACCTACAACCAGGGGCCGCCTCGTGTTCTTTCGCAACAGGAGCTGATGCCATTCCCGGGGCCAACGCCGTGCCCCCTTTCCTGGTCCCAGGTCCCCTCAGAAACAGGGCGGCCTGGATCCAAGCCAGGCCCGGGGGTGCGTGGCCTTGGAGCACCTTTACCCAGACGAGGACTGTCTCTCCGGGGCTGCCCACGCGGGGGTCCCTCCAGCTCAGTCTCTCCCAGGGCTGCCCTGGCAAACTCTCGGATTCCCAGGGTCCCCCCCCCCACCCCCTGTGCAGCCTGGGTGCTTGGTTTCCTGCATTCACCCAGACTTTCCTGAGGCTTCCGGGGGCTGCCTCCAACTTCTGCTTCATGCGCTGCCTTTCATTTATGCCGTAAACAACAACAGCTCTTCTTACTCTCGTGAATGAGCCTCTTTGAGCACTTGCTCTGGGCTTTACTTTCCCAGTTCGGCCCCCCCTCCCGCCACCCCTGGGGTGCCGTCACGGCCGGCACCGCTTAAGGACAGGGAAACGGAGCCCCAGGGAGGCCAGGTAGCTTGCCCAAGACCTAGAGGGTGAGTGGAGGTCAGGTTTAGACCCAAGTCAGCCGGATCCCTAAGCCAGGACCCTTGGGTTTCCTCTCAGTCTTTCTTTCTTATAAGATTTTATTTATTTTTGAGAGAGAGAGACAGCAAGTGCATGCATGAGTGGGGGAGGGGCAGAGGGAGAAGCAGGCTCCCCCACTGAGCAGGGAGGCAGAGGCGGGACTCGATCCCAGGACCCAGAGATCATGACCTGAGCCGAAGGCAGAGGCTTAACCCACTGAGCCACCCAGGCCCCCACCTCTCAGCTCTCTCTGAAAGGACATTCCTCATAGAAAAATGTCACCGTCCTGCCCCCAGGAGGCAAGAGCTGACTGGGTACCTACAGCGGGCTTCCTGGGCTGGGCCCCTTGTGACGTCATGTGCTTTCTCCTCGCACACCTTACAGTGTCCCTCCTGCACCCTCCCCCCACCCCCTCCAGGCGGCCGGTTCAGAGATGGCCCCAAGGAAATGCAGCTTGTTGGTGGCAATGCGTCAACTCGGTCATGTCTAACTGAATTTCCCTCGAATTCCCATCATTTCTCCTTGTGCGGGCCTCCTCCCCAGAAGGGACCCAGCACACCTGGGTAACAGTGGGTGACACTTTGCGGGATGCCGCGGTGAGAAGCACTTTTGTAACCGTCTGAACTGTAAACACACGGCAGATTTTTTTTTTCCTCGGGATTGCAGCAAAGTTTGTACAAAAGAGAAACTCTGCTCTTTCACAAGAGGTGACAAAGCCTTGTGGTCCCCTAGAACGTCTCAGAGCAGCAGACAGCAACGTCACTCCTTGTCCCGCCCTGGCTCACTCTCTCCAACTGTCCCCTAAGCCTAGGGAGAGCAGGCCCATCCCTGAGCCACGGGGTGGTGCAGGATTGAGGACATACACCAGGGCGTTCAGGCTGACTTTCCATCTGAGCTCTGTGATTCACCCCAAGTCCCTGGGCAGGTTCCTAATGTCTCTGTGCCACAATTGTCTCATCTGATAAATGGGCACAATAGCAGTTCCTGCCTGGCGTTGGGCCCGGAGACGGAGTGGTTGGGGCTCAGAGAACGTCAGCCACCTGTCGGTCTAACAGAACCAATGGAAATCCAAGAGTCAGTTGGCCAGTTGGGTATCTTAGCGAGCCCACGGGCTCCTTGGGCTCTCTCTGACCTTGCCGGTGGCCTCTGGCTCATTATGCGTTTAGTGTCTCAGGACCTCCCTTGCTCCCAGCCCTTCTCCTCCTTTCCTGAGCTGGGACTCGAGCCCGAGTCCTACCCTCCTCCAGTCTTTTGAGCTCTCTGCAAATTCTACTTTTCTCGAAGGGTCTGGCAGCCACTTGTGGGCTCCTGGGCAGCTGCTCTCCCCCAGGGCTGAGGCATGCAAACCTGAGATTCAGCTGTCCTGGGAGCAGCTGCACGTCGGCTCCCCACTTCCAGCGCCTTCAGTCACCTGCAAGGGCTCTGGGGCCAGGCAGAGCCCAGGTTCAAGTCCTACCTTCTTCCACTGACTGCTGCATGACCTTGGAGCAGTTACTTAACCTTTCTGAGCCTCTGTGCTCCCAACAAATGTCAGTCCCCTCACTCTTCTCGGCCTTTTCAGAACTCTGGGCTGTATTTATTTCTCCAGTGCCCATGAGGAGGACCTGTTCTGGGCACTGGCTGGTTGGGGGGCGACTAGAGGTGAACCATCCCTACTCTCAGCCCGATGGAAACACTGAGGCTTGCCCAGAGAACATGACAGAAATGACCCAAGGAGAGAGTTGCCAATGCAGGTTTCTCCCCTCCCCCCTTGCTCTGGACTCAGGTGTCACCGCTCCTTTGTTGTCCAAAAGATGTTCGGGAGCCTCCCGCCTTCTTTCCCGCAGCTCGGAGCCTCTGTCGGGATTGGCCTCTGCTTTTCATCTTTGTCTAATCCCAATACAGAGCTCCGGAGGCAGGCGGAGAGAAGCACCTCGCCGCTGGAGGTGGGGCAGGGGGAGTGTTGGCGGGGGCAAGGGAGCGGAGAGGGGGAGGAGGCCGAGCAGGTGCGTGGGTGGCACGCACAGCGGGAATAAAGACTGGATGGCCAGAAGGCAGAGCCAGGGGGCGGGGAGGGGGAGAGGTTCAGTCTGACTGGAGAGGGGGGTCTCTCGGTGGAGCAGTGGGATAGGAATCCCACTGGGCTGTGTTCCAGGTAGACTGTAAACGCCTCTCAGGTCGGGGTTCAGATGCTCTTCTAGTTGGCCCTATTATCATTGCTTTCTCTTTTTAAGTCGTGAGCTCTAATACCTGTGCAGAGCAGCACAATAAACATCATAAAACAAAGTCCCGTGGGGCCAGCTTCTGCAGTCCCTGGTCCCCCCCCCGGCCACCACCTAGACACCCCTCTCGCCCGTCCTGACTCTGGGGGCAATTGCTTCCCGGCATCTCTTTATAGTTTTAATGCTCAGTGTGTGTCCCTGAATGATGCGGATTCATGTTCCCTGTCCTTGAACTTTGTATAATCACAGTGAGGCTGTGTATTCTCTCACGACCTGCTTCTTTCACTCCGTTGTGTTTTGCAAGATCTGTCCAGTTGCCGGTGTGGCTACAGTCTGTGCGTTTTCATTGCTAAAGAGCAGGGGTCGTAAACAGCGGCCCCAGGGCAGGGGTGGCGGAGTGGGGGGAAGGCTCAGTCCAGTCCCGCTGCCTTTCGGTAAGGCCTAGGAGGTAGGAGTGGTTTTTCTCCCATGTTTTTAATGGTTGGAAGAAAATCAAGAGAAGGATATTTCACGGCACGTGACAGTGATACAAGATTCACATTTCAGCGCCCACAGATAAAGTTTTATTGGAACACAGCCACGCTCATTCATTTGTGGGCGATCTAGGAGGCTGTCACCCTCCATCGGCAGAGTTGAGCATTGGGACAGAGACCCCATGGCCCCCAAAGCGGAAAATATTCACCCTCCGGCCCTTCACAGAGCATGTTGGTCAAGTCCCGCTGTCGAGTGTCCCACTGAAGGAATATATTGCAATTTCTTTCTCTATGATGGACGTTTCAGGCCTTGCTGTCTGTGGCTGTGAGCACTCCGGTGCGGCCTCCAGGCCCACGTGTGTTCCGGGCCTCTGGGAGCGCAGGTTTCCGTGGAGGCTGCTTCTTCCCCAGCTGTCTGCCTCCCTTAGGGGGACTGTGAGCTTCGGGGGGCAGGAAACGCGTGCACTTTCTTGGTTCAAATCCTCGACACCTTAGCACAGAGCCTGGCACCCAAAGGATGCCCGGCAGACTCCAAAGACAGCGGCCAGGATTGAGCTCCTCAGCCCAGGAGGAGTTCCAAGAGGGCCGGGTGGAGATGTGCCGCCGCAGGGAGAGGCACGCGGGTCCAGGCCTGCGAGGTGGGTCCGCCTGGCAGGGCGGGGGCCCGGCCTTCGGATCTTCTCGGCACAGGCAGAGCAGCGAGACCCTCGTGTCTTGGGGACGAGCGTATGGATACGGGAATGCCGCGTCCCCATGGGCCCTGACATAGGAGAGCGGACCCTTGTTGTGGATCTAGGGGCCGTGGTCCGAGGACCGGCCTAGGGCACTGGAGTGGGGTCTGGAAACCGAGGAAGGGAAGGGGGGAACCTGAGGCTGGAGAGGGGGAGGGGGAGGGATTGGGTGTGAAGTTGGCGGGAGGAGCTCCTGGTCCCCTGGGGAGGACAGTGTGGCCGGCCTGGGAGCTTCGGGAGACACAGCCGAGTCACCCCAGCACTCCGCCCCCACTTCCCTGTTGGGATCCTCGGCGCCCTCTGATGCAGGCCCCTTGCCAACGGGAACAAGAAGGCACATCCAGGACCACCGGTGGCCCTGGGACCTGGCCCGTGGGACCCCTCCGGGAGGGCTTCAACCATGGGGTTGGGGTGCCTGTAAGGGAAGGTGTGGTGAAGCCGGGTTGTTTCCGCGCCCCCCGCGCCCCCCGCCCCCGCCAGGACTGCATGGACTGTGGGGGAAGAAGGTGATGTCAGAAGCCAGATCCGTGCTCACCCGCGGTGGGCTGGGGGAGGGGGGCCGCGCGGGCACAACCCCAGGCAAGGCAAGCCAGCTTCTCAGTCAGCAGAGGACCTCCCGGCAGCGCAGGCTCTGTGGCCGTATTTCTGAAGGCCATTTGACAACCTATAGCAAAAATTAAAGATTTAAAAGGATCCCCACCCTTTGAAGATTTATGAATTTCTGAGAGAGAGAGAGAGAGAGAGAGCGCGAGCGAGCGCACCCTCCAGCAGGGGAAGAGGCAGAGAGAGAGAGGGAGAGAGAGGATCTCAAGCAGACCCCTGACCTGGGGGCTCACTGTCACCACCCTGAGATCATGACCTGAGCCAAAATCAAGAGTCGGATGCTGACCCACCTGAGCCACCCGGTGCCCTCTGGGTACATCCCCTTTGAACCACTAACTCCCCTTTTCGGGACCAGACAACCTTTATATACAAGACCGATCCCTCAAGGGTCCGTGGAGCACAGCCGCAGACTCCCAGGGCCACCAGCTGGCCCCTCACCACAGTGGGTTTAGACAAGACCCTCTCCCACCCCCTGGCCCTGAGCTACCCTTGGCTCTCGGCTCCTGCCCCCCAAACCCACTTTCCAGCCCTGCTGGATGACGGCCTGCCCGGAAGCCTTTGCTCCCGATGCCCCCTTTTCCTGGAAGGGGTCGTTGCACTTGCCCACCTGGTGACTCCAACCTGTTGCTCAAGGTCAAACTTGGCGACCTTCTCTGTGGTGCCCACTCTGGTCCACTCTCCCCCGCCCCCCCACAAACCCAATGGCCAGCCCTGCCCCACCAAGGTGTTCCCCTGTGGTTCTGCTCAGGAACTCAGAGGCATGAAGGACACGACAGAGCTCCCCTGGGCAGCCGGGGGTCCCAACAGCACCAGGGAACAGGTCCCCAACCTACAGAGGCGGGCTCCGTGCGAAAAGCCAGAGAAAGGGCCAGGAGAGAGGGTGCTGGCTGGGGAGCTCTCCGGGGAGGAGGAAAGGTCAGAGAGGAAGACATTTGCAAGTGAGGATCAAGGCCAGAAGCAGTGGGAGCCACAGCCTTGGCTCTAAGACCTTGGCTGACCTCCGCTTGCCACGGGAGCGGAAGAGGCTGACAGGGGCAGGGACAGGGCTGGCAGCGCAGAGGCTGGGGAAGGAGAGGCTGCGCAGCTTGGAGGTCGGTGAGTGATTTCGCGCCCGGAGGGCACCGGATCTTTGGGGAGATAGAGATTTAAGAGAAGTCAGGATAAAAGTGATCTGGCGAAGGCGTCTATAGGAAGGAGTTTGCGTGTTGACAGCCAGAAGCATTTATGTTTTAGAAGGAGCCTGGAGGGGGAGGGGTCCCAAGCCGTAAGAATGAATCACTAATGTGAGGGTTTTCGGCAGCTGGAGAAGATGGGAACTCTGTAGTGTTTCTCTTCTTATCTTTCTTTCCTTCTTTTTTTAGATCGGGGAGGGGCAGAGGGAGAGGGAGAGAATCTTAAGCAGGCTCCATGCCCGGCAAGGAGCCCGACACCGAGCTTAATCTCAGAGCCCTGAGATCATGACCTGAGCCGAAATCAAGAGTTGGACCCTTAACCAGCTGAGCCACCCAGATGCCCCTCTCTTGGTCTTTCTAGCACAGAATGTGATCCTGTCCATCCCAGATCTAGAAGCCTCAGAAGCTCCCCCTGGGTTTCCAGGACAACCCTTGCCCTGCACCGTCTCCCTCCCACCTCCCTGAGCCGCCCCCCCCCAACCCTTATGCCTCCACAGCTCCTTTTGAGTCCCGCAGCTACCAATGATGACTTCTAGAAGCTTCATCCAAGAGCTTTTTGTACGTCACCCGCCCCCATCTCTGCTCCCCTCCCCCACCTGGCTGCCTCCCACTCTTCCTTCAAAGCCCAGCCTGGCAACGGGATTGGATGTCCACAGCCGTGATGTCAGGGTGGCAGAACTGTGGGCAAGTTCAACGTTCTTGATCCTTCGCTGTGGTGTTTAGAACTCCTACGGCACTCACTCACGTTTCCTTTTTGTAAGGGGGGGGAGGGGCTGAAGAATTATAATTAAAAAAAACAAAGATCCAGGAGTTGCCCCTCCTGGATTCCTCCACTCCTCCCCGCAGGGCTGGGTCCCCTGCTCTGGGTTTCGGCAGGCTCTGGGACTTCCCTTTATCTTCCCACGTTCCGACTTCATCAGCGAGCTCTGCCCAGTGGCAGGGCCCAGCCCGCCCTGGCAGGACTTCGGGAGGGTGCCCCCTGCAAGGGGGGGTGCCCTGGTGGGGTCTCCCCCCTCGCTCCATGTTGTCCTACACCCATCCAGGGACAAGAACCAGAACCCCCATTCTCCCTCTTTGGTCCTATCTCCATCTCCACCCCAACCCGACGTCCTTCTTTGAGGGCAGAGGACAGTATGCAGGGAGAAACTGAGTCTCCAGCTGTCCTAGGCGGCACCCTCAAAGTTGGAGAAACTTGCCTTTTTCAACCTGAAGGAGAGGTGATTGTTATACAAATGCTTGTGAATACCCACAAAGCCTCTGCGTTTCTGGGACCAGACAGTCGACCTTCTGCACTCGGTTTGTGTCCCCGCATGGTCATGGTGCTCCCGGGGTCTAGAGTCTGGAGGCTTTAGAACAGAACGCAGGCAGGGCGGTGGAAATGGCCCCCGAGGCCAGCCACATCCGTCTGTATCTCTGTAATTCAGAGGTGTTGAAAGATGTGACAGCCGGTCTGATGGCAGTGTTCCGAGGGCACCAGCGCTAAAAGCTTCAGAGTACACACTCTCTGTTCAAAGGTTGCCTTCCAAGGCCTGCTACACGCCTCTCCCTAATCAGCCACTTGGCCACGCGCCGTTGTTTGATGCGCAGGTCCTGAAGGACTCCCCCGTTTTTCAGTGGTGTCCTGGGATTCGTGCTCAGGCAAATGGCTGGAGCCCTGTGATAAAGCCAGCAGCCCCATGTCTGTGGCTTCCCAGCAACCCTTCACATGGGCCTTAAAGGAATTAAAAAAAAAAAAAAAAAATGGCATGGCTCTGAGAGACGCCAGAATTAAATTAGAGGGTGAAACTCCATGCCTAAAATAAAGACCGTGGGAACTGCTTTCTTCTGTAGCTGGAGAATCAAAGTACTTTCCTTTAAAATCGACCGAAGTGGGGATGGATACCTTTGATCAGCACGTCTGGATCCTCACCCCCTTGACTGCCGAGGCTGGGGGCCACGGAAGGGATCGAGTTCCAGGCAGAGTGGACAGCTGGGGCAAGGCCTGGGCCAGGGGGGCCAGAGGGGCTGCGAGGGGGCGGGGCAGCTGGGGAGAGCGGGCAGGGAGTGCCCGATGCCAGGGCTGGGGGCGTGTCATCGCTGCAGTGAAGGACGGACGCTGGCTGGCCCTTTGGGCACTTGGTTGGTGCTGACACGGGACCGTCTGTACACGGTTTGTGGGACCACATGCTTCTGCTCTGGGAGCTGCAGATCTTGAGCTGGATAACAGTAGCTGTCCCTATAAAGCGGCAGGGTCTGTTCTGGTGAGGAGCTTTGTCCTCGTATCCTGCCAGACGACATGTCTATTAGATGACCCAAATCTAGAAAAATGGCCTCTGAATTTGTAGCTCCCTTTAAAGGGGTGCAGCTCGGGGTACCTGGGGGGCTCCGTGGTTAAGCGTCTGCCTTCAGCTCAGGTCATGATCCCAGGATCCTGGGATCCAGCCCCGCATTGGGCTCCCTGCTCAGCCCCTTGCCTGCTTCTCCCTCTCCCTCTCCCTGTGGCTCCCCTGCTTGTGCTCTCTGTCTCTCTCGGTCTCATAAATAAATGAAATCTTAAAAAAAATAAAGGGGTGCAATCCTTTCATTTGAGAGATGTTTTCTTTGTCTTGCTCCCAGATTTTAAAATTGTGGCATAGGGCAGTGATGAAGAGTTTGGAGTTAAGGACCCAAAGAGACCCCGCTTACAATCCCATGCCCGCCCCTGACTAGCTGTGCTTCTCGGCAAACCTCTTCCTCTCTCAGAGCTTCGGGTTTGTCCTCTGCAAAAGGGGAGTGTGCCCCCTGGCCCCCGCCCCGCAGTAACAGTAACGCGTTGTCATCACACAGCTTCACAGCGACACCACGCGAGTGTCTCTGTGGGGCAGAGGGAGTCCTGCAGACCGAGAGGGTGACCCCCAATTCTGGGAGAGGAAGGGAACAGGACGGCATTCTGAGCAAGGGGAACGGCCCAGCAGGCCTGGCGTCCGCGGGGGTGTGAACGGAGGACCACTCAGCTGGGCTGCGTAGGGCCCGGAATCGTGGACTGGATCCTCCAACCCAAGAACGTGCAATTTTTTTTTAAAGGTGACCCAAAGCAAAGGGATGCGTGTTAGAGCAAGACCCTGTCTGAACCCACTTGTGCGACTGTAACTGAAACCAAAAGTTCACAAAAAGCGTCGTCGTTACGCACAAAATGCTGCAAGGTTCTATTTTTAAAAATTGCTTGTCCTCACCATGTAAATTGATTTCAGACTCCTTCCTGGGTCTCCTCTGGGGTGGGGGGCACCGCAGCAGGGTCAGTCGGCAAGATGGTGTGTGGTTCCCTGGGGAGCAGCTCCAGGCAGCTCTCTGCCTGGGGTGGGGTTGCGGGGTGGGGTGCTGGGCGGGGAGTCCAGATTCCAGAGCAGGACTGCGTGCGTGCGGGGTGTCCTGTATAGGGGGTGGGGTGGGCAGATGGGGGGGCATCCTTTCTACACCCAGCCAAGTTCTTTGATTGTGAATCCCTCCCCCCAGGGACTCGGCATGGGGTGCCTGGGTCAGGGTAGGACTGGGGCCCCTCCCTACCGCTCTCAAGACCGCAGTGCAAGTGGCCAAAGATTCAAAAAGTGGGCAGTAGACAAAATCTTTCCCAACAAGGGTAACAGATAAGGAGTGAGCGGGGAGAGCCGGAGGAGGCCGCTACTGGGGGAGGGTTCTCTCTGCTTGCTCCGTTCGCCACCCCGCCGGGGAGCCTGGCGCCCCAGGCTTGGGTCTGCACCCCAGGGAGTCCCCCACCCCCACCCCGTGTCCCGCCCAGGCCCAAGGCCTGAGGCAGTAGACAGGCTGTCCTGTGGAGGCCACTCCAGGCCGCGTGTGCCCTGCCCTGTGGGCCTGGTACTTTCTAGGCAGAAGGGCCAGTCTGGCGTTTGCTTTTCTGGACTCAGCGAGGACTCGGGGCTCTGCTCACTACCTTGCCTCTTTTTTGTCACTGGGGACACGCAGCCTGGCCTCCCCCTGGCCTCCCCCTTCTCCTTCCCCGGCTCCTCCCGCTCCCCTCCCTCCCTCTCCTCCCCACGCTGGAAAGAGCAGGTGCTGGGGCAGGTGGGAGATCCCGCCTCTCCACTCCCCTCCCCTCCTCGGGGCTGCCCCATCTCTGCCCGCCCTCCGCACTGGCCACCTCCAGGCCCTTCGCCCTCTTGGGCGGGGGGATCTGCAAGCCGAACGAATTCATCTCCCCGCAGAAAACCAGCCAGGCTCCTGGCAACGCTTTCCTCCCTGTGCCTGGCCTGGCCTAGGCTGTGCCGAGGACTCACCCGCCCCCTTCCTGGAGAATTATCCAAAGAGCAAGTTCCTGTTGCTTCTGTAGCCCTTTGGGGCCTTTTGTCTTGGGGACTTGTCCGCAGGTACCTGAAGAGAAAGCCAAGCCGGGCTGGGCTCTCCCAGCCCCTGTGCCCGACAGTCACTCACAGTCAGAACCAACTCCTGGTTCTTGGAAGCGCCTGCCAGAGTGGGAGGCTGGATGTGGTGCAGGCCGGCGGCGGGGTCTGGGACCCGTGTGAGAGTAAAGGGTCAGGGCTCTCTTCCCCTCTCCCCCTAGACCCCCTCAGGGTGGGTGCAGTGGACCCCCTCGGACACGCTCGTGGGTCACTGGGGTGTGCCAGCCGGCCTCCCCTGGCTCCCCGCCCCCCGCCCCGCCTCAGTCCCAGGAACCCGAGTCGCCACCCACCCCTCCTCCCCAGTCCTCCGCTCTGAACCCTGTGCCCCTCTTCGCGCGGCCCATGGGCAGAATCTAAGAAGATCCCCAGACCAGCCCACTCTGAGACCAGCTCACTCTGCTCCGGCCAACCTTGTTCCACAGGGCACAGGCGCCCTTGACCTGAACAAGGGACAAATCATACAGCCGCCACCAGGTGCAAGATGGACACCAGCCACTGCGCCAGCCCTGTGCACTCGGGGGGCAACCTGCAAGGTTTGCGAGGGTCCCACCAGAGCCCCTCTGGGTCTGCGGTGAGAAGCAGGTGTCTGAAGTGGGGGGAGGGGCGAGCCCTCCGTACCAGCCCTGGTGTGGCCACTTTCCTGGTGGTTTTGGCCAGGTTCCCACCTCCCGCCCCCTAGCAGGGAGGACTGGCCGCCTGCAGAGCCAAACGGGAGAATGCAGCTAGAAGTCAGAGCGGGTCCTGAGCTGAGTCTGGAGGTCTGGGTAGGAGTCCTAGCCGGAGGGGCGTGCAGGGGTAGCTGCAGCATGGGAAGTGGCCCTTTGGGGGGGTGAGGAGCATGGCCACGGCCTGCATGCAGCATGGCCTTGATGGGCAGGGCAAACCAGGTCTGTCTCAACCCTCTGGCTGCTTGTCCTTACCTGGGATGATGCCATGACCCCTTCCTCCGCCTGCCACGCCTCTGCCCTGGCTGCCATGTGTCAGGGGAACTTCGGGCCTGAATCAGAGCTCCTCTTTCTTACGACAGCACAGAGCGGTGTCATTAAACCACAACGGCCACCCCACTGGCGTGCCCAGTGACACCAAGGACCCGTGAAATCTTTCCCGCCCCGCTCAGTGGAGGAGAACCCTGGGTCCCAGCCCAGGGGCTTCTCCAGGTGCGAACACCGTCATAGTCCTGCAGGACAGCGAAGCCGGTCCCCCTAGTCCCCTAGACATCCAGCCCGGTCCCTGGGACTGGAACTGCCTTTCGCTCTTTGGTGGAGGGGCGAACTCTTCTGTGACTCAGCACGAAGCACAAAATAAGCACGCAGTGGGAGCTCCGAGGGACTGGCTGGTTGAGAGGACCCCCTCTGTCCTGTCCCCAAGTCGTCCAGAGGCCCTGGCCTCACCTCCCCTGGGGACCCAGCGCGGGGCTCAGTGGAAGAGCCCAGAGACCAGTCCAGTCTGGCCTCATGCCAGCCCCACACCCCGGTCCCCTGGGGGCCCATGCCTTGCCCTCCCCCAACAAAATACACCTGGCCGGTTCCTCTGAGTCACTCCAATGTGCGATCTTCTCCCGACGAACAACCCGGCCGGCGTGTTCTTGGCTGCTTCCTGCCGACCTCCGTTCAGAACTGTCCGTTCGGCTGCTGGAGAAGGAAGGGGCTAGGGGGCGAGGCGTGCTGAAGCTGTGGGGGCTTGTGTGCTGACATCTGGGGGTGTGAGGGGACCCCTGCTGCTCGGGCCCGGAGCCTGCGGGAGGGTGGGAGGCCCAGCCCGGCAGGTGCCAGTGTTTTCCTAGGAGCCTGTGATGAGGAGGGGTGTCCAGGTGTCCAGGAAGGAGGCCCGCATAGACACCTGCCTTTGTAACGGTCATCAGATATCCTGGTTGTGGCCCGAACGGCTCCCTCTGTGCTGCTGGAAAGCTGCTCTTGGGGCATTTTTTGTTACCGTCCATAGAAACTTGACAGATGTTTCTCCAAGCTCTGATTCAGGGCAAGGCTCTTCTCTCTTGATGGCTGGCTTGGCTCCTCCTACGGGCTGGAGAGAACCCTGAACCCTGAACCCTCCGGGGGGGCCACTGCCAGGAAGCTCTTCTTCCTGCCAGGGAGCATTTCTTTGTCTTGTCTCCTGTCTCCCTCCTCTTTACTTCTCATTCTCCAGCAGCTCTGGGTCTTCTCAGGCTGGTGCTTTTATCCAATGTGGCTTCTTGGCCTTTGATCAGGAAAGCGGTTAGGGCTGTGGGGTCTGGAGTCTGCCCGCCTTGGGCAGGGTTGTAGCTCCACACCATCCCTGCTGAGAGAGTGAAAGCTAGCAGCTTGACCTGCCTGACCCTCGGACTCTTCCTCTCTGTGAAGTGGAGCTCTTACACACTTCGCCTTGGGTGTGTCGGGAGACGGAGAGCTCTATGTGTGAGGCACTTGGCACAACGCCCGCACACAGCGCCTGCGTGAACGGCGCTGTGAGTGTGAGCGTGAGCCGAGGTCCTTGCGAGGAGGTAGAAAGGACTGAAGCGACCCGGAGGGTAAGCTCCCACTCTTTCCTTTCTCTTCCCCTGCAGGAGGGCAGTCTGTGACCCAAATTGGTGCCCCCATTTTGGTCTCTCTGGCCAACAAGGCCATTTCCTTCGACTGCAGAATCACATACCCGGACAGCCCCAAATTCAGGGACTTCACAACCTGGTACTTTCACGTGGACCTCCAGAAACGGGAGAGCCCCAAGGAGCAGATGAAATGCTCACCCGACCTGGCCAAAGATAACCAGACGCACACCCTGCAATGCCGGGTCACCCCCACGCTGCCCAGCGCGTCGGCCACTGGTACCTACTACTGCTCCGTGGACTGGCAGGACTTGAAAATGATCAGCGACGGCGTCTTCATCCTGGTCAGAGGTGAGGCTTCCTGCAGGATCCAGAGGGTTCACACAGCAAATCTGGGGCCACAGGATCTAAAGCAGGCAACAGGGCGCCTGGGAGGCTCCGTCTTTAAGCACCTGCCTTCTGCTCAGGTCATGATCCCAGGGTCCTGGGATCGAGCCCCGCATCAGGCTCCCTGCTCAGCCAGAAACCTGCTTCTCCCTCTCCCTGCCACTCCTTCTGCTTGTGTTCCTTCTCTCGCTGTGTCTCTCTCTGTCAAATAAATAAATAAAATCTTACACGGAAGACATTGGGAGATGAAGAGAAGGGAGTTGGGGGAAATCAGAGGGGGAGACAAACCATGAGAGACTGTGGACTCTGAGAAACAAACTGAGGGTTTTGGGGGTGTGGGGGCTGGGGTGAGCCTGGTGGTGGGTATTCAGGAGGGCACGTATTGCATGGGGCACTGGGTGTGGTGCACAAACAATGAATTCTGGAACACTGAAAAAAAATTTAAAAAAGAGAAAGAAACATGGAGATCGCTACAAAAAAAATCAACAAGAAATAAACCAACAAATAAATAAATAAAGCTGTCTCATTGATCAGCTTGGGTAAAAGGCAACCGTGTCCTCAGGGAGCCCCTGACCACGCAGGTGTGCCGACGTCTACCTTGATTTGGGAAGGATGGAAGCCTGGGTCGTGGCTGTGCCTCCAGCCACCTCTGGCAGGTGCCCCAGAGAAGTCCCTGGCGCACTGGTCTCAGCATCGCTGCGGCACCGTGTGTGTGTGTGTGTGTGTGTGTGTGTGTGTGTGTGAGGGGGGAGTGTCAGGGGCTGAGTACACCATTGGGCTCATGAATGTGTGTGTCTATGGCAGCACTTGGCTCATGTAGGTATTTCTGGGAAAGGTTCCTAGTTTCATCACATCCCTGAAGGAGTGATGACTGAAAAGTTATCATCGGCAAAGCCGTGAGGCTCTGACCTGCGTCCGTGCTTCCTACCAGGAGCAGTGGGGGTTCGGGGAGCTGGCCGGGCTGTGGCTCTGGGCCCGGGCTTTGTGGCAACACCCTGCCCGTCGAGGGCTTTTATGGGGATGAACGGGATCCTGTGTGCGAGGGCTGGTGTCTGCTACTAGGAAATGTTTGATTAATAACAGACACGGGCGCACCTGGCGCGTGGTTGGCACCGGCCCTTTCTGCCGGCAGATGGAGGGAGCGAGGGAGGCATAAAAGGAGGGATGGCCCACGGGAAGGGGCCAGGCGGGGCCCTTCACCTGCCCCTGTGAAGGCCGGTCCCCTGCTAGGCCCAGCCCCCCCCCCCACCGCCCCATCACACCTGTCCCCATGTCCGCTGTTCCTCATGCGGAGCATGGAAGGCCCCGAGAGATGGCGTGACTCGCCCAGGGTCCCACAGGCAGCTCTGGGGGGAGCCAATTCACCCCAAGGCAGGTGACTCAAGAAGCAAAAGATGGCTTGACAAGAATCAAGGCTGCCAACCTAGAAAGGGGTGTGACCAAAGCCAGCGTGGGAAGGAGCACCTTGCTGGCCTCGTGGGGTCTGGGGGGCTCGCGGTGGGGGAGTGCTGACAGTGGCGTGCTGGGTAAAGGAGAACAGAGGAGTGGGGGGCCTGGGGGTTGGCGGGGTGGGGTGCATCCCTGCCTTTCTCGGGGGACTAACCCTCTGCTTCCCTGCCCTCCTCCCAGACATAGGGTACCGAGCCCCCGCGCAGGACTCCCAGCTGCTCCTGCTCTCCGGCTTCACGGGCCTCCTGACCGCGCTGAGCGTCTTGGTCACAGCCCTGCTGCTCTGGAAGAAGGTAGGGGATCCGCACACACGGCAGCACTGCCTGTCCGGGCCCTTCGCTGTGGCTCCGGGAGCTTCCCGAGGAGCGGAGGGGCTGCCCGCCCATCCGCCCCGCACGGCGTCCCGGGGCCCTGGGGAGGGCTGCGGCCGTAGCCTTCCTCGTGGTCTCCCTGCACACGGACCCCACCTCGCTCACCTCCGCAGCTGGGCCCGGGGTACCCTCTTGCCAACGCCAGGTCCCCTTGGGTCTCGCACAAAACCAGGGTCCACCCGCCTTTTCTAGGTCACAGGTCGTCCCCGGTGTTTCGGTGCAAGGCTCAGGCCCCACTTCTGGCTCTTTTGAGCCACACTGTCCTGGTTTTTCCGGATGCCCAGCACCCCAGAAGGGAGGAGGAAGCGTTTCCTCACAGCCGCCGTCTACCGGGCACCCCTGCCCTCCCCTCGGTGTCCCACCGTCGCTCTGTGAGGGACGTTTCTTCCCATTTTACAGCTCTGGAAAGCGAGGCCCAGAGAGGTGGTGGCTCGCCCGAGGTCTCCCGGCAAGCCTGTGGCAGGGGCGGGGGCTGGAGTGGCAGGTGGATGGGGTGTTTGGTCCAGGTCTGTGCCCGGCTGACTCCTGTTCGGGCTGTGGTGGCACCAACGCAGGGAGGGTTGTCTCCCCCGTGGGCTCTTGTCACTCTTCTTGTCACCCAGTCCTGGGGGGCTGATTCCGTAAGTACCCTGAGGACGGAGTCCGCAGTGAGCTTGTCTGCGTGGCTCTGTGCAGGCCCTCGCGTGCTCAGTAGATGTTTCTTGGGCGGTAGAATGCCTTCCCAGTGGGTGCCAGGTTCTGCCCGGCTCAGGGCGGGGCGAGGGGGGTGCAAAGATGATGGTCAGGGCCCCAGCCTGCAATTTGGACCCTCTGTCCTGGCTCCTTGAAGGCCTCCATCAGAACAGCTCGGGCCTGTGCTCTGCCCTCTCCGGACCAGGAGCTCCCCAACTCCTTGCTTGCCTTCGGGGGCAAGTCTGGGGAGCAGCTCCATCAGCGAAGGCCCTGAGTGTGGGAAGAGGGTTCCTCGGGTCAAGAGAGGCTCAGCCCCTGCACCTGCCCGTCCCCATCCACACCCAGGGAAGGGCCCCCTGAGACGGGATTTCATGCATTTGCTCATTCAACCCACATGAGGACGTACTCGACTCCAGGCCCCGTGGAGGCCCCAGGGCCATAGCAATGACTAAAACGGTCCCCAAGAAATCCCTGCCTGCTTCAGATCTGCATTCCAGCTGAGGGGAGGCAGACCCTAAACAAACAGAGAAATAAATAGCCTAACGGATGCGATGAGTGTTGGGGGAGACCGTGGTGAGTGTGGGAAGGAGGGAGATTGTGGTTTTCAGTGAGGAGCTGGAAGGGCCTCCGCACACCGCACCCGGAAGGAAGAGGGGCAGGCAGACGTCAGGAAGAGTGTGTGCAACAGGGGAACTGCAGGGGTGAGTGCTCTGAGGCAGGAGCTGCAGGGGCCGCCTGAGTTCAGGGGGTGTGTGTGTGTGTGTGTGTGTGTGTGTGTGTGTGGAGGCCCTGCAGGTCAGGCGAGGCACATTGACTGGGTTTACTCTAAGTGAACTGGGCGGCCCCACAGGGCGTCGGGAGATGTGGGGCAGGATCAGACTGACCCCGATGGACCCTCCGGCAGCTGTGAGAAGCGGGGGAAGGGAGACTCGGTGAGGAGCTACTGCAGCAGTCCAGGCAGGGGCGGCCGAGGTGGGACGAGGGTGGCTTCTGGGGAAGTGGCGAGCGAGGCAGGTTGGAGGCTCGGACCCCGGCCCCAGTGTCCCACTTTGCCTCGGGCTGGAGACATGGTCACTCTCCAGAAAAGGCTCCAGGGTGATAAAAGAAGATGAACATGGCCATTGGGCCGGCCCTAAAACTCTGGAGGCTGCCTTTCCCGCCATCTGGGAGCCGCAGCCTGGTGACAGCGTCAGCCACCGTTCTAGTTCCTCTGCTGTCCTGTGATCCGCGGGTGTGGGGCATGACCCTGGCGTGACCAGGTCCTAATCGGGCTCATCCGGCCAACAAGCCTCAGAAGGAGTCCACTCCGTTCCACCCAGGAGCAGGCTCTGCTATGAGGTCCCCGGGGAGGCGAGGACCCCTCCGTGGGCCCTTGGCCCCCTGCCTCTGACCTGGCCGCAGGGACAACTGAGCAGGGAAGACAGAAAACGATGGGAAATTCTTCCCTGGGCCTCCCATGAATCCTGCATTTAGGAGAGAGGCCCCCCCGCCCCTAGGCTCTTTCCCTCCTTCAACTAACATGTGCTGAGCCCCTACTGTGCGCCCAGCTCGGCTCTTACCCCCAGTATATTCCTTCCCCCACCCCCGCTGCTCTTCCCATGATGGTGGCAGGTAGGACGGCTCTGGACTTGTCACTCAGCAAACATCAGCTGAGCGCTTAGTGGGACATGGGTGTGGACACAGAGGCTGTGTGTCGGGCAGGGGCGATGAAGGACCCCCACTCGGGCTGTGGACCCCCACGCCAGCTTGTATGAGAGACTGCAAGGGTGCCTTCTGCAGGCAGGAAGCCCAGCAGGTGAGGGGCAGAACCGAGTCAGGGCGAGACCTTGACCCTGAGCTTCCACTGCAGCCGCTGCTCTGCAAAAACTGGCTTGTCATGTGTGGAGCTCGGGGTCCTGCCAGGTCAGGGAGGCACCTGGAGCAGAGCAGGTGGTCAGTAAAGTCCGGGAGGAGGGGAGTTGGGGGTAAGACTCAGCCCGGCCCCACTTCAGAGCCCAGCCCCTCCCCGTCCTGCGTGGCTTCAAGCACTCCTAGCCTCTCTCTCCTTCCAGGAATAGCTCCCGAGTATCTAGAACGTGCCAGGCACCAGGCTAAGTGCCAGACACAGTGGAAAGCAAGACAGAGGCAGCCCCTGCCCTCTCGCCAAGCTACAGCCCTCTCCGAGCCTGGCTGTCCTCCTCCAGGAACAGGGATGAGGATGGATCCCGCCTCACCTGGGAAGGGTGGGAGCGAGCATTTTGGAGACACCAGCCGGGGCGCCTGACCCACAGTGGGAGGGCGGTGTGTAGAGCTTCCTGGCCTCCCTCCCTGCACACGGGGGAGGAAGGGCGGGTGCAGGAGCCTGGCCTTGAAGGAGAGAGAAATTAGAAGGCCAGAGGCCAGAGATGTCCCCAGAGCTCCCTGGAACTGGATCCAAATTTGGGGTGCGGGGTCTGTTCCAGCGTGGCCAGCGCCCATAGCCCTGCCCCTCACAGGCAAGTGTGGTTTGAACTGAGTGAAAGAACAGAGCATGGGGTGGGGGACGGGGAGGCGGGGGACCCCAGCCAGTGGCCAGGCCAGGCAGTCGGCCATGGGGGCCAAGAGGAGACGGCCAGGCAGTGGGGGAGGCACGGAGGACCCTAGGAGCCCAGGCGGCTGCAGATAAATCCATCGAAGCCGGAGCTTCTGGCCCAGAAAAGGCAGGTGATTCCTGCCTTGAGAGCAACCAGAGGGCTCCCCGTCCCCAGCCTGGGGATGGGTCAAGGCTGGCTTCCCAGGGCAGGCAGCCTCTGACTTGGATGGCCTATCTGCTCTCATCCGCTAAGGGCACCCTCCTCCACTGCATACTTCTTCCCTCGCTTCCTGGACCCCCAGGGCAGCCCTGTGCGGATCACCCTCGTCTTTGTGGCCTCTACACATGGCAAGTCTCTGGCCCTTCCTCGGAGCACTCCCAGCTCTGTCTACACGGATGCTGCCCGGGCCCCTCGCCGAGCCCCAGAGCCCGTCCACGGTGGAACCCCGTGGGCATCTGCACCCACAGGTCCTGACACCCCTCTGTAGCTCCCAAGCCTGCCCTGCCTAGGCAGATGGCACCGTGCCCCTGGATGCTCAGGCCGGGAGCCTCTGAGCTGGGTGTGGCTCCTCCCTCTTCCACTGCAGCAAGCCCTGCCCACAGTCTGTCTAGGATCCGGCCCCGTGGCCCCCTCTCGCCTGCCTCAGCCCCCCAGCCCAGGGCTTCCCTCACTCCTTACCTGAATAGAGGTCTCCCTGTCCCACTCACGTCCCCTCCAGCTCTGCTCTCCATACCTGTGCTTATGTCTTTGTCACTGTTTCCTCCACCATAACGTAAGCCCCAGAGGACAGGGACTTAGTCTCCTCCCTTGTTGGGGGCTGGGTAGCCTGACACACACCAAGTGCTCGTGGGAGGGATGGCTTAGTTAAGAGAGCGCTGAGACTTGGAAGATGAGTGGCAGCTGGCCAGGCCATCCCATTGTACAGAGGGGGAAACTGAGGCTCTACAGGTTTCCGAAGCTGCTGGTGGCCACATGGATTGGTTTGTTCATTTGCAGATCACAGTTGGAAGGGCAAATGTGAGTGGCAGGGAACAAGGCACCTGGGGAGGGCAGGGGTGGCTCCAAGGGGCCGAGCGTCTTGCTCCTGCAACAAGACCCACCCATCTGATTTTTTGAGAGGGTCACCCCCTGTGGGCCACAGCCCGGGCCTCCTCTCCCTGCCCCTGCACCACCCCTGGAGATCTGCCTCCTCCTCTTGCCGCCCCTCCCAGCTCGCAGCCAAATGCAGGTCTTGCTAAATCTGATGGCTTCCCTGTCCTCCGAGGGAGGACACGGTGGATCGCGCCTTCTGTGGCAGTGCCCTCCTCGCCAGCCTCCCGGCACGGCTGCTGTCACCTTTTACTCCCATCGGTGGCTTTCTATGTGATGGTCCATCCTTGAGGATGTCCCTGACGTGTGACATTGCTGCCCCCATATGATCTGGTGCCTTGTCCCCATGGCCTGTATCCTGCGATACTTTCTCAGACTCTTCTGTTTTCGGGAAAGAGGGCAAGCACTCAGAAGACTGCCCCAGACCTGTGGCAGTCGTGGGGCTCCTTCCCTCAGCCCCAGAGTGACACTTACCTCCCCGGCAGCCCCACCAGTGTCGGTAGGAGCCCCACGAGGCCGGGCCTGGGTCTTGCTCCCCACGGGGTCCAGAAGAGCCCCCGCCCATGAGCTCACACCCGCCAGCCTTGACAGTGTCCGGGCCACCAGGCTCAATGCGGGGGAGAAGCACCAGCCCCCCCAGCCATCTTGAGGTGAGCCACAGCCTCTGACTGTGACAGACGCCTCCAGAAGCAGGTGGTGCAGGGGAGGGACACTCGATTTGGAAGAAGACAGCTGGGTTCCACCCAAAGGCAGCCATCTGACTAGCTGGCCAGGCCTCAGTTTACCCCTCTGTAAACTCTACTTCCTCAGGCTATGAAGAGAATTAAATGAGACTAAGGACGTGTCTCGTGGGTTTTTTTGTACACAGTAAAGTGCCACGTGGAGGCCAATACCTATCTAACGGGCTCTGTGGCCTCAGGCAAGTCTCCTGCCCTCTCTGAGCCTTCTCGTCCTCAAGTGTGGACCAGAGATGGTGTGAAGACTTGCCTTGCAGGTTTGTGGAGAAGCGCATGAGAGGGTTCGGAGAGAGCCCTGGCTGGTATCCGGAGAGGCCCCTCTCCTGGGCCCCGATCAGGCTGTGACCGGGGTGGTTCTGGCTTCTGCCTGACGGTAAAGTAGCTCGGGGGAGCGAATCCTGCATGCACAGGCAGGGGACGGGCAGGCGGCCAGGAGTTTTAATTAGCCCCGGCCCCGCCATGAGGCTGTCATGGCCCTGTGGTTGGCAGAGCGGTGCCTGCGAGCAGGGGGACGTCTGGGTGGCCTCCCTCTGCCTCGGAAGGAGCTGCCTGTCTCCCGGAGCCCGGTGCCCCGCCACGGGCCCAGCACCCCTGCCTCCGCAGCCAGCGTGAGCTTCCTGACACTTGCCCCTCCTGGCCTCTCCTGCGTGAAGCTCGGATGCTTTCTGCCATCCACGCTGTCAGCTGGGCCCCCCTGTCCGGGGAGGTCCCCCCGCCTCCCCTCGTTGGTCCTCTTTAGGTCAATGTTTAGGTCCCCTCCTGGCTGACCCTCTTTAGGTTCCCCCATTCCCTTAGGTCTTGGCACACACTTTTTCCTCTTCCTACCCTCCCTCTCTTGCCCAAGGAGTTTCTCAGCCTTTAAGTTGTTGGTGGTTTTTTTTTTTTTAAGATTTTATTTATTTATTTGACAGACAGAGATCACAAGTAGGCAGAGAGGCAGGCAGAGAGAGAGAGAGGGAAGGAAGCAGGCTCCCTGCTGAGCAGAGAGCCTGATGTGGGGCTCCATCCCAGGACCCCAAGATCACGACCCAAGCCGAAGGCAGAGGCTTTAACCCACTGAGCCACCCAGGCGCCCCAGTCTTTAAGTTTTTTGGTTTTTTAAAAGATTTTATTTATTTATTTGACAGAGAGAGTGATCACAAGTAGGCAGAGAGGCAGGCAGAGAGAGAGGAGGAAGCAGGCTCCCTGCTGAGCAGAGCCCGATGCAGGGCTTGATCCCAAGACCCTGAGATCATGATCTGAGCCGAAGGCAGAGGTTCAACCCACTGAGCCACCCAGGCGCCCTCAGCCTTTAAGTTTTAAACACCCCTTTCTGGAGCGCCTGGGTGGCTCAGTCAGTTAAGCAACTGCCTTTGGCTCAGGTCATGATCCCGGGGTCCTGGGATCGAGTCCTGCGTCAGGCTCCCTGCTCGGCTGGGAGTCTGTTCCTCCCTCTCCCTCTGCCCCCTCAAGCTCCTGCTCTCTTTCTCTCTCAAATAAATAAACAAACACCTCTTTCTGCCAGGTGAGGCATTTGTTCCCCAGTGTGTGCCATGGGCTGTGTCCTCTCGGTCAGCACAGGGACCACACTTTAGTCAAACGGGGTTCCTCATCCATCTCCCCACTAGGTCCTCAGTCCCAGGAACGCAGGGCCGGTGTCCACCTCTTCACAGCACCCGGCTAGCCAGAGGCGGCTGACAAGCGTGTGTCGGTCGGGCAAGGGCCACCTCATGCCACCTGAGTGCCAAGCACTTACCCCTCATCCCCCCTGAATCCTTGCGACAACCTCACGAAGGAAGGTTCTGGCTGAAGAAAGTGAGGCCCAGAAAGGGGAAGGGGCAGCGGGGGACTGGACATCCGGTCTGGCTGGCACTCTCTCAGGACCACCCTTAATGGTCAGCTCTGCTGCCGGGGACCCTGTCACCCTGGCCCCGTGTCACCGTGACTGTGACCCAGCACGGGCAATCCCACGTCCAGTCTGTGCAGACAGAGGAGTAGCATGTCGTGGGTCCCAGAGGCATTTGCTGCCCATCCTTGGGGAGGGTGGGGAGGCAGTGCTGAGTGGCCCCCTGGCAACCGGCCATTCTCTGCCCTGGGGCGTCTGTGGGGTGGGAGCCGCCCATCCCCGGCTCTGACCGCCCGGACTCCTGTCCTCACAGAAACGGAGGCTGACTCCTCGGAAGAAGCCCGCCCAGAAGGGCTCGGCCCCGGGTGCCCGCGGCCAGCAGCAGCCTCTGGACGAGTCCGTCTACACGGTGAGTCTCAGGGCTGGGCTCCCTGCTGGGTCAGGTCCCAGCCTCCGGTTTCTTGTCTGTAAACTGGGGACCAGCATTCCCTCCTGGCGGAATTTCTCCGAAGATGAACACGTGTGTGGCCCCTGGCCCCCCGCAGGCACGCAGGTGCCCCCGGGCCCCCTTCGCTGGCTCGCCCCTCCACTTCTGGAACAGGGGGCGGCGGGGGATGAGGGAAGTTTCTCCACCCGAACTAATGATGTTGAGCTGCTCACCAGCCTCTTCCTGTTTGGATTACACAAGCAACATCACAGCAACAACAAAACATCACAGAAAGAGGAAAAGGTCAGGCACCATCATGAGCCCTAACACACTTGATGCTTCTCAATTCTTCACACTTCCCTCCCCCCACACGCAGACCTTGTTTTCTATCTTTTTTTTTTTTTTTTTTTTTTGGTCAGAGAGAGAGCGAGCACAGGCAGACAGAATGGCAGGCAGAGGCAGAGGGAGAAGCAGGCTCCCTGCCGAGCAAGGATCCCGATGCGGGACTCGATTCCAGGACGCTGGGATCATGACCTGAGCCGAAGGCAGCTGCTTAACCAACTGAGCCACCCAGGCATCCCTTGTTTTCTATCCTTAAACTCAAGCAGAGACACGGGCCAGGATGCCAGGTCACGAGCATTTCCTGTCGCTGCACCTGTCTCGGTGTTTACCTGGGGGAGGCTCAGCCCAGTGCACTGGGTGTGAGCCCGCCCCGCGGGACTCGGCCCTCTCGGCCCAGCAGCTGCAAGGGGACAAACATTCTTTCCAGTTCTATTTTAGTTCCGCAAGGAGCATGCGCTCACTGTAGAGAAGATGAAGAATGAATGCCACCCCGTGTCAGCTGGGGTCTTAACTCCGTGAGATCTAGAATCAACAGGTTAGGAACTGGGCTCCTCCCCTGGCAGGTGCCAAGTCTTGCTGGGGATGTGCGGGTTCCCCAGGGGGCGCGTTCGAGGGCTCCCCCTGCATGAGGGTTCTGCCTGTCTGTGCTATCACGGTTCCTGTCCCCACCACCCGGACATACATGAAACTTGAGTCCACACACCGGGCATGCAGGGTAGGGGTGTTTACTGAGGGTGGGGACTGATGGGGAGGAGGCAAAGGGACTGTCGCTACAACACCAACAACTCCAAACAGAATACAACGCGGCCAGCCCGCAGACAGCCTTCCCCTCCGCCCCTGGGAATTTCCACCAGCCACTGCTTCCCACGTGGCCTCAGACTTCTCCACATTCCCTCTCCTCTCCCAGCAACTCATGGTATTTTTCTTGTGAGGACTTCTGGTATCAGCTGTTGAATAAAAACATTTCTCTCTCTCTCTCTCCACAAACACACACGGGCACACACGTGAGATCTCTCTCTCTCTCTATATATATATACACACACATATATATAATATGTGATATAGACAGATATATCTGTAGATCTATAGGTATATAGATAGATTGATCTATCTATATCACATATTATATATATACATATACATACGCATATATATAAAGAAAATAACCATCATCCTAAGCCTATCTTCTTCCAGGATAAATACTAGTAACATTGACTTCTATACCTTCCAGTCTTTTTTCTATAAATATGCACAAAAAGACCCATACACACACTCACACGCACTTTTTTTTTCTTTTTGGAGTAGTACAGCTATTTTTGTTCATGTTACAATATCTCATGAGCATCTTTCTACATGAATAACTACCCTTCTACAAGAGCACTTTTTAAAAAAGATTTTATTTATTTATTTGATGGAGAGAGAGAGAGATCACAAGTAGGCTGAGAGGCAGGCAGAGGGGGAGGAGGAAGCAGGCTCCCTGCCGAGCAGAGAGCCCGATCGATGCTGAGCAGGGCTCAATCCCAGGACCTTGAGATCATGACCTGAGCTGAAGGCAGAGGCTTAACCCACTGAGCCACCCAGGTGCCCCTACAAGAGCATATATATATATTTTTTAAAGATTTATTTATTTATTTATTTGACAGAGAGAGATCACAAGTAGACAGAGAGGCAGGTAGAGAGAGAGGAGGAAGCAGGCTCCCCGCTGAGCAGAGAGCCCGTTGCGGGACTCAATCCCAGGACCCTGAGATCACGACCTGAGCCGAAGGCAGCGGCCCAACTCACTGAGCCACCCAGGCGCCCAAGAGCATATATTTTTTTAAAGATTTTATTTATTTGACAGAGAGAGCTAGTGAGAGAGGGAACACGGGCTGGGGGAGTAGAGAAGGAGAAGCAAGCTTCCCACTGAGCAGGGAGCCTGATGTAGGGCTCAATCCCAGGACGCTGGGATCATGACCCAAGCCAAAGGCAGATGCCTAACGACTGAGCCACCCAGGCGCCCCTACAAGAGCATATTTTAATGGAAGAGACTCACTCCTGCTTGGAACGTCATCCCCAGTTCCAGTTTATTTTCTGGTTGTCTATTGCTGGTATGTAGGCATATGACTGGTTTTTTAATATTGACTTTATAATGGAGTGACCTTGTTGAATTCATTCATTAATCCTAATAGGTCTCTGTAAATCCCTTTGGATTTTCTATGAACCCAGTCTATTCATGTCATCCATGAATAAGGGAAGTCTCATTTCTTCTTTTCCAATCCATGCTTTTATTTTTCTCTTCCTTTCTCTCACTGCCTCAGACGTCCAGTCTGACGATGAATGGGTGACAGCATCCTTGTCTTGTTCCTAGCCTCCAGAAAAGGGCTTTTGTACCTTCTACCTCTACTTTCTTTGGATGGATCCTTGGATCATTGATTTTTCTATCTTTCTTCTTTTTGAATCTGTGCATCAAAGGCTATGAACTGCCCTTTAACTATAGCTTTAGCTGCATCCCACAAGTTCTGATACATCCTCTTTTCACCAACTTTCAGTTTAAATTTTCTGTTGAGAGTTCCTCCTTGCCCCGTGGGTTGTTTAAAAGTGTTTTGCTTCATTTTCAAATGTTTAATTACTTTTAGTCATTGTTCTGCTTTTTATTTCTTGCTAATTCCACTGTGATCAGAAAATATATTCAGTATGATTTTAACCCTTTGAAGTTTTGAAACTTGCTTTGTGGCTCAGTGTGTATTTCGTGCACACTTGCAAAAAGCTTGCACTGGGCATGGTTGACTAAATGTTTTATGTATATCAGTTAGGTCAAGGTTTTGTTTTTTTTGTTTTTTTTTTTTTGTTTTAAGATTTTATATATTGATTTGAGAGAGAGAAGGAGAGAGCATGAGCAGAGGGAAGAGGGCAGAGGAAGAGGGGGAAGCAGACTCCACTGAGCAGGGAGCCTGATCCGTGCCTCAACCCCAGGACCCAGGATGCTGAGATCACAACCTGAGCCAAAGGCAGATGCTTAACTGACTGAGCTACCAGGTGGCAGTCAATTAGGTCAAGTTTGTTGATCATGTTGTTTAAAATATTTCATTCCCTTACTGATTTTTTTTGGTCTATCAGGTATTAAGAGAATTGAGTTAAGTCTGTCCATATGATTACAGATTTGTTTATTTCTCCTTTTAGTTGTGTCAGATTTTACTTTTTATTTGTATGGGAAAATGCTCATGACATACTGTGACGTGAAAAAAAAGTTGTGTCATTCTAATTTGTTTTTAAAACGTTATCTATTAAGGAGCATGGATTTGTAGTGGGTCAAACAGACTGGGATTCAAAGCCTCGTTCTGTTGCTCACAGATTCTGTTACTTAAATTTTCTGAGTCTTGGCTCCATAATCTGTAAAGTAGGGCTTAACAACAGAATATTGCATTCAAACTTGCAAACATGCTACAATTTCTTCCATCCTGTATTTCTCGAGCCCACATCTCTCTCCAGTGACCCTGACTTTTCTCCACGACTCATAAGAGAACTGTCATAACTCGCTGTCTTCAGCTTTTCTCTCTCCTTTATGACCCATTCAGTTGGGCTTTCCGTCCACATATTCATCAAAATCTGCTCTCTCAAGGTGACCTTCGACCTCCACATTGTTAAATCCAATGGTCATTTCCTGGACCTCATCGTCTTTGATGGATCAGCAGCATCTGACACTATCAACCTCTCTTTCCTCCTTGATGCACTTTCTTTACTTGTTTCTGGAACATTCCACACCCTCCTGATGCCCCTGCGCCCGATTCACCATCAAGCCTTCTTAGCTTCCTTCAACTGGTTCTAGGAACCAGTGGAACTCTGACCTCTAAACACTGGAGTCCAGTCCTGGGACCCTTCCTCTTTGACCTCCGTCCCTTCCCTGGGGATCTCATTCAACCTCAAGGTTTGAGACCGTCAATATTTTGACACCTATTTGACACATTTGTGTCTCCAGCCAGATACGTCCTCTGAACACCCGAGTCATTCCATTCGAGCCACTGGCTTCACTCTCAGACCTGCCTCCAATTCTTTACCCACCGAGGGGCCTCTACTCATAGTCCCCATTGCAAGGGACTGACTGCTCCATCCTTCTAGTTGCTCAGGCTGAGAGTCTGAAGTGGTCCTTTCCTTCCCTCTATCACTACTCACATCTGATCTGCTGGCACATCTTTTTTTTTTTTTCCAAACATACCCCTTCCCACCCCTCCCCACCCTTCCAGCACTAACACTGGTGAGAGCCACCCCAGCCCCAGCCGTTTCTTGTCTGGAGTCCTACAATTTATTTCTGATCAACTGGCCTTTTTTTTTTTTTTTTAAAGATTTTATTTATTTATTTGAGAGACAGAAAGAGCATGAGCAGGGGCAGAGGGAGAAGCAGACTCCCCACTGAGCAGGGAGCCCAACATGGGGCTCGATCCCAGGACTCTAAGATCATGACCTGAGCTGAAAGCGGTCGCTTAATTGACTGAGCTACCCAGGCACCCCTGGCCTATTTTTTTTTTTTTGTAAGATTTTACTTATTTATTTGACAGACAGAGATCACAAGTAGGCAGAGAGGCAGGCAGAGAAAGAGAAGGAAGCAGGCTCCTCGCTGAGTAGAGAGTCCCATGTGGGGCTCAATCCCAGGACCCAGGGATCATGACCTGAGCCAAAGGCAGAGGCTTTAACCCACTGAGCCACCCAGGCACCCCTGGCCTATTTTTTTTTAAAGATTTATTTACTTAGTTGAGAGACAGAGAGCGAGAGAGCAAGTGTGGGGAGGGGCAGAGAGAGAGAGAAACTTCAGCAGACTCTGTCCTGAACATGGAGCCCGATGAGGGGCTTGATCTCACAATCCTGCGATCCGGACCTGAGCCGAAACCGAGTCGGATGCTTAACTGACTGCGTCACCCTGCCACCCTTTCACTGGCTTATTATTACCCTTGCCTTTGGGCAGCAGCCAGAGTGACTTCTTGCTCAAACAAGACTATGTTCAGTCTGCTCAGAGCACTTGCTGAGTCCTGGTCCTCCGAGAAGCAGCCACCAAGCTAGGGCGAGCCTGACATGGTCTAATAAGGGAAACCACTCAGGAGAGGAAACAGGGAAGGCTGGGTGAGCTGTCGGACCAAAACAGAGCTGGTCCTGAGCGAGGAAAGTGGGCAGGACGGTCGCAGGGAGGCCCCGAGGCCACACTGTGTAGGAAAGGCTCAGCAAGGCTGGGGAGTGCCCACGGCAGTCGTCTTCTGTTCCCTGGGGCAGGGGGCCGTGCTGCCATGCCCACTGTGCACAGGGCTTCTGGCCTCCAGCCACCCATGATGATGGGTTCCAGAGCCCGGCAGCTGGGACCTCTGGTCCGTCCTGGTTCCTGCCGCTGGAGCTCTGGGAAGCGCATTCTCACAACAGCTCAGGCCTCTGAAGGTCCCCGCCTCACTCAGAGTCCACATCAGAGCCCCAACAGAACTCCCCGGGGTACCCTCACCCCACCTCCATTCCCCCCGTTATCTGCTGGCGCCCGTCACCCTGGCTTCCTCACTGTTCCCGGAGCACCAGGCATGTCCTCACCGTGGGGCCTTGGTGCCGGCCGCCCCCTTTGCTCGGGACCAGCCTGTCCACAGCGGTCGGTGGGGCTGCCCCTCACTCCTCGATGCTCTGCTCCAACGGCGCCTTCGCAGGGAGGTCTTTCCTGAGCTCCCCTTCAAAAGGGCGAGCTTCGGGACACCTGGGTGGCTCAGCAGGTTAAGCCACGGCCTTCAGCTCAGGTCATGATCCCAGGGTCCTAGGATCGAGCCCCACATCGGGCTCTTTGTCCAGCAGGGAGCCTGCTTCTCTCTCTGCCTCTGCCTGCCACTCTGCCTGCTTGTGTTCTCTCTAACAAATAAATAATATCTTAAAATTTAAAAATAAATAAATAAATAAAAGGGCGAGCTTCCCACCCCCTCCAGGACCCGAACCACCCTGTCTTCCTTCTCCTGTCCTCCACAGCCCTTACGTCCCCCTCTTACTTCTGTGATTGCGTTTGTCCCACACAGAGTAGGTGTTCAGCATTCGGGGCCATGGGCGGCAGTGGAGGGCCCTTCCTCCCTTCCAGATGCCAGGGTTTCCGCAGGGGCTCCGTGCTGGGCGCAGAGTAGGCACCGTGGGACACCCGTGGGACGTCCGCTTGGTGGTGTCGCTCTCCCTCAGGGGCACTTGGACTCCTCCCCTCAGCTCTGCTCCAGCCTTGGCCATGCTGCTGCTCCGTTCCTGCTCGCTGCCGCCGGCGGGCCCCGCTGACCTACACCGATGCCGTCTCTTCCCACCGGGCAGCCTCAAGGAGCTCCCTGCTGCCAGCCTTCTGCCCTGGCCCGAGCAGGGATGGCTACCCTGGCCCGGCTTCCCCAGACTCCAGTCCCTCCCCAGTCCAGGCCGCTCCCTTCAAGACGTGCCAGGACACTACCCTTCTTCTGCCCCGAGGGCCGCTCCTTTCTGAACAGCTCCCCCGGATCGCACCCATCGGCCCCCGCAGTGCCTTGTACAAGTCTCTGTGCAGGAGCCCAGGAGAGTGCAGCTCTTGTGTTTCCTCGGTCGGGGCAGGGGCAGGTCTCACAGGGGCACCAAGGTCTAGAACCCTCAGAGTGGCGGCCCGCGGCAGCTGACTTTGGCTTTGACTTCAGCGGGGCTAGAGGGAGGCTTTGCCGCTGACTTCACACATCTGCCAGGGCTGACAACCGTTTGGGTCAGCGCTATCGCCCACGGAGCAGCAGGAGCCAACAGTCTTGGAGGGCCTGGGTCCCAGGCAAATCGCCCTAGTTCAACACAGCCCAGCCCAGCCCAGCCCAGCCCCAGCCCAGCCCCAGCCCAGCAGAGCCCAGCACAGCACAGACTAGCCCAGCACAACAGAGCACAGCACAGACTAGCCCAGCCCAGCCCAGCCTGGTACAACACAGCCCCCCACAGCCCACTCAGATCCCTGGGCAGTCCTCTGTCAGCAAGCACACCCTGAGGGAGGCAGTTGCCATCACCACCAAGGAAGGCTAGGAGGGTCCAGCACAGGGCCTCAGAGGGTGTCCTGTTGACAAGGCAGCGGCACATCACAGCCCAGAGATGTGGGTCACACCCTGAATGCAGTCACAGCCCGGTAGGTCAGGCCTTGTCCAAGGCTTCACTCCGCAGCTGCTAATTGGCCTGCAGCCCCCCTGCTCTTGGCCCCACAGCTGCTCCCGCCCTTAGCCTGGCCAACCTCCAGTGTGGGTCAAAGGCCCGTGGGGTCCCTGGGGCCCAGAGAGCCCCTAGTCACGGCTTGGCCCAGTGGGAGCATGCAGAGCTGGGGCGGGAGGCCCAAGTCCCAATCCCGGCCCCACCTCCAAGACGCTGTGTGACCTGGGACAGCTTGGAGCCTCTCTGGGCTAACGTGGGACAGGCAGCCTGTGCGAGCCAGACACCAGGCAGAAGGGAACCACCTGTGGGGCCCCAGAATGGCTCCCCCACCGAGGGGTCAGCAAGGTGACCCTTGCCTTCACTGACCAGACACATGAGCAGACACGTCCAGCTAGGAGGGATGCCAGCTCAGTGGAGCTCCGGGTCCAGGCGGGCAGGGGTGGGGGCGCAGGGCTGCCGAGTAACAGATGCCTGGTCTGTGTGCCAGGCTTGCTGGCCGCGGCTAGCGCTCTGGGCAGGCATCAAGACCCCATAGGCCGGAGCAGGCCCTGGACATGGCCTTCTACCGAGGATGGGGCTTCTCCTTCGGGCAGTCCTGCCCGCTTCCCTGCCTGGAGGGAGGTCAGAAGCCCCTCTCCCAAGACCCACCCTCTTTCCGACTCAGGGCCCCTTGAACTGATCCCCAGGGCTGCCGAGCCATCTCTGTGTGCGATGCCCTTGAAGTGAGGGTCTCCCCAGCGGGTTTTCACGCACTGCTACCTCTCCGCGCCTCCCTCCGCCCCTCCCCACCCCCTCCCCTTGCCTCAGAGCACCACCTGTCTCTCCAGCCTGCCTCGGCAACCCCTGCTTGCCTGTTGCCAGGGAAACCACCTCCTTGGCAACCAGCCGGCATCCATGTGACACGCACACGCGGGAAGGAAGGGAAGGTTCCTGCCTCTCGCTTAGGCTGCTGGTGGCTCTGCTCTGACAACTCCAAGGAGCAGCATTTGCTTGTCGCCCGGGACCCAGGTGCCCGACGGAGTCTGAAGGAGGGTCCAAGCTGGGGCCGCAGAGAGGGGAGGGAGGCATCAGGCCCCCCTCCTTGATGATCATTCAACTGACGATCATTCAGCAATTATTAAGTGCCTACTATTTACGAAGCCCTGTGCTGGGTCCTTCACATACAATACCTTATTTAATGAGGCTTTGAACCTGCAAGATCAATAGAATTATTCCCATTTGCAGATAGGGAGACGGAGAGAGGTTCAGGGCTGCCCTGGGTTAGAATGTGTCGGAGCTGAGAGCTGAACTTAGTCTTGTCTGATTTCAAAGCCTGGTTCTTTCTACCATCCTGAGGCCTCTGATCCGGCTACTCATAGGGGGGCCAAGAGTGAGTGTGGCCCCAAGACAGGCATGGGCAAGGATCTCATAGCTCATATGGGGCCATTGTCCACATGCGCCAAGCAAATTGTGCATTCAGTGACCCAGAGGTGAACCAGGTACAGCCTGATGGGAGAGGTATGTGACCCCAGTGGGTGCCTAAGTCATCCACGGGCACACGCCAAGGTGGGGTGTCAAAGGAGTCCTAGAGGGGAGGAGGGGTGGCCGGGACCCTCACAGGGGAAGGAGCTTTGGCCCCGGCAGAGTGAGGACAGATCCCAGGGGGCCAGCCTATTGGAGCCACAGCCATAGTGTCATGGCTGCGACTGCTGGCAGCCACGTTCCTGAGGGCCTAAGGACAGGCAGGGACTGTGGGAGTGGGCCTCAGCTCCCCAGTAGAAGCATGGCCCACCTGGGCTGAGCACAAGACTCTCATAGAGCCTCAAGATGGTATGAGGCAGGCGACAGGGGGCCCAGAGAGGGTCGCTTTGAGCAGGCGGGGACAGGGGGAGGAGTATCGGCGAGAGAGGACAGCAGGTGCAATGTGCAGCGTGTGGCTGGCGGGTGGCTCCGGCCCAGAGGACTCGAAGCCCAGAGGACTCGGAATGTTCCTTGGGCTCCCGCAGGCAGGGGCCATCCACAAGGAGGCCTGGCTGCTGGGCCACCGTCCCTGCCCTTCAGTCCACGTTCCTCTGACCCTCGCCCTCTCCTGCAGGCCCTGCAGTGCAGAGACACTGAAGTCTACTCCTGCCTCCAGAATGAGGCCCGCAGGCTGCCGCCCACCCAGAGCCTCCTCTCGCAGGTATGCCGGGCCCCTTCTGGTCTGTAAGGCAAACAGGACCACAGGAGGGAGCCACCTGCAGCTGAATCCCAGCCCTCTCCCCTAGGCAGGCAGCCTGGTGGTTAGGGGGACTGGAGGGTTGGAAGCCCTGCTCCATGCCTTCCTAGGGCTCCCTCTGAGCCTGAACCCCTCCTCCTCAAACCCGAGGAGCCTCACAGCCCTCTGCCCCAAGATCTGCCAGGAAGGTTAAATGTCGTCCTGGGACCGGTGGGCCCTTGGGCAGTGTGAGCAGTGTCTACACTGGCCAACTAGGCAGGGGGTATTGCTAGGCTTCTAGCTGTCCCCAGGCTGGCACCGGCTAAAGTGGGAAGCTAGGGTCTGGGCTGGTGCCGGCCTGGGTTGGCCTGGTCAGGGTTCTGTAGTCATCATGATGGGGGCCACATCGTAGCACCTGATCATGATTCCCTCTTAAACCTCAGTTTGTTCATCTGTAAAGTGGATGAGTAACATTTTCCTGCAAAACCAGCTGCCCTGAATTTAAATGAATTCTGGGTTAATCTACGCCAGAGTTTTGGACACGTTAAAGTACAAGGGGTTAGCAAGCCGCTATAGGAGCCCACGGACACCTTGGAAGAGGCGTCAGGAAGTGAGGGGGCCAGAAGTTGGCCTTCCCCAGCTCAGGGGGCCCAGGCTGGCATTGTTTGTTGACTCTCCTTTTCTCAAAGCCCTTTCTATACTCAGCCCTGAACTTGGCCCTGACTGGAAGCAGGGCTTCCCCAGGCTGAGACCCCCAAGGATGTCTCGGCCATCCTAGTCACTGTCCGCCCTGTGCAGGGCCCTGAGGGTCTGGCCGGGACAGTTGGACGTGGCCCTGTCCTTTGGGAGCCTCAGGTCTGCAGGAAGAGGCGTTGACCTGACAAACAGAGACGTTGGCAGCCCCCTGTGAGGGGTGGGCTGCGGGGAAGCTGGGGCTGGGGGAGGGGCCACTCAGGGATGCTGAGCCAAACTTGCAATGTGAGTAGGAGGCCGTGGGGGAGCAGCTGGGGGTGGGGAACCCCCCAGATGACGGGGAGAGCTTGTGAAGAGGCCTGAAGGGCTGGAGAGCAGGGAGCAAGTGTGGGTGGCATGGGGGGAGAGGAGGTTGGCGGGGTGGCCGGAGGGACAAGGACAGCCCTTCCTGTCAAAGCCACGCAGGAAGCTGTCTGTTGACTTCTGACTAAAACTGAATTAGTGCAACTTTGTTCTCTTCCTATTGCTTTTTTTTTCTTTCTTTCTTTCTTTCTTCTCCCAGGAGAAACCGCAAGGATTTACGGATGACAGTGAATTTAACATGGTCTATGAAAATCTCTAGAACGGGAACCACTGGCCCATTGGTCTGGGCCTGAATCCGGGGCCCCATGCAGCCCCTCGTTCCACAGGATGGGCCCCATACCAGGAGGAAGGCCCCAGGGGTGCCCCATCACCTCACCCCCACATTCGAGGCACTTCAAGCCTGGGTCTGCCCCCTACCCCCCCATTCTGTGCCCCAGCCATACCCACTGAGCATCTCACATCTGGCCTTTGCCCCGGCTCTTCCCTCTGTCCACCAGCCCTCCCTCCATCACCATGGGCTCTCTGGGACCTCCCCCTCCCCAAGCCCTCCGCACTTTCTCAGGATCCACAGGCTTGCTCACCGCCAGCCTGCCCGCACGCAGACTCTAAGGCCAGCCATGGGCAAGGGACCCTTGTCCCTGCTGTGAGCACGAGCATCAGTGGGGACACTTAAAGGACCAATTACACAAATGCCCCCTGCCCAGCTGGGTCGAAGGCACAAGGCAGCCGTGCAAGGTGGGGCAGGGGGCTGGGGCGGGGGCGTGTGGGGATGGGCAAGAAGGGAGCTGCGCAGAGGCTCGGCTGGGCTCGGGGACAGAGCTCGGGGACAGGCCAGGGAGGCGGCTGAGTGGAAGTCATCCGGCTGGGGGCCTGGAGCCAGAGGGCCAGGAAGGAGATCTGACATTCTTGGGACAGGGAATGGGGAGATGCTGGCTAAAGGGGCTGAACTGCCTGAAGCGCTCCATCCCTCCAGCAAGGACCCGGAGGTGGTTTCCCATCAGCCTGGCCATCTGCACTCCGTGCTTGGTCACCCTGTCCAGGTCTCACCTGCTCCTCCTTCCCCAGAGCTCCCGTCTGGCGTACCTGGGTCCCACCCCACTCCTCTCTGGTCTGCCTCCTTCCCCTGGCCCAGGCCTCTGAGGAGCCCTCCTCCCACCGTCTAGCTCTAGCTGCCGGGCTTGGTGCCTGGGGCTCCTCCGGCAGGTGGACAGCTGCTTGGTGGTGCTGGAGCTCAGGCCCTGTCCAGACGGGGGGGCCCCTTGGGGCACGGAGCCATTTCTGTAGCCCCCAGGGCTTGTTCCTCCCTCTCAGCAGCCCTGCTGGAACCTGTTCGACAGGCGGACAGGGCTGAGGGGTGGGGAGTCCCCCAGGCTGCGGGGCTCGGCTCCTTCCCTCCCCTGCTCCCCTGCCCCTGTCCCCTGCCACTGCCTTCTACTCTGTCATTTGTAAAACCCTCCCTCCCACCCCCAGGCTGCCCCAGAGGTCCTTGAGGGGCCCTTGCCCACAAGCATGTACAGTGACCATGAGGGGCCCGAGGCACAGGCCCTGACCCTGGCCCCCGAGCAGTACTGGGCCACCCAACGGTGGGCATCCAGATAAAACATCTATGGGATGCAGGTGCCTGGGGGGCACAGTTGGTTAAGAGGTTAAGCCTCTGACTCTTGGTTTCAGCTCAGGTCCTGATCTCAGGGTCCTGGGATCGAGCCCCGTGTCGGGCTCCTTGCTCATTGTGGAGTCTGCTAAAGTTTCTCTCTCCGTCTCCCTCTGCCCCTCCCCCATGCACTTGCTCTGTCTCTCTCAAATCAATCAATCTTTAAAATAAATAAATAGAAATCTGCATGGGATCACGTCCCTCCTCGCGCTCCGCAGTTCCCACCGTCCCCAGTTCCCACCTCACTGGGAACGAAATGCTAAGCCCCTTCAGGACCAACCTGCCACCCTTCTGCACACACAGCCACTGCCAGCATAGTGGCTGAATCTGGCCCGGGGGCAAGACGGGGAGGGTGCTGAGGTGTCCAAGGGGCAGGCAGCAAGGCAGGGAGGAGGAGGGGGAGGAGGGCCAAGCTGGAGGGGGGGGGTAAGAGATATCCCCGGACTCCCAGTGTGGAGCAAGGGGCTGCTGGTGCAGGGGTGGGGGGCAGGGGTGGCAGATTCCCCCAGGGGGAGCAGGGGACAGTAGGGAGGAGAGGGCTTCGAACTGAGCTCCTTGAGGGCACGCCTGTGTGGACTCTGGACTCTGAGCAGGGTGAGGAGGGAAGGACGGAACTTGGGAGCCCTGTGGGGCTGGGGGCTGCCGAGCTTTCTGGAACCCCAGCTCTCCCTCGCAGCAGCCACGCCCTCCTGAGCCCCGGTTGCCGGGACAATCAAGACCTCTCAGAGCGGCCCAGGGAAGACAGATGGGGAACTCTCTGCTCAGCGGGTGTGCGTTTTCCTCTCCGGCTTCTCCTCCAGGAAAGACAAGCGATGGCAGAACAGTGTGGAGGGGGTTCGCTAAACAACAGGCCCCGGGCTCTGTCGCCCCCACGGGAGGAGGATCTGAAGAGGAACAGGTCAGGCCTGGGTGAGGGGAGCCTTAGACCCAAAGGCTGGATGGCAGCATCCCCAGTGGTGGGTCCCAGGCCTAGGCCGGTAGAAGTCCCCTGCGGTCCTGGAGGGCCAGGCCCTGGGCACCGCTCCTTCCCACCCCGACCCTGCCCCAAGGTACCCCCTCGGAGGGGCAGTCGGACCTGGCCTGCCTGGCCCTGACAGGGATTTCCTCCCGGCTCTCAGCAGGGCCTGCCTGCCCTCCTGGGTCACCGTCCACACAGCCTCGGGCACCTGGAACCGGTCAGCTGCTTCCGACACCCTGCACCTCCGAGGGCCTCTCTGGGGCAGCCCCTCAGATGTGGCCCACATGGCCCCTTCCCTCCGGCTTCAGCCAGCAGCCCCCCTCCTGCTCCCGCTCCGCTCAGTGCTTGCTGGAGAAAATCATCCCTGAAAACCAAGCCCAGGAAACACAAAATAGGTGTGGGAGCGGCGGCCCCTCCTCGGCAACAATTTCCAGAGCATTCTGAGGAGCAGAGTTTCCATGGGAACACGTGCACTTCCACACAGAACCTCGGCGGGGCTGGGGTACCCCCTCACAGCCCAGAGTGCAGGACCAGGGCCCCGGGGGCCTTAGCCCCGCACAGCCACGGTCACAGCCCCCCACCCTCACCAACCTGAAATCAAGCTACTGGCAAATCTGCCTTTTTCTTTTCTTTTCTCTTCTTTTTTACATTCTAATTTAAAGGCGCACTCCATTCTAAGGATGCCTTTGGGATTTCCAGGATGGATTTTTATGTAGCTCAATAGTTTTCTTGGCAGACCGCTCAGCCGGGAGAGGTGGGCTGTGGCCCCAGCCCAGCTAGGCTGACAAGGCAGTGTCTCTCTGTCCCTCTCCATGGCAGGGAACATCACTTACCCACCTGAGGCGCTTCCTCCCACCGGGATTCAGACTCCACGTGTTGGGGGCACCAGCAGGAGGCGCTGGACCACCTTCCTCACCAGGCTCCTTCCTTGACCTGCCGTTCTAATTTACCACCTGCAAGCCTTGACCGAGCCCAGGTCTGGTCCCTACTCTGCACTCGGTATTTTGCGTGTGTTTTTCTAAGAGTGTGCCACAGACATAACGGGCATCACGCAGGAGGTCAAATTTCTTTCTTTCTTTCTTTCTTAAGATTTTATTTATTTGACAAGCAGAGATCACAAGTAGGCAGAGAGACAGGTGGAGAGAGCAGGAAGCAGGCTCCCTACAGGGCAGAGATCCTGATGCGGGGCTCGATCCCAGGACCCTGGGACCACGACCTGAGCCAAAGGCAGAGGCTTTGACCCACTGAGCCGCCCAGGTGCCCCAGGAGGTCAAATTTTCTCTCCTGCCAGTCGCCACCTCCATCTCAGGCCCCTCCAGAGGCCACCCCGGGGTCACTGGGGTGTGTTTTCTTTTTTTTTCAGGCTGTTTTCATCATGTCCACAAACAAATATGCATAAATATGAACATATTAACTATACAGTGATTGCAGGGAGTTCTGAAAGCTTAAATGGGATTGTTCCGTAGGTGGTGTCTGTGCTGGCTTTGTTCGTACAGCCCCACGTGGTGGGGATCTGCCCGTGACAGCGCACAGAAGCTGCCAGACTCCTTAATTACAGCAAAGGATTCCGCAGTACCCATGGACCCTAATTTACCCAGAGCCCTATAAATGGCCTTTTCAGTTGTTTACAATTTCCAGCCTCACAGAAGGTGCTGCAGGGAACAGTCTTGGACATAATCTGCAGAACTTTCTCTGTGGGAAATGACAGAAAGGACTCGCGGGGGCGCAGGGTGTGGACATTATTCTTTTAGCAGATGCTGTCAAGTAGGCATGCAGAAGGTTTGTACGGGTTTCCATTCTTTAAGGCTTCTACCTGCACTATCTCATTTAATCCTGAAGACCCCCTGCGAAGTGGGGGGCAGGGGCCTTGTCTCCCCATCTTACCAAAGCAGAAACTATGAGAGAGAGAGAGGCTGAAGGTCCTATAGCCCGGAAGGAGCAGCCCTGGGTTGGCTCCCACTGTGTGTGGTCTTCGGGCTCCATGGGTCAGAAGGTGGGGGGGTGGGTATTGCATAAAGTGTTTTGGATGGACTCAGTGCCCCCAGGGCTAGGGAAGTCCTTGAGGTGACAAATTTCTGCCCGAGATAGACTGTCAGCATTACATTGCCCAGGATTGTTGGGGGGTTGGGGCAGGGGTCCTCCTTCCCCGCCGTTGGTCTATCTTCTTGAGGAAATGAAGGCGGGTCTGTAGAGCCTGGTGGACCTGGGCCCGCCCAGCAGACAGCACGCACTGTGGGGCCTGGCTTCAGGCAGCCAAGACATTTGGATCCCTAGACTCCCCTGAAAATTTCTGGGCACAACGCGCCTGGAGGTGTGAGCCGCCTCTCGGAAGCTTTCTAATCCGGGATAACGCTGCTGTAATTGGCAGTGGTGTGCATTTACAACCCTCTCGTTACCTGAAAATCTCCTTGCAATGGCTGTATCTGGAGAGGGTTTAAGTTTACCACTTTGTGGACCTTGAGGGGCCGAGGAGACCAGGCTTTTTCTCTGTGCCCCTTCGCCCACCCCATTCCGATCCCCCAGTGAGTGCCGCAGGCAGGCCCCGGGGGCCCCAGGCTGGCTGAGCTCATGGCCTTGGTTCAGGGCACAGCCCTGTACCTGGCTCCCCACGGGAGCCCCAGGTTGATTAGGGGGTCATGTTTCTCCCCAGTTCTCCCTCCTTCCTGGGTCCAGCCCACTCATCTTGTGTCCCTTCAACCCCCTCTCCTGCTGGCCCTTCCCAGTCTCTGCCACCAAACTGATCTTTCTTTCTTTATTTCCTTTTAAAGATTTTATTTATTTATTTGACAGAGAGAGAGAGAGAGAGAGTGAGAGAGTGAATACAAGCAAGGGGAGTGGGAGAGGAGAAGCAGGCTTCCTGCCAAGCAGGGAGCCCGATGCAGGGCTCGATCCCAGGATCCTGGGATCATGACCTGAGCTGAAGGCAGACGCTTAATGACTGAGCCACCCAGGTGCCCCACCAAACTGATCTTTCAAAAGCACAGATCTGACCATGCTTCTCCTCCTCAAAACCCTATAGTAACTTACATTTATTCATTGCAACAAAGGGTCCACGATAATGCAATAGGGGCAAAAACAGGCTTTCAACAGGTAGTGGTGGGAGATACGGACATTCTCATGCAAAAAGATGAAGCCAGACCCCTACCTCACACCCTATATGGAACCACACGGTGGCTTTCGCCGTCCACGGGTTGGAGCCTTGACTCTTCAGCCCTGTGCAGAGAGTGGGATAAGAGACAGATGCTTCTGGGGCACCCGGGTGGCTCAGTCGTTAGGCATCTGCCGTCAGCTCAGGTCATGATCCCAGGGTCCTGGGATCAAGTCCCACATCGGGCTCCCTGCTCCGAGGGAAGCCTGCTTCTCCCTCTCCCACTCCCGCTGTTTGTGCTCCCTCTGTCGCTGTGTCTTTCTCTGTCAAATAAATAAATAAAATCTTAAAAAAAAAAAAAGAGAGAGAGAGAGAGAGAGACAGACAGACGGACGCTTCTGTCCTCGCGTCGTCCATCAGCCTCATTTCTGACCCGCGCCCACCGGCCCGGACACAGCTGCAGTTCACGTTGCTGCCAAGCTCTGAATTGTTCTCCCATTTTCTCTGTCCCAAGGCCCTTCACTCCATTCTTTGCCTGAGGTATTCCTGCTCAAATGCCACTTCCTCCATGAAGCCTTCCTTCAAGCCCCACTTCCACCAAGCAGTTCATGCATTTCTCACTGCTCTGACCTGAATCGGGTCAAACACACCCATCCCCCCCCAGCAGGCTCTGAACTTCCAGGGGAGCACGGAGAAGAGGCCCTGTGTATCTCCTTAACTCATAGGAGGGGCTCAAGAGCGAATTGTTTAAAGAATAAATGAACTTTTACCTTTGCTGGCAACTTACTGCCCGTTCTTGCTGAAAGAGGAAGAATGATTTTATTTTCCAGTTTTCAGAAAGTGATCTCTAGGACGTGATCCATTTCACATCGGTGAGAACTGTAACAGACATGGTGCTCCGTCCGTCCCGGAGAGGGGAGGCCAGGCACGTGCAGGGTCTGGAAAGCTGGCACCGGCCCTCCAGACGGGAGGGGGCAGGCTCTGTGCAGAGTGGTTGGAGGCCCAGGCACATGAGGAAGAGAAAGGTGAGCGAGAGCGGGAGTGAGCAGTGGCTCTGGGCTTCACCTCCCTGCTCCCAAAGCTGTCAGAGGCTCGGATCGATGACACGTGCCTGTGGAACTTGCTTCAGAGGCCGAGAGCCCTGTTCGGGTGGTTCTGTTAATTGATCCCAGAAGCCCCTTGTCACTGCCAGGGGATGCTTTAGCCGGCTCAGCAATGTTCTGACCGCCGTTCCTCGCCTCACCAGATGGCCGTTCCTCCCGCCTCAGCTGCTTCGAGCCCTGACCATGTGGGATCTGGGATCCTCCAAGCAGCCAGCAGCACTGATCCCATGGCGGGGAGCAGGGTGGGAGCCCCAAGAAGCCCCTTGGCCAGGTCAGAGCCACCCAGACAATGTCTGGATGGGTAGGGGAGACTCAGGGTTTATAAAAAGTCCTCTCCTCTGATCTCTCTGAACTCAGCCTCAAATGCGCCCCACCTGCCTCCAATGGCCTCATGGCCCACTGCCTCCTGCGGGCAGGGAGCCTGAAGTGCTGTATATTGGGGGTAAAGCCAGGACAGTTGCCCCTTGACCCATTAGGAAAAGTCTGGCCAGTTTAGTCCTGGTGGGGAGGGAGACTCTGGAACGGAGTGACTAGGTCCAGAAAAAAAAAAATGCTGTCTGTGTTGATACAAAGTGAGCCCTGAGCTCCCACACCTCGGGCCTCCTCAGCCTTGTACAGTGGGTTACCCTGCCTCCCGGGATATAGTAAGGAAGCCCAGAGAGGCTGAGGAGAGTCAACCCCAGACTGGACTGGTCCCACGGCTGGTGCTCCCAGCCCACAGCTCAGCGCTACAGGGTACCTCTGTCTTCTCCCCTGCTTCAAGCCTGGAGTGGGAGATCGCAGAGAGCTTTAAGATGCTCCAAAAACCAAAACCCAACAACAACAAAAAACCCCTGCCCTTGCCTTGGAGGAGGAGGAATGGCTGCTAATGGATATGGGGTTTCTTTCTGGGGTGATGAAAATGTTCTAGCATAGGATAATGGTAATGGTTCCACAACCTTGTGAATATGCTAAAAGCCACTGAATTGTACCCTTTAAAATGGTGAATTTTATGATATGTGAATCAAATCTTAATAAGACAAAACAAAGCCAGACACTGCCCTATGTTACCACTTTCTGTGTCCCCTGTTCATGACCCGCAGGACAGAGGACCGAGCACACATCACACATGTGTGCGCACACACATGCACACACACACACACTTCCCCGGGAAGGCACCCAAGTCCACCACCCTCCAGCTCTCCACCCCAGGCTGCCCGCCCTATGTCCTGCCCTTCCTCCCTCCCTCATACACAAGGCTCTTTCCAGACTCTGACACATGGGAGTCCTCTCTGCCTACTGTGTAATTACATGCCTGCTACATTCTTATCTGGAGCCAGGCATTGTTCCCATTTTATAGATGAGAAAACAGAGTGTCAGAGATATGTAGCCTCTTGCTCAGGTCCACATGGGCGGGGGCAGGGGGGTGGCCAAGTGGTAAGACTGAGATAGATTTAGGCCCAGCGGTGACTTCAGAGTCTGTGATCTGAACCTCTTTGCTCAGTGGCCCTCTGCCATAGGCTGAATAGTGGGCCTCCCTGAGACGTCCACATCCTAATTCCTGGAACCCACGAATGCCACCTTATATGGCAAAGACCCTGCAGGTGTGATTAAGGATTTTAAAATGAGATTAGCCTGGTTATTACAATTCGCAAGTGTTCGTATAAGAGAGATTATTGACAGAAGGCAGAAGCTATAGGAGGATGGGAGTAGAGAGATTTAAAGTTGCTACACTGTCGACTTTGGAGGAGGATGGAGGGAGGGGCCATGAGCCAAGGAATGCAGCTCTAGAGCTAGAATGGGGGATGAGGCAGATTATCCTCAAAATCTGGAAGTTTCATGGCCCTGCCAAGCCCTTGGTTTCAGCCTGGTGAAACTGACTTTGAATTTCTGGCTTCCAGAACTGTCAGAGAACAAATGTGCACTATTTTAAGCCACTGATTTTGTGGTACCTGGTTACAGCAGCTATAGAAGTTTACTATGCTTTCCCTTCTAGAAGGGCCTCGTTCAACCTCTCAGGCCTAGTGGGTGGCTCCTCCCTGCTCTGTGCTCCCTGAGGTCACTTCTCACAGCTCTGACCCTGGAGGTTCTGCTGCTGCTCTGCGTTTGCCCCAACCTTGGCCCTCTTCTCTTGCTCCCAGCACTGACAATGCCAGGCTGGTGTCAGCCTCTAGTTGTCCAAGAGTAGGCACCAGCTCTGGGGTATAGCAGAGGAAGAAACTGAGGCTCAGAGAGGGACAGTGAAAGCCCAAGTGCACTCAGCTAGCAAGGGGCAAGGCCAGGTTTGAACTTTGGACCTGGCTGGTCCTAGAGCTGGTGCTCCTAACAACTCCTCTCCCAGTGGACACTGAATGAGGGTCCCTGAGTGACCCTTGATAAGTACTGCTGAATAAGTGACAGCCTCAGTCTCAGTGAGACCCTGAAAGGCAGGCATACACTGAAAACCAAAGAAAATATATTGTTGGAAGGGCTATGGGAGCCCCAAGGAGAGTAAACCAAGCCTGAGCTAACCAAGGAAGGCTTCCTGGAATAGGGGACCTTGAAAGATGAAGGCATTCCAGATTGAGAATATCATGAGCTAAGTAAGGTCTGAAGATGAAAAGAGGGATGGCAGAACACGTGAGGTGTCTGAGGGAGCCTGGGGAGATGCCACCAGGCCTAGATCATGAAGGGCCTTGGGTACCAGACTGAGGCCTGAAGAGCACACAGAAGTTGGGGAGCAGAAGAGCAAAATCTCCTACACTGTCCTTTAGGAGGCAACTCAAGTAAATGGCTCAGGGAAGGCTGGTTTGTTTCATTTGGAGGCTGCTGACCCCAGTGAAAACTTTGGGACTGGGACTGAAGCCAAGGAGATATAGCCTGGGGCAGGGAACAAGACTCTAGAGTCACTTCGGAGGAGAGGGGACAATAAAACCTGGTGATCTACTGGCCTCAAGTGTCCATGCCTCATCCAGGGGACAGAGGCTGATTTCAGTAAACACGACCAGAAATGCAGGAGTGGAGCACCAATGTAGGGAGAAATCTGGGCAACAACCAGGAGGAGGTGTCCTAAAGGCAATTAAGAGAATGGATCAGGACTCAGGGGACAGGTTGCGATCGCAGACACATGATGAGCAGAAACTGGGAAGCTGTGGTGGGCATAGCTGCAGGGGGAATGAGGTAGTCAGGGAAGGTGTGGCAAGAGGTGACCAGGGCACCCAAGGTCAAGGACTCTTAAGGAAAGACCCTTTCCCTCCTCTGCTGCTGGTGCCTCAGGGTACTAACCCCAGCACCCACCTGGGCCCATATGGAATTGGACTTTTCCTGATGGGCTTCACTTTAGGGAAAGCTGATAGGAAATTCTAAACCAATAAGAGCAAATAAATGAGGGGTGATTACCGACAATAGAAGAGGGTACACCACAGGGTGCCTCCAAATAGCATTTCCTCCAGTACATTTCAAGTGCTTTATAGGTCATTAACTACTTGACAGAGAAAGCCTGACACTTAAAGCAAAGAATTCTGTGCCTCTGCCAGGGAAAATCAATCAGAAATGAAGATTGAGCATTGCTGATGTTAAAATGTACTGGGTGGGCAAAAGGGGTTCGATTTACACATAATGTTAAGGCCCTCTCCGTTGTGTAAAGTGGGGCACACTGGTATTTGAGGCCATTTATAAGTCCCAAACTTAACCCCCACCCCCGCCATTTTTTGTTGTTGTTATTGTTAATGAAATATTTCAAAGACACGGAAAAGTACAGAGATGAGCTTAATGTCTGAGCCCACCACCTAACTTCGTCAAATAAAACATTACAGCTACGGTTGAAGTACCCACTTGTTAAAAATGTTACTTGCCTTTCCTTCCTGTCTTTTCAAATCCCTTCTGTCTTCCAGCCCCCGCTCTTCGGGGAGACCGAGGCTGACCACCCATCCCTGCCCAAGACATGGCTCCTTCCTCTGAAATCTGACTGTAATTACTGCCTCTTTAATTAACTTGGCGATTAATCACCACCTGCTTGTGAAACAGCTTTTATTGTCCTTGTCCATCTCATATGTGGGATGTGGATGGGGGTGGGGACCATGCAGGCAGGAAAAGGAGGGACAGGCAGGCTGGGCAGAATCTGCTGGAGAGAGAGGCTTGAGAAAGCCTCCTATCAGAGGATCAGCTCACTCCTGGCTCAGAACAAGCAGCTGCCAGGTAACAGGAACTGAGAGGAGCCAAAGATAAGACCCCAGAAAGCAGTGGGCATTAGAAGGATCACTTGCTCTTGCTGTCCTCCTCCGACCAGAATGTTCTTTCTTCATTGAGCCTTGTTGCAGGTGGAATCGTGTCTTCCAAAAAGAGATGTTGATATCCCAACCTGTGAATGTAACTGATTTGGAAATAGGACCTTTGCAGATGTAGTGAAGTTGAGATGAGGCCATACTGTGTTAGGGTGGGCCCTAATGCAATGATGGTTGTCCTTACAAGGGATCCTGTGAAAACAGAGACACACAGGGAGAACTCCCTGTGCCATGAAGCCCGCTCCTCTGCATGCCTGAATCTGGCCATCCAAGGATCTTAGGCAGTGTGTCTTTGTCAATTTTTTTAAATTTGTTTTTTATTTTATTTTTTAAAGATTTTATTTATTTATTTATTTATTTATTTTTTTAAAGATTTTTATTTTATTTATTTGACAGACAGAGATCACAAGTAGGCAGAGAGGCAGGCAGAGAGAAAGAGAGGGAGAAGCAGACTCTCCGCTGAGCAGAGAGTCCGACGTGGGGCTCGATCCCAGGACCCTGGGATCATGACCTGAGCCGAAGGCAGAGGCTTTAACCCACTGAGCCACCCAGGCGCCCCAAGATTTTATTTATTTATTTGATGGAGAGAGAAAGAGATCACAAGTAGGCAGAGAGGCAGGCGGGGGTGGGGGTGGGGGTGGGGAAAGCTGGCTCCCTCCTGAGCAGACAGCCTGACTCCATCCCAGGACCCTGGGATCATAACCTGAGCCTAAGGCAGAGGCTTAGCCCACTGAGCTACTCTGGGGCCCATATTTCTGGTCAATTAGTGCTCTCATCCAACTCCAGAAGCAGCTCCTATACCCTCTTTTATGGGAGGAAACCTTCTCCCCTAGCTCATCTCAGAGTCCACCCTTCAGTCAGAAGGACCAGTCTGGGGGGACACTTGGGTGACTCAGTCAGTTAAATGCCTGACTTTTGATCTCAGTTCAGGTCTTGATCTCAGGGTCATGATTTCAAGCCCCACAGTTGGGTTCCACGCTGGGCACGGAAACTATTTAAAAAAAAAAAAAAAGAAAAGAAAAAAAAGGACCAGTTTGGGATGCAGTGGGGTTTCCCAAGGATTCCCTCCCCCCGCAATAGCATGCCTGGTCAAGTCAGTTTCCCTGGGCTCCCCCCAGAAAAATCCTCCCACATGTCCCCAAACCCTCAGAGGTGGGTGAGGTAGCCTGGTTTGACCAGAGCGCTTTTAACATCCCCTGTGATTTGTGGGGGAGGGGTGCCAGAAAAGGAGAGGAACCCAGAATTTAACACGGACAAGCACAGGGCTGCCTACAACATATTCACTGAAACAACTTCCAAACCACCTTCTCCAATCAATCTGATCTTTGGACAATTGTGAAACTGAGGCCCTGATGGTCCACAGCGCATCGCTGTGTAGAGATCTGAGGTCCAGTGGTGTAAGCGTGTCCCAGTATCAGCTCCGCCATCACTCCCGGCAACAGCATTCCTCCGCACGTCGGTCTCTCCATTCTTGAAGGAGAATGAATGATAATACCATTCTCTAGGGATGTTACCAGCCTTAAAGAGAGCTCTAAAAACCATTAATTAATTTCCATTAATTCAATCAACAAACACAGTGTGAGTACATCCTGCATGCCAGGCCCTGGGGGTACAGTGGTGAGCACCGCGTACCCAGGGTCCCGACCTCAAGGTGCTACCTCTTTGGTCGCCAAAGGCAAAGAAATGCAGTTACACTCGGTGGTTAAGTGTTACGATGGGGTGCACGGAAGCAGCGATGAAAAGGCTGCGGATCTCAGGAGGGCCCAAAAGAGCAGCGGTGGCCGCAGGAAAGAAAAGGCAAAGAATGAAACCCGCCACCCCCACCCCATTGCCTGAGCCCCTTCTTCATCTCAGCCAGTCAGGCCTCAGCGTCGCCGGCCGGCCGACCAATCAGCGCAGGAACAGGAGCGCTGGCAGCAGGGCCCCGGCTCCCCGCCGGAGGGCCGCTGGAGCCCGCGCGCCCCGCCCGGCCCCGCCCCTTCCCCGCCCCCTCCCCGCCCCCTGTCTGCCCAGGCCCCGCCCCGCCGCGGCCAGGAGCGCCCGCCTGGAGCCCCCGGGCCAGCGGCCGGCCGCTGGGGCCGAGTATTGTCTCAAAGGCCGAAAAGAGAGGAAAGCGGGGAGACTGGGGGGCAGCCACGCGACTGGGAGAGGATTTATAATATTTTCTTTCGCTGTCGACAATATTGCAAAACGTATGAAAGGGACTGACTGCACCGCCGGGACCGGAGCGTGAGGGCGCGGGCAAGGTAAGCAGCCCCCGGCCGGCTTCGCGGGGCGCGGGGGCACCGGGGGAAAACGCGGCACCACCCCGCTCACTGAGCGGCTATCGCGGGGTCTGCGTCCTGGGTCGCCCTCTGAGCCTCGTGAGCCTTAAGAGTGTAGACGCGGTCCGGGAGCTGGGGCATGTCGGAGGCAGCGTGGACGCGGCTCCTGAGCCGAGGAGTCTTCAGTGACCCGGGGGGCTGCCGTGGCGGTGTAGACGCGCGCAGGCGGTCCGGCGGAGGCGCCTCCGAAATCCCGAGGTAGTCCAGGCGGTCAGCGTAACTCGCGGGAGTGAGACGGTGGAGACGCGGACTCTGACCGAGGCACGCCGCAGCGCCCCGGAGGGGCCGGGGGAGCGCCGCAGAGCCGAGGGCCGGTGTAGACGCGCGCGGGGGGCGGCCGCGGAAAGTTTGCCGGAGCGCGCGGGGCGGGCGCGCCGGGGGGCTGAGCGCAGAGCGAAGCGGCGCGGGGCCCGGGGCGCGCGGCCGGAGAGTGTCCGCTGCTCCCGCCGCCGGAGCCTGGGGATCCCCGCGCCCCGGCCCAGCTGCCGCCGCGGGGTGGGAGGGGTCGGGCGGAGGGAGCCGCTGAACTGAGCGCGGGCGGGAGAGCGGAGGAGATTGACTTCGAGCCTTTCAGACAGGTTCCCGAAGCGCCCGCGCTGTGCCCGCTGGAGCCCGGGGGTCTCTCCAGCTCACCTGGAGGAATCTGAGGGGCAGAGGCCAGCTTACCGACACGACACTCGCTGAGGGGCCTCAAACCCGGTCTGGTCCGAGCCCGCAGCCCAGCTCCTTCTCTCCTTCCACTTCGCCTCAGTGAGGAGAAAGGCGTGGGGGGAGCTGGGGAGGCGGGTGCAGATGGGGCTTGGGGGTGGGGTGTAGGGAGAGGATCGGGACTGCTGGCTCGGCCTCCCGCTGCCTCTCCGTGGATCTGGGGGGCCCTTGAGCACTGGAGAGGGAGTGAATGGAAGGCAGGGGTGGGGAGGAAGCCTATTGCGCAGGTGATGCTAGTCCCCGCCTTCCTGATGCTGTGCCTGGGGCAGATGGAGTGGGACAGAGTACCTGTGTGACAGTCTCCTGTAGGGGAAGGAAGACCCCAAAACCCAGTTTCTGCCACAGGGGGAAGGCAGAAGGGAGCCCAGAAGAGGGAAGAGATACCAGGGTGGCTCTTGGGGTGGCCCAGTCCCATTTCCCAGTACTCCCTGTGACTTTTGCCCCCATTCTTACTCCTGCACCCCCCCCTTCTCTCTGATTCCTGCACCACAGGTCCTTTGCACATGTTGTGTGTGTGTGTGTGTGTGTTTTGTTTTGTTTTGTTTTGTTTTATCCACAAGTACTCATCGAAAATCCCAGGCACAGGTGACTCAGTGGTGAACAAGGCCCACCCAGTCTGGGACTTCCAGACCAGCGCAGGGACGCAGATGATGAATAATAGTCCAGAAGGGAATGGGGCAAGGGAATGGGAGGCAACCTTGGGTGGTCATGAAGAAAGGCTCCGGAGAGGTGACAGTGAGGGATTCTGCCTCCTCAACCTTTGGGCCCCAGTCACCTCCTCCAGGAAGCCTTCCTTGACCTCACTGACCTGACACCTCCCCTGTTGACAGGCTGTCATAGCCTGGGGACCACTCCTCCCATGGATATTTTTATGTCATTATTGGGTTAATATTTGTTTCCCCCCATCAAATGTAAGTGTCACGAAGGCAGGACCCAAATTTCTTTTGGGTAGACAATAGACAAATTGAATAAAGGATGGGTAGAATTTCCCCCAGAAAAATGTGAACTGCTCAGCCAGGTCGGGCATCCAGATGGCAGAAACTTCTCTCTCCTTCCCTGGACTGAGTCCTGGGCTCCACACCCCATTTGCAATTGACAGAAGCAAAGTAAAAGAAGCAGCAGGCCTGCTGAGGAAGTGAGCAGGAAGAGGCCTGGCAGAGATGGCCCGCTGAAGCTCCAGGGCTATTCCACTGGAAGGGAAGGGACTGCAGAGGGGGAGGCCAGAGGACATGTGCCTGTCCTGTTCTCTGAGCTCAGACCAACCTAGTCCTCAGTTCAACCTTGTCCCAGCTCTGGGAGGCTTGATTTCTTTCAAATGCTTCTCTGGAGAAGGTGGTGGCCATCAGGGTCCCCAGATGGCCAAGGTCTAGGGCCATAGGAACTGCCTGGCATCCCCTGCCTCTCCCCCAATCTGGAGCCGACAGGCTGTCTGTGGCACCTGTCTGCCCCAGAGTCAGGCCTCTGGGCCACAGCTAGCTGTGAGGAACATGGAGGTTCCCCACCCTTCCCTGAAACTCCTGGCAGGAAAGTAGGACTCAGGCTTTGAAAGACCAACTCTCCTTCATTTCCATAGTTTCCACACTTGGTGATTTCTCCCTCCCCTGGCTCTGTCAGACCTGTGGGCCTGGCACTTTTCCGGTGGCAGATTACGCTCTCACAGATGCCCAACAAAGCTTTCAGCTCCCCCCTCCCATTCCGCCCGTCCACCTCAGGGAGCTGCCTCCATGCTCTGCTAGAATGTCTGCAAGCCTTACTCAGGCTCTGGCGGGGACCAAACAGAAGCGGCCTCCCCAGCCAGCCAGCCAGCCAGCCCTCCTGACTGGAATTGCTTTAAAAAATTAATTTGCAATGATTTACGTCCTTCTGTTCTGTGGGGATCACCAGCATCTTAAATATGTATTTAAATCAGATTCACTGCTCCCAGTTAAACCTGAAGCATCTCCCCCCAACCCCCACCCCAACAGAAAGAGCCCTGGATTTGGAGTTGGCACAGCTCAGAGGTTCAGGCCGAGTTCTGCTAATGACAAGCTGTGTGACCTTGGGCAAATTACTTAACCTCTCTGCGCCTCCATTGGCTCCTCTGGTAACTGAGGTTAATGATAATCCTTCCCTCACAGGGTGTTGGGAGGATTAAATTAGATAACATTCAGGGAAGGGCTGTGCAATGCCAGGCCTGTGTTTTCTGTTCCCCGGTACAGGCTGTCCCGCTAATTAGCCTGGTGACCTTGGGCGGGCCACTCAGCCACTCCTGGCCCTCAATTTCCCCATCTCGAAAGCATAGGGGTTGTTCTAGGAGATGAGGCCACAGAGCGCACCCCCGAGTCGACCCCTGAGCCCCACCACACCGTGTACCTCCTCCACCCCTCTGCCAGACACCCTCCCCCTTGGCCACCCTCTTTTGCATTATCCAAGCGCTGGGTTCTAATTGGAGATGGCCCCCCTCCCCAGCTGCCTCTCCTCCTGGCTCCCTGCGAAGCCGGAGCCGCAGGGTTTGGGCCCTAGGGGCCTGCAGTTCTTGGCTCATTTTCAGGAGCAATTAGCCGTGATGTCACAGGCCTCCGTGGTGGTCTCAGTGGGCGTGTGTGCCTGGAAGCCCAAACACCACTCCGTCTGTGGCCTGTGGGACTCCCCCAGGCCAGGGGGTCCCCACTGCTAGCTGAAGGGAGGCAGCTTCCCCGGCAAAGCCATTTCTGTACTTTATGACTCCTTGAAGCCCCAAGCCTCAGTGTAAATTAGTTCTACCCTGTGCTTTTGTTGGCACTGTCTGTTCCTTGGAAGCCAGGGGCTTTGTCAGGAAGAACAAAGCTGTTTGGTGTTTTTCTGATTTGGGGGAAGCGTGCTCCTGGGGGAGGGCTCATCGCTTCTCAGTGTCAGTCTGGAGTCCTCCATTCTCAGACTCATTCTCAGACTCGTTGGTTTTGTTTGGGGTTTTTAAGTCCTGTGGCTTAAGAGTCACGCACGTCTGTGTGAGTGTTGGCTATAGGATTGCTTTCTTCCTTTCTGGCTTCTATAGCGTATTCCGTGGAAGCTAATTCCAGGGACTGAACTTTTCAAATCACTGCTTCAACAGCTTTTAAAAATCTGGACCTAGTTACCCCTGTCACCCATGTGTAAAGATTTAGAAAAAAATTCCCAACCCAAGAGTGGGCAGCCTTGAGGATGCACGGCTCCTGGCAGCGTGCACTCGCCATAGGTCAAAGCCGAAATGCCGAGCGCCTCTTGGGATGGGAGGTAGTGGGGAGCGTGGTCTGCTCGGTGCCAGACATCTGGATATTTAGAAAACATCTGGGAGGCTGGATTTTTCAGATTTCTGCCTGACATTACATATCACAAACATTGAGCCTGCCTCCCGCCCCCCACCTCCCTAACACACCCAGCCCCTTCCCCCCCCCAGCCCCCCTTTCCTGACCGGCAAGAAACATCCATTCTTTCCAATTCCCCAGCGTTTCCCCCCTACCGGAAATCTGATGGGCTTATGACATCATGGCTGGCTGCTGAGCGATGAGTGGATGCCACAAAGAAATCCGACATATCAGATGGATTCTGAAATCAGTTTCCCTCTGGCTGTAGTAACCGGAGTGAAGTCAGGAGAATGTGAGCTTTGTTTAAAAAACAAAAAAATAAAACTAAGCCTTGTCCTGTATTAAATACAGTCTTTTTTCTTTCTTTCTTTTTTTTTTTTTTAAGCAAACGGACCTTTTGGATATCATCCTATTTTAATAGAAATGCTGGTTTTTATGAACTGAAAGTGTCTAATAAATCAGACCTAATGCAATGTGTTTGCTTTTGGTTGAGTTTTTGTGTGTCCTTATTCACTAGTAAAGGAGGAACTGGGAATGGTTTCTGTCCCTTCGTTATTCAAATGGGGTAGTTTTTTTGTTTGTTTGTTTGTTTGTTTGGGTGTGTTTTGTTTTGTTTGGGTTTGAGGCCAATAAAATTCACCGGGCAAATTGCTGGTTTATGTTTTTTCAGGAATCCATTTTTATAGCGTGACCTTGGACCTGACCTGGTCTGCAAACATTGTATTTGCCTCTGCTGGTTTTTCTGGCTGGGAAACTGTAAAGACGATGCAGTTAAGCCTGCTTTTCAGTGTCCTCTCGGCAGGGCAGAGCCAGGAACAGGGAGCTGGGAACAGGGTGGTTTTGGGGATGAAAAACCGATTTGAAAGGACAAAGTCAGGAGGGGAGCAGACAGTAAAGGGGCAGTGTGGGCGTGGGGGAACCCACTGTCTTCCCTGCCCCTCCAAAGAGGACCTCAGAGCTCAGAAATAGCTCCAGACGGAGGAAGCTCCCCCCGATGCTGGCCCAGTTTACAGGAAGCTCAGGTTTGGGGGTGCTATGCCTACGACGCCTCTGGCACCGGCATTTAGCGTCTGTCAGATCTGCATTGGAGTCTCCACTCCCACTTGGACAAGCTGTGGGGCCCTGGGCAAGTCACGTCATCTTGTAGTCAGTGCCCAGCCCCCCCAACCCCCTGGCACAAGGGTCCCACCGTGCATACTGGGAGAATCCGTAAGGCTGGACAGTCCCCAGGTGCCCGACCACTTCGTAGGGCTCCGGGGACAGCCTTGGAGCCAAGCGAAGCCAGTGTAGATTCTGGTTTTTACATCCTGGTTCTGCCAGCTACTATCTGCGTCATAGCAATAGGGCCAACCCCACATGTGGGGCCATCGTGAGGACTGACATAGTGAGCGATCACCAGGCCTTAGCTGTTTTTATGAGATGGGCCCCTGAGCCCTGCAGGCAGGTTGCCCGGTAGGACTGTTGGGCCTGGGATGCAAGGGGACGTGTCAAGCTGAGCCCAGGAGGAGGATAGCCAAGGGCCGAATGGAACATTCTTCGTTGCTCTGCACAGAACTTTCCATGGGTCCCCTGTGTCCATGATTCCTATTTTAGAAGCAAAAACAAAGACATTAAGCATCTTTGCCCAAGGTCACGGAGCCCAGGTTGGAGCCAGGGGGTGGGCTCCTGCACCTGTCCTCCGCATTCCGGCTCCCCGGGCTCTGTGGAGCCTTCCTCCACCTGTTCCAGCTCATCCGCGCAGCCGGAGCACTGCCTTCCAGTGGCTGCCCCGTCCCTGCCAAGACTCTTCCACTGCCCCATCCAAGAGGCCTGCATAGATTACCCTCCCTTCGGGTCATCTTTGGCCCCTCTCAGGGTGTGGCTCTGCGCTGGGCCCCAGGGCCCTTGTCTACCTCCCTTAGAGGCCAGCAGTGGGGCTGTGGCTAGTTTTGTGTCCCCCACAAGGCCCTGTGGGCCAGGTCAGCAGCCATTTACTAAGGACTTACTATGTGCAAAAGATGGGCACTCATACGGTTGATGGGGACTCACACCCAGCTTGGACTTCTCTCCTGAACTACAGACCCATGCCGCCGATGCCCTCTGCCACATCCCCATGTGGACGGCCGCTGGGCCCTCTCCCTCAGAGGTCACCCCCAGAAACCTACCCCCCCACCACATCTTCCCCATCTCAGGTAAGAGCACCTCCCCTTTCCATGCACTTGCTCAGGCCCCGCAGCCCTGCAAACACTCCTGATGCCTCCCCTCCCTTTCTCTCCTCTCTCTCTCCCCGGGCTCCTCCCTTATTCAATCCATCAGCAAATATCCCTGGCTCTGCTTTCAAAATATATCAGCAATTTGACCATGTCCGCTGCCACTGTATGCGTGTAACTGCCTCCTCGTGGGTCTCCTGCTTCTCCCTGGGGCCCCTGGCTTCCATTCTCGGTGCAGCAGCCAGAGTGATCCTGTTAGAACTTAGGTCAAATTCTGTACTCCTCAGCCCAGAACCCTGCAATGGCTCGGTCAGAGTCAAAGCAGAGTCTTGTGTCTGTCCGCTGCTTGATCCCTCTCAGTTCCCATCACCCTCACACCACTCATTGACCTCCTTGCATTTCTTCCAACATCTCGTGTATATTCCTACCACAGGACCTTTGCACTTGCTGTCCCTTTTCCAGGTATGCGCTTTCCTTGGATGTTTATATCACTTTCTCCTTTGTTTCAGAGAGGTTGTTTCCTGAAGGTGGTGGCTCAGGAGGTGGCCAGAGGAGGAAGAGGAATTGGAGGAAGAGGGGTTGGGCGGACAAGTGCGAGTGCACTCCTGGGGCTGAGGACGGGCCTGGGTGGGCACAGGAGAGTAAGTGGGGCCTTCGAGGTCAACAGGAACCTGGTGGGTGGAGAGAAGGGCAGGTTTTCCAGGTTGGGGTTCCCCAGGGGGAAATGTACCCGACATGTATGTGCACAGCTTGGCCGGCAGGGGACAGATTGGGGAAGGTCTTAAGTGCTGCCTGGAGAGGTGTTAGGAGGAGCTGTGGAGGCTGCGTTGGAATCCCCGCTGTCCCTCTGCATCTCTGTGATCCTGGATGCGGAGCTTCTCCTCCGTTGGGCTCAGCTTCCCATCGGTAGACTCTTGAGCACAGCCTTTCCTGCAGCACTGTCCTACTTTACAGAGAGGAAGAGACTTAATTAAGCCTGGAGGGACCCAGGGTAGAGAGAGGTCTGCCTGGAAGAGCATGGTAGGCAGGGGAAACAGAATGTGCAAAGTCATGGGGCCATCCTCTGGGCTGCATTTCTTCAGTCCCTCCCTCAGCGAACAGAGAGGCAGGGAAGACAATGAGGGGGTGGCTTGGCTGTCCCCAGTGGGGGCCTGAGGCGCCCCCGTTTCTGCACTTAAGGGTCTGGCGACCTCTAACCTCATACTCTCCTGAGTGCTGCAGCCCTGAGAGACAGGCCTTTCCCTGGAGCTGGAGAAGCCAGGGCTCAGAGCAGAGAGGTGACCTGCTGGCACATTACCAAACGGCTGGGAAACGGCAGACGAAGGCCTTGAACCCACGCTCTGCTGTACTTCAACAAAACTGAGCCGCATCCTTTGGGTGGGACAGGTGAGCTCACTCCAGGCTCTGGGAGAGCCAGAACTGTACAGGTGAGGGGCGCTTGCTTGATTCAGTCAGTAGAGCACGTAACTCTTGATCTTGGGACTGTGAGTTCAAGCCCCACGTTGGGTGTAGAGCTTCTTTTAAAGAAGAAGGAGGAGGAGGAGGAGGGGGAGCAGGAGGGGAAGGGGCGCCTGGGGGGCTCCATCCGTTAAGTGCCTCTGCCTTCAGCTCAGATGATGATCCCAGAGTGCTGGGATCGGCCCCTGTCCGGCTCGCTGCTCAGCAAGGAGCCTGCTTCTCCCTCCCCCTCCACCTTCCACTCCGCCTGCTTGGGCTCTCTCTCTCTCTCTGTGTCAGATAAATAAATAAAACCTGAAAAAAAAAAAAAGTTGGGATTACAAAAACCTCTTTTTAAAAATAAAGGCAGAATTGTACGGCAAAATCCCCATTCATAACAGACTTCAAATTTTCGTCCCTTCCCCCCACAGCCATGAGGTTGCTCTGATCAAGGCCACTCCCTCCTTTGGAGAAGGTGAGTCAGGCTTCTGGAAAGCCCCCTGAGCCTCTTTTCTTGGCTGGAGCTTCTCTGAAGACTCTGGACGCTCCTGGAAAATTCCCAGGCTGTTGGCTCCCTGAAGCCTCACAACCCCCCTCACACAGGGGCTGTTGTTACCCCCATTGTACAGCTTGGGAAAGTGAGGCTCAGAGAAGAGCCCTGTCCAAGGGAGTCCTGCTGCTTAATCGGGGGGTGTCCTGCTATATTCAATTTCCCAAGGCTGCCCAGGCAGCAGATCACCGGGGGCTCTGTTGGGAGCTTCAGGTCGCCCGTTTCAGCCCACACGGAGAAGAACGTTCTTTTGGGTATGCCCAAGATCGATCTTTGCAGAAGTGAGGTCCCCATCATCACGGGAGTTCCAACAACCTCTGCATTCGGTGGGAGGGAAGAATAACGTCAGAGGGGCTTTTGGACTGAGCAATTCAAGTTTTTGTTTACCTCTCCAAGCCTCAGTTTCCCGAGCTGTACAATGGGAATATTAATACCTAAGTGTCTGAAGTAGTAGTCCGGGAACACCGTAAAGCACCCACAGAAGGTACCCAGTAAGTGCCACTGTCTCCTCCTGGGACCCCCAGACTTCTACGATGGCCAGGCTCTGAGGTCAGAGTGCGAAAAAGGCCACTTCACCAGCCACGCCTCTGTCTGGAGAGCCGAGGGGTCCGTGCAGGGCTTGAACCGTCCTAGGCATCTGTCTCCCATCTCATCTGTCAGATGGGCTGGGCCGTCTGTGGGGATAGGGTCCCCACAATGACCTTGGAAAACATGACCTTGAGGGCAGAGGGGACCTCTTGCTACCACAGACTTCCCAGCCTCCAGGAGGGGCCGGGTTTACCTTTTTTTTTCTTTTTGTCTCTGTAAGAACCTCACTGCTCTAATTACAGACCCACCCAGGCTCAACTCCGAGCCTCCCTCACTTCCAGGGCTTCCTGGTTCCAGGCTCGGAAGTGGCTCCATTCCAGGAGCCAGAGGGGTGGGGGGACTGTCACCCAGAGGCTCTGTCATGATGCCCCAGGCAACTGCTGTTTGTTGAGCAAACCCTACTCTGGGCTGGGGACCTTCCTCGCCTCTGCTTAAGTAATTCTTATTGTTTTTTTTTTTTTTTAAGATTTTATTTATTCATTTTACAGAGGGAGATCACAAGTAGACTGAGAGGCAGGCAGAGAGAGAGAGGGAAGCAGGCTCCCTGCTGAGCAGAGAGCCCAATGCGGGACTCGATCCCAGGACCCTGAGATCATGACCCGAGCCGAAGGCAGCGGCTTAACCCACTGAGCCACCCAGGTGCCCACTGCTTAAGTAATTCTTGAGGTGGGGCCTACAATCTCATGTCACAGGACAGAAGGCCATATTTCAGGGAGAGGAAAAAACTGGGCTGAGCGGTACAAGAGCCAGAATTCTATCCCAGTGTATAAGTGTACCCGGTTTATGCCCTGCCCTATCTATACCCTACCACCCCTCAGGCAGGACAGTGGAAGCAGCACTGGCTTCAGAGCCCTGGGATGTGATGGGGGGACTCTGAGCAATGCAGGCAGGCACAACCCAGACTCTGCCCTCATATCTTTGCACATTCTGTTCCCCCTGCTCACCACGCGCTTCCAGGCAGACTCCACCCTCCGTGAGCCTCTTCGGGCTCAAATCTCTCCCTCTATGAGGCAGAGCAGGGCGGCAGGAAATGCACAGGTCTGTTTTCAAATCCTGCCGTGCCACCGCTGGACCGGGAAGGAAGCAGAGGGAGAGGGCATGCACATTGGGGACCTCAGACACAAAAGCAAGCGAGTGTGAGCGGGCTGCATCAGCTAGGAGGGCAGAGCCAGGATCTGGCCGGGGAGGGTTGGCTGCTCTTCCCTCGCTCTGTCTTTGGCTCGGGCTGCCCTCTCTGCCTGGCCGCTTCCCCTTCTCCTGTCGCAGGCTTTGTACCCTTAGGTCCCTGCTCATGGGTCGGTCTCTTCCTGAGCCATCCCGTTCAGCACCCTCCCTCCCAGTGGAGGGAGGAAACAGCCTCGGGTGCTTTCTGGATTTGAGCAATGATCTAGAGCAGAGTGTGTGCAGCTTTCTGTCCTGCCTGAGTGTGCTGGTAGGACCCTCCACCCAAATCCTGGGCTGTCCTTGTTCTGCGGTGACCACGGACCAAGTACTTTACCTCTGTTTTGTCATCTGCAGGATGGCACTAGCGGCTCCCAACTCACAGGGTTCTCTAGGGGATTAATTGAGGTTGTGTTCATAAAGCAGGAAAGCACACCGCCTCCTAAAGCCAGCCGGCTGGGACCCATGGGTTTGTGAGCATCATTATTATTTACAGGTTCCCTGAAGGCAAGGCCTTGTGTCCCTGCCCTGTTCACAGCAAGGCCAGAAAGGGGGCTCTGGGAAAGCTTCTGGAACAAATGGGCAGCCTATTCTCCTTCTCCAGTGTGAACTCTAATAAAACTACCAGTAACCTAAATAGTTATCGTGTTTTGAATACCTACATTAACTTGTTCAATCTCGACCACCTTGCAATGCGGGAATTATTAGACCCATTTTGCAGACAATGGAGTTGAGGCTTAGAGGACCGGGGGCAGGTAGCTGAATCGGGTTCTGCCTCTGGGTCTGGCTGACTTTGCTGTACCGTGTGTTGGTTAGGATGCTGTCCTGTTATGCTCCTGGCTGAATCGTCCAGAGACCTTCTCCCCTCCCTGGGTGTCCTGCTTCATCTCTAGGCCACCTTCTTGGAGTCACTGGGGTGAGGGGACATGGGTTTGGAGCCCATGGCAATCTGCCTGTTCATGAACCCGGAGGCCTATAATACTTGCACACGTGCACGTGACACACACACTCTAATGCACACACACGTGCACACGTATACACGCACCCTCCACAGGCAACAAGTTCCCCGAGTCTCCAGAGTCAAGGGTCTATGACCGCAAGCCCGTATGAGGTCCCTGTGAAACGCTGCAGGTCAAACTGTCACCGCTCATCTATCGGTTGGCTGCAGTCCCCAAGCTGTCATTGGAGCTTGACACTCCAATGACACTCCTGGGGTCTGATGGGGCTTGGAGACTCCCCCCACCCCACCCCGGGGGGTGGCCCCAAGGGACTTCGGGATCCTTTAACCCCTGGTGGGCTAAATCAGCGAGGGCCAAGGGGAAAAGCAGTGATGGGGCATTCAGGACCTGCATGGGCGTTGGGCCCGGGGCAAGCCAGCCCAGTAAGAGCAAGCCTGAACCCCTAGATTCATTCATTCATTCTGCAAATGTTCATTGAGCTCCTCACTTGTGGCTTGCAGACCCCTGTGCTCCGGGCTGGGGACGTGGCAATGGACAAGACCCCTGCCTTCATGGAGATCACATTCTAGTGGAGGAACAGAGACTAACAACATACTAAGGGCGTAAAAAAATATTTTGCTCCAGAGTGATAAACGCTAAGAAGAAAAATAAAACAGGAAAAGGAAACAAGATAGATTTTTATTTTTATTTATGAATAAGGTGTCCAAGGAAGGTCTGAGAGAGAAGGTGACATTTGAGCAAAGACAGCAAGGAGGTGAGGAGGTGAGTCCGTGGCTCTTGGGAGGGACGGACTTCCAGGCAGAGGGAACAGCCAGGGCAGAGGTGCACAGCAGGGAGCGGGCCGTGAGGTCCAGGAGTCGCAAGAAGGCTGGAGCCGGTGTGGCTGGAGGGGAGTGAGGGAGGAGGAGGCGGTAGCCGAGGCCCCCAGTGAGGAAATGGGGGCCAGATGGTGAGGCCTCCCAGACTCACCATTTACAAGGATCCCTCTGGCTGCTGAGCTGGGAGTAGGCTGGGGGAGGGGCAAGGGCGAGCCGGGAGCCAGATTGGAGGCTGTTGAGAATAATGTAACAGGATTTGCTGATGGATTGGATGTGGGAGAGAGAGAGAGAGAAAGAGAGAGAGAAGAGGAGGAGGGGGAGGGTGTGTGTGCAAGTACAAGCAGGGGGTCAAGGTTGGCTCCAGAGAGTTCTGGTCACTTTGCTGGAGAGGCCAGCCCTGGAGGAGGCTGGAGACCAGGCAGTGGGCTGGGATGAGGCGGTTCTTTCTGCGCTCCGGGGATCCCGGCTCAGCCCCGGGAAGAGCCGTTCACTCTGGATGCGGGTCTGGGCGTTGGGATGAAAGTGGTCTCTGGGCCCACAGGAAGCCCCCTGAGCCTGAGCCTCCTACCCACCCATTCACCCACACGGCCACCTGGTCTCCCTGCCCCTCCCTCTCTCTTCCCTGTCCTTCTACTGTCCGTCACCCATCACCTCACCCAGCCCCTCCTTAGCACCCCAACTAGCCAGGCACTGCCCCAGGTACTGGGGCTGCATCCAAGAACTCGGCAGATGGGGTCCCTGCTCTCCCGGACCTGACATGCAGTGTGTCTGGGCTCGAAGCAACTTCACGGGACAGACTAAGACCCATGGATCCTCTTAATTCTTTCCGATTTAAGGTCATGCAACAACTGTGTGACTACATGTGATTTCACTGTAATAACATTTTCTAAGTCATTTCAAATAAAGTCACGATTACCGGAAACCCTGGTCAGGTCATGCCTCCTGGTTTGTGTTCCAGAAGAGACTGGCAGAGCCGAGGGCCCCAGGCTGCCAAGGCTCAGGGAGGAAGGGCTCCCAAGGAGGCAGAAGCATGGCTCACCCAAAGGCGGGGGTGGGCGGTGGGGGTGTGGAGCAGGACTGAGCGAACCTGGGATGTGGGGAAGGCTGCAAAGCCAGGTGGGTCCCCGGGAGCACCTGGTCTTTGTCCTGAGGGCAGTGAGGAACCACCGCTGTTTTCTGAGCTGGGGACCAGAGAGAAGGCTGTGGCCTTGGCCAGTGCAGGGTCCAGAGACCTAACCCAGAAAACAGGAGTATCAAGGGGGTTGAATATGGGAAGTGTCACGGGACTGACTGGTTGCATCTGGACGTGGAGCTAATGCGACCTGCTCGTACCAGATGTGCTCCTTCCACAGTGCTCCCCACCTCGGAACTGGCCCCATTCCCCCCCAGCCCTCTGCACCGCTGGGATCCGGCGCCATCCCAGCCTCCCCGTCCCCTACATCGGGGCTACTTCTAAGTCGCTTTAATTCTGGCTCTCAGATTCCTCCCCAGCATGTTCCTTCTCTGTCCTGCGCAGCCTCTGCTCCAGGCGGGTCCCTGCCTCTCCAGGCCTCCACTCTCCGTGGGCTCCTCCCGGCCTCATGCCTCCAGCCTCGTACTGCTCCTTCATCCCTTGCGCAAAGAGCCAAAGGGATCCTTCTAGAACCCGAGTCTGGCATGCCATCCTCCTCATCCTCATGGTTTCCCACTGCCCTGAGGAAAGCCCACCCAGTACAGCCCACCCTCCTTCGCTGAGATCCTGAGGTTGAGCAGGACTGGGAGAAAGAGTGTTTCAGGAAGAAGCAAACTCCAGAGCAAAAAGCACGGACTGGACCCACGGCAGGAAGCAGCGCCCACCCTGTCAGAGTAGCCACTGCCCCCGCACCCCATCATCCACTCAGGCAGGCAACTTGGAAGGGGCATGGGCCATGACTGGGTAGGCCAACTCCTGGGGGCCTATGGGGTAGACTGCTCTGTAGGGACCTTACCACTTAAAAAACAAAACAGTTTTATCAAGATAAAATTCACATACCATAAAATTTACCTTTTAAAAGTGTACAATCCACAGTTTTTCGTGTATTTACAGGGCTGTACAACCATCACTGCTGTCCAATTCCAGAACACTTTTATCATCCCCCAAAGAAACTCTGAGCCCACTTGTGGCCCCTCGGCTCCCCCTCCCCTTGGAAACCACTCACCTGCTTTCTGTCTCTGTGGACTGCCAGTTCTAGACACTTCACATTATGGAATCAGACAATATGTGACCTTCTGTGTCTGGCTTCTTTCACAGAGCGTATGATGTGTTTTTGGTTTTGTTTTTGTTTTTTTTAATAGTGTCCCTTTCACAGGACTGTCTTTTTTTTTTTTTTTTTTTTTTTTTTTTTGTTAAGATTGTATTCATTTATTTGACAGACAGAGATCACAAGTAGGCAGAGAGGCAGCCATAGAGAGGGAGGGGGAAGCAGGGTCCCTGCCGAGCAGAACTTCCCAGGACCCTGAGATCATGACCAGAGCCTAAGGCAGAGGCTTTAACCTACTGAGCCACCCAGGCGCCCCGCATATGATGTGTTTTTAAGATTTACTTATTCAGGGGCACCTGGGTGGCTCAGTGGGTTAAAGCCTCTGCCTTCAGCTCAGGTCATGATCTCAGGGTCCTGGGATCCAGCCCCGCATTGGGCTCTCTGCTCAGCAGGGAACCTGCTTCCTCCTCACTCTCTGCCTGCCTCTCAGCCTACTTGTAATCTCTGCCTGTCAAATAAATAAATAAAATTAAAAAAAAAAAGATTCACTTATTCATGTTACAGAAGAAGTCAGTCCTTCCTTCCTAATGGCCGAATAATATTCCATAGCTACCTTGCCTGCATTTTTGTTTATCAACTGGGGAGCATGTGGGTTGTTTCCACTTTGGGGCTACCACGAATAACGTGAACAATGCTGCTCTAAACGTTCGTGTGCGAATTCTTGTGTAGATGTGTATTTTCATTTCTCTGGGGTCTAGACCTAGAGGTGGAATCACTGGGTGGTACCGTAACTCTCTCTCTCTCTCTCTTTTAAGATTTTATTTATTTGACAGAGAGAGAACCCAAGTAGGCAGAGAGGCAGGTAGAGAAAGAGGGGGAAGCAGGCTCCCTGCCGAACAGAGAGCCCGATGTGGGGCTCGATCCCAGGACCCTGAGATCATGGGCCCAGCCGAAGGCAGAGGTTTCAACCCACTGAGCCATCCAGGTGTCCCCCTGTAACTCTCTTTTTAACCTTTGATGAATGGCTAGACCTTTTGCCAAAGTGGCTTTCCCCATTTTGACATTCCCAACAGCAGCGTACAGGGGTTCCGAGTCTCTGCATCCTTGCCAACACTTGTTCGTGTCTGGCTTTTCGTTAGAGTCAGTCCAGTAGGTGAGAAATGTTTTTTCATCACATTGTGTGTGTGTGTGTTTAAGATTTATTTATTTGAGAGAGAGACAGAGTGAGAGCATGGCGGGAGGGGCAGAGAAGGAGGGAGAGAGAGTCTCAAGCACGCCCCTTGCTTAGCATGAAGCCCAACGTGGGGCGATCTCATGAACCTGAAATCAGGGCCTGTGCTGAAACCAAGACTCAGATGCTTAACAGACTGTGCTCCCCAGACACCCCCTCCGTGTGGTTTTGACTGATGGCTGATGAGTTGGGCACTTTTTCCTGGGCTTATTGGCCATTTGTATACCTTCTTTGGAGAAACGTCTGTTCACACTCCCTACCCATTTAAAATCTGGGATACTTGTCGTTTTATTTTTGCATTGTAAGACTTCTTTACATTTCTGGATCCAAGCCCCTTGTCAGGAACTCCAGGAGCTAGGCCCTGGGGCTGCCCTGAGCCCCATACTCCTAGTCCCAAGGTCTGTCCCCTGGGCTTCACTGAGCGGCTCCTTTATCCCCTGGGAGGGTGGGCATCTGCCCTGTGAACCCCCGTCTCCCACCAGCTCCCTTGACTCACTTCAGACACCACATGGAGAGCGCTTCCCAGGGACCATGGTGGCTCCACCCATCAGGGCCCCAGACCAGCAGCTGGTTTTCATAACAAGGGAAAGGGAAAAGGCCGATCCTCACAGAGGTGACCACAGAGAAGCCAACACCTGTTCCAAACCCGCTGTGACATGGCCGCGACCCCAGCTGCAACAGGCCGGCTGCCTCCATGGCCCAGAGGTCGAGCCCGCAGCTTACCAGGACATCTGCCCAATGGACAGGCAGCAGAAGTGGGGGGAATGCGGCACCCTGTCCCCCCTCCCCCCGCCCCTTCCCCTCCCCTGCACTGTGCTGTGGGAGGGATGCCTGCCAAGGCAGCCGCAGCCCCCTCGGGCCAGGCCCTCCCTCACCCTGCTTATTTAAACTTTCCTGAACTTTCCACGGTTTGTAAGTTGAGCTCCTATAACTTTGAGAATCAAGGGAAATGGTAAAAAAACAAAACCCAACCGTGTTTGCTGGCTGATTTAGCTTGGACATTTGGGGGTTCTTTCTCTGTGGCTGCCCAGGGCTGGGTGCTAGGAGGAAAACACAGGGGCAGGGCTCGCTGGGCCGGTCGTATGGGGGTCTCACTACCCCCTACAAACCTCTGGGCTGGGATGTTTGCCAAGGCAGTGACCCCCCCCCCCCTCACGCCATTGTTTGTGACTCTGCAGGGTGTGAGGGGTTGGGATGGGGCCTCAGCCCCTGCAAATTCACCGCCCTCAGGGACACAAGAGGTACAAAGAGGGGAAGGGGCCTGACAGTTCTGGGAAAGGAAGACCAGGCTAGGGGGCCTGAGGCATAGCCTCTGGGAGCTGGGGAGGGCCAACAAATGGGGGCTTCTGAACTGTCCTTCAAGGAGGGTTAGAATTTCAAAGAGACAGAAAAGGCATTCAGACTGAGGACAGCATAGGCACGGTGAGGGGGGGGGGGTCTGGCACACAGGGAATCTGGGTGAGGGCTGTTATCTAAGGGGTGAAGGGAAGCAGGTCAGAAGCCCGGCTGGGGCTGATTGTCCCTGGACCCCTTGTGCCTGGCCACCAGCCCACCTCCCGGATGGGGTTCCTAAGTGCGAAGGCAGCCTCTGGTCCCCTCCCTCATCTTTGCGCCACCTCTTGGTCCTGCAAACCTGTCCCCTGGAGCCCCGCTGGCTGGCTCTCCCACACAGCACTTCTCTCTGCAGGATTGGGCCTGAGGACTTGCTCCTCACTCCCGTGGAGCCCCAGCTGGGCCTTCCACCAGCCACCTGCCACCCGTCCACATGGACACCCCCCCCCCCCCGCCCCGGTCCCGCTGGCTTCGGCTTTGGCAAGCTCTGGGCCCTGAGGCCCCTCTGCTCACTGATTACACAGCAGCCGGTGGGCTCGAGAGCCAGAGCGAGAGATTTATTATGGTTTTTAGGGGGCGTTTAGGAGCCGATGTGATAATGTCTGTGAACTCACTCTGTAAACTGTAACGGGGGAGTGCCATGCACATGTGAGGGGCTGGGGATGGGGAGGGGGCGGGAGCCCAGCCCCCAGATCACATCCTGAGGCTTAGCTGGGAAGCCCCTCCAGTCCTGGGGGTGGAGAAGTCCTGTTGGAGGGCAGCGCAGGAGTCCTGCTGAAACAGGACCTTCCTGGGCCTGGGGACCCGTCTGTGTCACCAGGCAGCCCTGGAATGAGCTGTGAGCCAGAAAATTGCTCGGGTCATTCCCTCACCCAAGAGGCCCAGTTGCATTGCAGTGACAGTCACAGGCTTCCTGGCTGCGGTGGGGGAGAACTCAGGCCACAGTGAGGGGAGTTCACGGAGGGGAGCTGCACAGTGGCTGCACTGGTGCTCTTCTGGGAAGGGGAGCTGCCCACAAGCAGAGGGGCTCAGCCCTCCTGCCTTCTAGCTAAATGTTACCATCTGAGAATGTTTCTCTGGTGCCAAACGTTTACTGAGCACCTACTATGAGCTTGGCAATGCTGTAGATGCTGGGGGTACATCCAGATGCTGGATCCAGACAAATTAGAATCCCTGTCCTCAAGGTGAAGGTGAAGACAGACAATACATACCTTTAAATACTGGTCGTTACTGCAGAGACAGTGAAATGGGGGGGGGGGGGATTGCGAACTGCTGAAGTTGGGAATGGAGGCAGAAAAGTCCTTCCTGAGGGTCCCTCTGCCCTTTCTCGAGATGGGCCCCTCTCCATGGCCTCTGGGAAAATCCTAAGCCCTGAGGGGCTCAGATGGTCCTCCAGGGACTTGCCAATCACCAGACCAAGGCACGCACACTCCTCGGCTGCCTCCCAGGCTTGTTGTGGTCAAGGGGCCATCAGAGCTCATGTGTTCCCCATCTGGCCAATGTGGGGGGCTGCCAGCATCCCCAGCTGGGCTGCGTGCATTTCATCCCGGAGCCAGTGAGAAGCAGTGGGTGGGCGCAGCCCGAGGACCCAGGCATAGCTGGAAGAGTTGGCCACGGCAGGTGCCGCTCTGTCTGCCCCCATCCTCCAGATGAGGAAACCGAAGGATCCCTTGCTGGTGCGGGTAGAATTTGAACTTCAGTCTACTTGTTTTCCAAAACAAACTAAACTGAAAATCATGCCCCTCATCTCATAAGGACAAGCAGGGAAGTCTCCTTGAACTTGGGACTGGTTGCCTTTACTTATCTCCAGAGAAATGGGAAGTGAGCTAATGCTGTTTGAGGCTTAACAGGGCCAGGCGATGTTGAATGCCGGATCTGAGCTAAGTCAATCCCCAGTGCAACTCAACACTGTGGCAACTGCCATCAATATTCTCATTTTACAGACAGGGAAACTGAGGCCTGGTGAGGTTACCCAGAGCCATACGGCTGGTAGAATGGAGCTCGGATGCAAACCCCTCAGGGCCCATGTTTTTAACCGTTCCCGTCTGTCTCCCTCATAAAGGTCACAGGCCTTGGGCCTTATGATTGCCAGGCTCTGCTGAGTGGTTCTGCACGCATCAGCCCACATCAGGCTCATTATGGTCTCCTGAGTTGACTGGTCTTCCTATGATCTGCCCTACATTTTTTACAGAGAAGAGAACTGAGGGCCCGAGCAGGGGAGTCACAGCTGGGAAGCTGGGAAGTCAGGATTGGAACTCAGGCCACCTCACCCCAGAACCCAAGCACATAACCTTTTGGCTCTCTGCCCTCTTGTCTCATCTGCTGTCTTGTTTTAGCCCCCTGAAAACCCGCAGAGGCTCAGCTGTTCTCCCATATTGCAGATGGGCACACTGAGGCTCAGAAAGGTGTTTTGTGATTGACTTGTCTGTCGTGACTGGCTGTTGAGTTAGGCTTGCCTTCTGGGCCTTTCTATGAGAAGGCCCTGTGGCTGGACCACTGTGGCCAGGAGATGGTTGGGGGTGGGTGGGGCAGACAGGGTCTTGACATTTGCCCAGGTGTGCAAGGTTCTGGGAGGGAGGACTGCTCAGAGACAGCTCTGGGATCCAGGCACCAGCATCCCCTCCATTACAGACCAGTCCTTAGCTCTGGAATCAGCCCTGAGGAGGTCTCACTTTCCAGCAGGGCAGAGCCCTCTGGAGGACCATGAAGGTTCCTGGCTTAGTATCCTACCAACCTATGACCTTGGCAAGGTCATCTCATCTGAGCTTGCTCCTTCTCTGTAAAACGGGATCTTAGTGTCTGCTTGGATTTGTGATACACGTTTTTAATAAAACAGTGGTGTGTTTGGTGGCTGCAAAGGTGTGGCTCTTGCCTGCCCCCCCCCCCCCCCAGTTCTTTGCTCAGGAACCTAGCAGGATGAAGGAAAACTGGAGGAACCTGACCTGGGGAGTTATCACCGCTGTCTTGGCCACCGAGGGCTCTCTGGGCTACTCTGTCCCTCCCATGGACCCTGGCCAGCTGCTGTCCTCCACCCTGTGGTCCCAAAACTTCTTGTGACATCACAGGTGTCATGGAGGCACAGCTGGACCCTCCCTGAGTCTCCTGGACATTCCCCAGGTGGACTGCACCTTCTGGGAAAGATCTGATGCCAGTCTGAGTGCAGTGGCAAGAGGCCCTGGAGCCTTGGCAGTGGGATTAAGGTGGAGAAAAATGAAGCGTGGAAATCATTAGCTTCCTTGGTTGGCAAGAGCTACCCTGAACGAACATTTGAGGCTTTTAAAATGAACATCAGCTGCAGGGACTGGTGCCCTGTGCCCACCATGGCCCAGGCCACCTAGCGGAATCCCGATCCGGCCCTTCTTCTTTGGTTGCCACTCAGCCAACACTTACTGAGCGCCTACTGTGGGCCAGGCCCAGAGCCAGGATGGGAGGGAGAATTCAGCCAGAGAGCAGCAGCCCTGTGGTGAGAGCGCAGCCGCAGAGGCCCCGGTGCCAGCCAGCAAGGAATCAGACAGGGCGGGGCAGGCGCCACTACCTCCTGGGGGGCTCTGGGAGCAGGGAGGGGGTGGGTGGCCCTGGGGGGAGGGGTCAGTGCCAGGAGGTCTCCCAAAAGAAGGGTCTGAAGGGGTGGGGGTGGGCTTCCCATGGAGAGGGACCTCAAAGGCAGAGGTATGAAAGGCTCCAAGGAAGAGAAAGCACATGCCTCTGGGGCCAGGCAGGTGGGCCTGGTGGGGACTGGGGAGAACTGCAGGCTAGCGTTCTAGCAAGATTGCCGCCAGGGAGGGGGGGGGGGCTGCCGCGAGGTGGGGGAGGCTTCTGCCTGAGCTTCCTCTTTTCCAAATAAGCTGGAAATGTGGATTTTTATGTGAAAATTTCCGATTTTTACATGTTGGGAATTATTTTTAATTAGGAACAAAAAAATACTATGGGGTCAAAGCAAGCGGGCTTTGGCTGGGTTGGGCCTGTGGGCCAAGTTTCTGATCTCCAGTGACAGAGGTGATGGGGAGGAGGCAGGGAGGTGGAGCAGGCTGATTAGAATGGGGGGGGGCTGGGCAGGGGGAGGAGGCTAGGCAGGGTGGGCCGGTAGGAGGATGGGGGTTTTGTGAAAGGGGAGGTGGGGTGGGGGGGCCAGTTGGGAGGAGGGGGTTTCCTAAAGGGGTGGGGTGGGCCGGTTGGGTGGGGGGCTGGCCTAACCCCCACCAGCGGCGCCAGTGCGTGGAGGGGGGGGGTTGGGCGCGGGTGGGCGGGGGCTGGAGGCAGGGCCCCCCCCCCACCCCAGCCCCGCGCGCCGCGGCCGCCCGCCGCCTCCATCCGGGCCTCTCCCCACCTCCCGCCCGCCCGCCCCCGCCCGCGCCCCTCCCCCGCCGGCGCGCAAGGCTCCCGCCGCCCCTCCTCCGCCCGCCCGCCCTCCGCCCGCTCTCCCCGGCTCCCTCCCGGTCTCTCTTAAGTGCCATCGAGGGGCGCCGGGAATTGCAGCCAGTAAATCGCGTCCCACCACTCAGCAGCGGGGCCACCGCAGCGGCGCCGCCCGCGCCCGCCGGGAGCCCGCGCCGCCCGGGCGCCTCTCCAGGGCCCGCGAGGCCCGCCCCCCACCCGGCGCGGCGCTGCGCAGGGCCTGCCCCCGGGCCGGCCGGGGCGCGCGGGGCCCGCGCTGGAGGCGAGGACGCGGCGGCCGCGGGGCGCACGGCCCGGAGCGCGCGGCCCGCGCCCCCGCGCGCCCTGCCCGCGCCCGCGCCCCGCGCTCCGGAGCCCGGCCCCGCTGCCCGGGCTCTCCTGCGGGACCGATGCCGGCCCTCCGGCCGCCAGGGTAAGGGGGCAGCGCGGGCGCGGCGGGGCGAGGCGGGAGGATGGGTGGGCGCCCGCCCCGGGGACCCGGTGCCTGCCCAGCAGCAGCGTCTGGCACGTGGGGGCGTCTCAAGTTCCCTCTGGAGGCCGGACAGGTGGCGAGAACGCGGGGGTGTGATGCTCTGAGGCTAGCACTTACTGCGTGCCTACTGTGCGCCCGGTGTGATCCGCTCGGCTGGAGTGGGGGGGGTTTGTCCCCATTGTACAGATGAGAAAGCAGAGGCTACGAAAGGGCAAATCGCTTGCTCAGGGTCCCCAGCTAGGAAGTGGCCAAGCCAGGATTTGAGCCCTGGGCTGCTTGACGCCAAAGCCAGAGCTCTCCTCACTAGGGCACACACAGCCATGGAGTGAGGGTATGAATATTTCATTGTAGAAAAGAAGAAAAAAAAAATCAGCCATTGTCCCACCACCATAATGCAGTCACTGTGAGCATCGAGGCTTTTTATTTCGGCCTTGTTCTTTTTCCTCTTTTCTTTAAGAGTCTGTGCTTGGGGGTCATTTGGACCCTGGTTCCATCCTGGCTGTAGCACCAAGAAGCTGAGAGAGCCTTTGAGCAAGTCCCTTAGCTCTCTGGGCCTGGGTCTCCAACCTAGGAAAATGGGGACACTCCCAGGGCTACTGAGGGAACTGAGGCTACTGAGGGCTACTGAGCCTTGAAGGAACAGGAGGACACAGGGAGGGGCCAGGGCCTGGGGCAGGGGTTCAGCAGAGGTTCTGGGAGAGCCTAGGAAGTGCAGAAGGTGCCCTGGGCCCTGGGGGCAGGTGTGCATGGGGGCAGCCTGGCCCACAGGCTTTCAAGCAGGAGGGCTCTGTCCAGCACACTGGTGCTGCCTCTCTTCACACCCTGCCTTTGCCAGGCTCCTGCTTCCTCCTGGAGTGTCTGGGCCCTGGGGCAGGTCCCCCCCACCCGCACCCCCGGGCTTCACCTCCTCTAAGAAATGCATTGGCTCCAGGAGGTGGTGTCTGACACTGCTCAGAATTTGGCACTCAACGTTTGGGGGCTGGCTTCTCCTAAGCCCGGGCCTGCCTTTGGGGCTCTGCTGTGACATTCTGGGCTCACAGGTTAAGCATGAGGTCCAATTCCTTATCTTACCCCGGGGCCAAAGGCATCACCTCCACCAAATTGGAGATCCCAGGCCTGTGGCCTCCCAGACTACCTGCCCATCTTTCTGGTCAACCACAGGGATCCTTTGGTCCTGCCCTTCAAATATCTGTCTCTGCTTTTACCCTCTGGGCTGGACATTTCCACCTCACCTCCCCTTCCTCAGCCATCAGTCTGGGACACCGTAGCTCAAGCTGGCTTTCTAAAGGCAGCTCTGAGCTGTGAACTGCTCAGCGGTCCACGGGCCTAAACTAGGCCAAACTTCTGAGCTGCCCCTTGAGGCTGAGTTTCCTTGTGGTCTGCCCTGCCCACTTCTGCAGCCTCGCCACTGTTAAGCAGGCTGTCCCCTGGACACAAAGCCCCTGAACACTGGGTCTCCCCCATCTGAGATGATCTCTTCCCCCAAATCCCTTCCCTTGTGTCTTCTGGCCTGTTGAACTCTTGTTCATCCTCAGGGCCCGGCTGGGCTTTCCTCCTAGACCCCCAGCTCTCTCAGGCGGGTGGGGTCCCTGTGCCTTCCCCATGGGCATCCCTGCTCTTGGCAAGTCCCTCCATTACGGGTCTCACATGGTGCAGCATGGCCAAACACGCTTCTGTGTCAGCCTTCCCCACCAGACTGGGAGCTCTGGGAAAGCAGGGGCCAGGGCTGACACACGCCCAAGGCCAACCCCGGAACGGCCAGCTCGGCGTTCCTTGAGGAAGGAACAACTGGGGAGTCTGGCAAAAGCAGATGGACCTAAGCTCCTTAGAGGGGCTCTCTCAAAGCCCCCCGGGAGTCAGTGGGAGTGGAAAGTCATGCCTCCTTGGGGGTCTTCTACTGGTGAGCAAGTTGCCCTGAGAAGATGCAGGCCTTGACCCTCAGCCATGGCCGTCAGGGACCAAGGTCCCACCTGGGTTTGTCGGTGCAGTGGCGGTGGGCACTCAGTTGGAAGGGCCCTCCCTGCCCTGTCCCCTGAGTCCCTCAGCCCTCTCTGCCCCATGGAGCCCACCCCCGACGTCCTCCCAGGGAACAGGGAGAGTTATGTCAGGCCCTCTGGCCGAGCGCCAGGGCTCCCCATGGAACTATAAATTGACCTGTCGGGAGAGGGAAGAGATTAATGTCGGCCATCTTCATTAGCGCGTCCCCCAGGGTGACGGCGGCTGCCCTGAGCTGGCTGATTGGAGAGGGTGTGAGTGAGTGAGGGGATTGAGGGGGGTTGCACTCCCCCCAGAAAAGCAAGGGGTAGGGCCCGGGGCCTGCCAGAGAGCCGTGGCCTCTGCCGACTGTTAGAAGGGCCGTCCCTCTGGCCTCTGCTCCTGGCAGCAGGCGTGTGCTTTGATGGAGGACCTGTGTGCTAATTGGGAGCAGAGATGAGCGCCCTGCAGCTCCGCAGGGCTCCCGGGCTGACACCGCCAGCCTTCATTAGAGGCCTTTCCCCTGACCAGAAAGGAGCCTGCTGTGGGCTGGGGGGAGGCTTTCCTCCTTGCCTTCCCCCTCCCCCTCCCCCTCTGCCTTCTCTTTACTGCGTTGATGATGGGGAAGGAGGCAGCTTTGGTGTGTGGAAGGGGTGATGAGCATAGGAAGATGGCAGAGGTTGAAGACCTTCTGCTTTCTGTTGGACATGTGACCTGGGGTTGGGGCCTCCGCTGCTCTGCATTTGGGTGTCCCGGGTCCATGGGACAGGCATGGTCATGCCCCCCCGCCCGGAGTGAGTGGGAGGGCGGATAAGGGAGTGTGTATGGATGGATTCATCTTTGGAAACGAGGACAAAGCAGACCAGACTCAAGCCCAGCTACTCGGGTTCAAATCCTGTGGCTGCCCCATGCCCTTCATGAGGCCCTGGGCCCTCTGAGCCTCAGTTGCCTTGTCTGTCAATGGTTAGGGGCTGGAGCTGCTCTTGTGGGGTGGGGATCCCTTTTGGGAGACAGAAACAGAGCCTCCTCGCTGAGTGCGGGCTGCCGCGGGCCGTGCTATTGGTGCGCTCCATCTCCATCATTCATTCACCCGCTCATTCATTCATCCAGGACCTGCCTCCTGTACTGGGGTCGTGTGCCCACAGAGGGCTTCAGAAGGGGCCTTGTCTGCTGCTGGTCTCCCTGGGGAGACAGTTCTGGGAACAGATGGGGACAGGACTGCATGGGCTGCTGAGATCCCTAGAAAGCAGTCTTCCCAAGGCCAGGGATATCTGGAAGGCTCCAGAGGGACACCCAAGAGGTGGGCATGGTGTCATCTTTCCTTGCAGATCTCGTCTGCGCCAGACTCTAATGTGGAGGGACCCAGCTAGTCACCAAGTTCCTGGCCCCTTGAGTTCCTCAGACCAGGCTCTCTGAGGTGTGAGCAGGGGAGGCTCTGCTGAGTGTGGGGGGGCTGAGACCCTTCTCCGCACCCACTCTTCTGACTCCCAGTCTTTCCTGTGCATCCAGGGGTGCTGGGACAGGGGGGACTCGGTACCTGGTACTGCTGGCCTCCAGTTCATGCCTCGGATTGGGTTCTCGAAGCACCTGGTTGGCCTAGTGCCTGCTCAAGGCTGGGAGTAGGCAGCAGGTGGACCAGGACCATCATGGGATGGTCAAATTATTGGGGCTGTGCCACTTACTGGTTGGGCCACTATGGGCGTGTGGCTCTTGCGTTCTCAGGCCTCACTGTCCTTGTCTGCACAACGGGATGGCACTGTGCGAACTGCCTGGCACACACCTGTGGCAGCACGGGGCAAGCGAGCACTATGTTGTGGTCACCTCTGCCTCAGGCAGCTGCCCTGATTGCTGCTTGCTGCCCGGAGAACCCTAGGCTTCTCTGTGGCTCCAAATCTCTCCATCAACCTGCTAGGGGGTCCTGGGCTCCCACTGTGCATGGTGGAATGTTGGAACAAAAAGCACACGGTTCTGGAGTCAGAAAACCCAGCTCTGAGTTTTTGCCCTGTAGCCAACCGGCTGTGTGGCCTTGGGCACAGCACCTAACCTTTCTGTGCCTCTGCTGTCTCCTCGGGAGCTGAAATGAGATGTCATACACTGACAGCCACAGAGCAGGTTGGCATTGATGGGTGACCCTCGTGTGGACACTGGAGCATGGGGCCAGGAGTGCATGCCCTGGGCAGTGGGAGGTGGGGGAGGATTCCTGCCCCTTTGGCCGTGCAGTGTGACTTTAGGCACATTCCTTAAAGGGGGCCGTGGCACCCACCCACCCCACAGAGCTCTTCGGAGAATGAAAAGACATGCAGAGTCGGGGCGCCATCCCAGGGCTGGATGCTTTCTTGGAACCACCCTGGCCCTGGAGAGGTGGATGACCTCCCCGGGGCCCCAGCTTCCCAGCTGGAAAATGGGACCAGACCCCCGCCCCCTGCCGCCCCCCACTCACCCTGGTGCCCAGATCTCTGTGAGTCTGCGTCGAATCAGAATGTGAGCCATTCTGTTTCGAATGCATCTGCACGGCTGCAGCCCCATTTGCTGGGAGCCGTGTCGGAACACACCGTGGCCCGGACTGGAATGTACGGAGGTTTGCCCTTTGGAAGTCACGTGCAGGGAGGCGGGTGACGGCGAGGTGCCTATTGTTGCCGCCTCGCGCCGTGCCCAGCCGGTCCCGCCTGGCAGACTCGCAGGAGCTGGCAACATGGCTGTCTGCCTCCGCCCCTCCTGAGCAGGCAGGAATCACTAACGCGTTAGCAGTTTCATTAAGCCTCTCGCCAGCCTCCCCGCCTCCCTCCCGGGCCTCCTCGGTAATTATTTCCCAGCCCTTCCACTCGCGGCCCCTTAGCGAGCTCTTCGTTATTGGCCGAGTGGCCCCCGCAGGCTGGGCTGCTGGGACCGGGGCTCCGCCGAGGGCCCCCCCCCCCCGCCAAGCACCCCCTCTCTCCCGCCTCCCCCCTGCGTTGCCATTTAAGCTTTGTGTCCCCCTGAGGCCTCCGTGAAAATGCAGATCTGCTGCCTGCCAGGGGTGATGGTTAACCCGTTATTACACACCCCGCACACGGGAGGCTCCTCGGCACAGCCCGCCTCCCTTCAATCAGGCGAAAAGTTTCTCGGGCCTTCCTCTGGGGCTGTCATGGGGTGGGCACCAGGGACCCAGCGGCAAGGGAGAGGGGATTCCTTGTGCCACGAAGCCGTGGCCATCCAGGGCCCTGGCTGGGTACCCGCCACCTGCCTCCCACGCGGGGCATGGGTGGGGACCGAGGGGTAAAGGTGTGGGGCGTGGGACTGGGACCGGGGCGTGGGACTGGGGTGTGAGTGCATTGTCTTCCTGGCACCTAGAGGTCCTGGGACGCACAGTGATCGTGAGATGCAGGTGGCCCAAATACCCCTTCCTCTTGGCCGTGGTGACTGGCTGAGAAATGGGCACCTGGCCCGTCTGAGCCCATCACTGGCTGCCCTGGATCTTGGACTTAGGGTCTTGGCTGTGGTTCCTGAACCTGAGCATGTGGATGTGGGACCACCAGCTGCTCTCTCCCATCAGCCGTATCCAGGGTAGGGAATCTCAGTCAGCACAGAGCTGAGATGAAAGGATACGTTACTTCCTCGGAGCCTCTGGTTCCAGCCATGCCTGAAACCATCCCTGGAATTGTCGGTTACATAACAGTCACGTTCCCCTCTTTGCTCAAGCCACCTTGAGCTAGATCTCTTCTTGCAACCAGGAGAGTCCTGACGGGTGAGAAGCAGCAGCCAGGATTTTAGAAAAGAGGTGACCTTTCAAGTTGGGTCTTCAGGAGTGAGTAAGGTTTGCTGGCAGAGAAGGGGCAGGAAGGGCATCCCAGAAGAGTCTGGGTCTGGGAATCAGAGTGAGAGGAGAAACTCCAGGGTCGAGCCTGGAGAAGCCGTTCAAGTCCAGACCACAGGGGCTGAAGCAGCAGCATCCAGAGGGCCCCAGGAGCGAGCCCCTGATGTGCTCAGATCCAATTAGCCCTGGAAACTAGCAGGTCATTGACTCATCCATGGAACACCTACTATGCGCTGGACCCTGAGGCTCCACCAGTTACCACTGAGACACAGGCGCTGCGTCCTGCTGGTCCCGTGCTGTTGCGGGGACAGACAATGAGCAAGGAAAAAGGGAATGTGACCCAGTGTCATCTGATGGTGGCGGGGGAGGGTGGGCATGGGGCCACCACTGGCCAGGGTGCTCTGGGGAGGCCTCTCCAAGAAGAGACATAGGAGCTGAGAGCTGAAGGATGAAGAAGGCTGGCCATGGGGAGATCAGGACGAAGAGCATCCCAGGCAGAGACAGGTACAAAGGCCCTGTGGCGGATCTAAGTTTGGCCTGTTGAGGGGCAGAAAGGAGGCCAGTGTGGCCATGAGGTATGGTAGGGGCCAGGGGGCCAGATCATTCTTGGAGGGCACTTGGGTTTTCTCCCTGTGATGGGGAATCTTGAGAGGGTCTCAGCAGCAAGTCTGGAGGTGCAGATGGGAATGAGGAAGATGGCAGTAGGGCTGGAGCTGGGAGGGTCCATGTGGCCTGGGGAGTTGAGGGGAGAGAGGAGGCCTGGATAAAGCCCCAGTTTCTGGAGTGAGCATCTGGCCGGGGGAGAGGTGCCACGTAGGGAGAAGGGTGACCTGGAACAGGCTTAAGCTGGCTGACCTCTGGGTGGAGGGCCAGGGACAGCTAGGGCTGGTGATTAAAGCTGAGGTTGTCCAAGGGGAGGGGAGTTGGGAGCCATGGCCTGGAGAGAGGGAGGACATCTGGCCCACCAACCCCGGGGTGTGTCAGGTGGGGCTGGCGTGTGTGTGAGAGGCCATCCCTCGTGCGGGTCTGGCTGGGGCACGTAAGGGACGTTTCTGCTGCCTGCAGCCATGCCACCCTCTGCAGTGAGAAAGCCCACCTAGGCTGCTTTGTCTCTTGGTGCCACCTGGTTTGCTTGGCTGGGGAAGGCCATGCTAACGGGGCCAAGGTTGCAGGCTGCAGACTGCACGGGTGGTGGGCTGGATCCTTGACCTGTGGACGGGTGCCTGGACCGTGTTCCTAGTGCCTGCGGGTGCCGGATGGGTGAAGGCTGGCCCGCACAACTTGGTTACTCACTCTGGGTGGGCCTGGAGGGGAAGGTGAGTCGGGGCCAAGCTAGTCTGGGAGTTGAGCTGAATGCCGGGGACCCCTTCCTCGCACCTGGAGCCTTGCCCCCTCCAGAGCCTGCTGGCCTCCCAGGGTCACCCCCTGGGCACCCCCTGGGCACCTCCCACGTCCAGCTACTACACTTGGAGGTCCCCAGAGCCCAGGTCTTTCTTGCCACCGGGCGCTATGCCTTCTGAGGCGCTTCCTCATTCCCTTCCCTCTGCTCTGCTCCGGGGGGAACAGGTGCCCCCAACTGCGTTCCCACAGCCCCTGGGCTCTTCCTTCTGCCAGCCAGCATTCAGTCAGCAAATGTCTTCACTTAACAAGACTGAGGCCCTACTGTGCACCAGGTCCTGTGCTAGGGGGCGAGGTCGAGAGGGAGGCATCTGTGAGTAAAGCAGACCAGGGCCCAGCCTTCACAATATAGCCGGAAAGACCGTCCGCTGGGAAGTGTGCAAATACATGTCTGGTACAGGATGGTAGGCACAGCTGTGTCGGAAAGCTGAGGGGTGCTGGGCCATGGGTGGGCCTGGGGGGCGCTGATGAGGGCAGAGTGGTCAGGGAGCCTTTCATCTGAGACCTGACGGAAGAGAAGGTACCAGTTATGAGAGGTGTGGTGGGGAGAGCATCCCAGGTGGGGATGTCTACTTTCTTGTCTGTCTCCCTTACTCCCCGTGTCTCTCCCGGGGACCAGCACAGAGCTAGGGTCTCCGCTGGAGCTAAGCTGATTCGGGTAGGGTCCCCAGGGGCAGGGATGGTCTGTGGTGGCCCCACAGACCCCAGACCCCAGGAGTGTAGGCAGAGGCCAAAGCCAGGCTGGATTACAGGGCCAGCTGGTGCGCTGCTGTGGGCACTGCGCTTAGCCAGGGCCTAGGCCTGAGGCTTGGGCTCACACTGAGTCCTAGGACAGACTCCACGGGAAGGGTTACCCCCCTTCAGAGGCAGACGGGACAGAGCAACCTGCACGCTGGGGGTTAGATCCAGTCCCCACTAGAGGCGGGGAGGCCAACCTCCTGCAAGTTACTGAATTTGAGCCTCTTTGATCTGTAAAATGGGCACAGCTGTGCCCCCCCCCCCCCCGGCAGCTGGCAGGAGGATGGGAGGGGCTCACGGTGCACTGGGTGTGTCGCCCTCTCCCCTGTGGTTATTCTTGGTGTTTGCTGAGGGCGGTGCAGGTGGGGCTGGTGTTAATTTGGAGTCTACATCCCCGCGTGCTCCTTCACTGTGCCAGCTCCTAGAACAGTGCCTGCCACACACAGCGGGGGCGGGGGGAGGCGCTCTGTCGATGTTTGTTGACTGACTCCTGAGTGAACGGGGTGTGAATGAGTGACCCCCTAGGTGGTGGGGAGCACAGGGCACAGAGCACTTGGGCCTTACCCTCCGGGAGCAGGGATTGTGTCCCGGGGGCACTGACCGTGGGGGATCCCAGCCACCTCCCCTGGCTGGCCTGTCTGGATCTCTGCACATGTGCTGGGCCTTCCTGGTAGGGGTCAACAGCTGTTTTTTCTTCCCTGCCTATGTCCTCTCCAAGCCTCAGTCTCCTCCTCGGTAAAATGGAGCTGAGGGTGAGCCTGACACCCCCTGCCCCCACCCGGACCTGTCCCTAGGTCACTGGCAGACTCAGGAGGAGATGATAGTAATAGGACCCTCCTGAGAACTGAGCCTGCTGGAATGTTAGTGGTTACACTGGTTTCCCAAGGCTGTCTGTCCAAGGTCTCCAAGAGGCCACTGTGACGCTTAGCCTACATCCAGGGAACCAGGCTTCTCCCTTCTTCCAGTGGCCTGCGGCACGACAGGCACCTGTCCATGTGACCCTTCCAGTGACGTGGTACCTTGAATTAACTTTGTCCAGCGGCTCGTCCAGGGCTTTGTGGAGCCCGTTCTCACAGGAGCCTTGCTCTAAGCTCTAGCCTGGGCCCCTTGGCCCCTTTCCCACTGCCCCTGTGATCCCGTATGCCAGCGGGCCCCTGCAGGAACCACTGTGGTGGGCTGGCACTGCTCCTGGTGGGGGTCCTCCAGGCTAGGACACAGTAGGTGTGCAGGAAGGGTCCAGCTTAGAAGTGGGCCCCTGAGGCCTGATTCCACACCCATCACGTGCAGAGCCAGGAGAGAGAGGCGTGCGTGGGTCCCCAACTTTGGATTCTTCTCAGGTTTATGGTTGGGAGCAGGTCGGCTCACTGTTGGATGAGGGTTTTTACCCCTTTTTCTTTGCTGTCCCTGAAGCAGGTGGAGACCACCGGCCTCTTGCAACCGGGGAAACTGAGGCCCACAGAGGGCCAAGATGAGAGGGAAGCCAGATGCACTGATGTGTTGGTGCGCCCCAACTTCCCGGTGTTGTGGTCACTGGACGGGGTTTATGCACAGCCTGGGCACACACCACCCTCTGGCACCCTCTGCGCAGTGAGGCAGGCCCTGTTGCTGCCCCCGTTTTGCAGATGCAGGAACTGAGCCAGCAGACGGAGAAGGCAGGGTGATGGAGTCAGGATTTTGTTCTCACTTACTTTTTTTTTTGGAGGTATACTTAAATACAGAAAAGTGCACAGATCCTGTGTATAGCTGGGTAGGTTTTCATGTACACATGTATGTGCAGTGCTACTCCAGGTCCAGACCTCGACATATGCAGTGCCCCGGGAAGCTCTCTCCACCCCATCTGGTCACCACCCACCTGCCGCCACTAGCATCGGACCATGAAGCTGGTCTTGTCGTCTGCGCATCTTACATACCTGGGGTCACACAGTGTGTCTCCTTTTGCATCTGCTGCTTTCACTCAGCAGGATGTCTGTGTGAGTTGTCCATGCTGTTGCTTTAGTGGAAGTTGGCAGAATTGACATCGGAACCCTCCTGCTAACTCTCCTCGTGGCATCAGAGATCACTCCTACTCACACCTCTCCAGAGGCTCCCACTGCCCTTGGATGGAAGATCCAAATCCTCCCCCTGGCCTTGTCTGTGTTTGCTCCCGTTACTGCCCTCCAGCCACATAAAAGCTGAATGGGTCTTCTATCCTCAGAAGCACTAAGCTCCTTCCTGCCTCAGGACCTTTGCACATGCAGTTCCTCCCCCCGTCTGCCTTCCACTTCCTTCCATGGCCCAGCTGGTGTGCCACCTCCTCCGGCTGGCCGGTCTGGACCTCCACACACGTGCTGCGACCTCCTGGTGGATGTCATCAGGCTAGGTCATGTGTTTTTCTCCACTGCTTGTGTCATTTGTAATTAGTTGTCTATTAAGCATCTGCCTCCCCCACTAGACAGTAAACTCCGGGAGGCAGGGATGGTGTCTGTTCAGTTTACGGCTGCATCCCCGGCACCGTGCATTGATTCATTCACTCATCCTTCCAGTCAGCTGTTCATTCAGCAAACACGGGGAGCCTGGCACGCTGCGGCCTCTCTGCTGGGATCTGTGGAGTGAGTGGATGGACGGGTGAATGGAGGAGTGACTATCTGTCTGCCTCTCGCAACCAGACTCCTCCCCCTCTACTCTATTCCCCCTGTCTCTGATACTACCTCTCCGGGCCTCAGTTTCCCCAGTTGTTGAAGAAAGGAGCCAGACATGGCCCGTCTGGCCAGGTTGTGATTCTGAGGATGTGGGACAGATGGTCATGGGCCTGGGGGCAGCCAGTGGAGCGGGGGTTGGGGGGTAGGCTGACTCCAAGTCTCGGGGCAGATGCTGCTCAGACAGCAGTGCCTGTTCCAGCATCGGCTCTGGCGCCCATCAGAGCGCTCTCCCTGCCTGTGTCGCCTGCTAGGGTGTGTGGCTCAAGGCTGAGGTCTGTTGAGGGGCTCACCAAGGCCACACAACTGAGTCCACCTCTGCTATCCCGGCTTGGCCTGCTGGGCCCTGGGAGGCCTGCGTGTGGGAAGCAGTCGGGGCAAGAGTGGTGCTCCCCCCTCAGCCCCCACCGCAGACTTGGGCCCTAGCTTGGCTTCCCCTACCTTATAGCTAGGTGGCCTCGGCCTGCTCACTCCCACCATGAGCTCAGTTTCCCTGGCTGTTAACTAAAAAAAAAAAAATGGGCCTGACAGTCTGGATGGTCCCAGGCTCTTGGGGGAGTGTGCCAGAGGCCTTGGGGAGGCCAGCCGCCCTCTCCAGGGCCCAGCTGGACCAGCCCGGGCCGGGAGACGCGCAGCGCAAGGTGGCTCCGCGGCTTAGCAGCTTGTCAGCCAGGCGGGCGGGTGTCCTGGGGCCGGGTTTGATTAGTTCAGGTTGACAGTCGCGCTCCGCAGCGCTGCCGGGAGGGGAGCCCGTGATTACCCTAATGAAGCTTGAACGCAGTTTGTCATCCAAACAGCTGGTTCGGAGCCGCGCTGCTGCCAGCTGCCCGACTCAGCCACGCAGCCGCGCACCCAGCGCTGCCCGAGCCTGGAGAGGCCCCACTGCTGGGGTGACCCAGGGAGGAGGTGGTGGTCCTGAGTGCACAGCGGCCAGCCCCTGGGACTGGGATGGGCTGTCCGGGGGTGGGGGGCGCTTGGCAGAGCCTTAAATGGTGGAACAGGGTAGCTTTCTCAGGACGCTCAAAGTGCAGACCTCGGTCTCCCCATCTCTAAAGTGGGTGGTGGGGACCTTGCAACTCTAAGTCTCGGATTTCAGGCGAAGGTGTTATCTCCTCTGGGGATCCTTCTTGGACCCTGTAGGCTTGGTCAGAGGCCTGTAGACCTCCGCGGCCCTCAAGCACCATCACTCCCTGATGGCCTTGTGTTGTCACGGAAGGCTCTGGATGGTTGTCATTGTGTCTCATTCATGCATTTGGCAAATACTGATGAGAACATACAGTAGTGGGCAAGCCAGTCACTATCTTGCCTTCATGGAGTTTGCATTCTGGTGGGAGACTTTACCGGGAGAACCTGGGAGGGCTTCCTGGAGGAGGTGGCAACTGAGCCCAGAACAATAAGGAAGAGTGTTCCAGGCAGGAGGAACGGCATGTGCAAATGTCCTGAGGTAGGAAGGAGGAAGTGTGGTGGAAAGTAGGCATGTGAGTCATCTGGTGACATACCAAAGGTATCAGGGCTTCCCAGGGAAGGAACTTATTTTATGCCCTGCACTGCACAAGGACACCATGTGATCTTTCTGCCGGCCCCGGGGAGGATCACTGTTCCGTGCTACAGATGGGGAAACTGAGACTCAGGCTCCCGAGAGGCCCTTGACCAGCGGTTGTTGGCTCAGATTCGGTTAGAGACCATGCGGACACTCAGATGAGAAGGGGGCTGAGCTGGGACCCTGGAGCCAGTCCAGGGCTTAAGCTCTTGCCCAGTGGAGGAGGGCTGGGAAAGAGGCCAGCAGGCAGCCTGGGGCCTCCGGCAGACAGTGAGTGGGTCTCCTGTTCCTCTAGGCCAGGACTCGGATTTGAGTCTAGTCGCTCCTGAGCCCACACTCCCTCCACCGCCTACTGAGCCATTTCTAAGCAGTTTGAGGCCGTCCTTTTCCTAGGGCTTGGCTTGGATGGGGTGGGGGCTAGGGGGAGGAAGGGGACTCAGGAGGGTGAGTCTGGGAGGGCCAACCCTTGGCTGCTTCCCGGTTTTCTGTGCCACCTCTGAAGCTGGGCCCCATCTGCACCCTTCTGCATGCCTGCAGCAGTCTTTTTGCTGGCTTTCCAGCATGTATCTGCTGTGGCCATCCTGTCCCCACTACCCTTTTGGTCTCGCCACTGCCTCCTGCCATACGGTCTGAGGCTCGCTGCCACCAGCACAGAGCCTGTGTTCTGGCCCATCACTGATGGCTTCCCAGCCTCATCCCCATGCCTCTCCTCGCTTTGCCTCCTCCCCCTCCTCCCTCTTCCTCCTGGAGAGGGGATTGTGGGTTCCTGGGCCTTGCCCTGCCATCTGTCCTGCGGCCGCTTCCGAAACAGGTGTGCCCAGGCTGGGTGCCGGGCTCGACAGGCGCTCTCCACTGCTGCCGGGCAGACAGGAGCAGCCCCTGGCAGCCTGGGAGCTGGGCTGCAGGACAGGTTTACGGCCTTACCGCAGGAAGGGAGGAATTCCCACTGCTCTGCTCCTGCCTTATCGCCGCTCATGTTGTGACCGCTGCTGTTGCCGCCGCCCGCCTGGGGAAGTTGGGGGCTCCTGAAGAAAACTGATTGATCAGATTCGCCTGCCTTGGCCCTGGGAGACCCCAGCAGGTCTCCGCCCTGGACCAGAGATGGATGGGGAGAGCTGGAATGAGCCAGGGAGGAGGCTGGTGGGACACGGGTGTGGCAGAGCAGGCCCACGTGGAGTGGCACAGGCCTCTTGAATGGTGGACGGGGGAGGCATGGGCTGGACTCCAGCCTCAGTGAGGGCGGCAAGAGAGCCCCACAGTGTGCTTCTGGGGCCCCGACCCTGTCCTGTGCTCGGGTTCTTTTTCCCACCAAAATGCCATTCTCTGGCCGAGACCTGCACCGAGGAGTTCCTCTGGGGCCTGGGACAGGCCAGGGCAAATGACCTCAGGGAGAGTAAACAGTGGTGCTCCTGAAGGAGTGTCAGGCCCGTGCTGTGCGCTGGGCTCATGTTAAGCATTTCACATATGTCATCCGCTTGACTCCACCACGACCTTGTGAGGTCGACTGGTCCCTCTCCCCATTTTACAGATGAAGAAACTGAGGCCCAGGGAGACTAAGTGACTTGCCCTGGGTCACAGAGCCAGGGAGTGGATGAGCTGGGATTTGATCCTGGGCAGTCTGAAGCTAAGGACTGGGCTTCTAACCAAGAAAGCAGGGATGGGAAAGGGGGCTGCACCGGGCTCAGGGTGGGCTGTGGCGTGGGGGCTGTGCTTGAGAAGGGGCCCGAGTCCGGTGTGTTGAGTGCTGCTGGGGTCTTGGGGCTGAGCGGCCTCCACACACATCCTCAGTGAGGACTGGGCGTCAGAGCCATCAGACACCAGGATTCGGAGGGCACACAGACTGTCCTGCCTCAGGGAGGTCCTCCGGGACACCTATCAGGGAGGCTAGGACCCCAGGCCCCCTGCCTTCCCAGGACACCCTGGTCATTTGCTGAGAAAAATGTTCTGGAGAGCTGGACTCTGCAGGGGGTGTGTCCAACTTTGCCGGAGGGCACATCAGGACGGAGCCGCTAGAGAGGTACAGAGGTGCTGTCCCCCCTCAGAGCTGCTCCGTTGTGAGGCCTGGGAGGTTGGTCGTGAACCCCGGCTCGGCTCTGTGACCCCTCCATGCCTCGGCCCCTCCTCTAAGCTGGGATGGTCCCCCTCACTCCACACGGCTGCCACGAAGGCAGTGTCCCCTGGGGACGCACCTGGCACACAGTAGTCACCTAATACATATTAGTCCCCTTCCCCTTCTTGAGCCAAGGCCACCGGGATTCGTTTCAGGACTTGGAGAAAGATCTCACTTTCCTTACTAAGGGCTCGTTTAAAAGACTGAGTGGCTGAGGGGCCGCTGGTGGAGCCAGGCGGACTGTGCCCAGAGCTCTAGCTCCGGACAGGCTGTGTGATGCTGGGCAAGGCATCACCCTCTCTGGGTTCCTCTTTCAAAGGTGAGTGAAGCGGAGGCAGCCTACCCTCCTCCACCCCCCAAGGGAGTGGACGTGGTGACTCTGCCAGTTTACAAGCACTCTAGACCGAGGTTGTGGTTTTACAGATGAGGAAACTGAGCCCCCGAGGGATAAAGAGCTGGTCTGGGGCCACCGAGCTGGGGCTGCTGCCCTGGTCCATGAGGCTCGGGGTCTGTTGCCCTTCACCATGCTGGGTGTGCTCTGGGGGGATGTCCCCCATCCTTGCTCTGAAGCTGGCATCGGCCCGCTGGGCACCAGCACACCGGCCCCAGCTGGAATGGGCTGTCTGATGCACGCCCCGAGGTCTGGCCAGAGAGCAGTCTGTGACAAAGCCGCGGGCCATGTCTGCTGGGAATGACCCAGAAAGGAGGGGGCGTCATCACAGGTGGGCTTCAACAGGAACAGATTCCCAGGGGTCCCTGTGGAGGGTTTCTTGGGGAGCGCTCTTGAGACCATACCTGTAGGGGTCGGACGGCGAGGCTGGGCTGCAAGGTAGTCGCACCAGAGGCCTCAGGATCCCGTTGGGATTCCAGAGTGGAGGTGGTCCTGCCAAGCGCCCCAGCTCGAGGCCATTGTACCCTGCACGGACTGATCTCTGGGGCAGCGTCCCCAGGGAGGGGGCGGGTCCCTCCTGCTGAGGGACACAGCTGGGCACCCTGGGAACCCGGCCCTTTGGCAGCCAGGGGAACCCTTGCCTTGGCCCAGAAGGCCCGGCCTTCATGAGCCTTTGAAACGGCCCCCCTAGCCTGGGGACCACTCAGCCTGAGAAAATAACGCTTGCAGAGGTGCACAGGCCCATGGGCCTCAGGGTGAGCAGGAGGCAGAAGGGGAGCCCTGGACGTGGCCTGCGGCACCCCACAGCCACCTTCTCCCCGCACACCATGAACTTGGAGACTCTGGGCCTTTGCTCCTGTACGCCTTCTGCTGAGTGGTCCCTTCCTTCTCCGTCCGAGGCCATCTGGCTCCACTACACCTTCTCTGTCCTGTCCTTAGGGGCCTTGTCCTCTGGTGCAGGCCCTCGTTGGTGTGACATGTGCCTGGCTTTGACGCCGGTCAGGATTCTGTGCTCCTGGGAGCCAAGGCTGTGGCCCCTCCTTGGTCCCCTGCCACGTCCGCCTCCTGGTGTGATGCCCAGGCCCGTGGCACTGCACAGACGTTGGCAGGACTGAATTACATTTTCAGGGCCTCCCTTCCACCCACTGGTGTGACTCGCAGCCGGGCGTGCTGTTTGGGCTGGTGCCAGCCCCCGCTTCTTGGTGACACTCATGGGGAGGAAGTCGGGCTCCACTGGGGAGGCAGCGGTGTTGCTGGGCCCCTCAGGTGCGCCTGGCCCTGGGAACTCTGCCTGGCGAGGGGAGAGGGAAGAGGCTGATGGAGGGCCAGTGGGCAGAGGGGACATCTCAGGGGACTTTTTCTGGAGGTTTTCCTCTCCTAGGCTCTTGGGGGAGGGACGTCCCCTTGCCTGGCCCTGGCCCCGGGACAGCTGGGGTGGAGGGTGGGGGGGAACCCAACAGAGATGTCTGCTGTGCCCAGCACCTCTCAGTGGCTCCATGGAGCATCTGTGTGCCCAGCCGGGAGGAGGCCCAGAGAAGCAAATGTCCGGTCAGGGCGGCTGGCCAAGGGGCCCGGAAGCTGGAGAAGTGTCTGGTCCGGGCTGCTGGCTTATAGCCTGTATTAATGTGTACTTGACATTCGTTTCTTCCTTCCTTCATTCGTTTGTTCATTCGCTCACCCAGCTGTGGTTTCCTGAGCCCCAGCTCTGCACAGGACACGGGCCCAAGAGGGACAAGCCCCGGGACGGGGAGAGAACCAGGTCCTGGGCCGTGGCCGCCCGAGTCCCGTATTTGGCATCCAAGGCTGGGATCCTCCTGTCTTACCCCATCCACAGATAAGCTGGTGACCTCAGGCCAGCCGCCTCACCTCTCTCAGCCTCAGTGTCCTCACCTGTAAAATGGGGGTAATGATAGTCTCCGAGTGGCCAGGAGATCACAATGGCTGTAAAAGCCCATTGGCAAAGTGCATGATTCACAACTAGCAGCGCAGATGAGTTCTCAAATTATAGATTATTTTCCGATATCACTGCTTCTGTTTGTCTTCCTGTTTGCTCGTCATGGAGGCTGGCCGCTTTGCTCCTCCTCACTCCCCTGGTCTGGTTTCCCTCAGTCCCTGCCGCTTCCCGCATTAGTAATAGTAATAACAACATGCTTGGGGCACCCTGCCTCGATCACCCTCACCACAGCCTCCTGCAGTAGATAGAGCTGTCACCCCCGTTTTATAGATGAGGCAGCCAAGGCTCAGAGCTGGCTTCAAACCCGGGCCCCTGTTCTGGGGTCTGTGCTCTGCATCCCTGTGATCCGTGCTTCTTGGCTTTTCTTGTGTCTGCCCCAGCAAGGAACATGTGACCGCGCTCGGCCGGTTGGCTGGACTCGGGATCAGGTGCTGGTCTTGTGCTTACCTTCCCAGCCTCTCTCTCCTGTTCCTCCATCATGTTGGGCCCCTTCCTGCCCCAGGGCCTTTGCACTCGTGGGATCCCCTTCCCGGAGAGTTCTCACCCCACAGCCAAGCAGGGCTCAGTTCAACTGTCGCCTCCTCAGGGAGGTCACCCTTGCCTGACCAAGAGCTCACCCCCGCCTCTCTCAGCATCATGCTGTCCCCTGCCCTGAACACACAGCTCCTCCCTGCAGTGCCTGTCACTTGAGGCAGGTGACAGCCGAAGGCCTTCTGGCTCCAGTGTCTTCAGAGCCCAGCCACTCTGGTCTCATGGCCGCCATGTGTTGCCCAGTTCTCTCCGGCCGCCCAGCCTTCTCCTTGCATCCCGAGCCTCCGGGGCCTCTGGTCAGGTTGTCCGGGGGGCACTTCAGCCTCTGAACTAGCCACCAAAGAAAACCGAGCCAGATGGGTGACCTGAACCTGGACTCAGGGAACACACGTTCCTTTGCCCCCCTCACCCCCGAGAATGCTTCTGGGAGGACCTGAGCGGCGATCCCTCCCTCTCCAGCCCTTCCTGGCCCATGTCAGGCCTGTGTCTTGCACAGAAGTCCCTCCCGACAAGCTCCAAGGAGACCCTGGACCTCCCCCCGCTGACACTTCGCGCTGTGATCAAGAAGACGGCTGGTCGTCGCTCTGCTGTCTTCCAGCCCACCCTCTCTCTGCGTCCGGGTGTGAAGGCCACCGTGTGCCCCGGGCCAGACTTGTCGCCAGCTTCTGAAGGACCTTACCATGGGTGTTGGGACCCCATTCCCCCTTCCGAGTGTTCACAGCAGTCCCCGGCTTGGTGCTTGGGATAGGGCTTGACGCCGTCAGCTCTCGAGAAGTCTACTGAGGGAAGAAAAGAAGGAAGAAATTCTTTTTACTCTAGTTGCTTAAGTGCCACTGTGTGTCCTGTGGCTTCCTTGGATTCTTTTTGGACAAGAAGGGAAAAATGATGATAGCAATAATAATTGCTCATATTTTTTAAAAGGTTTTATTTTAGAGAATGACAGAGCGCACACGTGTGAGTGAGCGAGTGGTGGGAAGCGGGAGGGAGAGGGACCAGCAGACTCCCCGCTGAGCGCAGAGCCCAGATGTGGGGCTTGGTCTCAGGACCCCAAGATCGTGACCTTAGCTGAAACCAAGAGTCAGATGCTCAACGGACTGAGCCACCAGGCACCCTAATAATTGCTCGTATTTATCAAACACTTGCTACGAGCTAGGCATTGTTCTAGATATTTTGCACGTACAAACTCATCCAGTTGCCTCAGTCGTGTTAGGCGGGTATAGCCACCCCGTTTTATTTGAAGAACTAGAGTGAGCTAGCGGCTGGTCCAAGGTCACGGGGCCCGGAAGTGGTAGAGTTGGATGAACCCTGGTGGTGCCCCAGAACCTATGTTCTTGAATCAGGAAGTGTAGACCAGATTCTGTTCTGCTGGAGAGGGGACAGAAGGACCTGGGCTGCTGTCCCATGGGTCATGCCTCTGCAGATGGAGTGGGCAGGAATGCCAGCTGCCTGTGGGTCTCCGAGCCGTTAGAGGGGGCTGGTCACAGGAGGCCGAGTTGGGGGCGTGGGTGTGGCCCGAGCTGGGGGAAGCTGGGGGTCCCTGATGGAGCGTCTTTCGTCTCCCCCAACAGGCCATGTCTAGGCAGCCACGTGGCCTGAGACGCATGTCTCTGGTGCTCCCCTGTGCCCTCCAAGGCCACCTGTCTGAAGCTTCTGTCCGTCACGGACAGGCCGCGCCACAGCAGCCCCTGGGTCCGCCTCGGTGCGAGAAGGCCTTAAATCCATTCCCAGCCCGGGCTCCTGAATTGCTTGTGTGCTTTTTACAGTTGCTTGGGGAACTGTAAGTCTGCGTTGCCTGACTCCTGTGTATTTAAATTCTCAGCCATAATGTTATATTAACTCATTTTTTGCAGTTTCCTGGGATGCCGTGTGTACATTACTGGGGCAGTGGGGGAGTGCGGACGGCCAGGCGCACAGACAAACACAGCTGCGAACATGCCCGGCCCTGGGGGCTGACCGGGGGCCCCCACCTCCAGTGCGCCCCCAGGAGAGGCACTGCCTGCTGGCCAGGTATTCTAGTGCCCGAGGCCCCCTGAATTTGTGGGCCCCACCGTGTGGCCCGTGAACTCAGAATCCCTACTGAGGAGGGCTCTGGAGCCCGGGGGAGGCCTGTGGATCATGTCCTTCGTTCATTCGTGTCCCGGTGCGCCCGTCCCTTTGTCCATCCCCAGACATGCTGAGCCTACTGTGCACCCAGCCGGCAGACTGCGAACGTGCCTGACCTTCCTGTCTTCCCCAGGTGGTGTGCTGGGGGGCGACAGACATTAGCCTGTGAGACTGATGGTGTCAGGGGCCACGAGAGCCTTGGGAAGAAAGTGGAGAAGGCGGTGGGGGTGCCGGGGAGAAGGGCACACACTGGGGCAGAGACTTGAAAGGTGGAGGAAGCCGGCTTTGTGTCTCTGAGGTGGTCGTAGTAAGAGCAGCTGACTGAGTGACGAGGGCCCTGCTCTGCGCATGTTAGCTTATCTAACCCATACAACAAGGCCATGGTGGGGGGGCTCATGCCCATTTTACAGATGATACACAGAGTCAACGTCCACCAAATGGCGAAACTGGCACCAAACCCAGGCTGTCTGGCTTCATTAGCCGAGTTCTCAGTGTTTTCTTCAGCTCTCTGGGAAAAAGGCATTTCGAATGGGTGGACCAGGATGTACAAAGGCCCAGAGGCCAGAATGTGGTTGGTGAGATTAAGGAGCTGCTGGAAAGCCATTGTGGCCGGGGCAGAGAGAGCAAGGGTGAGAACGAAAGACGGAGGTGGAGAAGTTGAAGGGCTCGATTCTGAGGGTTGTGACGAGGAACTGGGGACTCACTGTGCTCCCTTGTCCTGTTGCTGCTGGGACCAACACAGCCGTGGTGGGGCAGGCTGGTTAGCGGGGGCGGACAGAACTGTGTGGCAGGGCAGGATCTTGGGGCCCCTGTGGGGTAAGATGAGTGAAAGGGGAGCTGCTGGGGGAGCCCAGGGGCTGGGCGGGAGGCCCAGTTCCTCTGGGGGTCCTGCTCAGAGGATCAGAAAACGGAGTTCTCTGCCGGCAGCCTCGCCTGTCCTCGTGGGATATTTGTCTAGGCTTCTGCACGGTGTGAAGACGGGCTTGGAGCTCAGCCCTGACGCTTTATTTAGTTGTCCACTCCTTGCCTCTGTTTCTTCATCCAGGAAACAGGGGCCCTGATGCTCGTGAGAATTAGATATAATAGTTGTAACGTTCCGGCACTGGCAGAAGGTTGAAGCTCTGCTCCTCGAGCACTTGCTGTCTCCTTTGCCTCTCTGGGCGCTGAAGGGAACGAAGGCCAGGAAGGGAAATGACTTGCCCAAAGCCCCTCTGGGTCCTAGTGTGGTGCGTCGGGGGAGAGACGTGGGAGGAGGGCCCTGCCCCCCACAGCCTTCCACGGCTGCCCAGGCAGGAGTGGGGCTGGGAAAGACCAAGCTGGGAGCCCTGGCGGATGGGCCCGGCCCTCTGGCCTCCAGGCCAGTCTTTGCTCCTGCTGTGTTTGCTGCCTGGAACACCCTCCCGCTCTACCCCAGTCCTCACCCTGCGAGTCTCAGCTGAGGGCAGCACCTCCTCCAGGAAGACACCTCTGACTTTGCCCCCAGACATCACACGCCAGCTTGGTGGGCCCGTAGCCCTGTGCTCCTGTCACTCTCACTGTGGCCCTCACCTGGTTCTCCCCAACCGTCTGTCCTCCCCAGCCCAGCCTGGGGGCTCCCCGCACGTGGAACTGTGCCCCAGCTCTCCTGCCCCCCTCCAGTATGGTATGGAGCTGCCGTCAGTGAGTGCGTGTAGAAAGAGCCAGAAGGACCTCAGGGTAGCCCGGGGAGTGGGGGGTATCCTGCACACTGAGGATGGCCAACACCCCATTCTCGGGACCGCGTCTGAACGGCAGACCCCGGCGCCAGCGAGACAGTCGCCGGGTCGCCGTGGCATGTTCTAGAGTAAAGCTGGTCTCCCACAGCTCAGTGACTGGGCCTGGAGTCCTTTCTCACTTGAGGTCCCTGATGAAGGCTCGGTCCGCCAGGGCTGGGGGTCACTGAGCAGAGGGCCCCATCCTGCCCCCCTTGCCAGGCCTGAGCCCCATCCCCGGAATCCTCTCCAAATGCCAGCCTCTGTTCTTCTTAATGAGGAAAGCTCTTCTCTCCTCCCCACCGTTCCCCCTTCTTCCCAAATGGGCTCACCATTCCGCTGCGCCATGCTCCCCACCCCCGTCACCTCCTCCCCCTCTGTACAGGCCACGGAGGGAAGGGAGGGTATTGTATATTTTAGTCGATTGTTCCCCATACGCCCCAGTCTCTTTGGGGTGGGGCTGGGGGGATGGGGGAGTAAGTAAATTATATATTGAACTCCTAACTGGAGCTGAGGCCTTGTGGTTTCCATGGCAACCAGGCTGGAAATAGCTCGGCGTGACATCAGCACGATACAGGTATAGCCGGATCCAGCCGTTCCCCAAACAAGCTGGCAAGGGGAGCAAGGGATGTGTGGCTCATTAGCATATGCAAATCAGGCCTGGTGAGCCTGGTGGGGTCTGGGCCGCCCCAGCTGGGCACATGGCTGCGGCCAGGGCCTCTGGCAGGTAAGTGGGCCAGGGCGGGTGGTGGGGTCAAGGCCCAGGCCTCCCCTGGCCCGTGCTCCCCCATTGGGGCTGGTAGAGGCCTCCAGTGTGGAGCCCAGGCTGCTGGGGCTTGCCTGCCCCGTGGGGCTCTGGGAGCATGGCCAATGGGGCTGCCAGGGGACGGGCAGGTGCACACGAGGCACAGCAAAGATGGTTTCCTGCCCGGGCTCCAGTGGGATCTGGCTCCTCTTGGTGCGTAGAGGCCTTTGAAGCCAGCTACCTAATTGGGCCTTGCTGGCTGGCTGCCGTGTTTCTCTCTAGGTCTGCAAGGAAGCGGTCACCCTGCGCCCACCTTGGTATCCCTCCTTCACTGCCAGGTCATGGGAAAGCCCATAGGTGACCCTCTGCCAGCTGCTTCACTGTTGGGTCTCATATCCCCCTTCCTGCCCACACCTGACAGGGAGGAGAGAACAGAGCCCTTCATCTGTGGCTTGACACTGCCCACCGGTCACCTGGCCTGGGAGCCTCAGTTTCCACCTTAATGAGGGGGAGGTATTTTGTCCCTGGCCACCTCCCTTGCAGGACAGTGAGGTGGCACCGGGGAAGGGCTTGGGTGAATTCGATGGGCCAGAGACACATTTGGAGAAGGAGGAGATTCTCTGTCATCTCTGCTTAAATCGAAGCTCTGTCACCTAGCACTGCCCCCCCCCCCCGCAACATCACACACACACACACAAACACACTCGTGAGACTAGAGAACTCGCAGTAAATTTCTGGGCGAGGTGAAATATTGCCACCTTCATTGTGGTGATTTCCACACGAGGGCTCTTGGCTGAACTGCCAACAGTCGAGCTGGGCGTGCTCTGTGGCTAAATGAGATAATTTATTCATTTCAGCAAATTTGAGGGTGTGCCGCGAGGGCGGGTGGGGAAGGTGGGGGATGAGTCAGACGGGGGCCAGGCACCAGGAGCGCTCTCCGCTGCCACAGGAGGCCCGACAGGTAGTGGGGCCAGTGCCGCCTGTCTGGGAAGGTTCTCGGGGGCATGTGATCTTAGAGAGACCCCTTTAGGCCGAGTTGGAGTCCACTGGCTGGGAATGGTGTTCCAGGGGGAGAGGCAGGCGGGCACCCAGGCTTGGAGGACACCCAGCCTTCGGGGGAGGGACACTATTTAGCTATGCCTGGAGTGAAGTGACAGAGATGGCACCAGAAAGTTCCACAGGTGCCAGCCCCAGGAGATTGCCAAGCCAAGGAGTTTGGACATGATCCAGAAGGCAGTGGGAGCCATCGGTGGCACCTGATACGATCAAATCCTGGTTTCAGGAAGAAAAGGTGGGCCGGAGAGGGCGGGCATGAGGCAGCCCAGCGGAGGTGACATAGTCATGGGTGGTATTAAGGACAGGAATGCCAGCCCCAGTCCCTCCAGGGAGGCCCTGGAGCCAGAAGTTGCTCTTTCCGTGGACAAAGGATCAGGAAAGACCTTCTGTCCTTGGGCCTCCGTTTCCGCATCTGTGAAATGGAGCGATTATAGCAGTAGGATGTGGGATCTGTATTAGCCGACAGATGTAAGCATTTGTTCTCCTGGGTTTCAGGATCAATGGGGAGCAGTGGGAGGAAAGAGCTACAGCCTCATGTGTTCTGGAAGGAGGGGACAGCAGCGTTGGGCAGGGGTGCTGATTTCCTACTGTGGTGGGGGTTTCGCTGGCTGGGTTCTGGCCTTGGCACACGTGTGGCTTTGTGTAGTTGGTGGGAAGGAATTCTGCCTGGGCTGCCCTTGAGGCTCCTGGCGACCAGCGAGAGTCCCTGTTCTCATCTTTTCTTTCCCTCTCCACAAACTGTGGTTTCCTCTTGATTCCCAGCCCTGCGGTTAAGGGAAGCTTGCTGGAGGAAGGGACATTTGGGCTGAGTTTTGAGGGAATTGTTGACCAGACAGGAAGAGATGGCATCGCGGCCGGAGGGCCCAGCAGCAGCAAAGGCCCTGAGGTGAGAGTAGGCGTGACTTGCCTGGACCGGAGCACCGCAGAAGGGTCTGCCTCCAGCCCACTGAGGGGCCTTCGAGGACGGAGGGAGTCTCACTCAGTGTTGGCCCCCTGGCCAGCTGGGCAGCTGGCCCAGAGGTAGAGTCAGCGAACGTTTGTTGAGTGAATGAGTGAGTGGCTGCATTTCTTCCTGCCTGTGTCCAACCCACTGCACCTGCCTGACTGCCATCACCTCCCTCATTCTTCATACCCAGGCGGGATGCCTGCCCCCTGGGAGTCCTTCCCTGAGCTTGTGCTTGCCTCAGTGCACCTTCCACGAGGGCTGCACAGAGCCCCTCAGGATGGGGGGCTATCCCCGTGGGCCTCCAGCTTGGCGCCAGCCCCTCGAGGCCCCCGCTGGCTTCTCCTGCCTTCCAGTGCCTCAGGCCCTCCTGTTGGGTGGCCCAGGATCAATGATGAACTGATCCTTCCCAGAACCTTTCCTCCCGGGCAGGACTGGGTCCTGTGGGAGTCCTGCAGGTGGCTACCACGGCCCCTCCATCCCCAGGTCTCCTCAGGCCACTCCCCAATTCTGGGTGTTTCTAAAAAACTACAGAAAACAGCTTTGCGTCATCAATTTCCTGTCATCTTTAAAAAAGAAGGCACGGCCAATTTAAAAACAAGTACTCTGCTGAGGTATGACCTGAAGACTTCAGGCAAGGAGGGCTGTTGGGCCATGTCCCCTGCCCCATCTGCTCCCTCCCCCACTGGGTAGCTGTGGATAGGCAGACACTGGGCAGCCAGAGTCCTGTGCCCTCTCCTCCCCTTGTCTATTTGGGGAACCCCTCCTCCAGATGCTGGCCTGGTGTTGTCCAGGTTTTGAGAATTGTTATTTATTTGCTCATTTATTCAACGTTCACTGGGTTCTTGCACTGTGCCAGGCTCAGTGCTGGGCTCAGAGGTACAGAAGTGAGTTAAAGGGGACAGGCAGGAGCCCCCACTCTTACGTGGGGGAGACGGCTCCCTCTTGTCCCACAGGCGCTCAGTGCGGGCCTCCTGGGCGTGGGCCCTGCCGGCTCCCCGACCCTCCTGGGAACTGCAGGCCCCCGGCTCTGGGGAAGCAGCTGGGCCAGGTGCGGCCAGCCGCCTGGCTGCCTGCCTGACCGCCCGCCCACCCGCCCCAGGAGGCATCGCTGCCTGGGATTTGAGCTCCTCCGAGGGCTGGCGTCGGGCCGTGGGGAAATCATTTTCTGACAGTGGCCATCAATTTTGCTGAGAGCCCATCGATGCCCCGGCAGCCTGTCCCTCGGTGGCGGCAGCTGGTCCGTGTCAGTCCTCTCCGTGTCCTGATGACAGAAACGATTCGCATTAGGCATCTGCCCCAGAGCATTTGTCCGGAAGGGATGGGTTCTGGCCAGTTCCAGATACGCACCGCATCACCTCCAAGTTCATCTTTGGGTCCTTAGCTTAGTGGAGGTGTCTCCTCCCCGTACTGGGGTGGCCACACGGAGCCCTGGGTGGGGGTGGCCCCAATAGGAGCCTAGGAGCTCTCAGGGAAGGGGATTCCGGTTGCCCCCCACTCCCCCTCCATGGCCGTGTCGTTCTAGGTACCGAGCCTGCAGCATTAAACATAGCCGATGGAGCCCCCGCTCTTGCCCCTGCTGTTGCCCTGAGAGGGGGAGCATTTTAGCTGGGAGGTAAAAGACAAGAAGGAAACTGCCTCATGTAGGAAAAGCATTCTAGGCAGAGGGAATAGCCCGTGCAAAGGTCCTGAGGTGAGACTAAGCTTCGTGTGCTCACAGAATTCTGTTGAGGCTGCAGTCAATCTTGGGTAACTGGGAGTAATCCAGGATCAGAGCCCGGGGTCCTGACAGCTCTGGAGGCATCCGACGAATTCTGGCAGAGGACCAAGGAAACCCCCAGAGGAAGTGGTGGGTGTAAGCCATGAAGGGGAACCCGATTTTGCCCAGTGGCATTAGATATGGAGAGGAGCCTTCCAGGAGGCCTGCAGGGGTGAGAAGAGGGCGTCCTGCTCAGGGCTCTGCTGGCAGCTGCAGGGTCCTCCCCATCAGGGAGAGGGGACACTGGGTGATTCCAGGCCACCTCAGGCTTTCAGAGGCCTTGGCCACCCTCACCTGGTTGGCAGCACACCACAGGCCCCATGGGGTCAGCAGCCTTGGCGCTGAAGTCCTGCCATGTGTCGGGCAGAGACCCACCTGCCAGCACTGCCTGCGGAGTGTCAGGCACTGAAGAGACCCTGGGTGTAAGTTACAGGACGCTGCTCACAGGCGGGCAGTGTCACCTGTACTTCCAGGTGGGGAAGCTGAGGCCCAGAAAAGTCACGAGGCTTGCCTAAGGGTCCACTGTGGGGGTATGAGCCAGGCAGGGGAGACTGAACAGGGAAGCTTGCCAAGAACCTGGTTGTCCTGAACTCTCCTGGTTGGAGAATGATGAACCACCCCTGGCACAGCAAGCCAGCAGCCCGGAGATGCGGCTGCCGTCCTCCGACCGCCCTTCCCTTGAGCTCTGGAGGTGTGGGCTTGAGGCCCAGGCATGGGCACGCAGGGCATGGGCGTGGGGAGGTTGGAGGTGGGGAGCTGAGGCCCCCACACCCTCACCCGGTGTTCAGACCCTGGGAAGGGGAGGACATGCTCCAGAAGCTTCCAGGGACCTGTCCCCTCCTGGTTCATGGCAAAGAGGACCACTCACTTCTTCCATTTGGGGAGCCCGTGGTGCAGAGCAGGGGTGGAAGATGATGGGCCTCACAGCAATGGGGGTCTGGGCCACGGCAGCCATTGTCTGTGGTTTTGTCCCCCCAGGGCCCACCGTACACTGGGGAATGAACAGTAAGTTTGGTGGTGGCTATGAACTTGGGCCCTCACCTTGGGCTTTGGTCCTGACAATTGCTTTGTTAGGATAAGGAGTGTAAATTCCAGAACTAAATCTGTTTCACTGATCCCTTCATGGATTCTTCTAGGCCTAGGGTCCCACCTGGCCTGGCTTTGTCATACCCCCATTAATAAGGTCAAGGCCACCCAGGGAACCCACCTCTGTCCACTGTGTCCATGGATATCCCATTCCCAGGAGACATTGGGCTGAAGCAGGCAGGGCTAGGGCTATGTGTCCTGTCCTGGTGCCTGACAGGTGGCCTACTGACTGTCAGGAAACAGCCCATGGTAGAGCCTGTGCAGCCCTAAGCCCTACTTAATTGTTCATTCATTCCTTCATGATGGGCACCTCCAGGGCAACTGGAGATTCTCAGTTTTCTCTGCGACACCTGGGCCTGTACAATGCTAGCCACATAACCCCTACCCAACAAATACTCCGCATCTCTGCAAGGTAATTTCAGCATTCTAGGAAGGACTGTCTTCTACCCGCAATGTTTTCCTTCCTTGCCTGTTGGCAGGAATTTTACCCTTAGTGATTCATTCCTTTGGCATAACTATTGCCCTGTCCAGGTTCCTCTTTTAAAACACAAACTCCTAGAATCTCACACCGTCTGTAAAAAAATCTCCCTTTCTGGGTGACCCGTGTGCCAAGGAGGCTAAGACTGTCTTGACTGGATGGGGCTTTGGCATCAGGGTTTGCGGGAGAAACCTGGAGAAAACCAGCCAGAGTCAGGAGGGGATGCGGCAGGCTCTGCATGCCTATGGGGTGCCGGGACTATAGCATTCTCGCGCTTTCCAACACACAGCCCTGTGCTGAAGGTGCTCTTAGTTTTGTTTTGCCAGGAAGGGGATAGAGGCCTAAGCCTGTCCCCTAGCTGGGAGGGATGGGGCCAGGAGTGGGGTCTGTGTGGTTCCCACCCATGGCCTTTGACTACACCTCACTTCTGCCCAAGATGTGGTTTTGTGGCCCCCACAGGGAACCCTGGGCAGCTCCTCTGGGCTTATAGCTGCTGAAGGGGAGCTCAGTGCTCAGCCGTTTGCACGTGGTGAAAGGTGGTCGTTCCAGAATGGTTTGAGCCTCACAGTGACCCTCCGAGGCAGAAATGCCCTCATGTCTCCGATGAGGAAACTGAGGCACGAGAGGCCTCCTCCACGACCTTCCAGGGAGAACGGGTTTGAGCCAGAGCAACACCACCTAGGGCTTCCGTCCGCCCCTAGCACGTGGAGTGAGGGTCTCAGGTCTGGTCTTGGTGCCCGGAGATGAAGTGCTCAGGCAGCCCCCTTCTTCCTCTCTGATCACCCGTCTGGTTGCAGGCCTTACAGGGACCCCAGCCGGCACCCTCCCTGGTGGGGCGCTCCGGTGGGCCGGTCCTGGGGACAAGGGGTGTGGCCTCACCACCCACCAACCCCCCCACCCATGCTCCTGCGTCCCTCCTCCAGAGAAAAGCGAGCCACTAACCCGGCCAGCTGGGCAGCCCCTAATTGTCCGCTCTCCAGGCTGTATTTTCTCCGGTACTGATGAGCCACTGTCACCCGGGACGCACCCGGAATCTGAGCTGAACTCAAGACGGATCGGGTCTCCATCTCATCAATCTGCCGGTGCCGGTGGCTGGGGAGGAGGGCGGGCGTGTGGGCTGGGCCGTGCAGGAGTCCTGGCCTCCCCGGGCTGTCAGTGCGGTCTTCTGTGACCACAAATCTCCCCACTGGGGCTGATGCATTGCTCTCTGTCCAGGAATTTGCAGGGTGACCAGGACCTGGCAACCTTCTGGGGCTCCTAACTGGCTGCCCATTGCCGAGAGGATAAACCCAGACTGCTCACCCTGGCCACTCCCCCCTCCCCTTCTAGCCGCAAAGGCTGCCACTTCTTCCCACAGGCCACCCTCCTCCCCACCTCAGGGCTTTGCCCCTGCCGTTCACTCTGCCTGGAATGTTCTGCTCAGGCTCTGTCCCCTCCTGTTGCTAAGGTCTGACAGAAACACCACTTCCGAGCTCAGACACACACTGGGCTGGATTCCTGTTCTTGTCAATGGTCTCAGCACCGCTTACCTCTCCTGCCGCACCCTGGAATCAATGAATTATTTATGAGATTTTCTGTTACTGTGTGTCTCCCTCCCTGGAACATTGGCTCTGTGGCCCCAGGAACCACTTCCATGTTGTTTCCCACTGTGTCCCCAACCCTGGTGCATAGTAGGCCCTCAGGACATGTTCGATGAGTAAACACCTCGTGACTATCCTTGCCCTAATTGAAAGTTTTCACTCTCTCAGGGTATCCCCCTTTCTGTCCGTCTTCGTGTCATCTCTGCTCACCAAAACCCAGCCATGGATGAAATCCTCATGCCTCACGATGGCTTTTGAGGCCGCAGGGTCTAACTCAAACAACTTCCTCTGCCTAGAGTTGCTTCCTTGTCTGTTGTCTTTGCTTGGTCAACTCCTAGGCATCCTTCAAAACCTCAGCGAGTACCACCTTTTCTAGGAAGCCTTCCTGGCTGCCCCCCCACAGGTGGGGTTCTGCCCTCTGATTCAGCAGTGGCTGGGTACGAGGCTCTGTGCAGGGCACTGGGGAGACAGGGCAGGGAGGGGTGGGGCGTGGGAGCAATGCAGAGTCAGCCTGGCAGACAGCAAGTTCAGAGCGGCCTGATAGTGTTCATGGTGACAAGAGCTAAGCAGTATTCCTGGCAAATGGGTTACGTTTTTCTTATTTTATCCTCACCCCCACACTGTGAAGGGTGGTGTCACCCTGCTTTAGGGATGAGGGCGGCGGGGTCCAGGTGATGTCACTTGGGGCTGGGTCATGGAAGCTGGACTTGAACTCCAGCTGCTTTCTGTGTCCCATGCGGCTCTGCGCCCATTGAGGGGCATGCAGAGGGCTGTAAGAATACGGACGAGCCCCCCCACTGCGGGGCAGGAGGTAGAGGTCACAGAGGAAGATGTCTGAGCTGACACAGGAAGGAAGCATACCCATTTTTCCAGGCAGAGGGGGAACCAGGAGGGCACTGCTGGCGTGGACAACCGTACAGGCTGAGGGCTGGGGGAGCCGGGACAGGGTGGGGGCGTGCAGGTGTGGAGGGGCGGGGAGGCCCCGGTGCCCTGGGGGATGATGCCCAGGATGGGTGGGAAGAAGAGGAGTGGTCCCCAGGAAGCCAGGGAGGTGGGCCAGGCCAGCGTGGGGAGGCCCAGGACCAGGGTGCCGCTGGGGGCCTGGGTGATGGATGGAGGCTCCTGGCGTGTGGCCACTGTGGGCTCTGGCTTTTGGCAGCTTCCAGGCTCTGTAGTCCTGCTTGTCCCTGTTTGTGGCTTCTGCTCGTTCAGTCTCCGCTCTGTTCCGTCCCCATCGACAAGGGGTGTGTGGGGGGGGGCACCCAGGGGTGTTTGCTCTCTCTACGTCCTTAAGGAAGAACGTGAGAATGAGTCTGGTGACTGTCCCACAGGCTTGGCCTCGCCTCTCTGTTTCCTGTCTTCTCATTTTCAGAAGGGGCACTCTCGGGTCACTTCTCTGTCTCGGGTCACTTCTGGGAGGCCCACTGTCTATGTTTTTCAAGTGGCCTCACAGGCCAGTGGTCAGGGCCAGCCAGCTCCCCCAGTTTCACATTTTCGCGGGGAGGGAAACTGAGTCTCAGAGAGTTTATACAGCCAGCGTGTGGCCTCCCAGCCGGGGGGCGGGGGGCAGAACCAGGATTTGGACCAGGTCTGGCTGACTCCACAGTCCTATCCCGCAATAGTGGTCCTGCCTGGGGTATCCTGCTCCCCCAGTCCCTGCCTGCTCACCGAAATCCAACCTTCAGGGCCCCACTTGGAAGGACCAGACTCTGTTCTGGCTCGTGGAAGAGGCTTAGTCCTCTCCCCCTCCCTTCCCTTAGAGAAACTTCATGCCCACCCTTTCCCTCAGCCACCCTTCTAGCCACTGGTCACCCTACACTGGGTCCGCACTCTGGAGTTGGATTTCATGGCTTCACCCTTACCAGCTTTGCGACCTTTAAAAAATTAGCTCTCTGAACCTCTGTTTCTTTATCTGTAAAATTGGGGCGGGGGGAGTGTTATTTAGGGCCTGCCCCCTGGATTATTGGTAGGATTGAGTCCCTGAGTGTAAAGTGCTGGGAATGGTACCTGGCACATAGTAGGCCCTCTGTTCACATCACGTGTTATTGTGTCCAGTCCTGGTTTTCATGAGCCCCCTCCTCCAGGAAGCCTCCCCAGATCCTCCAGGCTGGTGAGCGTCTCCCTCCTCTGAGCTCCGGCTCCCTTGCTCTGTGTCCCGGCGGTGAGGTCTGAGGGTCAGGTGGGTCCCTTGCCCAGCAGTAGGCACCTTGGGGGCTGGGGCTGTTCCCCCCATTGCCCCCTCACCCCACCCCAGCTACCGGACCAGGGCTCTGCACATAATAGACACTTAATACATGTTTATGGAATTGAATTAACGATAAAACGAGATAATGGCCTGGAAGGAGCCTGAGTTGTTAGGCGGGAATGCACAGCATAAAAACCAGGCATATTTTTTTAAGCAGATTAATCTGGTCTTAACTCATTCTAATAGCCTGCGCCCCTATTGGCCAAGGCCATTATAATAATATACGGCCAGGGCCGTGGAGCGGGAGATAGCAGTGCCTCAAAGTTTGCCTTCCAGAGGATACCATGGCAGGCTGCCTCCCGACTCTTCGCGCTAGAGCCCAGGAAGGATAAGGGACATACCTGGGGTCACTCAGTTGGAAAGCAGAGAGAGGACACTGGGGCTCAGAGAGGCCATGGGGCTTATCCCAAGATGCACAGCTAATGGAGGATGAGCTGGCACGAGAGGTCTAGCCTTCTTCTGGGGTGATCGCATTCCTCTGTCTTTGATGCTTGGTGCCAGGACCAGCTTCCAGATTCTCATCCCACAGAGCTCTTCACTCAGCGCCTCACTCCTGTGAACGACCAGCTGTACAGTTGCAATGTCACGTTCAATGCCTTGGAATATATAAACCCCAAGAGGAAAAGAGAGAAAGCTCGTAGCAGCCATTCACACGTTAGTCTGAATTCACTTCCTGGTGAAGGCTGAGATCTGAGGGAGCTAGAGATCTGTGGGCTATTGGAAGGCGGAAATGCTCTAGCTCCTGTCAGATCAGGTCAAGCACTGACCCCAAAGTGACCTGTCCCAGCTGTCTACTGCTCTATCCCTGAGTCTAGACAAGAGTCTGGGAGTCGGGGAACGTGGCTTGATTTCAGAAAGAGAGGCTTGGGGTGGTGACCAGTCAGTGTTTTTTCTTCATAGTCCAGGAAGGAATGACCATACCACCGGTCAGATGCAAATCCTAGCTACTGGAGTGGGTGTCTCATGTGACCGTCTTGCCTTAGCTCGTCTCAGGAGCACCCCCGTGCTGTGCTGTCACCAGAGCCCCAGCCCTTTGCCGCCCTCATCAGCAGCCTTGGACAAGCGCTGCTCCCTGAGCCCTCGGGTCCCAGTCTGTGGCTACACTGATCCCATCCAAGGGGCAGTGAAGAGTCACGAGGCACCCAGCACAGCCCCAGGCATGCATGTGGGGAAGCCCCATCAGTGCCATCTCTGGGCTTCTCCCACCAGCCCGTGGGGAACCCAGCACCGGGGCTGGGGGATGCCTCGTGCTCTTGAACCCATGGGGTTGCCCGAGTTTCAGCGGGGAAGGGAGCGGAAGTTTCTCTCAGCTGGAGGTTTCCCCAGTTGGGTGGTACCCTGGAGGGGCTGCGGGAGCCTACGGGTCCCCTCGCCGTCCCCTCCCCCTCACTGTGGCTTCCCACCTGCCTCCCAGCGGGCGGACAAGGTCCTCAGCTGCTGGCCCAGCCTGGCAAGGCAGCCTCCGCCTTCATCAGCCAGCCCGCCACTTCCCTGGAAGGAGAGATTGCAGGTGGCGACTCGTAATTTCCCGGGCTTCTCCCTTTCATTAATTTCTTCCCGCAAAATGGAGGCTTTCTGCTGAGCCGGGGAATTGGCAGCCGCGCTCTCTTGGCTCAAGATGGGGGGCGGGGGGGGGGGGGGGCCGCGGCAGCCACTGTGCTTACACTTGGCCGCGCCCCCTCGCAGAGGCCAGAGGTTTCCTCCGTGCTGGGATCGGCTTGCAGAGGCACACCAAGTCTGGAAAATTGCTTGGTTCGCCCTGTGCTTGCTGCTCCGTCCCCGGTGGGGGGTCGGCCTTCAGGGGCCAGTGAAGGGGGCAGAAGTGTCTGAGACCCCAGGGACACCCCCTTCTCTGCGTCTGATTCCTGAGGGGATGAGCATGGGGCTGCCAGGGTCTTGAGCATCCATCCCGAGGGCCTTTTCTTGCCCTGCAGAGTTCAGGTTTGAAGACCCCACTCAGGAACGAGCGTGATAAAGTAGATGAGGGGCAGACACCATCTGGGCTTCGGGGAGCTCCCTGCCGTGGGGACACAGAGACGGCACAGCAGCGAGGACACCTGGCCAAGGGTCACTGCTGGACAGGCCAGAGGGTAGGGAGACCTGAAGTTGGCAGCCTGGGGAGACCAGGGTCTGGAAGGATAGATGCGGGGGTGGGAGGTGGGGAGAAACATCCCCTGATTCTGGGATAGCCTGGGCCAAGAAACCGAGACTTCATCCAGCCTGCAGAGGCGGTGGTGGGCAGATTACAGGGAATCACAGGGTGAGCCAGGTGTCCCCTGGAGCGTGGGGGGGACTTGGTTTGGTTTAGAGAGGCCAACAGGACAGCCAGCGTGGAAAGTGTTTGAGAGGGGCTTAGGAGGACAGGGAAGAATGCTGGAGGTTGAGTGGGCGAGGTGGCCCCAGGCTGCCGGGCCCAGGTAGGTGACAGTGGTTTCTTGGGAAGGAGGCAAGGAGACACAGGAGGAGGAGCAGGTGTTCTGGTGGGAGAAGAGGGATAGGGTCCTCATCAAGAGGAAGGAGTCAATCACCCCCTAGTATGAATTAGGGAATCGGACCTGCACTACCAACTTTCACTTACAACCTTAGGGTCTAGGAGATGGCTCTGGAGGAACAGGGCTGACATTTGCTTTGTGTGTGTCCCTGTGTTTGTGCGACTGCCTTGGTAGGGGGAACTCAGAAGGTGTGCAGTTCAAATTCTGCTCTCCCTCCCTGCTGAGTGACCAGGGAGAGGGGCTGCTGTGGGTCTCGGAGCTTCTCTGTTCCCACTTCCTGGTTTGGAAAGAGCTCAAGTTCCGGAGCCAAGCAGACCCCAGGGCTCGGGGCTGCTGCTGGAACCTGGGAGCAGGTCAGCTGGGGACAACCATTCCTCAGCCTCTAAGAGGGCTCAGGGCCCACCCTGCTGGAGAGGATGTAGCTGTCCACTTTGCTGGGGTGGGGGTGGTGACTGAAACCCAGTTCATATCCCATCGAGACCACCCCGAGGTAGGGGAGTTCCCCGATGGAAGTTGAGCGTCTGCATAGGGAGAAGTGGACCCTGGGCAGCCCAAACCTCCAGCTGCTCCTGCCTCTTAACTCCCGTGCCTGTGTCCCCAGCTGGAGGATGAGGTGACTCTGACCTCACAGGGTCGTCGTGACTTCAGAGTTCACTGGAGGGCCTACCTGGCATGCGGCTGCGGTGTGCTGGTGACAGTAGCTAGGGGTTGGTCCTCTGCTAGCACTCATCCCGGGGGTGCGGACAGACAGACAACGCAACGGGCTTTGTGAGCCAAGGGGGTGGTGAGTCAGGAGGGCTCTGCCGGGTGGGGCGGCGGTGGACGGGACAGGTAGGCACTCAGGGACCAGGGCGAGATGTATGTCTTCCCTCCTTTGGCCCAGGGCTCTGGGCTCCCTCCTGCCAGGCTCCTGACGCAGCCTCCCCAGCACCTCTCTGGAAACCAGGGTTGCCCCTGCGCCCACCCCACCTCCCCACAGTCACCACTTCGTTGGACTCTACCTGCCTCTCCCAGTCTGCATTCTGGTTGCAGAGTATCTGGGCAAGAATCTAGTGCAGCTTTGATCTTTTCGGAGGGAGGACTGGGCAGCTGAGGCCGGGCGGGAGCTGGCTGTATATTTTCTTCTGTAATGGGGTATTAAGTAGACAGCCCAGATGGGGATCTTGGGCAGGAGGGGCTGGGGTGCAGCCTGCTTTGTATCAGCCTGAAATATGGCCCCATCTCTGCCAGACCTCAAAGGACTCTACCTTGGGGTTGGCTGGGAACCAGCTTTGATGTGCTTACAGCAGGGGGACCCTACGGGCAGATCTTCCCTGGCACAGATCTTTCCTGGAATGTGGCCTGCCAGGTCCCTGGGGGAGAGGAGCCCCTCCTCCGTTCCCTCCCGGGCTCTTCCCCTTCCTTCCCTGTTTCCCTCCCTCCCCTCTTCCTCCCCATTCCCCTCCTCTTCCTCCTCCTCCCCTGGCTGGAGCCACTTACAGGCTGTGCATACTTCCCATCCACAGCACACAACCCCCGCCCCAGCCCCCAGCCTCCCTGAGGGTCCCCTCCGGGGATGTGTGGAAAGGGCCACAGAGACCCCGAAGCTGATTGTGGGGAGAAGGTGACTCAAGGTGTGGACTCAGGCCACCTACCCCAGGATTGAATCCCAGCTCTTGAGCGTATCAGGCAAGTTACCTGAATTTTCTGTGCACCCGAGTTCTCTTCCCTCCAGAAAATAGGGTGGGGGGGGCATAGCTGCCTAAGTAAGGGGTTGACGAGAAGGTTAAGGGAGTTAATACCGCAGAGTGCTTGGATTTGTGCCCTGCCCCCAGCACATGCTGTTTCTGTGACCCAGAGTGAGTGGCTGGACCTCTCTGGGCCTCCGTTCCCTCCTCTGTCCAACAGTGTGAATCGCCCCCAGTTCGGTGGGGGGATGGTGCGGATGAGACGGATCCGTTACAGGACTTGGCCACGTGGCTTCCAGTGTTTGCTAGGCCCCTCCTGTGTGCAGGGCATGAGACTAGGTCTGAGCCGATGGGGGGAAGAGCGCCCAGGTGAACGGGCACCCTTTGAAGCAGTCGTTCTAGAGTTGCAGGGGGGAGGGGCGGTGTCCTGGACGAGCCTTGGGGCAGGCCTTAGGCAATGCCAGGTCCCTTCCTTCCTTTTTCCTTTCCTTGTTCACCTGACCCCCTGCCCCCCCAAATTCTGTGAGACCCTCAGGAGTTCTGCTAGTCTGGGAACAGAGGGCTTGCCTGGCTCTACCTCTCGCTGGCTAGTGACCTTGGCGGGGCATCGTCTTCTAGCTGTGGTTTCTGTCACCATTACTGGCCGGTGGGAGAGTGGAAGCTCTTTGAGGATCCTGAGACCACCCACCCCGCCTCAAATCCACGTGGAGGTGCAAGTGATGATGCTGGGCCACGTGGCTGGTGTCTCCTCTGCCCCCCACCCCACCCTGCCTGTGGCCAGGATTGACAGAGAAAGGCTGCCCCCTTTCCCAGCTCTCTCCCCAGAGACCTTCAGCTTGGATCCCGAGCTCCCTCCCCCTGCCCCTGCCTCTGCCTCTGCCCCTGCCTCTGCCTCTTCTGAAGACCCTGACTGTGGTCTCTGCAGGTCTCAGCTCCAGTCCGGACTCTGCTGTGGGAACCCCAGCCTCAGTTTCCCCATTTGGAGAATGGGGCTCATCACCTGTTACTGTGTTGTTATTGTTGGCACCAAGGCTCCTGCTCAGTGAAGGGCACCTCCCAACTCCCCCAGGCATGGCCCCTTTCCTGCCATACCCTCAGCTGCCCCTGTGATGCCGCTCCAGGGTCAGGGTCAGGGTCAGTATCGTGCTAGATCACTCAGGGCTCCTCTTGAAGCACCCTGGCAGCTCCTCTCCAGGGCACTTCCTCCGTGGGCTCAGTCTGAGGGACTTGCCTGAGGTCATCCAGCTGCAGGTGGGGGCCTGGGCCTGGGCTTTGGGCCTTGCCAACACCAGCCCATGGGGGCCACCCTGTGCACTGGAAAGTTCTTCCTTGCCTCAAACTGAAGTCTGCTCACAGGAACAGCTGCGCAGCAGTCCTGCTTGGTTCTGCTGATGAAAAGAGAGGGCTCCCTTCCCCAAGGACAGCCTTCAGAGAGTGAAGGCGTGTGCCAGCTCCCCAACCATCAACTCCCTTGTCCCCCCTGCCCTATTCCCCCGGTCCTTGGCATAAAGGGAAGAAGCTGTGTCCCCTTCCTGCCCACGCCTTGGCCTGCCCAAGCGCTTTTACTCATCATCGCTGGGCCCTGAGCACGTGCACGTACTGCTCCCTCCCCTCGTATGCAGGCCCCTGCTTGAAGACCCAAAGGCTTAGGCTCCTGAGAGCCCTCTCACCCCTCACCCCACAGTGGTGCCCACAGTTCACACCAGCACCCCTGCCCCCCATGGGAGTCAGTACGCCATCCGCCTGTCTGTCTGCCTGGGGCCTGGCACAGAGTAAGTGCTCAGTAGATCCCTGTTAAATGAACACAGGAAGGAACGAGTGAGTGACGTCCAGGGTGGCCTATCTGGCCTCATACCCACGACCCCAGAGTGGAGATCGGAGCCCACCTCTCTCCTGCGCAGACACCTCCAGGGCCTCCTGGGTGCCCTTAAGATAAATGGCCCAAGCTTCTGAGTTTGCAGGGCTCCCCATGTTCAGCCGTAGCCACCAGCACCCATTTACTCCACCCCTGGCAAGCACAGATGCCAGGGATTTTGCCTAGAATCCTCCATGCCTCGCCCCGGGACTTTCCTTTGGGGAAGCCCCTGTCACCACCCCACAGGTTGCCTCCTTGGTGCTCCCGTTTCTCTGTCCCCACCTTGGTCTGGCACCAGTCCTGGCCCTGTGTGTGTGTGTGTCCAGGTCCTGGTGGGCGTGGCCAGTGTGATGAACCAATGCATCATGGGAGGACTGGGCAGTTTGGGTCAGGACAGCAGAGGTGGCATTCAGAGACCCTCCCCTGCCACTAACCCTTTCCCTACTAGTCAATAGCTCACCCATCTCTTGGGCTCCAGATCTTTGGACCGTCTGTCCACCTGACCCTGAGGTTCCAGCCTGGGAGTCCCAAGATCCCCACGTTCTAACCCACCCCCCTTGCCAAGCGCCCACCATGTGACCTCGAGTGAGCCCCATTGTCTCTCTGGGCCTCAGTTTCCCCACTTGCAGTACAAGTGGGTTGGAGTCCATCAGAAGCGAGGTCCTAGACCCAAATCAGGACATGCTCTATTTGGCCCATGTGGTGGTTTTTGCCTTTCCTTTTTTCCTTTTTTTAAAAAACTTGAGCCAGTATTGAAAAGGGGAAGCTTTCACATAAAATCCAGATTTCCAGCTTCTGCCGAACTGGGATGGCCCTGCCCAAGCCTCTCACCAGTGGGCCCCTAGTAGCTGCTGGCCGTTGCTCTTGGCCACCTGCCCAGCGGCTGACCCCAGAGGCCCCTTCTGCCCTGACACTCTCTTTGGAGGGAAAGGTTTCAAGCCTGCCTGGAGATAAAGCTTTCTGGCTGCACCCCCCCGCCCCCCAATATTCCAGGCAATCTGCCTCATTTTAAAATTCCTTCAGCAGCTCCAGGCCCAGCAGCTTCTCCCAACGCAGGAATGAGCGACGGAGGCCACACGCACGTGACTGTGCTCTGCGGCGGGGAAGGCTTTGATGTTGCCGGCGATTTCCGACCGCCCCTCGGCCCCTCCCCCTCGCCCCCCCCTCCCCCCCCGCCTCCTTCCCTTCCGCGTTCTCTCCCTCCCCCTCCCCTCCACTTTTCCCTCCGAACCCTTTCTCTCTTCTCCCCTCCTCCCTCCTCCCCTACACTTCCTCCTCCCCCTTGTCTTCTCCTCTGCTCCCTCCCCCTCCTTCCCCTCCACTTCCTTTCCTTCGCGATTCTGTCCCCGCCCACCCCCAGGTTACTAGCCCTCCGCTGGCATTACACACCTGGCCTGGTGACTTGCGGGCCAGGTCACCCTGGGTGGTTGAATTCTGGGGGACAGGGCCGCTGTGCAGAGAGAGGGGTGGGGTTGGTCAGTGGCCGACTGCAGAGTGCAAGGAAGAGTAACCCACCACGGGGGCTGTGTCCACTGTGGAGGAGGGACAGCCCTCCAGCCCCTGCCCCAGTTCTCTGATGATGCTGGGTGACCTGCCACTGCTGGCATGTTTTATTCAGGTCTTCAGGCCAAGGCTGCCTGTGTCAAGGCTGTAGCCCTTTTGTCCTGGGGGGAAACTGAGGCCTGGGGCACTGGAGGCCCACTGGCAGGAGGGAGTGAGGGAGGGAGGGTAAGGTAAGGAACGCAGGAGTGGGGAGCGCCAGTGGGCGGCTGGTGTGTGAGACGCATGTGAGGCAGGGCCCTTGGTCCCCATCCCCAGTGGGACCCTCCCTCACCTGCTGCTTGCTGCCTGCCCCGTAAATATTCTCTGGGGTCCCTAGTTGGTGGCCCTGGGGACCCTTGCCACCTGCCCACCACCCTCTCCTGTTCCGATCAAGCTTTCTGCTGGTGAATCCCCAAGGCTTGTGTCAGGTTTCTCTATCTGGCGAGCCTCGTTTGTCTTCCCGCCCACAGAGGGCAGGCCGTGGGTCTGGGAGGACTTGGCCTCTGCCATCCCTGCCCCGTGTTACCCACGCCCAGTACACCCATCTGCGAGCCCTGAGGCTGAGGACACACCTCTGCCGGCCACAGGGATGGAATGCAAAGTGTGGGACTGCTTCCAGAACTCCCTGAGAGGGTTGATCTGTACTTTGGGGGAGGGTCCCCCACTCCTGCCTGGCCTCCAGGCTTGGGCCTGTCCCTGCTCTACTTTCTGTGGTTAAAAAAACCTGGCAGGAGAGTCCATGAAAGGCGTGTGTGCACGGAGACAGAACAATTAGGGCAGAGCTGTAACTATGCCAGCGGGTTGGGAGTCCTACTGTGTGCCCACCAGGGCAGTGACAGTGTCCTCTGTCCCGCTCCGTCACTGCACAGAGGAGTTGTTCAGGCTCAGAGAGGGGACGCAACTCCTAGGGTCACACAACCGGGCTCCACTACCATCCCCACCCCACTCTGCTCTCGGCACTGCCTGCTGCCCAGGTGTCTGGACAGGAGGGCACAGACAGGCTTCAGTAGTGCCGTGGATGGGGGTGGTTCCCAGTTTCTTGCCAGCCTTCCCATTGTGGAATGCCAGGAGCACCCACTCCTGGCATCTGGCCAGTCTCCCTCCTCGAAACCCTAGTCAGTGAGGCTCAGGTGGGCTCCTGTCTCACTGGGTGTCTTCACAGCATCTGTGCTCACATGCTATGCCCACTGGGTGCCCTTGGCCATGGGCAGCCCGTCAGGGTGAGGGCCAGTGTGCCGGCCGCATCCACTCTCTCTCCGGAAGACCTCTACCCACCCAGACCTGTTTGCCCTCCATCCTCCCCTGCTCCGCTCAGCTGCTCTGGGAGCTGGCACTGGCTCTGAACCTGAGGGCTTCACCCTCCCCCAGATAAGGAAATCAGGTAATAGGAGTGCTGGGGGGCCTCAGGAGCCCAGGCTGCCCCCCGATGACCTGGTGTAACCTTGGGTAAGTCAGTGTCCCTGTCTGGGCGTATGGGAAATGGGAACAGTGGCAGAAGCCCCTCCCATTGGGCTTGTTTCGAATTGAATGAGGAGACGGATGGTAAAAACAAGTGGGCTGACTGGTTGTCTTTGCACATGCTCGCCAATGACCCCAGTCTTGTCTCTCTCTCTTCTTTTTTTCTTTAAAGATTTATTTGAGAGAGCACAAGTGAGAGGGGCAGAGGGAGAGAGAGAGAAAAAAATCTTAAGCAGATTCCCCCGCTGAGTTCAGAGCCCGACATGGGGCTTGATGTCATGACCCTGATGGCATGACTCGAGCCAAAACGGAGTTGGACCTTCACTGACCGCCCCACCTGGGCACCCCGACCCCAGTCTTTTCTGTGAGACCTTGAACCAGAAATAGCGGGCCCCACCCGGCCAGGGAATGTAGAGCCCAAGCCTTTCCGTGGACTGAGGGGCAAGAGAGCGTTACACCAGAGATGGGTCTGCATGCATTGGTCTGGCCTAGGCCCACGATTCTCTGGCCAGTCTTTCTTGAGTTTACCTTGTCTAGGAGTGGGGAGAGGTGGTTTGTAGGGACACCTCCTGGGTCTGAGTCTCAAGGCCATGCACGGTGGGCTTCCAGTTAGCCCTAGGAACTGCCCCTCCCCAGGGCCACCCCCTGCCAGCCCAGCCATGCCCATAGAGGGTACCCAGGACACTGTGGGGGGGATGCGGCTGGCTGGCAGGGCCTCTGATGCGATGGGCCTTTTTGTTGTTATCATTCCTGAAGCTCAGCAACTATAACCAGCACTAGCCATGTTTAGGGAACATGTCCTGTGCTCAGGCCTGCTTCTCTGTCTTTAGCCCGTGGTTCGACTCTGTAGTGATATCCTTTCTGTGCCCATTTTACAGATGGGTGACTTCCTGGCTCAAGGCCACCCAGGTGGGCTAGCCAGCATGAGTACCTAGGCCAGCCTGAGCCAGTGGAGCAGAGAGGTCGGAACATGGGGTCTGGAACCTGAGGTCAAAATCGAAGTCCTCCCGCAGCATGCTGTGTGGTTCTGAGTGACTTCCTGCACCTCTCTGAGCTCAGCCACCAGTCCAGAGAGGGCGGATGGAGCCAGACAGAGCAGTGGCGCATGAACCACCTGGCACAAAGTCCTTGCTAAATGTCAGCTGTGGTTGTCGCTGTTTTTATTATTATTTGACTTGAAAATTCCCCTGCTCCATGTGCTGCTTCCACTATAGTGAAAGCTGAGCGGAATTAATGGGGACAAGGCATCCTGGGTCCCCACCCAGTGAGATTATGTCCCTGAGCCCTGTTTGGGGCCGGCACCCGTAGGGCCCCTGAGAGCTGTGGCAATGAGCGGCTCGGCCCTGTCCCGGTGGCCTGGCCGGGGCCCCATTCGGGGGGCGGGGGTCTCTGGCCTGCCTGGCCTGCCTCCCGGTTGACAGCTCAGGCACCGTGAGCTGGCTGACAGCCAAGCTGCCTCCTCTCCCGGCTGGCTGGCATCCCGGGCCCGATGCCAGGGGGCTGGCTGGTGGGCAGCAGCTCGAGCACCGCAGGGCTGTGATCCCAGCCAGCAGGCTCTGGGCAGGGCTGGGTGTTGGGGCCTCCAGCCGCCCCACACGGCCCTCGGGAGCCAGGCACAGCTGTGCTGGCGCTCGCCACCGCCCCCCCACGTTGGCGCCTCTGCAGAGCTGGGAAGAGCAGATTCACAGAAGCAGCAGCGAAAAGAACACAGCCGGGGCTGCAGGACCACAGAAGGCTGAGCCTCCCGCAGCCTCCGTGGCCTCACCTAGGAAATGGAGCCGGTCCACCTCCCCGGCCAGCTGTGCAGGGTCAGCTGTAGAGCCAGCATGGTGAGCTCCCGGAGTATCCCCATGGCAGGGGCTTGTGCGGGGTGACCAAGCACTCGCCAGGCACTGCCGTGTGTGCCTCCCCCTGCCATGTTATAGATGAAGAAACTGACAAACACAGGAGCTGAAACAGCTAGTGTCGGAGACAGGATTTGAACCCCAGGAGGGGCCACACTTCCATGATGCCTAGGTGCTGAGGGCAACCTGTGCCATTGGGGGAGCAGGTCTCTCTGCCTGGGGCATGGGGAAGCTTCCCAGAGGAGAGGATGGATGCATGAGTGGGACCGAGGCCACATGGCATTTCTGCGGGGGGGCAGTCGGCCTTGGATGGAGGAGGCCACGGTAAGCAGGCAGTTCAAGGAAGGCTTCTCTGAGGAGGTGCCATGTGGGCTCTGACCTGAACGACACGCACCAGCTGTGCAAGAGCATCCCGGGAAGAGGGGACAGCCCAGACAAAGGTCCTGAAGCAGGAAGAGGCGGGGTGAGCTGCAAGGAGCAGAAGTCAGGCCCCCGGATGGGAGTGTGGAGTGGCTGGCCCCAACGAGGGCAGGGCCAGCTCACAGAGGGTGGGGAGGAGTTTGGGGGTTGTTCTGGGGCAGAGGCAGCATGTGGGGCCCTCCAGGCATTCCTGACTTTTCCTTCCTTCCGGCAGAGAAGAAGTGCTTGGGTCAGGCTTAGGCGGCTTGGCTAGGTCACTAGATGGTGTCACCCTTTCTCCTGCAGTGACTTCCCCTCCTCTCGTCATTTCTCTTAGTGGCAGTGGTGGGGGGGCTGTGGAGGGGGAGTTCTCTGATCCCCTTTGCCCCATGACTGGTGGTAGTTCAGGCAGGACCCAGCCAGGCTGCTCTTGCCTTTAGGTTCTCAGGTCTCCCTGGGCAGCCTCCATCTGGCCAGCTCCTGGCTGTGTGGGTCTCCCTCCCCAGCCCAGCACATCTCACTGCACAGAAGCCAACTCCCAGCATTAGACCCTTTGTGGGGGGCCCATCCCCGTGTCCTCAGACCCTGCACTCAACCACACTTCCCTCTGTGTATGTCCAGCTGCAGTCAGCCAGGCGCTCCGCCTGACGCCCAGTGTAACCGGACAATCCAGGCTCAACTGTATGACCACAGCAAGCCACGGCCCCCCTCTGAGCCTCATTGTCCTCATCTGTACAGTGGGGTGTCGGTTTCTGCCTGTGATTGGCCACAGTCTGAGAGCACATTGCCTGAGAGAACCGCCGTCAGGTTCCTGCTGGGAGCCTAGCCTGGCCTCCTCCATCAGTGGCCGCTGTTGCAAATGTGAATCCTAAATCCCTGTGACCGCCTGGCCCAGCACCCTGGACAGCAGCGGCCTGGCCGTGCCCTCGTCCTCAGGGCACGCCTACCCACTGCCCTACCTCAGCCCTGCTGACCTCCGTCAGCCTCCCCTGGCCTCCCCTGGCCTCCCTCCTGCTCCCAGAGTCTTTAGTCTTTGGCACAGTCTGGTAATTAAAAACCTTCAAGGGGGACTTTATTGAGTTAGCATTAGTTATTTTGTCAGGCTGGGAGAGCGAGAGAATTATCTGTCCTCCGGGAGAGGGGGGCTGGGGCGGGGGCCGTGGGCTGAGATTGGCAGGTGCCTGCCGGGGCGCGTGCACAGCCCTGGTGCTCGGGCGGATCCTCGGCACTGCAGGAGGCTGGCAGGACGCTGGCAGGGGGGTGATTCCCCACCAGGAGGCTCATCCTGCGGGATGCTCCCGCTTTTCAGCCCCTTCCTGGCTTCCGTCCTAGGGCTGATGGGCTCCCGGCTTGAGCCCAAGATGGCTGCAGCCTCAGGGAGGCAGGGATGGGGGCTTGCTTCTTCCCGAGCTGGGGTTTGCGGCCAGGCTGAGCTCCAGGGCTGGGTTTGGCTAGTGGGTGCGGGCCTCCTCTCTGCCCACCCCTTCCCACAGCCTGAAAGCACTCACTTACCAGTTAGACAAGGCACACTCAGGACTTGGAGCTCTGGGACCTTGGGCAAGACCCCTCGTCCACCTGCTCCCAGATACTCACCTGTGAAATTAGAATCGAGTCCTTCCCTCTCCAGGCTGTCCTGAGCAGTAAAGGAGGTGAATGTGGATTCCCTTGCTCTGGAGAAGACCTGCTTTTATATCCCTGGGGCTTTTTAAATGCCTAGCTCTCCCTCCCCATCCCCCCACCCCCAAATGCCAAGCCCTAGGGAAGGGGCCAGCATTTACTTTTTCTGTTTGGCCATCACCGTGAGACAACTTAGCACTCAGACTCTTTGCAATAATCTGGCAAGAAGGGTGTGGCCAGCCCCGCTTCCAGTTGAGCAAACGGAGGATTTGGGGGCGTGGAGGTGGTCTGCTCAGGGTCTCCTCGAGGAGTTGGGAGGCTGGGCCCAGACCCCGATCTTTACCCTATGGGAGACAGCAGCAGAAACTACTGAATCTCTCAGGGGGAGGTGCCCAGGAAGGACACTTGTCAGCTCCCTCCAGGGACTTGACCAGGGCTTGACCAGGAGGCTTCCTGTGAGGGAGTGGGTCCCTGGGTCATCCATGCTTTGTGCCCTGTCTGTCCCCTCACCTTGCTCCAGAGGCAAGTCTAGGAAAAGCCCAGGAGCCTGACTCCCTGGTCTCTAATAGCAGCTGAGGCCCAGGCCCTGTCACTCCCGGGCAGGTGGCGCTCAGTGGAAGGAGATGTGTGGGTGTGGAATGTGGAGCCTCAAGGCACCTCTGGGCCACCGTGGTCAGACCAGTCACTTAGGAGGAGTTTCCTGGGACCGGGCCAGCACTAGGACTGGCCTGGAATGGGACTGGTTGCTGTGGGGAGGGGGTGGCAGAGAGTCAGGGCTCTGTCTGCCTGAAAGTCATGGGACCCTGTGTCTCAGGTGCGTGGTGCTTTACAGCTCATGCAGGCCTTCTTACTCTTTAGGTCACTACCAAACACCCTCTCTTCCAGGAAGTCTTCTGGAACTTTCCCAGGCTGACCTGATGCCCACTCCGTTGGGGTCTCAAGGTCCATCTCGGTCAGCTGACATGCTGGGACATTACCTCCTAAAGGAAGGATCGGCCCCTGGCTTGTCCCTCAGCTTCCCAGACTATCTGCTGGCTCCTGGCTGAGTCCCAGCTCTGGTCAGCATTTCTCACCCGTGAAGGGAGTTGAAGGCATGGAACTGGTGCTTGGGTATTTGGGAGGGTAAGAAGGGCTCCTTTTTACTACATCCTGGTCCCCGTAGGCATGCTGTCAGCAGGAGTGGGAGTGGAGCCTGGGGGCAGGACACTGAACACCGAGGCCCAGGCCCAGGCGTCTGAAAGTGCTGCCTCCTACGGCCTCTGGGATTTATAATGCCCACCCCCACCCGCCCTCTTGAGATCATGGGCAGGAACCCAGCATGCAGGAGTCCTGTGGGTTGGTTTCTGCCTGTGCTTTTTATCTCCAAGTCTCAGTCTCCTTATCTGAGAAATGGGTGAGGGACCCCTTGGTTTTCTAGTGCTGCAAGACTTATGTGCAGGGTAGTGTCTGAGAGGGGCCTGGCAGCATCCCAGCTCATGCACCTCAGCTCTGTGGGGCATTGGGGGAAGGGGGTGACCGGTGTCCCTTAGGCTGGATCGACGTTGGCCGCCATTGCCAGCCAGGGGCTCGGACTTCATCCCTCACTTCTGTGATTTAAACCTTGATTCTCCATCTCTCTGTGCCAGAAAGTAATTGGGTTGAGCCCCACACCCTCATGTGGCCCCCTCGTGCTCACTTGTTAGGTTGGACCCTCTTTTGGGGGTGTCCTTAGTTTCTGCTTCTCAGACCACTGGACCAAAAGTCAGGAGACCTGGGTTCACGAGGTCCCCCTCTTCAGTGTCCCCTGGCTGGAGGGCCCTGCCTTTGCCTGGTTTGGCCCAGACCGCCCAGCCTACCTGGATCCACACTCAGCCCTGACCCACCCAGAACACCATCCCACGGTCAGTCACACCCTTCCAACAGACGCTGTCTCCGCGGCACCGTGCACAAAACCTGCCCTTGGCCCCATCTGTCTACCCTAGTCCAGACTCCAGCATAAAGATCCCCACACCTCCCCACTTCGCAAGAAAGCCCTCTCTATCTCCCAAGGCCATGGAGGAAGGTCCCTTGCCCTGGGGCTCAGACTGGACTGTGGTCGTTGGTTTATTTCCACCCCCACCCCCCGCAAAGACTGTGAGCTCCTTGAGCAACCTTATGCACTTCTGGAACCCTGGGCCTGGCATGTAGTAGGTGTTTAATAAATGCTTTCGCTCGCTGGACAGGATGTGGGAGCAAGAAGGACCTTGAAGGTCATTTTGGAGAAGAGATGGAGCCCCAGAGAGGGGAGGGACGGGACATGGAGTCAGGCTGTGCGGTGGAGAGGAGAGGGTACTGGCTTCGAATTCTGACAGCCTGGGGACTCAGCTGCTGGGCCCTTTACTTCGCTTCTCTGTGCCTCAGTTTCCTTATTTATAAACAGCGTGTTAAAGCTGCCTCCTGTGGCTATGCTGAGCCAAAGCAAGAGGGGGTGCTTGACAAAGCCCTTGAAGATGTGCCTCTTCCCAGCACTGTTCCGGGGGTCTCAGGGTCCGAGTGAACAGGAGCTTCACATCTGGGGCCTGTGCTCAGGGATGCTGGCCACTACGTTGAGTTGGGGACTTCCTGGGGGCTCCCTGAGGACTGGCCAGTGTCTCATTCCCAGACCCAGCAGCCAGTACTTCAGCCAGAACCTTTGGGCTTGCAACAGAGGGGTGCTTTCTGTCCTCCACGACCCTCCAGAAACCAGAAGCCATCGTGCCCCGGTGCTGCCTGGGTTCCCTTTACTAATGGTCTCGCTGTAGAAACACGCTCCCTGACTTGGGCTAATAGGGTTAGGAGTAGCCAGCCACCGAGACCTGCCCCCTCAGTGCCCCAGCCAGGCCCACAGCAGAGCCCAACCTCCCCTAACCTGAGTCCCCTCCAACACCCACGGTTTTATATTTGGAGCACATGAAAGATTTTCATTCCTTTTTGTGTGTCTTTTCTTTCCGTTCTTTTTCTTTCTTTCTTTCTTTTTTTTTTTTTGGCTGGGATTCGATGGTCCCTAGCTGCCCGTTTCCTCAAAGCTCTGTTGTGCTGAGAAGGCAGCAGAGGGCCCATGCTGTATGGCTTCCTGGGGGTCCTGAGCAGGTCCTGGGGGCAGGGGGCTCAGGGTCAGGACTGGGAGGAGAGTTGGGGTGAGCGGGGGACCCTCACTGTGGGCGCCTCTAGCCCCACGGGAGCTCATGGTGAAAGGTTAGCCGGGCCTTGGGGCTGCTGCTTGGGGCCGGGAAGGCCCCGGCCCCTGGGGAAGGTTTTGGCCCACGCTGTGCCTCCTGCTAGCGGCCCCCCTGCCCGGTCCCCCGGCCTGGCCCCCCGATCCCCGAGCAGCAGCCGGCGGTGCAGGGGGCGCATGCGTGCGGCGGGAGTGAGCCGGCTGTGGAGAATTAATATTCCTGGAACATCGCCCCGGCCGCCTGCACACGCCGAGGAGAATATTACGGCGATTAGCGGTGGGAGTTCGGCCTGCACGCAATATCTGGATGGAGAATTCGGTGTGATTAATCTGGCGCTAAGTAGCAGCCTCCGGGGTCCGCGGGGCTCTGGCATGTTTGGAATGGGAAAAAAGCTCGCGAGTGCCGCGGTTCTTCAGGGGGCTCTTTGGGGGTCTGCCAGGGCGGCAGCTGTGCCCAGGGCAGGCTGCGGGCCCCTGATGGCCCCCCCGGGCGGGCAGATCACCCCTCATTTGTGGCCATCGGCAGCCTGCCAGTGGATGAGAGTGTGTTCAGCTCCCAGCCCACCGGGCGCCCACCCCGGGCCTTCCTCCCCCCTTCAGCCTCCCCTGTTCAGACCCAGCTTCCAAGTGTGGCCTCACTGCACTTCCCGCCGCCTCTCTCTGCCTCAGTTTCCTCATCTGTAAAACGGGAAGCGTGGTCCCTGTCCTGCCATCTCAGGGAGCAATAATGAGTATTAACCCCGTTTTATGGAGGAGGGAGCAGGCTGTGAGCCAGGAAGTGGTACCGTGCTCTACAGATTTGGGATATGATTATTAATAATCCTGATACCCTGATCTCAGCAGCGATCCGGTTCCTCTGGGTTTGTCTCTGCTCTGAGCAACAGCGGGCGATGTTTGGAACCTCCCAGAGTGTGTTGGAGGTGCAGGGGCAGGATGAGAGCACTGATCCTCGAGATCAGAATCCGTGGCTCCATCTGTAGAATGGGCATAAAAAGAACCTCATCTCCCTGAAGTCGAGGCCTATTTTAAGATCTGTTATTCTAGGGCTGTTTACAGCATAGCCAAGGTTTCTGGTGTTGGGGAGATGAAGGTGGTGGTGGTTCGGGCTGGGAGGCATCTGCCTGGCCTTCCTTCCTGTCCTCAGCCCCAGGCTTGCAGCCTTGTCAGATGGGAGCACTGGGGTGCCAGGGCTGGAAGGGGGCTCCTTCTCCACTTCAAGGAGGAGAAAACGGAGGATCGGAGGAGGAATGAGCCTGCCCAGGGTGGCCCTGAAGTTGCATTGTCGAAAGGGGATCACAGGCTTTGGAACCAGCCGGGTCCATGCTGACCTTGGGCTCGTCTTTCTTTCTCTGAGCCTCAGTCTCCTCCTCTGTGGAATGGCACAGTCATGCCAGCCTTTGGGGGTAGAACAGTGTTGTGGGCCTGGAACAGAGCAGGTGCTCTGGTGTGAGCGGGGAAAGGTCTGGGTCTTCTGGGAGACCAGAAGGCTATCTGAAAGGTTGCCCAGCCCATGTGACTGAGCCGCTGCCTCTCTGCCCAGAGGGCTGGGCTTGTGGAACGCTCTTGTAGGTAGCAGAACTCAACCAATGCACATTTTGGCTCACTTGCTTCAAGCTTCATGGACCGAGCATTTTCAAATCTGATCTGCAGGATTTGTGTGTGTGCGCGTGTGTGTGTGTGTGTCTGGGTCTGTGTGTCCGTGTCTGTGTATTTTGCCAGGGAGGTCTCAGACCTCCGTGCAACTCACCAGTGTGCCCTGAAATTGATACTGGTTCATTCATTCATCACTCCCCTGTGTGAAAGCAGGCCATATAGCAATCTCTGAAATGGGACTGGTTTCCCAATAGTAGAGTGAGCAGCTAAATTCCAAGCCGGGCTTTTCAGGAGGACAGTTTTTTCCCTGAAGAAGCTCAGCACAATATGGGGTGACAGGGGCCACAGACAGGGGAGGGGTGGAGCTCCAGGGGGTCGGCCAAGCACTCACTGCTAACTTGTCAGTGCCTAGAACAGCAGGAGTTCAAATCAGCGCTCCTTGAGTGAATGCTTGCGTGCTTGGTTGGGCGGGTGGGTGCAAGTGTGCACCGTGGGAGGGATGCACGTAATGATGAGAAGCAGGAGGGTATAGTGGCTAAAAGCCCAGACTCTGGGGCTAGAGAGCCTGGGGTTTTATCCTGGGTATGTTCTTTATTGGCGGTATAACTTGGGACAACTCTGTTCAAGTCTCTGGGCCTCAGTTTGCTCATCTTTAAAATGGGTGTAATGGTAGTCCCTTGCCAGAGAGTAGTTGTGGGGCTCAAACTAGTTCATCCTCCTAACAAGCCAAGACAGGGGTGCGCTCAGGAAGCACTACATGTCTATGATTAATTGTTATCACCGTTATCAAGAAAAGAATTCTGGCCCAGGGGTTACCACGCTAAGTACAGGCCCTGGCTCTGCCACTGATCTTCCATGCCACCTTGGACAAATCCCTTTGTCTCTCTCTGGACCTCAGTTTCCTTGTGTGTAGAATGGTGGGGACAGAGAATCCCAGCATCCCTCCTAGCTTGTGTGGTCTCCATGTGATGGGCCTTTATTCCTGACAACAGCACGCCCAGCACAGAGGTCTGGTGCTCACGGAGCCTCCGGCTCAGCCCTCCTGCTGCCAAAAACCTCTGCTTCCAGGCAGAGGGGACAGGGCCCCCTCCCCCAAGTATGCTTGCAATTTGCTGCCTCAGCAATGTGCTTCGCTCTAGGGGGATTCTGTCCATGCATTTGCTCCCTCTTCCCTTCCTGAGGAGGATTCCTGACCCTACTCACATACCTCCTCCTCCAGGAAGCCCTGCCTGTTGTCTCCTCCCAACTGTCCTTCCTTCTAAGCTTTTTCTCTGCATCTTTTGCTCCTGGCTTGTGATCACACCGCACCCATGTCAGGATGGTCATGGAAGTGAATAACCGTGGTTTGGGGTTCCCCACATGTACTGCTTATCTCTTTAGTGCCTGACCCTGTGCCAGGCCCTTTTATACTCTTTGTTTGCAGTCACCCACTCAAAAACTCAGCGAAGGGGTGTTTCCCTGCTTCAAGAGTGTGAAACTAAGGCTCAGTGAGATGAAGTTGGAGCCCAGTCTCCGTTCCTCTAAAGCCCACTTCCTTCCCACTGTCCCACCGTATCTCTAACTTTTCTCTGTCCTTTGTGGTACCTTGCAGGCTCTGGTCAGATAAAGAAATAATGATGGCCACTTTCACAGGGCTGGCTCCTGCTGAGCTTCTGCCCTGCTCTAAGCACTTTACTTCGCTTCTCTCATGTAATCTTACAACAACCTTATAAGGCAGAGTCTATTCTTACCCCCATTTTACAGGTGGGGCATACAAGGCTCAGAGAAGTTAAGTAACTTGCCCAAGATCACACAGGAAGGAAGTGGTGGAGCCAAGATTTAAAAACTAGATGGCCCGATGTAGGTGCTTGCCGAACGGAATTAATAATCTCCAGTGCACCGTTTCAACCAACCTTGCCTAGGTTTCTCAGTGCCCGTTTCTGTGTGTGGGCACTGTGCCAGGGGTCAGTCGACAAGACAGATCCATGTCCTTGGCCGATCTGGCAGCCCAGCTGGGGAGGCAGACAGGAGAAAGAGCAGGAGCTGTTCTGCTGGAGTCTGGTGAGGGCCTGGACTGCTGTTACTCCCCCCATATCACAGAGGCGGAAGCCGATCGAGAAGGGTCAAGTCACTTGTCCAGGGTCCCACACTGAGCAGTCAGACCGCAGTCTGCCTCAGCATCGAACTTGGACTTGAGGGTCAGGAAGTGCTTCTCAGAGGAAGTGATGTCTCAGTTGAGACCCTCCTGTTGCCAGGAAAGGGGTGGGGCTGGGCTGAGAAGGTGTTCCAGGCAGAGGTGACGGCATGGGCAGAGGCCTGGAGGCACGAGACAGCGTGGTTGGTTTAGGGGACAGAACGAAAGTGTTCGTTCTGGGCTTCCTGGCTGGTGTTTGGAGCTGCACGTTCATCTTTTGTGAGAAGAGTCCTTTGCCTCCAAGGGCTTCCTAGTGTCTTGTGTGGATTCTGCTCCGTGTCTGGTCTTGGTTGGGGGGAAGGACCAGTGCAAAGCAAGGCAGGAGTCCTGAGAGCTGAGCTGGGAACATTAGCTCTGGGCTTTGGTGAAAGCCTGAGAGAAATTGAAGTACTTTCTGGACAGTGGGAGCAGCCCTGTGTCCTGGCCTGAAACCTCGGAACCCTGACATCCTGCCCGTGGAAAGGATGAAATGAGAAGGTAGAGCCTGGTGCTTGCCAGGCCGTCCCCAAACATCAGGCCGGGAAGCTCAGGTGGTGTGTGCCGAGTTCGGGGCAGTCAGTGGTCAGCAGCCTCGGTCCCCTGTGGGGCCAGGAAGAGAGTGCTCTCAGGGTTTGGCACACTGGGGCCTAGAAGGGCCCTGGGCTGGGCTGGGGTCTCAGGCCGAAGGGGGCAGAGCAGAGTGGGCTATGTAGCCTCTCATCTGAGGGCAGAGGCTGGAGCAACTGTGGTTTTCTCCAAGGAGGCGGGCATAGGACCAGGGGGACCCTGCCAGGCTGCGTTTGGCCCAAACAGCTATAGAGTAGGAGGCTCAGGCCAAGGGCATTGCAGGGCCAAGGGTCTGGCCAAGATCTGGAGTCTGGGCACCTGTTTTGGCCCATCACCTCTTGGGCCTCAGTTTCTCCACCTTGTCCTGGGGTTTTGGTATCTACTTCTCAGACACTGCGACGGGATGAAAGAGGAGTCGGGGTGCCTGGTGCTCAGCCTGTTGGAATTAGCATGTCACACCCGAGGAGCGAACCTGGATGGGACTTGGGGTGACGCGGACTACCCCACCCTGCCTCCCCCTTCGGAAGCCTACCTTTGTGGAGGGATGGCCTGGGCTAAATGTTCAGATCCAGAGCCTCATTCCTGCAGCTGGCCAGGGCTTCAAAAAGCCCTAAAGCTGCCCTCTAGGCTCTGGCTCTGGCCCTTCAGGCTCTGTCTGGGCTCCTTTCCTGGCCCCGACCAGCCCTTTCCCACCTCCCTGTGCCTCTGCCTGTCCAATATCAGCTCATTTTCCTGCTGTGTGGCCTCAGGGAGGCCCTTCCCTCTCTGAGCCTCGCCAAGGTCTTCGTGCCCACTGCACAAAGTGTTGGGTATGAGTCCCTGACCTGTGAGCCGTCTCGCTGGCCTTGACCCTGTGACTCCAAGAAAAGCAGAGAGCTGTGATTTGCGCCTCTGGTGGGCGGTCTCCCCTTTTAAGCCATTCACTCTGGGGCCAATTATAAATAGACACATAATCGCCCCTATCTGTAGAGATAAAACATATTCTTCAGAGACGAGCCACCCCCCTCCCCTCCCCCCCCATGCTGGCACGGGCTCTCCGCAGTTGAGGGTGAAGGAAGGATCGGTGCTCCCCTCCCTCCTCCATCCATCCCCTCCTCTCCCCGCTGCTCTTCCATCTCCACCCTGCAGAGGTGAGATCCGGCAGGGGCCGTGATGTCAGAGGCTCAGCTGATGTCACCGCCCCAGCCCTGTGACTTCACTTGCCGGCTTGGGCAGGAGGAGCCGCGAGGAGGCTGAAAGACGAGAAACTGCCCCCCTTTCCTCTTCCTTCTCCTTTTTCCCTCCCCCCTCCTCCCCAGCCTCGCTTGGGGCTTGGGACGTGCTCTGCTCCCCAGCCGGTCTTTCGGAGGGGCTGGGGCAAGTGCCGGGAAGGATGGGGCTGCAAAGGTAACGGGCGTGCGCGGTGCTCTCCCTCCGGTCGTGAAAGTTTGCTCTGGTGCGCGAGGCGTGCCCGCTGGGCGCTCCGCTGTGCCGCGCGGCCCGGGCCCGAGGCTCCCGGGGAGGGGGCGGGAGCGGGCGGGGGCGGGCAAGGCCGGGCAGGGCCAGGGCCGGGCGGGCAGGGGCCTCCCGGGCCGCCTTCGCTGCCTTGTCCCCATCAAAGGCCGCAGCTGCTCGAGTGGCGGCTGCAGCTTTGAAACTGCCATAAAGAGCGAGAGAGGGAGGGGAGGGCGGGGGATGTTCAGAGCAGTGCCCAGGAGGGTGGCCGGGAGAGGAGGGGCGGGAGGGGGGCTGCTCCTGCAGCGCCGTGGCCCCGGGGCAGCAGCAGGGGCGTGAAGGGCAGGGCCCCGGGGCAGAGTCCCAGGGGCCGAGTCACCCTCCCTGGCCCCTTGTCCCCTGGAGTCCAGCCAGCTTCCGCGGCCAGGACCCCAGCAGCCAGCGAGGGTACCCGAGGCGGCGGGGCGCAGGGGCTGGCTTCCCCCCCCCCACCCCCCCCATTATTTCCAGGCATATTCTTCTACCTCCAGCAGGCCATTTGTCAGCGGCGATTCGGGACAAAGGAGGGGGCAGTGGGTGGTCTGCTGTAAGTTGGGCGATGGGCACGGAGAGCTCCGAGCGCGGGCCAGAGAGAAACGCCAGCAATTAAGAGGCAGATCGAGGGCTTTGCTCATTCAGGCTGTCGAGGGAGCCGTCATTTTGTGTTAGCGTGTGTGTGTGTCTGAGGTGGGAGGAGGAAGAGAGGGGAGAATGACAGGAGAAGGATTATGACATTGTGTTGTCTCTGTTTGTGGTAAATGCAAATTTGGCCCCAGCAGCTTCCCGGGAAAAGCAGCAGCAAGTAACCCCGGCCAAGGCCTTGGCCCAGACCCGCCGAGGGAGCCCATGTGGGGCGGTTGGGGGTGTTTTTTTTCCCTTCCCTTTTTTCTGTCTGGCGTGTGCTTCTTCCATTTATTTTTACAGTGAAGTACTGGAGACAGACAGGCCAGCATGGCGGGGAGGAGCTGGTCCTCCCTCCTCCCCGGCACGGCAGCCCCCTCCTCCCTCTGCGGGATGCCCAGGCTGCTCTTCTGACCCCCAGCCGTTGCCCCATCTTGGCTGCCTCCCTGCTAGGTCTCTGTCCCCAGCCAGGGTCACAGTCCCATCATTCTCTTAGTCCGGGCGGCCTGAGGTCTCGGAAGGCTAATTCTGCCCACAGCTGCTCCCCAAGGGTGACTGGAGGCTGCGAGCCTGGGACCGAGGCCCAGATGGGGCTTCGGAGATAAAAAGCCAGGCTGGCCAGGGGTTTCTGTGGCCAGGCCGGTGTTGGCCAAGTGTCCCAGAACCGTGACTCCTCTTGACGGGCCCAGGAGGGCAGGGAGCTGGAGCTTGAGCCTGTCCTGGCCCGGAGAGTGACCAGAGCCCAAGGTTCCGGGCTCCCAGAGGGCACAAGCAGGCACGGTGCCAGTCCCAGATGGTTAGACCCTCTGGAGCGGGTCTCCAGAGAACGCACAGGGTAGAGTCTTACCAGGGCCAGGCCCCAGCTCAGACCCCAGCTCAGGCTCCAGCAGGGGTGGAGAGTTCAGAGCCACGAAGTGGAGGCAAGAGCGCTTCTCAGATGGAGATGCAGGGGAAGGTTGTGGCTGGCTGGGTCCTGCCTGTCACACACCAGCCCTCGGGCTGTGGCCCTTGGACTTGTTCTCTTTCCCTGGAAGCTGGTTCCTCCCTCCCTCCTCTTTTGCCCTGTTGAGTCCTTCTGGACTCAGTTGACCTCCTCCAGGAAGGGGGAGGCTGCCCTCCACTTAGATGGGCTGGGGGCCTGGGCCATGCCTACTCCATCCGCCCCCTCACAGCGCTGATCACGCTGTGGTCACTGAGAGGCCCTGGGGTACAGGGACTTTTAGGCCACCCTCCCAGGGTTCCCGGCACCTGCCCAGAGCAGAGCACAGAGGAGGTTATCACCTGGAGGCCAGGGGAGAAGATCCAGACCCACAGATTCCCCAGGACAGTGGGCCACCAGGAACAGTCACCCTGCCAAGCCCCCTAGGAAGGGTGTTCGACTCATTTCCTTCGGCCAGATCCACCCAAAGAGAATTTTTCCCCACGGAGCCTGACAGGTGAGGGCAAAACAAGCTATGCCTGCGAGGGGGAAGTCTGCCCCGAGCTGCAGAGCCTTCTGTGACTACACAACGTTCCTTCTGGAACAGGCGGTGGGCTTGTTTATCCGCCCTGGCATTTCCTTCAGGTCCTGGGCCCATAAGCCAACCCCCGTAGGGAAGCCAGAAAGCACTGCAGAGACTGTGTGAGTTGCAGCTGCCCGCCTGGCCTTCCTATGGAGCTCCCTTTGCCAGATGGAAGAGGAAGGAAGAGTGGTGAGGCTCTCCCCAAGGCCAAGATGCTGAGTCCGTTCCAGGCCCCGGGCTCAAGAACCGTGTGGCCCGAGGTACAGAGAGCCCCAGGCGGGGCCGGCTGGCCAGGCGGCTCACTTCACCCAGCCCAAGTTCACAGAGCCTGCCCACTTGGAGCGGGCACCCCCTTGGCACGCAGGCCCGCTCTCTCTGGATGCCCCCGATGGGATGCATCCCAGGAGCTCTGGAGTGAGACAGTTTGGAGAGGCAGTCTTCCCCGGCCACTTCCTGTCTGCGTGACCTTGGGCAGCTCTCAGAGCTCCAGTTTTAAAAGGCAGGGCCCTGGGGACGGGCATCTCTGCCTTCATGCTCGAAGAGACTGCAGGTGCGGTGCCTGCCCCCAGCAGGTGTTCGATTAGTGACAGCTGTAGTTATGAGGAAGCTTGGCTGTCCCAGCAACCCAGAGGCCCAGGGAAATATTCTCCCTGGGGTACTCTTGTGAATTCTTACGGAGCAATTGAGAAGGGCTTCGAGGAGGAGGTGGCGTTTGAAGGCCTTGAAGAATGAGTAGGAATTTGCCTAGGCTATGGCAAGGGAGGGGCTGCCATCAGGGGGAGAGCAAGGGCACAGCTTTGAGTAAGAGGATCTCGTCGCCTCATGGAGCCGAAGCTCGGGGAGGGCGTAGGGGAGAGAGGGCCGTTGGCCGTGGGAGCGGGTTCTGGAAGAGGGTAGGACCCTGACTTGATGATCTGGGTGGCCAGGCTTTACACACACGTCTTGATCACAGCAAGCCTGTGTCTTAGAATGTTGCACTGCTCTCTTCCCGATCCTGGAAAGCAGGCTTGTTGGTTTTAGCCCCTCCCAAGTCAGGCCTCTCAGGCTGGTCTTGTGGTGGTGGGCTTCCCAGACAGCCCCATCTTTGAAGCGCCAGCCTGGGTCTTCATTTAATCTGAAGTTTCAGGACCGCTGGGGGTCAGGCTCCACTGTGAGTCATTGCTGGGGAAACAGAATGGACACCTGGAGTCTGATTTGGGGGAGAGCTCCGCCCGCAAGAGGCAGGGTGCTTACTCCTTGAGAGGGCAGTGCAGATGGGGGCCTGGCTGCCTGAGATCACCGGGGGCTTGCTGTGGACCAGCTGTGTGGCTTCAGGCAAATCGCCTGCCCTCTCTGAGCCTCAGTTTCTTGGGGGTGATCATAGTTCCTAAACCACAGGGCCATGGTGAGGACTGTGCAGTTGGCCCAGAGCCTGGCTGCCAGGGGTACTCAGGAACTGTTAGCTTACAGAAAAAGCCCACGAGAGTGAAGCCGCTAGCTCCCGCTTCATATCTGTGGGCCAGTCAGTCCCTCTGAGCCTCAGTTCCCCTAGCTGTAATGTGGTGATAATCGTGCCTAGTGATAGTGGCTAACATTTATGAGCGCTTACCGTTAGGTGGACTCTGATTCTAGAACTATGTAGTCGCTTATTGAATACAATCTCTCCAGCTCTGCCTACCAGGTGAGGGGAGTGTGGGGATAGGGAGTAGGACGTCACCAGAAGCGGAAACCTACGGGGAAAAACTTAAGATTTGGTGTTTCCTGGGTGAGGCTAAACCGGCCCCCTTGGTAGTGTGGGCAAGACCAGAGAGGATCAGATGGCTGGGGTAGGAGGCATGAAGACCAGCAAAGGGCCCACCCTCCACCTTGAATGGGCCACCGGCCGCAGGACCTCTTCATGTATGGCAGAGGCACCAACACACTCGGGGCCCTTGAGGTCAAGGCCCCACCCTGGGCCTCAGTTTCCCCATCTGTATGCTGATGGGGACTTGGGCTCACTCACCTCTCAGGGCCCCACCCCCTCGAAGGCCCTTTGATTCTCTTGTCCCTGACTTTCTTGTGTGGTTTCCATGCAGCTTGGGACTTTGAAAGCATCATCTGCCCATCGATTTTTCCAGAAAGGGTGCTAGCTTCCTTTCTATTCTGCAGTCAGCCGTAGTGCCTAGCCTTCTGCCCCCACCCACACACCTTACTTAGCCTGGAGTCGGGGGGCCGAGGGCACCCATCTGGCCCGGTAGGGGCCCCAACACCATGCTGCATGAGCTTGTTAGGGGAGTGCCCTAGAAGTGTGAGCACATGGGGCTAGGGAACCACCACATCTGGCCCACACCTGGCTGTGTGCAGCTGAGTCGCCAGGGAAGACCCAAGGGGTTCATTTGCAGCCTCTCCTGGAGCCGGACAGACTGCTCACCCCTTGTTCCAGTGAATCCTCTGCCGGGTGCTTGGGGGCACCTCACTTCCCTGAGCCTGACTTGCTCCCCGGACGAGCGAATCCACCTCGTGGGGCACCCGAGGCCAGAGTGTTGGAAACCACCCTTAGGTGCAAGGTCACCGATGAAACACCTGCGTGGACAGCATTCCGTGGCAGGTGGGGATGTCCCTGTTTTGCAGGTGGGAACGCTGAGGCTCCGAGAGTTTAGGGAGCTTGGCCAGCATTGCATCGTCTTCCGCTTCCCCTTTCTTTTTCACATCACACCTACTACCAAAAGGGAGCTGGGGCGGACTGTAAGGCTGGGAGTCCGTATGAGGTAGGACAGATGAAGGGAGCCCAGAGACCACTAGGGGAGAGAGGCTGGGGAGATGAGAAACCTGTGACAAGGTGCTTACCTGCCAGCTTGTCGCTGCTGGCTCACGCAGGCTATAGCGGGATGGGAAGAGTGGTCATGACAGGTGTGGGGGAGGGGCACCCCCCCCAGGGTCCCAGCCCTTGAAGGATGTATGGTAGTTCTCCCCCCCCTGCCTGGGACCTCTCTGCTCACCTTGGCTGAGTCCGGGTGTGGGGTTACCTAAGGGCTCTGTGTGGGTTCAGATCCTGGCTCTGTCACTCACTGGCTGTGTGATCGCAGGCTAATGATTTATTGCTCTGAATCTCAGTTTCTACACCTGTCAATGGGGATATTGTCAGACTTGGCCCTTAGGCTTGTGTGAGGAGGACCTGACTTAATGCAGGTTTACTCCTTCAGCACGGTGCCCACACGAGAGCTGTAGGAATGTTCTCACCAGTCATCCCCTCAAATCCGTTCGGATTCCCCTCCAACAGTGGGTTTCCTGAGCACCTGCTGTGTGCCAGCCCCAAGGCCAGGGAGCCAAGGATTCATCAGTCAGGCCCCTCCCGTGCTCTGGGCGAAGCTGCCAGCCTCAGGGCCTGGGGCTGAGCGTGTGGGTCTGACGTGTACTGGGAACAGCCTTCGAGAATTGGTGTGTTGGCTCCCACTGCTGGCGTGACAGACATCCTGATGAAATATGTCATTTTAAAACATTTTCCAAAGAAATTTCTGGAGAGTTTTCTTAACCCCATGGGGCCATAAGTAGCCTGACCATTGTCAGGTTTTGGTCTTGGCTTTGACAGGCCTTGCCAGGGACCCCTCCTTTCCTGGGCCTCCCTCTCCTCATATGTGAAAGGAAGGGGGCAGGAACCATTCCCACCTGCGCGGGTGGACCCTGGGTGAGACAGCTCGTGCAAAACAGAGTGTGTGAGGTCAGGACCACTTTCTGGCTGTTGAGACTTTTGGGTTCTGTTTCTGGCTATTCACGAGATGGCCACGGGCAAGTGCCTGTGCCGTGTCGTGCTGGATGCTGGCTGCCGTCGGAGGGGGGATGCTGGCTCTGCTCTCCAGGGCTCCCGGAGTAGTGGCCTTGCTAAAACCCTTGAATTTTGTGATTTCCAGAGAACGTGGAAGGCCCCTCAGGCAGCCTGGCCCCTTCCAGGGGAAATGCTGGTAAGTGTCTTGTCCTCTCTGTTAGTTTGTTCCACACGTTTTTGGAGCGGTTGTGTGTGCTGGGGTGAGGTGGGAGAACCAGAAGTCAGCCCTACCTTCGATAGCTCGGTCTAGGAGGAAGGCTTTGAAGACTCCAAACCTGACTCACCAGAGGGCCTGAGATTCGGGGGTGGCTGGATGCAAAGTCTGGGTTTTGAGAAGGTGCTCAGGCGGGGGGGGGGGGGGGGGGGGGGGGGGGCAGGGGGGAGGGGGCAGCTGGCCGGGTCATTTACAAATGAATATTGACTGTTCAGAATCTTTCAATGGCTCCCCCTTTTTGCCTGGGGATAAAGTCCCCATGCCTTCTGTGGCCTGCACCGTCTGATTCCAGCCGCCTCTCCAGCTTTCTCATTTCACTTAAATTGCATTGGCCTCCTTTCCCTTCCGGAAACACGACTCGCTCCCTCCTGCCTCAAGACTTTTGCCCATGCTGTGCCCACCGCCTGGGGCTCGCGTCCAACCCCATCCTGTGACCCTTTCCTATCTTCCAGGTTTCAACTCAAATGTCTTGAACCCCCCAGTACCAAGTGTCGCATTATACACTCTCTGTGCCCCCAGCATGCTTTCTTACTAGTGTGTACCCCAACTTCACCAAATGATCGTACGTGTTGACTTGCTCTCTCTAATGGCCCCCTGACAACAGGGGCCTTTGGACTTGGGGCTTGGCATATGGTAAGGGCTCAATGAATGTCTGGAATGAATTTATGAGGAGTACTAAGGTAAGGTTTCGTGGAGGTGGTGGCACTTGAGTCTTGGAAGAAGTTGTAATTTCGGTCTCCAGGGAGGGGGGAGGGACTGCCTGCCTCGGGGAGCAGCCAAGCACATGGCAGGAACACAGCTCGCTTGGCCTGGCAAAGAGGCAGAACCGGACGTGTGAGAGAAAGTTGGAGAACTGAGCTGGGGCCAGCCAGGGGCTTTGTGTGCCCGCTGAATGGGAATCGACTTGAATTCTGAAGCCACTTGGGACCCTTTGAAGACTTCCGCGCCAGGGGCCGGAGGGTCAAAGCTGGCTGTGGCTCACCATGACGAAGTCTGCTGCAGGGATGGGGTGGGCCGGGGATGGAGGCTGCAGCCAAAAGGACCTGGTGGCAGCTGGAGAATCCATCGGCCCTGCTGCTTGCTTTTTCTGCTGGAATCACACATGTGCCTTGTCAGTTATCCTCACAAGCCAGCAGGGAGAGGCAGGGCAGAGACCAGGAACCTCACCCACCGTGACCGCTTCCAGAAGACCATCACCTCGGCGGCCAGGCAGCCGTTCCCAAATCACTGGAGGGATAGATGGAGTCAGGGCGGGAAGGGGTGGGTGGTGCATTGATGTCCACTTTTCTTGGCTTCTCCAACCCAGGAGGCAGCATCTAGTTATGCATCCCCACACCTCTGTCTGGGCGCCTTCCCCCGTGGCCAAGGGATTATGACTTGGAGTTACCAGCCCATGTCAGAAGACGAGCAGAAGCATTTCTGTCCGAGCCCAGCAAACAAGATGCACCTCCTGGCCCCCATGGGGGCATAGCTCCCATGGTCAGAAGCGCCAGGATTCTCCTGTCCCCGATCTACCACTTAGTGGCTGTGTGCCTTCAGGCCTCTTGTTAGCACCTCTGGGCTTGGGTTTCTCCGGCTGTGAAGCAGGGGCTGCTCGGGTTGTGAAGGTTAAATGAGAGGACACACTCAGACCCCCAAGCGCAGCGAACCCCAGAGGCTTAGGAAGTAGCAGCTGTATCTTGGCTGCGGTTTTTCTCCTCCTTTTCAATTCTTTGCAGCAAGCTTGGGTTTCGGGCTTAAAACGAAGAGCATATCAACAAAAGAGGATGGTACAAAGTCCTTTCCCAGTGCGCCTCGGCATGCGGCACTGCCCTCCCGGGGAGCCCAGCAGTGATGGGGCTAAAAGTCTCCGGCTTTCAAGCAGAAATAATCCCAATGGAACAGAACCTCCCCATTGTTACCATGTGATAAGGCAATGCAGGGGCTCTGCGGTCCGACCTGCCTGTGTCAATTCCAACTCTGCCCCTTCCTGGCTGCTCTGTGCCTCAGTTTCCTTATCTGCAAAACAAGGTAATTGCATCCACACGGGAGGGCTGTTGTAAGGATTAGGCGAGTTAATGTGGGTGAAGTGCTTAGAACGTGTGTGTGTGTGTCACTGCTGTTGCTAGACCGTTTCATCTCGAACTCTTTGTAAGCGCTGGCAGGGACTCAGTGGGGCCCTGGAGCCCAAAACCTGGGTTCAGATTCCAGCTCTGCTATTTTCTAGCTGTGTGACCTCAGACAAATCTCTTAGCATCTCTGTGCGTCCATTTCCTGCTCTGTACAATGGAGATGACAGTCCCTGCCTTGTAAGGTTGTTCGGAGGAGTGAATGGGGTTGCCCAGGGAAGGGGCCCGACTCCCTGGAGGCAGGCAGACCACTCAGCCCCTCCTCCCACCCTGATGGAAACACTGAGACTAGAGTCATTGGCGGACATATGTGGCTGAGAGCAGGCTGGGCCCCTAGTTTAGTGACCTGCGCGAGGCCATCATGCCAGGGCCTGAGAGTCAAGCCACTAGGGACAGGAGTGCCAAGTGTGCTGAGGGGTGATCTGCCCTGCAGTCAGGCTGCGGGGGGCTTCCAGCTGCTCAGTGTCTCCTCCAGTGTTTTCTTTCTGCTCGCCTGTGGGAAGAGTGAGCCCCCACAACAGCAGCTGCCACTTGGGCAGGCCACAGTCTTCTAGGGGCGGGGTCTGAGAGCCCATCACCTGCAAGCTGCCCAGTCTCCAGGGCTTGGACATGTCCCTAGTGGGGAAGGGCTGGTGCTGACCCCGCAGACCCTCTCCTTTCTCGTGCCTGATGTGCCTGCAGACTTCGTGACCCGCCAACTGTCTGCGTCCATCCATCCTTCCAGTGTTTACTGAGTGCTGGGAAGCGTGGTGGTTAAGAGTGCAGCCCATAAAGACCCGGGTTCCAGTCCAGCATGGCCTCTTCCAAGCCGTGTGACTTGGGACAAGTTAAATTCTCGGTGCCTCTCTGTAACGGCGGGGGCGGTAACAGTCTCAGCCAACCTCATCAGGTTGCCGCAAACCCACAGTGCTCATTCCCAGTAAGCTTGGATCCCTCAGGGCTGTATCGGGATTTCTAACGTTATCATTTTTATGGATAGGATGCCCTGCCCTGCTCAGGATGTCTCTGCCCTGTGGATACTCACAGCCCCGTGGGAGAGATGGATACAGTCCCACACAGCGCTGTGTCACCACTGGGAGCTGAGGAGGGAGCCACAGCTTTGATCCTGGAGGGCTGGCGTGGAGGGCAGGGTTGGTCTCCTAAGCAGCGGTCCCTGTGAGACCCTGTGAAACAAATTCATGTGAAGAAGCATGTCAATGTAGCATCCTCTGCAACCTCAGCTCTCCTTCCCCTGTGTGTGTGCTGGGCACAGCCTTCCTGAGTGTTGATATCCCTGACTTCCTCTAGAGCCTTCCCTATTCCCTTACCCTTAGAGCCTGCCCTACTGTTGCCCCAGAAGGACTTCTTGTGAGCCCCTGTGCTCCCTCCGTCAGGACTCACGGCCTAGCACACAGCTAGGTGCTCTGTGTGGAAGGAAGGCATGTCCACAAAGGATCTGGCCACCCCTGCTGTTCGTGCCTGGCCTGGGACAGGCCTCACAGGAGGCTGTGGTGGGGGTTCCTCACTCTGTTAACCCGAGGCTTTTGTAAGTGGTCTCCTGGAGGACGGCGAGCAGGCATTCCAGGCCTCCCTCTTGGTGTGTTAGAGTTAGCAGGAGGCAACTCCAGAGAGGGAGGGGAGCTGGGACCTGGTGAAGGATAAAGGTGAGGGCTGTGCACGTGCTCCTGAGAGCCAGAGAGGGAGAGAAAGGCCATCCGCCTGCCGCTGAAGGCACTGACACCCCGGCTCACTTCGCACAAGTCACTGATCTGCCGAGCAGGCCAGGCTCCTCAATCAATCCGTGCTGACAGATGGTAGCGGAATCAGTGACCTAGAGGCAGAAGGCTCCATTTGTAATCCCGGAGTGGCCCAGGCGCCTGGAGGAGGGCAGAGGAGTTTGTAATAAAGGGAGTGACACAGGGTTTCCAAAAGCCATCTCTGCGCCGGAGGAGGAGGGAAAGGATTAATTTTGCTTCTGGAATTGAAACCACTGATTCAGTTCAATAAGTATTTTTTCAGTAGACTAGGTTAGGAGAGGGAAAAAAAAAAAAAACAAAAAACAGATCTACTGTCCCTTCCTTAAAGTGGTAGGAAAAACAAGATTCTCGCAGATGAGACAAGAGAACAACGGAGGAACTCTAATGTGATCAAAGAGGACTTCCCCAGTTGAGCTCCAGCCACTGTGGAATCTTGGGCAGTAACTTGCCCTCTCCGAGCCTCCGTCTGCTCGTGTGTCCTGTTGTGGCCATCTTGTGGAACTGTAGCTGTTGTAAATATGTGCCTGGTATTGTACCGAATTCTTTATGCAGATCTCTTTAGGCTCCCATGATACCTTATTATCCCCTTCTACTGCTCAGGAAACTGGAGCTCAGAGAGGTGACGTGATTTGTCCAGCCACACAGCCCCAGAGTAACCCAGATCTGTCTGTTGGCCATAATGCCCACATGTTCTTTTTCCAAGTGGTACTGAAAGGAAAAGGGACTCCAGGCCACCAGGGGTGAAGAGATCCAGGCTGGTCTGGCCCTGGGACTGGGGAAGTTTCCAGGTAGAGGTTGGCTGGGCAATATCCTGGCAGGGTCCAAAGGGGTTGGGAGAGAGGGGGCTATAGAATCGGTCCCAGGACCGGAGGCAGGAGCAGATGAGAGCCTGGACTCAAGTTCTCTATCTGCATTCTTTCCTTTTTGAGTGAGGCTCTCTGCACAGTTTGTGACCATTCATTTCATGTTTCAGTCCCTCTTTCTGAGGCCTGAGTGAACGGAGGAAGAGGAGAAAGGAAGGAAGGATAGGGCAGGAGACTAAGGAAAAGGGCTTCCTTTCATGAGTTCTCTCAAGAAATTGAGGGTGCCCCCAACCACTCTGCTTAGAAAGCTCCCCCGCATCCTTCTAAGTTTGTCCAGAAAACATGCATGTGTGCTGGGAGTCCCCCCATCCTTTCGCTCTGCAGCCCTGACCCAAGCAGAAGCCAGCACTGGTCTTTTAAAAGTCTTAGTGCCGAAGAATTTGAAAATGAAACTCACAGAACAATGGAACCGTCAGAGGGCAGGGCCTCGCAGCCTCTTCAGCTCTGCCCCGGAAGAGCCCGACACCCCGTTTGGCATGCAGGAGGTGTTGGGGAATCAAGTCTCCAAGAATAGCCCTGACCCACATTGGAGCCAGCCCCCACCTTGTGAAATTGGACAGGAGCCAGGAGAAATCACTGCCTTCCTCAACCACATCCTCCTGAGTGCCAGGACCAACTGAGGCCCTGCCTGGGATTCCTTTACTCGGGAGAGGTGTTGCCTGGCCAGGACCCTCCTTGGGTGGGCTGAGGCAAGGTAAAGCATTTCTGTCCCTGGCCAGGTGAGGCTAGAGGTGAAAGGGTAGACTCAGGCCCAGGGGAGCTCTGTACCTCAAATGGACTAAAATCGGTCCCAGGTCACACCTGGTTCCTCAACTTCCACCTGCTGCCCAAAGTACTCTTCCAGTTCCAAATGACTTTCAAGTTGGGTTGCTTCAGGAAAGGAAGCCACATACTCCCCTAACATCTAGGGCAGATGGGGGCCTAATTTAGAATCAGCAATGTTAGCCAACATTGGGAGCACCTAGTTCAAACTCCCCTCATTATATACCAGTCGGAAACTGAGGCCCAGACTGGGGAGAGAATTTGGCCAGATCTCTATGTGAGCCAGAAGTAGGATCGCAAACACTCCCAACACATCCCGCCCCCATGGGCCTTCTCCCTTTTGATAGCAGTGGGTCACAGGGAACAAACATCCCAGTGGTGGTTCTACAACTGAGATTTTCTTTCAAAAAAAAAAAAAAAAAGCCATTCCTTTGCTCCATAAAACATACATGAGGTTTGCAAAAGAAGGCTGGGAACAGCCCGAGGCCTTGGCACCGCAAATCCTCCACCTTATCTCCAAATTAATTCTGGACCCTGGGTCCAGTCAGCCAGGCGCTGCAGCGTTTTAATGCCGCCGCGGGCCTAGGCAACTGGCTTTCGGTGAGTATCTATTTTACATGCGAGATTGGTGGGCCTCCCAGCTCCTCGCTTTTATTGCGGAGGAAACTGAGGAAGTTATCTGTTATCTGGAGAGCCTAAGTCATTCATCCAAGGACACGCGGCTCTAAGGGGCGGAGGAGGGAAGGGAACCAGGCCCTCTGCGCAGGACGGAGGGCGCTTGGCGGTCAGGAGCTGCCCCCATGCCCGGCCCCACTCAGCAGGTTCCCCGGGGGAGGCCAGGCCCTAGCCCGCGGGTTCCCCAGGATGTTAGAGGCGCGATTCTGGCGTTGGAGGCTCCAGGGAACTCCAGAAATCCCAGGAAGAGATTCCGGGCCACCAACTCCCCAGAAAGTTGGCTCGCGGCCACTCCCAGGACGGCCCGGAGCCGCCGGCCAAGATGGCACTGTGCGGGCGGCCAGCCGCACGCGCGGCGCGGGGCAGCTGCCTAGGGGAGCCCCGCGCGACCCCTGCCGCGGGGCGGGAGGGTCTCCGCCGCCCCGGCCCCGCGGCGCGCAGGCCTCCGCGCCGCCGCACGCGGGTGGGCACGCGCGCCCCCGCCGGCCCCGCCCCCTGCCGCCCCGCCCCCGCCGCGCGCACCGCCCCGCCGCGCGCCCTCCCGCCCGCCCGCGCGCCGCGGCCCGGAGCCTCCCCATTGGCCGCGCGCCGTCACCTGACGCTCTGTTATTTCCTGTGTGTTGGGAGAATGGAGAGAAAAAACCCCGAGCCGAGCCGCTTTCGGCCCCTGCGAGGCGGCCGCGGCCTCCGCCGGGGGAGCCCGCCCTGAGGCGCGCCTGACCGGGGAGCGAGCGCGCGGGCCGGAGCGAGGCTCGAGGGGCCACGGCCCCGGCCCGCCCCGCCGCCGGCCGGGGCGCCCGAGCTGGAGGCGGCGGAGGCTCCCCCACCCCCACCTCGCGCCGCGCCGCCCGCCGCCGCCGCCGCCGCCGCTCCCTCCCCTCCCGCCCCCGGCCGAGGCCGAGGGACCGGGCGGGGGGCCCCTGCAGGTAACCGCCGCCCGGGCTTGAGGGGGAGGGGCAGGGGTCAGAGCTGAGCGGCTGGGGCCGGGCCGGGGTGTTCGGCCTCGGGGGCCGGGGGCAGAGGTCCTAGCCCGGCCGACCTGAAGTGCTGAGCCCCCTGGACTCCGAGGCCAGGGCACGGGGTGCTGAGGGGAAGGTCCCTGCCTGGCCCGACCCGGGAGTGCAGAGAGGAGCGGCCTGGCCTGGGGGTGCGGAGGGGAAGGGGCCCGGCCTGGCGTTAGGGCGCTGAGGGGTCTGAGGGGTCTGGCCTGGGAGTCCGGTAGGGCTTTGGCACCAGTCCTAGCCTTAGGGTGTCGGGGGAAGGTACCTGCTTGTCGCGGCCTCGGGTGCAAAGGCGGCGGGTGTGAGCGGGCGGCGCCCAGGGGTCCGCGAGGTCAGCGCCGCCCACCCCGGGACCCCTGGCAGTCCCCGGCGTCCCGCGGCGCTCGCCTCTTGGTGGCGGCTGGGGGCGAGGCCGGCGGGCGAAGGCTGGGCTTGGGGCGGGAGCGGCGCTGGCCGCCCGGAGTCGGAGCGCGCCCTGCCGCGGGAGGGACGGGGGCCCGTTTATTGCCATGTGAACACCTGAAGCCATGTGGACGCGGCAGCTTCTCGCCTGTTGGGGGCGGAGGACAGGTACCGACTGGCGGGGCGCAAGGTCCTGGCGCGGGGGGGCGGGGAGCGGAGCGCGGGGCACACTTCCTGCGTGGGGTTTTCTCCTCCTCCCCCGCCACGGTGAGCGGGGCGGGTGTTGGATCCGGTGGTCCCGAGTGCGAGCGAGCGCGCGTTTAGGGGCCTGAGGTTGAAGCCCCTCGTCTCCTTCGGGGCGGGGGGAGTGGTTGAAGGAGAGCGGCCCCTCTGGGCCAGCTCTCTCAGAAGCGGCTGGAGGTGGAATGCCTCCCGTGCGCTGCGATGGGAGTGGAATTCGGCGTGTTTTGGGGGGGGGGGAGCGCGGAGCGGTCTCCTTCCTGGGCCTGTGGGTGGGGATTATTGTCTGTTTTTGTGGTTGTGGATGCTCGAGCTGTCTGCCGGTCTGTAGGCATCCCTTTCGTTTGCCCTTAGGGGACAGATTAAAAATTAGGACTTTTTCCTCCTTTTCTCTTTGCTCCCCCCCCCCCGCCCCGAGATTAGATGACTCTGGTAACTGCTGTAAAATGGATGGAATTTTCAAGCTATTATCTAACAGGCAGATCTCTGAATGATAATTGGACCCTTATGTTAACAGCTTCAGTGAAGACTTTTATGAAACATCTTACATGGGGTGGCAGCGGTAGATCTTACGTGGGTAGAGTGGGAAACTGCTGTGAAGTCCAACCTGGGAGACCAGGAATCTACTTCCAGGTTTGCCCCCAAATAAACTGTAACCCCGGCCAAGTTACCTACCCTCTCAAGCCTCCCAGGTTCCTTCTCTGTTAAATGAGGACTCCCTTCTAGGTCAAACACTGCAGGGCTTGTGGGTAGGTTTTCTCGTTTGTTTTGGTTTTTTAATGTTTGTTTGTTTGTATTTGGTCTACTACCTTGTGCTTTTGTACAGAGGCAGCCTTCTTGAGAAATGCAGGATGTTTCTCTGCTGGCTTTTAAGATCCTGTCCCACTTTTTAGTATCCAGCCTTTTCCTTCTTCAACAGAGCATTGAACTTGGTTAACATAGTTTTTCCTCAAATCCCAGATACTGTTCTGTGCTTCTCAGAAAGTGTACTGTATTACAGTCTGTGTTGAGTATGTCTTATGTTTTTTTGTCTTTGTACAAAAAAGTTACCAGGAGAAAGATTTCAGAGAACATTTGACTGTTTGGAAGTGTGGATAATGTAAATGTATTCGGGTCTGTGTATATTGGTTGGCCGCAAAGAGTTACAAGGTCTTTTTGTGCAGGGAATTGTGGAGGGACCTTATTTAAAATTTGTTGAAGGCATATTTGGCATTTGGCTAATTTTTGAAATGTCCAACTTCAGTATTCTCAAGAGTAGAGATAAAGTGGAATTCCGTAGTATCTCCTGTGAAATGGTATGCTGGTGCAATTAACTGTCACCTCAGGGTGCACTAATTGTTTGCATCCCCAATTTATTCCATAATGGTGGCCGATGCTTCCTCTCAGATGCTGCAGAACCCCAATTAGTTTCACTGATTTTATGGTGTGTGAGAGCCTTAGGCCATGCTATTGACTGGTTAGCCCTTCTAGACCAGCCTCAGCTCTGGTCTTGGCTGTCTTAAATTTCTGGTACTGTTGATGCTTGGAGGGCATGTGCCTAATGTGGTGTAATGTGTCTTCTCCCACTTTTTTTTATTCAGTCTGTACAGCTTCAGAAAGGGTCTCAGCAAGGGGATGTGTGCTCATAGTGTTGACTATGGAGATGGATTGGTGTAATTTTTCTCATATGTTAACATCGGGCCTGTCACATAGGCAGACACTTTAATATGGCTACACAGAGTAATAATTGGAAGTTTCTCAAAATAAGTGATTTATTCTGTATGGGTATTCGAATTATGACCTAGTGTTTGGGGTGGGATTTTAAAAATCCTGGTTACTTAAGTCGTTCTCACACTCACGTTTGTATTTGTGTTATAACGAGGAAAAGATTATTATAAAACTTAGAGGTGGGGCACCTGGGTGGTTCAGTGGGTTAAGCCGCTGCCTTCGGCTCAGGTCATGATCTCAGGGTGCTGGGATTGAGTCCCGCATCGGGCTCTCTGCTCAGCGGGGAGCCTGCTTCCCTCTCTCTCTCTCTCTGCCTGCCTCTCTGCCTACTTGTGATCTTTCTCTGTCAAATAAATAAATATCTTAAAAAAAAAATTAAACTTAGAGGTGATTCGTGTGTGCACGTGAGAGGAGGTTGCTAAGGTAGTAAGATGTTAGGAGACATGGGTTTTAGGTTCCATAATCTCTTAGTGGTATACTTTTTTCTTTAATTTCATAAAATGGAATGGAATGTAGTTTAAATCACATCCATTTAGACCAAGAAATTAAAGTTGGATGTCTGGTGAGTCCAGCTTTTTCTTCATATGGATAAGGAAGAATGCTAATATTTGTGCTGGCTTTTTATGGTGGTTTTTTTTTTTTTTTTTTTTTTAAAGATTTTATTTATTTACTTGAGAGAAAGACAGTGAGAGAGAGCATGAACGAGGAGAAGGTCAGAGAGAGAAGCAGACTCCCCATGGAGCTGGGAGTCCGATGCGGGACTCGATCCCGGGACTCCAGGATCATGACCTGAGCTGAAGGCAGTCGTCCAACCAACTGAGCCACCCAGGCGTCCCTTATGGTGGTTTTTTAAATCCGTTATGCTAGGTTCTGTCCCAGTTGTTTAATTTGTCTTACAGAATCTACCCAGCAGACCTGAGAGGTGTAAGTGATCTCTCCTTTTCCTGAGAGGTCAAAGACCTAGTGAGGGTCAGAGATTGGCTGTGACCATCCTTACCGTGGCTGCAAAGCCTGACTACATCGGTTATAGCTCACTGCCTGCATATGGCACAGATCATCTGGTGGTAGGTTGGCCTTGGAGTTTGTCTTCCTGCTGTGCCCTATTTTTTTTTTTTTTCTTAAGTTATAGTGAAATGGAAATCTGGACTTGGGCAAAATATTGGAAAGCATGATTTTTGCAGCTATGCCACCCAACCAGACTCTGGTTTAGTGACCCCTGGGACGTCTATACACTTTCACTTTCCCTATAACTAGCCCGTTTTGCTAGTGTACCTGAGATGTAATCTAAAAAATTTCTCCTTCGTTCCCAATTCTGCCATTCTGTCTTTGAGCCAGAAACTTCTTGTATCAGCTCAGAGAATGGTATCATATAAGGGGCTGTCTCTCTTCCGGTCTCTGCTGCCACACAGGTTTGCACTGCACGGTCTGTGTTTGACCAGATGGGACTGAAAAGATACATTTCCAGAAGACAGTCCCTTGTGTGGCTTAAGTTCTCTTCCTTGAGGTTGCTTGTGTTTAAGGCACCTTAGTGCTCATTAGATCTGTCTGGGGTTTCTGATTCTGCTACCTTCGTTTTCTTTTTGTGGAGATAAAAGTAACAAAATGAAGCAAAACCGTAAAACCCTGTTTATGTTGGAGTATAACTGTACATCAAAGTTACACATTTGAAATATAATGAAGTCTTGGCTTTCATGGGGCGTAATTTGGGCACATTGCACTTAGACTGGATAGCTTTTTTATTATTAGTTAGGCTGCTTAAAAGTCCTCTTAATACCTATGATGTGTGCATTGTGGGTGAAAAGGTTCTCATGGTGACAAACACAATCAGTATTTTTTGCGTTAGAGCTGTGTTTGCTTTGTAGGAAATGCGCGCAGCCCAGCAGGAAGATGAACTAGAAAGTGACTTATTGGTGTATCTGTGGCTTGTTATCTGATGCTTCATTGTGGGGAAGTTAAGAAAGAGAAAACATTAGCTGTAGGGGGAAATATCCTTATTGTAGCGTGCACATGTAAGCTGTTCTGTAGGGAAGGGTGGAAGTTCATTGGAACACTTGAATGCCACAGCGCCTGATGGGAAGGTGGTTTCCATGTTTGCATATCACATCCCTGAATGTGGGCACAGGCCCTCTGTGTGTGTTCTAGTTTTCATTAACAGGTGTTTATGGACGGTTTTCTAAGCATGGGCGATGCAGTGGTGGGCAAGGGGGAAAAGGAACCTGCCCTGGCGATGGGCTGTAAACAGTAAGTAAATAAGAATATCCGGTAGTGATAACTATGAGATGAGAATAGAAAGACAATCTGGTAGTGACTTGGGAGAGTAGATGTTCCGTCTTCTGAAGCCTTTGCTGCCAGCAGGGCAGTCAGACTTGGTCTGTGGGATGGATAAAAATGGCATTAAACAAAGTAAGTCATTTGCTTGAGCCCTGAGTATCTGGGAAGTTAATCCAAAGAATAGAAGTGGGTTGGTTGAAGCCTTTCCTCTGTTTATATCTTCACGCTTTGTGATTGGGGACCTGGCTCAAAGGAGCTGAGAGGGTAAGAGAGAAAAAAACGATTACCCCCTTGTAAAGGGTAGTTCTGATTTAAAAAAAAAAAAAAAAAGTAGACATGTGTTACAATATTGGTGAGTGCTGGGCGTTATTACAAACACTCTTCAGTTGTGTTTGTGTGTCTTTGTTGTAATCATCGACTTGGTTAAAGCTTCAGGTGAAACCAACAAATATGAGTAACCTCTGTGTGCAGGGCGCTCTGCTAGGCATTTCGTCACGCAGAGGATCCCAAGCGACTGAGTGCAACTGTGGGGGCTGTTGCGGGAAGCACGGATAGCGCGGAGTTGGGGGGCTCTGGCAGGGAGAGGAACAGTGCAGGTCAGACAGGTAGTTTAATCATAGCCTGGAGGGTTCAGCCTCCCAGCCCTTCCCAGCCATCCTGCTGGGTCCCGCATACCTTTACTCACCGTGTCCGTGCTCTCTGGTTCTAGAATTCTGTAGAGAGCTGAAAGAAATCTTAGAAATCAGCTAGTGTAGCTAGCCCTTTGGCTTTACAACTCAGGAGAGATGCTGAGGAAAGTGGTGACTTCTAGATTCATGCAGCTTTATGCTGACGGAGTCAAGGCCAGGACTCTGCTCTTCGCCAGTGAGGCTGGTTTTCTTTCCACCATAGCCATGCTGTCACCAGAAGATTGACAATTAATAGTTGCTTCTGAGTGGAAAATGAAAGGAAGTCTCTGAGTACTAATGTACCCACTCAGTTTGAAAAAGCCCATCTATTTCCAGTCTGAAGAAGTCAGGGCATGGGCATCTAGGCTCAGTTGGCTAAGTGTCTGACTCATGATTTCAGCTCAGGTCATGATCTCAGGGTTGTGAGATCGAGCCCTGTGTCCGGCTCCACGCTGGGTGTGGGGCCTGCTTGAGATTCCCCACCTCCCGCACCTCACATTCTCTCTCCTTGCTCTCGCAAAAAAAAAAAAAAAAAAGTAGTAGTAGTAGTCAGAAGTCAGAGCAGAGGCAGCACGTTAATCTGAAAATCAGAGTATGGAAAAGCATATTATACCATTGTTATTTTTCACACGGAACTGTAGTGTTGTTTTCTCAGGCCGCACAGAGACCTGATCCCGTCCTGATCATGTTCTGGTCTGGAACACAGGCCGCATTCAGCATTAGTTGTGAAGTTAGATTATAGCCCTTTAGGTACAGGGGGAAATTTCTGAAATGGGGCTGAGTTCTAAAATTCAAGAGTTAAGCCATAAGAGTTCCATGTTTTCACCTCCAGACCTTGGTTTCGTGGAAGGTTTCTCTTCTGCCTTCTGAAGCAGCCTAAGTACGAAACGTCACTTGGGGAGTCTGGAGACAGTTCACTGTGGCGAGAGCAAGGAGTCCTGGCAAGCAGAGCTGCGTCCCGGGGCATTTCCCTGGCTTAGAGCTCTGGTGGGCCACTGACCTGGGGACAGCTTTCGTATCCCTTTGGCAGGACTGTGAGAGGGCGGTCCTGCTGTGAAGAGGCCACATGACGGGCACTTCATGGAGGCAGCAGAGCGTATGTGGAGGAGGATGTCTAGCCACAGTCTGGCTCCGTCACTTTGGCAGTGACATTTTGCCTGAGCCACAGTTTTCTCATCTGTAAAATGGAAGTGCACTTTCCCTGGGGCCTTGGGAAGAGGAACTAACACAGGAAAAGTATATAGTGGAGTACATTACCTCTAGGGGACACTCAGTAAATGGTACTTGTCCAGGACACTAGCATTCAATACTTTGTGCCCTGTACCAAGACCCTGGCCTAGAGCGGGGTGGGTTCCTGCTGAGTGTGTCGGTTTTAGAGTACACTCGGGGTCTCACATACCTGCCCAGTAGAGAAGGGCACATAAACAGGGTGTCAGAAGTGCTCTGATGAGGGAGTACAAGGTGCTCTACCACGATGTGGAACCTTAACTGGAAAGGTCACATGGGGAACCCAGGTGGCCCAGTCAGTTCGGCGTCTGACTCTTGATTTCAGCTCAGGTCATGATCTCACGGTGGTGAGATGGAGCCCCGTGTTGGGCTCTGCACTTGGCGGGGAGTCTGCTTGAGAGTCTCTCTCTCACCATCTGCCCATCGCCCGACTCTTGCTCAGTCACCCTCTCTCTCTAATAATAAATTTTAAAAATCTTAAGGAAAAGAAAAAGGCAGGTCACAAGCGGCTTCTCAGAGGCGGATCATTTACTTCCTCTTCGACCCGCTTGTCCCTCAGCTCTCCCTTCCCACCTCTGCCGCTCACTCCACTCCTGCTGGACCGTAGGTGTTGCCTGGACCCTCGTATTGTCGTGTACTCTCTCCCCGGTGCTCTCGGATGCCCCCAGGCTTTCGTGACTATCTGTGAGCTGACGAGCCCCAGCCCCACGCTGGTAACTTCAGCCGATCTGTCCGGCTCCCCCGGTTGCTGCGTGACACCACCGCGTGCGTCCGTCACCAGTCGCTTGAGCTTCGCGAGTCCAAAACTGAATAGATACTCCTTGAAAGTTCTTTCTCCTTCACCTGTCCCCTTCTCCGTGAGTGGCTTTCCTAGCCAGGAAGCTCCCAGATTAGCGTCCTCCCTCTCTGTCCCCTTCCTCTACATGTCGTCCATCACCAGGTCATTGTCGGCGCCGTTTCTGTGCTGTGACTGGAGTCGGTCCGTTCTCCTGCCACGGCCCTCTGAGCCACCATCGTCTCCTCCCTGGCACACGGTGATTGCCTCTCAGCATGGCCTCGCCATTTCTCCTCCTGTCTGCCTCTCCTCTACTTTGCCCGGAGTGGCCACGAGTTACCTGTCTCTCCTCCACTTCAAATTTTTGTACGGTTTCTCACAGTGCTTGGAAGACCATCGTTTCTCAGGCCCTCAGGACCCTGGGCCCTGCCCGCCTCTCTGACGGCCCCTCCTGCTGCCTTTGCTTACCGTCCTCCAGCCACATTCCTTCTCAAAAGTCTCCTGAAGGCACCCAGCTCATTCCCACCTCAGGGACTCGCTCCTATGCTACTTCCTCAGCCTCCAGCACTCTGGCCAGCCCAGCCTTTTTCTTATCCTTCAGAATATTTGTTGAATGAATGAGTAGCATGAGACAGGCAGCAAAGGGGATGCTGGGGTAAGGAGGGAAAGTGTCCGTAGAGTCCATCTACGAAGATGCAAGTGATGTAAAGTGTAAAATGATGCCGCCACTTTGGAAAACTGTAAGTTTCTTCAAGAGCTGAATGAATGGGGTGCCTGGGTGGTGCAGTTGGTTAGGGGTCTGACTCTTGGTTTCGGCTTAGGTCATGATCTCAGGGTCATGGGATGGAGCCCTCTGTCAGGCTCCACACTGAGCGTGGAGTCTGCTTGGATTCTGTCTCGCTCTCCCACCCTCCCTCTCTTCCTCTCTCTCAAACAAATCTTTAAAAAAAAAAGGAAGCTGAATGTATATCTACCCTGTGACCCAGCAGTTCTGTTTCTAGGTATCTGTCCAAGAGGAATGAAAATACATGTTCACAAATAAACCTATACAAGAATGTTTGTAGCAGCTTCATTCATGGTAGCCAGAAATTCTAAATAGTCCAGATGTCCATCAGTGAGAGAATGGACAAACAGATGCATTCATGCAGCGGAAAACCGCTCAGCAATACAAAGGAGCGAACTACTGATACACGTAGTAAGATTGACTCTCCCAGGTATTAATGCCAGGTGAAAAACCAGACACAAGGAAGTACATAATGGATGATCCCACTTACAAGAGCTGGAGTAGGCAAAAGTGGTCTGTGATACCAGAAATCAAATCAGTGGTTGCTTCTGGGGTGGAGGGGGATTGACAGGGCGGAGACACGAGAGAACTTACTCCATCCTGATAGCAGGCATCACATCTGATTGAATCATAGACTACATGTAATGTTACTGTCTGTACCTACAAATAACCTAGGAATTGTCCTAGATTGCTCTCTTTCCCCCCTCACTTCCAACTTTTAATCTCCCAGCAAGTTCACTTGATGTCCATAACCTATCCTGAATTTGTTTCTTCCGTCTCAGGCACCGCTCCCTCTTATCCGGACTGGACTGTCGCCTCCTGAGTGGTGTTCCAACCCCTTGTTTTTGGTCTCTTCCCAAACCATTTCTTGCACTTACCAGCTAAAGTGACCTTTAAAAATTCAGATTGGGTGATGTCAGTTGTCTTCCCACAGTCCTTGAGTAGCTTTCCATTGCTTTCATGGTGGCCAGCTAGAGCCCACCTGCCCCGTCTTCCTCTGAGCTCCTCTGCCCCGGCCTCCTCATTCCGCACACTTTTCAGCCTTGTTGACTCTCCCTCTGTTCTTTGAATACCTGAAGTTGATTTCTGCCTTAGGACCTTTACACTTGGCTCCTCCTGCTCCCAGGAGCACTCCGCTTCCCGGATCTGTGTGAGACTTGTTTGTGGTTCAGGTTCAGTTTTAAATGTTTGGTTTTCTGGGAGGTTCTCTCTGACCCTCTGTCTAAAGTAATGCCCCATCACATCACCCAGCTTTATTTTATTCATAACTTTGATCAAATCTGAAATTATCTTGGCCTTTTGTTTGTTTGCCTGTCACCTCCCTCTCAGATTTTCTTGTGTTTTTTTTTTAAGATTTTATTTATTTGACTGAGAGGGAGAGAGGAAACACAAGCAGGGGGAGTGAGAGAGAGAGAGAAGCAGGCCTCCCGATGAGCAGGGAGCCTGATGCGGGGGCTCGATCCCAGGACCTGAGATCATAACCTGAGCTGAAGGCAGACAGTTAATGACTGAGCCTCCCAGGTGCCCCTCCTCCCTCTCAGATTGAGCTTGACTTGTTCATTGCTGTATTCCTGGTGTCTGCAGTAGCGTTTGGCCCGTACGGGACAAAAGGATTGACTGAGTGAAGGTGTCGGGCATGGTGGTGACCTGAGGAGCCTGCTCAGGAGGTCCCCCTGTGAGGCAGAAGGGGCCAAGGAGAGTAAGGACCTCGGGCGTGGGAACTAGGTCATGGTGGTGCCATTCATTGAACTAGAAAGTGGTGGAGAAAAAGTGATTGGGTTGGGGTATCAAGTGATGAATTTCATTTTGGACTTAAGTTTGGGGAAGGCATCAAGGGTTTGAGGCACAGATGTGACATTTAGGAGAAGGAACTGGGCTGTAGACTCAGACTCGGAGGTGAGCACATGTGGTCCGGCCTAGAAATAGATGAGGTTTTTCTTGGGATTGGACAAGGATGTGCCTATGGAGAGGGAGAGAAGCGGTTGCTTTTTCCCTGCTTGAGTGCTGAGCATCTCTTCCACCAGCAGTGACAGCCCTTACTTGGGAGATTTTGTAGTTTTAAACCCTCCCCCCGTTATTGTTGCTGATAATGACAGTGTCTTGGAGGGGAGGACAAGACGAGGAACACGAACATTTGAGGGAGGAGGGCCGTGTTTCAGGAGCAGGGGGTGCAGCCCAGCAGGTTTGGAGGAGAACAGAATGCATGGCACGAGGACAGAAGGTGTTCCAAGTCAGAGGCCGTGGCCAAGCGTCCAAGTGTCCATTGGGAGGGGAGGAGAGGGGATGGGGTAGGTGAAGCCGACTTGCGGTATGTTCATGAGAAAGTGAGGTGGAGACAGTGAGTTTGGGATCAAGTCTGCCCGAAGTTTGGCTGTTAAAGGAGAATAAAAAATAGCTGCAGGGAAAATCTGGGGTCAAGAGAAGACTATTTTTTTTCTTTATTTTAATATTTTTATTTTTTAAAAGATTTATTTATCTACTTGACAGACGAAGATCACAAGTAGGCAGAGAAGCAGGCAGAGAGAGAGGAGGAAGCAGGCTCTCCGCAGAGCAGAGAGCCCGATGTGGGGCTCCATCCCAGAACCCTGGGATCATGACCTGAGCCAAAGGCAGAGACTTTAACCCACTGAGCCACCCAGGTGCCTTATTTATTTATTTTTTTATTTTATGTATTTACAAGAGAGATCACAGAAGGAGAGGGAGAAGCAGACTCATTGCTGTGCAGGGAACCCGATACAGGGCTGGATCCCAGGACCCTGAGATCATGACCTGAGCCAAAGGGAGATGCTTAACCGACTGAGCCACCTAGGCGCCCCAAGAAGACATTTTTAAAAAATGTGTGAGAACCTTGAACATGTGTAAAGGGAAGTGGGAAGGAGCAATACAGGACCGTGATGAAGTTGCAGGAGAGCGTGCTGGGCGGGGAGGCCTTCCGCAAGACCGCAAGACCGCAGGGCCTGCTGTGATCAGGGGCGTTGGTTCAGACGGTTGAGAATACTCTGGGAGGAAAGAGGTGTGGGGGTGGGAAGCATAGGCCTGAGGGCTGGCAGGTAAGCAGTACTTTTCTGTGTGTTCTGTGAAGATCCTGCTGAGGGACAAGAGTGAGGTGGGGTGTTGGAGGCTTGAAGAACGCAAGAAAGATTTGAGGAAACTGCTGTGGCAAGCAGGTAGAGCTCCTAAGGAAACAGGAATTATGGGGGGGGGCGGGTAGAAAGTGGTTAGGATGAGCTTTCCATCTCTGGGTTTTTTTGAGAAACTGATCAGACCTTTACAATGCTTTGTCTGATGCTTAGATTCCAGTGATTTGGACTTTTTGGCTTTTCCTGCCTTGTGTCTGGCGATTCCACTCCTTCTCCAGATGCCTCTGCTGTTCCCATTGATTAGACCAGTAACTTCTTTTTTTATTCTTTCCACAGACAGAGATCACAAGTAGGCAGAGAGGCAGGCAGAGAGAAAGGAGGAAGCAGGCTCCCCGCTGAGCAGAGAGCCCGATGCGGGGCTGGATCCCAGGACCCTGGGATCATGACCTGAGCCATCCAGGCACACCCTTTCATCTCTTTCTTAGCTTTTGGGTATATGTGTAAAATTTTTGCTGGAAAAACTGCCAAATGTTTTCGAACACCACTGTACTAGGTGGTAAGATCTTGCAGTCAAGGCTGTGTTTTGTTTTATTTTATGGCCCCGGCATCTGGCATTTTGCCCGTCAGTGTGCTGCGAGTAAATGCCGGCTTTGCCTGTGAGGATGTGCTCTGGAATGCCCATCTTCCTCCTCTGTCTTTACCCATATGTTACAGTTACGTATGTCGTACATTGCGGTTGATAGAGCATGTGTCTTTCTCACCACAGAATTGTGTATTTTTAGGTGGCCTCCATGTCTTGTTAATCTTAATTCTTGATCTCTTTCACATGGTAGGTATTAAAAGTAATGTCAGATTTGGGGACGCTTGGGTGGCTCAGTCAGTTAAGCGTTGACTCTTGATTTCCGCTCAGGTCGTGAAATCGAGCCCCTGTGTCAGGCAGGGCTCTGCGGCTCCAGATTTCTCTCCCTCACCGTCAGCACCTCCCCCCCCAGATGCACGCATCTACATGGGCTCTCTTTCTCAAATAAGTAAATAAGTCTTTAAAAAAAGAATAATGTTAAATTTGGATTCGTTGTAAAAAAACAAAAAAACCCCAAAACGTGCAGAGTGTTCTTAAGAATAACGAAAATGGTTTAAGAATGGGGAAAAATTTCAAAGAAAATATCAGCCAAAGAACTGTGTTAATTTAACCTGATGAAATATTCTACACAGTAAGTTACCGAGGGTCTTAGCATGTGTTGGAGAGTGACGGTCAGCTCTTTCTCAACCCTGAGAAGGAAAACAGCAGCAGACGAGTGGGGTGTTGGTGGCTTAGGGGAACAAACCCAGTAACCGCCTGCTGCGTGAGGACGGCCAGCAGTTTCTCCCGGGGAGTTGTAGACCTTGGAACAGACTCACTTGTGTTCGTTCAGTAATCCCTACTCGATGGCAGAGGCCTAAAGAATCTGCCGTCAGGATTCCCGCCAAACAACTCCGACAAGCACAGTGCGCCCTGGCCGTGTCGGTGAACCTGCCACATGGAAGGGTCTTGCAGCCTGTGGCATTTATTCAGTGTTAGTTTTTTTTTTTTTTTTAATAAAAAATGCAAATATTTTTACATTGGCTAGCCATGGGCTGTCTCTAAAGATAAGGGACACAAGGCTAAAGGAGGCCTGTAGGAATGAAATATCAGAGACAATGAAAATTCCCATTTCACTTCAGCCGAGGTTGCTAACTTCCATGCCGTGTTAGGAACCAGAAATGCAGAATAAGTAAGACCCCTTCCCTTTCCCTGGAGTGCGGTGTTGTAGAAGAGTCGGACAGGGAAGATTCACGTTTATAAACTCTCTGTGGGATCTGTAAGGCTAAAATAGTGGTAGCCTGAGTTCCAGGAGAGAATGGCGGGGGGGGGGACTTCTGCTTAAGTGTGGGAGGAGTATTGGAGAGCACCGTAGAGGGAGGGACAGACGTGCGAGCACCTCCTGGGAGCATGGCTGGGAGAGAAGCTAAGCGGCCGAGTCAGGGGGGAGCACTCCAAGGGAAGGTCCTTCAAGAACCAAGGCCCGCAACTACGTGGCATATTAAAGGGAAAAGCTCAGGCTACTCAGGGGGCCTGGAAATGACAGGGAAGGAATGTCAGAAGGGGCTGTGGGTGAAGAGTGAGCCTTGGATCTGGGCCAGGGCACTGGATTCTCATAAATGGAACAAGATTTTGGGAAGAGAGGTGTGATATTGAGACTAGTTGCAGGGGAGGGGTGGGGGGAGTGGGGGGGAGGGCTGGTGAACCGATCATCTGTGCCTCTTCCTCATCAAGACTCCAGTCTACACGAGAAAGATCTGCAAAATTTAGCAGCTGGTTGAAATAAATTGATTTATAGGAAATTTTGGCATCAACCCACTTGATTGTAAAACAGGCGAGGATATTTTATTTATAAAAAACTGGAATAAATAGTACTAAATAATAGGTAATAAAATTATATAAATAATAATTCTACGTGCCAGATATTGTTCCAAACACTTGAAGAATAGTAACTTTCTTAATTCTTAAAAAATCCTATGAGGTAGTACTATTATCTCCATTTTTATTTTATTTATTTATTTTTTAAGATTTTTTTAATTCATTTGAGAGGGGTGGAGGGGGAGAGAGAGAGGAGAAGGCATGAGCGGAGAGGAGAGGCAGAGGGAAAAGCAGACTCTCTGCTGAGCTGAGAGCCTACCGTGGAGCTCGATCCCAGGACCTAGAGATCACAACCTGAACTGAAGGCAGATGCTTAACCCTCTGAGCCCCCCAGGCACCCCTATTTCCTCCATTTGTTTAGATGAAGACACTGTAACAGGGAGGTTGAGCAACTTACCAAGGTCTCATCTAAAAAGCAGCAGAGCCAGGATTTGGTATCAGGTATCCCGACTACAGACCCTGTGCCCTTAATCTGTACACAGTGCAGTTCTGGGTTTAATTTAAATGAACTGGGTGATAACTCTTGCAGAATAAGTCTGTGACCCCTGTGAAGGGAAGGAGTTTGGGTTTGGATTGTAGGAGCAGAGTGGAGTCCAGGAATTGCCTGGACCTGCTTGTTAGAACACCATTTGTGTAAGGGCAGGGACTTTCTGTTCCTCATCATCTCCCCAGTGCCTAGAAGAGTGCGTGGCACATAGTTAGTGCTCAGCAAATAGTTTTTGTGTGTTTAATAAATGAATTTTGCTGCCAGTTCTCAAGAGAACATGCCATGGAAGCCTCAGTTCCTTTTTTCCCTTCGACTCTGTTCATGATCCCTTTCTGAATTAATGAGTCCTGTGAGTTTCTCTCTTGCTTGTTCTCATTGAACTTACCTTGCTGGGCTTTCAAAGGATGCCAGCTCAGTCTGCTGGTTTAGTGATTTAAAAAAAAAAAAAAAACAGCAACTTATTTTCAGAATCAAAATATTAGGTTTTAAGATTTCAACAGTCTTTTAATGTAAATATGATTTCTTTTGTTGGTGCTTTTTTGGCTTTTCGTATGCCTGTGTTGAAGACGTAAAAGCTTAAAAATGTTACTAAGGAGAATTGGATGTGTTGTATACGTGAAACTAATATGACACTATGTTAACTAACTGGAATTAAAATAAAAACTTTTAGGGGCCCCTGGGTTTCTCAGTCCGTGGAGCATCTGCCTTTGGCTCAGGTCGTGACCCTAGGGTCCTGGGATTAAGCCCCCTCATGGGGCTCCCTGCTCAGCAGAAAACAGAGCCTGCTTCTCCCTCTCCCTCTCCTCCCACTCATGTTCCCCCGTCTCTCTCTCTGTCGAATGAATAAGATCTTTTAAAAAAATAAAATAACTTAAAAACCAACCCAAAAAACCCCCCACTTATCTAGAAAGAGGGAAAATTGGAAGTGACTTCCAACGATTGTAGCTGAGATTACATATTTATGGAATCCTTCTCAACAGACCAAGCATCATCTCTACTTACCCTTTTTTGCCAATATTCTTAATATTTGATACCAGTCCACATGCATCTGCTGCAGAAGCTTCGTCAGTGAGTGAGTGATTAGGAAATCTCTTCCAGGCGCCCAGTGGTGGCACAGCTCGGGAGCTGTCTCCGCTAATGGAAAGCCACAGCATCAGCCCTGTAGAAGGCATATATCTGATTTCATTAGCAAATTACTAGGTCATATAGGCTCCTAAGGAGGAGCAGACTAATGTTTTCTCTCTGTTTTAGTTCATTCTAAATTAAATCATTTGAGAATAGGAGAATAGGAAATTTTTTCTCCGTTCGTCTATAAATTCTCAGACTTAGGTCCGTAAGCCAATATATTCCTTCTTTTGCTGACCTGATTCAGCTTAACATTCTATGAAAATATATACCTCATAACATTTTATTTTCTTTCAAGAATAAGGTTTGAGTCTTACCAATTAGAAATTTGAAAAAATGCTACCACTCTTAGAGATGAAATGGTCATACGAAAATAGTTTTTTGTGTGTGTTTTTTTTTTTTTTTAATTTGAGAGAGAGAGAGCATGAGAGGGGAGAAGGTCAGAGGGAGAAGCAGACTCCCTGTGGAGCTGGGAGCCCAATGTGCGACTCGATCCCGGGACTCCGGCATCATGACTCGAGCCCAAGGCAATGGCCCAACAAACTAAGCCACCCAGGTGCCTGAAAATAGTTATTTTTGTTGAAGTAGTTACATAGAGAATTATGTATGTTAGAGAAAAACAAGTCAAGAAAGTTAGCATTGTGTTTTAGTTTAACTTTTATAACTGTCTTTTATTGACATGTGTCTTTTTATTATGAAAATAGTATGTGCTTACTGTATAAAACAGTACAGAGGTGTATAATACCATTCTCCGGAGATAACTTTTTACAGTTCAGTACATATTTTTCTACACTTTAAAAAAATTGCCTTTATTTTTACATTTTTTTACTTTTTAAAGATTTTCTATATTTATTAGAGAGAGAGCACGGGCACATGCGGCAGGGTAGGGGACAGAGGGAGAGGGAGACACAGACTCCCTGCTGAGCAGGGCTTCCCTACACTGGCTCAGGGGCTCAGTCCCAGAACCTGGAGATCAACACCAGAGCTGGTCAGATGCTAATCCAATCGAGCCACCCAGGCACCCCACCTTTATTTTTTAGAGTGGTTTTAGGGTTCAGCAAAATTGAGAGCAAAGGTACGGAGAGGTCCCACACACCTCCTGCTTCCACACACGTGCAGCCTCCCCAACTGTCAGCATCCCCCATCAGCGAGGTGCATTGTCACAACTGATGACCCTGCATGGACACATCGTTGTCACTCAAAGCCCATAGTTTATATTACAGTTACTCTTGGTGCTGTGTCCTTCTGTGGTTTTAGAGAATCGGAGAATGAGGTGTCCCCGTTACAGTATTACGAAGAGTAATGTCACTGCCCCGAGGCTGTCTGTGTTCCACCTGTTCATCCCCCCGCACCCACCGTTGGCAGCCGCTCATCTTTTTACTGTCTTATGGTTTTGCCTTTTTCAGAATGTCATAGAGTTGGAATCATACAGTATGTAGTGTTGTCAGTTGGCTTTTTTGACTCAGTTATATGCATTTAGGTTTCTTTCATGTCTTTTTGTGATTTGGTAGCTCATTTTTTGTCACTGAATAATAGAACTGCTTTTTTTAAATAAATACCTGCCTTTTTTTTTTTTTTTAAAGATTTTATTTAATTATTTATTTGGCAGAGAGAGAGAGAGACTGAGACCTGGTGAGAGAGGGAGCACAAGCAGGGGGAGTGAGAGTGGGAGAAGCAGGCTTCCCATTGAGCAGTGAGCCTGATGCGGGACTCCATCCCAGGAACCTGAGATCATGACCTGAGCCAAAGCAGCCACTTAACAACTGAGCCACCCAGGCGCCCCTAGAACTGCATTTTTATTTGTAGATAAGGTCGTTCTTAATACTCTTTAATGAAATATTGCCAGGTGTGTTTTGTTGTTGTTGTTTTAAGATTTTGCTCATATATTTATTTTAACAGAGAGAGACCTTGAGGGGTGGTAGGAGGAACAGAGGGAGAGGTGACCAGCAGATGTAGCACTGAGCAGCACTGAGCATGGACCCCAACTTGGGCCAATCCCTAGACCCTGAGATCATGACCTGAGCCAAAATCCAGAGTTGGCCGCTCAACCTGCTGAGCCGCCCAGGCACCCCAGTTGCCAGGTTTCTGTTATAGTTGGTTCATCTCCCAAAAACTTACTTGTTTTAGACAGTTTATAGGCAAATATAGCAGCAAGATAATTTACGTGTATGTGTTCAACCACTGATCTAGCGGCTAACATTTATATATCTTTTATTAAGTGCACAATATTTATATTCAGTACTTTACCTGTAAAATGGGGAGAAAGAGATTCAGGAGAGATTAAATCATTTGCAAGAGGTCACTCAGCCATTGATAGAATCCAGTCCTGAACCCAGCTCTTTGTGGCTCCAAAACCTCCTTCTCCCTTGTAATGTAAAATGTGCACCTTCTAGAAATGCATACTGCCTGGCTGCCTCCTTCCCCACCCACCTGAGCTCAGACAGCCCCCGTGTTTGCACTTGCTCTTGGCCTCACTCCCTTCACAGCATTTATCTGACATGTTGTCTTTTCTCTCTTTCTTCCACTTAAGTGTAAGCTCCATGGGGTAGACCCGGGCTCCTTCCCCTGTGCATCCCTGTTGCCTAGCACTGTACATGGGACCCAGTAGGGGTTCACATATTTGGTGTGGGGAGTCTGTGCCATAGGTGCTATCAGTCCGTACGATGTGCCTCTAATCACTTTTGTAGGACAGACTCTTACATTATTTTCCTTTTTAGTTAGTGCTTTAAGCAAAGGAGTTCAAAGACGCATCCCTAGAGGAGATGCTGAGGAGCAGCTGAGCAGGAGACGAGGCTGCTGTGGAGAGGCGAGCTGGGAAGTGGTTCGAGTGAGGGAGTGGGACACCTGCCTGCGCTGCTCTCACGTGTCCCGAAGGGTGACTCTTCCCCATTCGCCAGTCCGGCCTCTAACCACTGCAGGACAGCGTCTGAAGCCCAGCTCTTGTCATGTCCCTCTCAGTTGTGTGCTGGCTTAAATGTGGAGGCCTGGCCTTGCTCAGGGCTCCGCAGGAGGCCGCTCCCCTGCCCGTCCCTGCCTTTCCCGGCCCATCTCCTGGTTCCCTACACGCGTGCTCTCCTGCGGCTTCCGTGTCCTCGGTCCCGTGCCCCCTGCCTGCGCTCCATCTGTGGAGCTCGTGGGCTTTCAAGGCCTTTTTATTTGCTCCTTCTTCCATGAAACCCAACATCCCCTTAACTGGGTGTTTCTCTCATGGAATTTTGTAGTTTTCTTGTGTATACTTAATCTTTATACTCTGCCGAACGCGTTCTCGCCCTCCTTCCCCAGTCCCTCGGAAGGCGAAGACCGTAGCGTCAACATCTGGACATCCTCTGCGGCGCTCTGACTGCGTGAGCGGGCTGGGGATCGCTCTTGAAGTAGAGAAGAACAAAGGTAGACGAAGGACAGAATTGATGGCATTTAGTTTTGGCACAGGACAAGGATTATTTTGGTGGTCAGGAATGTTTCTGAAGAGAAGCTGAGTTTGGGCGCAGGGGCGGGGAGGGGGTCGGTAAAGCGTGAAGTCCAGTGGGTCTCCTCTTCTGCGGGAGGAGGCGGGGAGCCACGTGGGGAGGTGACTAGAGGAGCAGCAGTTGATTTTCAGAGTTCTGGGACGAGTCGCAGGACTTGCCCTCAGGGTGTCAGCAGTCTAGTGAGGGAAATGGACGTGTTAGAACAGTGTGAACCTTATGAAAATTTAGCCATGGAGAAGGGAAGACCCTAGAAGACAACATGTGATTCTGGAAAAGGGGTTGGGGTAAAGAGCCAATGACCTTAGTAAGATCGAGGTTCCAAGGAGATGGGCAGAAGGGTTGGCATCACGCAGCGGGAAGCAGCCTTCGGGTCAAAACAGTTGTTCTGTCCCTCTTAAATGAGCATTACAGAAGGTATCCAGAGATATTTTAGGATGATGATGGTGAAAGGTTGGCTTTTAGTGTTTGAGCTCAGATCTTACAGGAGAAGTAGGTCGATATTAAACAATAGTGAATTCCGTGTTTGAAACTTTCATAGCTTTCAGTGTTTCCAAGGTCTGCAGGACTGGAGACTGAAATTCATGGGAGGGAGCCAGGATTCATGATGAGGAGCGGGAGAGAGCAAGTCATAAAATTGCTCACTCTTGAGTGTCCTGGGTTCTTTTAGACTGAGATGCATCCTTGGGTTTGGTTTTGTGTGTGTTTGTTTAAGATTTTAAAGTTTTAATGTTAAGTAATTTCTACATCCAACATGGGGCTTGAACCACAATCCTGAGATCAAGAGTCACACACTCCATCAGCTGAGCCAGCCAGGTCTTTGTTTAATTAATGTGAAGTTCACAAAACACAAAAGTAACCATTTTTAATATAATATATTATTAACTGTAGTAACCATGCTGTACTTGAAGTTTCCAGAATTTTTTCATCCTACAACTGTGAAGTCCAGACCCTTTGGCCAAAATCAACCATTTTATTATTTTTAAAATTTAATTAATTTATTTTTGAGAAGTGTTGGGGGAGCAAGTGAGGGAGGGGAGGAGCAGAGGGAGAGAGAATCCCAAGCAGGCTCTATGCCCAGCGTGTACGCCCGACATGGGGCTTGATCTCACGACCCTGAGATCATGACCTGAGCTGAAACCAAGAGTCACATGCTTAACTAACTGAGCCACCCAGGCGCCCCAGAATTAACCATTTTTAAGTGAATAGTTCAACAGGTCAGTGGCATGTATTCTATTCACAGCGTTGTGAATGTACAATCTCAGTTTCAAAAGATTTTTATCACTCCCAAAGGAAACTCCACGCCCCATAAGCAGCTAATGCCATCCCTGGCCCCTGCCTGGCAACTTGCAATCTGCTGTCTGTCCGTGGGTTGACCTGCTGTGACGACGTTATTGTATGGAATCATAGGATATGTGACTTTTTTACCCTGCTTCTTTGACTCAGCAAGTTTTTGAGTTCATCCACATTGTAGCATATATCCTGACTTTGTGTGAATACCTGTTTCGGTTCTTAATAGTAAGTTAATAATGAAGTATCAGTCTCTGTTCAGTTACACTAAATGTACCCCACTCATCCCACTGCTGGGAGATGTTTCTAGTTACTAGCATTGCTAGTTAGTGTGGTGCATATGCTAGGGTTGATGAACGGATATTGACATCTTACTGTTGACTAAAATCCATGGCTCTTTTTAGGCTCGCTCTTTGTTGTATGTTCTGTGGATGTTGATGAAGACATAATGTCCTGTATCCACCATTACAGTATACGTCATCAGACAGAATGCTCTCACTGTCTTAAAAGTTTGTTCTGACCCACCTGTTCATCCCTTCCCTCCCCTTGGGCCCCTGACAACCACTGACCTTTTTTTTTTTTAAAGGATTTTATTTATTTATTTGACAGAGAGAGAGATCACAAGTAGGCAGAGAGGCAGGCAGAGAGAGAGGGGAAAGCAGGCTCCCTGCTGAGCAGAGAGCCCCATGTGGGACTCGATCCCAGGACCCTGAGATCATGACCTGAGCTGAAGGCAGAGGCTTAACCCACTGAGCCTCCCAGGCGCCCTGTTTTGTTTTTTTTTTTGGTTTTTTGTTTGTTTGTTTGTTTGTTTTTAAGAATAAAATCTATTTATTTGACAGAGACTCAGCAAGAGAGGGAATATAAGCAGGGAGAGTGAGAGAGGAGCCTGATGGGGGGCTCGATCCAAGGACCCCGGGATCATGACCTGAGCCAAAGGCAGACGCTCAAGGACTGAGCCATCCAGGCGCCCCCAACCACTAATCTTTGTACTGTCTCTAGTTTTGCCTTTCTCAGCATGTCATGTAGTTGGAATCATCTAGTTATGTAGCCTCTTCAGACCCGCTTTTCACTCAACCATGTGCATTTAGGTTAGTTTGTGTCTTTTTGTGTCTTGGTAACTCATGTTTTTTTATCACTGAATAGTATTCCATTGTATGGATGTACCACAGCTTACATCCATTTATCTTTTGAAGGACATTTTTTTTTTTAAGATTTTATTTATTTATTTGACAGAAATCACAAGTAGACGGAGAGGCAGGCAGAGAGAGAGAGAGAGGGAAGCAGGCTCCCTGCTGAGCAGAGAGCCCGATGCAGGACTCGATCCCAGGACCCTGAGACCATGACCTGAGCAGAAGGCAGCGGCTCAACCCACTGAGCCACCCAGGCGCCCCTTGAAGGACATTTCTATTGCTTTTGGGGTTTGGCGATTATAAACAAAGCTGCTGTCAGCATTATTGTGCAGGTGTTTGTGTTTACAGAAATTTTAACTCATTTGGGTAAACATCTAGGAGCACAGGTGCTGGATTGTGTGATAAGAATTTTTTTTTTTTAAGGTTTTATTTATTTGACACAGAGAGAGAGACAGCAAGAGAAGGAACACAAGCTGGGGGAGTGAGAGAGGGAGAAGCAGACTCCTCACTGAGCTGGGAGCCCGATGCGGGGCTCCATCCCAGGACTCTGGGATCATGACTCGAGCCGAAGGCAGACGCTTCACAACTGAGCCACCCAGGCGCCTCCTTGATAAAAATATTTTAGCTTTGTAAGAAACTGTCAAATGATCTTCCAAAATGACTATTAACTTTTTTATTTTAGTTGCAGTAAAAGTTGCAATTTTAACCCATTTTTCAGTGTATATTTCACTAGCATTGATTACTCACAGTGTTGTGAACCCGTCACCACCGTCTGTTTCCAAAACCTTTTCATCCCCCAAACAGAAACTGTGCACCTGTTGTACAGAAACTACTCATTTCCTCCTCCCCCTGGCCGCAGGCTGTGGTACCTCTAATCTTCCTGTCTCTGTGAATTTGTCTATTCTAGGTATCTCGTGTAAGTGGAATCATCCAGTATTTGTCCTTTTGTGTCTGGACACAAAGCTTAATGTTTTTAGAGGTCATCCATGTTGTAGCAGCTGTCAGAGCTTCATTCCTTTTTATGGTTGACTAATACTTCATTGTGTATATGTCACATTTGACTCATGCATTCATCTGATGGGCACTTGGATTGTTTTTACCTTTTGCCTAGTTTGAATAATGCTGCGGTGAACACTGGCATTCAGGCATCTTTTGTATCTCTGTTTTCAGTTCTTCGGGGTGCATACCTAGAATGGATTTGCTGGGTCGTATGGGTAGTAACTCAGGGTCTAAACATTTGAGGAACTGCTAGACTGGCTTCCAGAGTGGCTGCACCATTTTACGTTCACATCCGCACGCGAGAGGGTCCCAGTTTCTCCACATCCTGTAACACTCATAATTTCCTGGGTCTTGATCGCACTCATAGAAGTGGGTGTGACAGGGGATCTCACTGTGGTTTTGATTTGCATTTTCCTAAAAATGTTGAGCATCTTTTCATGCACTTATTGATCATTTCAGTATCATTTCGGGAGAATTATCTGTGGAAGTCCTTTGCTTATTTTTTAATGGTGTTGTCTCATTAGTGTTGAGTTGTAAGAGTTCTGTATATATTCTGGATACTGGATCCTTATCGGACATCAGATAAGGCAGTTTTCATTGTCTGGGAATTTGGAGTTCTTTTCTTCTAGTATCATTTGAATAAGTTACTTTAGATACATTGGCTTAGGTATGAATAAGCCTGTGTGCAGGCTTGAACAATAGTGGGATCCCAGAAATAGAAGCAATTTTGAATGATTTTGAAATTTGATGCCTGTGTTATTATTTACTCACTGTATTTTTTTCGCCGATATCTTTGAAGCCTCTACAGCTCACAAGACCCAGGAGATGTGAAGAAACCAAGCTCGGAAAGTGGTCCCAGTATACGTAAAATACTATAAACCACTTTATTCCTAAGACCAAGACATTGAGGGTTATGTGTTGAATCACGTCATAGTAATTGACAGTCATACTCTAAACACAGAATGACGGGAGCACTGCCAGTGATAGACAGCCTGTCCAGAAACTTCACTAGAACTTGGCTTCGGAAAGGATTCCTTTCGTTTCGCCCACGCGTTGGTATAGGTATCACCTGCTTCTTTGCAGGTCAGCTTTCCACCTTGGGAGCAGGGTTTTCTACTTATCTTCCAGGCAGTTCCACTCCTGCTTGAGTCCCTACGTGGGCATGTGTTCTAGAAGCTGTGTTCGTCTCTTTAACCTTCTTGGAAGAGAGGGTTCATTTAGCATTTTGAGCTTAATAGAAGGCAGAGATCCTTGGACTTTTTTTTTTTTTTTTTTTTAAGATTTTACTCATTTATTTGACAGAGATCACAAGTAGAGAGGCAGGCAGAGAGAGAGGGGGAAGCAGGCTCCCCGTTGAGCAGAGAGCCCAAAGTGGGGTTTTGATCCCAGGACCCTGAGATCATTATCTGAGCCGAAGGCAGAGGCTTTAACCCACTGAGCCACCCAGGTGCCCCCAGATTTATCATTCTTAAAAATCCCTTATTAGGTGCAGGGTTAAGGGGATAATATGAGGAGAAGATTCTTTGAGTTTCTCATGCCAAGGATTTTTAGTTCAGATTGTGAGGGGAGCTTGACCAGCACTGTAAAAAGAATGGAAATAGCTTCTAGGCCTGGACCACTGGAGAACATTGGATCCTCCATATTGTTTCTCCTTCAGTGCCTTTTCCAGTTTTATCGCTTTTTAGGTTCACTGGTTTTTCCTTTTAAATTCTTCTAGCATTTTTTCTTGCCTTTTCCCTTTCTCCCCCTTATTTTTGGTAGCATGTGAGGTGGAGTATATTAGGTTATGATGATTTAACAGCTCTTCTAGGTGCTTGACTTTGAACTCCTCTGCCTTTCTATTCCCCGTGTGCGGCCCCTAGTAGGACTGCAGTAGGATCTGGGTTAACGAGCTGCAGCACTATGCTTAGAGAGTGGGCCGTGCCGTTTTTAGAAGACAGTCTAGATTTCTTGAGTCTGTGGCTGGTGTCTCTTCCCTGTTCCGGAGAATTCCCAGCCGTTCTTTTCCATATTGCTTTGCCCCCTTTCCTTTCTCCTTCCAAGGCTCCAGTTACATGGATGTGTCAGACCTCCTCTTTGTGTCCTTTCGTCACTTACCCTGTCTTCTGTATTTCTGCCCCTCTCCGTTTTTCATTCTGGGTACTTAATTTTGACCTGTCCTGCATTTAGCCAGGTCACTCTTTGACCCATCTGTGCTTAGTTGAAATTAAGAACTCAGTGGATGGGTTTATTACCTTTTTCAGTTTCAAATCTGCTACGTTGCTTTTTTATGGAGTCTTGTACCCTGCTAAATTTCTCAAGCTTGGCTTTTTTAAAAACAGGAAATATAGTTGTTCTTTAATCTCTCAATTCTATTATCTGGAGTTCCTTTGGGTCTGTGACTGTTTTTGATGGTTCTTACTCATGGTATTTTGTCTATTCTTATGTTTGTGTATTGAATGTGGTATTTGAAACATTATTTATAGAAATAATTAGAGGCCTTCAATGTCTTTTTCCAAGGAGGATTTTTATTTGCTTTTTCCAGGTGCTTAAGGGTACTAGCAAACCAGGATCACGTTAATCCAAGTGGAGATGGAGAGTTTTAGATTTTCTGGCCTAACCATGTGATTTGAAGCTGAATCCATGGGGAGGTGGACTTCCTTCCATTTCACTCTTACTCCTGGGATGCTGCCCTTTAGAGCCCCGGTCCTCTGATAGGTGCAGGGCGGCCGACAGAGTATCTCCCTATGCAGGGCCCTGAAGGACCAGACCTGCCCCTGGACCTCTTTGGCCACCACTGGCAGATCAGCAGTTGCCCTGGGTCTTATGTCTTTGGATCTCTGTTCTTTTACAGTAATTCCTCACTCCCTGTTAATTTTTTGTTACTTTAAAAAGATACATGTGTAAGTTACCCAGTTTCTGTGTCACATTACTTAGTCCATCATTTTTGGTTGCAGAATATGAGACCTTATCTCCTTGGGCTCGTGTTATCTTAACATTCACCTAGAAACAAGCGACCATAAGGTGAGAGACATGACACCGTAGTCTTGTTTACACCTCAGTGTGACGCTGAGTGAGTAGGACATGGCAGAACTGATTGGGAAACCCACGAAGGGTTTGTGGGAGGGTTCTCAAGAACCATATCTCGAGCCAGCCAACTGCATGACTTTTGAATCCCACCTCTACCACTCATTAGCAGTATGCTCTTTTTAAAATTTTTAGCAGTATGATCTTAATCAAGTAACTGTTCTGTGCCTTTGTTTTCTTGTCTAAAAATGGAAATATTAATTGTACTTCCCTGTGGTTGTACTGATTCAAGTAGTTAATCATGAAAACTTTTAGGATATTGCCTCTCTCATAGTAATCACTAGATAAATTTTACCTTTTATTATAACTATCTAGAAAATTTGTTAGTATCTGATATTTCAGAAAACGTTTATGTCATTTGGCTTTTATTGTCAAAATTTGGGATCACAGGCAGTGATGCCTTCTCATCGGCCACGCGTTCTCTGTGGGCTTATTTCAGAGTCACTGAAGTTGGTATTTGCTCATTTCATGCCAGTGGGTCGGGGGAGGGTGAGGCACTCTCTCCTGTACTTCAGAGACCCCATGGGTCTCCAGCAGTCAGGCCACTGTCCCTCAGTGGGGAGGTAGATGTGGGGATTGGTCCTGGCTGTGGCTCTTGCCTATGGAGTAAGAATGTGCCCTGTTGGCATTTTGATTGTGAATTAGGAAGACTGGTGAGGATTTAACCCTGCTGTGATTTTTATGAATGGGCTGTAGATCCCAGGGTGTGGGAGCTTTCTTAATTAGAGAATGACATAGGAATTAGCTGTCATAGAGTGGTTTTCTATCAGTCATAGCAGTTTTTGGCTTTTTTTAGGGTTTTGTTGTATTTCATTTGTTTGCTTGACTGACAGCTAGTGCCTCTTCCAGGATTTTTCCTTGTCGCTTTTCTTTTGCCTGTTTTTTTGTTGGTTCAGACATTTACCTGGAAGAGTCAGAGGCGATGGTAAGACTAATAATGATCATTTTAATTTAGGTGGTACTTAACAGTTACATGTTTGTTGTGGAACATTCCTGTGTGGCAGTAAGGTGGGTTAACTGCCATTTTTGCAGATGAGTAAAGTGGGACTGGCAGGTTAAATAACTTGGCCAAGTCACAGAACAAGTGGCAAAAACCAGTAAGGATTTAAATATAAGCTTCCTGATTCTAAATCTAGTATTTTTCCAATGCATCACTCAGGGGACTATTGAAAACAAGTTTGATAGGGAAAGCAATTGTATCTTGCTAAAATAAAGTTGTGTTTTTGCTCATTCTGCCTGCTGAAATGAAATTCTATTTTCAGTTGATTTTTGAAACATGTTTTTCTTGGTATCTTTCTTCCAGACATTGAGTTTGACTGTCAGTGAGAGAGCAGTGCTCGATGCTCTTGTGGTCCTGGAAGTGGTTGGGAGAGGTGGCTGGACGGTTGTGTACTGGCTGGAGCACACCCTCTGGCTCCTCTCTCCGATATGGCCCATTGAACCGAGGCCCCAGTTGAGGAGGGTTTTATGGCTGTCGCTTCTCAGATCTCTTGGGAAAGAGCAGTTTGTAGGAGCAGTTTCTTTTGTCTCTCAGCACCTGTTACATGTGTACTGGACACCCTCATTTTTACAATTATGTCCCGCTCCCCCAATCTCCCTGCATTTTGAAATGAAATGAAAACCTGAAATACAGTCTAGAGCTAAAGCCACTTGCAAAGATCTTAAGGTACTGAAATGATGTCTTTTTATTTCTTAAAGATCCTCCAGCCCCAGATTAATTTGCTGATTTCTTTTTTAAAAAATTAATTAATAAAAATATTTTATTTATTGGGACGCCTGGGTGACTCAGTTGGCTAAGCGGCTGCCTTCAGCTCAGGTCATGATCCCACAGTCCTGAGATTGAGACCCGCATCAGGCTCCTTGCTCAGCTAGGAGTCTGCTTCTCCCTCTCCCTCTGCCTGCTGCTCCCCCGCTTGTGCTCGCTCTCTCTGTCAAATAAATCAATAAAATCTTTAAAAAAATAATTTAAGAAAAAAATTTTGTTTATTTATTTGAGATAAGGAGAGAGAGCGCACAACCAGGGGCAGAGGGAGAGGCAGATTCCAAGCTGAGTAGGGAGCCCAGTGCAGGGCTCCATCCCAGGACCCCAGGATTAAGACCTGAGCAAAAGGCAGTTGCTTAACTGCCTGAGCCACCCAGTGTCCCCCAAGGTTTATTTATCTTGGAGAGTATGAGCATGTGGGGGGTGGGGGCAGGAGAAGAGGGAGAGCGAGTCTCAAGCAGATCCCTCACTGAGCACGGAGCCTGATATGGGGCTTTGTCTCAGGACCCCGAGATCATGACTTGAGCGGAAACCAAGAGCCTGTTGCTTAACCAACCAAGCAACCTAGGTGCTCCTAATTTGCTAATCTCTTAAACCACGTCTTGGAGACTTAGAGGTGACTCTTTAGTTTGGGAGTTGCAGTTTTGAAGTTTGTACCATGTTTGAAACAATCCTCTGAGCTATTTATAGATGTGGAATTTTCTTGGGTTTTTTGTTTGTTTTTCTGGTTTTTGTTTTTGTTTTTTAAGATATTATTTGTTTGACAGAGAGAGCAAGATCACAAGCAGGCAGAGAGAGAGGAGGAAGCAGGGACCCTGCCAAGCAGAGAGCCTGATGTGGGGCTCGACCCCAGGACCATGACCTGAGCCGAAGGCAGAGGCTCAACCCACTGAGCCACACAGGCGGCCCTGATTTTCTGTTTTTAAGCAGAAACCTTAATAATCTTTAGAAGGATACTTAATTTATAGATGCGTTTAACAAGAACTAACACACTGCTTCTTAGGATTTTGGAGTTGTGGTCCGTTGGGAGGCAGCAATGCGAGTTGTGGAGTGTGTCAGCTCAGCTCAGCTCCTCTTGTGCTCTTCCACGGGAATGAATCATCCAGACGGTGGTCCTCCCGTGCCTGTGTCCCCAGCCACACAGAGAGGACCCCAGAAACTGTAAACAGGTCCATTGGCTTTTATCTGGAGTGGACTCTCCATGCAGAACTCAGTCCTGCCTTTGCTTCATTTGACAGGTTGACCTATGGTGCTTGGTACCTCTCATAAAATCAAGTCTTAATGCTTTGGTTGAGTGCGTTTCTCATTGCTTTGCCCAGCAGGCCAAGGACATGTGAAAATCTGTTTTTCCCATCCTATATATCCTTTCTGGGATTGTTGGGCTATTACTTTTGTTTTCTAATTCTTTTTTTTTTTTTTTTGAGGTTTTATTTATTTATTTCACAGACAGAGACATCACAAGTAGACAGAGAGGCAGGCAGAGAGAGAGGGAGAAGCAGCCTCCCCGCTGAACAGAGAGCCTGATGCGGGGCTTGATCTCAGGATCCTGAGATCATGACCTGAGCTGAAGGCAGAGGTTTAACCCACTGAGCTGCCCAGGCGCCCCTGTTTTCTAATATGTTGATTGAACTCAGCTACTGTTGATAATTTCAGATGTGGTCAGTTGGCGTTGAAAGACCTTTGTTCATTTTAAACACATCTGATTCACTAGCTCATATGTCTCTGTGTATATGTGAAGTATCTTTGAATATTTTTGCATTTCTTTGAGCTGAACTTAAAAAGTTCTTTCTTTTGGCACCTGGGTGGCTCTTGTCGGCTAAGCGTCTGTCTTGGCTCAGGTCATGATCCCTGGGATCCAACCTGTCATCGGGCTCCCTGATCAATGGGGAGCCTACATCTCCCTCTGCCCGTCTTCCCTGCCCATGCTCTTGCTCTTTCTCTCAAATAAACAAATAAAATCCTTTTTTTTTTTTTAAGTGCTTTTTTTCAAAGGTGAGAACCTTTGGGAAAAGGTAGAAAATTTTAAAAACTCTCTAAAACATTTTTTAAAAACTTTTTATGTTATTTAGTAGTAAGTTGTTTTTATTTATCCGAAGTGGTAGCTCTTGTGTTCAGCCACTTCGTGAAAAAGGTATAGATCAGCCTCCCTCTCCTCACGCATCAACGAGAGGTGGGGCGCAAAGCAGGGAGTGAGGGAGCGGTTATAGAAACCGTTCTCAGGATTAACCTCGCTCACAGGTGAAAACTTTCGGTCTCCATCTGTTATCTTAGCTTTTGTCAGAAGGAGAATTTGTATTGTTGATCTGGTTCAGCCGGCATTTGTGTGCTTGCTATGTGCGTGGCAGGAGGAGAGCCAGAGTCCCAAGCTGTGGGACAAGGAGAGGGCGACAAGCTGGCAGATAATGCTGACCGAGGCCCGTGCCGCAGGGAGGGGTTGGGGGAACGTGGGATTTGCACTAGACTTTCAAGGTCAGTGGTATGTCAAGCTAGTATTACTCAGGCAGAAGAACCAGCTGGAGCGAAGGAAAGGCTGCAGAAGGTGCATGCGGGGTGGGGTGGGGCCTGGAGAACACAGAGCATGGCTAAGAACAGGAGAGGTAAAGGGCACGTTCTTTATGAGACCTGGGCTTACATCGCAGCGTGTCTTCTTCACCATAAGCTGCGTAACCTGTGAGAGTTGAGCTTTCTGAGCCTCATTTTCCTCATCTGCACAGTGGCTAATGACTACGTCACGGACTTGTTAAAATTAAACAAGACTGTAGGAAATGCTTACTCTTGATTTTGGCTCAGGTCATGATTCCCAGGGTTGTGAGTTTGAGCCCCGTCTCAGGCTCTGAGCTGGGCGTGGAACCTGCTTAAGGTTCTCTCTCCCTCTCTCCCTCCCCCCTGCTTGCATGTGTGCGCGCTCTGCTCTCTCTTCTCTCTCTCTCAAAAAAAGAGAAAAAACTGTACTATATTGCCTGGCATGTAGTGTAAGCCCTCAATAAAAGTAACTGCAATTGTCAAATTTCTTTGCTATTTAAATGATATTCCTTTTTAAAGTTAATATGCTCATTAAACCACTTCCTAGAAGGTGACTGTCCCCCACAATCCCACCCCAGGGACAGCCACTGTCAAGAGTTTGGTGGCTGTCTCCTTACGTTAGTCTCTGGGCACCTTTTCATCTTGTACACGCATCCCTCAGAGTTACTGTGGGTTTGCTTCCAGACCACCGTGGTAACGTGAGTCACACACTTTGGTTTCTCAGTGCATATGAAGGTTACATTCATGCTGTGCTGTAGTCTGTTAAGTGTACAGTAGCATGATGTCGAAAAAAATAAACAAGGTGCACACCTTTATTTAAAAAATACTTGCTGCCAGGGGTGCCTGGGTGGCTCAGTTGGTAAGCGTCTGCCTTTGGCTCAGATCATGATCCCAGGGTCCTGGGATCGAGCCCCACATCAGTCTCCCTGCTCGGCAAGAAGCCTGCTTCTCCCTCTCCCATTCCCCCTGCTTGTGTTCCCGCTCTTGCTGTGTCTTCTATTAAAAAAAATAAAATCTCCAAAAAAATCAAAAAACAAAAAACTTGCTGCTAAAAAACGCAATAAGCAGCGCCGGAGCTCAGCCAGTCATCATCTTTTGGCTGGTGGAGGGTCTTGCCTCCCGGTGTGTAGCTTCTGACGGGCGGTGGTTGCTGAAGGTGGGGTGGCTGTGGCGGTTCCTTAAAATGAGGCAGTCACGAAGGCTGCCACACAGATGGACCCTGCTTTCCCACGTGGTTTCTTTGTGGCGTGGGATGCTGTTCGATAGCATTATACTCCCTGTAGAACTTTCTCGGAACCGCAGTCCGTCCTCTCAGGCTCTGCCACTGCTTGGGCAGCTACATGTGCGTCTTGTTCTCAGTCCTTTGTCGTCCTCTCAGCCGTCTTCAGGGCAGCTTCGCTGGGACCTTCCGTCTCAGCAAACGACGTTTTCTGCTCCTCCTTCGTTTGACGGTGACACGGCTGCAGTTCGGTCCTGTCCTCAGGCCCCACTTCTGACTGCAGTTCTCTTGCTGTGTCCACCACATCTGCATGATTTCTCCGCTCAGTCCTGAACCAGTCAGAGCTCTCTGTGATCATGGGTTGGAATCAGAGTCTTCCAAACTCCTGTTCATGTCGCTATTTTGACCTCTTCCCATGAATCATGACTGTGCTTAATGGCATCTAGAATAGTGAATTCTTTCTAGGTTTTCCATTTACTTTGCCTCGGTCCATCAGAGGGATCACTGTCTATGGCAGCTAGAGCCTTATGATACGCGTTTGTTAAACAGTAAGACTCGAAAGTTGAAATGACTCTCGCTCCCTGGGGTTCGGCATGGATGCTGTGCTGGCAGCATCGTGAGCAACATTCGTCTCGTAGTACCTCTGCGTCAGAGCTCTTGGGTGACCAGAGGTACGTGGTCAGTGAGCAGTGAGAGCTCCTTCTCTGAGCAGTAGTTCTCGACAGTGAGCTTCCGATATTCAGCAAACCACGTCATAAATAGATGTGTGACGTCCAGGCTTTCTTGTTCCATTTAGAAAGCCCAGGCAGAGTAGACCTAGCATAATTCTTAAGGGTTCTAGGATTTTCAGACTGGGGAATGAGACTGGGCTTTAGCCTGAAGGCACCAGCCGCATTAGCCCCTCACAAGAGAGTCGCCTGCTCTTTGAAACTTTGAAGCCACGCATTGACTTTTCCTCTCCAGCTGTGGCCGTCCTAGATGGCATCTTCTTCCAAAGGCAGGCGGTTTGGTCTACATTGAGAACCTGTTGTTTGCTGTGGCCACGCTCATTATTTCAGCCCCGCCATCTGGAGAACTTTCTGCAGCTTCCGCATGCCCACTCGCCTCACCTTGCTTGCACTCTGCTGTTGCGAAGACAGCTTCTTTCCCCTAAATCGCACAACCCACCTGTGCTGGCTTCAGACTTCTGTGGCCCCCTCCCCTCTCTCAGCCTGCCCAGAATGGAGAGTTTTGCTCTAGATTAGGCTTTGGCTTAAGGGAATGTTGTGGCTGGTTTGATCTTCTACACAGACTACTAAAACTTCTCCCCTGTCAGCAGGAAGGCTCTTTCACTTTCTCATTCGTGTGTTCACCGGAGTAGCACTTCTAATTTCCTTCAAGAACGTTTCCTTTGCACGCACAACTTGGCTGTTCAGCGCAAGAGGCCTAGCTTTCAGCCTGTCTTGGCTTTTGACATCCCTTCCTCACTAAGCCTAATCATTTCTAGCTTTTGGGTTAAAGTGAGAGATGTGCGACTCTTCCTTTCACTTGAACACCGAAGGCCATTGTAGGGTTATTAATTGGCCTAATTTCAATACGGTTATGTTTCAGGGAGTAGGAAGGCCTGAGGGGAGGAGGGGGAGGGCGAGAGAAGGAAGGAGGAATACACAGAAGACGCACATTTAGTGATTAAGTTGTAGTTTGCCACCGTATATGGCCATGGCTTGTGGCTCGCCAGAACAATTACAGTGGTAACATCAAAGGTCAGTGGTCACAGATCCCCGTAACACATATAATAATGATGAAAAAAAATTGGAAATACTGTGAGAATTGCTGAAACGTGACACAGTCCTGAAGTGTCAAATGCTGCTGAAAAAATGGCCAGGTTGACACCAGCTCACCATAAACCTTCAGTCTGTATAAAAAAGAAAAAATTGAAATTCAGTGTCTGGAAGTGTAACGAAATGAGGTGTACCTGTGTTTGCTTTGATAGCCACTGTTCCAGCTTTAGGGTGTTGGGGGTTTGGGCGGCAGGGAAAGGAAGGGCCGCATGGCATGTCTGAGAGGGCAGGACCGGGCTGTGTGTGTGGTTTGCTGGTAATTAGGAGCCAGTGAAGGTTTTAGAGGCCAAAGTGTCGGACCTATTTCAGTAGCAGTGCTGAGACGGAAGTTGGAGGGAAGTCTTGTAGTGTGGGGAAGCAAGTATTTGTTTGGCTGTTAGAGTGCCTTGTCTGTGTCAGACACCTTTGCTACACGCCTTCAACATGTGTGTCCTAGTTTCAGAAATGAGCTCCCACGAGGGAGGGAAGTAAGGATGCAGCGACCAGGCGCCAGAGAGGGTGTGTGGACGAGAAAGGCCGGAGCTCTGCAGGGAGGGCAAGGTCGTGGAGCGGAGTGTGGCTCGAAGGCTTCCGTGAAGAGGCCAGACCCAAGCCAGGCTTAGGAGAGTGACTCAGATTTAGGGAACACTTTTAGGAGGAGCAGAGCACGAGTCAAGAGGTAGGAGTGCAGGTACTGAGTGTGCGGTCTGGCCGGAGTGGCGGGCGTGGGCCGGCCAGTGGCGAGCAGTGTGGCTCGAGAGGAGAATGGCAGCGACCCGCTCTGCCTCGCGGCCCTGATGTCCCTGTCCCGCAGTTGTCTTCCTCCTCTGCCGCAGTCTTAGTCATCCCTGTACTCCCAGGCCTGGTGAGGAGCCCGGCACAGAGTAGACACTAAAGAGACTCGAACAACTGGATATTTGCGCTTTGCGGAAATTACACACTGGATAGCCTGCTGTCCCCTCACACTCGCGGTCTAGAATAAAGTCCTGATCTTTGTCTCCACTCTCCCTTCCACTGTGCTCCCTGCCAGCCGGCCTTCAAGGGGTCACCTTCCCCGTGCTCCCACAGCACTGTGTGTTTCCTCCTTGTCCCGTAATTACTTCTGGACACCTGTTTGAGGTCACTCTGCGTGACCCTCCCCAGCCCACCCCCGTCCAGCATGTCCCACTCACTCAGCCCTGGGGGCCCCACATTGCCTCTCTCTCGCCCTCACTAGCTGCTTTTTTCCCTTAACTCTCCTTCTGTGGCTGCTTTCCCTCTTTCACAATTCGAAGTCACAGCTAGAGTGACTCAAAGATCGATCCTGTACAGAATCCCTGGACCCGCACGTGGCTTAAACCTTTCTTTGACCAAACCAGCCTGGTATACACGCCCTGCCCGCGCCAGTGCACACAGACACAACTGAAACAGGAGTCTCTCAGAACAGTTCCTCGTCTCACTCTGGCCCATGGACTCTGTTATTTTTTAAGTGCTGTTCATGACCCACTAAATTGATTTCACAACCTTTGGTTTGAAAAACCGCTCTGGATGATCTCATGCACTCCTTTGACTTTAAATGCGATCTTCACGCTGAGGACATTATCTCCGTCCCTACCTGTCCCTGAGGTCCAGACGTGCCAGCTGTCTACCTGACGTCCCCACTTGGATGTCCACCAGGAACCTCACAAGGAACCTGGCCAGCAGAGCACCCTTGATTCCCGCCACCCTGGATTCCCTCGATTCACCCCGTCGCGTCCCACTCTAGCTGCGGCGCGGGGTTCACAGTGGCTCTGTCGAGGACGGTGCTGGAATAGAGGCTCCGGGGCCCGCTGCCGGGGCTCAGACCCAGGCGGCCGTCGGACAAGCTGGGAGGCCTTGGGCGGTTCCAGAAGCGCTGTCTGCCTCCTGGTCTTCATTTTAATACAGTGGCCTTGCTGGCTGTCCCCTCCCGGTGGGACTAAAGTTCTACATGCGGAGGCCGTGGGGCGCTCAGGGGTGTCGGCTGCTGCTGTCTGTGGCCATTGTCGTGTTCCTCCCGCTCACTTCTGGTCCATTCGCAGTTTCCTGCGTCAGAACCTGCCCTTTCTTTGGCCACATATCAGCATCTCCATCAGCGCCGCATGCATCTGGGCGGCCGGCGTCCCTCCTCCAGACGACTCGAGTAGCCTCTTAACCAGCTCCCTGCGCCTGCCCTTGCCCCTCCCAGAGCCTGTTTTCCACAGAGCAGAGTGGCCATTCGAGAATTGAAACCAGAGTATGTCCTAATAAAATCCCACATTCTTGCACGGCTTGCGGGGCCCTTTGTCAGTACTTTCCAGATTGTGGCGGGCACGCTCCTTGCTGCGCAGCTCGTTACGTGCAGATTCCAACCGGCTCGGCCCTCAGGACCTGAGCCTCTGCCTCTCCAGCGAACACCCCCTCCACAGTGGGCCCCATGTAGCAAGGCCTGTGCTCGGGCCTCTTTCTCTGGCTGCCTCTCCCTCTGAGCTTTGGCTTTTTTTTTTTTTTTTTTTTAAGATTTTACTTATTTATTTGACAGAGATCACAAGTAGGCAGAGAGGCAGGCAGAGAGAGGAGAAAGTAGGCTCCCTGCTGAGCAGAGAGCCTGATGCAGGGCTCAATCCCAAGACCCTGAGATCATGACCTGAGCTGAAGACAGAGGCTCTAACCCACTGAGCCACCCAGGCGCCCCTGCCCTTGTTGTTTTGAAATTTATCAGTAACGAAAGAAAAGGTGGAGCTTGCTTCCGGTTCAGGAGAACTCTTGGCAGAATAATGCAATGAATTGTTTGCCTTACAAAGGACAAACTCCTGGGCTGTTTCTTTTCTACAGTTGAGGAAACTGAGGCTTTAAGAAGTGAGTATTTTGCTCAAGCTCTCACTAGCTGTGAGCTATAAAACGTGGTTCAGAATCTGACCTGTCTCGGTTCAGAGTCCGTGCTGCCAGGAGAAGGCAGCTTCTGGTGAGTGGACATGTGAGCTCATCTTCACAGGAGTCTGGGTAGGCAGGTAGTGGAAGTGGGCAGGGAACCAGCATTCCACACATGGGTCACCGCTTGGGCAAGGACCTGGGGGGTCTGAAGCACACATGGGGAAATGGAGAGAAATCCAGTGGCCCTGGAAGTAGTGTGCAAAGGGAGGTCACGGGAGGTGAAGCTGGAAATTCTGTTGGTGTCAGAAACACTGAAGGATCTTTAGGGATCATGAGCTCTGTGGTACATTTTCAAACTGGTCAGGTGGGAACCAGAATTTTATTTGCAAAATATGTCAAACATAGAAAAGCATCCAGACTAATCATGGTGCTTGTGTACTCATCACCCAGCCCTCCCTCCACTTAGACCCATGCTCCCAAACACCAGGCCTTTTTCGCGTCAGTTGTTTCTAAAATTTATCAATATTGGGCACCTGGGTGTTTCAGTGGCTTAAGTGTCTGTCTGCCTTCAGCTCAGGTCATGATCCCAGAGCCCTGGGATCAAGTCCCACATCTGGTTCCCTGCTCAGCAGGGAGCCTGCTTCTCCCTCTGCCTGCTGCTCCCTCTGCTTGTGCGCACTCTCTCTCTGTCTAATAAATAAATAAAATCTTTAGAAAAAAATACCTAAAATTTATCGATATTCACACACACAATTGTAGGAGCTAATTTGGAAAAATTCCATTGTTAATTTATCTAATACAATAAAAGAAAAAAGAGCTCGGTTCTACAAAATCTCAAGTTACCCCCTCAGGCTTCTTGGACATTTCTCCTTTAGACCGGAAGCATGTCCCAGCTTTCTGGCACACTCAAGCAGTGTAGGTGTACACCTCGTACTTGGCCTGCCCCTTGGAATATCAGCCATTTTCCCAAGAAGCCTTAGTTCCATTTAGTGAAGAATGACATTTAGAAACCCAAAACTGAATGTCAGCTGGGTTCCTTAGGATTATTAGTGTTTTCTTCCAAAAACAACCATGCCTCGTGTGTGTGTATGTGTGTGTGTGTGTGTGTGAGAGAGAGAGAGAGAGAGAGAGCTTTTACATTCACCTGGGGCTTGTTTTTTATGAATATTGTGAAATGAGGTCTAACAATTCCTTTTCTCCCAAAAAGGTAGCATGTTGTCCCAATAGCCTTGAATTTATTTTAATTACAATTTAGAAAAAGTTATGATACACAGTAGAGCACATATCTCCTGACTTAGCAGTTTTCCACGTTTTCTTGACTACCTTTGCACATTTTCCTTTTCCAAGCTGTAGAATTTATCAAAACCTGTGGGGGCACTGCTGTGCAGAGGCAGGGGGCGGTCCCATTCCTGAGGAGGTGCCGGTGCAGGGGCGTGAAGGGTGAGGCTGCAGAGTTTGGGAGATTACATTTCTTACATTGCAGAAGCGTAAATTGATTAAGCAGGTACGTAAGTGTATCTTGAGGACAATGGGAGCCAAGTTTCCATCTGAGAAGGGAGTTACACACAGGGAAAGGTGGAAGGTTAGGAAGAACTCTGAGGGTGTTGGATTGGAATTGGAGGCATCAAAATGAACTCCTGGTTCTTCACCCTCTCACCGTGTCAACAGAACGTGTCACCTAGGTGTAGGTGTAGGTGTTGATGTACATAATATTTTCTAGCTGGAAGCAATGACATCCCAGTAGCGATGTGTTTATTCACCACAATACTAGCCCCCAGTTCTTTGTTTCTAAATATTCTCCTCCTCCCAAAGGAATCTGGCGTCCTTGGAGAAATGGCTAGTTTGCAGGGCTTGGGCAGGGAAAACACAAGATGAGCCCAAGACGTCTTGTGCCAGGAAGTAAGGGAACGTTCAATGGAATGAGTCAAAAGGGAACAGAGGCCCGTCTGAGGAGGTTTTCACTGGTCAAATCTGGGACAGTTGGAGCATCAAACAATGAACGAATAAATGGTTGAGGAGGGAAATGCCCGCTCATGATGAATAGAGAATCACCGTCTGGCACCCATCGGAGAGGTGGGTTGATTCACGTAGGAGTCATCAAGGGTGGTGGTTTGACAAAGAACAAAATACTGGCAAAATCTCAGGATTTCTTTCACTATACACTTACGGGTTACAAAGAGTACAGTAGTGGCTTTGCAGTGGAGAAACCTGGCAGAGATGGGTTTTGACCAGGTGGCAGTGGTTGGCTCGCCTTGTGTGTCTCCTGCTGTGGTCGATAGCCAGAGCAGCACCGCCTCTCTGGTCTTGTCGCAGGGAGCGTGAGTCTGGACATGCAGGGTGAGGGCCATCCTGTGCCATGGCAGGGGCGTGGAAGTCCGGAAAACACTGAGAAACCATTCCAGGTCAACAGGACACCATGAGACATGACAACTTGTGTTCCTGGAGGGGGATCTTGGATCAGAAAGAAAAAAGAAATATTGTTTGGACAGTTTACCAGATTAGATTTGTGGTGTTGATTCCCTGATATGGAGAGTTAGGTGCTGATTACATGCAGGAGTGTCCTCGTTTTTGAAAATACGCATACTGGAATATTTAGGGTTGACAGGGCTTTATATCTTCAGCCTACTCTCAGAAAGGTCAGGAAAAAACTGATGGGTGTGGGTGGGTAGGTGTGTGTCGGGGGTGGATATATTATAGGTAATGAGCATGCGTCGTTACTAGAGCCAATGACACAAAACACGAGTCGGGGAATCTTACTGAAGGGAGTGTGTGAGCGTGGTACTGTTCTTGTACTTTTCTGTACACTTGAAATTATTTCCAAATTGTTTTTTAATATATTACTGAGATTTTGACTGGAACTCTTAGTTCTATGAACTAATCCGGAGACTTGATCTCTGTAAAATGGGTCTCTTTTTGTCTAAATACATTGTGTATTTTGGTTTGTCTATTTCATTGTGTTTCCAGCTCTCCTTATTTTGGGTCTTTCAGTAAAGTTTGTAATTTTCATCACCTAGCTTTTGCCCATTTCTCCTTTGGATTAGCCCACTGGTATCTTTTTAATTTTGTTGCTGTTATAAAATGAGACACTTTTGCCTCTGAGTAGCAACACTGATTGCTTTTTGTGTGACCCTCTTGTCCGGGAAGGTTTAGAAATTATGTACTCAAACAGTCTTTAAATGGGGGGAAAATTCAGTAACATCTTCAAAAGCGCTCAAGCTGGGCAGTTAGGAGGAATCCACCGGGAACCCCAGCTAGCCCCTCACCCTGCTCCTGTCCCCTTTCCAAGAACTCTTGGCCATCCTGGCCACAGATGTGATCATCGGAATTGATCTTGGGATGCCCCTGTGAAGATGACGGTAGTCATCAGGTGGGGATGAAACGCAGCCTCTCTTGGCCTCGCCAGGAGCAAATTGATGGCATTTCTGTACAGTTACAGAAGCGTACAGTTGGTAGGATGCTACAACCTCGTGGCTGTTTGAGATTGTGTCTAAAAATAGGCCTGCCCACTGTGGAGTGGAATTCAGCTGTTTTTAGGCCTGATTCTGAAAAATAGCTCCAAGCTGGTTATTTTTGCGTGCACACTTGCTTGGGCACCACAGCTCTGCGGTGCGCCCGCGATGTTGGTGCCAGGCTTCCTGGAGCAGAGATGCTGCCTGGCAGGTGCCTCTGCCTCCAACCTGCTCTGGACTTGTGGCTCTCCTGTGCCTTCCTTTCCTCCCCGTGGCCAGGGTAGGGCTTTGCTGTCAGTAGGAACAGATAGAACAAAGGTATTTTTGAAATAGGGTGAGGGGTAAATTTTTTAAATGAGGTTAATTAAATTTTAAAGTGATTATTTTCTACACAGACATTAATGTAAATAGAAATGGAAGGGAAGAAAATGCATACCACAGTTCTGCCACCCTGAATAGTCACAAGGTTTTAATTTTCATACTGTTCTCTTTGGCTGTGGACCAGACGAATGTCTGATTTCGAGAGCGCTGTGACCATAATACAGGTGCGCGCCTACAGGCATCCTTGTTTTACTGAGTCCCCTTTACTGCCCTCCGCAGATTCTCGGCAGATACCGTGGTGGTTTTGTTTTTTTGTTTTGTTTTTTTACAAATGGAAGGTTCGTGGCAACCCTGCACCAAGCCAGTTAATCAGTGCTATTTTTCCAACAGTGTTTGCTTTAGGATCTGTCTCTGTGTCACATTTTGGTAATTTCCTGCAATATTTTTTACATTTTCAGTATTATTATTATGTTTGTTATGGTGGCTGTGATCAAGATTATGACTTGCTGAAAGTTCAGAGGATGGTTAGCATTTTTTTTTAAAAGATTTTATTTATTTATTTGACAGAGAGATCACGTAGGCAGAGAGAGAGAGAGAGGAAGTAGGCTCCCTGCCAAGCAGAGCTCCCAACTCGGGACTTGATTCCAGGACCCTGAGATCGTGACCTGAACTGAAGGCAGAGGCCTAACCCACTGAGCCACCTAGTCACCCCTGGTTAGCATTTTGTAGGAGTATTTTTTATTAAGGTACATACATTATTTTATTTTTATTTTTTAAAGATTTATTTATTTGAGAGCGGGCAGGAGTCCTGGGGTAGGGGCAGAGGGAGAGGGAAAACAAGAGAAGCACACTCCACACTGAGCACAGATCCCGACACAGGGCTCGATCTCACAACCCCGAGATCATGACCTGAGCGGAAACCAAGAGTCGGACGCCTAACCGACTGCGCTGCCCAGGTGCCCCTAGACATTGTTTCTTCAGACACAGTGCTGTTGCGCACTTCAGACTACAGTAGAGTATGGCCATCACTTTCACCCGCGCTGGGTAAAACATTCACTGGACTTGCTTTATTGGAACCCAAACCGCAGCATCTCCGAGGTGTGCCTGTGCTCGCTGCTCTTCCGCCCTGGACTGGAGATGGTGCGCGCGTCCGCACTGTTGTTTCTAACCAGTGTGTGCTGTTCTGTTAAGTGGACTTACTGTACTTTAAAAAATTTTAAATTTAAATTCAAAAGAAATTTAAAAAATTTTTAAATTCATTTAAAAAAATAAAAGTCAGTAATTTTCAAATGATAAAGAATTTGGTTCTTGCCAGAATTTAGGTTGTCCAAAGGAGTGTGGCCCGCGGTGGGCCGTCTCAGCCGGCCTCTGTGGCTGCAGGGTCGGAGCCCTAAGAGCGGGGTTTTTCTCTTCACTCTCTCGCTGCCTCTTTTCTTTTTATAGAGATCACTGGAGTCAGTAGGTTGGTACTTCGGTTTTTGCTTGTTTGGTTTGAGATTTCCCTAGGATAAGAATCTAGTAAACAGAATTACTTGGGTCAAAAATACCAATATTTCTATTAACCAGATTGCTTTTTTAAAAAGTTGTCGTAACGTACACTGCTTTTGTGACTGTACCAGCTTCATCCTAATCTCACCAGATGGGGTATCATCTCTTAATTTTGGGGGGAAAATTGATAAATTTTTGCCTCTAGTTTTTGCTGGCATTAATTTGGTCACTGTCTAAGGTAAATATTTTTTATCTTACATCCTTATTATAATACAGGTTTGGACCCTCAGAGAGCAAACTTTTTTGATCTGTAGCACTCTGGTGGGTTTCCTTTCCTCTGCATAGCTGCCTTGCACATTCTGCCTGAGTCGGTTCCGTAAGCTGCTCTCTAGGCTTCTCAGCCATGGAGCCGGTCAGCAAGTACTGCTGGCGCCTCCTCTTATTCTGAAGGCCTGATTGTACTGAGATCTGTCAGCCACTGAGAAAAATCCAGACTCTGCAACTCTGCAAAAAGGATATAGAATTTGAAATATCAAGTCACCGGGCAAGTCTTTGTGCCGGATTGATCTCCTTAGGAAGATCCCACGTTTGCACCTAACCTAAAACAGCATGGATAGATCCAAACTGTGAACTCCGAGCAAATTTCAAGATTTCTTTTTTTAAAATGCTACCCAGTTTGTGAGCATCTTGCTGCTGGAACAAGGCAGGCGTCTGCCAGAATACAGACGGGGTTTTAGGGGTGAGCATTCCATATCTCACCTCTCCATTTATGATGAATGTGTCGCTTGTTCTCATCTCTGAGCCTCAGTTTACAGGAAGGACCAGTAATGCTTCTCAGCACATGGCGAGGGTGAACTGTATTAACGTGTGTGCAGGGGCGCCTGGGTGGCTCAGTGGGTTAAGTAAGCCTCTGCCTTCGGCTCAGGTCATGATCTCGGGGTCCTGGGATCAGGCCCCCGCATCAGGCTATCTGCTCAGCAGGGAGCCTGCGTCTCCTTCTCTCTCTGCCTACTCGTGATCTCAATCTCTGTCAAATAAATAAATAAAATTTTTTTTAAAAAGTAGATGAGAATCAGTTTTACTAAAAGCAAAACAAAACATGTGTGTGCAGGGCCTGACCCAGTACGGGGCCTGTGTCAGGTCTGCAGTGAACAGGACGGAGCTGTGCAGTGTAGTAAATCTGGCACAAGTGTTTGTCAGGTTTTTTAAAAACCCGATTTGGGTGCTCCTTGCTGGATTTGTGCTGCAGTGAAAGAAAGAACGTGGGCTTCAGAACTGAGTTGTAGCCTGTCCGTTCCAGTTTATTCCAGAAGAGTGACTTCCGGCAAATTCTGTCATTTATCTGTTTTTGTTTCCTCATCTGTGAGAAGTTGAAGTATACATAAAGCCACACAGCAGGTGACACGTAGGATCAATGGTAGCTGTTAACCACATTAGTAGCACGTACCTTAGGCCGTGATTAAAGGCAAATATACTTTACTATGTTTGTTATCACTGAGCAGAGAAAAGCCAGAGAATTCTGTTTTTAAGGGAGAGTTGTAGAGAAGATCACGTTTCCAGAGCTCTTAAGGTTCTGAGAGCCATGTGACTGACAAAGGGGGAAGGAATTTTTGGACCTGGGGATGCCTCAGAGAAGGCTTTGTGGTGAGAAAGGCAGGCGGCCTGGAGGGTACTGAGCAGTCGGAGAGGAGCAGAAGTTGGGTTGGGAAGATGCCAGAGCGCTTCAGGGCATGTGGGGAGGGGGACACTGTCAAGACTTGGGTGAAGAAAAGCCATCCCAGGTGACTGGTGCCGGGAAAGAGAACTTGGGGAGCTGTGACTCCCCAGAAAGATGAACGCTGTGGTGACAAGGGCCAGGGCGGTGAAGCGCCAATGCAGGATGTGGCGAAGCGGCAGGATTAGGTGACATCTTAAAGGGTCACAGGAGGAGATGAATTTGGGAGTATTCTAAAGCTTCTTGCTTGGGACAGCTGAGAGCTGATTGTGGTTTTCCTGGAGGATGGGAAGTTAGGTCAGTTGAGGAAAGAACATTTTTGTCACTGAAAATGAGTTGGTGACAGCCTAAGAATAAATACATTTTGTCATCTTTATAGAAATTATTCTAGCCACAAGTGACTGTTCTGTCCCCCCACTACTACCTAAGGAGGGCCGGAGGCCTTGTCTTCTGGCTCTGCACGGGCCCTAGAACCACAGCCACGTAGTTGGTAAGTGCTGTGGACCCCCCCCCCCACCTCCCACCCCATCCCTGGAGGCCAGAGCCCAGCACCTGCTTGCCTCTCTGTTTCTGGTATCCCATCCGGTTCTGAACCCTGGGCATTTCTTACTTGCAGCTTGGCTGTACGTTTTTTTCTGACATTTCTAGGTGTTTTGTTTTTTAGTTCCTCTGGTATGCCATATTGCATGAAGTAGAAGTCTCTCACTCTCCAAGTGATAATATCCTACTCTGAAATCCCAGTACTAAGAGAAGAACTATATTAGTCAGGGTCCTATAGGAAGCAGATGGCACACTCAAACAGGGTAATTTGAGGAGCATTTAATTGTATCATTGAGGAGAAAGGAGGCTTTCTGTTCCAGATATGAAGAGTTTTGATAGAGGAATTAAGGGTTTATCCCACTGTCAGAAGAACAGGGGGTTGAGAAGGTCAGGGAAGCTGTGCCCGACCAGCTCAGGCTTTGGGACCACAGTGAGTGGTTCTCAGGAGCTTGTGGAGAAGCCGCCAAGCATCTGCGTCTGCTGGTGCAGCTCCCTCTGGGGCTACCAGTCTCTCCTTTTTCTTCTGTTTTTCAAATCTCTCTTGTGCTCTCTGCATCTGTGCTGGAAAGAAGTTTATGGGAAGTAGCTCCCAGCTTCTGATATGCAGAGGAGGGCTTAGAAGGAGAGTCCTCACGGACCGCGTGGTTCAGAATTTCAGAATTGCCAGAATTGCGACTTTTCACAAAGGGGTGAGCAGGGGTGGGGGCCCCAGCGGGGAAGACAGGGCCTCCTGGGTCAGCGGCAGCAGTGTTACTACCTCCAGCCTGAAAGGCAAGAGGAGGAAGCAGTTCCTAGGAACTGGGAGAAATTCCTGGTGAAAGTGGCTGTTAGGTTTGCCCAAAGGGGACGTGGCCATTGGTGACCATCCAATGACCATCTGAGCCAGGCCAGCCACAGCACCTGCAGGGTTGGAGCTCAGAGAGCACAGACCGCCCCCCACCCCCAGCTCTCTTCCTGCCTTTTCCCCCGCTCTTCCCACCCAGGCTGCCAGAAGCCAGGGGTACCGGAGCCTCTTAGGGTCCTTACTGTGGCCCCTCCGGGAACATAGAGCAGGGCGGAGATGGGTGAGGAGGGAGGCTGGAGGACAACCAGCTACCGCAGCGGCCGGAACTAGAAGCACAGAGCGAGTTTTTATCTTGGGAGGCGAAGCATTTTTTCCAAGGAGGGGAAGGAGAAGCAGCAGAAAAACAGTGGTTAAGCCTGAACTGAAAGAGGAGACAGGTGCTTACAAAGACCGTGGAGGGGAACCTGCGTTGAGGACAGTTTGTAGGACTTGCGGAGAAGAGTGGACTGGGGGGTGGCGTGGCGCTGGGCAGGGGAAGGAGGGAGGACAGCGGGGGCCGCCCTTGTCTTCCCGAAGGTGGCGCGGCCGTGGGCCCCGGGCTGGGCTGGACAGCAGGCTCCCGGCAGGTGCTGTGGTTGCCGCGAGGTCGGTGTGCGGACCCAGGCTGTGAACATAAAGGCAGTAAGTTCGGGACCTTGCTAGTCAACTCCACAGCCCTCTGAAACCATTCGGAAAGCTAGGAAAACAGAAGAAAATCGAAAAAGGGGAAGTCAGGGAAAGGGAGAGTTGGGGAGGGAGGTGCACTGGGAAAGCTCCCTTCAGAGCGCTGCGCAAATTCCTCACCGGCCACTGACTTCCTTTGGAGCTTCCTTTGGAGCGTCAAACTTTCTTCAGCCACGTCTGTATTCTTTCAAACAAGGAAATTCAGGCGCTTGTCATTATTAATCACGATGCTTCAAAACTAACTATGTTTGCTTTTTTTAAAATGATAGGCTAGTATACTGGAATGATCTCTATTAGTAGCTTATTTTATAATGCTAATACTAAAATTACAGATACTCTGGGCTGACATTTTCCATTACTGGTATACTTGGTTTTCCTGATTGCTTTATGTGGAACTTCTCAAACAGATGAACTTGGTTCACTTTCTTGCGACCGGATCCTTCCTATATACTAAGAATATTTAGCGTGACCTGTACCTTGCAGGAGGTACTTGGCTGGGAATTTCTTCTTTTTCGTCGGGTCCATAAACCAGAACTATAAGAGGGAGAAGGGCATCCGGCAGGACAGGGAACCTCCAGAGAAGGGCTGAGCACAGGCTTCTGAGAAATAGTACCCAAATGTCTGACCCTGTGCCGCTCGGGTTTCCCAGGGACCACAGTAGGACTGGCTGAGGGAAACTGCTCTTCAGCTCTTAGAAGCTCCTGCTAAGGAAAAATTTGGAGCAAGTGACGTTGTTTATACACAGATTTTCAGTAGCCTGATTTTATTTACAGAAGGCTTTAATTAAACAACATGTAAAATATTTAGTTGTGGAGAGGTTATCTCTTGAGAAAGCTTTTAGTTTCACTAAAACTTCCAGATTTAGTCTTTTTGTCCACCATAACCCATCTGAACTGCTTTCCAACATGCAGAGGAGGCCACCGGCCTCGAGAGCCAGAATAGAGGCACACCACAAACACGGGACACACCTGTGCAGACACAGTGTTTCTGGCAGTGCTGGGAATAGTGGGGAAGGTCCTGGTGAAGGGAGAGCAGAGAAGGGACACGCGGGAAGCATTGTTGATGGCCGCCCATTTTCACGGCCAACCTCTGACGGGCCCGGTGGCCGCTGGTGCTGACCGCATCCCGGATCCTCCGGGTAGTGTAGCATTAGGAACAGGACCCGAGGGGCCTGCTGCTCAGCAGCCTGCTGAGCTCCGTGCTTTGGTCTCATCATCTGTAAAGCGAGGACATCCACGCTGTGAGGGCCAGTGTCGGTGCGTGTGAAGGGCGGCTGCCGTACCAGGCGGGCTCTCCGTGAGCCGCCGTCTTTGCCCAGCAGAGTCACTGGAGCACGGAGAGCAATCAGGTCTGTCGCAGAGCCATTCTGAGGACATGAGAAGCGGTTTCCTTTAGCTCCTGAGATTATTTGTACTGGAATGTTGAAAGATGATTTGGGGTCATGCGATTATGTAATCAAACTTAATATCAAAGTAGTAGACTCTGGTCTAGCTATTTTAGACTGAAGGTATTTCAGGACGAAGTGGGGCAGCGCTCTGAGTTTGGAGTTAACGGACCGTCTTCGGCCATGACCCACGTTTACTCTCTAAAGCCTCTTTAGGTCTCTCCTGTAGATTCAAGTTGGGCTTTTTCCCTTGGAACTGGGCCTGGAGGATTTTTCAGGCAGGGTGTTAGCATCCTCCAGCTCTGCTTTTAGATCGATCATGTTCTATTTTCTCTTGCGCAGCTCTCATCTCCCCACCCCACCACCACCTCTGAGTAGGTACGTTCTAGCCTAGTTCTCGCAAACCCAGTTCTTATGCCGTTTGCGGGTTCCCCGAATGCCTGCTGCGCGCTCTTCGCCATTCTGGTGACATGAGGGTTACAGCAAGGCATGAAGTCTCCGGCCTTCAGGAAGCTGACATTCTAGTGGGGGTGGGGAGACGGATAGTACGCAAGTAGCCCATCTGTGTCTGTCTGTGTCTGTGGGGCCAAGTGCTGGGGAGGGAGATGGGGAGAGCCGTGTGGAGGGAGCTGTTGTGGATAGGATGGCCAAGGGAGGCCTTCCCAGTCCGTTGACATTTGCCCAGAGACCAGAGAAGGAAGGGGGCAAGCTGTGCTGCTGCTGGGAAGCACATCGCGGGCTAGAGCAGGAGTCCTCTAGAAACGTCTCTGGTGCTCCCGGGAGCAGGACGCGCAGCAGGACTACAGCAGAGCGTGGTAGGGCAGGAGGTTAGAGAGGTAATGGGCTGGAGACAGGGCTCCCGAAAGCAGCTTCACTTGAATGAGAGGGGGAGCCCCCAGTGGGGTTGGAGATAAGGGTCACTGACTTTCCTGCCAGCAAGTTTATGCTAGCTTAGTAAGTCATTGTAGTAAAACTCTGTCCTAACTCACCCTAACCCATAGGTATTTCACAGCTTTTTTTTTTTTTTGGTGGGGGTGGGGGAGGTAGAGGGAGAGGGGGAGAGAGACTCTTAAGCAGGCTCCGTACCCATCCTGGGGCCTGACATGGGTCTCGACCTCACAGCCCTGAGATGATGACCTGAGCCGAAGCTTAAGAGTCGAGCGCTTAACTGACTGAACCACAGAGGCACTTCTCGCCACTTCTTTTTAAAATAATTGATTTAAAGACTTTTATAGTAGTTTGGCCATGTTCTACTCAGCTGACTCTGAGAAGGAGATAGGCCCAGGCAAAAGGCAAAATAAATAAAATTATCTCTTGATTAGTTTTCTAAGAGGAGTGGTAATGCAAAGTGTCGACCCAATCAGATGCCTTTGGGAAGCGTCTAGGTCCTAGCTTGATGAATTTTTCCTTTCCTCCGTGTCTCATGCTATCCTCCAAAGCGACCGTTACAATTCCATCTTTCACAGTAGTAATAATAATAATAATAATAATAACTCTGCAAATACTAGATTGGCAGATAAAGGGCGTTAGAGGTGCCGGAACTTCTTGCACCCTCCAGAAAAATCTGGAAGAATGGTCACTGCTGCGTTAGCTTATGCTGCTTAGTCCTTTGTCCCTGGGAGTTAAGGATAGATAGTTGAAGGGAGGACTGCCTTGCGCACAGTTACGGGTCAGGAAAAAGAGATGAAGCCCTAGGTGTGTGCTGCAGCCGTGAGCAATCCAGGTGGTGAGAAGACTTGAGTGTCCTGGGGTCGCCGGTCCTCACGGGTAGTAGGTAATCACAGGAAATCTGCACTAACGTGCATTTGAACATGAGAGACTGATTTCTGTTCCCCGGGCGAGTTCTGTTTCTCAAAGTCAGGGAGGGCGGGGACAGCCAGTGGAGGCATTGCCTCGTCATTATTTGAGACCTTAGTCCCGCGATCAGGCTAATACAGGAAAGCCAATAGATGAAATGTTTTTTTTCAACCTCCCCAACATAATTAGAAGATTGACTTAAAAATTGTTGGGTTTTTTTAATTAACAGTAATAGCACAGCCCCATATTTTAGCCCAGTTGGATGTTGGGGGCTCATTTATTTAATAATGAGGTCTGGTGTTTTGTTTTTTTTCTGTACCAAATTTGCATTTACTCAGAATGTTTCTTTTCATCCTCCCATAGACGTCTGCCTCACCATTGAGGCCATTTCTCTGCTTATTGGCACTTTCAGAAATGGACAGGACAAGAAATGAAAGGAAGTTCAAACCGGTCCCCTTCATCTGGGCATCTGAATTATTGTACCCCCTCCATCACCCAGACTTGATTTCCTTTGTGCAGAGGAGATGCGTGTCTGATATTTCTCTCTCTCCTCTTCCATTTCCAGGAGGGCTGTTGGCCTGCTGCCGTGCTGCTGAACAGTATGCAGTCCTTCCGGGAGCAAAGCAGTTACCACGGAGACCAGCAGAGCTACCCGCAGGAGGTACACAGCTCATCCCGGATAGAAGAGTTCAGCCCGCGTCAGGCCCAGATGTTCCAGAATTTTGGGGGTGCAGGCGGCGGTGGCGGCGGCAGCAGCAGCAGCAGCGGTGGTGGGCGACGAGGATCGGCGGCTGCGGCAGCGATGGCTAGCGAAACCTCTGGCCACCAGGGCTACCAGGGCTTCAGGAAAGAGGCTGGAGACTTCTACTACATGGCAGGCAGCAAAGACCCTGTGACAACAGGAACCCCGCAGCCGCCTCAGCGAAGGCCTTCGGGGCCGGTGCAGAGCTATGGACCGCCCCAGGGGAGCAGCTTTGGCAATCAGTATGGGAGCGAGGGGCACGTGGGCCAGTTTCAAGCCCAGCACTCGGCCCTCGGTGGGGTGTCTCACTATCAGCAGGATTACACGGGGCCTTTCTCTCCAGGGAGTGCTCAGTACCAGCAGCAGGCCTCCAGCCAGCAGCAGCAGCAGCAGCAGGTGCAGCAGCTGAGACAGCAGCTCTACCAGTCCCACCAGCCTCTGCCACAGGCCACCGGCCAGCCGGCATCCGCAGCGTCCCATCTGCAGCCGATGCAGCGGCCCTCCGCGCTGCCGTCGTCCGCGTCCGGGTACCAGCTGCGGGTCGGTCAGTTCGGCCAGCACTACCAGTCCTCCGCCGCCTCCTCGTCCTCCTCCTTCCCTTCGCCGCAGCGTTTCAGCCAGTCCGGCCAGAGCTACGACGGCAGTTACAGCGTGAATGCGGGGTCCCAGTACGAGGGACACGGCGTGGGTTCTAACGCGCAGGCGTACGGCACGCAGTCCAACTACAGCTACCAGCCTCAGTCTGTGAAGGGCTTTGAGCCGGCCAAGATTCCCCAGGGGACACAGCAGGGGCAGGCGCCCGCGCAGCCCCCGCAGCCCCCGCCGCAGCATGTGATGCAGTACACGAACACTGCCACCAAGCTGCCCCTGCAGGCCCAGGTGGGGCAGTACAGCCAGCCCGAGGTTCCGGTGCGGTCGCCCATGCAGTTCCACCAGAACTTCAGCCCCATCTCCAACCCTTCCCCCGCGGCCTCTGTGGTGCAGTCTCCAAGCTGCAGCTCCACCCCGTCCCCCCTGATGCAGAGCGGGGAGAACCTCCAGTGTGGGCAAGGCAGTGTGCCCATGGGTTCCAGAAACCGAATTTTACAGCTAATGCCCCAGCTGAGCCCAACGCCCTCCATGATGCCCAGTCCTAATTCGCACGCCGCAGGCTTCAAAGGGTTTGGCCTAGAAGGAGTGCCGGAAAAGCGACTGACAGACCCCGGGCTGAGTAGTTTGAGCGCCCTGAGTACGCAGGTGGCCAATCTTCCTAATACCGTTCAGCACATGCTTCTTTCCGACGCCCTGACACCTCAGAAGAAGACCTCCAAGAGGCCCTCCTCCTCTTCGAAGAAAGCGGACAGCTGCACAAACTCCGAAGGCTCCTCCCAGCCTGAGGAACAGCTCAAGTCCCCCATGGCCGAGTCGCTGGACGGAGGCTGCTCGAGCAGCTCCGAGGACCAAGGCGAGCGGGTGAGGCAGCTCAGTGGCCAGAGCACCAGCTCCGACACCACCTACAAGGGCGGGACCTCCGAGAAAGCGGGCTCCTCCCCAGCCCAGGGCGCTCAGAGCGAGGCCCCCAGACTCAGTGCCAGTCCCGTGGCCAGAGAAGAGGCTGCCTCGCCTGGTGCTAAGGACACACCACTGTCGTCCGAGGGCAACCCCAAAGTCAACGAGAAGACCGTTGGCGTGATTGTCTCCCGGGAAGCCATGACAGGTCGGGTCGAAAAGCCTGGTGCACAAGATAAAGGCTCCCAGGAGGAGGATCCCACAGCCACGCAGAGGCCACCCAGCGCTGGAGGGCCAAAGGAGACCAGTCACCCGTCGGTCCCACAGCCAGAGCCCCCGGGGGGAGGGAGCAAAGGAAACAAGCATGTAGATAATAACTCCAACCACAATGGAGAGGGAAATGGCCAGGGCGGGCACTCGGCGGTGGGCCCCGGTTTTATAGGCAGGAGTGAGCCCAGCAAATCTCCTGGCAGCCTGCGCTATAGTTACAAAGACAGTTTCGGGTCAGCCGTGCCGAGAAACGTCAGTAGCTTTCCTCAGTACCCTACAGGACAAGATAAGGGGGACTTCTCTGGCCACGGGGAGCGCAAGGGGAGGAACGAGAAGTTCCCCAGCCTGCTGCAGGAAGTGCTTCAGGGCTACCATCACCACCCGGACAGGAGGTACTCCAGGAGTGCGCAAGAGCATCAGGGCATGGCGGGGGGCCTGGAAGCAGCCACGAGGCCTAATGTCTTAGTCAGTCAAACCAATGAGTTAGCTAGCAGGGGTCTCTTGAACAAGAGCATCGGGTCCCTATTAGAAAACCCGCACTGGGGCCCTTGGGAAAGGAAGTCAAGCGGCACGGCTCCCGAAATGAAACAGATCAATTTGGCTGACTATCCGATTCCCAGAAAGTTTGAAATAGAGCCGCAGTCATCGGCCCATGAGCCCGGGGGTTCCCTCTCTGAAAGAAGATCCGTGATCTGTGACATTTCTCCACTAAGACAGATTGTCAGGGACCCGGGGGCTCACTCACTGGGACACATGGGTACCGACGCCAGACTTGGGAGGAGTGATCGGCTCAATCCAAGTTTAAGTCAGTCGGTCATTCTTCCCGGTGGGTTGGTATCCATGGAAGCGAAGCTGAAATCCCAGAGCGGGCAGATAAAAGAGGAAGATTTTGAACAGTCCAAATCTCAAGCTAGCTTCAACAACAAGAAATCCGGAGACCACTGCCATCCTGCCAGCATCAAGCACGAGTCTTACCGAGGCAATGCCAGTCCTGGAGCAGCTCACGATTCCATCGCAGACTACGGCCCCCAAGACAGCAGACCCACGCCAATGCGGCGGGTTCCTGGCAGAGTCGGTGGCCGGGAGGGCATGAGGGGTCGGTCCCCTTCGCAGTATCATGATTTCTCAGAAAAACTGAAGATGTCTCCTGGGAGGAGCAGAGGCCCAGGGGGAGACCCGCATCACATGAACCCACACATGACCTTTTCGGAGCGGGCCAACCGCACTTCTTTACACGCGCCATTCTCTCCCAACTCAGAAAGCCTGGCCTCTGCTTACCACGCCAACACTCGGGCTCATGCTTACGGGGACCCCAGCGCAGGTTTGAATTCTCAGCTCCATTATAAGAGACAGATGTACCAACAGCAGCAAGACGAGTACAAAGACTGGAGCAGCAGCTCTGCTCAGGGAGTGATCGCCGCCGCGCAGCACAGGCAGGAGGGACCACGGAAGAGCCCGAGGCAGCAGCAGTTTCTCGACAGAGTGCGGAGCCCTCTGAAAAACGACAAAGATGGTATGATGTATGGCCCACCAATGGGGACTTACCATGACCCCAGCGGTCAGGAAGGGGGGCGCTGCCTCATGTCTGCCGATGGTCTGTCTAACAAAGGCATCGAGTTGAAGCATGGCTCCCAGAAGTTACAACAAGAATCTTGTTGGGATCTTTCCCGGCAGACTTCTCCAGCCAAAAGCAGCGGTCCTCCGGGGATGTCCAATCAGAAGAGGTACGGGCCACCCCACGAGGCCGACGGACACGGGCTGACCGACACGCCGCAGTCATCCAAACCCAGTAATGTTATGCTCAGGCTCCCGGGCCAAGAGGATCATTCTTCTCAAAACCCCTTAATCATGCGGAGGCGGGTGCGTTCCTTTATCTCTCCCATTCCCAGCAAGAGGCAGTCACAGGATGTGAAAAACAGTAACATGGAAGATAAAGGGCGTCTCCTTCACCCACCGAAAGAAGGCGCCGACCGAGCGTTCAATTCCTATGCGCATCTCTCTCACAGCCAGGATGTCAAATCCATCCCGAAGAGAGAATCCTCCAAGGATCTTCCAAGTCCAGATAGCAGAAACTGCCCTGCGGTTACCCTCACAAGTCCTGCTAAGACCAAAATTCTGCCCCCTCGGAAAGGCCGGGGCTTGAAATTGGAAGCTATAGTTCAGAAGATCACGTCCCCAAACATCAGGAGGAGTGCGTCCTCAAACAGCGCGGAGGCCGGGGGAGACACGGTCACTCTCGATGACATTCTGTCATTGAAGAGTGGCCCTCCCGAAGGTGGCAGTGTTGCTGGTCAGGATGCCGAGATGGAGAAGAGAAAAGGTGAGCTGGTGCCTGACCTGGTCTGTCCAACAAGCCAGGACCTGAACATCGAAAAGCCCCTGCCAAGGGCTTCAGAGGAGTGGCGTGGCGGTGGGGACGACAAAGTGAAGACCGAGACGCACCCGGAGACGGTCACTGCTGGAAAGGACCCCCCTGGCACCATGACATCTGTGACCTCACAGAAGCCTGGGGGTAACCAGGGGAGACCAGATGGTTCCCTTGGTGGGACTGCACCCTTAATCTTCTCGGACTCAAAGAATGTACCTCCAGCGGGCGTGTCGGCCCCTGAGGCAAACCCCAAGGCTGAGGAGAAAGAGAACGATACAGTGACGATTTCCCCCAAACAAGAGGGTTTCCCCCCGAAGGGGTACTTCCCATCGGGAAAGAAGAAGGGGAGACCCATCGGTAGTGTGAACAAGCAAAAGAAACAGCAGCCACCACCTCCGCCCCCTCAGCCCCCTCAGATACCAGAAGCTTCTGCGGATGGAGAGCCAAAGCCAAAAAAGCAGAGGCAAAGGCGGGAGAGGAGGAAGCCTGGGGCACAGCCAAGGAAGCGGAAAACCAAACAAGCAGTTCCCATCGTGGAACCCCAAGAACCTGAGATCAAACTAAAGTATGCCACCCAGCCACTGGATAAAACCGATGCCAAGAACAAGTCTTTTTTCCCTTACATCCATGTAGTAAATAAGTGTGAACTTGGAGCCGTGTGTACAATCATCAATGCCGAGGAGGAGGAGCAGACCAAATTGGTGAGGGGTCGGAAGGGGCAGAGGTCGCTGACACCGCCCCCCAGCAGCACAGAAAGCAAGGCGCTGCCAGCCTCGTCCTTCATGCTGCAGGGCCCCGTGGTGACCGAGTCTTCTGTCATGGGGCACCTGGTGTGCTGTCTGTGTGGCAAGTGGGCCAGTTACCGCAACATGGGCGACCTCTTTGGACCCTTTTACCCGCAAGATTATGCAGCCACTCTCCCGAAGAACCCGCCCCCGAAGCGGGCCGCGGAGATGCAGAGCAGAGTGAAAGTGCGGCACAAAAGCGCTTCGAATGGCTCCAAGACGGACACTGAGGAGGAGGAGGAGCAGCAGCAGAAGGAGCAGAGGAGCCTGGCCGCGCACCCCAGGTTCAAGCGGCGACACCGCTCGGAAGACTGCGGCGGCGGCGGCCCTCGCTCCCTGGCCCGGGGCCTCCCCTGTAAGAAGGCCACCGCCGAGGGCAGCAGCGACAAGACTGCTTTGGACTCAAAGCCCTCCGTGCCCACCACTTCGGAAGGGGGCCCCGAGCTGGAGTTACAAATTCCTGAACTACCTCTTGACAGCAATGAATTTTGGGTCCACGAGGGTTGTATTCTCTGGGCCAATGGAATCTACCTGGTCTGCGGCCGGCTCTACGGCCTGCAGGAGGCGCTGGAAATAGCCAGAGAGATGGTGAGTGTGCCCTCCCCCCCACCCCCAAATCCGGGGGGCGGGGGGCTCGCCCTGCCTCTTCCCGCCTTCTGCTCCCCTCTTTCCCTCTTGCACTCGCCCCAGCCCCGCCAGTCGGACTGATCGTTCCCCCAGGTTGGAGCCCCTAAGCCCACAGGAGGGGTGGAAAATGAAGTGATTTGGAAGATTTAACTTTCATTTTTATGGGTAGTGCTGACCCTAGGTGGCAGAGTCCTGCTGGGGCAGCCCTGAGAGGCAGAGCAAGCTAGCGTGTGTCGTGTCGTGTCCCCCCCCCCCCCTGCCCCCCAGCCCGCCCAGTACTCTGCCACCTTCCTCTTTCTGCACCATAAGCTTTTGCTGCTAGTTGTTTTATTTATTGGTCCTTTTCTCCCATTTTTCAACATCTGCCTCTGTAATACTTACAGAGTACCCTGTGATTCTGTTTCCTTTCCTCTCAAACTCTTCCCTTCTCTGGAATTACTCATTCACGTTAGGCTTCTCTTGGACCACATCGCTCTAATCCAAGCTTGACAACAGGATGTTCATTCTTTAGGTCGGTTTCGTAACTGTTATCCTGGGGTGTTCCTAGTCATTGTCACTCCCTTCTTCCAGCGAATGCCTTTCTTAGTCTTTGCCTGTCTTTGCCTTTCTTAGTCTGCGCCCTCATTTAACGCTGCGCATTGTCCCTCGGGAGTTTCCCGAGATGGGTGTGTGGGAGGAAAAATACTTGGGAGACTTGTCTTGGGTGAGAATATGTCTCTGTCCCATCCTCATGTTTGCTTGAGGGTTGGGTATGGAATTCTAGATTTGAAATCATTTTCTCTCACTGTCTTAGAGTCCTGGCTCCCGACTTGGCCTTGAGCTTCTGGTGCTGCAGTCGAGGAGACGGGGCCGTTGGTGGTTTTCAGTCCTTGGTATGAGTGTGTGGACTGCCTTTCTCCTCTGAAGCGTTTGAGGATCTTCTCGGTATCCCTTGGGGTGGGTCTTTTCATTCTCCACTGGGAGATCTTGCCATCTGTAAACTCCTGTGTCCCACTTGGGGAAGTTTGTCCTCTGTTGTTTCTTGGATAATTTCCTTCCGTCTGTTTTCTTGGTTCTTTCTGGAATCCTCTGAATTAGGTACCTCCTGGATTGATCCTCTGGCTTTACCTTTTCACTCCTGGGTTTTCTCTCTCTTTCTCTGCCTTTTTGTTCTCATTTCTCCACGCTCTCTCCAGCTGTACCATCTAACTTTTTATTTATTTATCTTCGTTTCTGATACTCTCAGAACATCGTTCTTCTCTGAACGTCTCTGTCGCGGGGACCTGCTTGAATTAGGCTGGGTTAGGGACCTAACTCCTCTTAAAATTTTGAGCCAACGACCTGGTTTCTGGCCCCACTTTCTGAGACGCCTGCTTCCCCGGCTCTGTGCCCCTCAGTGGCTGGTGTTCTAGTGGCCCCTCCCCTGCGCCCGCTCGTTCCTCTCCCTGCCTTTCAGACTGCTGGGTCGTACCCTTTTTGTCTGATTTCCAGCGTCCGGAAATGGGGACATCTCTCGTGTGTGTTCCCTTTCTCGTTCTTGGTGTCCTCAAGAAGTTGCCGTATAAGTTCGTCCCTTTATCTTTGTGGGAAGCGAAAAGATGTGGAAATGGACGTTCAGCCTATGATGCTTAGTGACATGAAATTTTTGTGTTAATTCATATTTAAAATTTACCATACTTGACAAATACACTGATGATTTTCAGTCATAGTGAAGAAGGGTCGTATCAGCCAGGATCCATAGTATTTTGGGCTACTTGATACTATTCTTTTGCTCGCCCCCTACACTTCACCAGAAGCACTCTATTTTATCATAGCATTGTTTCCAGAATTTACCACAGTGTCTGATAAAAAGGAAGTCAAAGCTATAAACTATAATACAAAATGTTATTTAATATGAAGTTTATATACTTTTTATATTAGAACATTCTAATTCAGTCACATGAGGAGCTTGCTTTCCCTCTAAGAGCCTCCCCCACCAGGGGAGTTTTTTTCCCTCCCTCCTTCCCTCTCCATCCCCACAGTCACTCCCAATCCCCAGGTTTGAAATAGATTGGCTTCTCAGACACGATGACATTTCATAATGCAAAAGTCTTAAAGGGACATGGCATTTAAGACCCTAAAGTACAGGATTCTTTAAATAGTCAGTTCTGGGTACTCCCTAATCCATCAGTCATCGTCTCGCCCTAGCTGGTGGCCTGCCTGCCATATTTAGTGGTTTGTTTTGTTTTGTTTGTTATTTTAGGTGTGTGTCCCTGCCCATCTGCCAGTGTTTTTTTTTATTTCAACAGAGAATATTATTAATATCTCTCAGAGTAACTTCTGTGTGTAAATGGTTGAACATTCTGTAGCAGTAATTGGTAACTGGTAATCAGCAGGCTGACTCCTGCCCACCAGACCCTTAAATCCTATGCCTCAGTCTAGGTCTAGTTGATAGAAAGTAGGGGCACCTGAGAACACTGTGACCACCCTAACCACAGGTGGCCCCTGTGTCCCAGAAAGGTTGGTGACCCACAGGCCTGCCTTTTAAAATTACTCATCAGTAATGAGTAATGAGTAAAAGTGGCTTACTACTCATCAGCTTTGATCCCAAAGTAAAATCTGGCATGTTATAATTAGACCAGATATACTGAATATGAATAAATCATTCTCTCTTGCCCATCTCCCCCCCTTCATTGTCAGCTGGGTGGTTAAAATGAAGCAATTTAGGTAGAGAATATTGAAGGCGTTTTTTGTTTTTTAAAATATTAATTCCAGCCTCTGCCACTTCAAAAGTACTGCAAATTACATGTTTTAAGGGATGAAAAGTTGGGACACTTCATTTAAAAGTTAAAGATATAAAAGCAGATATTTTTTGGGTGCCTGGGTGGCTCAGTGGGTTAAGCCTCTGCCTTCGGCTCAGGTCATGATCTCAGTGTCCTGGGATTGAGTCCTGCATCGGGCTCTCTGCTCAGCGGGGAGCCTTCTTCTCCTCCCTCTCTGCCTACTTGTGGTCTCTCTCTCTGTCCCCCCCCAAAAAAGCAGGTATTTTTGTGCTTAGGCTGCTCCTATATAGTAGAGGCTCTGAACTAGATTTTTGGGTTCTCTGGTCGCCCCCCGATGGCTCACACACCACCATCTCTTTTGATAACATGTTTTAGAACCCAAACAGTTGACCAGTCTTTTTTTCTTTTCAGTTGAGATGTAATTGACATATAACATTGTATTTGTTCCATGAAAAATCTTAGATAAATCTCTACTGTAGCTTTACGATTATTTCCTTACATTCTACTCACATGATGCCAGGCCCTTTAAAAATACTAAACTTTCTCTTCCCTCGATTCTGTTCTGTTTATGTAACAATCCTGTTTTAGAATAGAATGCTAGCTTTGTATATTGAATTTAATTTCTCAGTACACTCGCACATCTGTTTTACTCCCACAAGCCACCTAGTGAGATGGGAAGGGAAACGAGAGAGACAGTACCATCCCGTTACCCTCACAATAAAGGATGACTTGGCTTTAGTGACACACGCTCAGGTGCTATATAGCCCAGGGATGTGTTGATTTTAAAAATGGTTAAAAAAAAATGCTGCTTTCCCTTTTTGAGCTGACTGATGTTCCACTATGACTACAAGATCTTTTTCTGTTTTATTTGCCCTAGGTTTATATTCTCCTTTTCCTGATGTACTTGAGAACAAATTAAAATTACACTAACTTGCCTTTTCTTATTTAATTTGATAGATGCTGTTTCAATTTGTCAAGGCCACTCTGAGTCTAGTTTTATCTTAGGTTTTAGCAGATGCTTTCAATTTCAGTCCGCTTAACAGGCCTGCCCAATCCTATCATGTTGAGATAAGGCCACATATATTTCATTAGAGATCCATTTTGGCCCATGTATTTATCAGGTGTTTTGACAAGCATGATATTATAACAAAATCATATGAAGTCCTCGAGAGACAGTAGCTCCCTCCCTATAGGTGTCATACTGTGAAAATTATGGAAAACTAGAACATTCCTGTTCAGGCAGATGGCCTTTGCTGTCCTTCCTTTTTTGAGTGTGGAACTTAATCCATTCATTTCTGCACAGTCTTCTTTGGTTTTGTCTGACTTTGACTTCTGCTCGTTGATCTCGGTCTGATTATGTATGTGAGCCCACAGTGATCTCTGATCTGGTGTGGATGGCGTGATAGAGGCACTTGCCTCTTAAACAGACGTACATAGGACTTGGTATGTAGAAGTCATGTTTGGTACATTTAGGAATGTGAAGGCCTTCAAGGTTCAGGGTTGTGTTGCCAGGAGAGCTGACCTGTGTTTATCCCTTCCCTTCCTTCCCCCATCACCTGGGCTGACAGCTCCCCTTCTGAGCAGATTCTTAACACCCTCCATGGGGATTTGTGTATGTTAACTGGATCTGGGTTAATTTCCTTTTTTTTTTTTAAAGATTTTATTTATTTATTTGACAGAGATCACAAGTAGGCAGAGAGGGAGGCAGAGGCCAGGCGCTCCGGTTAATTTCCTTTGGATCAGTATATTAAAGATTATATTTAAAGGTGTTTTTTTTCCCCCAAGTTTTATTTATTTAATCCCTGCACCCAATGTGGGGCTCAAACTCACAACCCTGAGATCAGGGGTTGCATGCGGTTTCTGACTGAGCCAGCCAGGGGCCCCTGAAGTTTATTTTTAAGACAAGTTTAAATAGATCATCCTCCATTTCTAATTTACTGTAAACTTTGACCAAAAAAAAAAAAAAAAACCTGATTTGACAAGTATAAAATATTAATAGATCGATAACATTATGAAAATGTAACTGCATGTTAAAACATCAAAAACAGAGGCACCTGGGTGGCTCAGTGGGTTAAGCCTCTGCCTTCAGCTCAGGTCATGCTTCCCTGACCCCCACCTCTCTCTGTCTGCCTCTCTGCCTACTTGCGATCTCTCTCTCTCTGTCAAATAAATAAATAAAATCTTAAAAAAAAAACCCAAAACATAAAAAACAGATCAGTTAGCCTCTCTGGTCTTGTGTGAAATAAAGGCATTATCCTTTATGCTCCCTGAATTTCCATATGTGCTCCCTAAGTTAGTAGTGGGCCGCCCCACGCCGAGGTCCTGCTGAAGCCTTCCCACGGAAACTCCTGGTCTCTGCTTTTGACTCAGCAGCCACAGGCGCGCCCCACAGTGACCGACCCTCCCCTCTGTCCTCCCCGTCGCTCTCCCCGGCTTCCTTACATCCTTTGCTTTCCTCTCTAGTCCCCTCTAGAGGCTGTCCCCTGATCTTTGTCGCCACAGCTCACACAGCTGTCCCAGCCTGGCTGTGTTAACACGTTGGGGCACCTGGGTTCATTCATCCCCCTGTTCCTGTGACTTTCAGCAAGTAGCACAGAGTTGTATGATGTCTTATTACCTGTTTTTCTTAACACTACCTGTGTGTGCTCTTACATCACTACGCGATGGCCTTGAGACTAAACCTCCAGAGAAAAGGGTCATTTTCTCTCAGGATTTGGTTTTTCTGCATTCTAAGGAATATCATGAAATCTGCAGTTTGGGAATTTTCTTGCTTATATAACGTTACAGAATAAATTGTGAGAGAGTTTTCCTATAGTCTCTTTCCTTATTTCTTTTAGGGGTGGAAGGATGATAAGCTTTACACCTGATTTTAAAGTAAAACATACAGGATCGCCTGGGTGGTGGAGTCGGTTAAGTGTCCGAGTCTCGGTTTTGGCTCAGGTCAGGATCTCAGGGTCTGAGGTCTCATGATCCCATGCCGGGCTGGATGGAGCCTGCTTAAGATTTTCTCTCCCTCCCTCTCCCTCTGCACCTCTTCCTTCCCTCTCCCCCATGCTCTCTCTCAAAAAAATAAATAAATAAAAACTGAAAATGGGTGGACTGCTTGAAAATGCTACAGGTAAAGGGCCATAAAGAAGAATAATGATAGGTTACTATATAGTATATACTAGACCAAATAATTCATCTCTGAGACGTTATACTAGTTACTGCTAATGTGTTGAAAGAGCTAACACGATCGGATGGCGTGCAGAAGTAGGTGTTCATTTCAGTTCAGCAGCTAGCCGAGTCCTTGGTAGGAAACCCATGCGAATCTGAAGTTAGAATGCTCGAAGGGCCCTTAGCTCCCTTCATGGTTTGGGAGGCCTCGGTCCCCGGTCCCACGGCTGGCGTGTGAGGAGCAGCACTTGGCAGCAAGGCTCCTGGACCTTGTCAGGAGGGTTTATGTGATTCATGCAGAAAGTGACACCTTGCCACACAGTTCCTGCACAAGAGCTTGAATTTTCCAGGATGCGCAACTTCCTTTATTCCAGACTCTTAAGAAAAATGGAGCTTTCCCCCTTGGCTACGCCCTGCCTAACCTCTTGCCCCAATCCAAGGCCAATTTTATAGGACCCTGAAGGCCACCAGCTGCAGGCCAGCTTCTTCCCACCTTCCCATTTTTTGAAAAGAAGTCCGGCAGGGGAAAATCCATTCAGCTTAATCATGCGCTCAGAGATCCGCCTCAGCTTTCTGGCTTGGCCCTTCTGCTCACCAGCTGGGGAGGCGGGGGATGGGTGAGAGTCCCGCAGTCCCCCTGCTCCGCGGGAAATGAGCATTTCCGAGCTGGTCACGTGCTCAAGGCGCTTAGCCTGCGTGCTTCACCTTCTTAATCTATAAAGTATGGAAACTGCTAGTGCCCACTGTAAAGAAGGCCGTTAGAAGCACGAGTGACTCTTCGGAAGCTTCGTAGAGGAATGTGGGCCAGTGCTGTGGGCCAGCATCTGCCCTCGGGTCGTGTCCTTACGTGTCGTAGTTCGGGTGTATGTTCTGGTTCGCTCGCTGAGCAGGCTGTGGCTCACGGATCCTTCCAGACCCACACAACTAGCGCTTCTTCCCGGCAAGGGAAGTTATCCGGCACAGGAGACCACCATTGTCTTTTCATTTTTACTCTTGTGGGAAACTCAGGTTTGTGGGAAGCAGGGTGTGTGGTATTTAGGGTGCAGTGTTAATTAGTGTCCTGTAAGCTGGCAGCAGCCCGCACAGACATTCTCAGGAGTTAGGGCGTTCAGAGGAGAGGAGACAGGAGAAGGGAATAAACTCTACCTGGCACATTAAGTAAAAGCATTAATGTTCTTGTGAGTTGGTCATTTTTTGATAATGAGTACCTAAGGCCAAAGTAAAGAGTGTACGTAGTAATACAGTTATTTTTTAAATAAACATTTTTGATGGGTCAGTGCTATAAGGGAGATCCAAAATAATTAAGAATTCATAGAATGGTTCAGAACAACCACACTCCACCTCCCGCCCCACTCCCCGCAAAATAGCTAATACGTACAGGAGGACTGGAGAGGGCTCTGTTGTAGTCTGAGGATTGAGCGTTTGATTTATGGGCAGTGGGAAACCACCAGCAGTGCTGAGTGTGTAATATCACACAATCAGGTTTGTGGCTTATAAAGGCAACTCAGGAGAGACGCGCGGAGAGGAAAGAAGCAGGCCCAGTGGTTGAGAGGCTGTGGCACTGATCTCTCTAGAGATGATAAGGCCTAAAGAAGGAGCAGAGGAGGGATTTATGGGAAGGAGCATACAGATAGTAGGATCGTTTTGGAATTTCAAGTCGATAGAATCCAGAAACGGATTAGGTGTGGCAGGTAAAGGGAGGGGAGGAATAAACCCGAGGCTTCCCTTTTAGCAGGCAGGTTGGCCGATGGAGTGGGCTGGGTAAGACCCCAGTAATAGCAAAGGGGGCTATTGAGGAAGAGAAGGGAGACCTTAGGTTTGCAGCTAATGTGTAGCGGGCAAAAGAGACTACCGGGTGTGGAATGCCCAGCCGAATCTGCATGTTCAGGTTGTCAGCACTCTGGGTCTCTAGTACAGTGCTTTTCATAAGCACTGGCTGGTTTTTATTTAGCTTTTTGCATAAACGTAAAATCAGGAAGCTTAATCTGCGTTGCAAGAAAGTGGGAGGAAATAGAAAATCATGAGATCTGTCTTTTTTTTTTTTTTTTTTAATTCCATATAGAGAACTCTGAAAAGCTATCAGAGACATTAAGCTACCATTTGAATTATTGCCTGTAATATGGTTGGGAATGGGAGGGGTCACAGAAGAAGTCATTTGCTATTTTTGGTTTTCTTTTTTTTTTAAGATATTATTTATTTATTTGACACAGAGAGAGAGATCACAAGTAAGCAGAGTGGCAGGCAGGGAGAGAGGAGGAAGCAGGTTCCCCACTGAGCAGAGAGCCCAATGTGGGGCTCGATCCCAGGACCCTGAGACCATGACCTGAGCTGAAGGCAGAGGCTTAACCCTCTGAGCCACCCAGCCACCCCTGTTTTTGGTTTTCTAATAATTTTTCAAGACATTGACATTATTGACAACACAGTGGAATGCCCAATTGCATTTAGTTATGGTGAGAAAGAGCTGATAAGAAACATTACTCTTGGGGCCCTGGAAAAAGCTCTGTTGTGCATGGTATCTCCCCATTTTCTGAGGGTCCTAGGATGTAGCCCAAGCCTCTGCGTGTTGAACTGAGACTAGGCAAGGTGCACTTCACTTTGAGGTCACGTGGGTTCAGAGGTTCAGATAGTCATAATGCACGGATACTTATTTTTGGAGGGTCTGGGACAGTTCCACTCACAGGAAGCGACAGGAAACCAGGAAAGGACAGAAGAGCTTAACAGACAGGGTTTAGAGGGGGCACTGGGTACATCTGTGGGCTTGAGGCTCAGTCTTAACTCCTGAGGCCTGAAAAGATAAAATACTTTTTTTTTTTTTTTTTTAAAGATTTTGTTTATTTGACAGATCACAAGTAGGCAGAGAGAGAGACGGGGGAAGCAGGCTCCCCACTGAGCAGAGAGCCCAATGCTGGGCCTGATTCCAGGACCCTGGGATCATGCCCTGAGCTGAAGGCAGAGGCTTTAACCCACTGAGCCACCAAGATGCCCCAATAAAATACTTTTTTACGAGGGAATTACACAGTATTCACATAAGAGTAAATGTTAACAATGTTATTCATACTGTAAAACTACTAGAACTGTAGGTAAAAGAGGGCCACAATCCTGATAATCCAGTAAATTAGCCTCTTTTTTAGATTCCGTCCATATGCTTGTTTTACTAGATTTAGTAATAGTGTAGTAATAACTGCTGACATGGGTTGAGTGCTTTCCAAGTGCGCTGTGCATGAATTCTCACATTTAAACCTCAAAGCAACCCTCTGAGGTGGGCTTTCTCCTGGATGAAACGGAGTCCAGGATCCACATCCAGAGAGTCTCTGCCATTAACTCGACATACGAGGCAGCACTACGTTTTTCACTTGCTTTTGTAATTTTAGCTTGTGTAGTAACTTACGGTATTTTGTTTTAATATGTACGTAATATATCTTCACTAGGTACTCTGCTTTTAGACACCGGAGCCTTTGGTTACTTTACTGTTTCTGATGCAGTGGTAGACATTTCAATTCATGGAGTCATAGTTGAGGGGAAATCCCCAGATGTTAAACTGCGAAGTCAAAAAGTGCGACTATTTTATGGGTTCTGATTGTCATTGTCTCGTGGGTTAACCAAAAAGGGTCATGCTGAGTCACGGCCATGGCCACGGCCACAGAGATCATCCACAGTTAGACACCAGCCCACTAGGACCTCAGCGCTGGGTATTTTTAAATTTTTAATTTTTTCCTTTAAATTTTGTTTCTTGTATTGGTGATATCGCTGCAGTTCCCTATTAATTTTAATGTTTTACATCCATTGATCATTAATTTGGAATTTTAAAGTTTCTCTTCAGTTTGTCACTTCTCTGCACATAATTTCCTGAGTCTGAGTAGCTCCCTTATCTGGCAACTGGACAGGAGCCCTTTCTTCAGGAGTGCCACGAAATGAGGCGTTTGGAGAGCTCTAAGACAAAGTTTTCTCATCTATAAATAGGACGGTGACAGAGGACTGTTGGGGGCAAAATTGACTTTGCCGGAGATCAGGTAGCTTCCTTGGGCACCAAACGATTCCTAGAGGCTTTGAGCTGAGGTGGTTTTAAAGGAAGTATGTGCTGTGAGCTGGGGTCAGTTCTGGAAGGTGTCCTTATGTGTGGTTTTAGTGGAGACACATCCCTGTCATTAAGCTTACTGGGTGGAAATTAAGTTGAGGAGAAAGAACTCGGCCCGGCGTGACCCTGTCCCAGTCAGCTAGGTACTAGGGACTGATTTGGGCTGTGTGCGCTTCGGGGCTGACACTTTATCTGAGTATGCTGGCAGCACACTGCTGTCAAGGAATGTGCCTTGTGAGAATAGAACCCACGAGCTGCCACATAAGCAGATGCAGGGGACCAAGGTCAACACAGTGACACGTTTCCGTCTGAAAGAACAAACTTCGGGATGGGAGTGGGACCCAGCTGTGGTGACATCAGCTTTGGAGGCGTTTCATTTCTTACATGTTTTCACTAAGCGGCCGGTGGAAGAGTTTCTAGTAAAATGTCTATGTTCATTTAACTCACAGGCATACTCCTTGTGACTCGCTCTGTGGCGTCGCCAGCTGGTTCTAGACTTGGAAGCCTGTGCCTGTGAAGTTCAGATCTTGGTGGAGACGGAGGTCAGGCATAGGGCTTCGCTTCTCTTGCAAGTTGCTTTCGTTGTTGTCCAAAAGCTACTTAAAGCTGAGTTGGTGGGATAATAGCTCGTTGACAGAAGCAACAGGAGCGTTGCCAGTTGGTTCTGCTTGCTTGTTTCCTAAGTAGAGTTCCCTCTGGAAGAAATCAAAAGATATTAATGTTTTGAAAAGGCAGCCCCTTCGAAAACAATGTATTTGTTTGCCAAAACACGGCTCTGCACCTCCCAGCAGGCCTGGGCATTTTAAACACTGCTGTTCGTGAAAAGCACATTTGAAAAAACCAGCTCACCTGCCACCCGGTTCCCCAGACAGCAAGTGCCCAGCACTCCCGCTACACCTGCTGTGCCACTGAGCACCATGTATTGTGACAGTTTTGCCCGCCGAGCCCACCATAGTGCCTGCTGCATGGCTGCTGAGTACCGTGTGTGGTGAGCCTGGGGCCAGCAGGCTCACTTAAGCCACATTAACGAGCAACAGACGCTTCGTGGTAGGAGGTGGGCCTTCGGAAGCCACTTAAAGTACTTGTTTTAAAACATATACTTGAAAATCAGGAAAATACTGGTTAGGATTTTAATCTTTGCATGAGAGAATTGAAGAGAGGAGTGAAAGGCTGTTTTGGTAATGAGACGGAGTGACAGCTTTTTTCCATCTGCCACTTCTTCATTTCCGGGAAAACATTAATGGGCAAGAGATGGATGACCAGTCTGAATTGCTTTACCCCAGTAGTTCTTTGTGGGGTGCAGCGTGCTGGGAACCGTTGCCACGGGCTCTGCCCCCCATTAAGGGCATCTGTGCCAGGTTCTGTTGTGCCTGTGTCTCAGTGTGCGCCTCTTGAGACAAACACAGACATGCAGAGAGCAGTCCTACCACTGGTGTTGATTACCCAGCCCGACTGTCTAAAGGGCAGCCTCCCCTTTGACTCAGACAGGAGCACAGTTTCTGAATGCGAACGTCACCTAACGGCACTTAGAACTCAGGTTTGAGAGCTGTCTAGGCACCTGCCAGAGTCCTCATGCTAAACCAGAACACGCAGACACCAGTGTCCCCCCTGTGGTTCTGTGCCACCCTCTGCCCCAAACAAAAACCTTGGAGCCATCCTAGACTCCCCTCTCCTGTTACTCCTGTCCAGGCACTCACTCTACCCTGTTGTGTTCATTAGCCAAATAATTCAAATCTCTCCTCTCTTCCTTGTCACCACCTCCCTCCCCCAAGTCCAGACCATTATCTTTTCTCATCACAGTAGCATCATGATTGGTCCTGCTACCCTTTACTTTGAGCCCCTTTAGTCTGTCCTGTGCTCTGAAATGCTAGTTCTAAAACCCAGGTGGGGCCGTGCCAGCGCCAGCTTACAGCCCTAGTTTGCTAACACCCTGCCCTTGTCCGTTCAGCCAGTGCGCGTTGGCATCTGTTATGTGCCGGGAACAAATCCACGCACATAGTTAAAATAAGACAGTATGAGAGACAGTGACGGGTAGCTGCTTTGTCATTATTGTTATTGTTGTTATTATTATTATTATTATTATTATTGCTATTTTAGAGAGAGAAAGAGTACGTGGAGGGGGAGGGGCAGAGGGAGGGGGAGAGAAAGAATCTTAAGTAGTTTCCACACCCAGCCTGGAGCCCCACAAGGGGACTCAATCTCACGACCCTGAGATCATGACCTGAGCCGAAATCAGGAGTTGGACGCTTCACACACTAAGACCCAGCCCCCTGGGGAGCTGCATTGGATTGGGGGTCCAGGGAAATTGCCCTGAGGGGTTGAGGTGGGAGTAGCCTGTCCAGCCAGCCTTTGAGATCAGAGGGCATTTTAGAGCATCCAGGGGCTGTAGCGGGGGAGCTGAGCTTGGTGGATGTGAGGAACAGAAAAAGCAGTGTGGGGAGGCAGTACCGGCTGCAGAGAGAGGGTAATGAGGTTGGAGAGGTCAGCAGGAGCGAATTCCTCTGGCCTGTGTGAGTAGGGGCGGCAGCAGAGCAACGGGACGATTGGGGTGCCCTTGCTTGAAAGTGGGAAGCCTGGAGGAAGAGCAGGTTTGGTGGGGGAAATCCGGTGTGTTATGTTCCCATCGAGTCTGAGATGCCTCTTAGACATCCTGGTGAAGTAGGACCATTTCAGAATTAAGGAGGTCGGAGGACGGCTTCTTGCAGCTAAGGGCGGCCCGAGCTTTGCTTAGGTCAGCACTTGTGTCATGTGCTTGAGGCTGTGGGTGCGGCGCCCATGCAGGCACCGGGAAGCCGCACATGACTTGGGGCAGGAAGGCTCAGGGTGCGCTCAGACCTGCCGAGAGGTCAGATGACTTGGGGAGTTTGAAGAGTGAGTGGGAGAGAAACAGGCACACGGCAAGATCCACGCCTTCCTCCTTTCCCAGGACCTTCGCTCGTGCCCTCGGAAACCCGAGGTCCACCAGGAGTACACACTTCATTCTCTCTCTGCTCTGAGCACCTCTGGCTCTCCCCGTGCTCCTGCCCCTCAGCCCTCTCAGATGGCCGCAAGCAGTCATTAAGATTTAGTGCCCTCGCTGAGGGCCAGGCACTGTCCAAGAGCAGACTTTCTTCTCTGTGGGGACAGGCCAGGCCAGGTCGCGTGGCAAGCATGCACAGTAGTGGTGGAGGAGCACTGTGCAAGGCAGCCATGTGGGTGTGGGGCAGCTGTTGCTTCCACTTCGCCTCCTGGGCGAGGCTTTACAGTGCTATAGGCCCCTTTCTTCATGAGAGCGACTAGCTTCCAGGGGTCTTCTCTCTCCAGCAAGGGAATTCCATTTTCCTGGACCCAATGCACCCCACACCCTCCTTTGGAAACAAGAGCTCCATTTATAGTGACTGTGCCAATACGAATTTGTGGGTGACTTTTTGGAGACTCTACATTCAGAATTAATTTCCAGATTAACTCTAGGGAATGCCAGGAAATCTCACACACACACACACACACACGCACACACACACCTGGGCCCTCAAAGGCTCTGAGACCACTAGCAAACACCAATTGTTGCCTTTAGCTCTTTAATTTGACTTGGGAATTCTGAAATGCCATGGTCATTGATAGATTTTCAGACAGTTTAAATAATTTTGCCAACACCATCCTGTGTGTTTTGCCTTTGTAATCTTAGTCAGTCATGAAGGAGGAGAACCCATGTGCTGGAGCTCCCTTTGATTGCATAACCACCGCGCACTGACCGGGCTGCCCACAGCAGAGGGACCGCAGGGTGAGCAAGCGGGATTCTTGCGTTTACCCCGGAGGAGGTCTCTGAAAGGGGTCATGATTACCAGCTCTTGCAGGTTTCATTTTATCCTTGAATTATTCATAAAGATTGGCTACTTGGAAAATTGTAATATGGTAGACAAGTCATTGAGCCTCTCGTGGCCCAATTTTTTAACCCTTAAAATGGAGATAATAACTAGACTACTCTTTCAGGTTGTCTTAAGGGATAAAATGAGATCGGTCTTCAGTCAGTTGTCATTTAAAAATTGGAGGTGGAGGGGCACCTGGGTGGCTCAGTGAGTGAAGCCTCTGCCTTCGGCTCAGGTCGAGATCTCAGGGTCCTGAGCCCTCCCTGCTCAGCAGGGAGCCTGCTTCCCCCCTCTCTCTGCCTACTTGTGATCTCTCTCTCTCAGTCAAATAAATTAATAAAATATTTTTAAAGATTGGAGGTGAGGAGGTATTTGTTGAATTTAGTCAAAATCTCTGATCTTGGTCATGTCCGTTACAAGTTTCCATTGTCTTCCTCTGTTGAAGTTAAGATTAGCCTTTTGCCAAATATTTTAAACTCTGGGATGAAGCTTCTGAACTAGAAAATAAAGAAGAAAATGTCCGTGTCCATGAAGCTGGTTTAGTCAGTAGTACTTAAACTTTCCCGGGGATACGAAACACCTGGGATGCTGTACATTCCGTCTTTCCGGGTCATGGCTGTGGTCTGCGTTGTTAGCACGAGCTTCGGGTGCGACTAAAAGCGACTCTGGGAACTCTTAAGTTTTTAGCTGGTCCGCTAGAGCTAGGTCGAGAGCTAGTCAGTTAATTCTGGTAGCAGTTTCCACACTAGGTTTGGACCAACTTTTTCCTTCCGGCGTAAGGTTTCTGGGAAGAAAGTCATGAGAGTTGAAACCTGAAGGGAAGATCACCTCTTGAACCGGCCCCATAAAGGCCCCAGAGACGGTTGTCGGGATCTGGCGGCTGGCGTTAGGGTGTGGGGCCCGGCAGCCCTGTGGAGAGTTGCACTGGAGGGAGTTTAAATATGCCGTGACATCCTGTTTTTTTCAGGTTCCTTTTTACTGGATCTCTGATCCTGTGTAAAAGTCCCTTCCCTGTCCCTGCCTTTGAAGAACTTGCCGTGTCGAGAGTAGGGTGGCTTTGCGGAAAGGACCGTGGCGTCTGTTTAGTTGTTCAGTTGAGAAGACACGGCTGAGGACTGGTGAGGTGGAGGTAGATCTGGGCAGGAAAGGAGAAGACAAACCAAGAGGGAAGAGAGGCAGTAAGAACAGGAAGACGACCTCCAGGGCCAGGAGTTCGGAACTTCTGCTGAGATGGAAGATCCCGCGTGGGCCCTGCGGATTTGAGATCCTGTTAAGGGGGGCCTGTTGTGACAGTACATTTGTCATCTCTGCCACTGAAATCTCCAACAGTTAAATGTGAGCATCTTGTGAATGAGCAGCTCCCTGTAACTGGCTTTCTGGAAGCGTAGACCCAACTCCTAGGATGAGTATGGAGGGAAGGAGGATTATATGGAGAATTGCTTTCCTGCCTGGCAGTTTCTTTAAAAAGATGCTTTTCTACCCACAAAAGATAATCATTTCTCCTTCTAATCCAATCCAGTGTTTGAGCAAAGGGGAAAATAAAATTAAGCTAGTACGTAGTCTTGTGCAACTTTAATTTCAGTGTTTCCAACTCTGTCCATAAGCGTTCATCTCTGTACTTCGAGAAAAGGCTCTTCTCTTTCTTCTCGCTCCTGCTGGGTGCAGCCTTTTTTCAGGTTCTCAGCTGCTGTTCTGAGCCAGCCTGCTAATTACTGCTTTAAAAACCTCCCCCACCCTAAGCCCCTCCTTTCTGATTTCTTAAAGGGCACAGATCTCTTGTCTTTTTGAAAGATTTGTCTGAAAATTCCCCTCAACAAAATATGTAATGTTTTATCAAGGTCACAGCTTTCTTCTCTGGCTATAAAGGAAACCCTCTGATTAGAATTATTTTAATGTACTTGCAGGTAAAATAAAATGCAGACTGTGTGTAGGATAAGACTGCAAAGTGGGGGAAATCAAGGTCTAGTTAGCCCAAAGAAACATCCTCAGCACAACCTGTGCAGACTTTTTGTTAAGTGGCATTATGAAGGATATATATTAATACACATTTTGTGTAAGAGAAAAACAAAATCTTCTTCCATAACACTTTGGTATTCTAGAAAGGGGAGGGGATGAAGATTGGTTTTAACTTAAATGGTGGCAAATGGATGCATTTTACTAGGGAAATTGCTTTGTTTTGCCTGTATATTATTACTGGAGCTGAAGACTGTAGACTCAGGAGAATTAGGGAACCATAGAACATGTAAAACCCACGCAGGTGGCCCATGTCCGCGCCTGCCACATCCACAGATGAAGTTCCGTAGCTCCATGTGTGGTCATTATAAATAGTCTCAGCTTTGTGCGCTTCTGGTAAAAGTAATCATGAGCGGTGTCAGTCCGTGTTTATAGAACAGTATCATCAATAGAGTGTTTCTATTAAGACGTATAGTTGAAGGTGGGAATTAAAGAGGGGGTAAATACTGTGACTTACCTGTTAAAAATGTTCCAATAAAAAGATGAATGTTCAGAGCAAGTGCACATGAGTAGCAACTTAGCTGCGTTGAAGTGTAACGGCTAGTGGCGTCCATCGTCTTAGGAGCCGGCCCTTCCTGGATGTCTGTGCTGCTGCCCACCTCCAGCTTCCCACGCACAGGAGCCCCGGAGACTCTGGTTGCTCAGGGGGCCAGCCACTCCGTGTGGGATCTCTGCTGGGACTTTTTTCCTTCTGTTTTTCTACAGGGTGTCTCAGGAGTACCCTACATGTCATTTCAAAAATACTCCTTCCTTCATTGCCAAACACATTCAGGGTTTTGTTTGGTTTAGGGACACCCCCCCCCCCAATCAGTTTTCTTAAAAGATTCTTCATCCCCTTCCGCTTTTCCCACGGGGGGGGGTGGTTTATCCTCCATTTGCTGTTGTGAAAATTGAAGCTTAAATGAATGATCTAGGCCAAGCTCATTTGGCCGGTGAGAGTCCAGGCCAGGGGTTGGTCTCCCATCCCGTGTAGCCCCCCACTGTGGTGAAGAACTCCGAGGGCCTTTTCTCCAGCCCAGCTTTCTCTCCATTTTTCTCATGTCCCGTCTTCATTTCTTTTTAGACTTGCCTGTATTTGAGGCAGGAACCGCGATTCCCCTCTGAGTACAGGGAGGGCAGACTGAGATGTGTGCTAACAGCCCAAGCAGGCCTTCAGCTGCATTGTTTTTGTTCTCGCCTCCACTTTCAAATAAACAAGAAAATGATGAGGAGAAAAGCTTGCTAGCAGAGATTTATTTTTATTTTTATTTTTTTACTATTTTGTAAAGATTTAATTTATTTGGTAGCGTGAGCACAAGCAGGGAGAGTGGCAGGCAGAAGGAGAGGCAGAACCCTGGGATCATGACCTGAGCTGAAGGCAGACCCTTTACTGACTGAGCCACCCAGGATCCCGCGGATATTTATTTATTTTAATTTTTTTTCATTATTTATTTGACAGAGATCATAATTAGGCGGAGAGGCAGGCAGAGAGAGAGAGAGAGGAGGAAGCAGGCTCCCTGCTAAGCAGAGAGCCCAATGTGGGGCTCAATCTTAGGACCCTAAGATCATGACCTGAGGCAAAGGCAGAGGCTTAACCCACTGAGCCACCCAGACACCCCAAGATGCTTATTTTTTTTTTTAAGATTTTATTTATTTATTTGACAGAGATCACAAGCAGGCAGAGAGGCAGGCAAAGAGAGGAAGGGAAGCAGGCTCCCTGCCGAGCAGAGAGCCCAACGCGGGGCTCGATCCCAGGACCCCGGGATCACGACCTGAGCCAAAGGCAGAGGCTTTAACCCACTGAGCCACCCAGGCGCCCCCAAGATACTTATTTTTAAAAGCAGGTTTTAAGTTCTGTCTTGGGGTCACTTTGATAAAGCCTAGTCTTTACTTAGTGTCTTCCAAGAATATTCCTAATCATGGAATCATCACTCTGTGGCAATAGAGAATAATCAGTTTAATTCAGAACATGTAGACTGATGGGTTCCAGAAAATGTCTTTTGAAATTAAACCCATTCCTGATCATTCTAGGTGAGATTTTGCTCTAGGTCCAAAACATTCTATTCTGTAAATGGAGCATTTTAAAGAGTAAATAGGTTTTAGACCTGGGGCCATGTGTGTTCTCTGTTCCTCAGAATCTTTCTGCGCACTGATGCCCGAAGGGCCCTCCCTTCCGCCGAGCCCACCAGTGAGGTACCCACCACCACCCACCAAGACACGCCTCACAGACCCCCTCTCTGTAGCTCATCACCACACCCTACCTATTTTCTTTCTAAAGTGTCTCTAAGTGCATCCTCTCGTATGCCTTTCCACATCCTCCTACACACACTTCCATGACATCCCTAAGCTGGCAGTGACGTTGTCGGCCCCACCTTCCTGCTCTGCTGTGCCCTGCCCCTCCCTTCAGACTCAAGCTCCCCCGCATGCGCCTTCGTTCCTACAAGGCGGTTTGTTCTCTCTGCTCTGGAGGACTCCCCTGACCCCTTGCCCAAGTGGTTCCTACTCCTTCACAACTGCTCAACAATAGTCCCTCAAGCATACTTTCCTAGGGGCGCCTAGATGGCTCAGTGAGTTAAAGCCTCTGCCTTTGGCTCAGATCATGGTCCCAGGGTCCTGGGATTGAGCCCCTCATTTGGCTCTCTGCTCAGCAAGGAGCCTGCTTCCTCAGCTTTCTCTCTGCCTGCCTCTCCACCTACTTGTGATCTCTGTCTGTCAAATAAATAAATAAATAAAATCTTTAAAAAAAAAAAAATGCTTTCCTGACCGTAAAGAGGCTGACATGCTACCATTAACCTCTAGGATCCTGCTGACGTCATATATAGCCCATCACAGACTGTTTTGGAAGTTCCCTGAGTACAGACACTACTTGGACTTTGGGTCCTCAGTTTGGGGCCCCTTTGCCTTGCCCATAGGTGTGCTATAAAAGTGTGTTGAGTGAGCAATGAAAAGGAACGATCTTTACATTTCTGAAGGCAATACCATTTAAGAAAACCAAGATACCAAGCAAAGTCCACTGAGAATCAGAGGCCCCTGGATCACAGGGTCTCTTTCAGCCTTTAGAGACACGAGTATGGTTATGATCAGGGGAGGGTAGGGAGCAGAGAAAACCGCGCGTGGAGACCAGGCTGATCTGGTGGTTCCTCATTTTCCTCCAGCCCTTGTTTCCAGTTTCAGGACTTGGCAGTTTTGTGCCACAGACTCAGAGTCAACATGCTAATGAGGCAAATTAAAGTCCCAAGAACAGCTTGTCAGGAAATCAGATCCTTTCTTCATATTCAGTAGAATAACTCGCATCTTGTGATTCTGTAAAGAAGCGCCAGCCTGACTCACCTGCTCGCCCCTAGTTACCATGCCAGCTGATGGAGAGAAACAGATGGACCTTGTTTCCAGCACACGGACCTGTGGGAATCTGGATTTACCAAAGAGCATCCACAAAAAAGGTCTATGTGATAGAGTCTTCCAGAGGAAAGACACTCTTGCCCAGTTGCATATGAGACCTAATTTTACATTATTCATTTGCTGTATGATAGAATGAACAAATCCATTGTATAGAGGCATGTGTACGCTAAGTGTGTTTTCCGTGTGCTCAAGGTTATAGCTAAATCCTGGCCTCCTCTGTTTGGCAGATGAAGTGCAGAAAGACAGGGAAGGACATTGTTAATGAAGAGAAAAGAGTCCTTTAATCGCGAGCCCTTTGGCCTAATTCAAAGCATCATAACTTTACTGTAAATCCATCTGCGGGTACAAAGGCAGTAGGAAGGGTATTCAGGGAACAGACTCTCCTCGTGGATCAGGGATAGAACTAGGAGACTGCCAGAGAACAGCTGCACGTTGACTTTGACCTTGGTGCTGCTGTCCTGCATTTTGTTCCACCTCCAGGGCCAGCCCCCCCTCAACCCTGACTCAGCCACAGAGACACTTAGTGTAGGTTTTTAGTGTGGTTTGAAAAGCTTTCCCAAAGAAACTAATAATTTCAGGGTCGGCAGCAGAACCACTTTTTGATCGGGGACTTTTTGATGGGATGGAAGTGGGGGGTTCTCAAAGGATACTTCTGATTCTTTATGTATCTGAAAGATAATGGTCAGATTAGGGAAGATTGGATGTGTGTGTTTTTTCTTCTGGTTTTGGTGGAAAGTAGATGACCATCCCATGGGACAGAGGTGAACTGTTAGGCTCTAGAAGTGTGGGGAGGGGCAGTACCACCTCCTAGGCCTCAGCCCTTTGTGGCAGCAGGAGATCCAGAAGCAGTGGGAGAAATCATTCTAGATCATTCTAATGTGGGTGAGTGGGGTTGCATAACACAAGGGTGGGGATAGGCTGGGAGAACCCAGGAGCACGGGGCAGGTGACATTGGTGCAGGCAGCCAGAGCCCGCCGTCCACGGAACAGGCCAAAGAGGGAAGGAGCTGCTGACGCAGCCGACCAGCCTGCCGGGCACTTGGCCTCATCCCGGTTGTGCTCAGTGCGCTGCTTTTGGGATAGTTTTCAATGCTTCTGACCTCCTGCAAGTGTTTAATTAGGACTTGATGGTGCATAGTTTAATTTCTCCTTGTTTATTTAGTACCTTCCAGTGCAAAAGTGCTTCCCCAAACCCTAAGAATAATTGCTGTTATTTATAGCCAAAAGCTGAGCACACACACCCTCGGAAGTTGTAGTGGGACCGTGTGACAGATGTTCAGGCCCCCCTGGGGCTGCTTGTTTCAGGCAGGATTCTAAGGGGGAAAGTTTCAAAAAATCATTGTTTAACCCAGTTCATCCTAATTTAATAGACTCTACTTGGTTTCTGTTCGGTCTAATTTTGACATCAGTAACTGCCAAAAATAGGACGTATTATAGATGGAGAGATGTTTTATATGTTTTTATAAGTCCTATTAATTACATAACTCTGTAAGACATTGCAGTTACTTCACACAACAACCTCATGAGGAAGGCAAAGCAAATATTGTTGTCCCCATTTTACAGATGGTAAAATTGATGTGCTGACTTTCTTGGCCTTCATACAAGAGCTGGCACCCTCAGGTTCTCTTCCACCGGCCCTGGCACTGCTCCAGACCTGGACAGTACTGAGATGAGGCCATCCACATTTCTTCCAAAAAGCCACGTCCAACCTGAAACTTTGTTTTTTTGTACACACATCCTTTTAACACTGACAGACGGGCATTTGCCCTGGTGTCGTAATTTATTAAGAGGTGCATTTAATGGGTTCAGTTTCTGAAATCGAGGAGTTTCCTAGAAAAGCTACGGACACAAATGCACCTTTCAGACCCATTCACTACACCTCCCCATAGTGCCAGAGAACTTTCTGGCCCTTCAGCGTTGGCTGTGAAACCTTGGTGCTCTGGGCTGTGGTGTGGGTTCCAGAGTCTGTTGCCAAGCCCGGCTCTGGAGTCTGAGCACGGCAGGCAGCAGCAGAATGCTCTGGCTGGTCTCTTGGGCTTTCTCGAGGGAACATAAGGAGATTATCTAGCTCTGAGGAAGCAAGGACCCAAAACATATAGGGTTTTATATGGATTGCTTTGGCCGACACCTCGAAGTGCTCTTGAAAGAAAATTGGTAGGATGCAGAGTTGCATCAAAGAAAGATGCTTGGAGGACCTTAGAGGGTAGCTCCTTGTATGGGAACCTTGTCACTGCCACGTAGCTGGGGTAGGTTGCTCTGGTGGCAGAGGCTTCTGTCCTAGATACAGGAAATGTAATTAAAAGAGGGGCGGGGAGCTCTGGCCAAAAATGAGCCCATACCTTGTTCCACATTCTCCAGGCTCTGCCAGCGCCGGCTGTGTACTCCCTGTTGAAGAGTGGCCTCGTTCGTCTTCTTGGGCGCTCAGATTGGTTAGACGTTGTGTTCACTCCATCGGGCCACGTTTACGGTCTCTACGCGGTGCTGGGCCCTGGGGATACAAGAGTGAGTCTCCTGGTTCAGGGGAGGTGGACAAACATGAATAAATAACGTGAGCATGAGCAGAAGTGTGTGTGGTGCTCTGTGAAAGCCACCTTGGGCCCGGCAGGGGCAAGGCGCGGGATCGTCAAGCCTCAAACAGAACCAATCGCCAGCCCTAACGACACTCTGACCCAGATGCTTCGGCACTCTGAGGCTGCTTCGAGATGCTCATTAAACACAGTGATGATTCAGGTCGCTGTTACATCTCCTAGGAAGGAGCCTTTCTGTGAATGAAGAGGCAAGCAAAATTCTCCCTCAGAGCTCCTGTCAGATGCGGATTAAACTGCTCTTAGGTGATTTAGCATCTGGCCACCTCCTGCGACAGTGACAAGGGCTGGTGAAGGGATCAGGGTGGCTGTTTGGCCACTCTCTGTTGTTCAAACGTGTCCCAAAACTAAGAATACATTTTATAGCCGATTTCCCAAGATGACAGTGTCAGAAATGTCAAGATTTCTTACTTATTTTGTCAAAGGTTTTATTTAATTGTCAGAGCACAAGCAGGAGGAGCAGCAGGCAGAGGGAGAAGCAGGCTCCCCGCTGAGTAAGGAGCCCGATATGGGACTCGATCCCAGGACCCTGGGATCATGACCCGAGCCAAAGACAGATGCTTAACGACTGAGCCACTCAGTGTCCCAAATGTCAGATTTCTAAAAAATAACTATATTTCTTTCAGTAATACATGAAAATTTGGCTATTTGGAAGACTGGGCTGTTGCTTGTTTGAAGAACATACTTTGATTTAGAAACCGTGATTGAAGCCCCACTGTGTCTCATGTGTGGGGGGAGCAGTATTATGTGGCAGCGCAGTCAAAAACAAAGGACATGGGGCGCCTGGGTGGCTCAGTGGGTTAAAGCCTCTGCCTTTGGCTCAGGTCATGATCTCAGGGTCCTGGGATCGAGCCCCGCATCGGGGTCCCTGCTCAGTAGGGAGCCTGCTTCCTTCTCTCTGTCTCTGCCTGCCTCTTTGCCTACTTGTGATCTCTGTCAAATAAATAAAGAAAATCTTTAAAAAAAAAAAAAAAAAGCAAAGGACATTAAGCTGTGCAGTGACTTTATTCTATCATTTGCATTATAAGAGAATGGTAGTGTAGTTTCTTCAGGTAAAAGGTAAAACAAAACAAAAAACAATTAGAAATGGTATTAGCCTGGGTACTATTAGAACAATTAGAAATGGTATTAGCCTGGGTACTATTCTCTCCCTGGAAGGGGAGAATAGAAACAGAGGACAGGGGCGCCTGGGTGGCTCAGTGGGTTAAAGCCTCTGCCTTCAGCTCAGGTCATGTTCCCAGGGTCCTGGGATCGAGCCCCACATTGGGCTCTCTGCTTTGCAGGGAGCCTGCTTCCTCCTTTCTCTCTCTCTGCCTGCCACTCTGCCTACTTGTGATCTCTGTCTGTCAAATAAATAAATAAAATCTTTAAAAAAAAAAATGAAAGAAACAGAGGACACTATAGAGATAAGTTTTTCTATTCTGTCTTTGGCACCTGGCACGTAGAAAGTACTTTCCGACTGTTGGATACTTGTGTGAATGAGGGGCCCAGCAGGCCGCGCGGTACGGTACGGAGAAGGTCAAGCTTGGGGTGTGTCGAAGCTGTGGGTCCTTCTAGTCACCTGATCTCCAGCAGGCCACGTTGCTTCTAGCTGTTTCTTGAAGGAGAAACAAGGGCACTAATGATAGAACCAGTGTCCCTTCTAGTTCCGGTGTCACTGATGGTGCCAGGACTTGCTCAATAAAATGGGAGTGAACTTTCCGTGAGGGAGAAATGTGTTACATTGAAGAATGTAAAAGGAAAGTGTGAGATTTTCACAGGAAGTCCCCCCCCCCCCGACTAGTCTCCTTTGCTGCTGTAACGCACGACTACAAATTCAGCCTTCCAGTTTGGTCGGTCTCGGGTCTGGCACAGGTCCCCCTAGGCTCAGGCTGAGGTGTCAGCGGGACTGAGTTCCTTTCTGGAGGCTCCAAGGAAGAAATTCGTTTTCTTGTCTCCAGCTTTTAAAGGCCATCCCCATTCTTGGCTCGTGGCCCCTTCTTCCGTCCTCAGAACCAGCAGCATCTCTGACCCTGCTCCCATCACCCCATCACCCTAAAGCCCTCAATGCTCACTGCCTCCAGGGGGGCTTCTTTGCCTGCATGGGCCCGTGTGACTGGACGGGAGCCCCCTGGCTAACCTGGCGTACTCTCCCTCCCAGGGTTCTCGACTTAGCCGTGTCTGCAGACTCCCTTTACCATGTACGGTGGCCGGTCTTGGAGATGAGCTTGGACATCTTGGACATGTCATGGGGCCGCTCTGCCTATCGTGCCCCACGGTCTGCATCGGTCAGTAGGGGCAGAAGTATGGGGAAGCCAGCGGTAAATCTCCCCCAGGACACCTGAAATCCTTATTCATCCGGTTGTCCCGTCTCTCTGGGTCTTTGTTTTCCTCACCGAAAAAGCTGGGGACTTGACATTGAACCCGTGGCTTCTCAAATTGTGTCCTGTGTCAGAATTGCCTGGACACTGCCCCAGCATGGACTGAGATGGGCCTTGAGGACTTGCATTTCAGCCATCGGCCACCGTCCTTCTCCAGAACTCTTCCATCTAGCAGAACTGAGACTGTACCCGTGAGACGCACCCCATTTCCTGCACCCCGCCCCAGGGCAGCCACCCTTACGCTTTCTCTGTTTTAACTGTTGGAAGGAGCTCATGTAAGTGGCTCATCCAGTATGTGTCTTTTTCGTACTGGCTTCATTCAGTAGCACGATGGCCTCGGCAAAAGGTTCCCCGCTCGTAGCAGCTGGCGGAGTTTCCTTCTTTTAAAGGTCGAATGATAGTCCGTTGTCCATATGTACCGCGTTTTGTTTCTCTTCATCCGTCCGCGGACACCTGAGTTGCTCCCACATTTTAGCTTTTGTGACTAATGCTGCCGTGAACACAGGTGTGCAGGCGAGACCTGCTTTCACTTCTGGGCATCTGTGACGTTCTGAGGAGCCGCCATCCTGTTACCCGCGGTGGCTTTGCATTTTTCATTCACTCCGGCAGTGCCCAAGGATTCCAGTTTCTCCACATCCTTACCACACTTGTTGTTTTGGGTGGGTTTGGTTTTGTTTTGTTTTTGTTTGTTTGTTTGTAGTAGGTGTTCTTTTGGGTATGAGGTGGTATCTTGTCGTCTTGATTTGCATTTCCCTGATCATGACCGACACTGAGCTTCCTGCTTCACGCGCTCGCTCGTTGGCCGTTTGTATGTTGTGAGAAATACTATTCAGGGCTTGTTTTGCTGTTTTGTTGTTGTGGAGTTTTATTTATTTACTTATTCTGTGTAAGATTTGCAAATATCTTCTCCCATTCCGTAAATCACCCTTCTACTCTGTCGATGGTATCTTCGGATGTATATATTTTAATTTTCATGAAGTCCTGTTTGTTTCTTTTTTCTTTTGTTATGTGGGCCTTGGGTGTCATAACCCAAAAATTGCTGCCATACCCACTGTTGTGAAGCCCATGTTCTCTTCTAAGAGTTCTGTTGTTTTGGTCTTAGGTTTAGGTTCTCAATCCATTTTAAGTTAATTTTTGTATACGGTGTTAGGAAGGATTCAGCTTCATTCTTTTGCGTGTGGATATCTAGTTTTCCTGGCAGCATTTGTTGAAGAGACTGTCCTTTTCTCCATTGAAGAATGGTCTTGGCCCCCTTGTCAAAAATCATTTGACCAGGGGCACCTGGGTGGCTCAGTGGGTTAAAGCCTCTGCCTTCTGCTCGGGTCATGATCTCAGGGTCCTGGGATCAAGCCCTGCATCGGGCTCTCTGCTCAGTGGGGAGCCTGCTTCCTCCTCTCTCTCTCTCTCTCTCTCTCTCTCTCTCTCTGCCTCTCTGTCTACTTGTGATATCTGTCAAATAAATAAATAAAATCTTTTTTTTTAAGATTTTTAAAATGTATTTATTTGACAGAGATCACAAGTAGGCAGAGAGGCAGGCTGAGAGAGAGAGGAGAAAGCAGGCTCCCTGCTGAGCAGAGTCCTATGTGGGGCTCGATCCCAGGACCCTGAGATCATGACCCGAGCCGAAGGCAGAGGCTTTAACCCACTGAGCCACCCAGCGCCCTTAAATAAATAAAATCTTTATAAAAAAATCATTTGACTCTATATGCAAGAGTTTACTTCTGGACACTCTATTCTGTTCTCTCGGTCTATATCTTTTTTTATGCCAGGACTACACTGTTGATTACTGTAGCTTTTGTAGTAAGTTTTGAAATCAGGTAGTAGGAGTCTTCCAGTTTTTCTTCTTTTCCAAGATTATTTTGGCTCTTCGTGGTCCATTCATTCACCCAAATGGGTCAGGATAGGTGTTTCTATTTCTATGAGTGAAAAAAGTTATTAGGGGCGCCTGGGTGGCTCAGTGGGTTGGGCCGCTGCCTTCGGCTCGAGTCATGATCTCAGGGTCCTGGGATCGAGTCCCACATCGGGCTCTCTCTGCTCAGCAGGGAGCCTGCTTCCTCCCCTCTCTCTCTGCCTACTTGTAATCTCTCTCTGTCAAATAAATAAAATCTTTAAAAAAAAAGTTATTGGGATTTTGATAGTGATTGCATTAAATATGTAGATCACTTTGCATAGTATTCGTATTTGAGTAATACTGTCTTCTAATCCATGAGAATTGGATGGGTTTCTATTTATTCATATCTTCTTTAATTTCTTTCAGCAGTGTTTTGTAGTTTTCATTGTACAAGTCTTTCACTTCCTTAGTTAATTCCTAAATATTTATATATTTTTTTAAGATTTTTATTTTATTTATTTGATAGTGATCACAAGTGGGCAGAGAGGCAGGCAGAGAGAGAGAGAGGGAAGCCAGGCTCCCTGCTGAGCAGAGAGCCCAATGTGGGGCTCGATCCCAGGACCCTGGGATCATGAACTGAACTAAAGGCAGAGGCTTTAACCCACTGAGCCACCCAGGCGCCCCTACTTTTATTTTTGATGCTATTGAAAATCAAAAGCATTTGTCTAATTTCCTTTTCAGATTGTTCATTGTTTGTATGTAGAAGTGCAATTGATGTTTTGTGTACTGATCTTATTATCTTGCTACTTTGCCAAATTCACTTATTAGTTCTAACAGGTTTTTGGTGTGCTTGAGAGTTTTCTATATATAAGATCGTATCATCTACAGAGAATTTTACTTCTTCCTGTCTGGTTTGGACACCTCTTGTTTCTTTTTTCTTTCCTAATTGTTCTGGTTAGAACTTTCTGTATTATGTTAAGTAATGGTGAAAATGGTTAAGTCTGGTGAAAGCCAGCATCCTTACCTTGTTCCTCATCTTAGAGGAACGGCTTTCATCTTTCACCATTAGGTATGATAATCCCTGTGGGTTTTTCCTATGTTTCTTGTTATGTTGAGGTAGTTCCCTTCCATTCCTAGTTTGTTGAATGTTTTTATCATAAAAGGAGTGTTGAATTTTGTTGGAACCTTTTTCTGCCCCAGTTGAGACGGCAATCGGTTATTTCCTTCATAATGTTCATGTATCACACTGAGCATTTTTCTTGTGTTGACCCGTCCTTGCATTCCAAGAGTAAATCCCACTTGGCCCTTGCGTGTAATCCTTTTAATGTGCTGCAGAATTCTGTTGGCTAGTATTTATGTTGAGGAGTCTTATGTAATTATTCATAAGGAGTATTTGTAGTTTGTTTATTCTTATAGTGTATTTGTCTGACTTTGGTTTCAAGTAATGCTGGCCTCAGAATAATATTGAAAATATTCCTCTAATTTAGGGGGGAAGGGTCACAAGAATTGGTATTAGTTCAAATAGTTCAGTCAGTGTTCAGATAGTTCAGATGTTTGGTAGAATTCACCAATGAAGCCATTGGGTTCAGTGCTTTTCTTTTGGGGGCAGATTTTTTTTTTTTAAGATTTCATTTATTTATTTGACAGACAGAGATCGCAAGTAGGCAGAGAGGCAGGTAGAGAGAGAGGAGGAAGCAGGCTCCCTGTGGAGCAGAGAGCCCGACGCGGGACTCGATCCCAGGACCCTGGGATCATAACCTGAGCCGAAGGCAGAGGCTTTAACCCACTGAGCCACCCAGGCACCCTGGGGGCAGATTTTTTTATTACTGATTGAAATTCCTTAGTAATTATAGGTGTATTCAGGTATTCTGTTTCTTCATGATTTAATCTTGGTAGGTTTTTGTGTTTCTGCAGATTGGTCCATGTCCTCTAGATCATTCAATTTGTTGGTGTACCGTTTCTCATAGTACTCTTTTAATCCCTTTTGTTTTTCTTGTTTTAAAAAATATCTTATTTATTTGAGAGGTACCTCTGTTCCTCCCCCACTTGCCCGCTCTCTCTCTCTTTCTCTCTCTCTCTCTCTCTAGTTCTCTCAAGTAAATAAATAAAATCTTTTTTAAAAAAATCTTTTTTGAGAGAGAGGGAGAAAGAGTGTGAGTGCATGAACAGGGGGAAGGGCAGAGGAAGACAGAAAAACAAACCCCACCATGTGCAGGGACCCCAAGGCAGGGCTCAATCCCAGGACCCTAAGATCATGACCTGAGCCAGAGGCAGACATTTAACCAACTGAGCCACCCAAGAGTCCCAGTCTTTTTTATTCTGTAGAATCAGTAGTAATGCCCCATTTTCATTTCTGTTCTAGGAATTTGAGACTTCTTTCTTTCTTTTTTTCTTTTTCTCATCCAGCTAAAGTGTTGTCTATTTTGTTAACTTTGCAAAGAAGCAACTTTTGGGTTCACTGATTTTTCTCTACTCTGAGCCTATTCTCGGTTTCAGTTATCTCCACTCAGATCCTTTTTATTCCTTTTTCCTCTAGCTTTGGGTTTAGTTTGTTCTTCTTTCTGTAGTTCCCTAAGTCTTTAAGTCAGGTTGTTGCTTTGAGATCCTTCTTATTTCTAATGCTTATATTTCTAATATAAGCATTTATAGCTATTAATTTCCCTCTTAGCACAAATTTTATTGAATCCCAAAGGTTTTGGATGGTTGCAGTTTTCTTTCCATTCTTTCCATTCATCTCTGAATATTTTTATTTCCCTTGTGATTTCTTCTTTGATCCATTTTATGTTTCACAGTATGTTGTTTAGGGACATGGCACTGCATGGCGCTGTTGGTTAAGCATCTGACTCTTGGTTTCAGCTCAGGTCATGATCTCAGGGTTGTGAGATTGAGCCCTGTATCCAGCTCCATGCTCAGCACAGAGTCTGCTTGAATCTTTCCCGCTGCGTGCGTGTGTGTGTGTGTGTGTGTGTGTGTGCATGCTCTCTCTTTCTCTCTAAAATGAATAAATAAATCTTTTTAAAAAAGAAGTATGTTGTTTAGGTGCACCTGGGTGACTCAGTCATTTGCTGGGTGGAGAGTCTCCTTGGGATTCTTTCTCTCCCTCTGTCCCTCCCCCACACCTGTGCACACACTCTCTCAAATAAATGAATCTTTTTTTCTTTTAAGATGTTTAATTTTCAAAATTTTGTGAATTTTCCATTTTCCTTTGGTTACTCGTTTCTAACTTTATCTCATTGTGGTCAAAGAAGATACTTTGTAGTATATCTTTTTAAATCATTTGGGACTTAATTGTAGCTTAATATGTGCTGTATCCTGGAAGATGTTCCATGTACACTTGAAAGAATGTGTACTCTGTTGCTGGGTGGTATGTTCTATATATGTCTGTTAGACAAGTTGCTTTATTAGTGTGAAGCTCTATTTCCTTCTGTATTTTTTGTAAGATTTTATTTATTTATTTGACAGACAGAGATCACAAGTAGGCAGAGAGGCAGGCAAAGAGAAGGGGGAAGCAGGCCTCTGCTCAGCAGAGAGCCCAATGTGGAGCTTGATCCCAGGACCCTGAGATCATGACCTGAGCCAAAGACAGAGGCTTAACCCACTGAACCTCCCAGGCACCCTATTTCTTTCTGTTTTTTTAATCCATAAAGTCTATTTAGTCTGATATTAAGATAGGCACTCTTCCCTTCTGATTACTGTTTGCATAGAATATCTCTTTCTGTCCTTTCACTTTGTCCGTTTGTATCTAATGGAACTCTCTTATATATAACATATAGCTGAATCATAAGTTTGTATCCATTCTGGCAGTCTCTGTTTTTTGATTGTAGAGTTTAATCCATTTACATTTAAAATAATTACGATAATAGGCACCTTCTATCATTTCACTATTTTGTTTCTAGATGTCTTGTAGTTTTCTGTCCCTCATTTCCTGCATTACTGTCTTTTTCTGTATTCAGTTTTTATAGTGAAAAGTTTAGATTTCTTTCTCATTTATTTGACAGAGAGATCACAAATAGAGAGGCATTGGCGGGGGCGGGGGGGTGCAGGCCCCCTGCTGAGCAGAGAGCCCAATGTGGGGCTCTGTCCCAGGACCCTGATCATGATTCACTGAGCCAAAGGCAGAGGCTTAACGCACTGAGCCACCCATGCGCCCCCTTTTCTATATATTTAATATTGATTTTCTTTAAGGTCACCATGGGGGTTGTATGTAACATCTTAACATTACTAACACTTTAATTTGAATTTATACCAACTTAATTTTAGTGACACACGAAAACTCTGCTCCTTTGCAGTTCTAATCTTTTCAGGTGTTGATGTCACAAAATTACATCTTTATATGTTGTATACCCCAAAACATAAACTAATAATGTTTTAAATATAGTGTTCTCTTAAATTATGTAGAAAACAAGATTTGTAGTCACAAACCAAAGTTACAATAATAGTAGCTTTTACACTGATAATTTTTTTAAATTTAACTGTTTTAATCTCTTAAATCATGTAGAAAAAAATGTATTTATGAGCCTTTGCTGCAGTAGCACTTGGCTTTTCTAATTGCCCATGTGTTCACCTTTATTAAGATTTTTATTTCTCTGGGGGCGCCTGGGTGGCTCAGAGAGTTAAGCCGCTGCCTTCGGCTCAGGTCATGATCTCAGGGTCCTGGGATCGAGTCCCGCATTGGGTTCTCTGCTCAGCAGGGAGGCTGCTTCCCTCTCTCTCTCTCTCTCTGCCTGCCTCTCCATCTACTTGTGATTTCTCTCTTGTCAAATAAATAAATAAAATCTTTAAAAAAAAAAAAAGATTTTTATTTCTCTGTACAGCTTCACCTGCAGACCCCCTTGAGCACATCTTACAGAGGAAGGCTAGCAGTTGTGAACACTGTCGGCTTTTGTTTATTTGGCAATGTCCCGATTTCTCCTTCATTCTTGAAAGACAGCTTTGTCAGGTATAGGATTCTTGGTTGATAGTTTTTTGTTTGTTTGTTTTGTTTTGTTTTTTAAGCCCTTTGAATACATCAGCCCACTGCTGTCCTCAAAGTTTCTGGTAAGAAACCTGCAAATAATTTTATAGAGAGGATTGTAACAATTCACTTCTCCCAATGTTCTCTCTTTGGCTTTTGAAAATTTGAGTATAATTTGTCTCACTGCAAATCTCTCTTTCTTGGAGTTTATTGAACTTCTTGGATGTTTATATTCATATCTTCCACCAAATTTAGGAAGTTTGCAGTCATTCCAAAATTGTCTCTGCCCCTTCTTCTGTCTTCTCTTTCTGGGACTCCCTTAGTACTTCTGTCGGTCTGCTCAATGGTTTCACTTGGGCTTTGTTTACTTTTCTTTGGCCCTTTTTTTTTTCCTCCCCCCTGTTCCTCAGACTCAGTAATTCCATTATCCTATTTTCAGGTTCATTGATTCTTTTTCCAGCCTGATCCAGTTTGCCTTTGAATCCCTTTAATGAATTTTTAAATTTCAGTTATTACAGTTATCAACTTTAAGAAGAATTTATTTTGGTATCTTTTTAGGTTTTCTTTTCTCGTATTTTTATTTGTTCACACATTGTGTTCTTGACGATCTCCCTCTCTCTTTAATTCTTTTTTTTTTAAGATTTTATTTATTTTATTAAATTTTATTTATTTGACAGAGATTACAAGTGGGCAGAAAAGCAGGCAGAGAGAGAGGAGAAAGCAGGCTCCCCGCTGAGCAGAGAGCCTGATTCAGGGCTCGATCCCAGGACCCGGAGATCATGACCTGAGCCAAAGGCAGAGGCTTAACCCACTGAGCCACCCAGGTGCCCCACCATCTCTCTTTAATTCCTTGAGCATTTCTGAGACAGTTCTCCAAGTATTTGTCTAGTGTACCTGCCCTTGCGTCTTTTTCAGGGAAGGTTTCTGTCGATTTATTTATTTCCTTTGAATAGGCCATACTTTCCTGTCTCTGCATATGCCTTATGAGTCTTTCTTAAACACTGGATATTTGAATTTAATAATGTGATAACTCGGGACGCCTGGGTGGCTCAGTGGGATAAAGCCTCTGCCTTCAGCTCAGGTCATGATCCCGGGGTCCTGGGATGGAGCCCCTACATGGGGCTCTCTGCTTAGCAGGGAGGCTGCTTCCCTCTCTCTCTCTGCCTGCCTCTCTGCCTACTTGTGATCTCTGTCAAATGAATAAATAAAATCTTTAAAATTAATAATAATAATGTGATAACTCTGGGGTCCCCTGGGTGGCTCAGTCAGTTAAGTGTCTGACTCTTGGTTTTGGCTCAGGTCATGATCTCAGGTTCCTGAGATCAGGTCCCATGTCAGGCTCAGTGTGAAGTCTATTTGAGATTCTCTCCCTCCCTCTGCTCCTGTCCACTTGCTCTCATGAATGAATAAATAAAATAATGTGATAACTCTGAAGATTAGATTCTCTCCCTTTCCCAAGCATTGCTTTTTGGGAGGTTGTTAATTGTTTTGGGTTTGGTGGTGTTGTGTTTTTTGGATTTGTTTTTGGCTTTTTTACTATTTATGCTGTCTCTGTGCCTAGAATCAGCCTGAGGTGTCAACTTAAAGTCTCGGGTCTTTTCTGAGCCTTTCCCCAGGAATACATGGGTCACTTTCTAATCATACCCATGTATGTAGTTGTTGTTTCTTTTAACATCCTACTCTTTAATGTCTAGCTCTCGAAAGGGAAAAAAGCAAAAAATGATGGGGAGAAGGTGCCAGTCTTTTCAATCCCCCGGAAGTCATTTCAGCTTGAGGGGGAGGGGCTTGCAGCAGTAGCTACCCTCCTGTGTTTGCACCTCCGTGATCGAAGCGATCATCAGCAGTCAGAGCAGGGATCCCTCCCGATACCTGGAAGACAGGGTTCTCTCTGCCCGCCCTCCCCCTCTCGCTCCCACAAGCTGTGTGCAAGCTGCTCCAAGATCGTGTGCACAGCTGCCTGCCGCTTGGCCGGGCGTCGGAGCTGGATAGCTGCCGCTGTGCTCCTAGGAGTTGACATTGACCAAAATTAGCTGCCGTTTACCACCCAAGTCTTCCCCCGGAAGCTGTACGCCTACAACAGACTCCAGAGTTCCAGAATAGTTGTAGCAGACAGATTCAGCCAATGCAGTTGTTGTCCAGGAGGGAGAGAGAGATTCCTGGTGCTTCCTACTCCCCCATCTTCCCAGAATCCCAAAATTTCCATTTCTAATAAGTTCCAGGGTGATGCTGATGTTGCTGGTCCAAGGATTACACCGTAGCCACTGAACCGAATTCTTTTAATGTCCTTTCTCCAAGGCCCGAGTATACCATACAGGGTTTTTCTCCTCTGGATGCAATGTAGTGAATTAATTGTGCTTTTTACCTGAAAGAAGCAAGCGTCATTTTATTGATGTAATTTCTTGGTGAGGGGTGAGTTTGCTTTCTTTTTGCAGAAGATGGGCACGGTGGCCTATGGGCTAGTTCAGGGCCGGGAGCAGTGAGAGGCCCTGCAGGGGACGGAGACCTGTGCTGAGCTGAGGTAGGAGGGAGATGGACCTTGTTCAGCCCGGAGCTTGGTTGTTTCTCCTTCCTGTCCGGGAGCTCAGGTGATGACAAGGCCAGCTCTGCAGGTTGCTTCTCACCGGTGGTCTGTGTCACTCACATCTACCGACGCTTTTGATCCAGACGCTGTCTTCAGCCTTGATTCACACGCTAACCCTCCCAGCTCTGTGGGGTGGATAGTACTGTTAGGTAGGTTCGTGTTTGCCGTTTAAGGAAGCAGAGGTTAGGAATTGGCCAGGAGCACATAGAGGCGGCAGTGGGAGCATTTGCTAGCGGGTTGCTTAGGTTCCACAGCCTGCACACATGACCTTCTGTGGCCGTGCTTCGGATATTAGTCCCTTCCGGTATCAGTGATGACTGTATGTTAGAAAATTTAAAAGTGACCTTTTTTTTTTTTTTTTTTAAGTGTCATCTCCTTTAGCAGTCTGGAGATGGGATGGTTCTGGACCTGGTTAATAGAGTCGTCAGCAGTGTCACAGACGGTCCAGGTTCCCTCTGTCCTGTCGCTCTGCTGTCCTCAACAGCTTGGGCTTTGTCTTAAGAGCTGTCCCTTCCTGGTGCTAACAGGATTTCACCAGATCTCTTCATCCCACTGACCGGCAGAGTGAGCAGCCTGTTCCTGCCTCTTGTCCCGGTTAAAGAGAGGTGAAACTTTCCTGGAAGTTCCTTAACCTGCGGCTTCCCTACCAGGAGCGCTTGCTACACCCATTCGTAAATGGCCACCACTGACTGGGGTTTACCTCCTGTCCCTCAGGGCGGGGAGGGCCTGGAGCAGAAGTGTGGGGAGCTGATCCAGCTTCTTCAGTCAGAAGGGCCTCCAGCGGAAACTGCTGCGGGGTGGGGGGGGGGGCGACTGACGGATGAGCCACAGTCGTCCCCTCCAGTTAGCAGGGAGACCTCGCTTCTGAACGTCCTCTGTGGCACGGACACGGGTACAGTCAGGGGCTGTTCAGAATGCTGCCAGCGGTCCTTGGTTTACTCCAGCCACGGAGTAATCTTTTGTTTCCGGATCCTCAGCAGGAGGATCTTCTCTCAGAAGACCTCCAGGACGTGGGTCTTCTGAGAGAAAGGCAGAGCTCGCGGAGGACATGGCTTACGGCCCTCTTCCTGCCCCCTTGTCTTTGGAGGATGCCGGGGCCGGTCATTTTGGATGGGCTCTGACCTGGAGCAAGAACTTCCGCTCCGGGTGCCTCGGGCACCTCATCTGTGGAAGGGGGAAGCTTCCAGGACCGAATGACTGGGTTTATGGCTCTGGCACACGGCGACACCCGTGGCATGGCAAGGCCCCGAGGTGGTGCTGTGGCTGGCCCTGGTGTGGGTTTAGCGGCGATCTGCGTTAGGGAAACTCGGTCCAGGTGAGCTTTACTCCCACTGGAGCCACACTGACTTCTGGGCCCCCAGCTGGGCTCTGCCTTCGCATGAGAAAGGGGGAGAAGAGCACCCTTTGGGCTTACTGCCCCCTGGAGGGTGCCGGCCCCGGCAGGGAGGCCTTCTCCACAAGCACACCGGCTGAGGGAGCACTTTGGTATTATTTTTCCTAGAATCAGGAGCAAGCATCTGTATCACTCAGGTGGCTTCATCTGGGTGTGCCTCGGCCACCAGAAGGATTTGCAGCCTCCCTCAGTAGGGCCGATTTGGCTGAATTTTACAAATAATGATTATTGTTGCTAGGTCACATTTCGCATGCCGACAGGACTGAGCGATCACAGGGATGATAGAGATGTGCCCCACTTTAAGAAAACCTGCCCATATAAGGAGGAACATCTCAATTACGGAATAATGTCTCACTTAGCCAGAAATTTGTGGCAGGTTTCCTAGTGCATTTAAAATAGGATTTGTGTGTAAAAATACCATTTGCACACAGGAGCCCATCTTTTCTGAAGAGAGACATATACTTGTATTGGGCATTTGGGATAAGTAGAACAAAAATAAAATCTTACAAATACAAGAACTAGAAACCAAATTCCACTTTTAATTCTAAAAGGTTTATATATAACTCTACTATCTTACCCTCTCCTCCCACCCCAGACTTCCACAGCAGAAATAAATGGGCAAGATCTGGCATTTTAAGAAGCGGGAGGAATGAGGAAAGGACGGGCAAGCACGTGTGTGGGCGGGCGGACGGCAGGAGCACCAGGGACCGGTCTGGGCGGGCGGACGGCAGGAGCACCAGGGACCGGTCTGGGTGCCCCACCCCACCCCATTGCCTTGTGCTGTTGGATCTATTTGTGGCCATTTACGAGGCCTGGCCTAGCTCGTCTCTGCTGGATCCTTTCCACGGTGCGGTCAGTGAGTGGCGGTTCGCAGCGGACCGGCCCAGCCCCCCACCGCCGACCTGTAACCACAGAGACGAGCTGGGGTGTGCCGGTCGGGGCTGAGGGAGGGCCTGGAGGAGAGGGCTGGATTCTGGGATGCTGACGTGCCACACTTCTTTCTTTTCAGAAATGTTCCCACTGCCAGGAGGCAGGTGCCACCTTGGGCTGTTACAACAAAGGCTGTTCCTTCCGATACCACTACCCGTGTGCCATTGACGCAGGTAAGATGGGGCCACGGCCCTCGTCCAGAGCGTCCTAAGGCTGGGACGGTCACTTTGACTCTCTGTGCCTTCTTTCCTTTATCATTCTTTTGCGTCTCTTCTGACCCCGTTCTGTGTGTGGTTCTACAGGAATGCAGAGAGGATAATAAAAAGGAGTGAAACAGGGTCATAATAACAGTTTTATTTGTATAATTCACACATGATTCACTCTTCAGGTGTACAGTCCAGTGGGTTTGAGTTAGTACACTCACAGAGTCGTGCACCCGTCACCGCAGTCCATTTTAGGACATATTCGTCACCTCGTAAATTCCTACCCATTAGTGGCCACTCCCCCTCCACCCACCCAAGTCCCTGGCGACCACTGACCTACTTCATATCTTGATGGATTTGCCTGCTCTGGGCACTTCCTGTAAGTGGGATCGCACAGTAGGTGTTCCTTAGGACGCCGGCATCTGTGGCTTCACGTCGCACTTTTCCAGGTTCGTCCGTGTCGCAGCAGACATGAGGCTTCATTTTTATTGTCCAACAGTGTCTCGGGCACGCCATACGTTACAGACCGCTCATCAGTCCGTGCACGTTGAGATTGTTTTCTCCTTTTTGATTATTATGAATAATGCTGCAGTGCACACTCCCAAGTCTTTCTGTAGATCGAATGTTTTCACTTCCTTTGGGTTTAAACCTGGGAGTGGAATTACTGGGTCGTGTGGTAACTTTGCAGCAGGACGGTCAGACTTTCCCCACGTGACTTTCCCGTCCTTCCAGCAGAGTAGGAGGGCTTCGGTCTCCACATCCTCACCGGCGCCTGCCGTTACCTGCCTCTTGTGTCCCCGCCACCCCAGCATCTCATGGTGATTGGAGCATTTCCCTGGTGGCTGATGACGGCTGGCGTCTGCGTGAAGTTCAGTTCATCCATTTTTTTCTTTTGTTGTTTTTGCTTTTCATGGCCTGTTCCTTTTTCTTACGTCTAAGAAACTGTTGCCTAATCCAAAAAATCACAAAGATTTATGCCTGTGTTTTCTCCTCGCAGAACTTGTCTCTTACATGGGTCTTTGATCCACTTTGAGTTAATTTTTATATATGGTATGAAATAGGACTCCAGTTCCCTCTTTTTTTTTTTTTTTTTTTTTTAAGACTTTATTTGACAGAGACAGAGCAGAAGCAAGGGGAAGCAGCAGGCAGAGGGAAAGGGAGGAGCAGGCTTCCCGCCGAGCAGGGAGCCTGATGTGGGACGCAATCCCAGGAAGCTGGGATCGTGACCTGAGCTGAAGGCAGACGCTTAACCCGCTGAGCCACCCAGGCGCCCACTTCACTCTTTTGTACGTGGATTCCAGTGTCTTAGGGCCATTTGTAGAAAAGATTACTTTTTCCTCATTGAATGATCTCGGGACCTTTGTCAAAAACCAGTGGACCATAGGTGTGTGGGCTGATTTCTGAACTTTGTCCAGTCCCACACTGTCTTGATTACTGGAACTCTGTAGTAGATTCTGAAATTGGAAAGTATGAGTATTCTGAATATTCCTTTTGTCAAGATTGTTTTGGCTGTTCTGGGTCCTTGGCTACTTCATATGAATTTTAAGATCAGCTGGTCTGTTTCTATTTAAAAAAAAAAAAAAAACCCAAACAGCAATTAAAACTCTAACGATTGCACTGAGTCTGCAGGTGCAGCAGGGCAGTCTTACCATCGTAACAAAGTCTTCCAGCCCATGGCCAGGCAGCGTCTCTGCCTTTGTCTCATTCTTGAATTTCAATCAACAGCGTTTTGTAGTTTTCAGAGTGTAAGTTTTGCGCCTGTTCATTAAACTTGTTCTGAAGTATTTTATTATTTTTAGTGTGATTGTGAATGCGGTTGTTTTCCTAATTTAGTTTTCAGATGGTTTGTTGTGAACATATAGAAAAACAATTGATTTCGTGTATTGATCTTGTATCCTGCAGCTTTGCTCAGCTCATTGATTAGTTCTAATAGTTTTTTAATGGATTTCTATGTACAAGATTTGTCATCTGCAAATGGGTAGTTTCACTTCTTTTCCAGTCAGATGCCTTTCATTTCTTTTTCTTGCCTAATTGTCTTGGCTAGAACTTCTAACGTAACGCTGGGTAGCCGCGGCAAGAGCTGACATCCTTGCCTTGTTTCTGACCCAGTAAGTGTGGTGATAGCTGGGGGGGGGGGGGGTTCGCAGATGTTCTTGACGCAGCTGAGGAAGTTCCCTGTCTTCCTGCTTTGCTGAGTGTTTTTATCTCTCAACCACGGCTTTTGCATCCTACCATCTTTTCCCTGTCTGTTGAGATGATCAGAGTAGTGTTTCGCAGTATCATGACTGTTGAAAGAAGGGGATACTCTTGTCCATAAAGTTCCATCCAGTGAATGAATGATGGGGAACCCTTAAATTTTGACTTTGAGCTTTAGCCTCAGAATGTCCTCTCTCCCCGTCTAGAGTCTTACCCTTTCAGTGGACGTTTTCACCAGTTCCTTTCTGAGCACATGTCTCCCCTCACCGGCCCTCCTAGTACTTTCATTCAGGAAGGAGGGGGAGAAGGGTAGGGAACATCAGCGAGGGTCCAGCCAGTGGCAGGGAGCAGGTTACCGCTAAGTGCTTGAGAGAGAAGCGGGGAGGGCTTGGCCGTCCAGGTGTGGGAAGCAGGTACAGAGGCGTAAGCTCAGAGTGGGATCTGACAGGTGGGAGAGGGGAGTCGGGTTCATCCGGGCCACCCTTCCTTCCCGGGAAGTCACTCGAGCTACATGTCCTTCTTGGTCCTCCTTTCCCTGCCTTTCTGTTCTCTTTCCAAGTTTCCATAGGAGGCACAGCTGAAGGACTGGAAAAATACAGAAAGATAACGCTTAGTACGCCACAGTTCGATTCTCACAAAAGTGTGTGTTTGCACTTGCTGAAGAGCAGACGGTGGCCAGGGCGCTGTATGGCCAGAGGGAGTAAGAAGAGAGCCTTGAAATGTCAGTTCAGGGAGTTTGGGTTTTAGTCTGTCCCTTTCCGCTCTCTTTCTTCCCCAACATGTTTCTGCGCTGCGTCTGAGCTGTAATTCACCGAGTCGTGGTCTGGCACATTCCATCATGCAGCCGCTCTGTCCTCTCTCTCACACACTCTTCCTCGCTCTCAACAGCCAGCCCTTGCCATTTCTCTTTTTCATGGCATTGCCCTGAATTCTTTTTTCTAGTTTAAACTTCATGATATTTTTTTAAAGATTTTATTTATTTACTTGATAGACAGAGATCACAAGTAGGCAGAGAAGCAGGCGGGGGGGCGGGGGAAGCAGGCTCCCTGCTGAGCAGAGAGCCCGACTCCATCCCAGGACCATGGGATCATGACCTGACCCAAAGGCAGAGGCTTTAACCCACTGAGCCACCCAGGCGCCCCTAAGCCTCATGATTTTTTTTTTTTTTTTAAGATTTTATTTATTAATTTGACAGAGAGAAATCACAAGTAGACAGAGAGGCAGCCAGAGAGAGAGAGAGGGAATCAGGCTCTCTGCCGAGCAGAGAGCCCGATACGGGACTCGATCCCAGGACTCCGAGATCATGACCCGAGCCGAAGGCAGCGGCTTAACCCACTGAGCCACCCAGGCGCCCCAGCCTCATGATTTTTAAATGAAGATGTTTAAGTATTGAGTTTGTAGCAGTTATTTATAATTTTATGCAAGGCTTGGCTCTCGCAGTCAGCGGCCTGATAAGAGGTGGTCTGCACTGAGGCTTTGCTCAGAAACATCCGGTGAGCGGCAGGCAGGTAACCTCATCTCGTCCGCTGCCCCCTTCCCCCTGTGAGTGCACCCCCATCTGCATAATGGGGCACCAGCCAGTTTGGGGACCAGGCTCCTGGCAGTTTCTTGAGGGATTCACAGTGCTGCTCAGGAGGAGCCTCTGCCGCAACAGGAGTGTTCAGGATCCGCGCACTCCAGCACAGTCGCCACAAGCCTTGTGTACCACTGAGTGTTTCAAGTGTGGCTCTTTGGGAATGAGGGACTGAATTTTTGTTTGACTTTGTTGTATTTAAACTTAATTATCTGTCCGAGTGTGGCTAGGAGCTGGAAAGCACGGGCTTAGCCCCACCTTGATCAAGCTCAGGCCGTGGGGATGGGGTTCTCGGGGAAAAGCATGGGGCTCTGCCTCCCCTCCAGAGAGAGCTTGCTCAGTCAGCCGCTTACCGGTGAGGGTTAGTAAGCCCTGTTGGTCACTCTCTGTCTGCGCCTGTCTTGTGTGGCCTGCCCAAGTGACTGGGTCACATGTGTATTTGGCAGAAGTTGGTAGCCAAGTATCCAGTGAGAGGAAGGCTGCCTGGGTCGGAGGGGTGCGGGCTCAGGCAGGCCCTCAGCCCCCCGGCTTTGCTGCCCCAGCGGCTGCCTGCTCTGCTGCTCCATCTAGAAATACAGGACCAAGGAAGTAGCACTACAAGGTGACTGTGTCTTGGGCATTTATCAATCTTTCTGATGCCCGGAGTCCCAGTGACCCAGAAGTCTGAACTGCTCTGTGGGACGGATGCTTATGTTTAGGGTCTTCTCGGGAGTTCTCTTCTTGATACCATGGATCTTGTGTCCAGGAAGGGTGTTCATTGATTGACATCCTAAATAAATAAATGAGTCCCTGAGTTTGAGAGCTCCTCATCTCTGCGTGGAGTAAGGAACAGATTAAATGTCCATCTTTGCTCTGCTGCTAACCGCCCAAACCTCAGGGAGCTGTTCAAGTCTCAGGGGGAACTCTAACTGCTGGGGCAGCTCCATGGAAACAGGATCGTTTCCGCTGAGGGTCTGTGGCTGCTGCAGCCCCCCCACCCCCGGCCTGTTCCTGCATTCGTGACGTCACGGTCAGCCGCCCCATGCTGCGCAGGTCGCAGGGGCAGACTGTGGCTTGGGGAAATGAAGTGACAGGAACGTGAGCCCTGGTTCTAAAAACGTGATGTATTCGTGCAACGAGCCACAGCAATCAAGACCAAAGGAAAAAAGAGCCACAGCCACATGTTAGTAAGTACTGTGCACGAGGAATGCAGCCTGGAGGGGTTTCTCTTACCCTCAGGAGGAGGCCCAGCGGGGACGCGCTCTCTGCAGCCACCCCTGCTGCTCACTGCAGACTCTGATGTGGACGCGGTGGGTTCAGGCCCCCTGGGGTTATAAAAGGACTGGTGTCCGGCCCTTTCCCGGAGAGGCCTCCGCTCTGCACCCCAGGACCAGTGCCTGGGCTTGACTGGCTCTGATGGTCCCCTCGCAGGTCCCTAAGTCCCAGGGTGATCAGGCCAATCTAAGCACCAGCCGTAGCTCTGGGAGAGTTTGCAGACGAGCTGGAGACGGCGGGCGGCGGGGGGCTGGCAGGTCCGAGCCCAGCAGCCCTCCCCTCTCCCATCTCCCCCGCCTCGAGCTTAGTGCCTCCGGCCCAGGGAAGGTGTGGCCGCACGCGGGTGCAGGCAGCTCCGAGTCTCTTGTTGTGAGGAGAGCGGTGAGGTCCACTGTGCAGTTCAGCGAAGTGCAGGGAGGGGAGTGCATCCTCCGCCGGGTGCGGTGTGCGCGTCAGGAGCTGTCTGGTGGACAGGACAACCCTGTGAGTCGTTCCCAGCAGGTGTGATGCCCCAGCACGCCGTTTCCTTGACTTCACTGTATGGAAGTGCTGACCGGCCCTCCGGCCAGTGTGGGATATGGCCAGAGGCTTGAGGAAATCCCAGCGCCAGGCGGGCCAGCTGTGTAGGGCAGGCGCCCGTTCAGTGACCTCGGGCGGGGCCCCACCGAGCCTCTCACCGCTCTTGTGCTCCTCGCAGCAAGGCCGGGGTCAGGGCAGCCGAGCAGGGGCTCCCTGGGCCCTTGCGGGTGGCTAAGCTCTCTGGCCACGGTTCTCGCCCTGCCAGGAGCGTGAGTTGCGGTTCCTGATGGCTGCGGACACGTCGAGGACGGATGGGAGCCCTGGTCTGCAGTCTTGTGCTGGAGGCCCTCATCCGAGGTGGCCGTGGTCTCTGGCAGATTTGTTTAGGAGACTCCCCTTTCCAGAAGTGCCTGACGTTAGCTCCAATTGCCTTCGGTGCACACTTACGTTGTCTTACTTCTTTTCTGCTTTCTAACTTAGAGGGAGCATGTCTCCTAACTTCAGACGAGTTTCACTAATGGTCGGTCACAGCTGGCCGCTCCTCCGTGGCTGGGCGGGGAGCTGAGCCACCGCTGCCTTTCCCATGGCACCTTTTCCAGCTAATGCGGTCCCCCCTTCTCATTTCTCTGATGCCCTGTGGCATAAAGGTGGCTGAGCCCCACAGGGGCTCTGCGGTTTCTCTGGCCCAGACTAGAGACTGCCAGCAAGCAGTGCTGCCAAAGCCCAGGTAAGGAGCGAGTGCTTCCTGCGCTCCGGTCCCCTGGCCCCTGCTGTTCATAAGCTCTCCGGCAGATTGGAGCAGCAGGGGCCTTGGTCACGCCATGTACTTGTGGGTTTTAAATTAACACATTTCATTTACTGCCATGCTATTTGCTTGCGGGGGGGGAGGGCTTGGGGGTTAGCTGGACTTGCTGGGCTCCTGTGCCTGGAGGCCGGCCCTGGGGGCAGAGAGGCCGCCTTCCCACTGCTGGGTATTCAGGGGCTCCAGAGGGAGGCCACGATGGGACAGGCCCAGCCCAGTTATGAAAGGGTCTTTTTCCATTTGTTTAAGATACAAAGGACCTCAGAAGTTCTCGTTTGTGTGTTCCCTTGCTTATTCCTCTATCCTGTGAAATCTGCGGATACACAGGCTGCTAATCCGGACCTCAGTTTAAACCGGAGTTAAATCGTACATTTAACAAGGCTAAGTACCATGGCTGCTTCCCGCCACGGTGCCCGGGAGCTCTCTGAGAATGTGTGATCAATATTTATTAACATTCTGCCACCGCATCTTGCACCAGTGACCTGGCTGTCGCTCTCCGGGAGCTGCGGTGTGCAGAGTGAATTCATTAATTAGATTTCCTCGCCCTGCTCCACACACCACCCTTGTGCCACGGAGCTCAGCACACCTGGAGGCGGACGCGTGTCCTTGCTGTCAGCGAGGATGCTGTCACCACGTTAAAAGTTGGAATGAATCATTTTCCTTCAAGGATTAGTAACCCCCTCATGGGATTTCATTTTCCCCTGAAGCATTTAGTGTGGATTATGTGGCTCATGTTGGGAACTTCTCCCGTGTCTCCATGGGTCGTCCGGCAAAGGTGGCAGCCGGGCTCTGGACGGAGGAGAGAGGTGCCCCCAGGTGTGTGGTGTTGCTATGAGGAAGCTTTGGCTCGGGCCTGCTGGAACGGGCTTAGCCGAGAATCAGGGATTTTAAAAATAACATTTATTGGAGATGGTTTCTGTTAGTGTAATTGTGGAAATACATAAAAAAATAATAATAATAAAGTCACCTATAGTCTTGCTAGCCAAAGAGAACCACGGGGTAAGTTTCCTTTGTCTTGTTTTTCGTGCACATAACACATTTTGATAAAACGAGGACTGTACTTCTATATTACGTAAACTGGTTTTCAGGCCATTCTGTGTCATGAGTGTTTCCCCGTACCATTAACTGTTGTGAAGCATTAAAATGTTAAGGGACTGATGCTCCCATCATGTTGCAGTACCGTAGTTCATTTGGGGGCGTCTCTGATGTTTCAGAAATCACAGTGTGGGGGCCTCTTACCTCCCTGTCTGACACTGTCAGTCCTGGCTAGTGTGGCCCCCCTCACCCCGGGCTGTACCACCCGCCGGCTTGGTCTGACTGTGCCTATCTGTCTTACAGATTGTTTGCTCCATGAGGAGAACTTCTCGGTGAGGTGCCCCAAGCACAAGGTGAGTCAGTGCACGTGGCCCCCGCAGGCCTGGGGCGGGGGTGTTCCTCACGGTCTACAGACCATACACAGGAGGCCGCCGCCTGCTCTTGGCCCTGAGAGAGTGGAGAGGCCCGGTGCTGGAGGGAGCCCTGCACCCCAGGGTGGCCCCCACGTGCTGTGGTGGGAGTCTGGGAGAACCGTGGGGGAGCGGAAGGTATTTGTGGATTGTTAAGAGAAATTCAAAGAGCAAACTCAATACAAGCTGATTTCCATTTTAGTTTAGTGGACCCCCAGTTCCCAGTTGGCACGAGGTAAGCCCGTAGGCCTTGATACATAATCAGAGGCATTTTCCCCGACTAAAAGAAATAAGAATTGACCCCACGGTTCTGCGGGAGAAACTCAGGCCTTTCTAGGCTTGACCTCAGCAGAAGTGACCGGTGGTGCAGCTGGTGGGGGCTGCCGCCTGATTTCCCCAGTAATTCAAGAGGTGGTCTGTTGGTGTGACCCTTTCTATGAAAGGATGGAAGATAAGGGGCGCCTGGGCTGTCGCTGACCTAGCACGTGGGGCAGGGAGGGTCGGAGAAGGCAGCCCCGCCAAGGATGGGGGCCGCCCAGCTGGTCTGGCGCCACCTGGCGTTTACTGTGGCGGTTGCGCTCCTCTGGCTGAGGTCACACTGACACCTGGTGGTCATGGGTCGCTCCCAGGCCCCGTGCTCCAACTGGGGCCAAACATGAGCCTGAAAAGCGGTCTTCCTGAGGGGTCTGCCCCCAAAACGCGTCGGAAAGATGCTCGCTTATGCTTCTCTTTAAAAATTATTTTCAGAGATGGACCACAGGATCTTATAGTATTCTCTTTTAATTTACATGTTTTTAGTTTTAAAACTTCTCTTTTTTAATGGTCACATTTTGCCTTGGAAAACCCTGTCTGAATATCTCCTGTTTGTCATTCAATACTGACTCTCTGCTTTTTCTTTCCTTTTCCGTGTGCCATTCCTCTCCTTGCCTCTGCCCTCCCTGACCCCCGCACTGTTCTTCTGTCCCTCCTGTCTCGTCTCCTTGGCTTTGCCGGCGGCAGCCTCCCCTCCCGTTCCCCCTCCCCCCACTGCAGAACAAGACAGCGAAAGGCAGCCTCAGCACAGAGCAGTCGGAGCGGGGGTGAGGGGGGCAGTGTGCTCGTGGGAGTGGAAAGTACAGCAAGCACAGGTGAGTCGGGGCCGCACCCCTGCCAGAGTCCCAGTGGGTGTCGCGGCCTCTGCCCTCCTGCTTGCCCCAGGCCAGGCTGCGCCACCGGCCTCTAACCGCGTGAATTGCCGAAACCGGGTGGATTGAGTGTTTCTCCGACTGTCATTGAGCTCCCAGGAATGCCCGTGGAGACATGTTTGAGGCTGAGTTCACGGTGACTGAGCGGAGGTCAGGCTTGTGTGTGGCGCTCTCGAAGGCTTCTGGGACAGAGCCCGCCAGCAGCCCACCCTCTGTCCCCGGCTCAGAAATGCTTCTAGCCAGTGGGCTGTCCTTTCCAGTTTACTCCCTATCTGTAAAGCTTGTGGTGGCTCTTCTTTGAAAAGCAAAACATTCCTCAGTTTTGTTCTTTGAAATCTTTTCCCCAAAGTACTATGATGGACTCCTCTGCACAGAAGTACAAAGGGAAGGGAAATCCCCTCAAAGATTTAGGGGACTTTAGCATCCAATTTTACTCTTAAAAAAAACTCAAGAGATTGAGCTGTGCTTTTTGTGAGTGTGTCTGGGCTTGTGGTCAGGGCGGCGGCAGCGCGCGTCTGTAGAAGCGGGATTAGTGGACTGACGTCCCCAGAGGCAGCGCGCCTCCCCTGCTCCCTGCTTGCTCGGCCCTGCCCCTCCCCCCAACAGAGTCATGAGGGTTGAAGAAAATAGACCATAAAGAGAAAAAAAAAAAAGAGAGAGAGAAGAAAAGAAAAGCCAAGATGTAACTTGAAGCACTTGGTCCTCGGGGATGGGGTGGGGGGACCAGTTGTCTCAGAAACATTCATTAAGGGATTATTTCTCTACAAGTGAAGGGCTTCTGTGTTTACTCCAGGCGCCCGAGAGCCACACACAGACGTGCTAGAGTCCACGGCACGTTCCCTCCCCGTGACAACCAGCAGGTTCCACCTTGCTCTGCAATACCTACCAGTCACTTGAGGAGAAAATAATTCCTCTCAGACGGTTGCACTTTTTCTCCTTTGAGAAGTCCTCTGTTTCTTCGGAGGGTCCCAGTGCTGAATTCCAGAGGAGCCCGCTGTGCTCTGCTGTGTGAGGCCGTGGGGCCGTAGAGAGGCCTGTCCGGCTTTCTCCAGGGGGGCTGTCGAGTAAGGCCTCTGCGGTCGTGCCTTTCTTTTCTCTTCCTCTTCCAAGACAGGGGTTGGGAGTGGAAGGGCAGGTGGTCGGGTCCCAGGAGTCCAATGAGCAAGCTGGGAGCAGCAGCGGCCACTGGATTTCCGGAACACACCGGGGCCTGCCGGCTCCTGCACGCCTTTCCCCCAAGCAGCCCTCAGCGCACAACAGCAGTCTGGACGGTTCTCCAGCATGTTTCTCTTGGCCTTTGTTTCGTGCCGGGGCTCTGCCTTCCTCCCGTCAATTCCTCTGGCTGATGGGTAGAGCCTTGTGCTGTGGGGGCCGCAAGGAACATTCCTGACAGTGTCCTGGCGACCCAGTCAGGGAAGGAACCATTTGTTGTCACGTGCCGTTGTTTTCGTCCTGCCGTTCCAGCCCGTGTTTACGGGGGAGACTGAGCCACGGCCCTGCGTGGCAGACCTCCGGCGGGGAATTTTAATTCCATTCATCCTCTCCTTCCTCTCCTCCCAGCCTTGCGCGCTGCCAGCCCTCAGCCCCCAAGCGGAGCAGTGAGCTTCGTCGTCCAGATCTCAGTCAGTGTGGGCAGGAGTCCCCATGCGTACAGGAGACGAGCGGTCACGCGGCCGACCCGTCGGTGTGGGGTGGTTTCTCGTCTGTTGAGGTCCGACCGTCCACCTCTTGGAGGGAAGGGGTGGACATAGGCTGCATCCAGTCATGTCCACCTGAAAGGATTTTCTCCGTGTGCCATCCCCAGGGCGGGACCCTTGTCCTGTTTCTCGGTTCAGCTGTCCCATTGTGAGTGGTGGCCCTCGGCAGACTGTACAGGAGCCCCAGGGATTGGGACAGAGAACATTTCATCTTGGGGTCCGTTCTAGGGACAGAGAGCTACTGTCATTGGGTGCCCTGACATGGCAGGGAGGGGACATGAGTACCTGGGTCCTGCTTCTCGGGGCCCCGTTTTCTCATACAGTAAGAGCTGTGTAACCGGGGGCACTTCCTGTTTTTGCTTCTGTTTCTTCGGTAAAGAGAGGAACAGCGATGGCCAGCCTGAGGATTCAGTTAAGAAACATCTCCAAGGTGTCCGTGTGGCCTAGCATGGGGTACAGCTCGTGCAAGTCCTGGGGCACTGCAGGAGCCGGAGGGGTCAAGGCCGAAGGCTGGACCCTGCTGCCACCCTGCCTGGTGGAAAACTGGGGGCTGGGAGATGGGAGATTGAGTCCCCCCAGCCTCCAGCAGCATATGAGGTCCCTGCACTTGGCCCTCAGCAGACCAGCCGTGCCAGACAGGAAAAGTCTTTGGGCCGCCGTCCACTCAGCAGGCTGCCGCTTGCGCGTTTCTGGGCGTGAGGAAGCCGCGGGAGGCCTGTGGGCGCCCACCTTCTCCCTGTGCCGACTGCTGATGCCTCCGCCAGGGCCTGTGGGCGTGTCTGGCGAGCTGCTCAGAGGCGGGACTTCTCCCTGTGGGCTCTGGCACATGCCATTCCCTGGGCCTGGTCCCCTGCCTCCCATCTTCCATGACAGGCTCCCTCTCCTCTCTGGGTCTCAGCTGCAGAGGCCTTCCCTTCTGGGTCCCTGTCGGGCTCCTTTGCACGCCGCAGCTCTCCTGTGCCAATTTGGAATCATTCATTCGTTTGCTTTGTGCATCTCCACCAGCCTGTGCACGCAGTGAGGACAGGAACCGTGTCTGGCTCCGGCTTCTCTGCTCTAACCTGGAGCGCACACGTGGCGGGGCCAGCCGAGTGCATGGGAGAGGGCGTGCCCTGCAGAGCAGCATGTGCTCGTCACCCTGTCTGTGCCTGGAGAGGTGCGGACGACGGTCCCACCGCACAGCCGCATCCCTGCAGGAGGCTACCAGCCGGGCGGGGAGGACGTGGTGGATTCTTGCTGCGCTGGGAGAAGGCAGGAGGCGGCCCCGCCAGGTTCAGGCCGTGGAGGGGCCGCTGAAAGCCACGGAAGGTGGGAGCGTGACAAAGGTGAGCGAATCCTGGCAGGCTGTGGCCCCAGGTGAAACGCTCCTCACCGGCAGCTGGACATCGGGACGCCTTTTAAAGAGAGTGTTGAAAACCCACTGGCACGGAGTGGCTGCCCGCTCGCGGCGCTCTGGCCGGCTGCAGCTGGCCCGCGTCCGCCAGCCGAGTCCCACGCAGTCGAACAGGACCACACGTGACTGAGGCTCGAAGGCAGAGTCCTGGGGGCCCGCACAGAGGGCTTTGCTGGGTGGGAGCCCCAGACCCACCGCTCGGCAGCCCCGTGGCTTTGGGTCCCTCAGCTTCAGCTGTGTCTTCTCTGAGACCAGGGGCCGGGGGGGGGGCGGTCTTTGAAACTCCTCACATAGAGCCTGGCACGTGGATTTCCTTCCTAAGCTCCCTGTTGAAGGAACAGTGTTTGAGAAGTAACTGAGAAGTTAGGGTCCGCTGACCTTGAAGTTGTGTGACGTCAGACCCTGGGGAAAAGTCCCCTTAGGAAGGCTGGAAGACAGGGCCACAGCAGGGGGCGGCTGTCAAGACTGGAGCTTCCCAGGCTACCAGGCACACCCATGGACCGAGGTCGGCAGCCCACAGAGCGCCCCCAGCCGGGCAGGCCTGGGGTGCCAAGTGCGCTCCGTTCCCAGGTTGGGGCCAGGTTGGGCCTGCTCTCCTGAGTGGTTCATGGGTCGGGGGTACCGGCCCAACGCTGGCAAGCCTGGGGGAGGGCAAACCCTGCCCTGTCACCCACTCCACAAGCAGAGCCTTCCAAGGAGTGCCTGGACATCTGTCCTCTGTTCACGTGGTCCCACATCCCCAGCAAGATGTTGCCCCCCGGGTTGTTGCTTGAGGCTTCCTGTTGGCTCCGCCCTCATCCTCGAATCTCTGAGGGCTTTTGGTTGCTGGGGTAACATGGGGAGGCCGCTTCTGTCCCCTTTCCTGGCAAGCAGCCTTAACGCTAGGACAACCAGAGGGCAGGACCGGCGAGCCTCCCTGGGCTGGAGGCAGACCAGAGCGTGGGCCAGCAGGACTGGGGCGACTTCCAGGGAGGGTCCAGAGCCTCCTATGGAACAGGGAAGCCAGGCTGTCACCATGGACATCCTGAGCATGGGGACAGTGTCCTGCTGTCTCTGCAGGTCTCCCCATGTGGTCATGTCTTACCCCAAGCAGTTATTGCGCCTCTTTGGTCCGGGCAGGTATACCTATGTGGGTGCTTTCAAATAGAAGGTTCGTAGCCCCTGCACACAGAGCAGCCTTCTGAACGACTTTGCCCGTTAGTAAGTTGTGTGAACCCAGGAAAGGGATGGTGCCGCCTGGGTTTTCCCCAGGGGTTATTCCCGAGGGCACCAGAAGGGGTCTGAGGCAGGAGGGAGCCCTCTGACTGGCAGGGAGCAGGTCGGGGGAGGCCGCCGCCCCTGCTTCTGCTCTGATTGTTCTGCCCCGACCCTTGCCAACCTCTGTGTCCCTCGGAGACCCCTGCACGCGTCGTGAGCCATGACGGACTCCAAGGAGGCCCGTGGTCCAACCCCACTGCCCCACTGGGTCATCGGGATTGCCTTTCTGAGCACAGAGCCTGGGCTGGAAGAGGAGCAAGTGCAGGGGACGCCTGGGGAGCCCCGGAGGAGGCCCTGCCGTCCAGTCGGAGCCGGCTGGAGAGTGTTCTTCGTGGAGTGTGAAGGATGCACTCTTGTCACCACGAGCAGCCGTGGCAGGTCCTGAGCTGGTTTTCCCACAGACTGCCTATGCGCTCAGCCGCCTCCGTGAGGACTGCTCCGGGCCACCAAAGTGCCGAGCCCCACGGGAGGCCCCCGGTGGGTCACCCCGAGAGCTGGAGGGTCGGGGAGCTCCTTCGTGGTCTCCGTTCCTGCCGCACACTGGGGAGGCTGCCATGCCGCGAGGGGCCCGGGGTCCGTTCGCAGCACCGCGGGCCACATCACTGCCGCCTCTCCTCGTGTGCCAGGGCCACGTGGTCTGCGCCACACGGTGGCTCCGCCACTGGTCCTGAGGGTCTGCCGCTGCTGGACCCCCAGAGGAAGGGCTGTCGGCCACGGGGCCGCACAGGATTCCCAGCACCCAGTGTCGGTTCTGTCTTGCAGGTGAGACTGTGGAGGTGAGAGGTGGTGGACACTCGCGATGGAAGGAACCGTCCTGCCGTGCGGCCCCGCCCTGCCCCGCCCGCCCCGCCAGCACCTCCTCCCCAAGTCCTTACATCACACCCAAACCGTGACACCACAGGAAAGAAAGACCCAAGAAGTTGGAATGGCTGTTTCCATGGACACAATCTCCATAGTGACAATGTGGGGGGAGGGGGAGGGGTGGGATGATGGGAAGGGGGGTGCAAAGGGAGGGATAAAAATATATATATATAAATCTATTTTTAGTCTGGAAAGACTTTGTTTAAATGAAAGGTGCGCTATCCCTTTTGATTCTATTTTAAAAATTCTCTAGTTAAAGAACTCCAAATTTGTTCCAATAACAGTGAAATTTAAGTGTGAAATTGAACAAGCTGGTCTCATAAGAGGCGGGGCGTGGCTTTGATCTTTAGCCCGTCTCACACCGGTTCAGAGAGCTGCAGACCCAGGGCTGGAAGAGCAGGCAAACCACACCAGAACTATCCTTTGTCATTAAGTTGTCTCAAAAGTGGGAAGGTTTGGGGTGGGGGGAGGGGGGATATGGGGGACGGTCCGTGTTTTCAAGAGTGGGGGAATGATGTTTAAACACAAAAATAAATTTTTTTCATTTCCAGAAACACTATTTATTTATTATTTTTAAAATTTTTATCTTTTTGGGGGGTGAAATTGGCAGATGTCCCGAGGTCACAGCTGTGTCCTAGATCACTGTGGCCAGTGAGACCCTCAAGCGCCCCACTAAGTGTGCGTGGCAGGCAGGGTCGGGGGTGGCCCGCCACGGGGCGCGTTCCTGGCAGCTGTGCCCTGCCCACCCCCACCCCCCACCCCAGGACGGAAGGACAGAACAGGAAATCTTGAGCTGTAGGAGTTGACACAGGGGAGGGACTGTGTCTGTCCAGTGTGATCAGTGTGGGTTACGCTGACCAGGAAACACCCAGTTAACCCTTTTTTCTTTTGCTTTCATTTTTATAAAGGAAAAGAGGGCCTGTCAGGTGAGCAGCCCCACGCTACATAGTTCTTTATGTTGTATTGTTTTGTTTTGTTTTGTAAATTGTATAATTTTTAAATATCTGAGTTTTAAAAAAAGAAGAAAAAAGTACAAAAAAAAATCTTGTTAAGGCCTTAAGAAGGGGTTAGTGCATCTTTCAGGGGTCACTCTGCGGTGGGGATAAAATAGCTGTTTCACAAACAGTTTTATTTAAAAAACAAAAAAATCAAAAAATAATAAACTTCATTTTAACCTTGTTTCGTTTTTTGTTTACTGTAAAGCAAGCGCGCCTCTTCCTCCTCCCGCTCCAGCCCCCCAAGGTGGCTTTGCTCCACCGCAGAGAAGGCCTCCTGCCGCCCCCCCCACCCGCCCCACCCGCCCCCACCCGCAGCAGGGCCCGGAACCAGTCAAAACCCTGAGGCTCCTCCCTGCGGCTCCACCCGGGGTGGGTGGAGCTTACCAGTGTGTGGGGACGGGCAGGTTTACTTAAGTTGGTATGAGGACATATTTCCAATCAACATTAATTTTAAAGGTTATAAAAAAATAATGCGATGTTAATGGACTTTTTTCGAGAACAGAAATACTGGAAGGAATGTTGTGAAGTAGAAATAAGCAATTATAAATGAGTTCTTGTGTGCTCATCAATTTGGGGCTGCAGAAATGGCAGATTAATTCTGTTTTAATGGCTCCATCAAGCAGTGCGGCCCATTTCTCATCTCGCTCACCAGGATGGAGGCGTGGGCGGGTGTGCTGCGCGGGCCCTAGGACCTGCGTAGAAGTAGCTGGGTGGCTTTCCGTCCAGTCCTGACCGGGCATTAACACAGTTCAAATGAAATTGATAGATTTCAGGTGTCAGGGGCTAAACCACAAAACTTGAAAAATACGTATCTTGAGGAAAATATTTTCCCGACAGCAAATGATTCTTTGTCATTTTGCTTTTCTTCTCCTGTTGCCTTTTGACTTGCTGATGATCCTTGACCAAGGCACTTGTGATGATTCTAGATCCTTCCTCAAACTGGCTGGTGACACGCCCGTTGATGGGCGTGGCCGTGCTCCACGCACCAATGCTGACCCCTGCTGCAGGAAGCTTGGACTCTGTGCATTTCAGCTTTCGCTGCTTTTAAGTTGTATGGATTTTTTTTTCAGACTTTTTTTTTTAAAGATTTTATTTATTTATTTGAAAGAGATCACAAGTAGGCAGAGAGGCAGGCAGAGAGAGAGGGAAGCAGGCTCCCTGCTGAGCAGAGCCCCATGTGGGGCTCGATCCCAGGACCCTGAGACCATGACCTGAGCCGAAGGCAGAGGCTTTAACCCACTGAGCCACCCAGGCGCCCATTTTTCACAGACATTTTTAGAGCAAGTTGAAGTTCATAGCAGTATGGAGCAGAAGTTACAGAATGTTCCGATGTACCCCCTGCACCCCAGACATGGCCTCCCCCAGCAGACCGCTACATTTGTGGCAGCCACTGGTCCACCTGCACCAGCATATCCTCGTCCCCCGGAGCCCACAGTTAACATTAGGGTTCCTTCTTGGTGTTGCACATTCTGTGGGTTCAAACAGTCTCGTGATGTGTGTCCACCATTCAGTGTCGCCCAGAGGAGTCTCACTGCCCTAGAAATCCTCTGTTCTGCCTGTCCTCCCAGCCCCCGGGCTTTTTCTGTCGGTATAGTTTTGCCTTTTCCAGAACGTGCTGTGGTTGGAATCCTACCGTATGCAGCCCTGACACGCTGGCTTCCTTTGCTCAGTGATAATGCATTTAAGGTTCCTCCATCTCTGTTCGGAGCTTGGTAGCTCATTTCTTTTTAGTACTGAAGAATGTTCCATTGTCCGGATGTACTACCGCTTACCCACCTACCGAAAGACATCTTGGTTGCTTCCGATTTTGGGCACTGATGAATAAAGCTGCTATAAATACCCGTGTGCAGGTTTCTGTGTAGACATCGGTTCACAGCTCCGGGGGGTCAATACCAAGGAGCTTGCTGGATCTCGTGGTAAGAAGCTCTTGTTGTGTAAGGGGCCACGGAGCTGGCTCACGCATCAGCCGTCCCTTGTTGCGTCCCGACCAGGCAATGTGTGAAAGGTGCTCGCTCCACAGCCTTGCCAGGCTCTGGCGGAGTCAGTGTTCTAGATTTTCACTGTTCTAATGGGTATGCAGTGGTGATTTTCATATATAACCTTTAAGTTGTGGTTAAAAACATAACATTTACCATCTTAACCAGCGCACAGTTTATTAGTGTTAATTATATCCACATGGTCATGCACGGGATCTCTAGAACCTTTCATGCACCCAGCAGAAGCCCTGCACCCTTAAAACACGCCAGGGGGCGGGCCCTGCGCCGCCACCACCCCTGGCAAGCTGGATGCCGGTCGCTTTTCCTTTCTGTGCCCAGGAAGGAGCGGGAATTGGGGGGCTTACTCTGGGCGCTGTTATGCCTTGAGGAGGAGGCAGGGGCAAGGCGAGCAGCAGGCCACCCGTGTGCCCAGCACCCACTGCGGGGTACCTGGCTCCTACCGACTGTCTAGAGCCCTGGTGCCACATGGGAGCGGCCCTGGGCGAGAGCTTCCCAGCCCACCGTGTTGCTGGTATCCCTCCCCAGCAGAGGATCCACCCCTGCGCAGGTGAACATCCCCGTGACCGTGACCAGGGGTGGCCCCAGGAGTCCTTCCCTCCGCTTCACCAGAGCAGTTTCACCACCCGCGGAGGTGGGCCCAGTGTGTTTCTAAAGCTCAGTAATGTGCTGGCCCTTGAAGAAGTTCACGTCCAAACTGTATGCATAACTCAGAGCGTGCGTTTGGCCCCCTGATACCACTCTAGGATTCTGACCTCCTGACATGACCTGAGATTCTGTCTCCTCAGTGCTTGGGGATCACGAAGCTGAATTGCCCAGAGATGGCAAAAAAGCCACAGGCCTTGAGATGGCAGGTTCCCTCATGGCCTCCCCAGCCTGGACAGCAGGCCCCCAGGACGGGGAGGCCACCGCCCTTCATGACGCATTCGGGTGACCGCTTGGGGAAGGCCGCCAAGAAGATGGGCAGATACAGGCGGTGTATCCAGGGCCGGCAGGCGACGACGCCCTTGGCCGTCCTGCCCACTGTGCTGCTCTCCAGGACGGTCAGCTGAGACAGATGAGAAGCCCCAGTGTACTCTTGGGTCTCGCCCTCCCGGTCTGTTGAGTGGCCTCCAAAGTGGGCTCTCTACCTCCTGGAAGCCCAGAGACCCCGGTTTCCCAGTCGAGTCCTCGGCCTGGCTTGCAAAGGCTCCGTCACGCTGCCTCACACCCACCGCGCACGGGGCCTTGTGGGGCTTTGGTCCCGCTGCCAGGTCACCTTGGCTTGTGTTTCAAGCCAGCCAAAATCTCCATGAAGTGTTGCCAGCATGTCCTGTCCCAGCCCAGGGGCAGTGTCCCCATGACCCTGCAAGCGGTCCCCATACTGCCGCTGTCTGACTCACCACACCTCCTCTGGGCCCGGGATGCTGGAGCAGTCTGACCGTGGTCTCCTCCTGCGTTGCCATACTTAGCCCAACACCCGGCACAGGGCACCTCTGGCGTGTGGGGCCGGGGGGGTGACGGAGTTCAAGCCCACCCAGTGCTTGGACCAAGGCAAGGTGCGGGGAAGGCCCGGCTGGGTCCCAACACGCTAGGCCTTGTGGCCCTGGGTCTGGCAGGAGAGTAGGGACGTGGGCATTCGGGAAGGGCGCGGCGTTCACAAATCAAGCAGGAATTGCAGACTTTGGAAAGCCATTGCCAAGGGGCCACATACCCCTGGGCTGCCATGTCTGAGAGGCATCAGAACGGGAGCTCTGGTTCTCATACACCCCTGGGGTGGGGAAGGGGCCCGATGCCTACCCAGGAAATGTTCTTCCCCACCCTCTGGGTTCTTGGACCTTCTCATTTGACCTCAGTTCCCTTCAGCCTCACTCTAACAACTCAGCCTCCAATCAGCCCTCTCATTGTTGAAGAAGGAGCCTGAGGTCTGGCACGATGTGGCCAACCCCCCAGAGGAGGGGCAGAGAGTCCGGGCAAGAGGAAGGATCTGGTAGGCACGACTCCAGCCTGGAGGCGGCAGACACCGGTGTGAGTGGTACAGAGGTTCGCATCTTTTCCAGAGTCCAACCCCAGAGTCGGGGTTGGAAGGGAAGGGGCTGGAGCCAGGGGGACAGGGCCTGGGAGAGAGAGGAGCTGACACGGGGTGGGCAGGGGGGCCTGAGAATTCATTCCCTGTGGTCCTCAGCAGGGGACGCCTGCGAGGCTGTAAAGAAATTGTGGCCCGTTTGACTTCCATCCCCTCGTCTTCCAGAATGAATTTGAGCAGCTGATGTTCAAGGACAAATGAGGAAGCAGGCCCACTCCTCAGAGGACAGAGACACATCTTCTCTAAGTGACCCTCATAGCCTGAGCTCAGCAGCAGTTCCGTCCAGAAGGGCAGCTCCCCCGCCCCATTTCTCCAAGTCAGGAAAGTGCACAGGCCCAAGGAGACGCATCACGGGGGATGCTAGGAGGTCCCAGGACCAATATGTAACGACCTTAGGGAACCACTAGTGTCCCGGCCATTGAACTGGCTGGTCTGGGCGACAAGGGAGCTCTTGTCAACCCAGCTGCCTCCCCAGCCCCAGATGCGGACTCACTAGGCCAAGGTCAGGCCAGAACTGGGGAAGCTGGGCCAGCGACCTACCTGGTGGGGGGCTTCAGTACCATTGCGGGTGGCCTTGGGGCAGGAGGCTGGGGCCCGGCCCAGGCAGCCACTGGAAACTAGGGAACTTGGTGCTGCGTCCAAGTGTGTGCATGCGTGTGTGTGTGTGTGTGTGTGAGAGAGAGAGAGAGAGAGTGGTGCATGTGTGTGCCATGTGTGTGGTTTTCCATGTGTGTGGGTGTGTAATGCATACCTGTGATTGTGTGTCAGTGGTAGTGTCTGTGAATGTGTGAGCAGTTGGTGATTGTGTGGTTCTGTGCGTGTTGAGTGAACTGGTGTGAAGTGAGGGGAAACCGAGAACTTCATTTCCACGCCGCCCCCACACCCCCCTACCGCCCGCACACGGTCCCTCTGATCACTGTGACCGCCCTACAGCACCGGGCAAGGAACAGTAACAAACTTGGGAGGCGAAAACCAGTTGGGAGGAGGCAGGTGAGGCAAGGTCGTTTTCTGGGGACAAGGCTGCAACCATATTGCAGGGTGTGATTTGCTTGATGGCTGGGTGGCAGGATCAAGTCCAGTGACCCCTGGTTTTTCCTGCAGTCAGGCTGAAGGGGGGTCTTCATCATCTCTCCCCTACCCCCACGTCACTAACCTGGGGAAGCACACGGAGAGGAGAGGCCAGGAGGGACCGGACTCCTGTGGTCACCACCCCCCCACCCCCACCCCACCCCCGCACCTGATCTTCCCTGGCCCCTCCCCCTACCCTCTGACAATGCAATTGCCCTGACTTGCTGACTCAGGGCCGAGGGCAAAGGTCATTCTTGGCTCCCTTTAGAAAGCAGGGCCCCGGCTGGATGAGCTCCCTCAGTGTGGGAGAGCGCCCTGTCTGGCTAGTCCTGGGTCCCTGGTGTGCTAAGTGACACCCGCGTGCCAGAGGAGGCCAGCGGGCACTGAGGCAACCATGGGGCTGCTGAGTGGGGTTGCGCTGGGGCCCCTGGCCGTGGCCGTGGCCATCTTCCTGCTCCTGGTGGACCTGATGCACAGACGCAGATGCTGGGCTGCACGCTACCCGCCAGGCCCCGTGCGGATGCCCCTGCTGGGCAACCTGTTGCAGATGGACTTCCAGAACGCGCTCTGCTACTTCGACCAGGTAACGAAGGTGGGGGGTTGGGAGGAGAGATCCTGGGACCCCACCTAGCAGCAGACAGCAGGTGGTGGGTGAAGCCCCGGCTGCACAAGGGCATGGGCTGAAAAGAGGAGGCAGGTTTGAAGGGCTGAGCCGGGGAGGGCCTTGGTGCCTCAAGGAGAGTTTGGATTTTCCAAACAAAGATCAGAGAGAGCAAAGGCCTAGAGTGGAGTGTGGTCTTGGCAGTAGATTTGAGATCCAGCTGGACAGCACTTAAATTATGTGACCTGGTCCCTTCTGATTACATCAGGGGGAAGGAGTCTGGACATGAGCCCCATTTAAATCACGAAACAGGCTGACATCGGGAGAGGGACAGGTTCAGCTCTGGGTCTGCGGGTCCTTGGACCTCAGTGCTCACCTCAGTGCTCACCTCTATGAACTTGAGTTTCTTCACCTGTGGATTAGGATCCTAACAGCCTAGTGACAATATTGGTCACCTTTGCAAAGTCATAGCTAAGAAGTGTGATCCAGCATCAGCCCCCACCCCCCTCCAGAGAGGATGTGACCCCACTGGTCACCAGGCCAAGCTTGCCTGGGCACCATGAGACTGAGGCCTTGGCAGCCTGGTGGCCACCCAGCTTGACCAACGCCCTCCACCCTTGGCCTGCAGCTGCGGCAGCGCTTCGGGAACGTGTTCACCCTGTACCTGGCCTGGACACCCTTTGTCGTGCTCAATGGCCTGGACGCCGTGCGCGAGGCCCTGGTGTACCACAGCGAGGACACAGCCGACCGTCCGCCGATGCCCATCTATGAGCACCTGGGGTTCAAGCAGTACTCCCAAGGCAAGCGGAGGAGGGGGGCCGACCGGGACTGGCCGGGACTGAGCCAGCAGTGACTCAAACCCCGGCAGGCCCACGCGGGGGCAGGATCGTGGACGTCCAGTGCAGGGAAGAGGCAGCGGATTTGGAGGGGCCGCAGGTGGAGGATGGAGTTGGTGCCAAGTGCCTGGGTGGGACGTGGGAGGATAATGGCGGGGCCTGACCGAGGCCGCGTGGAACCCCGGCTCCGGGGAACAGGAACAGGAGGTCAGAGTCCGGCAATGAGGAAGACAAAGTCTGTGTGGGTGAGGCAGGGGGCGGGCCAGGACTTTCCCTGGCGGCGACGGAGTCAAGTGGGCAGAGCACAGTGGGGCCAGCACCTGCCCCCAGCTGGCAGCAGAGCCGGCTGGCAGAGCGACCTGAGTGGTCGCGACTTAGTGGGGGTGGGGAGTAAGTTTGGGTGTAGGGGGGCAGGGGGCGGGGCCTGTATCAAGGGGGCGGGGCTGCAAACGGGGCGGGGGGCTTCGTGAAAGGGCGGGGCGGGCACGCCATAGCCCCGCCCACCTCCCCGCCCCCAGGGGTGATCTTGGCGCGCTACGGGCGCGAGTGGCGGGAGCAGCGGCGCTTCTCCTTGTCCGCCCTGCGCAACTTCGGCCTGGGCAAGAAGTCGCTGGAGCAGTGGGTGACCGAGGAGGCCTCGAGCCTCTGTGACGCCTTCGCCGACTACACCGGTGAGAGTTGCGGCCGAGGGACACCGGGGTCAGGGATGGACGGAGGGGCCGCGGAAGGGGCGGTGGAGGCGAGCCTCGGCCCCGCACTGCGCCCTCCCAGGACGCCCGTTCAGCCCCCGCGCCCTCCTGGATAAAGCGGTGAGCAACGTGATCTCCTCCCTCACCTTCGGGCGCCGCTTCGAGTACGACGACCCGCGGCTCCTCAAGTTGCTGGACCGGCTGCACGCGGGCCTGGAGGAGGACCAGGGCCTCCTGCGCGAGGTGCGGGGCGAGGCGCCGGGGAGCCCCGCGGGGCGAGCGCCGGGGAGGAGGACTCGCCCTAAACCGGGCCTCCGGGACGAGGGCGTGGGGCGAGGGGGGTGCGGGAGAGAAGCCCTTCCGAGGCGGAAGGCCTGGAGGTGGGGAAGTCCCATAGGAGGGAGCCGGCGGAGGCGGGCCCAGGGTGGTGGGGCCGGGAGAAGGCTATGGAATCTTAGCACCTCCGTCACTGGAAGCCACTAGAGCCCATGAGATCGAGATTTTAGATTTATCCTACTGGGCCCTGTGTCGGGAAAAAGGACCAAGGCCGAAGTTAGGAAGGAACCATGTCAATGGTGGGGACACTCCGGAGGCCGGAGGCCAAGCGGACACCCTGGAGGCGGTGTCCTGACTAATCAAGAGAACACCTGGGCACAGGAAGGTCCCCGATCTGTGGCCCGCACAGGTCCTGAATGCCATCCCTGTGCTCCTGCACATCCCGGGGCTGGCTGGCAAGCTCTTCTCAGCACAGAAGGCCTTCATGACCCTGATAGATGAGCTAGTCCGGGAACACAGGACAAGCCGGGACCCGACCCAGCCACCCCGAGACCTGACTGACGCCTTCCTGGATGAGGTGGAAAAGGTGAGGTGTCCGGGACCATGGCTGTCGGTTGAGGACCCCATGAATCAAGACCCGGGGGTGGGGGGGTGGCTGTATTTGCCCGTGATCAGTCATTACTGCTGGCTGCAGGCTGGGAGACCATTTGGGGGCTCCTTCCCTCTGCCCCAGAGCTCACCCTCTCCGCATGGCCCAGGCCAAGGGGAACCCCAAGAGCAGCTTCAATGACGAGAACCTGAGCATGGTGACATCTGACCTGTTCGTGGCCGGGATGGTGTCCACCTCCACCACGCTGACCTGGGCCCTGCTGCTCATGATCCTGCACCCGGACGTGCAGCATGAGCCCACGCTGGGGGCCCGGTGGGCTGGACGAGGGAGGAGAGGGACAGGCTGGGGCCTCTTGAACATGATTTGCAACACCCCCCACCCCCGCCCCACCGAAGCCCTGAGCAGAGGCTGGGCTCTGGTCGGAGGTAGGAGCTGCCTATTTGTGGGCACAGCCTTCCTCAGGAGTCAGGCAGAGGTTGGGGCCCAGACCCCCTGGGGTTCTGACTGCTGTGGGGGCGCCTGTCTGTCCAGGACGTGTCCAACAGGAGATAGATGAGGTGATAGGGCAGGCGCGGCAACCGGAGATGGGGGACCAGGCCCACATGCCCTTCACCATGGCCGTGGTCCATGAGGTGCAGCGTTATGCGGACATCGTGCCACTGGGCGTGCCCCACATGACGACCCGAGACATCAAAGTGCAGGGCTTCCTCATCCCCAAGGTAGGTGTGCGAGGCTCCCCAGCGCGAGCTCAGCACCACCTCCGGCCTGGCAGCCCCAGCACGGCTGACATCCCAGGGAGAGGGGCTTCTGGATCCCCCAGTCCGCATTTCCCCAGACAGTGGGGGTGGGGGCGAGAGCCCCGGCAGGGCTGGCCCTGTCCCTTCAGAGCCCCCAGCCTCCTGGGGAAGACGAACTAAAATCTACCACAGGGTGTTGGAGGAGCCTGGGCTCAGGGACGGTGACAGTGTGGGCTCCCCTGGGTCATGAGACACTCAGCCCCGCCCTGGGCACACAGAGGGTGCCGAGAAGCTTCTTGGGCGAGGGGTTACTTGGAAGAGTCTGGGCGTGTGCTGGGCAGAGTGTGCACCCATCCGTGTTTGGTGGCGGCGTCTGGGCTAGGGACACCCAGATCCCACTCATGCCAGCTTCTCCTGCCAGGGGACAAGGCTTATCACCAACCTGTCGTCGGTGCTGAAGGACAAGACGGCCTGGAAGAAGCCCTTCCGGTTCGACCCCGAGCACTTCCTGGACGCCGAGGGCCGATTCGTCAAGCAGGAGGCCTTCATGCCCTTCTCCGCAGGTGCCCGGGCTGCCCGACTCGCCGGCCCCTGCGGAGGGAGCCCGGGAGGGTGGGGCCCAGGCCCGCGGGCTCACCGCGCACCCCCGGACTCCCGCAGGCCGCCGCGTCTGCCTCGGGGAGCCCCTGGCCCGCATGGAGCTCTTCCTCTTCTTCACCCGCCTCCTGCAGCGCTTCGACTTCTCGGTGCCCCCCGGGCAGCCCCGGCCCAGCGACCACGGCACCTTCTCCTTCCTGGTGACCCCCGCCCCCTACCAGCTCTGCGCCGTGCCTCGCTAGAGGGAGGCAGCTCCCCCACTGGCTCCTCAGCAGGGCCGTGCTGTGCCAATAAACCGATTGGGTGGCTCCACCCTGGCTTCCGAGTCCCCTCCAGGGACCCCTGACCGCCCCGCCCCACCCCCAGCCGTGATGGGTCCTCAGCAGCCTCCCCAGGGCCAGCCCCTGCCCCTGGCCAGGCCTGAGCCATCCTGACCTTGACCTTGCACGTGATCCCAATTGAGAGATGGGGATGCTGAGGGCCAGTAGATCACAGCTTACCCCTAGTTACCCACGGGGACCCAATCCTGGCGACTTGGGATAGGGATGATGTCTGTCCTTAGGTGTTGACTCATGCCAGGCAGAGATAGAACCGGCTGCTGAGAGCCCTCAGCCAGGCCCTGGTGGGGGTGAACAGGGCCCCACTCAGCCTGGACACCCACCTCTCAGGTCCAGCGCCACGCACCACCCCACGGCCCAGCAGCTCTGCCAGCAGCACCAGCTTTTTTTTTTTTTTTTTTAAGATTTTATTTATTTATTTGACAGAGATCACAAATAGGCAGAGCAGGGGGGAAGCAGGCTCCCGGTTGAGCAGAGAGCCTGATGTAGGGCTCCATCCTAGGACCCTGAGATCATGACCTGAGCCGAAGGCAAAGGCTTAACTCACTGAACCACCCAGGCACCACAGCACCAGCTCTCTTTCCCCTTCTTCTACGACGCCCTCAAAGGTGGGGAAACCCAAGGATGGCCATGAAGGGGGGAGGGTGCCAGGTTAACACCCAGGGCTCAGTCCACTGGTGCCAGAACTTTCCCTGGGAACCCTTTGGCAGTCCGGGAATGAACCACCTCCCTAAGCCTTTCAGTCACCCCAAGCTAGGTGAGACACCTTTCCCAGCTCCTCAGGGACGCCTCCGTCTAGGCACCTGCCAAGAAGTTACCATTCGTGGCCAGGCTGGAGCAGAAGGAGGACACTCATCGGGGCTCCAACCTGGGGCACGGTCCTCTGAGTGGCTGAGTCAAGCTAGACTCTCAGGAGACTTGGCCAGGGGTAGGCAGTGAGACCTGGGGGCCCCAGGTACCCTAGGGACAGGGGTCAGCCTTGGACCCACGTGAGAGTGGAATGGCCAGAGGCGGCGGCGGCCACGTGGAGACTTGGAGGAGGACACCCTGGATTTCATTCTTGCTCTGCCGGGGTTCTCTGTGGCCCTGGGCCGGTACTTGCCTGTCCTGGGCTTCTGGTTCCCCCTAACCCAACGGGATGATTACACCAGATTAGCTGCTGGGTCCGGTGGTCCTGCTCTGACTTCTAGGGCCGTGACCCTGTTAGCCTGGAGCCCCGGCCGAGAGCAGGACTGCTGTCCTCCCCCTGTGCCCACAACTGGCCAGTTCTGGACTGAGCGCCCGGGAGGCACCCACTTAGCCAGGTCCTGGGCAGACCACCTGGTGCCTTCAGGGAACTGTTTGCGGACCGGAGAGGTCAGGGTGTCTCTTTCGCCAGAGGACACCCCTCCGCCCCGTACCCAACAGCACCCCTGACGGGGGCCCCCCAGCACCTTCCGAGTGTGGTCACGCCATGGAGCTCCCCAGCTCTCCACCCTCGGGGAACTTGCTCTGCCCCTTGGCATGGGGCCGGGAGCCTCTCCGCAGGACCAGCAGTTGTGGGGGCGGCTCAGGGGCAGCTCGTCTGGGCAGGGAGTGTGGACCAGGCCTTGCTGCGTTTAGACAAAGCCCCTGAAAGGAAGCGGCTGGGCCAGGAGAAGCAGCAGGTCTCCGGATTTATTGGACACTTGGTCACTCGTGGTTCTGCGTCTTCGGGATGTCAGTGGCTGGGAACCAGTCCAGCCAGAGCTTCTGCAGGAGCTGGGGGACCCAGCCCCCAGGCCTTTCCTCCTCGCTGTCCTCCTCAGATACTTCTACAAAGCACAAACGGGCATGCCCTGTGGGTCCCTTTGGGGCGGTGTGTCCCCAGGGCCGGGGCGCCCTCTGACGCTGGGGGAACAGGCCAGCGCTGTTCTGGGCACCCAGGGCAAGAGGCCTCAGGTTCCTACTGACCGGGAAGGAGGCAGGAGGCAGCGGAGACCTTCAGGCAGGACAGGGCATCTGGCTACCTGGGCCTCTTCCCTCCCCGCCTGGGTGCCGGGCTGGAGGCCTGAGAGAGGCCGGGCCCCCTGGCAGCTCTGCAGGGTCCCTGGGCAGCCCGGCGGGTCTGCCGTCTTACCCGGAGGGTGTGCCGTGGTCTCCTGTCCGACGTCTCTGCTCACCTGGGAGGAAGGACGGGGCACATGGTGGGAGGAGACAGGAGCCGCATCGCAGACAGAGCCGGGGAGGCCAGGGGAGGCGCGTCCACCCACTCGCACCGGGGCTGCTGCTGCTCCGCCCCTTACGGCTCCTTCCTCCCTGGGCGGGCAGTTTGGGCAGCCATCTCCCTCCCCAATACGGTCCTCCTCCTCATCCCCCCGCCCCAGCGCCTGGGGCGTCGCAGAAGGGCCCACGCTGGGGATGTTCCTGTGGAGGCACCAGGCTTCCTCACCTTCCAGCCTGGGGTCCCCGCCGCCTCTTGCTCCTTGGCCACAGGGCCCAGGCTGCGGGCTTCCTCCTCTGGGGGCCTCACCTCCCCCGCACGCTGAGACCAGAGCTCAGTCTCCTCCGTGGGGGCAGCACTGCTCAGTCCTCCCGTTGCCTTGGGGGTCCTGGCCTGCGGGGAGGAGGTGGGGGGGGCCAGGGGCGGGAGGGCCCTCAGCGCCTCACCCTCCTGCCCCGTCCGCCGCACCTTCCCAGGGGAGCCCTTCCCTTCTCGGCAAGCTGCAAGTTTCGGGGGGGGGGGGTTGCCACCATCCCTGGGACTCCCCCGCCACCAGCAGGGGTGTCTCGGGGTCCCACGGAGCTCAGACAGAAGGGAGCCTCGCCTACCTCAGAGGCTTGCTTCTTCCCGCTCTTCACTCTGCGTCTCTACAGGGGGAGACAGAAGTGACTCACGCCCGAGGGGCCCGTCCTCCCACTGCACCTGCCCAGGAGGCCCACTCCAGGGAAAGTGGGGTCCCCCGGCCCTGACCTACCTGAGTGGTCCCAGGGTAGCACTTATCCATCGGCCCCCACACCGGCCTTAAGGTCTCCCCTTCAAGCTGTGTGACAGGGAGAGCCAGGAGGGAGGGAAGGCTGAGGTGGCAGGCGAATTCACTGTTGAGGGCCACACAACACACACACACCACACACACACACACAGACACCAGACCCCCAAGGACTACACGTCCTTAGAAAGCTAAAACTTGGGGCGCCTGGGTGGCTCAGTGGGTTAAAGCCTCTGCCTTCAGCTCAGGTCATGATCCCAGGGTCTTGGGATCAAGCCCCGCATCGGGCTCTCTGCTCAGCAGGGGGCCTGCTTCTCTGCCTGCCTCTCTGCCTACTTGTGATCTCTCTGTCGAATAAATAAGTAAAATATTAAAAAAAAAAAAAAAGAAAAAGCTAAAACTTGGCATTCATGAAACAAGAATAGGCCCTAAAACAGAAACAGCCTAAAAACGTCTAATTCTTGAAAATAAAAATATAAGAATAATGGGAATGAAAAATCCAATCAAAATGTACGAGGTAAAGTTGAAAAAAAAATTTTTTTTTCCCAGAAAGAGCAGAGAGAAGAGACCAGGAGCTCCCACAGCTAATTCATAGCTCCTTCTTTCTTTTTTTCTTTTTTAAATTAATTATTTATTTATTTGACAGAGATCACAAGCAGGCAGAGGCAGGCGGGGGGTGGGGGGTGGGACGCACGGAGGGGAAGCAGGCTCCCCGCTGAGCAGAGAGCCTGATGCGGGGCTCGATCCTAGGACCCTGGTATCATGACCTGAGCCAAAGACAGAGGCTTAACCCACTGAGCCCCCCAGGCGCCCCTCATAGATCTTTCTGCGAGGGAACAGCCAGCAGGCCAAGGGGATGGGGAGATGCCAGGTGAATACATCCCCGTGTCATCAAGACAATTTCCCAAACGTGAGGGACATGGGTTTGCAGAAGAGGAGGAGTCAGCAAGCATCCAGGACAATGGATGGCGGAGATGAGCTCCGGATTTTGTCATCAATAAATCTCAGAACACCGAGGACCAGGAACCAAAAAACTTCCAGAAATACAAAGGAAAAAGTCCGTTCTAGGAATTCAACTTTTCTCAGACCTTTCTTTGAAAGTCTTTGAAGCCAGAGGACAATGAGAATCTTCAGAATCTATGAGAAGAGTATTTCTAGTCTGGAATCCTATACCTACCTGAACTCTTAATCCTTAATACGGATTAAGACTGTTTCAGACACGTGATATCTCAGGACTACCCCCCAGGAAGCAGAGGTTCCCCTAGAGGTTGTGTTCCATCAAAATGTCCCCTGGGTGACAGGGGCTCCCCAGAGCGATGAGAAAGGGAGGTCCCAGGACAGCTGAGAAGCGAACCTCCAGGACATGCTGTCAGTGTGGGGACAGCAGGAGGGCGGGCTCTGGGAGATATGGCTCTGCAGAGACCAACAGATAAAGCACCTAATTTGTCTGAATGTACTGTCTAATGTAAAGACGCCCCCCAAATGGCCAAAAACTCATGGCAAGTGCTGGGGCAGATATGGAACCACTGGAAGCTCGCCCTCAGGGCTGATGACCGAGCAAAATGGGCCGCGACCCCTCTGAAAGTGCTGGGGTCTTACCAAACCAACCAAACGCCGACCCCATGACCCACCAGCCTGGTTGCCGGCGCAAAGGGAAGGAAAAAACCGATGTTGATACAAAACTTATAAATGAATATTGATAGTGGGGCTTTTAAAAAGATTTTATTTATTTATTTTGGAGAAAGCACGAATGGGGGAGGCCCAAGGGGAGAGAGAATCTTGAAGCAGATTCCCCACTGGGTACAGAGCCTGATGCAGGGGCTCGATCCCATGACTGCAGAGCATAACCTAAGCAGAAACCAAGAGTTGGACACTTAAACAGACTGAGCCACCCAGGCTTTAATCTATGACCCTTAGAGGCTTTATTTGTGTTCCCAACCAAAAACACCCAGATTTCTCTCAGGTGCTGTGCAGATAAACTGCAGCAGCCCCCCTACGAAGGACACCTGCCCAGCTCGGAGGAGGAACAAACGAGCTGCTGCTGCCCACGTGCCGAGAGAAGCCTCACCTGCCCCAAAGTCAGTGAGAGACCAGACGACAGGCAGCTGTCTCCACTTACAGGGCAATCTTGCAAAGGCCAAACTATCAGAACAGAAAACTCTTCGCCGGATGTCGGGGTGGGGGAAGGGCTGACTGCACGTGAGGCCGGAGGAACTCTTGGAAGGGATGGAACTGCTCTGTTTTTCAGTTGTGGTGGGGGTTACGCAGGTGCCAACAATGAGCCCGCTACAGTGGAGGGGGACTTAAAAGGCAAAATGATAGAAAAGTCACCCAAATGGCAACCATGTTATTTAAAAGATTTTAACGACTGAAAATGTCATTCCTCAGGTTAGAAATTTTATGATTCAAAAGCCCGGCGGTAGCTATACTGGAAGGCTGGAGGGAGCTGGTGTGTGTGCTGGAGGGCGGCGCACGGTTCCCAGAGCTCAGTCCTCTGCTCCCACCGCAGGAACTCACCGGCTGCGGTGCCTGGGTGGCTCAGCGGGTTAAGCCTCTGTCTTGGGCTCAGGTCATGATCTCAGGGTCCTGGGATCGAGCCCCGCATCAGGCTCTCTGCTCCGCAGGGAGCCTGTTTCCCTCTCTCTCTCTGTCTGTCTGTCTACTTGTGATCTCTGTCAAATAAATAAAATCTTTAAAAAAAGAAAGGAATTCACTGGCTGTTTAAATCTGAAAATTCAAGACAAAGCAGGATGAGCTTTGGTATTTAGAAACAGGAAAAATCAGGGCGCCTGGGTGGCTCAGTTGGTTGGGCGACTGCCTTCGGCTCGGGTCATGATCCCAGAGTCCTGGGATCGAGTACCACATTGGGCTCCCAGCTCCATGGGGAGTCTGCTTCTCCCTCTGACCTTCTCCTCTCTCATGCTCTCTCTCACTGTCTCTCTTTCAAATAAATAAATAAAAACCTTTAAAAAAAAAAAACACACACACACACAGGAAAAATCAAAGGCTCTGGCTGGAAAGTTTGGAGGCTGGGAAGATTCCCACCCTGGGGCGCGGGGCACAAGGCAGCCATTTGTTGGTTTCAGGTCTTAAAACTTTGAAGAAGCAAACTGTGTACATGCCTACCTTTGATGACATTGAACCTTTTTTTTTTTTTAAAGATTTTATTTATTTATTTGACAGAGAGAAATCACAAGTAGATGGAGAGGCAGGCAGAGAGAGAGAGAGGGAAGCAGGCCCCTGCTGAGCAGAGAGCTCGATGCGGGACTCGATCCCAGGACCCTGAGACCATGACCTGAGCCGAAGGCAACCCACCGAGCCACCCAGGCGCCCACATTGAACCTTTTTTTAAGTGGAAACGTGACCAGTTACTTTAAACAACAACAACAAAGGAAACAAGTGGCCTTGTTTCCAAGGCACCTGCAAGGCACTTGCCAACACGGGCCTTCTTAGGGGCCCCCTGCCCCTGAATCGTCAGTCCCAAAAGGTGTAGCACATACTTCTCGGTGCTTCTGAGTCACTGACTCCCTTGCCTCTATGGGAATCCCCTCCGCAGAGAGCGGCAGGCCTCCAGAGACCAAGGATGTGGTTCTGGCCTGTCACCTCGGGCAGCCTGGCTCGTCACTGTCCCCCGGGGGCCTGCTTCCCGTCTACATGAAGTGCGAGCTGCTGGGCTCCTGTGAGGGTTACAATGACTGAGCACGCGGACACGGTATGTAGTCCGGCATGCGGCCCTTGGTGGGCGCCCAGCGTGCCGCCCGGGGCTGGGAGCAGGGGCTTCTGCACTGGGTTCTTAGCTCTGGGACATGGAGGAGAGTATGAACCCCAGGCAGGCGTCCTGCTCCCTGCCACCCATGGACATATGAGCACTGAGCCACGTTCCAGAACTACTCACATGAATAAGGGACCATCTCCTCCTTTTGGTTTGTGGACGTCATGGACACGGCCACAGCCACGGCCACGGCCGCAGAGCCCCGAGGCGACTATACAGCCAGCCCACGAGGGATGGAGCCTCAGTCTGACACTTCGCCAGAAACACAGCCGATTTCTGCAGAGCCCTCACGTTCATACGCACACACGCACACACGCACACACGCATGCCTGCACACGCACACAGCTGGTTAACAGTTGAGGTCAAGGAGCGTGACCTCTACTCAGGCTACGGTGAGACCACCCCGGCCTCCACTGCACTCACCTGTGAGGGCTCCTCAGCCATGTCATGGTCAGGGGCTGTCTTCCCCACAGGCCCCTGAAAATAGTAGTACACCACACCTGCAGCGGTGGAGAAAGACTGAATGAAACATTTAAGAGCAAGACAATCACATGACAATGCCAGGATTTACAATGTGCCAGAAACCCCATCCTTTTAAACTGAACTGGAAATGAAAGACATTAGGTATTGAAGTGTATGAGGGGAGACGTGATTTACCATTACCGGTGTGCAGGCCAGAGTTGAAGGTCACTGCCACAGTACACGAGGCTGTACGGGTTCTGGTTTGTGGGTTTTCTGGGGAGGGGGTAGGATGGGTTTTCGAATCAAATGTGGGTTCAAATCCGTTTCACCAGGAAGGTACCGAGGAAGGGAGGAAGGGCAGCCCTGACTCTGAGCAGCACGGCCAGTCCCTGGGAGCCCGGGCCGTAGGCAGCTGGAGAGTGGGGCGACCTTGAGGTGAGAACCAGCACCCCCCATGGCCCCCCCACTCTCGCCATGGCCCCAGTGCCCAGGCCCTTACCTGCAAGAATGAAGAGGTGCGCTGTGTACAGGGGCTTGTAGAGCCTGGAAGGAAAGTGGAGTTGAGGGTAAAGCTGGGCACCTCGTGCCCTCACTGCAGGGCCGGGTGGGGGGCACCGGGTTCCTCCCACCCCAAACCCCACGGCCAACGCCGCCTGTGCATGTCCGACACTGCAGGTGAATAAATCCCTCAGCTGTAACCGGGCTCGAGGGGGCTTCCCGCCTCTCGGGGATGGTGTGGCGGGGACCGGCTCTGTGCCTCCGCTGAGAGCCAGACGCAGAGCCTGGAGCACATCCCTTCTCCTTTCCTTCCGCATTTGTCCCCTGGTTCCACCAGGGGGTCCACCTGGGTCCAGCCAGAAAGCAAGATCCCGGCCGTGACTGGGGACTCAGTGCCCGATCAGCTCTTCCCCACCCCACCAGGTCCTCCAAGGCCCCCCTGCTCTGGACTGACAGATCCCACAATTCTGATCAGAAACTGTATCCCCATGACTCCCCCACCTCTTCTGGGCCCCCTCCCCTGGCACAACAGGAGCACCTTGACACTGCTGGGACAGTGGCTCCCTGTGTGCGTGCACAATCACACGCACGCACACACGCACGCACACGCACGTGCACACATACACACGCACGCACACACATGCACACATATACATGCATGCATGCACGCGCACACACGCACGTGCACACATATACACGCATGCGCACGAACAGGCAGGTCCCAGCTGCCAGGACCAGGCCTTCCACCCCAACCCTGAGTCCCAGAGCTACTGGAACAATCAAGGAAAGGGGAATAGAAAACCCTGTTTTCCCTCCCTCTTAGACCCAAGTGGGGGTCCCCCACCCTGGTCACTCGAGGCCCTGTGGCCCATGTAAACTTTACCTCTCTCTCTGGCAGCCCAGTCCAAACACCATTTTCAGTCTAAGAAGAAAAGATGGGTCCACAGTCAGTGCATCGCGCAGGCCCAGGATCCCTGTTCCTTTCCTGGGCGGCTCACAGGGAGTGCGACGGGCCAGAGACGATCCGGAAAGGCCAGGACCTCCACCCGCAGGGCTCAGCCAGGGCCAGACTTAGGACAGACTGAGCTAGCCCTGGGAGCTTGGAAATGCTCGGGAATTTCTCCCAAGACCTCGGAGTCCCAAACAAAAGCTAGTTTTCAATGCCCTCGGAGCTGGGAAGGTAGTTCTCAGAGAACCGGGTTGAGGAAAGGGACTTGGGTTAGGATGAAGGAAAAAGGAATCACTCTATTGAACATTTGGTGTAAAATGACCCCAGATGTCGGTAGCTACTTACTTCAGAAATGCTGTGTAACAGGAAATATTTGAAAGTGTTCATTTTTAATCATTATTATTTACTCTTGTAATTTGAGGAGTCCTGGGGGAAACCCCTAGTCTCTCAAAAAGATCCTCTCCGTCTGAAATCCCATCGGCAGGGTCAAACTCCATACAAGTCAAGGGCACAGTAAAGTCAAGGTCTCCAACGTGAGCCAGACCCCACGTAGCCTGGGAAGCCTCCACTTCTCAAGGGAGCTCCCTAGTCTCCCCAGGGACAAGTTCAGAATCTCCATTAAGCCCTGTACCCCCACGCCCACATGTTCCACTCTCAGCAGGTAACTCAGGCACCCCCAGACGGGAGTTCCTCCACTCTCTGCCGCCAAACCCGCCCATTCTCTGCTCCCCGCTCAGGGAGTCGGCTGCCCCCTGCTCTCTGGACCAGCCCCACTCTGTGCTCCATGCTCGGTTCCATCTGGTCTTCTCCCCGCCTGGGTGTTTGGGGGCCCCTGTCTCTCACTGATACATTCAGCCTTTCCTTCTCTTCAGGCTCCTAATCAGCATTTCACACACAGCTCATCTCTCCCATTTAAAAAAAAATGCCTTCTCGGGGCACCTGGGTGGCTCAGTGGGTTAAAGCCTCTGCTTTCAGCTCAGGTCATGATCCCAGGGTCCTGGGATCGAGCCCCACATCGGGCTCTCTGCTCAGCGTGGACGCTGCTTCCTCCTCTCTCTGCCTGCCTCTCTGCCTACTTGTGATCTCTGTCTGTCAAATAAATGAATAAAATCTTTTAAAAAACTTTTCAGAAAAAAAAAAAAAGCCTTCTCCCTTGGACCAGATCCCTGCCCCAGCGACCACTGTCACGGCCCCCACCGTCCGCCCCAGCCCTCCAGCTGTCTGTCCCGGGTGTCTTCACTCCTCTCGGCCTCGCCTCACCCCACAGCTGCCTCCATCTCTCCCCGGCCCTGCAAACCTCCCAGACTCTCCCACCAAGGTCGCCAGTCCGCTGGGCGCCACACCAAACCCTGGGGGCCTTTGCCAGGCTTGGCTCGCTTCCCCTCTCTGCAGGGCCCCGCGCGCCTCCCTTCTCCCGACCACCTTCTAGGAGAACCCCGCCGGCCATGTATTCACCAGGAAGCTTTTTAGTCACTTACAATTTAGTGTGAGCAAAGTTACCAGGCTTTTCCTGAGCGGTGGTCTGGAGGGGGAGAGTCCGTGGGTGCCGTGGGAGAGAAGGGAAGGGGAGTGCCGGGTAGGAAGCTGAGAGCAGAAAAGACTATTTGCACCTGCTTGGGAGCCTAAGAGCACAGCCTTCGAGACCGTTTGCCCAAGTTGCCAACCTCGATGGTGTCAGCGGTCTGCGGAGCACCCAGCGACCACACCAGTGTCCAGGCAACGTCCTCCTCGCCTCCCGTCTGGCTCCGGGACTGAGCCTGTGAAGGGCACGGGAGCTCAGCTAAGTCTGGGAGTCCGGGGCCCAGCCCCTCCCTTTTGCAAGGTCAGTGGTGTCTGTGTGTGACATCACGTCTCAGGGGGCTTTGTGACAGGACAGCCCCTCCAACTGTGGCCAGAGCAGCTTGCCAGGTGCCTCGGGGCGGCCTGGAAGCCTCACCAGTCGGAGGCAGCCCCCCTGTAGCCATCTCTCTAGTCCCATTCTGGGCCACCTGCGCTGCCCAAGCGCCTTCCGTGTGCCAAGCGACGTTCGAAGTCCTGTAGGGATACAAAGACATAAAAGGGGGGGTGACTCCAACCCATCACACGGCACAGTGAGGATATTTTCTGAGTCAAAAACAAGAACACAGTCTAACCATTTCTGAGCGCCCCCCAGCCGTTCAGCCGTGTCTGCTCAGCTTCCATCTGGGTCCAGGAGACGTGCTGAGGGGCGAGAAAGGCAAATGGGACACAGAGCCTGCCTCTGAGAGGTAGACATCTTCTGGCTCCAGACAATAACCGACACCCTCCCCAATTACTATGAATGTAACTAAATAATAATTACAAAACTATGGGGGCACCTGGGGCGCTCCGTCGGCTAGGTGTCTGACTCTTGGTTTCGGTTCAGGTTGTAATCTTGGGGTCTTGAGATCAAGCCCTGGGTCGGGCTCTGCACTCAGCGCAGAGTCTGCTCAAAACTCTCTCTCCCGGTCCCTCTCCATGCCCGTCCCCCAGCTTGCATATGCATTCTCTCTCTCGGAAAAATAAACTCTAAAAGAAACAAAACAAAACAAAACGAAAGTATGGATGCTTAAAACTGAGAAATGCTTAGTTTCGTATATACATGAAATAATTACCAAGACAGACCATATTCTAAACCACAAAACAAGCCTGAAAAAAATTTAAAATGTTAAAGTCATTTCTAGCGGCCACCTGCCTGGCTCAGTCAGTAGAACATTTGACTCCTGATCTTGGGGCTGTAAATTTGAGCCCCATATTGGGTGTGGAGCCTCCTAAAAAAAAAGTTTCAAGTATGTTCTTTGACTACAATGGAATTAAATTAGAAATCAGTAACAGTAAGACCCCTGGAAATTCCCCAAATATTTAGAAACTAAACAACATACACTTAAATAACACACGAGTGAAATAAAAAAATCTAAAAGAGGGGCTCCCAGGTGGCTCAGTTGGTTGAGCGGCTGCTTTCAGCTCGGGTTGTGATTCCAGGGTCCTGGGATGGAGCCCCGCATCGGGCTCCCTGCTCAGCGGAGAGCCTGCTTCTCTCTCTCCCTCTCCCTGCCGCTCTGCTTACTTGTGCTCTCTCTCTAGCTCTCTGTCAAATAAACAAATAAAATATTTTTTAAAAAAATCTAAAAGAAAGAAAGTATTTTGAACTGAATAAAAATGAAAAAATATCAGAATGGTGGGGATGCAGTTAAAGCAGTACATAGAGGAAAAATCACAGCACTAGAAACAGCTATATTATAAAATAACAAATGTCTCAAATGAATTACTTCAGTTTCTACTTTAAGGATGGATGAGCAAATAAAACCCAAAGTAAGCATAAGAATTAAAATTAAAAAGATTAAAGTGAAAATAATTGAAATAGGAAACAGAAAAATAATAGAAAAACATCAATAAAACCAAAAGCTGGTTTTGTGAGGTCAACAAAATGACTAATTCTGTAAATAGACTGGAACAGAAAAAAATAAGATACAATAGAAAAAAGATAAGATCAATATCGAGAATGATGAAGGTAATAAAGACACAGACCCTATACATTGCAAAATGGTAGTAAGGGAATATTATGAACTCGCCATACCAATAAATAGGACAATATAGAGGAAAAGGACAAAATCTTTAAAAGACACAAAATACCAAAGTTCATGCAAGAAGAAATACATAACCTGATAACACAATATCTATTAGAGAAATTAAATTTACTTAACTTTTCCACAAAGAAAGCTCCAGATGGCTTCACTAGTGAATTCTACCAAACTTTTTTTTTTTTAAGATTTTTTATTTAGGGGGCGCCTGGGTGGCTCAGTGGTTTGGGCTGCTGCCTTCGGCTCGGGTCATGATCTCAGGGTCCTGGGATCGAGCCCCGCATTGGGCTCTCTGCTCCGCAGGAAGCCTGCTTCCCTCTCTCTCTCTCTCTGCCTGCCTCTCTGCGTACTTGTGATCTCTGTCTGTCAAATAAATCAATAAGATTTTTTATTTAGTTATGACAGACAGAGATCACAAGCAGACAGAGAGGCAGGCAGAGAGAGAGAGAGGAGGAAGCAGGCTCCCCGCTGAGCAGAGAGCCCGATGTGGGGCTCTATCCCAGGACCCTGGGATCATGACCTGAGCCGAAGGCAGAGGCTTAACCCACTGAACCACCCAGGCGCCCCTTCTATCAAACTTTTAAGAAACCAATTCTACACACTCTTCCTGAAAAAGAGGAGAGAAAACTTTCCATCATATTGTACAAGGATACCATTATCTGACATCAAAACTGGACAAAGACAACACAAGAAAACTATAGGATAACATCCCTCATAAACATAGAGGCAAATATTATTAAGAAAATCTTAACTTGAGGGATGCCTGAGTGGCTCAGTCACTTAAGTGTCTGCCTTCAGCTCAGGTCGTTATCTCAGGGTCCTGGGATGGAGTCCTACATCAGGCTCCCTGTTCAGTGGGGAGTCTGCTTCTACCCCTGCCTCTGCCTGTCGCTCCCCTTGCTTGTGCTTCTCTTTCTCTCTCTCTCTGGCAAATAAATAAATAAATAAAATCTAGAAAGAGAGAAAATCCTAACTTGAGGGGCACCTGGATGGCTCAGTTGGTTGAGTGTCTGCCTTTGGCTTAGGTCATGATCTCCAGGTCCTGGGATCAAGCCCCATGTTGGGCTTTCCTTGCTCAGCAGGGTGTCTGCTTCTCCCTCTTCCTTTGTACTCTCTCTCAAGTAAAAAAAATCTTTAGAAAAATATGTTTAAAAAGAAAATCTTGACTTGGAACTAACATATAAAAAGGATAATACATAATACCAAAGGAGTTTATCCTCAGGAATGCAAGGTTGGTTCAACATTCAAAAGCCAATCAACATAATTCACCATATTAACAAACTAAAAAAGAAAAAGCATATGAATATCTCAATAGATGCTTTAAAATTTTTGATAAAATCAACATCTGTTCTTGGGGAAAAAAACAAACAAACCTCCCAGCAAACTAGGAGGAGTTGGGAACATCCTCAACCAGATGAAGGACATCAGTGAAAAACTTAGTGCTTACAATATACTCAGTGGCAAAATACCGAACGCTTTCCCCCTAAGTTCAGGAATAAGGCAAGGATGTCTGCCTTCATCCTTTCTACATGATATACTGCAAGTTTTAGACAATGAACTCAATCGAAAGGAAGAAGTAATTGCCCCTTTCACCATTAGTAAACCTACCATATTCCTGAAAAGGGCAAAGGTATTAAGAAAAAAGCATAATATTAAACTTATTCCACCCTGACTAAACTAGTCCAATGACCAACCTAACATTTGAAAATCTGACTTTTTACTACTTGTCAATTTTTTTTCCTGACATCAAACTCTATACTTTGAGTAACAGATCTCCAGAGTCAGAGCCTTATTACTGCAATGATTCAACTATATACCAGAAATACATATCTTATATACTACTACTTGTGTCTATTGCATAAAAGACCTGTAACATTTTTCTCCATCAATTTCCGTGGCAAATTGCAAATGAGACAAAAGCCTTTCACTTGCAAATATGTCATAATGTTATTCATGGATTAAACTAATACTTTTCAAATTTGATAATCATAATCAGCCATTATAAAAGATGACCCCTCCCTTCAATGTGCTAAAAAATTTAACATACAAAGAAAGAGAGAATAGGAGAGACAGAGAAAGAGAAGTAAAAGTCAGCCAGATTGTAAAGGAATAAGTAAAACTGGCTTTATTTTGCAGAAAACATGATTGTGTATAAAATCCTACAGAATCATACAAAAAGCTACAATAGTTTAGCAAGGTTGAAGGATATAAGATCAATATATAAAAATAAAATATATTTACTGTGAACAGAAAACTGCCTAAAAATAAACTATATTTAAAGATTTAAAAAGTTAGGGATGCCTGGGTGGCTCAGGTCATGATCCCAGGGTCCTGGGATCAAGTCCCACGTTGGGCTCCCTGCTCAGAGGGGAGCCTAATTCTCCCTCTGCCTGCTGTTCCCCCTGCTTGTGCTCTCCCTCTCCCAGACAAATAAATAAATAAAATCTTGAAAAATTTTAAAAGTCAAAAGTCTGTATCATAGCAATGAACAATTGGGAATTGAAATATTTTAAGATATCATTTATTATAGCATCAAAAATATGAAATGTGTAGAAAAAATCTGACAAAAGATGTGTGTGAGATCTGTACACTAAACACGACAAAACATTGCTGAGAGAAATTAAAGAAGACCTACATAAGTGAAGAGATATACCATGGTCATGGATCAGAGGATTCAACATTGTTAAAATGTCAACTCCACCCTCAAACTGATCTATAAATTCTGTGTAATTGTAATAAAAATTCCAGCAAATTTTTTTAGTTGTTAAAACCAATATGCTGTATCTAAGGTTCGTTATGGAAATGTGAAGGATCTAAAATAGCCAAACAACTTTTGAAAAAGACAAAGTTGCTCAGCAATCAAGATAATATGAAATTGTTGATGTCAAAAGAGATGAAACAGAAGAGTCCAGAGGCAGAGCCTCGGTACTGTCAATCAATCTGAGGCAAAGGTGCAAACGTATTTCACCGGAGGAAAGTCTTTTCAGTAAATGGTCCTGGAGAAACTGGGTATTCATATGGAGAAAAGTGGACTTGGATTCATATTTCATACCATGTACAAAAAGTAACTCAAAATTAATCATAGACCTAAATCTAAAACCAAAAACTATAAAATTTCTAGAAGAAAACGTAGAAGAAAATCTTTGTGACCACGGATTAAGCAAAGATTTCTCAATATAACACCAAAATCATGATCCATTATAGAAAAAAAGCTAATATATTGGACTTCATCAAAATTTATATCTTCTCTTCCAAAGATACTATTAAGAGAACAGAAAGATAAGCCTGAGACTAGGAGAAAATATTTGCAAATTATACATCTAATAAAGAGATCTGTCTAGAATATACAAAGAACTCTCAAACTCAATAATAAGAAAACAACTGATTTTTTAAAAGATTTTATTTATTTATTTGACAGAGAGAAATCACAAGTAGATGGAGAGGCAGGCAGAGAGAGAGAGAGGGAAGCAGGCTCCCTGTTGAGCAGAGAGCCCGATGCCGGACTCGATCCCAGAACCCTGAGATCATGACCTGAGCCGAAGGCAGCGGCTTAACCCACTGAGCCACCCAGGCGCCCTGAAAACAACTGATTTTTTAAAAAAGATTTTATTTATTTATTTGACAGAAAGAGATCACAAGTAGGCAGAGAGGCAGGCAGAGAGAGAGAGGGGGAAGCAGGCTCCCTGCTGAGCAGAGAGCCCCATGTGGGGCTCTATCCCAGGGCCCTGGGATCATGACCTGAGCCGAAGGCAGAGGCTTTAACCCACTGAGCCACCCAAGTGCCCCCAAAACAACACTGATTTTTAAAATGGGCAAAAGATGGTGTGCCTGGGTGGCTCAGTGAGTTAAGCCTCTGCCTTTGGCTCACGTCATGATCTCAGGGTCCTGGGATCAAGCCCCGCATGGGGCTCTCTGCTCAGCAGGGAGACTGCTTTCTCCCCTCTCTCTGCCTTCTTCTCTGCCTACTTGTGATCTCAGTCTGTCAAATAAATAAATAAGATGTCCTCTACAGGGTGGTGGTTAAACCACGGGATATCCGTATCACAGAATAGTACCCAGAAATGAAAAGGAATAAAATTTTGATACACATAACAACCTGGGTGAATCTTAAAAGTATTATGCTGATTAGAAAAAAAAAAGCCTATTCAAAAGGTTATATACTGTATGATCCCATTAGCATAACTTTCTTGAAATGACAAAATGGAGTCCCTTTATCAGGGACTCAGAAGGGGGCGGGGAAAGGGAAACACGAGGGGTCCTTGGGGCAATATGGGAATATGTCCCAATATGGGAAAACAATATGGGAATATTGTTTCTTGATTGTATCGATGTCAATATCTTGGTTGTTCTATTACACTATCCTTTTACAATATGCTACCATTGGAAAAAACTGAGTAAAGGCCATACCCGGACTTCTGTTTTATTTCTTATACATATGAATCTACAATTATCTTAAAAGTTTAATTTAATTTAATTTTATTATTTTTTTTTAAGATTTTATTTATTTATTTGACAGACAGAGATCACAAGTAGGCAGACAGGCAGGCAGAGAGAGAGAGAGGAGGAAGCAGGCTCCCCGCAGAGCAGAGAGTCCGATGTGGGGCTCGATCCCAGGACCCTGGGATCATGACCTGAGCCGAAGGCAGAGGCTTTAACCCACTGAGCCACCCAGATGCCCCTTAAAAGTTTAATTTTAAATGTTTGGTATAACACAGGGAAAATGATAAAAGCATCTTTTCGTTCCTTCTAGGGACCAGAGAGCAAAGGCCAAGCAGGAGGCAGTGTGTGGCTGTTTTTGGACCCCAAATCAGCTCCTGGTTTTGCCTCCATCTGGGGACTCCATGGTCCCCTCTGCCACTGGAACTCAACAGACCCTCTGCTCTTATCTCTGACCCTAGGCAGTCTCAAGGAAAAAGAACACAAACAGATATTAACTGTTTCAGACGGGAAAACTTTAAGTCAACACAATAGTGGGCTGGGAGGAGGGAGGGGGTGGAAGAGAAACACTGGACAAGAGATTCGGGGATCTCGCTGTCACTCCACCATCAACTGAACATGTCTCCGAAATGCCCAGGGCTTCCATTCAGCCCAATTTAACATTTACTGGGTACCAAGGACAGCAGCAGGAGGGGCTGGGAGCAGTGGTTATTAACCTTTAACGGACATCTATATTAACACTGTTCCCCTAGTAAAGTAACATTCTTTGTTACGGAATATCGACATTTTCTTAATTTGCGGTGTAATGTACAATGTAAGTAAAAAATTGGGGTCTTAGATGCTAACACAGGATCAAGAAAACACCCTGGATGTGCTGCTCATCCCACCCCTCCCCCACGAGACTGCTGCTTCACTCTTTTTCACCAGGATCTACTCTGTGTAGCATGTTATAGGGATTGAGGCTAAAGGAAGTTAACAGGATTCTCACAGTCTGATGAGCAGACGCTTAGCAAACATCCGTGTGCACCAAATATCTTCTAGGCATTTCACGTTACATACGCTATCTCATTTAATCCTCACAACCCTGGGTGGAAGCCACTGTTATCCCCATTTTACAGATGTGGAAACCAAAGACCATGGGGGAAAGGCAACTTGACATACAGCTTATAACTAGTATCAGGAACAGACAATAACTTCTTTTCACTGTATACTACACTGCTTCTAATTCTATAGAGGATATTTATTTTCTGTGCTATGCTATACTTTCACGACTTTCCAAAATCATTGTTTTTAACAAAGACAAATAGGTTTTTTATTTTTTCTTTTTTAAGGCGATGAGAGCAGGAAGACATTATTAAAATACACCGGACCTCACACATTTGAAAAATCATCAGAGGTTGTTCTTTCCCAGCAGCTTGACTGAGAGGTAACTTACATAAAATTTATCCTTCATTCATTTTAACTGTGCAACTCAATGGACTTTGGTCTGTTTACAAAGTTGTACACTACACCACAGACTTCAAAGCATCTCCCGCTGCCTAAACAGAAACACAAATGATAAATTCTTGAACACTACATCTGAGATTAAAGATGCACTGTGTGTTGGCTATTTTAAGTAAATAAAACAAACCCAGAAACCCCATGGTATCGTCACTCCACATTCCCACCCAGGCCGCTCACCTGTTTGCCTTTTCTGAACCCTTCATATAAATGAAGTCACACAATATGTGTTTTGTTTCTAGTTTTTTTCATTTAGCATAATGTTTTCAAGGTTCTTCATAGCTGAAGAGTATTCCATTGCATGCATATCCCACATTTTTATCTACTTTTTTTTTTTTTAACTCCATCAGGTGATGGACTTTTGGGTTGTTTCTACTTTTTTGGTTACTGTGAACAATGCTGGTATGAACATTTGCATATGGACAAATGTTTTCATTTCTTCTGGGTAGATACCTAAGACTTGAGTTTTTTGTTTTTCTTTTAAGATTTTATGTATTTATTTGACAGAGAGAGAAAGCGAGAGAGAGATCACACGTAGGCATAGAGGCAGGCAGAGAGAGGGAGAAGCAGGCTCCCTAATGAGCAGAGAGCCTGATTCGGGGCTCGATCCCAGGACCCTGACTAAGATCATGACCTGAGCTGAAGGCAGAGGCTCAACCCACTGAGCCACTCAGCTGCCCTACGACTGGAGTTTCTAAGAAATTGCCAGGCTGTTTTCTGAAGTGGTTGCATCGTTTTACATTCCCATCAGCCGTGTATGAGAGTTCCAATTTCTTCACATCCTCACCAGCACTGACTATTATCTTTTTATTCTAGGATTCTATGGGTAAGAAATGGTGTCTTGTTACGGTTTTGATTTTATCATTTACCTAATGACTAACCATGTTGAATGTCTTTTCATGTGTTTATTGGTCACTATGTACCTTTTTTGGAGAAATAGCTATTCAAATCCCTTGCCCACTAAAAAAAAATAGACTTTAGTTTTTAGAGCAGTTTTAGGTTCATAGCATAATTGAGTGGAATGTACAGAGATTTCCCCTATATGCTTACCCCCCAACTCTAGCCCTCTCTATAATCAACATCCCCCCCATCCCACCAGTGGAGCATTTGTCACAATTGATGAACCTCCGTGGACACACCACTGTCATCCAGAGCCCACAGGTTTCAGCAGGGTTCCCTCTATGGGTTTGGACAAACGTATAATGACAGCTATCCACCACAGAGTATCACACAGAGGGGTGCCCGGGTGGCTCAGGGGGTTGAGCCTCTGCCTGACCTCGGGGTCCTGGGATGGAGCCCCGCATCGGGCTCTCTGCTCGGCAGGGAGCCTGCTTCTCCCTCTCTCTGCCTGCCGCTCTGCCTACTTGTGATCTCTGTCTGTCAAATAAATAAATAAAATCTTAAAAAAAAAAAAAAAGTATCACACAGAGTCTCGCCTATCCATTCCTCGCTCCCTCCCCCAGCCCATAGCAACCAATGATCTTTTTATTGCCTCCACAATTTCTTCTTTTACTGTTACACCATAGAGCTGGAATTATACCACATGCAGCCTTTTCAGGTGGGCTTTTTTCACTTAGTAATTTCCTCCATGTCTTTTAAAAAAATATTTATTTATTATTTATTAGGGAGGGAGAGTCTCGAACAGACTCCATACTGAGCATGGAGCCCAGCTTGGGGCTCCATCCCAGGACCCTGAGACCAAAATTGGAGCCGAAACCAAGAGTGCACTGCCCCGCCCACTGCGCAACCCAGGTGCTCCTCTCCATGTCTTTTCATGGCTCGATAACTTATTTCTTCCTAATGCTGAAGAATATTCTATTGTGTGGATGTACAAAAGTTCATCTCTCCATTCACCTCCCTAAGGATATCTTGGATGCTTCCAAATTTTGGCAACTATGAATGAAGCTGTTACAAATATCCCTGTGCAGATTTTTGGACGGACAAAAGTTTTCAGCTCATTCGGGGGAAGACCGAGGAGTAGGATTGCTGGATCGCATGGTAAGAGTATGTTTAGTTTTGTAAGAAACTGTGAAACTGACTTCCAAAGTGGCTGTCTGTTTCTTTATTTTCACCAGCTATGACAGAGTTCCTGCCATTGGGTTTGTCACTGTGGCTCTTTTTTTTTTTTTTTTAAACTAGGCTCTATGCCCAACATGGGACTTGAACTCATGACCCTGAGATCAAGAGTCAAATGCTCTACTGACTCAACCAGCCAGAGGTCCCATCTTTGCTTATTTTTAAATTGGGCTATTTGCCTTTTTATTACTGAGCTGTAAGAGTCTTATATATATTGTAGATACAAATACATTACGGAATGAATGATTTGCAAATATCTTCTCCCAGTTTGTAGTTTTTTCAGGGCCTTTTTTTTTTTTTTTCAATGAAAAGGAATATTAAACGCTACATTCATGATAGCGGTTACTCCTGGAGGAGGCAGGAGCATGGACGGGGTTAGAATTAGACAGGTAGATGTGATGATGTAGGTGCTGTGAGAGGTAGAGCACAGATTCCAGGGACAGCTACCTGGGTCTCAAGCCAGCCCTGTTCGGTAACTTCCTCTCTGTGTGTCTGTTTTCTCATCTGTAAAATGGGTTTAAAGATGCTGATCCCACAGGTGTTTTGTGATGCATGAACAAGTTAATGTGCCTGGAGAACTCAAATCAGTGGCTGTCAAGAGCACAGTCTGCTTATATAAACCTTAACTCTATCACCACTGTTTGAGGTTGTGGTTGAGGCTTCAAGGTTTCCATTTTATTATCATGCTTTGAACTCGTATATGGTGCAAGCTTCCTTTGAATGCGGAACTCACTTAAAAGCAGATACATTTTAAAAGGCAATGCAAGAACAAAAATCGGATTTTCTTTTACCATTTAAAACGGGAAAGGCTGGGATAGTTGCAGGGCCCTATTCCTTGCTGGCTGGGGTCTCAGAGCTGAGCTCTGCTCCTGCCCCTCCCCCAGCACCCTCACAAGGTGCACGTGACCTTGACCCCACACCACCTGTTTCCTGGGGTGCTAACAGAAGCTCTCTGATCCATGAGATTAAAGAAGACCAGGTAAAATGGTCTAGTGTGCGGCCTGCCATGCGTTAGCTGCTATTTCTCCCTTAGCACCTCCGGACCCCTCCCCCGGGATGGCCAGATGACAACCTCAGTAGAAAAATGTCACAACGGAGGGGACACTCAGGACAGTCGATGCAAGCCTGCCTCCGGCTCCACGTTTCTGGGCCGCTTCTCACGGAGATGCACAGGTTAGGATGAAAGGGTTCTTGTCTGAAACGGGCTGATGATAGAGCCTACCTTCCCCGGACGTGGAGAAGCGCCAGGAGGGCAACGGCCAGGAAAGAGCTTTGGCGGCTACACAGCACTTCCGAAGAGTTGGTTTATTGGGGTGGGGGGTGGGGGGGAGAATGATGCTGCAGAGAAACCGCACAGGGGCCAGGCCGGCGCCAAGGAAGCCCAGGCGCCCGGGGGGGTGGGGGGCTTCCGCTGCCCCTGGGGACCCGTGACCCCGGCCCGGGGAAAGAGACCTGCGAAGCTCTTCGAGACCCGCGCGCCCACAGGCACAACCAAAGGAGCGCGGCGAGCTAGTGGCCGGCGGGACACCGGGCGACGCCAAGGCTGCGGCTCCGCGGCCAGCCTGGCGCTCGAGCGTCTCCTGGCGGCGAGGTTGGGCCATCGTTAGGACCGCCAACAGCTGAGCTGGGGTTTCCGGGTCTGGGCATGCGCATCCCCCAGCGTCCTTCCAGCCAGTCAGAGAGTCCCACAGCTATCCTCCCGCCTACCCATGGCGCTTGGGGGCGTGGCTTTCAGTTTTAGCCAATGACAAAAGACTTTCGTCCTTCGGCCGCCCCCACAGAAGGTGGTTTCTTTAGCAAGATGGCGGCGAGCGGCCTCCGGCGGGCTGCTGCTGCGGTGCCCACTTCAGTGAAGCCCATTTTCAGTCGGGACATGAACGAAGCCAAGCGGAGGGTGCGCGAGTTGTACCGCGCCTGGTACCGAGAGGTGCCGAACACTGGTGAGAGGCCGCGGCGCAAGCGGGGCTCCGGATGCAGCCGCCCAAGGTCGCAGCCGTCCTGGCCTCCCATTTCTCCCGGGACGAGCTGAGGTCATCGACCTGGGCACAGGCGACTCCGGGTGCTTCAGGGGAGGAGGGTCACCCAAGCATTGGTGGACCCGACCCGGCGGCGGCGCCGGACTCCAAAGCAACCGTGGTGCCCTGCGTCCGGACCGCGCTTCTAGGCGCTCTGGGCGCGTTGGCCCTTTGGTCCCCGTAATTCTTAGCGAATCCGTGGCAGGGACTGTGGGTGACAGGCTCGTTTTGTAGGTGAGGCACGTGAGGCACCTAGAGGCGAAGTGATGCCCCCGAGGCCCAGAGCCAGCCGTAGAGTAGCTGACGGTATTTACAGGTGCCCCTTAGGTTCTGTGAGCCGAAAGTGGGTGTAGGGCTTGAGTGGTCATCTGTCGCGCACACCCCCCACGCCCACCCCCCACGGAAAAACAGACCACCAGAGAAGGGAAGTGACTTTCCCAAGGTCATCCAGTTAAGTCAGTGGTGCCTTTTCCAGTCCACGTGAGGTGGCCTTCTCCCACAGCTTCCCGGGCTTGCTCCCTAGCTCTGCCTGCCTCTAGCATTTCTTAGGAGCTCTGTTCCCTCCCCTCGCATGACCTGCCCCCTACTGCCTCGCTGTCCCCTGCCTTCACTTAGATGCCGCAGAACCAGTCACTGGAAGGATTGAAATACGAGGTCCCCGGACGCAGAGATTCTGTTTTCTTATCTCGGCGTTCCCCCTCGGCACTGCCCAATGTCCCTGATGAGAAAAGATCGGGGAAGTAAACTGTCAAGGACGGTAGGAACGTCAGGGGCTGTCGATATTTTGTTGTTGTTTTGTAGATTGATGGAGTGTGTTTTAGTGTGGACCGTCACTGCTGGTCTAAGAGGGAAGGTGTTCGTAAGTGAGCTCCCCTCTGGGCTGTCCCTTCCCTACGTGTGTGTGAGAAGCAATAGAGTGTGGTAGTTACACAGACTTGTCCCCAGACCTTGCCTCTTACTAGCTGTGTGACCTCGAGCAAATGATTTCATCTTGCTGTGCCTCAGTTTCCTCATCTGTAAAAGGAGCATCGTGGTGATTCCTTCTTCAGAGAGTAGCCCTTATTAAAAAGCTAATATATTTAAAGTGCTGAGAGGAAGCCCTGGCACTTAGGTACTCACTGAATGTTGGCCACTACTGTTGTTGTTATTATTACGATTATTATTATTACTGTTACTTACAGCAGGAGCATTTGTGCAAAATCCAGTTTTTTGGTGTGTGAGAACTGTCTGCTCCACAGTGTCCCTGTCCTGAACCTGACTTTCTGAGAGGTTGCTGATGACCAGAACTTACACCCCAGGACACAAGGGAGGGAGAAACTTAAGTGAACTGCTGGTTCGGAGACCGCAGATGTAGATGCTTTCAGGGGGCAGGTGAATAATAGGTACAGGGAAGTGAGAGCAGCCAGTGTCTGCACGTGTGTGTTTGGGCCGGGGGAGGAGGGTGTATTCAATTGCAGATGTTTGAAAACACTGTGTTTGCCTAGCAGAATCCTGTGAGTGCCTAGAACCCTTTCTTGTTGCAGAGAGAAGTAAGAGGTGGGAACAAGACCCAGATGCAGGAAGAATCGTTTGTGATGGCTTTAAAAAAAAGAAAAACAATCGATGGCTGAGTTGAGGACAGACCCAGTTGTCCACAGTCAGCGTCCGGAAGTTTTTAAACTATCCTCTCTCAGGAATTCCCCTCAAATACTGTTTGAGAAGATTATTCCAGAGTCCGAAGGGTCCTGAAAAGGGGCGGGGGGCAAGTGGGGAGGGACCCAGGGGTGGTGCCCCGCTTATGGGGAGGATTGGTGGTCTGTAGCTGGTGGTCCGTAGGTGGCCAGTTGCTCAGGCCTGTGTCTACACTGGTGTTAGGCTATCCATGGTTGGGACTCCAGCTGAGGAACCAAACCAAGAATTGGAATAAGTAATAGTATTTCTAATAACTAACATTTACTGACTTGCATACATATGGCCTAGCACTGTGCTAAATGCTTCACACTGCCCTATTTGAGGGTGGGTTCTAATTGTTCCTTGTCTTACAGATAAGAAAATGGAGGCACCTAAGTGTGTCTTCTCATCACACGATTAGTGAGGAGACGAGCCAGACCGCAGACCCTGGCTATCCAGCTTTTACACTGGCTCTTTGCTCCTGAATCTCTCAGGACCCAGTTACGCCGCACGCGTGAGCGGCCCTTTGCTTGGCTGGCAGTGCCCTTGCATGGGAGCACAGAGGCAGAACCACCTTCCTTCAGACCCCTCTACTGCAGACGTATTAACTGAGGCTCGCTGGTTACAAAACAGGAGGTTTTCTGTAGAAACTATTTTATTTCCATTTCACTGGGATCTCTTGTACGATAGGGGTGCTACTGGATGCCCAGAGATACAAAAGTGAATAAAACAGCCCTCCTCTTCCGGTCTAGTCAGGAAGACAGGCATATATCCAGGCCATTAAGACTTAGAATAGATGTATTTTAAGATGTAAAATAGAAGCAAGTGCTGAAATGTTTAACAACTAACATTTATAGTAGCTTCGCTGTTTACAAGATATTGTGACCGATTTTTGCCATGTTACCATAAAGAAATTAGGTCTGAGGTTCTTTTCTTTCCTATTTTTTAGCTGAGGAAGCAGGCTGAAGGGGTTGTACCCAAGTCAAGGTCATAGTTCATAATGGTGGGGAGACCCTACCCAGCTGGTTTGACCCCTGACCCCGTGCTCTCCAGCACACCGTCCGCCTTCCCATCTCAGGATCTCGCAGTACCTGGTATGAACGCTTCCTGAGTGAGCGGAGCAGACAGCTGAGGATATCCGTGTCCTCACTCTTGATATGTCAGAGCCTTCCTGACTCAGGAAAACCTTGACAGTAATTTTGGAAAAACACGCAGAGGCTGTGGAAAAGGCATCTTCATCCAAGAGGGGCACTTTGAAACCTTCCTTTTGATTTTGATTTGATACCTTCCTTAGTCCTCTCAGATTTTTTCAAAACCGCAATTTCAGTATTCAGAATTCAAAGAAGAAGCCAAGAAGCTGAGTTGAGGGAGAGCAGTTGGAATTAATTTATCCAGGGCCTCTCAGCACACTTGTGCTGGATAATCGTGGGGCATAGGATTTTTAACGACATCCCTGGCCTCTACCCACTCGATGCCAGTAGCACTCTTTCCCTAGTGAGACAGCCCAGAATGCCTCCAGACCTGGCCATTTGTGCTGGTGGGCAGGATCGTTGCTGGTTTAAGCAGCAAGCACCGAGTTAAACCAAAGAATGGGCAGGTCATCGCTTCGGCTGTTGCTGTTTGCCTTCCCACAGCCTTTCTCGCTGGTGGAGGGGCGTGGTCAAAGGGTTGGGGTGGGAGGAGGGCGATCAGGACAAAGCTGTGGACTTTGTCTCTCCAGAGACAAGGGTTGTTAGGCCGCGAAGGATGGGCATCCAGGGACCTGTGAGCTGACACTGTAAGCCAAACTGCATTTGTGCTTGTGAACATCTTCCTAAGGAAGAAGACTTACACACCCAACGTCCTGGTGTGCAGTTCAGGAGATGATGAGGAGCGGGAGCAGATGGGCACCAGCTCCCCCGGGATAGAGGGACCTTGTTTTTTTAAGCTCCCAAGGTTGGGCAGAGATCTAATATAAAAATGCAGGAAGGGTGAACACTGATAGCAGGGGAAGAGTCCTCATATTCATTTCCTTTAAAAAAAACACTAGATTGTAAAATAAAAATAAACAACCTGGATTCCAGGCCCACATTTGCCGGGGACCAATCGTATGACTTCAGGCAAGTACCCACAGTGCCATAGGCCTCACTCCCCCCAAATGGGAGGATTCTGAATCCCGGGAGCCCTGTTAGTTTGCATTTGTCTTTGTATCTCTTTGTCTTACTGTCCCTCTCTTTGCTCTTCTCTAAAATTCTCCTATGAGAGGCACCTGGCACCTGGCTTCGGCTCCGGTCGCTTAGGTATGGTCTCCAGGTTTTGGGATCAGGCCTCCTGGAGTCAAGCTGTATCGGGCTTCCTGCTCAGCAGGGAGTCCGCTTCCCCCTCTTCTTCTGCCCCTCCCTCTACTCTCTTTCTAAAATAAAAAATAAAATTCCTACTATGATACACACTGGTGGGAACGCAGATTTATAGCATTTACCAATTTTCTGGGAGCTGGTACTCCCGCCATGGTTGATTTTTAAGCTACCAAAGTGAAGTCAGTGAAGGCAGATTGGGAAGAGAGACTCCCCGAGAGCCTGCTCCAGCACGCCACTGGATCCCGAGTTCTTTCCAGTGTGAGTGATTTCCTGTCCTCTGTTAACACTTCCCTGTAAGGCTGGCTGCGGTTTCTCCTGTTCAGTTTCTGCAGGTGCTTATTCCCTGCTGGGATCAGCAAGGCAAGGTATAAATACCTCAGCAGAAGCTTTATTTTCCTGTCGCTGGCTCTAAATTGAATATAGTTAAAGACTGAAACTTGATTGTCGATTCACTCAGTCACTCCATAGCTCTCGTGGTATTTCAGAGCTGGTTCTGATTCTGTAGACGAGAGTGGACATGTCACAGGAATGGCCACAACACCAGGCGTCCTCACCAAATAAACACACAACCACATGCTCATTCTAGCCTCTGAGCCTTATTTATGCTTAATGTGCCCCCTCTCCCAAATCCTGCCCACCACACAAGGCCCTGTTCGTGCCCTCGGCGTCGGCGAAGCCACTGAAGGCTGACTGTCAGAGGGTGAGAATACAAATGACCGAAACCTAGTTTTCAAAGGACATAATGTGCCTCAGCTGAAGTCTCGGGTCCCTAAGGCTGTGCCACTCTTTGAGGCATCGACTTAGCCAGGGGTTGCGGAGTATCGTGATTTCATGTTTGCATTCACGGATGGCTGTCCCTTGGATCAGAATTTGAGAGACGAGTAGGAGTTAACTTCGAAGACCGTTCCCTCCTTCCCCCGAGTAACCTGAGGTGGTAGTAATTGCTGGCCAGACTGAAGCCGCCCCTGCACACGCAGCAGGCTCCCCGCGCCCTGAGCCGTGTGCCGCTCAAAGCCACACCCCATCACTGCTGGTTAATTTCAGCCCCGTCATCTTTTGCCGATTGTTCTCTCTGAGAATAAAGCTCACCTTCTTGAGAGCTTATTCCATGCGGGGCACTGTTCTAAGCATCTTATCTCATGGAATCCTGCCAACAGCTCTGGAGTTCTCTGTGCTCTGACCCTCCTCCTCTCCCTCAGAAACCAATACGCTCAGGCACGGAGAAGCTTACGTCTGCAGGACCACACAGGTGCTGTGACCGAGCTGGGATCTTGAACTGTGCTCTGCTGTGCGCCACCGCCGCCTCAGACAGCGCGGTCTGGTCTCTGCAAGTAAACTCTAAGCTCCTTGCGAGCACGTGTCACTCCTGTACAGCCTCAGGCACCTCGCTTAGGGTCAGGCTAGTGATGTCTGCTGATGAAATGAATGGGCAGCCTGGATGTGTTCACTGACTGTTTTTGTAAAATAGGTTTTCACCGTGTAATTTCTTCCCTGAATCATGTTTCCTCTCTAGTGCAATCGTTCCAGCTCGACATCACTGTGAAGCAAGGACGGGATAAAGTCCGAGAAATGTTCATGAAGAATGCCCACGTCACAGACCCCAGGGTGGTGGATCTTCTGGTCATTAAGGTAAGTGACCTTCCCTGATGAGCTTAAGAGCAGCTGGCTTGTCCAGAGCTGCTCAGTTTTGTCTCCCAAGTTTAAAAAGCAACTGCTAGGTCAGTAGCTTTTGCTTAGTGTTTCAAAGAAACAGGTGAACTTAGAGGTGGTTATCACCTGATTAAATAGAAGATTGTTCAAGAAGAACCCACCGGGGCTTGCATTTTTATTTTTATTCATTATTTTTTAAAGATTTTATTATTTGTGGGGGGCACCTGGGTGGCTCAGTGGGTCATGATCTCAGAGTCCTGGGATCCAGTCCCGCATCGGGCTCTCTGCTCGGCAAGGAGCCTGCTTCCCCCTCTCTCTCTACCTGCCTCTCTGCCTACTTCTGATCTCTCTGTGTCAAATAAATAAATAAATTCTTTAAAAAAAAAAATCTTATTATTTGAGAAACAGAGCACGAGTCAGGGAGAGGGGCCAAGGAAGAGGGAGAAGCAGACTCCCGAGTGTGGAGCCCAAAACAGGGCCTGATCCCAGGACCCTGAGATCATGACCTGAGCTGAAGGCAGCCGCTTAACCGACTAAGCCACCCAGATGCTCTGGGGCTTGTATTTTGGAAAAAGACATAAAGAGGAAGGTTTGAAACTCTTCCCGAACCCCAGTTCTGAAGTTATTCACCACCAGGCTGCTGCTGGAAGAGGCAGGCTGGTTAGGGGAGTCCTGTGTGAATGGGGTCAAATCCCAGGCCTGATTGTGTTCTTTCTGGTCATCAGTGCGAACTTTAGCAAGGACCAGTACGTACCACAGGATGAGTGTTTAGCAGAAAACCAAATTCAGCCAGTCAGGCAGTCAGGGCAGGGGCCTGTTGACCTGGAAGTCTCCCCTCCTGGAGTCAGTTCGCTATAGAGTATTTGAAAGGCCGCAGAGGTCTGTGAGCCCAACCACCTCATTGTCTAGATGTGGAAACTGGTCCTGACAGAGGCTGCTCCTTGCCCAAGGTGACGCAGTACGTCTGTGCCAGAGAACAGAGTCGCAGCCTGCAGCGTCGCATTCCTTCCCCTCAGCCGCTCTGACTGAACTCCTCTCCCCCGCGTGTGCAGGGCAAGATGGAACTGGAGGAAACGATCAACGTGTGGAAGCAGCGGACACACGTCATGCGGTTCTTCCACGAAACAGAAGCGCCGAGGCCAAAGGATTTCCTCTCCAAGTTCTATGTTGGCCACGACCCGTGAAGTCACTCAGGGGAAAGGTGCATGTTGATATTTAAATATTTTAGAGTGCAAATAAACTCAGTATGTGATGGTCACTTCCTAATAGAACTCCACTGGTGAGCCGGTGGGGAGTCCCTCTCCTGCAGTCTGTCTCCCTTTTTGCCTGAACAAGTGGGGTCTCAGTGTACACACCACCTGTTCTTTCCCTTTCCTGAAGTGTGGTGTTTCCTCCAAATTGGATTCTCTTTTCTCAGAGCCTCGTGTGTCAGTAAACAGGAAGGATGAGGCCATCTGCTCAGAAACTAGCCTCCTGGCTATCAGGCTGGATGACTTTGTTAAGGGGGTGGGGGTGGGGCTCAGAGGGAGAGGGATGCCCAGCACAGGGTCCCACTCGGGGCTCAGTCTCACGACTGAGATCACAGCCTGGGTGGAAATCAAGAGTCGGATGCTTAACCAATGAGCCACCCAGGTGGCCCCAGTTAGCCATGTTTCTACAGTCCTTAGGATTGCTTGGTTTCACGGCACAGGTTATCCAGAATGAGCCAGCTTTTGCTGTCAGGAGAGAGATCAGAGCAAAACTAGGAGGCACAGAAGTCAGGCTGCCAAGCCGGGCTGTTCTCCCCTGGGTTCTGACGAGGCCTCGCCTGTCTCTGTGCAACAAGCAGCAGTCCTGAAAGTAAAATGAACTTCCTACCCCATTGGGCACTCGGCTAGGAACACTGTTTAGTGCACACGGAGCAGAAATATTTCTACTGCTCTTCAAGCTGGGTTATAGCTCCAGTGACAGAATAAATGGCCCCACGCGTCAAAGAACTCTCTGCTCTCCGTGCTGCTTCCCCTGGCCGTCTAAGTGCTGGAGGGAGGGGTTTGGCAGGCAGTCATCCGGTGTTCCCAGATTCTTCTGCACCACCAGCCCTTTTACTGTCTTTTCATCTAAGGAACCCAAGTGTTGAAAGATTCATTTTAATAACGATGTTTCTCAAAGAGTTGTAAACGGTCACAGCTTATGCCTGGCCTGTGACAACTCGCCAGTGTTCCTCAGTGCGAAAAAGCTCGAGGCTTTAGTTATCCTGTGCATCTTTACTGAGGGTAAAGTTTCTGTTGGGCTTTTGTACATAATGAAAAATAGGTCCCAGTTGCCTGTAATGACCTTTGTGGATCCAGGGGCAGGGTGAGGGGCCTGGAAATCTTGGGCTGTAAATCAAAGGCCTGTTAACGTCCAGCTGCCAGAGAACGGACTGCGGGGACAGGAAACTACAGCAGGGGTCACTCATGCGGGGACAATTCAGCCGCCACTCAGTCATACCGAGCTGATGTTTAGCATGTTTATTCATAAGGTGATGGTGCTCAGTGGACAGCACATTTGTGGGAATGTCCCAGGGCCTGGGGATCTGGGCTGCGGTCACAGACGATGCAGGAGGCTTCACTGGAGTTGGGAGGCTGAGGGCTTTCCCTGTGCCCTTTGGGCAGGGCAGGAGGAGAGGCTGTGAGCATCACCATATCATGATTAAGTCAGGGCTGTCTCCTTTCTGTACTTCCTCCATGTCCTGTAAGAAAGCAAAACAGCAGTGAACTGGGCACAAAGCAGCCTTCTGGCCACACACCAAAAAGCATTCCAGAGAGGTTCTACTAAACAAGGCAGGAGCAAGACAGTTGGTTTATTCACTCACACATTTAATGAACATTCATCAGAGAGCAGGAACTGGGGACCCATAGGTATAAAAAACAAACTTCTGAGGGCATTTGGCTGGCTCAGTTGGTGGAGCATGTGACTCTTGATCTTGGGATTGTGAGTTCAGGCCCTACACTGGGTGTAGAGCTCACTTTAAAAAAAAAAAAAAAAAAAGTGTTCCTTGCCAGCAAGAAACTTTTAGTCTAGTAGAATTTGGGGGTGTGCCTGTGTGGTTAAGCATGTAATACTGTCACAAGACATACTGGTCAGTCAGAGGGCACAGCAGTCCCTCCCTTTTTTTTTTTTTTTTTTTTTTAAAGACCTTTTTTTTGGGGGGTGCCTGGGTGGCTCAGTGGGTTAAAGCCTCTGCCTTCCGCTCAGGTCATGATCCCAGGGTCCTGGGATCAAGCTCGGCATTAGGCTCTCCACTCAGCAGGGAGCCTACTTCCTCCTCTCTCTCTCTCTGCCTGCCTCTCTGCCTACGTGTGATCTCTATCTGTCAAATAAAATAAATTAAAAATCTTTAAAAAAAAAAACTTAAAAAAAAGAAAAAGACCTTTTTTTTTTTTTAAGATATTATTTATTTATTTGGCAGATAGAGATCACACGTAGGCAGAGAGGCAGGCAGAGAGAGGAGGAAGCAGGCTCCCTGCTGAGCGGAGAGCCTAATGCCGAGCTTGATCCCAGGACCCTGGGATCATGACCTGAGCGGAAGGCAGAGGCTTTAACCCACTGAGCCACCCCGGCGCCTCACAGCAGTCACTTTCAAATGGAGGAATGAGGGAAGACTTCATCCACGACAATGAAGAATTGGAAGTAAGAATAGTGAGAAATAGGGGCACTTGCGTGGCTCAGTGATTAGGCATCTGTCTTTGGCTCGGGTCATGATCTTCAGGTACTGGGACCCAGCCCTGCATCGGGCTCCCTGCTCAGCAGGGAGTTTGCTCTCCTTCTGCTTGTGCTGTCTGTCTGTCTCTCTCAAATTAACAAAAAAAAAAAAATCTTAAAGAGTAGTGCGAAATAGCCTTCCAACTGGAAGGAAGAGTGAGCCTCTGCTTGGGAGCAGGAAAGCATGTGGGTGATTCAAGAAACAGTGAATACTGGGGAGAGGTGAGTGGTTGGGAATATGGGAGACGAGGCTTGAATAACTGCTGTGACCAGGTCATGGCACGCTTGACTGTCAGACTGCGGAGCCAGAACTGTCCTTAGCTACAACGGAAAGGCAGCCAAGCAGCACATATTCAAGCACGGGAGCCAACACCAGAAAGCTGAATGGAACAGGCAGAGTGTGTGGTAACCCTGCTGACCACGGTCAAGACCTGCAGTTTCTAAATTTCAATGCGGAGAATGAAGCTGTTTGGGGTGTGTGTGTAAGGCATTAAATTGTTAAGAAACTTGTGGGTTGAGAGAACAAAGCTATATAAAAGGCAAAGACTGGCTGGGATCAACCCAGTTGGAGGAGATCCTAGTTAATTTTCTTTTTTAAAGATTTTACTTATTTGAGAGAGAGAGTGCACAAGCTCCTCCTGAGCGAGGAGCCCAACATAGGGCTCAAACCTGGGACCCTGAGATCATGACCAGAGCCTCAGGCAGATGCTTAAACCGACTGAGCCATCCAGGTGCCCTATCCCATTCCAGTGAATTTTTAAATCAGTAAGGTCGCCTCATCAACATAGAGCAAAGGCAAAATAAAAACAGCAAAGTCAATTTATTAAAGGTCTGCACTTCTGCTTCAAGGGACCAGAAACTGCTACCAGCGCAAACTGCATCAGAGTTCCGATGCCCCACCCCCTTCCTGTTCCACGTAGGAGAAAAGGAAGTCTTACCTGTTAGTCGTCGTCGTCATCATCCTCCGGAACAAAAATGTCGTGCTCCTCAAGTAGGGCAGCAAAGTTCTTGCTAATGAGCGTCCCCACATAGAGAAAGGGGATCACGATGGAGAACACACGGAGAAGGCCGAAGGACATCTGCAGAGGGTCAGAGCAGTGGCTGTGAGCTCCAGAGCCCACTCTGTGGGACCACAGAAGGCCCGGCCCCTAAGGGACACTCCTGTGAACCCCAGACCCATAATACACAGCTACTTGATTTTGGAAACATGCAGAACAAGAAAAAAGAAAAAGAGAAGGTTATTTTATGGCCATCAATGTGGCTACCAGAAAGAAAAGTACAAGGCATTCATTCTAGACATCTAAAAATGAGTCGTGCATGTACCGTGGAAGGATACTTTGTACAGTTCTTTAACAGATTCCCCAGTTTAATTTCACATTAAATCCCAAAAACAACCATGTTTTGAAAAATAAGCATGTCTTTACCATAAAAGACTAGCTGTGTAGACAGACTAGGGGAGTTTCAGTGGAATTTCAAAATATCCTCTCCTACTTTCCTATGGAGTTTCAGGGTTTTTTTGCAGCTGTGCCTTTTTATAAAGCAGCTCTTCCCCAATATGGACCCTGCTTCTTGCCACAAAACAGTCCTGAACTCAACCTGTCTGTGCAAGCTAGCACTGGCCATACTAACTGTAGGAGAATTTGTTTTCTAACTCCCACACCGCCCTGGAGTCAAAAAGCAAACGTGTTTGATGTAAGGGTCTGTTTCCATTTTACTTAGAAGAAAAAAAAAAAAGTACTCGGGTCAGACGACAGCATTCAGCGGTGGGGAAAACAGGACCTGGTTGGGGACTGGGGTTGTACCAGCCAGAAACCTGGACTCCAGGACCCAACTCGCTGCTAGCTTTGGAGCCTCAGGGCTTCACTGCTTTGGCCCGACTTCATCCGTGGAAACTGATCGTAGTAACTCCCTGCCCACCTCTCAAGAACAGCAAATGACGTGAATTAAGTAGTAAGTCAAAACTTATAAAAACAGAAGTTCTGTCCCACGTACCCTTTATCTAAAAGCCCTTTCACAACTCTTTATTCCATCCCGTCAACTGCGAGGTGGACAAGAACGGAGCGGTTACGTGACTTGTCTACACCGGACACACACAGCCGAGTCTTGTGGCCTGGAGAACTAGGGCACCACGCTTCCTGCTAGCTCACCACGACGAGCTAGTGCAGGGTGCAGTCCTTCTCAGCTCTCGCCCCCCATCCCCTGTCTCGGTGCGCCCAACTCAACACCGGGATCTGACCCATCTCCTCCCACCTGTCAAAATTAGCAGCGCATCATCGCTAAACTGTCCTTGATCCGTCTTCCGGTCTAAGGCGGTCGTATGATTGGCCTTTGCGCCTATCAGTCAGCGTCGACCCGCGCACACTCCCCATAATGATTGGCCGCGGCCCCTTCGCCCCGCCTCCAGGCAGACACTCACTTTCACCGGTTTGGGCAAAATGGCGCCGCTGCGAGTAACGATGACTGACCTCGACGGTACCAGGCTCCGACCTGCGCCACCTCCTCCGGCGGAGACATCACCACCACCCTTCCTCAAGCTCGGCCCGCTCCGGAAAGCCCCGGATCGCAAGGATGCCAGTGCCAGCCAGCGAGCCGCTCCGGACGCCATCTCCCGGCTCCGCCCCTCGCCCGGCACCCGGACCCCACCGCCCGGCCGCTGTGACGCGCTCCGGGAGAGCACCGCCCCAACCCGCGCGAGGCCCAGCCTAGTTCCTGTTGCGGTGCGAGAGAGGCGTTTGTCACGCGCCCGACGTGGTGACGTCACGAGGCGGGGTCAATGCCCCGTAGCCGCCTCGTTCCGGGCCTGGCGGGCCGGTTTGTCCCGCGAGCGGTCGTGGTGGAACGTGTTCGCTTCCGCCATTGTTCCCTCGGCCTGGCGCGCCGGGGTTGGGCAGAGCAGGGGACCGCTGGGAAGGGAAGTCACTTTCATCGACCCTCAGACAGTCGTATTTTCCTTTTTAGCATTTAAAGAACACGATTCAAACCCGTTAGTTGTACTGCCCGGGTGCTTCTGGATTCTGTTTCTTGCCAAGGTGCATGCGACAGAGGCAAGTGGAAAGACCTCGGAAGGGGAAGTGCGAGCTTTCGCACGACCTGGGCAAGTGACTGTTGAAATAAACTCGAGGAACCGAAGTGAGTAATAAAAACTAAGTGTTTTACTCGTATAAAAAACACTGTGACCGTAAGAACGAGAACGAAAGCCTGTAGTGTCCGAGTATAAAACAAGGCGCAGTGGGCCGGGGGCTCCTCCAGCCCCTCTTCCTGGGAACAAGCCCGCAGGAACGGGTTCCGGACCCTGGTGGCCTCCCGGCGGCCTGGTCTTGGGCTGAGCGGAAGCCTCTAGACCTACTCGGACCCTGGGCAGTGTACCCAAGGCTAAGAAGGGGCCGACTGCGTGCAGGCAGAGGGGGCCTGCCTTGACCGCCTCGGGATCGCCCATCCAGCCGCTGCGGCCACACCCTGGGGCTCAGGCGGGTCCTCCCTCAACAATAGAGAAAACGCGTGGGAGCTGCTGAGAGTAGCAAAGACAGGGTCTTGGCAGACACGCACTGGCTGACCAGCGGGACCGTCAATGAGTTCCCAGGCCAGGTGCGGGATCGGGAGTGGCTCTTAGCACAGTTAGGAGGAAAGAGTTTATCCCAGGTGCTTGCTGGGAATCCTGCGTCCAAGCTTCTAGAATGACCCGGACTGAGAACCAAAATAACAGCCTGGCTTCCCCAGGGAGCCCCATGTGCCTCCCCTCCTTTAGCTTCCCACCTGGCAGCTCCCAGAGCCAGCCGCTCAGGGCAGAACACAGGAAGGATTTCTGCCACCAGTCCTTCCTGGGGCCATGACCAGCACCATCTATAGACAGGGCAGCCAGGGAGAGAACCTGAGGACCCGGACACTTTCTGAGCAGAATCAATCCCCTTTTGCTGGCTGAAGGCCCTCTCCCTCCAAAGGGCCCCACCCAAACTGCAGAGGGGAGGGGGTCCTATGCCCCACCTCTCAGGAAGCAGCTGGCCCCAGAAACCCCTATGGCAATAAACCTACTTTCTCTGATGCTGTCAGTTCCCCAAGCCAACACTTGAGCCAACTTCTGGTATTTAAATGTACATAAGGCTCCCTGTGTCGGAAGTTATGGTTGTAGAGTCTGGTGTGTAGGTAGCATTCTATGGCCACATAATAGTCCCCATTCCCACCATTTGACTAGTGTCCCCTGCCAGAGGGGCAGTCCAGCAGAGCGGCAGGAGACTTGGTCACGCTTCATGGCTACCAAGCAAGCCCCCTTCCTCTCTGGGCCTCAGGAAATAAAGGTGCTGGAAAGAATGATTCCTCAGTCCCATCCAGGCACGAGGGTGGATCTGGAACCTGGAGAAGGACTAAAAAGCAGGAAGGAAAGAACCCTCTCAAAAAAAAGCAACTTGAAACCGAATAAACACTGAATCCTGACCAGCAGGATAAGGGCAGAAGCCCCAAGGGCTGAGGCTCAGGGCCCATCCTGTTTCTCCCGAGCTGGCTGGCTCCCCCAGACCCTCCGCAGCCACCTCTGCCTCAGCTCCGTGATCTCCTGGCCGTACCAGTTGTGCAGGGTAGAAAAGTAGGAGGTCTCAGGGAACGCGGGGCTCTGCCTCCTGTCCAGGAAGAGGCTGGCCGGGCCCTGCCACTCGGCCAAGCCCTGCCTTGCTAGCTTGCTGCCTCTTTCTTCAACCGAGTCCACGGGGCTGCAGTCCTTGGAGGGGGAGTGACCGTTTTCCAGGCCTGGAGACCGGCGGTCAGGAGCCTGGGGCTTACAGTGGCTGCCAATGGCCTTCCAGGATGAGTGGCGATGCAGAGCCAGGCTGTGGCGGGCCTCACGCAGCTGGCTCTCCAGCTCGCGCACCACCAGGCGCATGTAGCTAAAGCTGGCCCTGGACAGGGCCTTCACCCAGGCCTCCTGCGCCGCGGGCCCATCGGCCGCCAGCAGGTGTGGGCGCACACCAGGGGCGTCGAAGCAGATGGCGAAGGCGAACTCCTCGGACACGGGAGCCTCGGCCAGCTCCACCGTGCAGCCCTCCAGCACCACCAGGCTCAGCGGGGCCCGGCTCTCCCGACTCTCAAAGGAGAAGAGCAGGTTGCCTTTGAGGACAAACCAGCACCTCCGGCCGGTGCCACTGGGGGTCGGTGCAGTCCCTGGCCCGCCCCAGGTGCGCAGAAAGCCCGTATGGTCGGCGGGGGAGTCGCTCAGCGCGTAGTGGGCCACGCTCCTCTCATTCAGCTTCATGGCTCCCATAAGAACTGTGAGGGGAGATGGATGGCCACAGGTCAGAGCGGGAGGCAGCCTCTCTGCCCCTGCTGGGAAAAGAACGCTGGCTCTGGAGGACCCCTGGGCCCCTGCCCTGTGGCCTCTACTCACTTGCTGTATACCCTGAGGCTCTCAGGGTCCTCATCTGTGAAATGGGCTTGTGTCCCTGCCTTTTCTCGCAAAGGGTGGTTGTGAGGGGCATGCAAAAAACTGGACAGCAGAGGACTCAGAGGATAATGTGACTGTCCCAGACCAGGAGGTAAGGAGGGGTTTGAAACAGCTTTTTAAACTCCAAAGAAAAAAGCATCAGCTGAGCTGAAATGGACCCTGAACCCGTAGAAATCACTGCTTGAACCATCCCTTAATCCAGGGGTCCCTTAGCTACAACCCTGAAGCCAAACCTCCAAGGTTTCTTTGACCCCCCTGGGCCCCCGCCAGCCTCTCCTTGGTTAATGGCAGTTATCCTTTAGTTAAGAATCTGTGGCCTTTGGGGCCAGATGAAGGCAGGGCGGGGCAAGCCAGGCCCCATTCCTCCACTGGCAGGGGTGGGGGTTTGGGAGAGGCTTACATGGGGACCGGCTCAGTATACAAGAGTGTGGTACAAACACAGGGTGTGGCTGGGTAGGACCAACCCCAACCCCAACCCAATCCCTCCTGAATGCGGGTGCCCCACGGATCCTAAGGGGCACCCAATCCAACTGTCCTCCTGACCCATGAAAAATGGATGCCCAGAGCAGCGAAGATGAACTGCCCAAGCCTGCATGACCAGTGAGAAGCAGAGCTTGGTCTCCTATTTCCCTCATGCCTTCCAGGGGCGAGTCTCCGAAGGGACTCACTTACCAGCAGAGCTCACAGCAAGAGGGCGGGGGCCTCTCGTCCAGCCTCTCGGTGTAACCCTTTGACTATGTAGTTCCTAGGGCACCTGCAAAACAATTGTCAAAACTCCATCACAGCATCCTAAAGGATGAGAAATCCTACTCAGTCTTAGAGGCCCAGTAAAACCACCGCCGCCTCCAGGAAGCCTCCCCTGACCCCTGATAATCTCCCTGTCTTCCCACCCACCCAGACCAGGCACCTGAGAGCAACTGACCATCACTTGGCAGAGCTCAGTCCCCTACACCCAAAGTTAAGGTCAGAGTTAAGTGTCCTCAGCTTCCTGCTTTGCCCTTTTAGCAGTCCCAGGGTTTATCTGCGCGCTGAAGTCACCTAATCTGCGAGGCCTGCCCTGATCACTGTTTCTAAAGTGCTTCGGAGCACAAGCTGACTCAACCAGTAGCCCCCCACTTCTGCTTTCTTTTCCTTCCCCCCACAATGATCTCCTTGTTTACCGCACTCTCCCCAGCCCCAGAACGTCTAGCGCAGGACTGACTCGTCTGGGCGGGAGTCGGCTTGGCTGCCCGCAGCCTCCCATAAAAAGCCCATCGAGATGAGGACTCCAGAAAGTACTGAAATAACCAGGAAGACAACAGTGGACAAAGCAATCCGTCCGTCCTGGAGCCTGCATTCCAGCGGGGAGACATTGTAAACAAAGATAAATAATAAATGAATGGGAAAATTAAGTAAGAAGTCACGTTAAGGACCAGTCCCGATAAGGCCTGGGGAGAGAAACAGGCCGGGCCTTCGGGGGCGGGGCCGTGCCCGTGGCGGGTCGCGGGAGGCGGGGGCTCACGGAGGTCCTCCCGGCGCGGCACCGGGGCGCAGAAAGGGGACCCCGGGGCCCGCGGGGCAATGCTCCGGCTCCCGCCGCGACCCTGGTGCGGGACGCGGACCGCACAGCCCGCGAGGGGCCGGTACACCCGTGTTTCCTGATTCTGTTAGAGGAGCTGGGCGGGCTGGGGCCTGGGACCCAGCGGCCTGGGGCCACCGGGTTGCCCCGGACCCGCCACCGCCCGAAAACAGCGGTGGCCTCCGCGGGAGCCCCCGGCCGAGCGCGCAGAGTCTCCCGGTCCGCGCAGTGGGGCTGCCCCGCCACGTCTCCGCGGGCCACGCCTTCCCGAGGCCGCCGCCTCCAGAGCCCGCCGGGCCCGCTCACCTCCGCGCGGCCGGGCGCGACGCCGCTCGGGAGGGCGGCCCGCGGGGTGGGCTGCGCCCGCGGCTCGGGGCGACCCCGGCTCCGGGCCCCGCGCCTCCGCCAGGACCGGAACGTGGCCGCGGGCTCCGGGAGACCCCTTCCGGGCGGCTCGAGTTACCCCCCGCGCCCCTCCCCTCCCGCGGCTCACCGGGCGGTCGGCGAAGCCGCCCCTGATCCACGCGTGGGGGGGAAACTGAGGCCCCAGAGCCCGGGACAGAGCTGGTCAGCGGCGGGCGACCTCGAACCCAGGGCCCCACCGCAGGCCGTCCGCGGGCCTCGGACCCAGCCCACCGCCGGGAGGACTCGGAGCCCTTCTCTCCCCCTCTCCAGCCCCCTCATCCCGCCCGGCCCACTTTTCCCACCGAGCCAAGCCTGGGACGGCTTCGGCCCGGCGCCTCCTCTGGGCGGGCTCCTATCCAGCCCGCGAGGCCCGGGCGAGCTTCCTGGCGACTCCACCCGGTCCCTGAAATTCTCGAATCTGTTTCTGGGGCTTATCCATTTCTGCTTCCGCCACTGCCAGCGGCCTGCAGCCCACCCGCGGCCCCCGGGCTCTGCCTGGGGTCGGTCTCTTGGTGGACTGTAGTGAAGGTCGCAGGAGTGCTCAGCCACACACCAGAGGCTGGAAGCCAGCGAGGTCGGTGTATCTGCCCCTGAACTTGGTGGTTCCGGGCTCGGAGCTCTAGCCTTTGCACTTTCCTGCAGCCTAGAGTGTGTTCTTCTTGTCCTTACCCCTCGGCTCGTCTCAGGGCTCCTTCACATCAATTAGGACTCTGCTCAGATGTCCTCTCCCTGACCAGGCGATGGAAAGTATCCTACCCTCAAGTCTCTTATCACATCCCTGAGTTGTATTTTCACTAGCCACGATAGAAATTCCCCTGTATTCACGCTTTCGTTTCGTGTTATCTGTCTCTTCTACTAAATTTAATTCATTTAATAATAGAAACCATAATAAGTGTGTTAGACGGGAATACGGGGTACAGAAAATATAGGAAGGCCAGGGAGCTTGGGCACTGCTAAAGTAGAGATCGCAATTTCAAATGGGAAGGTCAAGGTAGGCCTCATTGAGCAGGTGGCCTTTGAGATACACTGGGAGGAAATAAAGGAGCCAGCCATGCCAAAATCTGGAGGAAGAGCGTTCCAGGCAGGGGGAACAGCTAGTGCCAGGGCCCGGAGGCCTGTTGTGTGTTTGAGGAACTTTAAGGAGGACGTTGTGGCCGGGAGTCAGGGAGGAGGGGGGAGCAGTGGGAGAGGGGGTCGGACCGTGTGGGCGGGGCTTTGTGAATCTGGGAGCCTCTAGACTGGGATGAACAGCCATCACAGGGTGGAGCAAAGCATGATCTGTTATATTTTATTTTCTATTTATTTTTTTAGAGAGAGAGAGAGCACTCAAGCAAGCAGAGGGAGAAGGAGAGAGAGAACTCAAGCAGGCTCCGCAGGAGGCCAACCCTGGGCTCTATCTCACAGCTCTCAGATCATGACCTGAGCGGAAGTCAGGAGTGGCAGGCTTCATCCTACTGAGCCGCCCGGGTGCCCCAGCGGAGCTCCAGTTCTGTAGGAGTACTCTGGCCGCTGTGGAGAGTGAGTGCAGGGGGAAGCCGCCGGCTGGCGAGGATGCTGCAACTAATGATCCAGGCAAGACGTGACGGTTGCCGGGAGAGTAATGAGAGGTGGGTTGGGAAGGCAGAGGGCATCCGGTTTTGCCAAAAGACTGGATATGGGGAGTGAGGGAGAGGGGTGGCAAAGAGGACTCAAAGGTTTTCGCTTGAGCATATGGAAGGAGGGTTGCCATTACCTGTTCCGTTTGGGGAGTTTGGTGTGGGGCCGGTTATGTTTGAGATGCCCAGTGACCATCCAAGTGAAGGTGCCGAGAATAAAGTGTTTGGCGCCTACCTAGGAGTCGCTCATCAAATATTTGATGAATGAAAGAGAAGAAATATGCAGAATGCGTGCCTGGGTCGGGACAACCGGTGGCTGGCCCGGAGGGTCAGGCAGGTGGGGAGAACCTCCTGGCTTTGCAAAAAACAGTGCCCTACACCTGACTTGCTTTCCTCCACCCATCTTTCTCGTAATGCCTTTTCATCTTCGACTACGGTTTTTGAGTGGCTTACTTTGGGTCGTGCTTCATGGCATCTCCTCATTTCCTTTTAATAACGCAGATATTCACGCCATACTATTGATTAAACGTGTACACTGTGCGGGGCACTATGCTTGCCTTCAGGGACCCCACAGAGGTGAAACGACTACCCTCTCCTGGAGCCGTGGTAGCCAGCTCAGCCAGTCCTTAAACTCGCTAGGCCGGCGGGCGTCCGCCGGGGGTGAGCTCAGAGCCGGAGCTCGAGGGGGGCGGGGCTTGGGGAGGCTCGGGGGAGGGCTTATTGGGCTCACAGCGGGCGGGACGCGACGTTGCTAGGGGGATTCTGATAGGTTCCGCCGGGGAAGGCGTGCCGCCGCCAGGCTCCGCCCCCTCTGGAACGCAGCAGGCAAATCGGGTTACAGCGGCAGTCGGCTGCCCCAGAGGCAGAAGCGGGTGGCGTTCGGGGGCGTCCGCGGGGTGAGTTCCGTGAACGGGGCACACTGGGGGAGGGTCCCCGCTCTGGGGCTGCTGGGCTGCGGTCCTTGGGGACGGGGGGGCAACCCAGACCCGGTGGGAGTCCGAAGCCTGGTCCCAACCCGACGCCTCGGTTCTTCCCGGGCGTCCCAGAGGGGATCGCTGTCTTTTTGTGGCCCCGGCCCGGCGGAGGGCCGCCCGTGGGCGCTCGGGGTTCCCAGCACTACGGGGGGGGGGGCTATCGTCTAAGACGCCTTGGTTAGTATCTCTGAGGCATCCCCAACCTCGGGGAAGTGATGGCGGGGGCCGGAGGTGGTGGGCAATGAGGGCGACTTCGGGACCGAGTGGGGGATCCACTCCCAAGGCTGAGGGCGGCAGAGCTAGCGAGGCAGTAGTGACCCCAGTGCTTTTCTAACGTTTCTTAGCTTCCGAAGTCCAACATAGAAAGCTGCTAAAAGCAGAGCAGATCTGGTCAGGTTCCGAGACGCTGAGTCCAGAGCAATGTTGCTGAAGACAGGTACCTAGCTCGTGGGGATGGTTTGGGGGAGGGTAGGTGACCCGTTGGGGGTAGGGGCTACCTGGAGGAAGTTCCAGCCCTCTGGTTTCAGGGCCTCCTTCCCTGATGTGGGTATGTGGGGAGACATGTTCCTCTTGTTCTTGGAACTGGACCAGAAAGGAGATGCTTCCCACCTAGGAATCAGTCAGTCACCCTCCAAAGAAGCCTCTTCCTTTCCCGTCCCCTCTCCCTCAAAGTGCAGAAGTCCCGTTTTGTGTGTTATCAGCATGGCAGAGAACAGCCCTGTAAAGTCAGTTACAGTAACTTCATCTTACAGATAAGGAAACAGGCCCTAGGGGGCAAGGGTTCACCCCCGGGGGGGGGGGGGGCTGGCTAGGTGCAGGTCCAACTTGGTTGACCCCTTAAGCCCTTATGAGGCCTCTTGAGCGGGGGGTTCTGTGGGGGAGAGCCACGACCTATGGATGGGGGTCAGGAGACCTGGAGTCTGACTACAGGGTTCTGTCAAGTTCTGTGTAAACGGGGGGAGCTGGTCAGGGTATAGAAAGGATACAACCTCAGATGTGAGCTTTTACGAATTCCAGCAACAACAGCTGTGGCAACAGCAAGTGGGACTCAGGCCCAGAACACACCGCCCTGCCCCAGGCACCGTGAGCCCCCTCACTGTGACCGCTGGAGCCAGCAGCTGCAGGAAGAGCTAGTTCTACCCTATTGATTCCCCTAAGGGGAAGGCCAGCGGCCTGTGCAGAGCTGAACAGTCAGGCCGGACAGGGTATGAATGGAGCGGCGCGAGGCCTGGGGCAGCTATGGGGGCCGCTGACGGTCGTCTTTCTGACCCCCCCGCAGTGGTCTTGCTGGCCCTGGTGGCCCATGTGCTGGTGCTAGAGAATGGGCTCCTGCGGAAGCCACCCATGGGCTGGCTGGCCTGGGAACGCTTTCGCTGCAACACCAACTGCGAGGAGGACCCGAAGAACTGCATCAGGTGAGGAAGGCCCACCACCGCCCCAGCCTCGCCCAAGACCCAGCAGAGGGGGGGGGGGCCGAGCGCGGAGGGTCGGCTAGAAAGGAGGGCAGGGCCAGAGAGCCCCGTCCCAGAGAGAACGCAGCCAGAGGGGACTTCTGGGACATCCGACAGCCTGTGCCCTGCTTGGGGCCTATGTAGGGCCTGTCAGCCCTGATGGGTCAGGGACATCGTGGTGGACCCAGCCCCTGAGGTCACTGAAAGGAGAGAATTGTGAAGGCTGGCTCAGTTGCGCAAGCCCGGGGGCCAGGCCCCTCCTTCATTCCACCCTGAGTATGGTTCTCACAGCCCGGGTTCACACTCAGAGGATCTGGGAAGTCTCAAAAGCTCTGAAGAAGGGGGCGGGGGGTGACCGAGCTGCCCTCCACCCTGCCTCTCACTAGTGAGCGGCTCTTCATGGAGATGGCCGACCACCTGGCACAGGATGGATGGCGGGACCTAGGCTACATATACCTCAACATCGACGACTGCTGGATCGGTGGGCGGGACGCTAAAGGCAACCTGGTGCCCGACCCCAAGCGCTTCCCCAACGGCATTGCCTTCCTGGCGGACTATGTGAGCCCCAACCCCGGCCATGCCCTAGAGCTGGGGGTCCAGATTGCTCGCGGCCCCACCGCCACCACTTCACTTAGGGTTCAGTTCTGCAGCCCCTGCTTGAAAAATCTCAGTCTGGTGGGGGAGGCAGATAAATGAACAGCTCGCTTGGGCCCACTGTGGTGGGAAAGGCATCTTATCCAGCCTGGGATTTCAGAAAGATTCCCCCGAGGAGGCGGTTCCTGAGCTGATGCAAGTGAAGTGGCATTCTGGGCAGAGGGGCGGCAGAAGCCAGGCCTAGAAGCCAGAAACTGCCCATGGGGGGCGTGTGTTGGAGGGAGGAGGAGGACTGTGGCTGGCAGGGGCCAGGCCAGCACACGGAGACCCTTTCCTTTGGGCAGTGGGGAGCCATTGATAGTTTTATAATGAAGCCTGGTCAGATGTGCCTGTGAGGTGGCTCCCCGCCTGAGCCCACGGTGTCCTCAACCCTGACAGGCTCACTCCCTGGGCCTGAAGCTGGGCATCTACGAGGACATGGGCAACTTCACCTGTATGGGCTACCCAGGCACCACGCTAGACAAGGTGGTTCAGGACGCTCAAACCTTTGCCGCGTGGAAGGTGGACATGCTGAAGTTGGATGGCTGCTTTTCGACCCCCAAGGAACGGGCCCAGGGTGGGTCCCAGAGCTGGCGGGGGCCGGGGGGGGGGGCTGGACAGGGGGCTGGGGAGGGGTGGCCATGAAAAGCTCCCAGGTGCCCACCTGGCTGAGCTTGAGCTCGTGTGTCCCTGTGGCCCCTAGGGGGTAGCATTTCCCAATTCCCTGTGCCCAGAGGCTGGGGGGATTCCTGCCTCCCAGGCTTCCTACCCATGGCTTGGCAGCATGCCCCACCAAGGAAGTAAGACTCAAAAGAGGAAGTCCCTCTCTTTTGAGTCTCTTTCCTCACATTTGGTGGGAGGTTTGGGCTGAGGCCTCAGATTTTCTCCTGAGCCTCCTCAGTCCTAAAGTGTGGGGGTTGGGCTTCCCCAGGGTACCCCAAGATGGCAGCTGCCCTGAATGCCACAGGCCGCCCCATTGCCTTCTCCTGCAGTTGGCCAGCCTATGAAGGGGGCCTTCCCCCAAAGGTAAGCCTTTCTGTGCACCGGCCTGGCAGTGCGCTCCACACCCAAGCCTCCTCGCCCCTGTGCAGTCAGGGCTGCGCTCATCACAGCTGCCCATGTGCTGATTTGTGGGTCTAGGAGAGGATTGTAAGTGCCCCAAGGGGGGCCTCAGCCAGCCCTGGGTCTAGAGAAGAGGAGACACTTGTGAGGTGGATGAAGGGATGGGCATCCAAGGCATAGGAACCGCACGTCATGGGCAGACACACGTCACCCAGCACGTGGGCAGAATCCTGGCGGTACTGAGTGGCCCAGGAGGTCCAGAAGGCTGGTGAGGCCAGGCGGGTGCAGCTGAACCTCCCCAGGGGCCCTTCAGCACCTAGGACCCTGGAAAGGGTGGGATCCGACCGGCTTACAGGAGGGAGAGCGCCGGCAGGTGGTGGGACTCACTGAGAGAATACAGGGGTGGGGGCGCTGTGGGTACACCGGCCTGGGCCCCTACCTGGGCTGGGCCCAGATGGCATGTGAGAGCAGGGGAGGCCTTCCTCATCTGGCTCAGGGCCTGTTCTCTGCCCCCATCCCCATCCCCCACCCTCCACGTCTCCTGCTGAGGCTCCTCAGCCCACGTGCCGGCCGCCAGGCAGCAGGGCCTGCCTCTGGTGCCGGACTCCGCTTTCCCCCAACATCCAGGTGAACTACACTCTGCTGGCAGAAATCTGCAACCTCTGGCGCAACTATGACGACATCCAGGACTCCTGGAGTAGCGTGCTCTCCATCCTGGACTGGTTTGTGGACAACCAGGACATCCTGCAGCCGGTGGCAGGCCCTGGGCACTGGAACGACCCGGACATGGTACCGGCATGGAGGGGGCATGGTCACGACAGACCCACTCCCCACTGCCCTGTGCTGTCTTCCTAGATGCTCACCGCCAGGTTCTAGATCAGGGTCTCTAAAACACGTCCTCGCACCAGCTGCGGTGGACTCACGATGGGAGCTTGTTTTCCTCTCTTCCCAGGGCCCCACCCCCACCTTGTGGATCAGAATGTTCGAAGAGGGCCTAGCAATGCCCATTGTTAACCATCTTCCCGGGCAGTTCTGATGTTTCTGGAAACCTGAGTGCAGCTTGTGGGACTGTATTCCGCTAGGGGGTGAGGGTCACGAGGAGTCCACGCGCTCTGGCCACTCCCTCCCTAGACTGCCCTGCCCTGTGCCCTGGTACGGCCCGCAGAGCGTCGACAGGCAGAGGTGGCCCCTCGTGCCTACCTCAGAGCCCCATGACCGAAATTGTCTTGCAGTTTATCTTACGACTTTATAGCTGTCTCTTCATTTAGCCAACAAGCATTTACTACCAGTGATGATTATAATAATTACATTATTGTATATACTATTATTACGGAGGCCAGATAGACGCCTGGAGAAACAGATTGGCCTGCTTTGGAGTTCTGGTTCCCGCTCTGCCACTCGGCCTTGGGAAAGGGACTTCATTTTTCCTGTGCTTCAGTTTTGTCAGTGGGAGAATGAGAAGAGCAGCTACCTCACAGAGGGCTGCTCCGAGTACTGAAACGGATGATTCTTTAAAAAGCTCGGCACAGTTTGGCGCACACCCCGTGGTGGTTCAGTTGGTATCACTAAGTACCCCAGCATGTTGCTTGCGTTAGCCATTACTGTTTGTGTCCAGTCTGTGGACTGGTTGCCCTGGGGTCAGGAAGGCCCCCTTGGTCCTGTCACCTGTGGCTAGGGCAGGTGGATGGCTAGGAGCGGGAGCAGGGATTCTGTCCAGGTCTGGTTACCTATGGCTGCCACTCCGACTGGATTTCTTGACTTTGGTGTTCCAGTGTCTAAACGCATTCGGCAACAGGATCCCACTGGATCATCTGAACAACCTGTGGTGTGGCCAGGACATACGCTCACCCTGTATTCTTGGTGAAATAAAAAGTTGAGGCTCACAGGGAGAGTGCTCGGCTCAGCCCAGGGCCGCGCGGCTGAGAAGTTGTGTGCACAGGCTGTCCTCCCCACCTCCTCTTGCCCCGGCCACGCGTTTAGGGTTGGGCCCTGTGCCCACTTCCCTGGAGAGGACAGAGCTGACCGCTCCTCTCTTCTCTGACCCCAGCTGCTCATAGGGAACTTTGGCCTCAGCTTTGAGCAAGCCCGGGCCCAGATGGCACTATGGACGGTGCTGGCAGCGCCCCTCTTCATGTCCACGGACCTGCGTACCATCTCAGCCCAGAACATGGACATTCTGCAGAATCCACTCATGATCAAAATCAACCAGGATCCATTGGGCATCCAAGGGCGCAGGATTCGCAAGGTACTGGGGTGGGGGGGGGAAGGGAAGGGGAGGCCAAGGGACTGGGCTCCCCTGAGAACAAGGCTGCAAGCCGGAGGTCACGGAGGGCTGGGCCTCTGAAATCTGCTCAGCCCTCCTTCCTGGTTGCAGTAGGTCAAGGATTCTACCGGGAGCTGCTCCAGCTGTCCGCCCCTTCCCACCGGTGCCCCTTTGCCTGAGTGAGAGCAAAGCCAGAGCTCATGGGATCTGGGGAAGGGACACATCACCCCACAAGTGCACACAGGACAGTGGGGTCCCTCGACTTGGCAGTATAAGACTTATGCACACATCAGTGATGCCTGGCAGAGAACTAGGGCTTCCCTCCAGAGCTTAGGAATTGTTTGAGCCAAGGAATGAACCACTACTAGTACAAAACTAGCACTGGCTGTTTACTGAGAACCTACTGTGCACTGGGCGTTCTGGTACCTTTTCTCAGAAGGTTAATACTCCTCCCCATCTTACAAATGAGGAAACTGAGACTTGAGGAGTCTGAGAAACACAAGGCCACAGAATTGGTAGATGATACAGTAGGACTTAACTCCCAACAGTCGAGCCTCAGAGCTTGTGCTGTTTGCACAGATCTTCCCCCTCTCTAGTTAAAAGAAATCCATACAACTTATAGAAGTCACGTACGGAGTCGATGATGCCTCAAGGAGGTAACTTCATTCCTACCGGAGGGGCTTATGGTGGAACCAGGCCCAGGGACCTTCTGGAAGATGGGGCTCCACCCTCCTGGCTACTCAGGCCAGAGTTCATCGTCCTTCCTGGACAGTGGCCTCCACTCCAGCGCCAGCAGCTGCCCATATCTATCCCACCCCTGACCCTGCCTCTCCGAGACAGGACCTCATACAGCACTTGTCTCTGTGTTCTAGCATGGGGCCTGGCACACAATTGAGTCAGGCAAGAGTAAGTTGGCGTGCTAGAGGGCCCAGATATCCCCCCAAACTTCTTCGTGATATGAAAGTGTGGGCTAGGGAGACCCAGAGCTCAAAGGAAGGCTGGGGAGGGGGTTTCAGGGCCTGCCTGAGCAGGGAGGCCAGCTGGTAGCCACCTTGTGTGCCTAGGAGAAATCCCGCATTGAAGTGTTCATGCGGCCCCTGGCCAACGGGGCCAGCGCCTTAGTCTTCTTCAGCCGCCGGACAGATATGCCGTATCACTACCACTCCTCCCTTGCCCAGCTCAACTTCAACAGCTCCCACACGTATGAGGTGAGTACCCTGCTACCCACAGGGCTGCAGATTTCCCTGGGAGGGCGTTGCTGGGGTGCTGCTGCCTCGTACAGGGCCTCCCCTAGGCCTTGGACCCTGGGGCCTCTGGCAGGAGCCTGAGGGGCAGCTGCAGGTGTGCGGGGCTGTGGCTGTACCCTTCTCCGCACTGGTGTTTTCAGGCTCTGCAAACAGAGCTGCGCTGTATAATTAAGGCCTGTGCCCTGAAGCTGCACACGTCCCCTTATTGGTCTGTCCTTGCCAGCACGTTCCTCCGGTTGTCCGTGGGCTGGGGCTTTCACCACTGCCTGTGTTTGGGCAACTGCTGACTTTGCCAATGGAGAAGTGATGGGAGGTGCCGTGCTCCCCTTTCTCTGGGGCACCCCGGAAGCCCGCCACAGGCCGAAGTCCAGGCTTTCCTGCCCTCGGAGGGGGGCTCTGTGCAGCTGTTCTTATAGTGGTTTTGCTGATGTCTCCTCCCACTGCAGGCCCAGAACGTCTACACGGGTGATGTCATCAGTGGCCTCCACTCTAAAACCAACTTCACAGTGATCATCAACCCCTCAGGGGTGGTGATGTGGTACCTGTATCCCGTCAGGAAGCTGGGGACGCCCCAGCACTGAGATGCTGAGACATGGGACAGGCTGTGGCGGCGCCGCTGAGCCCAGACTATGGAGCCTCCACATGCCGAGGCCGGCAGGCGGGGTTCTCGGACACCCAGGCGCGCTCGGGGACTTGGTCCCATCAGACCCAAAGTGCAATCTCAGGGCCAGGTTCCATGCCCTGCCCAAGTGTGAACCTTCTTGGAAACTTGTTTTGGGGCGATTTCCCATGGCCTTCCTGGCTTCCATCTTGCCTGCGCGGCCCCACAGATGTTACTGAGCAACTCAGCCAGCCTCCTGAGCCCCCACAAGCAGGGGGACTGATAACCCTCTGACCTTTTTGTTCACTCTGAAATCAGGAATTTTTTTTGAAATTTGTAAATTTGGAATTTTTCTTATGATTAGGAGTGGAGATCTGACCTCTTGTCAGGAACTGCCATGAATCGTGTGACTGGTTTTCCCGCATGGATAAGGCCTTACAGGCTAACACCACCAAGGTAGCCTTGGTTCCGTCAGGTTACCAATAAAGCTGTTCTTTAACTGAGTAGTTGGCAGTATGGACCTGGGGCCACGGGCACCTTCAGTGAGGGACTCTGGGAGGGGCAGTACCCTGGCTGCTGGTTTCAGATCTCACCCCACATGGAAGGTGTGTGGCGTCTTCTGGCTCCTCATTTTCCAAAGTGACCTGTAAACTGTACTTCCTAGACCTGCCAGACTTGCCTCTCCCCGGGGAGCCACCCTGCTCTGCCCAACGGAGCAGGAAGGACTGTGAAGCAGAGCAGCAGGTGCCCAGGCCTTTTGTCTTGTGCACCCCTCCCCCACCCCATTCAGACTCACTCCTCAGCCCTCCTGCTAATAGAAGACCCGGATCCGCTAAGGATTTCGCATTGTCTCCAGCCCCCGCCTGCTCCTGCTCATGTCCCACTTTCTGCAGGGCTTCGTTCAGGGGCACTCCGGAGCGGACTGCCCGTGAGGGTGGTCAGCCAGCCTTCTCCCACAGGGCCACGACAGCTGCTCCTCTGCCTGGTAGTGCCCCAGCCCTCCCTTGGTTTCTCTTTTCCTAACCTGGCTTCCGAGGAGGTTCAGATCCCACCGCTGTGTCCAAAGACGAGTCGAGGGGCTCTTTGTGTCTTAGAATATACTTCCTGCTCCTCCTCCTCCTCAGGAAAGTCAAAGAATGGCAGGTTCTTGACTGCCTCCCTTTGGTTCCTATTTCCCAAACCCTATTCATTTAGCCAAGGCCACAAGGCACCTGTGGTCCCTGAGGGCTCTTGTCCCCATCTGGAAAGCTGGCAGCAGAGCAGGCTAGGTAGGTTTTCCTTGGGCTCTGAAGGTGGGAGCGCCCAGTGCCTCAGGCCTTGCACTCTTTTGCCCTGTGGGAACTCTTCTGGGTAGATCTCCCATGCTCCCTCCCTCAGGGTTTGAGTTCCTTTATAGGAATATGGTATAAAGAACTGCATGTTTTACTGTGTCATTAGGATCACTGGGGCTTCACTGATTGAGTCTGGGGTCATCAGAGAGAGCTCCCTTTTCCCAGCTGATGTCTTAAGGCGGTGGGTCACTTAGAGTGTCAGAAGCCTACCTCCTCCTCCCTTGGAGGCCTGTCACCCCATGCAGAGCTCCAGCTTTGGATCCTGATTATAGCCCGAGTCAAGCCTAGAGGGAATGGCCTCAGGTGGGGTGCATTCTTTGGCCAGTCCTAGAAAGAAGTCTTTCCTACTGCCCTGGGGGAAAGGTGGGGGAAATAGCAGGGGATGGTGGTTGAGACCACAGACTTGGGAGCCAGGGTTAGGGAGCAGCCCAGACTTGACCAGTCAGTTCATTTGCCCTCCAGACTGAGACACGGTTACATGTCTTCACTTGTGGTAGAACTTGTCCTTTTATCCTGGGGGTGCCAGATTGATTCTCTCTCTCTAGCCTTCATGCTCTCGATATCACCCCTGCCTATCTCCCAGGGGTGGTTTTACTCCCTTCTACCCAAGGCCAATTAGGAGCTCGATTATTTTTTCCCAGTTCAAGGCATCCTTGCTTGGACCCAACGGTACACCTCATCTTTTAAGAAAGATTATAAAAGTTTTCAGACACAAAACTAAAATGGTGAACTCTGTACCCATTACCCAGTTCCAGCAACCATCAACATGTGCTAAGATTTTATAGCTGTCTTCCCACACGTACTTTTTTGTGAGCTGGAGTATTTGAAAGTAAGTCAAAGAAAACTGTAAATGCCACTATGTAGCTCTAGCAGGTCTTTAAAAACATATGTGACCTTAATATAATTTTCCTGGCCAACAAAATAAAGTTTTTAATAAACTAATAACCATTTTGTGTTCAGTTTTTGCCAACTGTATCCAAAATTTCTCTAGTTTGTTTGAATCAAAATGCAAGCAAGGAGTCAACAAAAGTGGCCAGTAATAACCACCAAATGTTTGTTCCCTCCATAAAAGCAATGATAAACTTGCCACATATTATCAGAATCAACTTGCACAGAACTCTGGAAGTGAATCAAAAGCCTGCAGCAACCCAGAGTGCCCGCAGTTTAGACAGAGTAAAACATTGCTACGAACAGCAAGCTTGGTAATGCTTTAGATTACTCTATTTTAAATCTGTTCACAGAGCTAAAAGAAACCATGTATAAAGAGTTAAAGAAAAATAAGAATGATGTCTCACTAAATAGATAATTGGTAAAGAGACTGAAATTACAGAAAGGAACCAAATACAAATTGAAAAGTACATAACTGAGATAAAAAAAATTTAACTTGACATGCCCAGGCAGAAGAAATCGGCAAGCTCAAAGTTAGGTCCATTGAACTTAACCTGTCTACAGAATAGCAGAATGAAGAAAAATGAACAGAGGCTCAGAGACCCACAGGACACTTGCAGCACACAGACATACGCAGAAGAGAGAGAAAGGGCAGAAAGAATATTTGAAAAAATCGTATCTACAAGTTTCCCCTATTTGATGACAAAAATTAAGCTACACATCCAAGAAATTCATGAGCTCCAAGTAGGATAAACTCAAAGGGATTCAGCCCTCGACAGAACCCAATCAAACTCTCAAAAGACAAATGGAGAATTCTGAAAGCAGCAAGACAGAAGCATATCAGCACAGACTAGGGAAGATACTTGAGATGAATGAAAATGAACATACAATGTACCCCAAACACAAAAACATAACATACCAAAACTTACGGAGTAAAACTAGGGATCAGAGGGAAATCTGTAGGTATAATTTACTTATATGAAAAAAGACAACACATAAAATGGGAGAAAATACTTGCAATTTACATGTCATATAAGGGACTTCTGTCAAAATACATAGAGAACTCTTACAACTCAACAATCAAAAAAACCAATTTAAAAATGGGTACAGGATCTGAATAGACATTTTTCCAAGAAAGATAAGCAAATGGCCAGAGCTCCACATCACTCACCATTAGGGAAATGCAAATAAAACCCAGAAGATACCACTTCACACCTAAAAGGATAGCTAGAATAAAAAAGTCAAATTGTTGATAAAGACATGGGGAAATTAGAACCCCCATATGCAAAAAAAAAAAAAAAAAGAACCCCCATATGCTACTGGTAGAAATGTAAAACTGATACAGCTCTTGGGGAAAAGGATCTAGCAATTTCTCAAATGATTAAATATAGGGTTATTATATGACCTAGAAATTCCACATCTAAGTATCCAAAAGAAATGAAAACGTATGTCCACATGAAACCCTGCACACAGATGTTTAAAGCAGCATCATTCATAGCAGCTAATAGGTGGAAACCACCCAAATGTCCACCAGCTCCTGAGTGAATAAATAAAATATGGTTAACCATACTATGTAATATTAGCCACAGAATGGAGTCAAGTACTGACATGAGCCACGACACAGATGAACCTCGAAAACTGTACGCTAAGGGAAAGAAGCTGGTCACAAAAGACCACATATTATATGATTCCATTCCTTTTAAAGTCCAGGATTGGGTAATGTGCAGAAACAGAGAGTAGATTAGTGGTTGCTTAGGGCCAGGTGGGGAGGATGGTGGGATAAGGGGTAACAACTAAAGGGTACAAGGCTTCTTTCTGGGGTGATGAAAAGGTTCTTGACTACAGGAATGGTTGCACGTATCTGTGAATATACTACAACCCATTGAACTGCACACATTAAATGAATGAACTGTGGTTATGTGATTTATATCTCAGTAAAGCCATTAAAAAAAAACTCACACCAGGGCGCCTGGCTGGCTCAGTTGATAAAGTGTGCGACTCTTGATCTCGGGATTGTAAGTTTGAGCCCCATGTTGGCTGGAGAGATTATTTTAAAATAAAAATGTTAAAACAACAAAATTCACACCCATACCCACTGTAGTATTAAGCACAATAGTCAAGACATGTAACCCAAAAGTCCACTGATGGATGAAAGGACAAAGGAATAAAATATACACACACATATTATTCAGCCTTAAAAAAGAAGGACATTCTGTTTACAACACGCTACAACATGGATGGACCTTGAGGATATACTGAGTGAAATAAGTGTGCCACAAAAAGACAGATACTGTGTGATTCCCCTACGTGAGGTATTTAAAGTAGTCAATCTTGTAGAAACAAAGTAGAATGGTAGTTTCCAGGGGTTTGGAAGAGGAGGGAATGGGGTGTTGCTCAATGGGTGTGGCGTTTCAGTTTTGCATGAAAAAGTTCCTAGAGATCCACGGCACAACGATGTGAGTACAGTTAACACTACTGAAACGGACACTTAAAAATGGTTAAGATAGGCTTTATAATATGTTTTTTTGCCATATTTTTAAAAAAAGAGATATATCCCTGAGACTCAGCCAGAAGATGCCCAGCATTTAGGTGTTGGTGGCTGTGGAGAGGCCCAGATCAGTAGGGTCCAATATGGGTAAAAGTAGCACACGGGCTTGTGAAGAACATTCTCGGTCTGGATCGCAAACAGGACAGCGGCATTCCCCAGGAATGCAACAACACACAAACACACACACACACACAAGGGAAGTCCAATCCAGACGGGCTTATCTTCCAGCCTTAGGATGCCCGAGAGGAGGAGTGAAGAAGGAAGGGACTGGGGGTCGTTGGGAACCGGCGTCCTCCTGCCGCTGCTGGGCATGATGGGTTATGGGGGTCAGTCAGATGTCAGCTTCCCATTAATGAGTCTTTCTCTACTTCCTTCTTTTTTCAGACTCTTGGCAAAATGCAAAATAACATTGTAATATTCCTTTTTTCCCATTTGATGTTATCCAAACTTTTCTGCCATCCTTACCGGCATATCAGACAGCTCCAGGACAGAGCCAGCCTCACTCTTCCCCATGTCATTTCCATCCACAAAAGGGTGGACAAGGAGGGGAGAAGAATTGAATCTATCAGGCGGATATTCAGGGGGTAAAGGGTAAGAATTTAAAAGGTGGGGTAGCTCAACAAGTTAGCCCTCACGTACCCACATCCCAACTCGAAAACAACAAGTTGGCATTCATTCACAGACAAAAGTACCTTGTGGAAGGTGTGGGACTCAACACCACACCCCACAGAGCCCGAGAGGGAAGAGTCTAGACCACCAATTCATCAGGTAATAGGTGTGCAGACCTTCCTCCCGGCTTGAGCCCTGCAGGGCCTGGGAACCGGCTCCAGCCTGAGAGATGCTGGCGATCACTGTCTTAGACAATCACCCACCCAAGAGAGCCTTTGTGGAAGCGCAGGTTTCCTGTGAAAGTTCCAGCACACCACTGGAGAAAGAAAATAAAAACGTGAACACACCGGAGAGGGAAGGAGGAACATGGCACTCCTCCCCCAAGAGCATAGCTCAGTGCCCAGTCCGATGATTCTTGGCCCTCGATTTCTCCCCTGGGGAACAACAAGGGCATGCGAGAGCGCGGGGCTTCCCCGGTTGTGCAGCAAGTTGCCAAACAAACCTACTTCTCACTCGCGCTGACCAGAGTACTGAGTCACGAGCTGTGTGACCTGGGAGTGGGAAAAGGCTGGGAGAGTGGTATTATCCAGTCAGAGAGTAACAAAGGAAAAAGAAGGAATGAGTGAAGAAAGCCTATATGATCTATAGGATGCCATCAAAAGAAACAAAATGCTAATTATTGGAGCCCCAGAAGGAAAAGAGAGGGAGAAGTGGATGGAGAAAACTTATTTAAAGAAATAATGGCTGGGGCACCTGGGTGGCTCAGTGGGTTAAAGCCTCTGCCTTCGGCTCAGGTCATGATCCCAGGGTCCTGGGATTGAGCCCCACGTCGGGCTCTCTGCTCAGCGGGGAGCCTGCTTCCTCCTCTCTCTTCTCTGCCTGCCTCTCTGCCTGCTTGTAATCTCTGTCTGTCAAATAAATAAATAAAATCTTTAAAAAAAAGAAAGAAAGAAAGAAAGAATGGTTGAGAGTTCCCAAAGTCCCAACTTTAAGAGATTTTCTCCAACATACATTAGGATGAAAGTGTTGAAAATCAAAAACAAAGAAAGAATCTTAAAAGCTGCAAGAGAAGGGGCTCCTGGGTGACTCAGTCTGTTGGGCCGCTGCCTTCGGCTCAGGACATGATCTCAGGGTCCTGGGATCGAGCCCCGCATCAGTCTCCTTCCTCAATGGGAATTCTGCTTCTCCCTTTCCTTCTGTCGCTGCCCCTGCTTGTAATCTCTCACTTGTGCACACACTCTCTCTCTAATAAATAAATAAAATCTTAAAAAAAAAAAGCAGCAAGAGTAAAGAAGCTTATAACTTACAAGAGAATCCCCATAAAGTATCAATGGATTTCTCTGCAGAAACCTCACAGAAGAGAGTGGGATGATATATTCAAAGTGCCAAAAAAATAAAACTGCAACCAAGAATGACCTGGCAAAGTTCTCCTTCAGAAATGAGAGAAAAACAAAGATTACCTCAGACAAACAAAAGCAGAGGGAATTCATCACCAGAAGTGACTTATAAGGGGCCTCTGGGTGGCTCAGTTAGGTGTCTGCCTTAGGCTCAGATCATGATCCCAGGGTCCTGGGTTTGAGCTCTGCATTGGGCTCTTTGCTTAGCAGGGAACCTGCTTCTCCCTCTCCCTCTGCCTGTCAACTCCCTGCCTGTGCTCTTGCTCTCTGTCAAATAAATAAATAAAATCTTAAAAAATATCTATAGAAGTGCCTTATAAGGAATGCTGAAAGGACTTTTTTTTTTTTTTTTAAAGATTTTGTCTATTTATTTGACAGACAGACATTACATGTAGGCAGAGAGGCAGGCAGAGAGAGAGAAGGAAGCAGGCTCCCTACTGAGCAGAGAGCCCGATGCGGGACTCGATCCCAGGACCCTGGGATCATGACCTGAGCCGAAGGCAGAGGCTTAACCCATTGAGCCACCCAGGCGCCCCTGAAAGGACTTCTTTAAACTGCAATGAAAGTATGCTAATTAGTAATGTGAAAACATGAAAATATGCGACACACTGGGAAGGTAAATATAGTTGAGCCTTGAACAACACGGGGGTGGGGAGGAAGTTAGGGGCACTGACCCCTGCACAGTCAAAAATTCCCTTATAATTCTGACTCCCCAAAACTTAACTTCTAATAGCTTACTGTTGATTGGAAGCCTTACTGATATTTTGTACATTATTTTTGTACATATTTTGTACATTATATGTATCATATGCCATATTCTTACAATAAAGTAAGCTAAAGAAAAGAGAATGTTAAGAAAATCATAAGGGGGATGCCTGGGTGGCTCAGTGGGTTGAGCCGCTGCCTTCGGCTTGGGTCATGATCCCAGGGTCTGGGATCGAGTCCCGCATCGGGCTCCTTGCTCAGCGGGGAGCCTGTTTCCTCCTCTCTCTCTGCCTGCCTCTCTGCCTGCTTGTGTTCTCCTGCACTCTCTCTCTCTCTGACAAATAAATAAATAAATAAATAAATAAAATCTTAAAAAAAAAAAAAGAAAATCATAAGGAAGAGGAAGTACAGTACCATATGTATATTTACTGAAAAAAAAATTAGACTGGGTAGCGCACCCTGGGACGGCAATGTTCCACAGCCTGGTGGTTTTTGGCTTAGTGGTGGCAGCCACCAGGATGGCCCGCGGCAATGACAGTGACCTGGAGATGCAGTAAAGCTGCCCCATCTGCTTGGAGGTAGGCATTAGCCATCAGCAGCTGCAGTTACACGTGAGTGCATCGGCCTCTGGGAAGCTGAAGGCAGGAGGGAAGGTGTAGGCCACTGCAGGAAGGGGTCCACACTCCGCCCTGGAGGGGCCCAAGGTCCACAGCTGCACTACCACAGCCCTGAAGCACGTCTGGAGCACTCAGGGCAGGGGTCTAGGGTGTGGGTCTCCCTATACAGCACCGTCGCTGCACACAGAGGGCACCTTGCATCCCTGCCTGCTCCTGGGCCCCCTGTGGTTGCTGACAGCCTCTGCGCGCCTCCACAGGTACCCACGGAGTGACAGCTAATGACCCGCACCAGTCACTTTCTAGTCAGTCTGTGACAATGGAGGGGGAGAGGGCAGTTGTAAATAAATGACTTGTGGCTTTTATTGACAACTCTAAAAAATTTGTATAAGTAGACTCGCACAATTCTAACCCGTGTTGCTCAAGGGCCAACTGTATAGTCAAATTCAAAATATTCTAATACTGTAACATGGTGGTGTATTAAGCATTTAACTCTGGTATAAAGGTTAAAGGACAAAGGTATTAAAAATAATTATAGCTACAATCATTTGTTAATGAATCTGCAATATAAAAAGAGATAAACTGTGACATCAAAAATGTAAAAAGGGAGAAAGTAAAAGGGTAGAGTTTTGCATATGGTTGAAGTAAAGTTGTTATCAGCATAGAATAGACTGCTGTTTCTATAAGATATATTATGTAAGCCTCATGGTAACCACAAAACAAAACCCTGCAATAGATAAACCCTGCAAAAGATAAAGGCAAAGGAATCAAAGCATAACACTCCAGAAAATCATCAATTCACAAAAGAAGACAGCAAAAGAGAGAGAAAGGTACAGGGAACTTTTTAAAAAATAGCTGGAGAGAGGTGCCTGGGTGGCTCAGTGGATTAGAGCCTCTGCCTTCAGCGCAAGTCATGATCTCAGGGTCCTGGGATCGAGCCCTGCATTGGGCTCTCTGCTCCTCTCTCTCTCTCTGCCTTCCTCTCTGCCTACTTGTGATCTCTGTATGTCAAATAAACAAATAAAATCTTAAAAACTTTAAAAATTAAAAATTAAAATTGAAAAAAAAGCCAAAGAACAATTAATCAGATGGCATTAATAAGTCCTTACTTATCGATAATTATTCTTGATATAAATGGATTAAAAAACAAGATCCAACTTATGTTGCTACAAGAGACTCACCTGAGCTTTAAGGACACACAGGCTCAAAGTGAAGAGATGGAAAAGGATATTCTATACAACTGGAAATCAAGAGACAGCAGGGATAACCACCCTTAGACAAAATAGACCTTAAGCCATAAACTATAACAAGAGACAAAGAAGGTCATTATATAATGATAAAAGGTCAATTCATCAAGAGGACATAGCAATCAGATATGCACCCAACATTAACTATATTAAGTAAATACTAACAGATCTAAAGGGAGAAATAGCCAATAATCCAGAAATGGCAGAGGAACTCAATATCACACTTTCAACAATGGGTAGAACATCCAGACAAAAATCAGTAAGAAAATATTGGACTTCAGCTACGACTAAATGGGCCTAAAAACATATGCAGAACACTGCATTAAACAGCAGCAGAACATACATTCTTCCTAAGTGCACACATAACATTCTGCAGGATAGATCATACAATATATCACAAAACAAGTCTTAACAAATTTAAGATTTAAATTACAGCAAGTATTTTTTCCAACAAATCAGTAGAAAACTGGAAGGCAATAACAAGGGGAAAACTGGAAAATTCACAAATATGTGGGAATTAACATACTCCTGAACAACCAATGGTTCTAAAAGAAATCAAAAGAGAAAAAATTATCAGGGTGCCTGGCTGGCTCAGTAAGTTAAGCATCTGCCTTCAGCTCAGATCATGATCCCAGGATCCTAGGATCAAGCCCAGCATCGGGCTCCCTGCTCAGTGGGAAGCCTGCTTCTCTCCCTCCCTTTGCCTGCCATTCCCCTGTTTGTGCTCTCTCTCTCTCTGTCAAATAGATAAATAAAATATTAAAAAAGAAGAAGAAGAAGAAATTTTAAAAGTATGTTGAAACAAATAAAATAAAAACATAACTTACCAAACTTGCAGCAAAAGCAGTGTTAAAATAGGGAAGCTTATATGGCAAATGTCTACATTAAAAAAAAAAAAAAAAGATTTCAACCAAACAACATAACTTCAAACTTAAGGAACCACGAAAAGAACAAACCAAACCCAAAGCTAGCAGAAAGAAGGAAGTAACAAAGATTAGACCAGCAATAAATGAAATAGAGGCCAGGGGGGAAAAAAAAGAAAAGAAAACATCAATGAAAGAGCTTTTTTTTTTTTTAAATAAATTGCCAGACAAAGGGAAAAAAGAGAGAGAAGACTCGAATAAAATCAGAAATGAGAGAGCAGACATTATGATACCACAGAAAAACAAGAGCATAAGAGACTACTACAAACAGTTATATACCCACAAGTTAGCTAATCTAGAAGAAATGGATAAATTCTTAAAAACCTACAACCTAACAAGACTGAATCATGAGGTAATAGAAAATCTAAACAGATACATAATGAGTAATTGAATCAGTAATCAAAATCTCCAAACACAGAAAAGCTCAGGACCAGAGTTTCTCTGCTGACGTCTATCAAACAGTTAAAGCATTAGTATTAACCATTATCAAACTCTTCAAAAAAAATTGAAGAGAAGGGGAGTCTCTCAAACTCATTTTATGAGGTCAAAATTGCCCTGATACCAAAGACAGATAAGGACACTCTAAGAAAACTACAGATGCATATCCCTGATGAATACAGATGCAAAAAGTCTCAAAATATTAACAAACTGAATTCAACATCACATTAAAAGGATCATACCATGATCAAGTAGGATTTATCCCTGGGATGCAAGGATGCTTCAACATATGCAAATTAATTAATGTGATATATACCCCATTGATAAGTTGAAAGACAAAAATCATATGATCATCTCAATAGATACAGAAAAAGCATTTGACAAAATACAACATCTAAACATTGAAGAAAGAAATTAAAGACCTAAATAAATGGAAAGACCTCTTTATTTGTGGATTGGAAGATTTAATATTGTTAAAAGTCCTAACAGATTCAGTCCTAATAAAATTTCAATAGCCTTTTTACAGAAATGGATAGTTGATCCTGAAAGGGACCCAGAGTAGCTAAGATAATCTTGAACAAGAACAAACAAACTTTAAAGATTCACACTTCCAATTTTAAAACCTATTAGAAAGCTATACTAATTAAAACTGTGGTAATAGAATAAAGATAGATACATAGATCAATGAGATACAGAGTCCTGAAAAAAACTCATAAATCTATAGTCAACTGATTTTTGACAAAGGCACTAAGACCATTCAATGAGTAATGGTCTTTTCAAGTAAATGGTTCTAGGACAACTAGCTAGCCACACAAATAAACTTGGACCTCTGTTTCACATTATATACAAAAATGAACTGAAAATGGATAAAGACCTACAAAGAGCTAAGAGCTCAAACTATAAAGCACTTAGAAGAAAACAAAGGTTATGTCTTAATGACTCTCGATTAGGCAACAGTTTCTTATATACGACACTAAAAGCACAAGCAACCAAAGAAAAAATAAATAAATTGGACCTTATCAAAATAGAAAACTTGTGTCAAAGGACACTATCAAGGAAGTGAAAAGATGACACACAGGATGGGAAAATATATTTGCCAATCCTATATCTGATAAGGATCTATTATGGGAATATATAAAGATCACTTACAACTCATAAATACAAGAAAAAAGATAAAAATAAAAAGACCAATAACCTATTTATTTATTTTATTTTTTATTTTTATTTTTTAAAGATTTTATTTATTTACTTGAGAGAGAGACAGCGAGAGAGAGCATGAACGAGGAGAAGGCCAGAGAGAGAAGCAGACTCCCCATAGAGCTGGGAGTCCGATGCGGGACTTGATCCCGGAGTCCCGGGATCATGACCCGAGCCGAAGGCAGTCGTCCAACCAACTGAGCCACCCAGGCGTCCCGACCAATAACCTATTTAAAAATAGGCAAGAGATTCAAAGAGACATTTATCCAAAGAGATTGTACAAATGGCCAATAAGTTCATGGAAAGATGCTCAGTACCATTAACCACAGTCACTGTGGAAAACTCTCTGGAAATTCCTCAGAACATTAAACACAAGCTACCACAGTGACCCAGCAATTGCACTTGCATGCATACGCTACAGAGAAATGAGAATATATGCCCACAAAAAGACTTATATATGAACATTTACACAGTATTATTCAATAATAGCCAATAAGTAATAGCCAAAAAGTGGAAACAACTTAAATGTGTGTCAACTAGCCAATTGGATAAATATGTGGTCTATCCACACAACCCACACAATATATCTGTACTGATACATGCTACAACATGGATGCGTCTAGAAAATGATACAAAGTGAAAGAAGCCAGACACAAAGGGCTCTTATCAGATCCCATTTATATGAAATGTCTAGAATAGGCCAATCTATAGAGACAAAAAGTAGGTGAGTGGTTGACAAAAGGGAATGAGTAGTGATTGCCAAGGGCAGGGGGTTTCGCTTTGGGTGATGAAAATGTTCTGGGGGGCGGGTGGTACTGGGTCGCTTAGTCAGTTGGGCGACCCACTCTTGATTTCCCCTCAGGTTGTGATCTTAGGGACCAAGCACCACGTTAGGCTCCACACGCTCTCGCTTAAAAAAAAAAAAAAAAAAAAAAAAGACTGCCCAGTTCATAGAATGAGAACAAGTTGCATGTAGTGATTTAGTTACATATTCTAATATCTAGACTTAAATCTTGGCTCCAGGGGAGCCCAGGTGGCTCAGATAGTTAAGTGTCTGCCTTCAGCTCAGGTCATGATCCCAGGGTCTTGGGAACGAGCCCCACATCGGGCTCCTGGCTCAGCGGGGAGTCTGCCTCTCCCCCTGCTCATGCTCTCACGCACTCTCTCTCTATATATATATATCTATATATCTCTCAAATAAATAAATAAAATCCTTAAAAATTGTTTTTTAAAAAAATAAATCTTGGCTCCATTTAAGTCTGTGTAATCTTGAATAAGCTACTTAATTTCTCTGTGTTTCCACTTCCTCCTCTGTAAAGTAGGGATGTTAATAGTTCACACAGGATTGTTGCTCAAGAATTACATAAGGTAATTTATGTAAAGCACTTGGGCACCTTAGGAAGTATTTGTGCCGTTTTCTCTACATCGTGGTTTTTGCCCCTAAGCCGGGGCGCCCTCTGCAGGAAGTTGTGGAAGTAACAGGCTCTCCTTAAGAAATACCCCAGCCCTCATCTCTTCTTCCCCACTACCACCCTTTGTAAAAGAGCAGTTCTAGGATTATGAAAAATGGAACAGGAAGCCGAGTTTCCATATATCCTCTGTACCAAGGCCTCCTCCACTGTGTCCCCCATTATTAGCATCTTGCATTAAGTTGTTACATTTGTTATAACTGATCACAGGATTGATACATTATTATCAGCTATAATTTACATTAGTTTACATTAGGGTTCATAGTTTACATTAGGGTTCTCTCTTTGTATTGTACAGTTTGTAGGTTTTGACCAATGTATGACATGTATCCACCATTACAGTACAGAAGTATCACTGCCCTAAAATCCGGGGCTCCACTTACTCATCCCTCCCACCAACCCCCAACCCCACAACCACTAATCTTTTCAATGTCTTCATAGTTTTGCCTTCTCCAGAATGTCACAGAGCTGGAATTACACAGTATGTAGCCTTTTCAGATTGGTTTCTCTCCCTTGGCAATACGCCAAGGTTCCAATTTAAGGTTCCAACATATCTTTCCATGATTTGGTAACTTACTTCTTTTTATTGATGAAACTATCCATTATGTATATATCCACTCAGCTACAGAAAAACATCTTGATTGCCTCCAGATTTTGATATTTATGAATAAAGCTGTTCTAAGCCTTCACGTGCAGATTTTTGTGTAGACATAGGTTTTCAACTCATTTGGAAAAATAGCAAGGAGTTCAACTTCTGGTTCATACAGTAAGAATATGTTTAGTTTTAAAAGAAACTGTCATATTATCTCCCACATGGTTGTTCCATTTTGTACTTCCACCAACAACGAAAGAGCGTTACTGTTGCTCCACATCCTTGCCAGAATTTGGTTTGATTAGTGTGCTGAATTTTAGCCATTTTAATTGGTGTGTAGTGGTAGCTTGTTGTTTCAATTTGAAATTCCCTAATGGCAGGTGATGCTGAACATCTTTTCATATGCTTATTTGCCATCTGTATATCTTCTTTAGTGAGGTGTTTGTTCACATCTTTTGTCCATTTCTAATTGGGTCATTCTTATTGTTCAGTTGTGTGAGTTTTTTGTATATTTTAGAAATCAGTCCTTTACCAGATGTGTGTTTTCCAAATATTTTCTCCCAGTCTGTGGTTTGTCTTTTCATTCCCTTAACAGTACCTTTAAAGAGAAATTTTCCATTTCAGTGAAATCCAACTTACCAATGTTTTCTTTCACGGATGGTACTTTTTGGTGTTATTTTCTAAAAATTCATCACAGAAGTGAAGGTCATTAGATATTTTCCAAATGATCTTCTAGGAGTATATAGCTTAGCACTTCACATTTACGTCTTTGATGCATATTGAGTTAATTTTTGTGAAAAATCTGCCTTTAGGTTTTTTTTTTTTTTTTTTTTTTTTTTTTTTTTTGCATGTGCATGTCCAGTGTTCTAGGGCCATTCATTGGAAACACTATCATTTCTCCACTGAATTGTCTTCGTTTCCTTTTTAAAGATCAGTCCACTATATTTGTGTGGTCTGTTTGTCCATTCTTTTGTCAATACCAGTCTTGGTTACTGTAGCTTTACAGCAGTTCTTGAAGTTGGATAGAGGCAGTTTCCAAATTTGTTTTAGTTCTTCAACATTGTGTTGGCTACTCATGATCTTTTACTTCTCCATATAAAATTTAGGATCAATTTGCTGAAATCCACAAAATAACTTTCTAGAATTTTTAAAAAGATTTTATTTATTTATTTATTTATTTGACAGAGATAGCGAGAGAGGAAACACAAGCGGGGGGGGGGGGGGCACATGGGAGAGGGAGAAGCAGGTTTCCCACAGAGCAGAGAGCCCGATGTGGGGCTTGATCCCAGGACCCTGGGATCATGATCTGAACCAAAGTCAGATGCCCAACCAACTGACCCACCCAGGCACCCCAACTTGCTAGAATTTTTATTAGGATTATGTTGAATCTATAGATCAAACTGGAAGAACAGACATCTTGATAATATTGATTCTTCCTATCCTTGTATATAGAATCTCTCATTTAGAATTTCTTTCATCAGAGTTTTGTAGTTTTACCCAGTATAAATCTTGTATGTATTTTGTAAAATGTATACCTAAGTATTTCCTTTTCTTTGGTAAACAGTATTGTGTTTGTCTTTTAAAAAGATTTATTAGTGCCTTCTTAGCACAGTAGGCAGCGTGTCAGTCTCATAAAAAGATTTATTTATTTATTTGAAGAAAGGGGTGGGGCAGGGGGAGAGAATTCTTCAGCAGACCTCACAAACACACATCATCCAGCAGGGAGTCTGACACTGGGCTCAATCCCAAGACCTATGAGATCATGACCCGAGCCAAAACCAAGAATCAGACACCCAACTGACTGAGCCACGCAGGTGCCCCAGTGGTATTGTGTGTGTGTGGGGGGGGGTTAACATTTATTTATTTATTTGAGAGAGAGTGAGAGAGAGAGAGCAAGTGAGTGCAGGGAGGGACAGAGGGAGAGATAGGATCCTTAATGTGGACTCCCAGTTGAGCACAGAGCCTGATAAGGGCTCGCTCGATCCAGGACCCTGAGATCATGACCTAAGTAGAAATCAAGAGTCAACCATTCAACCAACTAAAGCCACCCAGGCACCCCCACAATGGGATTGTGTTTTACATTTCAAATTCCAATAATTTACCAATGGTATATAAGATAAAAACTGACTTGTATATTAATCTTGTATCCTGCAACTTTGCTACAATCACTTACTAATTTCAGGAGGGTTTGGTTTGGTTTGGTTTTGGTTTTCTGGTCATTTCTTTCAGATTTTCTACATAGATAATCATGTCATCTGGAAACAGAGTTTTATTTCTTCCTTCCCAATCTATATATAATTTATTTCTTTCTCTTATCTTACTGCATTATCCAGGGCTTGCAGTAGCAGCCCCGGTGGTGAGGGGACAGCCTTTCCTTCTTTCTGAGCTTGGCAGAAAAGCATCTAGTTGTTCATTGCTGAGTTTGATGTAGGTTTTTTGTTTTCTTTTCTTTTTTGAGAGGGGAGAGGGGAAGGAGAGGGAGAGAGAATCTCAAGCAGGCTCCATGCCCAGCATAGAGCCTGACGTGGGGCTCAGTCTTATAACCCCAAGATCATAACCTGAGTTGATATTAAGAATTGGATGCCTAACTGACTGAGCCACCCAGGCACCCCTAGCTATAGGTTTTTTGGTAGATGTTCTTTATCAAGTTGACAAATTCTCTCTAATCCTAGTTTACTGAGCTATTTTATCATGAATGAGTGTTGGATTTTGTCAAATGCTTTTTTCTGCATTTACTGACATAATCATACATTTTTTAGCCCACTAATATGATGGATTACATTAATTAATTTTTAAATATTAAATCAGCCTTCCAGGGCTCCTGGGTGGCTTAGAGGGTTAAGCCTCTGCCTTCAGCTCAGGTTATGATCTCAGGGTCCTGGGATTGAGCCCTGCATCGGGCTCTCTGCTCGGCAGGGAGCACTTCCTCCTCTCTCTGCCTGCCTCCTTGTGATCTCTTTCTCTCTCTGTCAAATAAATAAATAAAATCTTTTTAAAAAGTCAGACTTCCACACCTGGAATAAATTCTACTCAGTCATGTGTAGAATTCTTTTTTTCATATTGTTGAATTCATCTTGGTAATTTTTTTGAGGATCTTTGCATCCATGTTTATGAGAGATATTAATTTGTAGTCTCCTTGTAGTATCTATCTGGTTTTGATAGAAGGTTAATGCTGGTTGCATAGAATGATTTAAGAAGTATGCCATCTGTTTCTATTTCTGGAACAGAAAATATTGTTCTTCCTTAAATGTTTGGTACCATACACTAGTTAACCCATCTGGGCCTAGTGCTTTCTTTTCTGGAAGGCTATTAATTATAGACTCAATTTATTTAATAGATAAAGCCCTATTCAAATGTTCTATTTTTCTTTGTGAGTTTTGATAAATTGTATAGATTGGTGGACTATGCCTTTTGGTAGACTGTTTTGATAGATTGGTCCCTTTCATCTAGGTTAACATATTTGTGGGTATAGAGGGATTTGTAATATTCCTTATTATCCTTTTAATGTCTATGGGATCAGTAGTGATTGCTCCACAGTTTTTTTTTTTAGTTATTCTACTTTTTTGAGTACAGCTGACACACATTACATTCGTTTCAAGTGTATAACTTAGTGATTTGACAAGTTTATATACTACTCGATGTTGGCCAATATAGTTACCATCTGTCCCGTTACATCGTTAATACAATATCATTGACTGTTCCTTGTGCTCTGCTTTTTATTTTAATATTTTTAGATTTTTTTTTTTGAGCAGGAAAGAGAGAGCACAAGTGGGGAGGAGAGAGAGAAGCAGGCTCCCCACAATCAAGGACCTCAGTGCGGGGCTCCATCCCAGGACTCCAGGATCATGACCTGAGCTGAAGGCAGATGCCTAACTCACAGAGCCTCCCAGGCACCCCACACTTGTGCTCTGCTTTTTTTCTCCTGACTTACTCATTCTGTAACTGGAGACCCGTATTTCCTCTCCCCTTCCCCCATTTTGTCCACCCCCCTTTTCATTTCTGATATTAGAAATTTGTCTTCTTTTTTCTTAGTTAACCAAGCTAGAGGCTTACAATTTTATCAATTTTCTTCAAAGAACCAATTTTGGTTTTGTTTTTCTCTACTGACTCTTTTCAATTCTACTGATTTCTGTCTTAATTTCTTTTCTTCTGTTTACTTTGGATTTAAACTGGTTTTTCTCTAGTATCCTAAGGTAAAAGCTGAGGTTAGTGATATTAGATCTTGTACTACATCGCACAGTTTTGATAAGTTGTATTGAGCTTAATTTGGTTCAAATATATTTTGACTTTGGGGTGCCTGGATAGCTCAGTCAGTTAAGCAACTGGCTCTTGATTTCAGCTCAAGTCATGATCTCAGGGTTCTGGGATCAAGTCCCACATTGGGTTCCACACTCAGCAAGGAGTCTGCTTAAGGAGTCTCTCTCTCAAATAAAAAATCTTTAAAATTATATATATATATGTGTATATATATATGTATATACATATGTACATATATATGTAATTTTTTTCCTTTTTTAAGATCTCTTTGACCCATGTGTTATTTAGAATATGTTGTTTAACATTCAAATATTGGGGGATTTCCCCCCTATCTTTCTCTTCTTGACTTGTTTAATTTCATTTCAGTTTAAGAGTATACTTTGTATGATTTCTATACTTTTTTGATTTGTTGTGTTTTGTGTCCCAGAATGTGGTCTTGGTGAATGTTCCACGTGAGCTTGAGAAGAAGGCATATTCTGCTATTACTTGATGAGGTATTCTCTATCAATTAGATCTAGTCATTTGATAGTGCTTGTTTAGTTCAACTACATCCTGATTTTCTGCCTGCTGGATCTGTCAGTAATACAGGGGTGTTGAATTCTCCAACTGTATTAGTGGATTTATCTATTTCTCCTTATAGTTCTGTTTTTGTCTCATATATTTTGGTCCTCTGTTAGGTAATTTTGTATTAAGGATTGCTATATCTTCTTGGAGAATTAACCCTTTTACCATTATATAATGACCCTCCTTCTCACAGATAAATTTCTTTGCTCTGAAGTCAGCTTTGAAATTAGTATGGCTACCTGGCTTTCTTTTGGTTTGTGTTAGCAAAGTATATCTTACTCTATCCTTTTTTCTTTTTAAAAAAACTTGTGGTAAAATACACATAAAATTTACCATCTCAACCATTTTTAAGTGTACAGTTCAATGGTGTTAGGTATATTCACATTGTTGTGCAACTAAACCCCAAAACTTTTTCTATCCCTTTCCTCTTAATCTATCTGTGTCATTATACTTAGAGTGGGTTTCTTGTAGCCAATATATAGTTGGGTTTTGTTTTTTTAATCCACTCTTGACAGTCTCTGTCTTTTGATTTGTGTATTAAATCATTCAAAATGATTATTGATAGCATTGGATCAATATCTATTGTGTTTTTTACTGTCCTCCATCCATTGTCCGTGTTTTTTTTTAAATTTTTTTGCTTTCTATACTTTTTCTGCCTTTTTTTGGTTTTAATGACGCATTTTACGTGATTCCATTTTCTCTCTCTTGCAATGTCATTAATACGATTTTTTTCTAACATTTTAAAGTGGTTCCTCTAGAGTTTGCCATACCCATTTACTACTAATCCAAGTCCTCTTTCACGTAGCATTGTACTGCTTCACAGAGCAAATACCTCGGAACAGAGTATTTCCAACTCCTCCTTCTAACACTGTCATCATTCATTTCACTTATCCATAAGCTGTAACACTGAACACCTTTGAACAAACTGTTATGTCAGATCAGTTAAGAAGACTAAAGGATTTCATTTTACCTTCATTTATTCCTTCTCCAGCACTCTTCGCTTCTGTCTGTAGACCCAGATTTCTAATGTATATCATTTTCTCTCTAAAAGCTTCTTTAACATTTATTGCAAGGTAGCTCTGTTGGTGACAAATTCCCCAATTTTTCTTTGAGAAAGTATTTGTTTTTGAAGGATAATTTGACTGAATATAGAATTCTACATTATTTTTCTTTGAAGGCTTTAGATATTACACTGCACTCTACTGGTATGGTTTCTGAAGAGAAGTCTGATGTAATTCTTGTCCTTGTTCCTTTATAAGTAAGCTTTTCCCCTTCTGGCTTCGTTCAATATTTTCCTTTTGTCGTCAGGGTCCCCCCCCCCCCCGCCCCAGTTCAATATGATATACCCAGTTGTAGATTTTTTTTGTATTTATCCTTTTTAGTATCCTTTAAGATTCCTAGATTTGTGGTTTCTTTTCTGTCATTAATTTTGGAAAATTCTCGGTCATTATTTCTTTTGTTTCTTTCTTTTTTCTTCTTTACATGTATGCTAAACATTTTGTAATTGTCCCACAGTTCTTGGGTGTTTTGCTCCATATTTTTCATTCCTTTCTCTCTTTTCAGTTTTGCATATTACTAGTGATATATGTTCATACTCATTCTTTCCTTGGCCATGTCCAGTTCAGTGATGACCTCATCAAAGGTATGCTTCATTTGTTACAATGTTTTATTTTGTTTGTTTTGTTTCTAGCATTTCCTTTGATTGTTTCTTGGAGTTTCCATCTGTTCTTGAATGTTGTCTATTTCTTCCATTAAAGCTCAAAGCATACTAATCAGTTGTTTTAAATTCCCTCTCTGGTAATTGCAACATCTTTGCCATTTACGAGTCTGGTTCTGATGACAGCTCTGTCCAAGTTGTGGTTTTTTGTCTTTTGGTATGATTTGCAGTTTTATGCTGAAAACCAGACATGATATACTTTGTAAAAGAGATGGAAGAATATAGGCCTCAAGTGTGCAACTTTAGGTTTATCTGGTTTGGAGCTAGTCTGTGTTCACTGTTTACTATAACCACAGGTTGTCAGAGATGAATTTCCTCTGGTGTTCTTATTTTTTTTTTAAAGATTTTATTTATTTATTTGATGGAGAGAGATTACAAGTAGGCAAAGAGGCAGGCAGAGAGAGAGAGGAGGAAGCAGGCTCCCTACTGAGCAGAGAGCCCGATGTGGGACTCCATCCCAGGACCCTGAGACCATGACCTGAGCCGAAGGCAGCGGCTTAACCCACTGAGCCACCCAGGCGCCCTGGTGTTCTTATTTTTAACCTCCCCTGTTGTCTTTGTATTTCCCTAGAGACATCTTAAATAAGGTCTGAGATGTGCTGTGCTTTCATTTGCAATCTTGCTATTATGCAGATGCTCTACTGATGTGGTGGTAAGGTGTTGGGGGAAGGGAAGCATCCTATAGTCCTATGATTAGGTGTCAGTCTTTTAATGAGCCCATGGGCTTTTACCTCCATAAGTGCTTCTCAGTCACTGGGTTTCCCCCACCCCCTCAGTTAAGGCAGAAAGGCTAAAGTGCTGGCCTTGGGTGTTTCCCTTCTCTGGGTCAGTTAGGCTCTAGTTAAGAAGTTTCTCTTAAGGGTAGTCCATGTTAAGGAGAACATAATGCTCTGGGTGTATTTTTAATATAGCTAATTTTCTATTCTTCCTGCTGGAAGCACAAAAGGATTTTTCTTCACTCTTTACTGTGGGGGACTTGGCAGGACTCCTGGAGTCAACACTCACAAAAATGGCAGGCCCCTTGAAAAAAGTTTTTTTTAAAGATTTTATTTGTTTATTCGACAGACAAAGATCACAAGTAGGCAGAGAGGCAGGCAGAGAGAGGAGGAAGCAGGCTCCCTGCTGAGCAGAGAGCCTGATGCGGGGCTTGATTCCAGGATCCTGGGATCATGACCTGAGCCAAAAGCAGAGGCTTTAACCCACTGAGCCACCCAGATGCCCCTCAAGTGGAAATATTTCTGAAATAGTCCCAAACTGAGGTGCATCAATGCCCAAACAGAGGTATGAGGATCAAGGAAATTAAGACCATCTGAGCAAGCTAAGAGAGAGCCCGACAACCTCCCCAGGGAGACCATACAGAGGGTGGAGTCCTCATCTGCTACCGTCTAGAGTTCATGGGTGGGTGGGGTCCAGCACAGGGAGGACACTTGCAAAACACAGTAAAACTCTCTCTCTCTGGAGCAGTCTGTGTAGCCTCCGATCTGGCGTAAAGCTGCCTCAGTAGATCCTTGACCTGAACTGATCCTTAGGAAGCCGAGAGCACAATATCGGGCAGCACAGTGAACAAGCAGTCAGCCCACAGCTCTCGCAACAATTTATCGCGGCCCTCCTCTCTGTGGAGAGTCAGAGGGCAGGCTTCTCTGGTTTAGGCAAGTACTCCATCCAGGGGATTCAGAGACATCAACACTAAAAAGATGCATCTGTCTCAGAACCAGACAATGAACCATTGAAGCAAGACAAGTGCAGAGCCCAGCCAGGAAACTAAGAGTCCAGGCATGTCCAAGCTACCCACTGTGGTCCCGCAGGACCAGCAACAGGCAGTGCGTATCACAGACACTCTCAGGAACAGAGAGACCAAGGGCACGGCAGAGGTGTTGCGACAGCAAGCAGACTTTAATCAAGGATGTAAAGCCAGGGTGACTCCCGCCTCTTCGGTTACATTAGCTTCTTTTTTCTCCTCAGGACATAGGCAGGAGGAAGAAGGCCTGTTTTCTAACGAGAATCTAGAAATCAGTGTCCATCCCCAAGCTGTATTACGTGGACTGGTTCAGATCTCTCTCTCCAGTTGGTTTGCAATCCGTTTTCAAGCTTTTTCCTTCCTTGAGAAAAGTCTTCTCACATTCACCTATGTCTTGAGTCACCCTGGAATTAAGCTGCCTCTACACTAGCTGTTTCCTGTCTGGAAGATTCTACCGCAAGTATCTGCATGGCTAGCTCCCTCACCTCCTTCATCCTTCCAGTCTTCACTCAGACATTACCTACTTGACAAGGCGCCGCTGAAATCTGCTCCCTCTGCCACCCCCTGGCATTCCCGATCTCCCACACCTCGCTCTGTACTTTTCTGTAACTCTTACCAACTTCTCTGTCTTTGCTTCTCCTGCAGTTTGAGTAGGAGATGCCCAGTTATATCACATAACTAATGTAGTGACTGCATCTCAGTATCACTACAGTGGATGCTCCACAAGAGCAGGGACTTCTGTCTGGTCACTGATATCCCAAGTGCTCAAAGATGGAACACAAAAGGCAATTCAATAAAAGAGTGTGTGCCAGTGAGAAGCAAAGCCTAGCTCAGATCCCACCCTGTCACTCGCTAGCCAGCCGTGTGCTTCAGGCAGTTTGCTTCCCTCTCTGCTCCGTTTCTCAAACTGTGAGACTGGAGACCAAGTACTCACCCTGCTAGGTTATGCCTGGAAAGTGCCTAGCAGCGTGCTTGCTTAGTTCAGAGATGGGCCAGCCCTCTGACATAATTACTGCCTGTCTCAAACTCTTCACCTCCAGTCTGTTCTACATACTCTTCACTCAGGGGCATCACTAAGGCCATTGACGCAGGCCTGTGATGAGGGCAAGGGGCCAAGGAAAAAAACCAAAGATTTCAGGGTTCCCTTTTTCCTGCACCAGCTTAGCTGACCTGAGGGCAGCTAGCCTTGGGCTCCCCAACCCCCACGCCCCAGTTATAAGGCAGAAGAGGATCTAGAACAAATCTTCTGGCCCTGTGAGAAATCTGAGCCCTCTCTGACCTACTAGACCATACTGGATGCCCTCCGACCACCAGGGATTGTAAGCCCACAACCAGGAAGGGACTCTGAGCTTACCAGGACCTCACAGATGTGCGGAGAGGATTGAGGTACCACATGCAAGGAAACACCTCCTACTGCCTGGCACCTGTGGGATGAAAAGAGGATGATGCTAGGAGGTGGGCTCCTCAGTCAGGGGTTAGGGTCACAGGCTCTGGAGTTCATGTTCAGCCTGAGTTCATGTTCTGTGTCCACCACTCCACAGGTGTGGCTTCTTTGGTTTCCGGAGGTCGCCAAGCTTTAGTGTGCTTAGCTGTAAAATGAGGAAATGAACAGTCCTCACCTCACTGAATTACTGTGGGGATGAAGTGAGACATGCTTATGAAGTGCCTTAGCATGCTGCCAGACACTCACCTTTAGTAATGATCATTAATTCACTTCCAAAGACCTTTGACACCAGGTAAGTTCTATGGGACCACCTTGCCAGCAGTGGCTTTGGCCAGTAGGAACCATATAAACCATGGCTGTGAGGTAGGAAGAGGTGAAACATAACCATGCCTTCAGGACTGTTCAACTCAAGCAGACAGAGAAGGGACAGCTTTCTCTAAAATCTGAAATCCTAATCCTCTCTAACAGCCTGCCAAACAAAACTCATCCTGCAAATTATACTCTTCAACTGGTGGCCAGGACTTAATGGTGTATATATGTGATGTGTGTGTACATGATGAATCAAGAAACACAATTTTTCACATCCTTATTCCTTCAACAGATGTTTACTGGACACCCACTCTGTGCAGCACCTTCTGCTAAGTGTCCCTGCAATGTGACACAGGCTCTGTTCTCAAGGAGCTCACAGGTCATGGAGGAGATGGGCACACAAGCAATCCCAACAGGTTTGGCACAGGTTTTCACCAGGAACAACGCAAGCTCAGAAGAAGGGTAATTATTCTGGAAGGGGAGTACTCAAAAGAAAGAACTTTTCACCCTATTTTTTTGAGAGATTCCACCCAGCATTAGGGAACCCATTGAGGAAGGCCAGGGACCTAGTTTTATCACTGTATTAATCATATCTTTTATTTTCTGTAGTCTGATTCTTGGACATCTGGGGACTTGCTACCCCTAAAGGGGCTGCCCCTCTCAAGGTTAGCCAGTTTCGAAAGACGGTAAACAAGCTGCCAGAAAACGTGCCTTTCAAAAGGAAGCAAACCATTCTGGAGCCATTCCCCCAACCACCTCTTTTATGAGGCTCTACCTGCTCTAATCATCCCTGGGCCTGGTACTGGACAAACAGGGACAGCCTCTCTGCCCCTGAGCCCACTGAAATTACTCAAACTGTGCAATCCTAAACCTGCTTACCCTGCCTCGCCTATTCCTTCCCATGGGAACCACAGTAAAGACTCTGGTACAGTTTCCCCTCACCCCTGGTGCTTTCCTTAGTGGCGCCCGTGGCGTGGCATGCCACTGCCTTTGCATCTATAAGTGTAACAGATTATCTTCTCAACAGCAGCTGTCTCCTGATCCATTGGCCTTATCATACCTAAATAATAAAATCTATACTAAAACAATAACCAGAAATTCTTTTCCCTGAATCCTACAGAAGAGTGGCAGAATGAGACGAACAATTACCTGACAACTGGTTCTCTTTTTGCTCTAAAGCACTGATCAGTAAGTTCTTAGAAGACAGGGACTATATTTTAAACAACTTTGTCCCCTCTCTACAGCACTAGGAGTAATGGCCCAATAAATGTCCTCAGAGAACTCACAGTTCAGGGCAGAGACAGACATATAAACCAGCAATGACAATTTACTCTGTAAGTGCTCTCTAATGGAGTCATGCACAAACCAGAGTGGGACAGAAGAAGAAATAACATCTGAATTTGGTTGGGAAGTTCAGTAATTTTTCATAGAGCCTTTGAGTTGGGACTGAGCAGATGAACAGAACTTCGCCAGGCAGCCAAAATTATCATAGTATCGCAGCGGGGAGAGGCGTAGGTCGAAAGCATTCTAAACGCGTACATGGTGAAAGAGGAGGAGCAAGGCACGTTCTGGTAACTTCTCACCAAACTCAGGAGACGACTATTACCTCTCTCGGAGATGGAGGATGAAAGTGTCCCTGCTTTTTCTCACAACGCAAAAATCTAGCCCCAGTGGCTTTGGGGCTAGAGATTTGTCAAATGACTATTTAGACCTTAAAAAGAATTTAACAACTGTGTTCAATATTAGTAGCTACTTATTAATACTCAGTTCAATTAAAAACCTGTTTTATTTTTAATAATAAATGCTCATTACTAAATGTTATACAAAATTTTTAAACATTAGCTACTAAATGCATAGCTAATCAAATGGCTGGTCGAATCTCTAGATCCTCTCCCTTAGACTGAATCCCTTCTTCTTGAGTCATTTAAGAATCTTCAAAAAGTTTATCCTCCAGCAGTCCATGGTCGAGTGTGCCACACTATCTCCCTCTCCTAAAGGCACTCCACGTAAAGGTTGGGATGGATGCCACATGTTTTACTTTTTACCAGATGGCTAGGGCACCTGTGCAGTATGAATTTGAATTGGGTCTTTACATCCTATACATAGTCACATATACATGATTTCAAGCAAGCAGCCAGGCAGTGGGTAAGAAAAGCCAAGTCAGCATAAAGGCAAAGGCTCTCTATTATAATCTTCTGTGGAAACCCAAATCCTGAGATTAGGATAACAGCTGCTCAAGAAGTAGAAGGGATGGGGGTGCTGGAGAATCTGAGAGGTTGGGAAAGAACTGGAGCCTCTCCAGGAGAGGCACTGGAGTCCTGCTCCCCAGGGCTGAGGGGTGACATGGTACATGGAATTGGACCTCTGACACCCAGCTGCCAGGCCCCACCCAAGATTCCAGGGACATGAGGGAACAAACGAGCTATCAGACTTCATGGGACCAGGACTGGGAAGTAGCTCTTTCAGAAGTAATCTGATGTCTGGAAGGGGCTTCCTGGAGTCTTGATGCCACACGAGATCTGGATACTTTTGCATAATCTCAGGAGTTTGGGGGAATCTACCAGCAAGGCAGATGGTGGGGGGGATCTTGATAACAGAACTAAATTAAGGGATAACAAAGACATGCAATATTTCCTGCATATGTTAATCTATGGACTGGAAAATCCCACCCACTCTACATTTTCCTCTTGATTCCACAGGACAGTCAAGCCAGAAGGCTCTGCAGCAGCAGGCTGACAAGCATCCACTCATCCAGGAAAAAGACTATTTAGGGGGCCCCTGGGTGGCTCAGTGGTTAAGCGGTTGCCTTCGGTTTGCATCATGATCCCAAGGTCCTGAGATCGAGCACTGCTTCAGGCTCCCTCCTTGGTGGGAAGCCTGCTTTCCGTTTCCTACCTCCCCTGCTTCTGTTCCTGTTCTCACTGTGTCTCTCTGCCAATTAAATAAATAAAATCTTTTTTAAAAAAGAGAATATTTAGATGCTTATTTTGTGGGTCCACTAGCAGATAGTGCAGAGATAAAAGGCCTTCTTCCTTTCCCTTTATATTTCTAATAGGAAATGAGGAGACAAAGTATAGATAGCAAGAGCAGTTTCTGTATTGCAGCTGGGGAAGAGACAGGAAGAAGATAGAATCCACAGCTCAGGGAGTGAGTCAGGAAGGAAGCATCCAAAATGTCAGTGGAGGGGTGTCTGGGTGGTTCAGTCCATTAAGCGTCTGCCTTGGGCTCAGGTCATGATCTCAGGATCCTGTGATCAGCCCTAGGAGCCCTATGTTAGGCTCCTTGCTCAGCGGCGCGTCTGTTTTTCCCTCTCTGTCCCCTCCCAACTTGTACACACACACTCTCTCTCAAATAAATAAAAAAAAAACTTTTAAAAAATTGTCAGTAGGGAGCTGACTGACCCAGCGTTAGTGCTTTCAGCACATAAGAGGTCTAGCTGAACTCTCACTGGACTTGTGATAGGCGGCACAAAATCAGTATCCTGTGGATACACAGGACCCAAAGCTCTTTTAATAGGATGTGCTTTTTTTTTTTTTTTTTAAGATTTTATTTATTTATTTGACAGAGAGAGAGATCACAAGCAGGCAGAGAGGCAGGCAGAGAGAGAGAGGGAAGCAGGCTCCTCGCGGAGCAGAGAGCCTGGGATGTGCTTTCTATAGAAAGACTCTGAGTCTTCGGGGGAACAGCTGCACCAGGTAGTAGGAGCTAAGAGTAGTAGGTCTGTCACATAGCCCCAAATGGATCCAAACTGTGGCTCTCCTTGGTCCCATCTCTATACAACCACAACCGTTGGTTGTATTCGGGCAGCCTGGTGAAACAGGTGAACGGGTTCCCTTCGCAGGGGAGAACATTACAGAATTCCACCTCCAGGAGACTTGGACTTCCGAATCCTTCTAGGTCACTGGACCTCACTTCAAATTCACCTGGTACAGGGGCCCCTGGGTGACTCAGTTAGGCATCTGACTCTTGGTTTTGGCTCAGGTCATAATCTCAGGGTTATGAGATCAAGCCCCTCCCCACCCCATGCCAAGTTAGACTCTGCACTCTGCGAGAAGCCTGCTTGAGGATTCTTCCCCTCGGCCCCTCCTCCCACTCACACATGCTCTCTCTCTCAAATCAATCCATCTTTAAAAAAAAAAAACAAAAACCTAGAATGAAGAGCAGAAGACAAACTCTAGTTGCTATTCTTTCAGAATTCTAAGCCCAGAGTATGTCTGCCAGACATTAGTTATTTAGAGAACTATCCCGGCATAAAAGAGGTCTCACCCCTTGACCCTATTCCCAACTTACCATCACATTCCAGCAGAAACTGAAAAGCTGAATGAGGGAAACCCTATTCCTGCTCTGGTTTGTAGAATCTCTCCCTCTTCATCTTGTCCCTTCTGCCCATGTAGAGAGGTTTAGAAGTGAGAAAAGAAGAAACTCCTGAAAGAAAAAAAAAAAAATCCTATCACTTTCCTCAAAAAGATTTTAAGAGAAAGAGATCTGGAACCTGTGACCCACATTTAAGATCCATATGATCTAAGTTATCTATGTGGAACCTTTAGAAAAGGGTTCTACCTACGGTTTCCCTTTGTACTTCTTCCCTTCATGACAGTTGTCTGAGCATACGGTCAACCCCTCGTGCTACTGACACGCCAGCTTCGAGCCCCGTGACTCTATGCCAGTAATTTCAGAGAGGAATCTGGAGCTACTTTCAATATCAACATTTGCCTTCTTCAAGAAGGTCCCCTGCTGTCTACAAACTGGACAGGAAACTCTTTTTCTTGGAAGGGAAAGAATGGTCCGTGACTTGTCTCATTGCTGGAAAGAGTTTCAAGGGCTAGCATATTCCAGAGACTTACAGGACTTTAATTCTAATATCCCCTCATTCCAGAAAGTGTTTCTCAATCTTTGTTCCACTGAGTAATAGTTTTTCCAAAATGTTTAGTGAATAAAATAGTCTAAGGTCAAATTATTTTGAAAAAATGTGTATAGGGGCGCCTGGGTGGCTCAGTGGGTTAAGCCTCCGCCTTTGCCTCAGCTCATGATCTCAGGGTCCTGGGATCGAGCCCCACATCGGGCTCTGCTGTCAGGGAGCCTGCTTCCCCCTCTCTCTCTACCTGCCACTCTGCCTACTTGTGATCTCTCTCTCTGTCAAATAAATAAAATCTTTTAAAAAAATTTTTTAAAAATATGTCTATTTTGAAATTCTCTCCCCCTAGGGGATTTATGTTCATTAGTATATTCAGGTGCTGAGAAATCATAAAGTAAAGAAATCTATTCACCGGGCTTTTTCAAATATATATGACTCCATAAACCCCCTTTTCACTTAAGACCCATTAACACCTACCACTTCCTTAGGAAAGACTATCCTTGGCAACATAGGAGCATCTGGTTTCCTGATTGTTAAAATGAAGATCAATCAGTAACTCTAACCTCTTTTAAGGAAATAATCCAAGATTTTTTTTTAAAAGCTCTCTATAAGAGAAGTTAATTACAATGTTGTTTATAACAGCAAAAACCTGGAAACAACTAAAATATCTTAAAAAAGTATCAAGAAAATATGTAATGGTGCAACCCTGTCAGAATATCATGTAACCACTAACAATATTATGAAGAATTCTTAAAAGCCTATGAAACTCATTAAACTATACATTAAGGAGTTCCTGGGTGGCTCAGTCATTAAGCAGCTGACTTCGGCTCAGGTCCTGGCGTCAAGCCCCGTGCAGGGCTCCCAGGAGTCTGCTTCTCCCTCTCCCTCTGCCTGCTGCTCCCCCTACTGTTCTATCAAATAAATAAATAAAATCTTTTTTAAAAGTACATTAAATATATACAATTTTTAATGTATCAATTATACCTCAAAGCCATTTAAAAAACCCTATGAAAATATAAAGTATCAGGTGAAACTGTATGTACAACATGTTTTCAGCTACATACAAAATATACATAGAAAAAATATATGATTTAAATGTCTTCTGGTTCTGGTAATATTGTGCACTACAGTTCCTGAAACCCTTCTCCTATATATCTAAAAACACTTGACATAATATTTTTAAGACACCATTTTTAGGTGGCTTGATGACCTGAAAGCAAGCAAGAAAAGGCCAATTAAATCAGGGAGTTGGTCAAAGTAGGGGGAGAGTGAGCTCTTAAGAGGCTGAAAACCTTGGAATAGTCTAGAATGAGTTCTCAGCAGGGAAGGCATTGACCCCCAGGGGGCAATTATGACATAAGTGGGGACATTTCTGGCTATCACAGTTAGAGGCACAGTTGGTATTTGCTAGGTGAGGGGTCAAGCATACTAGACATCCTGAAAAGTACAGGGCGGTTCCTCACAACAAACAAATGAGTCTCTGGCCATTGATACAGGTGAAACATGGGCTTGTAATCATTTAAGCCTAGATCCTAACCCTGTTTCACACGATTTTAATACATACAGAACTTTTCAGGAATTCAACCACTATGTAAATCAAGGAAAAACTAAATCTTTTATTTGGAAATTTGTCAAGAATTGGTTATTTTGAAGATGGGATTGGGAGGGAAGACAAACCATAAGTGACTCTTAATCTCACAAAACAAACTGAGGGTTGCTGGGGGGAGGGGGGTGGGGAGAAGGGGGGTGGGGTTATGGACATTGGGGAGGGTATATGCTTTGGTGAGTGCTGTGAAGTGTGTAAACCTGGCGATTCACAGACCTGTACCCCTGGGGATAAAAATATATGTTTATAAAAAATAAAAAATTAGGGGCGCCTGGGTGGCTCAGTGGATTAAGCCGCTGCCTTCGGCTCAGGTCATGATCTCAGGGTCCTGGGATCGAGCCCCGCATCGGGCTCTTTGCTCAGCGGGAGCCTGCTTCTCTCTCTCTCTCTCTGCCTGACTCTCCGCCTACTTGTGATCTCTCTCTCTGTCAAATAAATAAATAAATAAAATCTTTAAAAAAATAAAATAAAATAAAATAAAATTAAAAATTAAAAATTAAAAAAAAAAACAAAAAACAATTGGTTATTTTGGAAAATGACATTGCCAGTGGCATCGCCAGCATGGTATTCAAGTCACAACTGCAACATACAAGGATCAGTTGGTGTCCCCAGAATTTACAAATTTGGTGAATCTATATCCCGGGTTGAGCACCTGATTACTTTGTGGTCTTCTAGTATGGCGGGATTTGAGCATTTATATATTAAATACTTAAAATTTTACTACAAACTAGTTTTCTATTATTTCTCTATATCACATTTATGGTATTATATATGGATTTTGGTTGAAATGGTGTGGAATCACACACAGTGTCTACAAATTTCACTCCAGTGATATAAAGGAGACATTACCAACTATTTGTTATGTGGGCATTCAGTCTGATGGGATTGAAAATCACTGTAGTATATAACCCCTACAACTTGCCTTTCTCATTTAACATTAAGACAGAAATTTTTAAGCGTGTAGCTTAGATATATCATAGTTTATGTAAATATTTACTAGGAGTTTCTAATTCTGTGATGTTAGATACAATGTAATAACATCTGCCTACACACATCTTTGCACACATTACAAACATTTCTCAGGAACAGATACTAAGAAGTGAAACTACTAAATCGAGAGGTACCTTTTAACTTTTAAAAGGTACTGCCAAATTTCCTTCTAAAAATTCATACCACTACACTCTCACTAGTTTTATATCAAATAACCTTTCCCCCACATGTGTTCCTTCTCAACACTTAAGTTTTTCAATCTTTTCAATATTTGTAAATCTTTGTAGATAAAGTTCTCATGCTATGTTGCATTTTCCTAACACTAATCAAGTTGAATAAACATCTTTTCAAATGTTTCTGAGCCACTCTATTGCCTCAGTTAATTGGGAATTTACATCTTTTGTCCATTTTTTCTTTTTGATTGACTTGTCATCAAAAAGTTCTGAGTGCAGGGGTGCCTGGGTGGCTCAGTGGGTTAAAGCCTCTGCCTTCGGCTCAGGTCATGATCCCAGGGTCCTGGGATCGAGCCTCGCATCGGGCTCTCTGCTCAGCAGCGAGCCTGCTTCCTCCTCTCTCTCTGCCTGCCTCTCTGCCTACTTGTGATCTCTGTCTGTTAAATAAATAAATAACTAAAATCTTAAAAAAAAAAATATTCTGAGTGCAGAGTCTGACTTGTTGTGGGGTGGGGGGGCTTGATCTCATAACTCTGAGATCATGACCTGAGCCGAAACCAAGAGTCAAATGCTTAACTGAGCCACCCAGGGGCCCTCGTACCAGGTGGATTTGAAGTGAGGTCCATTTCTTCATATATTCTGACTATAAATTATTTGTTTAACACACATGTTGGAGATTAACTTTCTCCTATTCTATTTCCTAGCTTTTAATTTTGGTCATATGGAAATCCCAAATTTTGATATCATCAATCTTATCACTGCTTTCCTCTATTGTTTCATTGTTTTTTATCTTTTTTTTAAAAAAGATTTTATTTATTTATATGAAAGAGAGATCACAAGTAGGCAGAGAGGCAGGCGGGGAAGGGGGAAGAAGGCTCCCTGCTGAGCAGAGAGCCTGATGTGGGGCTCGATCCCAGGACACTGAGACCATGACCTGAGCCGAAGGCAGAGACTTAACCCACTGAGCCACCCAGGTGGTCCCATTGTTTTTGATCTTAAAGAAGGTTTTTCCTGGGACACCTGGGTGGCCCAGTGGGTCAAGCAGCTGCCTTCGGCTCAGGTCATGATCCCAGCGTCCTGGGATCGAGTCCCACATCGGGCTCCTTGCTCGTCAGGGAGCCTGCTTCTCCCTCTGCCTGCCATTCTGTCTGCCTGTGCTCGCTCTCTCTCTCTCTGATAAATAAATAAAATCTTTTAAAAAAAATAAAAAGAAGGTTTTTCCTACATCCAGATATCATTTTCAATGGCCACATAATATTGCACTATATGGATGTACCATGATTTATGAAATTCTCACTATTGGAAATTTAGGTTATTCCATCCTTTCACTAATATAAATAATGCTGTGTTCAACTTGATATTTCTAACATATGTTAGGGCCTGGCAAACAGCATAATAAATGTTTCTTGAGTGGGGTAGAGGAGAAAGGCAGGAAGATTTTTCCACCTTCACATATGTTAAAAAATGCAGCCCAATGTCAACCAAATTATCAGGGAATTAGCTCTAATTCTACTTCTCCTCTAGCCCATCTAATCAAGGGCTGACCCAGCTTCTGAAGTCTAGGCACGGAAGTACAGCTTTATCCTTCCCCTAAGACTGCCCTCCCTCAGGGTGCCACGCTACTTCACACATGCCTTTAATCACATACCTGAGTCCACCTTCTTATCCTGACTTCAGTTTTGGAGTGCCACTTTGCTTGGTGAGTCTTCAATGGTTATTTCCTAAAAGATTGTAGATGGGGCTCAGAAGATGAAGGAGCGGGAAGAGAAGGCTCATACCCAGCAGGCTGCGCTGCCATAAATCTGCTAGACCCAGCTCTAGTTCCAACAGGTGAAATTCCGTATGCCGGAGGCGGGGCTTCATTTGCCGCGGGTGGGTTTTCATTTCCGGCCAATGAAGCTTCATTTCCAGCTGGTAGGGATCCGTATCCTGCAGGGGATGTTCCGAATACTCCTGGTAGGGGCCTGTATCCTGCAGGTGAGGGCCCGTATCCTGCTTGTGGGGGTCCGTATCCCACCTGTGGAGTTCCATACACCGCTGGTGAGGGTCCGTATCCCGCCTGTGCGGCTGTGTATCCCGCCTGCGGGGACCCGTATCCCGCCGGTCCGTATCCTGCCTGCGGGGGTCCATAGACAACAAATGGGTAGGCTGAGAAGGAAAAAAAAAAAAAATCAGTTACCCATTTTTTAGAGTGGACAAGGAGTAGGTAAGAAGGAAGAAGAAGCGAACTGACACAGGAAAAGAATTCGGGCAGAATAATGCTAAAGCCAGATCCTTCAGCCACCACTGGATGAAGGTCACTGGATGAAGGCTTTATCATTTCCTGTTTTGGAGGGGTTCAAGTTAACATGAAAATAAGGTTACAGTTATAGCTCTACATTACTTATAGTTGTGCTCAAAGATTATTTTATTTAATAAATTTTGAGTATGAAGAAAGCAATACATGCTGAATGAGGGGTATGTATTTAGAAAATAAAAGATGAATTTTATTTTTTTAAAAGATTTTATTTATTTGGCAGAGAGAGACACAGTGAGAGAGAGAGGAGTGGCAGGGGGAGTGGCAGAGGGAGGAGCAGGCAGGGCTCAATCCCAGGACCCTGGGAGCATGACCTGAGCTAATGGCAGAGGCTTAGCAACTGAGCCACCCACGCACCCTGAAAAGATGAACTTCAAAAATCGTCTATAATCCACTCTCAAAGACAAAAATTTAATATTCTGGTGTATTTCTTTGTAGAATCTGTTAATATTTTTATACACTCACAATCATAACACCCATACATTTTTTTATCTGGCTCTTTTTACTTGACATTATAAAAATTTTCTTTACATTATTAGCATATTTCATACATTAAAAGCTAGACAACATTTTATCACATGGATAGGTGCTACTTAATTTCCCTGCTGCAGGAGAGCATGTTGTTTCCAACTTTCTTTTTTTTTTTTTTAGATTTTATTTATTTATTTATTTGAGAGAGAGAAAGAGAAAGCATAGGAGCAGGGAAGGGGAGAGGGAGGAAGTCTTAAGCAGACTTCACACTGAACACAGACCAGATCCAAGGACCCTGAGATCATCACCTAAGCCAAAACCAAGAGTCTAACAATTAACTGCACCACCCAGATACACCATTTTCAATTTTCTAACTCATATTGCAATAAACCTGGACTTTATTTATTTTCTTGGCTACATTTCCAAAGTGGTTTAACTGAGTCAATGAGTGGACAGTTGTCAAGTTACTTCGCTGTAATCCACATTTATGTTTGAGATAACTAGAAAAAACTTTAAAAGAATGGTCTTAAAGGTTCTTTAAAAACGAAAGGAGGGGCGCCTGGGTGGCTCAGTGGGTTAAGCCGCTGCCTTCGGCTCAGGTCATGATCTCAGGGTCCTGGGATCGAGTCCCACATCGGGCTCTCTGCTCAGCAGGGAGCCTGCTTCCTCCTCTCTCTCTGCCTGCCTCTCTGCCTACTTGTGATCTCTGTCCATCAAATAAATAAATATAATCTTAAAAAAAAAAAACGAAAGGAATATGTGGAGGAAGTCAAGAAAATGATGTATGCATCAAATACAAATACCAGCAGAAGTGGAAAACTTCACAAGAAGCCAAAAAGAAATTCTGAAGCTGAACAGTACAGCAACTGAAATGAAAAAATCACTAGAGGGATTCAAATTCAGATTGGAGTAGGCAGAAGAATAAATCCATTAACTTGAAGATAAAACGAGGGAAACAATAGAGGTTGAGGAATAGGAAACACACACACACACACACACACACACACACAACCAAACACTGAAGAAGAGTGAACAGGGCTTGAGAGTAACAGAGCTTGAGGGACCTGTGGAACACCATCAAGCAGACCAGAAGAAGTCCCAGGAGGAGGAGAAAAAGGGACAGAGCAAATATTTGAACAAATAGTGACTGTAAATTTCTCAAATTTGATGAAAACATGAACATAAACATCCAGAAGCTCAACAAACTTCAAGTAAGATGAACTTAAAGAAACAAACACTGAGATACATTCTAATGAAACTTTCAAAAGACAGAGACAAAGGGAGAGTCTTGAAAGCAGCGAGAGAGAAGCATACAAGGGATCCTCAGCAGATTTCCCATCAGAAACTTTAGAGGCCAGAGATAAACTGTCAAACGAGAATCCTCTATTTGGCAAAACTCCTTCAAGAGTGAGAGAGAAATGAAGATGTTCCCAGATACACAAAAGCTGAAGGAGTTCATTCTTACTGGGTAAGAAGTGCTTAAGGTAGTTCTGCAAGGTGAAGTGAAAGGACACCAGACAATAACTTAAAGCCAACTTTATAGGGATAAAGACCTCACTAAAGCTGAATCACTGGGCAATTACAAAAGCTAATATTTTATAATAACAGCTTGTAATTCCATTTTTTGTTTTCTACATAATTTAAGAGACTAATGCGTTTATTTATTTGTTTTAAAGATTTTATTTGTTTATTAAGAAGAGAAAGAGCATGAAAGTGGAGGAAGGAGCAAAGGGGGAGGGACAAGGAGAGGGAAAGAATCTCAAGAAGAGTCACAGGCTGAGTGCAGAGCCTGACACAGGGCTCGATCTCATGACCCGGAGATCACAGTCTGAGCTGAAACCAAGAGTCAGAGGCTTAACTGACTAAGCTACCCAGGCACCTCTCAGAGATTAATGCATTTAAAAGAATTATTAGATTATATTTTTAGCCACACAACTATAAAGATGTAATTTTGTGACATCAGTTGTACACAAAACTAAAATCTGTAGACATGTATGTCATGTTCCAAGGAGATCCCAAGAAAGGACTACCTTTTGGGGCCTGTTGATGGCCTGTTAGGAGACCCTTTGTGGCCCACCTGCAGGCTGTGGACCACATTTGAGAATCACTGTGGACAGGCACAACTGTTAAAGGCCACAGGGCATGAAGCTGGAGTCCTCAGTGAGGTTGAAGGGCCCAGCACAAGCATGGTGGCTCTACTTAGGTGAGATGAGAAGAGGTGGGGAAGGGCACCTTTTTTGACTCAGGCTATAAGCAGGAAGTGACAGTTCCTGTTAGCAGGAGTCGTCCATGTCTACTCCATATGTGTACATTACAGTAAAAAGTAAGCCTCAAACTGAAGCCCAGTCATTGCTGACCTGCTACGGGGCTTCAGTCTAGAAACAAAGTCATGGACTCCATTTCCAATTCTCTAAACTTCTCCTTTTTCTCCTATAGCAGAGTTGCAGGCAAACTAGCAATGAATGGATCTTAGAGCCCTTGGCATATTTTTCCACCACCCAAGGAGAACTTCCCTGCCACTCCTTACCTGGACAAGGCATCTGTTGGGAGCACATGCCCCCCTGCCCAGTAACTACGTACAGTCCTGGAGAGCTGAACCAGTAGTTTAGACTTCCAAGTGGAACTCCCCTGGCAGCTGAGAAGACAAGTTTGGCAAAATAGGGACTTTTTAATTCTTTTAAGCAGCTATCAACCAAATAATTAATAAATTATCAACCATCATCTCACATATATGTCCAAAAATGCTCCCAGGATACCAGATAAAAAATATATACCTCCCTTGTCCTGAACTGCATGTTTCGTGAGGGCAGAGATTGTGTCTTATTTGCCTGTGCTTATCCAGGGCCTAGCACAGCACTTATCATAAAAAATATTCAGAATCCAAGTGAGGATTCCATCTAGTTGGCAAGACACAACCATGGAAGCCAATGTAATGGCAACGTGATACAGAAGAAAGAAAGTGCTTCTTGATTATCTTCCTCTTATAAGGACTCTCTTATAAGGATCCTTGTGATGGCATTTGAGGCCCACCTGGATAAGCAAGAGTAATCTCCTCATCTCAAGATCCTTAAATTAATTACATCTGCAGGGATTTTTTTTTTTTTTTTTCCAAACAAGGCAACATCCACGGATTCTGAGGGTTAGGACATGGATATATCTTTGGGAGCCATTATCGGCCTACTGCTCTATTTCTGGCCTATGGCATGTGACCAGAAGTAAGGTACACCGCTTCCAGAGCTTCCCTGGTGCAAGCTTCCCAGGTGAGATATTTACTCTCTTTCCCTCCCTGCCAGCTATCCAGAGGGGCTGTGGAAGCCATGTGTTAAAGATGGCAAAGACCCTAGTACTCTGGGCCCCTACATGGCTATGTGGTTCAGAGCCCCATATTATCCTTGCTGATTGTCCTTTACATAAGCAGTAATATTTACTGCCTTAAGCTACGGATAATTTGGGATTTTTCTGTTTCAAGAGATAGCATTATCTTAACTAATTCATTATAAATCTGAAGTTGTCCTCTTTACCCCTACTATCCTCCTTGTCAATATCCTATTAATATCCTTCCCAGAAGTGATTACTTTATTAACTTATATGTTTGCTCATTTATTCTTTTTTCAAAAGATTTTATTTATTTATTTGACAGATATAGATATATATATATAGAGAGAGAGAGAGAGAGAGAGAAAGAGAGAGCGAGCGCACACAAGTAGGCAGAGTGGCAGGCAGAGGTCGGGGGAGAAACAGGCTACCCGCCGGGCAAGGAGCCCAATGCGGGGCTCCATCCCAGGACCCGAGGATCATGACCTGAGGTAGATGCTTCACCGACTGAGCCACCACAGCACCCCTGTTTGCTTATTTCTTGTATGACTCTCACTAGACTAAGTTTAACAAAGTTAGGGGCTATGTTCGCCTTGTTTACTCTTGTGTTCTTAATCATCTCATATAGAGTTTGGCAAACAACAGGTACTCAACACGTATTTGGTAAAAACAAGAATCAAAGAGCCCCAACAAGTCAGCTCTGTAGAGGGGAAGAGACTTCTGCAAAGGGTCAAAGAATCAGATCATGAAGCATGATGGGTAGTTAATTCGAAAGACCTGAAAGAAGCCCATCTCACAATCTTACGTTCTTACTGGGGGAGCAGGGGTAGGCTCCCACACCTAAGCCATGATATAATCAGACCCAGAAAACAATGGGCCAAGCTCACATATGTTGCCTAAACTCTTCCCAAGTAGCTGTATAACTGCTGAGACTCCGTAGCTTTGCAGGCCAAGAAGCAGATCTTTTTTTTTTTTTTTTTAAGATTTTTATTTATTTATTTGACAGAGAAAGACACAGCGATAGAGGGAACACAAGCAGAGGGAGTGGGAGAAAGGCAGGTTCCCCTCGGGAGTCCGATGTGGGGCTCGAACCCAGGACCCAGGATCCAGGATCATGACCTGAGCCAAAAGCAGATGGTCAACCAACTGAGCCACCCAGGCGCCCCCAAGAAGCAGATCTTAATGAGAGCACAGAGAGGATCCCCTAAAGTTGCCTGATCCTTGGTCCATAATCTTAAAAATAAGCCCCCTCAGTACTGTGAGGCCAAAAATAAGAAGGAACTCAAGAACCAATATGCAGTTATTCTGAGTTCTGCAGACACTGGTAAAAAAGAGGAGCCGGACTTCCAAGTGGCCCCCGACTCTGGATTCCACAGGCTGTGCTCTGTCTGCCAGGACACCTTGTTACCCAGTGTCAGGCTTCCAGATGCTGTCTGCCCTTTGGACGATGAAGAGCTATTGGTTGGGTACAGCGTGTGAGCTCCTTGGCCTTTGTATTTTTGCACTGTATCTTAAAGGTAACAGTAAAACAATTTCTTACTCCTCAATTTCTTATATATGGCTTTTCTGCCACCTGTCTTCTTTAGCATTTCTCTCTAACTAAGAGCACCAACAAACTCAAATTTCCACATGCAATGCACATCCTTCAGTCTTCATTTTATCAAACATCTCTGTAGCAGCTGACAAATGATCACTCCGTAACGCCTGAAACTGTCCTTCCTTGACCTCTAGGACAATAAACTCAATTCTCCTCCTACCTCAGTCAGCCCCTTTGCATTCTTCATTAAGGTCATCCCTCCCTCCATCCCTGAGCTGTTGAGGACTCTTGGAATACCATTCGTAAGTCACTGAAGGATCCTATCACTCACATGGCTCCAGAGATGACCTGCGTGCTGAGGATTTCTAAACCAGTCTCTAGAAGATACAGTTCATCTTTGAAGCTCTGAGCTGCAAATCCACTGACCACTAGCATTCCAATGTGCCTCACATTTAATAAGATGGAGGAATGAAGAATATAGGATAAAAAAAATAAAACATTACTTGTATCGTATTCCTGCCATTTAAAATGCATGATGTGCATCTAAGCATGAGGAAACAGACAAACCCAAATTAAGGGACATTCTACAAAACAATAAGCCTGTATTCTCTTTAAAATGTCAACATCAAGAAAGGCTGAGTCCAGATTAAAGGAGACCAAAGATACAGGACAACTAAATTCAATGTGTAATCTGGGATTAGATCCTGACTCGGGGGGGGGGGGGGGGGGGGGGGGATGTGCTATTAGAATTAAGAACAAAACAGTAATGGGTTAAACATTTGAATTTGAATATAAACCAAATATTAACAGCATTGTTTCCATGTTACATTTCCTGAATTTGAAAAGCAGACTGAGGGTAGATAAGAGAATACCCTTGCTCCTAGGAGATTTATATCCAAATACTTAGGGATGAAGGAAATGATCTTTGTGACTTATTCCCAAATACTTAAGTAGAAACAAAGCAAAAAAAGAACAAGATAAAGCAAAGGTGAGAAAATGTTAATAATGGGTGAATCTAGATGAATGGTCCATGAGAGTTTGTTGCAATATTTTTAAAAAATATTTTATTTATTTATTTGACAGAGAGAGAGAGAGAGAGACAGATCACAAATAGGCAGAGAGGCAGGCAGAGAGAGAGGGGGAAGCAGGCTCCCTGCCAGTCAGAGAGCCCAACAGAGGCTTAACCCACTGAGCCACTGAGGCAGCCCTTGTTGCAATATTCTTGCAACTTTTCCATAAATAAGATTATTTTTCTTTAAAAAGTTCAGAAAAATAGCAAGAAGAGGTTTAGGGTTTAGATTCTAGCTCCATTGCTCTCTATCTGTACAGTCTTGAGACAATGTATAACCATCACTGGCTCAGTTTCTCCTGTTATCAACTGGGATAATGACTATAGCTACATCATAAGTTTTTGTGAGGGTTACAAATACTGACACATGTAGGGGCACCTGGGTGGCTCAGTGGGTTAAGCCTCTGCCTTCGGCTCAGGTCATGATCCCAGGATCTTGGGATTGAGCCCTGCATTGGGCTCTCTGCTCAGCAGGAAGCCTGCTTCCTCCTCTCTCTCTGCCTGCCTCTCTGCCTACTTGTGATCTCTGTCAAATAAATAAATAAAACCTTTTTAAAAAATTTAAAGAACAAAAACAAAAAAAAACAAATACTGACACATGTAAAGGGTCTGGAACAATGCCCACTATATGGTAAGTGTTCAGTAAATGTTAGTATATCTAAAATTGAACTCCAACATAGACTGTCTCCTACATTCTTCACTATGGTTTATAGTATCATAATCCAATCAGTCTTCTGAGCTAGAACGTTCATTCCATTCTTCTGTGTCCCCAGCATTTTGTCCATGCCTCTGTTACAGCATATTTGCATATGTCCATCTCAACTAGATGGTGTTCATCTCAACGAGATTGGAGTTGGAGGTAGAGGCAACAGAGAAAGAGAAAGAACATTCCAAATAGAGCAAATTTCAGGGCACCTAGTGGGCTCAGTCAGAAGAGCAGGTGACTCTTGATCTTGGGGTCATGAGTTCAAGCCCCATATTGGGTATAGAGTTTACTTAGATAGATAGATAAGTAAATAAAATTACCAGAAAGAACAAATAACATGAAGGCGCAGAGATGAGAGAACAGGCACACAGAAGTCCAATTAGATTGGAGTACAAACGGTGAGAGAGGAGGGGTATGAAATGAGGCTAGGTTAAATAAAAATATATCATTAAGGGATTTATTTATTTATTTTTTTTGTAGGCTCTGCACCCAACATGGGACTTGAACTCACAACCCCTGAGCCAGCCAGGTACCCCGTAAAAGGATTATTTGTATTCACAGTCCAAAAAGAGTTATCTGGTACATACTTTAGATCAGTGCTGCGGCACTTGACAATACCTCTTCCCTCTTCTCATGAGAATGGGAACTACAGCTAAGAGAAGCAAAGGCAAAGCCAGAGAGGAGAAAAGACAGAAAGGCACGACAAAGGAAAAAGAACTCGCACATCTGGGGCTTCCAGAGCTGAAAATGAGACGACTTAATGATAGGAGACCAGCATTTTTTTTTATATACATTTTTTTTAAAGATTTTATTTATTTATTTGAGAGAGAGACAGTGAGAGAGAACATGAGCGAGGAGAAGGTCAGAGAGAGAAGCAGACTCCCCGTGGAGCTGGGAGCCCGATGCGGGACTCGATCCCAAGACTCCGGGATCATGACCTGAGCCGAAGGCAGTCGTCCAACCAACCCAGGCGTCCCAGGAGACCAGCATTTAAATGGACGAGATTATCAGGTAAAATTAGTCATTCAGGTGTCTGAGTACAAGCTCCTGGTAGACTGCAAACTCCTTTAAGACAAGGAGGGACTGACTAATCTTGCTCCCAGCCTGTGGTGTAGTGTGTGTCCCATGGTAGGGAGGCTCAGGAAATGCCTGCGGAATACACGTGCAGCTACGAACTGCTTGACTTCGGAGGCCAAAGTCTTGACCGGGTGGGTAACAGTCCTACTTCACCTCCACAGGCCTCAAACCCCCCACAGCATTTAGAATCCTTATTAGCAGTGCTCACCAGCAGAGGCAGCTTTCATCATCATCTGGGCAAATTCGATGGCACCTCCTTTTCTGAAGGCTAATTTAAAGGTAGCCTGTCCTTCCCAGCCACCTGGGGGAAGCAATGACACACGCTCACTAAGGTGCTGGCACCACTGGCCAGAGAGGACCGCCCCAGACAGACAGAGAAGCACTACCCAAAGGAGCGGGGCAGCTTTTTTTGAATTCCAGCATGAGCCAAGTCTGAATCTTAAATCTTCTGGAAGCTTTTGAGAAAAAACAAACAAACAAACAAACAAAAAACCACTTCTGAGGGGGGACCACTTACCATCTGGGGCTGCCTGAATGATTCCTTTAATGAAGTTGGGGGTAAAGACTGGTTGTTCAACGGTGCAGTTACTCATCAGATCAAATGGCATCATAAAAGAACACATGGAGTCATTGACTGTGTGTGAAGTCACGAAGATCACCTATGAGAGGAAAGAAATTTCAGAGAAGGACTACAGTTTGTCCACGGGTTGAGACATAGCAGAGCAATTCTAAGGTCAAGGCTGCTTTGACGTCCTGGCCTAATTGGGAAATATCACCCATTTTCTTCCATATTCTTCAACATGGAAAATCATAAAAGTGTGAATGTTTTAAAACACTTTGAAAGTCAACGTTTACCCTCTCTCCGTTTTAAGGAAAACAAATGTGCAGTTAATCTGATCAAAGAAGAAGTAGAATTACCCGGTATGAAGTAAGAAACACTGTTCCTCTCTTTGTACCACAGAAGACACTGGATCCCTCTGGTTGATGTGGGAAGGAGAGTTCTACATCCTGACACTGAGTCAAGACACTGCAGAAAAGAAAGGGCAGACACCACTCAATTTCAAAGTTATATAAAATGACACACATAAAGCTTTTAGCATAGTTCCTAGCCCAGAGTAAGCACTCGAAAAACATTATCTGCTGCTGTTATTGCCATTATTTTATTGAAATTGAAAGGAAATTAAATGATATTATTCTCTGCTCATTTATTCTCCCATTTTATCACCGGTTTCTCTTTTTGCTTTTTTTATAAGATTCATTTATTTATTACAAAATGAGGGTTGCCAGGGGTAGGGGGATAGGGAGAGGGTGGTTGGGTTACGGACATTGCGGAGGGTATGTGCTATGGTAAGTACTGTGAAGTGTGTAAACCTGGCGATTCACAGATCTGTACCCCTAGGGCTAATAATACATTTTATGTTAATAAAAAATTTTTAAAATGTTTTAAAGATTATTTATTTTAGAGAGAAAGCATGCACAGGCAGGGGGAGGGGTGGAGGGAGAGGGAGAAGGGAAGCAGACTCCTCACTGAGTTGGGAGCCCTACGTGGGGCTTGATCTCAGGATCCTCAGATCGTGACCTGAGCTGAAACCAAAGGTCAGAGGCTTAACTGACTGAGCCACCCCAGTGCTCCGGGTTCTTTTTTTTTTCTTATCTAATTTACATTCTTCTTCTTCTTGTTCTTTTTTTTTTTCTTATCTAATTTACATTCTTCTTCTTCTTTTTTTTTTTTTAAAGATTTTTTATTTATTTGTTAGAGAGAGAGATACAGAGCGCAAGCACAGGCAGACAGAGTGGCAGGCTAGAGGCAGAGGGGGAAGCAGGCTCCCTGCCGAGCAAGGAGCCCGATGTGGGACTCGATCCCAGAACGCTGGGATCATGACCTGAGCCAAAGGCAGCCGCTTAACCAACTGAGCCACCCAGGCGTCCCTTCTTCTTCTTCTTCTTAATCTTCTTACCATCTCACTAATTTTTTTAAAAGATTTTTTTATTTATTTGACAGAGAGCTAGATCACAAGTAGGCAGAGAGGCAAGCAGAGAGAGAGAGAGAGAGAGAGGAGGAAGCAGGCTCCCTGCCTAGCAGAGAGCCCGATGCAGGACTTGATCCCAGGACCCTGAGATCATGACCTAAGCTGAAGGCAGAGGTTTAACCCACTGAACCACCCAGGCAGCCCACTAATTTTTATTCTTTACGTGCAGTAAGTATAAAGCACTGTGGTAACGGAAATGTTTCTCTGACTCTTATAGAGACAGTAAGGCACACAATGGGCTTCAGATTTCTCAGGCATGTTGTGTCCTCTTCCTGTCATGTTTTCCCCTCACTATTAACCTGAGAAACTTGGACTCATCCTATTCTCGCTCACAGAATCCTAACGGGTTTCTTCTCTTTCTCAGTAATTACTATAATACATACATGCTTATTTGTTCAATGTCTTAACTATGATCATTAAGGACAATGTCTTTCCACTGCAGCTCTAGCAAACAGTGGGTACTACTAAATATTTATGGACAGAATGTGGGAATGAAAACATGAATACAAATAATAGAGTAAGTATTGGGGTGCCTGGGTGGCTTAGTGGGTCATGATCTCAGAGTCATGATCTCAGGGTCCTGGGAACGAGCCCCACATTGGGCTCTCTGCTCAGTGGAGAACCTGCTTCCCTTCCTCTCTCTCTGCCTGCCTCTCTGTCTACTTGTGATCTCTGTCTGTCAAATAAATAAATAAAATCTTTTAAAATAATAATAATAAATAAATAATACAGCAAGTACTAATATGACATACATCACATTACTGGCACAAAAATGTCATAGCAGTTTAGTGGAAGGAGAGATTAGCTTCGGTCGAAGTGATTAAAAATGACTTTATAGAAAGATCGAAGTGTGAGCTGATTCTTAAGATATGGACAGTGTTTCAGGAGGCAGAGTTGAAGGCAGGGTACAGTCCGGATAGGGAGCAAACAGCATGTATGGAGATGCAAGAGCAGCATCCATGGTGTACGCAGTGGGAAGCGAACTGCACACTTGGGAGCCGGCTACCTGTGTGGATTCAGCAAAACAGCATGGGAGTGTTGGGGTGGGGAGAAGAGTGAGATAGCACTGGAAAGTCATGCTGAAACTAGAGCTTGGAGACACTATTTAATAGGCAAGGAGAAACTGTGAGCTACAGCTGTCTCAGCAGGCTAGTCACATGATCAAGGAGGGGGGTATATGAGAGGTATAAGAATCCCTAAGGGGTACTGTGCTGGCTCAGTCAGTAGAGCATGCAGCTCTTGATCTTGGGGTCATGAATTCAAGTTCTATGCTGGGTATGGCGATGACCTTAAAAAAAAAAGAATCCCTAAAATAGGGCGCTGGGTGGCTCAGTTGGTTGAGCAACTACCTTCAGCTCAGGTCATGATCCTGGACTTCCAGGATCGAGTCCTGCATCGGGCTCCCAACTCCTTGGAGTCTGCTTCTCCCTCTGACCTTCTCCTCTCTCATGCTCTCTCTCACTCATTCTCCCTCAAATAAATAAATAAAATCTTTAAAAAAAAAAAAAAACCTAAAATATTCCTGATGTGCCACAATAAGAACTGGAACTGGGGTGGTGGTGTGGTGATAAAAAGGGCTTTTTAATATACAATGAAAATATAAGATGTCAGAAAAAATAGGGAATTCCAGGGATGCCTGGGTGGTGCAACTTGTTGAATGTTGAACTTGGTTGGGGTCAGGTTGTGGCCTCAGGGTCTGGGATTGTGTCCTGAGTCAGGGTCCCCACTCAGTGAGGAGTCATCTTAGGACACTCTCTCCCTTTCCCTCTGCATCTCCTCTCTTTCTCAAATAAATAAATAAATCTTTAAAAAAAATAGGGAACTCCAAAACTCAGTTCAGAACTCTGGAATCAAACCAAAACCTTATAGCAACTAAGATAATGTTTAATCAAGAAAAAAATAGCTGAGGGGCGCCTGGGTGGCTCAGTGGGTTAAAGCCTCTGCCTTCGGCTCGGGTCCTGATCCCAGGGTCGTGGGATCGAGCCCCATGTCGGGCTCTCTGCTCACCAGAGAGCCTGCTTCCCTTCCTCTCTCTCTGCCTGCCTCTCTGCCTGCTTGTGATCTCTGTCTATCAAATAAATAAATAAATAAATAGTCTTTAAAAAAAAATAGCTGAGTCTCAGTAAGAGAGCTTTTTGACACTTTAACTTACCCTGGTACCATCCTCCAATCCCCAGTTTGACAACAGCCTTAAAAATAACCCACATTCCAGGGCGCCTGGGTGGTTCAGTAATTCACTGTCTGCCTTTGGCTCAGGTCATGATCCCAGGGTCCTGGAACCAAGCCCTGTATCAAGCCCCCTGCTCAGTGAGAAGCCCACTTCTCCCTCTCCCAATGAAACTTGGTGAAGCAGACTATTTCTGAATAAATGTAAAAAATAAAATAACCCATATTCCTAGTCTAAGTGCCAAGTACCAAAGAGAGCAGAACACACCTTATTCTCAAAGAATTGTGGTTGTTTTAACTTGTCTGGTAGCTCCCTGAGGGGCTGGCTCAAAGGGTGTTGCCTAATTTAGGCACTACCCAGGTGACTACCCAGGGTGCATTTATCAAAAACAGTTCAAGGTAAATGTATTAGTTGCTGCTGTCTGGAGCAAAGATAATACTTAGTGCAAATGAACAAAACTGAAAAGTTAGGGAGGAAAGGCTGATGAGCTGCTTTAGTGAATAACAGCTTTGAAAAGCTCTGACATATTCATGGAACTCTAGAAAGCCATATGCATATCTGCCCAGGGCTGGATTCATGCTCAGAAGAAAACTGAGAAGGCCCAAAACTTTTACCTCTGGTTGACAGTAAGGCTCTTCTCAAGCAGGAAGTGAAAGCTAAGACAGAGCTGTAAACTACATGGCTGAGTGACAAAAACATGCTCTAAACATACAGGCAGACCCCATCTGCAAAGGCAGGAAGGTTTTATTATTATTATTATTATTATTTTGGTACAGATTTATAAGGAAATAGTGAAATCACTAGTTGGCAACTAAGTTAATATAAAAAAGACTTCAGTGACCACATTTGACAAAGAGTACAAACTTTATAAAATTTATAATTCAGAAAGCTATTAAACAATAACTACAACAAGCAGCAACAATGTACCCTAAGACAGAAAATCTGATTTTCAGATTTGCCAAATTATAATATTCAGAATGTCCAGTTTTCAACAACAATAAAAAATCATGAGGCTTGCAAATAAACAAGTAAGTATGGCCCATAGGTTTTTCTAGGAACATTAGACAATCAAACTAATAGAAACTGTACTGAGAAAGCCCACACATTGGATTAACTAAACAAAGATGTTATTTGTTTGTTTGTCTGTTAGGTGAAGTACAACGTGGTGCTCAAACTCCCAACCCAAAGATCAAGGATCCCATGCTCTACTGACTGAACCAGCAAGGCAACCCACAAAACCAAGACTTTAAATAAACTATTTTAAGTATGCTTAAAGAGCTAAAGGAAACCATGTCTAAAATAACCAAAGGAAATAATGAGAACAATGTTTCAAAAAGTTGAGAATATCAATAAAGAGATAGAAATAGAAAAATGAAACAAATAGAAATTCTGAAGATAGAGATTACAATAAGTAAAGTGAAAAATTCAATAGTGGTGGGCTTAATGGCAGATTTCAGCAGGCAAAGGAAAGAATCAGTGAACCTGAAGATAGGTCAATTAAAAATAAGTTACTACCCAAGTAACAGAAAAAAAGAATGAAGAAAAATGAACAGAGTCTAATCGACCTGTGGAACAAAATCAAGCTTACAACCAAATGCATAATGAGACTGCCCAAAGGATAGGAAAAAAAAGAGGGGGGACATAAAAAATATTTGAAGAGGGTGCCTGGGTGGCTCAGTGGGTTAAGCCGCTGCCTTCGGCTCAGGTCGTGATCTCAGGGTCCTGGGATCGAGTCCCACATCGGGCTCTCTGCTCAGCAGGGAGCCTGCTTCCTCCTCTCTCTCTCTGCTTGCCTCTCTGCCTATTTGTGATCTCTCTCTGTCAAATAAATAAACAAATAAAATCTTTAAAAAATTTTTGAAGAAAAAATGGCCAAAATTCCTCCAATTTAATGAAATACATGAATCTACATATCCAATACGCTCCTACTAGGATAAACTCAAAAAGACCCACACCAAGACATATTATAATCAAAGAGCTAAAAATCAGATACAGAAACTCAAAAGCAGCAAGAAAAAAGGATCATCGTTTACAAAGAACCCTCAATAAGACAAAAGGCTGACTTCTCATAAAAAACTAGGGAGGCAGGGTTGCCTGGGTGGCTTGGTTGATTAAGTGGCTGTTTTTGGCTCAGGTCCTGATCCCAGGATCCTGGGATTGAGCCCTACATTGGGCTTCCTGCTCAGTGTAGAGTCTGTTTGCCCCTGTACCTGTGCCCCTCCCCCTGCTTGTGCTTTCTCTCACTCTCCCAAAGAAATAAAATCTTTTTTTATTATTATTTTTAAAAACTTTTTTTTAAAGATTTTATTTATTTATTTGACAGAGAGAGATCACAAGTAGGCAGAGAGGCAGGCAGAGAGAGAGAGAGGAGGAAGCAGGCTCCCTGCTGAGCAGAGAGCCCGCTGCGGGACTCGATCCCAGGACCCCGAGATCACGACCTGAGCCGAAGGCAGCGGCTTAACCCACTGAGCCACCCAGGCGCCCTATTTTTAAAAACGTTTTAAAGATTTTTATTTATTTATTTATTTGAGAGAGAGCAGGAAAGAGAGAGAGCATGAGCAGGGGGGAGGGGTAGAGGGAGAGGGAGAAGCAGACTCCCCACTGAGCAGGAAGTCCAACATGAAACTCGATCCCAGGACCCTGGGACCATGACCCAAGCCAAAGACAGATGCTTAATGGACTGAGCCACCCAGGCACCCCTCAAATAAATAAAATCTTTAAAGAAAAGAAAAAAACTATTGAGGCTACTGGGATGACATATACAAAGTGCTAAAAGGAAAAAAAAAAATATGTCAACCAAAAATTCTGTATCTAGGAAAACCCATCCCTCAAAAATTAAGGAGAAATTAAAATATTACCAAGTAAACAAAAACTGAGAATTCATCACAAGCAGATCTGAACTATAAGAAATGCCAAAGGAAGTCCTTCAGCCTGAAATAAAAAGACTCTGGGGTGGGGCGGGGGGACTTGGAAGACTGTCAGTTAAGAGTCAACTCTTGATTTCAGCTCAGGTTATGATCTCAGGGTTGTGAAATTGAGCCCCACATCAGGCTCCATGCTATGTGTGGCCCCTGCTTGGGATTCTCTCTTCCCCTGCCTCTTTCTCTCCCTCTGTCCCTCCCCAACCTTTCTCTTAAAAAATAAAAATAAAAAGACACAGTAAATTAAACCCTTACAAATAAACAAGAGAACATTGGTAAAGCTAACTACATAGGTAAACATAAAAGTCAGTATTAATGTATTTTGGGTTTGGAACTCTTCATTTCTTCCTATATGAATTAAAAGGCAACTGCATAAAATAATAATTGTAAATTTACAGTGATCAGTACCCAATGTATAAAAATGTAAACTGAGGCAATAATTGTGTAAGGGGACAGAGTATATAGGAACAAATTTTTTGCATAGAATTAAAATTTGGTATTGGGGCACATGGGTGGCTCAGTCAGTTAAGTGTCTGTCTTTGGCTCAGATCATGATCCCAGAGTCCTGGGGTCAAGACCTGTGTAGGGCTCCCTGCTCAGTGGGGAATCTGCTTACCCCTTTCCCTCTGTTCCCCCAACTCATGCTCTCTCTCTTATTTGCTCTCTTTCTCTCTCAAGTAAATAAATAAAATCTCTAAAAAACAACTAAATTGGTATTAATTTGAACTAGTGTTATAAATCAAGATGTTAAATGTAATCTTCAGGACAACCACAAATAGATTAACTAAAACACAAACAGTAAAAGAAATAAGGAAGGAATCAAGATAGCATATTAGGAAATATCTATTGAACACAAGGAAGGCATTAATGAAGGAACTGAAACATAGAGGAAACAAATAGCAAAGGAGCAGAAGTTAACTCCTTCCTTATAATTATATTAAGTGTAAGTGAATCAAACTCTCCAATTAAAAGTCAGAGATTGGCAAAATACACATTTTTAAAGTATGATACAAGTATACGCTGTCTACAAAAGACTTCCTTTAGATCCAAAGACACAAATAGGTTTAAAGAGAAAGGAAGAAAAAAGATATTCCATGAAACAGTAGCCAAAAGAGAGCTGCAGGAGCTATACTGATATCAGAAAAAAATGGACTTTATTTATTTTTTTAAAGATTTTATTTATTTATTTGACAGAGATCACAACTAGACAGAGAGGCAGGCAGAGAGAGAGGAAGAGAAGCAGGTTCCCCAGTGAGCAGGGAGCCTGATGCAGGGCTGGATCCCAGGACCCTGAGATCATGCCTTGAGCCAAAAGCAGAGGCTTTAACCCACTGAGCCACACAGGTGCCCCAAAAAATGGACTTTAAAACAAAAATTATTATGAGGCAATACTATATTATGATAAAAGGGCCAATCATCAAAAAGACATTACAAATGTAAACATGAATACATTTAATAAAAGTCAACTAGACTTAACATAAGAACACTTCAGCCACAAAGGTAGAATATACATTCTTCTCAAATACACATGAAACATTGTGTAAGACAGATTATATGTTAGGCAACAAAACAAGTCTCACTAAATTTATGAAGACTGTAATCATATTGAGTATCTTTTCTGACCACAATGGAATGAAATTATAACAGAGGGAACCTGACAAATTAACAAATACGTGAAAATTAAACAAAATGCTCTTAAACAACTAATGATTCAAAAAAGATATCACAAGTGAAAAGTAGGCAAAGAGGCAGACAGAGGCGGGGGGGAGCAGGCTCCCCGCTGAGCAGAGAGCCCGATGCAGGACTCGATCCCAGGACCCTGAGACCAAGACCTGAGCCGAAGGCAGAGGCTTAACCTACTGAGCCACCCAGGTGCCCCAATGCTTGCAATTTTTTTAAAAACAGCAAACCAATAATCTAATTTTCCACACTAGAAAACTATAAAAACAAGACCAAACTAAACCCAAAGCTAGCAGAAGGAAGGAAATAATAAAGATTATAGTGAACATAAAGAATAGAAACAAAAGAATCAATGAAACCAAAATTTTATTCTTTATCCTTTAAGCAAAATTGACCAACTTTTACCTAGACTAAGAAAAAAAGAAAGAAAACCTAAATTACTAAAATTTGAAATAAAAGTGGGGATGTTATCACAGAATTTATAGGGAAAAAAAGGATTATGAGCGAATATATGAAAAATTACATGCCAACAACTTAGATAATCTGGGGAACCTGGGTGACTCAGTGGGTTAAAGCCTCTGCCTTTGGCTCAGGTCATGATCCCAGGGTCCTGGAATGGAGCCCCGAAGTAGGCTCTCTGCTCAGCAGGGAGTCTGCTTTCCTTTCCTCTCTCTCTGCCTGCCTCTCTGCCTACTTGTGATCTCTGTCAAATAAATAAATAAATAAAATCTTTTTTAAAAATTAGATAATCTATTTGAAACAGATAAATTCCTAGAGACAACCAAAATGAACTAAAGAAAGAAAATGGGGCACCTGGGTGGTTTAGTCATTAAGTAGCTGCCTTTGGCTCAGGTCATGATCCCAGTGTCCTAGGATCAAGCCCTGCATCGGGCTCCCTACTCAGCGGGAAGCCTGCTTCTCCCTCTCCCACTCTCTCTGCTTGTGTTCCCTCTCTTGCTGTGTCTCTCTGTGTCAAATAAATAAATTAAATCTTTTTTAAAAAAATAAGAAAGAGGGGCGCCTGGGTGGCTCAGTAGGTTAAAGCCTCTGCCTTCGGCTCAGGTCATGATCTCAGGGTCCTGGGATCGAGCCCCACATCGGGCTCTCTGCCCAGCGGGGAGCCTGCTTCCTCCTCTCTCTCTCTCTCTCTCTGCCTGCCTCTCCATCTACTTGCGATCTCTGTCTGTCAAATAAATAAATAAAATCTTTAAAAAAAATAAGAAAGAAAATCTGAATAGAACTATAACAGATTGAATCAGTAACCAAAAAAATTCCAACAAAAAAGCCCAGGATGGGGCACCTAAGTGGCTCAGTGGGTTAAATAAGCCTCTGCCTTCAGCTCGGGTCCTGGTCTCAGGGTCCTGGGATCAAGCCCCGTGTCAGGCTCTCTCCTCAGTGGGTAGCCTGCTTCCCCCACCTCTCTCTCTGCCTGCCTCCCTGCCCACTTGTGATTTCTGTCAAATGAATAAACTCTTAAAAAAAAAAAAAAAAGCCCAGGATGTATATTATGTGTTGATGGGTGGAGGGTTTTGCACATGTCTATTAGGGCCAATTGGGTCCAACAGTGTTGTTCAGATCCTCTCTTGTTTTATTATCTTCTGTCTGGCTGTTCTTTTGATCATAGTTTCTTAGAAGCTGGGTTGAGTGAGGAATGTTGAGCGACTCCTTAATAAATACGGTTTCTTTTGGGGTGATGAAAATGTTCTGGAATTAGACAAGGGTAGTGATTGCATGATATTGTGACTATACTAAAAGCCTCTGAATTGTACATTTTAAAATGGTTAAAATGGGGGGGGGGTGCCTGGGTGGCTCAGTGTGTTAAAGCCTCTGCCTTCAGCTCAGGTCATGATCCCAGGGTCCTAGGATCCAGCCCCGCATCAGGCTCTCTGCTCAGTGGGGAGCCTGCTTCCCCCTCTTTCCCTGCCTGCCTCTCTGCCTACTTTGATCTGTCAAATAAATAAATAAAATCTTAAAAAAGGAAAGAATGATACCTTGTGTCTGAGAAGAAAGATATTTCTATGCTAAGAACTCCATCATATGTCTTAATTCTACAAAATAAAACCATTTTTTTAAATGGTTAAAATGGCAAATTTTGTTATATGAACTTTACCTCAGTAAAAAATTAGGTTTGTATATTAAGTGTAAAACCTCAATAAATCAATTAATCAAATTTTAAAAACTGTGAAGAAAGAATCCCATGAGTTTGGTAATTCATTGGATCTGGGAGACAAAAAGTCATGAGAAATCAAAGGTGATCTTTGCCTCCAAAGAAATAGGGAAGCCAGAAAAAGAAGCTTATTGGGAAGTAGGGACATAAATTTGGCTCTAGACATGTTGAAATATTCAGGAGGCAGGAGTACTCTTTGCAATTTCACTCTGTCATGTCCTTGGGTCAGCATATAATACACGGGGTTTCTCAATCTTGGCACTATTGACTGGGTTGGATAATTATTTGTTGTTCTGGGCTGTGCTTTGTAGATTGTTTGGCAGCACCCCTTGTCTCTCGCCACCAAATATCAGTAGAAACCCACCTCCACACCAAATTGTGAAAACCAAAATGTCCCCTGCGTGCAAAATCACCCCAGACCAAGAACCACTGTCCTACAAGGATGGCAAAGTGACTGCAAAATTTCAGTGAAAAGTACAGTACAGTGAAACAAAGAATGAATTTTCATCATGTTGGTAAATGTTATAATGTGGAGACAACAAATTTCTAAAAAAGAGGTTAAAACTGCAAATGAAATTTCACAGCACCAGGGTGCCAGGGTGGCTCAGTTGCTAGGCATCTGCCTTCAGCTTGGGTCATGGGGATCAAGCCCCATGTAGGAGGACTCCCTGCTCGGCAAGAAGCCTGCCTCCCCCTCTCCTATTCCCGCTCCTTGTGTTCCCTCTCCTGCTGCGTCCCTCTCCCTGTCAAATAAATAAATAAACTCTTTTTTCCTTTTTAATCTTTTTAAAATAGATTTTTTAAATCTTAAAAAAAAAAGAGAGTTTATTTATTTGTTTGACAGAGAGAGGAGGAAGCAGGCTCCCCACCAAGCAAGAGCCTGACTTGGGACTCGATCCCAGGACCCTGAGATCATGACTTGAGCTGAAGGCAGAGGCCTAACCCACTGAGCCACCCAGGCGCCCCCAAATAAACAAAATCTTTTAAAAATAAATAAATAAATTTCACAGCCCATTTGGCTAAGGATATCAAACACTATTCTGTCTCCAGGTAACAACCTAACTTTACACCTCGAGAAACTAAAGAACAAACCAAACCCAAAGTTAGTAGAAGGAAGGAAATAAAGATCAGAGCTGACATAAACAAAAAAGAGAATACAAAAGCAACAGAAAAAAAATCAGTGAAACTAAGTCATTTTTTTAATCAATGAAACTGACAAATCCTTGGCTCCATTAACTACTTAAAAAAAGAGATGACTCAAATTACCAAAATCAGAAATGAAAGAAAGGACATTACAACGGAAGCCACAGGAAAAAAAAAAAAAAAGGATAAGACAATACTATGAAAAACTGTATGCCAACATATTGGATAACCTAGAAGAAATGGACAAATTCCTAGGAGCTAATTCATTAATAAATAGAAAACCTGAACAAACCAATAATAAGTAAAAACACTGAATCAGTAACCAAGAACTTCCAGCAAAGAAAAGCCCAGAATCGGAGGGCTACACTGGACAATTCACCAAACCCTAAAAGAATACCTAACACTGATCCCCCAGAAAATCTGCCCAAAAACTGAAGAGAAGGGAACACTTCTAAAGTCCTTCTCTGAGGCCAGCATACCATGATGTCAAAGCTAGAAAAAGATACAAGACAAGAAAACTATGGATTAACATCTCCAAAAAACACTGATGCAAAAATCCTAAACAAAATACTAGCAAACTGAGTATAACAGTACATTGAAAGGACTATACACATAACCAAGTGGGATTTATTCCTGGAACACAGAATGGTTCAACATATGAATATCAATCAACGTAATAAAAATAGAAATATCATATGATCCAGCAATCTCACTTCCGGGTACATATCCAAAGGAAATGAAAATAGGGTATCAAAGAGATAACATGCACTCCTATGTTCACAGCAGGATTAGACCCAATATCCAAGAGAGAGAAACAACCTACTTGTCGGTCAATGAATGAACGGATGAAGAAGATGTGGTATTTATATATACATATCATTCAGTCATAAGAAGGAAATCCTGGGGACACCTGGGTGGCTCAGTGGGTTAAAGCCTCTGCCTTCGGCTCAGGTCATGATCCCAGGGTCCTGGGATCGAGCCCCGCATCGGGCTTTCTGCTCCGCGGAGAGCCTGCTTCCTCCTCTCTCTCTCTGCCTACTTGTGATCTCTGTCAAATAAATAAATTAAGTTAAAAAAAAAAAAAAGAAGGAAATCCTGTCACATGCTACAACATGAATGAACCTTGAGAACACTGTGCTAACTGAAATAACCTGAAGAAAGATAAGTACTGTATGATCTCACTTATATGTAGAATCTTAAGGAAAAAAGTCAAATGCATAGAAGCAAAAAGTAGAATGGTGGCTACCAGGGACTCAGGGAATGGGGGAAATGGGGAGATGGTGATCAAAAGGTACAGATTCGTAGTGATGTAGGATGAATAAGTTTAGAGATCCAACGTACAGTAGGCATGATGGCTATACTTAATGAGTATATTGAAAGGGCGCCTGGGTGGCTCAGCGGGTTGGGCTTCTGCCTTTGGCTCAGGTCATGATCCCAGGATCCAGGGATGGAGCCCCACATGGGGCTCCCTGCCTGATGGGGAGCCTGTTTCTCCCTCTCCCTTTGCCACTACCCCTGCTTTGCCCTCTGTCAAATAAATAACTAAAATCTTTCTTTTAAAAATGAGTATATCGTGTGCCTGGGTGGCTTGGTGGGTTAAATCTTCTAGGCCTTCAGCTTGGGTCGTGATCCCAGGGTCCTGGGATTGGGCCCCGCATCAGACTTTCTGTTCAGCGGGGGGCCTGCTTCCTCCTCTCTCTCTGCCTGCCTCTCTGGTTACTTGTGACTGCTGTCTATAAAATAAATAAATAAAATCTGGGGCACCTGGGTGGCTCAGTGGGTTAAAGCCTCTGCCTTTGGCTCAGGTCATGATCCCAGAGTCCTGGGATCGAGCCCCAAATCGGGCTCTCTGCTCAGCAGGGAGCCTGCTTCCCTCTCTCTCTCTCTGCCTGCTACTCTGTCTACTCAGATCTCTCTCTGTCAAAATAAATAAATAAAATCTTTAAAAAAAATTCTATAGGGTGACTTTCAAAAATATATCTTTCAACATACATTTGTTTAATTTAAAATATTTTTGACAGAATTTTAATATATTTTTAAAAATACATTTTATTCTTTTTTTAAAGATTTTTTATTTATTTATTTGACAGACAGAGATCACAAGTAGGCAGAGAGGCAGAGAGAGAGGAGGAAGCAGGCTCCCTGCTGAGCAGAGAGCCCGATGCGGGACTCGATCTCAGGACCCTGAGATCATGACCCGAGCTGAAGGGAGCGGCTTAACCCACTGAGCCACCCAGGCGCCCTTATTCTTTTTTTTTAAAGTCTGTATCCTGGATTAGACTCAGGATGTGGGGGGTGTCACTCATATTTCCCTGGGAGGAAGTGCAGAAGGATACATACCAAAATGTAAAAAGCACTGGATGTTGGAATCTGGGGTAATTTAATTTTTTTTCTAGTTTTTCTACAATAAACACATATGGTACCATCTGCACAATTTTAGAATATTGGTTAAAAAAGGAAAACTCAGTGTCTTCCCTATTTACCAGCAGAGCCCTATATGTTCAATTATAACTTAGCTGGGGGGGCGGGGGAGGCAACCTCCCCAGAACACAGCTACAGTGTGATAAAATTCCCAAATGTGTATTCTGAATAGACAAAAGAACCAATTTTCTTCTCAACCTTGTTTTAAAAAGTAGTTTCTATCATCACCAAAAGAACCTCAAACAATCCCATTTAAAAATGAGCAGAGGAACTGAATAGACATTTTTTTACAAATAAGAGATACAGATGGCCAAAAGACACATGAAAAGATGCTCAACATCACTCATCATCAGGGAAATGCAAATCAAAACCACAATGAAAGCTCACTTTACACCTGTCAGAATGGCTAACATCAAAAAGACAAAAGCAGGTGTTGAGAAGATGTAGAGGAAAAAGAACACTTGTGCACTCTTGGCAGGAATGTAAATTGATACAGACAGTGTGGAAAACAGTGTGGAGTTTTCTCAGAAAATTAAAAACAGAAATACCATACGATCCAGTGATTCTACTACTGGGTATTTACCTAAAAATGAAAACACTGATTTGAAAAGATATATGCACCCCTATGTTTACTGCAGCATTATTTACAGCAGCCAAGATATGGAATTAACATAAGTGTTCCTCCATAGAAAATTAGATAAGGAAGATGTGATACACACACACACACACACACGAATATTATGCAGCCATAAAAAAGAATGGGATTTTTTTTTTTGGCCACTTGCAACAATATGGATGGATCAAGTGTATTACACTAAGTGGAATAAATCAAAGAATACCATATAATTTCAATTATACATGGAATCTAAAAAACAAAACAAATAAACACCCAAAAAGAATAAACACAGAGGATGAACTCATGGTTGCCAGAGGGAAGGTGGGGGGGGGGCGCTGTTGAGTAAAATGGATGAAGGGGAATGGGAGACACAGCCTTCCAGGTTTGGAATAAAAGGGAACGGCCCAGGGAACAGTCAGTGGTACTGTAGTACTGTAAGCTGTTTTGTATGGTGACAGATGGGGACTATTTAGGGTGAGCCTAGCATCATTTACAGAGCAGCCCAGTCACTGTGTCGTCCACCTGAAATTAATGTTACACTGTGTGTCAACTATGATCAAATTTAAAAAAAAATTGAATTAAATAAAAATAAAGAAATATCGTAGTTTCTACCCAAGAAGCCAGAGCACTGACAGAGTGGGTGTTCTCTGATGAGGACAAGGCAGAGAAGCAGTCCTTTTGCTTTCCAAGGGACACCTGGAGTTGCGACGATCAGACCCCAATCCAAGCTCTCCCGGGGCAAGCAATTTACTTCTCTTTGTTTCAGTTTGAGGAATTCCCGGAGAAATAAGGGAAACACTGCTGATCCTCATTGTAGATAGAGCAGGGATGAGTACGAAGCTCTTACAGCTGTTGGGCGATGATCAAGCATTCAAGAGCACAGAATGGACCCCATCAAGGTAACTCGAACGACCATGAAATCAGTGTTTCTGCTACAATCTTTTAAAACGTGCTTCATGCCCTGCTTCCGAGCCACACACGGAAAAGCAGTGGGACAGACCCGACGCTCAGCGAGAAGATGCCCAAACCCCAGATCAGAAGTGACTGCAGGGCACAGAGGCACCTGCGCTCAGGTCAAAGCGTTCTGAGCGGGTGAGCCGGGAGACCTCGCACGCGGCCGGCCATCATCATCTCCTACTGCAAGGGAAGGCCGACGGCCTCCACCGCACGAAGGAATCTGTCAACAACATTTTCTCGGGGAGGAAGCAGAGAAAACAGATCTGGACATCAGCACTCGGTACGGTCTGAGCGGATCTTCCCGACAAACGCGCAGTACCCCCCGGAGCACAGCACTGGGTGTCAGAATCTCCCGCTATCCGACAGCAAAGGAGACCGAGGGCCAGTGGGAGCGGAGACACGAGCCGGGGGGCACCGCGCAGGAGTCTGGAGCCCCGGGCGGGAGGAACCGAGCAGAGGAGCGGCGTGGAGGCGAGGCACGAGGTGGGACCGCGAGCGAGAGGCGGGCCCGCCCCCGCGCGGACCCGGAAGCGCCGCGCAGCCAGCGTCCGCCTCCCGAGGGGTCGGGTCCGCATCTTTACCGTGAAGGAAGCGCAGTCAGCCCCCCGCCCCCGTGGGGGCGAATAGAAACGGGGCTTCAGGGGGTTCTGAGGGCGAGCGAGGCCCTCGCAGCGCGGGACGGTCAGAGTGGGCCGCACTCCGGCCTCTTCCGCCGCGGCGTTCCGGGAGCCCCGGAGGGGTGCGCCCACCGCTTCCCCTCACCCCTCGCCCGGCCGCCGTCACCCCGCGGAGGTCCTGCGCTCCCAACGGCAGCCGCACGCGACCCCAAGGGGCGGTGCGACACCCTACTACTACCAGTGCTCTCCCGCCTTTCTCCTGAGGCGACGAGCGCCTCGCATTCACCTGACCGAGGCCACGAGCTCCAGCCTCCGCCACCTCTAAGCCCCTAAACGCCTGCGGGCGCGCTCAAACGGAGGGGGCGGGGCTCCGCCTGTGGTGCCCGGAAAAGGCGGGAAAGGTCCCCATTGGCTGAGAGTCTTCAAGCCGCCGGCCCCACCCGCCGGCTTCCTCCCGCCTCTAACAGCCCCCCTCCCCGTCCCCCGGCTTCCCTTCAGGCACCTTTCGCCAAAAGGGATGATGGCCCCGCGGCGGTTCTCGGTATGACTCTGATTCACTGCCATCTTTCTCCAGGCCCCCTCCTGCCGCCCCTCAGATGGGAAGGGGCGGGGCCTGCGCCAGGCCGGGGGGCGGGGCTTTGAAGGGGAGGGCGGAGATTATGGCGCAAGGACGAGGGGGGGGGGGGGTGAATGGGCGAAGAGGCTGGTCACGTGAGGGGCGGTGGTCCGAGAACCCGGAGGTCTCTAGGTTGGGATGCCGGCTGCGGGGGAGCGGGCGGGGAAGGGAGCGGACTGGGGAACGGACCGGGGGAACTGACCCCGCCTCCCTCAACGGAGGGTTGAGAGGCAGGTGAGTGGCCTCCTGGATCCGCCTCTTGGTCCCTGCGTCGTAGCCCGGGCATGGCTGCTCTGCTGCCCGCGGGAATGGACTCACAAGCAGGATTTTCCTGCATCTTTCCTGGCCCGGTCAGGAGGCTAACGCCCCGTGGAGGAAGGATCCAGAAGGATTTCTCGCTTCTCCTAGGGCGAGCATAACTTCTCCCCACCAGAAAAAGCCGGGAATCTGAGCCGGTTTCTTATGAGGCAGCCTCCAGGAAAGGGTGCGTGAGCTGGGTCCGGGGGTGTCTGTGCGGGCCCCAAGATTCAGAGAGCCCGTGTCAACCATCCTACCTGCGCGGTCTCCTTGGACCGGTGACTGGGAGGATCTGGTGGGATACGTTATATTGGGATCGCTTTGGAGACTAAACTGTTGTCCATATTCTTATTTCCTTTAGAATTCGCAAAACAGCACCAAAGGGCTTCAAGCAAAGGAATGGTAACAGCTTCAGGATTACCGTATTTCTCCAAGTTTAAGATGCTGCCAGTTATAAGATGCATCATTTTTAAATATACCACTGAGAAAAAACAGTTGCCAAAGAAAGATGTGTCATCGGTTATAAGCCTTTTTTTTTTTTTTTCTTTTTGTAAGTAATCTCTACACCCAACATAGGGCTTGAATTCATGACCTGGGGATCAAGAGTCACATGCTCTAGGGACTCAGCCAGCCAGGTGTCCCAAGCTGATTTTTTTTTTTTTTTTAAACACAAGACTATTGGAACAATGCAATACAATAGGAATGGTGTGAAGCTGTAGAACAAGCATCGAGATAGAGTACTCCTCTTGCAATGGTAACTAAGCGTGCAACTTTGGGCAAGAGAACTATGCTTTCTGGACTTCAGTGTCCATATCTGTATCAAAGAATTGAACTAAAAGAACTGTTTTCTCTTAGTTGTGATTTTTAAGTTGGCAGAACTACTCTATCACTCAAATCTTCCCACATCTGTCCATCTTGGTGTGGCATTGCCACTCTGCTCCTGGTCTGCATCATTCTACTTGAATGACTCCCCACTACTCTTCCAGACCTTGCATTCACCCTACAAAATATTAAGGCCCCAAACACAATTGTTTATGGCCGTCACATTCAAATTCAGAAAGACAGAGACAAAGTTGTGTTATTTGTTAGCTACAGAAGAGATTAGGAACCTCAAAGGGAGGAAGTTTACGTTTGAAAACACAAGAGACCAGCTAGTGCTTTAGATGTAAATTCTTAACTCTTTAAGCATTCACTGTACAGTAGGCAGGTCTTCAGGCACGAAGGGCCCACTCCTTTCATAGAATTGGGTTTTATGCCTTCTGGAGAAAGGAGGGAAAAGCTAGGGAATTCGTTAAATGAAAATAAACCTTGTTTACATTGAAGGAGACAGTCTATACAGAACAGTGTCCCTGAAGGTCTAGCATTATAGCTCCATCACTCCTTCTAAACACAAAACTCCGTGGAATAATGACTGAAGTCCAACCTCAAGCCAACTGAAGACAAACTGATCTCACGAAATGTTTCCCACCTATGATTCCTGTGGCTGCTTCTTACCAAGACGGTCCCTGTCTCACCCTCCACCCTGTAATGGCTGATTCGGCCAAGGAGTGAGGAGCACAAATGAAACACAGGCCAGACAGTTCTTGTTCAAACAGCAATGTTTAGTTGTACAACACATAAAGTCTAGCAACATTTATACAACCAGTTGGAGTGTCTGTTGGCTTGTTTTCAATTGGGAAATGTAACCATAATGTCACCCAAAGGTTGGCTGGGACTGGTAACATTTAAGAAACGGGTCGTTCTTGCATCCCCTAGGCTTGGGCCTCTTGCTCCATCAGGACTTAGTTGTAGATGAATGGCCCACAAGTCACCAGCCTTTGAGAAAGTAGTGTCCAGGTAGAGATGGCGGAGGTGGGCGGGGAGGGGGATCCCATAAAGACATAGTATGTGGGGCAGTGGCAGCCAACATTCGCAAACATTCATGCATCTGATGGGGGGCTTTGCCCTCCACTGGGTATTTTCCACTAGCCTACAGTGACCAACTGAGGCCAGGCTAATTCATTACTCACATTAGCAGGGTGAAGGTCAGGGTAGCAGGTAGCAGGAGTAGTCAGGGTAGGTGGGAAGAGATCCCTCTTATTGCTAAGTGGACAGAAGGGTGCTTTTTGTTTTTTCTTCCTAGAGTTCACATCCCACGGGTTTCTGGAGGTTTATGTCTGTGTTTGGTTCTTTTTTAAAGTTTGAGGGTAAGGAAGTCAATTCCAGAGATGTCTCTCCAGGAAAACCACTCTAAGTGGCTGCCTTACAGGGTGGGGTGAGTGTGAAGCTGAACTCTGGGCCAGCTACAAGTGGTGGTTTTTATTTTAAAATGACCCTAGGCCTGGCTCCCCCCACATCCATAGTGACCCATCATTAGAAATAAGCTGTAAGCAATGAAGGAGACACCCTTGTCCCACACTGGGGCTCACACGGCTGACATCCACAAATCTGACAAGCAGAAAAGTTGCTTTCTTGACCCTTGAAGGAAGCCAAGAGTAGCTCATGCAGATGAATGGACAGGGAGCAATGCCATTTCCCTTCGGAGATGGTGACAAGTAGCTGGTATGGGTGTCCAAGGGCAGAAGGAGCTCTTGATGAGTTCTTTCCCCCTACAGATGGGCTGGGACCGGCTGATACAGACGATGGAGGAGGGCTGGGCTGGCGAGAACTCCATTCCACTGGGAGCAGGGAGGGGTTTGGATACAGGGAGAAAGCAACTGTCCTAAAGAGACAGCTGGCCCCTCCGAGCTGCTGAGAGCTGACGGGGGGCTGTGGTGGTGGTGGGCTGGGCAAGCACAGCTCTAAAAAAGGGCATAGCCCGGCAGCAATAAGAGCTGGGAGGAATGGAGGGAGAAGCAGTGCTTGAAATGGCCTTCATTCAGCAGTGGGGCAGGGGGTGGCTGGCACAGGTGGAAGGACAGTGCCCAGGAGGCCTTCTCCCTGCAGGAGGGGGTTGAGAACGGTTGAGGGTGTGGAGACTAGCAGCTGGCAGCAGACACATAACACAGCTTCTCCGAAGAGGCTGACATCAAGGTGTAGGGGTGCCAAGCATCATTCTCTACTCAGCCTCTCCAATGCCCGCCCCCCCCCCACTAGACCTCCCCTGCCAGCCTTAGGTGGCCAGTCCCGTGTCTGCATACATGACTGCCCACCATATACCCCAGGGGTCCCTCTCCTGTTGAAATGTAGCAACCTCTGTGCTTTAACCCTGCTGCTGTCCTATCCTGCTAGGTGCTTACCCTGCAGTGACTTTGTGGGTGCGGGACTATGTGTATTGCACTGGTAAAGAGCCTCCAAGAAAGACCGAGACCATAGGTTTTGAGTCTGGTTTTAGGGTTCACCCACCTCTTTCTCCTGGCCCACTGAATCTTGATCTTAAGTCTATGTGTTTTCCTAGCACCTGAGTGATAAGAGACTAGAAATGCTGGGATTTGTCGTGGACCAGTAAAACACCGAGCTCTGGGCCCGGAGGTGGAACAGGAGGTTGTATGAGGTCATTGTAAACGGCAGCTAGTTGGTGTTTTCCCTTACCTAAGGCTAAACTGTTTCCCCAGCCCCAAGTTTCAGCCACCTTACAAACTAGAGGAGGAAGAGGAACTCGTTTGTAAAACCAATGGGGGAAATCTAGGCCTTAATGCAGAGCTGAAGGGAATGGCAAGAAAAGGCTGACTGTATGATTGTGAGTTTCGTTAGGAATGTCTGCAGGAGGCAGGAGGGGGAAAGCGAGGAAAAGCAGAGACAGACAGACAGACAGACATGCACAGTGAGAGAGAACAGAAGCCCAGAGAGGGTCAAGCATGAATGAGAAGCCAGCAGTAGAGAAGCCAACTTTTGGGGGAGGAAGAACCCTGATGGAGAAAAGTGAGGTGTTTGTCTCACATTTGCCTCTGAAGCCAAACCACAGAGAAAGGCAAAGATTGTGTACTGCTCTTGAGACATCTTTAGACCTAATTCTCCTAGAACTCAGTGCCCAAAGGTTGTCTCACTGGACCAGCGCATGTGCTTCTCGAACCAGATACTGGGAACTGGGTAACTCGTCGTGTTTCCTCCTCTGCCTGGGCCCACACGGGTTCGCCATGCGCTGTGGAAACTTTCCCTCTCGTCTCTGTGGGTCTGATTTCTCTCGTAATCCCGGTGGGCACTGTCACGTGGTTGGCTGTGATTTTATTTTAAGGTGGCCTGAAGGCCTTTTGGGGCATATATCCTACATACAGGAATGTAGCTAGACGGGTTAGACCCAAAGCGAGTGGAAGAAGTCACAGAGAGGGGCAGGATGAAGGAGGGCGGGAAGGGGGAGAAGCTGGGAGCAGAGGGGAGTGAGGCGAAGCGCGTGTGGAAGGCAGCGGACTGCAACCAGGACGGATGGTGACAGGTGGTGGGTTTCCGACAGTGGAGACAATGGAGACGACACACACTGAAGGGTGGAGCTCTCCTCCCCACTTCGCTTTTGTGCAGGAGCCCAGCTCCCACCTACTCTGCTCTCCTTCGACCTTCCCACTCCTAGGAAGGCCCAGCCTTACCCTAGACGCCCACCTCCCACCCCCTCCCCCACCAGGTCCAGCTCCAAAGCTGTCCTTCGAGAGTCTCTGCCATCCCCGTTGTGGGCGGTTCAGAGATAAGAAAGAGTTACCCGCGGGCTCACTTGTTCCCCATCATTTTTAAGTGAAACCTCCCCCAAAACCTCTTGAGTGAGGCGCACAGCTTGGTTCTGGGACACAAGGAAAGGAGACAGATAATGGACAGCCATGGAGGAACCAAACTTACAAGGGACCTTCCAGGGAAGGCAGTGAAAATACCTCACCCCTGCGCAGGTACACACACACACACACTCTCTCTCTCTCTCTCTCTCTCTCTCACACACACACACACACACACACACACACACATACACTGTAGACAAACTCCACAAACACCAGACAGGCCTGCGGGACAGAGTAGAAAGCAAGAAGGTGGTCGGTGGTGGTACTGAGATGTGTGTGTGGAAAAGCAAGGATGTGTGATGATACAGAGAAAGGGCCGTCAGGGGTTACTGTCGTGGCTTTCCTCTGTGTCCACGCTCACCGGAGGGAGGCCTCCATTGTCATTGAGCCGCTTGGCCCTGTAGGTCTCGTAGTGGATGTTGTGTGTCACTTCCTTGAGGTCCTGGAGGTGGGTCCTGAAGGACACGGGGTGAGGAGAGAGAGGGGTGCGGTTATGGGTGGGAGGAGGAAGAGACGGACCCACACCTGAGGCCCGTGCTTCACGCCCATGGCCTAGGCCCAATGACTGGGACCCAGGCCAGAGAGAAAATAAAAATACTTCTTTGGCCCCTTCTGCTTCATGATGGGACGAGGAACGGGGCGCAGAGCGCTCTGTCAGAGGAAGTAGACCTGAAGGGATGGCCTCCTGACCAACAAGTAAAGCCACCCTCTGAGGGAACGGGCGCATCTCACCTGATGACAAAGTCTCGGAGCAAGGCAAACTCACAGTGGTTGAGGTTTTCCACTGTGAACAAAACAGAACAACAGGTGGTCATTCCACTAATGCAGCAACACCCAGCAGGCTCACTTCTGTTGTTCAGGTCACACAGGGCTTCTAAAAACTGGCCCAAGGCCTCAGACACCATTCCTATCCTCGAGGAGCTTATGATCTGACTGAAAGAGAGTAACACGTGCCAAACGTAACAGCCGAGCCATCTTAGAAAAGGTCACACGCTATATGGTGACTCTAACTCAATACAGATTTGAGTACCTACTCTCTGCAAGCCATCTGCCATGCGTTGTGGGAGAAGGGGACTAGGACACGAAGGCTCTAGTCCCACGGTCTAATGGACAGGACAGACATCCTCATAAATGATTCTAGTTCAAGGTAGATGAGAAAATGCCATTAAAAAAAAAACATCTCAACACAGGGTCATCGGCAAACGAGAAACAATGTGATCCAATGGGACGAACTTGGTTTGGGAATTAAAATCAACTCAGCTGTGGCCTTGACCTCCAGCTCTAAAATCCTAGTTTCAACCGCTAACAAGTCGTGTGATCTTCAGCAAGACCCTTCCCCTGTCTGAGGCTCGAGACCCTCGGGGGCTAACGTTCCGAGGACAGGCACGCCTCCCCAGCTCCCCACAGAGGGTGGGCATGCTTGAACAAGATCACTGAAGCAATTCTTTGAAACCTTCCGGAATCGTTATTGACCTTCTCAAGGTCACATCCATTCACAACAAAACGAAAACGACCACCTCCGAAACAACCTTCAGCGGTTAGTCAAATCACGTCCACTTTCATGTGAAAACCTTTCTGCGGTTTTCCAGTGCTTTTTAGTCTCTCCATGTCCTTCACTCCTTTGACGCATGGGTCAGGGCCTCCCAGCCAGGTGTTAAACGAGCCTTGACCGCCACCTGCCTCTGACACTCATCTTCCCAGTTAGACTGTAAGCTCCTTACAGCAGGGTCTGGCTGGCATTCGTGTTGTATCCGACGTGCCAGGACAGTGCCCTGAACTCTAGAGGCTGAGTAAGTAAGCATAACGTACCCGCAACGGCCAGTTCTTCAAGAAGAGGCACTGAATTACCTTCAATGATCCCCCAGGGAGTTTTTCTGCCGAGAACACGCTTGCCATTCACTTGGTACTCCTTGTCGCTTCCCACGACAGCGAACGGCATGCTTTCCTGCTGACAAAGCACACACATGCATGTCAGCCTCCTGCCATCCCAACCGCCACGGCCAGGATGCCCAAGGGTCCTGGGCCTCTGGCCTTGAACTACACACTTCCACTGCTCATTCCGTGATCCCCCTGATGGGCAAAGGCAAGGCGCGTGTCTCTTAAAAGGGACTCTGAAGTTCTGGGTCCAGCCCTGGCCGCATCCCTCCCTGTCTGGCGGGTTAACCTCGGTAGGTCGGCTTTCCTTCAACCAGAGAAAGCTTTGTGTTTTTTAGGGAGTTTTAATGCATTTGGTTTGGTTTGGAACAGCTAGGACGGAACGACAGCTCTTTAGGGATACGTACCCACGGGATAGCCAAGTTACATGTTTTACGCTACCTCCCATCAAACCTGCAGGCAGAGGTCCGTGTCCGCCGCCCTCCACTTTAGGAGCTCCGTAGGCTCCTCTGTTCCCCCCCAGTGGGTTGTATATATTCCCAAATCCATTTGCCTGATGTGCATTCCACTTGCTCTTGGAAAAACTATGATTTAAGCCAAGGATGTGTGACCGTGGAGAATGGTTTCTCTGAAAATCGGGCTGAGTGTTTCAGAAAGACTTGAGAAAGTCTTAAAAACATCTAAGATTTGCATACAACGGGGCGCCTGGGTGGCTCAGTGGGTTAAGCCTCTGCCTTCGGCTCGGGTCATGATCCTGGGGTCCTGGGATTGAGCACCGCATCGGGCTCTCTGTTCGGCAGGGAGCCTGCTTCCTCCTCTCTCTCTGCCTGCCTCTCTGCCTACTTGTGATCTCTGTCAAATAAATAAATAAATAAATATCTTAAAAAAAAAAAAAAGATTTGCATATACCATTTTTTAAAAGCGATTTCTTTTCTTCAGTGGATTTTCTCAATTAACTGACCCACTACCTCTCTCAGCTACACCAGATAAGGTGCTTCTGGTGGATTATCCGCCGCCCCCGCCCCCCCACCCCCCCACCAGAAGAGGAGACTCCAGACCAAAGCAAGTGGCTTGTCTCAGGTCATAGTGGTGTGTAGAAAAGCCTGGACTGGAACTCAGCATTCTGATGTAAAATCCCAGAACTGTCAAAGTTTGGAATTGAGAGAGGGATTGCAGAAATCCCAAGAAGCCTTAAGATCCGCAGGAGAGGGGCACCTGGGTGGCTCAGTGGGTTAAAGCCTCTGTCTTCGGCTCGGGGTATGATCTCAGGATCCTGGGATCGAGCCCCACATTGGGCTCTCTGCTCAGCAGGGAGCCTGCTTCCTCCTTTCTCTCTCTCTGCCTACTTGTGAAGTAAATTAAAAAAAAAAAAAAAGAAAAGATCCCCAGGAGACGCCCCAGGGATAGCTGAGAAGACAGTGCTCTGTGCGCACATCCCTGAGCCAGAGCAGCTCTGTTTTCATGTTTTATATTTCAACAAGAGTTCTGTCTAATGTTTAATTTTTTAAAAGAGTTCCTCTAGGGGGAAAAAATGCCTATAAGCCACTCCCCTAGCTTGAACTCTGCATCTTATAGAGGGGAAACTGAGGCAGGGCTCTCACTAGAGCACAGACACCTTGGACCCCAGCTTGATGTTCTTTCTGCCCATGCTCTTCCATCAACCACACCCTGTTTTTCCAGGCCCTGTGGGAGGAGAAGAGGCTTTTGGGGTAGCCCGGGGATGGATGCAAACCTTGGCTCTCTGGGTTCAGGGTTCACAGTCCTGGCCAGGGCCCTTTCCCTCATCCTCTCCCATATCGCTTCTTATCTGGGTCAGGCAAGGTGGGGCAGAGGGTTCAAAAGGGGAAAAGCAGGTGGCAAGACAGAAGGGGGACACAATCCACATCCCACTGGTACCAAGGGGGACATTTGTGTGCCGAACAGAGCCCTGGGCACCCACCCGGATTTTGTCATTCTCTGTCTTGTCCTCCAAATCCTCATCAAATTCCTTCTGGGGGTAAAACTCAATGCCATTCACTTCAAGCTCCTTTCGGACCTAGAGGCAAGGAAGAGAAGCAAGGTAGCCAAGTGTAGGGATAACTGGCGGGGCCAGGGGGGGGGGGCGGTGATGCGTGTGCACGTGTGTGTGTGTGCGCGCGTGTGCGCGTGAGCACTGAAGTCAGAGGGATGAGTGCAGCCTTTGCTAATCCAGTCATCTCTGAACTCCAAGGCCCTGAGCAGCAGGAAGATCTTAAATGGCAGCCCCAGTCATCCAGCTGCTACAGCCCAGGCTGAGACAAGGAAGAATCTGGGGGGTATGGCTTGCTCATCTCAGGGTCCAGAAGCTTAGGGTTTAGACAAGCAGCACTGCCGAGTAGGGATTCCCCAAGGGCAGTGCTCATGCTGCCGTATGTCACATTGCTGTTTGCAGGGAAGAGAGTTAAGGCTCAACCCTAAGCCTGTCTGGTCTGTCCTTTCTCTAAGCTTGGCTTAAGTCTCACCTCCTCCAGGAAGCTGTCTAGCAACTCCCCAGTGCTCTACCTGATTACAAGTTTCTCAAAGGCAGCAAATGTCTTTTTGAAGACCCCACTTCTGTCCCTGTGCATCCAGCATGGGGACGAGCTTATAGAAGACACTAATAAAGACTAGCGGACAGGTGATTAATTATTCTAGCCCCTCAAGCATGCTAACTAACATCAAGGAGTGCTTTCCAGTTGCATGGTGATTTATGTGTTCAACGGTCTTCTCCAGAAAGTTTGGAGGGTGGGAAGGGGGCAGCTTGAGGCTATTAATATGTCTTTGACATTAGTCCTTTGACACAGCCAGCCCAGCCTCTTGAATGGTTCAGTGGGAGCTGAGTGGGAAGGGGGGCTATAATGACCAAGGATAGGACCCGGCTTGGAGCAGAGGAAGGGAAGGAAGGGTGGGGACAGGAAAAGGAGGAGGGGCCTTCTCACCCTTTGCTTGAATTCAGACTTCTCCTCCAGGGTCATGGTGTCAGCCTTAGCAATGACCGGAATGATGTTCACAACTTTGCTGAGGTGCTTCATGAACTCCAGATCGAGGGGTCGCAAGCTGGGGCCCAGAGAAGGCGGGGTGTCAGAGCCACCTTGCCCTCCCCTGCTCCACCATGGCCACCACGCAAGGGCCACCCTTGGGACAGAAGGGACTGGGCAGGGAACCTGGCTGAGGCCAAGGGGCTGCTCCTTCTCCTCCATGACACGCTCCCAGAGTCCCACTGCCTGCGGAACAGCCTGCAACCATCTGCCCCCACAGGGCAGAGACCACAGGGTCTCCCCTTCGCTTCAAATCCCGCCCCTCCCGCAGCCCTGCTCGAACAGCTCCTTCAGGACAGCATTCCTGCCGTGGGGATCTTTTTCTCTTGGGAATAGCCGTGGACTGTCATCTCTGCCTTTATGTCCCTTTAAGCCCTTGTGTCATGGTTACTGATATATCTTATTATCTATATAGGACAGCACTTTTTTTTTAAGTAATCCCCATGCCCAACACGGGGCTTGAACTCACAACCCCCCGATTGAGAGTCGCCTGCCCCACGGACTGAGCCAGCCAGGCACCCAGGACAGCCCCTCTGATGGGCCTTCTCCCAGCCCACGCTTAGTCCTGCAGGGCCCAGCTGGGGGCTTTGGCCCTCACCCTGGGCTCTGGGGCCCTCCTGGTCCGGCTCTAGTTCCCAGTCTGGTGACTTACTAAGTCAGGCTATCTGCGGGCTTACTCTACCATGAGTCCACATTCTAGGGAGCAATAAAGCTAATCTTTTTATTGAGTTCCTAGACCCCACCATTAAACACCTGCTGAGTACCCAGGTTCTTCCAAAATTGGGACACCACCTGGCTCACGTCGTTCGCTCAAGAACTGAACCCTGGCCCAGCAGTTAGGCGTAGTAGTAAGTTATGGAAGCTCACCTGCTTGCCCACAGGGATCTCTCCATCCCACGCTGGCGCTCACCAGCACTCGGCCCATCTGCCACTCACAACTGGGCTTCCCTGCACACCTGCTCATCACCAGCCTTCATCTCTAGACATGCTGGGAGGCCCACTCACCAAGTGCCTACAGCTGGACCCCATGCCCCCCCAAAACGCCCACCTGATCTAGTCGCCCTGCCCCTCCCCATTTCATTCTTCTTGCTGCCCACTCCTCCCCCCACCCCAGCCTTGTGCAAAGCAGATCTCCTGTATAGACGAGGAGCCCTCTGGGCTCACATGCAGACCACCACCCCCACTGGCACAGTTGTGCTAGAACACCAGTGGGCAACAAGGGGGCTGGGCTCGGTCGGCTTTACTCTCCTGGTAGGAAAGTCACACTCTCTGGGGGAAAGTCCAGGCGATCATAGGGCCCTGATGGCAGCAGGGCCCATCTGGGGGTATTGATTCTCCATGACAGAGCGCGCACAGCTGACACGAACCAGAGTGAGCCACAGCCATGGGGGGAGGGACTGGTACGTACGAGTGTCCCGTGGGGGAGATGAAGTAGAGGCAGCAGTGGACGCGAGTGTCGGGGATCCGTTTCTTCCTGGCGATGTTGACCTCCTCCTTCAGGAACTTCTCGTACTGTTCATTGATGTACTTCTCAATGGGCTCCCAGCTGGGGGTGGAGGGGTGGATGGGAAGAAAGCAGATGGATGTCCCAGAAAGAAAGGCCTGTTGGCCACTCTCCCTCAGGGCCCTATGGATAGCTTTCCTTGTTAAGCAAAGCCAGAACTCCCACGGGGACCTGGTCCTCTGACTGGGCCAGAAGAACTTGCAGAACCCCATCTCACCCCAGAGGGTAGCACACGCTCTCCCCACCTCCATTCCTTATTAGCTAGAGATCTCTAAGGAAGTCAGCCCCTCTTTGAGTACCAATGCGTGCCTGGAGGGATTAAGGACTATTTAACACAGCAACGGCACATAGAAAGTATTCAACACAGCCACAACACATTATCGTGACCATTGTCAATGCTATCACTACCTTTCTCCTTTAAGGAGCCTCCCTATAGGACATATAGGGACATATATATCCCTATAACCAGGGGAAAGGACAACCAGTCGCTTTTCTAAGATTGTTCCAAGTTGTGTTGTTTGGCGATCCTGCCTTGTGTGCGGCAGACCCCAGCATCCTCACAGAGGAACCATGGTCGGTCTCTGTCCCTATCTGGGAGCAAATCTCCCATCTACGTCCTTGGCGGGATGCTGATGGCTGCTTTGCTCTGTGAATTCCCGGAGGTGTTCTCCTCCTGGAAATTCCCATGTGTCCTCTAGTCATGCAGGGTTATGACACTGCCTACAGGCCAAGCTCTGCCACAGACTTCAGGTCAGCCTAGATGTTTGCCACAGGTCCCCTTGGGTCTGCCCTGCCCTGCCGCCACCTCCAGGCAATCCCACAGCCAAAATTCCCTCTGCTTTGGCCCTTTCCTGGGGCTCTTCACAAAGCTCCCGTCTCCCATCCGTTAGCTCGCCTTCCCACTTAGCCCCTCAGCATGGAGGGCACAGATGGTTCTCAATATGAAGGAATCTGCACCGTGGTCAGCGTCTTCAGGGCAGAAATCTCACAGGCAGGCAGACATATACCAGTTTTCATTGTTGATCTGGTCTCCGAAGCCCGGAGTGTCAATGACGGTCAGCTTCATTTTGACCCCGCCTTCCTCTATCACTAGAGGGTGAACAGAAAAGGCACCAGGGATGTCAATCGTCGGGCTGATGCTGGCTATGCTGCTGGCTACCATCCAGGGAGACCCAGGCTCCTTCCTTCTTCAGGACCAATTACGGGAAAAGTCAATCTCAGGGTCTTTCCACTTCGGCAGCTCTGTTCATGCTGTTCCCTGCACCTACCATGCCTTCCCTGCTTCTTGCTGCTTGAATCCCACCCATGCTCTACCATTCAGCTCCAGCTCCATTTCTAATCCCCCCCGCCATCTTTTCTAGACCAAGGAGTTGGTTCTACAGATCTTAGGCCTCCATTCTCTTCTGTGTTGAGATTGCTTTCCATTTGTCTCATTTCCCAGTAGGCCCATCTCTCCCTCCCTAGCAGAGAGCCTTCCGAACAGGGGCCACAGGGGTCCCCGCCTGGTCCTCACCGTGCCCAATAGCTTTGATCTCCACGGTCTTGGGAATCTTCTCCTCCCGGTTCCAGCTGGAGGCCTTGCGGCTCACCTGGGATTTGAAGAGTGTGTTGACCAGCGTTGACTTGCCCAGTCCACTCTGACCTGCCACGAGACAGGAGGAGGATGACACGGTGGGGAAGACCCGTGTCTACCTCCTGAGCCTGCCGTCTCTCCTACGAGCTTACAGAATTCTACAGCCTGGATCCAGGCCCTGCCCCCTCTTCACCGCCCAGGGGGGAAGCAGAGGACTGGGTGGGAGAGCAGCCAGATGGGAATGCTTCCCTGGTACCAGAGAGGGACTTGGGGAAACATCAGTTGGATTTCCACGTTCTCTCCTTCCTGGAGCCCCAGGACCGTGGGGAGGGGAAACAACTTCTGCCTTTGTCTAGTGCAGCGATTTCTTGTTTTGTGCCTGCTGGACTTCAGCTTTTAGTCTTTACAAATACTAAACGGAATGACAGAACTACTTTGTCCTCCTAGGCTGCCTCAGTGAATCCGAGACTTTCACATCTGTTAGCCAAATCTGCCTTTGAATCCCACAGCCCTGGGAATCCCCTAGCAGAACTTTCCTTATCCCCAGCTCAAGTGGTCCCAGAGAGATTGACCCCCCACCTGACATAAAATGTGTGCAAGGTCACATAACTAAGAAAGGCAAGACCAGAGCCTTGAACCCAAGGAACCTCCTGGTTCTGTGTCCACTCTTCGTTCTAGTGCTGCTGTTAGTACCTTATGCCAGAAAAATGCCCACGAGGGCCCTGAGAGAGGAGGGGGCAGCTGACCAGCCAGGGCCGGTCCCTCTCCTCCACTTTCCTCGTGAGCGCTCCCTTTGGACCCGTCTTTTTCTTTTTTTGTATTTTTTTTTTTTTTAATATGTTCCACTCTGAACTTGGGAGTTTGAACTTGGGACCCAAAGATCAAGAGTCACATGCTCTACTGACTGAGCCACCTGGGCACCCCATTTTGACCTGTTTTACACAAGTCTGCAGAATCCAGAGAAGATTTCCTTCCAAGGAGGAGTTCTGCAACTAAAAGGCGCTTGAAAACCACTGGTCCAAGCCACGCTTCTCAAACTTGTACGTGCATGAGGATCAGATGCTACACTTGATCTTAGCCAAAAGGCCGAGAAGCGATGCACGAGGATCACACAAGCCCTACATCTGCTCAGTGGCACCAGCGTCACCTGCACCCTTGCAGGAAATGCAGGATCCCAGGCTCCGCCCAGGCCCTTTCATTCAGAATCTGCCCTTTGACAGGACTCTCCCAGATGAATGACATACACAGTAAAGTCAGAAGTGCTGGTCTAGAACATGCCTGTGGTATACTGGGAGGCTGATGAGACCCAAAAGCTCCAGACCCAACACTGCTGTTTCCCTGAACACCTGGGATTAGCCGTGTTCACTCTTCTAGTTTCCTTACTGACAAGTGATGGCAAGGGAGGGAACTGGATGAGACCAGGGATAGCAGATAAGGGACATGTCTCATTCCAACTGATCAATCAATAGTAGCCACCCAGGCCAATATGTTAAAAAGGCTACTTGTGGGCTCAGTCCTGAATGTGAGCTGGGACTGACCAGCAATGTCTCTCCCTGTGGCGCTGCTGGGGAGAGAAGAAGCCTGCACAGCTTCTCCTTGCTGTTCCCAGTCTGGATAATTTCTGAGGTTATTTGCTCAGTAAGTACTCTTGAGTGCTAAGTGCTGTGCTGGAATTGGAGGCAGGCAAACAAGACAACATCTTTACCCTCAAGAAGCCGTTTAGGGGGCGCCTGGGTGGCTCAGTGGGTTAAAGCCTCCGCCTTCGGCTCAGGTCGTGATCTTGGGGTCCTGGGATCGAGCCCCACATCGGGCTCTCTGCTCAGCGGGGAGCCTGCTTCCCACTCTATCTCTGCCTGCCTGTCTGCCTACTTGTGATCTCTGTCTGTCAAATAAATACATAAAAATCTTAAAAAATTTTAAAAAAAAGTCATTTAGTGTGAGGAAGACCAAAACACAAGCGGGTAATTATGATATGTCGCCATAATCATCATGAAAGAGGGAACCACAAGGTATTACGGCAGCAAACTGAAGGGAATGTAATCCAGTCTCTCTGGAATAATAAAGGAGGGCTTCTTGGAAGAAGCAACAACTAAGTCGAAACCTGCAGAGAAACTTTGAAAGACCCCTGAGAAGCTGGAGTGGGGTTCTAGACAGAGGGAACAGTCAAAGGTTCAGAGGCTGGAAAGAACACTCCGAGTCCAGAACTTACCAATGAAGAGTAGAATGCTACATGGTTAGTGAGCATGGAGAGAGAGCACCAGGCCAGGCTAGGAGTTTAAGCCCTTAAATCTATTGAAGGGGTTTAAGCAGGATGGGGGACCTGATGAGTTCTGCAGGTTGGGAAAATTATTCAGTCACTGGTGAACAATGGTTTGAAACAGAAAGAAGGCAGAGGAGCAGGAGGATCAATGCCAGAGTGTGGCCCGGGGCCATGGTCCCTGAACCATTTGCTACTTGTTCTTGAGGTAAGAAATTTGCACCAGAAAATATACTGACCATAATACTGAACAAACTATTTAGTTCACCTGATTTTTTTTTTCTTAACAGCAAGACTTTCTAGATGATTTAAACTCCAACCACCTCCTTCTCTTTGGGCAGCACTGAGTCAGGGAGCTGTGGCAATCTAGGTGGGAGGCCTAGCTTAGCTCGGAGGGGTCACAGTGGAGAAAGAAAGACATGGGCAGACTTCAGAGAGATTTACAAGGGAAAACTGGCAGGTCCTGATGGCTGATGGAATGAAATAAGGGAGAACGAAAGATGTCCAGGTCCCTGTTTCAGCAATTGAGTGAATATCTCACTAATATCAGGCAAAGGTCCCTTCCTGCTCTTAAATGCTGTGACCTGGTGACACCACTTAGTGACCAATCAATGTCCTGCAAATGCTCTTTAAGGTTTCAAGCACTACAGAAGATCAGAAAGAAGACCACCCTCCATCTGATACCCGTGGAAAAGACACTGATGATTTCCCTGTGCCACACACCTAAAAACTGGCTGAGTAGGGCTAAGAGGCTGCCTGTGTCCACCCTACTGGTATTGGGGCCAGGCGGACCATCTATCCACAGTTCCCACCCCTGGATTAGCCAGTCTTCTGGGGAGAAGAGAGTCAGGCTTTTGTGATCAACATAGTGAAATCTCTCCTCCTGGAAAGAGCTTATCCTAGGAAAGCCAGGGCCAAGGTCCAGCCTAGGGATGGAGACAGGATCCTCGGTGCTGCCCACCAGCATGGGCTCCAGTGACCCCACGGCCTTGCATACCGACCACCATGATGTTGAAGTCGAAACCAGTCTTCATGGTTTTCTTGCGCATCTGCTCAATGATGGTGTCAATGCCAATGTAGCCGAGCAGGTTGGAGTTGATGCTGACAGGTTTCATGGGCACTGCCGGCTTAGGCCTGGGCTCAGGCACCAGCTCTGACATGGCTGCGTCCGTCCTGGTCTCTGGGAGCCCTGCAAAGCCAAAGGGGGAGAGGTGGGCTGGGGGAAAACAGAAGTCACGTGGACGCCATAGTATTAGTCTCTTGATACAGATTCATACAGAGTTGGGACTGGAAGGGACCTCAGGTGCCATCCAGCATGGGTCCCTCATGTCACAGATGGAGAGACTGAGGCCTGGAGGGCGGGGGAGGAGGACTTCTCCAAGACATAGAGCAAATCAAATGCCAGATCAGGATCAGTGCCCAGCCTCTCCAGCTGCTGGGGCACTTTCTGGTGTGTACTCGCTGCCCCAAAGTGCATCTATGCATCTAATCCAGGGACTTTACCTTGGCCCTATAGACATTTGGGTCTGGATAATTACTGGGGGAGGGGGCGGTTCCATGCACTGTAGGATGTGCAGTGGCCCCCCTGACCTCTATTAGATGCAGTTGTGACAACCAAAAGTATTTGTACACAGTGCCAAGTGTCCCCTGGGGACAGCATAACCCTAGTGGAGAACCACCGATCTAAGATATGTCTGGGGTTATTCTGACCTGAGTTCTGCCTCCTCAAATAAAGGGCTAAGACCTTTTAGGATACTGGACCTAACTTCTATTGACTGTCACTGACCTCAGTTGCTTTGTCTTATAGAAGCAAACAGGGCTCCCCACTCACACTGCAGGAGCATCACTCTTGCCCCCAGCCTCAGTGTCCCCTCTGTTCCATAAGCACCACTGCAAAGTCGGGGTGCCTATGCCTTGAGAAGCCCGACACCATCCTAGTCATAGTTTTAAATCTGTGGAAAGAATTAGTCTCTCCTTTTGACCAGCGGGGAGAGGATGAGACACAGCCAGCCTGCGGCAGCCACTTGCCTAAGATGACACAGTGTGTTCTTGGGATGGTGGGTGGCAAAAGAAAGGGGAGGCTAAGGACAGAGCCATTCCCTAGAAGGGAAAGGCCAACATCCCTCTGGGTCTGGCAGGTCACAGGCATGTTCGCGCACAAGGGAAATCTGTGCATTTCCTCATGGGGCCAATGTCCCCCAGGGCAGGCTTCAGTATAGAACACCTCCATTTTCCGATCCATAAAATGGGTATATGTGGTGACATGGACCGAGCCTGGCCTTGCTACTTGCCAGATGTGTGGAGTTGGGCAAATCACCACTCCCCGCCCCGCCCCCGAGCCTGGGTCCTCATCTATAAGCTAGGATCATGATTAAGGCTGCAGTGAGCATCACATGAGCTACGATGCCCAGAAGCAGCGGCATACACCCCCACACTTCAAGATCCTCTTGCCCCCTGTGCCCCTTTCAAGTTCACCAGCTTGTCCAGAGGGCAAATGAGGTGGGGCGTGGGCAAGCGATGCTAATTACACAACATAGTTATCGGACTCTGCGCTCTCTCCAGGACCCCTTCCAGCGCTGCCATTCTGGAATCCTGGGGTTCCTGCAGAGTCTCAGGCTCCCAGGGAGAGCTGATGGAGCAGCAGATGGGCAAGAGGGGGAGGGGACAGGAGGGCCTCCCTCCCCCACCCCCAAACTCAGCCAGGAGTCTGTTCTTGTACCCCCACCACCTGGTCCGGCCACCAGTCCTGGCAAGACTCTCTCTCTCCCAATGGGAAGCTGTTCTTTCCTTGTCACTCCCAGGCACAGCCAAATCTGACAAAGCCTCGGGACCTCCCCAGGGCCTGGCGTGGCTCCCTCCTGCTTCCCAGGAAGCTGTTGCCAGCCAGACGGCTCCAGGCGGCCGCAAGATTGGCTCAGCCCTGGGGCAGCTGACTCTCACAGCCTGGCCTGCTCCTCCACTCTCTGCACGTGGCTCCCGGGCCTCACTCAGCACACCTGCACCGGGGGGCCGCGCCCCGTTTTCCCTGCCCAGCTGCCGCCACGGCTGGCCCAGGCCACTTCCCCCCATGCCTCTACAGCCAAGCCCACTAGTTCTCACAAGCCATGGTGTGAGACAGATCCATCGGAGGGCAGGGGGGTGTCCCATACTATTTTACAGACTTGGAAAGTGAGCCTTGTATTTATTTTCGGGAGATTTTGTTAGTATCCTTGAAAAGGGGGTGCCCTCCCTATGGCTGGCTCAGCTCAAGCCCGTCAATGGCAGCATCCTAAAAGAGCCTTCCCAAAAGACGGACACTGGTTGCCAGAAGGGGGCCGCCCCCCAGATTCCCAGGCAACTTTTAGAACCAGCAAGCACCTCCTCGCACCCGTGCACACACCGTGGGGCCTGTCTGCTGGCAAGTCACCCTCTCCCAACCCTGGGCCGATTACATGCCAGCCACATGCTACCCACAACCACGCGTCAGCCACGCGCACGGCAAACACGTGGTGGGTCACTATGCCACAACCTCTGCTGGACGGCCCTTGGGCACTCCAGCCCCTGGCTGACACCTACTCCTTCTTCACCACTGGGCTCAAGGCCTACCTCTAGAAAAGCCTCTGCTTTCCTACCTGAACGCATGGCCCTCTTCTGTGCTTCCTTGGCCCCCCGTACCCTGTACCCATCAGGTTCATTCCTTCACTCCATCCCTTCCATGACATTTTTCTTTTAAGATTTTTATTTATTGGGGCGCCTGGGTGGCTCAGTGGGTTAAGCCGCTGCCTTCGGCTCAGGTCATGATCTCAGGGTCCTGGGATCGAGTCCCGCATCGGGCTCCCTGCTCGGCGGGGAGCCTGGTTCCTCCTCTCTCTCTCTCTGCCTGCCTCTCTGCCTACTTGTGATCTCTCTCTGTCAAATAAATAAATAAAATCTTTAAAAAATATATATATTTTTATTTATTTATTTGACAGAGAGAGACACAGAGAGAGAGGGAACACAAGCATGGGGAGTGGGAGAGGGAGAAGCAGGCTTCCCACTAAGCAGGGAGCCTGATGTGGGACTCAATCCCAGGACCCTGGAATCATGACCTGAGCCAAAGACAGACGCTTTAACAATGGAGCCACCGGGCACCCCACTTCCAGGACATTCCATGTGCTGCCAAATGGAAACCTACTCCAGCCAACCCTAGACTTCATGCCGAAGATACTTTTGGACCCCAGACAAGGTCCTCGCCCCCAAGGGTCCACTGTGTGGTGAGGGTGCCTGAGAAGCACACCATTCCCAGGGCACAGGATGATGCTGCTCTGGAGAGGAATTCCGTAGCTCCATCCCTAGCCCAGAAAGCAGCCCTGGTCCTACCATGCCAACCCCAGATGGGCATCTGGCCCAGGCTTAACTCCCAGCTGGATGACCTCTGTGAACCTCAGTTTTCTCCTCAGGAAAATGGGCACATTACCTACATTGCCAGGTTGTTGTGAAAGTTATACAAAGCATGGATACAAATTACCTGGCATTGAACACAGGCCCATCCTTCTTCAGGGAAGGGGTCGTGACTCATTGATCTCTGTGCCCCATTGAACCTAACATAACACAGGCACTCAGCAATGGACTGAGGGATGGATGGATGGATGGATGGACGGACGGACAGATGCCTGGCAAGGAGGCAGATGTCAATGGATGGATGGTTGGATGGACGGATGGACAGATGCCTCGCAGGGAGCCAGATGTCACTTTAGAACCATCACTTTTCTTCTCCCTCACAGGCTGCTCCCTTTGCAGACCAGCTGACCCCCCCCCCACCCCCCGCCACCAGCCAGCAAATGGCTCCTCGGTAGGCCATGGTCAAGGGAGCAGACTCTGTTAAGAGCAACCCTCTCTCTCCCTGCTACAGGGATTGGACAGGGGTTCCCTAAGGGTAGGATGAAGGTCACAGTAGGATATAGCTCAAGTGCCACCCTGCCTAGATGGTCCTTTGGGGTCCTCCTAAGCTCCCAGCTCTCCCAGGCTTTCTGGAGAGGTGGGGGATCTATCTGGTCACCCCCTGCCAGGTGCCACCTGCCCCATCAATGCTCTAGGGAGATGCACTGTCCACCTGACTCAGCTCTGGCTGAGGCCCCCACAGAAACAGCACGCCCCCTCCCCATGCCAAGCAAGGACCCCAGCGCTTTCTTTTACACGGGCAAATAATGGCTTTGTCTTTGTCTGGCCCAGGGACCCCACCCCTCTGTTGGGAAGGTGGCAGCAGGGGGAGGGGATCTTTCCGGAATAGCACCTGCCTTCTCGGCTCAGCGAGGGGTGGGGTGGGAGGGGTCTCTTCCTCCCTTCCAGGGCTGGAGATCTTGCCCTGCTCCCAGCCCTAGTAGCCTCCAAGACCCCACCCCCACCGGCGAGGCAATTCCAGACCAATTCCAGACCACCGCAGCTCCAGCCCCGCTCCTAGAAAACGAATCACCTAAGATATCTCGATCCTTTCCCATTCACAGTTGCAAAGGGCCCTGGGACACCCCCTTCCCCCATCCCAGTTCTCTGGAGGCCAATGAGTTCCCTTGGAGACCACCAGCTGGTGCCTGTCTCAGTGTGCGCCTGTGTGTGGGGGAAGGGGCCTATGTGTCAGCGCACAGGTCTCTTATCTGGCTGTCTGTGGCCCCGATACCTGTGCGTGGTGTGCATGTGTATGCGTGTGCCCTAGCGTGGGGTTTTCTGTGCGCATCTGGGTCCCTGCTCGTACCTCCGTGGGCCTCTAGAACTCCCCGCGATCCCATGTGTGCGTTTCTCCGGGCGTGTATCCCCTGGGGTGTGTGCGTGTGTCCGTGCATATGTCACCGCGCGTGGGCTCCTCCGCGCAGCAACCCTCCCTCTGGCAGCACCTCCAGCCGGGGTTTTCGGGGCCGCAGCCTCCTCCCAGCGGGCGCCGGTGGCCCGGCCAGCCGCCCTACCTTTGGACATGAATCCTCCTTTGTCTCCGTTCCTCCGGGGAGATGCTCAGGGCGCGGGGCTGCAAGGCTGAGCGGGGCGCGGGCTCCCCCTGGGCAGAGCGGCCCCTGCAGCCGGGCCTCGCCCCTCCGCGCTCTCCGCCCACCCGCCCGGCCCGCGGCCCGGCCGCGCCGCCCCTGCGCCCCGCGCCGCCGCGCCCGCCGGGGACCTCGCTTCGGCTCGCTTGGCGCCGCTGCCCCTGCCCGCGCGTACCGATGCCGCTGCCGCTGCCGCCGCCGCTGCCGCTGCCGCTGCCACCCTCACCACGTGACCCGCGCGCCTGCCGGCCCCGCCGAGAGCCCCTCCCCCTCCCACGGCGCCCGCGCCCGCACCCGCTCTCCGCCCGCCCGCACGCGGGAGCGGGTACCGGGTCCCGGCTGCAGGCGGCCCGGGAGGCGCGCGGGGGCGCTGTGTCTGCCGCTCCGGATGCCGCGCCGGGGGAGGTGCCCGCATCCCAGTCTCGATCCCTGTCCGCACCCCACGTCCCGCTCCCCGCCTCTTACCCTGCAAGCGGGGGCGGGGCGGGGGCGCGGAGGATCGGCGACAGCGGCGAGTCGCGGTGCGCGCGCGGGTCACGCGCGGGTGGGGATGTTGCGCGGGCTCAGCGCGTTTCTGCCCAGGCGCGGGCGCCTGCGGAGCCCTGAGTTAGGGGCCCAGGTTCCAGGCCTGGCTTCTGGATGATGAGCCCTATGACCTTGAGGTGGTCAGGAACTTTCCTGAGCCTCAATTTACCCATCAGAGAAAAATGTCCGTGCATTCAGTCAACATTAAAGACAGCTCATTGCCAGGCCCTGGGGGCACAGGAATGAGGATGACTCTTCTAGGCCTAGTGGGGGAGACAGCTGGGGGCTGGGGTACGCAGAGAGTACTGGGTACTGTGAGGCGGTCATCCCAGGGAGAGGGATTGTGGAAGAGTTCGTGGGGAAGCTGAGGGCCAAGACAGAAAGGCAAATGATGGGGGGAGGGAAGAGCGGAAGGGTGCTCTGTGGTCAGGGGCAGCAGAGGTGAGCAGACCCAGAGGGGAGAGTGCATGGTGCTGGTGGACAACTCGAAAATTCCAGATGGAAATACAAAGCTGGAGACTGGGAAAGATCAAAGTCTTGGAAGCTGGGCGAAGGAGCTGGACTTTGAGGGAAGCCGGTGGTGAGTCACCAGTGACTGTTAACATAAAGAGCCACCATCACATCCCTGAGTCCCTGGGACAGCTGCATGGGGAACAGAGAACCCCCCACACACACCCTGGAGTGTGGGGTGGGGGTGGGGGAAGGGTGGGTGGGACTGTGGCATGGCAGGGGCAGAGTGTGGAAGAGTAGGAGACAGCCAGCCAAGTGCGGTTGAGATAGATCATCAGAGTTGGAAATAGACTGGTTGGAAAGAGAGTGAAAGATGAGGAAAAGGAAGAAACCCAGGTTTCTCCGAGACAGAATGAACTTTTAGCCCTTATGTTGACCTATTTACAGTTCTCTGTGTACTATATGCAGGACTTCTATGTATACAAGTCTCCAACTTACCTTTCAGGACAAAAGGGCTGGGGGTAGGGGACCAAGGAAGAACAGGTCAGGTGGGGCACCTTTCCAGCAACAGATACCTTCCTGAAAGGCTGAATGTGCATCGTTTAGAAGGTCTCAGGTGAGGTTACTGTGCCTATCTAGAGAGTCACTGTAGGGACGGCTGTTGGATAAATCACAGCTTCTTGACGTGCGAGTCTGTATTTCCATATAGGTGGTTCGCTTTGAAAGCTAGACTCACCTGTAGATCACCTGATTACTCCAGATCACCTGATTACTCCACCATGGAAGACGCTAAAGGAAGGACTCAGCGCAATGGCTCCTGCACAAGTCACCCCTGGAAACTTCCCTTCTGGTGACTTCCCTCAACCTCACCTCTGACCAGCCCGGGGGACCCAGCTGAGGGTGCCTCCCCTGTGTTCCACGCCTTGGTCTCCATGTCTTTTCCCTCAGCACATTCACCCCTGACCTTACAGTCCTACCTCCTTTTCCCCACCTATTCATCTCCAAGCCAACGCACTCTGACCCCCCACAACACCCCCGTACATCCCCAGCCAAGCCCTTTGCATTTACCTTTGGTTTCTCTGGCTCGGTCCAGTGTGCCAGGCTCTGCGGGCCAGTCTCTGGCAGCATCTGCAGTAGCATGGACCCACGATGGGGCTGTGTTTCTGCTTGGCCTCAGCGGGTAGGTGGCTGATATGGTCAGGTTAATGACTCTGTCCAGTGTGATCTCCCCCATGGTGGTGCCCAGCTTGCTTGTGTCCAAAGCCAAAGAATCTGGAGCTCTGTCCGGCTGGGCTGTATTTGCTCTAGCCAGAGCCGTGGCTCCATGTGTCCCGGCTGTGCCCAGCTTGACTGGGTCTGGTGCCACCAAATCCACGGCTGTGCCTTCTGTGGTTGGATCTGGCTTGGCTGGACCTGCTGTAGCTATGGCTTTGCCCGGCTTGTCTGGCTCTGGGGTCACCAAATCCATGACTGTGCTCGGCTCGGTTGGGCCTGCTGTAGCAAAGTCCATGGCTGCATCTAGCTTGGTGCCCAGAGCAGGCGACTCCATGCCTGGATCCCGTCCGGATGTGTTTGGTGTAGCTGAATGGACAGTCAAGTTAGGTCTGTAGGTGACCGTTGTGCCTAAACGTCTGCCTGTGCCTAGCCTGGTTGTGTCCAGGGTAGCCAAATCCATGGTCGTCGCAGAACCCATGGTAGAGGTGGCCCTTTGCAGATGCAGCCGGGGTCTCGGGATACCCCTGGCCCGCGGCTTGCCTCTTCCTGGAGATGCTCTGGTAATCGCATGGGCCGTCCCTGGGACAGGATGCTTCTGACCCACCAAGCCTGGCCCTGCAGGACCTGGTGATTTCTGGGCTAACCGGGATTGAAATGGTAGGGCCAGGTAGGAACTCACCAGAGGCTTCTCCACTATGGGCATCCTGCTGGGTTTGGCCAGACCTGGGTTCCCTGGGCCCTCAGAGTGGACTCTGCCCCCAGGCACTTGGGTCAGAGATCGTGAGCCTGGGCTGAGCAGCCTCCCTCCTCCATGGGTGGCAGCCTCCTTGCCCGGGGTGGGCAGCTCTTCCCAGTGAGAAGGTAGGGGACTCAGGGGCCATGCCTGGCTGTTCTGCCGGAGTGTTAAGGAGATGGAGCTGAGCTTCCGGGGCACGGTCTCCTGTGGGGGCACAGTCCGGGCCCTGGCTCCAGGGCCTGGTCGGCCGGAAGCCTGTGGGATATGGCTTTGAGGAAAGGCATCCAGACGAATGGTTTTCCTGAGGACAGGGACGAGGGGAGACACTCCTCCAGAGAGCTTTGAGGGGCGGGCAGGGCGCCCCAGCAGGTGGCTGTGGGAGAGAGGGGTTGTGGGGTTGAGGGAGCCATGCTGCTGCATCTCAAAATTGTGGTCCATCCGGGTCTTCCGTGTTCTCCTGAGGCAATCAACAGAGAGAAGGTGCCAAGCGGGGGGTGAGGGGCTCTGCTTGCATTTCTTTGATTCCTAGTTAATAAAGAGTATAAAAATTTCTTTACTAAGTAGCAAATTTATTTGCAGTTGTCAGTGTTTGCCAAGGTCTTATAAAACAAGACAGTATTTTAAAGTGCAAAATACTGGGCGCCTGGGTGGCTCAGTGGGTTGGGCCGCTGCCTTCGGCTCAGGTCATGATCTCAGCGTCCTGGGATCGAGTCCCGCATCGGGCTCTCTGCTCAGCAGGGAGCCCGCTTCCTCCTCTCTCTCTGCCTGCCTCTCTGCCTACTTGTGATCTCTGTCAAATAAATAAATAAAATCTTTAAAAAAAAATAAATAAAGTGCAAAATACTTAAATCCTATGAAATGTTACAGAGTAATTGTTGGGTAAAGCCTGATTTATCATTTTCATATTATGCAGTCAGTAAGGTACGAAATAGTTTTAAAAACTATTCACCATATAACTGGTAGAAATATAACAATGGAAAAAATTGCTAAATACATATGTAAAGCAGGGCACCTGGGTGGCTCAGTGAGTTAAAGCCTCTGCCTTCGGCTCAGGTCATGATCCCAGGGTTCTGGGATCGAGTCCCGCATCGGGCTCTCTGCTCAGCAGGGAGCCTGCTTCCCTCTCTCTCTCTCTCTGTCTGCCTCTCTGTCTACTTGTGATCTCTGTCTGTCAAATAAACAAACAAAATCAGTAATAAATAAATAAATAAATAAGTGTGTGTGTGTGTATAGCTTAATCTCTAAATATAATTTGTTAACAATGAGACAACAGAAATATCTTTCAAGAAATATATTGACAAAAAAATTTTAATATATCGGGATATAAATCTGTGGCATCCTCAATGGCTTGAGCTTTATACTACTTATCCAAAACACAAATGCCTAGAGGTCATGGGCGCCTGGCTGTCTCAGTCAGTACAGTCAGTAGAGCACACAACTCTTGATGTTGGGGTTCTGTATTTGAACCCCATATTAGGCAAGAAGCTTACTTAGAAACAAAAAACAAGAAGCAAACAAACAAACAAACAAAAAACACTGCCAGGTCTGAAGGAACAGTGGTTATTGGAAGCCTGTCTGTCTGTCTTCTCCAGGAGGGGCCGGAGGGCTCTGGGTTCCCACCCACAGCACTCACAGGAGTTCAGGCATCCCGGTGGGAGGCTGAGGGATGACCTGTTTGGCTTGGGAACAGCGTCTGCCTCTGGGGCTTCTGCCCAGGACCAGGAAAGAGCCCTGGGCTGGCCTGCCGCCAGAGCCGGAATCAGCCGGAGCTGAAGAGGGCCACGGTGACGGGGAGGCTCGGGAAGCCAAGTGACAAGGGCTCACAGTGAACTAGCCACAGTCCTTGGCCCTGGGGAACCTGCCATCCCCAGCGGAGCCAGGCAGCGAAGCCGGCCCAGCTAAGCTGGACGTGGGCGTTGGCCTCAGAGGAGGGAGGCTGGCCTGGAGGCCGGGTGGCTCCCACAGAAGCCCCCAAGGGGAGGGATGCTATCTGCCTGAAAATCAACTGTGGAACTCCTAGGGTGTTGGGGGGGGGGGCGGGGGAGGCTGGTATAAGGCCACAGATGCAGTGATCAGGCCCAGGCCAGGCCACAGTGATGCTCGGCCCAGGAAAACGACCCAGTCAGATCGGCCGGTGGGAAGAGTCACTCCCGTGCCAGGTGACAGAGGGATGAGAAGGGAACAGAAGTGGAGGCCAGGGGAGTGGCAGAGACATCCACGGTTGAAACTCTGTGGCTGGCGTGAAGCTGGAGAAGGCTGCCCAGCACAGCGGTAGAAACAACAGACCAGCAGGAGGGGAGAGGAGGGGTCGAGGGCGCTGGCTGATCATCTGTGGATGAGCTATCCCCCAAGGTGGGCTCTGAGACCCCCAGATGGCCAGCTAGCGCACACTCTAGGCTCCGTATAATTTCCCTGCTGGACTGAAGTTGTTCCTGTTGCTTTCAACACAGCAAGCAGGGCAGGCCAGGGCTGGTCGGAAGGGTTCTCAGGAGAGGGGCTGACCCTAAAGCCAGGTCCCTAAGGGCTGGAGCAAGGGGTTTTCACAGTGATACCCCAGCCCTTCTCCAGCCACATGTTTGTACCCAAGACTGCGCCAGCCTCCATCACCCCCAACGCAGCACAGCCCTATGGCCCTGCCCTAAGGCCCTGGCCTTATTCCCAACCACGCACACCTGGGCACATGCTGGCCTCACCCACAAATATCTACCCTCGGTGTGCATGCCCACACGGAGAGAGCAGGTCCAAAGATAGGATCTCTGAGATCCACTTGTTCCAATGTCGCCAGCCCCCCACCCCCTCACTGAGCCTATCTCCCGTCATTTATCATCCACTCCCATCCACTCCCTTTCCACACACACACACACACACACACACACACACACACATACCCACCTGCCTTGATCAGAGAACAAGAAAAGTCCAGCGCTTTTCAGTCCGGGAAGCCCTCCTCTGTGCCCAGATGGCTACTGTGACCAGCTCAGGGCCCTCTTCCCTCTGGTCCCCTCATGGGCTTCTGCTCAGCCTCCAAGCCATCGTCCCCAGGCCTAGGGCACAGCCCTCTCCTGACCTGTCCCACCAGCCACATCCGCAGCTGGCCTGGGCTCCAGGGCAGGGAGGGGCTGGCTTCTCAGGAGTGGGCGTCCGTGAATGGCTGTTCTGAGCCTCTGGAATCCTGAAGGGCCTGGGGAGGCTCCTAAGGCCAGGCTGGGCTGCCCTGGACTCAAGGGCATCCTGGGGGAGGACCGTGCCCTGTCGCCTGTCCTCCCCAAATTTAAATCTACTCTGTCTCCCAGAGACTCTGACCCCTGAGAGACGTCTCCCGGTTCTCTCCAAAGTTTCCCTCAGTATAGCTAGTCCTCTCGTACGGGAACCCACGCAGTTTTATCCTGTAAACCAAATGATTAGAGCTCTTGGAGCCAATTAAGGACACTCCAAATACGGCCACACTTCTCTCTGCATTGCTTCCACGCTCCCGTTTAGCTCTGCGACCCCCAGCTATCTCGTCCACCCACCTGAGGACTTTCCTGGGTCAAGCTCGAGATCCCAGAAGCTAAAGCCAGGGCTGTCTGCTTCAACAATTCCTTGAGCCCTTCCCCACTCCAGATGGACCCTGTCCCAAGGCCCTGAGGACATGAAGATGACCCAGGTCTGGGCCTGGAAGCCCCAGCCTGTGGGCTGGGTGTCTTCTTCTGCCCCTGTCATCGCAACAGTAATAACAGTGATCGTGCTAATCAGAGCTACCATTTACTGGACACTTACTATATGCCAGGCACTGTGCCGAGGCTGGGAAGGAGCTCGCTGGCTGCTCAAGACGATGGGTATGTAAACAGGTCCTTACAGTAATACAGCAATGACAATACAGGACATCCTTTGAGCACTCCCCCTGAGCCAGGAACTAGGCTAAGCCTGCTCTCGGTGCCTCCTGTAGGCTTTGCCTTGTCACCTGCTTTTGGCTGATGAGCACACCGCCACCCATAAACGCAGTGCGGTCTGGTCGATTTTCCTGGGGATTGCCCTCCTTAGCGAGTGAGCTCCTGGAGCCGTGCTGGCCAATAGAACATTCTACGATAATGGAAATGTTCTATATCTGTGCCATCCAGTGTGACAGCCACTAGCCACAGGGGAACTTATTTTCTCTGGGTCCGATGCCCTGGCTAGCATCAGCTGAATGAATGAATGAACGGATGAGTGAATGAATGAAATGAAGGAGTGATTGGTGACCGTGTGGACTCCGACCTTCCCCTCTTCATCCATTCTCTCCCTTTTCAACCTCTAAGTTTTCACACTTGGCTGTGCTCTGGTTACTGGGGCAACACCTACTGGAAGCCCCCTGGGTGGGGGAGGGGAGGGGTCTGGAGTTCCTCCCCCTCCCTTCTTGTTCTGGAGACCAGCCCAGTTTGAGGAAGAATATAGGTGGCTGGGGGAGGGGACAGCACAGTTCTGCCAGGATAGATTGGGTAGGGGGAGCCCTTACTGGTCACCCCCACTGGATTACATCATTTTTGAGATGAGGAAGCCCTAAGTAGGAGTCAGGAGTCCTGGATTCTCTCCCCCACTTTGGCACACGAGTCATTACACAGCTCCTATCAGATCGCTTGGGCTTCCGGCCCTCGGTTTTCTTTGCAAATACATCCCAGGTGCCTTCACGTGGGCTCTTCCAGCTTAAAGACCTAGCATTCCTCCACCTGGCTCCCTGCCAGGATCTTAGGGACTTGAGAGTCAGGCCTGAGTCTGGCTCAAGTCTGTATCTCCCAGGCCCATCTGCCCGGCTCTGTCCTCCAAGATTGGGGGGGTGCACCTGGAGGGCACTGCCTGCCCAGTAATTACAGCCTGGGTTCAGCTGCCCTCTAGTGGTCGGCCGTGGCAATGACCTCATGTCTCCGCCGCTGTTCTTTCTCCGCAAAGGAATGATCCTCAAGGCCCTGGAAGTAGCCTCAGAGGACAAACATTGACCCAAGCAAAACATCATTGTGGTGGCCTCCCAGACAAGCGATGCGGGCTCTAGAATCCCCGTCTTGGATTTGCTCCCGCTGTGTGATTTTTGAACAGGTCACCAGTCTCCGAGCTCCAGTTTCTTCACCTGTAAAAATGGGAATGCTATTGGTCAGGATGGGTTAAATTATACTGCAATAACAAACAGTTCCAAAACCCGAGGGAGGGCCTTGTAACAACAAAGGTTTCCTTCTCATTCGTTTCTCATGTCCACTGTGGTTTGGATCCACAGAGGCTCTGCTCTGTGTCATCTTCCTGGAACCCAGGCTGATGGAGCAGCCACCTTCTGGAGCCTTGCTGGTCATTGTGACAGACAGACAGAGGGGTGAAGTGTGCACTAGCAATGGAATGCTTTGTCTTAGACTCTCTCCTCCTCCTCTTCCTCCTCCCCCTCCTCCTCCTTCTCAGTAGGCTCCACACTGGGCCCCACACTGGGTCCAGCTCCACGCCCAGACTCAAGACCCTGAGATCAAGACCTGAGCTGAGATCAAGAGTCAGACGCTTAACTGCCTGAGCCACCCACACACCCCTGGCCTGGACTCACTTCTGATCCCAGAATTAGTCACATGGTCCCACCCACCACAAGGAGGTAGGGAAGTTAACCCTACTGTGTGTGAGAGCAGAAGAGCCAGAAATAGTTGATGAACAGGACCGATGACCCACTTGCACAGTTGTAGGTATATAGTGAGAAGTGCAGTGAATTCAATTCAGGTTAGCCACTGAAACTGTAGCCTCGTCATTCTGTTTTTTTTTTTTCTTTGCCCTCATGATTTCCTGTGACTTCCGCATCAGCTCCACCTGCTTCCAGCTGCGGATACAGAGGGACGCAGACTTGGACTTGAGGAAACTCACACAATAAACCCGTGGCTTGCCATCCAGGTCTCCAAATTATGAGCCCTTCCTACTGTTGGGGGCAGAGGAGGGGCTTTGCCCCTCTGTAACAGTGTTGATTGACAGCGTGATTATCTGTTGAGGGAGCCCAAAGCCTCTGCCTTCCTCCTGAAGCTAGTCTCTGGCTTTTCCAAGCCCTTCCTGCCCGACCCAAGTGGAGAGCCGAGGGGGCGGAACAATGAGAAGCCAGTGCCGCACTCCCCAACCCGGGGCCAAGAGTCCGAACATTGCAACCATTCCTACGCAGGGACCCTGCACATTCCTGCCTCCCGTCCTGTTCTGGGCCTGGCCCAGACACACCCACCATCTCCTGACAGCTCCCAGATGGTAGGAAAGGGAAGCTTTGGGGACTCTGCAAAACATCCCAAGGCATTAAAAAACCAGCACAACAGTTTCCCCACCTCTACCCTGGCCCCCAGGAAGCCTCTAAGCCTTTCTAAAATCTCAGTAGCTAAGCAGATGGGTAGCCCCTGGCAAGACTTCCAAAGAGACCAGCCCATTCATCCAACAAGCATGCTTTCACGGAGGCCTTGCCCAGTGCCAAGCAGGCTGTGGGCTGAGATGAGGAGATGCCATTGCTGCTCTCCACTGACACATAAACAAAATCACAGCACAAGATTAGGGCTGTAATGGGGAAAGCTGCTGGTGGAATCAGGTAGGGCTTCTTGGAGGAGGTAGCAACTGGAAAATCATCTGATTCTCTTCCTGTATCTAACCTTATGTGAACATCCACCTTCTGGTCATTCAGTCTCCCTTCCCACCACTCACCAATATTCTAGACTTCAACTACATGACACCCCTCACACTTTTCAGAGAGTAAAGGGTTCCCCCTAACCTCCATGGCTCTGCACTTACTGACTGCTCTTCCCTTTACAGGGAAAACTCTTATTCAGCCTTCAAAACCCAGAGGAGTTGTTATGTCCTCCAGGAAGCTTTCCTTCACAAAGCCCCACCCCAAGAGTCTTCGGTTCTGTTTTCAGTTTCTCACACATCTTCTTGCTGCGGTGACACTTGTGTCATTTGTTTACACATCTGTCCCCTCCAGCTTGTGAGCTCTTTTAATTCAGAGACTCTATCTTCTTTGTCATTGCATTCTTTTTTTTTTTTTTAAGATTTTATTTATTTGACAGACAGAAATCACAAGTAGGCAGAGAGGCAGGCAGAGAGAGAGGAAGGGAAGCAGGCTCCCTGCTGAGCAGAGAGCCCGATGCGGGACTCGATCCCAGGACCCTGAGATCATGACCTGAGCCGAAGGCAGTGGCTTAACCGACTGAGCCACCCAGGCGCCCCTATCATTGCATTCTTGGTGGCAGGGCTAGTGCTGGGTAGAGCAGGTATGTGACAGGCTTCCATGGGGTTTGGGAGGATATCTGTAGGACACACAGTATTTATAGGGTGCTTACTTGCCAACTAGCTCCTTCGACATTTGCCACAACCCAGGGGGCAGGCAGGGCAGGAGTGATACAGAAACAATGCGCCGTCTATGGATAACCTGCCCTGGGCTGAGCATGAGGCCAGGCACTGGCGGGGGACATTCATCTGGGCTTCGGTCATCTGTGATTTTTCAGTGCCTGGTGCACAGAAATGCTGGCTGGATTCTGATGTATGTCTGCGAGCTAAGGAAGCTTGCCCAAGGACGTGCGATATAAATGAACAGTTTTCTAGGATTTATGGTCAGGTCCCAACCCCAGGTTGCTCCCAGTATAGTCCTTTGGCATGGCCTGGCAGAAGGAAAAATCTGTCTTCATGGACAATGGCCTCTTTCCTTAGGCTCTGCTGTCTGAGTCAACCCTCCCCCTTCCCAAAAAAAATGCCAAGGATACAGTCTGTTGTGTTAATATCCCATTTGAGACATTTCTTTTTAGTATCTAGAGCCAGAAATCTGTCTTTCACAAAGAGTCCTTTTCTCTTCCTTCTATCACAAAACAAGAATAAAACCACTTCTAGGTGTGTCCTCTTTCCCTCTGGCTGCCGGGAAGCTCAGAGACAATCATGGGAACAGTCAGTCAGAATGTTTCCTTTTCGCCCCTAGGTGTGTGGCTTCTTTAACTGAAACCTTCTTGCATTCTTTATGGGAAGAGCAGATGTAAATAAGCATTTATGTAAGAAGCTGTGGGAACTGGGAAAGGGCCCAAGTTTAAGCACAAGGTTGGCAAGAACCCCTTACCCTCTCTGAGCCCCAGGCTCCTTCCTCTTCAGCAGCCCCAGGATGAGAAGCTCTGCTGCCTTCCTCGGCAGAGGCAGCTGTGAGGCGGACTGGCCATTGCCCAAGCCTCAGGCAGGGTCACGGTCAACACCCTCCCTGAGATTACGTGTTTATAACCTTGAACGTGTTCACACTTCGAATCCAGTGTGGCCAGAAGTTTTATTTTTAAAGAGGAGTCAGAAAAAGAGATTTCTCATGCGAAATCTCCTGACTTATAAATGTTGCCAATTAATTTGCATTTTCCCCCAAAACGCTGTGTTGGACAAACCAAATTTGGCAGCAGGCCAGATTTAGCCTGAGGCCCTCGCAGGCTCAGCCAGTCCAGCCTTCTGGGTAGCCTGGGTGACTAACATCTCTCCACACTTGTTTCCTCCTCTTTTTTTTTTAAATTTTATTTATTTATTTGAGAGAAAGACAGTGAGAGAGAGCATGAGCAAGGAGAAAGTCAGAGGGAGAAACAGACTCCCCGGGGAGCTGGGAGCCTGATGCGGGACTCAATCCCGGGACTTGATCGCAGGACTCCGGGATCATGACCTGAGGGGAAGGCAGTCATCCAACCAACTGAGCCACCCAGGCGTCCCTTGTTTCCGCCTCTTAATAGGACATCTTCAGTCCCTCTCTCTTCCTCCCAAGACCTGTTCCCTCCCTCAGGCAACTGCCCCTGCCCGCCCCAGCCCTCCTGGGACCATGTGATCAGTAGGCCATCTCCACCCGGGTCCAGCAGTGGGGGCCAGAGGGGGCTGGGAATCAGGGTGCCCCATGCCCTGAGTTCATGTGCCTCCAGGGGCAGGGCGGGGTGCTGAGGGCAATGGGAGTCCACACCCTGAGCTTTTGCTGGAACAAGATGCCTGCCCCATCCTGGAATCAAGGTGCTGAAGGCTGCGGGAGCCTAGGACTACCAGGGGAACTTGACCGCCAGCAGCAGAAAGTCGGCCGGAAATGCAGCCCCCACAAAGCAAATCAGGACCTAGGGAGACAGACAGACAGATGGCAGGTCCTGGGGACATCCTTGAACACCATGGTCCAAAAAGCCTGAGTCCCGACCCAAATCCTTTTACTTCAGCTGATTCCATGTTGGTGTCTTGTGCCTGCAAGAAGCACACAGTGAGGGGTAGTGAGGCCAGCCGCCTGGGACCAGAGCATGTGGGGAAAATCTCCACAATCGGACGCAGCAGGGCCGGGCTGGGGGAGGCCAGAGAGGCCCCAGGGGCACAGAATTGACGGAGGCACTTGGGTGTGAACCTTGGGTGCTTCTCAGGCCTCCCCCTGGCCGGGTTCTGCAACCCAGGGTAGGCAAGACCTGGGTTTGTCCCATAGCGGAAGAGCAGCCCCAGCCTCCAGCTCTCGCCTTCCCTCATTCCTTAGGGATGAGCCCTGCTCTGGGGGGCAGGGGATCTGGTCGAAATCTCAGCCTGCGCCCTGCAGCCTCGACCAACCCCTATGACAATGGGGGATGCGTGAGTGGCTCAGTCACTTAAGTCACAGGCGCTCCTGTGTTCCGCTCAGGGCATGATCCCAGGGTCCTGGGATCAAGTCCCGGGTCGGGCTCCCTGCTCAGTGGAGAGCCTGCTTCTTCCTTTGCCTGCTGCTCCCCCTGCTTGTGCTCTCTGTCTCTCTGTCTCTCTCTCTCGGACAAAAAAATAAATAAAATCTTGGAGAAAAAAAAAAAAAAAACCTTATGACAATGGAATGGTACTTGTGTCCGTGTTCTCCCCCTCTCAAGGAGGCAGACTTCGTAAATGGACACACAGCCACCCAACTAAAGAATATACTTCCCAGGGCACCTGGGTGGTTCAGTGGGTTAAGCCTCTGCCTTCAGCTCAGGTCATGATCTGAGGGTCCTGGGATCGAGTCCCTCATCGGGATCTCTGCTCAGCGGGAAGCCTGCTTCCTCCTCTCTCTCTCTCTGCCTGCCTCTCTGCCTACTTGTCATATAAATAAATAAAATCTTAAAAAATAGATATATATACTTCCCAGGGGCGCCTGGGTGGCTTAGTTGCTTAAGCATCTGCCTTCATCTCTGGTCATGATCTCAGGGTCCTGGGATCAGGCTCCCTGCTCAGCACACAGCTTCTCCCCTGCCTCTGCCCCTACCCCATGCCTGTTCTCTCTCACTCTCTGTCTCAAATAAATAAATAAAATCTTTAAAAAATAAAAATGGGAGAATATACTTCCCAGTCTCCATTTGTAGCTAGAAACTGCCATATGACCAAGTACTGACCAGTAGGATATAAGGTCATGGGGGGTATGGCCATCCCCGAGTGTCCCTCAAGGGAGGGGACACACTTCCCTCCACCTTGCTGCTCTAGGTGCAGATGAGGCCCCTGGATTTTGCCACCCTGGGCCACATCCCAGGCACAGCAAAGCAGCCAGAGAGAGGCAACTCGTGCCCCTGAACATCCGGGGACCCGGCCATCAGACTAGCTCCCAACAACCTTCCTGAGAACTGTGCCTTGGTTTAAGGCCTTTGTTTTGCGTTTCTGTGACTGAACTCTTAGTCTCAGTGGCACTTGACCTCATGTATTCAGCTAACAGCTTCAGCTGATTAGGGGGAGGGGGTAAGAGGTACTGGTTTCCAGTGAATAGAAACCAGAGATGCCCATTCTCCCACAACACACAGGACAGCCTCCCACAGCAAAGAATGATCTGGCCCACCACATCAGGAATGCTGAGAAACTGCTTTAGCTACCTTCTCTGAGACAGGTGTCCCCATCCCTAAAAAGGGGAATATTGCACTATCATAGTTTTTTCTGAAGATCCAGTGACATTGGGACGCCTGGGTGGCTCAGTTGGTTAAGCAGCTGCCTTCGGCTCAGGTCATGATCCCAGTGTCCTGGGATCGAGTCCCACATCGGGCTCCTTGCTTGGCAGGGAGCCTGCTTCTCCCTCTGCCTCTGCCTCTGCCTGCCTCTCTGTCTGCCAATGCTCGCTCGCTCTCTCTCCCTCTATCCCTGACAAATAAATAAATAAAATCTTAAAAAAAAAAAAGATCCAGTGACATGACAGACATGATCCACCCTTCAGGAAAGGAGAGAATCCCACAAAAACAGTCATGAAGTCTTTTTTATTGCAAGAAACTAAGAGGGGCGCTCCAGAGGAAGAGAGTGAGACAGACTGCCAATCACACAGGAGGGCGGCTCCCTGGTGGGGCTAGGGTGGGCAGGGTGGGTGCGGGGAGGGGGGCAGTATCTGAAGGAGCAGGGAGGGAGGGAAGGCAGGGGCCTTGGGGAAGAGGAGATACAGAAAAGTTTGGCAGAGGGACAGAAATGGGAGCTGCTGCTGGTGGCCGCCAGGGCTGCTCACTAGCTCGCCCTATCCCCACGACCTCCCACTCTGCCTGTCACACACACACCCCTGCATCTCCTCTCCCCCACATGCCTCTCCGCTCCCCGCCAGACATACTCTCTCTCTCTCTCATGCACACACACACACACACACACACACCCTCCTTCCTCTGTGGTCGTACACCCTGCCACCCCATCACATTCGCTCAGTGCCAAGCCTGAGTCCAGAGGGGTGGGTGCTGGGTCGGGTTAGTGACTTTTCCTTGGGTCTGCTTTGAAGTCGGCCATGTGAAGCTAGGGTGGGTGCCTGGGTGGCCTGGGCCATTGAGCATCACCAGGAATTCAGTGGGGAAGTGGGACTCTCTCGAGGCTCAGGACAGGCAGGGACAGCGGTGCCTGGCTACAGGTGAGGGGCAAGAGAGCTGGGCAGCACAAAGGCACTGGGGGTCAGTGGGGAATTAAACCCAGAGCTGGGGAGGGCAGGAGGTGGAGAGCAAGCCTTGGGCCAGCAGCAGTGACACCTTAAGGTGCCCAGGTTCCCCATCTTAACAGGTGCAGCCAGGGTCCACCCGGAAGACCCGGAAGCCTCTGCTGGGAGGGTCCAGGCTGAAGAAGGATGGCCTGGAGGACCAGGGGTTGTCCTGTCTGCCCCGGGGTCTGCAGGCTGGGCGACGCGGGGGAGGGCGCCCGGTGCCGGCCACCGGCCACCCGCGGGGGTCCACTCAGACCTCTGGCCCTCCAAAGGCCAAGTTGTCTCTGACCATCAGGGTCTTGCGGAGGTCACGGTCCACCAGGGGGCGCTGCACGCGCCACTTGTGCGCCTCCTGCAGGCCGGGCTCGAAGTAGTAGATGCAGGCGCCGAAGCCCACGAGGATGAGCACAGAGATGACCAGGTAGACGGGCACGAACCAGTCCAAGAAGTGCGGCATCGCGGCGGCCTCAGCTGCCGAGACACGGTAGGTGAGTGCTTGGCGGAGGCGCCCCTGGTCCCACCTGCCAGCCCGGAGGGACCCGCGCCGGCTTCCCAGGGCCGGAAGGTCGGAGCATCACCTTACAGCTGGGAAGGCTGAGGCCCAGGAGAGTAGAGGGCGGGGACTCGCCGGCTTGTCCCCTGCGGGGGGCCGAGAACAGAGCTGCCCCCCTCACAGGGGCTCTCCTGGGACCTACTCACCCTTCACAAAGGCCGCTTAGAGCTGAGGGCAGAACCTGGCTCCATCCCTCACAGGCCAGGGTGCCCTCAGGCAAGTTGCCTGGGGTGGGGGGAGATTCCGAGGGCTCAGTGAAGGACAGCTGGGGCCTTGCCTCCCCTGAGCCACCCCTCCCGGCCCTGACCCTGCAGTGGCAGCTGTTGCCCTCTGCCCCCCACCCTCTTGCCAGACCCTCACAGATGAGTGGGTCCCCAGCCGGGGCACCTCCTGGCTGGGTGTGATTTGCAAGAGCCGTCTGAACAAACCCCCATCCCCAGGGGACCGGGTTGATGGCAACAGGGTCTGCTCCGTCTCCCGAACTCAGGCCTATGCCCAGTTTTGTAATTACAAGACTGTGAACACCGCCCCAAAAACTTGGGCCTTGGGTTTCCACATCTGTAAAATGGGCATGAAGATAGTACCTGGATCGGGGAGCTGCTGTGACCGTTCAATGGGTTGATTTATGTAAAATACTCAGAATTAATGCCTGGCCCATGATACGTGCTCTATAGTTCCTTGTTCTTACTCTCTGAGCCTCAGTTTCCTTATCTGTAAGATGGGGACAGGAGTAGGATCCATTTCTTAAGGTCACTGTGAATGTTTGACAAAGTAAGACCTAAAGTGCATTTAGGACCAAGCTGCATGGTCTGGAATCAGCCCTTGTCTTGTTATTTCCAGCAAACTGGGGACAGGAAAGCAGGAAAATGGAAGGTGGCAGATATAAGGTGCTTCACGAAGTTTCCATACACCAAGACCCCTTAGAATGGCCCAAAGGTACTCAAAGCTGTGCTCTGCCAACCTCCCCATCCTCCTCTCCCTGCCCATGTGCCATCCTATGGAACTGCTCGTCAGTCACCTGTGTGTCCCTGCGTGTCATACAGTCTCCATCTTTCATAGGATGCAGATGCCCTTTTCATTTTCATTTTCCCTGGGATGTCCTCTGTACCATGTTCATGCGGTAGGCTCCTACTCATTGTTCATGCGGTAGGCTCCTACTCGTTGTTCATGCGGTAGGCTCCTACTCATTTTTCAAAAGCCAGACCATCTTTTCCAGGAATGGGATAGAATAGGACCCATTTAACCCACCCTCAAACCCTTCTTGAGGAGTAAAAATTGGGGAAGGGTGAGGAGCCCCACGGCTGCCTGCCAGGAGAGGAGATCCCTGTTAGGGCGTGTTCACAAATCACGAGGCCTGTGGGGTAGGTGTCTACATTTTACTGAGGCCCAGAGGGGTTCACTAACTTGCCCTGGGTTGGAAGGTGACTAAGAGCTGGGTGGGCCTCAAAGGCCCAGAGATGGCCTGAGGTTTGAGTCCTCCAGAATGGGTAAAGGACACCTGAGCAGAATGAAATGAGCAGGGACCCACCTTGGCTTCTGGGAAAGGAAGGAAGGGGATGAATGGAACGACTCCAGGACAAGCTAAAGAGAAGCTCCAGCTCCTCAGACCTCTGTCTCCAAACTCCAGCCCCTCTTGTCCTACTACTTCCTGGTGGGTCTTCAAGGTGGGCTGTGACCCCCGGAGAAAGAGATGCTGCTTACCAGTCCCACATCCATCCCGATGCCTGCCCCTGACCCCCAGGGTCCCCACTGGCCCCTCTGAAGCACAGACAGTGTCTCAAGGTGCCATACTCATGGAGAAATAAAATGAAGAGGGCTTAGCCATTCTCTCCTAAGCATCTGCCTTTCTGGAGAGCCAAAGAGAGCGCTCAAAATTACTTTGGTGCAGCTGGGTTGAGAGGAAGTCAGGAAAAGGGACCCCAAGCAGGAAGGCTGCTCCAAATGAACTTGACTGAGGCCAAGTATTCGTGCCGCACCCCCCCAGCCACAGGCAGGAACCCCAGTCCCCTTGAAGCTTAAACATGAGAATGAAGGACTTGGGCTGCAGTGGTGTGGCTCAATGGAGCAAGGTTTAGAGTCCCCCAACCTCTCCATCCCTGTGAACAAAACCCCAGGCATTCCTAGGCAGACTGAGGACCCCTGGACCTTCTCCTGGATTCTCAGGGACTAGCCTAGCTGAAACAAATCACTCGCTGGGCTTCTTTGTGACCTTGGGCCACACCTCACCCCCCTCTGGGCTTCAAGGTTCCCCACGCACCGTGACGAGGTGGGAGAGGGGTTACCAGATGATCTATAAGGAATTTTCCAGCCCCATTCTAGCCAAAGTCCCATCCAGGACAGTGTGAGGGTTGAGGGCTGTAGAGCCCAGCTTCCTGCCTCCCAAACCATTGGCAGGTGCCCCCTTCCCCTCCCCCAAATGCCCGCAGACCCACCTCATGCCCTGCCGATGCCTGTCCAGGGGGGCTCTGTGCTGAGCGCACCACCTCAGCCTGAGCAGCTCAGCGTTGGCTTGCAGACTGTCGCAGCTGCTGTCCCCAGACACACTGCCATCTGCAGCCGCCGTGGGTGCTGGAGGCAGAGGAAGGTGTCCCCCGTGGGAGACTGAGCTCCTCAGGCCCTGGGGGCTCTGACCGGGCCAGGAGGGGGAAGTCCCCTGCTGGCAAGGCACACTGGTACCTCTCCCTGCCCATCAAGACCCTTCCCTCTGCCCCCCCACCCTCAGGATGGTGGGAGGCGGGACGTGTCTCAGCCAATCAGCAGACTGGCAGAACAAGGGCTTTATCCTCCGTTGCCCTGGCAACCAGCCTTCCCTTCTGGATCCCTCGCACTGTGCACGTGGTACAGAAATGACAGTCAGGGCAGGGTTGAGAGAATTCGGGGATGGATGGGAACCACCTAGCAGGCTGCTGGGTCCCGTGTCTGCTGAGCCTGGAGAGGAGGGGACCCCAGCTGAGATAAATAGAAGGGTTTGGAGGCTTGCGGTTTGCGGGTAGGGAGAGATGAGTGTCCCCAGCCAGCGGGTGGGTACACAGAAGTAGTGACTAGTAGAGCCAATGAGAATCCTATATTGTAGAGGAAAGAACCAAGGCGGAGACTCTGGACACTTAGGTCCAATGTAGACACTGCTTTCAGTGTTTTATGCATAGTAGTTCATTTATCCGTCATCCAAGGTCACACAGCAAGAAAATGACAATGCCAGAGTCAGAGCCCTAGTCTGGCCTTCAGGTCCCCACACAGAGGCTGCCTCTTCAGGTTCTGCCTCATCAGCCCCAAAGTTGCCCTGGCTGGGATACAGCCTCACATGGTTGTTGACTCCCGGGCAGTGAGTACCCCAATGTCCCAGGCATGGCCCCCCACACTGCTTCATTCTGTCCTCCAGCTGGACTGGCGTTGAGAGCCCATCTGGGATGAGGCAGCTACAGCTCAGAAGTGAGGCTTCTTACCTTCTCCCTCTAAGTCACCCAGCTTCTCAGTGATGAAGTTAGGGAGTGGGGGTGGGGTAAGGGGTCCACCTCCCAAGCCTGGGTCCTCCCACCTGTGCCATAAACAGAGTGTCAGCAAAGCGTCAGGCTCCCAGTGTGCACTCCATAAACATCAGTGCCTACTGCCTTAGAGTAGAGAGCAGCCCCAGAGGCCTATAAGGAGGGAAAGCAGTTTCAAGGAAACACTTCCTCAGGGAGTCCATTCCCAGAAATCTGAGGATAGGCAGGTCGGAAAGGTCATTGGGAGAGATGCCTTCAGGACCCAGGGTCCCCCACCCCACAGACACCCTGCCAGCTCTGGGACCATCTGGATCCCTTTAAGGGTGGTGGGTCCTCTCCAGATATATATGGCAAGGGGAGTGAGTTTGCAGTCAGAGGGGGAATTGTAATGAGACCGGCTACTCATTGAGTAAAATGCAAATCTTTTTTTTTTTTTTTAAGATTTTATTTATTTATTTGACAGAGAGAGATCACAAGTAGACAGAGAGGCAGGCAGAGAGAGAGAGAGGGAAGCAGGCTTCCCGCTGAGCAGAGAGCCCGATGCGGGACTCGATCCCAGGACCCCAAGATCATGACCTGAGCCGAAGGCAGCGGCTTAACCCACTGAGCCACCCAGGTGCCCAGTAAAATGCGAATCTTAAGTGGTGAGTGTTTACTTGTGTATACAGCTTTGATCAATGTCTAGGAGATTTTCATCTCCCCAGATGGTTCCCTCCTGCCTGTTGCCAGTCAATACCCGCTTCCCAAAGGTACCCACTGATATCTATCACTGTAAATTAGGTTTTCCTGTATTTGTATTTAATGTGAACGGACTCATACATTATGTACTTTTGTGCCTGGCGTCTGTCGCTCAACACAATCATTTTGATGCTCAACTGATGCTGCTCCATGGGTCAGTATACCACAGCTGGTTTATCTGTCGACCACCGAAGGACATTTGGGGTGTTTCCAGTATGGGACTATTGTGAGCATAGACTCCTCAGTGCTTCTCAACAGTCTGGAGTTGGAGGACAGAGAGGAGTTAGGGGAGTGGTGAAGGTGAGAAACCTTCGGAGGTAACGGACATGTGCATTACACTGATGGTGGTGGTGGCTTCCTAGGAGGACACACTGGTCAATACTTATCAAACCATAGGACGCCTGGCTGGCTCAGTCGTTAAGCGTCTGCCTTCGGCTCAGGTCATGATCCCAGGGTCCTGGGGTCAAGCCCTGTGTAGGGCTCCCTGCTCAGTGGGAAGTCTGCTTCTCCCTCTCCCTCTGCCTGCTGCTTCCCCTGCTGTGCTCTCTCTGTGTCAAATAAATAAATAAATCTTTAAAAAAAAAAAAAACAACTTACCAAACCATAGACTTTAACTATGTGTAGCTTACCTATGTCAATTATACTATGATAAAGCCGTAAAAAATGTGATCAATGGCCTTCAGAGATTGTTTTAGCCATATGATTCTTTATTCACACACAAACATATTGGGGGTGCCTGGGTGGCTCAGTGGGTTAAAGCCTCTGCCTTCGGCTCAGGTCATGATCCCAGGGTTGTGGGATCATGTGGGATAGAGACCCTCATCAGGCTCTCTGCTCAGCGGGGAGCCTGCTTCCTCCTCTCTCTCTCTCTGCCTTCCTCTCTGCCTACTTGTGATCTCTGTCAAATAAATAAATAAAATCTTAAAAAAAAAAAAAGCATACTGGGAAGCTCAATATAAAACAGAGAATAAAGCCTGAGCTGCTTCTGTTAAACAATGGGATGGGGTTTTGGGGCCCTCCCCATGCAGCTTCCCCTTGCTCCTTATAGCATATCCCTGAGGCATCTCCCCAGAGCTCCACAGAAGCCAGTTTGAAAAACACTGTCCCAGAGGGTGTCTGATGGCCCTGCCAGTTCCACGTGTTCTTGATATTAGAACCTCCAGGCCTGGGTCTGGCCTTCTGGCCCATCCCCTCCCTTCATTGCTGTATGGATCCCACACACAGCTCCTTTCCACTGCACTGCCCAGGGGACAAGCCCCAGCTCACTTTCACATCCCAGCCAACCGTTTCCTCCGCAGCAAGTGTAGCCGTGTCTCCCCAGGGACCCTACATGCATCTGGGCCCCCCGGGGCTCCCTGGGGTGGCTCTCACCAACTGGGCTGCTTTGGCTGTTGTAATTGGTCCAACCACCACCGAGCAAGGATGGCATCTCTGGTGCCTGGGTCACTAGCACAGGGCACCAAACCTGGCACTCAGCACCTGCTGATTGAATGGGTCTCAGCTCAGCCCCTTCTAGCTAGTGCTACTGGAGCCAGGGTCTCTCCGGGGCACTCCGAGGGCTTCAGTGACCTCTGCAGCCTCCCCTCTCCTCACTGTCTCCTGACTCCATCTGCTTCAGCCCCTGGCCTCCCTCGTCAGGGGTGCTCCCCTCTCTGGGTCTTAGCATCTGCTGCTACTCCTACCTGAAGCCCGGTCCATATCCTTGACTGGCTCTTCTCTCACTGAATTCAGGCATCTGCTCAAACATGACCTGCTGACAGAAGCCTCCCCTGACCCAAAATAGCTTCTTCCTGTCCATCTCCATCCCCTAGCTCACCTTACTTAATGTTCAGAGTACTCATTACCATCGGACTTTTGGGGAGTCCCTTCCACACCCCATGTAGCAACAATCAGGAACTGGGGCAGGAACTCCATGAAGCCATATACTTCCAGCTCTTCCTAAGCAAGATACAGTTTCGCCTGCAGTGAGAAGGATGTAGGTTAGACCGGGAGTATGGCTCTGTTGCCCCAGACACCACAGCAGGGAGCACACCTGTGTGATCAGGGTCTGGCTCCCCCCACTCCAGAGCTGATAGACAATGCCTGACTCATCTGTATTCTCCCATCCAAGTACTAACCAGGCCCGACCCTGCTTAGCTTCTGAGATCAGACGAGATCGGGCGCGTTCAGGGTGGTATGTCCGTAGACTGACTCATCTTTATTCTCAAGGTGGGGTGAAGGGTCTGCCCTAGGAAATGATGAAAGAACCCCTGCTGAGAATTAATCAATGGATGCAAATTTATCCCTTCATTCAACAAATAATCAGCAGCAACTCCCACGGGGTCAGGCACTTTTCAAAGGCCCAGACAGGGAAAATGACAAAGTCTCCGCTCTCCTGTGTCTTTCTTTTGCTGTAGCTGGAAAGACAACGCACAAGTAATCATGTAACTGTTGGGAGAAGCAATGGGCCAGGGTCATGCACTTCCCTGCGGGCTCCTGCCGGGAATGCCAAGAGAGCAAGGCCCTGAAAGCTCTTTACCCAGAGGATTGATTTCTCAGGGTTGTGGTTGCAGCAAATAACCTTGAAGGAGGAGGTGACATTTCCCCCATGCCCCGAACAAAGAACCTTATGCTGCTTGCTATAAAAGGAGTGAATGTCTAGTCCCCTTCTATACTGCTGTCCTATGCATGAAGTGTATAAGGGTCCATGGTGGGTCCTTCACAGGGCTCGGGGGACATGGGGTAACACAAACACACCTGCTACTGTTTATACCATCAGTAATAGGAAACAAACTAGACAAAATCCTTGGTCTCTTACCCAGGAGTTTCATCCATGAAACAGTAACACACTATTACTAAACAATAGTAAACAGTAACAGTTTATTTGTTTGTAAATATGGTACAGTCTCAGAGGCTGTGCAGTTCTTGACCACATGCAAAGTGGAGATGAGAGCTGTTGAGAAAAAGAAGACAGGGAGCATGGGGTGCCTGTGTGGCTCAGTGGGTTAAGCCGCTGCCTTCGGCTCAGGTCATGATCTCAGGGTCCTGGGATCAAGTCCCGCATCGGGCTCTCTGCTCAGCGGGGAGCCTGCTTCCTCCTCTCTCTCTGCCTTCCTCTCTGCCTACTTGTGATCTCTCTCTGTTGAATAAATAAATAAAATCTTTAAAAAAAAAAAAAAAAAGAAGACAGGGAGTATGTGGGAGATTTGCTTTTTTTTTTTTTAAAGGTAATGGAGGGTTTTTTTTTTTTTTGGATGATTTATTATTAATTTAAGTACACTCTACTCCCAAGGTGGGGCTTGAACTCACAACCCCAAGATCAAGAGTGGCAAGTTCTACCAGCTGAGCCAGCCAGCCTCCCCAAGACTTGCTGCTTTAGATAGGGATTGTTAAGAAAAGCCCCTCTAAGTATTTTTTTAATTAAAAACTAAAAATTAGGAGCACCTGGGTGGCTCAGTCAATTAGGCATCCTCCTTCAGCTCAGGTTATGATCTCAGGGCCCTGGGATCAAGCCCCCGCATCCGGCTCTCCCCTCAACCGGGAGCCTGCTTCCCCCTCTCTACCTCTGCCGATCTCTCTACCTACTTGTGATCTCTGTCTGTCAAATAAATAAATAAATAAATAAAATCTTTAAAAAAAAAAAAAAAAGATGGCTCTGATTGCTGCATGGAGAAGAGACCCCTGGGGAGGAAGCGAGGACCCAGTAAGAAGGTTGTTACGCGAGTCTGGGGTGAGAGATGACGGTAGCTTGTCCTGGTGGTGGCGGTGGCGGTGGTGAGAAGTGGTCAGCTTCTGGATGCATTTTAAGTCTGAAACCCACAAGCTTGCTTATGGATTGGATGTGGGATGTGAAAAGAGGAGCCAAGAGTGGCCTTAAGGTTTTGTTCTGAGCTGAGTCAGGGAAGACGTGGGAGGGGCAGGCTTGGAAGGAATCAAGAGTATGATGAATGAGCACGAGCGAACGAAAACGAAACACTGAATGCCTTCTTCCTCCGGGCGGGAAATAAAAGGCCTGTCCCAGGGACTGTACTTTAGGAGCCTGAGGTCAGAGCTGGAGCTCCCCCCTCAAAAAAGGAGGTCGGGGTTCCTTTAAGAGGACTCCGCCCCTCCCCGCGAAGCCCCGCCCAGATGAGGGTCACGTGCCCCTCGGTCTCTCGCTTAAGGGCGGACCTCAGCGGTTTGAAAGATCCGCGCGCGGGGCAGGAGCGGAGGTTCTTTGCGTGACTGGGATGTCGGTGTTGCGGCCACTGGACAAGCAGCCGGGCCTGAACACGGCCACCATCTTGGTAGGCGTCAGCTGCTCGGCTTCCCCCGCCCGCCTTCCCTCCTTCCCTCTTTGGCTGCGCCTCAGCAGCCGGCTCCTGAGCGATCTGTCAGGGTCTGGAGCGCGCCTTTCCGGCTGGGGTGTGGTGGGCGGGACAGCCACACTCCGAACCAATGGGAGTGGTCGCCCGCTGAGGCTGAAGGACGCCCCCACCAATACGTGCGCGGCGGGCTCTTTCCCCGTTTCTGATTGGTGGAGCTGCTGGGCGGGGAGACTGGGGAGGGTCCCGGGAGGCTGAGTTCCTCGCGGAGCGGGCGAAGGGGTTCCCGGGGTCGCGGGGTTCCCGGGGTCGCTGGGTCCCGCGGTCCGGGGGAGGGTCCTGGGAGGGAAGGACTGCGGTGCGGCCAGCACTGGGCCCTCCACCCGTGCCCGGCCGAGCCCTGTCGGTAGACGGCGCCGGGCGCGAGAGAGCCGGAATCCGGGAGCCGCGCGGCGTTCGGTGCGTGGCTCGCTGCCCGGGCCCCGCGGCGGGTCTGCGGCGCCCGGGCCTCAGGAGGCCGCCTTCTCTGCCGGGCAGCTGGTGGGCACGGAAGACGCTCTTCTGCAGCAGCTGGCCGACTCGATGCTCAAGGAGGACTGCGCCTCGGAGCTGAAGGTGTAAGTAGCCGAGGCCGGGGGTGTCCGATGGCTCTGCGGTGGCCTGAACGGTGGGCCCAGGAGCGCGAGCCGGGAGCCAGAGAGGCGGGCGCACGTGGGGCCGGGCCCAGAGGCGCGATCCGTCCCCAGCCAAGGGACCCTCCGTCGCTCTTGTCACGCACCCCTGTTTTCCTGCAGCTCTTGTGACCACCGAGGATGTCTTTGTGCACCTGTTCGTTTTCTCGTTTCGGGGCTGCCAGCCCCACGGACCCCTCGGTCGGCCCCTTGAGGTCAGGGACTTTGACTTTTTTCCCTACGGAATCCCCGGTGGCTTGAGCAGTACTTGGCATAGAGGAAAGTTCAGCCACCCCCCAGATGTCGAGAAAAGTTGACTAAAGAAGTAGTATCTTGTTTTTCTTTTTTTAACTGGGGGAGAGTGGAAACAGCTGCCGGTGGGAATCAAGTGACGGGATGTATGTGGGTGTCATTGTCCCTGCTGGACAAGCTCCAGGGGCTCATGTTGACGGAGAAGGATCCCAGTCCACTGGGTGTTCCTCCATGGGAAAGGGAAACACCCTCACGGGGAGAATCAACCCCCTTCCAGCATTTGAAAGAACCTGATGAGGGAACAAGCTCAGACGAGTGATGAGGGTGACTTACCCAAGGTCACATAGCTGGTCATGGGCAGCCTGAGATTTGAGCCCACTTCCATTACCCTCCAGAGAGGTTCAGCCTTAACCCCTAATCCGCACAGTCTAACACCCCTCTTCTGAGCCTGATCTCCCTCCCAGCATGCAGTGTAGCGGGCTAGCCCCGTGCCATCTTCTCTCCCGACTCCCTCTTGCCAAGGTGGTTACCAGACAGAGCTACCTTCTGGCAGTAGAGGTCAGTCTAGATGGGACCAGCTCTGCCCTGCCCCTATTCTCACCTGAGGAGTCTAGTCCACAAGAGCATCGGGGGAATAGGTGAGGAGCCCTCAACAGCCTCTTGCCCCAGGGCGGGCAGCATGCGAAAGGTCACTGTGATGTGGATCTTTATCCTACAGTTTCTCATTTTTCAGCCACCTGGCAAGGTCCCTCCCTCTGCCCTCCAACATGAATCGGCCCCGAATTGACCTGATCATGTTCGTGGTCAACCTTCACAGCAAATACAGGTGAGAGCCAGAGAGTGGGGACATCAGGGCTCAGGTAGACCTGGCTTAGGGATGTACTGGGATGGTGACATCACTTGTGATGGGAAGCAGGGGACACAAGGAGAGGCTGCCTGGGGCTAGCCCAGAGGGTGAGGGTACGGAGCTAGTGGCAAGTGAATGATATTTTAAAGACACTGATTAAGGGGTACCTGCATGGCTCAGTTGGTTCAAGCTTCAAGCATCGGACTCTTGATTTTGGCTCAGGTCATGATCTCAGGGTCCTGGGACTGTGCTCCACGTGTGTCTGCCCTGAGATACTCGGTCCTCCTCCCTTTGCTCCTCTCCACCATGCACTTGCTCTCTCTCTCTCTCAAATAAAATTTTAAAAATAAAAAATAAAGACACTGATAAACTCCAGCGGTGGCATTGGTCATTTATCTAATGCTTTCTGCAGCCTTCTCTGTATCCGTGATGGCAGACCCAGACATGAATGAAGCAGACCCCCCCACCCAAAGGTGTTCCCAGCCCACTGGGAGAGGAAGCCAGACTCCTGAACAGATGATTACAGTATCTGGCACTGGTCCTGTAAAGGAAGAATGCGTTGGGCTATGAGAGTCCCAACAAGACCTCTGACTCGGGACTCAGGGCAGGATAGACTTTCTGCTAGAGGTGACCAGGACAAACTAGCCCGGTAAAAATGAGAGTCAGCAGAAGGTTCCAGATGAAGAAGGTTAATGTAATGGGTAGGAGGAACACAAGGTGTGTGTGCAGGACTGAGAAGGCTAGTCCAGGGTCAGGAGCCCAGGGTAGTGGGAGGCTGTAGCCAGGGGAATGTGAGTGATGGTGATGCTGGGCTCCTGGCCTCTCTGTGGTGCCAGCTACCCTGGGGGACAGGACCGCAGTAAACCTGGGGAATATGGTAGAAGGTCTGCTCTCCCTCTTGGGGGATAGCCAACTGAGGGTAGGCGGGGTGCACCTCTAGCACAGAATCTGAAACACACCCAGTCATGAGGTGGGGGTTAAGAGAAGGCTGGGGTGGAAACACTAGGACCAGGGACATAGAGCTACCAAACACAAACACCCAGCAGCAGGATCAAATTCAGACCTACTGTCCGGCCAGGGGGAACAGGTGAGCAGTGGCTAGAGCCCATGGTGATGCAGAGAAAGGGCTGAGATCTGCCATGATTATCAGAGGTCCTGACTCAGCAGATCTGCTGCTCTTTGGGTGAGATCTCTGTTCAAAAGGAACGCTGACCTGTCTCTGGGGAGATTCTGCTCTACAGTCATACATCAGGGCAGAGAGCTATCCTTACTGTTTGCTTCAGGCCTTGTTCATTCAGGCTGAAACCTTGGCTTGGTTCTCCTGACCAAGATGGCTTTTTGGCCAGGAGACAACAGATTCTTTATCCCTCCTTGGACACCAGTGAATGAAACCCTTGGCTCAGCGGGTCAAAGTTCCCTTTTCTGAGAGGAGAAGATTGTTTTCATACACTTGATGTGACTATAAATATTGTCACCTGATTGGAAAGCAATTTTGCAATACCTAGGTACCTTTTTTTTTTTTTGAGAGAGAGAGAGAGAGAGAGTGTGTGTGCACAAGTGGGGGTGGGCAGACGGAGAAGGAGAGGGAGAATCTCAAGCAGGCTTCGTACTCAGTCCAACACAGGGCTCTATCCCAGGGCCCTGAGATCATGACCTGAGCTGAAAGCATCAAGAGTCAGACAGAGTCAGATGTTCAACTGACTGAGCCACCCAGGCGCCCCCGACCTAGGTACATTTTAGAAAGACACATATTGTGTCCCAGCCACTCTGGGTCTAGCATCTTCCCCCACAGAAACATTTGTCTACATGTGTGAGAACACATGTGGAAGAATGTTCATGCGGCAACCTTGTCATGATGAGAAACTGGAGACCATGTAAGCGTCTATCACCTAGAAAATAGATTGTGATACGGGGTGGTCGTTCCAAAAAATGCCACAGGTTGAACCCAATCAAACCCAACTACATGCTTATACATATCACTGCCTGTATTTGTGTATGAGAAATTCATATGCAAATGGAATTATACCCCAAACTGGGGGCAGCAGTAACCCCTGGGTTGTTGAGACAGAAGGGTGGTGCTAGAGAGGGACACTTCCTCTGTACTGATCACCTCCATATTTACTGTTGGATTGTTCTAGAGGCTTGAGTCACTTTGTAATGAAATGTCCTTAAAGTGAAAGACAAAATATTCCCCTAGTGGTGTTTCCTCTTATATCTCCTTCTCCGGCCCCTCTGGGATGAGGAAGGCCTTCTGCCTTCTCGGTCGTAAGGTCTGTCCTGTGTCTTCTCTCATCAGCCTCCGGAATGTGGAGGAGTCCCTGCGCCATGTGGACGCCACCTTCTTCCTGGGGAAGGTGGGCTTCCTTGCCACAGGCGGTAAGTCCATTCCGCCAGTCCCCCTTCCCCACCCCCACCTCCCCAGGGAGACTTCTCACTGAAGCCGTGCAGATCCCCGGGGCCTGGGGCAGGGGCAGGGTGGGGAGGAACTGTGGAAAGAAGGAAGTACATGAGCTTCAGAATCTCTCCGTCTCTCCGAAAGCAGATCTGAGCAGGTCATTCCACTGAGATCATTCCGGAGAGTTAGCTGGGGACTCCCCGTGGCTTTCAGAGTAAAATCCCAGCTCCCATGAGGACAAAGTCTGGCCTTCCGCCTTCCTGTCTGGGCTCATCCTCCTGTCACTCTCCCGTTCTTGGGCTCGGCTTACAGTTCTCTGAGCAAATCCTGCTCTTCCCGGGACTGTCGTATTAACAGCGGAACTGACAGTAGCTGGCCTTTCCCCAGCACGCCCTGTATCCAGACGGCGTCATTTCTCTGTACTTCATCTTCACCACACTCAACCCTTTGAGGCACATGCTGTTACGTGTCACAGCTGAGGAAACTCTCCGTGTGGTGTAGTAACCTGCCCGAGGCCCATTGCTAAAAAGTGGTACAGCCAATAGTCGTACCACATCCTTAATGATTATATCCTACCGCTTCCCGTGAATGCTCTTTTCCTGTTTGCCTCGCTAACCCCCATTTCCCATCTCTGGGGGACAGCTCCCTGACCGGCCCTGCAGTCCGGGCCCCTGGGAGTCCGTCCATAGACTCCCCGCCCTCCCTCCTCCACCGGTGCCCGCGCCGTCTGCCCCCAGCCAGCTGAACTGTGAACCCCCCAGGCTGTGCGGCGGCTGGTACAGATTATGCTCAGTAAGCATTGATGAATTCCCTATAGATTAATTCGTCGAATCTCTGTAGTCCTGGGGGCTGTTCCCATCCTCATCTTCGAGATGAAGAAACTCATGTTTCTAGAGCACGCTCTCTCCAAGGCCTCCCAGCTTGAGAACAAAGTATGTTCTAATTTGACGAAAAGCAGGTTGAACAGGCAACTGAGGCCCGGGGAGGGGGTGATGATTGAGTTTGCCCAGTGCCTCCTGGCTCACGGCCGCCGAGGCAGACATTCAGCCCGCCACACTCACGGCTTCTTTGCAGCTGGCCGGGAGAGCCACTGCAGCGTTCACCGGAGCACCGTCGTGAGGCTGGCCCGCACCTACCGGAGCCCCCTGCTCTTCTGTGACCCGGAGGTGAGGACGTTGGTCGCGGGGGCGCAGGGAGAGGGCTGTCAGCGCTCCGTGGGTGTGTCGGGAACGCTTCTCCGAGGGTCGTCAAGTGCTCGAGCAAGGGGATCCTGATGTGAAGACACAAAATCCTGATCTGAATCCTGGCTTCACGGCTCACTGTACCTCGAGTACAACAGTTAGCCTAAGCAGTGGGGGGCACAAATGCAAAGCAGAGCGATGATACACATTCGACCCGAGCTCCTCCGAGATGCCAGGCGCTACGGCTTGTGCCTGGCGTTGCTTTGTTTTCTCTCATAACCAGGTCTCGCGTATGTGCAGTGGGTCCTCGTTACCGTCTTGCTCTCCTGCCGGGCTGTCAGTGCCAGGAGGCCAGGCATCTTGTCTGTTTCCTTAACCAGGGCTGCCGCGCGTCCCCCTGCAGTCAGAATGCCCACTGCCCCCCTTATGCCCCTGGACTACAGGTCTGTTCTGGTCCCAGCACGGGGCAGGGCATCCAACAGGCAGCGGCGGTGGCTGGGCAGTGGTGGGTGCAGGGTTGGAGGGTGTGCGTGGTGTCGGTTCTGTCCCAGCTCACTTCTGTTGGGGTTTCTCATCCGAATTATGAGCCTGACAGAGCAGTTTTGCTGATACATTTTGCTCTCTGCTTCTCTTCCTGCAGTATGAATCCTGACTTTTTGCTAAAAGTGCTCAGCAGCCGCTTCCTCTGGGTGGTCAGCAGAGGACTCCCAGGGCCTGGACCACCCCACCCATGTACCAGACCTGCTCAGTTCATTGTGGGGTGTGTTTATTAGTTTTGAGGTCTGCTCTGCTCTGGTCTTGCTTCTGTTCCCAAAAAGCCAAGTGATGTAACGCAGAGAGAACCGAGTCAGCACCCTGCCCATTATCAGCACCCAGCCCTGGGGCTCTTATTCACAGGTTTGTGGACCCCTCTGGTCTGAGTAGAATTCAGGGACTCTGTGAACTTCTCTGAGAAAAAAAAAATACTTGCTTTTTTCCCACTAAGCTCTAGTGAAATTTAGCTTTATGAGTATGGGCAGGAGAGGGCGGCAGTAGTAGCAGGGGCTGGGTCTGTTCCAGCAGAAGCAGCACATGTTCCATCTCGTCAGGGGAGGGGCAGGTCTCCTGACTCAGTGCATCGATGCAGACTGACGCACTGCTCTGTCATGGATTCGGTTTTCGTATTGGGTGACTGTTTAAGTCAGCACGCTGATGTCAGATAGGACCGTGAGGCCTGTGCCATGCCCGAAGTGCCTGCCCTTCCAGGCTTTTCTTACAACATACCCCAGAAACCCAAGACCTAGAGAGGAGAGGCGACTTGCTCAGTCATGCAGCTAGTAAGTTCTACGGGAGAGCCAGCAGATTTGCAAGCCGTTGTCTCCTTCCCTTCTTAACCTGCTGACTGTGTGGCTTTGGACAGGTCACTTCCCCTACATGCAGCCGCCATCTCCTTCCCTCCAAAGGGGAACCATAATCTTTGCTCCACAGCCCAGGTACATCAAACCTTAGGCGGTCCAGCTGTGGTGCTCAGGACCTTGCGCTGTGCGGTGCGGTTCCCCGTGTGGCCAGTAGGTGGCAGGCCACACCAGGTCCTGGGGTCTCCGGGAGCCTGACTCCAGGAAAAGGCCTGTGATGGCCGGTTCCCAGGCAGCCGCTGGCCTGCCCCCAGCTAAAGCTGGCATTCCTTCGGAGGAAGCAGCCGGTGTTTGGACAGTCATCACTCCTCATACCTGTGTTGTCCTTTGCCGGACACACCCCCCCACATACCTGAGTTTGCGCCTCGCTGTATTTTAAGGCCTTGCCCGGCAGGAATTTTCAGTCCTGTTCTACACATAAAGAAACACATTCCAGAAGCCGGGGCATTGACCCAGTGCCTGTATTTCCGAGCACTGCTGATAGGGCCCAGGGCTGCTACCTAAGCACGAAGATGGGCCAGGCGTTGCGGCTGCCCCCACAGAATCCGGGGAGCCAGACCGCGGGCCCCGTGTGCCACGGCGGAAGGACTTGCCGAGACCGGGAAGCCTGGCGGGGGGATGAAGGCGTTCCTCCCTGCAGGTGACGCAGCAGCCTGGGGTAGTCACACTTGGGTTTGGGGCCACAGCTCCGGAGTGTGGTGTGTGGATTGGAGGAGGCCCGGCCAGGGATGAGGCTGCTGCAGGAGGCCCGCCGGGGAGCCGGAAGGACAGCAGCAGCAGCTCGGAGCTATATTTGGGGGCGAAGGCCACAGATCTCAGAGGGAGTGGATTTCGTCAACAAAGACTTCTTATTTATTTATTTTTTTAAAGATTTTATTTATTTAATTGACAGACAAAGATCACAAGTAGGCAGAGAGGCAGGCAGAGAGAGAGAGTGGAAGGGAAGCAGGCTCCCTGCTGAGCAGAGAGCCCGATGTGGGGCTCGATCCCAGGACCCTGAGACCATGACCTGAGCCGAAGGCAGAGGCTTAACCCACTGAGCCACCCAGGCGCCCCTCAACAAAGACTTCTTTGGTACCTCCAGTGAGCTAAGCGTCGTTCTAGGCACCAGCCATGCAGCATAAAACAAGAGTGAAGAAGGAAGAGGAAAACCCCCGCTCTGTGGTCATGGAGGGAGCAAAGCAAAGAAGTCAAAGCTGTGGGTGCTAGAAAGTGTGGTGTGTTGGGTGGTAAAGTGGTGAAGGTTGGTGGGGTTGACAGGAGTGACTGTGAATGGGACCTTGACAGACTTGAAGACGATAGGAAGGCAGGTGCCGAGACCGCTGGAGGGAGGAGGCCGGAGGACCAAGTGCGAAGGCCTGGCGTGTGCTCCTTGCCTGGTGTGCCCAGGGTCCCCCCCCCGGGAGGCTGAAGACCAGATCACAGCAGAGGGCAGGGTAGTGGTGGCTGTGTCGTAGTGACCGCGTCCCCAGAGCAGGAGTGCGTCGTGGGTCTTAGTACGGGTGGTGACTTTCAGGCTGCATAAGACGGGAGCTGCCGGGAGGGTGCAGGGGTGGGGGCGGGGAGGGCCTGATACGGGTTTTATTTATTTTTCTTTTCTATTTATGTGATGCAAGTTTAAATGGATCCCTCCAGCTGTTGGGAGGAGAGTAAATGGAAGAGAAGCAGGGCAGAAGTGAGGAGGCGGCCCCGGGGGCTGTTTCTGGAAGAGTTAGGAGTGGCCTGGGCTCCTGCTGCCCAGGGAAGGGGGAGGCAGGATGGCCTGTACCACTGGGCCATTTTCCAGGGTGGAGCCAACCGAATGTGCCGGTGGCCGGGGTGTGAGCCGTAGGAGAAAAGAGGATGGCCCCAGGGTTTTCAGCTGGGCCGCTGCTAGGATGGAGGTGCCCTTGGCTGAGATGGGGTGACTGCAGGGGGGACAGGTTGGGCGGACCCTCAGGGACTGCACCGGAGACATGCTAATCAGATCGGGGTGTCTGTCAGCCGTCTACCCAGAAATCGAGTAGGCAGCCACGTACGTGTGTCTGACGTTCAGAGGAAGGGTCTGGAGATGTAATTTGGGCATTGTGGGTAGTGAGATGGTTTTAGATCACAGAACTGGATGAAGTTCCCAGGGAGTGTGTGGGGGGAGGAGCCTTGCAAAGGCCAAGGCCAGGGGCAGCACTTAGAACTTAGATGTGTGTGTGGAGGGGGCGAGTGTGGCATCCTGGGGGCTGGTGAGGAGCATTCTGCAGACCGGAGCGCTGTGGCTGACCAGGGTCTGATGAGAGACTCGGAGAGAATGACAGCTGCCTCTGGGTTTGGATTAAGGAGTCACAAGTGGCAAAGATAGGAGCACAGGCAGCACTGAGCGTGCCTGGTCCCTAGTGAGGGTGACGGGTCGAATGGCAAAACCCCTTCCCTAGTTAGAAGAGGAGGACGACGACGATGTGCCCACGGAGCCTGTTGGCAGGACAGGGCGACCGAGCATCGTGTGGCCTTCGTCAGGCTCTGATGTTGCATCTCCTTTGCTGCTTTCTGGCACCAGGCCCGGGGACAGAGTTGCCAGCCCTACCTGACCGCACCCCATGGCACCTCTGGGCCCCTGCCCTCCAAAGCCCTGTTCAAGGAACCCTGTTGATGGGACCTCCCTGTCCCTGTGAGGGCCACTCTCTGTCCACTCCTCCTTTCCATGCCCAGGTAAAAAGGTCTTCAGGGCCTCTGCCTCCTGGATGTCGGTTGGAGCTGGGTCTGGTTCAGATCCCAGCCTGGAGACCACTAGACCCTTCACCTGTCTTGGCCAGCCCTGCTTGCTAAGCCTCGCCTCCCCTGGAGGAGGGGTCACTGTCTGTGGCGTTCCTGGTCCCTGGAGGACCTCTGAGGGCTCTGTAAGCCAGAGCAGTTGAAAGCTGCTGGGTGAGGCGGGCTGTGGACAGGGGCCTGGCCATGATGGGCCGTGGTGCCCGAATGCGCCCCCGCGCTCCGCTTCTGCCCACCCCCATCCTCCGCTCTCCCTCGGCAGGTGGACGGCTTCCGAGTCCCGGTCGCACAGCGGCTGGTGCGAATGCTGCAGATCTGTGCCGGCCACGTGCCTGGTGTCTCGGCCCTGAACCTGCTGTCCCTGCTGCGGAGCTCTGAGAACCCCACCCTGGAGGACCTGTGAGGCCTGCGGTCCCCCCGACTGAGTTGCCCCTCCCCAGGGCCTGGGGTCTGGGGCGGGGGACTCCGCTGTTGCCGCAGCCCGGCTCTGGGTCTGGGGTCGGCTCCCTGCACGGCCCAGACTCGGGAGCCCCGCTGGTGGGACGGCAGCCCCCGCCCCGCCCCGTGCTCACGCCAGCGGAGCCCCGTGTCTTCATCCACCTGCCAGGCTGCCCCACCGCCTCAGGCTTCCTTTGAACGAAGCATCCACGGCTCAAAAATAAGTCTGAAAACCCCTGGTCTTCTCCACCACCTCGACTGTGCAGATGAGGACACTGAACCTGGGCAGTTATGAGGGTCTGGCCGGGGTCTTGGACTCTGCGACCCCATCTGACCCCACATCCTAGCCCTGCCATCCTCACAGAGCCTGCTGTGGCCTCGTAGACCCTCAGTTTCCCCAGGTGTATAATGGAGATCGTTCTACTGAGACATTGTCACGTTGGTTAGGACCGAATGAAATGACAGGCCTGCCGCTATAGGGTTCCCTCCATGTGTGTTCTGTGTATCCCGTGATCCCTTGTAGTAAGACCTTGCCCAGTTCCAGCTAAGCGCTCGGTGAACGGTACCTATTGTGTGAAATCCCACAGAGCTGGGTTAAAAGTTGGTGCAAACCCAGGAATTACACTGTTTATGAATTGATACATTTGTGGGAATTATGTGAGAAAGGCTTTCTGGAGGGCTGGCTCCTGGCTTGGCGGCCAGAGGTTGTGCCATGACCGTGGCTCCCCATCTCCTCTGGGTCTAATGAGAATTTGCAAAAGTGCCAGGGTTGGAATCCAGAAATCCGGTGGCCAGCTGGGCACACGCTGGTAGAGGAGACCGCAGGAGGAGAGCTGGGTCTGGGCTCCCTTAGACCATGACGGTGCCCCCACCCCACCCCCATTTGGCTCATGCAGGGACCTGCCTCCAAACTCAGGCCTCTGCTTCGACTTTGCCGTCATAGCTGGAGCCCCTGCTCTCCATGAAGTGGGGCCAGCTTGAAAATCGTGAGGGGATGCCTGCCTTTCTCCCCGCCACAGGCTCCTGCTCCGGCCTGGCCCAGCGCCGCACCCCTAGTGCTCAGTAGGTCCAGCAGTCAGACGGCTGGCTGCTTACAGGCCAACCCGGAGGACCCACTGAGAACCTCAACTGCGATGATTCCATCTGAGGTCCCTAGTGTCCGTGACACAGCGGGGCGCCGCACACTTTATTGTCCTCACATGGCCACTCCTGTGTCCCCTGGCAGACCTGCGAGGTCGATACTATCTCCCTACTTCAGCTCATGCAAGCATGCTACTGCCAGAGGCGTGTCCACATCACACAACTCATCAGGCAACGGACCTCCAGCCCCTCCCCTGCTCTTCCCTCCAGTTGTTTTCTTAGGTGCCTAATGGTTGGACAAATGTTCGGGCATTTTTGCTAGGCAGGCCCTGGCTGTCCACACAGAAGTGGTGGACATGCAGGCCTTGTGCCTGAGAAAGCAGCTGTCAGGAAGGGCAGTCTCAAGGAGCCGCTCCCACGTGCTGGGGTCCGCACCTCAGGACAGGGGCAGGCCAGGGGGAGGAGAGGGCGAGGAGCAGGGTAGGAGCACCGCCCACTGCAAATGTGGGGCTCCTCGGCGCTGGGGAAGGGAGGCCGGCTTCCTGCTGCGTCCAGGGTTGAAGGATGAGGCCGGGTTGAAGGATGAGGCCGAGGTGAGAGGTGAAAGTGCGCGCTAGTCTCTGAGGGGATGGGCAGGATCCGCAGAGGCCCCGTGCCTCCTAGGAACCAGCCTGGGCCGGAAAGGTGGGGCTTTGTAGGGCAGTGCGGGGAGGGGGTGACAGTAGGGGAGGTCTCTGCGAGCCGATGGAGCGGGTATCCAGGCAGGAGAGGAAGGCAGCGCAGACACGGCCTCGCTGCCTTTGCTGAGCCCCGTCCCTTTGTTGGAGACGAGGGGCGCCCCTCCCCCTCCCCCTTCGCCTTCCCCCGGGCGGCATGGGGCACACTTCTATCCCCCCCCCACTCTCTGGTCCCTGTGCCATGTTTTCTCTGCCACCTGGTGCCATTTAACAAGAGAAGTGGCATTGCACCCCAGCCAAGGATCTGAGAGCCTTCCAAGCGCCCGGGGAACTCAAGGCTGTCACTGCTGCCAGCTCCAGCGAGCTTGGCGGGGGCCCAGGACCCGGGAGCCTGCCTCTGCCTCACCGCAGAGCTGAGCAGCCCCCGAAGGGTAGTCAGCAGCCCTCCCAGGGCTGTTCCCCCCGGCTGGGGAGTGCGGCCACTCTACTGTCCGGGGGCCAGGGACGCTGGGAGGCAGTTCAAGCAAGGGAAGTAATGGAAGGCCAGTCTTTCTGCCCCAAGGGTGCCTGGAATGGCTGCCTGATGCGGCGGTGGGGTGGGGGCAGCTAGGAGAGGCTGTGCCAGGCTTCCTAGGGATCTTGTGACCTGAGGCAGGTCCCTTTATCTTCCACGAGCCTCAATTTCCTTGTCTGTAGGATGTGATCAGGCTAATGAATGCCTTTCTCCCCGGTGGCCTCAGGACTGAGAAGGAGAAGCCATTATTTTATTTTATTTATTTATTTTTAAATATTTTATTTATTTGACAGAGCAGGGGGAGTGGGGGGGGGGGGGGAGCAGGCTCCCCGCTGAGCAGGGAGCCTGACGTGGGACTCGATCCTAGGACCCTGGGATCATGACCTGAGCCCAAGGCGGACTCTTAACCAACTGAGCCACCCAGGCGCTCCAAGAAGCCATTATCCTAAACACAAAACTTCCAACCAGTGTCAGAACTCTCGGGTTGGCCTTGGTCACAAGATGGTCACAGCAGAGGCAGTTACAGGGGCGGGCTGAGGCCCCTGTAGGAGATGCCTTTCTGCTGGACCTTCGAGCAGCCGGCTCCATGCTGTCTGGGCGCACAGAGGAAAGAGTGGGGTTTGGGCCCCACTGACGGGACCAGGCTTTGTCAGCCCACAGGCTCTTTTGTTCCTTGGGCACTCCCCAGGGGGCTCCCTTTCCTTCGCTGAGACGGCCTGGGCCTGTGTCCTGGCCCGGATCTAATGCTATTTCCGACCCTGGCCAAGGAGGCTGAGCCTCCCCAGTGAGGAGGGGGCTCAGCAGCAGGCACCGGTGTCTCCTTCAGCCCTCGGCAAGTGGAGGCAGGGGCAGCCTCGGTCTGGGGCTCTGCCAGGGCGACCTGGCCACAGAGGGGAAGTGGTGCAGTGGGAAAGGGCCCAGCCCTTGAGTCTCACTGACGTGGGGTCTGTGGCCAACCTGCGTGGGACCTGGGGCAGCTCACTTCCTGTCTTCCTGTGCCCACAGCCTCTTGAGGTTCTCATGGGTCTCAGAGAAACCAAAGAGCCCGACCCTGTGCGTGCCCTGTGTATGCCCTGCACAGACAGGGCTGGCTGCCGGTGCCGTGCGGCGGGCATGCTGGAGTGCCGGGGAGTTCTGGAGGGAACGGCCTGCCACAGCGGGCCCCTCGCCTCCCGCCCCTACTGCGGGCCGGGCCTCCCCGAAGGGCTCCAGCAGAAAGGGACCCTCTCCACAGGGCACAGCTGCTGCCTTGCTCTCCTTCCCTCGGTCTCCCCTGGGGCCGCACGGGCGCAGCAGAGACTCGGTGTGGGAAGGCTGCTCGGAGACCCCTGGAGACTTGAGGGGTGGGGGTGAGGAGTGAGGACAGTGTGGGGGTTGTCAGGACCTGCCCACCTCTGCGTCCCCCCTGAGTGTGACCTGTGGGCTGCGGACTGCTGAGGACCAGCTCTGTGGGGGGGGAGAGTAGGGAGTCCCAGCGGCCCTGACCCAGGCAAGAAGCCAGGAAACAGCCTCCCTTCTAGGGGCCACCCTCTTACACCCGGAGGAATGCCAAAGGCATCTGGGGGCCCCTGGGAGTTCACACTGGGGGGAGTGCCTGGTCTGGCTACGTGGCGGCCCTGCGAGGCCTGAGGGCTCCCTGCACCTGGCCGTCCCCAGCCGTGTTCGACCACGGCCCCCACCCCGAGGGCTGCACCCGACCTGCCCTCCACCTGCTGACCGGGAGGGGACTCCGCCGCCGCGTGTGTCCTGGGAGCCGCGGTGGGAGAGCTCGGGCTGAGGGGCTGCCTGCCCCGTCCCCCATCCTGAGCCTGCTCTCCTCTTTGTGAAGCGGGAACCCCACTGCCGTTTCCCCCACAGGGCTGAGGTCTGGGCTCCCGCAGGGCCCGGGCCGGCAGGTGGTCAGGCAGTACTGGGCCCTGCCGCTCTCCTGGTCACTGTGCCATTCCCCGGGCCTCGTCCGCTCCTCCCCGGACATCCTGGGTGCGGGGGGTCACTCTCCCTCTGTTGGGAAATCTCACCAGGCCCGGCCTGACTCCCGGGCCGGCCCTCCGTGACACCCTTCCCTCCTGAATTTGTCTCCCCAGCACTGCTCACCCTCACCTACTGCACGGTGTCCCCGTTTGGATTTTGTCTCTGGGGCTCCCTGCCCTCTGTCCAGCACCGAGAACAGTGCCTGGTGCAGAGTGAGTCTCCGAAAGTATTTGCTGAACGAATGGCGGCCTCTGCTCACAGAGACGGCCAGTGCACCAGTCAGGCAGGGCCGAGAGCCTGCTGGGAGGCCCAGAGCCCGCGGCCCTTGTCCCTGCCACACCGGGGGGAGGCTCCCTCCTCTCCCACCTGCGACCCGCAGGTCTAGCGCCCAGGCGGCGGGGACTGTGTCCCCCATCCCAAAGCCAGGCTGAGAACGGCTGGGCTGCCCTGGGCCACGGCCCCCAGGGATGCTGGACTGTGTGTGGGTATGTGTGCACGTTTACGTGTGTGCGTGCACATGTGCATGTAAGTGTACGTGTGTGTGTATGTGTGCGTGGTGGGGGGCAGGGAGATGAGGTTAGCCTAAGGCTAGGCAGCCTGGGCCTGTGAAAACCTGGACAGGGTTTCCAGAACCACATCATGGAAAGGCCTCACCTGCCCTTGGAGAGTCTGGAGTGGAGGGCGGAGGGCCGGGGGCTCCCCACCTCGGACGGCTTTGTATGGAGCCTCTGTCTCTCCTGCCCCTCGTCCCAGGGTCCCCACATTCCTCCGGGGAGGGGGGCTTTGTAGCAGGGTCCTGTGTGTCAGCGCTAAGTACAGGAGAAAGACAAAGGGAGTCCCCGTTCTGGGGCCCCTGACCACTCCCGGGACAAAATATGACAAAAGATGAAGGAGGGGCCCACGCGGCTGAGGGCTGAGGTGGGCCGGGAAGCCCCCAGAACAGCTCACACTGTGTGGCCCCTTTCCATGAATCACAAACCCTGCTTTTCTGCAGACGCTTACCTGAGAATGTAAAGGCGCAAAACAGGATGGAGGGAAAAGTCCAAAGGCAGGACAGCCTCCCTCGGGACCGCAGGGAAATGCCCCGTCTTACTCCCAGACTGCTGTGTTGTGTGAGGGTATTTTTGTGAGAATGTGTTCAGGTATTACTCACAGAATTGCAAATAAAAATAATTTTTACGTAAGGAGTGCGCCCTGGGTCTCCGAGCACTTTCACATCTAGATCTGGGGGGGGCCGGGCCCCTCTGTCCCCCGGGACTGTCCCCGCTTATCACCGAGCTGGTCCAAGTGGCAGTTTCCTCCTTTCCCCGACCCCGTCCCCGGGGCAGGCAGGGCGCAGGCCACGCTTCCCAGCCGGCCGGGCTCGGGCCCTGTCCCGGCTCCCGGGACGCGCTGGGCCATTCCTCACCCTGCAGAGCCCCTGCTTCGCCACCTTGAAACCGGTTGTCAAGATACCGCCTGTGTCAGACCTGTTGGGGGAGTGTCTTGAGGGAAACTCGAGGGACAAAGATCATGGGAGACTCCCTTTTCCCTGACGGACCCCAGATTAATTATCTTTGTAAAACAATTCACCAGGAAGCGAAAACGTGAGAACACTGAGACGTTCGTTCGTTAGGTGGGTTTTTCAGCAACAAAGTCCCTTCTTGGGGCGCGTGGGTGGCTCAGTGGGTTAAGCCTCTACTCTCAGCTCAGGCACGATCTCAGGGTCCTGGGATCGAGCCCCATATCGGCTCTCTGCTCAGCAGGAAGCCTGCTTCCCCCTCTCTCTCTCTGCCTGCCTCTCTGCCTACTTGTGATCTCTCTCTGTGTCAAATAAATAAAATCTTTTTTTTTTAATTCCCTTCTTTTCTACTTAGTACCTTTGAGGCCATGATACCAGAGTAATAAATAAAAATAAAATAAAATAAAATAAAAATAAAAACTATCAAGTGCCTAGCTGGTTCAGTCAGTAGAGTGTAAGACTCTTGATCTCGGGTCCTGAGTTCGAGCCCCACGCTGGGTGTAGCAATTACTTAAAAAAAATAATAATGGGGCACCTGGGTGGCTCAGCCGGTTAAGCGTTTGCCTTCAGCTCAGGTCATGATGCTGGGGTCCTGGGATCGAGCCCACATGAGGCTCCTTGCTCAGCGGGGAGCCTGCCTTTCCCCTCTCCCACTCCCCCAGCTCCTGTTCCCTCCGTCAAATAAATAAAATCTTCAAAAAAAAAAAAAAAAAGTGATGGAGAGAACATGAATAAAGAAATTAATCGTCACTTCAGAGTGTGAACCAAAATAAGGAATACACTGAGAATTTAACGAGCATTTATCATGCTGGTCTGTCGGGGAGATTTCTCTTAACTGTGAGGTCGAGATTCGAGGCCTCCCTCCGCCTCCCGTTCAGAAGTGGCGAGTGAGAAGGTGCGTGTGGGGGTCGGGCACCTGCCCAGGCCGCTGACACGAATCACACACACCTTTCGCTGTTGCTGCTTTGTCCTGGGCACGTGGCCTGTTCGGCTCCCAGGCGGCCCCCGGGAAGCAGTCCCTCTCCCCCCTCTGACTGGCACCCCTGAAAGCCACGTCCCCTGCTTTCTGCGGCAGCCAGTGCAGGCCCCAGTGAGACAGGCCCGCCCAGCCTGCGCAGAAGTGGCTCCTTCAGGTGACCCCAGCCTGGCCCTACGGGCCCGCCTTCTCCCACGGAACGGGTTCCTCACTCCCAGTTCCCGCAAGACTGTCTGCTCGGCCCGATGGCATGAGGGTTCACTGAGGCGCTCGGTCCCATGTAAGGGCTCTGCAGTCCTCAGGGTGACAGGTCGTAACAGCTCTGCCAGGGATGGGGGTGGGGGCTCTGCCGCCGCTCCCCTCCAGGCTCCAGGCCCCCCCACGCCCTCACCACACACCCACACTCACACCCACACCCACCGCCCCAGACCCACTTCTCCTTTGCAGCTGCCTGACGCCTACACCTTCCTGCCAGGGGAGTTGTTGGCCCGCGGGCAGGGGCCGGAGAGGCAGTGGGCCAGGGCTTCCTCGAGGCCAGAAACCTGGGGCCCAGCCTCGCTCCCCTCACTCCACAGCATCACTCTTTCCTCCTAAACAACTTCGAGATGGTTCCCCTGCCCTGGGCCCTGGTGTCCTATCTCCAACCCCACAGTAGCCAGAGAGAGAGGGTCCTTAGGAAGCACAGCTCCCTGCACTCACGTACCTCCTGGGGCTCCCCGGGGCCCAGCGCCTCTGCAGCCTCAGGCTCCCTGCCTCCCCAGCAACCCCCCAGGCAGTAGCCGCCAGCAGGTCCCCAGAGTAAGCGTCCCATAAGTGTCCCCTCTTAGCTCTCTTTGCCTTTGCCCTTACCAGTCTCTCTGCCTGGAAGCTTCTCTCCCCCATGAAGCTGCTGAAGATCTACTCCGGTGCCCAAGCCCCTGCTGTCCCCTGGATCCCCAGCCCTGACCGCATAGGGGTCTGGTGTGGCCCACCGTGTCCACCGCGCTGGGGCTCGCTGCCAACCCCTGTCCCCAGGGCCAGGGCAGCAGAGGTCAGGAAGGCTTGTGTGTGTGTCTGAGACTCAATCTGAGAGACCGAGGGGGACAGACAAGTGGGGAGACCCAAACACTGGAGAGGAAGGACAGACAGAGGGGACCTCTGAGATGCGGAGGCCAGCAGGCGGGGACACACATAGCCTGGGGAGGAGCTGGGATGGGCCGGCCGCCCACTGGGCCTTGGTCTGTCTGTCTGTTCATCTGTTGATCTAAGTCTCCCTCCTTTCCAGGATCTGGAGACAGCTGTGAGCCCTTGGACCCTCGGCTACCCGCCTCCTCCCCCGGCGGTGCCCTCTGCTCCGGCCAGAGGTTGCTAACCGTCACGCAGCTCCTCCGACTAGGCACTGTCCGCTCAGAGCCCCGCAGAGGCCCCCTGGTGCCCTCAGCCAGGGTCAAACTCCATAACCCTCCACCGAGGCCCCGGCCCTGCCCTCCACTCTCTGGGCTCCTGCACCCAGCACTCTCTGGGCTCCTGCTCCCTCCTCCTCTGCCCCGCTCCCCTAGACCTCACTGCCTCTGGCAAACACCTTCTCAGCCTTGCCTCCTTGACAAAGCCTTCCTGTCCCCCTCCGTGGCTGCTGCTGGGAGACACTGGCTTTCCCTGGGAGACTGGGCTCTCAGGAGGCAGCCGATAAAAGGACCCAGCTCTGCCTGAGAAGGGCAGGAAGGAGCCCCAGGGGCGGGTGTAGCTGGTGGGGGCTGTCTGGGGCTGGGGCTGGCCCTTGGGGAGCAGGACAGAGGAGGCCACCCCGAGGTCTCTGTCCTGACTAGGGGGGTCCAACCTCTATCCGCCAAGAGCAGGCCCAGGTCTGCACCCCAGCACTGTCCCAGAGCCCAGCACAGGCCCGCCCAGCCAGCGTCTGGGGGTGATGGTTGAGCGGTTGAATGGAGGAACCGCAGGTAGAAAGAGAAGGTAGGGGGTGCAGGGCCTTGGGGCCCCGGGGGACAGTGGTCCCACCCCAGCAGGCAGGAGGGTGGGGCGGGGCACAGTGGGTGGTGGCCCCTCCCGGTTTCCTCCTCTGAAGCCAGACTCCGTGGGCCGGGAGTGAGGCAACATGGGCAGCAAGAGGAGAGGGGCCAGGAACAGGAGGGGCAGGGACAGCCCGGCCCCCACACAGTGCGTCCAGGCCCAGTGCTTTGACCCTCTGGTCCGAAACTGCGTGGCCTGCAATCTCTTCCGGACGCCAGAACCGAGACCGGGTAAGAGCCCGCCCAGTCGGGCCAACTGGGGAGCAGGGCCGTCCTGGTGGGGGGAGAGAGGGTCCCCCTACCAGCCCCGCTGGCACCCAGGAGCAGCAAGCATGGTCTCTCCCCCCCCTTTCCCCCGCCCCCGGCCCCACGATGGGGAAGGGGCGCGGTGACCAGTTTGATGGGGGGCTGTAAGCAGGGGGCCTGCATGGGGACCTGCGGTCCCCACGTGGCGCTCACCGCTCCCTGTCTTCCCCACCCCCTGTCCACCCGCCCGGCCCCCTCTCGCCTCCCTGGCCCAGCCTCGCCTCCCTCCGACCCTTCCCCTCCCCCGCCGTCTCTTCCCTCCTCCCCCTGCCCCCCCTCTCCGTCCCTTCCCCCAGCAGCGGGGGCCAGCAGCAGCCCGGCGCCCGGGACGGCGCTGCAGCCGCAGGAGTCGGTGGGCCCGGGGGGCGCGGCGGAGGCCGAGGCGGCGCTGCCGCTGCCCGCGCTGCTCTTCGGCGCCCCCGCGCTGCTGGGCCTGGCGCTGGCCCTGGTCCTGGTGGGCCTGCTGGGCTGCCGGTGGCGGCGGCGGCGGCTGCGCGCGGGGGCTCCCCCAGGGACTCCGGAGCCGCAACCCCGCGGTAAGTAACGCGGGGCCTGGGAGCTGGGAGGGAGCCTGCAGCGGGGGCCGTGCTCTGGGGCGGGCGCTGAAGGCCTCGGGTCGATTCCCCCGGGAGGGACACGACTCCGGCTTCCCGGAGCCCTCGGAGCCCGAGAGCCAAGGCTCCCCCGCTTCTCCCTTCCCCCGCACTTCCCATTTTGCCAGCCCGCTCTGCACTTCCTGTCCGGAGGCCCCATGACCTGCCACCCCTCCGCACCCCTGCCAAGGAGCTTCGGGACTAATGGCTCCGTCCAGAGCTCTCCCTCCAGTGAGGCTTCCTGCGCAGGGGTGGGGAAGGGCTGTGACGCAATCCTGACCGTGCATTCCCCACCTTTCCCCACCAGAGACCCTGGACCATGTCACCATCCTCCCCCCCGGACCCCTTGATGCCACCGCTCCCATCTGGCCTCCAACCAGAGAAGACACAGCCAACACCCCACCTGCCCACAGTGTCCCTGTGCCAGCCACAGAGCTGGGTTCCACTGAGCTGGTGACCACCAAGACAGCCGGCCCTGAGCAGCAGTAGCGACGGAGGGGGCAGGAGGTGGCCCCTGTCCCCCCAGTGGGCCGTCAGCCAGGGGCTTGGAGGTTGGATTCGGCTCTTCACACACCCCCCACTCCTGTGCCCACCTGCCCCTTTTCTGGGAACCGCGCTGCTCCCCTGCTAACCCCGCAGAGCCACAGACTACAGACCTCAGACGGCCGGCGTGGCGGCCCTACCGCACCATAGCATTTGGCTTAAAACCAGACCATCTTTGGCGGCCCTCGAAGGTTGTGGCTGAGCTCCTGTGCTTTTGAGTGGCTGGGGCACATGGCGTAGGAGGTTTTTCTCTAAGTGCAGGGAAGCCACCATCCACCAGAATGGATCTAGAAGGATCTGGTAGGAGGACGCTTAATTTACAGCCGGGGACGGATCTCTTTAATACGTGCGCTCCCAGCTGTCCTGCTTCTAACCGAAGCAAATGGTAGCAAGGAGTAACCAGCCCACAGGTTTGCTTCAGGATTTAATACACAATGATTCTGATTGTCACAAAGAGCCTGCATTGTGCTAATTCTCAGGTATCTGTAGCTGAGGGCCAACCCTGAGCTTGGCCCAACCTTCTAGGACCTGCGATGCCATTTTTCACCCTGGTAGCAGCTTCCAGAGCCCCAGGCTTGCCCTTGGGAGGAAGTCTCCAGCCCCCCTGGGGCTGGACTGCGGGCTCACGCTGAAGGCACGCTGCCGAGCCTCTCTCAGAGGCCACCTGGAGTCCCAGCTGTCTCCGAGGCGCGCTCAGCTGTACACAGGGAAAGGCCCAGGACTACCAAGGGGCTCCTTTGTTCAGAAGCCAGAGCAGACCTGTGGCCTTGAACCAGCTGGACCTGATGTCCCTTGAGCTCCCTCTCTCTGTGGCCTGCCCTCCTGAAGCACTGGGCCCCAAGTGCTATGGTCACTCGGCCATTCTGTGCCAGCCCCCGGGGTCACCCAATCTCCCAGTGGAATTGCTCCTCTGACAGCAGTGCCCTTGCTCTGGGGCCTGGGACTGAGACCATCTCCTCGAGTTGTGGACCACGCCGTACTCGGTCAGGCACTGCATCTCCTGCCGGCTCTCCTACAGAGTTAGAACCTCCTGACCCGGACTCTGTCCTGGACAGTCCTTGGAACTTGTCACAGGTTAGCACCCTCTGAAGGAACATGGACTACGAAGTAGAAGATGGAGTTTTGGGTCCCATTTGTCCCACTGTAGGGCCTTGGTCATGTTCTGTTCCATGCATCTCATGCCTTTCTGCCCACTTCTCCCTGAGCTGCCCAGCACAGCCTCCTGGCCGATACCCACCCTTCCTGGCCACCAGCTTCTCAGCCCAGAAGACGGCCTGGAGCCCCCAGCACCCTGATACCCAATTTAACTCTTCCTAAACCACTCCCTCCCTGAATTCATCCCAGATGCCCCTCTCTGCAAGCTGCCAGGTGGCTGGGGCAAGGTCAGGTGGCTGGCAGTCGGCAGGATGGTGGGAAGCTGGCCCGGCAATGGGCGCAGACCTCCACTCCACTTCATCTGGGTACTGGAGAGCCTGTGCTGCTCCTGGCTCCCTCTGCCTCCCACTCACCTTTTGTACCAGAGCAGGGGGCTGGGCCCTGGAGGTAAAACCCCTCTGGGGTCCAGACATGCAAACCTCTGGCACCACTGTGTCCCAGCCACACCCCAGCTTCCTCTCTGGTCTCGGTTTCCATTTCTGAAAAATTGGGGCGGGGTGCGGGGTGTAGGGGGGGTGGGGGGGGTGTTGGATGCAAAGTGTTTCTCCAGGCCGGTCGGGTCGCTGTCTGCTGTCCGAGGAGAAGGACTTGAAAGAACCTGAAAAGATCCTTGTCCACACCCCACCATTTTACAGATAAGGAAACTGAGACCCAGAGAGGGAGAAGACTTGGCAAATAACAGAAGGGAGTTTCCTTGGAGAAGAACCAGCAGCAGAGGCGGGGGGAGGCGTGGGCAACGAGGGGGCCAGTGTCCCTCAGCCCCCGGGAAAGGACCCCACCACTCGGGGGGTTTCAGTCTCTGGCTCTGTGTCCCAGGAAGTGTTTTCTAAGAAGCCTTCAATGAAGTCACAGCTTTTGATCTTATGGACAGCACCTGGAGGAGGGGCGTGGGTATTTGTTTGCTTTTTTCTTTTTTTTTTAAGGTTTTATTTATTCATTGAAGAGGATGAGTGTGGGGCAAGGGCAGAGGGGGAGGGAGAAGCGGACTCCCCACTGAGCAGGGAGCCCCCCCATGGAGCTCGGACACCAACTCAGGACCCTGAGATCATGACCTGAGCCCAACCGACTGAGCCCCCCAGGCATCCCTTGTTCGCTTTTTAAAAAGTTTTTGTTTTTGTGGTTTTTTTTATTAGAAAAAAAACGAGACAAATACTTTGTAAACGCTTTGGAAAATTCAGGGCAGTGATCCAGGGTGGAGGCCATGGAGAAATGACCCATAAGCCCGAGTGACTGTAATCATTTTACGCGCATAAATTCGTACCGTGGCTGTCATATTTGATGTGTTTTGTCTGGTCTTTCAACACTTCACCAACAAGATTTTCAACATTTGTAAAGGCTTCCACTTGAGTACTGGGTTGTTTTGAGCTTTTACTACTGTAGCTGAGGTGGCGCTGCCTCCTTGACCTAAACCTTTGCCTGAGTTTTTTTCTGGCCCCTGTGGGTTGAATTGGTTTCCTAAAAATCTGGACCAGTTCATGTCCGCCAACAGGGATTAGATGTCCCATTGTGCAGATAGGAAAAAAAAGGCCCTGGAGGTGAGTGAGAGGATCTGGCCCAAGCTACAGTCTGCCCACCCTGGTGGAACTGGGCTAGCGAGGCTTGGCCCCTGCCCGGCGCCCCTGTCCAGAAGGCCCAGGTGCCCTTCTTGAGGGCGACGGACTCCAGGAATCCATTCCGGGCTTGACTACTTGCTTTCGTCACTCCTCAAAGATGTTTCTCCCCAACTGGTCTCTTTTTGCTTTAAAAGGGACCCAAGATAGACTCTGGAAGAACTGCTGGTTGGGGTGGGGATCTAGGGAAGCAGCTTCCCCTCCCCCCAGCCTGGGTTTCTGGCCCAGTTTTTCCTGAAGGAGGCTCTGGTTTCCCTGAGGTCCCCAGGGCCCCGGGCAGGTGGAGGCAGGGCTGGCTCAAGTCTCAGTTCCTCCTGGGGCTTCCTGCAGGCACCTTTCACTTCCTGCCCAGCAGCCCTAGGCTCTGGGGTCAGGGTGGGGGTGGGGCGGCCCAGCAGGGGAGGCCCTGGAGGAGACACCTGACCCCTTGCCTCCGAGGTCTCTCGGCAAGGACTGCCCCACACAGGCCTTCCCTCAGAGCCTGCCTCCTCATCTCTGAAATGGAGCCCAAGGGCCAAGCCCCCTTCGGAGATCAAAGAGGTCATGTGGCAAGTAGAAGGACCCTAGAGTGCCTCCGTCTCCTCTCCCTGGGATGGAGACACTTCCGGAGTCACCAGCCCTCGGAAATTCCTCTGGAAACTGAGTTTCCCAGAGCTGGTCCTGCCACTCGCCATTTGTTTACTGCTCCACTGGTCACACCAGATCCAAACACACCTGCTCTGGGCCAGCGCCATTCTGGGCAATGCTTGGAGGTCAGCCTCGGGCCCTGCCATTAGGTCCTGGTTCAGTGGGAGAGAAGGAGTGGGACATAACGACAGGACAGGGCGATCCCTGCCGCGGGCACGGGGGTTGACTGACCAGCATCTAGGAAGTGCTTTTGACCGTAGGAAGTATGCCCTGAGCCTTGCCCACTTTTCCTGCTGGAATGGAGCGGAGAATAGGCATTCCTGGTCCAGGGGACTGTGTGCAAAGGTGCAGAGGAGAGGGCGGGCACAAAAGGGTCAGGAAGCAGGGCCCCGGGGCGGGGAGCTGGAGAGGTGGGTACCCTGACCTCAGAGTGCCCGCCGGGGCTGTGTCACAACCTTGCCTGCGCTCCTGCCTGTCCCTCGGCTCCTGGGAGGCATCCATCCCTCCTCAGGGAACCCCAGGTGCTTCTCCAACCCCACCATTTAGTGTCTCACCAGACCCCTCTGGCACTCCTCTGGGCACAGGGTGCGAGCTCACTCCCATTTGCTTTTTTGGGGGCGGCTGAGGTTCCATTTTTGCCCACCCAGAGCAGGAATCTGCCTCCCTCGGGTCTCTACCTCCTCCCCAGCGGCCAGGTCCCGACCCGGGGGTGGCGGTGGGGGTGGGGTGGGAAACACGGCCCGGGGTCCCGCGGAAGGAGGGTCGGGGAGGAGCGGGGAGGACACAGATGTCCCTGTTCCAGGCCCACCCTCTTTCCCGGGACTCGGTAGGGCGGGGAAGCTGCCCAGGCAACGCTACAGGGGGTCCCGGAACATCTCCTCCACCTCCCCTGAGCCGCAGAGAATCAGAGATCCAGGAGAGGACGCCGGGGCAGGCGAAAGTCTAGCTCCGCAGCTTCCGCGCTCAGCCCAGCAGGAGGCACCTGGACCTGAAGCCGCGGAGCGGCGGGAGCGGGACCGCAGGACCGAGCGGGCGGGGACGGGGCTGGGGGCGCGGCTGCGGGCGGGGTCGGGAGGGAGGCGGGGCTGAAGGACACCGAGCCCCCGGGGAGTCGGAAAGGGGCGGGGCCGGGGCAAGTAGAAGGAGGGGGTTGAAGGCCAAGGGGCGAGGAGAAAGGGCGGCCCCCGACGAGAGGCGGGACCAAGACCACCAGAACCTTCTCCAAACCCTCACGCGGGGTTCCCGTCCTCACGAGCGTCCCGGGCCAGATGCAGGGCATGGCCCCGGCTTGGGAGCGAGGCGTCTCTGTCGAGGGGCGCAAAAACCGCTGTGCGCTGGGAGCTGACCTCAGAATCGTGTCCAGGAATCGGCAGGCCGGGGACGGGGGCGGGTTGGGGGACGCGCTGTGTGGCCTCCGCTGAGCTCTGTCCTCTCTGAATCTATTCCCGTCGTAGGGACTTCGTGGCCAGTCCAGATCTGCATATTCACCGGGGTCTTTGGAAGGTGGGGGGGGGGCTGCTAATCAGGGAATTCCAGCTGTGATGTCTGCAGCGCGGCTCCCTGAGGCAGGGGAGGGGAGCTCCGGGGAGAGGGTGCTCCAGGATTTGGGACTGGAGGCTAAGCCCCCGCTCCCAGCACCCCTCCCCTCCGCCATGTTGCTCCCTCAGGACCTCCGCCTGGGTGCCCCCTCCCTCCCACAGCCAGCTGGAGCCTGAGTCACAAGCTGCCTCTCAGGGAGACAAAGGAGCCACGGGCCCTCCCCTCCCGACCTGCTCCCGGCACTGGCATAGGCATCGGTGCCAGCAGGGAGTCCATTTTTCTCTAGAATCGCTGCTTTTTGGGCAGCCCTCTATCACGGAAGAAATGGAAGCAAAATGGGCTTGGGAACGGGACCGTGGAGGCTTACAGACGGCACCCACCATGGCAATCACTGTCTCAGCGCCTTGGAGGTGGGAGCTCCCACTGGCCAGCTTGTACCTGCGTGTTTCTCCATGGGGTTTGCGGGGGACTGGCTTCTCCCTGCAGCCGGGCCAGAGAGGTGCTAGCTGAAAGAAAACAGGCCTAGAAAGATTGGTTTGTCCTATTAGAGAAGGAATCCCAACCCGCCTTAGTCTGTCTCCAAAATGAAGGATAAGTAGGAGCCTTCCTTGTGAGGGGCTGGGAACAGGGGGCTTCTGTAGGAGTCGGGGCACAGGGAAGGCCAGGGGCTCCTGTAGGAGTCGGGGTACATCAGGCATCGTCAGGCATGGAGTGTGTTATCGGGTTGTAGGAACACTAGACTGGCCTCTGGGCCAGAACTTCCCACTGCTCTCTTTTTTTTATTAAACTGGTCAGAAATAGGGGCACCTGGGTGGCTCAGTGGGTTAAAGCCTCTGCCTTCCGCTCAGGTCATGATCCCAGGGTCCTGGGATCGAGCCCCGCATTGGGCTGTCTGCTCCGCAGAGAGCCTGCTTCCTCCTCTCTCTCTCTGCCTGCCTCTCTGCCTACTTGTGATCTCTGTCTGTCAAATAAATAAATAAAATCTTTTAATAAATAAATAAATAAATAAACTGGTCAGAAATAGGCTTGAGGCTCATAGTTCAAGTTCCAAGTCAGACCCTGGTCCTTCCTGGCTGTGCGCCAGTTACAGCGAGCCATTTCCGCTCTCTGGGTCTTGGGTTTGTCTCTAGGAAATCCCAAATTCCCTGGCCCAGGGCTGGGCAGACTGGTCACTGACCTTCAGTCTAAAATGGGACACTGGGGGCACCTGGGTGGCTCAGAGGGTTAAGCCTCTGCCTTCAGCTCAGGTAATGATCTCAGGGTCTTGGGATCGAGCCTCACATCGGGCTCTCTGCTCAGCTCTCTGCTCTCTCTCTGCCTGCCTCTATGCCTACTTGTGATCTCTGTCTGTCAAATAAATAAATAAAATCTTAAAAAAATAAAAAATAAAATAAAATGGGGACACTGAGACCCCTCCCGGGCTTTCCCTAATGTCCATGACCTTTCAGGACCCTGAGCCTTGCACAGCCAGAGCCAGGCACCAGACAAGGACTCAACCATGAAGGATGCCCTGGGATACGCACACCAACACACACACGTGCACACACTTGTCCATGGTGGAAGGAAGGGCTCATAAAGAGGCTGCCCCCAGACATGCACTCTCACTCACATTCAGAAGCACACGCAGACACCCTCACACTCAAGCTGCCGGTGCTCAGAGCTGGGGGCGGGGCGGGTGCCCTTCAGGCACAGAGACATGGCTCCTCTGCCCGCCCCGTGGGGCCTGCTGCAGATGCCAGGGGTTATTTTAAGCCTGGATCAATCGGCGATTTTTGGTGACACAGGCTTGGGGGGGCAAGCAGAGGAGCCGAGAGACGGGAGCTCTGGTACCTTACTGAGGAGAAAAACCCTAGAGTCCAGGGAGGGTAACCTGGGCCAAGGGGTCACTCCTTAGCTGGGCTGTTCCATTTTTAGATGGTCAGCAAATGGCAAGGGACCCGAGGGGCAGCGCCAGCCGAATGAATGGCCAGATCCCAGGTTCAGTCAGTTAGCCCTGATCTGTCTCTGCATTTGTTCCCCCCCCAACTGCCTGCCCCCATGCTTTGTGTTAATATTGAGAGGGCATGAGTCTGTCTTATGGCCTGGTAGATGTGGGCATCTATGGTTACTGGTTGACCACTGAGCCAGACCGAGACCAGGACGAAGCCTTAGATGTGGGGAGGAGCTGGAGGCTGGACATCCGCTGGGGGGGCGAGGGGCTGTAATTTGGGATCCAGCTCCTTCAGTGGACAAACGATCATATATATCATGTGTATATGATATATATGACTTATGTATGATATATATGATCTATAACCATATATTATATACATATATATATATATATATATATATGGACCTGATGGCAGTAACAGGGGCTGGAATCTCAGCAGGGCACCCAATGGTGCCAGGACAGTGGGATAAGAGAGGGGCCCCAGGGGGCACCTGGGTGGCTTAGTGTGTTAAGTAAGCCTCTGCCTTTGGCCCAGGTCATGACCTCAGGGTCCTGGGATCGAGCCCCACATGGGGCTTTCTGCACATCAGGGAGCCTGCTTCCCCCGCCCCTGCCTGCTGCTCTGCCTACTTGTGATCTTTCTCCCCCTCTGTCAAATAAATAAATAAAATATTTGTTTTTTAAAAAAAAAAAGAAGGGGGGGCCGGGGAAGGGACCCAGGGTGGAGCACTGGAAGCTCTGGGCGCAGTAAGGCCATCCTACCTGGGATGAGGCCACAGTCCCGGGGGACAGAGACAAGCCTCTTAAACCTAGTGTCCAGCCATGGGGTGAGAAAAGGGAAGAGGCAGTCCCCCTGGGAGCCCTGGTAAACTGCAGGGCATGGTGGGGACACTGATACAAACCGGACAGTTTGTGCCATGGAGTCCCTTTCTAGAACAACACCCCCGACCCGGGCCCCCAGGGACCAAGAATGGCTGCACCAGGAATATAGCAACTAAGTTCTAAACAGAATAACAAATGGAAAGTTTGACAGCACAAAGTAAACTAAAAAAAACGAGTCACTAAAAGACAGTATGTAAAGTGGGGCTTATTTTAGCCTCAGTTGTCCCTGGTGATGGGATTAAGGCAATTTCACTTCATTGCTTTGCTCATCTATTTTCTTTGGCTCTAAAATTGTGATAGTCTTCTAACGGGGTAGGGTCTTCTGAGACGGATCAGAAGAGTGTGGCAGGGGGAGGAGGAGGGAGCCGGCTGGAGGAGGGAGCCGGCTATCTCTGGACTGGGCCGGAGGAATGACCCCGAGGAGGGAGGGCCTCTAGGCATTAATACCTGAAATTAGCCTGTCAGCCCCTCATCTCCACAACACGCGGACTTGATCCTCCTTTAAATGTAAATCCTTCTCCTTCCCCCTCTGCTTCCTCCATTTTTATAAGCTGATCCCAGTCGCTGAGTGAAAACACCATGCATAGGGGAGCAGGGAGAACCCTAGGAGCCCAAATCTTACAAAAACTAGACGCTAAAGTCACATCATTCGTTCATTCATTCATGCATGCATGCAGCAGATACAGCGCGGTTTGGGAGCACTGGGGCGCAGAGGACGCCCAGCCCTTGCTCTCCTGATGCTCCCCTCTGGATAGTGGGAGGCACCATACTGGTCCCTGCCTCCGGGAAGGGGTGGATTATGAATCTGCCCACCACCCACCTCCCCGAAGAGTTTTTGTTGTTAAGATGAGAAACTGAGGCAGAGAGAAGCAAGGCGCCCCGGATCGGTCACATTTTCCACTTAAACTCAGCTTCGAGAACACCATGGAACATCTCCGTGCTCAGCCCAAGTTCCGAACCGCCTTCCTCCCCCTTCTCCCGGGGCTGGCTGGGGGCACCTGAGCGGCCTTGGTGGGGCGGAGCGGAGGGTCCGCCGCTGGCCCCGCCCCCTGGCCCGGCCCCGCCCCCCGCAGCGGAGTCAGGGTCCAGCCTAATTTCCTCCCCCCGACACCTGGGATAGCCAAGAGATCCCGGGAGGACGCGGACCAGACCATGCGTAGAAATGGGGACACCCCAGGGCCCCAATCCGGGGTCCAAGAGGTTTGGGGACCAGGGCACACGGCCCAGGGGTAACGCTGCGCTCCAGGCGGCACAGAGACGACCCGTACTTGGCTCTGTGGCGCGGCTCTGCTCGGTGTTTCCTTCCCATTCGAGAAGCGGGAAAATCGAGGCGCAGAGTGGGGAAAGGACCTGCCACCTGTCACACTCTGTCCCGGCCAGAACTGACGGAGAGGATGGGAAGGAGGAGGAGGGGGTGGGAGCGCCAACGACCCTCCCGGGACTCTCTGTCCCCTATGTCCCCGCACCTGTACAACCGAGGCGCACTCCCGCGGGCCTGCGTCCGAAGTAACAGTCCTGAGAGCATCAGCTGAAGGCCCTGGAGCCCCCAGTTCCGAGGAATGTTTCGGGGAGGTCCTCGGGGAGGGTCCCCGCGGGGGCGACCCGGCGGTGCGGGCCCTGCCGCGCCCCCTCCCTCCCCTCGCGGCGGCCGCGCTCCTCCCCCGGCTCTGCCTCGCGCCCGCCCGCCCTCCTCCCCTCGCTCCCTCCCTCCCCCGCCCGCCCGAGCCCGCGCGGAGCCCGAGCCGCAGCCAGAGCGCGGGCTGCGCGGAGCGGGCGGCGGGAAGGCAGCGGAGTCGGGCGGCCCGCCGCCCCCGCTAGGCCCGCGCCACGCACGCCCGCCAGGCCGGGGACCGCGCGCGGGCGAGGACTGGCCGCCCGGCCCCGGGGGGCGTCCCGGAGCGAGGACCGCGGGCTCGGCTCCGAAGTGAGTCGGCGGGGGACGCGCCCACCGGAGGAGCGGCCCCGCGAGCTCTGGGCCGTGGCCACCCGGCTCCGGGGTCGGAGGAGGAAGGTGACCGCCGAGGAGGCGTCCGCCGCAGCCGGCGCCCGGGCGGCGGGGCCCGCGCGGTCCCGGAGGGCGCGGAGGAGCCGGCCCGGAGGCCGGGCGGCAGGGAACCGCGGCGCGCCGCCATGCGCGGGCCGCTGTAGCCGAAGGCGCGGGCCCGATGGAGCGGGCCGGGGCGCGGGGGCTGCGGGGCGGCGGCGGGGGCCCGCTGGGGCTCCGGTTCGCGCTCGGGCTGGCGCTGCTGCTGGCGCGGCCGCCGTCGGGCCGCGCGGGGGCCCCCGAGGCGCAGGAGCCCCCGGAGGAGCCCGGCACGGCGGCCCCGGCCGGGGGCGACCGCTGCCGCGGCTACTACGACGTGATGGGCCAGTGGGACCCGCCCTTCAACTGCAGCTCCGGCGCCTACAGCTTCTGCTGCGGCACGTGCGGCTACCGCTTCTGCTGCCACGACGGGCCGCGGCGCCTCGACCAGAGCCGCTGCTCCAACTACGACACGCCGGCCTGGGTGCAGACGGGCCGGCCACCCGCGCGTGCCCGCGACGCCGCCGCGCCCCGGGACCCGGGCCGCGAGCGCAGCCACACGGCCGTCTACGCGGTGTGCGGCGTCGCTGCGCTGCTCGTGCTGGCCGGCATCGGGGCGCGCCTGGGCCTGGAGAGGGCGCACAGCCCGCGCGCGCGGCGCACGGTGACCAGGTGAGCGCGCGCTAGCCCCGGGCCCGGGGTCCCCCGCCCGCCGCGCCTGGACGGGCCTTCCCGACCGGTGGGCGCCCCCTCGCCCTCCTTCATCCTTCCCGCCCGTCTGGAAACTCTCGTCCTCTCGGCAGCCCCCTCCTCCTGGGTTTTCTTTCCTGTTTCTGTCTCCAGGTCTGTTACTCCCCCATCCCCACTTCGTGGAGGGAGACAGCTGATACCGTCTCCCCTTGACCTTCCGGAGGGAGCTGGGTGCTGAGCCCTCCTCCCCCGCGGCTCCCGCCTCCTCCGGAGTGGGCGGGAGGGCTGGTCGCCCTGGACGGAGGGCACCACGACCGCGCACCCCAGAGACGGGGCCTGGAGCCTGAGACCTACTAGTGCGGGGTAGCGTAGGCTGATGTAGCATTGGGCGTCCCGGTCCCCCATCGGAGGGAAAGGAAGGGGCATTTTCTGTAGCCCTCTTAGGTCTCTCGCCTCCTGCTTCTCTCCCCACTCCCCCCTCCCTTCCACCCCACCCCCATAGTTGTGACTCAGGCCTGACCTTCTTTCCCTGGGGAGAAGGCCTCCCGCCTCCCCGCTCCACTCCATACACAACGCATCCCTTCCCTGACAGGGGTCAGCGTCTCTCCGGGTGTAGGAAGGCGCTGGAAATGTGGGGGACACAGATTCGTTGTTGCTGAGGCCAGGACAGGTGCTAACTGAGTCTGAGCTTTGTGGGAAGTGGGGTCTACAAGTGGGGTCTCGGCTCTAATGGGGACTCTGTGTCCTTGCTCTGGAACTCTATCCCCACCCTGACATGCTCACGTGCCCCCCCCCCATGTGTTGGGGCCTGTGCCCTCCTCACCCAGATCTGGGCTCCCTTGGGTATGCGACAGGCTGGTATTAGAAGTGACAATAGAGAGACGCCCCCACGCCTGGGTAGGCCAGGTGTGGATGCTTTCCGCCTCGCCTCCGCCTCCTAGACTTCAGGGGCAGGGGATGAGGGCTTCCTAGGCACTCCCCAGCACCCCTGTCTCCTGGACAGCTGCAGGGCAGAGCTGGGAGTGGAACCCTGGCTCCGTGGCAAAGCTGAGGTGCTCATCCTGGGTCCTGGATGCGGTGGGGGCCGGTCCTGAACTTGGAGCCCCTCATGCTGGGCAAGGAGAAGACAGCGCCTTGACTGAGTGTGGGGCAGCGGAGCTGAGGGCCGTGAGGGTGCAGGGGTGGGTGGTGGCTGGGCCACCTAGCGGACACGTTGCCCCTAGAGCCCACTTCTCCACAGGGCACGGGGAAGTGGGTCTGGTGATGCTTCGGAAAGATATGGCTACCCGGGATGTGCTGTGTGGCCTAGGCCAGTCCCTTCCTCTGTCTGGGCTCCAGCTCCCACGTGCCCTCTTTTTGCTTCTCCGGGGAGGTCTGGAGCCCAGCTTAAGCTCCTGTGTGGCTGTGTGCTGGACCCCTGCCCCCCCCCCCCACCGCATGACAATCACTCAGGTGCTTGGGAGAGCTGGTGCAGAGGCGCGACCCCTGGGGCAAGCAGCCCAGGAGTGGGCGGGGCATGACGATCCGCTCTTGCCACTTTGCAGCCAAACAGCGCCTACCCCAGGGGGCCCCCCCTCTAGTGTGCTTCCCTGTGCTTCAGCCATTTGAGCCCCCAGCCCCAGAAGGAGGGAGGACCAGATGGCGCCAGAAGAAAACCATGGATTCTGGGCACCAAAGGCAGCTGGGTGGGAGGCTGGGTCTGGCTGTCTGCAGGGAAGGCTCAGTCAGAAGCCATCACACCTGGGTGGGACTGGGTGTCCTGGTACCAGGGAGGTGGCCGCCCAAGGTCACAGAGTCTTGGGTGCGGGGCTGCCACTGTGGGATCTCCTGGCTCCTCCTACCCTTTTATCTATTTGTCCTCCCCTCTGTGCCTGTGTGACAGCTTTGTCCCAGGACCCAGCAGAAGCCCCTGCTGCAGGAAGGGAGTTAGGTTGGCAGGTAAAGAAGGCTTCCTGGAAGAGGAGGGATTCTGGTGGGGTTTGAAGAATGAGTAGGAATTTTGCCGAAGGAGATGGAAGAGAATTAATTGTTGGCACAGGGCGCCAGCGCCGGCGCAGGCCAAATCCAGGGGCCTGGTATACCTGATACACCTGCAGAGATTTCATGGGCCGAGGAGGCCCAACCCTGCGGGTCCTGATGAATGGACCCTGGGAGCAGGGGAGTCTGAGAAGCCGGGTGACCTCGTTAGAGTTTTCCTGATCTGCCCTGGAAGTGGCCAGGTTGGGGAAACCAGATGTGGAAACTAGATGTGTGAGATCAACCACAGGACAGAAGGGAGGCCCACAGAGGTTGAAAGAGAGACAGAGTGTGGCGGCTGACCTTGGATCGGCCCCGCCTGGCAGGTGGGGAAGGAGGAGGTGGGGAGGCCTAACCCATCCCCCTTCCCCACAGGACACTCACAGAACTTCTGAAGCAGCCGGACCCCCAGGAGCCGCTGCCTCCACCCTTGGGCCCACCTCTGGGCAGCTGTGTCCAGGTGCAGATGGGTGATGGTCTCCCCCGGAGCTCCCCCAACCACACAGGTGTGTAAGCTGGGGGCCGGGCACAGGACCTGGGAGCAGCAGAAGGCAGGGGCTGAGAGGGAAGAGGCTCTTAGCTGACTGTATGGCCACTGGAATGAGCTGTGGCCTCTGCAGGTGTGTGAGTGGGGGCTGGGCACGCCGGTCCGCTCCCCTTGGTGAAGGGAGACCCACCTGGTGTCCTGCAACTTCTAGTCACAGGGACTCGGTGAGGAAGGGTCCAGACTCAGGGATCCCTGGCTCAGGCTGTGGCTCTAGGCCTTGGCTCCATACCCAGGGGGACTGCCTGGCACCAAACTGTGGACTCCTGTGGGCCTTTTTCTCCAGGCTAGAGCCTCCCTCTTGGTCTCTTGTTGGTGAGACAACACCGCCCCCACCCCCCATGGGTTCTGACTCTCAGACCTTAACTCCGGCTCCTGAGAAGCAGGTCCTGGGACTCTGCGCCTGGCCCAGGCTGAACATGCTGGGGAGTCATCCACTGGGCCGCAGCCGCTCAGGGCTGGCTGCTGTCATCCACGTTATCCACTGCCCCAGGCACTGGAGAGTCCGTTCCTCTCTCCTCCCGGAAGCAGCCACCACACCAGCTCTCCTGGAACTGCAGTTGGGGCGAGGACAAAGAGTGCTAGCGCCGGTGGAGGGTGTCCTCCAGCCAGCAGGCCGGGTCTCACCTTCCCTTTCCCGTTCCAGATAAGAAGCGCCCCAACAACGTGCCCCTGGGGTCAGCAACACCGGGACCCCCGCGCGGCCCCAGGCTGCAGGGTGGTGGCAACATGACCTTGCAGCCCGACTTCGCCAAGTATGCCACCCTGAAGGCAGGCGCCACCCTAAAGGCAGGCGGGCTCAAGGCCGCAGGTGAGTGGCCGGGGAGCCCTGTGCGGGGAGCGCCGGGCGCTGCACCCCCGGTAAATAAGCTCCCAGATTACAGCAAGGCTCGGGGTCCCGGTTGCAGTTCCGCGGTTCCCAGCCTTGCGGGTCGGCGCTCCAGCCGGCTTCCTTATCGCGCCTACGGAGCCGGTCGGCTTCCGCGCCTCGACCTCCGGTCCCCTCACCAGGCCACCTGGTTAATCCCCCAGGGCGGCAGCCGAGCCCGGGGCGTGGAGACCCGCCGAGTCCCCGAGGCAGGTCCCGGGCCTGTCCCGCCCGCAAGCCGCCGGGGCCCCGCCCCCGAGGCATGACCCCGCCCAGTTCCGCCCAAAGAAGCTGAGGCCCCGCCCCTGAAGCCTGGCCTCTCCCTACCCCATCCCCGGAGTCGCTCGGGCCCCGCCTCCGGGGGCTGACCTCGCTCTCTGGCGCGCCCCCGCTGTCCCCGCAGAAGCCACCCCACAGGACTTCTACCAGCGTTTTCCCGCGACCGACTCTGCCCCGCTGACCCTCCCGGCGCGGGTCCCGCGGCCGCGCGAGGACTTGCCCGCGCTGCTCGACGCCTGCCCCTGGGCCCCGCCGGGCTATGCGCCCCCCGCCGGCCTTGCCCGGTCGGGCCACTACAAGGCCTGGGTCGCCAGCCGCCAGGCCCGGCCCGCCCCCCGCGGCCACCTGGCGGCTCAGGCCTCCCCCGCACCCCGGCGGCCCGGCCATGTGCCCCGGCGCCAGTTCAGCGTGGAGAAGCTCCCCGAGGCCTTCAACCCGCAGCCCCCTGGCCTTTACGGCAGCGCGGGCCGCGGACCCCGGCACCTGAGCACCAACAGCAAAGCCGAGGTCACCGTGTGAAGACGGGGGCCACTGGTTCTCCTGAGCCATCGCATCTCCGGGAGCCCTCGTCTGCCTTGGGGGGCGCCTTGGGCCGCTTCCAGGGGTGGAGGAGCGCCGCCCGTGGAAGGCCAGCCTTTCCTTTTGCCCGCCCAAACTGGACTGGGGCCTTGGAGCTTGCAGGGCTAAGAAGGGGCCCAATGCGTAAAGCCAGTGGCTCTGTTCTCGGGGTCCTAGGGCCCGGGTTCCTCATGTAAATAAAGCCTTTTCTGTGGCTCCCATCCCTGAGAATAAAGGAGCTCCAGCTTGGCGGGGAGAGGCACTGATGGTGGAAGCATTGGTCATTGACTGGACAGACGGCGGTCCGGGCAGAGGGCACAGCATGTGCAAGAGCAAAGGACGGCTCTGAGAGCGGCGGGCGCGTGTTCTGGGAGCCAGGGAGAGCTGGCTGGAGAGGGTAGTCAGGGTTGAGTGCCAAGCTTAATGTCCGCACCAGTGGGAGCCGTGGGAGTTGTGCCCCAGCCATCACAGGGCTCCAGAGCGCAGGGGAGAGGCCTGTCGGGGGCCCGAGGCCCCATTGAGGGTCCATGCCCCTTCCTGGAGGTGTCCCCCCTCCAGCCACTCACTCACTCTCCGTCTTGAGTTGGTTGAGCCCGGCCGATCCTCATTGACATAATCTGGCCCTGAGCCGGCACCTGGCTTGCAGGCCACTTGGCCAGCTTGGTCCAGGGCCACCCCCCTAATGGGTGTGGGCAGTGAGCCAAGCAGACAGCTGGTGCTCAGGATGGGGGAGCCTCCTCCCAGTAGCTGCTCTGGGGGGAGAGCGAATGGGGATGCTGGACACAGAGCCTTGGCAGTGTCCCCACTGGGGGTGCTCACACATGCTCGGCTCAGCCAGCTCTACCCCCTTCCTGCCGGGCAAGCCTGGGTACCTCGCTGTGTCTCAGGGCATGGCCAGCAACCTGGGTGGACGAGTTTCTTTGTGCCACGGACTGTTGGGGAGGTTGAGGTCTGGATTATGCCCCTCACTGTGGAACATGATCAAAGCCAACCAGTTGGGCCTCAGTTTCCCTCCTGTGTAGCCTAGGCATGGTACACTGTTAGTAACAACGGTCACTATCTGTTGCTGCGTCTCTTACTTAATCCTTACAGAAGCTCTGCGGGTGTGTGCCTTTAAAAATGAGGAAACTGAGGTTTTGAGACCTGAGTAGCTTGTCAATCTTCCCCCTGTAGGCAGGGCTGCCCGGACGGTCCCCAGCCCCCAGCCCCTCACCTGGAGGAGAGCCCACCTCACTCTCCTGGCTTCTGAGGAATCCCAGGCCCAGAAGCCGCAGGACCTAACAGAGCCAAGAGTCCTGCCTGCAGTGAGGACCCCTGTGGCTTGTAGGGGAGCCGGTCCTCACACCCTCAACTGGGGGTGGGGTGCCCCCAGCCTATCCTGCAGCTGTGCGGAGAGCTGGGGGAGGAGGGTGGGTGCTGAGTCACGGAGCCTGCGGAGACTCACAAAAGGCACAGGTTCCCGGGCGCACGGGCCACCCACAGCCACCCACCCTGGTGACACAGGCCTACTGGGCTTTGCTGGGAGGTGGGGGCATTTGCAGTCCCAAGGCCCCTACTCCATCGGTGGGGGGGGCAGGCTGCGGCTACCAGCAGGGCCACCACCGAAAATGCTGCAGCTGGGCCTCTCCTGGCTGCTCCGGCCCTTGGGACGGTGTGGCCTGCTGTGACTGCCCTTCAAAGAGGGGAGTGGCTCATTTCTCAGCCGGGCCAGGTCACAGATCTGGGCTAGTCCCCCAGGCCACTTCGGACTCCTCCCCTTCCCACCCACCACTCCCAGTGGTCTTGCCCCTCGGCAGGTGCACAGAGCACTTAACTGTAAACTGGTACCTATCCTATCACTGAAACTGGCCAACAGGTCTATGGGGACTTTGTCAAAGGAGGGGACTGTCATCCCTGTCGTCCACATGTGGGAGCGGAGGTGAGGTTCTGCCCCAGGTGACCCAGCTGGGAAGTATGGGAGGGAGCTGGCCTTGGATGGGAAGTCCATCCGGTGGGCCGGGAGGGGGAAAGCAAACAGCAGCACCCCCAGAAGGGGAGCGATGTATCCTCGAGGGGTGGACACATACGGGCTTAGCACCCCAATCCCAAAACCACTGCTGCTGTGAGCAGCCAGCCGTGTCCTGGCCACAGGGACCTCTGCCTCCAGCGGTACCTCCAGCCGCCCTTGTATACACCCCAGGCTCTGTCCCAGCCCTGGGAGCATGTACCAGGGAGCGGGCATCAGAAGGGGCTGGTGTGTGTGGGGGGCGAGGAAGGTCCTCCCGTCTGGAACTTTCCAGGGGCCTCTCAGCAGAGAGGGAGAGGCTGTCCTCAGCCCCTGACCCACCAGAAGCCAAGCCACGCAGTCGCCCGGCTGGTCATCACGGCGGTCACACGACAGACCCTCACACACCTCCTGCTGGGTGGTACCAATCTGTGTTTATTGAATAACCTACATCCAGGACACAGTGAATGACTTCGTATCAAGGAAACCACAGGTGTATCCCCTTTTCTGTGAAAAAAACACCCCCTCCCACCCCTAAACAATAATGAGAAAAGGCACGATATATACACATGACACAAGGGCTGGCTCACCTGGGGGTCGGGGCGGGGGGGGGGCAGGGGCCACAAATCAGAGTGTGTGTGGGCAGCAGAGACAGAAAGGGGGTAGGTTCCAAGCTGAGCCATTCCAGCCTGCACTTGGAGTCAGGGGGAGCCCTGCTGTGTGCACCCCAGCTGGACCCCCCCACACAGGCAGGGAGCGAGGGATGGCAGCCCCTCTCGGCTTTGCAGCGGACTCTGGGGTCTCAGGCAGTCCTTGGGTCCTGGTAGAAACGGCCTCAGGGGAGGCACCAAGCCAGGCGCATCCAGAAAAGGGAGCACTTTTCCCTCCCAGGGCCCCTGTCAAGGCAGGGGGCATGAGTCCTAGTGTCCTCCCCAGAAAGGGATGGGGAGGGGCTGGGGGCTGGTCCCTGCAACCCCGGCTTATTTTCAGGTCAAGAGTCAGGGATAAAAATAGACAGTGGAGGTAGGAGCTGGGGAGGGCGGGAGTTGAGAGCCCACACTGGAGGCCCCGGTCCTCAGGCCCGAGGAGTAGCTTCATCTCTTCCAGCCCCCTGGGCCTACTCTGAACTTGGGCTGGCGTCCCAGGGGGTGGGGGAGCGGGAAGGAACAGGACAATTAAATAAGATACCATTTATTTTTTAAAAAATTAAAAAATAATGCCGACATTATTTCATGCAACCCCAAGCCTGCCCCCTGCCTCCCACTTGCCTCCCCAGGGCCGGGCTCCCTCCTTCCCTGGCTGTCCTGTGTAATGAAGAGAGAACAACGAACTGGCTTTGTCAGGCACAGGGGAGGGGACACAGACTCAAGATGCCGCAGCAGCTCAGCCCCGAGTCTCGGCAAACCCCAGCACGCGGATATAAAAACATCTGTATAAAAAGGAGGAAGGGGGCGAGTTGGGCCCAGTGCCAAGGGCGAAGTGCTCTGGTGCCCAGAGACCTATGTCCCCCACGGGGAAAGCCTGATAAAAAACAAGCAGCAGGAAAGGGGGATGTTCGGGGAGAGCAGAGCTGGGGAGGGCGGAGGGCCGGAGGCGAAGGCCGAGCACACTGGGAGCCCCCCCGCTGCTTTCAGGTCAGGGAGCTCCCCAGGCTTTCCTTTCCCAGACCTATGGACTCCTGGACCACGGGCCTCTCTCCGCAGCAGATTCTGGGGCTCGGCCCAAGGGGCCTACCAGGTTGAGGTGGTCCAATGCCTCGGCAGGCGACAGCTCAGGAGACCAGGCTCACCCCACAGTTCCCAGAGGGAGCAGGGAGAGAGACAGCTAGACGGAGGGCAGGGAGAGAGACCCCGGAGACAGAGGGAGGAGGGCGAGGGGGCAGGGGGGCTGCCGTGGGCGAGGCCGGGGGTCAGGAGGCGGCAATAGCTGTGCCGCCCCCCAACTTGACAATCATTTGCTGGCAGTCGTTGCACGAGCGCCGGTCACCCGCCTTCTCCAGGGTGCGGGCCGCCTCGGCCAGCAGCACCGCCCGCTGGCCCGGAGAGGACAGGAAGGACAGGGGAAGGTGGCGGCAGGCCAGCAGGATGGCGGTGGCCCGCTCTCGCTGGCCGGGCCAGGCGTCCGCCTCTCCTGCGGGAACGAGACACGAGGAGGAAGCCCTCACTGGGAGGCCGCCAGCACACAGGGGCTGTTCCGAGGGCTTGCTGGGGCTCATTTACTGAACCTCAGACTCCCCTGCCCCCCGCCCCGCCAATGGGGTGCGTTCTGGTGCCCTCCCTGGTTCACAATGACCCGCAGGGCACTCGGCTAGCACCCCGCCTAGAGTTCGGCGGTGGGGCTGAGATGTACCCCTCAGGTGTGCCTCCTGGGCCCCCGCCCCCCTCTCCCTGCTCCTGAGGCACAGCAGCCCTACAGCGCTCCGGGGCTCCTCCCCGGCCCAGCGCTGGGGTGCCCGCGGCCGACTCACCATGCTTGGTGCTCTGGGCCGTGCGCCGGCGCAGACTGTGCTCCAGCAGCTGGTGCGTGCGGGTGGGGCTGGCTCCCGCCATCAGGCGCACGGTGGCTTCATGCAGGAACACCTGGGAAGGGGCGGGGGACATGCCTGTTCCAGCCCCAGCGGACGCGTCTCCCGCCATCTCAGCAGCCACCCCACCATGGCCCTTCGCTGCTCTCCCCGTGGAAGCCACCTCTGTCCTCTGACCTCCAGGCCCAGCAGGCCACTGGGAGCAGCAGCAGGAGTGGGGAGCAGGGTGCAGGCCGGCTGGCGGGGGACAGCGTGAGACTGGGCCCAGAAAGAGGCAAAGGACTGCTCCCCCCTCTCCTGGAGACAAAGAGCGCACGGACACGCCCCCGGGCTGGAAGCTGAGGCGCCTGGGTGCTGCGGGGGTGGGGGTTAGGGGGAGGTGAGGCAGCGGCAGCCAGGGGGCTGGATCCCATTTCCCTCAGTTTCTTCAAAAATAGAGGCCACGAAGTGCTGCTCTTCTGTAAATTCGAGTCACTGGGGAATGGGAGGCAAGGCCTAGGCCTATAATTTTTTGGGATTTCAAGGCTCCTTTATACTCTGTATCTCCATCATGGGGAGGGTCTTGAGTGCCACCCAGGAAGGCCACGGGAGGCCACAGGGAAAGGGGACCACTAAGGAGTGTCAGCAGTGTGGGGGCAGGATGGAAATGGTGCTTCACGACGAGGCCTTTGATGCCAGCCAGGCCCCGAGCAGACCAAGGGGCCCCGAACGCTGGGGGCACACGTCCTCTTTTCCCCGCTGGAGGGTGGGTCACCGGTGATCAATGGGTTTTGTCCACTGGCCATCCTGGCTCACCGCATGCAGGAGGAGTCACAGTGTGACCCGTGAGGGCCCAGGGGAAGGCAGCCTGGCTTTTTCGTGCCCTTCCCCCCTCACGGACACTTCTGGCCTTCTCAAATTTGAGTTTTTAGAAAGTAATTCAGGCAAAAATATGTTGAGTACATTACTCTAATTAGCAATAAAAATAAAACAAGAAAGTTATTTGGGTCCAATAAGCCCAATTAATACGACTGCCCTCGGAGCCTCCTCAGATCCCGCGGCGTCAGCAAGGGATCTTCCGTGCAGTCAGGCAGCAGAACCAAAGCCCCCAGGGGCTCCGAAAATCAATTAAATGAAGTTCTAGGGAGATTCGGTCACTCTGACCCCAGTGAGAAAAACCAGAGTAGAGCTCTCTCCGTGTCCCCCAGCCATCCCAGGGCCAGGGGGTCCTCCCGTCCACGCACTGGGTGGGTGAGAGGCGCTCTGCGCCGGCCTCCGCCCGCGACCAACGGGCCGCTCACCGCCGCCATGCCCGAGGGCCGGGTGCCCAGCAGGGACTCACCTAACACAGGCAGGAGCAGGGGGTCCCCGGCCCCAGGTCTGGGGCTTGACAGGCGAGCCGGCAGACCTCAGAGTTGACCAACTCCGCAACCCCACCCTGGCGCCCCACCGGGTTCCAGGCCCCCCACCCCCGCCCGCCCCTGCCGGGCACCCTGGCCTCACCTTGCGGTAGGCTGGGCGGAAGCCATGAGCCAGCCGGCGCAGGCTGCCCAGGTCCCGCTGGAAACCGGCCAGTTCAGCCCCCGATGCATGGTATGTCTCGCCCAGGGCCTGGCTGGCTCCCGCCTGCTTCTGCCAGAGAGCCGTCCTCAGCGACAGCAGCAGGTCACAGGTCAGCAGCTGGACCACCTGTGGAGTGAGCCCCGAGGGAGGAGACAGGTGACGGGCCTGCTGAGGGGACAGCTATCCCCGTGTGGATCAGGCGGCTCCTCAGCCCCACACTGAGTAGCGCCTAGAGGAGTGGAGGGTCCCAGGGGGGCAGCGGCCTGGAAGACACGCCACAGGGAACAAGAGAGCAGCTCAAGGGTGAGCTCGTGTTCCCGGCATCTGGTCCTCTCTGTGGCCGCAGGTGGGGAAGGGAGGCCCAGGCAGGGGCTAGCTTGTGTGTCAGGGGCAGGAATGAAACCGTGCGGTCTGACAGGGAGGCACAGGTTCCTCCCACACCACAGGAGCCCCCTGCAGGCGGCCTGGCCACTGAAACCCCCAGAAGGCGCCATGGCCCTGGCCCCTGAAACGGAAGGATGGCCAGGAGATGGAGGAAGGAGAGGAGAGGCCCCCATCAAGGCAGCCAAGGCTCAGCCCAGGTGGTCCCTGGGGCTGGGGACACAGGCGTGCGAGAAGGCAGAACCACGGAGCAGCTGAACGCCGGGGTTTAGACCCACAAACCTAAACCTACTGTGGTTTTGCCACCGACTAGCACACGACTGAACCTCCCAGCCTCAGTCTCCTCATCTGCGAAGTGGGCACCGAAGGCTGTTTGTGTTGTATGAGAGCACTGTGTGTGTGTGTGTGTGTTTGTCCCGTGCCCGGCCTTGGGAGGCACTGTCAACGCCAGCCGCTGGTGCACAGACCCCGCACAAGTGGGACCTCATGTACTGTCGTCTGCACGACACCCACGAGGCTGGGCCACCTGCCTGGCTCCCATCAGCACAAGAGAGCAGTGACAGTGAGGAGACAGCCCAGTCCTTTCTGAGCAGGGTCACACGCGGTCCTCCGGTTCAGACGGACGCCCCCAGGATGTTCCCCTTCTCGCCCCTTCGCCAAGGCACTGGACCCACCCTGGACCCTGCCTTGCGCCTGCTCTGTGTCCTGACCCTTTGCCACAGTGTTTTCTGGCTGCCAACAGCCGCCGGGGACACGGAGGAAGCCTTCCTCTTCAAACAGAACCTGACATTTCTAAGGCGCGAGCGTCAGGGGGAGCACCTGTGGACGGGGAGCAGCCTGGGGCTGGATTCTGTCCTTTGAGAGATGCCAGGCTCCACGGCATCTCCTCCTTCTCGGCCCATTCTCCCAGAGAACTACCACCGAGGCACCCCAGCCCCGAAGGCGCCACGGCCTCTCTCCTGTTCCCCAAACCCAGCTGAGACCATCTGCTTCTCTCACGACGACGAACTCCACCGGAGACCATGGAGGAGGGGCACAAAGTGAGCGGTGGCTCCCCCGTGGGCTCTGCTCTTGGGCCCTCTCTGCACCCTGCCCGTCCTGCAGGGCCGGCACGCTTCCTGGGCTCGCCTCAGTACCGGAGGCCACCGGCCAGCCGCTGGGGACCAAGCCTCAGTGAGGGTCTCAGAGCCGAACGCTCCAGGCCACAGCTCATCCCTCCCTTTGTGCAGTGGAAACCAGGCTTCTGAGGGAGCAGACGACGCTTCACTTCTCATTGTGGGGCCCCCCTCCCTTCCCCTCCCCGCCCCTCCGGTGGGACAGGCAATCCCGCAGGGACAGCAGGGGCCCTGGGAGGGGGCACAGGCAGGCAGCGTCCCGAGGGCCAGGCAGGCCTCTGGGATGCACTGTGGAAACATTGCACGGGTACGGCCGGAACATGCAATGCAACTACAATGCACCGCAGCTGCCCGCTCGGAAGCGTACGTGGGGCCGCGGAGGTGCCCGGGGCGGTTGGCGGGTCGGGGCTGTGTGCAGGCACGGGTGGGCAGCCCCTCGAAGGCCGACCTGGGCACCCTGCGCCAACTGCCCAGGGGAAGCACAGAGCCCTGGCCGGCAGGGTCTGGGACTCAGGGAACCCAGCCGAAGCGCAGGCGGAGACACGCTTCCCTGAAGGCTGACAAGGGACCCTGACTGGGCCCAGAGGCGATGCCTGTGGGACAAGCACCTGCTGGCCTGGTTTGTCTTTTGGATGGCCCCACGGGCCGCGTGAACTCGGTGGGCCAGTGCGTCCCTCCCCGCCACAGCCGCCCACCTCCCTGAGGGGCCAGACAAACCCCCACTCACGTGGTTGAGGGGGAGGTCGCCGGTGGCCCCGCTCACGTTGAGGCTGCTCCAGAGGTGGCCGCTGGCCCGCTCGCAGTGGCAGAAGGCACTCTGAGACCCATCTGCCTTCCCAGAGAGTGAGGTGTGCATGGCTCTGCAGGTGTGCAAGACGGCCTTCACCAGAGGGCTCCTGGGCACGGAAAGCAAGGGGAGGGGCGGGAGGTCAGTGGGCATCACCGGGGCACCAGGAGGCGGGGCCTGTGCTGCCACAATGGCTCCAGATCCGAAATGCCGGCCCTGAATGGGGGTGGAGGAGCTCCCCACCCCCACAGCATCTCCTCCATTAGGGATGGGGCGGCAGAGCCCCAGGCCTGGCGACGCAGCCATGAGCAAGCCGAGCACCTGCCTGCGGGCGCTCACTTTCTAGACGAGTCAGAGAGAACATGCACTGACCACGGAAGAGGCAAGCACAGGCGGCAGATGTGCCAGGAAGAAAAGCCAAGCAGAGGAAGAAGGCAGCATCCTGTGAGGGGGGTGGTCAAGGATGTCCTCTCTGGGAAAGGGGCATTTTAGCAGAGACCCGAGGAAACATAGGAGTGAGCTGTGTGGGTTTCTAGAGAGGATTCCAGGCAGAGAAGCAACACGTGCAAAGGCCCTGAGTCTCTGATGGACGGGAGAATATCCAGGGGCCAGCATGACAGTGGAAAGGAAACAGGGAGCAGAGAGAGGGCAGGCCCCGCTCAGCCAAGCCATGCTCCGGGCCCCACCTGCTTCCGACTGCTCCCGGCGGCACCCGGGGCCCACCGCCTTTTCCTTTCCTACTTCTGTGCCTCTGCCGACCGGGACGCAGGGGAGCGCCCCTTCTACCAACTTGTCTCCTGAGACTTAGTCCATCCTCTGTGGCCCCTGGGCTGTCTCCTCCTGTCCTGCCCTCTCCCAGCCTCCTCTGACCGCCCACGGGGTCGGGCCCTTTGTACCCACCTCTGGTCACCCTAACACCAACCTGCGGGAGGCGGACCTCCCTCCCTCTGGCCCAAAACCCCTCTGGGTGAAGAGACATGCTGGCCGCTTCCCAGAAACCACGACTGGCCTGGTGAAGGCAGTCGCGCCAACTGCCCACAGAAGTGGCCGTGCAGGCCTGGCCACTATTGCCTGCTTGTGGCCACAACTGGTTCTCTTGTTCCCTGCTGCCTCTCAGAGCCTAGAATGCACTGCCACCAAGAGGGCCCTCAGTTAAGCATCTACGCAATAAACAATGGAACCAGGAAAGGGGAGGGAGACCTGGGAACAGGGCGTGTGTCGGCTCGGAAAGAATCGGAGACCCAGGCTCACCCACCGGGAACGCCACTAAAGAGCACCTGACAAACCATCTGTGCCTCAGTTTCCTCATCTGTAAAGTGGCCATAATCCCATTTGCTGCCACCTGTGGTGGCATGATGTATGGACTCTATTATATGTAGCTCCCCTCTGAGGGGCCATTCCCTCAGAAGCTGGGTGTTCAGCTCTCTCGGGGCATGTAGCTTCTTTTCACAGAGCAGATCGGGTTGAGGCTGGAGAGGCTGGGGCTGCAAAGGGGCCCCAGAACATCATCATCAGTGAAGAGGGACCCCAGAGGGACTGAATTCAGGGGGAGGAGTGTCTACGGACGGTCTGAGCGGATGCCAGGGCTCTGCTGCTTACACGCGGGGCCCCCGGACGGCGGACCTGCCGTGTCCTCAGCCACCCTGGCTGGGAGGGCACACCTGCAGGGCAGAGCGCCAGGCGGGTGCAGACTGCTCAGGTGCTTAAAAAACAGGTTTCCTGAATGAAATGGGGGTATCAGACCTACCTCAGAGAACCTGCCTAGACCTACTTTTCTCGGCTCCTTCCTGCTCTCCTGGTTCCTGGTCTGCTTGACAGGAAATGTTTTAGCCCTGGCTCTGAGGACCAGACCTGATGGGGCTTTTCTGTCTTGGAGCAATTTACTACTTCTCCGGAGTTGCAGAAGATGTTAGGGACGCGGAGCCAGCAACAGCCAGAGTGTCGGCGGGCAGGGTCGAGCGTCACTATGGGCCAAATGCCCCCCCCAAGAGGCAGGCGCTGAGTCCCCCAACAGGAAGGTCAAAAGCTTCTCTGGTTATGCTCGTGCTACAGGCCCAGGGCCCTCTGAGTGACAGAGCTGACGCAGGGCTAAGAGACGGCTGGAAGGAAACGATACCACACTAGCCCACGAGAGGATTCTCGAGCCCTGCCGAGCCCTGAGCCATCATCACACGGCCTGGCTTCACCAGCAGCTTCCGAAGACGCCAGCAGCCGCGATGCTCTCCCTGCAGCCTGTGGCTCCGCAGGGGCTGGGGCAGATGGCGCCGGGAGTCCGCGGACAGCCGCCGGGACAACACGGCACAGACTGGGCGCTTGCCGAGCAAGGTTTCTCCATGCCGCCCTCTCCCGCCTCTCGCTCTCTCTCCCCATCTACCACGCAGTCCCCCGGCTGCCTGACCATTCACCCCGGTGACCACTCAAATGACCACTCAGACCTGCTCGCTCCCGCTGACACGGAGCAGTGAGCCTGGCACGCAGGCCTCGGGGAGTGCCCCGGGCAGAAGCAAGTAACCGGTCAAGGGGGCTTACGCACTCTGTCACTTCCAGGGCTTTGGGGACACGCTCTACTTCAGTAAAATGAGTTCGTACAGCCGCGTCGTCTCCCTGGAGCCAGCTGATGGCCACCGTGATGGCAGACGTCCACCACCGACAGATGACATCTGGACCTAGAAGGGAAGAGAACCAAACGTGACTCCAGCATCCACAGACCGACGGCGCTCAGCCTGGCTGCTGGCACCTAGTTCCTGTGAGCACAAGCCGTTACCTTCTGGCCGTGGGCTGGGGACCTTTGGATTGTCCCCTTATACAGTTCTGGTGGGACATGAGCCAACACTATCTTTTGGAAAATGTCTGGCAACCTGTATCAAGTGCCTTAAAGATGTTCACTCCTAATAAGGTAGTAATCCCATTCTGGGCAACCTGTCACAAAAAAACTGGCCCCAGATAGAGGGCAAAAAAAAAAAAAAAAGAATAACAAAGGTGTGCACTGTAGTGTAATTTTTTAGAAAGATTTACTTATTTGAGAGTGAAAGAGAGAGAGAGAGAGAGACAGAGAGAGAGCAAGTGCGCGAGCAGAGAGCAGGGGCAGAGGGTGAATCTGACGCAGATGCCTGCGGAGCGAGCTCAGCCCCTGCAATCATGACCTGAGCCAAAATCCAGAGTTGGATGCTCAACCGGCTGAGCCGCCTGGGCGCCCCATGTAGTACAGTTTTTAAGAAAAATGTTGGAAACAACCTGAATCTTCTCCAACAGTCATGAAAAATGGGGCTTCCCAAATGTTCGCAATAAAAGGCTCTTGTTAGAATCTTCAGTCTTTTCCTCTCATCGACTCAAGTTTTCTCTGCTGCCGGTGGTCTCGCCATGTCGGGTGGGGGCTTGGGGAGCAGAGCGCAAGATAAAAGGCGGAAGAGCCTGTGCTTTACTTAAGACAGTCCACAGGGTCAGGGGTCAGGGACCAGGGGCAGTTGCTTTTCTGGAATCTTTCCTCCCCAGGGAGAATGGCCAGCAGAGAGTCTGGCAGCCCCCTCCCCCAGCAGCATCAGAAAGACCTGCCACGCCATCATCCTGACAGCAGTCTACGGACAGAAGCAAAGAATGTCCTGGTGCCAGCTCAGTCAGCGGGCTGCACTGGCTCGACCAATGGGCAGCTGCCCGGATGAAAGTCTCTACAGCAGAGTGTGTCAGACCCAAAAGCAGCCTTGGGGCCCCTGGCCATCCAAGAGTGAGCCACCACCAGGCCCCGGCGTCTGGATCATTGCTGCTCAGTCTGGGTGTTGGGGAAAGCTCCTGCCCCACTCGGCCGGGGCCCAGGAAAGATATCCCACTGCTCGTCATCCCACTTCCAGAATCAGGACTTCCTGTCCTCACAGTGCCACCCAGCTGGGGGCACCTATGAGCTGGGGCTACGTGCGAGTCACAGACACACGCCTCAGAAAGAGAAGATTCTCCAGCACACACTCGTAGCTGCCCCAGAGCCGCTGGGACCAACGGTCCCGGGAAGGAGGGAATCTGGCAACACGAGGCCTGCAGAGCTGACCTGCGGACGCTTACCAAGGGCTGACTTGAGCACGGAGCTGCTGGAGAAGGGCGGGGTCACAATCCCCACGGAGTCCACAAAAGAATTAAGTAATTTCAGGTACTCCAGAGCATTAGAAAATTCACTAGAAAGAAAAGAAACAGTCCCAGTGTACATCAGAATGGACAGACGGCCCTCCCTCATGCCTGGCTTCCAGGTTCCAGTTCCAAGACCCAGTGACCATTCTGGTTCTGGTCCCTTCTCCCGCATCGCACCAGGCACACCCTGAGCCCCGCCCCCAACGCCATTCCCAGTCTCCACAGGCCTGCCTTCCTCACGTGTCCCTGGGCGGCTCCTGATGATCTAGCCATTCCCTTTCATTCCTTGTCCAGCAAAACCGGACTCCTCCCCTGAAGGCCTAGTTCCCAAGTCCTTTCCTCCCACTAGTCATCGATGATGTTGATGTCATGGGGCAGGACTGGCCTCCCTTCCCCGCTCGGGTACACTCCAGCTGGGGCCTGGGCTCTGCGGGACAGTGACTTGGACACCTGTCTGCTCTGCAGGTCTTACTCTGAGGAGACAAGACAGCGCCCCACTGCTCTGTAGGAATAAGAAATTGCTCGGCACACATCCCCAGACGTCTGCCTTCGGCTCGGCGCCCCACATTCCGTTCCTAGGTCTCTGACAGGGCATCCCTCCCCACCCCAAAAAGCACAGCAACCTCGTCAAATATCGCATGCTCAGTCTGGGGGTAAAGGGTAAAGAGGTCAGGCCAGAACTCCCACGGGACTCTCGTGGGGCTGCCAGGTTTGGGAAATAAACACCAAGGACTCATTTGACTGCCCCGCAGACCCTACACTGGGGCTTGTTTCCTGCCAGGAGTGTGGGCCTCGCGGATGCCCGAGGCAGGGGCCCGTCCTGGGGACATTACCAGCTTTCTTCGTCCTGGTCTCCAGCCTTCTTCTTGGCCTGAGGCTTCACCAGCGACTCCACAGCTCGCTCCAGCAGGTTCCTGCAGAACGCCTGGTGGACCTGGGCAATGGGGTCCGCTGAAAAAGAGGAGAAAGGCCAAAAGGGTCAGAGGGTGTTCTCATAAGGCCATTCTGGCTTTGCTGAGAACACAGAGGATGGGCAGAGGAAGCCCAGAAACAGCTCTCCTGTCTGAATGGGAACTGAACCCCCTTCTCCAGCAAAGCCCCAAAGCGCCCTATTCAATAGCTGGAAGGTAGGGGGACGTGAGGTAGGGCAGTGCTGTGTCTCCTGGCAGTGCTCGACTTCCATTCAAGGTTGGGGCAACAAGCCTCAGCAGGAAACAGAAACGGGAAGGTGGACAGTCAGCAGAGGACAACAAAGTAGTGGCCGCCACCTTGACATGACATGCTCTTGTTTTCCAGAACTTTGTGGCCAATGATGGTCTGGCTGCGCTGATTAAACAAGTGGCCTCGTATTGCTTGCAACAGCTGTCACGGCCAAGTTCCCAACTGGCAGGCCCGAAGCAGGGTGGCAGCGGCCCCTTCCCTCCTGTCCCATGCAGGGGTGGGGGCTGCCACCTGACAAGGATGGGGAACACATTCTGGGCAATAGGACCTAGAAATGGAGCCCCCACGAGGTGAGAAAGCCTATGGAAGTCTGCAGTGTAGACAACGCAGACTGTGGGGATGGAGCTGAGATTCAGGATGACTTTAACTTTTATCCTTTCTTTTTGGTGTTGCGCACCATCGTTACACTTAAGCCATAAGTGATTATTTTTGAAAAAAAGATAGTGGAAGCTCGCGCCCGGGACATTTATCTGCAGAACACGCCCCACTCTCCGCATGCGCCCACTTTAGAGAGGGGAGAGCACGCAGGGAGCAGAAAGCCATTGGCCGCTCAAGTCTGAGAGTGGGACAAGTCGCCTCCAATCACTGTCAGACACCAGGGACAGCAAGCCAGCATCTCCATGCCTGGGGGCCTGTCCCCGCCAACACTCTGAGCACTTGATGACTGCCCGTCGCCTACTGTTTTCGAACTGCTCCGTATACGACTGCTTTCCAGCGGGACTGGGGGGCTGGGGCCAGTGAACAGCAGCTCCACTCATCCTTTGGGTCTCCAAAGAACCCAGAACAATGTGATGGAGGTAAGGGCCACGGGCTCTGAATGTCAGAGAGAGGCGAGCTGCAAACCTAGCTCAGCGGCCAGCCAGGTTTGTGACGTCCCTGAGCTTTGAGAACGAGACTGAGACCACCTGTGTCCCCGTGTGTTTGGAGCACGGTCCCCCTGAAGTCCTGGAGGCTCTCGTGGCTTTTCTCCAATCCCCGATGGCTGCCAAATGCTCACCTGGGTTCCTCTGAGCACAGTAGAGGCTCTCCTTGGCAGCCGACTTCACCGACCAGCTCCGCTCCATGAAAAACTTCTGGCCCAGGGGGTGACAGAGCCAGCGCAGTGAGTCGGGGACTGCGCTGCGCTCCGGGCCACACAGGCTCTGGGCTCTACTAAGGAAGTAGCTCTGCAGAAGAACAAGGACCAGGGGTGATTCCAGGGTGGCAGAATGCCAGCTGCAGCCACCATGGGGCCATCGGAAAGTACCACCGTGGTGGAGGCAGGCTGGGGAACGACGAGCAGGGGTGCCAGGCCCCTCACCTCCATGGAAATAAACGCCACCAAAACCAGGGCAAGTGGCTCTGGGGGAGCCAGTTCGACTTGGTGACTGGCAAGAGCTGGGGGCAAGGTTTCAGGGCACATGGGAAGCCCCTGTTGCACCCTGCCCTGCTCGGTTGGCCTCACCCTCGTGCAATCTCCCTCTGGCCCTGCTGGTGTTCAGCCTGCAGAGGTGAGGAGGGGAAGTTCGCAGAGGAGAGGTCATGGAGGCTCTGCAGCTGCGTGTCCACCCTCAGCCCTGTGAGGGCCTCGCAGGGCCAAGCCAGCAACCCCCCCACCCCTGCCAACCACCAGATCCTGGGACTTTTCCTGATCCGACATTTTAATTATCCTTAAGAATATTTTGAGGCAAAAGAGTATTCTGCTTTGACTGGTTTTTCATCTCTTTAACCTCTAAGTATTAAGAGTGGAGAAAAGGCACATAGCAAGCAGCTAGGAACTGTTATTTTTGTCACTGTCAACGCTGGAAAACACTAGAATGACGGGGTAGCACCCAGGCTCGACCAAGGATCCACGCAGGCACGCGTGTCTACGGCTGCTGTCCTTCCCCCCAAAGCTGGCTTTGCAAGGGCTTTATCTAGTCCCCTAAAGAGACCGCGGCACCAGGCCTAGAGGATCCCCTGACGGGAACACCACCAGCCTGTGAGCGAAGACTGGGCGAGACTCCGAGAGCCGCTCTGCTGGGCCCTTCGAAGCCAGCGCCCTCGTCTCCCAGGCCCCCCGCCTGCGGGGTCTCATCACTCCAGGCCTCCAGGAAGAGCTGCAGGCGTGCGTCCTGCCATGTTTTCAGAAATTCCGTCATTTAGTGAGAGATGGTATTTTTACTCTAAAAACCACGATTTCCAACCCACAGGCCCACTCAGTGCGGGCTAATGTGGACGAGAAGCTGAGCCGAGAAGGACGGGGCCGAGGGAGACGCACAAGACCCAGAGCTCAGGAAACCCCGAGGGGCCACTGGGACAGGCTCGCGGACTTAACCTTCACACTTCCGCCCATGCCTCCACAAGGAGGGCAGCGCCTCCCTGTCTGGTTCAGTCTGATGGTTCTGACCTTTACTGGGCTCTAAGCAGCCCTCAGCTAATGTAACGGCTTCAGACGACTTGAATGCCAGGGTCAGAAATAGCACCACCGAAGTGCTACTCGGGGAACACAGACCGAGATGACAGACTCTCATGGGGGCGGTGGAGGGTGCATCTGGAGCGTGCTGCCTGAATCGGAGAGAAAATGGCCTGGATGGCCTGGCCCAACTGCCCTACAGAGATCCCCCAACACAATCACAGCACTTCTCCGGAGTCTCTAATCGCCGGGCCAGCAGCACTCATGACCTTCCCTCCTCTTTGCTGACCGCTATATTCGAGACGGGATACAGGAGAACAAATGCAGAGGAACCCCATGACCTTCACCTGACCCTCAACAAAGCGCTGCAGAATCTGAGCCTGTAACTGCAGTGGAGGAGCCTGAATGGGCCAAGAGTTTGGGCGTGGGGCGCTGGCAATCCCAAGGTGTCTGAAGTCAGAGAAGCTTCTCCGGGCTGCTTCATCAGCAAGGGAGCACAGTGCCACTCCAGGGGAAACTGAGAACGACTGGTCCCGGGGTGCCTGGATGGCTCAGTCGGTTAAGTGTCTACCTTTGCCTCAGGTCATGATCGGGGGTCCTGGGATCGAGTGCTGCATCAGGCTCCCTGCTCAGCGGGGAGTCTGCTTCTTCCTCTCCCACTCCCCCCGCTCATGCTCCCTCTCTCTCTCTCTCTCACAAATTAATAAATACAATCTTTTTAAAAACAAAATAACAATAAAAAACAACCGGTCCCTCAGAAAATCTCAATATCAGCAAGAAAAGCAAAAACAAAGCCTCGTTAGGCGGTTTTGCAAAAGGAACCCAAAGAATGACTTAGAAAATCATTAAGTTAGAATATATTTGTAAGCTTAATACTGCAGAAAAACCTCAGTTCTAAGACATCTCAGTGTGTGTGTGTGTGTGAGCTGGAGTTTAGCGGTTTGTATTAATAAGACATATAAATCCTGGGGTACAATCATCCACAGTATAATTTCTAGGAGGCAAACTGAAAGAATGATTTCTGTTGCTCTTTTAATTTTCCTGGCATTATCACCCTACGATAATCTCCCTAAATTTTACAGACAGAATCTCCCCTGGCTGCGGCCTAGGAGCCTGGTCCCCTCTAACTCATTTGCTAACCGCCAAACCAAGCAGCTGTGGCAGGAGACTCAGAACTGCTCAGATCCTGAGAGCCACCCTGCAGTTCCTGGCCAGGCCCAGTTCCACAGTGTCCCTCCCACACCAGGCTCACCCCATAGTTCCCAAACTGTGTGCCGAGGCACCCCAAAGCACCCAGGGAACGTGCAGGGGCACCCCGGAAAGTTCACATTTCTGAAGTAAATACAGCCACGCCCAACACGAGTCTGACGCCACGTGAACTACGAAGTGGTAGTTTGAAGTCTCGATGTGAGACTGCACGATCTCCCTTTGGATGTCATATCTTCATGAAGCTGAGTTTTAAAAGGCTATTGTAATAAAAAGCAAGCACTGGGGGCGCCTGAGTGGCTCAGTCGGTTAAGCATCTGCCTTCGGCTCAGGTCATGATCCCAGAGATCTGGGATGGAGCCCCACGTTGGGCTCTCTGCTCAGTGGGAGTCTGCTTCTCCCTCTCCCTCTGTACTTTCTGCTCACTCACTCGCTTGCTCTAATAAATAAGTAAATAATCTTTGAATAAATAAATAAATAAAAGGAAGCACTGTCTGAAAATCAGAAGTTGGTGGTGGTATTATTCTGCTTTCAAAGTCTGAGAAGGTATGTGACACCCAACAGGTCCATGTACCCCAGTGATCAGTAATATTAGTTATCAAGAAAAAAAAATACTATTTCTTCTTTCAACTTTGTGTCTATTTCTTCAATAACTACTAAACTGTTAAGACATAAATGTGTATTAAGATGTCTGTACCTAATTAATAAACAGAACTGTTAGGTATTTCTTTTAGCCCAGGGCAACCATGAAAAAATTACTGAGACTCAAAGGGTGCCGTGAAGTGAGAAAGATTAGAAATCTCTGGTCTAAATCATTTTCAGAGGCCAGCCCTCTGCTTGCTCTCAAAGCCCGACTCATTTGCCAGCTAAATATATTCGACTGGGGCGCCTGGGTGGCTCAGTGGGTTAAGTTTTTGCCTCCGACTCGGGTCACGGTCTCAGGGTCCTGGGATGGAGTCCCGCATCGGGCTCTCTGCCAGCGGGAAGCCTGCTTCCCCCACCCCCTACAGGGAAGGACTGTCTCTGAGTCTGGCCCCTCTCAAGAGATGCCAATCCATGAAAGGGGTGGTTCCTTTCCTAGAAATCAGTTCCTCTCCTAGGCTCAGCCTTACTGAAAACCCAACTCTGGCCATACTGATGGTGTTCCAGACATTAATGCCCTCAGAGCACACACCACCACTTCTAGAGATTTCACCTCAGGAGAGACTTGGACAAGCAGGTGAGGACAGTGTGAGGGGACATGGCCCGTAGCACCGTAACTGCAAATATGGGAAGCAACCAGACGCCCCCCAGCAACCATGCTGCGGTGCAGGAGCCTCCGTGGAGTAAGGAGGCCACAAAGACAAAGGCCCAAGACTCACTGCTTGCTTGGAAAAAAGCAAGTGGCAGAACAGGGAAAGCAGACTCACCAGTGTGCAGGAAGCCCGGTGTGGGCCTCGATCCTGGGACTCTGGGATCATGACTGGAGCCAAAGGCAGCTGCTTAACTGACTAAGCCACCTAGGTGCCCCAGTAGGGGCAGTTTCAAGGGCACCATCTTTCTGATCCTCGGCTGCCACACACACACCCTCCTCAAGTGGGCTGCGTCCCTCAGAAGCGCAGCTTCGTCTTGGCAGTAAGGACAATCAAAACCCCAGTGAGGCTTCTGGGATGATACGACGATCCCAACATTTACACGGAAAGGTAAAAGAGCAAAACCTAGTCACTAAAGCCAGAGGGCTGAGATTCAGCCACTAGGGGAATGTGGTGTTGGCATAATGGAACATACTGGAGCATCCAGAAGCAGACTGGGCACTTGATTTATGACAGAAGCGCCACTTGGTGCTGTGGGGCAAGAACAGTCATTTTATTTATTTATTTTTTAAGATTTTATTTATTTATTTGTCAGAGAGAGAGAGCACAAGCAGGCAGAGTTGCAGGCAGAGGCAGAGAGAGAAGCAGGCTCCCTGCTGGACAAAGAGCCTGATGCGGGACTTGATCCAAAGATCCTGGGATCACGACCTGAGCCGAAGGCAGTGGCTTAACCGACTGAGCCACCCAGGTGTCCCAAGGACAGTCATTTTAATAACAGAGTCTGGGGGCAGGGAGATTTGCATATGGAAAAATAAAGTAGATCTTACATCTCCACCTCACACAAAAAGGTCAACTCCAGGTGGATTTGGGCTTGGGTCTGGAAATAAATACAGTAGAGCGTCTTTACGACTGAGACAGGGCAAAGATTCACTGCACAGGACGTAAAGTCACTAACTGTAATGGAAAAGACTAATCGTCTGATTTCGTGAATATTAAGAACTTGTGCTCATCAACTGACACCGGGAAGAGAGAGACTAGGTGGGGCCCCTGTGCGGCTCAGTCAGCTGAGGGTCTGACTCTTGGCTTTGTCTCGGGTTCTGAGACTGAGCTCAGTCCATGCTCAACATGGAGTCTGCTTGAGATTCTCTCCCCGGCCCCCAATCCATACACTCTCTTTCTAAAAGAAAGAAATAGGGGCGCCTGGGTGGCTCAGTGGATTAAGCATCTGACTCTTGGTTTTGGCTGAGGTCATGATCTCAGCACAGAGTCTGCTTGAGATTCTCTCTCCCCCTCTGCCCCTCCTCCTGCTTGTGCTCCCCCTCTCTCAAATAAGTAAGTTAGTCTTAAAATAAATAAATCTTAAAAAGAGAGAGACCGGGCAAGCCATAGAAGGAGATACATGCAAAAAGCATATCCCACAAAGGATCAAAGTCAGAATAAAGAACTTCAATCAATAAAAAGAAGACACGGGTGTCTGGGTGGCTCAGTGGGTTAAAGCCTCTGCCTTCGGCTGAGGTCATGATCCCAGCATCCTGGGATCGAGCCCTGCATCAGGGTCTCTGATTAGCAGGGAGCCTGCTTCCCTTCCTATTTCTCTGCCTGCCTCTCTGCCTACTTGTGATCTCTGTCTGTCAAATAAATAAATAAAACCTTTAAAATAATAATAATAATAGTAAGATTGCTGGGTGCCTGGGTGGCTCAGTGGGTTAAGCCTCTGCCTTCAGCTCAGGTCATGATCCCAGGGTCCTGGGATTGAGCCCCGCATCGGGCTCTCTGCTTAGCAGGGAGCCTGCTTCCTCCTCTCTCTGCCTGCCTCTCTGCCTACTTGTGATCTCTGTCAAATAAATAAATAAAATCTTTAAAAAAAAAAAAAAGACAGACATTGCAAATAAACAGGTATAAGACTTGAACGTGGTTTTCACAATAGAGATTATCCAAATGGCCAACAAAAAGGTACTCAACCTTGTTAATTCCCTGGAAATTATAAATGAAAACTATGAGATACCAGAGATATCAGAAGGGCCATGAATGATGGGATCATGTGTTTGGCGAGGAGGCGGGACCGGAACTCTCTTTCCTACACTGCTAATGGAGTGGAAACCGGTGCAGCTGCTCGGGAAAACTGCTGGGCACGGTCTACTAAAGCTGAACACCATTGGAGCCGCTGACCTGGTGGCACCGTCCCTACAAATGCAATCACACACTCACCACAGGATGGACAGTGACGTTCACAGCAGCACTGTTCATGATAACCATGAACAGGAAACTCCAAAAAGTCCATCTCTAGGTCTCACCATAGAATGGACGATCTCACTGTGTGCAGCAAGACAAACGAATCTTGCTCACAACCCTGCACAAAAGCAGCTGGACACACACAGTACCTACTGTTCGACTCTCCTTTCATAAAGTCCCAACAGACACAAACACCTAGTGACCAGGATGGTGGCTACTGTGGCTGGAGGCCTTGGGGGTAGGTAGGGGGAGTTTGCTGACTGCAAGAGATGCTTCTGGGGTCCTGGTCATGCTCTGTTCTCAATCTGTCTGCTGGCTGTGTGAGTGTATTTGCTCTCTGAAGTCACTGAACTGTTATTTATGATTTGTGTACTTTTCTCCGCGCATACTATACTTCAATAAAAAGTTTACAGAAATAACAAATAAGAGGCAGATTAACTTATGGTGCCAGAATTCAGAATAATGGTTACCTTTGTAGGGGGCAGTGTGAGTAAAAGCCTGCAAAAGCTTCTGGGGGTAATGGGAAGTTCTACTTCTTCTTTTTTTAAAGATTTTATTTATTTATTTGACAGAGACAGAGATCACAAGTAGAAAGAGAGGCAGGCAGAGGGAGAGAGAGAAGCAGTCTCCCCACTGAGCAGAGAGCCCGATGTGGGGCTTAATCCCAGGACCACGAAACCACGACCTGAGCCGAAGGCAGAGGCTTGACCCAGAGCCACCCAGGCGCCCCCTGAATGAACATCTTATCTAAGGTCGCTGAAATAGGGTTGAGACACAGAAAGTACATGGGGCTTTCCTGTGTCCTCTGTCACCTAGACAATGGTGACACACTTCAGGAAACCTCAGTGTCCCCAAAGGGCACATTCCTATTCATCAGCTCCTCAGTGCCACGACTGAGCTACAGCAGCAAACGGAGATATGCTCGCTCTCTGCTGAACACAGCGCATGTACTCAGCAGCCTACTCAACGCGGGCACCGAACAAAACGTCTCTTTCTGCTGGAGTAAGAGAAAGCCCGAGGTCAGCAGACGTGGGGAACCAGCTGATAACAAGGACTGTGAACTCCCAAGGCTGGCCCCATGCCGGGCACAATGCTGGCGCCTGATAATAGCTGTCTGTTCCTGCCCCGGGTCTGACCTGAACTCCTTGAAGACGTGCACTGTTTTCCGTTTCTGGACTGAGAGTAATAGAAGATATGCACTAACTACACTTTGTGTGACTAAAAACACTAGGAGACACAACCATAAATATCTCAAGAATTTTTATGACCACTCGAAGAACAGAAGGGTCATATATTTAACCCCCGAGAATGTGGGTCACTGTCTCGCTGAATCCCTCTTATTTCAGGCACTGAAATGTCCTGCTTATGCTTATTAAGGGCCAGGAGGGCTTTTGTTATCTTGTGGGCCGGCTTTGTTTCGTGCCTCAATATTTGTGAAATGACCCACTGACTCAGTATCTACCCGTCTAGGTAGTTGGCCCCTGAAGGCAGAGCCCACACCTGTTTCTGCATCTCAGCTCCTGGCCAGGGAGGGGCGCCTCCCACTGGTCTGCAGGAGGGAGCCGCAGGGTACTCACCGCCAGGAAGCCTAGCTTGCCCCCACACCGGGTCTTGAGCCCCATAGCCGCCGTCAGATGGATCTCAACCAACGTGCTCGGTGGGATTTTCTCTTCTGCGCATTCGGCCAAGTTCACGGCGCACAAAGCCATGTGTACATCAGAGCAGGCAGACCCTGCAGGAAGCTTCCCTGTGGCAGGCAGAAACAGGCACTGAGTTGACAGATTCCTCCAAACCCAGCTTTTTTTCTGTGTTCTCCAGTGTAATCAGAGCAAGAGCACAAGGACTAGAGAAAGTATTTGAACTCTGTCATCAGATGCTCCCAGCTCAGATGCTAGACTCTGTGAGCGAGGAGCTGTCTGTTCCTTTCTACCTCACAGGCTATTGGGGCCGAGAGGAAATGCATGTCAAGTGCCTCACATGTGGCCCACGGCTGTTTGCAGGTGGTTGCACAGGACTCAGAGGTAGGCACTGCGACACTTTCCAGACACAACCATGTTCTGGGAAACATCTTGCGTCTCCAAACATGGAGAAAGGTAGTAAAAATTGAAAAAACAACAAGAAAAAAAAATGATGTGAATTTATTTTCATTGTAAAAGAACGCATAATATCTAATACATCCCTTTTTGAGGAGTAAGTAACAAAATGGCAATGCCGTTGGACACATCTTGGTTAGCCATGGAAGGCTAGGAATGTTTTCCTACACACTCTGTGTGAGGGTTGCAGTTACGTGGTGTGACCCTGAAGTCAGGGGCGGAAGTGCCCCTGTGTGCGCAATGAGGGCCCATCAAGGCCATGAGGCTGTCACACTGTTGCTGGCTTTGGTCCTTGCTACAGGGCCGGGCGGGGGCCAGGACAAGCCAGCTTTGCTCGGGGAGGCTGTGCTTCAGGGGGACCCATGTCAACAGTCCAGACAGTGGCCGAGCCCTGACCTCGTCAGCCCTACATTCTTCATCCAGGGCCACCCTGCCTCCCCCATCTTTCTGTTAGCCCCTACACTTTGTTCTGCATGGACATCAGGTGTCGCTCTCCCCCAGGAGACACCATCTGGCTTTCTCTCTTCAGGGGAGGGAAGGTGGAGGGCAATGACAGGACCAGGTTTTAGTCACTTGTCCTTTCCATGCCTTAAATAAAGCCAGGCCCACAGAGCGCTCAGCAAATGTGCAGGGAATGAGCGACACACCCCAGGTGGAATTCTCCAGAACAAGACAGCTGGGAGGATGAAGCCTCCTGAGCAGAGAGCTGGGAGGGAGCTGGTGCCATGCCCTGAGCGTACTCTGAGAGGGGAGAGAAGAACAAAGCCGGGTCTGCGGACAGGACCCGCTCCCAGAACTCTACCGTGATCCCAGGTGTTAAAACCCCATGGCTGGCCCCACGGGTCTCATCTCCCATTCACTCCACGCCTGGGGCCTGCTAGCGCCCCGTTTCTGGGCCGAAGCTCCCTCCCCGGGGCATGTCCACCACCTTGCTGTTAGCACGCCCCACTGCTGCTTTCTGGCCTTCAGCGGTTATCCCCGTAGCGACCTCCCTTCCTGAGCCCTGACTCCGGTCCCCGGCACCAAACCTCCCGGACAGCCTTCGCCTGGCGCCTGCCCCTGGCCTGCCCATGATATGTGATGTTTTTCTGGGTTCCTTGAGGGTCCCCTTCCAAAGGCCTCTCATCAGCAACGTTGGCTTTCATTCGCACTGAAGGTCAAAGACCAAGCCCCCTTCTCGGGCCACGGGTCCAGCTCGCCCACCGCCACGCATCATTTCCCGCCAGTTCTCACAGGCAAGTGTTCAAAACCAAACTCCTCCCTTCTCCCTGGAAAACTGCTGCCCAGCCGTTCCCCCTCACCTTTTTTTTTTTTTTTTTTAAGATTTTATTTATTTATTTGACAGAGAGAAATCACAAGTAGATGGAGAGGCAGGCAGAGAGAGAGAGAGAGGGAAGCAGGCTCTCTGCTGAGCAGAGAGCCCGACGTGGGACTAGATCCCAGGACTCTGAGATCATGACCTGAGCCGAAGGCAGTGGCTCAACCCACTGAGCCACCCAGGCGCCCCTCCCCCTCACCTTTGCTGGCAGCAACACCATTCCCCCAGACTCTCAAGAAGCCAGGGAACCGTCCTCACCGCTCTTTTCATGACCCTCATGTCCACTGGGCCCCCAATTCTGGTCAATGCGAGCTTCTGCTCTCTCTCTGCCTGTCCCCCCCCCCCCCCGTCTCCAGCTGCATCTGCCCCCATCTGGCCTCCACGACACCAGCCTTCATCCGCTGCCCGCCCACTTTCTACCTGCCAGCGGAGTGAATCTGCTCACTTCAGAATCTGATGACATCATCACTGCCTGGCTCTGTCACCGCCCCCTCCCCTTGCCGGCTGGCTCTAAGCCCACCAAGCTCTTCTTCCCAAGAGTCATCCCGCTGCCTGGAAGGCACACCCCCTTCCACTTGGCTGGAGAACCATCTTGTCATGCAAAGCCGAGACCTTCCAGAAAGTCCTTCCTGAAACCCTCAACAGTAACCCCCGCCCTGCAACTGAAACCGGGGCCTTCCGCTACCTCCACCACCCAAAATCGGAACTCACTTGCAGACCGGGCTGCCAGTTATCAGGGCAGGAGTTTGCTGAATGAAATGGATGACATTTCACTGAATCTACGGTGACATCTGTTTTAAGTCTACTATTAAGTACCACTAAGGAAAAAAGAGAGCCAACTCTGCCACACCATCCACTGTGTAAAGGACACGGCCCAAGTGTACAGAGGTTAATGTGAAAACGCATGTGCCTTAAACCGATGAGCTACGGTAACGAGCCATGTCTGTAGCCAGGGATGTGGGCGGTCTGTCCGGGTGTTCTAGAAGAGCAGCATGAAAACGGCTTTGGCCGGGGCAGAGAGCAGGCAAACCAGGCCCGGGGTGGGGAGACGGCCCGGGGGCCTGCTGGGCATGGGCAGCGCCCCTCACCTGTGATGTGCAGCTGGTGCAGCCTGTGGTAGGCCAGGGCCGCGTCCCGGGCGCTGGCCTTCGCTTCGTCCTCGAAGCCCGCCGCGGTGGCCGGAGGGGCGGCCCGCCGGCGCTGGAAGACCTTCCTCAGCAGCCAGCGCACCAGGCGCAGCTTCTGTAGGCTGTAGCGAATCACGTTCCAGGAGAGGCTGCAGGCTAGGTCCAGGCGGGATGTGGGCAGGGCCCGGCCCAGCACCGACAGGCAGGTCTGCAGGTTGGCCGCGGCGGCTGCAAAATCCCCCTGTAAGGCAGCAAGTGTGGGGGGGGGGGTTGTTCACTGCGATCTCACTGTGGCCTTTTCATTTTGCTTTCCTTTTTTATTTTTTAAGATGTACTTATTTATTTTAGAGAGGGGGGCAGGGACAGAGGGAGTGAGTCTTCAGCAGACGCTCTCTGCTGAATGCCGAGAGGCAGGCTCAATGCAGCGTCTTGTCTCATGACCCTGAGCCCATGACCTGAGCGGAAACCAAGGGTCAGACACCTAGCCGACTGCACCACAAAAATTTTTACTTTCCCTTCACTCCCTAGGTGATCAGAATAACACATGATCACTGAAGAGTGTGGGAAAATTCAGAAAGCAATGAAAGGGTAAGAAGAAATCACCTGTAACCTTACCTCCCATGGTTACTGACATTTTCATGCATTCTCTCCTGGCCTTTTTACTAAATTGCGATTGTACTGTGGTCTATCTTTGAGCAAACACTATTGAAAATTTCCTACTGTAGCTTTTTTTTTTTTAAGATTTTTAAAATTTATTTATTTGACAGACAAAGATCACAAGTAGGCAGAGAGGCAGGCAGAGAGAGAGGGGGAAGCAGGCTCCCTGCTGAGCAGAGAGCCCGATGTGGGGCTCGATCCCAGGACCCTGGGATCATGACCTGAGCTGAAGGCAGAGGCTTTAACCCACTGAGCCACCCAGGCGCCCCTCCCACCGAAGTTTTACACATAAGATGAGAAGATGGATTTAAATGATGATCTTTCAGGCTTATATGGCTTTTTAGGCTTTTCGGTTCTCAAAGTGTGGTTCCTAGGGACCAGCAGCATCAGCCCCTGGGATCTTGCTGGAAATGCAAATCCTTGGTGCTCTAGCCCCCTCTCCCCACACCCGCTGAATCAGCAGCTCTGGGGTTCTGATCACCTCCAGGTGATTCTGTTGCCTGCTTAAGTCTGAGAGCCACCATCTTAGACAATCACCTGGCTACACGACTAGAACCAAGGATCTCGATAAACTACTCTATGCCAACCTGAGAGGGTCCAATGGAGAGTCTGTCGGAGAGATCTTTCCCTCATGACCAGCAACCAGAAGGAAACCGCCCTCCGCCTTCTCCCGTCCTGCAGGGGGCACAGCTGCACTTCTGCCGGCGCCATCGCAGGAAGTGGATGGACCAGTACAAGGGGAGCAGCCCTCTCTGGCTGATGGGCGGGTTCCAGAGGCACCTCAACCCTGACCCCGGCCCCTTCTCCCTCCCAGGACCCTCTCACTGTACCTCCGAGCAGCACAGCTCAGACAGAGGCCACCACAGCTCCAGCCTCCCCCACCCTGGAGTCAAGGCCACGTCCCTTCCACTCCACGTCCTATCTCCAGCATTTCCCGAGTCAGGCTTTCCTTTCAATGCCAGGCTCTCGCCGCCTCCGATCCAGTCTATCCCCAGAGCCCCTCACTTGCTTCCGGGCCCCTTCCCGCAGCCCATCCTTCCTGCAGCTGCCAAAACGATCATCAGGAAACACAGACCTGAACATGCCTCTAGGATATACATCTTGGAATGATGTTCTTCTGGGAACAGGCCTGCTTCAGGCGGTAAGCCTCCAACCACCACACCTATAGTCCAGGAGCCACAGCTCTGGCCTGGCTGGCAGCTCCAGGCTACTCGATCAGATTCTCCCCGGTGGGCACTACAGCCCACCACCACCAGCCCATGGGAGAGTCGGCCCATGGTGTACTGCAGCGGAGGACTGTTCCCGCTCTTGTTCCTCTGACAAGTGACCTTGAACTTTTCCTTCGATGCTGTGAGATGCCCCAGAATCCTTCCCATAAACTTTCAGCTAACGTCCCTGCTCAAAAACCTTCCTGGTTCTCCAGAGAACTGGGGGGGAAAAAAAGCCCCAGATCAGTTACTCGTCAACGATCTCTCCAATCTGGGCCCGAGATACATGACCAGCTTTAGCCCTCATCTGTCCCAAATGTATCCTATACTCCAGACATACCTGTTTGCCTGCTGGTCCCCAAGTAGCCCATCTACTCATGACCTCTCCACCTGGAAGGTCATCCCTGCCCCAACTGCTCGGCTCAAGCCCCAGGTTCCCCCGGCCCGGCTCGTGCCGTCTGCCGCAGCTCCCAGAGCACCCTCTTCTTCCTCTGTGATAACACACACCGCAGGTTCTCTCGTGTCCGTGGAATCATTCGCACACAGGGGTCCTCTCCTCTGCTGCCCTGTGACGGGCAGGGGCAGGGTCCTTTCCTGCCGCCCACAAGCACCCGCCCCAGCACTTCGCACACCGGGGTGCTTGGCAGAAGTCACTGAGTTATTAGCTGCAGACCTTACCCTGGCGAGGTCCAGATCTGCCTGCTTCCGATGTCTCCAGAAGGTGACCGAGGGGCGTGAATGGGGCCGGATCACCGGTTCCCCGTGGACCAGCAGCTTCACGAAGACGCTCAGGACGATCACACCATTCACCAGCCATAAGAGGAGTGTTGGCATCATCCAGTCAAACCAGCCTCCAGAACCTGAAGAGGCACGTCTCAGCGGAGCCCACGAGAGCAGTCTGAGGGGACGGCAGGCCCCCGAACTGACCCCTGCATCTAATAGGTTAGAGCCCTCCACCTCATTTTCGGGAGCGTGGAGAACAAGATGGAGTCATGTAGTAACAGTGTCTGAACGCTTTCCGTAAGGATAAGACATAGCCTTATTCCGCACCCCAGGCAAATGTGGGACAGTTCTGTACCCTAAATAGGGACCCTGTAGCCCTTGTCACTATGGAGCCAGGAGCCACAGCTAGATAGCAAAGATAACAAAAATCCTTGTTAGTCAAGGTGGGGGGAGACCATGGGTTTTAAGACTTGGGCAAAAATGCCACATCCTCCTTCAAACAGGGCCACCTACCCTCCCCAGATCCCCAAGCCCAGTGGTAACAGCAGTGTGGGTTCCTGATTTCTTTTGTTCTTACTGACTGAACTCGGACTTGCCCTGTTACTTCCAAAATGTGACTTATGCCAGTCCCTCGCAGGCCCGGTACAAAAGCCGTCTGGGACCCGGTGGACAAGCCGAGCCGAGTGCACACACGGGGCCTGTCCCCTGCCGCAGCAGCCCACCCGTGCCTGGGGGATCCAACGGGCCCTCTACCTACCTGACTCAAGGGACAGGATGCTGCGGCCGGAGCCTGAGTACGGGTGCTGGTCAGAGCCGTGGGCCCCTCCCCACTGCAGCAGGGCGGTCAGGGGGTTGAAGGAGAGGCAGAGGAAGGTGAGGACACACAGCAGAATTCGAGAGCGATCCACCATGCCCAGCGCTACTGGCGGAGAGTCCGGCTCATCCTTGACCTTCAAAGCAGGGCCGAGAGGTTGGAATGAATACTGCGTGGGGTTTTAACAGCATTTTACTTTTATATGTACTGGAGTCAGACTGTGAGATTTAAATTCAAGACTACGAAGTCAGACAGGAAGAGAGCAGGAGGCAAGGAAGAAGCCCACACAGCTCTTCGGCTACTTCTCAAACACTGGCACACTCGTCCTCTTGCCACCTGGGACAAGAACATGTTCTGAAGACCAAAGGCACAGGAGTCCTGCTCATAAAACAGAGCACACAAGAAAATATTCTGCAGGGTTCTGTATAATTCCACAACAGGCAAGCTAATCTAATCTAAAGCAACAGAAAGCAGATCAGTAGTTGTCTGGCGCTGGAGAGGGATGCGGGAACTACCAGCCACGGTGTACGAAGGAACTTTGTGGAGATGGAAATGTTCTATATCTTGATTATAGTGACAGTTACGTAAGCGAACTCTTCATACTATACGCTAGTGCCTTATGCTACTAAAGAACAGCTGCTTTATCTAAGCATGTAAATTCAGCATCAACAGGGGCGCCTGGGTGGCTCAGTAGGTTAGGCATCTGCCTTCAACTCGAGTCATGATCCCTGAGATCTGGAATGGAGCCCCACATCAGGCTCCCTGCTGAGTGGGGAGTCTGCTTCCCCCTCTGCCCTTCACCTTGCTCGTGCTCTCTCTCTCAAAAAAATAAAAATCTTGAAAAACAAATAAATAAACATCAGTAGAACTGATTACAGACCATACAACTGGGGTGCCTGGGTGGCTCAGTCGGTTAAGCATCTGCCTTTGGCTCAGGTCATGGTCCCAGGGTCCTGGATTTGAGCCCCACATTGGGCTCTCTGCTAAATGGGGAGCCTGCTTCCCCGTCTCCTCCTGGCCCTCTCCCCCTACCCTACCTGCTTGTGCTCTTTCTCTCAAATAAATAAAATCTTAAAATAAAAAAAGACCATACAACTTCAGTGTGAATCTATTTACAGGACTTTGCCCGCTGTAGAACTGCAGCACTGCTTTTTTACCCCTCCCTGTCTTACGGAGGGAGGGCTGGAGGCAGGAGCCCTGCCTGCCTAGGGAGCAGCCCACAGAGAGGCAGAGAGGAAGCCTGGGACCAGGTCTTCTTCAACTCTCAGTGCACACATAGCACACCACTCTTTTTTCAATATTTATTTTTAAAGATTTTATTTATTTGAGAGAGAGGAGAGAATGAGCAGTAGGGAGGGGCAGAGAGAAAAAGTCTCCCTGTCTGGCAGGAGGCCCGATGAGGGGCTGATCCCAAGACTCCGAGGTCATGACCTGAGCTGAAAGACAGATGCTTAAGCAAGTGAGCCACTAGGTGCCCCTCCTTTTCAACATTTTAAAGCCATCTGAAAATTTCTTCTGATGACAGATGCCTAGCTAATTCAATGTATATGTCACATGGCCTTCTGTTACCAAACAGAACCACATTTATAAAGTACTTCAAGAATAGAGCCTCCTCAGTAAAATTAGGTACATGATACTCCAAACAGTTTGACCCAAAACAGGCTAGAAGGGAAGTTTGTGTTTTCGAAATGGGAACTTGCCAGTAGGCTCCACCAGTTCCGAGGGCTAGATCATTAGGCTCGAGCCTCTTTTGGCTAATTCCATTAAACCACAATCACCAGGGGCTTTCTTGGACGATTAATGGCCATGGTTGGAATGTTACTTGTCAGGCTGCAAATTAGAATCATTTCCAGAAGAGGACCCAGAGGCAGCCTTGCCCTATACCGACTCAACAACCTCAAACAATGGTCTTGCCAGGCCCGCTAAAAATGAGGAATGTAACGAGGCGCCGCAGGCAGCGCGCCAGCTGCTGTGTGTTCCTGTTCTGGATTTGGCCCTTACTCCTCTCAGACGGGCTCCTGTACCAAGGACCACTTAAAATGGACTACATTGAACCAGTTAAGCGGATTTTGTGGGGGACGCAGCAGGACCTAACGTCATAGAATTCCTATTCTCCTTCCCTGGTCCTCTCCACGCCTGGCCTGGCCCGCCCTTGGCAGCGTCTTCACAGTTCAGTTGGGAGAGATGGGAGAGAGTCCCGGGGTCAGAGGATTTCTAAAGCTCATACCTTTGCATCATCCAACAAAGGGCTTCCTGGCTCCGAGTCGATGGAGTAAGGGGAGAAGCCAGCTTGGGACCCCGAGTCAGAGGCCGGAGGGGACATCAGAAGGACATTCTGATTAAAGTCATCAATCTTCAGCTCCACGTCATTGTCCACCAGGCTGCCTAGGTCGATGCCCTTCAGGAGCTCTGCAAAGAAAACCGCATCTGACAAATGGTCTGTTTCTCCAGAGCCCCCCCACCCCGCGCTGGTGCCTAGGCCAGGGCTGGGCTGGGGGAGGGGCCCACGGTCCTTTCTCCCGTACACCCCCGAAGGTGCCTTGTACACGGCCTTGGGCCCTCCGCAGGGCCCAGCACAGGACTTCTACAAGCAGAAGGTCTGATAACCCTTCTTTCGATGAGCACACTCACTGTTTTTCTGATTCGCCAGCTTCAGCACCATGTTCTCCTGGCGCAGTTTATGATTGACCTGCTGCAAGTACTTGATGTAGTCGATGGCCTTCCTCAGGACGCCAGACTTGTGCATCTGGGAAGGAAGAGGAGTGAAAACACAGTGGCATCCCTGCAGGCTACACGGTGAGAGGGCTGAGGCCCAGAGCCTGTGGGTGAAAGCAAGGCTCCAGGCTGCGATGCTGGCTCGCTCACTGGTTAGCTGTGTGACCCAGGACAAGTCACTCAGGATCTCTGAACCCCGCTTTTCTTGTCCTTAAAATGGGGATAATGGCGATATATGAGTCACAGGTGTGCAGTGAGGGCAAGATGAAGTAATACCGTATGGAGAGGAGCCCCCCTCCCCAGTCTGGTGCACAGTGACACTCGAAACACAGACGATTAGCTAGTACTCCTCTTAGAATAACCCTAGAACCAAAACAAACTTTAAAGAAAGCAAACAACAAAAATACCAGAGCACTGTTGGTTAACTATCTTAAGGAAAGTTCAATTAGCACAGTTCCGGTCCCTAGGCTAATAAGGAAAAAAAAATTGTCTTTCAAAACAGAGACGACGAAGATAAATAGATAACGGGTTTAAAAAAAAAAAATCTATGTGACAGAAGATAAATTCACTGAAATACCTGAAACAACGAACAATCTATTCCCTCTATTTGCTGCTGGTTAAAGACCCAATCTCCATCTTCTCTCTTCCCTAAAAAGGTAGAACTTCTGCTAACCACTCGCGAACACAACCGAACCTGTGTCAGCCACGCCACCAGCCGACGCCAAGGCACACCCAGCCCCGCACCCGGCCGCCATCTTGCAGCACGGATCGCTCCGCCTGTGCTACTGGAACCTGTGGTCACTGGAGAGCCAAGGTCCAGGCAGGCTGCTGCCTTACCAACCCCCACCAGTCCCCTTATGTTGGTTAGTATTTTATAATCTTGGGAAAAAACCACAAACCCAAGAAGCTTTAATAAGAAAGCGCCGCTAAACCATCCTTATGCTCACGCACTTGGACGTGGAGTCTCCTAAATTCCTACGGCCTAGACACAGAGACGGGAGACGATGGCACATGAAATGGTCGCTGCTCGGCACCCACCTTGGCATCTGTCCCCATGACCAGGTCCTTCAACTCGATGATTTTGTCATTGATAGAGGAGCGGTACCGTTTCTCGATGATGTTGTGGGTCGTTCGCCTTTCTCCTTCTTTGGGGGGCTCCAGTTGCTTGGCCCCCCCAGGCACCTGCTTAATGGGCACTTTCTCCTGCCCCATCATCACAGGCATTGTGGTCAAAATGGTCCCACTGCTGCCCACCAGAGTCTAGAACAGGCAGAGACACAGGGCAGAATTACCCCGTGGCTAGTTGGAGTAAAGCAATCCCAGAACAGAGACCTGCTGGCCTTGGCCTTGTGCCATTGCCTGGTCTGACACTCTTCGTGGCTGAACCAAATCAGGCCCCACGAAGCTTCAGAAGCCACGGTACCTGAGCTCCTACACTCCCTTCAGAACCACTGTCAACAAATCACACCACAATGGGATTAACGTGGGTAAGTATGTTTTAACCTTTGATCTAAGGGCACCCGAAACAAGTCATAGGATTCCTGTTTTGCAAGCAAACCATGAGCCACCTGTGAACTCACGTACACTGCACCGTATCATTCTGGCCTCAAGGAAAGCCTTCTCTTGGTGCAGGATATATCTTTTCCTCTCACATGACAGTGAAGTCACTCACTGTATTTCCTTATATAATTTGGCTATCAAAAAGCACAAGGGCAGAAGAAGGGCTAGAGCCATCCCAGTAGATAAACAGGCCAATTGTAGAGGCTCCCCCTTTTCTCCTCAAATCTGCTCTCTCCCCATTTCTATTTTTACCAATTTTAGTTTTATTTTCTTCAATAAATGGCCTCAATATCCAAATGGCCAGTGAACTTCATTAATCATTAAGAAGTAATTCTCACATAATAAAAAGCACACATTTTAAGTGTACAGCTTGATGCATTTTTTTAAAAGATTTTATTTATTTATTTGACAGAGAGAAATCACAAGTAGATGGATAGGCAGGCAGAGAGAGAGAGAGAGAGGTAAGCAGGCTCCCTGCCGAGCATAGAGCCCGATGTGAGACTTGATCCCAGGACCCCGAGATCATGACCCGAGCCGAAGGCAGCGGCTTAACCCACTGAGCCACCCAGGCGCCCCATTGATGCATTTTTAAAAAAAGATTTTATTTATTTATTTGACAGAGAGAGAGATCACAAGTAGGCAGAGAGGCAGGCAGAGAGAGAGGGGGAAGCAGGCTCCCCGCTGAGCAGAGAGCCCGACTCAGGGCTTGACCCCAGGACCCTGAGATCATGACCTGAGCTAAAGGCAGAGGCTTAACCCACTGAGCCACCCAGGTGCCCCAACTTGATGCATTTTTACGTATGGATATCACGTGTGTAACCAAGACAACCCAGACCAAGACAGAGACCATTTCTATCCCCTTAGAAAGCTTGCTGGTACCTCTTCCCAGTCCCACCTGCCCCTTCCCTAACTTGCGATCACTGCTCTGACCTCTAACACCACAGCTTCGTTCTGCCTCTTCTCGAACTTCATGTACCAGCATCCCCAGCGTGAGCTCCTCTGGGACAGGCATCTTTTGCTCAACGTACTATTTCTGAGGTTCAGCAGTTGTATATAGCAACGGTTCTTTTTGTTCCCACTTTTTGGCTCTTATGAATAAAGCTTACTCTCAAATTCTGATCACCTCTCACTCCCTCGGACTCTTTTGCTACAAGCCGCTGATGTGGCTGCGACCCTGCAGCCCAAGGACCGGGCCGTCCCTGTCCCTCACCTTGCAGCCCCTCCTTGCCTGGTGGGCCTGGGCTCTTTCAGAAGCCAAAGCCCCATCAGCGGGACCTAGAAGCAGACAGCCCTGGGTGAAGCCGTTACCCAGGAACCAGGGATACTCTGCTATTCCTCTCTCCCTCAGAGTCCCCAGTACTCCCACACTACATGCACTGATGGTACTTCTCAAGGGGGGGAAAAAAAACTCTAAAAGGGAGCGGTATTTGCAATCTGACACATTCCACAGGGGTTCTGCCCCTGTCCATTCTGTAGAAGTTTTGTGAACATCTCCAACAATTCCAAGAAAGGAGGGGTGGAGGGGGGAGGGCAGGAAGGAAGGCGGCTCTTACTGGTACTTGAAGGGCAGCTGTCTGGATGGGGGTGGTGAGGGCGGTGAGGGCTGGGTTCTGGACCGCGGCCATGACAGGGCTGCCATCTGTCTTTAGTGTGGTCAAAACAAGGGAATCTGTCTTGATGATCTGAGGCTGAACCAGGACCTGGATGGAGAAGGAAGAAAAGGAGAAAGGAAGGCAGTATTATTTTCCTATTTTGCCTTAGCTTCTTACTGTACAGACTCCCTCCAGGAAAGAATGAAAAAAAAAAATGTAACATTTTCCTCAAACTGAGAACACAGCTTGATGGCGGGGTTGAGAGGGAGAAAGAGTCGAGCTGAAGGGTCTTAGGTTTTAAGATTGGAAGGGTTTGAGAAAAGCAATGCCAGGGCCTGGCGGGGCAGAGTTGGTGGGGGTGGAGACAGAGGACAGGAAGGGGGTCTGATTTTGGACAAACTCAGGAAAGCCAGGAACATGGCTGAGACGCAGAAAGGAAAAAACCTGGAATTTTTTTTTTTTTTTCCCAAAGATAAATGACCTTGTTAGTGACTACAGTCCACTATAATACGTGACTTATAAACATCTTGGCACGTCTCCTTCCAGTTTAATGCCCGTTCTATGTGTCACTAGAATAAACTACCTCCACTGACTGAGTCTGCGTGAGGGCCGGCGTGGATCCACAGAGGCGGTCTCAGCCAGGTCTCCACACCCGGCTCAGGGGCACCTCCCAGGCACCCTAAATGCTGCTCCCTTACATGCTGCTGTTCCTTCGTAGTACGCAGACCACCTCTTCGACCAAAGGCCGGCTCCCAGCCTCTACCTGCCGCCCCCCCTGCCCCGACTTCTCTGCGGCCACCTACCGGGACCTGCTGCACCTGGGGGGCGGCGACCGTCTGCACCGTGGCCGGGGCGAGCGTCTGCAGCGTGCCATTGGCCGTCTGCGTCAGCACCCGCTGGGCCTGCACCGTCTGCACCTGCTGCTGGATGGTGACCGGCTGCACCTGGGAGGATGTCACCAGGCTTTGGACTTGAGGCTGAAGAACTTGGGAAAAGAGGAGGGAAAAGTCACACGGAGGAGAAATGTACCGTCACCGTGGCTTCAGCAACAAGTGAGGGGGGGGGTGCCTCAGAGCCATCCCGACTCCCCACCTGCTGCTGAAGAAGATGTGCACAGCCATTCACAGGCTGGTCTAGATAACAAGAACATTCCATGAGGGCTGCATCAACTTCTGAGGGAACGGGAACAGATTGTTTTATTACTCTGAGTGCTGGGGTGGAGGTGCCGGCAGCTAATCGGCCAGTGACTGCACCCAGCAAGGAATTCGGAATCCAAGGAACCTACAATCGCACCAGGCTTCATTCCTTCTCACAGAAGGAAGAGAAAGCGCACTCTGGGATGACTGACTCTGCTTTTTGCTTTGCTGCCTCTCCGCAGCCCCTAAGCCCTCAGCAGTGCACTGGAGAACTGTCAGATCCCTTGAGCTTCAGAATATCCTGCTCAGGGCTCCCGGCCGCACGGGCACGGGGTGTAACACGACACAGAGGGTCACTCGCACACACTGAGGCCCGCACGAGGCCTGCTGTGCAGAGCCGGAGCCCCTGCTCTAAGTCATACTCTCTGCGGTGGCTCAGGAGGTGTTTGCTGAATGAATGGTTCTCCAGCTCCGGGCGCCAGGATCTGGCTGGTGTTTGGGTAAGTCTCCGGACTCGTCTCACTCAAGCCTCTAGCTCTAGTTACCAGCGCGGCCCTGTGTCTACTCTGCTCGTTAGACGCTTCCACCAAGGGTTCTTGAAGCAGGCATGACAGCTACTAGGGTGTCTGAGGACACACAGAGTGTGAACTATTCCTGTCCTTGCCACCAGTGACCCCAAACTCATTCAGACCCGGTCATCCCCAAAGAGGGCAGAACCCTTGACCTCAGAAGCATCTGCAAACTGGCACAGAAACTTCTGAAGCAACCAATCACTCTGCTCTCTGACTTCTGAATCACCTTGGAAGCTGGTGGCTGCGTTCTGGTACAGCAAAGGCTGCTGGATGATCCTGGTCTGGGGAGCGGTGCTGAATGTCGGGGTGATCATCACTGTCTGCGGTGGCAGCTGCGCGGGGGGCGGCGGCGGGGGCTGGGGGCGAGGCTGGAGCACGGGAGCGGCCCGAGGCGGGGTGGGCACCGTGCTGGGGGGGACCTTGACTTGCAGGGCTGGCGCCTGGGGGGAGGCGGCCGAGGGAGAGAAGGCAGGCAGAGGGACCTGGCTGAAGGACCGCTGCTGCATCGAGGGGTCCCCCGCTCCAGCCCCCCCATTGCTGCTGCTGCCGCCGCTGCTGCCCCCGCTGCCTCCGCCACCGCCGCCGCCGCCGCCACCACCGGGGAAGGAGCTACACAGCTGCTCTGAGAACAAGTCAGGGAACTCTCCAACTTGATTGCTGACGAACTGCAGCATCTCTGTGAATAAACAAAAAGGAGTAATTTTATTGCCATACAAAAGATTTATTAACTTCCAAATTTGCTTAAGAAATGTAGGCATGCAAAGCAAAAAGCATTCCCGGGACCAGAGCAGAAGTGGGTCAGGAAACCCTCTTGGACCTCTCAGGAGGCAACCAATGGGCTTAGACGGCCAAGGGACAAGGGCACAGGACTTCCGTCTTCGAAGTTCTTCTCTCCCCACCCTACCTCCAGGCCCTTTCCACCAACTTTCCTGATTATATCAGGCCAAACGGAAGCTCCCTCTGCGGCAGGTGAGTATTGCTTTTGGAGGTTACTGCCCGTCTCATTTCACAACTGGGGACCCTTTGGTGGAAAGTGGGAGTTGCTGAGTTCAGCAGCCTCAGGTGTGAGGCCACCTCCAGTCTCAGCACTGCTCCCCCGGACAGGGCCCAAGTGCAGGGGTCAGGAGGCGTCTGGCTGCAAAGTCGTGCCAGACCCCAATCCGCCCTCAGCCCAGGCAGCATTCTCTGCTCACCACAGGCAGGCCCCCAGCCTTCTCTCCAAAAAAGGACATAGCCCTGGGCACTGCTGGTACCAGCAGCAACACTCAAGGATGATGAAGCTGATGGCCTCCGAGTTAGGCACTTTAGGGGTGGAGTGGATGGAAACATAATTGAAGCCCAGAACAGGGAAATAGCTTGTCCAAGGTCCTCCAGCTCATCAGGACACAGCGAGGATCAGAACCAGTTCTCTGTCTCCCAGCTGAACTTTCTCCCACTGTACCACAGGGCACTCACTGCCGAAAGGCTGGGCCAGAGCCCCCATGCTTTAGAGGGGGCCCACTCTGGCCCTCTTCGGGCTGGGCTCTTCTCTCTGAGCAAGGAGTCTGTGGGACCAGAGGGATGTGTCCACCTGGAGACCATGGCCCCCTTCTGGATTATGTTCCAAGTAGGAGCCCTAAGTCCCCAGCCCAAAGGGCCTCAAGCCTGCCTCCAGGGCCTCTTCCCCTACTTCATCCTCCCTGAAATTTACCAAAACCCAACTTAATCCACAACTAAAACTCATCTCTCATGACTCTTGCCTCCCCACAGAGCTGGTCCCCATTCGAAGTCTGGGGCCTCAGCTTCAGAGGCAGCTGATATAGTGTGGCAGCTATTTTCAGACCTATGGGTTCTTCAGGTTGCTTCCATTCCTTCCTCTTTGCTCTCTAATACATTCCCAAGAAGCTACTGCTTGATCCCAAAGTGTACACTCTCCTCCTTAGCTAAACATTCAAGGAAACACGATGCTCTGACTTAGCCACCAAAATACCCCAAACCAAAAAGAACAAGAACACCACCTCTTCTCATTCCCTCAAACCTCCACCACCAAGTCCCTCTCACCATCCCAGGTCTCTAACACCGTGTGTGTGTGCACACGCGCGCGCAAGTGCATTCACAGTAATGGGTCTGGGCTATGAAGAGCCTTAGGTCAAGGCAAGCAGAAAGCTCCTGGGGGAGCTTCCTCGGGTGGCTGAAGCTCAGCAGTTAGTACTTCCAGCGTTTGATCAGTTCAACCTGCTGGCAAAATGGCATCTCATCAGATGAAAGACTACACTGTACGGCAGTATTATTTACCAATACCTCAACACTGCTGTGTGTGGGGAGGAGAAATGGGAACATTGCAAAGTTTTAAGGAAATGCTTAAGAGGAACCGAAGAATCTGTTGAGCTTTCCAGAATTCCCATAAAGTTCTTACTCTGGAGGATCAACACAGAGGCCTGCTTTGTGAGCCCAAAAAACATCTCTCCCTGATTGACTGTTTCAATCCATGGAAAGCTAAGGAGGGCACAAGGCAACAGAGGCCAGAGGCTTGGCAGACAGGGCACAGACTGGCACCAGCTGGGTCTCAAGGTGCCACCCACACAGCCATGTGAACGTGGGCAAGTCACCTCTCACACCCTGGTTTCCTCACCACAGAAGGCTGCCTTGAGAACACATGGCTTCTTTGTTGTGGGGATTGATAGAGTCATTTGTGCAGAGTGCTCGGTGAGAGGCAGACCTTTGTAAAGGTCGCCGTTAGTGGTCATTCCGGAGCACCGAGCTCCTGGGCACTTCACTCCACTTATCTCGCTGGTCGAGTGTTCTCCAAAACCTTTCATGGAGAAAGACATGGGCTGGCACAGCGAAATAACCAGCAGAGGTCACAAAGCTTGTTCACAAAGCAGGTTAAGAGTGTGTAGGCAGATGGGATGCGGTGGTTTAAATTAAAAAAATAAATCCTTTCCAACCCACACACGACAAGCTCCAGCGGTGTTATCTGCAGCCAGGCGGAGAAGCGTGGGGCTGAACGGCGCAGAGGGGCCCCTTAAGACCAAGCATTTGAAGGAAGAAGTAATGGGAAGAGGCTCCCTGAGCCCCCGCTCCAGCAGGGCACACTGGGCCTTCCTGGGACCCCATCTGGTCTGCAGTGACAGAGGAGGGGACGCCCTGCCAGCCAGAACGAGGCCAGGAGAATGGATGCGCGGAAAGCCCACCCTGGGTGCAGTTTTGCGCTAACGCTCCATGCTGCGCCCTGTGGGAGAATCCTAACGTCTGTGTTTGCTGCTCCAATCACTGGAGTGCCACAATGACACTGGCTCTCATTTCCGCCGGGGGCCATGAAACCCAGAAAAGAGAGGCATGGGAGAAGGCACAGGTTTTATGGGGCTTTGAAAATGACGTTCCAGATCCTGCACGACGAGCTGCGGTCCCTAGAGTGGAGGGCCAGACTCCGGCCTCCTGGGAGGCCCCTAGGCCTGCAAACCTGAGCTTACCTGGCAGGGTGCTACCAGTGGTTACCTTCCCCAAACAAGCCACAGTCCCATTTTTTAGCTGCTGCTTCAAGTAAGGGGTAAGTCTGCTTAATAAAGTAAGTTGGGCCTCAAGAAACTACACTTGGGTTTTGATCTCTTTAAAAGCTCAAGCTCATAGCCCAAATCAGACGATGCGGCTGTCACCTGTGCACTGCAACCATCCAGAGCCTCATCCAGAGACCCCAAGTTCATGTGCACTTTGAGGAGCTTGCAACCACCAAGCACTTTGCCTGGCCCAGCTAGCAGCATCCACCTGAGAGTAAGGTGACCCAAAATCTGGGCAGATTAATTCTGGCCAGGGATACAGAGTCTAAAGCCCCAAATGAGGTAACACAGTCTCCAAACTGCATAGTCAGTCAGGCAACAATCCTTCACTGGGCATCTGCTACCTGGCCCAGATAGGCTCTAAGAGACGTCACAAAGGTCATTTATTCTTCTTAGATTTTGTATTTTGTTACTGCCTTGTGTCAGATAATGTTCTAAAATAACTTTCTTTTTTAAAATCATAAAAGTCACACTATGGAAAAAATTTAGAAAAAAGTTAAAGGAAAAAAAATCTGCAATTCCACCTCCCTGAGACATCTACTGTCGATGTTTCGATGTGTCCTTCCCAAGAGCAGGGCTTGCTTGCACGCGCAGGTACACACATGTGTAAGGACAGTTTTACAAAAGTGGGATCGCACTGAAGAGGCTCTGTTGCCCCCTGCCCCCCTTATTCAGTAAGACATGGGGAGTGTTCCGTGTCAGCCATTATGGCTACGACAGTGTTCTCTGGGGGAGTCCCGAAGTATGCATCGTAACATGTGGTATTGACACCCTAGAATTTCACCACTTAGTGATGACAAATGGCTATTTTCCATTTTTTAGCATTAACAACTTTTGTTTCTTTCTTTCTTTCTTTCTTTCTTTTTTTTTTTTTTTTTTTTTTTTTTTTTTTTTTTTTAGCTTTATTTATGGAGGGGAGAGAGGAATGGAGAATCTCAAGCAGCACGGAGCCCGACATGGGGCTCGATCTCACAACCCTGAGGACATGAGCCTAAAAGCAGGAGTTGGACGCTTAACCGACTGCGCCACCCAGGTGCCTCCAGTGTTAACAACTCTTACAAAAATCTTTTCCCACTGATCTGATGATTGGGATAAACTTCTAGAAATTGATGGCGGGGTCAAAGGACGGGTTTATGTGCTTCGGGGAGGCTATACCAATCTATGCTTCTGCCAGCATTTCCCCACATCTGTTTCTGTCATTCAGGCGGTGGGGAAAGAATGACATCAAACTGTTTTGGCTCGCATGAATGAGCGCTAAATGAGGCTGGATGTCTCCCTGCCAATTTTACTGGCCATTTGTATTTCTCCCTTTGTAAATTGCCTGCTCTTGACCTTTGTGCATTTTTCTATTGGGCTACTTGTTTCTTTTTAATTTCATACACTGTGGGTATATCCTCCTTATATATGTGCAAATATCCGCCACAATGTTATTCTTTTTTATTGATGTACAATTGACATACAATCCACTTTATTTTTCTTTAAATTTGTTGAGAAAAAAGAGCGGCACGTGGGTGGCTCAGTCAGTTAAGTCCAGGCTCAGGTCAAGATCTCAGGGTCCTGGGATGAAGCACCTCCCCCCAAATCAGGCTCCCTGCTCAGTGGGGAGTTTCTCCCTCTCCTTCTGTTCCCCTTCCTTTCCCTTGCGCCCTGCTCCTGCGTGCTCTTCTCTCTTAATCTCTCTCAAATAAATAAATAAAATCTTTAAAAAGACAAAGTTGCTGAGAAAAAAAAATGGCACAGGGTTAAGTTATTATGCCCTAGCCCTATAACTTAAAGTTTTACTTCTCTGGGCCATAGTTCTCTCACCTATAAAATGAGGCTGAAATTACACCCACCTGGCGGGGACGCTGAGAGCGCATGGACTCCAAGGCACAGGGCCTGGCCCTCGGGAATGCCTAGTTCATGCTATTCAAGGCAGGGTTTTTGACAGTCAGTTTTGCTTGGACCCTTGTTTTGAAAATTTGAATTTGTTCCAGTGCATTTGGATTTATCAGGGAACAATCTGGGCCTATCGTGAATTTTGTGTTTACTTATGCATGAGAGAAACACTAGAAAATGCAAAAACATTCCCAGCTGAAATGAGCCACACAGGACTACACGAAATGAGCAAAGGCGCACAACTCAAACATCCGCCAGCTTCGTCAGCTCACTGCACGTGTTACAAACCACAACCATCCACATTGGGACCAGAACTTCCCATGGACTGTAGACTGCCCTCCGCCCATCACTACACAGGAGCTCGGAAGCTGGAACTTCTAACGCCCACTTCCACGAGCAAACCTTAGGTCTTTTTTAAGGTAAGGGGTCCTATCTGTTGGGGTATTTCTGTGTTTCTTACCCACTAAGAATCTGTAAACTGAGCTGTTTTATTAGGTTCTTAGCTTCCAGTCTTTTTATTTTCTTTTTGTTACCACTGAAGATTTTGAGTGTTGTTACCCAAACCCCACCTCCCTCACACGCTGTGGTTTGCATTACAATTTTGCTCAGTGTGGGGATTTTTAGGAACAGATACGTTGTGTTACAGCAGAACTGCCTATACACAAATGCTAATACTGTGTAATGATATTACATGGTTTTTGTGTTACACTGAAAAGGTCCCGCATCTCCAAGATTAGGATAGTCACCTAAACCTTCTTCATGGAGTGTTGTTTATTTAATCTTGCCCCACATCAGACCTGCCCAACAACATAAGAACACTGAATAAATGTGGTATGTGATGTCTGTAGGCTGCTGGGAGTGAGATGGACCACAACCACTGACTGAGAGGGAGATAAGCACAAAAGTTTATTCCCAACAAGCAAGCTTCTTAAGAAACAAGTATCCTGGAAAAAATAAAAAGAAAGAAAGAAAGAAAGAAACAAACAAACAAACAAGTATCCTGAATTCAAGATGACGATCCGATCTTCCCTCCTTCCTTCCTACCCTTCCCTAGGATTTGTTTTAAAAAAAAGGGGCGCCTGGGTGGCTCAGTGGGTTAAAGCCTCTGCCTTCAGCTCAGGTCATGATCCCAGGGTCCTGGGATAGAGCTCAGCAGGGAGCCTGCTTCCTCCTTCTCTCTCTCTGCCTGCCTCTCAGCCTACTTGTGATCTCTGCCTGTCAAATAAATAAATAAAATCTTAAAAAAAAAAAAATCAAATGCAGACTAGTATCAAGCCTGAGGGTCAATAGTGAGGTAACTTTTCTCCACCATTTTGCTATGTGTAGTCCCCACTGCTTTCTCAGGACCTGAAAAATTAGTTATCGCCCCTCAGGTCACCAGAAGAGCAGTTCAGAAGCTGGGCTGTCAACTACACCCTTCTGCACAGAAACCCTGAAATGCAAGACTGTAAGGAGCATAGGGACAATGGTTAACAGGCAAACTGGTGCCTAAAACCATTCCAAACACCAGGGGGCCCATTTGCTAAGAAGCTCATAGCACAGGGATAGTATCATGTTCTTAAAGGGAATTCTGGGTCACCTTCTTGGGGGACAGGGAGTCCGGAGGAGGGCTGAATGACACCGGATGGCAAACTAGTGACTCAGGCATCCTATGTTTTAGGTGAGGGATGAGTAAACTCTTTTTACTTACAAAGAAACCACAAAGGAAAATTGGGCAGGGAGGTGGGGGTTCTCAAACACGTGTGTTGCATAACACACACTAATGTATCTCTGCATATATCAAATATTACGTAACGAGATAGATGAAAATTAAGAGACAAAGCACAAAGGGAAGCGGAGTCATTCTCAAATGGCATTCTGGTCTGCTCTGTTTGGCTCTCTCCCTGCCTGCCCGGCTGGCTGTTAGGGGCAGCCTGAGTCCCAGCTGAGCTGGCCAGTCCTGCCTCCTCTGTCCCACACAGCAGATTCCCAGAGCAGTTCCCAGTTTCAACCAGAACAATGATCTTCAGCACGACCTTCAACTGCTCTTTCTGCTTCTTTCCTCGGCCAGTTTACTATGCACTTCTGGCAGGTCTCCCTTCACGGTAGCAGTTTCCTGCTTAACTTCCATACTCTGCCTTGATTTCAACCGCAGCCTCCTACCCAGTAACAACTGTCGTCTTTGAGTATCTTGTTGGTCCAACAGTCTTTCAAATCAAATCAAATCTCTAAAACACAAGCGTCAAAGCTTCCTACCGACTGCTCCCTCCCACTCCAAGGGATTTCACTTCCCACTCACCTTAGCTCATCATTCACCTGGGGAAAATACCCACCCCCTTTTCTGCACATGCCTTTGGCGGGGTTAGGGAACAGAGCCTTCTCTGTGACTCCCGTGCCCCACCTTTTCTGCTCTTTACCACCCTCTCTTCCCATCTGAATTTCACAATTCCATTTCAAAACCACTTCAGGATTACTCTCCACCGGGACTCTTCTCTACCTCAGGCCGGCCATCTTTGAGCTCTTGAAACCAGCTGTGATTTATTTGTTAAGAAAAATTATCTGAGGGGAGCCTGGTGGCTCAGCTGGTTAAGCATCCCGCTCTTGGTGTCAGTTCGGGTCTCAGGGTAGTGAGACTGAGCCCTGCCTCTGCACTGGGCATGGGATTGCTTTTAAGTCTCTCTCTCTCTGCCGCCCCACTCCCAAAGGACACCAGCACACACTCTCTGAAAAAAAAATAAAAAGAAGAAAAGAAAAAGAAAAAGAAAAAAAGGGGGGATTATCTGAAACTTAAAAATAAGGCAAAAAAAAAATGTCCTTTTAGAGTTATACTAGAGGTAGCCATGTCTATGCTGACTACATCAAAGTCATCTGATGCTCTAGAAACATAAATTTGTCTGACTTTCTATTTACCGCAGATCAGACCCACATTCTGTAAAGTTAGATGTTCATGTAATAGAAAACTGGTAAGCTGTGAACAATTTTAAAAAAGATAAACTTGAAAGCTTTATTTTTATTGCCCTGTAAGACAGTAACCAGTTTTGCAACTAAATTTGCAATCTTATTCCTGCATCCTTTTTTTAAAAACTACATAAATACCTCTGTTACCTTTTCCTTTGACCCAGCTTTGTCATCTTTTTTTTTTTTTTTAAAGATTTTATTTATTTATCAGAGAGATAGAGGGGGAGAGAGCGAGCACAGGCAGACAGAATGGCAGGCAGAGGCAGAGGGAGAAGCAGGCTCCCTGCTGAGCAAGGAGCCCGATGTGGGACTCGATCCCAGGACGCTGGGATCATGACCTGAGCGGAAGGCAGCTGCTTAACCAACTGAGCCACCCAGGCATCCCCAGATTTGTCATCTTTATGGTTTTTTCACTAATAATGTTAATAAATCTCTGATATGTGCTGATGATGTCTTAGTATAAGAGTAGGTTTTTCACATATAAACGTTTTTAGTTTGCCACATTAAATATAGTAAGTTATATTTTTAAATGTTTTTTTGATATTTTGTAATTCACAAGTACATGGACAAAATCTTCCACTCCCCTGTACCTCTTCAACCATTAACCACTCTGGCAGTTTAAAAAACTGGCATCAGTTCCCTGAAGTGCTCCCCAAAGCAACTTTCACGCAATCTGTCAAAATGGCAATTATGCTTTCTGAACCAAAACTAGAAGGGACATATCACCTCACAATGGGACAAGATATTTTTGAAATCCAGGTTATCCTGGAAAATCTGGACAAATCTGCAATTTCTGTAAAGCTTCTACTTTTGGTGAAGTGGGTATGTAAATGCAAAAGGATTTAAGCCTGTTGAGCACCCACTGTGTGCTGGCCTAGAGAGATGATAAAAAAAAACTCCTTGACCTCAATGAGTTAGTGAAAGTGACATAATCACAGCAGCAAGGAGGACCCAGGGCAGGTGTAAGTGGAGCAGCTTCCTGACGGAGCTAGACTAAGGCTGATGGGCACCCAATGTGAATTCTAGGCCCAGGGAATCTCACAAGCCCAGGCTTGGAAGCATAGAGCTAGCACAGCGGGCTGCTGAGGAGAATGGGCAACTGGCAGGACCCCGGCCTGGGCAGGTAGTCAGGGTCAAATCATGTCAGGTTCTATAGCTCATGCTGATGAACCTGATCTTTCTCCTTATCAAAGAAGGAAATGCCATAGCAAGTAGTCCAACAATGCTCTAGGAAGGGGAGCCTCTCTGGCCCAGTAGTTGCTCCTGCTAGTTTGTATAGGGGAGGCTGCTGGCTTCCCCAGAACCCCACAACATCACAAACACATTAAGTATTCTGGGCACATACTTAAGAGTGAATTCTGACTTGTGAGGATAATATCAAAATAGCTGAAACAAAACTTGGAGAGCTTCATCAACTGATGAGAATCAGAGATCACATTTATGTATTATTTAAAAGTACACAGGTGGTTATGACTAAAATTACTTTCACAGGGCACCTGGGTGGCTCAGTGGGTTAAGCCACTGCCTTCGGCTCAGGTCAGGATCTCAGGGTCCTGGGATGGAGTCCCGCATTGGGCTCTCTGCTCAGCAGGGAGCCTGCTTCCCTCTCTCTCTCTCTCTGCCTGCTTGTGATCTCTGTCTGTCAAATCAACAAATAAAATCTTTAAAAAAAAAAAATTACTTTCACAGTGATTCTAGGTGGACAACATAATAATAGCTCTCACTGATACCTACTTAGTACTTTATATAAACTCTAAGACCAGTATTACTCCTTTGCTTATTAATAAATGAGGAAAATAAGATTCAAAGAAATTAAATTACTTGCCTGAGTCCCCTCATAAGATTACAAAGTGGCTGAACCGAGATTTGATTTGAGATCAGATTTTGGTTTATCTGAATCTCTCCTCTATGTATACTATTTTCCCTATAAAACAACATTGCCTGAATTTTACGTTTGTGCTCATCACAACTTGGGAGAGAGATGCGAGAGAGACCTGGAGTGACAATAAAGTAAGGAGAATTGAGGGGTGTGGTATAGAGGGGGGTGCTTATGTAATCCATCTCATTATTTCCAATATTAAGTTCAATGCTAATGGAAGATTAAAAAATCTCAGGGCGAGCATGCATGTAACTGACTCACTGGGGGAACAGGGGAGAGATATTTTTGCCTGCCTATTTGTATTCTGTGAGCATTCCTTCCTACTCAAATGATTACATTTATTCTCCAAATGAGACTTTCTGCCTTGATAAGATGCTTTTTCTAGAAGTCTCTCTCGATCTTTTGAAAAATACAAAACAAATAAAGACACATCAGTTAAGACATGCATTCAACAAACATTAACTGCATTTGTTATGTGCCAAATACAAAATTAAAAGCCTTCAAGAGGTACATGTTCTTTCTTTTTAAAGATTTTAATTTATTTATTTGATGGAGAGAGAAAGCACAAGTAGGCAGAGAGGCAGGCAGAAGGAGAGGGTCAGTCTCTCCACGGAGCAGGGAGCCGGATGCAGGGCTCGATCCCAGGACCCTGGGATCATGGCCTGAGCCGAAGGTAGAGGCTTAACCCACTGAGCCACCCAGGCGCCCCAAGAATCTTTTGTAGTTGATTTTTACTACTATTTATCTACTGTTTGTGTGTGAGTACATATTTATACGCGAAGTTTAAACATTTTTCTGCCACTGGAGAAGAACCCCATTAGCACTACCCCCCAGTTGTTCTCGCTGGCACGCGCCCACATACTGCGGTATGTAACCTTCCAATCTCCCTGTGAGGCAGCAGCTTCAGCTACTCTTTGAAAAAAGAGTTAGTGTGTGTAAAGCGCGGAGAACAGGGCCGACATAAAAGTTAGTGAGAAGTGGCGGTGGTTACACGGATTAAGTCCAAGTCCAGAGAGGGGATGGCCTGCACGTGGTCGCAGGCAGGTGGCTGAGTGAGTGGCAGTCACCCCTTCCTCTTCCCAAGCCTGTGCTCTTCTCACAAGTGCCCTGCCCCAGAAGTCCCCGAAAACCACACTGCGGGCCTTCCTCTCCGGAATGTTGTCCCTGCGCATGCCCAGCCTCCGGCCGGGGCTCAGAACCCTGCAGTCAGCAACCAGGTTGGACACCGGGCAAGCGCCCCACCCTGGGGCCCAGGCAGCCCTTACTCAACACCTAGTTAGAGGCATCATACTGCTGGCACCCCACTTTGAAAGGCCATTCCTCTTACTCCACCTATTACTTTTAAATGCCTGCTCTTAGGAAGAGGTTAAGAAGAGACTTTGAGAACAATTAAGAAGAAAAAACCTGAGCCAATTAGTGGCAGTGCTAATAAAAATAGTATCTAATTGTTAACATTTACCAAACTCTTACTAGTTGTCAGCAGTTGTGTTAAGCACTTTGCACAGATTCCCTCAGTTAATCTCCACACACTTTGACACCATTATCACCTCCACTTCACAGACAAGGTAAAGGAGGCACAGAGAGGTTAAGCTGCTTGTCTAACGTCACCCAGTCGGGTGGTGGAGCTGGAATCTGAGGTCAAGTTCTCAGCCACCACGTTGCACAGATGCATTGGTTCTATCACCGAAGGGAATTCACCAGACAGACCCCCGCAACAGGGAGATGCTCCTTGCGTGCCTCACTCAGGAAAGAGAGCCAACACCCCCCACTGAGAAGGGGAAGGACTGTCAGCTCTGGTCGGCCTGCATTTCCGGCTAGTCACTTGCCCCTCCCTGCACCGCAAGGCAAGACTCTCCCTCTCCTGGAAAGAGACAGAAAGGTGAGCAAGATGGAGAGTGAGACTCCCAGGAACCCATCCCACACCGTCCTGTTCTGGAAGACAAGGGCATCACACTGCACAGCGCCAGGTGACCAAGTGTCCACAAAATCAGGCGCAAGCAGAACCACCCTCCTGACTCTCCCAGGTGCAGAGTCTCCATAGCAGGGGATCTCAACCCTGCTCAGTCCTAAAGCCAGCCAGGCAGAGGTGAAAGACCCCAATAACCCACCATCCCGTCCTTCGGCTCACGGCCACCCTCAAAGCTCCCTAAGACTAAGGACAAAACAAATACTTGCAAAGCAGGTTATTAAGTCATGCTACCAACACCACCCCCCACCCCCCGCACCTGCACCACACCTGTGGGTTACCCTGCGAGGCGCTGGAGGCCACTGAGCACCTCGCCTGGGACCCGGCCCAGAGCCAGGACTCACAAGGGCTGCTTCTCCTCCCACCTCCCATCTCCCAGCGAAGACAGAGAAAGCCAACCAACTCCCATCCAGGGTGGTAAGGACAAGAACGGCCAGGCGCCTCACAAAAAAAGGGCCGTCAGGGAGTAGAGACAGGACTGACCGAGCTGGAAGGCAGGGGACGAAGAGTTTTAGGAGTCAGAGAGAAGGAAGGTTATTGCAGGCAAAGGAAACGGGCTGAACAAAACCACAGCACCAGGAAACGCCCTGCGAGCCGCTGAAATGGAGAGAGTGTGAACAGAGAGGGCAGATGCTGTTGCTGACAATTAAGCTGGGAAAGGCCTTAACGGCACCCTAAGGCATTTGGCTCTTCTTGTGGAGGCCAAGGGAGGCACAGAAAATGTAGTGGACATTTGCCACTTTTGTTGTTTGTCTGTCATCTGGCTGACCATCCCCCCAGGACCCTGATATTCCTTGTGGAGAACCCTCACTGGGTGGTCTTGGTGGGAGGTCAGGCTTTCTGCCAATCAGCCTGGATTCTCGCAGACCCCCAACCAGGGGCATGGCTCTTGCCACGGAAAGCAGCGGGGTCCTCCCCCAGCAGCCCCGGGGCTCGCCTTAGCTAAGCTCTGCAGATGAGCATCCCTTGGTTCTGGCCCGTTTTCCAAGCTTGGCTCTGTAGTTTTTCTGGTCAGTCCGTGCCAGTAAACTCTTCCGTTCACGCTAGCCAGAGGCAGTTTCCGCTGCTTATCACCAAGACTCCTGACTGATAGAGCACACAGACGCAGCAGAGGGAGGGACCAGACCAAAACCATGTTTGAGGAAGATAAGGAACAACAGTTATCAGGATGGTAGCCTGCCAACCCCACACGCCCAAGTGCCTTTCGAAAGGGCTGTTCCCTGAGCCTGGAACACGACTCCTCTCTCCCGCCCCCTTAGCTGTAAGAGCCCAGCTTGCAAGGCGCCTCCACAAGAAACCTCTGATCCCACCGCTCCACTCCTTAGGCGCCCCTCCTGGATGCCACCCTAGACCTGTGGGTTCTCAGACACTTTGCCGTTTGAGAACCTTAGTTCTCTACTGCACTCTGGCCACGCTGAATCACATGTTCCCAGAACATGCCAAATTATTCCCAACTCTGCTCCAATTCTGTCAAAAATGAACACCCTGACACTTTTCCTTTCTAAAGTTCTATTCACTCATCCTTCACATGTTGGCTCAAATGCTAAAGTCCTTGTGAAGATCTTGCTAATTCCCTTCGCCAGTGCTCAAAAAAACCTTGGAGTTTGTATCTCTGCCATGGTTTCTGCTGCATTTCACTTTGTAAATCCGGCTGTTCAGAGGTCAGCTCCCTGAAAGTGGGGACAGTTTCCTTCATATCCAATACCCCAAAGAGTCTAACACTGCTGTGAATATAGTGGATACTCATTCGTGCTGAACTGGTCTGAACAAGTTTAAAAAGTTTTGTGTTTTTGTTTTTTTTTTAAGATTTTATTTATTTGGGCGCCTGGGTGGCTCAGTGGGTTAAGCCGCTGCCTTCGGCTCAGGTCATGATCTCAGGGTCCTGGGATCGAGTCCCGCATCGGGCTCTCTGCTCAGCGGGGAGCCTGCTTCCTCCTCTCTCTCTCTCTGCCTGCCTCTCTGCCTACTTGTGATCTCTCTCTGTCAAATAAATAAATAAAATCTTAAAAAAAAAAAAAGATTTTATTTATTTGACAGAGATCACAAGTAGTCAGAGAGGCAGGCAGAGAGAGAGGAAGGGAAGCTGGCTCCCCGCTGAGCAGAGAGCCCGATGCGGGGCTCGATTCCAGGACCCTGGAATCATGACCTGAGCCGAAGGCAGAGGCTTTAACCCACTGAGCCACCCAGGCGCCCCCAAAAAGTTGTTTCAAAAAAAATTTTTAAAGACTTCTGACCAGAGCAGGGTCTCCTAAGACAGGCTTCCTGAGTCAGGATACCTTCCACCTCATTGCCACAGGGAAGGAAAGAGTATGGGCACCCATGTTAGAAGCCCCAAATTCAACTCCCAACTCCCATCAGCATGGGACATCTTGGGCAATTCATTTTCTCTCTCTGTTTCAGTGTCTCATCTGCAAAATGGGAATAAAAAGTAAGCCATCTACCTCACAGCACTGTCAGGAAGACAAATGCCCAACTTTTGTAAATTACAAGGCTTCACCATAAATTTCACACTTAGCCGGAAGCAGGGTCTCCCCCTGTTGCTGTGGGATGGTAAAGGCCCCAGCCGGGCAGACAGCAGTTTAACAAGGCAGCTCTACATCTGGTTTGCAGCCGGATTTTCACCACTGGTCCAAACCAGATTCTGAACCCAACAGACCAGTTCCACCTGCCAGATGCGGAAGCCAGATTGTAAGGGACATTCTGACACATATTCTTTAGCAATTCCACAGGGCCTAAGTACTGCAGAAAGGGCTGTGCTTTTCCAGTTTCCAAGCCAGTCAATGGTTTAGGATTAGTTTCTAAACAGAAGTTCCCCAGAGAGCCTTACCTGAAGGCCCCAGTCTCTGGGATCCTGCTACTCTAAAAAATTCCACAATGACCGCCCCCCCTCAAATCCACAATGTCAACCAAGTTTAACCCTTGAATCCTGTGGTCCGAAAATGGAACATTTTACCCTGTACTCTGTGACTGCTCCTTTGTGTCCCGCCCACCACACCTACAAAAGCCCTTTCAAAAGGAAGAAATAAACATTCCAAAACTGTATTACAAAAAGGGCCCTTTGGGGGCGCCTGGGTGGCTCAGTGGGTTAAGCCGCTGTCTTCTGCTCAGGTCATGATCTCAGGGTCCTGGGATCGAGTCCCACATTGGGCTCTCTGCTCGGCGGGGAGCCTGCTTCCCTCTCTCTCTCTCTCTCTGCCAGCCTCTCTACCTACCTGTGATCTCTCTCTGTCAAATAAATAAATAAAATATTTAAAAAAAAAAAAAAAAAAAAAAAAAAAACAAAAAGGGCCCTTTGGTCCTAAGAGTCAACTTGCGAAGTGAAGTTCCTCTTTCATTCTCAGATACAGTCAAAAGGGCATGTCAGTTCCTGTCCTCTTCCTTCTATGTGCTTTGTTCACTTCTTGCAGCACCTGTGACGTAGACATCGCCAGTCCCTACCTTATAGCAGAAACTAAGGCTCAGAGAAGTGCTGCAGGGCCCAGGGGGAAGTCACTTGAAGTTCAAGTCCACGGCAGACCCCTCATGATAAACACATGTCCCTAAATGTGTACCTGAGCAGAGGATCCAGGGTCTCTCTGGCCTTCGTCCACCACACCAGCTTGTGTTTGCAACCAGGAAGTCCACTGACATCAGACAGAGATGTAGCACAAGATATAGGAAAAGTACACGGGTTTTGGAGTTAGACATGTCTGGAGTGAGGTCATCATTCTATCACTTACAAATTGTGTAATCTGGGCCCCAGTTTCTTGTCTCTAGCACACCACAGAACTGGGAGGAAGGATTAAAAGCAAAACCACATTAGGAGGCAATTGTAGGTAAAGGGCCAAACACACTTGCTTGTTTACCCCACCAGTGCTGTGCCCAGACCCCGCATAACACAGGTCCTGTAAAGATCTCAACTGCATGCCTGCGTAGACACAGCGATTGCAAAACCAGGTGAAGGACAGAAAAGTAAAGGCGACTGTGGGGACAGTCAATAACTAATAAAGAAAAAAATGAGTCACTTTATCCTAGAGAACACCAATGACTTTTAAAGTTCAAAGGAAGGTAATAGGAGAACGGAGCTATTCAGAACAAGGGGTACTCCCTAAAATGTCCGATGATTTTGGTGAAAAGTAGTCTTAAGAGAATTACAGCGAAAGGAAGCAACTTCCAGAACACCGTTTATAGTGATGGCAAGTCCCCAAAATGTTTTCTAAGAGGACACACTGAAATTTCAGGGCTCCATGGGCTGCCACCGTGAAGCTACATTAAAGAAAGCCCAGACAGAGAAGAGAGTCCCAGCAAAACAATGTAAAACAAGAAATCATTTTTCAAGTGCCCCAAAGTGGAAAGCTGAAAATAAGGAACTGCTCCACATTAAGGAGCATTTTTTAATAGGAGGCTCCATGCTATGCATGGAGTCCAACACGGGGTCCCAAACCCAGAACCCTGAAAATCACGACCCGAGCTGAGACCAAGCGTCGGACGCTCAACAGACTGAGCCACCCAGCACCCCAAGGAGTGATTTTAAAAGAAAAGAGAGCAAGCAAACCCGATGAAGGATCACTCCAAGAAACTGAAAGTGGCAGAGTTCACAAGCATGGGGTCCTGGACAAGCAAAGCGAACATCTGAGACCCAGGAGGTGATCATTCAGAAAGCTGGTCACTACCCATGGACTGTCCAGTGGTCTCGAATACAGAAAAGTCAAGTGAGGCACGACGAGGCTGGGACAAAGGGGTCTGCATGTGTGTATTACTGGGAGCGCAGGGAGTGGCGTGAGCTTTGAAATGGCACGTTTGGCAAATGCAGGCGGAATAAAGGGACCAGAGTTCTGGACTCTGCCAGCACACTGAGGGGAATCAGACCCTCTTCCACACACTGGTGGTGGTTACAAAGTGGTACATCCACTGTGGACAGCAGCTTCCTTGGATTTCTCAAAACTGCAAATACACGGGCCAGAACAGAATGTTAGTGCCTGCCCCTTCCTTTTATACGTTTGATACCCTTTGGTTCTGTGGCATCCGATGTAGATATTCCCACCCCCACCTGGACCAGCAATCCCACTTTCCCTCATTTATCCCACACTTACACCTGCACATGCGTGAAATTATGAATCTATGAAGCCAGTTACTGGAGCACTGTTTTGGGTTTTTTAATTTTTTTATTATTATTATTTTTTAAGTAAGCTCCATACCCCGAGTGGAACCCAACTCAAAGCCTGATCTCAAAACCCTCAGATCAAGACCCGTGAGATCAAGAGTTGAATGCTTGGGGCGCCTGGGTGGCTCAGTGGGTTAAAGCCTCTGCCTTTGGCTCAGGTCATGATCCCAGGGTCCTGGGATCAAGACCCGCATTGGGTGCTGAGCAGAGAGCCTGCTTCCTCCTCTCTTTCTGCTTGCCTCTCTGCCTGCTTGTAATCTCTGTCTGTCCAATAAATAATAAATAAAATCTTAAAAAAAAAAAAAAAGAGTTGAATGCTTAACCGATAGAGCCACCCAGGTGCCGCAGCATTGTTCTTAATAGCAGGACTGGAAAAAAACTCTCAAATGTCCATCAAAAAGGAATTGGATGAATGCGTTGCACGGCACCCGTGCCATGGAAAATCGCGCAGCAGTAAAGACTGGAAAGATCTCCAATACACACAATTAAGTGAAAAGGTGAAGGTGCAGAAGAACAGAGCTTGTCGCACGCTACCTATTTGTGCAGAAATTAAAAAGGCAGCAAATATTAAAATCTACATTTATCTCTTATATTTGTATTAAGGAAGTTCTGAAGAAAGTAAAAGAAACTACAAAACGAATTACTTGCAAGGAAGTAGAGCCGGTGGGTGCTAAGCAGATGGGGGAGGCCTGGGAGCATGACTTTTCACGCTCCCCTCTTACATACTTGTATTTCGCCATGTGAACCCATTGCCTTTTTGAAGAAATAACGATCTTTTCCAAGTAAATGACAGCCAGCACAGTAATCACAGTCATGTTTAGTACTGGAGAGTCTCCAAACTGGAAGGGCCACGGATGGTGGTGTGTAGGAGCTCTAACCCACCTAGTGATGTAAGGTCCTCGTTGGGAAACAGACACCAACAGACGGACTCTGAAATAACCTGCTCCTACCTGTTCAGAACAATAGAATTTATGCTGATGGAAAGATGCAAATGATCCAAACGTTCCACGGGAGGTGGAGGTGCAAAGGCCTGCCTATTTGGGTGGATTACGCTGGACTATACAGCTATCCCACGTCAACTCTTTCAACACCTAGGAACCCGTAAGTGAAAATGTAACATTTTGTGCACACATTAATAAAGTTCAGCCAGAATCCAGAAGATACAAACAGTCTGATAGTCAGAAAGCCCTTTTTGAATCAAGTTGTTCAAGAACTTTTTAAATTATGAACTGAAGGAGAGAAAAGATCCAGTGGATATAGACACAAAAATACATATTTTTAAATGCCAATACATGAGCTGAGTAGGAGAATGACAGAAAAGACTGTTCAATAACAGGCCCAAGGCCTGGGTGTGAATGCAGAACAGTGTCTGTCAAGGGCACAGCCGAAGAGATCCAGGGAGGAGAAACCCAAGGAGACTGATTCAGTGGTCTGAACAATCCCAAAAAACTTTTATGTCCCAAGAAATGGAACTAGCTGAGATCAGGAGCTAAAATCAGGTAGAAAGCAAATAAGCTGTGAGCAACAGTAGCTCTTTCAACCCAAACATGAGCAACAGTGATATAGAGTCAAGTGTCAAAACAAAGTGTATGTCCTGAAAAAGATCTGCACATGGGTAAAAAGCAGACCTGCGCTTCACCTCAATGAGCAGTTTCCCCAACCATGACTCACTGGAGAAATGTGCAGAAGGTTTCCACCTCTCTGGGCACCTTAGCCTCCCAGGGCTGCGCTGGCCACACCCTCCCCACACGCCAGCCTGGCTCATCAGGTCGGCCACTCCAAACTCCCCATTGATGGGGACACCTGGCTGGGGGCCCACACAACACCCTGAGCTTGAAGGGCCAGCCTTCATGAGACACACCTTTACAGAGCACCTGTTCAATGCTAGGTAGTGTCCCGCTCTCTGCCAGAGATGGCACAGACCGCAGGGAGAGGCAGCAGAGGACAAGGTGGTGCTACCCGAAGGCTCAGGAATTGGAAGTTCCTCAGCAGGCTGGGAGTGAGGAGGTCTGCATGAAGGCACGTGTCTGACACAGTGAGCCCTCCAGAGCCCCCCAAGTAGGTACAGTGACTGACAGTTCAGTCACATCAGTGTATGTCACCAAGGAACTCAGAACACCAAGGATAAAGATCCTATAACCGTCCAGAAGTGAAAACAGGTGGCACAAAGGGATCAGGAAGCAAATGGTATCCAAGTTCTCAACTACCAGAGGCGAGACGACAATTAGGCAAGGCCTTCAAACTTCTGATATAAAACTAGGTGCAAACTAAAATTCTAAACTCACCCAAACTATCAAATTGGCGTGAGGTTAGAATAAAGGTATTTTAAGACACACAAGGCCCCCCTCACCCTAAATTTACCTCTAATGTACTCTTCCCCAGGAAGCTACCAGAGGATGAGCTCCATCAAAACTAGGGTGTAAAAAACAAAACAACTAGGGAACGGGGGCTTCAATATCACCCCCAGGGTAATGGCTAAAGTAATCCCATGATAAGTGTGGGATGGTAGAGCCAGACAAACATCAGATGGGGCAAAAAGGGAGGGCTTCAGAAGAGACGGTGACAAGGGGTTAAAAAGCAACTAACACCCTACTGAGAGTTTCTGTTGCAAGAATTAGGGCTGAATTAACTGCCAGGACATGGAAAGTAAGCTAGTGAGTAACTAGTGCTATTAGAAGCCCAGGGAAAAAATACAAACCCAAGAGAAATTAAAACCTCCACCCAAACTAAAACTTGCACACAAATGTTCCTAGCTGCTTCATCTGTAACAGCCGAAAAGTGGAAACAGCCCCGATGTCCATCAACTGACTGATGGCTACATGAAACATGATGTCTCCACACGATGTAGGATTCCATTTGGGCGAAGTGTTCAGAACAGGGCAAATCCCAAAGACAGAAAGTTAAATGAGCTCACTGAAAAGTTTCTTCGACCTCCTCCAAAGGAAACAGCTGTCTCTAATTGCCATCACCCACGCACTCCTGACTTCTTTCTGGCTTATATAGACTTGGACCCCTTCATCTGACTGCTCTGTCAAATGTTGACCTTCTAACTGCCAAATCCCAGGACTTCTTTCGTGGACTTGTCATCCCCGATGTCCTCTGCACCACTACCCCCATCACCCACTAACCACTCCCTGAAAAGCTCTCCTTCCTGTAGTTTTTATTACACTTTCCTCACCCGATCAGACCTCCCAGTTCTACCTTCTCTCACCTCCAGTGACTACTCCTCAATCTCTATCCCCAGTTTGACCTTCTCCTGAGTACTGGCCTCTGATCTCCTAGTGGATTTCCCAGCCACCAGCACCTCAATTTCTGCCCAGTTAAGGCAAGTGTTTATCATCTCCCCAAACTAGCTCTTCCTGCTGGCTTCAGAACTTGCCCAATGCTCCAGGACCGAAGCCAGGATGGGATCTTAGAACTCCACCTCTGCTCTGCCTTCAAGGTGAGGTCTTTGCTGAGGCCCCATCCTGTTATGTCCAACAACTTGCATAGTGGCCACTTCCTATCCCAACCCCATCGCCCTCTTTATCATCATTTCATACCCGGATGCCTGCAGCTCCCCCTGGCTGGTCTCCCTGACTCCAATCTTCTTTGCCCATCACCACACTTAAATTTTCCTAAAATCCGTGTTTATCGTGTCATCACCCTACTCACTCAGCAACTCCCTCTCCACATTCCACAATACATATGCATCAGGTATGAAGACTGTCCGGTTTGGCTCCAATTCACCTTTCAGAACTTATCTTCTACCTTTTCCTTACACACACCATAGAGTCCCAGAACTCATCAGTAACCCTTTGTCTCCAAGGCAGCTTGATCCTTCTCTGCCATGTGCTTGTCTTGCTGATGCTGCCACCCATCCTTCTGGGACTCAAGAGAAGGACACCTCTGTCACTGTGCCTCTCCTGATTCCAGTGGAAAAATATCTCACCTTTTTGCGTTTCAGAAGACCTGCTTTATCACAATACATAAGGCACTTTCTCATAACACAGCTATCTGCCATCAAAGAAAGTGCTCTAGATAATCTATCATCAGGGGCCTGGGACCTGGGACAACAGAGCATCCTGCGGTGAAACAAGGCCCCGGAGATGAAGTAACACAACAGGTTTCTTTGTTGGCCCTACAGTATGTTTCTTTAAAAAACAAACAAAACCCACTTTAAGCCAACATTTAAAAATGTCGATATATCACATAAAAATCCCAACTTGGGCATCCCTTTAAAAAGAGAGGACAGATCTCTCCACCAAGAGGCCTCCCTTGCCTACCCCGTCTAAATTAATCTGCCCTGGTTATTCTCTATAACATGGGTTTGTTTGTTTATTTACTTTTTTATTTATTTATCAGAGTGAGAGAGAGAGAGAACAGGAGCAGCAGGAGCAGCAGGCAGAGCAAGAAGCAGACTCCCTGCTGAGCAGGAAGCCTGATGGCAAGGTATCGGATCCCAGGACTCTAGGATCATGACCTGAACTGAAAGCAGACACTTAACCAACTGAGCCACCGGGCGTCCCTTTTTTTTTTTTTTTTTTTTTAAGATTTTATTTTTTTACTTCACAGACACAGATCACAAGTAGGCAGGCAGAGAGAGAGGGCAGAGTCTGATGTGGGGCTGGATCCTAGGACCCTAGGCCCATGACCTGAGCTGAAGGCAGAGGCTTTAACCCACGAGCCACGCAGGTGCCAATATTTTATTTTCATGTGTCCTGCCGGAAGTGTTCATTTCAGTTATTTGCTCAGCTTGTTTCCTCCCTCAAGAATTTAAGTTCCCTGAGAGAGAAGAGATCGAGTATGTCTTGTTCAAAGCGACCCTCGGCACTCTGTCCATCACACCAAAGAGATGCGCTGAATAAATGAATGCATGTGGCCTCCTTGGACTCACATCCTTGAAGGGCCCTCATGGATTACAGCAAGCATGATGTTGCCCAGTGAAGTACTCTTGCCCTCCTGGACTTCCTGGAGATAGGCATGAGAGCTCCAGGTTGCAAATATCAACCCCTCCTCCACCACCACCACCACCACCACCCCCCACCCCCACCCCCACCACACACACAAAGTAAGTGTATGTATTCATATCCAGTCTCTTCCCTATATGACTGGCTCCTAGAAGCAACTGATCCAACCCAACCCCAGGGGCTGTGTCTAGTACAGCTTAGAATCCTCCCTAGCCCAAGGTCACTAAATTCATTCAGGCATTCCACAAATACTTAGTTCTAAGTGCAAGAAACATAGCTGAAGGCAACAGAACGACCGGGCCCTCAGCTGACATCCTGGGGAATGGATGTGTAAGAATACAGGGGTATTTGTAGCTGTAGATCACTGGCCTTCGGCCCACTCAACCCTTCTTGTGCTCCAAGACCCCGATGAAAGGCTACCTCCTTGGAGTCGTCTTCCTGGTGTGGCAGTCTTTACCAAGCTCCTTCAATGTTGACTTTCACTTACTGTAAGCCATTCTGTACTCAGCATTACAGTTTTATTGTTATTGATCTTGAGTTCCATGAGGCCATAAAATTCTCTTTCCTATCTTTCATGTTCCCTACAGCTCAGAGACCAGAGCTGGCACTTGAATGCTTGCTGACCGTTGTAAGACAGGGAGTCATTTTTTTCCCCAGTCTGGTATGGGGACCTGCGAAGCCATTAAACCACTGTGGTCGTTTCCAGAATATATATTTTACTCAGAAATCTACAGGGGAAAGGCTAATACTTAACCACTAGGAAATTTAACACATTACAAATTAAGATAAACAGGAATCAGTTATGGAATGAGAAGGCAAAATGCACAGGAATTTCTTCATGGGAGCTTGCTGATGGGCAGCCTTAGATGTTCTTACTGGCTAGGTAACCTTGGGTAAGTTAACGAACCATGTTGAACCTCTGTTTCAGGATCTCAAAGGTGATGAGAGCAGTATAACAGACGTTATCTACCTGATGAAACTGTTAAGGACTGGGAACATTAATGTGTAGGAGTGCTTAACACGGTGCCTGCCACATAAATGCTCAAAACATGTTAGCGGCCCTTGTTGAGTTTCAAGAACCTCTCTTCTCCATTTGTTAACACACATCTCTGTATCTAGAAGCACGTAGTGGAAAAATCTGTGGTTAGACCTGGTGCTTCAATAAAGGGTCTTAGCTCACTGCCAGGAAGACCAGAAACAGAAAGCAAGGACAAGCCAAGGGGTTAAATGTCACAGAAGCAGATCCTTTTCAATTAGCTGCTGCCACTTATCTCTTCCCCTGGAAGAGTATCTTCTGCTGCCTCAGTGTCTTCATCTGTACAATGGGGATGGAGCCGCCGTTTCTGCCTGCAGGCCCGTAATGAAATCTTGGACATGGCTGTACTTTATAAACTCAAAAGCGCAATGCACTTGAGTTAGTGGTTTAAGAGCATGGGTTCTCATCTAAGGTGAGTGACCTTAGACAAGCAAACATCTGGCCTCAGTCTTCCATGGGACTGTAGTGAGGAGTAAGTGAAACAGTACAAAGACTCTGGGAATCAGAACATCAAAAGAGCCCAGCTCCTGAGAGTTACTATTATGGTTATTAACCTGTTCATTGGACTCCTCACCCCCAAGGATCAGGTGAAAGCCTGATACAGTGACACAAACACTAGCCCAGGAAATGGGCTCTCAAACCAGCTGGTTGACCTTGGGCAAGCAGCTGACCCTCTCCAAACTTTGGGTTCCCATGGTCGCAAAAATGAGAACACTGAAAGGGAGAATCCCTGGACTCCTACCAGCTCTTCCACTTCGCTATAAAGGTCGCCTAAACAAAGGCTACCCGCTCCCCAGCCTGTCCCCCGAAGGGCCACAACTCAAAATTCTCGCTGCTCAATTCCCTTTGCAGCGCGACAGCAGGAGCGCCCGGGTCTCCATCCCGGGGAGAAGCGCCCACACACCGCCGCCACCGCTCGCTTCATCAGCAACTTGCTTCTGCAGCCGCTCCCTGCCCAAAGTTTCCCTGAGCGCCGGGAGACCTGGCCGCGGGTCAACGCTGGGAAGACCAGAGATGAGAGCGCAGAACCTGGGGACCCGGTTTCGGGGATCCCACAGCTGCCCCCGCAGACGGGCCGGGAGTGACAGGTGCGATGCGGAGCTCAAGCGACGGGAGAGGGGGACCCCGAGCGGCGCGTGTAGGCGCGCGAGGGAGGCGGAGGCCGTCCGCTCTCCTCAGGCCGCTCCCTCGGGACACCTGCGACGCCCCCGCCTCAGCGCTCGGATCCCACGACCCCCGCTCTGCTTCCGGACACGCGGCGCCGCAGAACCGAGAGCCGGGCGGGGGCCCAAACCCGGCGCGCTCCAAAGGGATGGGTTCTGCCGGGCCGACCGCGCGAGCTGATTCTTCCCGCGCTAGCCAGGGCCGCGGGGGGTGGGCGCACGCGCACCCGCGCGCCGCCGTAACCCCTTCCTCCCCGCGCGCCCCCGCACTCCCACCCACCCACCCACCACTCACCGTCGATGTCCCCCAGGGTCAGCTCGTCGCCCAGCTCTGTGAGCGTCTCCATGGTCTCCAGACCGCCCAGCTCTCCGCTCTCGTCCATTGCCCGGCTCGGCACGGAGGCCCCCCCAACCGTCCCGCTCAGGGAGATGCGGGGGCGGTGCCGCCGCCACCGCCCATGACACCCTACAGCCTCCTCCCGGTACCGCCTCACCGGCCGGTGCCAGCCGCCGCCATGTTTGCGCCGCGCGGGAGGGGCGGGGCGGGATTCCCCCGCCCCAACCCGCGCCCCCTGCGGCCCCGCCCACAGGTCGCGCGCCCCCTTGTTTGTTGTCAATGGGACCAGGCTCTTCGTGGCCAATCGGCTCGCGAAGCGGCGCGTGGGGTGATGGCGCGTCATCGATCAGCAGCTTAGATTTGCATAGCGAGGCCCCACCCCTCGCGGGCTCCGAGCAAATGCAAAAAGCCGCCTCTGGGTCCTCAGCCCAACCTTCCTCCCCAGGCTTAAAGGTGCCGCTCACTTTTCCCTTGGGTCTGCCTCTACAAGCTATTCCATCCACCGGCTGGGGGTTGAAGGGTTAACACTCTCCGCCCCCGCTTGCAGGTCGCCCCCGGAGCGAGCTCTGAGCACATTACGTCATCTTCCCAGCTGCTCCCCCGCCCAGTCCGCATGGGAGAGCGGGTAGAATCAAACCTGGCTCACCAACACTGCGGCCCGGAGGGGTCTGGATCATTCAAGTCGCGTTCCCCGCAAGCCCCTTACTAAGGCAGAAATGGAGGCTGGGCGCGGGCCGCGGACTGCGTTCTACAACCTCCGCGCCTTTGCACCTGTCGCAGCCACGCGCCAACTCCGGCGGCCCTCGCGGGGGGAGCTCAGAAACGCCTGCAGACGTTCAGCAGCAGTGCTAGCGCCCGGGACCACAGGCTCCCCGGGGTGTGACCCGGACAGGAGCGTTTTCACGGTGCCGCAGAGACTCTGACGCGCAGCCCGCCGCCCGCAGATTCCCGCTCCTTCAAGCACCTCCTTGCCCCATCTTGCAGCTGGTCGCGACGTAAACACATGTGCAGACTAACAGGAGTGCACCCTACGGAATAAAAGTATGAGCGCTCAAACAAGTGCGCAAATATTAAGTTCAAAGACGGTCATCACACAGTCCTCCCCGTAACTGGGGCGAGCTGGGAAGCCTCATAACGGAGGATGAACACAGTACATCCACACAGTGGGATACCATGGCATCAGCCAAGATTGGGCACGTAAATGTCTCCCTATGGACAACTCTCACAGTATACTGTTAAAAAGGAAAAGTAGGTTTCTTAAGTAGGTTTCTTAAGAGATTGCTGTTGCTCTGGGTCAAGAGGTGAGCACACAGACCCTGGGGGGCAAACACACGGACCCACCTACGCAGTGTGACCTTGGGCTGCCTACTTAACTGCTCTAAGCCTCAGTTTTGAAATCTCTAAAATGCGGGGAAAATAGGGCCCTCTCAGTTTGGAAGATTAAATGAAATCATTTGCACATTCGTTTCATAGTATTTATTGAACATTTCTGACAGGCAAAAAAGAGGCAATTCCTGCCCTCAGGGAGCTTCCAGTAGTGATGAGAATAGACATTAAACAAATGTGAAAAGCAGACAACAGTACAAGTAATCAAGGGAAAGTACTGGGTGTGAGGCAACTAACAAGGATTCAGACATTTAAGATAAAATCTAAAATTCTTTTTTTTTTTTAATCTAAAATTCTTAAGAATCACATGTGGTGTAGTCAGGGCAACAGATGATATGGACAAAGGCCCTGAGGCAGGAGGAGCTGCTGCGGCCAGTGAGCACTTGGCATAAGGCCTAACATATACAGAACGTGCCCATACGGGAGAGTCATGGTAACTGAAAAAACAGCGATCTCTGTATTCACATTAAGGGCTAAAGGGCTAGAGGCCCAACAGCCGAGAGTCCGTCATGATTACTGAGTGGTTGGATTTAGGCTGAATTTTATTTCTTCTTGGTATTTCAGTACTGTTTAAATTACTTCTTATAATGAACATGTCTAACATAAGAAAGAACAGTGACTTATTTTTTGGGGAAAAAGGACAATGTTTCTTCACTGTTTACATGCAGACTATACAAATTAGTCTTACCCTGAAATGGAAAACCAGACCCTGCTACTCTGCTTGGGATCAAGCACTGACTTGGGCAGTGCCACCTTCGACAAGTCCTCTCACAGGGCCCCAACACACTGAGAGGTGACTGTCTGCCCGCCTACTGTAACTCACTTCGGTCCGGTGCTCTCCCAAACCAGAGCTTCAATAAGCCACTGCAGAGGGCTGACTGAGCAGCAGGGGGTCAGGTGAGTGGGCACAGCACCTGTCACTCCGCGTTGTCCCCACAGCTCCTCTCTGAACCTGCCCAGGGGCTGCAGTGCTAATAAAATGGCCGGAGGAGAAACAAATGAAGGCTCAGTAGAAACTACAGAAGAGGGGCACCTGGGTGGCTCAGTGGGTTAAAGCCTCTGCCTTTGGCTCAGGTTGTGATCCCAGGGTCCTGGGATCAAGCCCCGCGTCGGGCTCTCTGCTCACCAGGGAGCCTGCTTCCCATCTCTCTCTCTGCCTGCCTCTCTGCCTACCTGGGATCTCTGTCTGTCAAATAAATAAATTTTAAAACCTTTTTTAAAAAAATTATAGAAACTGCAGAAGAAAGCTGACTACACCACACCCATCTTTAGCAAAACACTGGCATTCTTCAGTTGGCACCGTGCCCTGGGTGGGAGAACAGAGTCCGACTCTCAGGGATGGAGCAGCCTTAGACAAGTCACTCCTCAGGACCTGGGTTCTTCACCTGGAAAGGGACGGACCGGGCAACCATATATCCAGAGATCTACCACAGACGGGGAAATCACTACAGGGCAGAGAAGTGAACTTTGAATATGCTTTCTCATTCACTACCTTCGATGCCTCCCTTTTTAGGCCTCTGCTCAGTGTGCCTGTCACTTTCTCCCTCCTCCCCCAATCTTTCAGGATGTAGCTGTCACTTCGTCCAGGATTAGGCAAGAATGTGTACCCCACAGTTTGACAGAGAGATTAGGCTTGGGGATGGAAAACAAGTTTGCTTTTGGATAAGCTGAAACATGAGGACAGAGTGTTATCAGTGGCAAGAGGGCAAGTACCATCAGCTTTGGGGTCTCAGAAGAGGCAGCTCCCAAAAAGAAAAGAGCAGAGAGGAGAGACTAAGCTTTAAAAAAAAATGCTTTGGGGGTACCTAGATGGCTCAGTCAGTTTAGCGTCTGCCTTTGGCTCAGGTCATGATCTTGGGGTCCTGGGATGGAGTCCCTGCATCAAAGTCCCTGATCGGTGGGAAGTCTGCTTCTGCTCTGTCCCTCCCTCTGCTCATGCTCTTATGCTCTCTCACAAATAAATAAAATCTTAAAAACAAAAAACAAAAAACCTTCACTTAAGGGGCAGGTGAGGAAAGAGGAAGAATCAGGAAGAGACAGAGCAGACTCAGACTTAGGACAGAGAACCAGGACAGCATGGCAGCACAGAAGCCTGGAAGGATCATCTCAAAGAGGTTCCAACAACATCTCTCTAGGAGCAGTGACAGGACAGCAGGAGGAAGATGTGGGGCTGGAATAAGGAGGGACAAGGGCTGTGGACCAGGGAGATTTTGCCCGTGGGGTCATCTAGTAATGTCTGGAGACTGCTACTAGCATCTGGTAGGCAGAAGCTAAGAATGCTACCAGTATCCTTCAACACACAGAACACCCATTCTCATATACACAACAAAGAATTATCTGGCCCGAAATGTAAATTGTGCCACTGTTGAAAAACCCTGCCTCTGAGGATACAGGGGGCTCCCAGACCCTCCAGGGGTGCCTCAGATTGGACCTGGAAGCTCAGCAAACAGGAACAATATCCAAGAACACGCTGAAAACACCACTAAAGATGTCATTGTTGCCACCACTGGACACCCCTGGCATTAGTCTAGTCTGGTTACTAGAACCAACCCACCCCCTGCCCTACTGCTCCCTCTGGTCACAGTGGCCTCCACCTCCATCAGCACAACTGCCACGCAGGCTGGTGCATCTGGTTGATGGCACATTGCCCACAGGACCCAACCCTGGTGCAAGGAAGAAGGACAAGTGCCCTGGGGCCTTTACACCTCTTGACAATGAAGTGGGAAGGCTCTGCCTGCAGTTAAGACTTGAGGCAGAGTTTCCGGAACTAGTAACCACAGTTACTAGTGGCATCAAAGAGAAAGAGAAAGGTAGAGCAGAGTTGTTCCGTTTCTTTCTTTGAAGGTGTCAGATGGGAAAACTTGGGCCCATCTGAGGATGGAGACAAAGGAATTATCCAAGATGGAGAGCCTAGAAGGATAGGGGCGCCAGATGGGACAGAGGTGAAGAGGGGTTAAGATGGGGCCCCTCTCTTTTGTTGTGCCTACAGAGATGCTCAGCAAACCTAAAGGATGATAGAAAAACCATTAGAAAACATCTGTCCCTGAGGAGCTGGGCCGCAGCCTCAGAGAAGCAGTTTAGGGCAGATCAGAGGGTTCAGACATTGTCAAATCCGTTTTGCTAATGAAGCCACAGCGCAGAGAAGGGCTGCGCCAGGGTCACTTAGCAAGTATGAGGGGCTGAGACAAACTCCTGTCTCTCTTGGACTCTGTCAGTGCTGGAGGGTTCTGGGATGGTCATGTGTCTCTCCCCTTTTAAGATGCCGACCTAGCTTGGCAAGTCAGAGAGACTGAATTGGAATCCCCACCAGAGCCTCTCCTTCCTCTGCCTGGGAGGGACATGATTAAAGGGCAGCTGCCCATTCAGGCCCTAATTCCCTGCTCTGTGTCCCCTGGTCTCTGCCATGGGGAGCCCTCTGACCAATCCAGCCTGGGGCAGCCCAGCCACGACAAAGCACAGCGTCCTGCAGAGCTACAGCCTGTTGCCCCGACATCCCCTACCCATAGCCCAAGGGCCTCCTAGGGTTGTCAGAGCCAACACATTGATTCTACCCTGCACCTGTTCATGGACTGTCGCCAGTATCTGATGACAGAGATCATGTTGCTCTAAAGTCCCTGGCTAAACCCCGGGACGCTTCTTCATGAAGGACAGTGCTTTGAAGAGTAGAGGAGACCTAAACCAAGCCCCTGCTTCACTGTTTTGCCAGGTCCCTGCCCCATGAAAGGGTTCCCAGCTCCCTGGGGCCCAAACCAGCCTCCATTAGCCCAGAGGATTTGCTGGCTTTTACTTTGTCTTTGCAGAGGGCTGGGACCTGTGCCCGGCAGATCAGTGCCACGGTGGGACCGGCAGCAGGCACAGCACTTCTACAAGTGGCTCAGAGCCCGAAGCCACTGCCTTCTCATGAAGGGCAGCAGCCAGCTGGCCAGTGGTCCTGACCCAAAGGGAGAGTCCAGCCCGGGATCCTTCCAGCCTCCCCGGCATCTGGAGATGCTTTGATCTGCAGCATGGCATCCTCTGAAGACCCCGCTGGCACCCTCTCCAGGGAGGCCCCTGGAAGGAAACCCAGCCCTGTGTGGCCCAGTCACTTCTGTTAGGGCGCAGAGCCGGCTCCACGGGGGCTGAGCAAACGCCCCCTCCCCGTTCACACGGGCCAGCTCTCACCACCAGTTGATGCCTCTGTCTCTTCCTCCAGACTGGTCTCCTCCTGAGCCCTGGGCTGCTCCCGGCTATAACTCCGACTGGGATCTTGAGATCCGCGGGCCCTTTCGGATCTCTTTCCGCTTCTCCTCTTTCTTCCTGCGTTTCTCCTCCTCCCTCAGGGCCTTCTGGAAAGGGTCGGTGCTGGAAATGAACTGAGAGAACAGAGCAGTCTGGTTTAGTCTACCAGCAGCGAAGAGTCTGCGCTGAGCCAGGCTGCCATGGGCTTGTGGCAGCAGGAAGATGGCCTAGACACACGCTCTGCCCTCGGGGAGCCCGCAGACAAGGAGACAGTTCAATGAGCCTGGGGAAAGCTGTTCAGAGGGTCTCAAAACATAACCAGGAGCTCCCCAAGCAGACAGGGTGAGCGAAGAAAAGGACATTCCAGGCAGAGGGGCAGGTGCTGAGGTGTGAACCTACATGGGGCTCCTCCTCCCCCGCCACACCCCTGAAGGGGGAAGGCAGCCAGCGAGAGCAGGAGACCACAGACGTCCCACTGCTGGGGAACAAGCTGCAGAGAAGCCCAGGCAATGGGAGTACAGCCACAGGAAGCAGCGCGCCAGACATCACACTGGCAGAGCTGGAAAGGGGGTGGAAAAGATGGTAGTGCCCAGGCTCACGGCTTCCGGGGTGCATGGACGGTGGTCCTGGCAAGGAGAGAGGAAGCCAGGGCGAGCCAGGGTGGGAGGAGGACCTCAGTGGAGGGACTCTGCTCTCCGCAGACCCGCTCATCTGAAGCCCTGGCTTCTGTTAGGTGTGTCAGTTACCGCTCAAACTAGCATCTCCATATCTAAAGGCCGCTAAGATGTCCCCGATGTGCCCCAGACTTACCATGACTCCATCTCCCCAAAACCCAATCCTCTTAAAGTGTCCCTGTCCTCGCCAACAGCAGGGTTCCGCACCCCCACCTCTCCCCTTCTGCACAGAGTCCTTGGCCAAGGCCCAGCTCATGGTACCTCCTAAGTTTGTCTCAAACTCACCTACTTCTCTCCATCTCTCCTATTGCTAACCCCATCGCCAGAGGATAGAGGCACTGACCAGACAACGTCCGCAAGCTCCCACCTCCACACCAACCCAGCTGCTTCTGTGCCCACGCTGCTCTTGGAGGCAAGGCCGACCCTTCCCCTGGGTGCCAGATCCTCTCCCCCGGCTGACATGCTCCTGGCCCTGCACCACCAGCTCTTCCCGGCTGACATGCTGTCCCCATCAACACGCCTGGTCTCTGCCACCAGATGAAAACTTCCCCCGGAATCCACACCCCCTGCAGCTACTCTCCCACTGGTCTGTGCCCCTTGAAAAGAAAGCTCCTCGAAGGTAGTCGACACTTGCTGTGCCCACCTCCTTGCCTCTCACTCTCTCGAATCTGATCTTTGTCCCGACCACTCCACCAAAACAGCTTGTATTAGGATCTCTGATGGCTACTGGCCATGATCCTAAATGCAGGGGCCAGTTCTTAGGCCTCATGCTTCTCAGCCTTCCAGCAGCTTCTACAAGCTGCTCACTCCCTCTTTGCTACGCTCTCCTCACAGGGTCTCCAGGAAACGATTCTCTCCCGGTTTCTACTCTCACGCTGTCATTCTGGGACTTCTTTGCTGGCTTCTCCCCGTGCTCCCACCTCTACCTGCAGGCACATCCCAGACCTCAGCCCTCCGGTCACTGCTTTATCTGCCCTGGGGTGATGGGACAGGACTTGTGCCGTGGCTCTCTGTACCTTCCTTCACAGCATGACTCGCATTTGTAGCCCGAGCTTCAACCCCCAATCTAGAGTCGAATTTCCAACCGCCTCCTTGACATCTTCATTCAGATGCTCACCAGGTCCAGAGACAAAGATCTGATCTACAATCCAGGCCTCAACCCGGTCCCACCACAGTCTGCCCATTTTAGAAAACAGCACCCCCTTCTTCCAATGTGTGCAGGCTGAAAGTCTTCTAGTCCTTTTTCTTCTTCTTCTTTTTTTTTTTAAGATTTTTATTTATTTACTTGACAGACAGAGATCACAAGTAGGCAGAGAGGCAGGCAGAGAGAGGAGGAAGCAGGCTCCCCACTAAACAGAGAGCCTGATGCAGGGCTTGATCCCAGGACCCTGGGATCATGACCTAGGCCAAAGGCAGAGGCTTTAACCCACTGAGCCACCCAGGCGCCCCAGTCTTCTAGTCCTTCTTAATGAGTCTCTCATGCCACATCTGCTTCCTTAGCAAATCTTATTGGCTCTGTCTTCTAAACAACCAGAATCTCGCCACCCTCACTGTTGTCACCCTGGTTTAAGCCACTGTTAACTCCCACATGCACAAGCACACTAGCCTCATGAGTGTCCCTATTCCCACCCTGGTCCCCTAAACTACTCCCCACACAACAGCCAGGCTGATCCCTTAAAGGGAGTTAGTCAGAGCCCATTACCCCACTCTCCATGTGTCTCAGAGGAAATGCCAAAACCCCTGAGAAGAACCCCCCCCCACCGCAAAGGGTCTTGTGATCTGGCCTACTCTGACCTTATCTTCTCACATCCTCCCCTCCCCCAAATATGCTTCTAACTCAGGACCTTTGCACTTGCTGCTCTTTCAGCTTGGAATGTTCTTCCCTCAGACACATGGCTGGCTCCCTCGCCTTGTTCGGGTCTTTTCAGTAAGACCTTCTGTGCCTGAGTCACATGAAGTAGCAATTATATCTCCACGGACCTTATCCCTGAATCCTTACCCATATTCCCCTGCTTTTTTTTCACCACCTACTATATTATATGTTCTTTATTGACTCTGTCCCAGGAGAGCAGGGCTAGTCGGTGGCTTCTTTAGTGGCTGGGATTTAGGAGATGCTCACGGAATGATAAATGCATGTGCTAGGCCTCTGAGCCTCGGTGCAACTAACTAGTCCCTCTGCCTGGAAGGTCCTCCCCAGGCTGGTCCACCCCTCAAGTCTTATTTATCCCAGAATCTTATTTATCTCCACCGCCCACCTGCTGCAGCAGGGTCAGGTTCCCTGTTAGCGGTTCCACAGCTCACCATGCCTCCCTCCTCCCCTAGTGTGGTGATCACGCAAGATCAGGACGGTTTCCCTGCTGCCTTCCCCAACAGACCATAAGCACAGGAAGAGCAGGGAGAGGGCCAGCCCTGTCTGGACAGGGGCAGCGGGGTTGTTCAGTGACAGGTATGTGAGCAGCAGGCGAGGATTCCCACAGTACTCCCTGGCATGGCAAGTGCATGCGGGGAGCTGCTGCTGCTGGGACAGGTCCACACTGGAGGCCAAACAGTGAGTCAAAGCTTGAGACCGTCCCCAGCCAATGACAAGTAAGGCACAGATGTTGCTGCTATGCTTATTTCCAAGCAGAGCACACTAGGACATCTACCCTAGAACCCGTTCCCTCTGGTTCATGGTCTCACCCTCCTCCTGTGCCAGAGGCATTCATGACCTACAGGGCAAGGAGAGCTAGTGTCACAGCTATAAGGCTTCTCTGTGGGTGCCCCTCCCTGGGAAAGGCAATCTGCCATGACCTTGAGTGTCCCTGCATATTCTTGCTGGGTATGCCCTGACTGTTCTTACACCGGCCATTTATCAGGGTGGCCACGGAAGCAGGCAAGCTCGAGGGACGTTACGTGACAAGGTGATAGCAGCAACCCTGGTAGGGAAACCCCCATCCCCCATTCTGCTGCCTGAAGCAAAGCCACTAGTTCAAGGGGGCCCTTGACTCAAAGGTTCCCCTAAATAGTCATGCTGGGTCCACTGATCGTTCACCTAAATTAAGAGCTAATGGTGCCATCCAGAAGAGTTAACATAGCCGGCCTCACTGCTAGTCTTCAAAAGGACTGCTTCTAAGCTGGGATCTTGGCTAGTGTTTGGAAACCTGGATTTGGTGGGGGAGGCTCCCATTGCCCTAATTAATGAGTGGCGCACTGAGCCTACTTTGTAAACAATGTGGTTTATGCTGACACCTGCTTTCCTCCTGGGAGTTCGGAATGTACTGGGCAGAGGGTGCTTAAGGGACCAGCTCCCAATAAAAACTCTAGGCACGGAGTCTTTTTTATTTTTTCTTTAAAGACTTTATTTATTTATTTGAAAGAGAGAGAACACAAGCAGGGGGAGCAGCAGAGGGAGAGGGAGAAGCTCCTTGCTCCCTGCTGAGCAAGGAGCCCGACACCGGGCTCAATCCCAGGACCTTGGAATCATGACCTGAGCCAAACACAGATGCTTAACCGACTGAACCACCCAGGCACCCTGAGCTGAGTCTTTAATGAGCCTCCCTGACAGGCAATTTCTCACATGTCACACGTATGCTCCTGGGGAACTCCACTGGGAGAGGGCTCATGCAGGTCGGCACCTGGTTTCCCTCAAACTTCACCCTATGAGTCTTCTCCCTCTCCCGATTTTGTGCTGTATCCTTTTGCTGTAATAAATTACAGCCACAAGCACAACCACACACTCAGTCCTCATCAAACTTGGGGATGCTTTCGGGAACCCCAGACACTGGTGTCTACTGGCCATCCAGTCCCAGTGACAATGCTGGAAGACTAAATGCCATCAGGGCCAGTCAGATATTGACCCAAACGTGAAGCCACCACCCTCGCTTAGATGGCACTCTGAACACCACGCACAGTGTATTTCTACCGACTGTCATTAGCGTCCTAGTCATCTGGCCTGCCACTTAGAAGACAACAGACGGGCAGATCAACCATTCCTCTCTGGGACCACAAACCATGGAAACAAACTGTGGTGGACGGTTTAACAGTCCAGCTCAGTTGGTCAGTTGTCCATCCTAAGGCCCACTCTCTGATGAGACCAACCAGAATCAAAACACTGAGCAAGACTCCGCTGCCCAGTTGTACTGGATTGTGCCAGAAGCGGCAGCAAACCTGCCGCTGTGGACGGGCACAGGGCAGGGGGCTCCATAGTTCTGGCTTTACTACCTAGAGGAGCTGGTTGGGATAGCAGGTCCTGAGATCATTAGGATAACGACCATTCGGTTGAGTATGCTCCCTCCAAGTACCTCTACGGTGGCCCATGTGGCCCAAGGTGGAAGATACAATGTGTTTCTGATTGTTTTGTAAAAATGCCCTTGTCCCATTCATAGCTGACCCTTCTGAATAAAACAAAGGTCCAGGTGAGAGTAGCAGATGACTGGAGAAAAAGTGAAATTACAGGTCCTAGGAAGTGACATCCTGACCTTGTGGCAGCAATTAAGATTAGCATCTGGGGAGGGAACAATTACTCCTCTTGGTCTCTTAGATCCAGCACCACCACCTGGCAAACAACCCTAGGGTCTGCCCAAGCTGAGGGGCAGCTGCAGCTGACAATCTAATCAGCTGTTGGGTGTCTCACTCTCAACCCTGTGACAGGAAAACTCACAGGGACATGGTCAGTAGTGAACTACTCTAATGCGCCTGCCTGATGCCATCAAAGGCAACTCCCAAAGGGACCCTGTGCAGACATACTCAGCAGCACAGCCTGTTTGAATCTGACAGATACACATGCATCTGCTTCTCCTGACGCCTGAGTGACCTTCCATTATGCCAATAGGGCAACTGAGGCTGCAGCTCCATAGGGACGTTGCCCTCAGGGCTCAGGCCAATAATATAATGGTGACTCAAATCAAGTAGTAACGTGTGGGAGACAGTGGGCCATGAAATGTCTCTTTACTGGGGCACTTGGGTGGCTCAGTTGGTTAAGGAACCAACTCTCGATTTCGGCTCAGGACATGATCTCAAGGGTGTGAGATGGAGCCCAAAGCCCCATGTCAAGCTCCATGCTGGGTGTGGAGCCTCCTCAAGATTTTCTCTCTCTCTCGGGGCGCCTGGGTGGCTCAGTGGGTTAAGCTCCTGCCCTCAGCTCAAGTCATGATCTCAGGGTCCTGGGATCGAGCCCTGCATAGGTCTCTCTGCTCAGCGGAGAGCCTGCTTCCCCCCTCTCTCTCTGGCTGCCTCTCTGCCTACTTGTAATCTCTGTCTGTCAAAAAAATAAATAAATAAAATCTTAAAAAAAAAAAAAAAAAGATTCTCTCTCTCCCTCTGCCCACCCCGCCCCCTACCCACTAGCACAAGCATGTACACACACTCTAAAATAAAGAAAAAAAAGAATGTCCCTTTTCTGGGGACAAGGATTGCTCTGGGTCCATCTACTGCTCCCTGTAATTACTGACAATAACATCAAAGATCAGCAGGTCAGTCTAAACTCTTGCATGGATGGTAATGGGTAACTGACTCGTCTCAGACCACATTCTGATTATCTAAGATAAGACCTACTGGCCCGCGCAGGACTTATCATAGCTGGCTGAGTCTGTGACGCTGGGGGCTTGAGATCAACACAGCAGGCTGGCTTCATCCCGCTGCTTAGTGTCCTGCTGATGGCAGCTTTAATCCAATGGCCGTACGCGACAAACTGAACATATGTGATGCTAGCCTCTACCTACGAGATCAATCAGAACTGAACCGCATGTTCATGCGGAAATTTAAGTTAAGCCAAGAGGGCTGTGGGGTGAACTATGGGGGAGGCAATCGACCAAGGCCCTGAGCATCCCTGCATATTCTCACCGGGTTCCCCAAGAAAGCAGAGCCCTGATCACTCTGTCTGGGCCTTCTGTCAGGACGGCTTGCAGAGAACAACCTGGAAGGGTGACATGATGACTTCCCCCAAAGAGCAGGTCTGCTTCTATTCATTCTGAAGGCCGTGGCCGTGAATATCCCAAACTTAGTATTCTTCAGCTTCATGCAAACCCACCGCAGCATGGTATCTGCCTGGGCTCCTGGGTCATCCCTGGGTGACTTGGGGAACAAGGGGAGCCCACATGACCAGGCCAACAGTCTACATATTGCTTTTGCTGCAATGAACTCTGATGTCTCTGACCTGTCAGCATCCATGAAGCAGGAGCCGCTAAAGTCCTAGACCTTCATGGACCCTGACACTCCGCCCTGTACCAGAGGAGAGCCTATGATTTAACAAGTCCAGTCCTCCAGCCTTTCCTGCCCCTGCTGCCCTGCCCTGTCACCTCTGATTTCCTCTCCCTGCTATGTGTCCCCATCTGTGACCCTACCCTGCAGCCTGCAGCCCTCGGAGCCCACCTCAGCTCCCTAGGATGAAAGCATATGCAGGAATGTGAGACAGAAGCCAGGCTGAGCACTCAGAGGCTCAAGGGCAGAGAAACAGGGCCTGACCTCCCTGGTGTCCACCTGATGTTAGATGCCTAGTGTACACAGGGATGGTGCACTCACAGCTTCTGACTGCCCCCTCACAGCTGGGGTCCGTACCCCATGAAAAGACAGGGAGCCTGAGGCTAGGACAGGGGCAGCAGCTTGCCCAAAGGTACCAAGGAACGAGTGATGGTACGTGCATCCAGACCCAAACAAGTCTGGCTCCAAGTCGAAAGCCCTCGTGCTCCACTCAAGGTGCTCCAGCCCCTACATGACCTGGCTGCCCATGACCCCGCAGAGGCAGAGTAGACACGGCCATCCGTTCCAGCAGCTTACCTCTGGGCGGTCTACTTTAAATGGGTTCTGGAAGTCAGAGTCTTTCTCGCTGATCCCCAGCTCCTGGGCCATCTGTGGATGAGGAAGAGTTAGTCATCCTCTGCCTTCTCCTGACTCCTTATCCACAGCCACTCCCTCCACGGTGGGACCCAGGCCCAAGGCTGAGGCAGATGTGGAACAGACCCAGGTCAGCACAGAACCCCTTGAGACGGGATCTCAGGGTGCCCTGAGCCTCATCACAGAAACCACAACCTGGGGCTGACAAAGGAGCGCCACTGAAGGCAGAGATGCGAGGTTCGTGGTACACCACCAGGCAGAGGGCCCCCGCACCTCCTCTGCTGCAGCCAGTCCTTACCAGGCTAAGGATGGGCGCATGGGGGCCCTGGTCAAACACGCCCGACTGGTTGCAGAAGCTGATGCCCCAGCGGATGAGGAGGTTCCAGTTGGAATTGTGGTCAAAGTAGTGGTGCACAATCCTCGGGAAGCGCAGCACCACGTCACCGAAGAAGGCCGTGTTCTCCACTACTTGCGAGAAAGCTGGCGAGAGGATCCTGATGAGTGGCCTGGGCAGATGTCCTTCTCCTGCCTGCCTGGCCACCCCAGCCACCCCTCAGGGAACCGAAGCCCACTAAGCCTACTCATCAGAGAAGGGAACTGTGCCCGCTCTCTTCAGGGGCTGACCACATGTGCAATACCTGCTAAAGGCTTTATGTCCACCAGTGACCACTAGGTCACTGAACCCTCAACACTACCTCCAGGGAGATGTGGCTGCTGTTCCCTCTGTACAGACAGGAAACTGAGGCTCAGATGGTGGGTGAGTGGCAAAGGTGGGCTGCAAACCCAGGTCTGACTCCAAGGGCCATGCTCTGTCCCCTGTATCTCATTTGTGGTAGGGACCAGAGAGGTGGGTGCCATTTTGCACATGAAGACCCATGTGTCATGTGGGGCGTGGCTGGGTCTGACTTCCCCAACTTGACCTCCAGATACCCAGAGCCAGGCCCCAGTGTTAACACAACTACACTGCATGTGAAGGGCAGGTCTGTTAGGATCACTGGGGAGCACAGGAGGGGCTTTTTGCTCTTTTTAAAAAATCTTTCCAATTTTATATTATTTTTATTTTTTAAAAAGGTTTTTATTTATTTATTTGAGAGTGAGTGTGAGAGAGAGAGAGAGCATGCATGCAAATGAGCTCAGGGTACAGGCAGAGGGAGGAGAAGCAGACTCCCCACTCACTGAGCAGGGAGCCCGAGGCAGGACTCAATCCCAGCACCCTGAGGTCATGACCTGGGCCCAAGGCAGATGCTTAACCATCTAAGCCACCTAGGCACCCCTTTATTTTATTCCAAATGCCTCCTGAGATGTATACTAAAATAACTTTAGACTTCCATCACAAAATTCCTTGACTTGGTTTCCCCTAATGTCATCATCTTACGTAACCATTGTACAGCTATCTAAACAAGGGAATTAACATCGATACTAATCATTAGACCTTATCTGAATTTCACCAGTTTTCCCACTAACGTCCTTCCTCTGGTCAACAGTTCAGACTAAGTCAGTGTGTCCATAGTGGTCGTGGCGGGAGGTCCCCCCGACCTAGGCTACCATGAAATGGAACACTCCCAGCCCCATTGAAGTTCCTGTTTGAGCCATCCCTGCAGATAAGGCCCAGGCAAGTCTCCCAGCATCAGCCAGGACACACAGAGAGACAAGCAGACTCCTCCAAAGATATGCCAGGTTGGGTCCAAGTCTGGTAAACAGAAACCTCTGGGTTTCAGAACAGCCTTAAATCTCAAAGAACTCAGGAGTTAGCTTAGGTTACAGGTTTGTAAGAGCAAACCCCTTGTTCTCTTTTTATCTGGAAAACGGGGGCTATAGTACCTTCCTCAGAGTTAGAGTGGAGACCCGAGGTGGTGTTTGTAGAGTGCCCCCCATCTGATATATAAATGCTATTTCCATTCTCTCTCAGACAGTGTAATCTAACAAGTTTGATTGTTAGACTATGGTCGGTTAACACGGGGAGGAGGAATTACCCCAGGAGAAGAATTCTTAGAAGAGTGGATGAAGGGACACAGGACATTATTTTACTTATCTATTCTTCCCATCCTGTCTCAAAAAGGATTTAAGGGGGTTGAGGCTTTCAAACAGCAGTAAAGAGCACTCTGAATTGCCCCCACTGGCCATTCTCTTCAATAGAATTTAGGTTTTTTTCTCCTATAAACGGGAACAACCCTTGCCTTCTCTACCGCAAGGGTCAGGATGGTAGAAAAGGCAAGAATCCCTAAGGTGGGGTCATAGGCAGAGGCTTCTCCCTGTTTCGCTTGCCCCCAGCACAGGACAGTACAAAGAACTATATCCAGAAACTGGCTCTGAAGCCCAGAAATGACCAGAGAAATATGGTTTAATTATCCATATACCCAAGGGGACCCCTTGGAAGGTGTTCTAAGCGGATACTTCCAGAGAAAAAAAGCGCTGAGAATAGGAGGGAAGGAGTAGCTAGGGAAGGTCAAGGTGGTGGGGAGGAGCGGGGAGTAAGATTGGGAAGACCATACCATCCTTCAGTTTCTCGTCCTGGGGGAAGGGCCCATCTGGGAGCACATCTGCAGCAATGAGCACTGTCCGCGAGTCCTCCAGCACCTGAGGGAACCCCACCCAGGCTGAGTGGCTTGGCAGAGCCCTTCACAGATGGCCCTATTTATTTAAACCCTATTTAAAATCTTTTGTGCATACAGTCCCCCTTCACTGAACACCAGGCCCTTAGGGAGCTCCTACCCATCCTTCAGTGCCCAGATCAAAGAAAGACTGAGCCTGCCGCGAGCTGCCCATGCCCACACGCACCTTAAAGAGCCCCTTGAGCATGACGTCAAGAATCTTGTACTGCTGATGGACATCGTTTAGCTGCGCCAGGTTTTTTAGTGCCAACAGCTGTTCTCGCCGTTTCACCTCAAACATCTTCTTGTCTGAGCAGCATGAAGTTAAGGGCTGGCACCCATACTCCTGCCTGGACAATCCAGCGGTCCCAGTCCAGAGGGCCCATTCCCGACCGGAAAGTGTCTGCAAGGGCTGGAGATGCCCACGGCTGAGATACCCCCCTTGTCCCCCACCACCAGGGAAGAGACAAACTGAGAGGCATAGGCATCCATTTCATGTAAGATTCTATATCCGACACCCTGAACCCAACCCTTGCCACCTGGCTCCCTGCCAACCTGCCACCTGCTGCAACCATTCACTATTTCCAGAACCTCCTCTCTGCTTACACTGTACATTTCACCTGGGATGCCACCACCCCCCACCCCTCCATGAGTTTGTACTCTCAAGACCCAGTTCAAAAGCCACACAACCATGTTTCTCCCTGACCCTCTTCCCCAACCATGGTTCATAAAACTGCTGACTGAAGAGAAGAGCATGAGGTCTGTGAGTTCCTCAAAGCCACGGACTGACCGGTCCTGACTCTTCTTTGTGTCTCTGAGTCTGGCCCCAGACAAGGTAGCTGAGGATGCCAGGGCCTAAGTCTCCACCTAGAGTCTCCCCCATAAGATGCAAAGCACACGCACAATCCTCAGAAAAAGTACGCCTTGTCTTTTCCATTCAATATACAGGGAAACTGAGGTTTAGAAGAGAACTGACTCGATCAAGTGTTGGTTAGAACACCTCACCTTTTCTTCCATTCCCATAGACTGGGTCTGCTCCAACCCTGAAATCCAATCAGTTGTGGGTCCAGAAAGACTGTTTATAGACAACTTCAGAAACAGCTTATTAACACCACCTCCCATGGCAAAGGATACAGATTTCCAGGCTCGGGTCCAGGGAGGTCTTCAGAGTTCCTGTGACTCCTGTCCCAGACAACAGCAGGACAAAGAGGAAGGCCAGGAACTGAAGAAGATCCATATTCAAGATCCTAGGACTAGGAAAGTAACCCAGAGAGGGGTGAGATCCAGAGTTTGGTTTTATAAAATAAAGCACACGCGCAATCCTCAGAACAAGTACGCCTTGTCTTTTCCATTCAATATACAGGGAAACTGAGGTTTAGAAGAGAACTGACTCGATCAAGTGTTGGTTAGAACACCTCACCTTTTCTTCCATTCCCATAGACTGGGTCTGCTCCAACCCTGAAATCCAAGCGGTTGTGGGTCCAGAAAGACTGTTTATAGACAACTATAAAGAGTGCAGGTGAACAGCAGCTTCCCGACATGCCATGGCCTCCAGATACCAGGAACCCAGCTTTGGGAACTCCTGGAACACTAGTCTCAGCCCGGGGCCTGTGACCACCAGACACTCCATGAACACTGTGGGATGGTAGGAGGGATATACAGATAATATTAGCAACATAGGAACGCTTAGGGCACAGGGTCAGTGTCTAGAGCTCTGGGCTGGAGCCCTGGCTCAGCCTCTGACTGTGGGCCCTGGGGCAAATTGCTCATCCTGAGCCTCAGCTTTTTCACCTGTAAAACAGAGGTTTCTCCCTACTGTAGGGAGAAAGGACTGGGTGAGGCATTGTGCCTGGGGAAGGGGGGTCTGGTCATTATCATTCCCTTTCAATACACCCCATCCTGGGCCCCAGGAAGATGTCCAGTTACAGAAGCCCAGGCAGTCAGGGGAGATGTGAAAACTTTCAGTTTCCCTCCCTCTCTGACTTCTGTCATCAGAGCAGAAAGGGGCCACCTGGTTGGCTCTGTCAGTGGGCATGCAACTCTTGATCTTGAGGTTGTAAGTTCGAGCCCCACACTGGGTGTAGAGATTACTTAAAAATAAATTCTTAAAAAAAAAAAAAAAAGAATGGAAGAAGGGATTTGGGGCAGGAAAGGAGGGTGCACAGTCTTGGGTAATAAGGCTGCCTGCCACTCACTCACTGTGGAACCACAGGCACCACAAGCCACACCTGTTCCTACTCAAGCACTATTCCCTAATTAATTTTTAAATTCCACATTCAAGGCACTGTTTGAGACCTGGGAATACACTGGTGTCTAAGACAAACAAAAATCACTGCATTCATCGTCCTTGTGTCCCCAGTAGGGGAAAGGGACAATCAATAAACCTGTAAAACAAGCACAAAAGGATAAGGGAGCTGACAGGGTGGAATATGAAACACAGTGGTCAGGTGACAGCTGCCCAATTTTACCAATGTGGAAACCAAGACACAGAAAAGTGAGGTGATTGTCCAAAGACACTCAGCTATTCCCAGGCTAATGAGATCCTAGATAAGCAAAGGCTACCTCAAAGCTGCCACCGTACTAGCAGGACACCTGCTCCAGGGGAAAGACGCTCAGTGATTGACAGAGCCTGCAGAGGTCATTCAGAGAACCGTCCTGGTGCCTGAGGATGAGACAACTGAAGCTTCCAGGACGGGAAGGAGTAGTCCAAGTTCGCCCAGGACCACCTGCCCTCCAACGTCACGCTCTAGACTCAAGAGAACGACCCGGGCAGGCTAGGGCAGAACTTAAAGCCAGGGGGAATCAGACAGCTGGTAACGACCGCAGCAGGAGAGAAGCGGGAAAGGGAAACCGAAAAAGCAGACGGCGTGGAGGCGGATCCTGCTTTATCTACTGTACTCCCACTGACCCTGCCTCTCAATCCCGCTCCCCGCCCCGTGCGTTCCCAGCGCTCTTCCCGGCTGGGTACGAGGCTCTGAACCCATTCTGTGAGGGGGACATGGCGGTAGTGGGCTCGCGGACCCGGCTTGCTGACCCGAGCCTTTGGGGCTCCCAGAGGAGTCAACGAGTCCTTCCGACGAGAAGACTCCGGAGCCGAGAATCTCATCCGCTAGCCCCAGCAGCAGGTTCGGGGGCCCTTGGCCCCTGCCCCCCAGCCCCACTAGGAGCCCGCCCTCCCTGGACCCCCGGCCCCACCTACCAGGCAGGTCAGTGCGGTCAGAGGCGTGCGGATAGGACGTCGGTGTGCTGCCCGGCTCCGGGGTCCACGGGGCGAACAGCAGAGGCGCGGAAGCTCACACTAGGCGCCAGCAGCAGCGCAGGAACCTGCGAGCGCGCCCCCGCCAATGAGCGCGGGCCGCGACGGCCGCTCCGCTGACCTCACTTCCGGCCCCGCCCCGCCCGGACCCCAGCGCGGCAAACCCGAGTCTTGTCCCGCCCACCTTGTGACCGAGGCGCGACTGTCGCCCTGTCACGGTCAGATTGGAGGAAGTTAAGCCTGCGTGGGGTCTGGGCCCGAGTCAAAGGGCGCGTCAGCGGACCGGGGCCCTGACCGAAACTTTTCATAAGCTGACAGTATCTTTTAAACTGTAGTTGACGCAACCAGTTTGGTGGGTCCACTAGCAGTTTTGTTTTGGTTTTTTTAAGACATCTGCAGTGCGGAGTTGGTGCATCCCCTGCTCGCCTCTTCAGTCCACCAGCTTCTAAACCTAGTTCGTCGGGGGCCTCCCTATCCGTTCATTAGGACGGAGTTCAGACCAGTGTTGTGCAGGGTCTGTACGGCCAAACCCGAGGAGCTGGGTGGGCTGCCCAGTTACGGCACCCAGGTCGGGGACGGGGGACAGGGGGCTCGGCAAGCGGACAAGGAGCCAGAGGCGCGGCGGGCTGAGTTGGGAACAGAAGCAGGCACATTTGTGGAGAGCAGACCTTAAAAGAACTGCACACGCGGTAACCAAATACTAACTCTGGGCAGGGCGCACGGAAAAAACACAAGGGACCTGCTCTAGCCAGGAACAGCTGGGCTGGGCTAGCGAGGCACAGGATTTGACCTGCTCAGCTTCCTTGCCTGGAAATTGCACCTCTCTCCATCTTCATGTGAGGTGAGGGGGCAGGTAAAGTACCTTGGATTAGAGCACTTGGATCACAGGGGTACCATCCACATGGCCTTTCTCTGCACTTCCAGCCCCGTGGATAGCCTGGCTGTTTTTTTTTTCTGGGTACAACTGAGGCAGCCGGCTGGTGCTCTTTACATGTCACCAGAACAAATCTCAGCCCCCAGTCCCTGAGGAGGCCATCAATTCCTCACGGAAGCAGTCCACTGTCTGAGTGACAGAGTTACCAGCTCCAGGGAGCCAAGACAAGTCATGTCGGAAACGTTTTTAGAGAGTCCACAGAGACATGTGAGTGTATCGTTTTATTTCCTGACTCCATTTCAACAATGGAGCTAATGGCTACAGTTGTCATCCATTTCCCCAACAATCCTTTCTCTTCACCAGGTCTCAGTTCTCTGTTTCTGGGCCTTCAAGTTACAAAGGTCAGTCTCTGATGTGGGACAGGGATACAGCCACCCCTCCCAGGCAACTGGCAGCAAAACCTGAGAGGAAAACAGCAGAAAGGTGGAGCCAACCATGGGAGAACTATACTTCCAGTACTCAGAGGTGCCATTAGGAAGATTGGGCTGCGTTCTAAAGCTGGGACCCAAACACCAGGGTAGCTAGTTGCTATTCAACAGGGAACTGTTTCAGGCACAGGGGAAGGAGAGCCAGGGAGGTAGCCAGCGGGAATGGGGATGAAGCACCAGATTGAACACCCAGACGGAAGTGTCTCTGGAGCACCCCAACCACGCCCAGAGGGCCTCTAGCTACTGCCCACAGCCCCCGGCTTTCTCAGGGGCATCACCCCCCACCGGGCTGAGGGAAGCACCTGAATCTGCTGGATTTGCGCAACTTTCTCCAAAGCTCTTGGGAAAGGACTGGCTCCTTCCTGAGTTTGGTAATGTGGCTTTGGAGGCAGACAAATGGGGGTCAGATCCTGATGCTATTACTGTGTGATCCTGGGCACATCATTTAACCTCTCTGGTCTAAGTTACATCTATGTTAATACCCTAGCTTCTGTGAGGATTAGACATGGTGCAAGTAATGTGCGTGGCCCTTGGTAGGAACTTAAAAAGAATAAGCCGTTGTCATTGCTATCACGATTATTCTCACTAAAGCAGATGCTTTAAAGGACAGGGCTGTAGACAGTGTCACCCCTCTGAAGCATGATGCCACAGCCTCCCATAGCCTGAGTGACCTTGCCCAGGCCAAGGCTCCCAGATGCAAGAAAGGATACAGCATGTCCAGGGGTGGCTGGGTGGAGGAGCTACTCAGGGTAAGGCCCTCTAGGGAGGCCTGCAGGGTGTGGGCCGTGGTGTGATCAGCCAGGAGACCCATGCTCTGGACCTGAGGGGAGAAGAAGGCAGGGAAGACAGTCCTTCTCAGCATCCACTCCACACAGGCCCTCTCAACCCTCCACCCTCTGCACTCTGACCTCCCCTCAGCTGCTGTGGCCAGAACCACCATCCTCCGCACAGAGGACGGCGTGGAGGGTCTAGCCTTACAGTGGCTACACAGCATCCCCTTCCCACCCACCTGCAGGAGGAAGCCATGCAGAGCCTGGCGTGTGTTGTTCGACAGTGTAGAGAGGTCAGCCAGAGCCGCGGCTTGCAGAACATGACCCACCTCCTCGTGACCGAGGACACTGCTGCTCTGGAACCGCACAAGCTGGGCCAGGGAGAGAAGCCCCAAACACACGGGGATTTGGCATATTCTTCACAGATATTTCCTGTGTCCCTGCTGTGTCTGGCCCTGGGCTGGGGGCACAGATCTGAAACCCAGAGAACCCTGCCTTCAGAAGCTCAGAGTTGGTGGGCAGAGGTGGGGTTGTGTCATAGACGAGAGGTGTAAACTAGGCACACTGTGACACACTCAGAGAGTTGGCCCTGCTGACCTCTTCAGTACCCTTCCCCTCACTCCTTGAACCTGCACGAAACACGCATGGCCAAAAGGACTGTGTATGGTTACCCAAACACACCACCACGTGTTTGTTTACCTGCTATTTTCACTTCACTGCCTGGAACACTTTTCCTCCTCTTTGCCTATTAATCCTTCAAACCTCAGCTAAAATGTTACCTTCCTGCTGAATGTTTCCGTTTCATTAAAACAGGAGAGGCATTAATTGGGTGCTTACTGCATCCTTATTCATCTCTCCTTCCTGGCTCTGACAGAAGCAATTATAGTCAACCTTTGAACAACGTGAGAGTGAACTGCACAGGTCCACTTAGACACAAATTTTTTCAATAAATACGGTATTATAAAAGTATTTTCTTTTTATGATTTTCTTAGTAACATTTTTTACTAGCTTCCTTTATTGTAAAAATCAGTATTTAGTACACATAACACACAAAATATGTGTTAACTGACAGTTTATGTTATCAGTGAGGCTTCCAGTCAACAGTGGGCTATTAGTAGTTAAGTTTTGGGGAGTCAAAAGTGAATATGCAGATTTCTAACTGTAACGGGGTCAGCACCCCTAACCCCCACGTTATTCAGTGGTCAGCTGTGCTCGTCTCCGTGTTCCTACACCAATCACTGCCTTATTCACTGATCCACTTCACTACCATTCACAGGCTCACAGCTTTGTTCTTTACTCAGTGTTCTCTGTTCTTTACTCAGTGGGCACTTATGGTGTGCCAGGCACTTAGCATATCTTCTGCTGAGCCACTAATAACATCATGTTTTTTTTTAAAGATTTTACTTATTTATTTGACAGAGATCACAAGCAGGCAGAGAGGCAGGCAGAGAGAGAGAGACGGGGAGGCAGGCTCCCTGCTGAGCAGAGAGCCCAATGTGGGGCCCAATCCCAGGACCCTGGGATCATAACCTGAGCCGAAGGCAGAGGCTTAACCCACTGAGCCAACCCAGCTGCCCCATAACATCATGTTTTTTTGTTTTGTTTTGTATAAATTAATTTATTTATTTTCAGAAAAACAGTATTCATTAACATCATGTTTTAACTATTAGTTTCCTTTTCTATTTTCTTCTCTAGACTGGGGGACCCTTAAAAGGTAGAACATTTGGCTCGGTGACATCTTTGGTCCCCAGCACAGGATCTGGATGTGGCAGACAAGCCTTGGCCAATGTTTCATGTGCAAATGAATTAGAAAGAGTATCTGGGGTGCGCCTGCCTTCATCTGGGGTTGTGATCCCGGGGTCCTGGGATTAGGTCCCATGTCGGGTTCCCTGCTCAGTGGGGACCCTGTTTCTCCCTCTCCCTCTGCCTGCCTCTCTGCATACTTCTGCTCTCCATATATAGCTGTCAAGTAAATAAATAAAAATCTTAAAAAAAAAAAAAAAAGAAAGAGTATCTGGGTCTTTTGGGGTGAGAAGATGTGGGCGCTTAGAGGAATTCTCTGAGCAGCCCTCCTAGACGGTGAAGGCCCACCCAGCCCCTCCGCTTTCTACCCGTCTACCTGGCCTCTTCAGGACCACACAGCTCATAACATCCTTCACACCACAGAACCATCCATTCTGCACTTACCAGGGTCATGAACCTCAAGATCTCAGGTCTGAGGAAGGAACTCTCTCCAGCATCCAGGAGGGTAAACAGCAAAAACCGATTCCAAGGCTGGGAAACCACATGGAATGCTATAGGAAACACCAGTCACCCTGGGTTGTTACTGCTGCTTCTCTGTAGGCCTTGGAACATTGCTGAAGAGGACTTTCTCTTATTGTCTCAAAAAGGGGCTGCTTAGCTAGCGGCAGGGCCTGGGACAAATTGACCACTGGAAGTTTCTTTCTTCCCTGGGCTTCTAGCCACCTATGCTGCCTGGCTCAGGGAGACCACATATCCCACTATTGTGGGAAGCAGAAGGAAGGGCTGTGCCACTTCAGAGCTTTGTGACCTTGGTTGGGCAGGTTACTTGACCTCTCTGGACTGCAGTGTCCTCATCTGTATAATGGACATTATAATGCCTTTGCATGTTATGAAAACAATTAAACAAAATGAGTGTGTATCAAAAAACAGAGGTTGGGAGTCTAGGACAGAAGGGTGGCAGGGGCTGGCCCCCCCATGGGAACATCAAAGAATGGGGAAGGTTTCTACCGATGTCTGGGCTCCGGGCATGCAGGTAGTCAAGCAAGGCTTCCAGGCAGCCAACACAGGCATAGGACAACAGAGGGTCCTTCTGCAAACAAACAAACGAACAAATAAAACCCCTTCGTGTCAGATTTTGCTACCAATGAGTTTTGATGCCAACCAAGAAAAGAAATTTTGGTTTTCACAACAATTTGTATTTCAGAATTTCGGATTTGGGATTGTAACTATGTAGAAAATCAAGAAATATCTGTTGCTTTTACCTCTAACTCATACATAGAGCCAAGTGCTTATACTGATGATTTACCTATATTCTGCCTACATTTAAGAGACCTTTTCAGAAAAGGAGCAGTGTCTGGGTAGCTCAGATGGTTAAGTGTCTGCTCAGGTCATTATCTCAGGGTTCTGGAATCAAGGCCCACATTGGGCTCCCAGCTCAGTAGGGAGTTTACTTTTCTCTTTCCCTCTGTGCACCCCCTTCCCGCCCCACTCCTGCTCTTGCTCTCTCAAATAAATAAATAAAATATTTTCTAAAAGAAGAGAGGAAGACTTTCAGAAAAGGAGTTAAGCCCTGGGCTCCACTAAGAGATTCACAAATTATAGACTCTATAAGAACCTCACAGTTTATCTAAACCAGTAGGTTTCCACCTTTTTTTTTTTTTTAAAGCAGAACATTACATCTAACAAAATTTTATGCTCTAATAAGCATACCAAATGAGCTCATTATCATCAGTCATTAGAAAAATGCAAATGAAGGGGTGCCTGGGTGGCTCAGTGGGTTGAGCCACTGCCTTTGGCTCAGGTCATGATCTCGGGGTCCTGGGATCGAGTCCCGCATCGGGCTCTCTGCTCAGCAGGGAGCCTGCTTCCTCCTCTCTCTCTCTGCCTGCCTCTCTGTCTACTTGTGATTTCTCTCTGTCAAATAAATAAATAAAATCTTAAAAAAAAATGCAAATGAAAACCACCATGAGGTACCATTATAACACTTACCAACAGCTAAAATTAAAAAGACTGACAATACCATGTTGGCCAGAATGTGGAGCAACTGGAACTCTCATATACTTTTGATGGGAAAGTAAAATGGTGAAGTCATTTTGGAAAAGTTTGATGGTTTCTTATAAATATATACTTACCATACATGGTAGGTAGAATTTTAAGACTCTCTCATGACCTCTGCTCCCAGATGTTACTCCTGTGATTATGCTATGGTATATGGCAAAAGAGGGATTGATTGGGCCCAAACTCGTCTACCAGCCCTTGAAAAGCAGTTTTTTCTGGCTGGTGGCAGAACCAGAGAGCCTGGGGTGTGAGTGGTTTGAAGACAGAGGGGCTGGCTAAGGAGGAACGTGAGCAACCTTAAAGAGCTGGGAGAGGCCCCAGAGGAAGAGATGGGTTTTTTTCCCCCAGATCCCCCAGATAAGCACCCAGCCTGGCCAACCCCTTGATTTCAGCCTTGTGAGACCCTGAACGAAGAACTTGGTCGAACCCACCCAGACTTCTGATGGAGAGAACTGTGGGATAGTACCATGCGGTGCTAAGCCATTACATTTGTGGTAACTTGTTACGCACTTAGAAACCAAGTATGTCGTTTGACCCAGCAATTCCACTCCTAGATATGTACCCCCAAGAAATAAAATCCTATGTCCACAGAAAAACTTGTACTTCAGTAGTAACAACAATTTTACGCGAAATAGCCAAAAATCTGGAAGTTCCAAATCAATAGGTAAATGGGTAAACAGCTGTGGTATGGCCATATGATAGAAGACTGCTCACCAATAAAAAGAAATTTAGTACTGACACACATGACAGCATGAATGACTCTCAAAAGCATTAAGCTAAGTGACAGAAGCTAAACACCCAAGACCACATTTTGTACGATTTCATTTGTATGAATTCAAGAAAATTCAGTGACAGAAAGCTGGTTAGTGTTTACTGAGGGACAGGGATAAGGAGAAGAGATTGACTACAAATGGCACAAGGGAACTTTCTGGGGTGAGGGAAACGTTCTCGATCATGGTTGTGGTAGTGTTTATAAAACTATTTGTCAAAAGTCACTGAACTGGGGGTGCCTGGGTGGCTCAGTGGGTTAAGCCGCTGCCTTCGGCTCAGGTCATGATCCCACGGTCCTGGGATCGAGCCCCACATCGGGCTCTCTGCTCAGCGGGGAGCCTGCTTCCTCCTCTCTCTCTCCGCCTGCCTCTCTGCCTGCCTGTCATCTCTGTCTGTCAAATAAATAAATAAATAAAATCTTAAAAAAAAAAAAAAGTCACTGAACTGAAAAAAAAAGTCATTAAACTGTATACTTAGAATCAGTGAATTTTATTGCATATAAGTTATATCTCAAAAAAACTGATATTTTAAAATCTTTTTCTTTTTTTATTTTTATTTCTTTATTTGTCAGAGAGCCAGAGAGAGATCAAGCAGAGGCAGAGGGAGAGGGAGGAGAAGCAGACTCCCCTCTGAGCAAGGGTTCCCAGGACCCTGGGATCATAACCAGCCAAAGACAACTGCTTAACCAACTGAGCCACCCAGGTGTCCCAAATAAAATGTTTTTTTAAAAAATAAACATTTTAAATTAAAAAAAAAAAAGAATATGGGACAGACTTAGACTTGGCATCCTTGCTTAGTCACTTATCATCTATGTGACCCTAGCCAAGGTCACTTACCCTTGCTGAGTGCAATTAAAAAAAATTACTGGGCTGCTGAGAGGGTTGGATGAGAATGGATATACGGTGTTCAGCCAGTGCTGGGCACAGAGTAAACAATAATGGGTGAGAGCAGCCTCACAAAATGCACAACCGAGGAAACACCCCCCCTTTTTTAACAACTCCGGGGTTTTCTCCTAGGCCTCCAAGGCACACAGCTTGAAGTGTTTGAGCTAATCCACTCACCTATTTTAGCGCTAAGATAATGAGGTCCAGGGAGAAGAAATACTTGACTGGAAGACACCAATACATATCAGTAAATGGCAGGTCTAGAACAAAACCCTAGGCTTTGTGCCCTTTCTCCTCCAATCTAAAATTAACTCTTGGGGCACCTGGGTGGCTCAGTTAAGTATCTGCCTTCAGCTCAGATCATGATCCCAGGCAGTCCCTTGTCGGGCTGCCTCCTGGGTAGGGAAACTGCTTCTTCCTCTGCCCCTCCCCCTGCTCATGCTACCTCTCCTTCTCTCTCTGTCTCAAATAGATAAATAAAATCTTTAAAAAAAATAATATTAACTCTTAACCAGTGGGAATTTCTAGCCTCTTCCCAGGTATGCAAGATCAATCACATAGCCACAGGCCAGCACACTTTGGCTTCCCCACCTGGAGAAGTGGCCCCAGTACCACTTTCTGACCCCATGCCCATATTACCTAACATATCCAGTGAGGACTGGCTGAATGGTGTGTGGGGAGCCGGGGTCACTAAGCATTAGGAAAGACAGGTACTACTACTCAGGTAACAATGGCTTCTATTCACAAGAGGCACTTCTTGAAACACCGAAAATGGATTTTGTAGCCAAAAAGACTTAGGCTTGAATTCTGACCTAAAAGTGTGTGACCTCAGGTAAGTTACTTAATATCTCTGGACTCTGTTTCCTTGTCTATAAAACTGAGACGAGGGGCACCTGCGTGGCTCAGTATCCAACTCTTGATCTCAGCCCTGCACTGGGCTCCACGCTGAGCATGAAGCCTACTTAAAAAACAAAACAAACAAAACAAAACAACAACAAAAAGCCCCTGATCCCTTATAGAGGAACTGTAATGAATAAACAACATATGTCAAGTGCTTACCCAGAGTAGGCACTCAGTCAGTGTTCTCCCCGCCTTCCACTCTCCAAGAACATTAACCTGACATGAACCTCTGCTCTAGTAGGAATGACCCTCAAGATCAAAACCTCACATCTTGTTAAATTAGCTCACTGATTTCCAAACTGGTAACAACATTCCATGCCCACCCCAATCACAAAGCCAAGTTTGAGCACAAGGATAACTGTCTCTTCCCTGCTCACACCCACTCTTACCCTTTCCCAAGCCTCCACAGAGATGTAGCAGCTGGACTGGAGTCCAGCAGACGTTCTTGCTGGAGACACCTGGTTTCTGCTTGGAGACCCCCAGCCACAAGACACTCTTCTCCATTCCTCCCAAGGTGGCCTGCGCTTCTGTTAGTCCTGGCCAGGAAAAAAGGCCCCTGCCTGTCTTCCTGCAGCTCCACCTGCTGGCCAAGGTCTCCATCTCCAAAGAAAACCAGAATAAACCTACTTTATTTCTACTCTGGAGACCTTCAGAGATTTATAGTCCTGTGGTTCCTCTGAGAACTAGGCAGAAGGAAAGTTTGCCTGGCTTTGCCCTACTCCAGTGCCATGCAAATCACACCAATGACAACAGCCCTCCTTGGGACCCTTCCACTGCTACTAATGGGCCCTCTTTCCCCCACGTAACCCAGCGTGATGAACCCTGGACACTTGTGTCCATTCTCACTGCAACCAACATTATCTCTCCTGTGCTCCATTCCAGGGGAAATGGAGCTGTTCTAAGAGGCACAAATCACTTACTGCTGAAAGAGTCCTTTTGTTTTGCAGATAGAGAAATTGAGAATCAATAAGAGACTGAATTGACTTGCTAAACCCCTTCAGAGTTAGGAGCTGCGCAGGGGCTACAAGGCAGATCTCTGTGATTCTGGCCAATGCACCTTCCACTGCACTGCACTGGCCCACCTCGGTCAGACAGACAGCTGCAGACCCTCCACACGCTGCCCAGCACTCCATCAGCGGTGTTGATGCTACGTGGCTGCTTTGGCCCAGAGACATCAAGGAGGACCAGCACTCAGCGCACTAGCTTATGCAGTACTGTCATTCTTTCCACTTTGATACCACTTTTTAAAATAACAGCTTTAATGAGATATAATCCATAAGCCAAAAAAATCATTCTTTTAAGGGTACAGTCAGCATTTAGTATATTCACAGAGTTGTGCAGCTATCTAATTCCAGAATATTTTCATCATCCCAAGGAGAAACCTCATTACTCATTAGCAGTTATTCCCAGTTCCCTGCCCTCCTAATCCTGGTCCGAGGCAACCACTAATCTACTTCCTGTCTCTACAGATTTGCCTATCTTGGACATTTCATCTAAATGAAATAATATCATACGTTGTTTTTATGTCTGATTTCTTTCACTGAGTATGTTTTCAAGGTTCATCTATGTTGTAGCATGTGACTACCTACCTCATTACTTTTTATGGCCAGACAGTATTCATTTGTATATACAATTTATTTATCCATTCATCAGCTGGCAAACATTGGGGTTCTTTGTACTTTGGAACTACTATGAAGAGTACTGCTATGAACATCTGTATACAAGCATCTGTGTAGATAAATGCTTTCAATTTTCTTGGGCATAATACCTGGGAGTAGAATTGTTGGGTAATATGGTAATTCCACATTTAGCTTTTTGAAGCACTTCCAGGCTGTTTTCCAAAGTAGCTGTGTCATTTTGCGTTCCCATCAACAACCTGTGAGGGTTCCATTCACTCTACATTCTCACAACATTTGATATTACTTATCTTTTGTTTTTAGCTATCCCAGTGGGTGTGAAATGGACCTCACTGTCATTTACTTGAGTCACAGCAATAATCTCCTGCTCAACAGCCCCCTTGCCTTCAGGCTTTGCCCTCCCACCCCTCTTCCCTACTGGGGTTGCCAGTGATCAAAAACTCAGTCTGATATCAGATAAAGGACTGGTATCCAAAATCTATAAAGAACTTATCATGGGTGCCTTGGTGGCTCAGTGGGTTAAGCCTCTGCCTTCAGCTCAGGTCATGATCTCAGGGTCCTGGGATAGAGCTCTGCATCAGGCTCTCTGCTCAGTGGAGAGCCTGCTTTTTCCTCTCAGCCTGCCTCTCCACCTACTTGTGATCTCTGTCTGTCAAATAAATAAATAAAATCTTAAAAAAAAAAAAAAGAACTTATCAAACTCAACACCCACAGAACAAATAATTCAATCAAGAAATGGGCAGAAGACATGAACAGACATTTCTGCAAAGAAGACATTCAAATGGCCAACAGACACATGAAAAAGTGCTCAACATCACTCAGCATCAGGGAAATACAAATCAAAACCACAGTGAGTTACCACCTCACGAGTCAGAATGGCTAAAATTAAGAAGTCAGGAAACAAGAGTTGTTGGTGAGGATGCGGAGAAAGGGGAACCCTCCTATACTGTTGGTGGGAATGCAAGATGTTGCAGACACTCTGGAAGACAGTATGGAGGGTCCTCAAAAAATTGAAAATAGAGCTATACTACAACCCAGCAATGGCACTACTGGGTATTTATCCTAAAGATACAAATGTAGTGATCTGAAGGGGCATATGCACCCCAATGTTTATAGCAGCACTATCCACAACAGTAGTCAAACTATGGAAAGAGCTTAAAAGTCCATCAACAGATGAATGGATGCCTGGGTGGCTCAGTCGTTAAACATCTGCCTTTGGCTTGGGTCATGATTCCAGGGTCCTGGGATCGAGCCCTGGATCAGGCTCCCTGCCCAGCAGGAAGCCTGCTTCTCCCTCCCTCCCCCACTCCCTCTGCTTGTGTTCTCTCTCTCTCTCTCACTATGCCTTTCTTTGTCAAATAAATAAATAAAATTTTAAAAAACAAGGTGTGGTATATATATATACAATGGAATATTATGCAGCCATCAAAACCCCCCAAATCTTGCCATTTGCAACAACATGGATGGAACTAGAGGAAATAAGTCAATCAGAGAAAGACAATTATCATATGATCTCTCTGATATGAGGAATTTGAGAAACAAGACAGAGGCTCATAGGGGAAGGGAGGGAAATATGAAACAAGAAAAAATCAGAGAGGGAAATAAACCACAAGAGACTCTTAATCTGAGGAAATAAACTGAGGGTTGCTGGAGGGGAAGAGGTAGGAGGGATGGGGGTGGCTGAGTGATGGACATCGGGGAGCTTACGTGCTACGGTAAGTACTGTGAATTGTGTAAGACTGATGAATCACAGACCTGTACCCCTGAAACAAATAATACATTATATGCTAATAAAACCCATGGATAAGAGCTCAGATAGGAAAACCTGGCTTTCATTCTCATGGACCTGGAGTACAGAAATCAGCTGACTTCACCTGTAATAATCAGCTACAAAATTATATAATAAATTCACATTAGTTAAAAAAAAACCAAATGTGGTAAAGAGGTGTTTCATTCCATGATATTAAAAAAATGTAACAAAATTATGTTATTTCTTAACTTTGTATATAACACGTGTCATATGAATTTCTTTAAAGATTTTCAATAAAAGAACAAGTAGTAAAATGAAAAAAAAACAAAACCCTCAATCTGATAGAAGCCCTTCATGGCTCCCCCCAACACTTCTTGGCCTGGCACATAAGGCACTGACTGGTGTCGTCTGTGCCCAGCTCCTCAGTGTCATCTTCTAATTCTTGCCAACCCCCAACACTGCACACTTCTCTATTACGTGCTTTTGCTCATGCTGTCTTCCCTGCCTGCAATGCCCTTCCCTCTGCCTCTGCCTAGACATTGTTTCAGTCTGAATTCAATGTCACTTTCTCTGTGAGGCTCCCTCTGACCTCCGCGAGCAGCAGAAGCTTTTGCCTAAAAGTTTTACAGAAGAAGACAGAAATGCAGACCACTGACCATATAATAACATATGATAAATGTAACCCTTATTACAGAGTTGAATAAACCATTCCAGGAGCTCAGGAGAGAGAGAGAGAGAGAATGAGACCTCCTGGATTGCTTGGAGAGACCGTGGATTTCTATGGAATAGTGTTTGCTGGATGTATTAATGATTGAACAAATGAAGAACTATTTTTAAACAGCAAACCTATGGAAGGGGCCAAAGGAGGTTTAGCTCCAGCCCTGGAGTAAGGGGAAGGACAGAGAAAAAAAAGGACTCTTCCATATACTTCCGTGGGTCAAGGGCAGTGACAGGTCATTATGGCTGAAAACAATAGGGCAGGGAATTTCTCAGGAATGTGTCAGTGAGAGAAAGAAAGAAGGGGCTTCTCGGTCATGTTCACCAGGCTGTGACAGGGACAGTGACTGTGAGGCTGAGCAACTCCCCACACAGACCCAGTAGCCTCTTCATAAGGAATTCATGAGTTACTCCAGTTGGTTCACCTTCCCCAGGACTGCTGAGGAGAGTAAAAAACCTCCAGAGAGATAAATAGTATATTATTCTACTTATATGAGGTCCCAGAATAGTTAAATAGTCAAATAGAGACAGAAAGCAGAATGGTGGCTGTCAAGGGATGGGGAGAGGGAGCAGTGGGGAGTAACAGTTTGATGTGGACAGTTTCAGTTTGACAAGATGAAGAAGTTTTGGAGAAAGAAGGTGGTAGTGTCTGTACAACAATGTAAATGTACTTACTACCACAGAACTGTAACTTGAAAATGATTAAAATGGTTAATTTTGTTATGTAATATTTTACCATGATTAAAAAAGAAAAAGACTGCTGGAGGCACAGAAGAGTGTCACAGGCTAATGACATCCAGGGTCTTGGGCCGGAGAGCTGAAGGGTAACGGTGCTGCAGGAAGTCACTGACCCCCTTGTGTTTAGGCTACTGGTTTGAAGAAAGTTTTTCATCACTCAAGGCCTGGTTTGAATGCGACTCTCCTGTAGAGACTTTCTTGATTCAAATAATAGGTCATTTTGGCATTAATTGTGATTAGTATTTCCTACTATCTGAGTGCTTAAATGGCTAGAACCATAACGTATTCATTTCTGTGTCCTCATTCACTCATTCAACAAACATTACATACCAATTTGGTACAAGGCTTTATGCTGGATGTTGAGTATAAGGGAGTAATTTTTCTCTTATGTTCTGAATGTTAAAATAGGAACTTTGGCCTTTTCAAAAACATTGGAGAGAAAGCACTTGCCTTTTCTCCCACATTTAACTGGCTCCTCCTCACCAAAGGAGAGATTTATCTAATAGGTAAAATGTTAGCTTAACATTTAATGTGCCAGCAGGACAAGATCAAGGTATTAAAGGTCATGTTCCCATGAAACTTAAACTCTTAAGATCATGGCCAAGTGGCAAACTGTCCATAATGTAAACATAATTTCCTTGCCTATGGGCTTCTGGTATGGCCTGGGGGAAAAGAGGGTGGTTCAAAAGCTCTCTTTGAGGGGCACCTGGGTGGCTCATTGGGTTAAGCCTCTGCCTTCAGCTCGGGTCATGATCTCAGGGTCCTGGAATCAAGCCCCACATCAGGCTTTCTGGTCAGCAGGGAGCCTCCCCCACACCCCGCCCCCCAACTGCCTCTCTGCCTACTTGTGATCTCCGTCAAATAAATAAATAAAAGGGCGCTTGGGTGGCTCAGTGGGTTAAAGCCTCTGCCTTCAGATCAGGTCATGATCCCAGGGTCCAGGGATTGAGCCCTGCTCAGCGGGGAGCCTGCTTCCCACTCTCTGCCTGCCTCTCTGCCTACTTGTCAGACAGATCTGTCTGTCAAATAAATAAATAAAATCTTTAAATAAATAAAATCTCTCTTTTAAAAACATTAATTAATTAAAAGAAAAAAAGCTCTTTTGGATAGATATAAAGCAAGTATACTAAAATGCTAATGATAGAATCTAGGTGGTGGGTGTATGCTGTTTTAGTTAGATTTGAACTCCCACAAAAAGTCTTTCACCTTGCTGTATATGAAAAACTCCAGGCCAAAAAAAAGCCCAGTATGATCTGAAGTCCCAGCTACATTCTCCTATAGTGTTTACCAGAAATAAAGCTGACGTTTTGGTTCTCATCTGATTTCTGATTTTTTTAAACCCACAAGAGGAACAAGACACAAAGATTAGTCAGACATAGTTCCTACCTTTAAGGAGCTCACAGCTGGGAAAGACTGATATGAAAATGGGGACTTACAGCAAAGAGCGCTAAGTGCCTTGTGCACAGATACGCTGGCAGGACAAGTCTCAGCAACCACAGACCCAGCACAGGGCCACGGAGCAAAGGCAGCGCAGGCCTGGAGCATCCTCTATCTCCTTACATTTCCAACTTTCCCCATACTGTGTAGAGGTCCAGTGGGGACCAATCCTCGAATATAATCTCCCATGATCAACAGCCATATCATATATGTGCAATAACCAAATACAGTCTACTCAAATCAAGGTCCCCTTCCTTCCCCAGAAGTCTCTGCAACTCGTCTCACTCATTTGCTGGCTCCCTGCACCTCCCTCCTCTTGTCCCATGAATGACTTGCCATCAGATCACACTGGATCTGACTGTCTCCCTTGGACAAGCTCCAAAGGGCAAGGAAAGAGAGTCCAAGTCTAACTAAAACAGCATAAACATCTAGGGCTTCAGTCACCTTATGGTGGCCGGCTCCTATTTGAAAATAATACACACTAACCTTCTTAGAAGAAAGTCCCGGGGAATCAAGGGTGGGAGACAGGCCAGGAGGCCAGGAACCGGGAATGAGTCCATACCAGAGAACAAAATGGTGCTGCCATCAAGATAAATGCCATTTCTGATAACCCCTGCCCTTGGGGAAGAAAGACAAGTCATGTGGTCTTTCCAGCCCAGTTCAATCACCTCCTTCAGGAAACCTTCTCTGACAGGTAGCTCTGCACTAACCCTATACCAGCCTATTAGTTATACCTGGGACCCCCACAGTGCAGTTGTCCCTTTAGCCCCAAATTGAACACATGGTGTTATCACCTCTTGTCTACATGGCAGCCCACAGCCAAATGCTCACTCCTCAAAGGCAGACAGTGACATATCTCCATGCCCCAACCACTCTTCCCAGCATTTGAAAGTTGGATAAACAATGATCTCCAAAAGTCCTCTTAGCTATGAAACATAAAACCCTATGAGGTAGATATCTACTATTTCAGCTTACATGAAATTCACTCCTCCTTTTTCTGTGAACAGTTTACTTTTTTTTCTTTTCTTTTTTTTTTAAAGATTTTATTTATTTATTTGACAGAGAGAACGATCACAAGTAGGCAGAGAGGCAGGCAGAAAGAAAGGAGGAAGCAGGCTCCCTGCTGAGCCAGAGCCCGATGCGGGGCTTCATCCCAGGACCCTGGGATCATAACCTGAGCCGAGGGCAGTGGCCTAACCCACTGAGCCACCCAGGCGCCCCTGTGAACAGTTTTCTTTGCAGAACCATCCCTCTTTTATGTTCACTCTACGAGAGTTGTGGAGAGCTGACCATATGCCCCAGCCTACAGGAGAGGGCACTGGCCCAAGCCAGGTCAATCAGAGCATCGGATGGCCCAGCCACAGTGAATGGCACATTACCCCAGCCAGGCTAATGAGATTCCGTTCTGGCCACTGCTGGGAAATAGAAAGTCTCTTGTTGTTGGAAAGGTGCTGCTATTGGTTATCTTACCATCCCATGAGAAATGCAGAACCAAGACATGGAGACAGAGTTCTGATGACATTGTCTGAGCCTATGGGATCCAGGTGGGCCTGAAGCCAGTGCTGACCCCTGGCCTTCTCAGTTATGAGCCATTTTGAGTTTCATTTCTGTCACTATAACATTAAAAGTCCCAATTAATCCATCCCCCCAATCCTGGAGGAAATACCAGGTTCCTGACAAGCAGCTACCTCTTCCTACAGTTGTTCTGGGAGAAGCAGGCTCCACTGACAGGGTCCCATTTGGCAAGGGCCTTACCTGCACCAAGAGGTTCTGCAGTCCAATGACCAGGGACAACACCTGTGATATTCTCAGTGGAGCCAGGACAGTGTTCTCAGAGGCCGGTGGTGGCTGGGGCCCTGAAGGCACCAGGGCCACAAGGGCAGAAGAAAAGTTTTGCTGCAGGGCTGTCCGCAGGAAGCATAAGATGGCAGCTGAAAACAAGAACCCCTTATACTCAGCTCCTTCCTCCTTCCTCACCTCCCACCTAGCTCTGTGGCAGGGGGAAGACAGTAGAGATAATAATAGGGTGACCACAGGCTGGTCTGGGGAGAGTGGTCCCATCTCACAGTCTAAGGGAAAAGCTCTTCCTTTCCTGCTAGAGTGCCCTGGGGCCATACCTGAGAGCAGCGCAGCCTTTTTCTTTGGAAAGCTGAGGACCTTCAATACTTGGTCCAGTTCCACGGACAGTTTCTGGTGAACCTGGTAGGGCAGAGGGAAGGGGACACCTCCCACATTCTGGCAGCTTGAGCAGAAAATAACCGGTCCCAATAGCTCGTAGGTACCCACACATACCTACTGCATCCAGAGGGACAAAGGAGACCACACAGTCTTGTGAGCCCACCAGCCCTGGATTCAGGAATGTGAGGAGGCAAATTAGCCTGTACATAGAGGACCCTTCTTCTCCCAAATCTCCCACATCGTCAATGAACTCTTCCACCAGGGAACCTCCCTGGCCTCATGTGTGACTCAGTCTCCACTCCAGCCCACCATCCAACTTAGATCTAGAGCCAGACAGCCCAGATTCAAAACCCTGCTCTGCCACTAGCTATCCATGTGGCCAAGGGGAATCCACTGCCCCTCTCCCAGCCTGCCTCACTTTCTTCACGTATGAAACGGGAACAATGCCGCCTGCTTTCACTCCTTCCAGAACTATTGTGAAGAACAGCTGAGGCTCAGCATTGGGGAACGTGTCTTTAAAGTCAAAGCACTGTCCAAACTGAGGGGTTAGTTGGGAGTCATGGGTTCAAAGCTGAGTCTGCTCTGCTTGCCTCACCCAGAACATACGCTGCTTCAAGGCAGGAATTACTTCTCTGCTTGGATCTATCACAGTCTGAAACAAAGCAGTTCGTCAAAAATGTTTGGCTGGTGGAATCAGCAGGTTCTAGGCAGAAGAACCAATTTGTACAAAGGTATTGAGATGACATACTAATGTAAGATGCTCACAGAGGAAACCGTATAGGAGTTATTCAGGAACTCTGTGATATTAGCTCAATCTTTCAGTATAGCTAAAACTACCTTTAAAATTAAAGCTATTGGGACACCTGGGTGGCTTAGTCAGCTAAGCGGCTGCCTTCAGCAGAAGGCCATGATCCCAGGGTTCTAGGATCGAGTCCCACATTGGGCTCCTTGGTCAGCAGAAGAGCCTGCTTCTCCCTCTGCTTGCTGTTCCCCCTGCTTGTGTGCTCTTGCTCTCCTTCTCTGAAAATAAATAAATAGTGCTTGCTTTGGCAGCATATATACTGAAAATATAAAGAAATAAAATGTTAAAAAATAAATAAAATAGGGGTGCCTGGGTGTCTCAGATGGTTGAGCACCTGCTTTCAGCTCAGGTCATGATCTCCAGGTCTTGAAATCAAGCCCCACATCCAGCTCCCAGCTCAGCAGAAAGTCTGCTTCTCCCTTCTGCCTCAACCCCTGCTTGTGCTCTCTCTCTAATGAAAAAAATGTTTAAAAAAGAAATAAATTAGTAAAATAAAATAAAGGCTATTAGGGGTGCCTGGGTGACTCAGGTCATGATCTCAGGGTCCTGGGATCGAGCCCAGCTTTGGGCTCCCTGCTCAGTGGGGAGACTGCTTCTCCCCCTCCCCCTCCATACTTTTTTGCTTGTGCTCTTTCTGGCTTCCTCCCTTTCAAAAAAATAAAATCTTCAAAAGAATAAAGGCTATTAAGAATCAATGACTCAGGGCGCCTGGGTGGCTCAGTGGGTTAAGTCTCTGCCTTCGGCTCAGGTCATGATCTCAGGATACTCAGATTGAGTCTCACATCGGGCTCTCTGCTTGGTGGGGAGCCTGCTCCCCACCCCCTGCCTGCCTCTCTGTCTACTAGTGATCTCTCTCTCTCTGTCAAATAAATAAATTAAATCTTAAAAAAAAAAAAAAAAAGAATCAATCACTCAGGGGCATCTGGGTGGCTCAGTCATTAAGCGTCTGCCTTTCACTCAGGTCATGATCCCAGGGTCCTGGGATCAAGCCCTGTGTCAGGTTCTCTGCTTGGTGGGAAGCCTGCTTCTCTCTCTCTCCCACTACCCCTGCTTGTGTTCCCCTCTCTCGCTGTGTCTCTTTCTGTCAAATAAATAAAATCTTTGAAAATAAAAGAATCAATCACTCAGTCAAATCATCAACCGTATGGAGATATGAAAGAGCAGAGCTTCTCCCTCTGCCTCTGCCTGCCTGTGCTCCCTTTCTCACTCTCCGTCTCTCTGATAAATAAATAAATAAATAAAATCTTAAAAAAAAAAAAAAAAGAAAGAGCAGAGCCGATTTGGAGAGGAGCTAACAGTTGGTCAGAGGACAGAGAAGGGTAGAATGGCAGAAAGTAAGGCTGCAGAAGGACCAAGGTCAGCAGGTTCTCAGCAGCCATGTGGAGAGTGCAACCAAACTGGCCACAGGGACAGGAGATCTGGAGCAAGGGAAAGGCCAGGGACCAGGAGGCTGAACAGGCCACTTCTGAGGGGAGAACGAACCATTAAGGCAGTGGAGAGGACTCAGAATGGAGGTGGGTAGTAGGTAACTGGCTGGGTGTGAGCTGAAGACCAGCGAGCCAGAGACACGGTGCAGGTTCCCACACAGGCAGGTGACTGCAGGGGAAAGGTGGGCCCACCAGCCTCACACAGAAAAGCAAAAAATGTTCCTGTCCCCAATCAATGCTGGGGCAAACCCCAGAAGACTTATTATAGTACAGATCTGCCACAGCCTGATGCCACTTTAGAGGACAAACTTTATTTTGTTGTTGTTTTTTGTTTTTGTTTTTGGAGGCCAAACTTTAAAAATGACTTCACTTCTACACAAAAGAGCATGTGCCCGGCACTTCAATGGCACAGTGCTGGGCACAGGGCAAAGACACCTCAAAGGCTAGAAGATGGCTTCTATCCGCCAGCAGCAGTCAGGCTTAGGAAGGAGACACAGGAATGTGGAGCAGCCCATATAGGATTTCACGCAGGTCACTCTGATGAGAAGGTCCCATACAAGGGGGTGAGGAGGGACTGAGAGGAAGAGGTGCTCTGTGGATATGTCCACTGTTCCCCTGTTCCCTGAATCACCTTTCCCAACAATCACAACGACAACTTGCATATGTCTGGCATTTCATGGCTTACCACCTAGCACTGTAAGGCCACAGGCTGGCTTCTGCCTTCCTGTCCAGTGTGACAGGCCACTCCCTACATTCTAGTCACATGGTATCTCACCAGTCTCCAAATATGTACACATGTCCAAAATTTGTGCAGCTTCGTGTCTTTTTTTCAAATTGCTCTCTTTACCTGGAATGCCTTTGCCTGGTACAATCTTACCTTTCAAAGCTTTGCTTAAAGACTACAATACAAAGTTTCCCAAGTGTGGGGTACGTGCTGTATTTATTTCTTATTCCTCTGTGGCTAGAATACAGCCCGGCATGAAGGTTATCCATGTATGATAAATTAATATAAACCAACCTGACAACAACCATGGACATCTTCTTCCCCATTCTGTAGGCAAGGACACTGAAGCTCAGAGATTAAATATCTTGCCAAGGTTACCCAGCTAATAAGCCAAAGAGCGGGAATCAGAACTCAGGAACTTTGTCACTCCTCTGTGTGCCACCCCATGCCCCAGAGCCACACGGGCTAGTGACTCACCTGCAGACTGCCGTCGTGCTGCTGAGCAGAGAAGGAGGCAGTGAGCAGCCAGGCGGAACAAAGAAGTGTGGTGCTGGGAGAGGCCCCCTTGGTCCAGGTGAGTACCAGAGTCTTCTCCAGAAGCTCAATCAGGGCCGTGCTACTAAGGAGCACTGCAGCAGCTGGAGATGGTTGGCAGGGTAAGGGCTATAAGTTACTCAGGAGGCCCTGCTAGGGCTGCCGGCATCGTGGTTAGCACCTGCCAGGGACTTCACACACACATGGTAAATGAACAAAAGGATCAGCTTTAGGCTCTATGGGTTCCAGCTTCATTCTAGAACCACAGGTTATCAGAATCAGAAAGAATCTTATGACCATCTGGCCCAGCGACATCCTCCCCATATGTATATATAGTTTTTAAGATTTTATTTATTTATTTGACAGAGAGAGACATAGCAAGAGAGAGAACACAAGCAGGGGGAGTGGGAGAGGGAGAAGCAGGCTTCCCGCAGAGCAGGGAGCCCAACGTGGGCCTCCATCCCAGGACTCTGGGATCATGACCTGAGCCAAAGGCAGACACTTAACAACTGAGCACCCCAAGCGCCCCTCCTGATATATATTTTCACAAGCAGGAAAAAACTACAGGCAGCAAAGGCCACAGACACTGCCCAGCACCCCTCCTATTCATTGCCTCACTGGGGCCTCAGCACCTCTTTTCTGACTGCTTGGTGTAGTCTGATGAAGGCTCCAGTACAGGAAGTTGAAGGCGGGCTGCAGGATGTCCACGTCAGCGGGGCCGCATTTCCCACACAGCTTGCTCACTGCAAGAGTCCCCAGGCCCCATCATGTAGCCCTTCATGGGTTCAATGCACACCAGCACTCACAATTCTCATAGATAATGGCCTTATTCTAATAAGAATTTCAGATGTCAGTCTGTCAGTCTTGGGGACCAAGCTCAAACTAAGTGTCCTTGGTAATACAGCCAAGGAAGAGGAACACAGTAACAAACCTGAAGGCAAGCAGCCCACAGCTGCAGCTCAGGACAAACTACACAAGTTTATGTGATCTAAAGGCATCCTGTAACAGCACTGGTTCCAGAATAGACTCCAGGTTGGAGAGTCTGCAGAGGTCATCTAGGTCAGCCTGCCACCCCTAGCAGGAAAAGATCCAGCCTCTGAAATCTTCTAGCAATGGGGCACTCACCACCTTTCCAGGGGACTCCATCAACATCAGTGTGAAGTTCCCTGAATTTGCCATATTCTCTTTCACATCACCCTCACATCTGGCTAACTCCTTAACTCCTACTCAGCAATCGAGATTCAGCTCAAAGTTCACCTCCTCCATGAAGCCCTCTGTAACTTCTCATGGCAAGATTAGATGCCTATTGCTCCCCCAGCCCTCATCAGAGTAGTTACTACACTGTAGAGCAGACATCTACAGAACATATCCCTTTCCTCCTGGGATTTGGCACTTTGCTCCCTGACCTACACCACCTCAATATGAAACCTACCTAAGTCTCCGTTCACTGTTTTGGCGGCCACATCACACTTGACTTTTAAGTGGCTTGTGGCCAACAAGATAAGCAGCCCTCTCCTCACCCGTCTTCTACTCACAATGCTCTCAAATAAAAGGATCGTATATAAATGTATATTATACTTCACACATATGTTTCAGGTCATTATTATCCCCTCCAGAGGCCCTATTGACAGCGGTTTGATTTTGTCCCAGTCTTCCCTCCCAGCTGAGTGTTACACTTGACCCGATAGGCTGGGAGGACCAGCACCAGGCCAGGCCTAAAGGCCCTTTTTAAGTCTGACACTGATCTCATGAGGATGCTGGGGCTCCAGGCAAGGAAAGAACCATCTTCACCTGTGGCCAGAGCACCTGACAGTCCACAGATACTAAAGACACACCATTTTTCCTATCGATTTCAGTATTTCCTCAATAAACCTTCCTAAGGATGCTACCTATGAAGTGGCAACGACATTAATGAAATGCAGTGAAAGTCCTGTTGAGGTCTGGGTACAGGTGAAAGAGGCTTAGGGAACTGTGACGTGGATCATCAGATCCTGAGTCAGTTGTGGAGTGCGGGGGAGAACTGAGCTTGTGCCCAGAAAAGGGAGCCTGCACAGAGCTGCACTGGAGGTCTATCTACTGTGTGCCAAGCATTTGAGTATTCGACCTCTAGCTCTCCCTTATCTTAACCCTACATCAGCTAAGCACTACTGTTTTACTTGTGAGGAACCGAAAACCAGGTGACTGCCCAAGGCTGCATAACTAGTGACTGAGAACAAATAAACGAAGGCATTCCTGACTCTAGAGCTGTGCCTGTCATACAATGTTCTGTTTTTGTTTCTTTTCCCAAACACTCCCACTATACAATTAAAGAAAGATCTAAAAGTATCCACAGCAGGAAGCTCACAGGAACAGTGACCCACTAGCTTCTTCCAAAAGGCTGAATGATGGAATAAAGGAGCATGCCTAGCCCTGGGCCCTCAGGCACTGTCCCAAGCCCAGGCACCTTGGTGAAGAAGCTTCATGGCCATGCTGTCCAGTTCTTGCTCTGATGTGTTCTTCAGCTGCACTAAAGAAAGGAGGCTCAGGAGCAATGGCAGGTTCCCTGAGGCTGCAAGGAACAGGAGGGCTGGTCAGGAGACCTAATGCTCAGATCACCTCAAGGTCAAATAGACATCCTACCCCACTGTAAATGTTTGCTGGGATTCACTCCTACCTCCTGCCTTCTTCCTTCAGTACAGGGGCAACTGACAAACTGGGTGCCAACTCTGGGCTGGGTACCAGAAACTTAATATTTCACTTAATCCTCCTTGTGAAATAGAGACTATTTCTATTTTGCAGTTAAGAAAACAGGCTCAGGGGCGCCTGGGTGGCTCAGTGGATTAAGCCGCTGCCTTCGGCTCGGGTCATGATCTCAGGGTCCTGGGATCGAGTCCCGCATCTGGCTCTCTGCTCAGCAGGGAGCCTGCTTCCCTCTCTCTCTTTCGGCCTGCCTCTCCGTCTACTTGTGATTTCTCTCTGTCAAATAAATAAATAAAATCTTTAAAAAAAAAAAAAAAGAAAGAAAGAAAACAGGCTCAGGGGCACCTGGGTGGCTCAGTGGGTTAAAGCCTCTGCCTTTGTCTCAGGTCATGGTCCTGGGATCCAGCCCCACATTGGGCTCTCTGATCAGCGGGGAGCCTGCTTTCTCCTCTCTCCTGCCTGCCTCTCTGCCTACTTGTGATCTGTCAGATAAATAGTAAAATCTTTAAATTATAAAAAAAAAAAAAAAGAAAGAAAGAAAGAAAAGAAACCAGCTCAGAGAGGCTGAGTGACTTCTCCAAGCTCCGACAGCCAGTTAGTGGCAGGGTCAAGACTTGAACTTAAATCTGAGTTCAATGCCCACATTTTTTCAACTATGTTTCCATGAAATCTTATGGCTCTTATACATTATTATCAGTTAGATGTGACTTATCCTTCCCTGCCAAGGAAGGACTCAGCTCCTCTAGACCCTCTTAAATTCATCTGAAAACTTTCATCCTCAGTCAGGACTGGATCAAATGAACTACAGTTCTCCTCCCACTTCCTCTTAATTGCTTGGAGATTTTAAATTTCAACTTTTTAAAAATAGGAAAAGATAAAGCAAAGCCAACCTTTTCAGTGTCTTTAAACTGCACCAAACATCAAACTTCCTGGACTCCAGGGACTCCGGGGAGTCCCATTCCAGATTTGGAAACTATCCTTCTGGATCTCACTAGCAGCTTCTAACACATTTCAGATCCACCCACTTCCGAGCCTTTGCAGGCTTCTGCTGCCTTTCTGGCCTCCCCCATTATTTCCTGCTTTCTTCTTCCCAAATGGGGGCTACCATTCTTATGAAACAGCTCTGAACACATGCCATGCTGGGTGGGGACATGCATGCATAGACTGAACACACCCACTTATGCTAAACACGCAGAAACATTAAACATAAACACATGCGCTCCATACGCGCACACACATACATTAAGTATGCTGAGTGCTCAGTCTCTGATGAGAGGAAGGAGGTAAAGTTTAGCTTGCTCCCACACTGGCCTGACTTTTATTTTCCAGAGAAAACTCCGACTCTCTCCTGGAGCAGATCTCTCTTTTTTTTTTTTTTTAAAGATTTTATTTATTTATCAGAGAGAGAGGGGGAGAGAGCGAGCACAGGCAGACAGAATGGCAGGCAGAGGCAGAGGGAGAAGCAGGCTCCCTGCTGAGCAAGGAGCCCGACGTGGGACTCGATCCCAGCACGCTGGGATCATGACCTGAGCCAAAGGCAGCCGCTTAACCAACTGAGCCACCCAGGCGTCCCTGGAGCAGACCTCTTTGAGTTAAAGGTCAAAACACGCCCCTGACAGCTCCAGACTAACCTCCTGAGGGAGAGGCCCCATGTTCCATCAACAGTTGTTGTAGGATCAGCAGGAAGTGGCCTCGGATGAGACCACTCACTTCGACATCCTCATTCTTCCTCAAAAAGGTCCTTAGGACAATCACTACTTTGCGGGCTGTGTCCACTGGGCTGGAATAGATGAGATCCTGAGCAGGAGAAAAGGAAGCCAGAGCTCAGAAGACATCACGGTTGGGGACAGGTTGGAAAAAGAGAGGAACTGGGGAAGGACCCAGGATGATGGTGTCACAGAACCTGGGGAAGGGAGCACTCCCTTGCTTGTCACCTATTATGTACTAATCTGTTGAAAAGGTCCATCCCAAATAGGAAGAAACGGAGACTCAGAGCGATTATGTGGTATGCCAAAGGTCACACAAGCCAGTAAGTGGCACAGCTAAGATTTGAATCTACTTCCAAGCCCAAAGTTGTTTCTACTTTCCAGGATGCCTCTCTCTGAAAAGGTAAATTTTAGGGTCAAGAAGAGGTTATTTCAGACAAGGGACCTGAATGTGCCTTAAGGGAGGAAAAGAGAGGGGGATGGAGATGTCACAGGGCAGGAAAAGGATGGGTTAGGACAGATTCAGGGCACAGGAAGGGAAGCGAGGACCAGGTCAGGCCCCTTTTTCTTCCACGGCATCTGGCTATTTCTGCCCCAAGCTGTAAAGGCCTTGGGTTCAGAAGGTAGGAAAGGACATCGCTTTTTATTTGCTTTCAGAGTTATTTTAATGAGTATATGTTACAGGCAAAGCCAGTCAGAAGCCACTCCAGAGACCATCCTACTGATAGCTCCTGGCACCTACCAGCTCAAACAAGCCAATTCCTTTGGACAGGCTAACATGCTGGGTGCTATGCAGCCAAGGTCACTCACAGACTCCCTTTCCAGGGAGGACAGCTGACACACAGAGAGACATGGCTATGGGGCACCCAGCCAGACAACTCCAGATGTGCTGATCACTGGGTGACATGGGGCATCTGGGCTTGGCTCTTCACAAACGCCCACAGCTGCCAGAGAAACAACTATAAATCAACAACGATTGCTCAACTATGGACTAATAATGTCAGGTCCTGCGATGTGTTCAAACTGCAGCTGGGTGTTTGTTGATGGATTATCTGTATCTTCAAAACTCTTCTAGATAGGTATCACCCTAATTTTTCAAATGAGGAAACAGGCAGATTAAGTAGCCTGCCTGCTGAGACAGCGGTGGCACTATAAAATCTACTACGCTGTGAGTTAAGGAAAAACAGGCATGAGTTTGGCTTCATTTTTGTCACCTTATATAGGGACTCAGAAAACTTCTCTAGAAGGAGATGATCACAGAATAGGAGGGCTAGGGAGACTCTCAGTTCATTTACAAGAGCCATTTTACTTTACAGGGTATGATTTGCCCAAGGTCAATTCCCTGATCCTGCTCCTTCACCAGCACTTGGCTGCCTAGCTAGAGAGCTGGTCCCTCAGGACCCTGAGTTAAATTTTAACAGTCTAAAAGGAAGAAGGCTACACAGCCTTCTGTGGCTATGGTGAATGCCAGGGAGGAAGAATGCACCCCACTGTGTGGGTCGGTGCAGAAGGCTCTGGATGGAACACGGTCCACTCTGCAGTCTCTCTTGCCCAGAGCTGTCCAGAAATTTCTGAGTGGGATGGAGTAGGGTGATACGGGTAAGGAGGAAACAAACAGAGATTCTGTGACATCATTGTTTTTCACATTTAAACAACCTACATGAAAGACCACCCATTGATAAGAGTGGCAATTAACAGCTTTGTTTTCAGCTGTTAATTACCCATATCAAAAACAGAAATTGGTACCAACACATTTTTAGACACTTTTCCCCTCCTGTGGCTAGAAGCTGGGGAGAAATGGTAAGAATTATATGTATAAACAGACAGCAAAGTTGTTCCTTGCTATTCTTTTTAACCACTGATGTTTCCAGGATCTAATTTAGTGAAAAGCTCATTAACTTGTAGGCTCCAATCACAGTCATGACCTTTATTAGTTATATGACCTTGAGCAATTTAATAAGCTGTTCTGAGATTACCATTCTCTCTCTGATTCAGTGATAAGTCTAACTATGTACAGGATAACAAGAGTGTTTCCCTACATATTCTGTCCACATATTATTCCCATATATTTATCTACATGTTATCTCTAATTTATACACAAGGAAACTGAAGCTCAGAAAAGTCTTCATCTTCCTGGGTCCCTATGTAGCATCTAGCCCTTGGGATAGATTTTTCTTTTGGAACTCTAGGCGAGCAAAACCCAAGGCTCCTTCCTCCCTGCCCAGGGAGGAGGGGTAGTGAGGGTGGTTCACATCCAAGGACAGTAACTGGGTCACAATAAAGGGCGGAGTGCCTGCCCCAGCCTGCCTGAGACATAGTCTCTCTAAGAATTTGGTCTTAGGATGCCTGGGTGGTTCAGTGGGTTAAGCCACTGCCTTCAGCTCAGGTCATGATCCCAGGGTCCTGGGATTGAGTCCCGCATGGGGCTCCTTGCTCGGCAGGGAGCCTGTTTCTCTCTCTGCCTCTGCCTACTCTCTGCCTGCTTGTATGCACGCTCTCTCTCTCTCTTTCTGACAAATAAATAAATAAAATCTTAAACAAACAAAAAAAGAGAATTTGGTCTCTTGAGATTCATTTTCTCTTTGGCTTATTTCCTTTAAGTACTTACACTCCTTAAAGCTAGTGATGCAGGGTAGTCTTCCTCTAAGGAGGGATCACCATCCTAGAAGGACCCAGACTGAGAAAGAAAACTTGGGGGAGGAAGATAATGAGCTCCATTTTAGACAGAAATGTCAAACAGAAGATTCGCTACATGGGTCTGGAGCTCAGGAGAAAGGTCACAGATGGAGACAGAGATTTGGGTCATCGGCATGTAGCAGGCGGCAACCAAATCCATGAGAATTATTGACACAGCCCAGAAAGAAGACACTGAGTATAAAGAGAACCTAGGACAAAACTTTGAGGCACATCAACTTCCAAGCACTAGCCAGAAAGAAAACTTTTTATGAAAGAGACTGGGAGAAGCACCAAGAGAGGTAAGAGAAAAATTAAGAGAGCTGGTATTGCCAAAACCAAGAGTGTGTCAATAAAAAGTGGATAATCATGAAATAATAACAGGTCATGTAAGATGAGAACCAAAAAGTCCACTGTAATTAGTCACAAGAACATTGCTGTTGATCCTGCTAAGAACAGTTTCAAGTAGCAATGTGGGCAAAAGCCAATGAGTGAAGGAATAAGTAAGAGATGACAGTTTTGAGAGCAGAAAACTACTTCTAGGGGTTTGGCTGTAAAGGGAAGGATATGAACATGAAAGGGTTGGGAAGGGAGGGACCAGCGAGCGTCTGGGTCCCAGCAGAAGACAACCGGAGCAATCAGAAGTAAGCCTACAGGGCTTAGACTCTACTACTCCCATAGCCCAGTGTCATGACCTGGGGTTTCTTCCTAGCTTCACCACTTTTTGACTCTCCCTTCCCAGGGATGCTTTAGAAGTCTCTATATGGTGACAGATGATACAAGCATCTGCGATTTCCTCAGTGGCAATGGAACAACCAAATCCGAATGACTAGTGCCTAGTAAGTACAAAATAAATGTATGATAAAAGAAAAAGTGAACAACTAAACTCAAGGCCTCTAAAAACCTGCTCTTCCCTATGCTTCTTCAACCTCAACTCCTGTGACATATCCTCCATGCTCCAAAACGTCACCCGACCACTCAATGTCCTTAAATCACAGTAAGAACTTGCATGCTGCTGTGCTGGCCTGGCAGGACCCTTCCCCAACACTGTCACTTGTCAAATCCTTTGCAATATATGACATCTTTCTGCCCCCCGCCTCCCAGGTACTCTGCCTCACCTTTACTGCCACACTGTTAGGACAGGTCCTACTGGTTTGTTGTGTCTGATTCTCTCCCTGGCCTATGGGGCAGGCTCTAGGTCCAGTTCTTCCCTGTATCCCGTTGCTCAAATAAAGAGCTCTCCTGTTAGATGGAACACTGGTTCAGGGTAGTTTTCTCTCTTGTTCTGAGAGTTAGCTCAGTTAACTGGGAAGAACATTACACAGGGAGTCAAAATCTGGGTTTTAATTTCAACTTTTGTGACCTATGGGAAATCTACCTAAACCTATCTCTTTGTTTAAAAAGAAAAAAGTACCATAAATATCTCTATCAGAAGATCTGCTTTTTTTTGAGAGAGAGAGAATGGCTTCTGTCCAGAACCCTGATTCAACGGGTCAGCAAATATTTTTAAGTACCTACTCTGTGTGAGAAACTATCCTTGAATGCTTCATCGCAAAGAAAATTCAGTATCTTCACTCCATCCATTGCTACTCTTCCTGGCACCCATCTTGGCCTTCCTCCTCTATAACTGAAGCTTTATTTTTAGCCCATTCCTTCTCTTTTCCTCCTCTTCCAAGGAAGAATTTGAGCCAAAGCATGAATGTGGTCCCTATCAAGCCAACACATGTGGCCTCACAAGATGAGAGATCTCAGGGATGGAAGACAAAGACTAAAGTCTGAGCGGGGAGCATGTACATGCATATGTGACTATGGACAGAAGCACGTACCTAAGGAAGTGAGGTCTACAACGTGAAGGTGTCATTTTCACCACAGTCACTAATAAAGTCAGCCCAATAAAAAACTCAATAAACCATGTTTGTTGGTGATTAAGAACATCAAAGGAATCCCCACTCTTCCCTAACGGGCTGTCATTCTTCCTGGACTAGGGAAGGGCAAAGTTGGTGAGTTGGCATTGAAAGCAGTGGTTTTAAACTAAATGTCTCCCATGCAGCAGTCAGTTGGGCACCTGCCACTAGTAATCACTCACTGAATACAGTGTCAAAGGGGGGCTCCTGAGTGGCTCAGGTGTTAAGCATCTGCCTTTGGCTCAGGACATGATCCCAGGGTCTCGGGATGGGACCGCATCGGGCTCCCCACATCGAGGCCCAGATCAGGCTCCCTGCATCAAGCCCCACATCAGGCTCCCCACATCAAGCCCTGCATCGGGCTGCCTGATTGAGCCCCACATCAGGCTCCCTGTTCAAGCCCTACGTTGGGCTCCCTGCTCAGCAGGAAGCCTGCTTCTCCCTCTCCCCTACTTGTGTTCCCTCTCTCACTGTCTCTCTCTCGGTCAAATAAATAAATAAAAATAAATAAATAAATAAATTTTAAAAATCTAAAAAAAAAAGTCAAATGGGGCAGATGATTTTCTTTTTTAAATAAATAACAAATTCTAGCGGTTACCTCTATAATAAAACTATGTCACTCTCATTAATTTATTTTCCAACATGCTTTCTTGAGTGGATGAAGAAAAGATGGAGCTAAAGGTAGTGTATTAGGAATTGCAGATGAGGGGCGCCTGGGTGGCTCAGTGGGTTAAGGCCTCTGCCTTCCGCTCAGGTTAGTCCTGGGATCGAGCCCCACATCGGGCTCTCTGCTAAGCACGGAGCCTCCTTCCTCCTCTCTCTCTGCCTGCCTCTCTGCCTACTTGTGATCTCTGTCAAGTGAATAAATAAAATCTTTTAAAAAAGAAATTGCAGATGATAGGCAGCTAGATGACTTATCTGATATACCTGATAGGAATTATAGGAATGTCTTAATTCATTAAAAAAAAAAAAGCGCTTGAATTTCTGACAACTTGGGATTACTTAGGGTTTGCCCAAGGGAGTGTGTTGCACATATAATGTTATCTTGTGAGTCATGGCAAAAAAAAAAAAAAAAAAATGCGCAGCCCTCTATAATCAACCATCTCCATTAACATGCCCCAGGGGTCTCCTCTGACATTAAGCCCTTGTTTAATGTCGAGAAGACAGGGAGGTGAGAGGGAATGGTGACTGGGGTCAGTATTGCACAGTTCTATCTCGTGAGAAGTACAGAGGGCCAGATCTCTCAGTGAACAAACTTCCATTAGACTTAGAAAAGAGTATGGATTCATAGAAAACAGGCATCTGCCTGCCAGTTCACATGGAAACGTCGATAAATCCAGAGGCAGACACAAACATCAGTAGTTGCCTCCTGACCCCAGTAATCCAGCTCCCAGAGAGAGAGAAAGAGCCCACCACTCAGCAAGTGGTCACCTACTAGCAAAATGAGCAGGATGCTGGGGCTGCTTCTGAGCATGCGGAACAGGGCTGTTAAGCTGGCAGGAAGCGGGGACTGTCCAGCAGAGGGGACATCATCCAGCTCCTCATAGCTGCTCTCTTCCCAGGAGAACCAAAGTTCCAGGACACGGTGCCCAAACCTGCTCATCAGCTCTGGATACGACAGGAAGAATCTGAGCAGGAGGGGGTGGTGGGTATAAACTAGGTGCAGGTCTGGGATGTCCTCTAAAAATTTTCTGATGGCACTGACCACAGACTGGAGACAAAGAAAAAAAAAGAAAGAAAGAAGAGAAAGGGACTAAATAAATCTTGCAGAGGACCCAAGACAACCCAACAAACATAGCCAAGACGTAACAGGGAAAAATGTACTTGGCATTTCAGTACTCCAGGAGAAAGAAAACTCATTGTGCTCACCCTGTAACAGTGGTTCTCAAATTAGAGTGATTTTGTTCCCCAGGAGATTTTTGGAAATGTTTACATTTTTTATTTTCTTGATTTAGGGAGTGCTACTGGCATCTAGTGGGAGAGAACAGGGATGCCGCTAAATATCTCACAATGCACGGGACGGCCTCCAACAGAAAAGAATTATGTTGTACAAAATGTTAATAGTGCCAGGGTTGAAAAGCCCAGCTCTATAATGATACTTACTATGCAGTGTTGTAATTACCAGTGTAGGTGTCTACCTCCCACACTAGACTTGAGCTGCTTGAGGAAACTGACCCAGATTAACCCGTGCCCCTGGCATAGGACCTGGCACAGAGGGGGCAAAGGGCATGTGTGTTGAATCATATATTAACCCTCAAAAGCTTACCTCCTCCCGTTGTACATTTAGCAAAGTTTAATCCTTAATATGCAATTCTAAGAGTTTTATACTTCATAGTTTGGGCTGTTTCATTTAGGTCTTTGATCCATTTTGAATTTATTTTGTCCATACTATGAGATAAGGGTCCAACTTCACACTTCTGCATGTGGACATCCAATTGTTCTAGCACTGTTTGTGAAAAAGACTATTCTTTCTTCCATTAAATTGCCTTGGCATCCTTATAAAAAATATGTGGGTTTCTTTTTGGACTGTCAAGTTTATTCCATTGATCTTGATGACTATCTTTATGTCAGAAACACAGTCTTGTTTATTCTGGTTTTTAAAAAAGGAATATAAAACTCTTGACTATTTACCAGTATTCACAATAAAGTACAATATATAGTTGGATAACATTCTGATTACTACAAAGTTATTGTTTTTCCTGGCTTCTGCAGAACCAGTAACCCAAATACTGAGAAGACTGAGCCTACATGCAAGGAATGAGCTGCGGTAAAGAAACAACATGCAGGTCAAGAATTTAGATTTCAGAATTCTATTCACTCATTTATTCCAGAAGATCCTAAACTGCCAACATCTTTAACCATCTGATTATGATTATGTTTCCATGAATGAGGTCTAGACATTCCTTGAATCATGACCTTTTATCCAATACAGCACAGAGATTTCAACTTCTTGAAAAGGAATGGTTCCCTAGAAGGAAACTTTAAATGTCCATTTAACTAAGTTTTGCTTACCTAATTAAAATACACCAGCACTTATCTAGTTTTCTCATTTGGGTGAGGAGGTTGTAATAAAATTTTCCTTTCAGGGATGCCAGGGTGGCTCAGTTGGTTGGGCGGCTGCCTTCGGCTCTGGTCATGATTCCAGCATCCTGGGATTGAGCTCCTTGCTCGGCGGGGAGCCTGCTTCTCCCTCTGCCTCTGCTACCACTCTGCCTGCCTGTGCACACGCTCTCTCTCTCTCTCTCTGACAAATAAATAAAATCTTAAAAAAATTTTTCCTTTCAGAGGTTTTGTAAATAAACTTGCATTTCTCTAACTATAGATATGGATATGAATCTGATATGGCTGCTTTTATATTGTCCAATTTAAATTGCTTCCGTTATATTTAAATTACCCAAATAATTATAAAATTTGAAAGGTTAAGGTTTCAGAAGAATTTTCAATCTAACTTTAAATGATTTATTTCTTAGAGTGCTGAAAATGATGGCATCCCAGAAACATGGGCTTACCCATGGTTATGAAATGCTGTTTTTGTTTTGGTAAATGTGAAAGAATGAATTGAAGGAAGGAAGGAAGAAAGAAAGCTAGTTGGCTGGGAGATAGAGAGGGAGGGAAGGAAACGATTTATCGATGTAATTTTATGTATACACACCGAAAACCCCCAAGTAAACAAAAAACCCAGAATGGTCCTTGGGCATACGGGATTTAAACACAAATTCTGATTGAGTAACAACTATGAAGACTTACCCAACATTTTGAAAAGGTGTTCTTTTTTTTTTTTTAAGATTTTATTTATTTATTTGACAGAGAGAGAGAGAGAGACAGCGAGAGAGGGAATACAAGCAGGGGAAGTTGGAGAGGGAGGAGCAGGCTCCCAGTGGAACAGGGAGCTGTTGGGGCTCAATTCCAGGAGCCTGGGATCACGACCTAGAGCTGAAGGCAGCTGACCAACAACTGAGCCACCCCGGGGTCTCTAGAAAAGGTGTTCTTGAATGCAGGGGAATAATATACCATGGTCTCAAATATTATTTTCTGATGCAGGGAGCAACTACAGAAAGCTTATATTTGTTCAAAGTCACCAGTGCTAGTAGATGCAAAAGAACCCCAACTCCCCCCCCCCAATACTTCAAAAAGAATCTATCAAACTGGTTTTTCATTAGAATGTTATTTCTTCACACTAATAAATAAAAAACCCAAGGCCCATATATACAAACATACATACATATAAGTACATATATAAAAATATATATATAAAAGCAATGCAACCTCTTAAAATTATTGAGCTTCATTTTCTTTCTTTTTTTTTTTAAATATTTTTTAATTTATTTATTTGACAGATCACAAGTAGGCAGAGAGGCAGGCAAAGAGAGAGAGAGGAGGAAGCAGGCTCTCCGCGGAGCAGAGAGCCCAATGTGGGGCTCGATCCCAGGACCCTGGGATCATGACCTGAGCCAAAGGCAGAGGCTTTAACCCACTGAGCCACCCAGGTGCCCCTTGAGCTTCATTTTCTACAAGAATGCCAAGTTAGTCTCTTTTCATAAAAAACAATTACAATTTGAGAACACTTCATATTTGCCTCTTTTGCAAGCACCAAGTCTGCCTCATCTGAATCTCTACATTTCATGAGAACCATGAATTCTGCACTGCTGTCTGTAGCACTGACTCTTCAGCCTGATCAAGACCTCTGGCAAAGCCTGATTTGCTGTTGTCGGATTCAGTGACAGATAAAGATTTTTTTTTTGTACCATCTTTTTCTTAACCAGCTTCTTGAGATCTAAGAAATACTTCCATTAACTCAGAACAATCTAACTTTCCTTCAGGTTTCCAAGTACTGTCTATAAATTCCTTCCACTTCAGGAAATACTGCACCTTCCCATTCACTACACATTGGTCCAGTATTTTATCCACCACAAACTCTCAGGCTCTCACTCTTCTAATTTTTCAGTCTTTTCATTCTGTTTCTTTCTCATTTTTTGTAATGTAGTCTTAGTGGAGGCCATTTTTTATTGTGGACTTGAAGAGCTATTTTTCACCACCTCAGAGCTGCTCTGGGTCCTGGGTCTCCAGCATCTCCCTTGATGCCTCTAGTTTGAAATGAAGGAGTGCGAACTCTTCAACTTTATTCTTCTTTTCAAGACTGTTTGGTTATTTTGGGTCCCTTGCATTTCCATATGAATTTTAGGAAGGAAGGAAAGAAGAAAAGGGCAACTGGGATTTTGATTGGAACTGTGTTGAATCTACAGATCAATTTGGGGACTATTGCCATTTGAACACTATTAAGTCTTTCCCCCCCAGTTTTTTTTTTTTTAAGATTTTATTTATTTATTTATTTGACAGAGAGAGAGATCACAGGTAGATAGAGAGACTGGCAGAGAGAGAGAGAGAGAGAGGGAAGCAGGCTCCCCGCTGAGCAGAGAGCCCGATGTGGGACTCGATCCCAGGACCCTGAGATCATGACCTGAGCCGAGCAGAGAGCCCGATGTGGGACTCGATCCCAGGACCCTGAGATCATGACCTGAGCCGAAGGCAGCGGCTTAACCCACTGAGCCACCCAGGCACCCCTTTTCCCCCCAGTTTTATTGAAATATAGTTGCTATATAACATTGTGTAAGTTTAAAGTACACTATGTAATGATTTGATAAATGTATATATCATAAAATGATCACAAGGTTGGCTAACATCCATCACCTCACACAGTTACAAAGTCTTTTTCCTTGTGTTCGGAACTTTTAAGCTCTACTTTCCCAGCAATTTCCAAATACCCAAAAAAGAATCATCAGCTCTAGTCAGTATGCTGTATGTTGTATCCCTGAACTTTTTTTTAATCTTTTAACTGGCTATTAAGTCTTCTGATTCATGAAAACAGGATGTTTTTTTATTTGTTTAGGTCTTTAATTTCAATGATGTTTTATAATGTCCAGCAGCCAGAAGTATATTTCTTTTGTTAAATTTATTCCAATGTATTTTATTTCTTGATGCTATTATAAATGGAATTGTTTTCCTAATTTCATTTTTGAGCATTATTGTTAAAGACTTAAGTCTCCCTTTTGAGCTTCTCTCCAGTCTGTCTCCTAAATGACTCAGCTAAGGCACACTACACCTGACTTTCTTCCTTGAAGGGATAGACTGGGAAACTGTCCATTTTGTATCTTAATTCTCTCCTCAATGAAGCCTCTCCTGATGTCATAATCAGATACAATCTCTTTCTCTGTGTGTTTTCATACCTCTCGAGCAGTCAGTCCTCCAGGTCCAGGAGAGCATTCATTGCTATTATTACCTGCCTGTAGAGGACCTTTTTGCTTCTCCTGCCAACTGTGCTGAGAGCAAGGAACATGTTTGATTCACCGCAACCCTGACAGGAGGCCAGATGGCATGTGACACATGTCAAGTGGTCAATTCATATTGGGGAATTATTATTTAATGGGTATAGAGTTTCAGTTTTACAAGATGAAAAGAGTTCTGGACATGACTAGTGGTGGTACTTGCCTAAAACTAATGTACTTAATGCCACTGAACTGTACACCAAAAATGGTTAAGATGATAAGTCTTATTTGGGTGTTTTACCACAACAAAAAATACTAAATGAATAATATATAAAAATAGAAAAACAGAATTGAGTTAAAAATCAGGCTGTAATTATAATTACCATTTGTATATTTATATATGATTTTTAAACATGCAAAACATGTTATATGTCATTTATGGATTCGTACCCTAGAGGGAAAGCCTAGAGTTTTATGGGCTCCTTCGAAGTTCCCACACCACCACTGGTAGATATGGAGAGAGGTCCTGAAATTCTATCTTACCACCAATATTTGTCCTGAAACTATCAGACTTTTCCTATCATGTCCTTTCCTCCTGCTTACATTAGTCACCTCAGGAAGCCCAGAACTTCCAGATCATCCCATATGGCTCAAAACATGCCCTTTTCTATTCCCATTTCCCACTCATTCCCAGTTCCCAAAACCCTTCGACAGAGCCCTTCAGAACTCACTCAGTTATCAGCAAATTCCTTGTCCTGTGCCTCTTTGAATGTTCCCTTCACCTAGTTGCTTTGATCTTCTTCCAAAAACCTGTCTTCCCTACAATCTCTCAATCAAGGCTATATTTGCTTCCCCCTCTGCTAGTTCCCAAAACATGGCCTCTAAATTCTCTTTCTCCCTTCTAATCTCCTCCACTTGCCTCAGCCAGTCATGCCCTTGCATGGTCATGCCCCGAGGCTTTGTCATTACCAAGAACTGCATGCTCCTCAATAATCCCAGTTCCAGCACGCCACTTTACCACCACCCCCTCTCTCTTTCCAGCTCACTCCCTCTCGTATTTCAGTACAACTCTTTGGCCCCCATCAGAACCAAAATCTTTGGAAACATCCTTTTATTCTCTCTTATTCTTACAACTCATATTGATCCACCAAGATTCTATTGGCTCCATTTCAAAATATATCTGAAGTTAATACTCTTCACCACCTCCTCTACTATCTCTTGTCCGTATTATTGCTGTAACTTCCTAACTGGCTTCTGCACTTCCACCCTGTACCCTTCTGGTCTATCATCCTAGAAGCCAGAGTCATCTTTTTTAATTCAGCCATGAATCAAGCCATAATACACAATACACAATATTGTTGTATAAATACAACTATATGAGATCACTAAAGAAATAAATTTAAAGAGAAAAGAAAAGCATCCAAGGCTGAGCCCTGGGGCATGACAACACTTGGAGGTCAGGGAGATAAGAGAAAATCAGCAAAAGACACTGAGACAGAACCGCCAGAGAGGTAGGAGGAAATCAGGAGTACACAGCATTCTAGATGCCAAATAAAGACAATGTTTCAAAGAAAACAGATGCTGTTGATAGGTCAAGTAAGATAATGACAAATATTGATTACTGGCTTTATGTATCTGTTACTGGTGACCTTGATAAGTGCATTTCCAGAGATGTGGTAAAGTTGAAAGCCTAACTGGGGTAGGCTCAAAAGCAAATGGAAGAGCAGGAAGTATATACAAGCTTAAAGCATCTTGTCATAGTAGAAAACCCAAACTCTGCCAAAGAGTACTAGGGTTGTATCAAAAGCACTCAGGATCTACCCTGAATAGGCTTCCACTGATCAAAGATAGGACAATTGGAGCTTCAGAAGGGTAATGACTAGAGTGGATTGAAACACATCAAATATTTTTAAATCCATGAATTCATAATGACACTAAAAAAAATCTCTTTGGTTCCTTTTGTAGAATGCTAGAAAATCAGTTCATTTCTTGTAGACTGTAATTAAAAGAACCAAACATTCAACCTATGTTTCCTATAAAATCTACCATTCAGAGTAACTGAGTAGTTGATAAAGGAAGTTTCCTTTCATGCAAGTATGCCAGTTAATAAACAAAGACTGAATGACAGAATTAAGGTGTTATTTTTTTGCAACCCTTAATGAATTAATAGTAGGCAATGATCACAAATGGCTTTAAATATCTCCAAAAAAGAGACAGTGGAATATTGTGTATCTAGGTCTATCTTACTTGAAAACTCATGCACTTCAACTACAACTTACTGCTTCCATTCAAATTAAACCAGGTCTGCTTACATCATGTTTGCCCCAACAGGAATAAAAAAAAATGGGGTGCCCTGCTGGCTCGGTTGGAGAAGCATGTGGCTCTTGATCTCAGGATCGCATTTGAGACACATGTTGGTGTAGAGATTGCTTAAATAAATTTTTAAAAACCCTTTAAAAAAAGGAGGCGAAACATTAGCCAGTGAAGAAAGAGTATCCTTAGGTTGAGGTCGAAGTGTCCATCTCTAAGGAGGAGAAGCGATCTTCAGTGAAAGAGGCGGAAGAAAGCGATCTTCAGTGAAAGAGGCGGAAGATTAGAGATCAATCAGATATAGTCCTCGATCCATAAGAATTTATAAAGAATCTGGAAAGAGAAAACTTGTATACATACAGCAAAGCGATCCAAAATCAGCCTGATTAACAATGTTCTGGGTCCCAGAAACCCACTTTGTTTGGTAAACCGTTAACAGAAAGATCTACCTCACACTGCTCTCCTCCTTCTCAAACCAGAGGTGGTACTAAGATAAGTGTCCTGGGAGTTGATCAAGTCTAAATTGGAGTCCTGGCTCTCCCATCAATTAATTTGTGTCCTAGAGAAAGTTACTTTAACCTAAGGCTTGATTTTCTTACCTGTAAAAAGTGGAAATAATCTTTATCTCTCAGGACTGTTGAGAGAATTCACTAAAATCTCAATGTGTCAGCCTCCTCCCACTCCCCATTCCATCAAGATTCTCCCTCTCCCTCTCTTCCTCTCTCTCTCTGCCACCTGCCTTCTCTCTCTATATCATCATGGTCTCTCAAGGAGCCTTGATGTATGGCGTGGAGCAGGAAGAGGAAGGGCCCTAAGTATTTTGTCCATACCTCATCTAGGGCACCGTCTTTGTCCTGGCAGATTGCAAGCAGATAGATGGAGGCTCTGAAGACCACCAGTGGAGGGCGCTCACCCTGGTCCTGCAGGGACAGGAGGAAGCTTTGCACAGCCACAAACAATTCTGCCTCTGAGACAAACCTGTCAACAAAGGAGAGTCTAAGTGAAAAAGACAGAGATGGCTATCCTGCCTTGTCACATCCTGTCTTACCACATCCTCCCTCTGCCTTCTGTCCTTCTGCCCCAACCTGTCAATGGCCTAATGACACCTTGCACAAAGAACACGCTACATATACTTACAAAAATTAGACATACACGCATAGCACAAGATTCTATGCTTTGTACAAATCCCTGTCAGGGGCCAGAGACTCCTCACTCACAACTAGAAGATGAAGTGTCTGGGTGCCTAGGTGGCTCAGTGGGTTAAGCCTCTGCCTTCAACTCAGGTCATGATCTCAGAGTCCTGGGATCGAGTCCCGCATCGGGTTCCCTGCTCAGCGGAGAACCTGCTTCCCCCCCTCTCTCTGCCTGCCTCTCTGCCTACTTGTGATTTCTCTCTCTGCATGTCAAATAAATAAATAAATAAAATCTTTAAAAAAAAGAAGATGAAGCGTCTGCCAGGTAGAATAGCACTATTAAAGAGAAGGATGCTACTTCTGGGGTTTAGCAATCCATTTTTTGGCCAACAGTCCACTCCTCTTTATCATTAAACTGGTATGTTCAGTGGGTTAGTTTCTGGGGAAGGGATTCGTCTATGTTTGTACATGCAAGGGTAATAGGGGTGAGAAGGGGAATGACTTTTTTTAGTAAAATACAAAAGGCATATACCCTATTATATCTTTTCAATTTTCCACCATGGATATCTCTCACCTATCAGATTAAGTTCTTAACAAAATTAAACATTTTAAATTGGGTAATACTAAACACAACATAATGTACTAGAGCAGAAAAGGGACAGTAAATGAAAAATTAGTGAAATTCAACAAGAATGCCAAGACCATTCAATGGGGGAAAGGACAGGCTTTTCAAGAAATGGTCCAGGCGGGGAGCCTGGGTGGCTCAGTTGGCTAAGCAGCTGCCTTCAACTCGGATCATGATCCCAGGGTCCGGGATTGAGCCCCACATTGGACCCCCTGCTCAGTGGGGAGCCTGCTTCTCCCTCTCCCTCTGGCTGCTGCTCTGCCTACTTGTGCTCTCTCTATACATATATATCTGTCAAATAAATAAATAAAAATCTTTAAAAAAAAAAAAAGAAATGGTCCTGGCAAAATTAGATATACAAAAGAATGACTGTGACCCCTCACCTAACATGATCTAAAAGAATATAGACCCCAAATGGGTCCAGAGCTAAAACTATAAAACTCTTGAAAGAAAACATAAAGCAAAAACTTCACAACATCAGATTTGGTAATGATTTTTTTGGATATGACATGAAAGGCACAGATAATAACACGAAAAACAGACAAATTGACTGATGAAGGTTTTTAACTTCCATGTATCAAAAGATACTGTCAACAGAGTAAAAAGGCAACCCACAGAATGGGAGAAAATATTTACAAATCATGTATCTAATGAGAAATTAATATCCAGAGTAAATAGAAAACTCTTAAAACTCAATAACAACAATAAAACTTGCTGATTCAAAAATGGGCAAAGGATTTGAACAGACATTTCCCCACAGAAGACATACAGATGTCCAATAAGCACATGGGAAGATACTCAACATCACTAATCACTAGGGAAATGTAAATCAAAACTATGAGGTGATAACCTCACATCCATTAGGATAGCCACCATCAAAAAGCAGAAAATAAGAAGTTGATGAGAATGTGGAGGAATTGGAACCCTTGTGCATCATTCGTGGGAATGTGAAAAAGTACAGCTGCTGTGAAAAAGAGCATGGCATCTCCTCAAAAAATTACAACTAGAACTGTCAGATGCTCCAACAATCTGGGTCCATACAAAGAAGAACTGAAAACAGGTTCTCAAACTGATATTTGTACACCCAAGTTCACAGCACCATTATTCACAAAAGCCAAAATGCAGAAGCAATCTGAGTGTTCACTGATGGACAAATCTATAAGCAGAATGTGATATATACATACAACAGAGCATTATTCAGCATAAAAAGGGAAGGAAATTCTGACATGCTATAGGAGAGATGAATCTTGAGGACACGCATTAAGTGAAATAAGCCAGTCACAGAAAGATATATACTGTGTGATTCTACTTACAGGAAGCACTTAGAGTAGTTAAAACCATTGGGACAGAAAGTAGCATAGTGGTTTCCAAGGGCTGGTAAGGGGAAATGGAGAGTTACTCAATAGGTACAGAATTTTACTTCTGCAAGAAGAAAAGAGTCCTGGAGATGAATTGTGGTGATGGTAAACCAACAATATTAATGCACTTAGGAACCCTGAACAGTACACTAAAAATGGCTAAGACATAAATTTTATGTTTGTGTATTTTACCACAATAAAAAATTGGGAAAAAATACTAACGTACCAGGTTGGTGTCTTAGTTTGATAAATGTACCGTAGTTATGTTAACAGTAGGAGAAAATTAGTGAAGAATTCTCTGTATTCTTTACAACTTTTGTATAAATCTATAACTACCCCGAAGTAAAATGTTCATTTAAGAAATATAAATAAAATGGATGATAGGTATAATTTACACATTGTATAGCTACTAAAAGTATGAGGCAGACGTATTAATACATGAGCTAACATGAAGAGATCTCCAAGATCTATTGTTAGGTTAAAGGGCCAATTGAGGGGCCCCTGGGTGGCTCAGTGGGTTAAGCCTCTGCCTTCGGCTCAGGTCATGATCCCAGGAGCCTGGGATCGAGCCCCCGCATCGGGCTCTCTGCTCAGCAGGGAGCCTGCTTCCCTCTCTCTCTCTGCCTGCCTCTCTGCCTACTTGTGATCTCTGTCTGTCAAATAAATAAATAAAATATTTTAAAATAAATAAATAAAATCTTTTTAAAAGAATAAATAAAGGGCCAATTGAAGACTTTATATAATATCTCATTCTATATACTGGGAAAAAAGAAGCATATGTGTGTTTCTTGATGCATAGACAAGTTCACACAGGGCACCTAACAGATGTTAATGCTGGCAACTATTTTACTTGCATATTTACATGAATTTTTTAAAAAACATTCAAAGAATCACACGGGCAATAATCAAAACAGTATGGTATTGCCATAAAAACAGACACATAGGCCAATGGAACAGAACAGAGAGCCCAGAAATAACTCCATGCATATACAGTCAATTAATTTACAACAAAGGTACCAAAAATATACAATGGGAAAAGTACAGTCTCTTCAATAAATGGTGTTGGGAAAATTGCACAGCCACATGCAAAAATAAATAAATAAAAGTGGATCACTATCTTATACTATACACGAAAACTGACCAACATGGATTAAAGACATGAATTAAGACCTGAAACCATAAAATTTCTATAAGAAAACATAGGTAGTAAGCTACTTGACATCTGTTTGGGGGATGATTATTTTAGAGCTTCTACCAACCAAAAATAAACAAATGTGGCTCTTTCAAACTAAAAAGCGTCAGCAAAGCAAAGGAAACCATCAACAAAATGAAAAGGCAACGTATTGAATGGGAGAAAAATCTTTGCAAATCATATATCTGATAAAAATTAGTATCTAGGGGTGCCTGGGTGACTCAGTGGGTTGAGCCTCTGCCTTCTGCTCAGGTCATGATCTCAGGTTCCTGGGATTGAGCCCTACATCGAGCTCTCTGCTTGGCGGGCAGCCTGCTTACCCCTCTCTCTCTCTGCCTGCCTCTCTGCCTACTTGTAATCTGTCTGTCAAGTAAATAAATAAATAAATCTTTTTAAAAAGTTAATATACAAAGAACTCATACAACTCAATAGCAAAAAATAAAATAAAAAATAAGTCCAATTTTAAAACGCATAGAGGATCTGAATAGACATTTTTGCAAAGAAAACATGCAGATGGCCAATAGGTACATGAAAAGATGCTCAACATCACTAATCAGCAAGGAAATAAAAATCAAAACCACAATGAGGTATCACCTTATACCTGTTACATGGCAATTACCAAAAAGACAAAAAAACAAGTGTTGGCAAGGATGTAGAGAAATGGGAACACATGGGCACTGTTGGTAGGAATGTAAATTGGTGCACTCACTATGGAAAAAAGAAAGGAGTTTCCTCAAAAAATTAAAAATAGAACTACCATATGATCCAGCAATTCTACTTCTGAACTCAAAAAGATATCCACACCACAATGTTCACTGCAACACTATTTACTAAGGCCAATACATGGAAAAAACCTGCATATCCTCTGGTGGATGAACAGATAAAGAAAACATGATAACGTACATACAGTGGAATACTATTCAGCCAAAAAAAGGGGGGAATCCTGCCATTTATAACAACATGGATTGACCTTAGGGCATTAGGCTAAGTGAAATAAGTCATAGAGAAAGAAAAATACTTTATGATCTTACTTATATGGGGAATCTTAAAAAAAAAAACAACAACTAAACTCTCGGATACTAATAACACATGAGGCTGGACATCTTCACCCACAGGGGTGAATGCTTAATGGGTATGAGGTTTTATTCTGGAGTGATGGAAATGTTTTGGAACAAGAGAGGTGGTGGCTGCACAACTGCAAATATACTAAATGCTACTGAACTGTTAACTTTAAATGATTAATTTTGTGTTGTGTGAATTTTACCTCAATACAATTTTTTTTTTAAAGATTTTATTTATTTATTTGACAGACAGAGATTACAAGTAAGCAGAGAGGCAGGCAGAGAGAGAGGAGGAAACAGGCTCCCTGCTGAGCAGAGAGCCCGATGTGGGGCTCGATCCCAGGACGCTGGGATCATGACCTGAGCCGAAGGCAGAGGCTTTAACCCACTGAGCCACCCAGGCGCCCCAATACAATTATTTTTTAAGCTTAAGGAACAGTCTTTAGATTTTGAAATTTTAATCAATTGTACAGTAATTTGGTTTTTTTTTTAAGAGATGGCAGCGGGGGGCAAAGGGAGAGGGAGAGAGAATCTTAAGCAGGGCTCCATGCCCTAGACAGAGCCCAATGCAGAACTCTATCTCAGGACCCTGAGATCATGACCTGAGCTGAAACCAAGAGTTGGACGCTTAATGGATTGTGCCACCCTGGAGCCCCTTAAACTGCACAGTAAATTTTTAAAAGATTTTACTTATTTATTTGAGAGAGAGAGAGCTAGTGCAAACAGCAGGGAAGAGAGGGGTGAGGGGAGGTACAAGAGGAAAGGGGAAAGGAGGGGTAGAGGGAGAGGAGGAGCAGAAAGAAAGGGAGAAGCAGGTTTCCCACTGGGCAGGGAGCCTACCCCAGGGACCCAGAGCTCAATCCCAAGACCCTGGGATCATGACCTGAGCTGAAGGCAGACACTTAACTGACTGAGCCACTCAGGCAATCCTGTTTAGTAATCCTTTTTTTTTTTTTTCCTTAAAGATTCCATTCATTTATTTGACAGAGACCACAAGTAGGCAGAGAGGCAGGCAAAGAGAGAGGAAGGGAAGCAGGCTCCCTGCCGAGCAGAGAACCCAACTCGGGGCTTGATCCCAGGACCCTGGGACCATGACCTGAGTCAAAGGCAGAGGCTTTAACCCACTGAGCCACCCAGGAAACTCCTGTTTAGTAATTCTTTTTTTTTTTTTTTAAATAATTTCTGTTCAGTAATTCTTCCAAAGCAAACCACTATTTTTTTTTTCTATGCACAAACAAAACTTTTTAAGGATACCAAAAAATTCTAATTAGCACTCTAGGCCTCTTCTCTCTACACTGTAACTACCCACCTGCCTTAGCCCTCCTCCAATATGTGAGCCCCTCAGGAATAAAACCCATTTCTCACTTATCTCTGTGTCCCCAGTGCCCAACACCAGGCTTGGTGAATATTTAGATGCCTCTGTGAATATTTATCAAACTAAACTGGGCTACAGATGCGGGTCCCAGGACCCACTGCCAGCCACTGGCATCAAACACTGACCTATCCTCATGGATGTAGGCCAGGTAGAAGAGGAGCAAGGTGCTGTACTGTCTCTGGCGAGCAGTTCCCTCCACATACTGGCGATCTGACAGGAAGGCGAGGCTTTCAGGGCTCCTGCTGCTTATCTGGGGCAGCCCCTGCTGCAGGAAGGCAGATGCTACAGAGAGTTCTGGAGAGGAAAGGGGCAGGAGAAAGCCACACAGAAAACACATAAGAGCAGGTAATCAGCACATAAATACCTGCCTACATGAAGGGTACTGCACAGGGTAGCAGGGTTCAGGCAGGATAAAAGGAAATCAGAGTCTCCTAGTCCTTTATAAAGCTTTCAACCTTCCAGGAGAGACTAAAGATATTAAGATGAACTAAAGATGTTCTTCCACTAAACATGTGGAAGAACATGGATACAATCCCTGATTCATTCATTCATTGACAGGGCCTGGCTGTGAAACACAGGCCCTATCTCCCGGAGCTGGTGGCTGAGAAAAGACAGATAATGAGACAGACAGTTAATAGGACGTGGGATCAAGTGTCCCATTCAAGCGTGACTCATACTACCTGGGGTGGGGAGGACAAGCTCAAAAAGGAGGGAACTGTGGAAGGTATGAGGAAATCAGGCAGAAAAGTGAGGGCAGAGAATCCTAGGCATGGAAAGAAAGGGGTTCAGGGGCTCAGAGGCTTAAGGGGACATGCTCAAGGTGCGGCAAGGAATTCCGTCTGACCAAACCAGCGATGAACAGATGTGGAGTGTTGAGAGTTCCAAAATGATGTGACGTAACTTGTAGTTTGAATGCTGAGTCAAGAATTTAGATTTTATCCTGAGAATAGATCTCCTATGAAATCTCTATTTCAGAAAAGAAAGGGTATTTTAATACCAGGAGTATAAAGAAAAAGACTTCAGAGCTCAAACTTGAATAAAGTCAACTTTATAGAAAATTCACTATATTACCCTTATTTTTTACATTTCACCATGGATCAGAGGAACCTTCATCACTGCTGACAGTGTCCCACAGACTGATCTTTGGGGATCACCAGCTGAAGGCTGGGGTGTTAGGACGGTAAGACTTGATTTTTGGACAGATCTTTCCAGCGGTGGATGGAGACCAGTTGGAGGATAAGAAACTGAAAGGAGGAGGCCAAGTCAGAGGTCAAGAGAAGGGTCTGTCCTGCCAGTACTGTGGACGTAGGGCCATGCGGAGGATGAGGATGGAGAATATGCACAGCAGAGCCAGGTCAGTTCTCCTAATTCTAAGTTTAGTGATTTTTGTACCAAAGCACACTATAATCATTATTGTAAAAATGAAACTAATATGCTGGAGTTCCACACATCCACCCACCCTTTCTCCTGATATATAAAAGAAGCAGTCTGCATGTTAGTAAGGCCTGCTGTTCTTCCTGGTACTCAGATTTGACAAGGCCTCATTGTCTAAGGAGGCAGATATGTGGGGCTCCTCCTATTCCCCCAAAAGAGGATACTGTAGGCAGCAGTAGGGCTAGCACAGTGAGCACAAGAGGTGCTGTGCCGTGGCTTCCAACATAATCTTAGGCGTCAACCATGGCAGAAGTGGTTGTGCTAGTGTCTCTGAAGGTCAGACCACACCTAACAGGCAAAGAGCAGGACACCACATGGAGAGGAGTGGCTGCTACAGTGAGAGACTTGGGAACCAAGCCAGTTGGAAGGAATGAAAATGTTCACCCGAGATTCGGTCTCTCTCAGCACAGTGCTGGAGAAAAAGGAAAAGAAGGAGTGAGGTTTGGGAAGTGGAGGGACATGACACATCTTCATAAATGTAAAAAAGAGGAAACACAGCTAGTACCACAAAGAAGGTATCATATTTGCTGAATGAATGAATGAATGAATAAGACAATGATTAAATTGTTTTATGTTATACCAAAAGAAGTCTAGGATAGAGGAACTCCATGGGGGCAGAGAACATGTCGTAATTATCACCATATCCACAGCAGCACTGAGGCCTCCCTGGCATGTAGCAGAAGCTCAGTGACTTTCAGGAGAGGGAAAAACTTCAGCTCTCAGCCCTCTATCTGCTATTCCTCCGGCCTAGACTCTTCCATGTGCCTTCTTTATCTTACGCAGACCTCTGCGAACATGCCACCTACTCACAGAGGCCTTCCCTGACCACATATCCAACATGTATCTTCTACCTCCACCATCCTCTATCCTTTTGTCCAGTTTTATTGTTTTCATAGAACCTATTCATTTTTTACATTGAATCTATGTGTTTATTGTCTACCTCTCTCATTCTATGAGGACAGGATGTTGGGACTCTATCACCAGCACCTGGAAAGAGCCTAGCACACAGTAGATGCTCAAGAAATATTTCATGAATGAAGAAACAAAGAAATGGAACAGGCCATTCGTGTATTTTGAACAGAAGTCTCTGGAGGTAACAAGCAGAGAGCGAAAGTTCTGCTGTAAGGGATGTTACAGAGGAGATGGCCTGGATGAGGAACTGGACTTGATAAGCTCTGGAGTCTTCCTCAACCCTTAGAGTCTAAGGGTCCAGCAACCTTGGATTCTTTTGTTTTCTAATTCTATTATCTCATCTCCCTAAGCGTTAGTCTCTAGTTCTACCATTCCATGATTCCGTGATTCCTCTGGCAGCTTATAGCCAAGAGGTCATAATTATTGTGATATTAACTCACTACCCAGCCAATCAACAAAGGTATCCAGACTGTAAAAAGATCACCACGGACCTGAGGAGTGGTCAAGCCGCAGCATCTTACCTTCTTGGGAAGGTGGTCCTGTCTTCTCTGGAGCTGAGAGGAGGTTGAGGCTCATGCAGTAGAGGAAATTGGAACATACCTGATTTAGGGCTGAGTGACTTAGAGGGTGGAAAGGAAGAGACAACAAGAGAGGACATTGTGACTTTGGCTGGGACAGCATTATCCTTGCCATACACTGGGGCACCACTGCCTTGTGCCAAAGCCCAATGAAATTCTAACCATGGCTCTGAAAGAAGAAATCTGGATGTAGCTGTGAATAATTAGTATGGAACCTGCTGCCACAGCTATAATGTAGACACATAGGCATTGACTAAAATTCAAAGTTGAAAAAATAAGTCAGGGAAGGCTACTGAACTCTGACTTAACAAAACATAGCAACAAAAACAAGTGTTCCTAGACCAGGAAAGAGCTTGGGAGTACTAGGGGGGAAAGGAAGCTATTGAACCCAAGACAGGTAATTAAGATCTCCTTAATTACAACATCCAAAATTGTGACTTTGAATCCGGATGGATCCTTGTATTTGTATCCCCTCCTGAAAGTCGGTGTTCTATTCAGAGATATGCAAGGAGACCTAAACACCACACTGTGGTCACCTTGCAGGTTGTAGGCAGTAACAAATGGGATCTGCCAAATAAATGCAGAGACAGGTGGCAAATCATAAATGGGAAGAAGAAAAGGCTACTGCACAAACGTTAACAAGACAGACTAAAGTCTGTATTTTGAACAAGAGAGTTTCTCCTCTGGAAATGCTGGGCTGGCAGCAACGAGGACATGACTCTGTGGACACTTCTTTCATACCCTCAAGGGCTTCCAGTTCCCCATTTGTAAAATGAGGGGTTAGACAAATGATCACCAAGAGCCTTTCCAGTTTTGATGTAACAGGTACCCATCCACGTGTCACATGGAATGAATGTCTCAGCAGAACCAGACTAAATAAAAGCTACAGAAGCATGTCGGATTCATACCACCAGCTGCTGAGCAATTCTGACACTGTGTCAATCCCCTCACAGTCCAATAACTAAACCAGTCAGAAATTTCCACTTGGCCAGTCAAGCACACTGGCCCCTTGGCCACCAATTTTCCCTGAGAGCAGACATACCTCAGGCTGTTGCGGAATCTGGCCTTCAGTTCCAGGGTTAGTCGTATGAAAGATGAGGAAGCTTGGGAGAAGTGGGAAACAAGCAGAAAGCAGTTTAAACTAGATTTATTACATCATCATCCTGGCCCATACTGATCACATCCTCTACTGCCTTCCCAAATCAAAACCTCTCCCAGTGAGACTTCTCTCAATAAAAATCAGCACCATCCACCTCGATGGCAGCCACAAGCCAAGGCATTATTACCCTGAGCTATTCCCTCTCCTTTCTGCCCCACATCCAACTGTCTCACACCCCTCAACACTATCATCAACCTGAGTTAATACAAGAGTCTGAGGGATGCCTGGGTGGCTCAGTTGGTTGAGAAGCTGCCTTCAGCTCAGGTCATGATCCCAGTGTCCTGGGATCGAGTCCCACATCAGGCTCCTTGTTTGGCAGGGAGCCTGCTTCTCCCTCTGCCTCTGCCTGCCACTCTGTCTGCCTCTGCTTGCTCTCGCTTCTCTCTCTATGACAAATGAATAAATAAAATCTTTAAAAAAAATAAATAAATACAAGAGTCTGAATTATTTTTTCCAGTCTCGCATCCCTCTAACTCATGGTTCATACCAAATCAAAAAGGATCTTTCTAAAACAGAAAGCTGAGCCTATCACTCCTCTTTTTTAAAACTCAAAGTTCCTAGGATAAAGTCCAAATTTCTCACATGGCCAACAAAGCCCTCCATGACTGAGCCCTGGCTGCTACTCTGTGGTAGACCTTCCACTATATGCTATGTGACAGGAAGAAAGGGCAAGGCTTTAGGGGCGCCTGGGTGGCTCAGGGGTTAAGCCGCTGCCTTCGGCTCAGGTCATGATCTCGGGGTCCTGGGATCGAGTCCCGCATCGGGCTCTCTGCTCAGCGGGGAGCCTGCTTCCTCCTCTCTCTCTCTCTGCTTGCCTCTCTGCCTACTTGTGATTTCTCTCTGTCAAATAAATAAATAAAATCTTAAAAAAAAAAAAAGGGCAAGGCTTAAATGATAATGATAAGAGGCAAGCATTGCATAAAAATTCAGGAAGCAAAAAAAAAAAAAAAAAATCAGAAAGCAGGCTCCAGAGTCAGATTCCCTGAGTTTGAATCCTGGGTACACCACTTCTAGGGCAATCTTGGGTAAATTATTCAACCTCTCTGAGTTTCAGTATGCTCCTTCGTAGAATGAAGATAATCATAATACAAACTTTCCAGGGTTTTTCTGAGAACTAAATGAATTAATATGTATAAAGCACTTGAAACAGTATGTGACAGGGGTTCCTGGGTGGCTCAGTCAGTTGAGCATCCGACTCTTGATTTCAGCTCAGACCATGATTTCAAGGTCCTGGGATCAAGACCTGCAGGCTCTCTGCTCAGCAGGGAGTCTGCCTATCTCCCTCTCCCTCCACCCTTCGTTCCCTCCTCCTGTTCACCTGTGCTCTAAAATAAATAAATAAATCTTAAGGGGAAAAAAACCCCAGTATCCAGGGCATCTGCCTCTCCTCCTGGCTTATGCTCTCTCACTCACTCTCTATCTCTACCAAACACACAAACAAACAGTGTCTGACAATAGTAAGGGTGTAGTAAATGTTAGTTGTCATTAGTTATTAATTATTACTCCCTTTCTGCTTTGGGCTGTTTTCCCCTTCCCATTCTCACCATCACTAATACTAAGGAAAATAAAGGAGACTCTAACTCTGACTCCTGGGCTTATTCAGCAGATTGAAGTATTTTCAGGTAACAACTGGACAAGTGAGAAAGGAAGCTTTACACTTAAGAGGGAAAAAATGACTGGCGAGAGAAAAAAATTAATAGATGCAAGAAAGCCTGGAAAAGGCTGAAGGAATCAAGAACCACTAGGGTTTGGGACGCTTGGGTGGCTCAGTTGGTTGGACGACTGCCTTCGGCTCAGGTCATGATCCCGGAGTCCCAGGATTGAGTCCCACACCGGGCTCCCAGCTCCACAGGGAGTCTGCTTCTCTCTCTGACCTTCTCCTTGCTCATGCTCTCTCTTACTACCTCTCTCTCAAATAAATAAAATCTTAAAAAAAAAAAAAAGAACCACTGGGGTTCAATTATAAGAAAGCAGTTCAGTGTACAGCTAGACAGCAGCTTTCACACAGAGTGCCAGTCCCCCCCAGAAGGCATCTGGAAGTCTATGGTGTCACAATGACTGGGGGTACTTCTGACAGTCAGTACTCAGGCATCAGAGATGCTAAACGTCTTGAGAAGTCTGAGGGAATATCAAGTATGGAGAACAACGTGGAAAGACGTGTGTTGTGGGACTGGAACTGGAACCTCCTTGATATTCTTAGAGAAATAGCAATAAATCCAAGAATTTACTTTAAGTACCTTTGGTTGTTGGATAGTATTGCCTTCCACTCAACACTGGGCAGAATATAGATATTGACTCTGAGTGATCACATAAACCTCCTGCCCACAGGTTATGCTCTCTTTGAATTCTCTGGCACCCGCCTCCCTCCCCACTTCCACACTTGCCTGATGCCTACCGAGCTTCTTGGAGAACTTCTCCTTCATGTGGGGAGCGATGACAAAGAGACTGTGCAGAATCGAGAGGAAAACTTCCATCAAGTTTGGGTGGGTGGCCTGCTCTGAGTGCCTCTGCAAAGAACCAGGAGGGAGAACCCAGCCCACCAGGATTGAGCCTCTGAAGAACAAAGCATCAGCAAAACTGGCATCAAATCTAGCAACAATAAACTAACCCCTTTCACTTGAAGGGCACAAGAAAAGCTAGGGAGCCTGAAATCACAAGCCTGCATCCAAGGATTGTATCCACCACTTATAAGTTGTATAAGACACATTACCTCTCTGGATCTCTCTGTACCAAATGGAATAAAACAGTAATAACAACAAGACCTAGTTCCCAGAAACAAATAAGATCTGATGTGTAAAAAAGTACTTCCTAAACTATAATGCAGAGTGATGCTGAAGTTTCTTTCTTTTTTTGTTTTTTAAATAGGCTCCACACCCAACATAGGGCTTGAACTCATGACCTAAGATCAAGAGCCACATGCTCTACTGACTGAGCCAGCCAGGCACCCTTCACTGACACCCAAGTTTCTATGACTATAGCCATCAATAATAATCATATAGTTTGCAAACTATCTTCGCATTTATTTTTTTTAAGATTTTATTTATTTATTTGACAGACAGAGATCACAAGTAGGCAGAGAGGCAGGCAGAGAGAGAAATCAGGCTCCCCGCTGAGCAGAGAGTCTGATGCGGGGCTCGATCCCAGGACCCGGAGATCATGACCTGAGCCAAAGGCAGAGGCACTGAGCCACCCAGGCACCTTGTTCACATTTATTTTTCCTTTTTTTTTTTTTTTTTTAAGATTTTATTTATTTATTTAAGAGAAAGAGAGAGAGAGCATGAGAGAAGAGAGGTCAGAAAGAAAAGCAGACTCCCTGTGTAGCAGGGAGCCCGATGTGGGACTCAGTCCCAGGACTGCGGGATCATGACCCGAGCCAAAGGCAGTCGCCCAACCAACTGAGCCACCCAGGTGCCCCACATTTATTTTTCATGTGACCTCTGTGAATACTCCAGTCATGAGGCAGCCCGATAGAGCAAACAGAGCTCTGGATTAAGAGTAGACAAACCTGGGTTCCAGATTAAGCTCTGCATAAAGTCACTTCATGCCCAGGGGTTAGTTAACCCTGCCCCTCTCAGTGTCTCAGTATCCTACCTGTAAAAGATGGGGTCTCAGAGACATGGTTCTTATAGATACATTTCCTTTGGTTTTTAAACAAAAAAATTTTTTTTTAAGATTTTATTTATTTATTTGACAGAGAGAGATCACAAGCAGGCAGAGAGGCTTGCAGAGAGAGAGAGGGAGAAGCAAGCTCCCCACCAAGCAGAGAGCCCAATGTGGGGCTTGATTCCAGGACCCCGAGATCATGACCTGAGCTGAAGGCAGAGGCTTAACCCACTGAGCCACCCAGGAGCTCCACAAAAAATGTTTTTATTTAGAAATGTAATACATGCTCATTAAAGAAAAGTGTATAAAATATGGAAAAGTAGAAAGCAAGAATAATATCATTCTACCAATTACTTCAAAAAAATTTTTTTAATTAAAAAAAAAAAAAATACCGGGGCGCCTGGGTGGCTCAGTGGGTTAAGCCGCTGCCTTCGGCTCAGGTCATGATCTCAGGGCCCTGGGATCGAGCCCCGCATCGGGCTCTCTGCTCAGCAGGGAGCCTGCTTCCCTCTCTCTCTCTCTGCCTGCCTCTCCGTCTACTTGTGATTTCTCTGTCAAATAAATAAATAAAATCTTAAAAAAAAAAAAAAAAAAAAAAAAAAAAAAAATACCCTAAGCCCCCAAATGCCAAAGTGTGGTATTTAGAGTCTATCCAGTTCCAGATCTGACTCAACACTTTGTAAAGTATAGGAAAAGGGCAGAGCAGATGAGGAACCAACGTAAACTGCCCAAGTGTTACTGCTAGTGAGTGCCAGTCAGAACGTGCTTGCAGTCCATGGCTCCTGACTCCTGACGTGACCCACCCGAAGACCCACGCATGCGGGCTCAAAGGCTTCTTCCAAGAGGTCTCCACCTCCAGAACCAGAGGATGCCTCCCTGCTGCCACCTACTGTTCCCAGTAGGTGTACGGAAGTGCCCTGACTAAAAGGCACTCTGCAGGCTCACCTCAAAGAAGACAGGACTCACCCAAAGTCAGCCAAGCAGTCAGACACTCTGGACCCAGCTCTTCCTACAACCTCCATCTCAAGTCAGCTCAAAACGAAGCTCTTTCGGACCAGGTCTCTCTTCAGAGTGGCCAAATTTCATTTACAGAATACGTGTGTGTTCCTTGGTGAAGCCTGAATCACAGACCCTCAACACTGTTCTTCACTGATCCTAAGGACACATGGGTTCGAATCTCAGCACTGTCGTGCACTTGCTTTATGACTATTGGAATGTGACATCCCCATCTTTATTTTTTTATTTTTTTAAAGATTTTATTTATTTATTTGACAGACAGAGATCATAAGCAGGCAGAGAGGCAGGCAGAGAGAGAGGAAGGGAAGCAGGCTCCCTGCTCAGCAGATAGCCTGATGCGGGGCTTGATCCCAGAACCCTGGGATCATGACCTGAGCCGAAGGCAGAGGCTTAACCCACTGAGGCACCCAGGAGCCCCGAAATCCCCATCTTTAAATTGAGGTGGTAATAGCACCCATCTCACAGTCACTAGGATGACCAAATTAGGTAATGAATACGAAGCATTTATCACTCCATAAACACTGCTTATTTATTCTATTACTACTGCTTTCTACTTTTTCTTGAGAGGCATCTGTTAATGTACAATGAAATACCACACTTTGGGGTTTGGGGGCATGGGTTTTTTTTTTTTTAAGATTAAAAAAATTTTTGAAGTCATTTCTACACCCAATATGGGGCTTGAACCCATAACCCCAAGGCCAAGAATTGCACACTCCACTGCCTGAACCAGTCAGGTGCCCCTACACTTTGTTTTTAAAACCAAAGGAGGGACGCCTGGGTGGCTCAGTTGGTTAAGCAGCTGCCTTCGGCTCGGGTCATGATCCCAGCGTCCTGGGATCGAGTCCCACATCGGGCTCCTTGCTCGTCAGGGAGCCTGCTTCTCCCTCTGCCTCTGCCTGCCATTCTGTCTGCCTGTGCTCGCTCTCTCTCTCTCTCTGATAAATAAATAAAATATTTAAAAAAATTAAAAAAAAATAAAACCAAAGGAAATGTGTCTGAAGAACAATAGCACTAAGACCCTCAGAAGGTCTAGTTGAGTACCCACAACCTTGTGTCTCTCGGCCTGGCTCAGTCTCACATCCCTCTCCTACCCAAACTTCATGCTATCTGTGGCTCAGGGGAACCTACCATCACCATGGGGATACAAAGGGAGTCACAGGCAGTGAGAAGAAATTCTGAGAAGTCCTCCAAAGTGTCTTCCTTCTCAGCACTTGGAGCTGTGAATGGGTTCTCCTGGGCTGAAGGCTCACTCTGGAATTCCACAGCCAACCTAAGAAATCAACATGTAAGGGTATCAACTACTACCTATGCAACATAAAGGTCAGAGGCATCCTCCCAGAGCTTAGGGTTCTGGGAAAGTATCCCCATCATCAGTTTAGAGAAAATTCAAGAGGCCTCAATGATAGAGCACCCGGTCCTTGGCCACCTGTCCAGCTGTGTACTCCCCACCCCCTCTCTCATAGTACAGGACCTATCACATGTACCTCCCTGAACACACCATGCCACTTGCTATTTCACATCTCTTTGCCTTTACGATGCTGGTCTCTCTGCCGGGAAAGCCTTCCCCAGATTTGTGACAACCTAATGAATCCTACATATATACACAAAACTGCCTCTTCCGTAAGAGACTGTAAGCTCCTTGGGGGCAGGAATCAATCTGACCTTATCTGTCTACTCCCACTGTCTAGCCACGGGCCTGACACAGAGTAGACTCAACAGACACTTGTTACTGTAAATTATATTAGTCCAACAAGCATTCAGCTTGTTTATAAATAGGTGTTTCCCTATTGGGCAAAGTTATTTGGGAAGAGTAACAAAGCTGAATGAGACAGAACCTCATTGTAGGGCAACAAAAACTTCACCAGGAGGCAATCTTTAGAGACCTCCTACTCTAGCTCCTCCTTCTCAAACCTTCTCTACACACCCCTGCACACACATACACACACACACACACATACATACATACATACATACATATCCCCAACCTCTGCCCCTGCCAAGCTGCTCTCATTATGCAGCAAAGCATCAGAAATCAAGTGTTGCAGGGCGCCTGAGTGGCTCAGTGGGATAAAGCCTCTGTCTTCGGCTTGGGTCATGATCCCAGGGTTCTGGGATTGAGCCCTGCATCGGGTGCTCTGCTTAGCGGGGAGCCTGCCTCCTTCTCTCTCTCTCCCCCTGCCTCTCTGCCTACTTGTAGATCTCTGTCTGTCAAATAAATAAATAAAATCTTAAAAAAAAATAAGAAAGAAATCGGGCGCCTGGGTGTCTCAGTTGGTTGAGCCGCTGCCTTCGGCTCGGGTCATGATCTCAGGGTCCTGGGATCGTGTCCCACATCGGGCTCTCTGCTCGGCAGGGAGCCTGCTTCCTCCTCTCTCTCTCTCTCTGCCTGCCTCTATGCCTACTTGTGATCTCTGTCAAATAAATAAATAAAATCTTTAAAAAAAAAATAAGAAAGAAATCAAGTGTTGCTTCTAGAACTTCATCCTCAGTCTGATTCTTCTCCACCTCCACCCCCCATAATACTGCCTCAGACCACAGAAGGTCAGTCCCTCACCTGCAGGCATTTCTAAATCCCTCCAGAGTGCTCAGAAGGAACTTTCCCCTTCGAAGAATGGACTTCTCTGAATCTCTGCTGGAGGCATGGCCCTGAAGTGAGAAGGAGAGAGGAGCATCTATTAGTCAAGTACCTACTCTGTGTCCCAAACTGTGCTTGGAAGACCACAAACCTCTTCCTTCCCCGCTGGAGTCTGGCATTCCCATACACCTAACACTTTCCAGGGGATCTTGGTTATATTCTCACAAATCTAGTCATCTAATAGCTCTTTAAAAAATGGCAGCAGGGGGAATATTAGCTATCTGTCTCCCTGTGAACCACAGGACTGGCTCTGTTCTATTATATGCAGAAAACTGTCACAAGCTGGTGCACATTAACTTAACTGGCTGTAATGCCCATATCAGTTGCTCCAAAACACACAAAAATCCCACCCCATCAGGTTTGATAAGCTTAATTTCCAAAGTTAATTTTGAAAGACATAACCAGCATTCACATTACCCATATCCTTTCTGATATTTTAAGTGGTGTGCCCTTAAAAGCCAACAATTCCAACACATTGCACATTGGTCAGATACTTTGCAAGATTCTAGTGAACCCAGCCTTAAATAATTTTGTGAGCATGTTTACCATAACTGCTTAGATGATATAAAAGACAAAGTGGTATAGTATAGTAGATCTGGGTACAAATACCCTGGGATTTACTATCCAAACTCAGACACTCCCAAGTTTCAGACCTTAGAGAAAAAGTATTTAACCCTATGGCTTCAGTTTCCAAATCTGCAAAGACGAGGACAGCAATCAAGCAGATTCATAGCTCTGCCATTAGGGGAGAAAAATAACATCTCATTATAGATGTTTTTGCATGAGAAAAAGTTATAAAGAGGCATACAAAGGTAAGGGAATTATCTTCTTAAAACACCTCATAGCATGATCTCCAGAAGAAACAGGCTGCATGCAGCGTACTGACCAGGGGCCTCCTGTTCAGCGGGGTCTGGGAAAAATCTGCACAGCGGCTCAGCATGGCTTCAAGCAAGGCCCGCAGTTCCCTGTACTGCACAGGTGGGACACTCTGATGGTCCTTCCTGCAGCCAAAGAGACAAAGGCAAGCTTAGGGTAAGGTAAAAGGATTCCAAGATACCTGCATGTTCTTAGGCAATGGGAGACAGCATGATGGATCAGAACATGGGTCTAGGATCTGATCTAATAAAAATCCTTGCTCCAACACTTGTCTAGCTGTGAGACGCTGTGCATAGTCCTCACTTTCCCTAGCCCTCAGTTTTGCCATCTATTAAATGAGAGGTAATAGCACTTTCCTTATAGAATTATTTTAAGGATCAAATTAGATAATGTATGCCAAGAAGTTATGACAATGCTGAATAGATAGTAAGCCCTTGTAAATGACAGCTGAGACTATCACTGGTGTTATTAAGGAGACAGAGGGCTTTCTCGTGGAGGAGAAAGAAGTACTATCTAGAATTGAAGGTGCATGAAGACATGTAATGGCCACTACCCTCAAATTAGTAATAAGCTCTCTTGGGGAAGAGAGATCAAATTTGCTATTACCTTGGTAAGGAAAACCACGATCAACAGGGAAATATTATCAGGACTCAGACTTTATTTCAGAATAGAGAAGAACTTCCTAAGAGTCAAATTCTAGAGAGGTAAAGGGGAAATTCTAGGTGGAGCAAGCTCCCCATTCTTAGAAATTATAAGCAAAGACTAGAAACTAGTTTTGGAGATTTAATCATTCTGAGTGTGGCATAAATGTGGAAAGTAACACTTAGGGTCCATCTGAACTTTCATATTCCATGGATTCAGGGAGGCAAGAGTCATAGATTAGTCTAACTGTGAGCTCCAAGAGGCCAGAGACCAGCCCAGCTATATCTTTTCATTTTACCTGAACAGAACTAGATGCATTATAAACTGACGATAAATGTAAAAAGATGTTAAATGAATGAATAACCACTTGACAGGGTATAAAGTCACTATATTTGTTTCCTAGGAATGCTATAACAAATTATCACAGAACACATGGCTTAAAACGACAGAAATTTATTTTCTTGTAGTTTGGGGAGATAGAAATCTAAAATCAAGGTGTTGGCTCCCTCTAAAGGCTCTAGGGAAGAATCCTGTCCTGCCTCATTGCTACTGGTGGTTGCCAGCATTCCTTGTGATTCCTTGCCTCAGAGCTGCATCATTCCACTTTCTGCCTCTTCTTCACAAGGCCATCTTCCCTGTGTCTATTACACTGTATGTCCAAATCCCCCTCTCCTTACAAGGGCACCAGTCTTTGGATTTACCAGCCAACACTGTATGACCTCATTTTAATTCAGTTGTCTCTACAACGGCCCTATTTCCAGATAAGGCCACATTCACAGGTTATAGGTGGGCATGAATTTTAGAGGGATGCTATTCAATCCACTGCAGTAACTAAGGGGAAACCTATGTCAACCCTCATCTCTGGGCCTTTTTGGAACACTGAGAGTAATCTGTTGAGCCTTCTAACAGGCACTCAGTTCACTGTATTATAGTTAAGCTTTGATTTCCCCTTTCCTTCTTCATTTCTAGAAGCTCTAAACTTTCTGTCCTACAGTGATTGTCAAGCCCTGGGTCCACCTTCTTTAAATTCTTTTCAGCAGTTCTCATTCCTCGTTCCTCCTTCCGGTTGGGCTTTCCAGAGACCCAGTGAACCACTATACTTCAGAGGGACCACTTCAGTAAATATTCTAGGAAATTAACATGAAAAATAAAATCATCTAAAGATTAATCTACTTAGCACTCTCCACAATTCTGACCCAACCTGCTTTCCCAGCTTCTTCATGTATTACTCTCCTTCACACAACCTGCTGGCCAGACTAGCTACTGTACCCTAAGTGATCCCTACACTTTCCCACTCACAAACCTAAATCTCTCTCATCCCTCTTAGCACAGCTCAAACATCACCCACCTCCTGCCTCAAAGGTGCTACCAGTCCCCCAAGCACTGGCCTCCTGGGAGACTTCCAGTTCTACCTGGGCACCTCTAACTGACACTGCTCTGCCTCTGTGCCTTTGATACCCTGTCAGTTAACTCATCTCCCCCTCACTGGGATTCATGCCCCCTGATTCAGAGATTCAGATGGGGGGGAAGAGGGGGAAAAGAGACAGATGAAGTCATTGTAATGTAAATGTTATTTTATGTTTCCATTTTTAGACCCCACCTACAATCAAATCACAAAGACTTAAATAAGGTTACAGAAGAGACTATAAATGTTAACAACCTTTACCATGTAAAATTAAAGGTACAGCTGACTAACACTGAAAAGGAGAAGGTGGGGAGGAGAAAGGAAAAGTTGGATGCTAATATACTCAGCTAATCAAGGAGGGAGTCAAAGATACTACTTGAAGTTGAGGGAACAAGAAATACAAGTTTTAAGTATACCATTTAAAGATTTGAAGACATTAAATATTAATTAGCAAAAATGCCAAAGAAATGTAGAGAAGACAAAATAATAGGATCTAAATCTTGGTCTTTCTTATGGGTGACTCAATGAATAATGTCCTAAATTGATAAAGTGACAGCATTATAAGCACATTGTTTAGGTGCAGGGAGATAATCACCAGAACTAAAACCAAAATGAGTTACATTTCGTTTTCTTTAGAAACTGGGAGAGGGAACTGTTCTTTTTCATTATAAAAATAAATATTTTATTTTTTATTATTTGAATACATTACTTTGTTAGATTTTTGGAAAAGAAAACATGGAAATAAAGTAAAAATTATTTCATAAATAAATATAAGTTTTCTCCATTATTTTTTTTCAAGATATCAGGCATCTTGCTAAGGAATACTTTACCATCCTGACCCTAGGATCACTTAATCTTACCATCTATTTTGAACATCTTTCATTCATACGCTTTCAGGAGTGAGGCATACAGTAGTGAGCAAACTGACATGGTCCCTGATCACTTGGACATTATATTATAGTGGGGACAGACACAAAATGAATGAATAAACAAGAACTATTCAAATGTTTGGTAGGTGCTATAACAGTCTAATAGGTCAGTTAGGGAAAGATGCTCTGAATGTGACCTGAATGATGGGAAGAAGCCAGTGGTGCAAAGATTTTAAGGAAGAGCATTTCAGGCAGAAAGAACAATTTGTAGAAAGGAAAAAGGGGGAAATTCTGGACTAAAACAGAAGACTGAAATGTTTAAAAAATTACATCCACGGAACAAACAGAATAAAATGCTATTTGAAAACATGCAAGTGGGGCACCTGGCGGGCTCAGTCAGTGGAACATGCGATTCTTGATTTCAGGATTATGAGGTTCAGCCCCACATTGGATGTAAAGCTTACTTTAAAAATTAAAAAAAAAAAAACATGTAGGGAATTGGGAAGAACTCTTCCAAATTAAAAATATGAAAGCAAAAATAACATACACAGTAGAAGTGTTGAAAGATAAAGTCAAGAAAATTTTCCAGAAACTACTGCATAATGACAAAAATATGTAAAACTGTCAGAAAACAAAGAAAATTAGAGGACCAGTCCAGATCCAACATTTGAATAGCAGCTCCAGAAAGACAAAAGAGTAAATAGAGTATTGGAAAGAAAAAATTGAAGAAAATTTCCCTGACCTACAGGACAAGTACTGCCTGGAAGCTTCCCTGGCTTGACCGGGCCCACGGGGCGTACAGAGGTGGAAAGTTCAGTCTGCCTGGGTCTCTCACCTCAGAAAGGCAGAAATGGCCTTCACTGCCTCAGCAGCCACCTCCAGCACAGGGCTGCTTACTGCTTCTTGGAGAGCACGGCCAGCATCTCTACACATGGCTGAGCTTGTAAACAGCTTAATCTCCTCTGGCTGCCTGAGAAATGGTAAATGATCAATGAATAAGTTAATGCCTATCATGGGCACAGCCAGGAACAAACACTTCTTTCCTTCTCCACTCTGGCCCCTACAGGCCCAACACCCCATCAATCTGCTCACCGAGTCAGGATCTCGGCAAAAAGCAGCAGACCCTGCTTATGCAGCTCTGTGTTGTTCATCCGGAGGCTTCCCTGTAGGCTCCTCACCACTGACTCGATCCCTATCTCAAAATTACATGACAGAGGCCAGGAATCAGTGCTTGGTAGCTCCTTCACTGCCTGCCCAGGAGAAGTGAGAGGCTGTGGACAGCACATATTTGCTGGTGGCCCCTCATGGAGGGGCCCTGACACGACTAAACAGAGGGGATGGGACTGTGAGATCTTCAAGGGCAGGCCATTCTCTGATTCATCTCTGTCTCCCCGAAACTCAGCACAAGCCATAGCACAGGCCCTGGTACTTAAAGTATTTAGTAAATGTCTACTGAATGAGTTGTCCCTTTTTCCGCTAGACACACTCACATTCCTTCTCAAAGAAGCGGGTCAGACCTCCACTCCTCCTGGAAGCCTTCCCTAATCCATTCAGGCAGAGCTATGGGCCTCCAGTGAGCTCCCACACCTCCTATACTTCCCTTTGGCAGAGCCCTAATTGGCTTGTTTGCATTTCTCTCCCCTTCCAGAGAACAGGGACCACATTCTAGGTATCACTAAATCTCTTAAGTCCCAGCCTGGTGCCTGGCACAGAACAGGAACATAGAATATAAAATGAATAACCAAATGTGTCCAGCCTAAAAATCCAGACATGATGTAAAAAGTCCCAGACAAAAAAAAAATACCACCAGGAAGGAAGAAGGGACAGTTTCAAAAAACTATGAAAGAATGAATCAGCTAAACTTAGGGACTAACTTGATGGACACATACCCGGGGGACAGGAAAAGACTGAATCCAAGGCTGAGTAAAGTCATTCTTAAGGAATTCATTCAGGGGCTAATAAGAGTACTTTTCTCTTGCCAAACAAGGAGACTTCTTCTAATCAGCAGTGGGAACTGTCTGGATGTCCCTGCTTGCATATGGAATCTGGTAATGAGTTTGGGCTGATGGAATGACTAGACCCAGCACTGCCTCCAAGGTGTAAGCTAGTCCCCCATCCTTCTTTTTTTTTTTTTTAAAGATTTTATGTATTTATTTGACAGAGAGAAATCACAAGTAGATGGAGAGGCAGGCAGAGAGAGAGGGAAACAGGCTCCCCACTGAGCAGAGAGCCCGATGCAGGACTCGATCCCAGGACCCTGAGATCATGACCTGAACCGAAGGCAGCGGCTTAACCCACTGAGCCACCCAGGTGCCCCAGTCCCCCATCCTTCTTACTGCTACTAACCTTCAAAGTACTGATCACACTGTGGGTGTGTGGGGTGGCTCAGTTAGTTAAACATCTGACTCTTAATCTCAGCTCAGGTCTTGATCTCTGGATTATGAGTTCAAGTCCTGCACTGGGCTCCATACTGGGCATGGAGCCTACTTAAAAAAAAAGTGCTGACCACCACCCTACCAGAGCTAGTGTAGGACTCCCACTACCAACCATACACCGTGTGGCACTTGGAAAAGAAGAGTGGCTCTTCTGCCAGAAGTATCAAGCAGTTGTAGCTGGACCAGACAAGCACTTCGCTGGAAGAGGAAAGGTGCTCAAAGAGGAACTCTGGCCGGGAGAGGGGAGAAAACAATAAATGACAGTCGTGTGACCACGATCCCGTCACTAAAGCTAGGGGTTTGGACTACTCAGCATCTCACACCTATTACATCTGTTCACACACACCCTCCATGAGATGTGATCATGAATTCACAGGTAAACCTGGAAAATAACCTCAGGATTATGGTCTAACATCATCATTTTAACAGGTGAGGAAACTGAGACCCAGAAAGAGCTATTGTCAATGGCAGAGGTTCGACTGGAACTCGGGTCTCTTAAAGCCCAGGTTGGGTAACAGCATGATGCAGAAAGTTTTTAGAGCCAGAGAGGCTTGACTGCATAGCCTTCTCTGCCTGTGACTAGCCTTATAAGTTTACACCAGTTATTTCCCTTCTCTGATCCTCAATTTCCTTATCCATGAAGCAGCCAAGTTGAGGACCTAAATGCGGCATCTTTCCATCACCCCATACTAGGTGTTACCCCTAGATGGTCAAGGTCATTATAAGGAATCTGTAGCAAAAGGATTCACTTAATGAGGCCTTATTCTCAGAGTGTATCCTGTACAACTGAGCTTGCCATCAACCTCTCTCTCCAGTACGCATTATCAAAAAAAAAAAAAAAAAAACCAATAGGACAGCTGCTGCTGCTGTGACTCCAGGGTCTCCAGTCAGAACTCTGGAGTCCTCAGAAGAGAAGATTAGAAGGAGCTCCCTACCTGGAATGTCGGCATGGATGAAGGCTGGGGCATGCTTCAGTGGGGAGTGGACCAGTACGGCAGTCATACAGTGGGCACTGGCCACCTGCAGAGTCTCATCTCTAGAGAGGAGAAGCTGGAGAAACAGGCAACAAAAAGTGCTATGGTGACAGAGGGCCATGCAGCATCAGACACAAGGGTGGTGCTTGGGGAAAGCTACAGATTACAGACTGGGGTCTCTATGAAGAACAGCGGGTGGGAAACAGAACAAAAGAACATAATGGCATCAAAGAACACTAAAGCCATCACCAAGAAGGGTTTGGGCCTTCATTGACAAAAGTATTTTCACAGCCCTCATCTGGTTTTGAAGCTTGCAACAAGCCTGAAAGGTAACAAGGGACCGTTCTACTGTGAGTCTCACTTTACGGAGTGTGCTGAAAAGAACTAACAATGCAGGCATGAGGCTGTTATCCTTAGAAATGGCTGTCTGCAAAGTTTGTCACTGAATGGATTTGGGAAGCTGGATCTCAGGAGAGCTCCCGCCACTCCCAGAACCAATAATAGTGACTTTGTGACTACTCTCTATACAAACACTGGCGCCTACACGCTGAATACCTGCCATCCTTCTGTGAGTCTAGAATTTTGGTATGTGCTAGGTAGAGGGGACCAAGGTGACTATCAGCCCCCAATAAAATTTTTGGGCACTGAGACTCTAATGAGCTTCCCTGCCAGGCCCCATCTTACATGTGTTGCCACAATTCATTGCTGAAGGAAGAAAGTGCCTCCTTGTCTGACTCCACTGGGAGAGGACTCAGAATCCTGTACCTAGTTTTCCTGAACTTTACCACATAGGCCTTTTCCCTTTGCTGATTTTGCTTTGTATCTGTATTAAATAAGAGCCATGAGTATGACTATCTGTTGAGTCCTCCTAGCAATCATTGAACCTAGGGGTGGTCTTGGAGACTCTCAACCTACAGAAGGAGGAATTAAAGCTCATGGAGGTTAAGTCACGCGCTCCAGGCCACACAGTTAATAAGTGGCAAAGCTAAGGCAGAAACCCAGGTCAGCCACGTCCAAATCTAGGAGTCTTCCTACAGGAGAAATGCCTCCTCCACTAAAGTTTTAGATTAGTTTATTTCTCTACTCAAAATATTTCAGTGTTGGGGCGCCTGGGTGGCTCAGTGGTTGAGCCTCTGCCTTTGGCTCAGGACATGGTCTCAGGGTCCTGGGATCGAGTCCTGCATGGGGCTCTCTGCTCAGCAGGGAGTCTGCTTCTTCCTCCTCTCTCTCTCTCTGCCTGCCTCTCTGCCTACTTGTGATCTCTCTCTCTCTCTGTCAAATAAATAAATAAAATCTTTTTTTTAAGATTTTTATTTATTTATTTGATAGACAGAGAGAGATCATAAGTAGGCAGAGAGGGAGGGGGAAGCAGGCTCCCCGCCGAGCAGAGAGCCTGACGCGGGGCTTGATCCCAGGACCCTGAGATCATGACCTGAGCCGAAGGCAGAGGCTTAAACCACTGAGCCACTCAGGTGCCCCTAAAAAAAATCTTTTAAAAAATATTTCAGTGAATTTCCATTATACTCTGAGTAACATCCAAACTCCTACTGAACACCATACCTATTGGGAGTCCCATGACACTTTCAGAAATCAAGGAAAGGGGACACCTGGGTGCCTCTGTCAGTTAAGCATCCGACTTGGTTTTGGCTCAGGTCATGATCTCACGGGATGGGACTGAGCCCCACACTGGGCTCCGCATTGAATGTACAGTCTGCAGCAGATCCTCTCTCCTTCTCCCTCCCAGACACTTGCTCTCTAATAAATAGATAAAATCGTTAAAAAAAATAAAATAAAACCTTATTTAAAAAAAAAATTCAGGGAAAGGGTTAACTGCAACTGTGGACATGAAGTGTAGGAGAAACTGGCCTCCTATGGGAAAATGGTGAGTAGAACATATAACATGAGACAAAAGAGAGTATGTCTGGTTTTAGAGCTTCAGAAGAAAAGGACCAAGTCACGCTCATACCTAGTAGAGACCTATCTGAGGGCTGTAAACTTAAATAAACCCATCTCAGTCATGTCAGACTTAAAAAAGAACACAACTGACCAGCTTTGCTATTAGTAGGTGAAAGAGTCTCTAAATAGTCTTAATCTTTATCTTGTTCTCTTTTATATAAGAAATGACATGTATTTCAAGATGCTATTGATGTAAGGCAAACCATTATTTTATATGCCACTAAAAGAAAAAGAGCTATAATTAAACTATGACACACTATTGATGGTAAAATGTCTTCCAATTTCAGAGCTGCTAAAATGTGAAAAAAAAATCTTAGAAAAATGCTCTTCAACTCTTAAGTAAAACAATGATTCTTGGTTTAAAGTGCATATTCCTTATTATTTTGAGAAAGAAAAAACACTCCAGTCCTACTTTTCCATCATACACAAACTTAACTATGAAAATTTATCCTTTAAAAAAAATCCTAGGGGGTACCTGAGTGGCTCAGTGGGTTAAGCCTCAGCCTTTGGCTCAGGTTGTGATCTTAGGGTCTTGGGATTGAGCCCCTCATCAGACTCTCTGCTCAGCAGGGAGCCTGTTTCCTCCTCTCTCTCTGCCTACTTGTGATCTCTCTCTCTCTGTCAAATAAATAAATAAAATCTTTAAAAAATAAATAAATAAAGGGGAGCCTGGGTGGCTCAGTGGGTTAAAGCCTCTGCCTTTGGCTCAGGTCATGATCCCAGGGTCCTAGGGCCGAGCCCCTCGTCGGGCTCTCTGCTCAGTGGAGAGCCTGCTTCTCCTCTCTCTCTCTCTCTCTGCCTGCCTCTCTGCCTACTTGTAATCTCTGTCAAATAAATAAATAAAATCTTAAAAATAAATAAATAAATAAATCCTATGGGCTTCTGGGTGGCTCTCATGTTTGAGCATCTGCCTTTGGCTCAGGTTATGGTCCCAGGGTCTTGGGATCAAGCCGTGTGTCAGGCTCCCTGCTCAGTGGGGTGTCTGTTTCTCCCTCTCCCTCTGCCTCTCCCCCTGCTTGTGCTTTCTCTCCCTCTCTCTCTCTCAAATGAATAAATATTTTTAAAAGGAAAAATTAAAATAGACTAAAAAGTCCTAATTGGGGCACCTGGGTGGCTCAGTCAATTAAACATCTGCTTTCAGCTCAGGTCATGATCCCAGGGTCCTGGGATTGAGCCCTATGTCAGTCAGTCTCCCTGCTCAGCAGAGAGCCTGCTTCTTCCTCTCCTGCTCCCTCTGCTTGTCCTGTCTGCTCCCCACCACCTTGTCAAATAAATAAATAAAATCTTTAAAAAGAAAAAAGGCCTAGGGTGCCTGGGTGGCTCAATTGTTAAGCGTCTGCCTTTGGCTTGGGTCATGATCCCAGGGTCCTGGGATTGAGCTCTTCACTGAGATCCCTTCTCAGGGGGAAGCCTGCTTCTCCCTCTCTCACTTCCCCTGCTTGTATTCCTTCTCTTGCTGTAAAATAAATAAAATCTTTTTTTTAAAAAGTCCTAATTATGTACTATAACTCATCAGGACTTGCACGATCTTCCCTGCTTAATCTCTAGACTCATCCCTGCCACTTCACTTTCTACCCACCATCCATCCCATTGGCCTCCGTCTGCTTCTGGAACACATCAAACGTCCCCCTTCTTCTGGCCTTCATTTGTTATTCTATCCGCCTGAAATACTTTTCTACCTGTTCTTCATATCACTGGCTTACCTACTTATTTTATTTATTCATTTGTTAGTTTGTTTATTTTCAGTTTCACTGAGGTATAATTGATCACGGGCTTACTTTAATTGTTCAAGTGTCAGCTCAAGCATCAACCCTCAGAGAGGCCCTGCCTGACCACTCAGCTTATACCTGGACTTCCTCACTATCTCATTTCCTCTTTATTTCCTTTGTAGCAAAATTAAGAGTTACTTTGCTTTTTTATTTACTTGTTCATAACCTGTCTTCCCCACTAGGCCATACAAGGACAAGGAACTCATCTATTTATATACCACGATATTCCCAGTGCCTAACACAGTGACTGACATATCAAATTGGTGCTCAGTATGTATCTGACTGAATGAATGAATCAACATTGCAACAGCAGGGACACAAACATTGACAATAATAGGGACCTGAATTTTGGAAGAATACATTGATTATCAGCCATAACAGGAAGGAGAAGCATTAGACTCTGACAAAAATGCCAGAACAGATGTAAAAGAATTCATGTCAGTCTTCTCTTTATTTAAAATTTTGTTATTTTGTTCATTATGAATTTTTTGCATTGATTAAAAAAAAAATACTGCACTGAAATACTATCTATCTTGATTGCTGAGTTTTTTAGCATCCCTTTAAATTTTACACCTGAGGCAAGTGCCTCACGTATCTCACCGTAGCCGCAGCCTTGCTGGTTGCTATAGTAAAATATGTTGATCATCTAAAATTGTCAGGAGAGGAACAGTCTCCATACGTGAAAGGAGAAGAGGAACCCGAAACCAAGATTCCTATCTCTACAAAGACCTGTCCCCTGGAGAAGTGCTCTAATCTCTGTCCCTGCCACCATTGTGCTTTGTTGGTGCACTGTGAGGACATAAGAGCTTGTGCCCTGCTGAGCCTGAGATCAAATGTTTTAACTAGATGTTACCTTGGACTCCCTGATGGCAGCAACAAAATAAGCACAGAAAAGAACCTAATATGAGATCTTCTGGTTCAGAGACATAGGACTTGCTCTTCAGAGTTCACAGGCCCTGAGTGGACCTTTCTAGAGGCATCCCAGAGAAACAAGAAGGAGCAATTTACGCTGGCTTTTTAATACCTACCTTATCTATCCCCAACTGCCCTTTCCCACTTCTGATCAGAGCTCCTCCTCCTTCCTGCAGAAGGAGTCCCACAATCTGGTCATTTAGTGATATCCCCATTATCAGATGAGGATAAGTAGTTCTGCCAAGCCCTGTGCTGAGCACTGCAGAGAGATACAGCCAAATCAGGTTTTGCCTTAAAGAAACTCCCAGTACAACAACCACAATACGGTGAAGTAAGTGCTGTGACATAAGGTACACTCTACCTAAAGGAACCAAGAGGACAAGGGAACCCTACAGGCCTTGAGGAATCAATGGACAAAGGAGAGGGGAAAGGTTTTAAGGCAAAGGGGAAGGGCATCTACACAGGCACAGAAACAGGATGTCCTGACACATGCAAGGCCAGGGAGAAGTTACATATGGCTGGAGCACTGGGTTGTATGGGGTGAAAGAGACAGATTAATAAGGCTCAAGGAATGCAGGGTCCAGAGAAAGAGGGCTCTAGCAAGTTGTTTATCCCTAAAATAACCGAGATAGCTTTGTTTCTGTTGATGCCTGTATTCTGCATTATCAGCCAACCTAGATGTTAAGAAGATGTGTATATAAGAACTCACAACTGAAATAAAACCTACAGTTGACCCCTGAGCAGTTGAACTGCACAGGCCACTTACACATGGATTTTTTTCAATAAATACATACAGTACTATAAATATTTTCTCCTCCTTATGAATTTTTAAGATTTTATTTATTTGACAGAGATCACAAGTAGGCAGAGAGGCAGGCAGAGAGAGAGGAGGAAGCAGGCTCCCTGTAGAGCAAACAGCCCAATGTGGGGCTCCATCCCAGGACCCTGAGATCATGACCTAAGCCAAAGGCAGAGGCTTAACCCACTGAGCCACCCAGGTGACCCTCCTTATGAATTATTTAATAACATTTTCTTTCCTTTATCTTACCTTAATGTAAGAATAAAGAATATAATAGATATACAAAATATGTGTTAACTGATTGTTATCAGTAAGGGTTCTGGTCAACAGCAGGCTATTAGTAGTTAAGTTTTGGGAGAGTTGGAAGTTATATGTGGATTTTCAAATGTATGAAGGGGTAGTCAGTGCCCCAACCCCTGGGTTGTTAAAGGGTCAACTGTACTTCCAGTACTCTAATAGCATATTGTTTGGGCCAGGAAGAAAACACCTTGGAAACCTTAGAGAGTAGAAATTCAAGGGCCAGGATCCATTTGGCTTCCCTTGTTATTGAATCTAGAGACCAGGAATCACAGGACAATCACCTTTTTGAGCACCAAAGGCAATGAGGTCTCTCCTGGCAGCCCCTCAACATCCTCAGTACTGTCCGCCAGCACAGACTTGTTCATGATCACGGACACAAAGAGATCATACTTCAGCAGCTGCCTCAACAAACCTAAAAAACGAAAGTTTTGGGAGGTGAGGCAAGAGGAGTATGGGTACCAGAGTACACCCAAGGAAGCCCCTCAGACATCTTCTGGAAACTTCTTCATGTCTCCTTAAACATTCCTAAGTATTTTGTGGGTTGTTTGTTGTTGTGGGGTTTTTTTAAAGATTTTACTTATTTGAGAGAGCACAAGCAGTAGGGGTGGGGGGTAGAGGGAGAAGCAAACTCCCCACTCAGCACAGAGCCTATAGGCCCCTAGAACTGTAAGATCATAACCCGAGCCAAAGTCAGGCACTTAACATACCGAGTCACCCGGGTGTCCCAGTACTTTGTTATTTTTAATGCTGTTATAAATGGGATTGTTTTAACTTCTTTTTCAGATAATTCACTATTAGCATTTAGAAAAAAAAACTGATTTTATATCCTGTGACTTTACTAAATTCATTTATTAGTTTTTAACAGTCTTTTGGTGAAGTTTTTAGGGTTTCTGTATATAAAATGATGGCATCTGCAGAGACAGTTATATTTCTTCCTTCTTAATTTTGATGCCTTTTATTTCTTTTTCTTGCCTCATTGTTCTGGCGAGGACCTCTAACCCAATGTTGAACAGAATCCCACACTTTCATATACCACCACCATGGCAACACTTACCACACTGGGCTCTAATTGTCCACGTCTGTTTTCTATACTAGACTATGAGCTGCTTCAGAACAGATCTTGGGTTTGGTCATCTTTATGATCCTAGAGCCTGGCCCAGAGCCTGGGCCAAAATGAATACTCACTATGTGTGACTGGACTGTTCATAACAGAGCTCTTGGCCTAAACTGTGAAAAGAAACTATTGTCACTTAGACTATGTTTTTCCCTGTAGATCCTGCTTAAGAACAGGCCCTCGCCCAGTCTCCAGTCACAGTGGCCATGTGCTCTGTTCAAAAAGCAAAAGCTCCCTACTCAGAAGCATTTGATAGATCTTATGTACCTAAGTAAGGACGCAGCAGAAGAGGCTGAATGGGTACACTGGGGCTCCTAAGGAGCCTCAAATAACAAGTAGAAATACCTGCACATCACCCTGGAGGCCAGAGATACCATAGAAGATTTTTCAAATAGGAAACTGAGAGAATGCGAGCTGTGCAATGTGAAGAATAACTTAGCAGCAAAAAACAGGACACACTAGGACAGGCAGTAAAAACCAGAGGTAGAAAATTGTTGTGCCACTTTCTTCTTTTTCTTCCAAAGGCAACATTCTTTTTTTCTTTTTGTAAGATTCTATTTATGTATTTGAGAGAGGGAGTGTGAGGGAGATAGAACGAGTGGGGGGAGGGGCAGAGGGAGAGGAAGAAGCAGACTCCCCAGTGAGCAGGGAGCCAACATGGAGCCAATCCCAGGACCCGAGCAGAAGGCAGATGGTTAATCAACTGAGTTACCCATGCACCCAAAGGCAAAAATTTTTAAGATGCCACACCAACTCTAGTCATGTCTCACAGTCTGTGGATCTTATTTCCAAACCCATGACTTCTACCCTTTATAAGGCACCAAACTTTCCCACCACTAAAGAGCCAACATCTCAAGTCCTCAAGCAAAACCTCAAAAGCGTTCTCTCTTTTCTCTCCAAACCTACATCTTACCCAAACAGTTGATCTGTAGCTCCTTTGTCTGGGCACCATCCAGGGTAAAAAGGAAGAGAGGACACAGCTTCTCCCGGAAATGGCCCAAAAGTATCTCAGCAGCCACTGGTGAGGAGTACAGCTTCCCATAGAGGTAACAGACAGAAGCTTGCACCCCTTCATTGGGGTACACTAAACCTCTCAACAGATGCTCCATCAGGTCACCTGTCCATAAAACAGTATGAAACTGCTGTATGTCAATTGTATGCCAGCTGTATGTCAACTGCTGTATGACACTCCAGACTACTGTGCCCAGTAGGGTAGTAATAGTAATACCCTATAACCCCCCATAATAAATGATTTCTGGGCACTTAATGAGAAGGGAAAACCAAATCTTAGAGAAGTGCAGTGACTTACCCTGGGGTAAACAGTCTGTGAGATATTTATTTGCTTTTTACTGATAGAAAAAAATACTTCTATATTGCAGAACTAATTCTTCCTTTCACCCAAAGGAAGGTTCAAAATAAGTATTTAATTAGTTTGTACTAACATAGTGAATCAAAATGACTCAAGATCAGAGTCAAGAAATACTTTTTTCGACTTGGCCAACATAGAGTACATTTTGCAGATGGGAAAATTAAATCCTAGAGAAGGAAAGTAATGATTTCCCAGGTGTATATACTGAATGGACCACCCAGATGGAAGTGTGATCAAACCAGGTAAAAGGGTAGTAGCAACTCCTCCCCAGAGGTCACTCACTGTGTTCCATTACAAGTTTGTCTGCCAGGGGAGGGATGGCATCCACCAACTTGCCAAGAAGGGTCAGGGTGGCCAGGCTGCCTCTCATGGAGGGCATGTTACACAGCTATAGAAAGTGAACACATTCCACTCCATAAATTAGGATCAGGACAGATGTCCCACCAAAATGTATCTTGCTCTATCCAGACCAAAGCCTATATTGTATGTGTCTCTCAATACAATCAGTAATTAGCCTCTTTAAATAAGTGTCTATCTCCCTGGAGAAAGGCTCGGAGTCAGATTCCTCTCTGAGTGCTCATATCTAGCTCAGTACATGACAGTTAAACTGAATTAAAATTAGCATATTTTTTGTCTCCTATACAGCCAGAAACTGGGGGGTGAGAGTTGGGAACATCATAAGGATAGAATTCTGGCTGAGTGAAAAAAAATAAAAGTAAAAATTAAAATTAAATTTAGTTTAATTTAAAAATATATATATACATTATCATTATCATAACCATTATTGAACTCTATTTGCCAGTCCCTATGCTTAATGGTTTATAGGCAGAGTTGATAGTATATATTTCCCTTTTCTAGTGACTAACTATAACATCTTAAGTAAGACTCTTAATTACTCTGGTGGGAAATAATAATAACTTCATAATGTTGTTAGGACTAAATGAGATACTGCACATAAACCACCTAACACAGTGCCTAGCATATGGAAAGTGCTCAAAAGGGTTAAATGGCACTGTCATAGTGATAAGTATTGATATATATAATTATAAATTCAACCTGATATATTAATCACATGCAGAGTAATTATGATAATTTAGTATAATTTATAATTGCATGTTTCTCTTGGTGTTAAACATATATCTTCCTTTTGTAAAAAATAAAAAAAATGATTCTGATATTATTTCTAAATCTTAAACATAATGCAAAAACTACTTATTAAATTGGTATCTTTGACTACCTTGAAGAAGAAGGCAGGTTAAATATACCTACTCAGTGCCTGCCTTAGATGTTGATAAAAGCAAATGACTTTAGTATAAAATACTGTATACAATTCAAACCAAATAAAAACACCAAGCAAGCCAAGACATAGTAAACATATTTCCTTAAATTGATCAAGAAAATCTATGTTGTACTTGGACATGGAGAATAGCCATGGGGTGATTATGTCAGAAAGATGGGACTTCACTGCACAAACGCAGCGTTTGGAAGACTGAAAGGGGAAGGAGGGAAGCTACAAACAGTAGCGGACCAGGATCAGAAGGCCCAAGCCTGAGCTCTGGCTCTGCCACTGACTCACTGATCACGCAGATCCCTTTCTCTATGTATTCCAACCTCCCCAACTATCTATCCAAAGAGGGTTGCACACAGCTCTGATTTCTGAGGATTCTGAGGGGTACTCAAGAACCCACAGATATTTACTGACCTCTTTGTGGCACTCATCCAGCAGGCAATGAATGATCTGCTCTAACTTCAGCTGAGTTGTAAGCTGGATAAGGACTGAGCAGACACAGTAGCATTAGTAACCAGAAGACAAACTCCTGGCCCACACGTCGCCTTTCATAGCCCTTCTACTCAAAGTCATTTGTTTGTGTTACCAGTATAGTCTTTTCTATCTCCCTAAACTGTGTGTATGTATCTAAACCAAAGGATTCCTGGCTTCTTTATCATTTTATATAAGTGGTTTACAATTAGGCTGCACATTAGAATTACTTAGGAAGTTTCAAAAAAATATATTAATGCCCAACTCCCAGTCTAGACAAATTAAATCAGAATCTCTAGAGAAAGAGCCTAAGCATTTGGGTATTTTTAAAGCTACCCAGGTGAGTCTATTTTGAAGCTCAGGTTGAAAACTGCTATTTTATACTCTCTCTACTTTTTTCCTCCTCACAGTTTGCTCCTTTATATACTAGAAAACAGAACTATGGCACACTCAATAGTATAGATTTCCCTTTTCTAGCAACTAACTATAGCATCTTTTTTTTTTTAAGATTTTATTTATTTATTTGACATAGAGAGATCACAAGTAGATGGAGAGGCAGGCAGAGAGAGAGAGAGAGAGAAGCAGGCTCCCTGCTGAGCGGAGAGCTTGATGTGGGACTCAATTCCAGGACCCTGAGACCATGACCTGAGCCGAAGGCAGCAGCTTTAACCCACTGAGTCACCCAGGTGCCCTAACTATAGGATCTTAAATAAGACTCTTAATTCCTCTGGTGGGAAATAATAATAGTATCAACTTCATAGGGTTGTTAGGACTAAATGAGCTACTGCACGTAAACCACCTATAATTGCTTATAATATTATCTCTCAGCCCCAAACCCATCCTTCTATACAATCATTTGTGATGCTTCTGCTGGCATGTTTGAGGAGCAGTGAAGAAGAGGCTGGCTCTGCAAGTCTGGGAAAAGCTACAAATAAGATTTAGAGGCTACTGCAGAAAGGCTCTGCCTTTCTGAAAAGAAACATTCTAGGATAATAGAAACAGGAAGAAGGTAGGCAGCAAACAGGAAACAATGAGGAAGGAGCAAATCCTTCTTCTCTGGCTTTGCAGTCTCTAGTGCCCACCACCTCAGTAAAGTTCCAGGGTTCTGAGGAAGGTCTGCAAGTTACCCTGGCACCAATCAGAAGTGGATGGCTTTAGAATTATAGCCCCACCCAAGAGTGGTCGAACGGTGAAGGGAAATCTCCCCATTCCTGCCAGTGGTCAAACTTCAAGTGGTGTTCTTGTCCACATTATCTAGACCGAGAGATGGGCAGAGGGATATACAGATATTAACTTGTGATCTGTTACAGCTGCTAACTGCAAGGCTGAATGGTCAGAGACCCAGGAGCAGTCAAGCAGCATCCCCTCCTCAGAGAAAATTTATGTTTTAGTAATTCCAACCTCCTTTTGTTTCCCCAGCCCTAAGGGTGGGAGTTGCTTTATGATATTGCTACCTCTGTGAAAACTTGGGTGTTCTCTTTTTGCCTTCAGTTACCCAGCTAATAATTTTTATATTAAAGTTTTCCCTGTTTATTTTTTAGAAGACTTTATTTATTTGACAGAGAGAGAGTACAAGCAGGGGGAGCATCTGGCAGAGGGAGAGGGGGAAGCAGGCTCCTGCTGAGAAAGGAGCCCAAGGTGGGGCCCAATCCCAGGACCCTGGGATCATGACCTGAGCCAAAGGCAGATGCTTAAGCGACTGAGCCACCCAGGTACCCCTAAGTTTTCCCTGTTTAAATAACTCCTGTGGTTTCTGTTTCTTGACTAGCCCCTAACTGATACAATTCTTGCTCTTTCTGCAAGAATCCTCCTATCCCAATTCTCTTGTCTTCTTTCTCCTCAAGCCCTTTAAAGTTTATTTTAGTATTTATACCCCCAACATGAAGCTAGAACTCAAGACCCCAAGATCAAGAGCCATATGCTCTTCTGATTGAGCCAGACAGGCACGCCACTCCTCGCACCCTTTCTACACTTCCACAGCTCTTACCGTTGCCTATGTGCAGACAACTTTTAACCAACAAATGTAGATGGAATGAAAAGAGAATTTGTACATGCCTTTCTAACAGTGTTCTTCAGCTCTCATTATTTGCCATCCAACCTCTCCTCCAGATTGTAAACTCTTAGAGGGCAGGAACCATGTCTTACCCATCTATGTATCCCTGGTTTCTGACACAGATTGACAACTGACTTTTCTTGATATGTCTCTAAAATGAAGCAGTTATTTCATTAAGATCTCAAATAACCAGAGCTGCAATTGCGGTTAATACCCTCAGCTTCAAACGCTAGATACACAGTTTCACCTTACCTTCAATACAGAGGTCTGTTACACTCCCATCTTCCACATTGCATAACAGCCCTTGGAGCCGAGAGAGAGAAGAGATGGGGATGGTAAATAGTTAAAAGAGAAACAAACCCACAGAGGCAAGCTATAAATTCTAGACTAATAGCAGCTTTAAGCAATGTCCCAGATAAACGCTATCCTCAACACCAAACACCTAGACTTTCAGTGACCCACTCTGGCTTTAAAAGAATAAAAACAGTCAGTGTGGCACAGTATAAAAACTAAGTGTTCTGGGGTCTATAATAGACCTGGGGTAAAATTCCAGTTCTTCCCGTTGTTAACCATGTCTTCCTTTAGCCTTGGGGACCATCTTCTCTCCCGTAAAGAACTGTCTTGGCAGTTAAAAGCCTGAAAAGCCTCTAGCAGAGAAAAATACCCAATATGAGTTAGCTCCCCTCCTCCCTGAAAGGGTTCTTTCCATAGGACATTATAATGACATTAAAATAAGGGACCTTTTAATCCATCTCAGGCACAGAAGAGGGAAAGTAATTCAATCAGGTCACACCAGGTCAATGGAGTCTAGTCTGGACCTTCTGACCCTATTGAGGGGCAGAGTGGACTTTTTGAATATCACACATTTCCCATACTCATATTCACACTTTTACAACCCTCTTGGCTGTAGCAAAGCCAGTTACCATCCAATGCATCATGTGTCTTAGAAAGGGGATCATTTCTTCATAATATGACAAAATAATTTACTAATACATTAAACTGATAAATGGCCAAAAACCTAAATTGTCTTTCCAAGACCCACTTCTCCAAACCCCAAAACAAATATACATGCTATACATACAAAATTCATGCCAAGTTCCCCTTCTAATCTCACCAAAAAGCGTGCTTATGAAGTGAATACAGATTCTCTGATCCTGAGCCACCAGCTGCATGACCAGCGAGGCATGCCTCAAGAGAGCATCTCGGAAGCAGGACAGCACATGCTTCTTGCGCACCAGCTTGAGAGAGATGAAAAAAAAAAAAAATTCAGTAAAAACCAAGCTTCAGGGGGCACCTGGGTGGCTCAGTGGGTTAAGCCTCTGCCTTTGCCTCAGGTCATGATCTCAGGGTCCTGGGATCGAACCCCACATCAGGCTCTGTGCTCAGCGGGGAGCTTGCTTTCTCCTCTCTCTCTCTGCCTGCCTCTCTGCCTACTTGTGATCTCTCTTTCTGTCATATAAATAAATAAAAAATCTTAAAAAAAACAAGTCTCAGTTATTCTGAACCCAAACAACTGTAATTTCTAAATATAATTGCAAAATGATACCAAAGGGTTCATCTAAACAATAGTAAGGTCATATATCCCTAAAGGGAGTAGGAAAAAGGGCATAAACTACACACAGGAATCCATGTGTTCATACAGAGGATTATTCATGAGCTAAGGTTCCCACCACCCTGTATTTACAGACCACTTTACTATTCACAAATCACTCTTTTGTCTACTAGCTCATTTAAACCTAACAAGTTGGTGAAGCAAGCAAAAATAGGTATTACTGTCACCGTTTTATAGATGAGAAAACAGAAGCCCAGGACTCAAATGTCTCCAAGGAGGTCTTATGCAAGGTCAGTGCCCTTTCCACTTCAACGGTCCAGGAGAGTGATTCTGGAGACCCTGCATAAGCCTCAAAGAGGTCGGTAGAGAAACGCATCCTTCCATTCAACATGGACATAAATCTTCACACTCAATTCACTTCCCTGTACAGGGAACTGGATAGTAGCTGTGTAAAGTGCTCAAGATAGTAGCAAAAGTTAGAAAAAGAAAGGGAGTATGCACTGAGGATAGAGCAGGAACATGGGTATAACTAACAGCATCCCCCTTTCAATTGGTGAGAGCCGAAGCTAAAAAAAAAAAAAAAAAAGTGCATTCAGTAAGAAGTAAAGTGCAGGGTTGCCTGGGTGGCTCAGTGGGTTAAAGCTCTGCCTTCGGCTCAGGTTATGATCCCAGGGTCCTGGGATCGAGCCCCCGAATCGGGCTCTCTGCTCAGCATGGAGCCTGCTTCCTCCTCTCTCTGCCTGCCTCTTTGCCTACTTGTGATCTCTGTCTGTCAAATAAATAAAATCTTAAAAAAAAAAAAAAAAAGAAGTAAAGTGCGTTTTCTTGGTGCCTCTAACCTGTGCTATTGCAAATCTCATGTATTCCTTCATCAGCTCCTCCTACATAATTCATTAAGCTAGTGATCTAAAAATCTTGAGGACTCTCTTTTACCTGTGGGATTAAGTCCACACTCTAGCTTGGATTCAAACGCTTGGAGGAACGCATCTTAACCTGGCTTTTCAATCCCACTTCCCTCAACTTCCTTTCGAACACTCTGATTACCTCCCCGAACTCCTCCTTGCTAATACCTACCTCCTGGGATAAGCTCTCCCATTGCCTCTGGAACAAATCTCACTCATCTTCTCCAGCCTAATTCAAATGCTTCCTCCTCTAAAAAACCTTTTTCCCAGTTTCCCTCCTTATCCCAACAGCTCTTGACCATAAATATATCTAGCTACTAAAATCCTAGTAATTTTTAGGCTTCTCATATTCTCCTCTATTAACTGTCTTATTTATCTCTTTATGTCTGACTCGCTATCAAGGAATGGCAGCCTCAGAACTCCTGGTCTCAATGAAATCTCAAATATTATCAGCTAGAGCTATCAGTTCTCAGAGGGTAGCCTGGGAACACCAGAGGATGCCCAGAACCCTTACAGGGTATCCAAAAGATCAAAATTATTTTCATATAATACTTAATGCAGTTTGCTCTTTTCACTCTTATTCTCTCACAAGCATACAGTGAAATTTTTCAAAGATTACATGACAAGTAATACACAACAGATTAAGTGCAGAAATATATGAGAATCCAGCTATCTTCTATTAAGCTAGACATTAAAGACACTTGCAAAAATGAGCCATTCCTTTCACTACCTTTTTACTTTGGAAAATATCATTATTTTTACTTAAATTACTTATGCTACAGAACTGTACACTTAAAATGGTAGATTTTATGTCATGTGTATTTTGCCACAATAAAACCAATTGTGCTAATAGATAATGGACTTAGCAGTATTTTTAAATTAGTATTTTAAAATTGTTTTTACTTCTAATACAGTAAATATCAGCGGATACAACCCACATAAACAAAAGCTCTTTGGGGTCCTCAACACACTTTAAAAGTGTAAAGGCATCCTGAGAATAAGACAACAACTTGAGAACCACTGATCTAGCCCACCCCCCTTCCCTCCAAGGGACGAATGCCCCTCTCATGAAGCTGAGAGAAAAGTGATCTCCCAAACTTTTCTTGGATGCCTCCACGGACCAAAAAAAACTCACTACAGAGGTGGGCAGGCAGTGAGGGGGAAAGCCCATTTTTCAGCCAGCTCTGCTTACTAGAAAGTTCTTCCCCTTCACTGCACTCTGCCTGGCTGTAACTTCTGCCTGTCACCCCTGCCATCGCAGAGACCAAGGCAGCCCCCACATTTACACCCTAAGACATGGGAAGGGAATGAGGAGCCTCGGCTGCGCGTGCACCTGGCCCGTGGGCCGAGCCGAGGCTCAATCCAGGAGACATGGCGACGGCAACTAAGGGCAGGGCAGCTACGGGGAAGGGAAGGGAAGGCGGGCATGCGAGCCAGCGCGTCCTGGAGGTGGCGGGCTTAGCGGACAGGAATGGGCCCAGCTGAGGTCCAGAGCCAGGCACAGGGGCTAGTCGGGAAAGCGGCCCTTGCTCCGAGCAGGACGGCCTGCAGGGTAAACTGAGGCGGGGATAGTACAGCAAAGAAGGCAACTCCGGGAGCAGGCCCGCTTACCAGGTCAAGTTAACGAAGCGGGCCCGGTGGAGGGAAGGTGCGTCAGGTTCTAGGGAGTCGGTCTGGCGAGGGAAGGCTGTTTGCTGAGGGAAATGCCGAAGCCTCTGTTCTTACCGATACGCAGGGCTCCGGCAGCAGCTCCACCATGCAGGCCAGACAGACGCGTGGGGGCACGGGCAAGAGCCAGCACGGGTCATGCCTGTAATGGGCCCTCTCGAAGAGCAGCGTCGTGTCCTCGTCCCTCCCAGGCCCGGGAAGGCCTGCCGCCGCGTTCCTCACAGACATGTCTCCACCACCTTTTCCCGCGCAGCGTGTGCGCAAGCGCGCTTGAAAAAGCCCCTTTGCCTTCGCTGGGGAGGGAGGAGAACGCGCGTGCGCAACCCGAGTGCTACGCAATCTCGCGCGAGCGATCTCCCGCGAGCTGCGGCCCTGAGAGCTTGTGGTAGGTGCGAGGACTCGCGAGTGTCCCGGGAAGGGCAAAGTAGTTTGCTCCTTGAGTTCGTAGGCGTTTGCCTTCACCGCGCTATAGGTTGAAAAATATTTAAAAAGATCTCAGGGATCTAAAAGCCGTTAGTATTTTTTTTTTTAAGATTTTATTTATTTGACAGAGAGAGAGAGATCACAAGCAGGCAGAGAAGCAGACAGAGAGGCAGGCAGAGAGAGGAGGAAGCAGGTTCACCGTTGAGCAGAGAGGCCGATGCGGGGCTCGATCCCGGGACCCAGATCATGACCTGAGCTGAAGGCAGAGGCCCAACCCACTGAGCCACCCAGGTGCCCCATCCGTTAGTATTTTTTTAAAATATATCTTTTTTATTTATTTATTTTTTATTTAACAGACAGAGATCACAAGTAGGCAGAGAGGCAGGCAGAGAGAGAGGGGAGGAAGCAGACTCCCTGATAAGCAGAGAGCCCGATGCAGGGCTCGATCCCAGGACTCTGGGATCATGACCTGAGCTGAAGACAGAGGCTTGACCCACTGAGCCACCCAGGCTCCCCTCTTAGTATTTTTTTAACTCTACGTGACCCCTTTCTCGAAGAGTCTAAGACGTTTCCCTTAAGATGCCCTCTCACAGACGGCTGCACGGCACTTGAGACTTTTGTGAGCGCGCAAGGAACACTGCAGAAGGAAAAATCGTTCATCGTTGCATGTATTAGCAATAACAGTCTATCCATCTACAAGAATTTATTTAGCACCTGAGTGTCCAGCAACTGGCTAATGGTGAAGGAGGTAAGCTCACGAGGTGTTTTCTACATTCAGAAGCAGTGTCACTGCGTGCAAAAAAATTTATTCCATAGAAAAATAGTTCAGAAAATAAGGATTTATTGTCCAATGTAGCGTTACGAAATAATGTTTGATAAAAGTAGGTTTTAACATGGACTAGTTCTCATTAAAATTTTGCGCACAAAAGATGCAGAATTATATACAAAGTATGTAAAATAAATAAGAAAACATTTATTCAAAATATTTTAAATACATTATAGTAGTAGTACATATTCAGTGAAGACAATGAAAGAAAAATAATATTTTGGTATATTTTCTTTTAGTCTACACATTTTTAAATGTATTTTTTAAGAGATTTTATTTATTTATTTGACACAGAGAGATCACAAGTAGGCAAAGAGGTAGGCAGAGAGAGGGGGAAGCAGGCTCCCCGCCGAGCAGAGAGCCTGACCCGGGGCTCAATTCCAGGACCCTGAGATCATGACCTGAGCCAAAGGCAGAGACCTTAACCCACTGAGCCACCCAGTAGCCCCAAGTCTACACATTTTTACAACAGTAACATATAAAGTTTGTGAACTGCTTCCTCCAGAGAAAAAGATACCATATGTGTCTTCCATATCATTAAATACTATCCTGTATATTTTTAAAATGTCAACAAACTATGTATTCTTTTTGACAGAGTTTTGAGCTAGAAACTGGACTAGGAGCTGGAGGATTCAAAAGTGAACAAGACAATTCTCGTCCTCAAGTTTAGTCAAGGAAGCAGATGATCAATTATTGCAATACCGTGTTAGTTATCTATTGTTGTGTAACACATGACCCCACGTGATGGGTTGAATGGTGACCTTTTAATATATCTCCGTATCTGCTCTGGACTGAATTGTATCCTCCAAATTCAGATGTTGAAGCCCTAACCCCCGATGTGACTGTATTTGGAAAGAGAGCCTTAAAGAGGTATTTAAAGTTAAAAGACATTGTAAGGGTGGGACTCTGGTCCCACAGAATTGGTGACCTTATAAGAAGAGGGAGAGGGGCACCCGGCTGTCTCAGTCATTAGAGCATGTGAACTTTGGTCTCAGGGCTGTGAGTTCGAGCCCCACGTTGGGTGTAAAGATTACTTAAAAATAAAATTTTTCTTTTAAAAGAGAGAGAAAGCTCTCTCACCTCTTTCAGTTTACATGTGCCAAGGAACGGCCATGTGAAGACGCAGTGAGAAAGCAACCATCTGTAAATCAGGAAGAAAATTCTTACCAGAAACTGAGTCAACCAGAACCTTGATCTTGGACTTCCAGCCTCCAGAGTTGTGAGAAAATACATTTCTGTTGTTTAAACCACCCAGTCTGTAGTATTTTTGTTATAGCAGCTAGAGATGATTTATGAAACACCCTAATCCTCAGAATTTGTAAATGTTGCCTTGTTTGGAAAAGTATCTTCACAGTTGTGATTAAGTCAAGGATCTTAAGAGATCATCCTGGAGTATAGAGTGGGCCCTAAATCCAATGACAAGTGTCTTGAGAAGAGACCCACAGAGTAAAAGGAAGAGGCAGTGTGACCACAGAGGCAGCAAACCAGCCAATACCTACAACCACCAGAAACTGGAAAGAAGCAAGAACTGATTGCCCTCAAGGCCTTTGGAGGGCCTTCTGACATCTTGATTTCAAACTCACAGTGTAAGTGCTGTAGTAGAGGCAGGCATGAATTGCTATAAGAAACAACTTCCAGGTAGCAATGTGTAGCAAGAAAACCATCAATACAGTAACTGGGTAATAAGATTATGGATTATTTTTCCTTTTCTGAATTTTTTAAACTTCCTTCAATGAGCATGTATGGGTTTTACAATGAATAGGAAAACTAAACGAAAGGTAAGAAAAGAAGGGAGAAAAAAGAAGGGAGGGAGGGTAAAGGAGAGGGAAGGAGAAAACCTGGACTAAATTCCCAACTCCAGCTTTCATGGATATAGGATATAGGATCTACTTCCACATGTTGAAGCTGTCTGTAGAAGGATCATAAGACATGTCTTTCGGCTCAGAAGCTTCAGGCTTGATTAAAACAAATAATCACCAGGTTGTCCCATTGGTGAGACAAGCAAGGCAACAAGTAATTATGGTTGACAGCGCTTGAGAAATAGAGGGGGGCATGGCTTTTCCATGAAATGTATTCCTGGGCAGCAGAGTTCCAGCTGGGGGAATGCGCCATAATCAGTTAACCTTCCTTGTGACCAAAAGACTTGCATATCAGTGTCCAGTGCAGAGCAACCCCCCTCCCACAAACAGTGTGAGCACCCCACCTCAATCAGAATTAGCCTGGACCAGGGCAGGACAGAGCCATGATAGAAACCTCAGTATACCCTACTGTAAGGAGCTAGGGAAAGGAATGTGTTTAGATGACGACAACATTGGGTTGACCCACATTCCCCAAACCTTCAGTACCACAGAGTACACTGGCTTCTACTCCACCTATGAAGTATCCCAGCCTCCAAAAGGGGACACTCAGAAAACATGTGCCAGAAATAGCAGAACCCCACAGGGCCCAAATAACCAATTTTATTAGAAGTTTTGAGGGTGAGCAGACAACTCATGCCTTCTCTTATGTGTCCTGAGGACCCTAGGCCCGCAGCCTACTTTCTAAAGCCATGCTGGAGCAGAAAACATCTCAAATGCTTCATTAAACCAAACTTTTGAGGGGCTGATGGATTCTTCAGGGATCCATGTAGGTTCTCAGGTTCCCCCTGACCGTGGAAGCACTTTGTCTTGGGAAGAACAGCCTCAGCACAGGAATGACTTGGTGGCTGAAGGTCTGTCTTCAAAGAAATATAGACTCCAGGGCTGTCCTTCCTTGTATGGTGGTCACTCACTTTGGAAAGCAGGGTAGGATCAGGATCCCGTAGACTCAGGTTGGGGGCTGAGTGCTGAGGCTTGGCCTGGTGTGGGGACCAGGATATCTTGTTTAAAAGGGTCGTGCTCAACCTTGCTGCAGCAGAGTGGAAATAACATTTGAAGTTGGAGGTATTTGTGAAATGGAAGGAAGGCTGCTGCCCAGCCCCTCTGCCCTCTGCCGCCTCCAGGCTTTCTCTTCTCCCATGTGCGGGCTGCTGACATTTAAGTCTGGGGGGCTCAGGGGCCTCCTGGGGTATGCGCTCCTTCCTCCAGGCATCATGGCCTGCCCTGGAATATGAGGTCCTTACTTTGCAGGGAGCCATCTCTGCCGTCTGGGAGACTCCTGGCCTGACCACTTTCCTGTCCCTGTTGTTCTCACTGGAAGGCTCTTGGCCACACCAGCTCCTAGACTGTGCTGCGGGCCTGGAGTTCCTGTAAGTGGCAGCAGCCTTGGCTCTAGGAGCCTTTTCCGGGATGTCCCATGGTTCTCTAGTGCCTCCTGGTGGCCTGACTCTCCCAGGCTTCTCAGAATGGATGGAAATGCCCATGGACTCACACCCATGTGACCCACATTTCTCTAGAGCCCTGGCCCGAGTAGGAAGTTTTGAGCTTTTTCTTTCTGGGGTCTGAACTCTCTGGGATCTCTCAGTTGACTTGAGGCCTGGCTTGCAGCCCTGGGCCTCACAGTGCGTTCCCTGCTGTCGTTGGAGCTCATGGGCTGTGTACAATCCAGGGAGCCTCATCCCAGCACGGGGTAGCGGGCATGGTCCCAACTTGTTAAAAAGCAAATGGGACTCCAGGATCCGCTTGGGGAGGCCCCACCTCAGGTGTGCAATCTTCCGTCGCATGAGGGACTCCAAGAGGAGCTGTTGGCTCTTTTTGAGGACTGGCCACTTGGGGGAAACAGTGAGGACAGTGGGAGCACCCACCAGAGCTGCGGCAGCTTGGGAGGCTTGGCGACATGAGACAGAGGGGCGGGCAGAGGGCAGGCCCAGGGGAGCAGCCAGAAGTTCTCCAGAATGTAAGTTCTGGAGCTGCCGCATCCAGCCAGAAGTCCTCCCTGGATCCACCCTTTTATCCTTTCGTCGGCTTTTCAGGGCTTCAGGTGGGGCCTGTTGGGAGGCTAGCCTGACCCTCACTCTGTGCTTCTTGGCAGAGGCCATGCTCTGGCTGACCATATGCTCTCCCTCCACACTGGCATGCAGGGAGAGTTGACTGCAGCTCGGGAGAAGCTTCAGCTCAGGACAGGGAGCAGAAGCCACTGCCTGTTGCTGTTCCATGGCCTCATATCCAGGCCCCTCGCCCCCAGAAGAGTCAACTGGGAGATTGTCTTTAGCAGCATCTTTTCCTCTGACCTGCTTCTCGTTTCCTCCTTTTGGAATGTGAGGTCCTCCAGCCTCCTCAGCTCTGCACTCTGTCCGGCTCCCAGCATCTTGGATTTCTGCAGCGTCCTCATCTCTGTCCTTGTCCTGGTTCCCCAGCTCTTGTATCTGGATCTCTCCATCTACTTCACTTCTTACCTGTCCCTGGTAATCTCCCCCTGGAGCCTGGGCCTCTGTACCCTCATCACCTGTGGTCTCTCTCAGGTTTCTCTTCCCGTGTATTTCAGTGTCTGCACCATTCTCACCTCCCGCCTGCTCCTGGTTCGTCCACTCTGATGAACAGCTCTTTTCACTAGCTTTGCTTTCTATCAGTCTCCCGGAACCTCCACTAAGTCCTTGGGTCTTTCCACTACCCTCACTCCTAGCTTCTCTCTGACATCTCTTCCCCAATGTCTGATTTTCCTCCTCCTTTCCCCTCTGTTCCCAATTGCTCCTCCTTGGTGAGTGACTCTCCCCAGTTCCACCATCTAACTGTTGCTGGCTCTCTCTCTCAGGCCTCTGGATCTCTACAGCATCCTCACTTCCAGCCTGAATTCTTCTTCCATTCTTACCTCCTGTCTGCTCCTGGTTCTTCCACTCTGAAAAATGGATCTTTCTATCAATAACACCTTTTACCTGGCTCTGGTCTTCTTCTGCATGTTCCCAGGTCTCTGTATCATTTTCAACTACAGCTTCTCTCTGGCTTGTCGTTATTGGAGCTTGAATTCCTGTACCATTCTCATCTCCAACCTGCTCCTCTGTCTTCCATTCTGCTGAATGAGTTTCTCCATCAACTTTACTTATTAATTCTCTCCTCTTTTCAGGCTCAGATGCCTGGGTGTTTGCACCATCTTTGCCTCTAATGTATTCCTGATTCTTACACTCAGATGTATGAATCTTGCTATTAATTTTACTGCTTGACTGACCCTGGTTTTCTTCCCCAAGTTCCTGGGTCTCTTTACCAACTTCACCTTTAATCCCTGTCAGATTTCTCTTCCCTAGTGCCTGAATGTCTATTCTATTATCATCTCCAAACTGCTCCTCGTTCCTCCTCTCTGGTGGATGGGTGTCTACAAGGGTTTCATGTCTTAATTGTCCTTGGTCCTCTGCTTCAGGAGCCAAGGCATTTGTACCATCTTCTTCTCCATCTTTTCTCTGATCTCTCTTCTCTGTTGCCTGAGTTTCGGCCCTAAATTCACCTCCAATCTGGTTCCCCCAACATGGTATCTTGCATTCTCTGTATATTTCACTTCCACTCTGGTCCAGATGCCCCCAACATTGTATCTCAAAGTTTTTGTCAATTTTACTTGCTACTAGTCTCTTGTTTCCCCACCAGGGTGCCCGGATCACCACCCAGTCCTCCTCTCTTATCTCCCTGAAGTTCTTCCTTCTAGAGATCTGGGTCTCTCCAGCATCCTCCCCCCTTCTCGGGCCTTGGTTTCTCCACCCCACTAGAAGTTCGTGTCTTAGTTGTTTCCAAATCTCTTCCTTAGATGCTTGGATCTTCTCAGATTTCTCACTTCCACTCTGATCCTTCTTTCCCCACCCTGGGGTCTGAGTCCCTATAACATTCTCACGTCTAGCGCATTCCTGTTTTTCCCACCCCAGGACCTGGGTCTCCACACCTTTCTCTTGTGTTACTTCTCCCAGGTTCTCCCTCCCCAGTACCTGGGTTTGCACATCATTCTCACCTCCAGCCTGGGCCTTGTCTCTCCTCTCCTGTGCCTGAATTTCTATGCTAGTATCATCTTGCATCTCGTCTTGTTTTCCCCATCCTGACAGCTGGCTTTCCTCACTATCCTCACTTCCACTCTGGTCCTGCTTCTCCAATTCTTGGGCCTTGGTCTCTCCTTCATCCTCTCCTCTGGCCTCTTTCTTGTTCTTCTCAAGTGCCTGGGTGACTACAGCATCCTCATCTCTACTCTTCTCTTGATTCCCCCATTCTGGTATCTGAGTCTCTGCATCAGTTTTACATCTTAACTGTTCCTGGTGCTCTGCTATATGTGCCTGGATTCCAGGAGGATTCTCACCTTCAGCCTCCCTCTCATTTCTATTCCCTAGTTCCTGAATTTCGGCTCTCTTCTCAATTCCCATCTCGTGCTGGTTCTTTGACCCTGATGTCAGGATATTTCCATCGGTTTTACTTATTACTAGTTTTCGACTGCTCCATGCCAGGAACTTAGTCTCTGCACCATCCTCCATCTCAAAATTCACCGGAAGTTGCCTTCCAGTTACCTGAATCTCCCAAGCATCCTCCCCACTGCTCTCTGTCTGGTTCACCCACCCTAGAGCCTCCCTGCCTAGCATCTGGTTTTCCCTCCCTGGTACCCGGGCCTTTTGTGGGCATCTCCAGGACTTCCAGGTGGACATTCTCACTTGTTGGATGGAAGGATCAGGCAAGAAGTCTCTGGAGCAGAACTGTAGCCTCTGAGATGAAGGGAGATTTGAAAGAGAGGTAGCTAAAATCCTGGATGTGAGGTGAGATCTCAGGCTGACAACACGCTCCAGTGACACCAACTCTTCCTGGGAGTGGACCAGCAGCTGCTCCATCCTTTGGTACCGGTCAAGGGCAGGGGATAGTGACTTGCATATCAGGTGAGTCCGCTCATCACTGAGACACCAGGGTACCTGCCGTGCTTCCCGAGAACTGTCCTGGAGGAGCATACAGGTGCTTGAAAGGGAGGTGGTGCAAAAGAAGGGCTCAATAGGTGTGTGGAAATCCTGAGGTGGGCCCTGAAATGGGTGTTGCCAAGAGAGCAGGTGTTGGGTCCGTGATACCTGGAGGCCCCTTCGGTATTCCTGTCTCTTCTTTTGTACCCATTGTTGGACATAAGCATCCAGGTCATTGAAATTTTCAGGACTGAAGAAGAATTCAGGGGTCATCCTGAAGTGAGTGTCATGTCTCACGGAGGGCACTGTCCACTTCTGCTGTGTCACCTGTAGTTTAGAATGAAGAAGTAAAATCTTTGCTCACATATTGTCTCATCTAATTCTCACAGATCAGAATTACAATGTCCATTATCCAGATGAGGACACTGGACTCAGAAAAGAGGGAATCGCTTCCCTTAGGGCATTCATTTAAGAAAGACAAAGAATTTACTCCAGATCAGGCACTATTCTAGATGCTGGGGTTACCAGCATGAACAAGACTAAAGTCCTTATTGGGAGCTATCTTCCAGACATGGAAGACACAATAACCAAGTATACAACATGTTAGGTATTGAAAAATGTTCTGGTGGAAATAAAAGTAGACTGGGTATGGGACTAGTTCCCTTAGACAGACTGGTCCTAGAAGGCCTCTCAGAAGAGGTGACATTTGACCGGAAACCTGAATGAAATGATAGGCAAGATGTTAGTGCAAAGGTCCTGAGATCATAACAAAGTCATGTGTATAAGAACATCAAGGGGCCCTATGCCCAGAATGGAACAGGTAATGAAAAGTGTGCTGGGAGTTGGGGTCAGAGAGAAATGTAGGACAGATCATGCTGGGCCTTTGACTTAAGGTTAGGAATTTGAATTTTTTTTCTGAGTTGACAGGGAGTGTATCTGTAGGAGCTGTTGCAGGGTTTTGAGGGGCAAAGTGGTATGATTTATTTTGAAAAGTTGGTTCTTGCTCATAAGCATGATTTTAAGTCAGGTGCAAAGGAATACCTACCATACGGCATCATCACACAGGCAAAACTAGTCCATGTTATTAGGAATCAGCATAGTTGTGACTGCAAGTTTCTGGGCTTGATGCTGTACATGGATGTATTCAGTTTGTGAAAATTCATTGATCTATAGACATGTGGTCTATGTACATGTATTATCCCTGAATTAAAATTTTAAGGGAGAAAGAAAGAAAGAAAGAGAAGAGAAGAGAAGAGAAGAGAACAAAAAGAAAAGAAAGAAGATAATCCTGTTGGCTGAGTGGAATATCGTCTGGGCTTGGATGAGAGAGGCCACAGGAACCCAAGACAGTGCTACATATAGTGTAGGGGAGCTATGAGGGAAGGTTTGCCCAGGGGGCAGCAGTGAGTTTTCTAGAAGTGATCAGATTTGAGATGTGGTTTGCAAGTAGAGCCCATAGGACTTGTAGATGGACTGAATGTGTGGAATGAGGGAAAGAGACCAGGGTGACTGGTGGGTTTTGGGGTCTGGTAATGTTCTCCATGACCAGTCTTGAGCTCCTCCTTGTGATTTATCTCTGGTATAGGACATAGAACAGGGTCCTCATAACAAGTGAATGAGACAATCTTGGTGCCGAGGGAAGGAGGTGTGTGGGGTCCCCTCACCTTGATGACCTTCCGTGTGCTGGGGTGGGTCCTTGTGACCTGGTGCCAATAGTGCTGGACCTGCCAGATCAGAAAGAGGCAGAGCACAAGCAGGTTGCCACAGCACCGAGGGTCCCTGCAGCTGCGATCCTCAGAGAGCAGGCCCCGCACTGGCTCCCACTCAGGGCCCTGGAATGGCCCCACCACAGCACAGGCTCCCAGCAGTGGCAGCAACATGACAAAGCGTAGGTGAGCAGGTGGTGTTAGGGAGTTGGAGGGCAGGACTGGTGTGACTGACTCAGCCAGTTTGGGATGAGGTAGCCCCTGCCTCACAGCACTCCTGTCACTGAAGCTACCTCACAAAGGAGCCTCAGCCTCCGTTCCACCCTGAACCTGGCACCAGAGCTGGCTAACATGCCCTTAGTGCAGGTAAGGACAGTGTTGGGAAACTGCCCAGAAGGGAATTAAAAGGAAGAATTTGTTTTAGATATCCCATCCTCTGGAGGGAAGAGATTACATTTCTCCTTATGTGATGGGGTGATGTAACTTGCAGTTTATATTATTTCTTTCTTCCCATCAGATACTTTCCTCCATGTGTCCATCTGCCTATCCACTACCAAACATTAAGTAATGAACACTGTATTGAACATGTGTATTCTTGTTTGAACACCCAGCATTCCTTCCTCTTTGTTCACAGTATTCTGGTTTTCTGTTGGGGGTTACTTTTCCCATCTCAGGATTGGTAGAGGAATAAATGCTACCCTGAAGACTGTCTTTCACCCAAAGGTTATATTCAAAATATTGAATAGTGGAGTAGGAAAGGGCATCAGCCAATTGGATGGGCCAGGCCTTAGCCCTTTAATAGCTGCATTATAAGTGTTCCTGAGCATCCCAGGAGAGGGGCATCACCTACCTGCCAACCATTTGGGATGTATTTCTCTATTTTAAGAACCCAGTATCTCACATGGTGTATTCTGGCTTAATGTTACCCCAGCTTATATCTGATACTCTCTCCTAGATCCAGGACAGTCAAGGAATGGAGGTGTGACCTAAGCTTAGCCAACGAGGCTTTCTCTGCCAGGGCTCTAAATATCAAAATCAGAGATTCAAGGTGGGGAAAGGAAGTTGGTGAGAAAAAGAGAAAGAAAAGCAGCCCATGACAGCTAGGAACTATTAAGACTTGGTATTTCTAGGAGATGCCTTGACACTCACAGTTGGGTCTTGGTATTCTCCTGCTCAGTATAAACAATTTCATAGATTATCAACATCAGACAAAACCACTCTGTGATAATCAAGACAAAAACAAGACTACTCTTTAATCCCATCTGAACAAAGACAAAAACATGAACATTATTGAAACCACAAAAATCACCAAATTCCCCTTCTTCTAATATGTGTGACTAATATGTGTGACTGCTAATATGTGTGACTGCTATTTCTTTACCAATTACAGCTTTAGCCCCGCTTTATTCCTTCTGCCTTGTAGATAAGATTATTAAGATACCCAATTATAGGGGCGCCTGGGTGGCTCAGTGGGTTAAGCCGCTGCCTTCGGCTCAGGTCATGATCTCAGGGTCCTGGGATCGAGTCCCACATCGGGCTCTCTGCTCAGCAGGGAGCCTGCTTCCCTCTCTCTCTGCCTGCCTCTCCATCTACTTGTGATTTCTCTCTGTCAAATAAATAAATAAAATCTTTAAAAAAAAAGTTAAGATACCCAATTATAGGGGTACCTGGGTGGCTGAGTTGGTTAAGTGGCCAACTCTTTATTTTGGCTCTGGTCATAATCTCAGGGTCGTGAGATTGGGCATTGCATTGGACTCCACATTCAGCAGAGAGTTTGCTTGAAATTCTCTTCCTCTCTCTCTGCCCCTCTCCCTGCTCATGCACTCTTTCTCTAAAATAAATAAATAATAAATAAATAAATAAATAAACCTATCTTTAAAAAAATGCCCAATCACAGAATTATTCACACTGCCTGATGGCATCTAATCCAGAGCAAACCCCTCAATTTCTTGAACCCTCCCTAAAATCACCTATTACAACACAAATCCTACAGTAAATCCTTCCTAACACCCTCTTATTGAGAAGGCCTATCATTGCCCACAATATGCATTCTCCCTTGATGCGATAAGTAATAACATTATAAAGTGTATTCCTGCTAGTCCTTGGCTGGAGGGCACTGACAGCGGAGTGAGACTGTAGGGCTGCTTCTGCTCTCACAACCAACTCCTGTGGAATCTATGGGCTCTACAACAGAGTTTTTCTCAAACTCCTTTTTGGTTGCTTGCCAGCAAAGATCCCTAAGTGAAACAGGCACTACCTTTGGGCCAGGCATAGTACCAGAAGATAGGTATCCAAAGTACCCAAGGCATCCACAAGACCTGCTCTCATGGAGCTCTTGGTGTGGTTGGAAAGGTGGGCACTGAATAAGGGCGAGGTTGACAGGTGCTGTAACGGGCAAGGACTGTGGATCCACCCGGAAGGGGAAGTTACCTGATCTGGGTGATCAGGGAGGCTTCACTGAAGAGGTGATGAATTGGAGTTAGCTTAGCAAAACAGTGGAGCACATTCCTCTCAACAAAGGTTGATGGACGAGGTTAGAGAAATTGGGGTGTTCTCGGGGTAGGAAAAAGGTGGGTACAGCTGTTATCATTGGGATGCAGGTGGGGACTGGTGGAGAGGAGTCTAGTAAACCATGAAAAGGACTTGGGTTTTTAAGCACAGAAGTGTGGTAAAGGACACATTTTTTTTTTAAGATTTTATTTATTTATTTGACAGGCAGAGATTACAAGTAGGCAGAGAGGCAGGCAGAGAGAGAGGAGGAAGCAGGCTCCCCGCTGAGCAGAGAGCCCGTTGCGGGGCTCGATCCCAGGACTCTGGGGCCATGACCTGAGCCTAAGGCAGAGGCTTTAACCCACTGAGCCACCCAGGCGCCCCGTAAAGGACAAATTTATAAAACAGATTGATATTGAGCATATGTCAAGATTTATGAACTTACTAGCAAGAGAAACAACAAAATCAAAAGTGTGACCTAGCTTTAAGAGAATTTGAAAACTGAGTCATTGTATAGTTGGGAAACAATTAGGTGAGATGTGCTGTCTCTTTACTCATAGTACTCAAAACTTCACGTCCCCATTAGTCTTTAATGAGGAGACCTGAGATATGATGGTCCTACATGCCAGATAAGCCAAGTAACAACTGGAAATTGTTTATAAAGTATAGCTAAAAATCAAATGATAAGGACACATCTATGACTATAAACTGGAATAATGTTTAATTCCTCAATAATGGTGGTTAGTATGTTCCATTAATATGGAAACATAAACAGGATCGGAAAAGTGAGCAGCACCAAACCACAGGTTCTGCTCTTACACAGGAATCATCTGTGGGCACTTCTTAATTTGGAGACAAATTTTGTTCTTTGACAATTTTTCTAGGATTTGCATGAAGTGAAGTTCAATGGAGCCATTTTTTTATGTAATTGATGTTCCGTCCTGGTGGCAGTTCAAACCCATTCTGTTGCTCCATACCACAACTTGTCTCAGGCAAAGCTGCCAGATGTGGTGGAAGTAATCCAGGACAATAGTCAAAATTCCAAGGCCTAGTTCTGATTCAGCCACTGCCTCACTCTGTGACTGTGGGCAAGTAGCTTCCCTTCTCAGGGCCTTGGTAGCTGTAAAATGAAGAGATTGCTGCATGATTCCTAAAGGATCCTGCTAGGGCTCTAACTCTAGGTTTCCAAAACGATTAACTGGAACTAGCCTATAATGGTCTAGTTTTGGCTAGATCCAAATAGTCCCAAGATGTGTTTGGCATCATGTAGGAGAGAAATGAGTAAGGGCCCTAAGGACTTCTTGGAGGTGGCGAGGCATGAGTCTCGCTTTAAATAATGGAGATTTGGGGACGCCTGGGTGGCTCAGTTGGTTAAGCAGCTGCCTTCGGCTCAGGTCATGATCCCAGCGTCCTGGGATCGAGTCCCATATCGGGCTCCTTGCTCCGCAGGGAGCCTGCTTCTCCGTCTGACTCTGCCTTCCACTCTGTCTGCCTGTGCTCGCTCTCACTCACTCTCTCTGACAAATAAATAAAAACTTAAAAAAAAAAATAATGGAGATTTGGAGCAGCATAGAGAAAAGAGCAGTATGCTGGGCAGAAGAAAGTGGGTGTCCTATGACATCTCCAAGCTCAACCTGACAGAAACTCAACCCTCACCCCCCAACCTGCTCTTCTTCCTGAATTCCCTACTCAATGGATTCTATTCCTGGTGGACTTCACATTTCCCACCAGTGTTTTAACAAGGATATCTAAATATGGGGGCTCCTGCGTGTCTTCGTTGGTTAAGCAACTTCTTTCCGCTCAGGCCATGATCCCAGGGTCCTGGAGCCAGCGGGGATCCAGCCCCACTTCAGGAGCAAGGTGCCTGGTTCTCCCTCTCCCTATTGCTTATGCTCTCTTGCTATCTCTCTCTCTTTCTCTCAAATAAATATAATCTTTAAAAAGAGAAAAAGGATATCTACATATGCAAGAAAACATTTAGGATTACCCATCTTATCTCCATACAGTTCCCTCACCAGTGTAGGGTCAAAAGAGGATTTTAAAAGCACAAGAATGTCCTCAAAGATAAACAGGCAATGGAACGATGACACCATTGAAACCCGTTGGTGTGTGTGCGTGTGCGTACGCAAGTTTAATTCATTGTTCCTGCCAAAAGTTTATAGTATAACGAAAACAAAAAGTGCAAATTACAGCCCCTCCCCCAGAACCTACGCGATAATAGGGCGACCTTAGAGGACGAGATCCGCCAGCTTTAGTGGCGTCACTTCCGCTTCCTGCCGCTCGCGGCCATTTCCACTCCTCCCGCGCGACTTTCCGGCAGAGGCGCGCGCGCTCCCGCTCTGACGTCGCCGGCGCTCCAAGGGGTGACGGGACCGCGGAATCGCAGCTATGGTGAGTGCGGGCTCCTGGCGCCGGGGCTGGGAAGCGGGAGACTCTGGGTTCGGGTCACTCACTGGACTTCGAGGGCTTAAAACTTACGCTGTCTAGACAGTCCGGCCCGGGACTAGGTTAGACCTCCAACGACCGCGGAGTCCCAGCCTCCGGCCCCGAGTTAGAACTTGGCGGTCGCGGGGTCCCCAACAGCCCCGCTCGAGGTTAGAACTCGGGAAGCCTCACGGCCCCAACTGCTGTGGTCGGGGGTACTTGACAACACTCTGTGCGCGTGGCCGAAAGCGTCGGGGGAATGGAGGAGTCCTGGCCCAACGTGGGAGAGATACCAACCCACGTGGGGGAGAGTAGGAAGTGGGGTGAGAAAACTTGGCTCCTTTTTGGCGGGGGAAGGGGGAAATCGCTAAGGGTAGTGTGGAACCCAGGATTCCAATCAGTCTGCTCTACACCACTTCCCCATTTGTGATGTTCAAGTTGGGGAGATCTAGGTCTCCGTGGGTCTGCGCCCGCCGCGAGTTACACGTGCCAGGGACTTCCAGGAGGAGCCTTTGGCGCTTGGGGGCTGCGGGAAATGAGTCCCCGGGTTGAGAAAAGGCTTTCCTGGGGCGGTAGTCTCCCAAATCAGAGGTCCTGGTATTACCACGTGCAACTTCTCTAAGCTGTTGGTGAGCTCCACGTTTTAATCAACTCCAGTAGCTTGGTAGCTAGTTTTGTTTAGCACTTGGTAAGGAAGGAACAGCTTGCAAAGAGCTTCCACTTCCATGGTGAGGTTTAATCCTTCCAACGGAGCTTGGATCCCGTGGTCATCTTCCCTCTCGCTTTCTCCCCACTCCCTATTTTGTGAAGCTAGGACTTGGCTGAGGTTAGAACCTGAAACCAACTCATCTTAATGCAATTCCATGAAAAGTTTTGATATAGAGTGGTCTCAACCTGAACTTAAGAGAAGTTCCCCTAAACTGTAAAAGGGGGATAACGATGCATGAGCATGTTTTCATGATTAAATGATATAATGCAGGGGCACTTGGGTGGCTCAGTGTTTTGAGCCTTTGACTACTGATTTCTGCTCAGGTCCTGATCGCAGGATCTTGGGATAGGCAGCGTGTCTGGCTCCATAACCAGGGTAGTGTCTGCTTGGGATTCTCTCACTGCCCCTCCTCCCTGCTCGCTCATGTGCGTGCCCTCTCTCTCTTAAATAAGAAAACTTTTTTTAAAAAATTAAATGAGATAATGCATGTTAAACAAACTAAGCTAATCCTAATGCTTAATAGGGTGTTAATGCGCATGCAGTGTTAATTGTTGAATCAAAACTTTGCGGGGTATTTTTGGCTCTCTGATATACAGGGAGACCAAAGGGGTCATGTTAGGGATGAAAATCAGCTAGCAGTATGATTTTATTCCTTCACTCCATTTAAATAACCCTCAGAAAAAATTAAAAGGTGAATAAATACACACTAAGGAAATTTCAGTTGCTATGTATGAGCCGACCTTTTATTGTTGATTATAATTAAAACGATAAGGTGAGACCTCTTTGATGGTTTTGGGGGCTCCTGAATTCTTCCCTTTTTATGCATTTAATATTTTGTTAAGAGTTGAGAATCCTAAATTCCAGAGAGGGGTTGTTGGAACTGTATTGGAAATACCTGATGGGGATGCCTGAGTAGCTCATTTGGTTAAGCAGCTGCCTTCAGCTCAGTCATGATTCCAGGGTCCTGGGATCAAGTCCTGCAACCAGCTCCTTGCTCTGGCAGGAAGCCTATTTCAACCTCTGCCTGCCACTCCCTCTGCTTGTGCTTTCTCTCTGACAGATAGATCGATCAATCAGTCTTAAAAAAAATAGGTAACAGTTTTTTGAAGTATATTTTTCGAAGTGATTTTTTAAAATAATTTATTTTTTTATAAACATATAATGTATTATTAGCCCCAGGGGTACAGGTCTGTGAATCGCCAGGTTTACACACTTCACAGCACTCCCCATAGCACATACCCTCCCCAATGTCCATAACCCCACCACCCTCTCCCTCCCCCTGGGAACCCCCAGTTTGTTTTGTGAGATCGAGTCTCTTAAAAAATATGGGGGCGCCTGGGTGGCTCATTGGGTTAAAGCCTCTGCCTTTGGCTCAGGTCATGATCCAGGGTCTTGGGAATCCATCCCTGCATTGGGCTCTCTGCTTAGCAGGGAGCCTGCTTCTTCCTCTCTCTCTTTGCCTGCCTCTCTGCCTACTTGTGATCTGTCAAATAAATGAATAAAATCTTTTTAAAAAAATAAAATATGAAACGCATCATGAATTTACATGTCATCCTTGCGCAGGGGCCATGCTAATCTCTGTATCGTTACAATTTTAGTATATGTGCTGCTGAAGCGAGCACTTTTTGGAGTTGAATTAAAGTATCGGATCCTTTAGTGTTGATGAACATTAGATTTTGATAAGTCAAAGACCTGTGTTGTAATCTCTCAGGTAGCCACTAAAAGAATACAGACTTAAAGTCCAAACCAGTAAATGGAATAGTAGTGTGAAAAAATAATAAACCCAAAGGACAGAAAGAAAGAAAAAGAAACATATCAATAGAAACAAATAGAAGGCACAAAAGAAGTATTTGAACCGAACATATCAGTACTTATGTAAATATAGAAAGAGACCAAGTGCTCCAATTAAGACACATTAAAGTAAAAGGAATAGTAAATGTTTGCCAAGTTAAAAGGTATGGTGTATCCTCTGTAAACATCATAAAGAAATGGGGTTTAAGGGGCGCCTGGGTGGCTCAGTGGGTTAAAGCCTCTGCCTTTGGCTCAGGTCGTGATCCCGGGGTCCTGGGTTTGAGCCCTGCTTCGGGCTCTCTGCTCGGCGGGGAGCCTGCTTCCTCCTCTCTCTCTCTCTGCCTGCCTCTCTGTCCACTTGTGATCTCTGTCTGTCAAATAAATAAATAAATCTTAAAAAAAAAAAAGAAATGGGGTTTAAGGTGAAAGGCAGGGACGCCTGGGTGGCTCAGTTGGTTAAACATCTGCCTTCGGCTCAGGTCAAGATTATGGGGTTCTAGGATCAGCGCCTGGGATTGGCGAGGTATCTGCTTCCCTCTCCTTCCCCTGCTGATGCTTGCTTGCTCTCTCCCTCTTCCTCTCTCTCAAATAAATTTAAAAAAAAATTTTTTTTTTAAAGATTTTACTTATTTATTTGATAGACAAAAATCACAAGTAGTCAGGCAGGCAGAGAGAGAGGAGGAAGCAGGCTCCCCGCTGAGCAGAGAGGCCCATGCAGGGCTTGATCCCAGGACCCTGGGATCATGACCTGAGCTGAAGGCAGAGGCTTTAACCCACTGAGCCACCCAGGTGCCCCTAAAAATTTTTTTTTAATATTTTATTTACTTATTTGACAGAGAGAGAAAGAGGGAACACAAGCAGGGGAGTGGGAGAGGGAGAAGCAGGCTTCCCTCTGAGCAGGGAGCCCAATGAGGACTGGGCCCGATGACCTGAGCCAAAGGCAGACATCTAACAGCTGAGCCACCCAGGCGCCCCAAGTAAATAAAATTCTTTACAAAAAAAAAAAAAAAAAAAAGGATGAGGGGCACCTGGGTGGCTCAGTGGGTTAAGCCGATGCCTTCGGCTCAGGTCATGATCTCAGGGTCCTGGGATCGAGTCCTGCATCAATGGCTTTCTGCTCGGCAGGGAGCCTGCTTCCCTCTCTCTCTCTCTCTGCCTGCCTCTCCATCTACTTGTGATCTCTCTCTGTCAAATAAATAAATAAAATCTTTAAAAAAAAAAAAAGGATGAAATGCATCTGTGAAGATAAAGTGGCTTAAAAAATAAAGTATGGGGCGCCTGGGTGGCTCAGTGGGTTAAGCCGCTGCCTTCAGCTCAGGTCATGATCTCAGGGTCCTGGGATTGAGTCCCACATCGGGCTCTCTGCTCGGCAGGGAGCCTGCTTCCTCCTCTCTCTGTCTGCCTCTCTGCCTACTTGTGATCTCTCTCTGTCAAATAAATAAATCTTTAAAAAATAAGTATGAATAAAAATGACATAATTACAAGAAGAAATAGATAAAAATGCAGTTATATAGCATTTAAGTATATAAATGATAGATGGTAAAGCCAGAACATCAGTATGATAATAGAGGATTTGAACAACACCATCAATAAACTCGATCTTGGGGCGCCTGGGTGGCTCAGTGGGTTAAGCCGCTGCCTTCCGCTCAGGTCATGATCTCAGGGTCCTGGGATCGAGTCCCGCATCGGGCTCTCTGCTCAGCAGGGAGCCTGCTTCCTCCTCTCTCTCTCTCTCTGCCTGCCTCTCTGCCTACTTGTGGTCTCTCTCTGTCAAATAAATAAATAAAATCTAAAAAAAAAAAAAAAATAAAATAAATAAACTCGATCTAGTGGTCATAGTGAATCTAGTAAATAAAATTGTAATAGAAATTTGAAAATAACTCATCAAGAATGAGAATACCACACACCAGAGCATGTAGGAATTAGCTAAAATATTACCTGAAACTTAAAATGCTTAAGTTGGAGGGAAAGGAACTATAAAAGGTAGGAAAAGAATAAAAGGACAAAATACAAAACAAAAGCAGAAATTATTGAAAAAGCAAATAGATCTGATTGTTACTGGAAACACAGAATCAGAAGATTTTCTTTGAAAAGTCCCCTCTGGTGAGGTTAATCAAGAAAATAAGCACAAGAGGTATAAGTAAGCGGTAGCAAACATGAAGGAGACATAATCTGCAGATATTAAAAAGGATATTATGAACACTTTGATACATATAAATATAGAAACTGAGATGAAGTGAATAAATGCCTGAAAAAGATGAATCAAAAACAATTTAAGTAGAAATAAAACTTAAGGAGTGCCTCCGTCCGTTAAGCATCTGCCTTCAGCTTAGGTCTTGATCCCAGGATCCTGGGATCGAGCCCCACATTGGGCTCCCTGCTCAGCATGGAAGTCTGCTTCTCTGCCACCACCCCCGCTTGTGCGCGCCCTCTCACTTCTCTCTGTCAAATAAATAAAATCTTTTATAAATAAATAAACTCTTAAAACTGAAGAGTAAAGAAACAAAATTAAAGTTTTTTTTCATGCAGAAAAATCCTATACCTGATTTTGAAAATAGCTTTATTGAGATAATTTATGTACTATAAAAAGTTCATCATCTGAAGTGTATATTGTTCAGTGGTTTTTCATATACTGACAGAGTTGTGCAACTTGCTGTAAAATTTTAGAACATTTTTATCATTCCTGCCCACCAAGAAATCTTTAAGTCTATTAGCTAATGGATATAAAATAAAATAAGAAAGCCTATTTAAGTTGATTTTATCTCAGGAATGCAACATTGGTTTAACATTAGAAAAACTCAAAAAATTAAAGGAAGAAAGCCTTTTTAATCTGTGTCAGTTTAGCACCAAAAAAATCTGATAGAATTCAACACCAATTTGTTTAACAAAGAAGAAATTCTTTTTTTTTTTTTTTTTTAAGATTTTATTTATTTGACACAGAGATCACAGGCAGGCAGAGTCAGGCAGAGAGAGAGGAGGAAGCAGGCTCCCCGCTGAGCAGAGAGACCAATGTGGGGCTCGATCCCAGGATTCCGGGATCATGACCTGAGCCCAAGGCAGAGGCTTTAACCCACTGAGCCACCCAGGTACCCCAACAAAGAAGAAATTCTTTAAAAAATTTTTTTTATTTAAATTCAGTTATCCAACTGATAGTACATCATTAGTTTCAGAGACATTCTTAATATAGTAGGAAATAAAGGGAATTTTTTAATTAATAAAGTGAATTTTCTTAGCCTGAAATATCTAGGAGTAAATCTAAAAGATGTTAAGCCTTCTGGGAAAATCGTAAAGCCTTATTGAAAGGTGCTGAGTTGGGGTGCCTGAGTGGCTCTAGTCGTTAAGCGTCTGCCATCCACTCAGGTTATGATCGCAGGGTCCTGGAATCGAGCCCCCCGAATGGAGCTCCCTGCCCCGCGGGGAGCCTGCTTCTCCCTTTCCCACTCCTCTGCTTGTTTCCTCACTCGCTGTCAAATAAAAATCTTTTAGAAAGAGAGAGAGAGAGGAAGGGAGGAAAGGAAGGTACTGAGTATATATAAAGTGATTGACAGATTGTGCATCCTAAAAGTCTTACCACAACTGGGATTATAGCAAATCTGCAAATCAGATTATCCCAGCAGATTTTTATGGGCCTTGAGAGGCGGATTCGAGAGTGTATGGAGAACACCGGACCAAATATAAGACCTTCCGGGATCTCCAGCCCTCAATACCACTTCATCTGGGACCACTGCAGTGGTTTAGGGACCGGGCGTTTTGGTGCAATCTCGCTCTTGATGTCACTTCCGCTGACGTCATCCCTACATCACTTCCGGCTTCTCTGCGGGTGGGTCATTTCTGTGTCCTTGCGGTATCGGGCAGGAGACCACCGAGACGGACGCGATGGTGAGTGTTCCCACCGGGCCATCACCCACGGGGTCGCCACCTAGAACTGCGGTGCCGCGTGCCGCGTACCGCGGTCCAGCTCCCAGATCCAGGGTTAGGTCGGACCGCCGGGGCGAACCGCTTGTTGCGATGATAACGTGGAGCGCTCCTGAATTTTATATGCAAAATAGTTGTAAAAAGAATCCTAGGGAAAACAAATGAGAAATTCATGAAAATTGTTAAACTGGAGAGGTAGGGGTGAGGAGGAAGGAATGGTATAAGCAGCCCCCCAGTTCGTTCCGTACCTATGTTATTTTTTTTTTTTAATATTTTATTTATTTATTTGACAGAGAGAAATCACAAGTAGATGGAGAGGCAGGCAGAGAGAGAGAGAGAGGGAAGCGGGCTCTCTGCTCAGCAGGGAGCCCGATGCGGGACTCGATCCCAGGACCCTGTTATTTTGAAGCAAAGCCAATGACTTAGCATTTTATTCATAGATATTAAATATGTGTAAAATACGTTTTAGCAACTGCAACACCATTATAATTCCCCTGAATTTAATACTTCCATACCAGTAAATATCTAATATTAGAGTCAAAGGCTTGAGCAGATTTTTTTTCTTCCCATTTGTGCCCCCCCCCCCGCAAGACAACCTGAACATAGATATTTCGTTCTTCAAGGGGGGTACTGATCACATGGCATCTTACGATGTTGGTGGCTGTTAATCAGTGTCTGGATCCATTGATTTATGTCTAAGTCAATTACCTGGTGAATATGTGTTGTAGGATGGTGGGATTTGATTGAATCTGTCCTTCTTTATTAGGTGGAATAATAATACAAGAGAATGTTGGCATCTTTTTGTTACCCTGTGATACAGTCTGTGTAGGAAAGGTGGGAATAAATGCTTTACTGTTTACCAGTTTTCAGAACACTTTTAGCTCACTAACATAGCTTTTACTTTGAAAACATAGATATTTTACAGATTTGAAAAGTAAGATCTTAGTTCTTTAAGCAAGCTGAATACAAAGGAACCCAATTTGTATCAGATTGATAACCACAGGGAAAAAATGGAATAACTTGAATATAATACTGTCTATGTGGGTGAATATATACTCTATAATATAGATGACCCTAGTCAGATATATTCTTAGAACAAAAGGAAATTTCAACCTTGGTGAGCTTGTTGGTAGAGGTACCAACCATTTTGTTGGCAGAGGTACCAACCATTTTGTTGGCACCAGCCATTTTGTATGTATTAACAGGTCAGATAAAGGAGAAAAGATGTTTTGGAAACCAGGATTCTTAGGACAGAAGAAGATTTGAATATTGAATGGGGAATGGAGAGAGAAAAGTCTGTGCTACATTTGTATAAATTATACCTTCATTTTAATTCAGTAAATATGTATGACTCAAGTGGATACTGAGCTCAGAGAACTTATTTGTAATCCATTTGCTATAATATTACCAAGGAAAAGAGAGGCACATAAAAGAATATAAGCTTTAGTGTACATCATTGGACTGGGTAATTGCTAAAATTTTTTGAAGCTAATCATTGTCTCTCTTAACTGAAGTGTTTTGTGACTTGTCTGGAACAACTTCTGGTTCAGTTTTAACTGATGCTTTAATGATTACCCCCCTCACACCCCCAATTCACATCCCATAGACTGAGGCTGATGTGAATCCGAAGGCCTACCCCCTCGCAGACGCCCACCTTACCAAGAAACTACTGGACCTTGTTCAGCAATCATGTAACTACAAGCAGCTTCGGAAAGGAGCCAATGAAGGTAAGGCAGCTGGAGAGTGCTTGAGGTAGAGTGATAAAGACCCTGTCTCTGGCTTAGATTTCCAGTTTGGAAAGAGGGCTGGAGACTCCTGATTGGAACCAGTGGATGGACTTAAGAGCAGCATTTTGGCAGTAGATGCTAAAAGTTAATGGACTGAGAATGATTTTAGATCCACCAGTTGGTAACATTTTGCAGCATTTACCTTGTGATAAGTAGGAGAGTCAGGATTTGGACATGGCCATTGTGACTCCAGAGTCTCTGGTCTCCTCAGTACTTCAGCATTAACAAAAACTGGGCCCTAGCACTGGGCTGCAGTGGCCAAACAATGCTGTGGGTGCTGATGTTGCTTGGTAAGTTGCATGTAGTGTGAGCTTTCCAGAAATACTGCTCTTGAGGAACCGGGATGGCAATACCCTGGATCCTTCCTTGATCGCAGAGCGTGAGAAGTGCTGTGCCGCAGAGCTTGTGTGAGAGCTGTTCTTGTCTACCAGGCAAGAGATGGTGGTGACTTAGGCAAGTGTGGTAGCCAAGGAGAGGAAAGAAGTGGTCTGTCTCAGGATGTGTGTTCACAGAACTGATGGGTTCAACGTAGGGTTTGAGAAAGGCATGGAGGATGGCTAATTGATGCTTAAATCCCTTATCACTTCCCAAGGCCACTACAGGACACACAAAATTGCTTGTGCCTAGGGATTTTTGCCCAGTTCTCTTGCACCTGTTTCTTTTTCTTGGAAATTGCTTTGTTAGAGCTTTCGTGCCCACCCCCCACACCCCCTCAGTCATTTACTGACCTCCCGTCCTCTCCTCAGCTACCAAAACCCTCAACAGAGGCATCTCTGAGTTCATCGTGATGGCTGCAGACGCGGAGCCCCTGGAAATCATCCTGCACCTTCCGCTGCTCTGTGAGGATAAGAATGTGCCCTACGTGTTCGTGCGCTCCAAGCAGGCCCTGGGGCGGGCCTGCGGGGTGTCCAGGCCTGTCATCGCCTGTTCTGTCACCATCAAAGAAGGCTCCCAGCTGAAGCAGCAGATCCAGTCCATTCAGCAGTCCATCGAAAGGCTCTTAGTCTAAACCCGTGGCCTCTGCCCCACTCCTCACTGAGTCCTCCCCCTGGGGTTGCGTATCACACCGTCTGTGTCCGCATGTGGTTTCTCCAGCTCCCTTCTCGTTGTATTCTAGTACTAAATCTGGGGTTTGCATTTTTGTATTATTTTTGTTTTGTTTTATAGGTGGTTTTTCATATACGAATCCCTCACCTCACCCCTGGTCTCATTCTACTCTCTCTGCCGTCCCGTCCTCTTTTGAGAAATGAACTAATGCCGAAAACGGGCGGAAACAGAGTGGTGACACCATGCAAAGGCAGGGAAGAGCCTGGTTAGAGATCTGGTTCCAACATTCAGGCGCTCACTTCCTGTTGTGTGTAGGGCTTGATGGATGTACACGCCATTCACTTTGTATCCCTTGTGCCTGGAGTACGGAATCATTCCATATGTGTTTGCCCTCGGGGAGTTATGTATCATTTGGGGAGAAAGCATGTATTCCGTGAGGTTCTTAGGTGTATGTCCAAGAGTCATTTGCCAGTATACCCCTGCTGTCTGCTTTGGTCATGTGATGTTATTCCCCTTCTTCCCCAACTCCCAGCCATGCCCCGGAGGGTGGCGGGGCAGCAGCATACCAAAGAGATGTGCTGCAGAGTTCGAGAGGCTGCCTGGGCCAGGTAGACATGAGGCAGCTGACCTCGGTCTTGAAGGAGTCCAGAGGGGCTAGAAAAAAGAGGGTCAGCTGATGCTGGAATGAAGAAGTCTGGGCAAGTCACAGAGACCTGACTGGAAGCTACAGCAGAGACGTTGGAATCAAGGAAGCATCCTCTCTGGTGAATGGAGATGTCTGCCGTGGACACTTGGCACCAGCTCTGAGAGCCCTACTCCAGTTCCCTGCCATGACGTAGGTCAGATGTATGTATTCTTTACCCCTTAAGAAGAACAGTGCTAGCGTGTCCTTCTTGTGAGCATCCTAATAAAGAAATATATTCATATTCCAATTTAAAGATAAGTGTGAGTCTTGGTATGTAGTTAGCTAATGCCTGAACAAAGGACTGCTTAGCATTATCAGAATGGTCACAGCTTCATAAACTTTGTACCAGGGAGGTGTGGAAAAGCCAGCACCTCGGTTGATCTCTGGTCGCTGCGTGTGTCTTGTACAGACTCTGTCACTGAGGTGCTGCTCTCAGGCTACAAAGGGTTTCTCGGCCACGGCACCGCTGACCTTTTGGAGCGGGAGAACTCTTCACAATAAGGGGCTGCCCTGTCTGCTGAACTTTCAGCAGCATCTCTGGCCTTTACCTACCAGCAGTCAGGACCAGGCTCCCACCTCTAAGACAGTGCCAGATGTCCCCTAGTGGCAAAGTCCCCCTAGTTGAGAACTGTTGCAGAATGAGGGCTCCTACCTAGTAGCCTTTGGCATATGTAAGATGGGGGGAGGGGAAGGTGATAATCGAAGCCCCTGCCACCTCACCTGCCTCTTCTCCCCGTTCTCTTAGGGTCAGCACTATGAGGTCTATGTCCCTCAGCAAGAGGTTTTTTTCCCGAAGTGTAGATAACTGGATACCATAATGGCGGGATGAGTGAGGATTTTATTTAGTGTCTTTTCGACCAGCTTGGGCGCATCTGCAGGAAACCTGGAAATCACCCCATCCTGCGAAGGCCTGTTTGTGCCCACCAGGCTCCCATCCCTAGCAGTTATATATTTGTGGATGGTGGAGTCCGAGATGCTTACTATCTTTTGTGGTGCCCATACATTTATAATTATACTTTAAAAGACAGAAGTAATTTGGGGGATGCAAAAAAATCAGGAAGTCTGGATCTCCACCTAGGTGGAAACCTCCATCTCCACTAGAGCCCTAAGGAGTGCGGTGGGGCAGGGACTCCTAGGACCTTCACCCCTAGTGCCCAGTTGACCCTGGAGTGTTAGCCCAGTTGCCACAGCCACAATGGAAGTCTTCGAAGGGCAGGATGTTCGTCTGCGATCCTGCGGAAAAAACTGGTTCTTTTCCCCTGCTCCGAGCGGCCTCCACTGCCTGTCCTGTGCTTGCCACTTTGCCATGTTCTGTCTTCACTCAGTGTTTCACATTTGGTTTCTCCAACATTCCAAGCCTACTTTCTTCTTGTATTTGGTGTTCCTTTACTGCACTGGTGGCTTTCTCCTCATGCCAGTCTTGATTCAAGTTATCCCTTACGGAGGGCCTGAGGTACAAACTACCTATTTCTCTTTCCCCCAGCACTGCAACATTTGATTTTTAACTTGTCCTTAACTAGTATCAGGGTTTTGTTTTCTGATTATTACCCTCGTGAGCAAGCGGGAACTTGTGTGAGGCCCTAGCACCCGTGGTAGTGCCCTAACACAGATGCTCCAAAAGTGGAGAATGAGTAATTCCTAAAGCCAGACATGCAAGCAAGGACATCTAGTAACTTCCATCCAGCCATCTATGAAGTTGGTTGCAAAATTTTTGCATATAAACATTCTGGAGAGAATCCAGTGGCTTTCATCAGGTCCGAAAGGGTCTTCTGACCCCCAAAGAACACTGGTTAGTAACTCCTGTTTTAGCCTAAGTTTCCCGAGAGGACCCATGATTGAGGAATGTTTTTTACATTTGCAATAATGATCTTGCTAAAGGTCATTTGTAGCATGTTAAGCACTAAACAATAAATTTCCATTATTTTTAGTCCCAAACTGATGAGGAAGGAAGGGGAGCTTGTTCTAGACACTTAATATCCCTGAGTCCCTCTCAGTGTCAGCTAAGCTACATTTTGAAAAATCAGGTATGCGCCTCTGACTTAGCAGATGTATCTGTTTATGGTGGGGGTTGGATGGGTGGGTATAACTGCCTCACCTCTTCCAAAGGAAGAAAAAGAGAGTAGCCAGTCAATATTTTCCATGATATCCTATGGCAGCCAGCCTCTAAGATGGGCCCCAGTGATCCTCACCTCCTGGAATTCATTCCCCTGTGAATTGTGGGCCCTCAGGCCACACCAACTCAGAGTTGGACCACATGACCAACATGGCAGAATGATGTGACTTCCAAGGTTCCAGAAGACATTACAGCTTCTGCCTTCATGTCTTTGGATCCCTGGCTACGAGGGAAGTCATAATCGTGTTACAAAGTCCTTTAAGCAATCTGTGAAGAGGTCCAAAGGCTTCTAGTCAACAGCTAACGCTAATTGCCAGCCATGGCAATGACCCTCTGTCTCATCTGTACTCACAGGATCTTAGTTTACAGAGGTGAGTACAAATTAAAGAGGAGAAGAGGTTGATGCCATTGGAAGAATTTACCACTTACATTTCCCAAGAGAAGGGGACATGCCATACCACACAGAGCCGCAGGGGAAGCACCCAGGATTTGGTCCGGTGGTAGAAGCAAGAGCAAGGGGAAAGCTGAGGCCAGGCTTTATTTGGGTTTCTGTGGTAAAGGCAAGACAGGGCAGAGTAAAACAGCTTAGGATTTGCCAGTCTGAACAACGCCGGTGGGCTTTGGGCTCTAAGAGTGGTTTTGAGTCGCCTAGCAGCTGGCTCTGGGATGATTTAGGGCAGGGACAATGTTGGTAAGGTGTCTGGCTTGCATGAGAGGCGTGCTGGTAAATACATCATTTACTGCGTTCACAAACTAGCTAGCTTTGGGAGGGGCAGTCTCTCCCCGGGCCTAAAAGCACCCTCCCGTCCCAGATGTCAAAACAAGATACAGAAAATTTAAAAGATTAATCAGCCATCTTGTAAATGGATACTCCAGCCTCAGTCAAGCTTTCAGAGGACTGTAGGCCTGACCGACATCTTGAATGCAACCTCATGATTGACTTCAAGCCAGCCTATCCGCTCCCCAGATGCCTCACACACAGAAATGCTAAGAAACAGTAAGTATTCATTGTTTTTAAGCCAAGTTTTGGGCTGATCTGTTACACAGGAACAGACAACTAAGGTTGTGGGGGTTGGTGACTGAGAGGGTAAGGCTGTCCAGTCAACACAGCAATAAATATGACTACGTCAAAACTGCAGGGCCATGCGAACACCAGAGGTGCTGGCAGGGCCCACAAGGGAAATGTTCCCGGCTGCTTCAGAGTGGCCAGAAGTAAATCCTACGTGGGACTGGCTTTCACAGGTGATGCAATCAGTTACAATAAGAATTATTCCATATTCAGGGACACTTTGCACTAAAACTAGAAAGGCTGGATAGTCGTCTGAGTGTAGCCGGGGTGTGTTCCCGCCCCCTGCACGGACTGGATGAGCGGAGGGAGAGGAAGTGGATGACTAATCTCTCCCCAGAGTTTGTGGTCCTGCCTTTTCTTCTGATATTTTAATAAGACATTAAAACAAGACACCATAAGATGTTCCCTCTGCATCTGGCCTCGAAGTATAAATGCACATGCGCATACCTTCGCTTGCTGTAGCTTCGGCCAGAGGTATTCGTGCTCTCCAGCTGCTGCCCACCGCTGCTCCATCACCTGCCCAGGCTGCTGGCCAATCCACCAAGACGTGGTGACCCCACCCTTCCCGCGGGGACGCGCATGCACGCCCATATCGCCACTGGCTCTCCACGACCCCCCCCAACCCGGGCACGTCACCACCCCCTGGTGGACTGAAGCGTGTTTGCAGCCAGAAGGGTTAGACGGCTCAGAGCTAGTACCTATTAAGCAGCGTGTTACATGTTTTCTATTTTCACCATTCCGCAGTATCATTCTTATAATAAATATGAGGAAACTGCAGCTCGAAAATGCCAGAGAAATTGCTCACGCTCACTTGTATGTATGTGAGGGAGCTAAGATGCACATTTACTAAATCTGATTTAAAGCCGCACCAAATTACGCTTTGGTTGTATTTCTTCTCTCCTGGAGGATCAACAGTAGGGATCGCAAGGTGGTCAGTTCACTCAGAGAGATCATAGCACTGCTGTGTATCACACACCTCAGACGGTTATTTTTCTAACATCACACTACCTTGAGCTCTTTCCTTCTCAACACTTTGAAAACAGAACTGAGGGAATGGAGCCTGGACTTGAGTCAGGTTCTCCAGGAGTGCATAGAAAAGCCGGGATTTCACTCTAGGGCTCCTCCTCACTAGCTAGGAAATCCAGGGTTTAAAACAAAGGCTCGGGCGCCTGGGTGGCTCAGTAGGTTAAGCCGCTACCTTCGGCTCAGGTCATGATCTCAGGGTCCTGGGATCGAGTCCCACATCGGGCTCTCTGCTCAGCAGGGAGCCTGCTTCCCTCTCTCTCTCTGCCTGCCTCTCCATCTACTTGTGATTTCTCTCTATCAAATAAATACATAAAAAATCTTTAAAAAAAAAAAAAAAAAAACAAAGGCTCAGCAATGGTACTCATTCTTACTCTCCTACTTGTGACTGGCCTAGATTCCTATCTATCTTTGTAGTCCTAGTAACATCCTCTAGAACTTAGGGTTTCCGAGCATGCTGCATTTAAGAGCGATGGTCTAATTTCTCAACAAGAACGAGCACTGACTATATTAAATGACTTTGCATCATCTTGCTGTGTCTTCAAAAGCACCTCTTCTAACTGGAGAATTAAGTTCTCTCCCCCGCAGAGAGAAAGGCAAACAAGAACGTAACATCTGCTTTCCAAGTAAAAACAACACAAAAACCCTTATAATCCTCAGAGACCAAAGCATCTAAAACCAAAAACTCTCTTACAAGAGTAATTTGACCCCTCCTATGTCTCATGAGATGCTCACTCTGGTCCTAAAAGACACAAGACCTACGAACTCTGAATCTCAACCCTTCCAGATGCTTTCCTTCCTTCTCGCAGGCTAATTCTTCAAAAGCAGTAGAGCAGAAAGAGCAGGAAAGGGACAGGGAGGATAGAAGAGGGATGGCATGTGGGGGGCAGAGGGGACACAAAGAGAAAGACACCCTGCCCTGCTCCTTCCTAGGAACTCTCCTCATCTTACTATAGCTCCCCTGAAAAATAGAAATAACTCACTTCACGTATGTTGGTACCCAAATCCTCAGGGCAACAGAAAATGTACATATAGGGGCACCTGGCTGGCTCAATGGGTTAAAGCCTCTGCCTTCGGCTCGGGTCATGATCCCAGGGCCCTGGGATCAAGCCCCACACTGGGCTCTCTGCTAAGCAGGGAGCTGCCGCCTCCTCTCTCTCTGCCTGTCTCTCCACCTTCTTGTGATCTCTGTCAAATAAATAAATAAAATCTTAAAAAAAAAATGTACATCTCTTCATATACCTGAATGTCACATGAACATCTTAAAGCAGCATGAAGGGGGCTATTTACTGATGAAGCAAATGGTACCAGAATTAGAAATGTTACATACTTACTGCTTCCAGAAATCTGATCTTTAGATCTATATTAAGATGCAATGAAAGGAAAAACAGGTGGGAAGCCAGAGCACGGATGAATATTGCTGGGGCTTGTCATCCCTCAAGTATATCAACCTGCCCTTAACTGTCACACTGCCCCCTGCCTTCACTGAGATTTGCTTCCGTTATGATGATGATATGTTCCTAATGGGAGAGAACATTAAGCTAACAAGCCAAAAGCAAGTGATCTTTGGAGGTGAGGCAGACACATGCTTCTGCATCACACTGAAGAACAGTATATAGTACAAAGTTAAGGCTCTTTATTCAGACAATAAAGCAAAGCAAAGTGAGAAGGCTATGCTGTTTCCATGGCAACGGAACATCTCATAAATGTAAAGTCCTTGGCTTATAACAGGCAGACTCTTCCTGGCTCAGGAGAAACCAGTTTCAACTCGAGAACAAAACCAGGCAGCCTGGCTAGAGTGCAGAAGGAGGGGGCTGGCTGGCTGGTCAGTTCTGGAAGCGCTTAGTAAGTGCATCCAGCAGCTCCTGCTTCTTTAATCCGCCCCTCAACCCATACACCCTGCAGGCTTCCTTCAGCACGGGCACAGTGAGCTTACCCAGCGTGCCCTTGCTCACGTGGGCCTTCAGATCCTCTTCAGATAACTGCATCTTGGGCCTTTTGCTTCCAGAACCTTCATCATCTGGGGGAAAAGGTCAGGAGGGAGTGACTGTTAATGCCACCAGCAGCATCCCAGCTACACTGCACAGGGACCCTCCTATGATCTGGGCTGCAGTTAACCATTTTCCATAAGGCTGTGATGTCCACCTAGAACACCACGGAAGAGTGGTTTTTGGTTTTCTGAGTTTTGTTTTTTTTTTTTTTTTCAGATTTACTTATCTAAGAGGGAGAGAGATGCGGGAGGGAAGGGCAGAGTGAAAGGGAGAGAGTCCTAAGCAGACTCCACACTGAGCCCAACATGGGGCTCGATCCGATAAGCCCAACATCAGGACCTGAGCTGAACCCAAGATTTGGATGGTTAACCAACTGCACCACCGAGTCGCCCCTGGAGGGTGTTTTGATAAAGCAGCTTCATTTAAGCATAAAGTCCCACACCAAGAAGGGAGTTCAAAGTAGTTTAAGTGCCACAATTTACCCAAAATTGGTGTTCACTCTGAGTAAGTCATTCGCTCCTTCCTTCATTCAAAAAGCACTTACCAAGGGCTGTGTAAAGGACTTAGACATCATGCTAGGTGATCTCAAAGTGCGCAGGGCGGTGGACCAACGCGTACATCACAAAGGTGTGCACAGGTGTGAGGAGTGAGGACAGCAGTTCACACAGGCACTATACGAGTTCCTTCGGATGCAGAGAGAACACGCTCCCTGGCCACCAACCTAGGCTCTCACCACTCCACTTCCTTGTAGGGCTGCTAGGCAAGCAAGGCCCCCACTTGGCTTTACTAGACCACAAACAGCCCCCCAAATTATAGCCTAAGCCAGAACTATTGTCACATGCCGAGGAACTCACAACACGCTGCCCTGAAAACGGTGAGAGTCACAGTGAAGAGTATTTGGGGTCTAGTGGCAAGAAAAAGGATAGTCCAGCAGAAAAAATGGTTAGAGCCAATCCCTGGAAGTTCACAGAAATAAAAAGTCCAAGAAAACCACATCTCATCTGGGATGTCTGGGTGGCTCAGTCAGTTAAGTGTCCGATTCTTGATCTCAGCGCAGGTCTTGATCTCCGGGTCATGAGTTCAAGCCCCGCACTGAGCTCCACACTAGGCATGGAGTTTATTTAAAATTTTAAAAAAAAAAAAAAATTTTTTTTTAATTAACATTGAAAAAACAAAACTAAACTAGATTTCATTGCTAACTAGAGAATTGCAAATGAACACAGGATGTAATTTTCCCTCTAGTATTCTTTGTGAAAAAAAGAAATAGTGTATCAGGTCCAGTTCTGGTGAGAAATGTAGGGAAATACACACACCCTTTCTTTCTTTCTTTTTTTTTTTTTTCCACACACCCCTTCTTGAACAGGGTATAAACTGCATCACTTTTTCGGAGGCCAACTGGCAATTCCGATCAGAATTTTATTTTTATGTTTTTTTTTTTAAAGATTTTATTTATCTATTTGACAGACAGCGATCACAAGTAGGCAGAGAGGCAGGCAGAGAGAGAGAAAGGAAAGCAGGCTCCCCGCTGAGCAGAGAGCTCGATGCGGGGCTCGATTCCAGGACCCTGGGAACATGACCCGAGCCGAAGGCAGAGACTTCAACCCACTGAGCCACCCAGGTGCCCCCCAATCAGAATTTTATTTACTTATTTTTTTTTTTAAAGATTTTATTTATTTGTCAGAGACAGAGGGAGAGAGAGCGAGTGAGCACAGGCAGACAGAGAGGCAGGCAGAGGCAGAGGGAAAAGAAGGCTCCCCGCCAAGCAAGGAGCCGCATGCGGGACTCGATCCCAGGACCCTGGGATCATGACCTGAGCCGAAGGCAGCTGCTTAACCAACTGAGCCACCCAGGCGTCCCCAGATCAGAATTTTAAATGGTGACACCTTGACCCAGCAATACCACCACTAGGAGTTTATCCTGGGTAAGTGGTGGGTCCACTCACACCGGAACGCAACAAGGGTTCATGTTCACTGCAGCATATCCGTCAAGAAAAGCTGAATGGCATTACCCTTCAGCTGAATAAACTGTGAACATCTATCCAGTGACGTACCCACCGTATGTAGCTACGTAACAAAATAGACTAGGAAACAATGTGAATAGAAATACATGTTTGTGTGAAATGCGTAGGCCTGTATGGAAATTTCCGAAGGGACATGACCCTCTGTGATAGGACCATAAAGGCAACTTTAAAAAATAACCCAGCTCCTCACCTTGCTTCCTCTTGGAAACTTTTCCTTCAGGATTGTAATCCGGTGGGTAGACAAGCTCCTTAAACTCACTCACCAGGAAGCCCAGTCTTTTGTCTATTGCTTCAATTTTAGGCACTAGAAAATACAAACACAGGAAAAGTGGCCAGGTGAGTCACAAGCCCTGGCTTTCTGTCCAGTTCCAAGCCTACGGGGACCAGAGGAGAAAGTACCTGACTGCTGGGGTCAGGGGGAGTCAGGAAGGGTCCAGGAGCCACCTGATCTGGCCATGACTACGTTCATGAAGCCTCTCTCCATGAACCTCGTTAACAACCGCATTTAATGAGCACTTACTACAGCCAGGCACCCTTCTACATACTTTAAACTTGTTTTTTAATTTAATCCTCTAGAGGGTAGGTACATGTGTCTCCCCATTTTATAGAGGAAAGCCAAGAGGTTGAAGGACTTGTTCAAGGCCACAGAGCTGGCAGTGGTAAGAGTCACGAACAGGGCTGGATTGTGGGGTTTCAAACGAAAGTCCGCACCCGCAGTGGGCTTACAGTCTGGTCAGGGTAAGGAGGTGGTGAAAACAGAAATGCAGCAGGTGGCCATGCCATGAGGGGACCAAATGAGAAACACTGGAACACGGGAGGGGTCAGGAACGACTCTCACAGCTGGTTCTAGAAAGCTGAGTGTTCCTCCTCAGGCAGATACTATTCCAAGCAGAAGGCATAGGGGCAAGAAGATGACATACAGCTTGAAGGCAGGTCAGGAGGGGAGGACAGCGAGGAGGCCGGAAAGACAGTCATGGCGAAGTCATGGAAGCCTTGAATGCCTGCCCGGGGCTTTGACATTATCCTGAGAACAGTGGGGAAACTCTGAAGGAGTATGGACAGGGTGGCGACAGGATCCCACTAGCATTTTAGAAAGATTCCCCTGGAGCTGTGTGTGGAGTATGAACCCAATGAGGGGAAGACCGAAGAGGGGGAGCAGGGCCTAAACCTTAGAAGCTGCAGAACTGACAGACACACAGATGGAACGTGAGGTGTGGGGGCAGCGGGCGGAGGTGGTGGCTGGCTGGGAGGGCAGGGGCCTCCCAAACACCGCTACAAAGGAGCAAGATCGCTCTGGGGGAAAGACAGTACTGGTGTTACCTTACCATTAGAGATGGTTTGTGGGGCTTGTGATGTCAGCTGTGTCACATCAAGGGCAAACACGAGATCGTGCCTCATCATCTCCTCAGGCCACGTTTGCTAAGTACTGAGGGGAGCTCCTGGCCCGACGTCACAGACAAACTGGCCAAGTCAGAAGCCCCGTGTCCCAGACTACACAAGGATCTGTGAGAACTCTGGTTCTCAGCCTGGGAACCACCTAGAACTTCTTTTTAAGAATCTGAGAGAGACAGACAGAAAGAGGACAAGCAGGGGGAGCAGCAGAGGGAAAGGGAGAAGCGAGCTTCCCACTGAGCAGGGAGCCTGACGTGGGGCTCGATCCCAGGACCCTGGGATCATGACCTGAGCCGAAGATAGTTGCTTAACCCACTAAGCTGCCCAGGCGCCCCAGCTAAGGACTTTTAAAAACACTGATAATGCTTCCCCCCTCTCTCTGCCTGCCTCTCTGCCTACTTGTACGCTCTGTCAAATAACAACAACAACAAAATAATAATAATAATAATAATAAATATAATAAAATAAAATAAATCTTTGGGTGCCTGGGTGGCTCAGTTGGTTGGGCCTCTGCCTTTGGCTCAGGTCATGGTCTCAGGGTCCTGACATCAAGCCCTGCATCGGGCTCTCTGCTCAGCGGGGAGCCTGCTTCCCTCGCCCCCCGCCTGCCTCTCTGCCTACTTGTGATCTCTCTGTGTCAAATAAAAAAAACAAAAAACAAAAAAACAACCACTGATGCCCAAACCCTTCCCCCCAGAGATTCTGATTTAACTGGTCTTCAAGTGAGGCCTAACGAGGCAGATGTTTTTTAAGTCTCCCAGACGATCCTATTGTACGGCCAATGTTGAGAACGAGCAGGCTAGAGGTGGGGGAATGTCTCAGATCACCTGGAAGGCTTACTGTAAACACAGATTGCTGGGTCTTGGGAAAGGACTCAAGAGTGGAATTCTGACAAGTTTCCAGACGATGCCAGTGCTGCTGGTCTGAGGAGCGCCCTCAGAACCACTGGGGTAGCCTGCGGAGGCCACTTCGGGAGACGTGAAGTTGACAGAGAAAGATGGGGCCCAAGGTCATCTAGAGTGCTCCCATGGCTGGAGGAAGAAAAAGGGAAGCAGGCCCAGCAATGGAATCCTGGGTCACTGTGGGCCCAGGAGAAAAACCAAGACAGCGCGGCATCCCAAAGCCAAATGGAGAAAGCGACAAAACAATCCTAAGTCTTCAGTAAGTGATTTATGGAGAGAAAACCACTATCACTGTGCCAGAGGGAAGCAGAGACGCTCCAGATTAGAAGCGAATAAAGAACACAAAAGGGCACAGAGTCAAAGCTGTGGGATGTCTGAGCGGTAGGAGAGCCGGGTCCCAGGGCATGATGGCCGCTGGCAGGGTGGCTGCGGTCCGGGCCAGAGCCGAGCAGAAAGGACAGGGCTGCGGACACAGGCTTGGGAGTCGTGGAAGTGAGGGGAAGTGAGAGACGCTGGAGGCTGTGGGAGCAGACCAGACCACCGACAGCGGGGGAGTTAGAGGAGACATGAGTACAGCTGAAAGGGCTCTAAGAATGCTGCGGAGGAATGGGGGACCGCCGTGTCCTGAGCACTTCTGAGCCTTGGGATCGAGATGTGCTTAATCCCTTACAGGAACATCCCACTGTCCCCATCTTCCCTATGAAGAAACTGAGTTTCAGGGAGATGAGATGAATGAGATCCCAAGCCTACTCGAGCTGGTACGTGGCCGACCTGGGATTCAAATCTGTATCGGCCGTTTCCAAAGCCCACGTCTTTCACCCCCTTGCTGGAGAGCAGGCCGCTTACTTCCTGAGTCACCTCAAGGCCACCAAGAAGATGGGCCACATCACCCCAGCCTTGCCCTCTAGCCAGATCCGGCTCACAGTCCCACCCCTGCACGGGGGGCACTGGCTCTCCCAGCTGGGATGCTTGGTCTAGCGTAAGACAGATTAGTAAGTGGGGAGCTAAATGGGCTGCACGAATTGTTCAGATCTTTTCAACCCCTGTCAAAAGCCTTCATTAAATCCCATCTGTTTCCTGCTGGGCATGTACTGACATCCCTAAACCGCACATGCGCTCTCGGGAAATAGGTAAGAGAATCACAATCAAGAAAGGGATGGGCAGCGAGCTTAGGGCTCGACTGAGGGGGCCAGGCCGATCTCCCCACCGTAGGGTCACGAGCGGGATCCTCTCGGGCACCGTGGCGCTGAGCAAGGGGTCGGGGCAAGACTCCCCAGACTCTAAACCTGGATCCACCGCCCACGACTTGGGGCCTTGGCCCATCACTTTCTTCTCCAGAAACCAAGGCCAACAGCAGCACCTACCTCACAGTTAGTAACAAGAGTTAAATGAGTCAACGACACACAAGACAACAGTGCCTGGCACATAGTGCGCGCTCAATAAATGTTACGGATTTTTTTTTTTTTTTTTACTTTTACCAACACGGAGTCATGAGGTGGCCTCCTTCAAAGACAGGTCTCAGAAGCCTGGCACTTTCCTCTCATGACAGAACCAGCCGAATCAGCCCTGCGGCAGCTGACACTGTTCTAGGACATCTCTCAGACAAGGAGGCTAGGTCTGGAGAGGGGGCGAGGAAACGCAGCCACCCTTCTGGTCCGGAGCGAGAGTGCTACGAGAAGCTCCCACGGAAAGAACCACGGAGCTCCGCCACGACCCTTCTTACGTGTCAGATCCACCACCTGCTCGGGCTCCATGAGATCCAAAGCCAGCGCCTCCAGGTTCCTGAAGTGTTGCTGCAGCACCGGGTTCTCGAAGCTGTCACTTCTAGTGGAATAGTCATAATAGCACAAATACATTAAAACATTGAAAATAATTTAAAATTATTCAATAAACCCGACTGAGGCAGCTCAGGCCTGGGGCTGGCTGAGGCAAACAGCCCAAATCAAATAGCAGGGAATATTGTCTCTTGAACCAACTTTTCTCTTCAATTTTCAGTTTTTTGGGAATCCAAAAGCTAATTTAAAAGCAAACACCGGGGCGCCTGGGTGGCTCAGTGGGTTAACCCTCTGCCTTTGGCTCAGGGCACGATCCCAGAGTCCTCTCTGCTCGGCGGGGAGCCTGCTCCCCCCTCCCTCCGCCTACTTGTGATCTCTTTCTCTCTCTGTCAAAGAAATAAATAAAATCTTTAAAAAAATAAAATAAGGGCAAACACCACGTGCCTGTCTGCCCCGAGAAGCAGAGGGCAGACAGAGACAGGGAGGAGGCAGGCCCGGGGAAGTATGAAAACAAGACCAAGGAGAGGAGGTGGGACATGGGCACAGAAAGAACCTGAACGCTCTTCCTCCCCATACTCAGCAGCAGCCTGGGAGTAAGAGAATCCTCTCACCTCGGGAGACGGTTCCAGAAGAAAGCCTGAGACGGACCCACCGCTCACCTGTAGTTGAAACGGAGCTTCTGAATGATAGCCTTCATCTTATCTATCTGCTCTGGGTTCGCCATGACTTTCTCGGTAAAGGGCACCTTCCGCTTATCGTCCGCGTAGGGCAAGAAGACGAGCTGGAAGCCTGAGGAAGGGGGAAAAGCCTCCTGAGATTTGACTTTATGGAAGGTTCCAGTTACAGAGCTGTCATTTGTCTCTCAACTCCAAGTTTGTCCTTCTACGATCTGTGACCCTGGGGCAGGGACCCTGCCACCCCTGCGTCTCCTTTACCAACTGACCCTGTGAGCATCTGCCCGACCGATTCCCTCTGGAGCCTGCAGAGCGGACAGGGAGGGAGGAGTACCCCTTCCCGCGCCCTCCCATCCCTGCCGCCCCCTCCCCCCGCCATGGCTCCTCGCCAGGGCCCTTCACCTGCCTGGCGGTTGGTTCCAGCCTCCGGCTTTCTTGACACACCCCGAGCCAGCTGGGCAGCGCCCCCACCCTTTCTGAGGCCCGCCTCTGCGCTTCAGCCTCTCCCCTCGGTTCCCACACCCCCAACCCACGTTAGAGGGAAAGAGGAAAGGTTATCAGGCTGTTCCTGTAACAGGTTCTAAGAGACTCGAAAATCTGGACTGGAACCAGCGACTGCTGCCAGGGGAAGGGCCCTTGCTGGCAAGGCCAACAGTGCTGAGCAAAAGGAAGAAACAAGTCCCTTTGCTCTCCGCTGCCCGAGGCTCCCATGAGCACCCACTAGTGACAGAGTCTGACAGTCAGGGGTGGAGGAGGAAACTGGTCTGGAGAGCATCAGCCTCAGCAGCACCGAGTGTAACAGGGGAATCTGGAGCTGAGAGACAGCCGCCTACTGACGGACATACAGAGCTCTTCCTCAGCACCCTGATGACCAGGGTTACAAACAGAACATTTTTGGGTGCCTGGGTGGTTCAGTGGGTGTCTAGGTGGCTCAGTAGGTTAAAGCCTCTGCCTTCGGCTCAGGGTATGATCCCGGGGTCCTGGGATCGAGCCCCGCATCCGGCTCTCTGCTCAGCAGGGAGCCTGCTTCCTCCTCTCTCTCTGCCTGCCTCTTTGCCTACTTGTGATCTCTGTCTGTCAAATAAATAAATAAAATCTTTTTTTAAAAAAAGAACCCAAATATAACATTTTTTTTAAAAGATTTTATTTATTTATTTGACAGAGAGAGATCACAAGTAGGCAGAGAGAGAGAGAGAGGAGGAAGCAGGCTCCCTGCTGAGCAGAGAGCCCGATGTGGGACTCGATCCCAGGACCCTGAGACCATGACCCGAGCCGAAGGCAGCGGCTTAACCCACTGAGCCACCCAGGCGCCCCCAAATATAACATTTTTGAAGAATTACTTTACAGTTTACTTTTATTAGCGTGGCTTATTGTCTTAGGCACTTTCACAGTTATTAACTTGTTTCACATGGGAAACAACCGAAAAGTAAGATGTTCCAGAATTCTCATCTTTGCAGATACGGAATGTAAGTCAAAAGGTTAAATGAATGCCCAAATCGGCCAGGTAACAAGTGGCAGGGATGGGCCTGAAATAAGAGAAAGTAAGCTTTCCCACACGTAAGGAGGATAAGTCAAGTCTGACTTCAAAACCCACAGTCTTTCTGCTCTACCTCATTGCCTTAGTATATGCAGAGGGTAAACCAAACACCAAACACTGCAAAGGTATCTAACAATGGCATTTAGTAAAGGTGCAGCAGTTGCGCCATAAACTTTGTCAGTAACCTGCCAACAGTCCCTATGCAGCCAATTCTTTAATGGTGGCTGCAGAGCTGCCTTGCATAGTTGCACATGCCGTGCACTGCACAACCATATTTGGCAGTTTTACCTGGCTCTGCATCAAATTCACCTGTGAAACCCTAAAATTTCCCAGACCCTATTCCTGGAGACTCTGGTTGAGCAGGTCTGAGTTAGGATCCTATAAGGGATTCCAAAGTCTGAGCAAGGTTCAGAAGCACTGAAAAGATCTCTTCCACATACCTGGGGGAGTCACCTGAATTTTCTGCTTATCCAGCTCCTCTTCCTGTGGCAACAAGGCCACAAAATAAGGAGGAATGTTCTGACGGGCGGTGTATCGACACACTGCCATGACCTCCTTCTCCAGACACTTGGTGAGGAGAGCATGGAACAGGGTTGAGCTCCCTGGAAAACAAACATCCCCGGAGTCTGCATCCCAAAGGTATCTCCTCCTCTTTTCCCTCTAGCCCAGGTTACAAGCCTATGATTTCTCTTCGATTTTCTTAAAAGGGCTTACGATACTTCATTAGGTCAAGTGTGATGAGCCCAAAGCTGAAAGGAAAGCGGGGCAGCAGAGGCACAGAAAGGAAGAGGAAGGAAAGCAATGAGAGGCTAAATACCTCAAACCCCCATTTCAGAGTGTGAATTATTAACATCAGTTCACTTGCACTATCTTTAGACTAATGTTGTAAGCCCCAGTTACTAATAAAAGCCAGCCAGGTCAAATACAGGGGCCGGTTAGCTACAGCACAGAGGAATTTAGGTCTGGACAGCACAAACACAATGACCTAGTTCACAGCATCTTTAACTGCCAACACTAGGGGAGAAACTGGGTTTTTGTTTTTTTAACTCTCCATCTGATGCCTCAAAGGAAGACTTCCATAGGAAGTAAGCTTTAAAAATTCTAATTCCATATCCTCCCCTGGATATTCACAAAGCATATTAGTGTATTATAGGCCCTAAAGAAACATCTTTAACTTTGTTTAGTCCCAAATTTCCACAACTTATCTGAGCACGAAACACTTTTAGAATGCCCCCTTAATATGTCCTACCCAGGCTCCAAGCAAGACGGCCTTCTGTGACTCATGCATTTACCCTCGGTCCACACCACATACCATTCACCAGGGACTCCTCGGGGTACACGAACAGGGAGGGCCTCAGGTGATGGTGTTTCTTCAGCATTGTCAAGGGCTTGAAACCGATGAGAATCAAACCTGGTTCATCAAAGCGTTTCAGCTCTTCTGTTTCCTCTTTCTCTAGTACAATCTCACGACTCCCATAGCTCTACAGGAAGGGGAACACAAGAGCCACATACACAGGCTACGTGGAGATGCAAAGTGATTGCCACACGACACTAGCAAGTTAAAATCAACTTTCTTTTAAGGAACAGGAAGATGGCTCACCAAGGACATCTTCCTGCTACCACAGGGAATGAACAGTTAGTTACTAAGGGCCAGCCAGACACCTTACATTCATCACGCAATTCATCTTCTGTGTCCTGGTAGATGTTAAAAACTGCTATACAGATGAATGAACTGAGTCTCGATGGTTGATAACTTGCTCCAGGTTATATAACTGAATTGGGCTTTAAGCCACCATCTCTCAGGTGCTGAAGGGCCATTCTCTTCGGGCATTTATCTCTTCCCTTAGTTAACATATACCGAACCCTCAGCATCGTCCCCGACCCACAAAAGCTCAAACCACACCTACTGATCGAGAAGACCTATGTCAGGTATTGGGGTAGGTCTGAGCAGACACGCACATTAAGTATTACTTCCAAACTTTAGTTTTGGATTATGGTCCTAGATATACAACTGGTAACAGAACTTAGCGAGAGTCAAATTTGAGTTTAACGAATAAAACAGAGCCCTCAAGTTTTTTTGAAGGCACACTGGATCAAGAAAGAAACTCCATAGGGTGCCTGGGTGGCTCAGTCGTTAAGCGTCTGCCTTCAGCTCAGGTAATGATCCCAGGGGCCTGGGATTGAACCCTGCATCAGGCTCCCTGCTTGGTAGGAAGCCTGCTTCTCCCTCTCCCACTCCCCCTGCTTGTGTTCCCTCTCTCGCTGTGTCTCTCTCTGTCAAATAAATAAATAAAATCTTTGGAAAAAAAAAAAAAGAAACTCCATGACCAGAAGAGCGACTGCCTATGAATAAACCAACATGAGTAACTAGTTACTTCCAAAATGGAAGAGGAAATATCTAGTCTTTTCCTTCCAAAAGTAGGGCAAAACACTCCAGCTTGAGATTTGTGCTCCAAAAAATATCTCATGAGTTGAATCAAAATAATAATTAATTTTAGTCACTTAGTTGATCCTTCTAGGTCCTGAACTTAGGCAAAAAATCTCAGATTCTTTCCCACATTTTGCATAGTTAGGAAGGATGAGTCATGGGGTACCTGGGTGGCTCAGTGCCTTATAGCCTCTGCCTTGGGCTCAGGTCATGATCCCAGGGTCCTGGGATCGAGCTCCACATGGGGCTCTCTGCTCAGCGGGGAGCCTGCTTCCCCTTCCCTCTCTGCCTGCCTCTCTGTCTGTCAAATAAATAGACAAAATCTTTAAAAAAAAAAAAAAAGGATGAGGGGCGCCTGGGTGGCTCAGTGGGTTAAGCCGCTGCCTTCGGCTCAGGTCATGATCTCAGGGTCCTGGGATCGAGTCCCGCATCGGGCTCTCTGCTCAGCAGGGAGCCTGCTTCCCTTCCTCTCTCTCTGCTTGCCTCTCCATCTACTTGTGATTTCTCTCTGTCAAATAAATAAATAAAATCTTAAAAAAAAAAAAAAAAAAAAAGGATGAGTCATTTGATTTTAATTTTAGACATCCAATCCTTCTACAGATTGAACAAAGGTAAGAGAACGAAGAAAGATAATGTTCTGCATTCTTAGTCCGTCCTTCGGATTAAGAAAGGCACGTGTAGGGGCGCCTGGGTGGCTCAGTGGGTTGAGCCGCTGCCTTCGGCTCAGGTCATGATCCCAGCGTCCTGGGATCGAGTCCCACATCGGGCTCTCTGCTCAGCGGGGAGCCTGCTTCCTCCTCTCTCTCTGCCTGCCTCTCTGTCTACTTGTGATTTCTGTCTGTCAAATAAATAAAATCTTTAAAAAAAAAAAAAAAAGAAAAGAAAAAGAAAGGCACGTGTATATCATTTCAAAGCACAGGAAAAAATTTGGTTCGGGGGAAAACAACTGCCCCCCCCCCCAAAAGTTCACTTCACAGCTAACAGCTTCCCTAGCTCTTCTCCCTAGTTATCGATAAAGCCTTTTCTACTACTCTACCCAAACAAGGAACTCGACTGTTAGAGCAGAATGCAGAGGGGTCAGGGGCTAAAGTTTCCACTGCCATTTTTTTCAAACGCTGGTTCTAACTCTCTAGCTGTCAAACTATCAATGATTTAGACACTGGGGTGCTTGGCTGGTTCAGCTGGAAAAGCATGCAACTCTTAATCTTGGGGTTGTGACTTCAAGCCCTATGTCGCCTGTAGAGATTACTTAATTTTTTTAAGATTTTTATTTATTTGACAGAAAGAGATCACAGGTAGGCAGAGAGGCAGGCAGAGAGAGAGAGGAGGAAGCAGGCTCCCGGCTGAGCAGAGAGCCCGATGCGGGCCTCGATCCCTGGACCCTGAGATCATGATCTGAGCCGAAGACAGAGGCTTTAACCCACTGATCCACCCAGGTGCCCTTTTTTTTTTTAAGATCTTATTTACTGGGGTGCCTGGGTGGCTCAGTCAGTTAAGCATCTGCCTTTGGCTCAAGTCATGATCTCAGGGTCCTGGGATGGAGCCCCATGTTGGGCTCCCTGCTCAGCATGGAGTCTGCTTCTCCCTCTCCCTCTGCCCCTCCCCCTGCTCCTGCTCTGTCTCACTCTCTCACTGCCTCTCAAATACATAAAAAAATCTTTAAAACAAAAGATCCAGATGCCAGAGTTCCAAACAGGAATGGTTTTGTGTTCTAACAGCCTAGCTACAAAGACGTACACAGAAAAATATTTAACTGGTTAGGCTAATCACTGTCTCCCTCCCTGTTAACTCTTCAACGGGACAAAATTCAGTAAGAAGGCAGGCCTACCTGAGACCTCTTGGTGTCACTAGGCAGAAGCAAACTGCCCGTATTTACATTAAATGTCCGGGTCTTGGATTTCACTGGTTCATTGGTTTCCCGATAAAGCCTCACTGGAGGAGGTTTGACAGCCTTCTGGACCATATTATACATGCCGACAGTGAGTGCTATATCTTTGCTCAGCTTAAACTTCAACCTGGAGGAGAGAAAAACAAAAAGCCATGGACTGAAAAATTATGATTTCCTAGCTAAAATTCTTTTGTGGTACCCAAGTCTTGTTTCATTCCCCCCAACAGTCCAAATTCCTCAGATATAAATATAACATGTTTAAATAATACAGTAGAGTTTGCGGAGCACCTGGGTGGCTCAGTGGGTTAAGGCCTCTGTCTTCGGCTCAGGTCATGATCCCAGGGTCCTGGGATCGAGCCCCGCATCGGGCTCTCTGCTCAGTGGGGAGCCTGCTGCCCCTTCTCTGCCTGCCTCTCTGCCTACTTGTGATCTCTCTCTCTGTCAAATAAATAAATAAAATCTTTAAAAAAAAAATACAGTCGAGTTTGCTATAATAGTATCTCAGGGTCTAGATCACAAAAATTAGTTTCAGAATATATAGTTAAATACTTAAAATAATGATAAAGAGTGTACTGTAATAAAAATAATGATTGTTTTAGGGTGCCTGGGTGGCTCAGTCAGTTAAGTGTCCAACTCCTGATTTCAGCTCAGGTCACAGTCTCAGGGTCAGGGGATGTGAGATCAGGTACCTATGTCAGGTACACTGGGTTCCACACTCAGTGGGGAATCTGCTTCTCTCTGCCCACCCCCCAACCCCACCACACACTCTCTCTAAAACAAACAAAAAAAAACAAACAAACAAAGATTCTCTTCCTGTTCTTCTGCCCCTCCCCCACCAGACTCACACATGTTCTCTTTCTGTCTCTAAAAAATAAGGAGCCAGGGTGGCTCAGTCAGTTTAGCATCTGCTTTCGGCTCAGGCCCTGATCCCAGGGTCCTGGACTCGAGCCCTGTGTGGGCTCCTTCATCAGCGGGCAATCTGCTTCCCCCTCTCCCTCTGCCTGCTCCTCCCCCGCCAGTACTCTCTCTCTCTCAAATAAATAAAATCTTTTCAAAAATAAAGATGAAAGTTAGTATGTTAACAAATAACTTAGGGCAGTGCTGGCACACAATAACCTTGTGATAACATAATTCCATTATTTGATTATAGTGAGAACATTAATCATTTTCTAGGCCTAAGGCGTTATTAGTTCTCAAACAGTTCCAGTTTATTACTCCTTTCAAGTATCCTGTAACCATTCGTCCAAAGAATAATACTAACATTTGGGGATGCCTGGGTGGCTCAGTTGGTTAAGCCGCTGCCTTCGGCTCAGGTCATGATCCCAGGGTCCTGGGATCGAGTCCTGCATCGGGCTCCTTGCTCAGCAGGGAGCCTGCTTCCCTTCCTCTCTCTCTGCCTGCCTCTCTGCCTGCTTGTGTGTACTCTCTCTCTCTGACAAATAAATAAAATCTTTAAAAAAAAAAAAAAAGAAAGAAAGAAAATACTAACATTTGTAAATAATCACTATGCCACGCACTCTGCCTGGGCTATCTGGGTTAGTCAATACAGCCGTCCTATGAGGAGGGACTATGTTTGCCCCCATTCTACAGAAGTCCAGAGAAGTTACGTGACTTGCTCCAGGTTGCCCAGCAGAAGGCGGGGACTACAATCCAAGCCAATCTGGCTCCAGAACCTACATTTTTTTTTTTTTAAGATTTTATTTACTTATTTGACAGAGAGAGAGAGAGAGATCACAAGCAGGCAGAGAGGCAGGTGGGGGCGGGAGAAGCAGGCCCCCCGCTGAGCAGAGAGCCTGATGTAAGGCTCGGTCCCAGGACCCTGAGATCATGCCCTGAGCTGAAGGCAGAAGCTCTAACCCACTGAGCCACCCCGGCGCCCCCAGGACCTACATTTAACCGCTATTTTATCCTCTCTGCCGTCCCCACCTAAACATGTGCTAGATTTCCAAATTGCAGTGACAATACTCCATTATTTCAGGAAGGGAGAAGAGATGCCAGCGTGTTTGTGTGAAGAAAAAGAAATCATTCCCAAGGGGCAAAGGAGAGAGCCCACAACCAAACTATAGCCGTTCGCAGTGGGCTACTATGTGGTTGCCCTGAAATCGTTTCATGGGTTTTCTAGTAGAACTGTCAGTAACCTCCTGAAAACTCAAAAACTACCTATGGTCATGTTCCCCTATGTTGAGGAACCTAGTCGAAAACAAAAGCCTGACGTTAACCTTTCGAAAGCAACATGGGGGAGCCCTTGGGACTCTCATGGCAAAGTTCTCTAAGAGAAGGTAATTTAGGGGCGCCTGGGTGGCTCAGTGGGTTAAGCCGCTGCCTTCGGCTTGGGTCATGATCTCAGGGTCCTGGGATCGAGTCCCGCATCGGGCTCTCTGCTTGGCAGGGAGCCTGCTTCCCTCTCTCTCTCTCTCTCTGCCTGCCTCTCCATCTACTTGTGATTTCTCTCTGTCAAATAAATAAATAAAATCTTTAAAAAAAAAAAGAGAGAGAAGGTAATTTAGGGGCGCCTGGCTCATTGGGTTAAGCCTCTGCCTTCAGCTTAAGTCATGATCTTAGGGTCCTGGGATCAAGTCCCATATTGGGCTCTCTGCTCAGCAGGAAGCCTGCTTCTCCCTCCCCTCTGCCTGCCTCTCTGCCTACTCATGATCTCTCTGTCAAATAAATAAATAAAATCTTTTTTTAAAAAATAAATAAAAGGGTCGCCTGGGTGGCTCAGTGGGTTAAGCCTCTGCCTTCGGCTCGGGTCACGATCCCAGGGTCCTGGGATGGAGCCCCGCATCAAGCTCTCTGCTCAGCGGGAAGCCTGCTTCCTTCTCTCTCTTTCTCTGCCTGCCTCTCTGCCTACTTGTGATCTCTCTGTCAAATAAATAAATAAAATCTTTTAAATAAATAAATAAGATTTTTTAAAAAGAGAAGGTAATTTAACAAGCTGGTTCCTGTTGATTTCAAGTTTGTAAGAAACCAGAATAACGCAACACCATGACAGTAACTAGCACTTCCGGAGTTTTTGCTCTAGACCAGGTATTACTGTTATCCCCAATTTACAGAGAAGCAAGCAGACGACATACTAGTGACTTCAGGTGAGGACAGCAGTAGGCCACAACTGTTTACACCAAGGAAGTGGAGAGCTGTGTTCTTCTGGAGAACTAGCCTACCCACTCTTGCCAGAGGAAGAGAAGCACATATGCAAACATGCTAGGCAGAGATAAAGCGAGTTTTCAGTGAGGCACACGGGGAGGCACCGCCCAGAGGTAAGGAGCCAAGGAAGCTTTGTCAAAGCAGCTGGGTGTTCCCAACCGGGCAGGGCCCTTGCAGGCGGTTGGCCCAGGTTCAGAGCGCACCTGCACAGCACACGCTTCTTGGTCTCCTTGGCGCGGACCTTCCTTAGCAGGTCCTCCAGTTTGCTGGATTCCTCAAAGTGAACCCCTAAGTCCTCATCCTCGGCTGTGCTGATGATATCTTGGTAAAACAAGGATATGTCAAAGCCCCCACGTTTCTTCAGGTGCATCAAGTCCAGGAAGATACCTGGGGAAAGGAAAACAACTTTCAGCAAGCGAGAATTTTTTTTTCAGTTAAACCTAAATACGCAAAGAACTAGATGGGTTATTAACATTTTCAGGACTTATAGACGCGCTAAGGGAATCAGCTGCTATAAGGGCAACTTATTCAATATTTTAATTTTATTTTTAAATAGGCTCCACGCCCAACGTGGGGCTCGAACTCCCAACCTTGAGATCAAAAGTCACATGCTTTACTGATGGAGCCATCCAGGTGCCCTGAGCATTTACTTATTCAAACCATCACCATGCATGGTAGCATGAAAAGACAAGAAAAGCTCGCTCTAGTAGAGCTCTTAAGAAAACACACGGCCCCGGGGCGCCTGGGTGGCTCCGTGGGGTGAGCATCTGACTCTTGATTTCAGCTCAGGTCATGATCTCAGGGTCGTGAGCTCAAGCCCGGAGCCTGGAGTCCGGCTCCACACACAAGGCGGGCTGTTTGCGATTCGTTCCCTCTGCCCTCCCCGCACCCACCGATCACACACACACACTCTCTGTGTCTCTCTAAAACAAATAAATCTTAAAAAAGAAAAAAGAGAGAGAGAGAGAGAGAGCAAATGGCTTCATCATTTTCAGTAGGAATGTTACATAGATGTCTCCCCCAGCATCACTTTATTCTTTCATTTCATACTCAGTGGAGAAAAAAGAAATGTTTGACATTAACTAGCAATAAGATTAAGTGTCGATTTAAAAGAACAGGGATGGGGCTGGGCGCCTGGGTGGCTCAGTGGGTTAAAGCCTCTGCCTTCGGCTCAGGTTATGATCTCAGGGTCCCAGGATCGAGTCCCTCACTGGGCTCTCTGCTCAGTGGGGAGCCTGTTTCCCACTCTCTCTCTGCCTGCCTCTCTGCCTACTTGTGATCTCTGTCAAATAAAATTTTTTTTAAATTTTTAAAAAATAAATAAATAAAAATAAAAGAACAGGGATGGGGTGCTTGCGTGGCTCAGTCAGCTGACTGTCTCCCTTCAGCTCAGGTCATGATCCTGAGGCCCTGGGATAGAGCTCTGTGTGGGGCTCTCTGCTCAGCCAGGGAGCCTGCTTCTCCCGTCTGCTGTTTTCCCCGGTTGTGCACACTCTCTCCCTCTTTCTCTGTCAAAAAAAATAAAAGCTTTAAAAAATAAAAACAGGGGTGCCTGGGTGGCTCAGTGGGTTAAAGCCTCTGCCTTCAGCTCAGGTCATGATCTCAGGGTCCTGGGATCAAGCTCTGTATCGGGCTCTCTGCTCAGTGGAGAGCCTGCTTCCCCCTCTTTCTCTGCCTGCCTCTCTGCCTACTTGTGATCTCTCTGTCAAATAAATAAATCTTTAAAAAATAAAAATAAAAATAAAAAATCAGAAAGGAACACAAAGATGCCAACCTGTGTCACGGAGATCTCCAGCTTTGGTCCTGGCCCGGCTGGCTTTGGCACTGTCAAGGCCATGGGGGTCATCTTCATTGGTGAACAGCATGATCCTCTTATGGCTCATCTTGACCTGGACATCGCTAAAGAGGTTGGCGCAGACCCAGAGCACCTCACTCAGTGAGTAGTCAGACCCATGGCCAATTAGGTCTTGGAAATGTTCCTTCCCCTGCTCCCCTTTAAACTGGTCAAGCTCGAGCACTCGTTTCGCACCTGATCAAAGACAAGGAGTCAAACAGGCAGAAAAATCAGAACAGAGTTAATGTCCCATTTATATGGTAAACAGAAGAGCCGAGGTCCTGTTCTCACCCCAGAAGTGTTTAACCCACAAAGTGCACATCCCAGGAAGAACCCCCCTCTGCAGGAAAGCATATTCTTAGTCAACATGTCATCTACTTCCTTCTCCACATCCTTCTCTGTTCAGGGCAGTGACCTTCCAGTTTAAGGGAAAAGCTGATCTTACGCCTCTACTGACCTGGATTATCCAACTCCTGCAAGACGTAAATATTTTTGAAATTCACTGAATTTTTATCCTTCTCAGTACCATAGAACACCACTGCCAAGAGATCTTGATCACTGCTTATGATCTTATTGGTATACACACTCAGGATACACTGACAAAATCAAAATAAAAATTCAATTAATATTTAACTTACCATAAAATTTAAACTCCGTAAGTGCCTGGGGCATAGTAGATGCTTAATATATTTGCTGAATCTGTCCATGGCGTTAGATTAAGGCCTGACTCCTACCTTCAGGAAAGTCATGAATCAGTGAGAAAGATGGGCATATATATTATGCTATAACAAAAGGCAAAGTGTGTTAAGTATGAGTAGTTCCTACCGCAAGAAATCAAAGAACTAGAAACACTTATTAGGGAGGAAATTCTGCTGTTAAGAAGGGAAAACAGCCCAGCATTGGAATCAGAAAACCTGACGTGAGTCCCACTAATGTCATTTACTGAACTGACTTGAGTTTGGACAGGCCATGTGATCTTCCCTCAAGCAGCCTGAGACCAAGAAACAGAAGGTACCTATGTAAAATAATTACCTATGCGAAAGGTTTAAGCTAACAATAAGTAGATGTGGCCCAACAGGAAGTCCTTAACTGCTAACAGCATCTTTTTTTCCCTAACAGCATCTTTTAGAATAAAATTTGCTTAATTACACAATTAAAGATGTCAGTATTCTAGGAAAATCCTGTCTAGTAATTATTTCTACAAGTATTTTAACCTACTCTTTTTTTTTTAATTGAAGTATATTGTAACATAATGTTACCTGTGTCAGGTGTACTCATAGTGATGTGACAAATCTGTACATTATGCTTTGCTCGTCACAAGTGTAGCTCCCACCTGTCACCCTATAAAGCTATTATCATACCACTGACTATGTTCCTTCTGCTGTACTTTCCATCCCCTAACTTTACTTTGAGCAGTCTATAAACATTTACAAAACTTTGGTGAGGGGCCCCTGGTGGCTCAGTGGGTTAAAGCCTCTGCCTTCACTCAGGTCATGATCTCAGGGTCCTGGGATCGAGCCCCGCATCAAGCTCTCTGCTCAGCAGGGAGCCTGCTTCCCTTCCTCTCTCTCTGCCTGCCTCTCTGCCTACTTGTGATCTCTGTCTGTCAAATAAATAAATAAAATCTTAAAAAAAAAAAAAAACACACTTTGGTGAGCGCTTCTTTTAGGTTCTAAGAATTTTTTTTTAAAATTTTTTTTGAGAAAATATTTTTTCATTGCTTATCAAATACATTATATTCATCTGTGAATGTCTCACTTATTTGCTACATAGTAATACCTTTTCTTTTGGATCCTTTAGGCATAAAGTGTTCTAAGAACCCTTTGAAATTACATGCAGAAGTGTGAGTGTATCTTTTTTGGAGATGGGGTATATAGCTTTTGCCACATCCTCAAAGAAGGCCACAATCCCAAAAAGGTGAAAGCAGTCCTCCTCAAAGAGTGATCTCCAAACTAGCAACATCAGCATTACCTAGGAACTTGCTGGAAATGCAAATTCTTGGTCCCAGCTCTAGATCTACAGAACCAGAAATTCTGATTCTGGGGTAAGGCTCTGCATATGTGCTAACAAGGTCTACAGATGACTCTGAAAACCACTGCTTTAAAGTTAAGGACTATTCTCATTAATTCTTTTTCTAGATACAAGATATTCTGATTTGCCAACTACAAGAACTGTCTGTATACAAATTAGAACATCAGAAGCTTCTGTTTGGCTCCAAACTCTAAAAATATAAAATATAATATATGCGGCTAAGTCTTTAGAATTTATAATTCTTCTCTATAAAGAAATGCTAATCTTCTGGAGATGGACTTCACATAACAAAATTAACCATTTTTATTTTATTTTTCAATAGGCTCCATACCCAGTGTGAGACTTGAACTCACAGCCCCAAGATCAAGGGTCTCATGCCCTACTGATTAAGCCAGCCGATGTCCCCAGATTAACCATTTTAACATTAATTAGTTCAGTAGTATTTAGTACATTCGCAACGCTGGATAACCACCACCGTCTAGTTCCGAAAGAATTTCATCACCCCAAAAGCAAGCACCACTCTTACCATTAAGTGATTGCTCCCTCCGTGCCTCTGCCTCCATCGCCATTCCTGGTCACCACCGACCTACACTCTCCAAGGATTATGTATTTTTTATTTCATATAAATGTAATCCCAAAATGTGTGACCTTTTGTCTGGCTTCCTTGACTTAACATGTTTTCAAGGTTCATTCCCTTGTGGTCTCAATATATCACTCCATTTTAGGGCTGAGTAGTACTCCACAGCATGTATAAACATTTTGTTTACCCATTCAAAACATTCAGGAATAACACAGAGGTAGTGGTTACACAACATTATGGATGACTAAAACCTTTGAAATGTGTACCTTAAAATGGTTAATTTTACGTTATGTAAACTATAGCTCAATTTAAGAAAAAAAATATTGAGGCTCCTGGGTGGCACCTTTGGCTGAGTGTCAGACTCTTGGTTTTGGCTCAGTCGTGAGATCAAACCCCACATTGGGCGCCTGGCTCAGTAGGGAGTCTGCTTGAGATTCTCTACCTCTCTCAGCCCCTCGCCCTGCTAACACTCTCTCTCTTAAATAAATAAATTTTTTAAAAAAACAGAACAAGGGGCGCCTGGGTAGCTCAGTTGGGTGAGCGTCTGCCTTCGGCTCAGGTCATGATCCCGAGGTCCTGGGATCGAGCCCCACATTGGGTTCCTTGCTCTGTGGGGAGCCTGCTTCTCCCTCTGCCGCCTGCTCTCCTGGGTTGTGCTCTCTCTCCCTCTCAAATAAAGAAGTAAAATCTCAAAACAAAACAGAACAAAACCAAATATTTACTCCTTGATGGGACAGGTACTATTATTTTCTCCATTACGCAGATGAGGAGATAGATACCAAAAGGTTCAGCAACTCTTCTGTCTTCATATAGTTTGTAATCAAGACCAGAATCAAGACCTGAACCCATTTTTATTCTATTGGGTAATTAGCTAGGAGAGGGACTGCTGGGTCATGTGAGAATTCTATGTTTAATTCTCTGAGGAACTGCCATCCTGTTTCCCACAGCAGCCGATCCATCTCACATTCCCACCAGCAACGTAGGTTTCCAATTTCTCTGCATCCTTGCCAGCGTTTCTTTGTATCCTTTTTTCCCCTCTAAAATAAAGCCATGCTAGTGGGTGGGATATTATCTCACTATGGTTTTGCTTTGCTTTTAATTTGCTTTTCTCTAATGACTAAAGATATGCATCTTTTTGAGGGCTTCTTGACCATCTGTAGATCTCTAGAGAAATGTTGCAAATCCTGGGGCACCTGGGTGGCTCAGTGGTTTAAGTCTCTGCCTTCGGCCCAGGTCATGATCTCAAGATCCTGGGATGGAGCCCAACATCGGGCTCTCTGCTCAGCGGGGAGCCTGCTTCCCCCCTCTCTCTCTGCCTTCCTGTCTGCCTACTTGTGATCTCTGTCTATCAAATAAATAAATAAATAAATCTTTTTTAAAAAAATGTTGCAAATCTTATGCCCATTTTTAAATGGAGTTGTCTTTTTGCAGTCTTTTTTCAGCCATGGGTAATACTCAACTTCCAAATACCAATAAAAAGAGGACTCATTTAACACCATTAACTGTTAGAATATCCTTTCTTCCTGCACACGCACATCTTTACAGGAGGAGGAGCCCTTCTGTACCACCAGCGCTAACACAAGAAGTGGGAGCAATGTATTCCTAGGGTCTGAAGTCCAAACACAAAATAAAATGGGTCTATTCTCCAGTGCTGCTACCTTTTTTTTTTTTTTTTTTTAGCTCAGAGTACATGTAGCCATCCTGGGAGAGGCTAACCAACACCGATCATTCACAAATTTTTCAAAGAGTCCATAATTTTTAGAGTAGTGTTAATACTTTTTTCTTCCTCTCCTTCTTTCCTTTTTTTAAATTAAATAGCAGGTCGTCTTACCTGGATGCTCATGTCAAAAGGAGTCATTTCATCTTCACCCTCAGATTCAAACATGGCCCTAGAACCATCAACCAAAAAAATCAAACTATCTCTTCCTGAGTATGTATATTCTCCTATGGGGGAAAAAAACAGAAGAAAATGTTTGCACCTGTGGTCATATTTATCATGTTTATTATTCATGTAAAACAAAGAAAAAAAAGCCCATTACAATGTCCACCCTCCTCCAAAGAGTAACCACTAAACTGACTTTCAATAATCATTTCCTTATTTCCTTTGTAATTTTATCATCCTAGTGAACATTCCTAAACACTAGTTTTGATTTAATTAAGTTTCGAGGGGCACCTGGGGGACTCAGTCAGTTAAGCATCTGACACTTAATCTCAGCTCAGGTCTTGATCTCAGGGTCGTGAGTTCAAGCCCCCAGTTGGGCTCCACACTGGGCATGGAGCCTACTTAGAAAAAATAAGTTTTTGAAACCTCTTAATCTATAGATACACCTCCGTTTTTGTGTCTTATAACTTATTTGCCAAAGAACCAGAATGTTGTGTTACATAGTTTTCCACTTTCTGGATTTTGCTGACTGCACTCTTTCGGTATAAACTGACATAATCCTCTGTCTTTCCTACTGAGGACCTAGAGAGGGTTCATCATCAGATTCAGGTGTTCTTTTTTCCTTTCTGGCATCATAGGCGATGCTGAGTTTTTTATAAAAACACATAAAATGGGGGCACCTGGGTGGCTCAGTGGGTTAAAGCCTCTGCTTTGAGCTCAGGTCATGATCCCAGGGTCCTGGGATCGAGCCTCGCATCGGGCTCTCTGCTCAGCAGGAAGCCTGCTTCCTCCTCTCTCTGCCTGCCTCTCTGCCTACTTGTGATCTCTGTCTGTAAAACAACATAAAATGGGGGCTCCTGGGTGGCCCAGTCAGTTAAGTGTCTGCCTTTGGCTCAGGTCACGATCTCAGGGTCCTGGGATGGAGATCGAGCCCCAGTCAGGATCCCTGCTCAACAGGGAGTCTGCTTCTCCCTCTGCCCTTCCCCCATGCTTGTCCTTGCCTGCTCACTCACCTGCTCAATCTCTCTCTTGTGTTCTCTCAAATAAATAAATAAATAAAATCTTTAAAAAAAAGAAACACATAAAATGTCTGGTTGTCTCCCTTTTTTTTCACACTGCTGCTTTTAATACAATAAATATAATTTCCCATCTATAAAATATGGCGATTACGGGTCAAGAGCCCTAAACAAAAATTTTTTTCATTTTAATTAATTTATTTTTATTAACATATAATGTATTATTTGTTTCAGGGGTACATGGCGGTGATTCATCAGGCTTACACAATTCACAGCACTCACCATAGCACATACCCTCTCCAATGTCCATCACCCAGCACCCCCATCCCCCCCACCCCCTCTTAGAGCACCCTCAGTTTGTTTCCTGAGATTAAGAGTCTCTTATGGTTTGTACAAAAATTCTATCATGACCCAGTGAATTCTACCTCTTAGCAATCTAAAGAACATAAGATATGGGAAACCCCTTATACAAAATTTTCCACAACAATGTTGTTCATTAAAGTCAGAAATTGAAAATAGGGCACCTGGGTGGCTAGGTCATTAAGCATCTGCCTTCAGCTCAGGTCATGATCCCAGGGTCCTGGAATCAAGCCCCACATCAGGCTCCCTGCTCAGCAGGAAACCTACTTCTCCCTCTCCCACTCCCCCAGCTTTGTTCCCTCTCTTGCTGTGTGTGTCTCTCTCTCTGCCAAATAAACAAATAAAAGCTTGAAAAAAAAAAAAAAGAAAAAGAAAAAGAAATTGAAAGTAACTAAAATGTCCAATGGGAAGCAGAGTGAAAAAATCACAGTACCTTTAAAATGAGTTATAAAGATGACATATATGTAGTTACATGGGAAAATATATCTATAATATACTAAGGAAAAAAGGCAGAACACAAAATCTATGTTTAAAATTGTTTTTGGAAGACTGGTGCAAATGAAAACGAAAAAACATATATTCACTATGATTATAAAAAATCAGACACAAAGAAAAGCAGACATACATAGTTAAGAAATATCAGAATGAAAGATGAAGGAGGGGCGCCTGGGTGGCTCAGTGGATTAAGCCGCTGCCTTCGGCTCAGGTCATGATCTCAGGGTCCTGGGATCGAGTCCCGCATCGGGCTCTCTGCTCAGCGGGGAGCCTGCTTCCCTCTCTCTCTCTCTCTCTGCCTGCCTCTCCATCTACTTGTGATTTCTCTCTGTCAAATAAATAAATAAAATAAAAAAAAAAAAAAAAGAAAGATGAAGGAAACTTCCTTCAATGAAGGAAATAGGCAAAATGCCAAAAAGCTGGCAATAGTAGTGTTTAGGCAGTAGATTACAGCAAATTTTCTTTTATGTTATACATTTCCTGTGTTTCTCACTTTTAGTAAAAACACTTTAAAATTTTTTTACCCAGGACTTAAATTCACCAGTATGTAAACTACATGTCCCCCCTACTTCTCTTCCTTTATCCTTTGTGTTACTACCACGCCTGAGACCATGGTGAGAGAATGAATCTCGTAACTGTGTTGCTCACGTTTTCGCTTTGGTTGCTGCAGTTATTGTAGGGTGAAGACATTTTTATACTGAGGTCCTACAATGAGTAAAACAACTCTCCTGGGTGAGGAAGGGTCTTCCCTGAGCCACCTAAGGTGACAAAAGGTACCAATGTTCAGGGTCATTGACTGGAGCTCAACAGATGTCTCTCTACCTACCAGAACCCAGTAAAAGTTGAAGGGTACAAATGTCTCAAGCACTGGAGTAGGACTTGAGTAAAAGAGCCTTGGATAGCTCTGCAAAGTTCAAAGGAAGAAAAGCATTTGAGATTCTCTGGGGAGGGCAGGGTAAGCCATTAGAAAGCAGAGACAGGGAAAGTCATACACAGAACTGCGCACACGTTGAAGTCACTTACCTCCTGCTTCAAGTCCCTCTTCTTGTTCTTCTTCCTCATCGCCCTCGTTTTTGTAATAAGACTCCCAACCTGACATATTGTTTACTGCTCACCAGGTGAAAGAAAGTTATGATCAGTAAGAAGCAAATTTAACCCTTAAAAATATCGACTCCTAGGCTCCTATGAGATCCGCCCTAAAGTCTCAAGGTTACTGGTGAGGAATGTGGATGCTGGATCCTGCTGCCTCCAGAGCTCTCAGTAACTGAGATGTACTAGTATACGGCCGTAGGCATCATTCCAGCGGCAGCCTCACCTCCGCTATCCCTCAGGGCCGCTTCAGGGCTCGTAGCGGCCCTCCGACTGACTGGGGTGCTGGGGCAGCCCAACCTGAAGGTCCCGTCTGGCCTCCAGCACCATCTGGACCTACGGAATTCCTGCTCCAGGGTACTAGATACTCTAGCGGACCCACTCATCCCGCCCCCAAATTTCCCCCAACTCCTGGGCCAGCCACGCCGAGCGACAGGGCCTCACTGCAGGCTGGCCTCAAGGCCAGGAGCCGCCTCCCACGGAGGAGGGGACGGGAACCAGAATCAGTCTCTACCCCGCCGGTCTGCACACTTCGTGCTGACGCTGCCTCGCGGGGAGGCTAGAGGGGCGCGCAAGACTAAGTGAGCGAAGCACGTTGAGGCCAGCCCCGGCCGGAAAGCAAGGGACAAAGCGAAAAGCCCGAACTGCCTACCTTAGAAACAACGAAGAGATCAATTTGGACAAAAGGCGGGGCGCCACGCTCGCAGGGGTTCCAGTTCGCGCTCCCAATCAACGCCCGTTACGTCATCACGCATAGCGCGCACATTCCTCCTCAAGTTGACACGCCCACTTCCCCCACCCGCTTTCCACTACTGTCTCGAACGAATCCGAGCCCTTGAGCGAAAGCCCCGCCCCCTTCCGCGAAACCCCGCCCCTCGTCGTCCGTCGGGACGGTAGCACATGCGCAAGAGTGCGTCTCCGCTCCCGCCCCCGCCCCCGCCCCCTCTTCCGCGCGGACCCTGCCCGTCCCGGCTCTGTCACCTCACAGTAGTCGTTGCCGGTGGCGGGCGCGGGGGCGCGTGTAGCGCAGGGCCGCCTTTCCCCCGCCCCTCAGGCCGGGCCTGGGCTCGGTCCCCCCCGCTCCCTCCGCTCCCCTCCCCCGTCGGGTACGGGAAGGTCCAAGCCGCTGCCGGGTGCCTGAGGGACTTCGTGGCAGCCGCCGCCACGGGTCCCGATGGAGCCGCCGAATCTCTATCCGGTGAAGCTCTACGTGTACGACCTGTCCAAGGGCCTGGCCCGGCGGCTCAGCCCCATCATGCTGGGTGAGGGGGCTGGGGGCGGGCAAGAGGGTGCCGGGACGGCCGGCAGAGGTAGGGAGGCCTGGACCACGGCTCGTGGTGGGGACGCGGGGCCCAGAGGATGCAGGAAAGCGCGAGTGGAGAAGGGAGAGGTCTGAGGTTCGGGCCCCTGGAGCGCCACTTTCCCGACTTCGCGTTTGAATCCAGGAGGAAGGGATGGAGGCGAGTCACGCCCTCCCCCTGCCCCCTGCGAGCCGTGGGGTGAGCCGGCGCTGCAGCCCGGCGGCTCCCCTGCCCCACTTCGGGAGCGCTTTACACCCCTTCCTCCACCGAGTGTAGGGGAGATGAGGATGCCTACTGCGCGGTGCCCCTCGTAGTGGAGGGGACACTGCGGAGGTCCCCGGTGGCCCTTAGAGAGCCTTCCCTCCGTGCCAGAAGGACACTCTGCAGTCTCTGGGGTAGATGGGAGTAGGAAGCTAGAGCCGCCCGGGGGCCCAGCCGTGGCTCCCAGGTGGAGGTGAAGTCAGGTCTGCTACTGGAGCCCGAACTCGAGTGACAGTGCGGTCTTCTCAACAGTTTTTAAGTTAATTGCTTTTGTCCAGATGGTTAGAAAGCAATTCTAGGGGAGGACTGGATACTGTTGTGTCAGTAAGGGTTAGTAAAGGACGTATTTCAGGTGTGCTCCATTAAACGACTTCCCGACCAGAAGAGAACATCAGCCCTAGTTCGCGGCATGTCAAACCTCATTATAACCCAAATACCGAAAGGTCTCCTCTAACATAGAAGTTGTCGCGTTTGTGATTTCAGTGGATTCTGGGCGGGAAAGGATTCCAGGAATTGAACAGCTTTGGCAACATCCATTGGAATGGCTAGTTTTTCCTTACTTTTATGGACTCATTAGAGAGTGTTTTAGTTCATCTTGGTAAGACAAGAGGGCCGAAGTCAAGTAACAAGACTACTTGGGAGGCATCTTTTCAATGACCTTGAGTTTCTGGTGTATCATAGTGAGTTGCACTTAATCTCAACCCTGGGCCAGTGAGTGGTTACTGATGGTTGGCTTTACCTCAGAATCACCTGGGATGCTTGTTAAAAATACAGATCACTTCACTTTCAACAAGTTTTGGTCAATGGAAGTAGAGAAAACAAAGTTGGAACAGTTCTTTAAATATTCAGTGTGTTTAAAGCAAAGGATTTATACATGCTCCTGTAGACAGGTAATTATCTGGAAGAATACATAAGAAATTGAAACAGTGGTAACTTATGGGAAGGGGAACTTGATGCCAGAGGACGGGAATAGAAGGGAGACTTCACTGTAAACTTTTTGTACCTTTCGAATTGTGTACTGCACACATATATTTATTCAAAATAAGCGAAGTTTTAAATTTATGGATTCTAGAGCCTCGTTACACAGGTACTAAATAAGAATCTTCTGGAATTTTGATCCAAAAATCTGCATTTTAAATAAGCTCTTCTTATAATTGTTATGTAGCCAGGCCATTGTTGGCTAGAAGTTTGGGCCCAGATCACCAGTTGTTAAAATGACTAAGGCAAAGTTGAAAGCAAAACTTACAAAGTCATGGAGGAAGGTGCTAATGGCTAACAGATTACATCAGTCAAGTTCCAACTAAACTTCTTGGAATGGAGCCATTATTTGGTTACTTTGGTCATAGCTATAAATGCCCTTAGGGAATCACTGCTATGTGATTCATTCAATATTTTTTTTTTTAAGATTTTGTTTATTTGACAGACAGAGATCACAAGTAGAGAGGCAGGCAGAGAGAGAGAGAGGGAAGCAGGCAGAGAGCCCGATGTGGGACTCGATCCCAGGACCCTGAGATCACAACCTGAGCCGAAGGCAGCGGCTTAACCCACTGAGCCACCCAGGCGCCCAATAGATTGTTTTTTGAGTCCATGTGTTAAGCTTAACTGAGGACAATATATTGAGCAAAATGTTCACTGCCATCTTGGAGCTGCTCACCGGGGATGTGATAAGTGTTAGGCCATGCAAGAAGCAAACAGGGTGCTGAGATTGAAAGTAACAAGAGAAACCTGACTTTAAGGGTATCAGAAGGAGTGACTTAAGTTGGGAAGTCAAGGATCAAGTAGTAGTCACAGGAGGGTGGTGAGGGAGTTCTAGTGTTCTAGGCATGAGGAAGATCAATCTGCCAAGGCTGGGAGGTAGGATAGAGCCTGGCCTTGTGCTGGAACTGAAAGAAGGCCTTTGTGGAGTATCATGGGTGAAGGGAAAACTGCCATAACTGAAGGGGGAGGGCCAGACAGGCCCCCTGCCCCCTCCTTTTTTTAATAGATGAGAAATCTTAGAAGGATCACGGGCAAAAATGGGAACTTCACGAGTTTGGCACATCTGCCCGCAGTGGTATTTCTGAGAACATCACCTTGCCTGCAAACCTAATTCTCTCTTCTCTATCCCTTGTCTCCCATATTGCTTTTATGGCTTTTGCAAAAGTAATGAAAGGATTATCAAAGCTAGTAATCACTACTTTCTAGAGTTAGAAACTTTTGGAAAATGGGCATTGCCATACTGGTTCACCCTGTCCAAACATCACCAACCTTAAAGTTGGGTATATACCAGTGTATTGATTTCCCATTCCCAAATATATTTGAACCTTTAGAAAGTCCACTTATTTCCTGATTTTTGCTATATGACTTCCAGAAGCATATTAATAGTTTGCATTTGTTGAGAACTTCCCATGAACCACACACTTTTTTTCTGAGTACTTTGTGTGTGTTACAATCCTCACCATAGTTTTGGGAGGTAGGTCCTGTGATTACTTCCATTTTTCATTTGAGGAACCTGAGACATAAGGTGTAAAGAGACTTGCCCCCCCCTCCCCGCCAAAAAAGAAACTAGCCCCTGCTCACACAGCTGGTAAGTGGCAGGGCTAGGTTATAAACACGAGCATTCTGACTTTCAGGGCTCGTGTTGTCAATCATTTTGTTATATCCGCTCTACTGTGTAACGTGTCCCTTTATAATTTTTCAAGTTTGTAAAAGCATCTTTGGTCAAGTGTTTCAAATTTGGATGAGAAAAGGATCTGCGTTCAGTGTTTCTGTGCCATTCATAATTATGGATTTATGATCATTGCTCATTGCACTCATTTTGCCATATTAAATTAGTGTGGCCTCATCAGTTGTACCTTATTCTTGTTATGATGGTTCCTCATTAAAAGACACCATCTAGGGGTACCTGGGTGGCTGCCTCCAGCTCAAGGCATGATCCCAGAGTCCTGGGATGGAGCCCAGGGTACCTGCTTCTCCCTCTCCCTTTGCCTGCCGCTCTGCCTACTTGTGCGTGTGCTGTCTGTCTGTCTGTCTCTCTCTCTGTGTCGAATAAATAAATAAATAAATAAAATCTTAAAAAAAAAAAGACCCCTCTAGCTCTATTATAGTCATGACTGGACTGGAGAAAGCCTAGTGTAATTCCCTTCTCCTCCACTGGAGACTCCACAGTTTTATCCCATCCAGTGTCCAGTCTCTTAGAATAATTGCTTCGCATGAAGGTATTTCTGGTCGACTGTCCTTCATTCACCATGAAATGGTCCCAGATTTATCCTTAGCGTTCTAATAGACAGCTGATTATACCTCTTTTTCGTAATATACCATTTGCCCAAGATAATTAGCTATAATAATTATCCTTTAAGTTCCTCCTCTTGATAATTTTGGCTGTTATTTAAATTTCATGACCTTTTTCAGTGCTAAAGGACATAGAGACAAATGCAGAGGTGCTTGGGTTTTTTTTTCAATTGTGATAAGAATACATCATATTTGTTGATTGTTTTCTAATCTAAAGTTTTGTGTGCATGCACGTATCTCAGGGTTATGTTTATTTTTTATTTTTTTCAGAAGCCTATCTCAAAATTGTTCTCAGGTTTAAAGACAGAAGGATATAGAACATATTCATTTCTTGGCAGAATGCAATCTAATGAATATTTGAGATTTTACTTTAGACCCAGTTCTTCGCTTAATTCTGTAATACAAAAAGTAATGAAGTAAAAAACATGAATTCTGAGGGGTGCCTGGGTGGCTCAGTCAGTTGAGCATCTGCATTTGGCTCAGGTCTTAATCCTGAGGGCCTGGGGCTCCCTGCTCAAGGGGCAGTCTGCCTCTTCCTCTCTTTCTGACCCTCCCCCAGCTCCTGCTCTCACTTGCGTGTATGCGCCCCCCGTCAAATGAATAAATAAAAACTTTTTTTTTAAAGAGTTTATTTGACAGGGATCACAAGTAGGCAGTTGGGGGGGGGTGGGGTAAACCAAGCTCCCCTCTGAGCAGAGAACCTGACATGGGGCTCGATCCGAGGGTCCTGAGATCATGACCTGAGCTATAGGCAGAGGCTTAACCCACTGAGCCACCCAGGCACCCCCTGTTCAGCACATCTTCGCTCTTCAAAAGCTATGCTGCCTGCCATAACACTTCCGCTTGGCCTGGCTAACTTCTGCTCATCCTTGAGTTCTCAACTAACATGTCTCTTTCTCTAGAAAAACTTCCCTGACCCCTACCCCACAAATCTTGGTCACGTGTCCCCTGTATGTGCTCATAACATCCTATGCTCCACTTTAATCGCATTTATCATTCTATTTCATAATTGTTTTCTTTTTTAGAGAGCGAGCACTTGCAAGCAGGGTGGGGTGGCGGCAGGGCAGTGGTTTTGGGGTGGGGGGATCTTAAACAGGCTCCACACTCAGCACGAAGCCCAACGTGGAGCTCAATCTCATGACCCCGAGATAATGACCTGAGCCGAAATCAAGCCAGCTGCTGGGGCACCTGGGTGGCTCAGTCGGTAAGCATCTACCATCTACCCAGGGGTCCTGGGATCGAGCCCTGCATTGGGCTCCTTGCTCCGCAGGGAGCCTGCTTCTCCCTCTCCCTCTGCCTGCCGCGCTCTCTACTTGTGCTCTCTATCTCTCTGTCAGATAAATATATAAAATAAAATAAAATAAAAAATTCAGATGCTTCACTGGCTAAACCACCCAAGCACCCCTGTAATTGCTTATTTCCTCATCAGTGTTCACACACCCCCAGAACTGGACTGGAAGCTCCACTGTGGGCAAGAACTCTATGGATTTATCCAGAGTCTAGCACCGTGACCGGTGTTCAGTAAATATAGCCTAGCTGAATGGCGGAATGTTGCAGACATACCTCAAAGCATTGCAATAAGGCCTGACTAATGAAAACAAGCAAGAGTTAAAGGGAACTCTCTCAGTACTGAGGAAAAGAACTCCTAAGTCAGTTATTTTATACGAGGAAAGAATCCTGTACTGACTCCAAGGAATCCTAGCATTGGAATATCAAGTAGTTTTAAACCTACTTTTTTTAAAAAATTAAAATACCCTCTCAGTTGTTTGGGGTGCCTGGGTGGCTCAGTGGGTTAAGCCTCTGCCTTCGACTCAGGTCCTGATCTCAGGGTCCTGGGTTCGAACTCCGCATCACATTGGGCTCTGTGCTCAGCAGGGAGCCTGCCCCCCCCACTCTTTGCCTGCCTCTCTGCCTACTTGTGATCTTTCTCTGTGTCAAATAAATAAAATCTTAAAAATAAATAAAGTAAAATAAAATACCCTCTCAGTTTTTAACAATGTACTGCATTTGATTTTGTGATAACCTTTCTTTGCCTAAAGGAAGGGAAAGCCCTGCCAATAGCCTTTTATTTTTCTTTACAATATTGGCACAGAGGCCCACTTACATTATACAAATGTTTCCTTTTACCTCTTTCCCACCTAGATTCAATATTTATCCTGTGGCCCCAGAGAAGAGCAAGCTGATTTTGTAAGTTACATTAACCCCTTCATGTGGCTGGTAATCTGGCAGATGCTGAGCCAACCAGCAGGTTAAAGCATTGCCAGCTGGGCGCCTGGCTGGCTCAGTGGGTTAAGCTGCTGCCTTCGGCTCAGGTCATGATCTCAGGGTCCTGGGATCGAGTTCCACATCGGGCTCTCTGCTCAGCAGGGGCCTGCTTCCTCCTGTCTCTCTGCCTGCCTCTCTGCCTACTTGTAATCTCTGTCAAATAAATAAATAAAATCTTAAAAAGAAAAGAAAAGAAAAGAAAACATTGCCAGTTAAGGGCGCCTGGCTGGCTTAGTGGGAGGAGCGTGCCACTCAATCTCAGGGTTGTGAGTTCGAGCCCCACACTGGGTGCAGAGTACTAAAAATAAGTAAATAAACCTAAAAAATGTTTTAATATATTAAAAAAGCATTGCCGGGCGCCTGGGTGGCTCAGTGGGTTAAAGCCTCTGCCTGCAGCTCAGGTCATGATCTCAGGGTCCTGGGATCGAGTCCCGCATTGGGCTCTCTGCTCTGCAGAGAAGAGAGCCTGCTTCCTCCACCTCTCTCTCTCTGCCTGCCTCTCCTGCCTGCTTGTGATCTCTGTCTGTCAAATAAATAAATAAAATCTTTAAAAAAAAAAAAATAAATAAAAATAAAAATAAAAAAGCATTGCCAAATAAAACCACTATCAAGGGCTTCCTAGCTGGCTCAGTAGGTGGAGCATGTGGCTCTTGATCTCGGGGTTGTAAGCTTAAGCCCTACATTTGGTGTAGAGATTACTTAAAAATAAAATCTTGGGGGCGCCTGGGTGGCTCAGTGGGTTAAAGCCTCTGCCTTCGGCTCAGGTCATGATCCCAGGGTCCTGGGATCGAGCCCCACGTTGGGCTCTCTGCTCCGCGGGGAGCCTGCTTCCTCCTCTTTCTCTCTGCCTGCCTCTCTGCCTACTTGTGATTTCTCTCTCTGTCAAATAAATAAAATCTTAAAAAAAAATTTTTTAAATAATAAAAAATAAAATCTTAAAAATAAATAAATACACTATCAATAATACTGCATGTTAACTGGAATTAAAACAAAATAAATAAGAACACTATCATTAGAGGAATATGGGAGGTGAGCTAGGTCTGCATTTATACCGGTGACCTAATGCTACTTGCACAGAGCCCCGTGCTGCCCCATCACCAAACAGACATTTGCTGAACAGCAGCAGGATTCCAGGGGCTGATCTCGAGCCTGTCCTGCAATCAGCGTGTATGTCTATGTGCCACCCGTGCCAGGATGCAGTATTTTCTCCTTGGCTTTTGTATCCTAACTCACCTCTTTCACAGTCAGTGGAATGCTGACTAATGCAGACCTCACTCTGCATTCTTTGTTACTCTTGATGGAAACAGGACTGATATCCCTGCCTTCCATTTGTTTTCATGTGCATACTTCATAGCCCTTGAAATCCGTGCCCTAGATGCTCCAGCAAGCTTGGAGACATGCAGGCATCTGACCCACCCACTCTTGGGCCTGCTGACGAAATCCTAATGGGAAAATAATCTGCTTCTCTCTAGTGTGCTAATATCCACTGAGCCTAATTCATGTTCCAAAATGGCCCTGTGACCTAATTCAGTCTCAAATCATCATCTCCTACTCACTCCCGCCCCAGTGTGGCCAACAAAAAAAAATATTTTTTTAAGATTTTATGTATTTATTTGACAGACAGAGATCACAAGTAGGCAGAGAGACAGGCAGAGAGAGGAGGAAGCAGGCTCCCTGCTAAGCAGAGAGCCCGATGTGGGGCTCGATCCCAGGACCCTGGGATCATGACCCAAGCTGGAGGCAGAGGTTTAACCCACTGAGCCACCCAGACGCCCCTGGCCAACAAAATTTTTAAAAATCAGTTTAGTTCCACTTTCCAATGGCTGTCACTTGACAGAGGAGACCGTGGTCCTTGTTCTTTTCCTCCCAAGGACAGGCTGCTGAGCAACTGCCCTTATGTTTCTCCCTGAACTGCTCCAACGAGTACATTGGCGTATCGTGGTTTCTCCTCCTTGCTTTTATGCCAGACAAACCATGCCTCTTTATTTACCTGTTTGTAAAATGATGTTAATAAATATTTGCCCTACTCCACCGCATAAGGATGTCGTGAGAATAATGATAACTGAGAGTAAGGATCATAAAGGATGTACGTCTGCGGAAGCTGCCTTTGAGGACGCTTGTCCCAAGTGGGTGACCAGTGCCGTGCAGCCTCCAGTCTGTTTCTCAGCCACCTCTGTGGGATTTCAGCTCAGTTTGGATAAGGGCAGAGCCTGCCCCACCGTCTAGGGAGCTACCTCAGAAACCCCAGCCTGAATCCCTCTGTCTGTCTGGGCTTTGTGGGCCAAAGTAGCAGGTCTCTTAGTGAAAAGCACACTAGTCTCCTAACTGAAGGAGAGACAGAACTCTGCTACATTTTCTTTTCCTTGTTACTGCATTTAGCCTGGCCACACTAACAGGGAATGAAATGTTTGTATTGAAAATAGACACAGTATTTCATGTTAATTCCCTACATACTGAAATCTCTTCTTAGATTTTACAACCAATCCTAAGGTAAAATTTATCTTTTGGAGGTCTTTACCCTTCTCCCCAAGGCCGTTGAACCTAGTATAGTCTCCATGTATCAAAATTCTGGGTACCATACACTGTGATGCTGTATTTTATTTTATTGTTTCAAGAGGGGAGGAGGAGTAGGGGTAGGGAGAGATCTTAAGAGACTCTCCGCTGAGGACAGAGCTGTTGCAGGGCCCAGTCTCAGGACCCTGAGATCAGACCCTGAGCTGAAATCAAGAGGTGGACGCTTAACCCACTGAGCCACCCAGGCGCCCCTACAGTTCTTTTACAAGATGTAGATGTCTTTTAAAAAAACATGGATCCAGGGGCACCTGGATGGCTCAGTGAGTTAAAGTCTCTGCCTTTGGCTCGGGTAATGATCCCAGGGTCCTGGGATTGAGCCCCTCATCTGAGCGGGGTAAGTCTCTGCTCAGCAGGGAGCCTGCTTCCCTCTCTCTCTCTGCCTGCCTCTCTGCCTACTTGTGATCTCTGTCTGTCAAATAAATAAATAAAATCTTTAAAAACAATATATAAAAATAAAAACATGGATCTGATCGAGGCACTCTACAGCCTAACAACCACAAATGCCCCCCCAGTGTAGGGCAGCCTTCTGTCCAGGCTTACCCTACTTTGCTGGTGCCCCTGCTAGCCGCTTTCCCTCCTGTCACCATCACTGCCCTCTTTTCTCTAACCTGTCTTTATCACAACTGTGCATTTGCACATATTCACTCCGGCAGAAAGGACCACTCCTGCCCCTACTTGTTCCCTGGTTGAATTGCTGCTTATAAAGTTTCCTTATCTTTATTATATATAACATCTTATTTTTAGCACTCTATAATTATACCGCTCTATAATGAGAGCCTATCAACATTGTATTTTACTTAGTTATGTGTGTGTCTCTCTTTCCATTTGACTTTGGGCTCCTTACAGGCAGGAGAATGATCTGTTCATATTTTCATTTCCATACCTAACATCATTTCTGCCATGTGGAGGTATAGAATACATCTGGATTGACTATTCAGATGGATGGCGTTGTCAAGTTTTGCTCTGTCATTTCCTGAAGGATTTCACCTCACATATGCTCAATGAAGAAATGGATAATAGCCTTTTTATACCATTGTTCTGTTGTCTCTGTATGTGAGACAAAGAAATTAAAAAGGCAAAGTTGGGGCACCTGGGTGGCTCAGTGGGTTAAAACCTCTGCCTTTGGCTCAGGTCATGATCCCAGGGTCCTGGGATCGAGTCCCGAGTCGGGCTCTCTGCTCAGTTGGAAGCCTGCCTCTCCTTCTCTCTCTCTGCCTACCTTTCTGCCTGCTTGTGATCTCTGCCTGTCAAATAAATAAATAATTTATTAAAAAATATTTTATTTATTTATTTGACAGACAGATCACAAGTAGACAGAGAGGCAGGTAGAGAGAGAGAGAGGGAAGCAGGCTCCCTGGTGAGCAGAGATCCCGATGTGGGGCTCGATCCCAGGACCCTGAGGTCATGCCCCAAGCTGAAGGCAGCGGCTTAACCCACTGAGCCACCCAGGCGCCCCTAAAATTTTTTAAAAATAAATAAAGTTTAAAAAGTAAAAATAAAAAGACAAAGTTGAATTTACCCTGAAGGGGAAAAAAAAAGCAGACACAAAATTCGGGGACATCTGTACCAGTGTTTTTTATCTTGCATTCTAGTTAGTTTTTTTTTTTTTTTTTTTTTTTTTTATTTATTTATTTATTTGTCAGAGAGAGAGAGAGAGAGCAAGAGCGAGCACAGGCAGAGTGGCAGGCAGAGTCAGAGGGAGAAGCAGGCTCTCTGCGGAGCAAGGAGCCCGATGTGGGACTCGATCCCAGGACGCTGGGATCATGACCTGAGCCGAAGGCAGCTGCTTAACCAACTTAGCCACCCAGGCGTCCCCTTGCATTCTAGTTAACACAACATAACTGTATCAGGACCTAAGGACCTTATTGGAGGAGAAATGCATTCCTAGAAAGTCTCCCAAAAGGTTTTTTTTTTTTTTTTTTTTTTTAAATATGGAACGCTTCACGAATTTGCGTGTCATCCTTGCGCATGGGCCATGCTAATCTTCTCTGTATCGTTCCAATTTTAGTATATGTGCTGCCGAAGCGAGCACTCCCAAAAGGTTTTTAATAGGTTATTCTGGGTGGTTTTGTTTTTAAGATTATTTATTTCAGAGAGGGAGGGAGTTTTGTTTTGTTTTGTTTTGCCTCAAGGGAGAGAAATTCTTCCCCCAACTCAAAGATTTTTTTTTTTTTTTAAGATTTTATGTACTTATCTGACAGAGAGGAAACAGAAGCAGAGAGAGTGGGGGAGAAGCAGGCTTTCCACAGAGCAGAGAGCCCATTGCGGGTCTCAATCCCATGACCCTGGGATCATGACCCAAGTATAAGGCAGATACCTAACGACTGAGCCACCCAGGCGCCCCCACCCAAAGATTGATTGACTGATTGATTGATTGATTTTGAAAGAGACAGCCGGAGAGGGAACACAAGCAGGGGGGGAGTGGAGAAGAAGAAGCAGGCTTCCCGCTGAGCAGGGAACCAGATGTGGGACTCTATCCCAGGACCCTGGGACCATGACCTGAGCCAAAGACAGAGGCTTAAGGACTGACTCACCTAGGTGCCCCAAGGGAGAGAAAGTCTTAAGCAGACCCTGCACTCAGTGCAGAACTCAATCCTATGACCCTGAGATCATGACCTGAGCTGAAACCAAGAGTCAGACACTTAACCGACTGCGTCACCCAGGTGCCCCCTGGGTTACTCTGGGTTTGGGTGATGGTCTGAATTTACTCAGGCTGAGAGGAGTCTGATCCCAGAGTGGCTAAATCTCTTCTTTTCTCCACAGGGAAACAACTGGAAGGCATCTGGTAAGTTGGGTGGGACTCCACATGGATTGGCTAGTTTCTGAAACAAAGCAGTACCTGTGCGTTTCAGGTCTCTGTAGCTTCCAGCTTGAAACCGAGCACTCCCTGCCATCAAACTTCTGACTTCTAAAGCAGTGGTGGTTCTCAGCCAGCGGTAATCTTGTGCCCTGACTCTCACCCCAGGGACATTTGGCAGTGTCTAGAGACATTTTTGATGGGTGGGTAGAGGCCGGAGTTGCTGCTGTAAACACCCTACCATGCACAGGACAGCCGTTACAACAAAGAATTATCCAGCCCCAAAAATAGCAGTGGTGCTGGGGTTGACCCTGCTCTAAAGAAAGGCAGGATGATGTTGTGCCCACCCGCCCAACCAAGGCTTTCTAACTACAGAAGTCTCAAGGGCCCCACATGTCTGTCTTGAAACGCGTCCACTTTGGTGCCTCTGTCCTCGATCCTTCCCTGTCGGACAAGATGGTCGCTGGGTTCTCAGTTCCATGAAGGAGGAAACCATAGGTCAACTAACAGTTTCTCAGTGTCAGGGTGAATCCAGGGCCTCCCCTCTGCTGACATGATCTATAGCAGCGGTTCTCCAGGAGGACAGTTCTGCCCCCAAGAACAATCCAGACGAGTGTCTGGAGACAGGTTTGGTTGTCACAGCTGGTGGGGATGGGGTGCTCCTGGCATCCAGTGGGGGGAGGTCAGGATGCTGCTAAACTTCTAGAATACACAGGACAGCCCCCCAGTCAAGAGTTCTCCAGCCCCAAATGTTAGTAGTGCCAAAGATGAGAAACTCTGTAGGATATTTATGCCTTTGGTTAGTTACATAAGGCTGTTGACCTTGTAAGTCCTATCCTTGGGCAGAAATTACTCTCCTTCCAGTGGGGTATTTGCTTTTTCCCAGACCAGTTTTAAGTTTTCTGGCTTACCGACTCACTTCTCTGCATTGCAGGCACACCTCCATAGTTGTGCACAAGGATGAGTTCTACTTCGGCGTTGGTGGTATCTCCAGCTGTCCCCCAGTGAGTGGCTTCCCTCACACCCTTCCCCGTCTCAGGTCCCTGGGGTCCCCACTCTGTATGTCTGGGCTTTTAGCCCAGTGGATGTTGGCCTGTGACATAGTTCCTCCTAACTACCTTAAGACTCAGCTCAAGAACGCCCTTCCCTAGCTTCCTCTCTGCTCCCTTGGCATTTGGGGGTCCCTCTGGGTCCCACCGAGTGTGATACGGTAGATGAACCAACCGTTCCTGAGTCTCTGCAGGGAGCTGTGTGTCAGCTCCTTGTGACCTGAGACTGTGTCTCGCCCTCTGTCCCCATCACCAGCTCAGTGCCTAGCTCATAGTAGGAACTTAGCCAGTGGTCAGCTGAAGGATGAGGGCTCAGAGAGGTAAAATGTGTTGCCCCAAGTTATAGGGCCAGTAATTAGCACCAGGGTATAAGTCAGGACTCTGCCTCTAAAGTCCATGCATCTTTCCAAGAAATTCCTTAGCTATCTAAGGGTTTTCACAGGAGGTAGTCAAACAAAGACCAGGCAACCATTCATTTTGGTACTCATAAATGGAAAGGCATTTTGATTTCTTCCTCTCACCAGTTCGCCACCTTCTCTAACAAATCCTTCATGAAGCCCAGTTAATTCCACCTTGTAAATGTATCTTAAGTCAGTCTCTCTCTCTTCATCTCTTTCCCTGTTTCCAGAGCTTTCAGCTTCGTCCATGCCACCCTCACAGCTAGCCTGGACCGCAGAAGTACCTCTGCTCCCCCTCCGTCAGGACTCCCCCCCCCCCAGGGGGCGAGGTGATCTTTTCCAAAATGAAAATCTGATCGTGGCATTCCCCTGTTTCTGTCAGAACTCCCCCTACTGCTCTTGGAATAAAACCCAGCAAGCTTAACCTGGCCTCTGGGCCCTCTCTGATCCGGTCTCGGTCTCCAGCTCTGCATGACCTTTTCAGGTGGTGCCTTTTCCCACCCCCACCCCCTTCTCACTTCTGGAACATTCCATGGACATTGGAACCTAAGCTCTCACTTAGCTCTCACTAAACTCTCACTCCTAAGCCCACCTCCCTGATCCTTCACCTGGTTCTGCCTCTCCGTCCTTCAGATCTGAGTTCAGTGTTAGTCTCTCAGGCAAATCTTCCCAAACCCATCCGACTGGAAAGGTCCCCTGCCGTACACACTGGTGGTGCTCTGTATTTTTCCAGTAAGACCCTTATTGCAGCTCATAATTATGCATTGGTTTATGGGATTTTTTTGGTCTGCCTTCCTGCTAGACTATAAGCTCCATGAGGGCAGGGATCTCATCTGTTTTGTCCCCATCATACCCCAAGTGCCTAGCGTAAGGCCAGCATCTAGTAAGTTCTCAATGCGTGTTTGTCATATGAGTGAACGATAGGGACTCAACTAGTGACCTTTCAGTCTTTACAATTCTGAGACCATTATTCTTGGACCACCATAGTTACCCTGCTCGCCACGCTTTCCCCCGTGCCTAGAACAATTTTAGTATATGTGCTGCCGAAGCGAGCACCCCCCGTGCCTAGAACAATGTCACGCACACAGTAGGTGCTTAATAGCTGTTGCATGAATGAATGATCTTTGCTAGGAGCTCTGCTCAGGAGTCCTCTCCCTTACTTCCCCAGCCCCTTCCCAGCTCTGTCCTCCCCAGTGATCTGTTGCTTCACCCTTGGCCGGTTTCCCCCTTGGCCTCAGTCTCTCCTTTGGTCTGCTGTGGCAGTCTGTTAACCCATGACAGAGGGTTTTCTGTAGGCCTTCCATGGCCCATTAACTCCCTTGCCTGGGGAACCCTATCACCATTATTAGATTATCTTCACAGATCAAAATAGAGCTGAGCTGTGAAAGTATTTGCCAGCCCACCAGATCGCTCAAGAGTCCTTCACATTTTCCCAGTCTTCCCAGGGATATCAAGTGTGTCACAAGAGAAAACTGGCTGTAGACGCTTAAATGTAGGCCTAGAAAGATGGCCTGTCAAGTGCTAGCCATTTCTGAATATCCTGTTGTGCCCTTGGGATCAGGCATGTTGGAGACAAAGGGAGACTTCAGGTTCTGGATTTCTTTTTTTTTTTTTGGATTTCTATTTTTTTAATCAACCAGATGAGTAGATAGCATAAGGGGTCCAACCGGCCAGAGACTTGGCTTCCCCAGGCCCCGCCAGAAACCAGCAGCCCAGCTTCTTAGCCACATGGCCAGCACGTGGCAGTGGAGAGTTGACGGGAAGCTCTTAAACCATTGCAGCCTGATCCGATAGGATATAACACTCTTCGTCTGCCCTGGGTGCTCTGAAAGTTAAACGTTGTTGGAACAGAGCGTTGGTGGCCTTCTATGGGAAGCCACATGAAAAAAATTCAGTGGAGATAGTGACTTAATGACTTTCTTTGGGTTGGCTCTTTTAGGGAGGGACATTGCTTGGGCCCCCAGACTCTGTGGTTGATGTGGGGAGCACGGAAGTCACAGAAGAACTCTTTCAGGAGTACCTCTCCTCCCTGAGGGAGTCTCTGTTCCGGTGAGTGGAGACACGGGCGGTGGTTAGTCAGGTCTGTCCCCCGACTAGATAACAGGCCCTGGAGGGCAGCCACCAGCTCACATCCTCTAGCGCACTCAGCACAAGGTCTGGCCCAGAATTGGCTGAATACATTTGAAGAGAAGGCAGTTCTGCCCCCAAGGAGAGCTCAGCATTGCTCCAAGGCTCGTAGTCCATCCGAGCCTACCTTCTGCCAGAACTCTGAGGGCAGGGCTATTTATTCCTCCCGACTCAAATCAGCAGCTGCTGCTCACAGCCCGTACCGGGCAAGTACCTTGTCCTGGGAAATCAAAAACAGGGTTTGTGGAGGGGTTGGGATGATACGCAACCCTGAGTAGGTTCTCTCTTCAAGAAGCTTTAATCCGCGGTTGTAAACGTTCAGCTGTAACCCTTGAGCTCTGCTTTGGTGAATACAAAGATTCTCCTGAAACAGTAGAGGAGCCATACATTTTTATTTCCTCCTTCCTTTAAAAATTGGGGTCTTAGAGTCCCCGGTGGCAAATCCAGCAGCCCTCGGGAGTGTAAGAGAGAAGGAGAATGCCAGGGCTCGGACTCAGCTGTGCTCGTCATGCCGTTACTTGGGTTGAGTTGTTGCACATACGTGCTCGCTGCCCCTCTGATCTGTTCTCTAAACCTTTCCCACAACGCGCAGGAGAGAGTCCTACAATGTCTTTGAAAACAACTGTAACACCTTCACCAACGAAGTGGTGCAGTTCCTGACTGGGCGGAAGATCCCTTCTTACATCACCGACCTTCCCTCTGAAATTCTATCCACGTAAGTGGCCTTGGTCTCTGGCCCTGCCCTTGAAAGCCCTGTTCACGGTCCGTGCGTGGGTCTGGCCCACGTGTGCCCTCCCTGGCTCTCAGCAGAATCCTCCCGTGGGAGGTGCGCCCTGTTGTGATGGCACCTGCCAGCAGGGGCCGCCACCATCCTCTCAGTCCCTGGTCCCCGCCTGTGCGACCTTCACCCTCCCTGGAGTTGGACCTGCTCTGCCCTGGCCGGAGTGCAACCACAGGACTTAGGAACCCGCTCGAATCTAGCTAGGGCACTGACACACCGTCCAGGCATCTGTCTGCCATGTTGGTCATGAGGCAGGCCCCTCCCCAGAAGCACATGAATATAAAACACTTTTACATGGACAAGCTAAGAATAGATCGGAGCATTAGTATGGTGGCTTAGTCTGTAAATGTCATTTATTGGTCTTGCTTCCTCTGTACTGTGAGCTCTTTGAGGCCCTCAAAGACAACTTCCTCCTGGCCTTTGTAGCACCCGGTCAGCCCTCCCATCTGATGTAGTCGTCCCAGTCTCAACTGTCCCCTAAAAGGGCCCGCACACCCAAACCCATCATACCCTTCCCTATCTTGGCTGTGGAATATGTTAAGGCAGCCTCTACCCACTCCAGGACCCTGTCCCACCTGCTGACTCTGACTCAGTTTCTCCTGAACTGGGGCCCTGTCCACCAGAGGTCCTGACAGGTTTAGCAGGCTCGGCAAGGTGAGGTGTTTTCCGCACGTGGGTAGGAACCCCTCAGGAAAAACTCGCAGAGGAAACAGGACTGCTGTGTCCTGGTGGGGAGAGCCCTCCCGGGCCTGGCCCTTCCTGCGTGTACTTCAGTGGGTGTGTTGAACCCCGAGGTAGTAAGCGTTGCTAAGGGATCTGGGTTATGGGGCCCTAAGCAAGTAGAAGCAGCTGGAATGTTCTTGCTGCTGTTATTTGATGCGTGGAGTTCCAGGACTTATCTGGTTTAGGGCTGATATATCTTAGTTTCATCTGCTTATGCTCGAGAATGCTTCATCCCCTTCAAATCTGGACTTGATTTTCAAAAAGGGCACTGTCCACTGAAGAAAAAGAAGGCCAGTAACTGAGATGTGTCGTGGGTCCCTGATTTAAGGTCATAGGAATTTTGGAAAATCTCTCAGACTCCGGTATTGGCAATGTTCTGGTACAGAAAGGTCAGAAAGCTCTAGTTCCCTGTGTGTCGCCAGCCCGTTCAAGCCACCGAGCTAACCAGAATCTAGCAGTGAGGTACTGAGATGGCAGCGTCTACTGAGGCGGGGACCCCAAGGGTAAAAGGGCGGAGCAGGCTGTCTCAAGAGCCCCCCTGATGACGTCACTTGCGGGGCAGGTGACAAAACTGAATGAGGCTGTGCTGTCCTTCTTCCTGGTTGGTGGCACCCCTGCCCCCGTGGGCGCAGCTGTGACGGCCTGCACCCAGCCCACCCCAGCCCCTGGGTCTCTTTTCTCCACAGGCCCTTCGGACAGGCCCTACGGACCTTCCTGGACCCCAGGATTCAGCCTCCTGAAGGGAGCCCTGTGGGCCCACCCAACGGCCAAAGCTAACAGGACTGCATGGGACCGCCCTGCCTCACAGGGGCTTTTCCTTTTTAAACAAAACAAACCCTACCAGATTTCTATTTTATAATTTTACATCAGAGCTAACAACCAGGGGACGGCTTTTTAAATTTCCCAGGGAAGGATGTCATCAGGCTGCATGTAGGACAATGCTGCTAAGAAACAGAACAAAATGCCATCCCTTCTAATAGTATTATACTAATTTATTAAGGCTGTCTTGTCTGTGAGTTCACTTCTGACGCTGCTTCCTGAGCGTCCTCCGCACTGGAGAAAGGGAGGGGGTTTGTTTCAGCAGAAGGCAGGAGGCACAGTTTGGGGGAGCCCCGACCTAGCACCTCTTTCCACAGACCGCCCGTGCTCTACCCAGGTTGTCACCACCTGGGAGACCCAGGTGAGTTTTACGACATTTGTGAAGCACCAGTTGCGACATCCCAGAAGCAGTGACTCTGGTTTTTAAATGAACCAAAGGACTTGGTGCACCTGAGACCACTCTCAGGAAGACTGACCCAACCCAAGTGAACTCTGTAGCCACAACCTCTCTTACCGTCCCTCCCTACCCCAAGCAAGGCCACAGGGCCAGGCCTAGAGCGACCAGAAGCCTCAGGATCGAGGGAGAGTGACAGCAGGTGTCAGGCCAGAGAGTACAGGATAAAGCCATTCTTCCTTCCACCTACCGATTGCCAATCCTCTGACATCAATTTTGAAGAAGCTGCCTAGCTGCCCGCGGGCTGCTCTTCCTCAGCGTAGCTGGCCTGTCCCGGTGGAGGTTTGGGCTGGAGTGCCAGAGACCCAGGCCTTTTGTCTACAAGTAATAATGTAGGTTATTTGCAGTCACTGTACCCCCCTCCAGTGCCCAAACCAATAGGCAATATTTGGCCAGGGACCAAGGAGGAAGAACTCCTGCTCTAGGAAACTATCCCTGATGTAGAAAGAGTAATAATGCAGAATTAAGGTGGCAAGAAAATTGTGAATTGTTTCCAATAGAGATTTTTTACATTATCCTCAATGTGTTTTGAAGGCACATGTTATTTCCGTTTTCGTTAGGACTTTAAGGATGCATTGTTGAGAGCCTGCCTGGGCACCTTCCTAATGAGCCACTGCAGGAGCTTATAGGGAGGAACAATCTGGACGTTTCTTCTCTGGAGAGGCTCTCCGATTCCTTTTTTTCACGTGCCTCTCTTAAGTTTGGGGCAGTGAGTGTGGCAAAGGGATGTAGAACTGCCGGGTCCCTGAGTCCCAGCCCTGGCATCTGTGGGCTGCTCCCGCCACAGCTCCTGCCTCTCCTCAGACTTGAATTATGTTCTCTTTCCTTGGGTCTGGCCCGTAGCAGGTGCCTTTGCTTTTCAGAAAGCTGCTGCTCATCTCTGGCCTCATCCCCTCCTGTCTCTGCCATTAGTCCTAGCAGTTGGCACCATGGGGGTCTCAGCTAGAGGAAAAGATGGTTTTCTCCCTTAGTGTTGGTCTGTGACCTGACCAGGGGCACCTCCACAGTGACCAGCTTTGATGTTGAGGGTCATTTTGGAGAGCAGAAACCAGCAGAGACTGTACTTAATGTGGACCTACTGGCAGAATTGGGCTCATGGAGAATGGGTTTCAGGCTGGATTTCTCCCTCCCAGGAGGGCAGCTTGTTGGTGGAGGCCTTCGCCCTGCCTCCCGCCCAGTTTCTCTCCTATTCCGGCTTGCCTCGCCTAGCCCTCTCGTCCAGGCTTCTGCTCCAGACCTCTCCTCCCAGAACTCTCAGCTCTAGCCAGAGGGCACTGGGCAACACAGGCTCCACCCCCTTCTCCCCCATATCCAGGCTCAGCTGGCTTCACTCCTAATAGCAGTCACTCCAGGCCCAGGAGAAGTTAGCCAAAGTGCTACCCTGAGAGACTGAGTCACTCGGTTCATTGAAAGCCCCCTCCATGCCCAGCAGCCATTTGTGCCAATGCCTGTGCCCTGGGGATTGTGGGGTCTTCTCAGAGCTCTCCAGGAAGCCAAGCTCTCTCTCCCCATCCAAGGCCCCCTGTCACTCATTTTGGAAGCCTAGGCTCAGGCTATGACCCCTAACCCCATCCTCACATGTCTTGGTCAATCCCAGAACCCCAGGAGCGGGCTCATTGTGACCAGCTAGCTCCGCACGGGTGTGCGAGGCGAGCAGAGCGAAAACCGAACCATGTGTGTAATCGTATCACACGGCGGACACCTCCATGGAGGCCCATTGGTTTAAAGGGACAGGGAAAGAGGACGGATGAGACCATCACCCCTCCCCAAAATAAAGCTGTACCTTTGAGATTCCTTTTCGCCCTTAAAGTCAAACTACTAATAACTGTCTTGTATGGAGGTGTTTGCTGGTTTCTTTGGTGTTTTTTCTAATGCAATAAACTCATTTCTGCCTGCCGCATTTGTGTAGTGCCTCAAGGTCACGGTATGCGTCCAACATAGCCAGGCTTCTGTCTGCCTCTGAGCTTAACCTTGCTGAGTCTGGATAGTCTGCCTTTGCTTGGTCGTAAGCCTTATGGATAAGAAGTGACACTAGCAGGGAAGAACGCATGACTTTCACCATTGGTTTACAAAAATGGGGAAAAGGGGACGCCTGGGTGGCTCAGTTGGTTAAGCGGCTGCCTTCGGCTCAGGTCATGATCCCAGCGTCCTGGGATCGAGTCCCACATTGGGCTCCTTGCTCGGCAGGGAGCCTACTTCTCCCTCTGCCTCTGCCTGCCTCTCTGCCTGTGCTTGCTCCCTCTCTCTCTCTGACAAATAATTTTTTTTTTTAAATCTTAAAAAAAAAAAAAAAAATGGGGAAAAGGCCCAGAGAGAATATCACTTGCCCAGTGTCACCTTGTGACCCATGGTAGAATAAGACTCAGAGCCCCATCTGCTGGCCCCAGCTTCAGAGCTCTTCCCGAGGACATGCGCCATCAGAGGACATCCTGACCTCACCGAGAAGTGTTCTCTTCTGGTTTCATTTTGGCTATCGGCTGTGTCTGCGGCCCTAAGGCTCTCTCCCCACCTTGCTACCGTGACCTCACTGAACAAATCGGGGTGGGTAGAGAGCTCTCGGAGCGGTACTCGCCCACTTTGAGCCAGCACCTTCCACAGGCTGAGCCTGTGCTAGGTGCTTTAGCATGCGACAGACTTGAGATGTGGTTACGGGTCTCCTGTTACAGCTGGGGAGACAGGTGCGGATACCCATGTGGCCCATGGCTGAGCCCTGGAGTCTCGGTCATGTGTTCTCACCGCCACACCCCTGAGACCTCACTGTTGAGGCATTGAGTCTTTCCAGCACGCTAGCTGGAGAAGACGGTTCTGGCTCCCCAGAGGACACACAGAGTAGGTGGCTTTGGCTGGTCTTGTTTTCTCCCCCCACCCCGTGGTGGCTGGCATGTTCAGAGGCAGGAGTCCTTAAGAGTGCCTGCTCCGAGATCACGTAGCCCGAGCATATATGAAGCCGCACTGGGCTCTGGGCTGGGGGTACGGTGGTGAGCAGGACCAACAGGGCCCCCGCCTGGCAGGGATTCTATTCTGGGGAGGTTGGGAGACAGAAAGGGGAGAGAAGTTTGGTCATCTGAGGTGGCACAGCCCTGGGGAGGAATTAAAACCAGGTGGCAGCAGAGTACATGAATGGGGGGAAGCCCTGTGACAAGGCGATGTATCAGCTGAGGCCTAACTGACAAAGGACAGATGTGACAGAACATTCCGGGCAGAGGGAGCAGCAAGTGTAAAGAACACTGGAAGGACTGAAGGAGACCGGAGTGGCTGGAGCCTGAGAGCCGAGGCGTTGGTGGAAGGTGTGGAGGCCGGAGAGCCTGGTGGGTCAGATGGTGCCAGGCCCTGTAGGTCAGAAAATGACACACTCGATTTGCTGTGTTGAGAACAGACTGGGGGGTGGGGGGGCACCTGGGTGGCTCAGTGGGTTGAAGCCTCTGCCTTCAGCTCAGGTCATGATCCCAGGGTCCTGGGATCGAGTCCCGCATCAGGCTCTCTGCTCAGCGGGGAGCCTGCGTCCCCCTCTCTCTGCCTGCCTCTCTGCCTACTTGTGATCTTTCTCTCTGTCAAATAAATAAAAAATTAAAAAAAAAAAAACAGACTGGGGATGTGGTGGTGTGAGAGGCAGCAGAAAACCAGGGAGGCGGGTAGTGCAGGAGTCAGGGAAGAGGAGGTGTGTTGTGTATCAGCTGAGGGCCCGGAGAGAAGCCCCCGCCCCCCCGCCGCCGGTTCCCGGGTATTCAGAGCGCAGGGAGGGAATGGGCCGCTCCAGAGACAGGAATGGTCAGAGCTTCAATGACTACAGAGCCAGTCAGCCTCTTGCCCTGAGTCCATGAGCTTTGATGGAGCTACTCCAGCTTTGCTCTGGGGTGTGCTTAAAGTTCTTAATCTGTTTTTCCCAAAATGAATTTTTTTTTTGGGGGGGGGTTACAAGATAATCTATATTTAAAAAATGTAAGCGACCAATGAAAGTACAAAGACGAGGGGCGCCTGGGTGGCTCAGTGGTTTAAGCCGCTGCCTTCGGCTCAGGTCATGATCTCAGGGTGCTGGGATCGAGTCCCGCATCGGGCTCTCTGCTCAGCGTGGAGCCTGCTTCCCTCTGTCTCTCTCTGTCTGCCTCTCCATCTACTTGTGATTTCTCTCTGTCAAATAAATAAATAAATAAAATCTTTAAAAAAAAAATTAATTAAAAAAAAAAAAAAAGAAAGTACAAAGACGAGAGGAAAGAGTCATCCGAGATTCCGTCATCCTACGGGACACTGGATTTTGTGAACATCTCTGCCCATGTTTCTGTGGGTTTGAGGACCTGCTCTGTGCTGCCTGCCTTTGTTCTCTCCCAGCATGTCGTGAGGACCTGTAAGGCCCCGGAAGGTAGGAGGAGAACCATTGAGAAGGGAGAGAGGGTGCCTGGTGGTGGTATTGGATGGAGGAAGCTCTAAGGAGTGGACATTCCAGCAAAGTTCCCCAAAGCTTGAGGGAACCAGTAGGTAAGAGTAGGCCACTCGTGGGGGCAGGACCTGCCCCGGCGTGGGAAGATGGTGGAGGAGGATGTCCACCCAGGCTGGCGGGTTGGACCATGAGACCCATGGTTCCTCAAGCTCAGAGGGGCTCTGGCCTGAGAGGGCAGCAGAGAACCCAGGAGGGGCCTGGTATATCTCTGAATGCGAGCGCCTTGACCATGGAGCCCAGCTCCTTTGGAAGGGGGCGGGGGTTGTGGGACTGGTTCTGGTCTGAAGGGTTGCCTGGGAGCCCCAGAGTCCCCTGCAGAGATCTCTGCTCCACAGACTCCCCCCGCCCCGCCCCCATGCCGCCCCTGGAGAGAGCCCCTACAAGGTCACGCTGCAGGGAGAGAGATGGGCACCAGGGGGCGCCGTGGAGGAGCAGAGGGAGAAGAAGAGCGAGAATCCCAAGCCGGCGCTACACCCAGCACAGACAGCGACACAGGCCTCGATCTCACAACCCCAAGACCATGAACTGAGCCAAAATCAGAGGTTGATGTTTAATTCACTGAGCCAACCAGGTACCCCATCAAGACCCTTCTCAGACCCTGGGCCTCTCCAACCCCCATACCCTGCAGCAAGTACAGGGCCCTAGCACTACAAGTGCTTTCCAACCCCTCCTTCAGTTACAGTTTGCCGGATCGGGGCACCTCTCCCCACCTGTCTGCAGAGCTGTCCCTTACTTGGAGCTAAAGGCCCAGCTCCAGCGTTTCTTCTACAAAACTGTCCTGATTTTTCCCCACCCCAGAGTGGACTCTCCTCCGCTTCCTGGCGCACTCCCACTAGCAAGGGCACCCTCCAGGGGTAGGGCCTGGCTCTGATCACCTGGGAGCACGGTGTCCAGCACAGGACCTGGCAAAGAGGCAGCATCTCCTGGAGAGCCAACATTCAAGGGGAGGTCAGGTCTTAAAAAACCCTGGATTTGGATACAGGTCTCTGACTCAAATAACCCTTAATGAAGGCCTCCCCCTCTCTGGGCCTCAGCTTCTTCTTCATTCATTCTTAGAATGAAGACTGTGGCTCAGATAGTCTCTGCCACCCCTCCCAGTGGGGACTCCTCTCCCTGCGTCTGGTTCCAGAGATGAGGAGTGAATCGCCAAGCCCTCAGTCCCGGGGCTGGGCGCTGATCCTGGTGTGGGCGTGGGGAGGGCTGCCGCCCTTACCCCCCACCTCCAGGTGGGGCAGTGTCATCCCTGTCCCCACTGGCTTTGGCCCCAAGGGGACCTAGTGCCAAGCCAGCCACAGCTCTCCACCCCCTCCATAAACACCTCTGAGCATGCGCCCTTCCACTTGTTTAAATTCCATGCACTGTTTATTGTGAAAATAATATAAGCCCAGCAGACATTTTGAAATAGGGAGGGAAAAAGCCAACATCCACAATCTCCCCCAGCCTCCTGCTGCCCCTGAACCCAGAGGGAATTAGAACCAGCACCCAGCCCGGACTGTTCTTTGCAGAGCCTCTCGTAGCACATCTCCTTTCCTGTGCCCCTCATCTTCCTGACTGCTTGGGGAGGCAGGCACTGGTGGCCCATTTGTAAATGAGGAACAGGCTCAGACATTGGGAAGGACCTGCCCAAGGTCACCCTCGGGCTGTGTCGGGGCAGCCCCAGGAGCTGTCTGACTATATACACACCACACCAAGACTGCCCCACAGGCTGGCACTGCAACCCTTGAAAAGTCACACTCCAGGCAGGGAGAAAGAGGGTCCATACCCACTATACTCAGTACGCACTGATAGTTGGCCTTCCAGCAAGGGGGCAGGGAAATGCACAAGCTTTAGAGGAACAACGGAATGTGAATCCTGGTTACACTGTGGTCCTAGAAAGCCAGCTTCACCTCCCTAGTGTCAGTATTGACCTCTAGAAATTGACATAAGGGTACTCACCTCCAAGGGTTTTGGGCAAAAGTAAGTGAAACACCCAGGGTAGGAGCCACAGTGTCCAAACCAGATATGGAAGGTGCACTAATCTCCAAACCTCAGTCAGATGCCTGGCGCCACAGAGTCAGAGCCTGCCTTCCTGAGCAGGAACCTTCTGGGTTAGGGTCTCAGGCCCCCTGTCTTTAGGCCTGGCTTCCTTTGGTGCTCTGGAAATGCTTTCTGGATGGTCTTTCTAGTCCCAGTTCCCCCAGTCCTACTCCTCCCTCTCCCTAGGGCCACTCCAGGGCCCCACCTGAGTACCAGTTGCCAGGGACAAGCCTCTCAAAGGGACACACTGGTGGCCACAAGGGCCACTCCCTCTGGTTGAGACGAGAATTCAGAAAAAGACTGTGGAAGGTATTTATTTGTAAGGAAACTAGTTCACTGCACGTCTAAGGCACAGGTGTGCTATTGCTGTGGACCCAATCTACAGGAGGCAAAACCTGTGAAGCCCCCTCCTACGGCTTCTGGATCCCAGCCGCGGGGGCGGAGCCCGGGTATCTGCATTCAATCAGTTCTTAGGAATTCTTGGGCAATGGAACAGGTATTGGCTGTGAGATAGGAGAGACTAATCTCAACACTCCAGCCCCACCCACCGGCTCTACACTCCTGGACCCTGGCAGGGGGTTTCAGGTCCTGCCAGTGCCCAGAGTCCCAGGGACCAGATCCAGATGGAGCAGGAGGAACAGGACAGGTAGGAGAACGAGTTGGGTTTCCCTTCCCATGCAGATGATTCTGTTTGCTGTCTGTATCCCAACAGAAAACAAAAGCTTTTTGAGGGCAGGGCCCTTGTTTTGTTCTCTACAGTGTTCCCAGAACTGAGAACAGCATGTAGCGCAATGCATTTGTTTAATGAATGAACCAAACTCTGGCACAGGGCTTGGGAAAAAAAGGCAGATTTTTTTTTTTCTTTTGCCCAGCTTGAATATGGCTCCTCGGCAGGGCACAATTACTGATCCAGTCCTTTTTTTTTTTTTTTTTTTTTTTTTTTTAAGATTTGTGCATTTATTTGAGCACAAGTGGAAAGGAGAGGGAGAGAGAATCTCAGGCAGGCTCTGCGCTCAGCACGATGTCAGCTTGGGGCTGGATCTGATGGATCCAAGATCACAACCTGACCGGAAACCAAGAGTCAGAGGCACAACCAACTGTGCCACCCAGATACCCCTGTTGATCCTGTCTTTTAAATTTTTTTCTCATATTCTGCTCATCATGGATTCTTTTGCATTAATTTTGATTTTTAAAAATATTGTTAAACATTAAATTAAAATGCCATTTATTTTATCTTTTTATTTTTAAACATTTTATTTATTTATTTGACAGAGAGAGATCACAAGTAGGCAGAGAGGCAGGCAGAGAGAGAGAGAGAGGAGGAAGCAGGCTCCCCACTGAGCAGAGAGCCCGATGCAGGACTCGATCCCAGGACCCTGAGATCATGACCCGAGCCGAAGGCAGCGGCCCAACCCACTGAGCCACCCAGGCGCCCACCCTTTTGTTTTTCTACACCAAGTGGAGACAGCGATGAAGGATTATTGGAAGAAAAGCCCACAGGGTCAAGGCTCCCCGCCAAACCTCCTGCCCTAAGAGGAAACCACCCTTAAAAGGATTCTACACCCACCCAGCAAGGAGCCCTCCACCCTTTTCCACATGACAGATAAATGACAAAAACCTGATTGGGTATGGGCGCCTGGGTGGCTCAGTGGGTTGGGCCGCTTGCCTTCGGCTCAGGTCATGATCTCAGGGTCCTGGGATCGAGTCCCGCATCGGGCTCTCTGCTCAGCGGGGAGCCTGCTTCTCTCTCTCTCTCTTTCTCTCTCTACCTGCCTCTCCATCTACTTGTGAACTCTCTCTGTCAAATAAATAAAAATCTTTAAAAAAAAAAAAAAAAAAAACCTGATTGGGTGACAGGCACGGGGAGGATTAGTCAGATTAAAACAGCCCGTCCTGGGGAGACCTGGGTGGCTCAGTAGGTTAAGGCGCTGCCTTTGGCTCAGGTCATGATCCAGAGTCCTAGGATCCAGTCCCCCATCTGGCTCCTTGGTCAGCGGGGAACCTGCTTCTCTCTCTGCTTCTGGCTGCCACTCTGCCTGCTTGTTTTCTCTCTCTCTACCCCTGGCAAATGATAAAATCTTAAAACAAAAACACAAACCATCCCATGAACAAGCCCATGAAAACCCCTAGACTTAAGAAAGTCTGGTGGCAACCCTCTTGGGTCTGCTCCCTCCTCAGGAGCTCAATAAACTTGGCGTTGCTGCCCACCACTCTTCGTCTGGTCTACGTCTTCATTCTTCAAAGCGGTGTTGACCGAGGACCATGGGCACCAAAGGAAAATAAATCTTGCAACAACAATATTACCTTCTACAGCTGCTCTGAGAATGAAGAAGATACGTGGTCGAGTGCCCAGTGTGGTGCCTAGCGCACAGTCTAGGGATCAGGAAATAACAGTTACTGTTAATGGAGTTTTGGAATGTAGGTGAGGTCGGGAGGCGACAGCCAAGAGTTCTTGAGATGTCTTTGGTGCAATAAGGTGATTATATTAAAGCACGGGCACAGGACCCTTGGGCAGAAAGAGGCGCTATACTAGGGTTGCGAGGGCTGGCTGATTCTCTACTTGGGAGTTGGGGGTAAGGAAAAAGGGAGAAAAGGGAGGTATCCAAAAGGATTTTCGTTGCTTAAAGAGGACCATCAGGATACTGCAGTCCTTGCTATTATCAAGGTAAGTTGTTTTCCCTCTAGTAAAACATTAACATGAGAATAGTTGTAAGTTTCCTGGAGGAATGTGAATGTGAATGGCATATCCCACTGCCCCACTGCTGGGGGTGTGGGGGGGGTTGGGTTGCGCGATGTCAACTTGTGCCTGTCCTTAGCTTGCTTGCCTACTACTGCATCACTACTGTCTCACTGTTCATAGTCATAGCAGGTGCCGATTACATCTCCATTATACAGATTAAGAAACAGGTCAGGACACGGGCGCCTGGGTGGCTCAGTGGGTTAAGCCGCTGCCTTCGGCTCGGGTCATGATCTCAGGGTCCTGGGATCGAGTCCCGCATCGGGCTCTCTGCTCAGCAGGGAGCCTGCTTCCTCCTCTCTCTCTCTCTGCCTGCCTCTCTGCCTGCTCGTGATCTGTCTGTCAAATAAATAAATAAAATCTTTAAAAAAAAAAAAAAAAAAAAAAGAAAAGAAACAGGTCAGGACAGGTGACCGGTCCAAGTCCTTACAGTTACCAGGGACCAAATTACACTTCTCCTGATTCTGCCTTCCATGATCTTCCCAGGCCACTGCAGCTACTGAGACAAAAATAGAAAAACAAAACCCAACTAGCAAAGGATGGTGCACTGACGTGCCACTCATAGGTGTGTGGATGTGTGTCTTTGCGTGACCAAAACTGCCGGGGCTGATCACAGGCGTCAGGGCAAGAGTGGCAGGTACAGCAAAGATGCCCGTCCAGGCATCCGGTCAAGCTGAATGACACCCCCCGGGGAGCACAGAGGGGAGCAGGGGTGGGCTGGGCTCTGGCAGTATGGAAGGAAGCCCCCCACACCCCAAAAAAAAGAGTCCTGGAGAAAAGGAAGCTGCAGTCGATGCATTTCTGAGGGGAGAAAAACGTTAAAATTCACCGTGATACCAATCCCCGGGGACGGCCTGCTACTTTCCATTTTAATGCTCTTTCCATGTTAAATATTCTACAACGCAGGTTTTATGGCTTCATGACACTTCATCTCATAAATGGATCGTAATTAAGTTAACCAATCACCAAATTTTCCCTTATTTTTGACAAGTTAAATTGCTGGCTCAAAGGTCTGCTCATTTTTAAAATGTTTGCTGACCCATTAGCTGTTTAATCAGGAACGATACCAAGTACATCTGTAGAAATTCTCCTTTGGAGTAGGTCTGCTGTGTGCCGGGTACTATGTGGACTCTTTTTCATTTATTATTTCTTTGTAGGTGCCACAACAACCATTCAAAGTAAGTGGTAGTCTTCCCTTTTTATAGGTGGAGACGCAGAGCCTCAGAGAGGTGAAGTGACTTGTCCAAAGTCACGTAGGGGTGAAGGGGGAAGAAAACCTAGAACTAACCGTAAAGTCAATGTGATGTTAAATAGTGAACAGAGGTGATGAAGTTCTAGAACCTAGGTGAGGTTTGGTGGGCTGAGGTCCGGAGCCGATGACCAAGAAAGAATTCTTGAGACATCTTTGGTGCAAAATGGTGGTTTATTAAAGCACGGGGACAGGACCCGTGGGCAGGAAGAGCTGCTGCTGCCCCGGGTTGTGAGGGGTGGTTGGTTATATACGCAGGAGTTGGGTAGGTGAGGACAAAGGGGTATTCAGAAGGGCTATTGGGGCAAAGAATACTATCAGGATATTGAAGGCTTAGTTACTATCAAGTAAAGACAATTGAGAGTCTCCTGGTGGAATGTTACATTCCTGCTATCAAGCATCCCTGTTAATGAGATTTAGGTTTAAAGACAATTGGGAGTCTGGTGGAATGTTACATTCCTGCTATCAAGCATCCTTGTTAATGAGATTTAGGTTTAGAAGAAATTTAACTTTATTTACTTTTCCTTCTACCTCCACCTCCTTCGGTTTTTATGGAGGGGAGGGTAACATTAGGCTTGAGGAACTGAGTTCTGTGTCTTTGGAAATTGGGCTATTGATAAGGTAACTTCTTTGTTGTAATCTCAAGGACATTTGCAAACCAAGGGAGACTCCTGTCTTGCAGGATTGTGATCTCAGCAAGTTAACTATTTATCATTTTATGGCAGTCAGGGGTGCCTGAGGAATGCTACACCTATGGAGGGGAGCGGATGAAGGGGGGGGGGGTGCAAGGTGCCAGCTCTTGCTTTGTCCTCAGCCAGCCTCCTGCTCCCTCATCAGAGGGGTCCAGGAAGGTTTCCCAAAGGAGGTGGACCATGAACGGGGCCTCATGGGGTGGACACAATGACAGCAGAGGAGTAAGAATCGGCGAAGGCCATCTGGCAAAGTCCAGAGCCTGAGCAAAGGACATCAGGTGATTACTTAAGGCTTGAGAATTGTAGGGCAAAGGCATTAGCAACAGGCGGGTGCGTCACAGATGATGGCAAGCTGGGCGAGTCCGAGACTGCACAGGTTCTTTGAGACCCGCCCCCGCCCCGTCCTGCCCCGCCCTGCCCCGCCCTGCACTGCACTGCACTGCGGAGTTTGAGGCTCCGCCCCCGTCCAGCCCCTTGTCCATCGATGCAATCAGAATCTTCCCGCGAAGGAGCGACTCTGGCCCCGCTCCTCTCTTCCGGGTTGTATCACTTCCCGCCGGGCCCGGGCCCAGGCCCCGCCTCCGTCTGGTTTGAAACAGTCCGACCAACCCGCCGCGCTCAGCTCCGCCCCAAGCCACGCCCCCTCCCCTCCCGGTGCAATCAGAACCAGCCTCCCTGAGTCAGCTCAGGCCCCGCCTCTGCCCCGTCCGGGCTGTCCCTCTCCCGCCGAGATCACGCCCTGACCACGCCCCTTCCCGGTTTGGCACCCGCCGGCGGGCCGCGTGGCCCCGCCCCTCCCAGGCCCCGCCTGGTCTAGCCTCTTTCCCAAGCGGCTGTGGCGGCCGCATCTCTGGCCTCGGCCGCGCGCGCGCGGAGTTGCAGCCATGGCGGTCTCCGCTGAGGGCGCCCGCAGGAAGGAGCGCGTCCTCTGCCTGTTTGATGTGGACGGGACCCTGACGCCGGCTCGCCAGGTAAGGCCCCGACGTTCAGCAGCTGCCGTCGGGAGTGTCACGCGGACGCTCAGAGGCCGAAAGTGGTGACGCTGGACACCCCAGGACGGAGTGTGGGATGCAGCGGTCCCTGGTCCCTGACGCCCCAGGGCCACCCGCTGGGAGTGATGCGGCCCCGGCCCCCCATGTCGCAGCCCGCGAGTGTCTGCGCCCCCCTTCTGCCCGGGAGCGTCGGAGCGGGTGGGATTCTGGAGGGAGGAGACTGCGAGCGGGGACCTGGCTTCCCTACCCCCGCTCAGGCTTCGCCTTGCTGAGGCCTGGTCCCCGGACGCCCCCGCCTCCCCAGCCCGGGGTCCCGCCTCTAGGACGCACCTGTAGCCCGAAACTGGCATCTGAGCCCAGGATTCTAGACAGGGTTCGGCGCGCACCCGAGCATCAGAGTCGCTATCTAGTGAGAGTCCGGGAGTCGTGAAGCCAGCCCACCTGACCTTTCCAGGCCCGGGCCTAGGTCTGATTTTCTCAAGCTCCTCTGCCACTTCACCTCCCACCCTCAGTTATGGAGGCAGGGAGGGCTCCTGTACCTCCCCGGAGGAGTTTTGGGCTCCGCCCACCCGGAGGTGAGAGTCACTGGGCCTGGTCTGGTCACTGTGAAGGTGTCGTGGCCCAGGGAGGGTGGGAGGACCACTCTTCTGAAGACTTGTCGCTGTGTTGATCCTCCAAATTCTGCCCGGCGCTCAGTGTTTCTAGCTTTGGATCTCACCCTAGATGAGCCCCTAGACCGATTCTCACCAGCTGGGTAGTAAATAAGCAGGCCTCTTTCTGGACAGCCCTGAGGCTGTTCCACCCTCCAGCCAGGCCATAAGGGACAACTGGGATCCCCTAGAGCAGGGACCCGTAGGGCTGGGTTGCAAGGCAGAGGCTGATGGGAAGCCAGGTCTTAGCCTCCCCTCTTAGGTCCTAAATGGCACCCCCTTCCCTTGGATTAGGCTCTGGGAACACAGGGAGAGGTCAGGCTGCTCTACTGCTGATGAGGGAGCAGGAGGCTGGCTGAGGACAAAGCAAAAGCTGGCGCCTTGCACCCCCTCTTCACCCTTTCCCCTCCATATGTGTAGCATCCCTCAGGCCGGACCTCAGCCCACCAAACCTCACCTAGGTTCTAGAACTTCATCACTGCCAGTAGCTCCCAGGGTCCTCAGGGATGGGAGAAAGATGACCGTGGAGGGGGGTGGCAAGGTCTAAGGCACAGCTCCAACCCCTCCCTTTGACCCTTTGCTCCACTGACCCACCAGCCCGGACGTGTGTTATTGCTGGCCACCTGTTAATGCCAAGCTCTGTCCTTAGTGCTCTTGAAAGTTAATTACCAGGGAACCCTGCGGACTCCGTCGAAAGATCATGTGACTAGATCTGGGGTTCCTAAGTTCTAGCCCCACATGGTACAGAGATTACTTAAATAAATAAATAAATAAATAAAAGCTAATTTTTTTTAGAGATTTTATTTATTATTTGATAGAGACACAGCGAGATAGGGAACACAAGCAGGGGGAGTGGGAGAGGGAGAAGCAGGCTCTCTGCTGAGCGGAGAGCCCCCATGTGGGGCTCGATCCCAGGACTCTGGGATCATGACCTGGGCTGAAGGCAGACGCTTAACTACTGAGCCACCCAGGTGCCCTAAAAGCTAATTTTTAATTATATACGTATTCACAAACACATTCTCTTGTGAAGAATGAAAACGTAACAGAGATGCTAAAGTCCCTTCTGACCACGTCAGGATCCCAGACCCACCTCCACCCCAAAGAAAGGTTGTTACCGGTCCTGTGATTTCCTTCCAGACCTTTGTCTAGATCTGTTTACTCAGAACAAATATTAAGCAGTTTTTGTGGCCTTTTTTTTCTTTTTTAAGGTTTTATTTATTTATTTGAGAGAGCGAGAGTGCACAACCAGGGGCAGAGGGAAGAGGGAGAAGCAGCCCTCCCTCCCCCGCAACCAGGGGCAGGGGCAGAGGGAGAGGAAGAAGCAATTTCCGTTGTCCACCACCACCACCACCACTGCTGAGCAGGGAGCCTGATGCAGGGCTCCATCCCAGGACCCTGAGACCATGACCTGAGCCGAAGGCTGATGCTTAACAACTGAGCCACCCAGGCACTCACCCCCCACCCCGCCTTTTTTTTATGAATAGTGTCATACTGTGTGTGCCTTTCTGTAACTTGCCTTTTTTTTTTTTTTAAGATTTGTTTATTTATTTGAGAGAGAGAAAGCAGGGGGAGGGACAGAGAGAGAGAGAGTGTGTCTCAGGTAAACTCTGTGCTGAGCTACCTGTTTTGGACAGTTAACAGCATGTCTTAGGGACTGTTGCCTGTTGGAAGCACAGGCCTGCCTTGCTCTGTAACCACAGGGCACCATTTCAGAGCAAGTGTTTCCCTTCTCGGGTCAGCAAGCTTAGGAGTTGTTTGCAGGTTTTCACTATGATAAACCACACCTCAGTGAACCTCCATATACACCCAGGCAAGAGAAGTGGAAATTCTGGAGGACGGGGTGAATGCATTTTAAGCTCTCTTGCAAAATTGCCCTACAAAGGGGCTGCACCAGTTTACACTCTCAGTGGCAGAATTTGACAAAGTCATTTCCCTACAGGTATTGTCGGCTTTAAATAGCCGGGAACCTGAAAACGTGGAGTGTAACTCATTAGTTTTCATTTCCTTGGGGAATCTTCACATGATTAGTTAACATCGAATTGCTTGTTTGTTTCCAAGCAATCGGGATGCACTATCTCATTTAATCTTAGCACGGACCACCTCCAGCGGTTGCTACTGTGATCCCCATTTTACAGATGGGACAGTCACTAAGGCAGAGAAAGCAAAGCCAGTTGCCCGAGAACCATCTGCAATTGAGGGACTTGAGCGAGAGTTTGAATCTATGAGGTCTCCTTTTGAGGTCTGGGTTCTAACCTTGAGCTACCTCAGATTCAGATGGAACATGGGCCCCCTTGAGCACTGTGTGTGGGTTGAGTGAGGTCCCAGACCTGCTAACAGCCAGAAATCTTGTGCTTTCCCCACTCCCCTGCAGAAAATTGACCCTGAGGTGGCTGCCTTCCTGCAGAAGCTGCGTAGTAGGGTACAGATCGGTGTGGTGGGCGGCTCCGACTACTCTAAGATTGCCGAGCAGCTGGGAGATGGGGACGAAGGTAGGAGGAGCACCCAGAGCCGGCTCCACAGTCCAGATGGGGGTGGGGGGAGTTCGGAAGGTCCCCGATCCCTTGCGCCTTCAAAGACCCAGCCCCGCTTCTGTGGGGCAGAGGGAATAGAGGAAACAGTCTGATAGCTCCCTCACGGACTCACAGGGAGCTCCGGCCATGTGCCTGGCACTGTGGCAGGCTTTGGAGAAAGGGCAGGGAACAAAGCAGGCAGGATCTTGCCCTGGAGTAGTTGACATTCTCAGCTCTCTCTGCTGAGTCTCAGGTTTCCTGTTTAAAGTGCACATAGTCAGTTACTGAAAATGACCATGTGTTGATTTCTTTTCACTGCATCCTGATGGCCACACTGTAGGGTGGGCACAGTTATCCCACTGAACAGAGGATTCTGAAGTCACCCGGGGAAGTTGTTATAGCCCCAGAGCATCTGTTCTCAGCTGACTTCCAGGTCTCAGCACAACTGAGGCACATCCCACCAGCTCATGAACTAGAAAATTTACCTGACTTTTACCTTTTCCCCTGCCCCCTCATGCATCCCATCAGCAAGTCTCAAAATATCTCCCTGAGGACCCACCACTGCATCTCGAGGGCCCCTCCATTGTCCGGCTCCCTCCTGGCTGTGCTCCCGGAGCCTCTCCTCTTGCCCCCTCCAGCCACTTCCTGTGGCAGCCAGAGCTGAAAACTCCTCCATACAGCCCCCCTTGCAGAATAATGATGGAAACTATAAAACAAGGTGGGAGCCTCAGGACCGCGGTGGCTGTGGGAGCATGGCAGAAATGGCGCCCTCTGCTGGGGAGTCTCTCGAGGCTGCAGGATCTTGGAGTGGGGAGGGTGATCCAGGCAGAAGCACCTGCGTGCAAAGGCCCGGAGGTGTTGACCAACTTGCTGGCTTGTTTGGAAAAAAAGTTGAAGGTGAAGACCAGAGAAAAGCAGGTTTCGGATGGAACAAATGGGCTTTGAATGCGAAACCAAGGAGTGTGAGCTTTATCTCTCCACTTGGCTCTGGGGGCTTGGTCTCACAGTCTTTCTTTCTTCCCCGCTTCCATGTGCCCTGAAGTCATCGAGAAGTTTGATTATGTGTTTGCCGAGAATGGGACCGTGCAGTATAAGCATGGACGACTGCTCTCCAAGCAGGTCAGTGCCCCTCAGGGCCTCAGCCTGCGACACTTTTCCATAGCGGCATAGCCTCTGATGCCTCAGTCCCGGGCTGGGGGAGGGCACTGTGCCCGCTGCCCTCAGAGCCCCGCGTTCCTTGCCCAGACCATCCAGAACCATCTCGGGGAGGAGCTGCTGCAGGACTTGATCAACTTCTGCCTGCGCTACATGGCCCTGCTCAGACTGCCCAAGAAGCGGTGAGCCCTCCCAGCCTGCATCCTGCCCCGCCACCCCTGTCTCAGGCCTGAGGGAGGACAGGGCCGGGTCTTCTGGATGCCACCGGCAGGCGCTGGGGCCCCAGCTTATCGCTGTGTGGATTCTTGTCCCACCTGAGGTCTAAGGAGGCCGAGGTCCCAGATGGGGCTGGATTTGAATTCAGGGCTGTCCTTCTCCCTGCCCCTGTACCGCCAGCGGAACCTTCATCGAGTTCCGGAATGGCATGCTGAACATCTCGCCCATCGGCCGGAGCTGCACCCTGGAGGAGCGGATCGAGTTCTCCGAGCTGGACAAGGTAGCCCCCGCCGCGCAGCCTTAGGCTCTCAGACCTTGGCCACTCAGCCTCTCTGAGCCTTTCTTTCTCCTTAGCAAGATGGATCAGTGCGGGGGTCGGGGGTGGGAGTTCTGATTCAACCAATACCCTCTGGGACACCCATCCCGAGCCATGGTCTAGGCACTCCATGTCTTTCCTGTGTGGCTGGTTTCCTTCCCTTGGTCACTGGCATCAGCAGCCATCACTTGCCTAAGCCAAGGGCATCATTTCTACCTTCCGCCCACGTGGGGGCCAGCCTCTCGAGTGGCCTCAGATCTGTTCACCTGTGTGTGTCTCCCCCCATAACCCCCTGCCAGTCTGTTCTCCAGCGATGCCACTGAGAACCTTCTAAAGCCTGTCAGCTCCCCCGACGTCCTGCTTACAGTGCTTCCAACGCTCCCCTTGCCAATTGGCAGTGCCCCAGCCCCTCCTCTGGTGCCCTGAGCCCTGAGGGGTCTGCCCAGCCCGCACCCACCTTTCAGCTTTCTGTGCATCTGTTCCTAGAACATACTGATACTTCTCTCGTCTTCCGGTACGCGCGCCTCTGCTAAACCTTGCCTTGCATTTTGTGTGTCATCTGCACCGCCCACCCTGCCTTCTCAGGAGTAAGGCCAGCCAAGCCTCTCGCCACTGGCCCGTGTCTGGCCGTGTCTGGCCTTCGCGGTCTCTGCTCCAGCCACGTCCTCCTTGGGGATTCTGCAGGCGCAGGTGGAGATGGAGACGGCTTCAGGGCTGTGCTTGGGCTCTCCCCCATCCCTGCCACCTCTGCTCGGGTGTCCCTTTCTCACTCCATCCAACCTGGCGCCCCTGCCCCTGCCCCTGCTCCCTTCCTGTCCTGCTTCTCCCCGGGCAGCCGTCGCCACCCTCTAGTACACTCTCTCAACCTACTTTCCAAATCGCGGATACTGTCTGTCTCCCCCGCGGAAGCTGTAAGCTCCTTAAGGGCCAGCTTGGCATGTGCCCAACACGTAGCAAGTGCTCGAGAAATCGTTTCTGAGTGAATGAAACAGGTGGTGGTGTCCCATTTTATGAATGAGGAAACTGAGGCTCAGAGAGGGGAAATGACTTGCCAAGGTCCCATAGGAGGTGGCTGAGGTTTCCTCGAGGGTGGGTGGGACTCTCGGATGTTCACTGACCCCCACCTCATCCCAGTCCATGTCCCAAGGCTCAGGGGAGACACTGCCCATGGGCACGGAGACTTTTCCTTTTGGGGTGGTGAAGACTGACCATTGGCAGAGAACCCCTCCCACTCACATACTGAGAGGTGGCCCCTACTCAGGCCACCCAGTTTCCAATGCCAGCTCCACCTCCTGCTTGCCAAGCAGCCGGGGGCTTTGCTAGCTACTGTGTGCCTCTGTTTGCACATCTGTAAAGTGGGGGTGAGCACAGTTACATCCCATGGGCTACCGACCGGGCGAGTTGGAAGTTTGGCACACACTAACCCTTCCAGCAGCTTCCAGGGTCTTTTCTTGTCTCTCTGGCTCTTGTTCTCCCCCTTCCGGTCTGAGGGGAAGGCACAGACTCCCTGGCCTGTGTGACCTACACCAGCCAGGATCCCATTTCTTTTCTTCTTTTCTTCTTCTTCAGTCCTTCGGATCCCAAGGGCAGGTAGCCCCTTTCCTTAGACGAGGACACTGGGGCCATAGGCTGACTAGCTCAAGATCACAGTGCTGGTTCTTGCTAAGGCTAGACTTGACACACAGGGCTCTTTCTCCAAAGACAGGAAGTATACCCCTTCTGGGTCGCCTGGGGCCCCATTAACTCTAACTGTGGGCCCACAAAGTGGCCTCTGGTGGGAACTCTGGCCTCCCTGGGGGACCATTTGCCTGCTGGGAAGGTAAGGCCACAGTAGGCAGGGGTCTCACATCCCACCTTTCTGCTTGTTAGGAGAGGGAGGGAGGTAGGATTCATTCATTACCTCTCCATCCTTTAGCTCAGGAAACAGGCTCAGAGAAGTCAGGCGACTTGCCCACAGTCACACAGCCAGGCCTGGAACCCAGGAGGCCTGCCTTTATCTCAGATTCGGCCATATCTGGCCTTATAGCTCATGTCCTCCCTGGCCCACTTCAGGTCCCAAACTGTTGGCCACTGCCTGCCTCTCTCGGTTCCAGTCCTACCCAGCGCGGACTGACTAAAATGCAGTCCTAGGTACTTTACTCCCAGGCTTCAGCATCCTCAGTGGCTCTTGGTCCCCCAGGATGTGTGCAAGCTCCCTTCCAGGCCACCTGTGAGCTGACTGTCCCTCCAGGCTCTTGCTGCTGCTTTGGGCACAGCGAGCCCACACTGCATGAACCTTCTGTCCTGTGGCACTGGTCCCCAGCACAGCAGCCAAGGTGCTGCCCCTCTAGGCCCTGCATGGCTCCTCCATCTGTGGCCCCAGCGGGGCCAGGCCAGGGGTCCTTGAGTGCATGTCTCCTTAGTCCGAGTCTCTAGATACACTGCAGACTTGCAAGATCCTGCCTGAGGAGTCGGGGGCAGCAGGGGCCTCCTGGGCACTGCCCAAGTTCCCCAGACCCCTGCACACCAGAGGTGTCCAGCCGGCACACATCGCCATGTGGTTGGGCCCATGGCTGTGCCTGGCATCCTGCTGACCTTACTCTGAGTACCCACGGCCACTGCCGCGTAGTAACAGGGCTCCATGTGCTCGTGGCTCCTCACACTCATTTCTGGCATCTGGTTTGCTTTGTTGAGCTGGGCAGAGCCCATCCCCTCAAACTTCTTCTGCCCCGCTCCAAGGCCTCCTTCAGATACCCCGCCCACACCCCCCAGGGACAGGATCCGCCCCTAAGTTCAGTCATTGACTTTCTGGATTCAGGCCCTGGCTCTGCCACTGAGGCTGGCTGACCTTGAACAGGGCACAGCCATTCCCTGAGCCTCAGTTTCCCCATCTGTGAAGTGGGGATCATGATATCCACCTGGAGACCTCTGAGCCCCCGGCAAGTTGTGTGCCCGGCACAGGGCCTGGCACACGGCAGCCCTGGGAGCCTGAGTGTGCTCCCTCCCTCCTGCAGAAGGAGAAGATCCGGGAGAAGTTCGTGGAAGCCCTGAAAACAGAGTTTGCTGGCAAAGGGCTGAGGTTCTCTCGAGGTACGTGCTTCCATTCATCCCGTGGAGGGTCTGAGAGCCTGGCCCGGCCGCCAGCCCCAGCCTAAGCCTTCCTGCCCCATAGTCCTCCCCACCCAAACCCAGGCCATGCCCTGCCTCACCCAGTTGCTCAGGTCAAAAAACCAAAGTGTCTTGTTCAGTGTTTATCTCCCTCACCCCTTCCCAAGGGCAGTGTCCTAGCAAGTCCCAGGGCCCTGCATCCAGAATGTTTCTGGAATCTGACCGCGGCTCACACCTCTGCCACCAGCAGCCTCTTCTCAGGCTCTGGCTGTCCAACACCACTGTCATAGTGTCCAGTGTCCAGGGATGCTCCCGGGAAAGCAGACCATGCTGGACCCCAGGACATGCGTGGCCACGCCCCTGCACGGCCCTTGGCCTCCTCTGGTACTAGAACACACGGTGCCCTTCTTCGCCTTGGGTTCCCTGCAGTTGGCGCTCTGGCTCAGGCCTTAGCTCAGTGTTCCCTCCCAGAGAGGTCTCCCCCGCAGCGCTGTGTGGGGGAGCTTCCGGCTCTCTACCCCACTACCCTGAGGTGGCCTGGCCTGTTCATCACCTGTTCTGCCCGCCAGGATCACAGCTCTCAGTGAGGAGCCTGAGGCTTCCAGGCCCTGTGCCTGGCTCTATGTAGGCATAAATGCAGGATCTTGGCCAAGTCCACCCCGTGGGCCACGCCACTGTTAGCCTCGTCTGCCACCCCCCACAGGCGGCATGATCAGCTTCGATGTCTTCCCTGAGGGCTGGGACAAGCGCTACTGTCTGGACAGCCTGGACCAGGACAGCTTCGACACCATCCACTTCTTTGGTAACGAGACCAGCCCCGTGAGTATGGCTCAGCCCAGGTGTATTCCACTCCAAGTCACCCCCAGGTCAAGGCCAGGACACAGGGGAACAGAAACCTCCCTCAGGAGACCCCTGGAGAACAGCCAGTGTTCCTCAGCCCCATTACACAGATTGGAAGGCTGGGGCTAGAGCTGCCTGGACGCTTGTCTCATGTCACACAGCAAGTCAGGGCAGATCTGGTGAAGGCTGAGAAGGTGGGGTTCTGGGTGGTTCTGAGGGGGGCTGGAGGAGAGGCAGCTCTGCAGGAGCCAGTGTGGGGAGGGGACCCTGTGGCAGGGCACATGCTGGGCCTCAGCCCTGGGAACCTCCTCCAGGCACCACCTACATAAGTGCCTTCCTGCCCTCCCTTGTGCGCAGGGTGGGAATGACTTCGAGATCTACGCTGACCCCCGGACCGTCGGCCACAGCGTGGTCTCTCCGCAGGATACTGTACAGCGATGCCGTGAGATCTTTTTCCCAGAGACCGCGCATGAGGCGTGACCAGGGCCCATGCCTGCTCGTAGGGACTTCAGAGAGCTCCCCCCAGGCCTAAAGAGAGCCCCTGGCCCCGATGGTGGGGGTTGGGGGATGCCAGGCCCCTCCTCCCGTGGCTCAGGATGCCTGCCTATGACCTGCTCCAAGGCCTCCCTTGACAGGGCCAGGGTCCGCACGGACAACCGTCCGCAGCTAGTCAGCTCCTGGGGGGACCGGCTCGGTCCTCCACCATCACAGCTGCTGCTTGTACTTGTGAACAGGACAGATTTCGGTCTACGCTGCAAGTAGGCCTGTGCTAATGTTGGCACGAGATAGAGCCCACCCAGTTTGCCTGTCCCAGGCAGGGTGCAGTGCACCGGGGAAGGTGCGTATTTGCCAGAACTTTCTCTCAAACATTAAAGTTCCTGGAACAAGGTATGGTGTCGGCTCTGTCTGAATGCGTAATTGGCGCCCATCATAAGCCACGGATGTCCCAGCCACCCCTTGGCAGGTGAGGGAGCGGAGGCAGAGCTGGCAGGGACTCCCCGACCCCCTGCCGGGTCACACAGGAAGTCTTCGACCCACTTGACAATGGGCCACTGAAGCCCTAAAACAGGTTAAGTTTGGGGTACTCTCCCCAGGCGCCTGCCCCAGGACCCACAGACGGAGGCAGCTCTGGGCCAGGTGGAGTCACAGTTGAGGGTTTATTGCCAGTGTTAGGAAGGATGGGGGTTGGGAGGGGGTCCAGGTGGTTTGGACACTGTGGGGCATGGGTTTGGAGGGGCACAGCCGCCCCCTGCCTCCCAGGCAGCCCTGGTGCTGATATTACCACATCTTCTGTCCTGGCTAGTGCCTAAAAACGGGGGGTCTGCTCAAAGGAGGGAGGCTTGGGGGCTCCCAGGAGTTAACCTGTACCCATAAACCTTCTGCCAAGGAAGCCAGGGAGTCCTTGTTCCTCTGGGGCAAGTCCTTGGGCCTTGTCCGAACAGCTGGGCTCAGACGAGGTGGTCAGGCTGGGCCATTCCATTTCTCAGCAGCTCTGATCACCCCCCAGCCTGGTAGGGCCCGACGTGTGGTGCACGTACCCCAGCTCATTGCTACCCCGCGGGCCTCGGGGCACCTGCAGTACTGGGGATCCTTCTAAACAGATACCCCTCATCTTGGGCATTTGAACCTGTTTTACTCCCAGACCCGGTCTCACAAGGATCACTGTCCCTGGCAGGCCTTTACTCGACCCCCATTTCTTGTACCATCAAACGGTGTGTTCTCTGGGAAGGGGTGTGGTGGTGATGGCGGGGGTAGTGGAGGCAAAGCCTCTCCTTTCTGGCCTCCCAGGCCACACCAGCCCCCCCACCCGAGAGCCAATGCACACAGACACATACACGCACAGACGCACACACCTTAAGGGACCCAATGCACGAGATCAGGACCATACCCCCCAGCCGCTGGCCTACTGGGGCCAGTAGTAAGGGCTGAAGCTTCAGGGAGAGAGTCCAGCAAGGGGCTGCGGGGCTAGTGGTCTTGGGCCGAGGGCCAGCCTGTGGGTGCCCCTGCCTGGCCCTGCCTGAAGGGGGACACGTTTGCCTGGTGGGGTCCTCAGCAGCCACATCTGGGCATGGGCAGAGCATCAGCGGCGTTTGTGGGTCAGGGCGAGGGGGATGGTTCCGTCCAAGCCGGGGGAGACGTGCCCCCACCCCTCCACAGATCCGTGTCTCCCGAGTGGTGGTGGCGTGGCTCAGTGCAGCCCAGGGGAGGGGACACAGCCTTGAGCTCACAGAGCCATTGCCAGACTGAGGAGGCAGAGGGACCATGGCCGGCAAAACGGAGACCCCAAAACCGCCTCTGCCCTCAGCTCCTGCCTGCCTGCCTCTCCGGGACGCTGAGAGGAGGGAGCAGGTGGAAGGAAGGGAGGCTGGGCCCGTGGCAGTGGGGGGGGGTCTGACTCCAAGGGTTACCCTCTTCCCCTGCCAGAGGCTGGGAGGCGCCCCCAGAGCTCTCGCTGGCCAGGCTTCTGAGGGAAGGGCTGCAGGCCACCGTGGGAGGCCCCAGCCCAGCGGGGAGGGGTAAGGAGCACAAGCAGAGTCTGGTCCCTGGGCCAGGCCTGGAGCAGAGGCGAGGGCAACACGCTGGTATGGACAGCAGCCCACCGGGGCCCGCTGCCTCCCGGGCCCAGGCCCGACGCAGGCCCTCGGGCTCGGTGGACAGGAGGGCGAGAGGGTCCTGTGCGGATGTGGCAGGGAGGGGAAGCAGACAGCGGACAAACAGGCGGGGCTGGGGGCCTCCCCTTGGTCCAGCTCACGCAACAATCACGGGTCACGGGGGGGGCAGATGGAGGCACGGGCTCACGGCCACAAGCACAGACAGACAGACGTGTATGCTGAGGCCGCCCAGGGGACCGGGCCAGCCAGTGCAGCGGGGCCTGGAGCCCCCAGCTGCCCATCTACCCTGTGTGGCTCCCCACCCGCCCGGCGGCTGACACGCGAGCCCCCCAGCCTAGGAGCCCACGACCTGGCCGGACCACGTCTCGTGGGGAGTATGTGGGGCCAACTGGGTGAGCACCACCTCCACGGCCTGGAACTTCTGGTTCTTGGGTGGGATGGGGCACATCTTGTAGGTCACCTCGTCGCCTTCCACGGGCACGTACTCCCCCTCGATGCTGGCGGGCGGGAGAGCGGCGTCAGCCCAGCAGCGGGCCCCACTCCCAGACACCCGCCGCGGGCTGGCCTGAGGGTGGCCTCCCCTCCCTTCTCAGAGCTTCAGCTCTCTAACTTGTAAAATGGGACTCCGAAATGGTCCCTCCTGTCTGTGCTTTTTGGGGATTGAGACACGAAAGGCAAGGGAGGTCTGGAGGCCTAGAGAAGCTCAGTGCCCTCCCCAGGTTTGCCTGGCACCGGGGCTGGGGGCCAGGCCTAGGTCAGCTCTCCCATGCCCATCTACCTTCCAGGCCGAAAAACCCAGGGGCTGGCCCCGCCCTCTCAGTGCCCGTGATGCTGGATCCCAGGGCTCAGCCAGTAGTTCCCGGGGCTTCTGGGGCCGGGATGTCCCCCCCCCCACCTGGTCCAGCCTTCCCCTGCTCCCCCTCCCACGCACCAGCAGCCCCTGCGACAGGAGGAGAAAGATGCCAGGGACACAGACTTCAGCCAGCCAGGGTACAGGCCTGGAGAGGCGTTTCTAGAGGCCTTGCCAGGAGCCTGCAGTAGGGGCCCAGCCAGGAATGTAGTGGGGGAGGGACTCACTCAGATACATGCACAAAGATGTCCTCGGATCCATTCTCGGGGGTGATGAAGCCGTGGCCCTGTGAGCGTGAGAACTGCTTACAGACGCCTTTGAACACGGGGCCAGCCGAGGCCCGGGCTGTCCTGAGGTAAGAGTAGGGGGATTAGAGCTGTGATCTGGGGACTCCCCTCCCTGGACTCCCACAGCCCTCCCTGGCCATGTCTGCCTGTAGAGCCTGTCCCAGGGCTGTAGAAAGTCCTCCCCAGCCCAGAAACTGCACATGGTAATGCTCTGTCATGGTCCCATTGGACAATAAGGAGACTGAGGCCCAGAGAGGGCAACTGGCTCTCCAAGGGAACACAGCAAGCAAATTTCCTGACTCCCAGCCAGTGCCCCTCTCTGTGCAGAGCACCCTTTCCTCCTGAGACGATTCAGGTTTACATGGGCTCCTGCTGTAAGACTTCTGAGTGAAGAATACCGAACCTGAACTCGAATACCTCTCAAAATGGGGAGCTCACTACCTTTCGAGGTCACGGTATCCTATTCACTTATTTGTCCCTTACCCACTCATTTATCATTTATCAAGCATCTGCTCTGTGCCCAGCCTTGGGTTGGACACAGGGGACAACCAGTCCCATCCAAAACCTCTCCTTTAGGGACACCTGGCTGGCTCAGTCGGTGGAGCACGTGACTCTTGCTCTCAGGGTTGTAAGTTCAAGCTCCATGTTGGGTGTAGGGCTTACTTAAAGCAAAAACAAAAAATCTCTCCTTTGGCCAAGACAAGTCAGTCCGCCTGTGATCTCTCCAAATCGCCTCTCCCATGTGACCCTAGCCAGCGAACTACCCCAGAGGCCCAAGTCTGGTCTCTGTCTAGCCCGCCCACCCCTCACCAGAGGTCAGTCCTTGCTTCCATTTTGGTCCAGGCTGACCCATGTACCTTGAACACCCAACTTCCTTCTTCACCTAACACGTCCTCCAAACCCACTAGGACCTCATCCCCCCTGATGCCTGACATTGTGTCCTCTCTCCCAACCCTGCTGGGTGGAGGTGAACTGTAGACAAATTCCTTCTGGATCATAGACAGCTTATAGGCAGAGACTGTCTTATTCACCACCGGATGCCCTAGTCAGATGCTCAGTAGATCTTAGTGGAGTGAAGAATGAATGAATGAATGAACACAGTAGTTTCTGGAAGGTCCATATCCAGCTCCCTTGAGTCCTTGAGTGAGGACAGCAGGGGTTACACAAGGATAGGACTGGAGCCTTGTCCTGGGGAAAGATCCCCGGAGCCTGGGCGAGGGGCAGGTACTCACGCTGAATACGTCCTGGTCCGTTTGGTGGGCAGAGGACTGGGCAGGTCCCGGGACGAGACGCCGCCCCGCTCCCAGACCCGGCTGCCCTCCCGGTGGAAGGGGAAGGTGGGCCAGACAGGAGACTTGGGGGAGTGCAGTGGGGGCACTACCGGGGGCGACGTGGGTTCTGAAGTCATGGCGGGTCCCGCGAGAGAGCCCGGTGGGCTCCCGGGCACAGGGGCCGGTGAAGAACTTGGGCGTCCTTGCGGGCAGGGCCCGGCCTGGCCCTGCTCGGCAGCCGCACCAGCCACGGGCTCCGTCTAGAAGGGAGAGAAAGAGGCAGAGTTGAGTATGGGCCAGGCTGAGCATCTTCTGGACACCAGGCCGGAGCCTGGAGGGCTGGGCCGGTTCACCGACCCTCACAGAGTGACCTCAGGCCACTCATAGCCCCACACTGACTCAGAATCCTTCCCAGAAAGACAAAACGGTCCTATAAGCTTGCTCTGGGCTGAATTATTTCCCCCTAAAATTCCTATCTGGAAGTCCTAACCCCAATGTGGTGGTATTTGGAGATGGGGCCTCTGGGAAGCCATTTGGAGCAGGTGAGGTGGGAGAGGGGTGCGGGGGGGCGTGATGGGATTAGTGCCCTTGGAAGAAGAGACCCAAAGACCTTGCTTCCTCGCTGCCACGTGGGGACACAGCAAGACAGAAGCTGTCTATAGGAAGGGGGCTCTGACTAGAACCAGACCATGCTGGCTCCCTGATCTCGGCCCGCCAGCCTCCAGAACTGTGAGAGTTAAACTGTCGTTGAAGTCCCCCGTCCACGGTATTGGGTCACAAGGGATGGTCCAAGCTAAAACTAACCTCCAAGTCCTTCCAGCTTAAGGCTCAGTTCTCTAACTCCAGGGCCCTGGGAGGTAGGATGGGGAAAGCAGCCAGTGACCATCTGGAACACAGTTTGGCCCAAGTGTGAGCAGCTTCACATCCACACACCTGGGCTCGAATCTCAGCTTCGTCACTGTCACTTGGTGACTTCAACAGTTCCAGGAGACAGTGCAGGCTCTGGAGCCAGGTGACCTGGGTTTGAATCCTGCCTCCTGCCCCTAACCGGCTATGCAGCCTGCCTTGGTCAACGCTTTTAATCTTTGACTCAGTTTTCTGCACTGTAAAATGGGGCTAGTGCTGGTCTTCACTTGGCGGCAAGGTTGCTGTCAGGATTCAGCACCTCTCTCCATGCCAGGGCGGGGGCGTGGGAAGCCCTTGGGAACGCTGGTGAGTTTGCCTTAGCCCTATTTTCCTCTGCTCTGAAGTGAGATTGAGAATACTTACCGCGCAAGGTTGCGAGGGGTCACTGACGGAGTGTGTGACAATATCGGCATCTCAGAGATACCCAATGAATGGCTATCGTCAATGCTCAGCAGTAGAAATTCCCTCATCACCTGCTAAGTGCCCGGATGACCTTGAAGAAATTCACCCTATATTTTCCTCTACTGAGGAAGAGAACATAGTTCTCTCCCCACCGGGGCTGGGAAGTCTCAGACCCTAAGAGACGCTGCCGTGGAACCCCGGGGAGGGCGGCTCAGGGTACCGAGCCGGGCTGTGGACGGAGCCCGGGGCCACAGTGGGGCCAGACTGGACACTTGGACCAGGAGCCCTCCAGCTCTGCCACGTACCAGCCGCCAACCTTGGGGAGAACTTCCACTGGCCTCAGTCTCCTCATCTGTATAATGCAGCTGATAAACCCTGCCGGACTCCCTCACCAGCTCCGGTGAGCCTTGGCTAAGCCTAGGCCTTCCCAGAGGCCCCATCATAATCTACAGTTGTGCAGGAATGAGGACGGGACTCTCCACCTCCTCAGCCCCCTTCTTCACTACCTCCCCCTCCCCCAAAGACCCTAGGGCCTAAGGTAAATCCCTGAGCCGCAACCCTATTTCTGGCCTCCATCTTGTGCCCCACCCCCACTCCGGCCTAGAATTTCCAGGGCAGAAGCGCCCTGAAACGCAGTGTGGCAAGGGAAGGGAGAGCGGAGAAGTCACAAGATCCAACAGTGGGGCAGGTCTCCTGGCCGCCATTCAAGGTCACACAGCAAGTGGGACCCGTCTGGGTCAGGTTCAGGAGCTGCTTCTGCCCGGCCTCCAGGTGGAGATGCGGCCTTCCTCCTCCCCAGACCCCCGCCCCCCAACATGCCTCTCCACCCAGGAGAGCTGCTCCCTCACGGCCCCTCACAGCTCCTCACAGCCCCCTGAGGCCAACGTGGGGTTTTTCTTTCCGAGCCTGCTCCAGGAGGCCGGGCCAGGTTTGGCATTTTTATTCCCATTTTTAGAGAGAAGAAAACGCAATCACACGAGAACTTGGGCCTGAGCGTTCACAGCAACATTATCCACAACAGGCCCAAAGTGGAAACGAGCCAGAAGTCCATCAACAGACAAGCGGAGACACAAACCGTGGTCTAGCCACAGAGCCAAATAGGATTCAGCCGTAAAGAGGAACGGGAGTTCCTGACACCGGCTGCAACACCAATGAGCCTGGAGACCCTTTCGCCAAGTGGAAGAAGCCAGCCAGCCACAAGAAAGCACGTTGTGTGATTCTATTCATGTGACATGTCCAGAATGGACAAGTCCACAGAGACAGAAAGGACATCAGTGGTTGCCAGGAATTGGGGGGGGGGGATCATGGGGAGTAAATTCTAACAGGTGCAGTTTCTTTCTGGGGCGATGAAAATGTCCTGAGGTTGATCATGGCCTTGTTGCACAATTCTGTGCCTATACTGAAAACCACTGACTTGTCCACCTTGAACGGTTGACTCATACAGTATGTGGGTTATATCGCCATAAAGCTGTTATCAAAAAGGAAACCGGGCAGCAAAACTACCCAAGCAGTCCGAGCAAGGAGAGCAAGTGACGTCGGGGCCTCACACTGCCCGCTCAAGTGTCCCCTCCACACCTGGGCACGAGTGGCAGGTGGACAGATGCTCCCCTTCCTTCTGTCCAGAAAGCGGGGCAGTCCCAGCCTGCCCACTGCACAGTTTTCCCAGAGCTGGTATTGTGCTTGGTGGTGACAGCCGGTGCTGGGAGGTCGTGGGGAGGAGGGGCAGAGGCAGCCCACAGCCGTTACCAGGGAGACACAGCTGAGCCAGGCCCTGCTCTGGCCAGGCCAGCCGGGTCTCCCGACCCGAACGAAGCCTCTTGCAGGGAAGGGGGAGAGATGCATTGATTAATTACCCAGGGTTAGGGGTGAGGGAAGGCCCCTCTCCCTTCCCCTCCCCAAAATGGGTTCCCCACAAGGGACTAGGCAGCAGAAGAGAGGGGGATAGAGTAAGGGCAGGGATAGGCCTTCCTGCCCTCTGGCCCCACAGGCCTGGCTGCTCCCGGCCCTTCAACCCCACCCCAAACACTGGCTCTGCGCAAGCAGCCCACGGCTGGCCTTAGGAGAGAGGGCTGGGGGTGCAGAAAAGGCCGCCTCCAGGGGGGCAGAGGGTGCTGCTTTCGGATCTCCCCCAACTCCCTCCTCTTCTGGAAAACGGGGAGTGCCGGAACCCGTCCTCCAGAGCTCCTGTGAGGATGAAATGGGAGGCAGTGCGGGGGAGAACAGCAGGTGCTGGGCGAGAGGTCGCCCCTCCCAGACACGGCTGCTAAATTGGGCTTAGGGGGAGAGGGAGTGGGAGGAAGGAGAGCCCCAGCGGAGCCAAGCCAAGCCCAGCCCCACCCCCTCTTTCCTGTATCTCAAGGTCTTGCCCACCTACCAGGTCCCCGCCCTGCCCCTCAGAGCTTCTCCCTTATTAATTCCTGCAGTGGCCCTTTCAACGGCTGCCATCATGACTACATTTTGCAGAGGAGGAAACTAAGGCTCAGAGAGACCAAGTCATTCACTCAAGGCCACACAGCAATTAATGTCTGAGCCAGGACTAGAAGCAAGATAATCTGACTCTGGAGCCCTGAGTTCAGGCCCTGCGTTGCCACTGAGTTGCTGTGCGACCTTGGACAGGCTTCCCCTCTCTGGGCCCTGCCAGAAGAGAATAAGGGGACACAGAGCAAACTTCCAGTTCAGACCCTCTCCCCAGGGTGTTGCTGCAGAAAGGAACCAGTAAAGACAGGCTTTTATTGTCTGAATGCTGTATCTAGTGCAAAAGTCTTTACAGAGGTCACTCTCCCTTCCGAAATCTCCCAGTGGCCCTGAAAGGTTGGAATTTCCATCATTTCTATTTTACAGCTAAGGAAACTGAGGCTCAGGGAGGTGGAGTGACTCACCCAAGGTCACACAGCAGGTGAGTGAGAAGAGCCCAGATTCAGCTGAAAGCAAATGGTGTTCTTCTTAAATTCTGCTCCTGGTTCAGCCAAAACACGGCTGGAGTTTTTACTAAAAGACCTTTGCCTGAGAACTGAAGGGGAAAATAAACTCCCCAAAGCCGCGAAACACATGAGTTTGAAGAAAGTTTGTTTCAATTCAGGGTAAAGCCCAGCCCCCAGGGGACTCGGTCCTAGTGTCTGGGAGCACATGTGGCCCAGAATGAAGCCCTTCAGAACGGGCCGCTGGAGGTTCGAGGACAGGTCGGGACCATTTCTGGCCTGGGCTGGACGCCAGTGACCCTCCCTTTCTGAGCCTCAGTTTCCTTATCTGTCCGAGGGCTATTAGTGGCACCTGTCCCGTGTGTGGGAGGGGCTGAGGGGCCGCTGTATCAACGGTCCCCCTGTGAGGGCACGTCTCCCTGCCCATGTGTTCTGGCTCGACCCTTCCGGCCACGCTGGTCTGTATTTTTCTGCATGAAGGCCAAACCTGGCCATTCTGCGGACAGAAGGACTAGGGGAGGTAAAACCAGAACATCGGGGCTGTTCAGAGGTAACCTGAGGCGAGGCTGTGATACAGTGTGAGTCAGCCCTGTCAGCAGGTGACCATCGTCCTGGTGCTGGGGCTTCTCCAGTTCTCAGACACCCCAAAAAGACGGGGCAGACAATGGCTGTCAGAGTCCTCTCTTGACTGTGCGAATGTCTCTGGTCTGGGGCAGAGTAGGGAAAGCCGACTGGATCAACCCCCCAGTGCTGTGTGACCTGGGCCCGCCCTTGACCCTCTCTTAGCCTCACTTTTCTCCTGAGCTGCTTGAATCATCACTGGCCCAGATGCCTACTGAAGGTCAGTCCAACTGTCCTCTGAGGCTGTCAAAAAAACACATGTAACTGCAAGGAAATTGCTTGCCAGGCACTGGGACCACAGGCACAGGAGGAGGGAGCCCCAGCCTCCAGGGGGAGGACCAGACTGACCAGGGCACAGCGTGGGAAGTCCGAACGTGACAAGAGGCACGGCTACCACATATAGATCGTTAGCCACATGGCCGTGCTCTGCCAAGTCCTTGGCCTCATTTCCTCGGGAGGTCCCCACAACAGCCCTACGTGACAATGACTGTTATTAGCCCCATTCTTCAATAGAGTAAACTGAGGCCCGGAGAAGGAAAGAAGCTACCTGGGGTCACACAGGTGGTCAGGGGAGGTGCTTTCTGCGCGTGAGACTGTGGGAGGGGGGAGGAAAGCTCCCTGACATCTCCTGCCCTCCGCTGGTGAAGGAAGAACGGGGGTGTGGAAAAACTGGGGAGTCAGGCCTTGGGGTTCTATTTCTGGCTTTGTGCCGACTCAGACTATGACCTTGGGTGAATCACTTGCCAACTCTGGCAAGCCTCAAAACAACTCCCCCAGTGAGTATGTCCCAGCCCTGAGCCCCCACGTGCAGGAGCAGCCACGGGCCGGAGAAGGTACAGTGGCTTATAAAGGGGAAGGACACAGGGCACTGGATGGCGGTGAGAGGGCTTTCTCAATGTCGGGGTCTTATCTACGGTCGGCGGTCCTAGGAGCAGGAAACAACCTCAGGACCACCAGCCAGAAGCTGGCACCTCCCCAGCCCCTCCCCCCCCAGCCACCCAGACAGTCCTTAAAATACCTCAGTGCCAAAGCTGCTCCAGCAGCTGGAGGTGACCTAATTAAACCTGGTTCTTCCCCCTCCTACAGTGTGTGCGTGCGCGTGCATACACGCGCGCGCGTGTGTGTTTGTGTGTGCGCGCGCATGGGGGTTAGGGGCTGCCCCAGCCTATATTTGAGCTTCATGGAGACCTTTTCACTCTCCTTGTCACATGCCCCTACTGCCTGGGGGAGGGGCCACCCTGAGGAAGGCCTTCGGGCTTCCTTGGCACCAGTGAGGGTAAAGATGCCAGAATGGGCCCCGCAAGAGCCGTACTCACATCCCATCTCTGCCAGGCTGTGTGACCCTGAGCAAGTCACTTTCCCACTCTGAGTCCCCTAGAGAGAGGAAAGGATTGGTCAAAGTCACACTTAGAGTAGCTGAACTCAAATCAGTGTGACCTCAAAGCCCAGAGCTCACCGGGGTGCCAGCTGCCACCCCAGTGACCATCATTCCACCTGCTTTGGAGCAAGGGAGAAGCCCCCACTACTTGTTGTTCCCTACCTGGCTGCTCTGCGTGGACAGGGGCCCCAACTGCCCCAAGCCCCCTTCCCACCAGGCTCCGGGACTTGGCGGTGCTGGCGGTGACCCCGAGACACGACCCTCTCACCCAAGCCCGGAGCGCCCTCTGCTGGTGCCAATCTTGGGGCCCTGCCTCCAGACCCGCCCGCGGGTGTCCCCTCCCCACAGGCTGGCAGTGTAGGTCCCCCTATTCCTCCCTCCAGAGCCCCTCCAAGGCCAACGGGCATCCGTGAACATTGCCAGGCCTGGCAGGGGACCCCGTGACCCAAACTGTCCCCGGGCCTTTCCCAGGCCTCTCTGTGACCAGTTCCTGCTCAGATCTTTTTTTTTTTTTTTTTTTTTTGGAGTGGAGGGACACAGATCCGGAGGGGTGGGACAGATATGGGAAATAGATGCTGGAAAGGACTTCAAGGAAATGGTGGGGGTAGGCGGGCGGGGGGGGGAGTCTGGGTGAAGGAAACATCCAGAATTTGGAGGGGCCTCTGGGAGGCTGCAGACTGCCCCTCCCCATCGAGAGCCCGGTTCTGGAGCACATCCAGGTGGGCACGGTGCCAGGCTCTCAGGGAGGTTGCCCACCCTCCTCCCGGGCGCACTTCCTCCTCCCCTCCCCCAGCCCCAGCGGATGCAGCAGTTCACACTCCGTATTTATTATTGTTCTCGCGCCGCGTCCCTCCCCTCTCCCTGGGAAGAGCCTGCAGGCTGGCAGCTTGGCAGGAACCTGCTGTCTCCCTTGCGGGTGCCAGCATCACCCCTTATCTCTGCCCGGACTCCCTGTGCCCGGGCAGGCCACTCAAGGACTTGGGGCTAGCCCAGGCTGCCCCGAGTCCCAGCAACCTGCAGCTGGGGGCCAGCAGCCCCGGGCTCAGCACCCTCACCTCTCCACCCCCCACCCCGCCGCCCCAGGGTTGCACCCTGGCAAGGGCGGAGGTCAGAGCGAGACCAGCAAACAGGGGAGAGGAGTGGCCTTGGGAGAGGCGAGAGCTCTGGGTGGGGGCTGCTCGGAGGCGAGGATAATTACAAGGAGCCGCCTCTCCAAGCCCATTAACACAATTATCCCCATCGCGTTGGGGACGAAATAGAGTCAGGACGACACAGCTGCTCCAGGTCCGACTGTCTGCCTGCCCTAAATGGTCGGTCCCCGGGCCCCAGCCCCGAATTCCAGGGGGACGGACACATGCCCCCTGCTGCATTGTGCTCCGACCTCTCGGCATCGGGTCGGAGCACAATTATTCCCCAGTCATTTCTCTTCCCCCGGTTCCCAGACGGGAGGCTGCGGCTTGGCAGGTGTCTGCTGTTCTCTGCCTCTTGGGCCAGACACAAGTCCCAGACACAGACACAGACACACAGACCCACACACACAGACACACACACGCCTCACAGGGAGCCACACGGCCTCGGCTCCTCTTGGGGGCTTGGAGGAAGGAGGGAGAGAGGGAGGAGGGAGGACCGGGTGGGCTCCTCCACAAACCCTCCAACACCCTCCTCTGTAAATGGAACGGGGCTGGGCCAGCCCCAGGGGAGGGACCCACCTTCCCAGCCCCGTCGTGTCCTACCTCCCCGCGTGGCCCCTGCCAAAGCCAGTTTCTCGAGCTGGTGTGCCCTCGCCGCCCCGTCCTGTCCCTTACCTCTCCGGGGCAGCCGAGGTCCAGCCACCGCCTCCCGCAGCCGCCTTCAGCACTCTGCCTCCCTCTGGCCCTCGGAGCTGGCCAGCAGGGGCCGGGTCTGAGATGGGTTGTGTGTACGACGAGTGTGTGTGTGTGTGTGTGTGTGTGTGTGTGAGCATGCGGCACCTCGAGCCCCTCACTCACTCACACACGCCCTCCTCCTGACGTCAGGAGGAGCCGGGGGGGAGGGACGGGGATGGGAATTTGTACTCCCGGCTTAAAGGGACCCAGGGCCCTGCTGCCTCGGGGCCAGACACCGCCTCCTGAGTCAGGCGCGGACGGGGTGAGGGAGTTTTAGCTGCGTCTCTCCCGGCCCTAAAGCTTCTTTTTTTGGAAAGTGGCTTTTATTGTCAGGCTGGGGTATAATTTGCCCTGCCAGGTGGGAGTAGCTGCTGAGGAATGCGGGGCGGGGGGAGGAGGGAGAGAGAGAAGCTGGGGCAGCCCGCATTCCTGGCAATTAGAGAGCTGGTGGGTGGGCGTGTGTGCGTGCGTGTGTGCGTGCGTGTGTGCGTGTGGGTGGGGGGTGGGGGGCGTGGGGGGTGTACAGGAGACTGTGCTGGGGGCCACGGGGTTTGGGCCGGGGGTAGTGGTGAGTCTGGGAGAACAGAGGAGGGGGAGGAGCCCTCTCTGAGGGAGCCCCGACAAGGGCGGGGCGAGCCCCGTTTTGGGGACTCTCAGACCTTCCTCTGCCCTGTGGATCCACAGTGTCCCCGGCCACCATTAGCACCGACACTGCTCAGGTCTACCCCTTGCTTGGTGGAGATCCTTGTCTGCAATTATGGTAGCGCCTCTCCTTCTCAGGCCCACAGTGGACGATGTTTCTGTTGAATTGAATTGAATTGAATTGAATTGAATTCAATTCAATTCAATTCAACTCAATTCAATTCAATTCAACTCAATTCAATTCAATTCAATTCAATTAAATCGAGAAGCCCCTAAGGGAGTGATAAGCTTGCTTCTCTCTCTCTCTCTCTCTCTCTCTCTTTCTCTCTTTCTCCAGGTCGGACGACCCCTGCGCCCTTCCCAGTGCCCCTGTCTCCACATCAGAGAGACCCTGGGTGTGGATCTCCGCTCCAGCATCCCCAGGCCCGTGATCACTTGGGAAAATCTTTTACGGACTCTGATCCTCCGCAGCCTCTCTGCAAAGAAGGGAAAAAGGCCCTTTCTCAGCAGTGCTCAGTGTTTGCAGAGCAGTCTGCGGTTAAGCCTCAGGCCCCGCTAAAGAGGCCTCCACCTGGGGTTTCTGTTCCTCCCCACCCCTTCTCCTAGGCCTCAGCTTGGCGAGAAGGAAGCTTTCCCGCAGGCATCCTTCATCCTCCTGAGGCAGGCTGGCATTTGAACAGAAGTCTTATTAAGATCAGAAGGAGGAGGGGTCAAAAAGGAAATGATTGAGAAAAACGCAAATAACAACAGCCAGTAAGACGCACTGAGGGCTTCCCAGCGGGCTCTGCCTCGCCCAAGGCCCACAGCGGTCCGGCCATTTATGACCGCCGCCCCTGCTCTGCTGCTGAGGACGTAAGGCTCGGGTAGGAGGGAGTTGCCCGTGTTCATTATCTGGCTAGAAAGATATTGAACCCAGGGCTGTCCAAGGCCACCACAGATCCCTGCTCTTCCAGAACCTCCCAGAACAATCAGGCTCGGACAGGCTACGTTTCTGATCCTGCACAAGAGGTGGGGATCCTTGTGGCCCATCCGCACCCGAGGCCTGGAGTTCGGATTCTGTTCCACTCACTGGACTGAGAACCCTCCCAGTGGAACCTCACCCGGCTTAAACCCTTCTCTTCTTTCTTGGTCTTCCTCTCTTCCAAAGAGAATCATAGTTTTCAAAGGGCCCACACGAGCACCAGCTCACATGCTGCTTGTAACAGCTCTGGATGAGGAGGGGCACCTGGGTGGTTCAGTGGGTTAAAGCCTCTGCTTTCGGCTCAGGTCATGATCCCAGGGTCCTGGGATCAAGCCCCCGCATCAGACTCTCTCTGCTCAGCAGGGAGCCTGATTCCCCCTCTTTCTCTGTCTGCCTCTTTGCCTACTTGTGATCTCTCTCTCTGTTAAATAGATAAATTTAAAAAAAAATTTCTAAAAAAAAAATTAATAACAGCTCTGGATGAGGAAATGGGCTGGGAGAGATGGGGGACCTCGCTGAGTCAGCCAGCGCGGAAGCGACAGAGTGACAGAACAGGCTGTGGTCCCATCGTGTTCTCACACTCCAGGAGAAGGGCCAGGGCTGGGGTCCACGCCTGCGATCTCCCCGCCCACCACCCACCGTCCCTTCTCGGGGGAGTGGCCCCGTGCTTTCATCTGGGGACTGCCTTCTCTCTCCCGAGCCACAGGAACCCCATCTGCGCATCAGAGCTGGAGTCCGGGAATTGGGTTGGAACTTCAATGCCAAGGTCGGCTCTTCGCTCAGCTCCTGAGTTGGCGGAGATTGGACCTTGGCTGTTGGTGGCCGAGCTGTGGACTACAAGCCAATGATGGGTCAAGAATGGGGAGCAGCCAGGGGGAACTTTTCTGAGGGGATGATGTTTGAGCTGAGCCCCAAGTGACAAGAAGGAGCCAGACTTGCCAGAATCCAGAGAGGAGGCTGGTGTGGCTGGAGGTGGTAAGGGAGGTGAGGCGGGGGTATAGGAGACTCGAGGCCAGGAGGCAGGACCTGAAAGGCCACCTATGGAGCCCGAGGCCTGGTCTGCTGTGGGCAAGGACAAAGCAGGGGCCACATGCCCGACCCTCACTTTGTGGCCGGCCTTTCTCGGAGGGCCCACCCGCTGCCGGCAGACACGAGTGGGGGCTTCCAGGCACCCTGAGAGCCGTGAATGAAGGAGGCTGGGCTGAGGTTTGAAGTTGTGTTATGATTATTCCCGACAATGAGGAGAGGGCACAGCTGTTCATTGAAGAAATGAGCAGCCCGTGGCACCACCCACCCACCCACCCACCAGCCGCTGAGTAACAAAGAAATTGTCTGCTTGAAACCAGGGGTTCTGCCGCCGAGGCTATTTTTGTGAAACGCTGAGAATTCAAAAGCTCATCTCCTCGAAAGCCTTCCTCGCCTCAGAGAATCTGGAGGTGGGTAAGGGGCAGAATAGCCCGAGTCCTACTGATTCCCTCTGACTCACAGTTCCCACCCTGTGACCCGCTGCCAGCCCACCCACGGGGGCCAGGCCTGGGCCTCCCTGGCCTTGAATCCATAGATGCCTTAAGATACATCCATCCTTAAGACGTGGGTGCCACCCGTTGGACGGACGTGGAAACTCAGGCACAGAGAGGTAGAGAAACTTGCCGGGGATCACACAGCTGGTGACAGAGCTGGGATTAAATCTCAGGAGTTCTGACTTCATTACCTTCTCATTCCTTCTGCTACACCACACTGCCTTCGAGATGTCTTTTCGGTCCCCTGGATGCCCATTGCCTTGGCCATGGGACTCTTCTCCAGCAGGTTCTAGTGATTTTGCTCCGTAGAGAACGTGGCTTTTCCATCCTCTCTTCCTGTCCCCCGGCCGTCTTGTCCAGTCCGACCACCGACCGCCCTTCTGCCAGAGAAGGTCTATTTCTGCAGCTTGGACCACGTCCTTCGTTCATTCATTCAAACATCTGACAAATATTTATTGACCCCTCGGGCGGTCTAGGCTGGAACACAACAGTGAACCAGACAAATACACTCCCTGAGTTTATAAAGCTTATGTCTTATCTAGGAAGAGACATAATATCAAGTATGCAAACGAATAAATGTATAGCCACAAATTATGAAGACAGCACAGAAGCAGGGTTTGAAGAAGGAGACAGGCAGGACTGAATCTACCCACTGAGGGCTGAGAGAGGCCACTTGGAGAAGGAGAAGGGGCCATTTGCAAGCTGATCCCCAAGGGTGAGAAGGAGCCTGCCTTGTAAAAAGCAGGGGAAGAGTGTTTCCCAAAGAGGGAAGAGCATGGCTGAACTCCCAGAGGCAGGAAAGGCTGCTGCATGTTCCAAAGGTCACTGATGTGGCTGGATGAGGAAAGACGGAGGAGGGCAGGGTCACACTGTGTGTGTGGGGGGGTGCTGGCAAGAGGTCTGCTCCTCACCTGAAATGAGATAGGAAGGCGTGACGTGCTCCTGACTCCAAAGAGTACCCCCAGCGGTCTCACGGCTCCGTCCAGGGTAATGACCGACACAGGCAGGAGACTGAGGAAGATGGAGGGGTCCCCTGGCCCTGGCCCCAGGGCTGGAGATGACCCTGTGGTCTGCGGGTGAGAGTTTCCTGACGCTTAAGTCCTCTTGAGTCATTGGGAAGCGCTCTCCATCATGGGGAAAGGGGTCCCTGCCCACGGCTGGCCCCATCTGCACCCTGCCCTAAGACCCCAGGGGCCAGGCCGACCCCCCCCCAACAAACCCAGGGCTGGGAGGAGGTGTGGGCCAGGCCTCCCTCGCACACCCATTCCCGAACACCCCGTGTCTTCTCAACATTCAGCCTCTCCTCCCCCTGTACATTCTGAGTGAGGCTGTCCCTGACTGTCCTGGCTAGAATTCTAGTCACTCACTGTCACAGTATGCATGTGACCTTTCTCCATAGCAATGCCTGGAATGAGCTCCCACATCTGTTTCCTGCTTCCCATCGGGGGCCCCCAATAAATACCTCTTGATTTTTTGCATTTTGCTTTTGGCTCAAGCCAGAACAGAGAGCAACATATCAGGAGCCTCTATTTCCAGGTCCCTTCTAGAATCACTATTCCCAGTAGTACTTCAGCTGTGTTTTTGGCCTCCATGGAAAGACTTTTTTTTTTAAAGATTTTATTTATTTGTTTGAGAGAGAGACAGTGAGAGACAACATGAGTGAGGAGAAGGTCAGAGGGAGACGCAGACTCCCCATGGAGCTGGGAGCCTGATGTGGGACTCGATCCTGGGACTCTAGGATCATGACCTGAGCTGAAGGCAGTCGCTTAACCAACTGCGCCACCCAGGCATCCCAAGACTTGTTTTTTAAATAGTTTATTTTTGGGGCGCCTGGGTGGCTCAACTGGTTGAACGGCTGCCTTAGGCTCAGGTCGTGATCCTGGGGTCCTGGGATCGGTTGCATCCGGCTCCCTGCTCAGTGGGGAGTCTTCTTCTCCCTCTCCCTCTGCCTGCCTCTCTGCCTACTTGTGCTCGCTCCTCTCTGTTAAATAAATAAAGTCTTAAAAAAAAAAAAAAGAGTTTAAGTAATCCCTACACCCAACGTGGGGCTCGAACTTGCAACCCTGAGATCAAGCATTACATGCTTTTCCTACTGAGTCAACGGGGTGCCCCCCACCATGGAAGCACATTTTAAAGAGTGTCCAAACGAGATAATTCTTCCTCGTTCTGCTCCTCAGAGCTTCTATTCCTAAGAACCGGGAAGGAGGTCTCTGGGGCTCAGAATTGAGACAATCTGGACTTACCGACATCTGGTGAGTTTCCAGATTGTAACTGAAAATGTTTTCCTCTTGGCTGTGGTTGCTGGAAAGCTCTGAGCCAAATCCCTCCACCATCAGCAAGCTTCCAGACCATGGGGGTGGGTGTCTCAGGGCTAATCTTTTCTTTCCTCCCTTCTTTCATTCAATCATCCAACAAATGTTTGTCCTGGAGTGACTGTGCACCTTTCTAGGTTGGCGGGGGTCCACAGTGAACAAAACAGACGGAATGTCTGTCTTCATGGAGCTCGCAGTCAAGAAGGGGAGGGGGCGAGAGAAGAACCTGGTGAGGCAGGTCACGTGCTGCGGGAAACTGGTAAGTGGCGTGGAGCGGGGGCTGCTGGCTGGGGGGCTTGAGATTTAAAATGGGGGGGACTCGAGGTGGGGGGGTCAGGAAAAGCCTCACAGAAAAAAGCAAGGGTCTGGAGGACACAAGGAGGGGAGACCATTCTGGGGAGAGGCAGAGGCCCGAGTGGGGAGTGGGCCTGGGGTGTCAGAAACAGCCACTGGGCACAGTGATGGGACATGCAGTCACAGAGGCGAGGGGCAGAGGACGCCATGGGCTGTGAAGGACACCCTAAAGCCTGACTTTTATTTATTTATTTATAGGAAAAAAACTTTTTTTTTTTTAAGATTTTATTTATTTATTTGACAGAGAGAGATCACAAGTAGGCAGAGAGGCAGGCAGAGACAGAGGGGGAAGCAGGCTCCCTGCTGAGCAGAGAGCCTGATGCGGGGCTCGATCCCAGGACCCTGAGATCATGAGCTTAACCCACTGAGCCACCCAGGCGCCCCAGGAAAAAACCTTTTTAAAAGGTTTTTTATTTATTTGTTTGACAGAGAGAGAGAGAGAGAGAGAGCGCTCGAGCACAAGTAGGGAGAGCAGCAGACAGAGGGAGAGGGAAAAGAAGGCTCCCAGCCAAGCAGATAGCCCCATGTGGGGCTCAATCCCAGGACCCTGGGATCATGACCTGAGCTGAAGGCAGAAGCTTAACTGACTGAGCCACTCAGGTGCCCCAGGCCTGGCTTTTATGAGATGGATCATTGCAGGGTCTGGAGAGGTAGACCGAGAATTTCTGACCAGTGTTTTAATAGTGTCTCTCCGGCTTCTTAGCAGAGCCAGTGAGGGAATGAGGCCAAGACAAGGAAACCAGCGTGGAGGCTAAAGCAAAGGCCCAGGTGAGGGGCATGGGGGGGGGGTGCAGGGAGAGGGGCCTGGGCCCCAAGGGTTGCAGTGGGGGTGAGCCAGACTGCTGGACTCAGGATGCATCAGAGGTAGAAACACCAAGATTTGTTCACAGGTGCTTAGAGGAGGTGGTGAGAGCCAAGGAAGCCTCATCCCCAGGTTTGGGCCTGAGCGACCTGAGAATGGAGGAGTCCGTTTCTAAGATCCGAAGACTAGGGCAGCCACTCAGGCTCAGACTAAACTTGAGATGCCTGAACAGGGATGTGCAGCAGGTAGGGGGGAACCTGGAGTGTGGGGAGAGGGCCACAAGGGAGCCACAAGGGAGCCACGGGGGGAGCCTGGGTCGGGGGAAGGGCTCATCACCGCCCCGAGGCCACATGAGGCTGCAAAGTGGGCCTGACCCTGAGTGCCGGGCCCTTGGGAGCCAAGGAGTGTGTGAAGGAGGAAGGAGGAAGGCGCTGACAAGTAGCCCCGGACTGGGCCACGCGGAGACCGTCCGTCGGTGACCCAGAGAAAACGCTGTGCGCTGCGTGGCGGGGCCAGAACCGGACTCGACAGGTTGAAGAGAGGATTAGGGGACCGCCAACTGGGAGGGCACCTTCAAGTGGTTTTGCCACTAAAGGGAGCAGAAAATGGGCCACTAGCTGGAGGGCCGAGAGGGGGGTGTTTTTAATGGCTTTTTCAATTTAAATTTAAATTCTGGGGGCGCCTGGGTGGCTCAGTGGGTGGAGCCTCTGCCTTCGGCTCGGTCATGATGCCAGGGTCCTGGGATTGAGTTCCGCTTCGGGCTCTCTGCTCAGTGGGGAGCCTGCTTCCTCCTCTCTCTCTGCCTGCCTCTCCGTCTACTTGTGATTTCTGTCAAATAAATAAATAAAATCTTTAAAAATAAATAAATAAATTTGAATTCTGAATAGGTAATATATTCCCATGATCCTAATTATCGAAGATTCCAGAGGGCAAGGCCGCTTGGTAATCTCACTCCCCGTCTTTCCCCTCCCCCACACCCTCAGCCGTTCTGTTCCTTGCGTGCCCCCCCACGGAATCAGCTGCTTGCCCACAGAGTATTATTTTCCCATAAACAGGAACACCCCATACACACTGCACTATGCCTTGCGTCTTTTAGTGTATCCCGCATCTCATTCCACAGCAACACACAAAGAACCTTCTCCTCCTTTTTTTTACGGCTTCGTATTATTCCGTTCTGTGAGGCACCATATGTCATTTCTATCCTGTCCTCCATGACGGACAATCGTCTGAGATCGGTTCTATTATTATCTCTGTTTTAGAGAGAGACCGCTGAGGCGCCTGAGAGGTTCTCGGGCTTTCGCTCAGCCCCCGTGCGGTGGCGTGGGAACTCCATGCCCTTCACCACTCCCTGCTCTCTCCTCCTCCTCCTGGATTAGCTTCCAGCCCTATCTCTCCCTCCACTTAGCAATGATTTGGCTAGCCTTTTGTCGTTCCCATATTTACAGGCCGCACACAGGACTAGGCCCAGAGGACGCAGAGGGACACGGCGCCGGGGTCCACCGCCGCTGAGCTCACAAACTGCCTTTGTGTGCGTCTGCGAGCCGCCTCAGCTTCCACGGAACAACGCAGAGAATGAATAAAGAAGCCCGGTCCCTGTTTTTCCTAATGAGGAAATCAAACGTGCCAACAAATCCCTGTTGCCGTCCTGTGAGCTGAATGCCATAAAAGAAGCCTGGGAACCCAGAACACTAACGCCGCAAGGCTGGCCCGTCCCCTCAGCCTGGCCCCCCTCCAGTTTCCCATCTCCGTGAAAGGCCCCGCCAGCCCGCCAGGCCCGAAGCCCTCCTGCCTTGGCTCCACCCCCTTCCGTCCCTAGGTCACCCACCCTATGGCGGAGACCACCTCCTGGAAACCTCTGGACTCTGCCCAGCTTCACGCTCCATGGCTACCAGCCTTACTCGGGCCTTCTCTCACAGGAGCCTTCCAGTAACTTCCTCCCTGGTCCCACCCGCGGTCCACCCTGCTGATGCGTCTGTGTCATTCCCCTGTTGTTACCATCTAAGGCTTCCCTTTGCCGTCCTTGGGCTAATAAAGTCCTGGCACCGCCCAGTGGTTAGGATCGTGGGCTCTGGAGCCTGAATCCCAGCTCTGCCACTCATTAGCTGTGTGACCTTGAACGACCTACTTAACCTCTTTCTGCCTTAGATGAGGCAAAATGAGATGAGATAAATGAGAATGAGATAAATCAGATAATGATAATTATAGACCCTACTATATGGCTGTTGTGAGGATTAAATTTAATGAATATTATAACGATAAGTCCCCTGGGATCCGGACCCTGCTGAGGTCTCTGATCTCTCTGGTTCTTATCTCTCTATAAATCAGCTGAAATAGTTTTCATTCTGAGACCTTCAAATTCCATCCCTCTCTCCTTCCCTGCAACCCCTCTGGGCTGAAGCAGGACCCGGGGTTCTCCGAAGCTGGGCACACAGTATGTTGAGTGAATGAATGAAATGAAATGCATGAATGAGGTGGGCACTGTGTTTGGGTTCTGAAGGCTGAGTAGGACTTTTCCAGGTCAAGAAGTGTTTGAGGTGGGACTAAAAGAACTTGCCTCACCCCGTGCTTGGAGGACAGAAGGGAGGTCAGACTGGAGAGAAAAGCTGCATTTGGTCCAGACCAGGAAGAGAGGGTTTTCATGACTGGGTGAGACTGAGGCCAGGAGCCCCAGGAGCCAGGGGTGTGGCTAAGCTTCAGCAGAGCTACAGAAAGGCCTGAACCAGGACAGTAGCCGCGGAAATGCAATGAAGAAGGAGGTTTGAGAGATTGAGGGAAAGACTTAATATCATCTCCTCAAGGCGTCTCCTGAATGCCTTCTAGAAACCATATTAGGGGATCATGGGACTAAAGAGCTGAAGTAGCATTTCCCCCTGTCTTCAAGTCGCTCACACCCTAGGAGAGGCGGACAGACCTAAAAATAAAAATATGGATGCAGAGAAGGCCAAATTAAGTCTCACTGCAGCCGGCCTCACGCAGATAGCGCTACACGTGTAAAATCTGCAAAGTGAAGCAGCGTGCATTTCCGAGCGCCTCTCTCCTCTACCCCAAGACTTTTTTTACGTTTTCAAATTTTTATTTGGTTTAAACACACAGCAGTAGATTGCTACAGCCCGCCAACTTTTAGAGGCAATGCAGAGGTTTAGATGGGCCTGCTTGCACCACAGCCCGCAATGTCAGACAAGCTGCTGAATTATCTTAGCCCAAGCCCATGTTACCCGTCATAGGAAGATGAGTGGGGTTGGCAGGGGCGGCGGGGGAGAGAACAAAATGGGGCTGGAGGTGTGGGTAGAGGTGAGATCCTACAGGGTCTTGTGAGCGATCATAAAGGTTTTGGACTTAATTATTTACTTTTAAGATATTTATTATTTGAGAGAGAGCGAGCACACCAGCAGGGCCTTGGGGAGGGGAAGAAGGAGAGGGACAAGAAGACTCCCCGAAAAGCAACCCACACACTGGATCCCAGGACCCTGAGATCATGACCTGAGCCGAAGTCAGATGCTTAACTGACTGAGCCACCCAGGCGCCCCAGTTTATTTATTTATTTTAAGTAATCTCTACACCCAAGGTGTAGGCTTGAACTCACAATCTGGAGATCAAGAGTCACCAGCTCTGCAAATGAGCCAGCCAAGTTTCGGACTTTATTATTAGTTTAATGGGGAACTACTGAGGTTGTTTTTTGGTCCCAATTTATTACCACTTTTCAGTTGAGATGTAATCTACCTACATTTAAATGCAAAGATCCTGTTGAGTTTGATGAGGTTTTTTTTTTTTTTAAAGATTTTTTATTTTATTTATTTGACAGAGAGACATCACAAGTAGGCAGAAAAGCAGGCAGAGAGAGAGAGAGAGAGGAGGAAGCAGGCTCCCTGCTGAGCAGAGAGCCCGATGCAGGACTCCATCCCAGGACCCTGAGATCATGACCTGAGCCGAAGGCAGCGGCTTAACCCACTGAGCCACCCAGGCACCCGAGTTTGATGAGGTTTTTAAAAAGGTTTTATTTTAAGTAATCTCTATACTCAAGGTGTAGGCTTGAACTCACAATCTGGAGATCAAGAGTCACCAGCTCCACAACTGAGCCTGCCTAGTTTCGGACTTTATTATTAGTTATTATTATTTTTATATATTTAGTTTATTATTTTATTATTAGCTTAATGGGAAACTACCGAGGTTGTTTTTTAGTCCCAATTTATTGCCACTTTTCAATTGAGATGTAATCTGCCTGCAATTAAATGCAAAGATCCTAACTGCTGAGTTTGATGAGGTTTTTAAAAATATTTTATTTTTAAGTAATCTCTATACCCAGCTTGGGGCTTGAACTCAGACCCTGCTATCAAGGGTTGCATCCCTGCCAACTGAGCCAGCCAGGCACCAGGACAATCGCATGCACCTGTGAAACCCACCCCTAAGAAGAAGATAACGAAACATTTCTGTCACCCCCAGAAAGGTTCCGCCTGCCCCTTTCCAGTTAATTCTCCCGCCCCCGGGGTACTGAGGGGTCTAAGCATCCTGTGCCGGCTTTTGGAAGGATCCCTCTGGCCGTGGCACAGAGCACCACCTGAGACCAGGAATAAGAGAGTAAAGCACCCGCCCAGCAGGTGAAGTCTGGAACCCTAAGCGGTCGCCTAGCAACCAGAAAGCGCGGCCCGAGGACGGTCAGCTCCGCCCCGGCAGAGGGGGAGGCCCCGCCCCGCCCCGCGCCGCGTCGGGGGGCGGGCAAAGGCTTCTTATTGGTCTGTTCTCCGGAAGCGACGGGATTCGGAATCTCGCCCTGAGTCGGGTGCGTGTGGGAAGGTGGTGCGTGGCCGCGGCGCGTGGCTCGTGGCTGGGCAGCGCGGGGTCGTGCGGCGGGTGCTCGCACCCCTCCCACCCGAGTAAGGGCTTCTCCCGCTGAGCCTCAGTTTCCTCACTTTGCAGAAGCTGAGCACGCCTCGCACGGGGCCCCGGGTGCCCTACCGCGCAGCCGTATTGCCGGCCTTGGTGGTGGTGGTCGGGGCTGTCTCGGCGTTTGGGACGGGGCGGAGGGGGTTCGGCCCCAGACGGTGCGCGACTGACCCTCCGGCGCCCAGGGCCCCAGCGCGGGCCGGCATGTTCGTCCTGGTGGAGATGGTGGACACTGTGCGGATCCCCCCGTGGCAGTTTGAAAGGAAGCTCAACGACTCCATTGCGGAGGAGCTGAACAAAAAGTTGGCCAACAAGGTACTGGGCCGACGGGGTCGCTGACAGGCCCTGGCACCGGAGGGCCCGGCACTGCCCACCTGCCCGCTGCAGCCTGGCCTTGGTCGTGCCAAACCTTGGCCTTGGGCAAGTAGCTTAACGTCGCAGAACTGGGTTTCTTCACCTGTAGGTGGGGTGGGGGTAATCCCCCTGCATATGGGATGTTAGAGGGAATCGAAAAAGAAACGGGGGTTGAAAGGGTTGAAAAAGGCCATTCTGACTGGGAAATGCTAGGTTCCACACTGCCAGATTACTCTGCAGTCTTGGGCAGGTCGCTTACCCCCGCTGGGCCTCAGTTTCCCTTTGTAAAATGGAAATAATAATGGCTGCCTAATCGTGCACTGTTTTTGTGAAGATGGACAGAGTGGTTTAGAGTTAACGGTCAGGAGGTTTGTTTATTCATTCCTGCAGAAAAGTGTTTGTGCACCTTTTATGTGCCAGGCCCAGCATGCCTTAGTGACCGCTGGTCTGGGGCCTTCTCACTGCCTTTTCTGAAGTAATCCTCCCTCAGTTACTCTGTGTCGTATCACTCTTTCCTTCTTAGATGGTTATGGTTTTTCTTTCCAGCGCCATGATGGCAGGGACCTTTGTCTTCCCCACATGGTGCCTTCATATTTGGCCAGAGCCTGGCACACAGCATATGTTCCATAATTGTTCACTGACTGAATGAATCAGACAAGGTTCTGCCCTGTAGTATGGTGAGGAGAGCAGATATGAATGAGAGGGACCCACAGTTGAGTATGTGATGACAGGTTGAGGTCGGTGCTGTGAAGGACAGGTCTTCACAAGTCTCCGACAAGGAGATCTCTGCCTACAGTGAGGGAGAGAGCAGCCTTGTTAGGGGTGTGGCATTTGTGCTTGAGCTGAGAGATGATGCTGAAGAGGGGATTCATTTTTGAGGGTGGGATAGGGCTGTGCAGAGAGAAGAGTTGGGCAGGCAAAGGAAACAGCATGTGCAAAGGTCCTGTGGCAGGAGGGAATACTTGACCCATCATAACATGGAGGAGGCTGGTGTGGCCTGGGCGCAGAAAGAGAGGGCAGGGCAGACTGGAAAGGTGGCAGGAACCAAGCTGCATGGGCCTGCAGGATATCATGGTGGTACTGGTCTTCATCCGTAGACCAGCAGGAGGTGATAGGCTTAGAAGGAGCCAGCCAAAATGAAGGTTGGTTGGCTTTAGATGGTCCTTTCCTTAGAGTGAGGTCATAGAAGGGAAGTGTATGGATCTGGGGAGCTGTTGGTGGAGAGAACTCATGAAGTCCTTAGTGGATGGCTTCTGGCTGCTTTGTGAGTTAGAAGGCCAGGGGGTCTGTGGTGGGATGAAGTGCAAGCATCGTGGTGAGAGAAGCTGTGAAAAGTCCAAGAATGAAATGAAGTCCCTTTGGGGCCTTCAGTGACCTGTTGAGATGAGTCTTTTTTTTTTTTTTTTTTTTAAGATTTTATTTATTTATTTAAGAGAGAGATAGTGATCACAAGTAGGCAGAGAGAGAGGAGGAAGCAGGCTCCCCGCCGAGCAGAGAGCCCAATGTGGGGCTCGATCCCAGGATGCCAGGATCATGACCTGAGCTGAAGGCAGAGGCTTTAACCCACTGAGCCACCCAGGCACCCCCTTTTTTTAAAAAAGGTTTTTTTATTTATTTGACACACAGAGAAAGAGATCACAAGCAGGCAGAGAGAGAGGGGGGAAGCAGGCTCCCCTCTGAGCAGAGAGCTCGATGCAGGGCTTGATCCCAGGACCTCGAGACCACGACCTGAGGCGAAGACAGAGGCTTAACCCACTGAGCCACCCAGGCGCCCTGAGATGAGTTTTCTGTATTTGAGTCATTTGAGAGGAGGCTGCACAGAAGAGGTCCGTGGTCCAGCCAACGGCACAGGTCTTGTGCTGCCGAAGCCAGCCAGACCTCATCGTGGTGAGGTCTGGCCCAGACCCTGAGTTCTCTGAGCTTCTTGCTAATTGTTGAACAGTCTGCAGGATCTGTAATTGGGAGGTGATGACACTGGTGGCAGATAAAATGATACCAAGCGAGTCAGTGGTTTGGAGCACTGTGGGGGTGGGGATGGGGGCATGGGATGCTGTCTGCCTAGTCTCCGGCCCTTGGCCATGTGTCACTCTGCCAGCTGCAGTCCCTGTGGCCACGGCTGTGTCTCCTACTTTGTGTGCAGAGTGGGGATTAGCCAGGACTCTGACACGGAGCTGTGAGTTCCAGCGTGGATCTGGGGACTTTAGGACGTGGAGGTTTAAACCAGGGTTCCCTAGTTATCAGTGATCCTGACTAATAATAACAGTGACCCATGGTTGACAGTGCTTACTTCTAACATGTGAGCCAGACACTAGCAGGGGCGTCACATCCATGCTCTCTCCTTATTTAACAAACTTGCAGCGTGGGAGGTCCCTTTTTGCAGATGGGGGAAACTGAGGCTCAGAGAAGTGACCTTGGTGGTCACGCAGTGCGTGTTGGAACTGGCAGTGTAACCAGGATCTGCCTTGTGACAAACGCCCCGCTCTTTCCAGAGCTCCACACCCTTGGGAGGCCCCGACCCAGGGTTACCTCCGACGGTGCCCCAGCTCATTTCTGGCTATAAAACGGGGGTAATCATATTGGCCCTGGGTGGTGAGGGTCTCAGGAGAGCATGCTGGGGAGCTGGACCTCAGTGTCACAGTGTGTGTGTCCACGGGTGCACACAGGTCGTGTACAACGTGGGGCTCTGCATCTGTCTTTTCGACATTACCAAGCTGGAGGACGCCTACGTGTTCCCAGGGGATGGTGCGTCGCACACCAAAGGTGGGTGCCTATTCCTCTTTTTTTTTTTTTTTTTAAGATTTTTTATTTATTCATTTGAGAGAGAGAGAGAGCGAGAGAGCCCATAAACAAAAGCGGGGTGGGGGAACAGCAGAGGCAGAGGGAGAAGCAGACTCCTGGCTGAGCAGGGAGCCCAAAGCCAGACTTGATGCCAAGACCCTGGGATCATGAGCTGAGCTGAAGGCAGAGGCTCAACCCACTGAGCCACCCGGGCGGCCTGTCCTTTCCTCTTTGGCATTGGGTTTCTTGGGGTTTGGTTTTTGGTTGTGGGAATCCTGGCCTAGGGATTGGGAGACCTGAGGCCTAGTTGTGACTGCCAGGAACTGACCAGGTGATAGTGGGCAGAATTTTCCCATCTGGGCCTTGGTTTCCTCATCTGTAAGAAACGGTGGATGAGGAGATTGTTTTTTTGTTTGTTTGTTTTTTAATTAATTAATTAATTAATTAGCCAGAGAGAGAACACAAACAGAGGAAATGACAGGCAGAGGGAGAGAAAGCAGACTCCCCACTGAGCAGAGAGCCCGATGCGGGACTCGATCCCAGGACCCTGGGGCCATGACCTGAGCTGAAGGCAGAGGCTTAACCCTCTGAGCCACCCAGGTGCCCGAGGAGATTGTTTTTAATTTTTATTTTTTTAAGGATTTTATTCATTCATTTATTTGAGAGAGAGCGAGCGCGAGAGAGTGTGCACGTGCCCGTGGTGGGAGAGGGAAAGGCTGACTCCTTACCGAATGTGGAGCCCGATGTCCCACTCAACCTCACGACCCTGAGATCCAGACCTGAGCTAAGAGTCTGTCGCTACACGACCGAGCCAGATACTCGACATCTGGCGGCCTCTGTCGCTCTGCGATTGTGGCTCCGTGTCTGTGCTCCCTTTGGTCTCATTTCTTACTGAGCTCTGCTCTGCCTGGCCGTCAGGCTGCCCGGTCTGGTTGGGGGGTGGCTGGACAGGTGGGGGCACTTGGAGTGGTCATTGCTGCGTTAAAAGTGAAGAGCAGGGGCACCTGGCCAGCTCAGTTGGTAGAGCAGGTGACTCTTGATCTGGGAGCTGTGAGTTCAAGACCCCTGTTTGGTGTAGTGATTACTTAAAAATAAAATATTAAAAAAAGAATTAAAAATGGAGAGCAGAGGTGAGTGCATCTGTCGCTTGGGGAGGAGGCTCGCTGAGGGTGGGGGACTTTGTGGGGCACTAGGACATAATGGTTAAGTGTAGCCTCTGAATTCATATCCCAACTTGGCCACTTACTGCTCTGTGTCCTTTGCAGAATATGTAATCTTTCTGTGCTGCTGTTTCCTTGCCTATAAAATGTAGTTAACAATAGAGTTTATATTACAAGACTGTTGTAAGAATACTAAATTAGTATGTGCAAAGGTCCTAGGATCAGTCCTTGCGTCCTTGGCACACAGTGAGGGCTCGGGGGCTCCTTGATCTGAACTGTTTGTCCTGATTCTGTCGATCCTCTAAATGGGTTCTTCTGGGCTAGCCTGTCCTGTCCCGGGCTGGATGGGGGCAGGTGGCCTCAGTGTCCGGTGGTTGGCAGACTAGCTGGTGGGGAGAGGCTTCCTGGGGAGGGCTCGTCTCTCAGCAAGTGGTCCCATCTTCCCATACCGGTGCCGGTGCCGTTGGGCCAGCCTACAAGCAACTTCTCAAGCCTCTGCTTATAGTCCATTGGCCAGAGCAGATCACGTGGTTGAGGCTGAGACAAGGGAGGGGCAGATAGACTCCGCCTTCGGATGGGAGGAACTGCTATCCAGTAGCAAAGGAGGGTGCACCCTGGGAAGGGCAGGGCCGGTTGGGTACCAGTCCTGGACCGTGTAGAGGGACGGTCCCCTTGGCTAGGGTCTCAGGGAGGGAGTGGGGCGCTCTCTCTCCTCCCTGCACCCAGCCGGATCAGAAGTAGGGGTGGGGGGGCTCGGAGGTGGTTCGCGCTTCCCAGAGGGTAGGTCTGCAGGGCGGCATCACTCGGAGCTGCTGATTCACGGTCTCCGGAGGCAGCCCGCGGACGGCGCTTTAGCAAGGAGCCCGGGGCTTCTCACACGAGGCCAAGGGTCAGGAGCCCAGCCCTAGCCGTCCTGGTCAGCCTCTGGGCACAGAGATGTCCAGCATTCCGGAACGTGCCGTGTGGCTGCCTGGTGTCTGTGTCCAGGAATCCAGAGACCTGATTAGTTCACGGAGATGTCACGGTGCTCTGTGGACAGCCCCAGGAGACAGGCTGAATTTGTACGCACTAGGAGCACTTCGCGGAAAAATAAAACGGGTGACGTGAAAACAGGACCACGGGGCCTCTGTTTACAGAGAAAGGTGCCCTGGAGCTGAGCCCAGCCTCTGCCCTTAGACGGTTGTCCAGGGGACGAGTGATAAGAGGCACCAGAACTTCAAGGAACCCTGGGAGAAAAAAGTTATAAATTCTATAAATTGAGGAAATTCTGTTCTTTCATTTGGTTGTTTCTGCCACTTGGTGTAAGATTTTCACTGTGGGTTTTCATAGCCCCCACTCCACACCCCCAGTGTGCCCTGGGCCCCCTCGTTCCTCGGAAATGAGATGTGAGGATCAGGGCCCCGCGTCAGGCCTGTCACATGGACCTGGATTTGGATTTGAATTCTGGCTCTGCCCCACCCCCGTCGCCGGATGCGGGCCTTAGGCAGGTAACTCTGCCTGTCTTGGCCTCGGGTTCATCATCTGTAAAATGGGGTCAGCACTTGGAGCCGTGAAGCCCGCGTGCTCCCGGAGCGCCGTGCAGAGTGACGTTCTGGCGCGGGGATCCATGGCCACGCTTCCAGGCTCATCCTCCGCGCCGGGCCCGTCCTTGTTGCCTCACCCAGGGCTGCGGCCAGGGCGCGCGGAAGGAGGCCCCAGCACCACGCCGCCCCCTCTGCGTTGAGGACTCTTGGTTTGCTTGTTGCCTTGTACCCTTCTCCCCGGGCTGGATCGCTTCTCCTCTCTCAGAAGGTGCTCGCAGGACGTCAGCGTCCGTGACTGTGACACTGCGCCCAGGTGCGCAGCCCCAGCTCTTGTACTTAGGGTACTTGCACGTGGCACCCGTGCCGTGTTCCTCTTGCCCCACCAGCCGGCCGGCCCCGCCCCCCGGGGGAAACCCCCCTGCCCTGCCCCGCCACCCTCGCCTGCTCGGAGCTCCAGAGCGGACTGTCTTCGTGCCCAGACTTTGCTTTGTTCTGTTTTCTCTTTTTATAAGTTGTGGTAAAATACAAGATTCACCTTGTTAACCATTTCTCGCGCCAGTTCAGTGGCACCGAGTACAGTCATGGCCGTGTGGCCCCCCCAGCCTTGTCACCTTCCCAGCCCCAAGATCTGCCCCTCCCCCGCAGTCGCCGCTCCAGGCCCTGGAAACCACCACTGCACTTCCCGTCGCTGTGAATTTGACCCCGCAGGGTCCTGCATACAGGTGCCGTGTCTGCCCTTTGCAGAAACCCAGTGCATCCCGAGGCAGCCACGCTTCTCCCGGGACTTGGCCCGAGCCCGCACCTGAGAGCAGGTCCTCCCCTGATGGTCCTGCGGACCCGCCCTGGCTGCCTCTCCCGGCTCCTGTCTGCCTGCCCCAGTACAGCCTCACCCGGCCGGCTCTCGCCCTGGTCTGTAGCCTCCTATTTTATTTTTAAATATTTTATTTATTTATTTGACAGGTCACAAGCAGGCAGAGAGGCAGGCGGGGTGGGGGGAAGCAGGCTCCCTGCCAAGCAGAGAGCCTGATGCGGGGCTCGATCCCAGGACCCTGGGATCATGACCTGAGCTGAAGGCAGAGGCCCAACCCACTGAGTCACCCAGGCGCCCCTCCTGTTTGTTTTTAATGGACATCTAATTTACATGCCATAAAATTCACCCTTTTAGAGCTTACCACTCAGTAGCTCTTTAGGATATTCACAGAGCGGTGCAACTGTCCCCACGATCTAATTCCAGAACATTTTCCCTGCCTCAAAAAAGCAACCACGTACCTGTCAGCAGTGGCTCCTCGTTCCCCCCTCCCCCAGCTCCTGGCAGGCACTGATCTGCTTTCTGTCTCTGGATTCGCTTCTTCTGGACATTTCGTGTAAATGGAATCACGCGGTATGTGGTTCTCAGCAACGGGCTCATTCTGTGTGATGTGATGTCCGCAAGCTTCATTCCCATCGTGGCGGGTGTCTGTACTCCCTTCTGGAGGCTGAATGGTGTCCCGTTATGTGGGGACACTGTTTCTGCGTTTGTCCGTCGATGGACGCCTGGGTTGGCCACCCTGTGTGGTGGTTCCGGGCCAGAGCTCCCTGGGCGCAGGCCCACGTGCTGCTCTGTCCCCATAAGCCTGGTGCCCACACCGGCCCTGGCACAGACTCGGGAGAGGCTCTGTGGGCATTTGGTAAGCTGAACTGAGCATCGAGTCACATGGGGGACGGGGCTTTCCCACCCTGTGGATGAGCGACCCTTGGCTGCCCCCAGTTGCAATCTGCAGGGTCAGCATGAGGCTCTCGTCGCCGGGAGGGCGGGGACAGCAGCTCCCCCCTTCTTCCCTCGTACTTCCTGCCCGGCGGGGCCCCAGAGAGGCCGCCTGGCAGGGACCTGGGGCCCCCGTCTGCCCGACTGGCCTGAGGGCAGGATGGGCAGAGCGGCTGGCCGAGGATGCTGGTGGCGGGAGCCTGCCTGGGGATGAAAGGTGACCAAGGACGGTAGCATCCCCTTGTGCCCTGTCTGGTGGTCCGGAAGGACTCCGCGTCTTCCCCGGGGACAGCAGGGCGGAAGAGCTGTGTGGCTGGGAGCAGGTGACGCAGCCCTCAGAGCTGCTTCCCCGTCTTCACAGCGGAGATGTATGACAACCGACACGGGTGGGCCACGGTGGGCCCCGTGTCACCGGCAGGACGTGGCCTCACGGTTCTCCTCAGGACAGTGCCGGTCACCCCTTTGGGGGTGTCAGGGGCAGGAGTGACAAGGCAGTGGCTTCTGCCATGTCCAGGGGGTCCATCTGTGATGTGGGCACGGACCTGAGCTGACATCTTCCTGGGGTTCTGCTGGGTGGGGACCACCAAAGGCAGCGCATGAGAACCCCCAGAGGCATTTTTTTTGCCCCCGCGCCTCTGCCTCCCCATGGCCCCTTCCATTTCAGGGCATTTTAAACTTCCTGTTCCAGGTCAGAGCTGTGCCTGGGGCAAACTTTCACGTCAGAGGGAGACGGTGAACTTGATCCTGAGCCCGGCTCGCTTTGCCCGTTACTTCTCTCTGCTTTAGAATTTAGGGGAGTGAGTCTAGAGGGAGGGTCGAGTTGACTTTGGAGTCATCCGCGGCCCAGAATCTGGGTTCAGGAGTGACTTGTCTGGTGAGCTTGGGGGCTCTCCATTCAGGGCCACTGCTGTTGGCCTGTTGTGGGGGCCACACTGTGGCCTTGAGGGGACGGTGTGTGGGTCCCTCCAGCGTGGATCTGGACCCCCAGGGGTATTGGGTAGCAGACTCCCAGCTAGCCGCAGGGCCTCCGGGTCTGGCGAGTCCGGTCGACATGGGAAGCCGGGGCCGCCCCGAGCGGCCGTCCCTCACCTGCCAGCTCGTCCCTGATACTTTGCCTTCACTTCCAGTCCATTTTCGCTACGTGGTGTTCCATCCCTTCCTGGATGAGATTCTGATCGGCAAGATCAAAGGCTGCAGCCCGGAGGGAGTGCACGGTAACGGCGGCCCCAACTCCTCAGACGAAGCTGGGAGCTCGTTGGGGCCAGTGGCCAGACCAGCAGGCCTGCCTTCAGCTTCTGTGCTGGGCCGCAGGTCAGGGGAGGGGTCGGACGCAGAAGCTTCCACACTGTCAGGGAAGCCGGGGAGGGAGGGAGAGCCCCCTCGTGCTCAGTGCTCAGGGATGGCTTCGGCCAGCCCTGGGCTTCGCCGTGAGGCTGTAACTCAGGACCTCGGGGCGAGCACTCAGGGGTCCCCGGCACCTTCTGGCCCCTGTTTTGTGTGGTGTCCGCCGCTGCAGGTTTTGGGGGCTGAGAGGCATAGGTAGAGGCACGGGGCTCCGAGCGGGGTGGGGGGCTCAGATTTCCATGGCGACAACCGCCCTGGTCCCATGCTGTCACTTCTTCACATGTTCCAGTCTCTCTAGGGTTCTTCGATGACATCCTCATCCCCCCCGAGTCGCTGCAGCAGCCAGCCAAGTTGTATCCTCCCAAGGTTGAAGTGGGTCACAGGGGAGCTCAGGTCTTTCCAAAGGACAGTCCCCGCTCCTTGGGGTGACCCTGGGGCCTGTGATCTGACACTGCTGACCTGTGTGTCCACCCTCACCCCTGGGTCTGCATGTGTGTGGTGTTGACCTGCCCCTGCTCCCGTGGCAGCTCCCGTGGCATCCCACACCGGTGCCCATCCGAGCGCAGGCTCTGTAGGGGGTGTGCTGTTTGCTGGGCTTAGGTTGTCGTCTCAGGGATCATCTCGGAGATCCCCGCTCTGGGGAGGTTTGCCCGACTCACTCCCTCTCCCCCTCCCTGCTGTGTGGACAACATGGTTGAAGGCCTTGACTGCCCTGCGGTCCTGGGCTGAGTTGTTCCCCTCTGCTGGCTTCCCCCATTGCCCTGCCCCAGCCCTGGCCCAGCAGCATTGGGATTGTGTGTTTCTGGGGCGTCCTCGCTGAGGTTGCTCCCTGGACGGGACCCCATCTGGTCAGGACTGTGTCCCCTGCGGCCCAGTAGGGGCCCTGGCGCCCAGGGGTTGGGGCGCGACCCTGCGCGTGACGGCCACTAGAGGGCGCGGTGGCGCTGCGGCGTGGGCTGAGGGAGGACCCGGGCCCTGCCGGGAGGCCCAGGTGCTGCGCTCAGGCCTGGCCTGCGTGGGACGCCGGGGCCTGTCAGGGAACCCGGTCCTGGCCTCGCGCTGGCTGTGGGCCCTCAGGCGGGTGACCCTCCGTCTGCCGTGCTGTCCTCCCTAACACCGGGAAGCTCCTTGTGCTGCGTGTTCAGGGCGCAGCGGAAGGGTTGCGGGGTGGGACGTGTGGGGGCACAGCCCTGCTCCGGCGGCTCCCCAGGCCCCCCGGTTTCTTAGGCCCCCCAGGCGGGTCCCGCGGGAAGCACCTTCTGGGTGCACTGCTTCCTGCCCCCCTCACTGCAGCCCCACGAGGGCAGGCCTTGCCACAGTCTCTGCGGACAGGGGACCCAGGGCACAGCCGCTCCAAGCGTGGCAGCCGCCCCGAGAGGACGCATGGGCCGAGTCAGACCCAGCAGGGAGCGCACTCCGGGCCGCAAGAGGCCTCGAGAGGTGGGGCTCGCTCTGCTGCTGAGCCTCCTTCCTGCTCTGGGGCCGAGGGTTGTGCCCACCTGGCTGTGGGTCTGGGTGGGGGAGCCTGTGCCCCCCAGACTTCCCGCTCCCCCCTCCGCAGCCCGGATCTTGCCCAGCCTGGCTGCTCGCGTGTGGCCTGGGCCCGCCTCTCCTGGACACCCCAGCCAAGGTGATCTCCCTGATCGGGTTTCCCCGGGGGCAGGAATCCCCCACCCGTGGGCCCCCTCCCGCCTGGTTGGTGCCTTGACCCCGCGCCCCGCCAGCGACGAGGCCGAGCAGGTGTGGGTGTGGGAGTACGAGACCGAGGAGGGAGCGCACGACTTGTACATGGACACCGGCGAGGAGATCCGCTTCCGGGTGGTGGACGAGAGCTTCGTGGACACGTCCCCCACGGGGCCCAGCTCGGCCGAGGCCACGTCGTCCAGCGAGGAGCTGCCAAAGAAGGAGGCTCCGTACACGCTCGTGGTGAGACGCTGACACCGCGGCCAAGACTGAGGGCAGCGGTGGGGGGGGGGGCGTGCTGGAGAAGCCAGGCCGGGAGCGGCTGCTGGGGGTGTTGACTTGCTCTTGGCCTGGGGCCTTTCCCCTAGGTCAGGGCGCAGGTCCCTGGGATGTTCTTAGTCACCTCGCCTTAGGGATCCTGTGTCCGAGGCCAGGCACGGCCCCACACTGGGAGCCACAGGCTCTTGATAGCCAGAGGACGGAGCCCACACCAGTGACAAGGGCTGCTGGGAGTGCGTCAGGCACGATGGTGGGGCTGCGGGGGGGAGGGGTGACCCTCTTTCGGGCTCCCCTACCGAGCAGGCGCATGCACAGGATAGCAGGGGAGCCGCGACTAGATCTGACTGGGGTTCCCTGGGTCTAGATCTGACTGGGGTTCCCTGGGTCGTCTACCTTCATGAAGCGACAGCGATGCAGGATGAAGTGGGACAGATTCCTGGGTCCTGCTAGTAGGGGTTTCTTGGATGTGTGCTGTGGGTGGTTTGCTTTGTCAAAATCTGGGTGGCCAAGGGCACCCCCTCCCCCACATGTCTGGAGGCTGGGGCACACGGTCACTGGGCCTTCCTGGCCGGACTGAGAGCATGTCCAGGCCCGGCAGCCGGTGCCCCTGTCTGGGCAGGGCCTGGGGGCGAGGAAGGGAACCGGATCTAGCTGAGGCCTTGAGGTCAGAGGCCATGCCCTTAGAGAACCAGCGCTTTCCTTAGAGGCCTCAGGAGAGGTTGGGGCGGGAGAGGGGAGGTGGGCTGTGTTCCCAGGTGCCAGCCAGGCATACTGGGGTGGCCCCTGATGTCCCCCCATCCTCTTGGCTGGTGTGTGCCGGCTCCACTGGTCCCTTCATCTCCCGAGGTAGCTTGAGCCCTGAAGGCAGATGGAATGTGCCCATTTTCTCTCCCACAGGGATCGATCAGTGAGCCGGGCCTGGGCCTTCTCTCCTGGTGGACGAGCAGCTAGCGGTGAGGACAGCAGCTGCTCCCACAGATGCCGAGCAGCGGAGTGTGCACCCCGCCAGCCTGGCCCCGTCCCTGCTGGAGCTGCCCCCAAACTCCCACCGTCTCTCTGGACCTCTGCCTCTTGGCAACAGCACAGACTTAATAAACAGACGGCATCGTCAGGGAAGAGCCACCCTTGTCTCCGTGATTGAAGATCACCGAGCTGCCAAAGCTGGGCCACATGTCCTGCCTCTCCCGGTTCCCTTCTGTAGGGGACACCCCTCTTGCCCCCACACCACCCTGGCAGGGCTTGGGGGTTGACAGAGTGTGGGCCTCAGGCTGGGCTCTGGGCTAAGCCTGGTGGCTCTAAAGTGACTGAGCGAGAGGCTGGCCTGGGGTAGCTACTAGTTATTGTCAGGTCTTGACCTTTTAGGGACAACCGCCTTTTCCCCCACCAGCGGGCGAAGCTGGGGGCCTGCACTCAGCCAAACCAGCCCCGTCAGGAAAGTGGAGGCCATGGGCTTAGGTGGCCTGAGGTCCGGGCTGGTGACCAGCTGTGTTATCCCTCCCCGCAGTAGGACAGCGGTCACTTGTGACCTCCGCCACACCAGGAACCGTGTGGGGGCCTGCTGGCGACGCCAAACCCCGGGCGAGCGCAAACCCCGCCTTGTTGACTGAGCAGCAGGGCCTTGCCAGCCCCGCCCACCTCTTCTCGCTTCCGCAGAACCCGCAGCCCGGCTTTATGGCGCTCACTGGACGCGGTGTCTCTGTCAGGCAAATCTCGCACTGAGGAGGGCCCTCCTCGGAGCCCGCCTCCTGCTCTGGCCTTTTCTGCTCGCACAGGCACCAGGGCGTGGAGGTGTAGGTCCTGCCCGTGCACGGGGTGGGTGTGGGGAGCAGCCGCAGAACGACGCCCGCCGCCGCCTGGTGCCACAGGGCAGGGGACGGTGCCCACCCCTGCCCAGCCGTGGCCTTGAGTGAGGTGGCCTGTAGGAAGGGGTCTCGGTCCCCCTCAGGGTGTCTGGAGGGGTAACTCCGTGCCCAGGGGCAGGGGAAATGCCATGTCGGGCCCAGCCTCCTGGCACACAAGGGGGGGCTGTGCGGATGCTGGGGTGCGGGGGGGGGGGGAGGCCGACAAGACACAGGAAAGCTACCGTCTCATGTGTCCTTCACGGCAGTGGCGGGTCTGCTGTGGCGTGGCTGGCTAGGGGGGGGGGGGGCCTCTGCCAACCGGCTACAAAGACCCCTGAGCCGCGGAGTCGGCAACAGTACAGACACCACCACTCACACACAGGGACAGTCACTGAGTTTGGATTCTTATTTTCCTTGCAAGAGCAAAAGTTTCTTTAAAATCCTTGAGCCACCAGTGAAATGAGGCAGGAGAACACTTTAGATGGGAGTCTCGTCATAAAAATAAATACAGTTGAATGGAGCTGCTCAAGGTCTGAATCAGACTACAAATGGGAAGGCAGGGGGGCTGGAACATTCTTTTAAGACCCACCCCCAACCATGGGTCACTCGGCGGGCTGAGGGCGGGGAGGCCAGGAGGCCTGACCACACCGTCTCGGGGCAGGAAGCCATGGCTGGATTGGGGCAGATCCGGCTCTGACGAGGCACGGGCCGCACGGGCACCCGGGAGCCGGTCGGAGGAGCAGGCGGGCGGGTGCAGAGCCGGGCCCTAATGCTGCTGCAGCTCCTTCATCCTGTTCAGGGCGCTGCCGGCGCGGAACCACTCGATCTGGGTCTCGTTGAAGGTGTGGTTCAGGAGGATGGTCTCCTGGGTCCCGTTGGGGTGCTTGATGATGCATTTCAAGGGCTGCAGGCAGTGGGGGGAGGTGGAGGCTCTTAGGAACATGGCCCTGAGCTCTGCTGCAGGGTCTGCAAGGTGGGGTACACTCGAGGTGAAACTTGGGGGCCAGAGGCCAGGCCCAGGCTTGGGTGGCCACAGTGAGACGTGGATGGCGTAACTCCCAGGGCCAAGAGGGTCCTGCTCTGTGCAGGCTCTTGGCCTGAGCTAACGAGGGGGGCCTAAGCTGGCTCCACCCTGTCTCGGGGAAGGTACTTTCTTCCCTCCAAGGGGGGGGTCCCTGGAGAATTTAAGGGCCCTTCCAGCTGAAACAAAGGCTCATGGGAGGAGGAGCAATTGGGGCCAGAAACCGGTGGAAGAGAAGCAAGCTGGGGGTCCCCGACCCGCCCTCCTTCCCTGGCCCCCTGACCTTGCCAGGAGCGAAGTCTTTCAGGCCCTGGATGGTCAGCTTGTCCACAGGGTGAATCTTGTTGTAGTCGGCTGGGTCGGCGAAGGTGAGGGGCAGCAAGCCCTGCTTCTTCAAGTTGGTTTCTAGAAGGCAAAGGGCACACGGAGTCCATAGAGCGCCAGTCCCTGCTTCTCTGCTCGGGGAGCCTCACCAGCCTAAGAGCTTCCTTTTCTTTTTTTTTTTTTTTTTAAAGATTTTATTTATTTGACAGACAGAGATCACAAGAAGGCAGAGAGGCAGTCAGAGAGAAAGGAGGAAGGAAGCAGGCTCCCCACTGAGCAGAGAGCCCGATGCGGGACTCGATCCCAGGACCCTGAGATCATGACCTGAGCCGAAGGCAGAGGCTTCAACCCACTGAGCCACCCAGGTGCCCCGAGCTTCCTTTTCTAACCCCAGCGAGGGCGCTGGGACAGAGAGGACCGGGTCCTGCCGTCTGGAGACTACGGCGCGGAACTGGAAGGACCGGGGCGGCCACAGCCCCGGAGACGGGGTCCCTTCCACCGGAGCCGAGCCCAGCGCGCCGGCTGGGGTCTCCGCTGGGGTCTCCGCTGGCCTCCCCGCAGACGCTCGCGTCAACTGCTGCTGGGTCTGCAAGTCTGGAAGCAAGTTCCCACTTCGGGAAGTTGTGGGCCGGGGACTCAACGGAACTCGGAAGGGACGGAGACTGTGGTGGAAAATGGGAGCCGCGGACACGGCGTGGAAACCAAGCGTGTGTGTGGCTCCAGGCCTGCCCCCGCCGCCGGCAGGGCGGGGGACCACGGGCTGCCGGTGAGGGCAGGCGGATGTGGCTGGACCCGGGCTCCACCTTACCGTGGATCCTGGCAAAGCTCTTGGTGATGATGGCCCGGCCCCCGAGGTGGCGAGGTTCCAGCGCCGCGTGCTCCCGGCTCGAGCCCTCCCCGTAGTTCTCGTCTCCGATCACCACCCACCGGATGCCATGTTTCTGTCGGGCAAGTGAGGCCAGTGTGAGGGGCGCTGGCCCCCGCCTGCTGCCCCTGGGCTTCCCGAGGTTCACAGGTCAAGGGGCTAGAGAGGCCCCTCCTTGCCTGGGCAATCAGGTGAATCGGGCCCCGAAGAGGCCTTGAGGGGATGGAAGGGATCAGATGTGGGCCCTGACTCTGCACGGGGCCTGGGGACGTGCTCAGGACAGAGGCAGGAGTGGGGGGAAGGCCACAGGGTGAGAGCAGAGCCCAGGAGTATATGACAGAGGGGACACGGGATGGGCACCAGGGCACCCTTCAACCGCGCAGCTACTGGTGTGGGCTCCTGGGGAGACAGCACCCCTGCCACCCCTGCCTCGGACCCACCTTGTAGTAGCGGGCGGTGTCGGGGACAGGTCCAAACTCCTGGGTGACAGCATTGCGCACCGAGTTGGCCTTGCCATTTTCGATGTTGATGGCGCCGATGAGCAGGTTATTGGAGATGTTGTCCAGGTGCCCGCGGAACTTGAGCCAGGGGCCAGCGGCCGAGATGTGGTCAGTGGTACACTTCCCTTTGACCTTGGATTTGTGAGAAGAGAGGACGGAGATCAGGGGAAGGCGCAAGAGAGGCGGAGGGAGGGAGACGCCCTCTAGAGGCTGCAGCGCGCCCAGCAATTGTGACCCGGGAGGCGTGCTGAGGGCAGCAGGTCTGGCTTTAGACACACGGTGTGCCGCCCTGGCTTTCCCACACTTTGCCCACGAGGGCTCAGGCAAGACCGTCCCCAACCCCTCGAAGGCCCTGGGCTGCTCAGTGAGTGCTCTGGGACAGGACACTCTCAGGGGCAGGGGCTGGACAGGCAGGTCTGCTCGCTCAGTCTTCAGACCCAGCCCCCTGGCAAGTGCTGCCCCGGCAGGAAGACCAGCTACAGGACCTCAGGCTGGACCCAGAGGAGTCCGAGGAGGTGTCCTGGCTGGTGACCACTTCTATCTATCATGTGGGCTTAACACGGGCTGCCGCTGCTTGAAGGCCCTCCATCAACAGCAGGACATCATGGCTGACGTGATGGGTCCCAGGCCTCTGGGCGCACCACAAAGGCTTGCGTCTGCCGGGCTCCCTAACACAGGCCAGGCCGACTGACACCCAACCGCGGGAGCAGAGGACTCCATGGCTTCCGGAGCCCAGGTGGTCAAGCCAGAGGTATGGAGACCTGGTGCCCTTCTGGTCCTCCCCGCACGGCACCCACTGCCTGTGGCCGCTGCTGGTGGCCCTCCCGAGTGGCCGCAGAGCACCCCAGACACCGCCAGCCAGCTCCAGCTCAGCCCGGCAGGGGGTAGAAGAGAAAGGAACACTGGGAGGCCCCGTCCCCGGCCTGACCTTCCCCACGGGGGCCCAGGGGAAAACTTGTGGTTTCTCCACCCTTCCGGCGGAGGGCAGGGCCAGGGTGAGCCAGGGCTGTTCTCCCCACCCCAGCCCCGCGACACTGATGCTGACCTTGATGAGGATCTGCAGGTCCTCCAGATCTTTGCCGTCCCACTTGTCAAAAGGCTCCAGGAGCTGTAGGCGTTGGCTGGTGGGGCTCACGTCTACTCGCTGCCCGCTGCTGTCCTTGGGAGGGTGCTGGTAGGTGTCCTGCCCAGGGTCAAACTCCTGCAGAAGATTGGGACGTGCTGGGGGCTGAGTCCTCAGTCCCCACGTAGAGGTGCTCGTAGAAGACGGCCTCCCGTGTCCCCTGCCTTCCCCTCCGATGCACGGAGCTGCCTCATTCTCACTCCCAGGATGGTCCTGCGTGCCCAGGAGGGGCAGCGCCCGGACGCTGGCATGCCCGGAAGGAGGGTCTTAGCCCCGGAGTGAGCGGCCCACAGCGGCCGAGAGCACAGGGCAGTGGCGCCTGCTCACCGCCCGGGGAAGCTCGTCCGCATCTGGGGCCTCCAGCTTGAACTTCTTGCCGTCCTTGCCCGTCAGGAAGTCAGTCTCTGGGTTGAACTTGAGGGTGCCCGCGATGGCCAGCGCTGTGACAATCTGGAATGGAGGTGGCCCACTGCTGATTAGTAGCCAACACCACTCCTGTCACCACGCCCCCCTCCCGAGCAGGAGCCCAGACGGAAACAGAGTATGGAGCAGGTACACCGGAGTCCTCCCCATGTAAGTCCTCCCCAGAGGCCAAAGCTGCAAGATGTCTCTGGGGGCTTGGGCCACGGGCCTGGGCCTCTATACCCTCCCGGGGGCAGTCTTCCCCGCACACCGAGATAAGCTGCTAAAACAAAATCTTCCTAAATGGGCAGCTGAAGACAGAAGAAGGAAGGCGCCGCCTCCTCAGTCATTTTTAGCAAACGTAAGTACTGGAACACTCATCTCAAGTCAAGAAACTGCCCGGCCGGCTCAGCGGCAGAGCGTGTCACTCCGTCTCAGGGGTGGGAGTTCGAGTCCTGCATCGTGTGTAGACATTACTCAAAACCATCTACATAAAAGATAAAAAGGCCAGAAAGCCTGGCCATGCACTGACAATGGCTGAGGCTGAAAGCCCGCCGAGCCCCCGAGCACTTGGCGCAGTGCTCTTCACAGAGGCCGCCTGCCCGGTGGAGACAGTCAAGCACTTTCCATCCTCATCCTGTGACCCTAACAGGATCCTCGGCACAGAGCAGTGTGACACAGCCAAGCTCACATGACTGGGTAGAGGCAGAGCTGCCCTTTCTCCCGGACAGTGACTCCAAGCACCGGCTCGTGACTAACTGTGACGCTTGAGGCCTGAGGCTCTTGGATTCCACCCAGACAGCCCCTTGCTCTGCAATGCCAACCCTCCGGCCGCAGCCCCGCAGGGTCAGACGCCCGGCCCCAGGCTCCATATCCCCCACCCACCAGCCAGGGGCGGCAGGGCCCCAGAGGCCGTCCCGGGTCGCGGCCCCGATGGGCAGGCTCACCTCCGGGGACGTGACAAAGGCGTGGGTCTCGGGGTTCGCGTCGTTGCGGCCGGTGAAGTTCCTGTTGTAGGAGGTGACGATGGTGTTCTTCTCCCCCTTCTTGATGTCCTTCCTGCCAGGCCAGAGGAGACGGTTAAATTAAGCGTGTCTGCCGTTGTCACCAAGCCCATCGCGCCTGGTTTATAACAGAGAACAGGGCAACGGAGAGACCCCGAAACAGCCACCTCCTCCCTGGGACTCACACAGACACAGGAGGGAGCCCAGGATCACACGTAAGGCAGGTAGAGCCCAGACCAAGGCCCAAGTTTCCTGGCTGGGGGCCGCTGCCTCCGCTCAAATGGCTCCGTCAGAGCCCCTGGCCTGCGTCTGGCTTCAGCCAGGTGGCTGCTCCTTCTCTTTATTTCCAGCCCAACTTTCCGGTCCTTCCTAGAAGAGTCTTCTAATGTGCAGTAGCTCCCGAAGCTAGAGGCCTGGGTCTGAGTCTGTTCTCTCCGCCCAGTAACACTCCCCCCTCAATACCTGGGGCTCCGGGCGCAGGTGCCCTATCAGGGGTGAGCCTCTCACCTGTCCCACTGGCCGATGCAGGGGCCACAGGCATTGGCCAGGACGATGCCGCCCACTTCCCTGAGGATTTGTGCCTGCAGAGAGAGGAGGACCGGCACAGTCAGAGGCAGCCTGACGGCTGATGGGCAAGGGTGGGTCAGGAGTCTGAGTGATGAAGAGCTGTTCTGGAGCCCCAGGGCAGCTGCGGGGTGGGGGTGGTGGAGAAAGACCTGTACCTGTCCCAGTCGGTCCCAGCTGACAAGCCAGGTTGCGCGGTGGGGAGGAGGAGCCAGGGGCGGGGTGTGTGGGCACTCACATAGCCGTCCCGCTCGATGGTGGCACGGATCTGTTCAGAGCCTGGTGTGATGGTGAATTGGGACTTGCACTTGAGTCCATGGGCCAGCGCCTGCTTGGCCACGGCTGCCGAGCGCCCCATGTCCTCATAGCTGGAGTTGGTGCAGCTGCCGATCAGACCTGGTGCATTGTGGGTGGTGGGGCCAGGGGTCAGGACCAGAGGTCTCCACCTGACCTCAACTATCCAGACCTTGTCAAGAGTTCGCCAACCATGCCAGGCCTGGGGCTGTTCTTAACGGAGATGAGCTGGAAGCAGTCCAGCTCTAACAACACAGGACAGGCTGCTCCACGGCCCAGCCGTTAAGGGGAAGACGATGCGGCCAGTGATGTGAGTCAGAGGACTCGCTCCAGAATACCGTATGTGACCACAGCTGAGCAGGGCTTTTAGGAGATAGTTAAAAGTTTCTTCTTTTAGGGGCGCCTGCATGGCTCAGTTAAGTGACTGCCTTCAGCTCAGATGATGACCCCCGAGTCCTGGGATTGAGTCCCGTATCGGGCTCCCCACTTAGTGGCTTCTCCCTTTGAGTCTCTCTCCTCTTAAATAAATAAATAAAATCTTAAAAAAAAGTTTCTTGGGGCGCCTGGGTGGCTCAGTGGGTTAAGCCTCTGCCTTCGGCTAGAGTCATGATCTCAGGTTCCTGGGATCGAGCCCCGCATCGGGGAAGGTTGGAGAGAAAGCAGGCTCCCTCCTCTCTCTCTGCCTGCTTCTCTGGCTACTTGTGATCTCACCCTCTGTTAAATAAATAAAATCTTTAAAAAAAAAAAAGTTTCTTATACTTTTGAGTATTCTCCCCTTTTTTAATTGCTTTATAATCAGAGAGAAACAGAATTTTTTTCAAAGTCTATGATTATTCTTCAAAAAGTCAAAGACTGGATGATATATTATTGAGAGACCTCAAGACAGTCTGACTCATCAGTTTAGCAATTTTGCTTCTAATGAAACCACCACTGTTTTTTTTCACATTTGCTTCAACTGCTGAGTGTGAACACACCCCATGGCATTGTTTTGCGACAGACTGTGGAAGCGCTTTGCCCGCGTTAACTGGCCCCCCCACCCCGCCCACACTGACAAGTAAACACAGTATCAGCCTTGTTTTCCAGAAAAGGAACGGGGACACAGGAGGGTAACGTAACTTGCTCAGGCCCAGCTCTGTGGTACCTGGCTTTGTGATCCACGCTGTAGACACACTGTCCAGTGACAAGAGCAGGGGCTAGTCACAATGACACGCCAGCGCGTCTGTACATGTAGTGTGTGAACGGAAATCAGGCAATGGGGTTGGGCCGATGAAATGTTCGTAAAACAAAAGCAGACACACATCGATATGTATACATATGTGGAAAGAACCCCTCTAGGAGCTCCTCGAGCTGGTTTCTGGCTGGGGGGTTAAGACGAGGAGTTTTTAAAATTCATTTGTTTGCGAATATCCACTACAATGAGCACATACTTCTTTTTGGTATTACATAAAAAGTAATTTTTTAAAAAAAGCCTTAAAGGAGAAACAGACTCTTTCAGAAAGCGCCTGGGACCTTTAGGAAGTAGCCCCTGGTGCAGGCAGGCGTCTGCAGGCCCTGGTCCCGACCTTCCGAAGCCAGCAGGGTAGGAGCGACTCACCCACTCGGATGTCCAGGGGCCACCCTTCCTTCTCCGCCACAGCGCCAACTTCTGCCACAGGGTGAGCCAAGTCAGGGGTGAAGGGTCCATTGATGTGAGGCTTCAGCTGAAGAAACAGAAAGGGGAGAGAACAACTCATGGAGGGTGGAACTCTTAAGACTGTTCTCCAGAGGCTGCGTGGCTCCCTCTCCCCCAGGGCTTCATGGAGGACCCAGGAGGCTGACTTCTAGCTCAAACCCAGGAACACCCGAGCGGTGGGCTCTGTACATGTGTCAGCTCCGGGATCCCTCCAACCCTGCCAGGTGTATATTATCTCCATGCAGATGAAAGAGGTGGCATGCCTTGCCCAAGGTCGCTCTAGGTCACAGAGTAGGAGATGGCAAGAGCATGGAACGAATGAAGGACTTCAGCATCATGAGTCCATCTCCTATGCTGTGCTCTGTAATCAATCTCAGCACAAAAACAGACCTAAATCCAGGTGCTTTGTCTATGATAATACTTACCAATAAATGCAAAAAACTTGGCAAAGTGCACGCGGCTCTCAGTACAATATGCCCAATTATTACTACATGAATTAATGAATTTAAGTCCCTGGCCAGACGCCTGGGTGGCTCAGTTGGTTAAGCGGCTGCCTTCGGCTCAGGTCATGATCCCAGCGTCCTGGGATCGAGTCCCACATCGGGCTCCTTGCTCAGCAGGGAGCCTGCTTCTCCCTCTGCCTCTGCCTGCCACTCTGTCTGCCTGTGCTCGCTCTCTCTCCCTCTCTCTCTCTGATGAATAAATAAAATCTTTAAAAAAAAAAAAATAAAATAAAATAAAAAAAAAAAAAATAAAAAAAAAAATTAAGTCCCTGGCCAACTGAATTATTAAGTGAATTTATCAGTGAATTTAAGTCCCATGGCCAACTGAGACTTTACACATGATAAAGTGAGGCCAAAAGAGGTTGAGGAACTCGCTCAAGGTCACAGGCTTAACTTGGCAGGGTCAGGAATTCTGACTGGAACTCATAAAGACCGGCCTAAACCCTCAACCAGTCTACTTGGCCACTTCCTTTCCTGCGGCCTTCTAGATGCTCACTCTGGTCTGCGGGTCTCAGTGTGCCAAACACTGCCCAAGCCTGGGAGTCGTGGGCTGTGACCTATGAACTGAGACAACAAAGCAACCTCCAAGGCCGAATCTTGGATTCTGCTGACGCTGAGGTGGAGGCAGACCGAGCCAGCCTCTGGATCACCAGCCCCAGCACCTCTCCCACCCGACCGGGGCCTGAACTCGCCACCCACAGAAATTCCTTGGAGCCAAGTGCCTTCCTCACCTCGCTGAGGTTAATTTCAATCAGTTGGTCATAATGGCAGCCAGGGTCAGGTACCAAGTGATCCTTGTACTCATCAGCTAGTTTGGCAATGTCTGAAACCAATAAGGGAGGGAGATTAAAGCATGTGGGACAGAACATGGTCATGAGACCATCCAACCGTCCATCCATCCATCCACGCACACACCCACCCCCCCTCAAGCCAGTTCCCTGGCACCTGCTAAACAGGGCCATGGCACTGACTGAGCAAACAAAGAAATGATGAAAACAGCACCGGACACAGTCCCTGCCCTCAAGGAGCACGCAATCTAATGGAGGAGCGATCAGTGAGCTGGAAGTTACGTTACAATACAAGAGACACACAGGAACAGGGAACACAGATGTAACAACCGAGGTTCCGAGTCCAGGAATGCTTCCTGGAAATGAGCAGCACTGAATTTTGAAGGAGAAGGTACTTGACAGGAAAGAGAGGGACAGCACTGCCAGGCAGCACTCCCATGTGTTCGGCGCCTCTGGAAGCAACTGGACAAGCTCTCGCCACGATCGCTGGCGTTTCGATCCGACAGCCACCCTTGATCCTCTCCCTTCATGGCTCCAACGACCCCTCCCATGGGCCCAATTTCTTCCTCTGAGCTTCAAAGAAGCCAGGCTAGAAGTTCAAGGAGATTGTGGGGGAGACTGGCAAAGTGATTCTGGTTCCAAATGTTTTTCCTCCTACTTACTAATCAGAGAACCAGAACCATGTCATTTCCAGAGCTTCCTGTAGGGGGCACCAGGGACCAGACCAAAAAGACCCTGGGCCTGGCCAACCTTTCAGGTGGAACTCAATTCCAATCCCAAGGCAAAGGTATCACAAACTTAGATGACAGGCCTTTGGAGAAGCTGCTGAAGCTGCAGACACCCTACTCCGCAACAGTAACACACACACGTAATTTTCCACACCACTCTGAAGCCAGTCTGGAGACACGAGATTAAAGACTCCGGCCCCGAAGGGAGAAGTTTAGCTCAAGGGTCTCCCTGTACCACGACTGTCCCGCCACACCCCGGCCCAGCCGGCTCACCCTCCCGGCCTGTCTTGCTCAGGTACTTCTTCATCCTGTGGTTGTACGGGAACACTGATGTGGTGGCCCCGATTTCTGCGCCCATGTTGCAAATTGTCGCCATGCCTGGAGAGAAGCAGAGCCCGTGAGGGGGACGGAGCAGCTGGACACAGGTCCTACACACCTGCTGGGTGGGCACACATATCTTCACCCTGGGGAGCTGGTGTCACTTGTTCCCTTGTTCACACAGCCATCTAGTGGCAGCCGGCAGACTCGTCCCTCGCTGCCCAGGGCTAATACAAGGGCCAGCGAAGAGAACACAAGATTCAGCCCCTCCCAGTCGGGTTCCACTTCTGGCCCTGGCGGTCCTGCTCGGCAGACGGGACGGTCACTGTGTACCAAAGGCTGACCTGGTCAGATGGCCCAGCTGTTACTGTGGCCATTTTGCAGGTGAGCAAGCTGGCTCAGAGAGGTCCAAGGTCAGGTGTTGGCAGTGGCATTCAGGTCTAGCCCACCTGCCTGGTGTCCAGGCCTGCTCTCCTTTCAGCCACACTGCGGTGCTGTGTGGAAATGTTCCTGGGTCTCAGGTTTTCCAGCAACTAGACTGGAAGGACAGCCACTGTCTGGACCACAGAGCCTCACACAGAACCGGGGAGGCTTACAGATGTCTTGACTGTATCAGGATACTAGTCTCCTGGGGTTGCTGGGGCGTGGGGATAGGATTGCTATCCGCTTCCAAAGTGCGCTGTCCAATGTAGTAAGGGCTCCCTATAAGACTGAGCCCCCATCTCTGGAGGGGCGCAAGTCCCGTGGGGCTGCCGTGGAGCTGAGAAGTCTGGACTGGACCACCTGGAAGGCTTTTTCCAAGTCTTCCTACATCCCGGAGCACCCAGGCACTGAAGCCAGGTCACCTGCAGTGATGGGTAGAAGCTGGCTCCTACTTACTAAGTCTTGGAGTCTAGTAGGTGGTAAGTCTAATTCCAGGGAAATGAGTGAGGGTCCCGGGAAGATGTGGGAAGGGGGCTGCTTCATGAATGAAGCCGTGGCTCTGACTGCCCATTCCCAACACCACCTCTGGGATTCCCTTTCTGGATCACCCAAGGAAGCCCAGGGCCATGGCAGCTGAAGTTTACTGAGTGACCTTGACTAGATAATACCCTCCCCACCTCTAGGTGTCCATCCAAGTCCCCACAGACTAGATGGATTCTCAGGGGAAGGCCATTCCCTGCTTCCATGGCTCAACTCTAGGCCCCATCAGGCCCAACACGGGCTGACAACCGCATCCCATGGCCGCCTCCCTCACCGGTGCAGGAGATGGAGTCCACACCAGGCCCGTGGTACTCCACAATCGCGCCTGTGCCACCTTTCACGGTGAGGATACCCGCCACCTTTAAGATCACGTCTTTGGGGGAGGTCCAACCGGAGAGCGAGCCCGTCAGCTTCACACCAATCACCTGAACAGGCAGAGCGAGACAGCAGTTACAGGCGCCATGTGTTATGCTCCAGCCGGGAAGCCGAAGGGTCAGCCTGCTGGGTTCGCACTCCTGCTTATTTACGCTGCCTCTCCCAAAGAGATCTAAGTCTGAACTATTCCCTCACCTCACCTGGTCTCAGCGGCCCTACGCCTCCCCACCCACCACCGCTCTGCAGCCACCCCCAGAAGAGCCCTTCCCTACTCCTTACCTTGGGGCACTTCAGCTCCCAGGGGATCCCGGCCATGACGTCCACTGCATCAGCACCCCCGACTCCAATGCAGATGCCCCCCAGGCCACCGCCATTGGGGGTGTGGGAATCAGTGCCAATCAGAAGAACCCCAGGGTACGCGTAGTTTTCCAGAATGATCTGAAAAAGACCCGAAGATCTTCAGCCTAAAAGCCTCATCAGAAAATGGAGGTAGGGACCAAAGGGGTCAGCAAAGCTGTTCCCTGGGCCATTCCCAGGCATCCCTCCAGGACAGGGCCTCTCAAGGGTGGCCAGAAGAGAGACAGGGAGCCGGGCTCCTGACCAGCTCCCACAGTCCTGGACTGTCTGACTGGGGCTTGCAAGGGCTTCCTCGTGCCCAGTATCCATGTCTGTGACACGGTACCAAGAACGCCTGCACCGCCTTGACCGTGGACTCACGGTACGAACCAGACAAGCGGGGGTACAGGAGTGTGTTCTGTGACAGGTGTGGCTGTCCACAGGAGCGCCTGACACCACTCCCCACCTTGTGTGGCACGTGCCCACCGGGCTTCTCAGGAGAGACGATTCCCTCAGGACCTGGCTCCAGTGTCCGCAAGGGGCTCCCGCGTCCGGGGCCTCCTCCCAGCTTGGGAAGGTGCTGGCAGTGAGCATTTCCCCAGACACCGGATTCCAGAGGTGCAGCTATCCCAGAGCCCTGCCCCCAATCTAGGCGTCAGAGCCCACAGGATATTGCTGGGAAAGCCCCGGCCCAGGGGCCCTCAGCCTGAGCCCCCGTCCCACCACCTGCCGGTAGGTGTGGGACTCGGGCAAGTCACTTCACCTTCCAGACCTGTTTGCGCATCGACAGAAACAGCCAGCAGTGCTCACAGTGCTAACTCCATGAGATTGTGTGTATTACTGGGAGAGGCAGTATTTCTGTTTATTGTTTTGCAGCACACGCTCGGATGCTGGGAAGGGGCAAGGTGGTCAGAGACGTGCAAGGCTCCATGATTGGTTGCGCCTGCCTCATGGTGGACAGGCTCCATGGAACATTACAGAAACCCCAGGACCCCTGCGCTGGGCTACACGTCTCCCAGCAGACTCAGCAAGGAGAGGGGGTCTTGCCTCTCAGGACTGCCAGCCATTAGAAGGGCTGGCTCCTTCCCCGGGAGGGTGGCAACGGGCCGGGAGAGAGGGCCGGGAGAGAGGAAATCCTGGACAAACAGCTGCTGGACAGGACACTGCTCAACTGGTTCCTTTCTCCGGCCTCCTGGCCCCAGCCATAAGCCAAAGTTTAAAACTCGTTAAGATAAGGCTCCTGGGGCGCCTGGGTGGCTCAGTGGGTTAAGCCACTGCCTTTGGCTCAGGTCATGATCTCAGGGTCCTGGGATCGAGTCCCGCATCGGGCTCTCTGCTCAGCGGGGAGCCTGCTTCCTCCTCTCTCTCTCTGCCTGCCTCTCTGCCTATTTGTGATCTCTCTCTGTCAAATAAATAAATAAAATCTTTAAAAAAAAAAAAAGATAAGGCTCCTGAAGGTTCTGCAGGTCTGATCCATGTAGAGCAGACACACAGAATTCGGTGTGGTCTACACAGTAGAGACCACCCATGAGTCCCTGTCCAAAAGGAAGGGGTTAGTGCAGACCCTAGGACTGTACAAAGTGTCACCATGAAGCTGGCTGTGACTGTGACCTTCACAGGCAGCTGGACATGCATGGAGGAGAGAAGTGTCCGTCAGCCAGCCATCCACACAGGTGTACCGAGGACCTAGTTGTACCCACCTGGGCCCAGGCCCAGAGCTACAGAGGACTCGGTGAAGTGCAGTCTCTGACCCCCGAGCACAAGGTCTAGGGCACAAGCACCTGCACGTACGGGGGTCATAATGTGAGGGGATCCACAGAGGGTCACACAAGGGGGCTCTAATGCCGGGACCGAGGGCAATGGGCCTTCAGAGGTAACCAAAAGGCAGAGATGGGGAGGAAGGATGTGCTGGGCCTGGGCACAGGACATTCAAGGTGGAGGCAAGGGGTTAAGGTCTGGTTTGGACGTGGTGGGTGAGAGCTGCTGATGGCCTGACATCGAGGTGGGGGTGGGGGAGAGAAAAACCGGAGCTGCACAGAGATCACAGGCTTCAAGGGAATCTTCTTTTTAAAGGAAAAAATTAGGGGCACCTGGGTGGCTCAATCGGTTAAGTGTCTGACTTCGTCTCAGGTCATGATCCTGGGGTCCTCGAATGGAGGCTCCTTGCTCAGCGGGGAGTCTGCATCTCCCTCCCCTCCACCCCTCCCCCTGCACGTGTACATGAAAACTCTCTCCTGCTCTCTCTCAAATGAATAAAAAAAAAATTAAAAAAAAAAAAACAAAAAAAATCAGGGTGTCAGGGCGGCACAGTCCGTAAGCAACTGACTCTTGGTTTCAGCTCAGGTATGATCTCTGGGTCCTGAGATCAAGCCCCAGGTCGGGCTCCACACTCAGTGTGGCATCTGCCTGAGATTCTCTTCTCCCTCTGCCCCTCCCCCAACCCTGTCTAAATAAATAAAATATTTTAATAAAAAATTTTTTTAAATAATAAAATAGCAATTTAAAATAAAGGAAAAATAGGGGCGCCTGGGTGGCTCAGTGGGTTAAGCCGCTGCCTTCGGCTCAGGTCATGATCTCAGGGTCCTGGGATCGAGTCCCGCATCGGGCTCTCTGCTCAGCAGGGAGCCTGCTTCCTTCTCTCTCTCTCTGCCTGCCTCTCAGTGTACTTGTAATTTCTCTCTGTCAAATAAATAAATAAAATCTTTAAAAAAAAAAAAAAATAAAATAAAATAAAATAAAATAAAATAAAGGAAAAATATATCACGCTGTACACTTAGCTGGCGGCCAGTGTGTTTCTAACAGGGTAGAAAGGGAGACCCTTGGACTAGGGTGTCCCTCACGATGAAAGTCCAAAGCTGGATCTCCCTGACTCCCCAGCGCTGCCGCCCAGAGAGGCCTTCTACGCCCGGCACACAGCTGTGACCTGCCGTTCCCAGGCAGTCCCTTCCTGGCAAGGGCAATGGCTCGAAAGGGCAGAGCAGTGATCCGTGGGCTCCGGTTTTGGAGCGGGGCAGTGCTGGAGCAGGGTCAGATTACAGCCTGACTCAGCTCGTCTTGACGGAGGCCTGGGACAGAGGTGGGGAGAAGGGTCACCTTGGAAAGGTGCGAAGAGGCAGGCCTCACACATCCAGGATGGACGGCAAACGGACACGCAAACCAGTGCACACCCCAGACACCAGTCACCTTGGGTGAAAGGGAAGCCCCGATCTCCCCAGAAACACAGGCACACACCTGCACTCGCAGAGACAAAATCGCCCATCAAAGATCATCCATCCAGGAAACCCTGGAAAAACCCCTGGCTAACATAGCCATGTGACCTCGGGTACTTCCATCCTGCAGAATCAGGGGCCAGAAGGGCCAGAAAGACCCTAAGGAGCGCTCTGCGCACCGAGGGGGGAGGAACGCCTGGTGTGACCGGAGGCGCGCCTGCGGCACATGGGGCAGAGCTCTGGCTCTGGGGCCAGACCCCCGGAGGCACCTCACAGAGCTGTGGTGAACAATGATGGAAGTTATTATCTGTCAAGTGCTAAGTCTAGTGCCAGCACACAGAACACCCATCAAATCTCAGGTGTCCACACAACAAGGAGTAACACTCGTGGGAAAAAACAAGACAAAAAACCAATACAACCCCCCTCCCCCATCCTGAGCCTCTAGCCTTGTGCTCCTGTAGGCCAGGAGGTGCTCTCTGAGTCCCTAAGGGCCCTTCCCCCAGAAAGGCAGGCCAAGCCCAGCTTTACCTGGTGAATGATCCCAGAGCCAGGCCTCCAGAAGCCCACACCATACTTGGCACCCGCCGTTGCCAGGAAATTATACACTTCCTGGTTTATGTCCTATTGAGACAAGTCAATAAGCAGAACATTAGTAACACAGTGTGTGTCCCGGTGACCCCTGCTGACCCCACCCTCCCCACCCACCGCCACCCGACTCGGAAATGCTGGTGCTATGAAGACAGGCCCTCTCCTGCAGGCCTCTACAAGTAATTCCAAAAGGGCCTGGAGGTTGGCCCCGTCTCAGCTGGCTGGCCTAGGGAGAAAGGCAAGGGAGCAGAGACAGTTCTGTGACACCTGGCCAGGGAGTGGGTCTGGCACTCTACCCCGATCTCAGTTTCCTCATTTGTGGAAGGAACTTCGCTACATCATCTCCAACAGTCCCTCTGGCAGTCAAGTCCTCCGTCAAGGCCAGCAGTGAGGGGCACACCACCACAGGACCATCTAACTGGGATATGGTGTCGGGGGAAGGGGGCTGTCTAAGGGAAGCCTGGGATTAAGTGTGGGGTCCAGTCCCACTGTAGCTCACGCGAGGGGCTGTTACTCCACCTAAGCCTCGGATGCCTCACTTAAGGCAACGTCGGCAACCCTGGCGGACATTTACTGAAGGCCCACTGCACTACACATGCTTACAGTCCCCCCCACCGAAGAGGGAAGGCACTGTCTTCGAGGCCATTTTACAGATGCAAAAAACAGAGGCTCAAAGATGATCTAACTTGCTGGAGATCCCAGAATTAAACCCTAGGGTTTGAAACCAGGTCTGTGCAGCCACATCACCCAAGAGTTACATTCCAACATAAGATAGAGCTACCTCCCTTATAAGGAAGAGGACATCTAGGAACACCAGCGCCTGGCACGTTCTAGGTGCTCAGAATTCGGTAATACATTTGATGGTCCCCAAATGAAAGACTCTGATAGACCATGTGCTAAAATGCAGATTTCAACACGACAGGACAGGCTGTGCCCACTCTGCCTGGAACTGGTAGGTAGCTTCCTCAGTGGGCAGGGAAGGCTTCCCAGCACAGCTGATGTGAGCTCAGGGTTTATCTGGAAGACTAAAGGAAGAGTCTTCCTGGACAGGGGAAACTCCAGTCACAAAAGGGAAGGGACCGGGGCAGACTGCACCGAGTCCCAAAGGAAGAACCAGGCAATGACATGGGCTGGCCTCTGGGCATGGGAGACCCACGCTCCAAGGCAGAGGGACTCACTGTCAGCTCCCGGGCCCTCAACAGAGACCCTCAAGGCCACAGAGTCTCCTTCATTTAAACTCCAGACCAACCATGCATCCCTCTGAGTTCCATCAGTAGCCCCACACAAACAAACAGCATAAAAAAACTTGGGCCCCTGGAGCCATTTCTCTTGATTAATAATTACTAAGACAGCTTTTTCATTCAAATCAGTCACTTATATAACACTGGCACCACGGGCAGGAGGCAGTGGTTGTGGGAGTGCGTGTTCTCATGTCTGGGCAAGTGGTGGCGGTGGTGGAGGGGGACAGAATGGTGGAGCAGAGTCTCGGCCTGAACTCAGCCTAGAGCCTTCTCTGGCTGTGTGATCCTGGATAGGTCACTCTGCCACTCTGATCCCCAACCACAGGGACTCCACAAATATATGCAAATCTGACCATAACCCTCTTCTGCTTAAGCCCTTCGGGGACTCCCAGGACGGTGCCCAGGGCCCTCAGGGCCGCTTGCCCCCACCCAGCTCACACCACCCTCTCCTCCTCGGACCCCCTTTCAACTCCACAAATGCGTCAAGTTGCTTCCTGCCTCAGGGTTTATACATACGCTGTTCTGCCTGGAATGTTCTTCCTCCAGTGAATATCAGCTTATCTGTGTGAGTTTTAGCTGACATGTCACATTCTCAAGAGATTGTCCCTTTCCCCTCAGAGTCTAAATTACACTTCTTTCTTATACTCTCTCAGAATCCTGTCTCCCCTTCATAAGCTACATCCGAATCGGCAATGACCCGCTTGTGTGATGGTCTGGCGTCTGTCTCCCTACCAGCCTCTGAGATGCAAGAAGGCAGGGCCCCTGTCTTGTCCACACCGCATCCCCAGCATCTAGCACAGCGCCCAGCACATCACTAGTGGTCAGTAAACACTGAAATCCCATGAACCTGTGAATGGCATTTCCAGAAGGTAGATTCGGAATCCATAAAGTAAAGGGAGGGCCTGCCTGACCTTGAAGGTGGTGGCCTGCAGTGATCAGTCACTCCCAGGGCTGCAGAGGACCTTGTTCCTGGCCACAGCCAGCTGCCAGCACTGCAGGGGCCCCTATAACATTGCCCCCCAACACCCCCAGCTGCTGCTAACTGGGAAACCTCTGGCCAGCAGGCTGGGCTTTTTCCATAGAAAAAGAGCAGAAAAAGAGCTCTTGGCAGCCAGGACCCAGACTGACAGGCCAGGGTGGGAAGGCAGGGCTCGAGTGGGAAAACAAGAATGTTTCCCATGGGTCTGAGAGGCTCTGTGAGCTGTGCTGACCCTGGGAGCCGGAGCACTTTCAACGGCGGCCCTGCCAGCATTCAGCTCCTGCCAGCGGCCCCCCAAGAGGGGGGTCCACTTCCAGTGCAGGGGGCGGAAAGGGTGGCGCCCAGAGCTGGCAGAGATCTGCCGTGGTCAAGGGCAGCCACACACAAAGGTACCACAGGCAGGGGCTGGGGGAAGGAGCGGCAATCTCATTCCGTACGGAAGGCTGGGAAGTCAAGGAAATAAACGGTTCCACATGGCACACAACTGTTTCTACCTCGTGACGCAAACTCCCAGAGGAGAGCCCCCAAAGAGGCCCATCAGTGAGAGACAGCGCTCAAGACGGGGGGGGGTGTTCCCTGCACAGGGCCTCGGCCCCCTCGGATTTACAAACAGCAACACCACCTGCCCGTCACCCGGCTGGGGTCCTCAAGAATCAGCCGACACGTGAGCGGATGGCTGAGGCTGGTAGGAGGGAAGCTTAAGTCACCCTCTCCAGAGCAGCAGCAAGATGCTGCTGCTGAACCTGGTGGCTGCATGATTTTCCCAACAGAACAGAAAAATGACCACAAAAAGATGCCTTTAATGCGGGAAGATTAAGAGGGATTGGGGGGTTTTGAGCTTTTTTTTTTTTTTAAGGCTTTCTCTGTATTTTCTAATATCCTCACAATAAGCAAATGGTATTTTCAGAGTTAGGAAACAGCAAAAATGTTTCAAACAAAGAGCCTAGCTTGAGGGCTCTGCCCTCCGTCCCAGGCCACACGCACTGGCCCTCGGTGCCCCTTCCGCTCACCTTGGCCCGGCGCAGGTCCTTCTCCCCGCCGAGCTGGGCCTCGATCAGATGGTCGCAGTGGATGGTGGACGGCACAGCCACCTTGGGCAGGCCGCTGCTGATGAACTGCAGCATGGCCATCTGCGCCGTGGCGTCCTGCATGGCCACGCGGTCGGGCCGCAGCCGCAGGTATGTCTTGCCCCGCTCGATCTCCTGTTTGGCTGGCTCATCCAGGTGTCCGTACACGATCTTCTCTGAGAGGGTCAGAGGCCGGTTCAATCTGGGGGGAGAGGGAGGGGCGCTGGCTGCACAAGCCCCGGCCCACCCACAGCCAGGCCCTCTCTGCCCCGCGGCGACCCTGATGGTGGGCACGGCCAGGGCGCCTGCGCTCCATGCCGGCGGGCACGAATCTGTCTTGCTCGCTGCGGTCCTTCTGGCACACGGCACACACCGGGTGCTCCAAAAATCACTTGATGAGTAGGTGACAATATCCCAAGAAGTGGGCAGGCTTGTTTTTTTCTAAGGATACCTGCTTTTCCAGCATACTGATCACTAATTTTTTAAAAGATTTTATTTATCTGACAGAGGGAGACACACAGCAAGAAAGGGAAACAAGCAGCGGGAGTGAGAGGGAGAAGCAGGCCTCCCACCCAGTAGGAAGCCTAACGCGGGGCTCGATCCCAGGATGCTGGGATTGTAACCTGAGCCCAAGGCAGCCGCTCAACCGACTGAGCCACCCATGCGCCCCCCCCGCCACAATTTGTTAGTCTTGACGTGCATACACGCCTGTGAACACTCCACTGCAATGAAGCTAAGAACACATCCATGACCCCCGAAAGTTTTCCTGTGGCCCTTTGTCATCCCCTGTCCCCATACTCCGAGCAACCAGTGACCTGTCTTCTGTTACCACGGATTCATTTGCTCACAGCACATCCTTTTAGCTCAGCATGGCTCTAAGTGCCTTAATGTACACAAGCCTCTGGCTCCTCAAGACATGGACAGGGAGCCTGTTCCGCCCCGAGGGGAAGGAACCTGCCCCGTGCACAAGCCAGCGAGCGGCAGAGCCAGGACGCCAGGAGCCGAGCACTGCGGCCCAGCCATCCCTCCCTCCGGAACACCTGGAAGCCAGAACCAGGCCCAGGCTCTGGAAAGTGCTCGATCACTCGCACTCTCAGGGCCCGCACCGCTAGGACTCTGCTGGGAAAGCAGAGACACTCCCTTCCGCCGGCCTGAGTTCCAGCCCCTCACTCCCACACTGATCCAGCCCTGAGAGCAAGAGCTGCCAAGGAGCTGGCTCCGTGGACAACAGCAGAGCAACCGGCAACTCTGGAAAGCTCTACGGTTCTGCCGTCATGAGAACCTCGAGTAAAAATAGCACGGGCCTGAGGTACAGCCTGCCCCCTTTTGTGGCAGCGTCTGCAAGGCTGGGGTACGGGCAGTGACTCACGGCACGAAGCACAGCCCCTTTCCGGCCCCAAGGGAGACGAAAAATAGCACATGGGCTTTAGAACCAAAGACCTTGACAGCGAATGCCTGATGTTGTACAAAAAAGCCTGACAATGACAAAAGCCGAAGGACGAGTTCAGGACCGCATTTCCTTAAGGATTAACTAGGGATGGTCAAACGGGGCCTCTGCGTCCATCTGTCCCTCGGCTTTACTGGTTGACAGAGACCTGGCTTCCCGAGAACAGAACTGGGCCCCCTCTGTCACGAACGCAAGGTGGAGGCAGAGTCCCTCCGCACGTCTCCGAGCCTTTGACGGCTTTCACATTTCCATCCACTGGACTCTGTTCTGAACAGCCTCACTTCCAGCCAGCTCCCACGGTGCGGCTGGTGCTGCTCACCCACGGACCACGTTTGGAGGAGTCAGGCCTAAACCAACTGAATCGGAATCGGGGCCCAGGTGTCAGTAGTTCTAGAAGTTTCTGAGGTGGGGTGCGCGGCTGGCTCCATTGGTGGACTCCTGACCTTGAGTTGTGAGTTTGAGCCTAATACTGGATGGAAAGATTACTTAAAAACAAAATCTTTTAGAGGTGCCCGGGTGGCTTAGTCAATTAAGCTTCCAGCTCTTGGCTTCGGCTCAGGTCATGATCTCAGGGTCTTGAGATCCAGCCACACAAGGGGTTCCCAGCTCAGGGTGGAATCTGCTGGAGGTCTTTCCCCCTCCCTCCTTCCCCCTCTGCTCCTCCCCCTGCCCATGCATGCATTCTCTTGCTCTCTCTCAAAATAAAACAAATAAAATGTTCTACAAAAACAAAATCTTCTAAAAATAGATGAATAAAAGCTTCCAAGGTGGTGCCTGCGTGGTTCAGGCGGTTAAGCATCTGCCTTCGGCTCAGGGTCCTGGAATCGAGCTCCACATTGGCTCCCTGCTCAGGGGGGAGCCTGCTTCTCCTTCTCCTTCTGCCTCTCCGCCAGCTCATGCTCTCTTTCTCGCTCTCTCTCTCAAATAAATAAAATCTTACAAAAGAAAAAGCTTCCAGGATGATCCTCCTGGGCACCCTAGACAAAACCACAACGATGCCAAAACAAACAGCGAAAGGCAATGGGGCCAGACAGACCTGGGTTGAGTTTGGGTCCAACCACTCAACAGATCTATGACCTCAGACCGGGGACTTCCCCAGTCTGACACTCGCTGTCCTTATCAGCAAATGGCGAGGCAGATATAACAACAACCTATGGGGTTGCTGAGAAAAAAGAAAGGTATGTGAAGGGCCTAGAACGAACTAGACACACAGGCAGCTACTATTCCCACAGCCATCCCTGGTGAACATTCCTCAGTTCTTACTCTGATCAGGTGACGCCTGGCTGAAGGCTGCTGGAGATGAAGACTGTGATAGTCCCTCCCCACTCAACACCGAAATGAGGACACCAGTAAAGAGGAGGCTAAGTGGCGGCAGAGAGGGAGCGTGGGATGGTGGCTAGAGCAGTGGACAAGGGCAGGGAGACACGGTCCCACTGCTCGCTCACTGTGTGCCCCTGGCAAGTTGCTTCTCCACCCGAGCCTGTTCCTTGGCTATAAATGGATAGACTCATATTCTTCTCTCTTAATCCCAGGGTCATGGTCACCAGGTGGGCAAGCACCCAGTCCTGTCTACAGTCTTTCAAGCTCCGGGAGCAGTGCTGGTTGCTCTGTACTACCAGCACTCCCCCTTCATCCTCCTGTGGTGTCACATGCATCCTTCCGGTGCCAGCGTCTGGCGCAGGACCTGGCACACAGGACAGTAGTGCAAAATGGCCACCGTTCCACCAAAGAGGAAAGAGAGGCCCAGAAAAAAAGATATGCTCAAGACCCCACCTGAGTTTCCTTCTGGGTCTCAAGCCTGAGCGCTCCTCGAGACCTATACACCGAAGAGGAAATACAGATTGCAGCCTCTGGGCCTGGCGGATCCCAGGGGGTTGGCTCAGGGTCAGTGGTCTGCCCTGGAAAGGGCTGTTGGAGGGTTCAGGCCACAGCGCCAAAGAGCGTCTGAGACCTTCCCTACACAGAGCCCAAATCACCAGGCTCCTTGACGGTGGGTTCTCCCCTGGCAGAGAAGGCCGAGGCCCATCACCAACCCGCAGTGCCTTCCCTCGGCAGGGAACTTTGTACCCCAAAGGCCTGGATCCTATCGCCATCACCAGCCATCCTTTGCCAAGCACCTCTTGCCCTGCCTGAGAGGGGCAGGAAGCAGAAGCAGCCCCCTGGGGCAGTCTCCACAGCCCCCCGCTCCCCACAGCCTTACCCCTTACCGTTTGCGAACAATGTCAATGTTCTTCTCTAGCAGGTCATAGCGGATGTACTCATGGGGCTCAAAGTGGCTCATGGCCACCTTGGCCCGTTGGCACAGGACTGAGGCCACATGGTACTGCCGCACACCCAGGGCTTTCTGCAAGAAGAAAGACAACAGCGACTGTCAATGGAGGACTAGGACCCTGTCTGCCCTGGAGGACAGCTCCGTGTGGTGAAAAAAGCGAGGTGGAAGTAGCAAGAGCTCCCCAGGGACCGCAGCCTCCGTGCCCTCCTCTGAGGCAGGGGATGACCCAGCAGCCATGGAACACAGCCCGTGGCAGCAGAGAGTGCAAGAGATTCGTAGTCAGAATTGCTGGGATCAAAGTCAGGTTCTATCAGCTTAAGAAAACCCCCCAGCATCTGAGCCCCAGAGGACAAGGTAGTGGGGTTACCACTGGCCACAGAGATCACACCAGATTACCAGATGGTTAACTATGAACATCCATGGAAGTCCTCAGTAAGGCTGTAAAGCACTGCCCGAACCACAGCTGTCCTTCTACCTGCACGACACGCTCCTCGGGGGCTGCGATCAAGCCTTATTTGTCTGACATTTCTGTATCTGGACTCCTGGGACATAGTAGACTTGAGAATAATTACTGAATGGCTGAAAAAATGAGGAAAACCCTGTGCATGAGCTTTGATGTTTCCTCATCCCTTCAAAGGAGGCCCCCTTAAATGTGCAGCAGACAGATTTATTTCTAACGATTAGAACGGGGCGGGAGGCCACGTGATCTCCAAGACTGATCCTAAAGAGTAAAGGATAAAACCATCATAAAAAATAGCTTCTTGGGTGCCTGGGTGACTCAGTGGGTTAAACCTCTGTCGGCTCGGGTCATGATCTCAGGGTCCTGGGATCAAGTCCCGCATCGGGATCTCTGCTCGGCAGGGAGCCTGCTTCCCACCCACCCCCCTCTCTGCCTGCCTCTTTGCCTACTTGTGACCTCTGTCAAATAAATAAATAAAATCTTAAAAAAAAAAAATAGCTTCTTGGGGCACCTGGGTGGCTCAATCGGTTAAGCATCTGCCTCAGGGTCCTGGGGTCGAGCCCAGCACCTGCTCCCTGCCCGACGGAGAGCTTGCTTCTCCCTCTCCTGCTGCTGCTCCACCTGCTTGTGCTCTCTTGCTCTCTGTCAAATAAATAAATAAAATCTTTTTTAAAAAATTAAATAAAGGATAGCTTCTGCCCAGCCCTCTCTGACTGCTCTCGGGGAAGACAGTCACTGCGTTAAGACACTTGCACAGTGCTGGGGAAGACGGGAGAGGTCCACTCACAGGAGATCCACGGTTTCTTGCCAGTAACCAGCACCACCTTGCACGTTGAGTGCCCTAGCCCAAGATCCAGGCTTTAGGTAACTGCGACATCTGACTGCAATTTCCTGACTGATCCCAAGCCAGAACCACCCAGCAGAGCTGCTCCCAAATTCTGGTCCAAAGAAACTGTGAGTGAGAAATCTTGATGGCTTTAAGTCTTTAAATGAGGGGGCAATTTGTTTTACAGTCACAGTCACAGGTAAGGGGCTGTGAGGATGAGGTCTATATTAGTTCATTTTATTTATTTATTTTTTAAGATATTATTTATTTATTTGACAGAGATCCCAAGTAGGCAGAGAGGCAGGCTGAGAGAGAGGAGGAAGCAGGCTCCCTACCGGGTAGAGAGACTAATGTGGGTCTTGATCCCAGAACCCTGGGATCATGACCTAAGCCAAAGACAGAGGCTTTAACCCACTGAACCACCCAGGCGCCCCTCTTAGTTCATTTTAAACTGCAACAACCTTTATAGGGTGCACTATGATCGTGGAAAAATAAAGGAACCCCAAAAATGAGAGGGAAGGGGATGGCTGCTTCCCTTCTAGGTGATGCTCCTGGTAGACCCTTACTTACCAGGGTCTATCCGCTAACGGGTAGACCCTTCCCTTACTGACGGGTAAGAAAAGAGGCAAAGCTCCAGCCACTACCCCAGACCCCCTTCTTTCCGTCACCGCAACATTTAGATCCAAACTCTGCCAACGCTGGCATCTGAGCCAAGACAGGTGCACTCATCAGTGAGAGCCCACCCCATTAGGAAACGGCACCCCAACCAGCACCCACTGGACCGCCCCAGCAGGAGGGTCCTCCCCAGTGCAGACTGAGGAACCCCTGCCCCCTCCCAGGGGATTCTCACTATCTGCCTCAGGGGATAGGTATGAAGAATCCACCAATGGCGCATCAAAAGACTCTCAACAGCCTGCACATACACGGGCGACAGCAGCCAGGGGCCCCTGCACAGCAGGGGAATGGGGAAAGCGGGCTGAAGCTGGCGGCCAGTGACTATGGAGTCATCTCAGTCAATTTACCCTAAGCACCCGTTTCCTCACAGAGCTACTGTGGGGATTAGCAGTTACATAAAGTACTGGCACAGTTTCTATTATTACCCCTGTAAGAGAAACCACACAAGCTGTTCTGTTCTGCAACTCGCTCTTCTCATTTGTCAACACCTCTCAGACACCTTTCCAATGTCCACAGACATCTATCTTTCTTTCTATAAATTAACTGTCCTAAGCTTTAGGTTTCTTAGAAATAAGAATAAAGGGGCACCTGGGTGGCTCAGTCGGTTAAACATCCGACTCAATTTCAGCTCAGGTCGCGATCACAGGGTGGTGGGATTGACGAGCCCTGGGAGCCCTGTGGCAGATTCCAGGCTCAGCCCGGAATCTGCTTATCCCTCTCCTTCTCCTCTTCCCCAACCAACCCTGCCCCGCTGCCTGCACTAATTTTTTTTAAAGATTTTATTTATTTATTTGACAGAGAGAGAACACAAGCAGGGGGAGTGGGAGAGGGAGAAGCAGGCTCCCCAGGGCTCAATCCCAGAACCCTGAACCAAAGGCAGCTGCTTAATGACTGAGCCACCCAGGCGCCCCCCCAAAAAATTAGGGTTAAGAAACAATGCCAGGGCGCCTTGGTGGCTCAGTTGGTTAAACAACTGCCTTCTGTTGAAGTCATGATGCTGGAGTCCTAGGATCGAGTCCCGAGTCAGGCTCCTTGCTCAGTGGGGAGGCTGCTTCTCCCTCTGACCCTCTCCCGCCTCATGCTCTTTCTCTCGCTCTCAAAAAAAGAAAAAAAAGAAAGAAACAATGCCAACTGGAGAATAAAGGGACAAAATCAGATGTTCTCACCTAGACTACAAGTAATGGATAAGAGAAAATTATTAATGCCCAGTGATGCCAGCGCTCTGCTAAGTGTTTTGCAAGCGTTACATCTTCTCACCCTCACAGCCATCCAGTGAAGTGTCGCCTATGATTAGCCCATCTTCCAAATGAGAAAACTGAGGCTTGCAACAAGTGACTAAGGCCACAGAGTAGCAAGCAGGACTGGATTCCAGCCTGACTGACCCACTTACCTGCCCTTGCCCTGGGCAGGTTACGTAACTCCCTAAGCCTTCCCTCCAAAACAGAGGTGAACTCTGTTAGTAACAGAGAAAATCACTGCCTGCTCAGCCCTTGACTGCCATGGGCTCTGCTTTCCAAACATCTGGGCACAACAGCCAACACTGGCCAGGAGGACTTCCGGCCACGATGGGGGCGTTCTAGATCTGCACAACCAGGACCCTGGCCGCTAGCCACACAGGGCTGCAGAGCACCCTGGGGGGTGGTGAGTGATGCTCAGGAGCTTTCAATGTTATTCAATTTTAATGAACTTAAAATGAAGCTGCCACATGGGATGCCTCAGGTTTATATACTAATAAGGAGCGAAAGCGTTTTTTCGGAAGCCTGAACAACTCGCATGTTCTTTAAAGCCCTTTTTCTATAAAGGTCCCTTTATGTTTTTAAGTTGGGAGCGCCACCCACACACACCTCCCCACGCCAGGAGCTTATCAGCCCGCACAACCACAACCACCCAACCCACTCCTGCACGATTTCATAGTCCTCTCCGGCACGCTCAGCCCAGCTCTGCATCCTCACACGGTCTGCTTTCCAGCCGGCGTCCACCCTCCGGGACCCCGCTCTCTTCCTCGGGACGACGGCTCCCAGATCTCAGAGGCATCACCATTTCCTGAGTCTAAACATACAGAATCCGGGGCGCCTGGGTGGCTCAGTGGGTTAAAGCCTCTGCCTTCCACCCAGGTCATGATCTCAGGGTCCTGGGATCGAGCCCCACATCGGGCTCTCTGCTCAGCAGGGAGCCTGCTTCCCTCTCTCTCTCTCTGCCTGCCTCTCTGCCTACTTGTGATCTCTGTCAAATTAAAAAGAAAAAAAAAATCTTAAAAAAAAAAAAAATACAGACTCCCACACCATACCCACGTTAATGACTCTGTCTCCAGGGTGGGGTCCCTCACCTACTTGAAGTCACCGCAGCCTGTCATCTTCTCTAATATCTCGTCTTGGCCAAGGGGACCCAGAGTTATTTTCAACCGTCCCTTTACATGGCAGGTTTCCCAATTCCGCAACAACCCTACTCTGCCCAGGGCCGAGGGTAAAGCCTTTGTTCAAGGCTGCTACCAGCCTAAGAGAGCCCGCCTCACCGTGGACACACACTCGCTTCCAGACGGCCCAACACCCGACCGACCATCTTCCTCCTAGACCGCAGAGCCTCGCGGTACTTGGAACCTTGATTTTCTCTGCAAAGCTCTACCTTCATCTTGATTTAATCTCATCATCTGTTTCTATCTGCCTCCTGCCCCTGGAGTCTACAGGAGCCCTGGGCAGTCACCCCATGTCGTGCCAGGCCGGCCTTCCCAGGGCATGTCAGCCACAAACACAGGACAATTCTCAGGCTCTTCATCCAAGCCTCAATGGGACCCACTCCAGGCTGGGCTCCACAGGGCACACGTCTGGTCAGGTCAACAGCGGTCTATTTAGCAACTCTGCAGGTCTTTTTAGCAACTCTCCAGGTCTTTCGTCCACTGCAAGAGCTGCCCAACTGTATTTTCTTTCGAGTAGGCTCCATGCCCAGTGTAGGGCTTGAACCCAGAGTCACATGTTCTGTGGACACCCAGAGTCACATGTTCTGTGGACTGAGCCAGCCACGCGCCCCAAGAGCCACCTCAGTGCATTGTCACTCAGGCCTTGTTTATTTTGCTGTTAGGGACTGCCTGCCTGACAGGCCGAACTCCCTGCAGAAATCAGTACTCACACTCACAAAACTAATCCCCCCCAAAAAGGAAAAGATGCTACTTTGGCCGTGAGACCTTCACACAATTCATTTCATCCCTAAAGGCCTTAGTTTTTCACACCCAGAACAGGTGAAATCTCAGCCTTGCTCCCCCTTCAGTGCTGTGAGGCGGCCGTGCATGAAATGTCCTGCGCGAACTCTGGAGAGCACCACATTACCAAGATGCTTACCCCAGAGACGGGTCTCAAAGGCAAGGACATCACGTATCAATCATTCACGAACCCCACAAATCTCACATGTAAAATGAAGATTAAAGGGGCGCCTGGGTGGCTCAGTGGGTTGGCCCTCTGCCTTCGGCTCGGGTCATGATCTCAGGGTCCAGGGATCGAGCCCCACATCAGGCTCTCTGCTTGGCGGGGAGCCTGCTTCCTTCACCTCTCTCTGCCTGCCTCTCTGCCTACTTGTGATCTCTGTCAAATAAATAAATAAATAATCTTAATTAAAAAAAAAAATGAAGAGTACATTCTGGGTGACTGACACGTATCCATACCCCCACCCTCTGGAATAAGAATAAAACAGCCGTTACTTATTAAGCACCTGCTCTGTGCCAAGCACTTTCTGTGCCTAATTTTGAATTCCCATGACAACAGGGCCAGGTCACTGCTCTTCTGGTCTCACAGATGGGGGAACTGCAGAGCAGGAAGGTTAAGCCAGAAGTCACATACTGGTTAAGTGGAGAGCAGGGAATCTGGGATGCAAGTTCAGGTCTGTCTCCAGAGATGGGTCTGTTCCCCTGGCTTCTGCCATTCTCTCACAACTCACAGCCCACCCTTTCTCACTGAAGGTGGCACGGTGTGATGGTTGGTCCGGACTGAGGATCTGTATTCAAGACTGCTCAGCCCTGCAGCATCATTAAGCTGCTGTGGCCCGGGGCGCCTGGGTGGCTCAGTGGGTTAAGCCTCTGCCTTCTGCTCAGGTCATGATCCCAGGGTCTGGGACTGAGCTCCGCATCGGGTTCTCTGCTCAGCAGGGACCCTGCTTCCTCCTCTCTCTCTGCCTACTTGTGAGTAAATAAAAATTTACTGTCTGTCAAGTAAATTAAAATCTTTAAAAGAAAAAAAGAGAAGTATTAAGTAGGCATAGATGATAGACATTGGCTGGGCTGGGAGTTCAGGAAGGATTCCCTGTTAATTGGGAACTTGAAAGTTCAGTAGGAGTGACCTAGACAAAGCACAGATTGGGAATGAGGGTAGGCAGAGAACATTTTAAGCTGCACAAGCAGCATGTACAAAGGTCCTGTGGCAGATCACTTTGGAATTTTTACTGGCCAGTAAAAAACTCACATTCATTTGTGAGACGGTATCTGTCTCCACTAGTCTGTAAGTTCCATCAGCGAGGGACAGGTCTATTTATTCATAATAAATATCCCGTGACTGAACACTAGGTCTGATACACAGGAGGTGCTACATAAATATCAATCAAACCAAAACTTGCTTCTGCTTGACCACTGAACCACACTGAACAGGGTTAAATACAGGGCAGGTTTGGTTAATCTTGTGAGAGCAAAGAGTTAACAAATCAATAATTTACCAGACTCAGACGCTCTTGGTTAGAGTATAAACAGGTTCAACATTTTTTGGCATGGAGCCCAAGACGGCTTAAACTCGGGACCCTGAGATCAAGACCTGGGTCAAGATCAAGAGTCAGGCGCTTACCGGCTTAAACAACACAGCAACCCAGGGGCCCCCAGGTTCGGCATTTCTTTTTTTTTTTTTTTTAAGATTTTATTTATTTATTTGACAGAGAGAAATCACAAGCAGACGGAGAGGCAGGCAGAGAGAAAGAGAGGGAAGCAAGCTCCCCGCTGAGCAGAGAGCCCGATGCGGGATCCCAGGATGCGGGATCCCAGGATGCGGGATCCCAGGACCCCGAGATTATGACCTGAGCCAAAGGCAGTGGCCCAACCCACTGAGCCACCCAGGCGCCCCCAGGTTAGGCATTTCTGAAAGACAATTAGGTAATACCTATTGAAATGTAAAATGTTTATGCCCTTTAACCAGCTTTCCTCAATTCCAGAAAGCTAGTTCACAAAAATGCTCACATAATTGAGCACTGAGACAAGCAAGGCGATTCTCTGCAGCACCATTCTTAAGAGAACAACCCAACTGTCCAATAAGAGGGCACTGATTGAATAAATTCTAGTTCATCTACCAAGGAATGTCATCTTGCAGCTATTTAAAAAGAATTAACCTGAGAGGTGCCTGGCTGGTCTGTGACTCTTGATCTCTGAGTCGTTGAGTTCAAGCTCCACATTGGGTGCAGAGTTTACTTAAATAATTAAAAACTAAAAAAAAAAAAAAGAATTAAAGGTGGCGGTCCCATAACACTGTGAAAGTAATTACTGCCACCGAACTGAATACTTACTCATGGTTAAAATGTGAACATTTATGTTACATACATTTTACTGTAATTAAAAAAAAAGGTAGATCTACCTTTACCGGCAGAGAAAAAGTTCCATGACACATTCAGGGTAAAAAATTAAGTAGCAAGACAGTATTATGAGAGCTCTTATAGAATAATAAATCATAATTCACACATGTAGATATGTTAACAAATGAAATGTCTGAACTGTGCATGGCAATTATCTCTACGGATTAGAATTATGGGCACTTTTCCTTTCTAGGCCAAGTATTTCTGTAACTTTTATTTTTTTTTTTAAGACTTTTAAATTTTATTTATTTGACAGAGAAGGAGATAGCGAGAAAGGGAATACAAGCAGGGGGAGTGAGAGAGGGAGAAGCAGGCTTCCCGCTGAGCAGGGAGCCTGATGCAGGGCTCGATCCCAGGAGCCTGATGCAGGGCTCGATCCCAGGACCCTGCAATCATGACCCAAGCTGAAGGCAGATGCTTAACGACTGAGCCACCCAGGTGCCAGGTGCCCTTTCTGTAACTTTTAAATGTGACATGATAGGAGTTCCTTTTGCAACCAGGAAAAAAGGAGCAAGGCAGAGAGATGCAGAAAGCATGCTGACTGTGGAGTGGCCCAGCACAATCATTTACCGGCAATTTGGCAATCAACAATGTTCTCTGTCATTTTTTTTTCCTAATGTGCAAACCCTTTGTTTTAGCAAGTTAATTTACAGGAATCTGTCGTTAATAAGGAAGAGAGTAGGTTTGTATGTGGATGTCCTTGCTACTATTCTCGACTTTTCCTTTTTTTTTTTAAGATTTATTTATTTGGGGACGCCTGGGTGGCTCAGTTGGTTAAGCAGCTGCCTTCGGCTCAGGTCATGATCCCAGCGTCCTGGGATCGAGTCCCACATCGGGCTCCTTGCTCCGCAGGGTGCCTGCTTCTCCCTCTGACTCTGCCTGCCACGCTGCCTGTGCTCGCTCTTGCTCTCTCTCTCTGACAAATAAATAAATAAAATCTTTAAAAAAAAAAAAAAAAGATTTATTTATTTGAGGGCGCCTGGGTGGCTCAGTGGGTTAAGCCGCTGCCTTCGATCTCAGGGTTCTGGGATCGAGTACCGCATCCGGCTCTCTGCTCAACAAGGAGCCTGCTTCCTCCTCTCTCTCTCTGCCTGCCTCTCTGCCTACTTGTGATCTCTGTCAAATAAATAAATAAAATCTTAAAAAAAGAAAAAAAAAGATTTATTTATTTGAGAAAAGAACAAGAGCGAGCCAGAGAGCACATGAGCGGGGGCGGGGGGCAGAGGGAGAGGAAGAAACAGACCCTCCACTGAGCAATAGGCCTGACACCTGGCTCCATTCCAGGACCCTGGGATCATGACCTGAGCCAAACACAGATGCTTAACCCACTGAACTACAGGCACCCCCAACTTTTAATTATGTGCAAATATTTATAACAAAAAAATATTTTGAGAAAGATACCAATTATGGTTTAAATTTTTTTTAAGTAATCTCTACCCCCCAACATGAGGCTCCAACTCATGACCCTGAGATCAAGAGCTGCAGGCTCTACCTACTGAGCCAGGCACTCCAACACTTCTTATAATTAGAAAAAATTATAAACATTAGTTTTTAATTAAAAATTAAACGCTCCGGGCGTCTGGGTGGCTCAGTGGGTTAAACCCCCTCTGCCTTCGGCTCAGGTCATAATCTCAGGGTCCTGAAATCAAGCCCCCCGCATCGGGCTCTCTGCTCAGCAGGAGCCTGCTTCCCTTCATCTCTCTGCCTGCCTCTCGGCCTACTTGTGATCTGTCAAATAAATAAATAAAAATCTTAAAAAAAAAAAAAATTAAACGCTCAAGGGCACATGGGTGGCTCAGTGGGTTGGGCCGCTGCCTTCCGCTCGGGTCATGGTCTCAAGGTCCTGGGATCGAGTCCCAAATCAGGTTCTCTGCTCAGCAGGGAGCCTGCTTCCCTCTCTCTCTCTCTGCCAGCCTCTCTGCCTACTTGTGATCTCTGCCTGTCAAATAAATAAATAAAATCTTTAAAAAAAAAAATTAAATGTTCAAAACCAAAAGATAAATATTCCTACAGACTGCTTGCTGCGGAGTAAAAGCAAATTAAACTTTTCATAAAGCAGCTTGTCAATATGAAACCCACAGGAACACCTACACCCTCTGAGCAATTCTATACCTGAAACTCTTACCCTGGAGAAATAATTCTAAACATGAATGATTGTTTTGTTTTTTTTTTTAAGATTTTATTTATTCATTTGATAGAGACAGAGACAGGAGAGGGAACACAAGCAGGGGGAGTGGGAGAGGGAGAAGCAGGCTTCCTGCTGAGCAGGGAACACGATGTGGGGATCGATCCCAGGACCCTGGGATCATGATCCGAGCTGAAGGCAGATGCTTAACAAATGAGCCACCCAGGCACCCCAGGAATGATAGTTTTAGGTACTATGTAGCAATGCAGGAAATTGTCTATGATACAATAATATAAGAAAAAGCAGGTTTACATACACACAGACTACAATGCTATAAAACTCATGTTCACGGGGGGGCGGGGGGGGAACCAAAAGGAAATGCACTAACAACATAAAAAAAAAAAATGTTTGGGTTAAGAGGGAAAATTATTTTCGCCTATAATTCTCCAAATCTGTATTAAGGTGATGTGTGGAAAAGAGATTGACAGCAAACTCTTTTCAGCTGGCATAGAGAGAGCTGAAGGCCCCTAGTGTCACTGTATTTTTGTCCCTGAACTCCAATTTTGCAATCTGACATTCCAGTGAGGGCACCACGCTCAGATGGCTGAAGAGCCGGGGCGAGCCTGCCCCATGGGGCACTTGCCCGTGTGTAGACAGAACAGTGAAAGCCCCCACGTGACGAGAGGGAACATTCCAGGCATGGGAGTCCAGGGATCTGGCCTCCTAGCTCAGTCACTAGGTACCCTTACAATAATCTCGTCCCTCTGTGCCTCCCTTTCCACTTCGGGAGAAGTGGATCAAGGCCGCCTGAGAGGTTTCAGCTTCTCGGCTGTGCCACTCTGGACCAGTCGGTCAGAGTCCCCCGGGGTGGAGCCCAAGCGTCGATGGAGACAACCAGGTCACTCTCATGCCGCTGCCATGTCTGGGAACCACTGGACTAGATGTTCTCCAAAGTTCTGTCCGGCGCAGATTCTATAAATACTCCTCCCTGGCACGAGGGCTCTCAGAGAAGCCCATGTGTTCCCCAAAGGCCCAGAGGAAAATGCAACAATGTCAGAATAGATGCACCTGTACCAGGGAGGAAAACCCCCTGAGCTCAGGCTTTTCTGCATTGGCCTTCGCCTCCCCATGGGGAGCTGTGGGTGTGAGCACGTGAAACCCAGCCCGACGTGGAGGCCCACAGAGCACTACACACTCGGCACACTAGCTGCTCATCACTGGCCCCTGATGACTGGCCAAACGGCGGACTCTTTCTGTTGTAAAATATTAATAAAATAAGGGAGAATAACCCCTATCCAGACCACCTCATTTAACAATGAACACCTAGGTTCCGAGCACTGTTCGGGCAGTTCCCAAACCTTTTTAAGTTAAGGCCCACGAACAAAGTAACTCATTTTGGACATCACAGTTAGGCAGACAGACCAGGCTGCTGCTGGAAGGCACCTGGGGGTGGGGGTGGGGGTGGGGGTCAGGATCTCTGCACACCTGTGTCCTATTTGCTAGAGCACACCTGAGGAAAGCTTAGCTGTACCCACTAAACCCCAGAACACGCCCATGCTGTCCCTACAGGCAGGATCACAACCTGGTGGGGTAAGACAGACACGGAAACCAAGTATGGTCCTATTAAAGTTGCTCTTGTGACATTAGGTCTAAGGTTCAGCGAAGGCACAGAAATATGAGTGGTCAAGTGAACAAGAGGCCAAGACCTTTCTCCAAGGTCATGTTTGAGTTCAAGTTAAAAAAAATTGGCTACAGATGCAAAAGCCAAACAGAACGACTCACTTAAAATCGCGTGGCATTTGTGGAGTCCTGATGGAAGGAGGAAGTCATTCAAAGTCCACTGTATCCTCGTGTAGTCACCTCAGAGGGAGGGTCCTAGCAACTTTCAAATATTGGCCATGGGATGTTCTAACAGAAGCCTTAGAGAAGGGGCTTTCACATTTTTTTTTAAGATTTTATTTATTTATTTGACAGACAGAGATCACAAGCAGGCAGAGAGGCATGCAGAGAGAGAGGAGGAAGCAGGCTCCCTGCTGAGCAGAGAGCCCGATGTGGGGCTCGATCCCAGGACCCTGAGACCATGACCTGAGCCGAAAGCAGAGGCTTTAACCCAGTGAGCCACCCAGGCGCCCCAAGGGGCTTTCACATTTTGACTGAGAACACACATACACACAAAATACATTTTATGTTGTGATCCAGGCCAAAGGTATTGCCAGGGTGGCGTAACTAAAACAAGGTTCACCGGGCGCCTGGGCAGCTCAGTCCGTTAAGTGTCTGCCTTCAGCTCATGATCCCAGGACTGAGCCCCACATCGGCTCCTTACTTGGTGGGGACCCCGCTTCTCCCCCTACCTCTGCCTGCTGCTCCCCCTGCTGTGCTCTCTGTCAATTAAATATTTTTAAAAATAAAAATAAATAAAAACAAAACAAGTTTCACTAAACGACACTCACCATGTGCAATGCATGCTGACTTTTTTTTTTAAGTAGCTCCACATTCAGTGCGGGGTTCAAACCCATGATCCTGTGATCAAGAGTCATGTGCTCTACTAATTATTTTTTATTTTTTAAATTTTTTTAAAAGATTTTTATTTTTTTATTTGACAGAGATCACAGGTAGGTGGGGGCAGGGAGCAAGCTCCCCAGTGAGCAGAGAACCTGATGTGGGGCTCGATCCCAGGACCCTGGGATCATGACCTGAGCTGAAGGCAGATGCCCAACGACTGAGGCACCCGGGTGCCCCAACTAATACTTCTCATTCTATTATTGTTTATACTGTGGTAAAACACACATAACATAAAATTTACCACCGTAAATTCCACATGCACAGTGGAACCAGCACTATTGGTCCCAGAATCACTCGTTACTCCAAAGCAAAGCCCATAGCCATCCAGCAGCTGCTCCTTATTCCCTTCACTCTCCTGGTAACCACTAACCACTAAGCTATTCTAACTATTCTAACCACTAACTATTCTAGCTCGTTCATATACATCATACAGTTCATGGCTCTTTGTGTCTGGCCTTTTTCCTTTAGCATTCTAGATTATCTTTCCTAGAAGGCAAGTTGCGCCCCATTAATTTCATTACCTGATGACAGGTCAGGACAGGCAATCTGAACACCTTACAGAATTTAAACAAAGAGCCACAAACGCCTGAGCCAAACAGCCGAAGAATGATGCTCACGGTCGCCCCGGGCCTGTGCCGAGCACTGTCAGGATCTCTGCAGCGTTTGGTTCAGTCCGTGGCGCCAGAGGCACCCAAGCCTCTGCCACCCACTTGGTCCCTCTCTGCACACAACTCTCCACCAAGAAAATCAGAAAAATAAAGACAACCTAGCAAGTGTGTTTTGTTTTAAGTCTAATTTAACGGGGAATCAGTTGGTTAAGCATCTGCCTTAGGCTCAGGTCACGATCCCAGAGTCCTGGGACTGAGCCCCACACGGGGCTCCCTGCTCAGCGAGGCACCTGCTTTTCCCTCTGCCTCTCACCCGCTGTTGTGCTCTCTCTCTCTCCAAATAAAGAAAATCTTTGAAAAAACGAAAGTCTAATTTATTAAATTTAAAACATGACTTTTGTTCTGAATCTTGCCTTCCTATGCCTTCACGTTAAAAAGCCCTTTCTTTGAAGCAGGGATGCTGACAGTGGATAATGGTTTGCTGGGCACGCGGTGGGGGAAGGTGGTGTTTCGGGACTCTTACTTGCAGAGGTTTAACAGTTGCAACCCCACGTTGATCCCGCCAATTCTGTGTGCACTTTCTGGTGTTCTGTATCATGCAACTTCTCCAGAGCATACCTGCCTGTGGGGGGGCAGGTACAGTCACTGGAGAAGACACGTGGAAGAAAAAGCTAAGATTTTAGTTTTACCCTTAGAATTGCAGTAGCAGCCAGAAATCTGAGAAGCGGTGAGCACAGCTGACTGGGGAAAAACATCTGTCTTCATTGCTGTTCGCTCAAAGTGTCCCTCTTCCCTTCTACGACCGAACCTTGCTCACTCACTCACCCACTCACCTGTCTGCCCATCATATAGTTACTAAGAGGTTATGGGGGCCAGGCATTGTTTTAGGCACTGGAGATACAGCAATGAGCAAAACGGCCCTCTTGGAACTGACATTCCCAGACATCAGAGGAAGTCGGACAGAGAGACAGAAACACGGAAAAGAGTAAAACCTCAGTCAGATGTTGTTAAGTGTCAATGATAGGTAAGGAAGCAGGAGCAACGGGAAAATGAGCCAGGGCAGTGGGGGCAGTGCCATTTAAAAGAGAACACCCCGAGAAGGTGACACTGAACAATGAGCTGACAAAAGGTACAAGCCAACCTACAGAATGAAAGAAAAACATCCCCTACAGAAAATCTAAGGGACCTCTAAAGTGAGGTGGTAACTGCTGTGTTCAAAGAACAAAACAGAGCGAGATTCGTACACCCCCAATAGTCTTGTTCACAACAGCCAGATGTCAGCAACCCAAGTGTGATGCATCTGTATGATGGAATATTCCTTGCAAAGGAATTTTAGGGTGCCTGGCTGGCTCAGCCAGTGGAATAAATAAAAGATTGTATTTTTTTTTTTAAAGATTTTATTTATTTATTTGACAGAGAGAAATCACAAGTAGATGGAGAGGCAGGCAGAGAGAGAGAGGGAAGCAGGCTCCCCGCCGAGCAGAGAGCCCGATGCGGGACTCGATCCCAGGACCCTGAGATCACGACCCGAGCCGAAGGCAGCGGCTTAACCCACTGAGCCACCCAGGCGCCCAAAAGATTGTATTTTTAAGTAACCTCTCCACTCAATGTGGGGCTCAAACTTACAACCCTGAAAACAAGAGTCGCACACTCCACCAACTAAGCCAGACAGGCATCCATGAAAAGGAATTTTTTTTTTTAATTTTTAAAGATTTTATTTATTTATTTGGCAGACAGAGATCACAAGTAGGCAGAGAGGCAGGCAGAGAGAGAGGAAGGGAAGCAGGCTCCCTTCTGAGCATAGAGCCCGATGTAGGGCTCGATCCCAGAACCCTGGGATCATGACCTGAGATGAAGGCAGAGGCTTTAACCCACTGAGCCACCCAGGTGCCACAAGAAAAGGAATTTTAAAAGCCTGAAAAATTGAGACATGTGCTACAACATGGATGAACCTCTGGCTCCTTCAGCTTTGGTGTGCTCCACTTGGTGTGCGGGGCTGGGACCCAGGGAGCTGGCACCTTTGGCTTGTTCTTCTGTTGTGTCAGCTATGAACTGTCTGTACACAAAAGCGCCTCACTGTACCTGTACCAATCCAATCATTCAGGCCTTGACCTTGTCTTGTAAGTGTGTGTGAGCTTTACAGCAGGACATGTTCAATGTTTAACTTGCTCCTAAAAGCAGTGGGAAGCCACAGAAGGTTTAAGCAGGATCATGACTGGATCAGATTTGCATTAAAAAAAAAAAGTCACCGTGGCTACTATGTAGGTAATGCATCCAAGAGAGGCAAAAGGAAAACAGGTTGATGGTGGCTTATCCTGTAACCTGTTTCCTCTAGCAAAGGGGTGTCCACACCCACTGTGACACCTGAACACCTACTATGTGCCAGGCAATAGGAACAGACACCAAGAAGAGGAAGACAGTCCCTAAGCTAAGATACCTTACTCTGACCAAGACGAGCAGGTAAATGTAACCAACTGTGCAAAAAGGAAGCACAGGCCAGAAGCGGGAGTGCTGCAGAGGGAACCATAACCTCGGCTTGAGGAGCCAGGGCAGGGCTTCGAGCAGGGCTGTGGAGGACACACGGGAGTTTGGAAGACACCGAAAGAGACACAAAGCATATAAAGATACAGAACCATCAAGTCAAGTGTGCAAAAGCTACTAAGCACAGAGAAGGGTAGGATGTCACTGACAAAGCAGGAAATAGTGGAAGGTCAGTTTGGGTGTGGCTGACTATCCTAAACTTGGGACTATAACCCATGGTTTATAGCAGCGCAGTGAAAAGAACTTAGATCCAGCTTCAAAGCCAGCTCTACCATTTACTAGCACTTCACCTTTGAACCTGGTTTCCTCATTTAGAAAAAGAGAGCAGCTGAGTATTATATGAGCCTAGAAAGGGCATGAATGGGTTCCTCTCAAATAGCAATTAGTATGTGAAACGCTACAAGCAGACTAAAAAAAATAGCATTTACTAGGGTTTTTCCAGCCTGTTTTAAGATTTTATTTATTTATTTGACAGACAGAGACCACAAGTAGGCAGAGAGACAGGCAGAGAGAGAGGAGGAAGCAGGCTCCCTGCCCAGCAGAGAGCCCGATACGGGACTCGATCCAAGGACCCCGAGATCATGACCTGAGCCAAAGGCAGAGGCTTAACCCACTGAGCCACCCAGGCCCCCTTTTCCAGCCATTTTAAAAAGCAGGACACATTTTATAGAGAAAATTTACAAAACACATAAAAATGCAATTTCACAGACTCCCTGAAACTCATCCAGGGCTATCCGCCACCACCACCACAGCTCCCAGAGGGCTCCATGGCCTGACACCAGGTACCCAGAGGTGTTAAATACACAGTGACTCCAAGGGAGGCAGCAAACACCTATTCCATGGCCAATCCACCTCCTCACAGTTCCTGGCACCACTGAACCCACTATACCCACACTGAACAGGATTCTAAGCAAAGACCATCAGTAGAAATATTTAACTCTTCCCACCAAGTGCCAAGTTGTAAGAGCTTTGCGTGGAGGAAGAGCCCTTTTGTAATAATATGGGCCCCATTTAACAGATGAGCAAATTGAGAGCTGGAGAAGGGTGACAACTCACCCAAGTTCTCACGGATAGTGAACAGTAAGACCAGCATTCAAACACGGCCTAGCTCTAAAGCCCAAGCCCCGAACCCTCCAAGTGTTCCCTGGCAATTCTAAGTACAGATCTGGACAGAAATGAATTAAAGAAACCAAATAAAATCAAAATGAAGTAATGCCGGGGTGCCTGGGTGGCTCGGTGGGTTAAGCCGCTGCCTTCGTCTCAGGTCATGATCTCAGGGTCCTGCGATCCAGCCCCACATGGGGCTCTCTGCTCAGCAGGGAGCCTGCTTCCTCCTCTCTCTGCCTGCCTCTCTGCCTGCTTGTCATCTCTCTCTGTCAAATAAATAAATAAAACCTTTAAAAAAAAAAAAAAAGAAGTAATGCCAAACTGTTACCAGCAGCTCTCCCTGGAGTGTGAATTTACGGAGACATCTGAACTTTTTAAATTCATGTGTGAACCTTTAAAACTGTATGTACATTAGTTTTAGGATCAGAAAAATATTTTTAAAGAAACAGATATCATTGGTTTCTAAGCACCACACTGCTTCCTATGACTGGCGGTCTACTCCGGATTGTTAAAAAGCAGAAGAACGAAGGCCGATTTAAAAAATTTTTTTTTATTATTATTTTTGGTAAGTTTTATTTATTTATTTATTTGACAGGCAGAGATCACAAGTAGGCAGAGAGGCAGGCGGAAAAAGAGAGAGAGAGGAAGCAGGCTCCCTGTTGAGCAGAGAGCCCAATGCGGGGCTCAATCCCAGGACCCTGGGATCATGACCTGAGCAGAGGCTTTAACCCATTGAACCACCCAGGCGCCCTGGCAGATGTTTTTTAAAGAACATGACTGTTTCCCTCCACCGCCATTATACAAAAGTAATTGGCAAAAATCTCAAAGATTTACAACAGAAAGTGCTGGCAAGAGTCTAGAGGAAAGAATAACCTTGAATTTTGCTATCTGAGAACACTAGTAAAGTCTCGTCAGTGGGAACTGGCAATAGCTACCAGAATTCATTACGCTTGTGACTGAGTAAGTCCGCTTCCGCAGGCACCCCTGCACCACACACATGCACAAGAAGGCAGCTGCAAGAACGTTCACTGCCCCATGAAGCAAAATATTTAAAAAATTAGAAATAGGGGCGCCTGGGTGGCTCAGTCGTTGAGCATCTGCCTTTGGCTCAGGCTGTGATCCCAGAGTCCTGGGATCGAGCCCTGCATCGTTGGGCTCCCTTCTTGACGGAAAGCAGCTTCTCCCTCTCCCAACCCCCCTGCTTGCACTCCCTATCTCGTTGTTGTACCCACCCCCCCACCCCCGTCAAATAAATAAAATCTTGAAAAAAAAAATTAGAAATAACCTAGGGGTGCCTAGCTGGCTCACTGGGGGAGCATGTGACTCTTGATCTCAGGGTTGTGAGCTGGAGCTCCACACTGGCTGGAGAGTTTACTTAAAAATAAAATCTTTTTTTTTTTATATATTTTTATTTATTTATTTGACAGAGAGAGAAATCACAAGTAGGTAGAGAGGCAGGGAGAGAGAGGGGGGGAAGCAGGCTCCCCCCTGAGCAGAGAGCCCGATGCGGGGCTCAATCCCAGGACCCTGGGATCATGACCTGAGCCGAAGGCAGAGGCTTAACCCACTGAGCCACCCAGGCGCTCCGCTTAAAAATAAAATCTTAAAAAAATTAGAAAAAACTTAAATGTTCTCTTTTTTAAGTTACATTTTATCCATTTTGTGGAATACTGTAACACTTTAGGAAAAATCTCTAAGATTCACTGTTAAGTTACAGATATAAAACACAGCAATTTGCTTTAACACTATTTATGTATGTACTGAATGTTCACAGACATGCACTTAAGAGGACATACACTGATCTGCTGTTACTCCTGGGGAAGGAGAAAAGTTTAGGAAAAGGCTGGCAGAAAGAAAGATTTTAGTTTTATCAAGAGTATTCAGGGGCACCTGTCCGGCTCAGTCAGTGAAGCATGCAACTCTCCACCTCTGGGTTCCGAGTTGGAGCCCCATGTTGGGTATAGAGATTACTTAAAAAGGGGGGGGGTGTTCAAGTGTTTATAAGAATGTCCCCATTGTTGGAGTACCTGGGTGCCTCAGTCAGTTAAGCATCTGCCTTCGGCTCAGGTTGTGATCTCAGGGTCTTGGGATAGAGCCCCCGTACTGGGCTCCCTGCTCAGCGGGGAGTCTGCTTGTCCCCCTCCCTCTCGTCTTCTCCCCCATCCCAGCTCCTGCACTTGCACTTGCCCTCTGTCTCTCTCTCTCAAATAAATAAAATCTTTAGAGAAAAAAAAAAAAGAATCTCCTCATTGCTGCTTTTATGATTATAAATACACATACTATTGTACATGTTTTTAATCTGGATTGTAAAAATTTTAAAACATTAGAAAGACATATGCCAAATGTTAACAGTAGTTATCTCTGGGTAAAGGTGGGGTATTACAAATATTTATAGGTAACTTTTATGATATTCTCTATACTTCTGTATTTTCCAAGTTTCCTACAATGGGTAATGACCTTCATAAACAAGAAAAAAAGTTAAGAAATCAATTTCACCTTAAAAACAGGTATTACTGAGTCCTACAATATGCCAGCCACTGTGGCTGGGGGTCAAGTAGTCTGGATCAGTGTTATTTATTTATTTGTTTATTTGTTTATTTGACAGGGGCGGGGGATACATCGAGAGAGGGAACACAAGCAGGGGGAGTGGGAGAGGGAGAAGCAGGCTTCCTGCTCAGCAGGGAGTCCGACTCAGGGCCCTGGGATCTCTACCCGAGCCAAGGACAGACGCCCAACAACTGAGCCACCCAAACGCTCCTGGATCAGTGTTATTTAAAGAAGGATGATGATTTGTGGGCATATTAAAAAAATAATAATAACCTACTAAGATTTTGTTTTTCTTTCCTAAATCCAAAAGTAAAACATACTCAAACGCTCAGTTCCACCTGGCCTTGGGACCCAGAAACATTCCTGAGATCACTCGTAAGGCCTACCAACCCAGATGTTGCAACAACCAGAAGACAGGAAAATTGTTTCCCATACCTGGAGCCCAAGTCCAGGTCTTGTGAAATTTTCATGGGTACACGCCAGGCCCTTATCTAGAAGGGGTTCTTTCACAAAGCCCTCACCCTCCACTTCCTCTGGAACAAAGGAGCCTAGAGCACGGCTGAGCAGAAACCCCTCTTGGGCAAACTCCCTGAGCCCCTGATTGAACAGGATGGGACCAGGAAGCTCAGTTTCTTCCAGAAAGCCTATTCCACTCCTGGACAGTTCTAATACTTTCCAACTGCTACAACTGCTTCTTATACTGAACTGAAACGTGCCTCAGTCACATTAGAACACAGATTCCGGCACTGGAGATTCTGTCCCCAAGAGGCCATGTAACCTTGAGAGGCTTAGCATCTAAACATCACCTTCTCTCCTCTAAGCGGGGCTAACCTTCCCAGGCTGCAGTCAGGACTCAAAGAGAGCACCTACGGAAGGACCCAGTCCAGTGCCTGACACATGACAGGCCGCACTTCCTAGCCCTGACCTTTGGAACCAGTTCAAATGAGCCTAGACACTCTTCCACATTTCAGCCTTTCAAATCCTTGAAAACCTTAATCGTGTCTTCAACAGTCTAAGCATCCACACAGCATTTCCTCTGCTACCAAACAACTCCCTAATTTTACACTTGGGTGGGAGTCTCCCATAGTAGCCAGATGCTCACAGATCTGTTTTGGAGTAAATAGCTGTCAGCGGTCACCTGCTCTGTGCCAGCTACTCTGCTAAACCTTATACAAAGCTCAGCCTCCCTAACTGCCCTGAAGATGCACAGGCCCAGAGACAGGAAGTGGCCGACCCAAGGTCACACAGCTGGGAACCTACAGAGCCCATGGTCTTCTCACTGTGCTACAGAAAGTGTTTCCCAGCCTCTGCTCTGGCCCAAGAGCCAGGCAGGCCCAGCCCTCAGTGGTGGGGGGCTATTGGTCCCAACTGCTAAACCAAAGTGTCTTTGGTGGAGTCCGGCTCCTGGGTCTCGGTAGTGCCCCTCCCTTACTGGGTACGATCCAAATCTCCAGGGCTCCAAGGGAGTAAGGGAGGCACCGTTGATCCTGCATTTGCTGACACAGAACAAATTCTGGAGGAGGAAACATACCCAAAGTGGACCCCAATGGGGAGCCTGGCAAGAAATGAAAAGAAACAAAACAAAACTGTGCCAGGCAAGATCACAAAGGTTATCTTCTGTCACCTTCCCAACAAGTGTGCCAAGTGGGATTGTTACAGGTCAGCCAGTCCCGCGCATAGAGAGGAAATGGAGACTTGGGCAGATGAGAAAGTAAATTCCACTAAACTGTAAGTGCCCTGAAGGCAGAAAACCTGTGTAGTCATGTTACCGTGCATACTCGGAGCCTAGAAAAATGTCTGATACACAGAAGCTGAAAAAATATTTGGTGATGAGAGGGACAAAGGCAGAGCCACAATCTGAACACAAGCCTCTTCATCACGCTTTCAAATTCACACTGTGAGTGCCTCTAGCCGAGGTGCTGAGCTGGCCGCGCCCAGTTACAGAAGCAAGCGCACGGAAAGGGGATCCATGCTGTGGCACCTTACGTGCTTCCCCACTCGAAACTCTGGACTTCCCAACTGACCAAGGTCAGACATGCTACTCTCCCTTCCCAAAGGACACAAGTCTTCCCTTGGAACCATTTGTATCAAGAGAACAGTCCAAACCAAAGAGACTGACATATTCTCGGCCAGGAGGCCAGCCTGACCTCTCACCCACCCGGTGAGGCAGGGCCTATGTGCCAGCGCTGCCTTAGGGAGCCACATGTCGCTGAGCACCAGAACTCGGAGCAAGCCAAGAAGCAGAAATGGCTGAGCTGTCCCAACAGGCTGGGCTCCTAGAAGATGCCTGGTCTCTTGAGGCAACTGCTTCAGCAAGAGACAAAGCAGCCACCAACCCCATGCAGTCCTGTCGAGGGCCACTGTGGAAACAGTCCTACCCGTGCCAAGTCAAAGAAAGGGCATCCACTCTAGAGCCAGATGGATCTGGCTTACAATCTTGGTTCCCCTAGCCACAGGACCTCAGATAAGGTCTTCCACCTCTCTGAGCCTCAGTTTCCTTGCTTTTCTTTTTTTTTTTTTTTTTAAGATTTTATTTATTTATTTGACAGAGATGACAAGTAGGCAGAGAGAGAGGAGGAAGCAGGCTCCCTGCTGAGCAGAGAGCCGATGCGGGGCTTGATCCCAGGACCCTGGGATCATGACCTGAGCTGAAAGCAGAGGCTTTAACCCACTGAGCCACCCAGGCGCCCCAGTTTCCTTTATTTTCTATAAAATGGGATAAAAGAGCAGAGGTTTTTGTGAGATTTACAAAGAATGTACTGCTTGTAAATGTAGAGAAAAAAAAATCTAGAATGATTAAACACAAAATTCCTATCAGTGTTTGCCTTTGGGGACTGGAGTGAAAAGAGGGTTTTTATGAATATACTACATTCTTTAAAGAAAAAAAATATAAGCAAAGCACAGAGTTCAGTCTGGATTCCTGATAGGCATTCAATACATGTAGGCTATCTCACTTCTCCCGGGAGGGTATGTTGCTACTAACCCACTGCCCGCCTGTGTATTACAGAAAGGACGAAGCAGTGCTGTTTCCCACCATGTCCTCTACCCCCCTCTTAGCTCACAAAGACCAGGGGCCCCAGAGCAGATCCCAAGCACCAGGGCCACACAGCAAAGCAATGGGACTGAAAAGGTCTCCTCTACCCTCTCATGCTGCCCGGGCATCCCTAACACGAGGCCATCCAACCTGTGCCCAGGGGTGGGGGAACGCACTACCTTACAAGGCAGCCCATTTCAACAGCAGGATGACTTCACAGTCTCAGCAGGGTAAGACCCCTGGTTCCTCTGACCATGACCTTCATTCAGCAGCCTTCAGGCTCACAGCTGTTAGCTTGCAACAGCCAGGCCATTCCTGGCAGGGAAGCCTCAGGCAGGCTCTGGCTAGGTGGGCCACAAGGAATGCCTGTCAGTCAGCACCCTCCAAAGCAGCAGCATCTTCCCACACCTCTGCTGCCTGGAACAATTCTCTCCCACCCCTGGGAGGTGACGCTGGGCTCCTCTCCAGAGCTAAACAATTCCCCCCCTCCGCCCAGGAGGCAATCAGCTAGCTTGGTTGCTATGCAACTGGCAGGCACAAAAGGTGATGCAGTCCTTTTCAGAGGCTTAGGAAGGGGGCAGGGAGCTGTGTTTCTCCAAGTCAGCTGGCGCTCACGCGTGTATGTAAGGCCAGGGAGGGGTTCTTTAAGGAACTGTTTGATAGATTCACTCTTGGGCCCGCTTGTCCTTTGCTGCCGGTGGCAGGGGCAGAGACGCCAGGCACACTGTGAACTGCATACAAATCTGAACCTGAATCCAGCCCCCGGGGCAACGCTGCACACTAACACACTCAGGAAGGGCCCCGGGGCAACGCTGCACACTAACACACTCAGGAAGGGCGGCTTCTGAGAACTCAATAGGTGGCCTGTGCGGCTGCCCAGCGGCTCCAGCAAGGAATAAAGCTGCCTCTGTGGGGCTCAGCCCTCTGGCCTCACCCTCCCAGGCCTGGCTGGTATTTGGGGCAGGAGGCAATCAAGGCCCCAAATAAACATAGAGCCAAGCAGGGCAGGGAGCCAACTGAACTGTGTCCCCTGCATTTGGCCTCCTCCACAAAGGTCTACTTTCGACTCTCCAGCCCCGGGGGTAGTACTCTGAGGAAACAGTTCAGCAGAGTGGTCAAAAGCCTGGGTTCTGCAAGCAAACGAATCTGCATTCAAAATCTGGCCGGGCCGAACGCTAGCTGTGCCCTCAGACGAGCTGCTCAGCCCCTCTGGTTCTCAGGCTAATGACACCCACTTCTTAGGGCTGTTGTGAAGGGCAAATGAGGCAGTCCTTGTAAAATAAGACCTAGTTCAGCGACTGGTATCTCTAACACCAGCGATGTGTGTGGCACAGACTAAACGCGTCCCAAGACACCTAAGTTCTACGACGGCCCAGTCACCCCTTCCCTCCTCGCTTCAGGCCAGCGTGTTGGGCGGTTAGGAAGTGAGTTCCTCCTCGCCAGCGTATGAGCTCTTCCACAGGCCGGGCCCTCGTCTTAAACCAGCTCTACGGCTCCCTCAATGAACAATTAAGAACACGAATGTCCAGCAGAAGGTGAAGGAACCCAGCGACACAGCATGAAGTGCGGGGGATTAGAGGGGCTTCTGAGACCCCTTTAGGTCCTCCTGCAGCCGGCCCCAGAATTCAAGCTCCCCATCAGAAGCTGCCCCAGTCTCTCTCTGCGGGATAGAAGCAGAAATACTCCCACCGGGCCCAACTTCTCCCAGGACCCAGACTTTGATGATGAAAATACTACAAACGTGGGGAGCCTGGGTGGTTCAGTCGGTTAAGTATCTGACTTCGATTCAGGTCATGATCTCGGGGTCCTGGGCTCAAGTCCCGCGTCAGGCTCCCTGTTCACCGGGAAGTCTGCTTCTCCCTCTCCCCTGCCCATGCCCCACTCATGCTCCCACGCTTGCTCTCACTCTCAAATAAATAAAATCTTAAAAAATATATATTACAAAAGTAATTGTAAAGTCCACTTTCCCAAAGTTGCACATCAACTTAGAGAATAAAATCAAGAAGCTGACAGATTCATTTCTACCTCTTCTCCCCAACTCTTACAGCAGCACCTGCATGGAGATTAGGGAAGGAACAAGCAGTTTCCCTAGACCCAGTCTTTTTTTTTTTAAATAAAGATTTTATTTGTCAGGGGCGCCTGGGTGGTTCAGTAGGTTAAAGCTTCTGCCTTCGGCTCGGGTCATGATCCCAAGGTCCTGGGATTGAGCCCCACATCGGGCTCTCGGCTCAGCAGGGAACCTGCTTCCCCCCCTCTCTCTGCCTGCCTCTCTGCCTACTTGTGATCTCTCTGTCGAATAAATAAATAAAATCTAAAAAAAAAAAATACTGAAGGCTGTCTTTTTGTCATTTAAGTAACAGCTCAAATATCACCTTTTTCTGTAGGGCCTTTGCCACCCACCCCAGTTAAGGCCATGTCACATGCCCACCCTGACCCTCTCTACCACAGGCTCCTAATCTACCTTTCTGGTAGCACTTAGCAGCTACAATGTTATCTACTTGTTTATCTTCTGTTTGCCCAGAACTACAATATAAGATCCACTATTCTTGTTCACTGTTGCACTCGTAGAGTCTAGAATAGTGTTAAGTCATATACTAAAGCTTTCAATGAACATTTTGGAAACAGCTAGTTCAAAAGGCAACAATGCACTCCCCTAGTTCTCAAGATGGTGACTCTACTCTCTCTGCCCAAAGTTTAGACCTGACGTTTGTTGAAGTTTGCTTACTCATCCGTTCAATCATTCATTCATCTACTCAACTCCAGTCACCAGCTGACTACAGGATACCCGAGACCGGACCACAGGGACATGCAACCAGAATGACCCATTTCCTAATTCCCAAGGTGGTGGTGGTTGTTTTAACCTGACACTTGACAGAGAACTTAACTTCTGCCAAATCTGTCAGATTCCATTGTAGTTAATGGCCATCTCGGATTTGCATGTGAGGTTACATGATGAAGAACTCAGCAACTCAGCACCTCAAGGCAAAACCAAAGACCTAAGAAACATATTTGCAAGCACCCAACCCCTTTTATCTACCATCCACAGTTGTGTGCACACAAATAAAAAATAAACACCAGAGAGTAAATGGGGCTTTTCAAAATGCTGACCTCCATTTTTTTTTCTCGGTTTCTAACTTTACAAGCTGGTGGCCGGCACTGTTAAACAGTGGAACACTTTCGGAGCACCTGGGGGGCAGTGGGTAAAGCCTCTGCCTTTGGCTCAGGTTGTGATCTCAGGGATTGAGCTTGGGATCGAGCCCCGCATCGGGCTCTCAGCTCAGTGAGGGGGAGCCTGCTTCCCACCCCTCCCCTGCCTGCCTCTCTGCCTATTTGTGATCGCTATCTGTCAAATAAATAAGTAAAATCTTAAAAAACAAACAAACAAAAAACAGTGGAATACTTTCAACTTAAGGAGATCTGTTCCCAGGTAAGGAAGCATTAACAGTACCCTGGTGGATAGGCTGAGTCTTGATGCCAAAGGGAAGCAGCATAGCACAGGTGCTAGGAACTCAGACCCTGGAATCAAAAAGGTACCAAAAAAAAAAGGTACAGATTCAAATCACACCTGCTAATGACTAATAATAAGGCCCTAGGCAAGTTTATTTCATGTTACTTAGCTTAATTGTACTTAATTATACAGCCCTTACTAGGTACAGGGAGGGGTCTAGTTTGCAACTATAATACAATAATCAAATAAACCAGATGTACTATCATTATCTGTATCTCACTGGTGAGGGAACAGGTAGAGAGGTCAGGTAATCTGCTCAGTCATGGCTGGGGAATATTAGAGTCAGCTTTCAGGTCCCGGTAGTATGACGTCAGAACCCAGCTCTTTTTTTTTTTTTTTTTAAAGATTTTATTTATTTATTTGACAGAGAGAAATCACAAGTAGATGTGGGGCAGGCAGAGAGAGAGAGAGGGAAGCAAGCTCCCCGCTGAGCAGAGAGCCCGATGCGGGACCCAATCCCAGGACCCTGAGATCATGACCTGAGCCGAAGGCAGCGGCTCAAACCACTGAGCCACCCAGGCGCCCCAGAACCCAGCTCTTAAGCATCATACTGTGTTTCTTCTCCAATCCTGTTTCTTCGTCTATTAGAGCCAACAGGTCTGCCTTATCTCACGGCATCCTGTGGGATTACTGGCACACAGTAAGGTAAACGTTAGGTACTCTTAATGGCAGTAGAAACTGGCATCATTCATTCTATTATTTACCTTCACCTTTGGTCCAGCTAAGGGCAGAAGAAAAATATTTTGGCTGAGAAGATTTTCAAGGCCCTCTGCAGCAAAACACATGGACTATATAATAGAATCTAGTATGGTAGAAGAATAGAGTAGAAGTTCCATGAAAATGGGGACTGTCTGCTTTGCTTATTATTGTATTTGAAGCAAGTGGTAGGTACTCAATGAATATGCATGGAATGAGGTCGGAATAAACTGAATGCATGGACAGGGTTCTACAGACATGACAACTAAAGCAGCACCATTACTTCTCAAATGTAGCTAAATACAAAAAAGGTAAATTTACAAGGTTCTCTGAGGACAGTGTTAGCAGGCCATTATTTAAGATAGCTTGGCTACTGAGAGGCAGTGTGGTATACAGCTTTTCATTCATCTTAGCTGAATAAACAAACGAGGACACCTGGATTTTAATCCTGACTCTGCTACTGGAAGTCACCCAAGGTCTTAGATTATCCATCTGTAAAAGAGGAGGCTGGACTACATGATGATCAAAAACAAATATATTCCATTTTCTTATCACTTCATAACAATCTGAATGGAACCAAGTACTCAGTAAGCATTTGTCAATGAAGATTATCCCCAGTGATCTGTCGGGTGAGGAAACTAGAATCCAAAAGTAATTTGCTCAAGGTCACAGGGTCAGGAAAGAATATGAACTATGGACCAGATCTCTTTCTATACTGGTCTAACACTAAAAGCTTTCCAAAATCCTTTTTTTTTTTTTTTTAAAATACTGTGATATTAGTTCTCTCTTCCAAGATCACTAAGTCTGTAATCATTTAACCATCAAATAATACTGCCTGACTTCACTACATCACGGGGCAGCAGGATCAGGAAAAAACAACTACCTTTCTTTCTACATCATTAACCTAAAAAATCAAAAGTTCTAAAAAGCAAATTAGGGCAAACCCCTTGTCTTTGTCCAAAATTGAGAGATCAGAAGTATTTAAGACAAATGATGATTTCATTTTAAACCATATGGTCTAAATTTAAGCAACGTGATTAAAAAACACAAACAAAAACAAACCCTAGTAACACAATGCTTCCTGAGAGTATAGCACATAACTTCTTTAATTTTATAATCAAAGCTATGCCACTTGATTCAAAGCAGATTCACAAAGTTAAATGTAAAAGGTTGTCAGAGAATGTCGACTTTATTGCTTGCTTTACTTTTATTAATAAAATACATGCCTGACATTGAAACCTTCCATGTAACACCTTCCCAGTGTTATCAAGTTAGGAGTGAAGAAAACCATCTGGCAGTCACAGTCAGTTTTCTAGATGGTTCGTAACAGAAGAGTCAAGGTCAAACTGTTGAGTCTCTTTATCCTCCTACCTCCTAAATGAAAAGGAACTGAGCTCAAAATACTCTATACTGGTACTCTCACAAATACAATGTCAGCTCGAGGATCACACTCTGGCTTAGAGAAGACAGGCTGACATGAACAAGAACAAAAGGGTATAATAGGGCAGATGCTCCAAACAGCACCTCGGTGACACTCAAGAGAGCACAAACTTTCACCTACTTTCTAGCAGTTTTGTAGCCTATCCAATGGGAATTATATCACCAGATGATTATATGAATCAAATGATAAGATGAGGAATTAAAACAGTCTTGCAATCTTGCAAAGATGAGAGGCTACTGCTACCCTTACTATTTACTAGGTCTGCGCCAAGAAAGCCCCCTCGCATTCTTGACTGTATGTTCCGCAGGATCCTTTTAAAATGGAACAGGGTACCAATCTCGTCTACAGCCTCCAGGCCTGGCAATCGTAGAAGCCCCTGGTTAGCAGGGCTCTGCTGCCTAGAGATGGGAAGTGAGGCCTTCAGACTCTGGGCCTAGCGGGCTCCACAACGACCGCGCCCCCCAGTCACCTTGTCCTCACCTTGAGGAACGGAAAGACACCCTACAAGAGAGCGGAGTGGAGTCCTCAGAAAGGGGTGCCTCCACTCTTCACCTGACAGCCACTGCTTGGACCTACGCTTCCCACGGGGCGGGGACAGGACTGGGAGAGCGGAGCCGGGGACGCCTTGACCTCGGGCGCGGGAGGAGCGGACACCCGCGCAAGGCCCGCGGCCCGGACAGGTCCACGGAAAGTCGGCGGGAGGTCGGGCCCGCCTCGCCTTGCCTCGCCCACAGCTGCAGGCTCAGTAGGAGGCTCCCCGCCCTCGTGAACCCAGAGGGCCCTGAGCTCGCTCACCTGCAGCCGGGTCACCAGTAGGCTGTAAGGCGCCATTTTGTGCACTGACAAAGATGAGGTCGCGTAAAGATGACGTAAACCACGGCGTACTTAAAGCTTTGGGGGCAGAGGCGTGGCCTGGAAGAGAAACGCGTAATGGTAAAGGCGGGGCCTCGGTAGAGGAACGAGAGCGCGGGGAGCGCAGTGGGCGGAGCTCCCGTGTTAGAAACGGACGCCTGAAAGGGAAAGAGCTGCATAAAAACACTTGCAGAAATAAATACCAGACACATAGATGTGCTATCGAAGGGCAAATTTCAGTTGTCTCTTCCATCCAAATCTGGGAAAGGCAAATTTTTTAATGACTTCCATGCATCTGCCAGGACCTGGCTCCCAAGCACGCACGGAAACTCCCTCTATTTTTTTAACTTAAGGCTTAGATCACGCGAGAGCGAGCGCGGGCGAGCGAGCGCGAGCGGGTCTTGATGAAGCCTGGAGAACCAATCACGGCGACCGGGGGGCTGGAAAATGGAGGTTAAAGGTCGGACGGAAGTTCTCTAAGTTTCCGGTGGCCGGTTTGCGCTGGAACTATGGCTAAACATCATCCGGATTTGATTTTCTGCCGCAAGCAGGCTGGTGTTGGTGAGGCAGCTTCCTGCCCCCGGCTGTCAGGGTGGGGATGGTGTCAGGAGCTGGAGGGTAGGAGGTGGTCAGAGGTTCCGATCTCATCCTTCGGGTTTTGCCTCGGAGGCGCCACGTTTCCCGCCTCACGGTTGATAGCATGGGAGCGCGCGCGTTTGTGGTCTCTGATGCAAAGAGGGCGGGGGCGCGCGTGCTGAGAGTCAGGCAGGCGACGGGAGTGAGGTCCGTGGAAGCTCAGATTGCCCAGGACCTGGGAGCGGGCTGAGAAGGGTGTGGGTTTGCTTCGGATGGAACCTTACGGTGAGGGTTAGATGGATAGGAGCCCTTAGGGCTCACTGCAGTCCCTGCTGTGTCGCCACCCCAGATTCGAGGATCTTTCCCCTCTTCGTCAAAACCAGTTCTAATTGTACTCTTTACCATCTTTGATCTTGCAGCCATCGGAAGACTGTGTGAAAAATGTGAGTGAACACGCCCTCCCAAACACCCCCACTCCTTCCCCTCACAGTTTGTTTAAAGCCAGCAAACGGGCATTTCCAGCAGTGCCACAAAGAGGGTTTTGGGCAGATGTGCCTGCAAGTTTGTGAACATTGAGTACCAGGCTGCAACCAAAGCCCTCTCCATCTCTCCGTTGCAACTTGCACGTTTTAAACATTATGTTTGGGTTTTTGAGAAAATTTGTAGCTTTGGCCAGGAGATAGCCTGACCCTGTCCCCAAACCACCCATACACAGTTCTTCGCCAGTAGTGATGGAGACTTCTTGTCTATGAGGTGATGTTCTAATCTCTTTATATATTAGTTGGTTAACTTACTCGTTGAAGGGATTGAGAGGGACACAGGGTTAGCTGAGTTTTGTAATACCAAAATAGAGAGTCCTAAAGTCACTAGGGGGTGGAGACCACTGTATTTTCCCCATAGCAGGAGCAGGGCAGTAGACTTAAGGAGGTACTTGTATGTGGGCGTAATTCCATTCTCTCTTCTTCCCAGGTGATGGCAAGTGTGTGATCTGTGACTCCTACGTGCGTCCCTGCACTCTGGTGCGCATATGTGATGAGTGTAATTATGGCTCTTACCAGGGGCGCTGTGTGATCTGTGGAGGCCCTGGAGTCTCGGATGCCTATTATTGTAAGGAGTGCACCATCCAGGAGAAGGATGTGAGTGTACACTAAGCTTTCCATCTGATCTTTGCTGCTTTTATTTAGTAACTCTTGCCAACCAGGGCAAACTCCTATGGCCCATAGAGATTACTATGTTCAACTAGGCACGCAGGTTATAATTTCCTCAAGTTCTGTGAGGTCAGCTGGGTGTCGTCCAATAAAAGGCAGTTATTTTGCATCGAGGGCTGAAATGCAACAGAAACAAAACTTTGTCAACGTCAGCAATTTGGAGAGCCTTCTCTCTACTCCTTTGATCTCTCTCTCTAATTATTCTTTTTTTTAAGAAGCTTATTTATTTATTTGACAGACAAAGATCACAAGTAGGCAGAGACAGATGCAGAGAGAGAGAAGGGGAAGCAGGCTCCCTGTTGAGCAGAGAACCTGACTCGAGGCTCAATCCCAGGACCCTGAGACCATGACCTGAGCCGAAGGCAGAGACTTAACCCACTGAGCTACCCAGGCACCCCTCTGATTATCCTTCTTCAGAAACAATATCCTGCCTTTGTGAATCCAGGCACAGTGCACAGTAGGTAATAGCTGCTCAGTCATTTTCTTTCCTATCATGAAAGATTGTTTGAGTGGATGTGGTGACAGTTGAATTTGGGACACCTCAAGTTGATTTCCACTTTAACTGGCTAAAGAATGCCTTTGGGCTGATAGTGCAGGATTGTGATTCTGTCTCGTGACATTTTTGCTCCTTGACATTGTGTAGTGGCGGTGGCTACTTATTCAATTCCTTTAGTCAAATGCCAGGATAGGGGGCATGTAGATCTATAATAAAAGCAAGTTTTACTGTTTTTGTTTAGGTTGGAAGCAGGAGCCTTCTTAGAGGGTGGGGACGGTGAATCTGCTTGTTTTCTTCTTCTTACGTATGACACACTAAAAAGTGTGGGGACGCCCGGGTGGCTCAGTTGGTTAGGCGTCTGCCTTCAGCTCAGGTCATGATCCCAGGACCATTTATTAGCTGAGTGACAGACTGTAAAACGGGGACAACGTGGGACGCCTGGGTGGCTCAGTCAGTTAAGCGTCTGCCTTTGCCTCAGGCCATGATCCCAGGGTCTTGGGATGGAGTCCCCACATTGGGCTCCTTGATCAGCAGGGGGCCTGCGTCTCTCTCTGCCTGCTGTGCCACTCCTGCTTATGCTCTCTCTCTGACAAATAAACAAAGTCTTTTTTAAAAAAATTTAAGTGTTCATAATAGTATCACTAATGGAAGGTTCCTGGTTACCTAAATCTGGGGTAAGGCAAAAGATACATGAGGGATGCCATGGTGGCTTGGTAGAATGAGGAGCCAGCTCTTGGTTTCAGCTCATGTCATGATCTCAGGGTCCTGGAAACTAGCTGGGGTCAGGCTTGCGCTCAGCAGGAAGTCCGCTTGAGGCTTCTCTGCCTCCCTACTTTTGTTTTTAATTCTCTTTCTTTTTTTAAGATTTTATTTGACAGAGAGAGATTGAGGGTGCTCAAGTGCACACACAGGTGTGTGCCTGCACAACAGCCCCAGCAGGGGGAGCTGCAGAAGGAGAGGGAGAAGCAGGCCGCGGGATGAGAGGAAGCCTGGGACTGGATGGCAGGATCATGACCTGAGCCGAAGGCAGACGCTCAACTGACTGAGCCACCCAGGCGCCCCTCGAATAAATCTTAAAAGAAAAAAAAGATACATGATTCTTAACGTTCCCACGTACACAGTAGGTAGTTTATAGATGTCATCCTTTATTCTTCACAATAACTTTGTTAAATAGGGATTATTATTATCCCCTTTTTAAAAAAGATTTTATTTATTTATTTATCAGAGAGAGAGCACAAGCAGGGGGAGCAGCAGGCAGAGGGAGAAGCAGGTTCCCTGCTGAGCAAGGAGCCCCATGTAGGACTCCATCCCAAGAAGCCAGGATCGTGACCTAAGCCAAAGGCAGATGCTTAACTGACTGAGCCACCCAGGCGTCCCACGTTGTCCCCATTTTACAGTCTGTCACCAGCTATTAAATGGCAGGTGCAGATTGTCTGACTAAAGCTCGTGGTGTCCCCATTACTCCTTGTCATCCTTTTGTGAGTCCTTCTGGGAGGATGTGCCCATGTTGAGTAGAAACACCCAGCCTCCTGATTCTGTATATTTGGAGCCTGTCTAGCCCCAGGAAGGGGGACGTATCTGGCCAGATGAAACTGTTTCTTACACCATTATGTCTTCTAATTTTTTAGGGAGGTGAGAAAGGACATAGATAAAATACCAAAAACTTAACTTCAGTTGGTGATTTGAACATTACCCTGTCCTGAACTCTGATTTGCATTTATCTTTGTGTGTCAAAGCATATCTTTGTCCATCTGACCCACCAACTGGGTTGTACCCCTTTAGAGAACGGAGCTTGGTTTCGCTGTTTATCTCTCTTTTCCCACGTTCTTGGTTTAGTGTCTGTGTATTACAGGCATGGTCCACATTTCGGTGCTTCCTCTGTAAGCCATCCCTAGTAGTGCCCCATATAAAGTGTCTGGTCTGCAGTATTTGACATTTATAATCTGTAAGCAGTGAAACCGCGGGAAGGCAACAGCAATGATGAGAAAACGTGAGTAGGTCTTAAACTAGCTCCAGAGTCCGTAAGGACAACATTTTTTTGACTGTCTACATGGTTGAAGCTGGAGTTCTTGTCTGGAATAAGCTTGTAACCAGAGTGCTTGATAAATGTTAATTACTGTCTGACTTGTCTGCATGTGGTATGTGAACTGATACCTTTGGATCTTTGTGCTTCGTTCCATTCCTGAGAATTATTCTAGACATCACTCCGTCTTCTTCACAACGTACAGGAGTGTTCTGAGGATACTTGAGACGGTATCTAGCTTACATTTATTCAGCAGTAGTTTCCAGGAGACACAGAGCAGTTTAGTGACCTGATCCAGCCTCTCAGCCTACAGATCTTCATGGAGATTAAGTCCCTCAGACTTCTTTCCTAGGCAGAAATCCTGCCATCAAAGCAAGCCGGAGTTCTCATACTCCTTCCTCTTCCTGCCACTTTCATAATTTATAAGGGAATTAGACCCGTGGACTAAATGGGTGTTTTCACTTAGTTTTTCAGCATCAAGACTACTCAGGACTCCTGTCTGGGGCCACTGCTGCCAGAGGACTCATTGGTAGTTTCTACAGTGCAGCATCATTCTCATCTGATGTCTCCTTACCCCTCGATTTATCTCTTTTACTTACATTCTCCTCAGCTCTCCCAACTAGAAGACAAGGAGAACAGCCACTAACATTTCGTAGAGCTCTTGCTGTGTGCCCCAAGCTGTGCTGAATGTTCTTTTCTAACAGGTCTTTGTGATACAAACGAGAAAACTAAAGCTTCCAGATGTTAAACAACTTGGCCCAAGGTCACATGGCTAATCAGTGGCGGATCCAGGCCTAGAACCCAAGTTGTCTGGCTCCTTGTTTCTCAGGTTTTTCATTTCACTATTGCCTCTCCCCACCCCAAGAGAAAGGTTAAAATTCAAATTATATTTTCCCTCTAACGAGAGAAATTAAGTCCTAAGGAATAAGATTTCATTGGGTGAAGATAAACACAAACTGGTAATATTGAAGATGGTTTTATCACCTTTAAGAATTGGTGGTCAGGGGACGCCTGGGTGGCTCAGTGGGTTAAGCAGCTGCCTTCGGCTCGGGTCGTGATCCCAGCGTCCTGGGATCGAGTCCCACATCGGGCTCCTTGCTCAGCAGGGAGCCTGCTTCTCCCTCTGCCTCTGCCTGTGCTCGCTCTCTCCCCCTCTCTCTCTCTGATAAATAAATAAAAAATCTTATTAAAAAAAAAAAGAAAAAAAAGAATTGGTGGTCAGGGGCGCCTGGGTGGCTCAGTGGGTTGAAGCCTCTGACTTTGGCTCAAGTCATGATCCCAGGGTCCTGGGATTGAGCCCCGTGTCTGGCTCTCTGCTCAGCGGGGAGCCTGCTTCCTCTTCTCTCTCTCTCTGCCTGGTTGTGATCTCTATCAAATTTTTTAAAAAATAAAAAAAGAATGGGTGGTCAAAGTCAAAGCATTTTCTCAAACCCCGCACTGTGTTGCTCTTCTCAGGGTGGTCAAGTATGTGCCTCTCCCTCTTGCTATTTACATCATTCTCTTCCCCCTGTTTAGTGAACAGCAGAGCCGTTAGACTGGAAAAAAAAAAAGGAGAGAGACACTTGGTACTTTTCAAAATTAATTTAGAAATTTACCTCCTTGGGCGCCTGGGTGGCTCAGTGGGTTAAGCCACTGCCTTTGGCTCAGGTCATGATCTCAGGGTCCTGGGATGGAGTCCCGCATCGAGTCCCTGCCGAGCAGAGAGCCCGCTTCCTCCTCTCTCTCTCTCTGCCTCTCTGCCTACTTGTGATCTCTCTCTGTCAAATAAATAAAATCTTAAAAAAAAAAAAAAAAAGAAATTTACCTCCTTTACAACTCCTACTACTTTTGGGGGGGGGGTTAAGATTTTGTTTGTTTATTTGACAGAGATCACAAGTAGGCAGAGAGGCAGGCAGAGAGGGGGAACCAGGCTCCCTGCTGACCAGAGAACCCAACGAGGAACTTTATCCCAGGACCCTGAGATCATAACCTGAGCCAAAGGCAGAAGCTTAACCCACTGAGCCACCTAGGCACACTCATTTCATAATTCTTTGCTATCATTTGTAAGAAATAAAGATGTGGATCCACTTTTCAGTAATTGTATTTTTCATTATTTTTAAGATTTACTTATTTGAGGGGTGCCGGGGTAGCTCAGTGGGTTAAAGCCTCTGCCTTCGGCTCAGGTCATGGTCCCAGGGTCCTGGGATCGAGCCCTGCTTCAGGCTCTACGCTTGGCGGGGAGCCTACTTCCCTTCTCTCTGCCTACTTGTGATCTCTGTCTGTCAAATAAATAAATAATTTTTTTTTTTTTTTTTTTTTAAGATTTACTTATTTGGGAGAGAGAGCACAAGCAGGGAGGAGGGGCAGAGTGAGAAGCAGACTCCCCGCTGAGCAGGGAGCCTTACATGGGGCTTAATCCCAGGACCCCAAGATCATGGCCTGAATCAAAGGCAGACACCTAATTGACTGAGCGGCCCCTACAGGTGCCCCAGTAATTGTTTTTCTGATTTCAGACTTTTTTTTAATTGCCTTTTCCTACATTTCAGTTTTGTATATATTTCCATTTGGTGTGTTATATGTTTTGGAAATGAGAAGTGTTGGATTTAAAATATTACTTGGGGCACCTGGGTGGCTCAGTCAGTTAAGCTTCAACTCTAGATTTTTTTTTTTTAAGATTTTATTTATTTATTTCACAGACTGAGATCACAAGTAGGCAGAGAGAGAGGGGGAAGCAGGCTCCCCGCTGAGCATAGAGCCCAACACAGGGCTTGATCCAGCACCCTGGGATCATGACCTGAGCCAAAGGCAGAGGCTTTAACCCACTGAGCCACCCAGGCACCCTTCAACTAGATTTTGACTCGGGTCATGATCTCAGAGTCCGGATTGAGCCTGCAACTGCATCGGCCTCCGTACTCAGTGGGGAGTCTGCTCCTCTCCCTCTGCCCCTCCCCCTGCTTGCTCCAGCTTGCGTACTCCTGTGCACATGTGCTCGCTCACGCTCTCAAATAAATAAGTCTTTAAAAATTGGGGCGCCTGGGTGGCTCAGTGGGTTAAAGCCTCTGCCTTCGGCTCAGGTCATGATCCCAGGGTTCTGGGATCGAGCCCTACATCGGGCTCTCTGCTCAGCAGGGAGCCTGCTTCCTCCTACCTCTGCCTGCCTCTCTGCCTACTTGTAATCTCTGTCTGTCAAATAAATAAATAAAATCTTAAAAAAATAATAATAATAAAATTAAAAAAATTAAAATTAAAATATTACTTGTGGGGGGCACATGGGTGACACAGTCCTTAAGTATCCAACTCTTGGTTTCAGCTAAGGTCATCTAAAGTGAGACCAAGCCCCGCATCAGGCTCTATGCTCAGTGGGGAGTCTGCTTGAGACTCTGCCTCTGCCCCTTGGCCCCACTCACACTCTATGCCGCAAATAAATAAATACTAAAAAATAAAGTAAAATAAAATATTATTTGAGGGACACCTGGCTGGCTCAGTGAAGCGTTTGACTCCATAGTGGGCTTGAGAGTTAAAGCCCCACACTGGGTGTAGAGCTTTCTTAAAAATAAAATATTACTTGAAAGTCCTGGGGTTTTGTCACTAGGTCAGGGTAGTGTTTGTAGCTCTCTTTCCTGCTGAAATGGACTTGTAATACAGTCCTCTTCAGGAAGGAAACCCATTGGCATTGAGTTCTGCTTGGTGGTCATGACAGGAGCCCAGCCTAGGGCTCTTCAGAGTTGTTTCAGTGGACACATTTAGTATAACTGAAACAAGCACTTGATATTTTGGTGCCCCCCACAATGCCGAGATCAAGGGTGAGTGCCCAACAGACTGGGCCAGCCAGATGCCCCTGGTGTCTACTAAAATGAAATTTTAGAAATTAAGTGGCCATAAGATGTATTTACTTGGTGCCTTCAATTCAAACTACAGCTGCTGAAAATAAAAATAAAAGCCCCTGTGCTAGGAATGGGGAGATCTGTCGGTCCTCTGGGGGGGATCTGAGAAAGGATAAAATTTCTAGTATTCAGACATTGAAGTTGCTAAAAGAACTACTGCCATAAGGCAGACTTCTGTAGGTATTTTTATTTTTCTTTAATTTTTTTTTAAAGATTTTGTTTATTTATTTGACAGATCACAAGTAGGCAGAAAGGTAGGCAGAGAGAGAGAGGAAGGGAAGCAGGCTCCCTGCTGAGCAGAGCCCAATGCCAGGCTCAATCCCAGGACCCTGGGATCATGGCAGAGGCTTTTACCCACTGAGCCAGGCGCCCCTTGCAGGTATTTTTTAAAATATCCCCTAGCTCAGCTCATAAATACTTGTATCATACTCTAAGGTTTCTTTTGTTTCTTGTTTCTTCTTTTTTTTTTTTTTTTTTTTTTTTTTTTTTTTTTTTTTTTTTAAGATTTTATTTATTTATTTGCCAGAGAGAGAGAGAGGGAGAGAAAGAGCGCACGCAAGCGAGCACAGGCAGAGTGGCAGCAGAGGCAGAGGGAGAAGCAGGCTCCCCACTGAGCAAGGAGCCCGATGTGGGACTCGATCCCAGGATGCTGGGATCATGACCCGAGCCGAAGGCAGCTGCTTAACCAACTGAGCCACCCAGGCGTCCCGTTTCTTGTTTCTTCTTAAGATTTTTTTATTTTTAAGTAATCTTTATACCCAGCTTGGGGCTCTAACTCACAACCCTGAGATCATGACCTGGACTAAGCCAGCCAGGCACCCCCACACTCCAAGATTCTTTCTCTCTCTCTCTCTCTCTCTTTTTTTTCTTTTTTAAGAGTTTATTTATTGGGACACCTGGGTGGCTCAGTGGGTTTAAGCCTCTGCCTTCGGCTCAGGTCATGATCCCAGGGTCCTGGGATCGAGCCCTACATCGGGCTCTCTGCTCCATGGGGAGCCTGCTTCCCCTTCTCTCTCTCTCTCTGCCTGCCTCTCTGCCTACTTGTGATTTCTCTGTCAAATAAATAAGATCTTTAAATATATATTTATTTATTTATTTATTTATTTGAGAGAGGGAGCACAAGAGAGGGGAGGGAAGAGGGAGAAGCGGACTCCCAACTGAGCAGGGAGCCTGAAGCAGGGCTCTGGGATCATGACCTGAGCTAAAGGCACATGCTTAATGGACTGAGCCACCCAGGTGCCCCAGCCTCCAAGATTTCTTAACAGTTCTTCCTTCTTCCTCTTCCTGCTACCCATTTACAGGCATATTCAACAAAAGCCAGCCCGATCCAGAGAGCACATCCTCACCTCATACAGTATTGGTAGAATCTGGGGATAAGTCAGTAAGGCGATAATAAGACTAAACAGGCTATGCTAGCACAAAATTTCATAGCATCTCTAAAGATAAAGAGCTTAGAGCACCCGTGTGTTTGGTATCAGGCCACTTCCACCATAAGAGGCAGGTTCACCCTCATTTGTACCAGAACTTTCAGTACAGATTACACAGCCTGAGTTCACATCGGGAGCTGTTGGGGCTGGGCCCACTCCCTGGCTCCCTCAGCACGCTGAACTTGTCAGACGGCAGTCCTCAAAGTAATACATACTACATGTTTTTATAAAATAATGAAATGTTATTGTTGGCTTTGTGTGTTCCTAGAGATTTTTGTATGGTGTTGTTGATATTGGTCCCCCAAAAGAGGTATCACCTAAGTTAGAAATGTGACGTCTAAGAACTTGATCAATTAATTCATTCTAAAGTCCAGTGTCCCAGGGAGCAACCTCCTTTGACAGCAGTTTTTAATAAAATCAGGACTGTGAAGGTTTTAGTCTAGTAGCATCTTCCCCAATTTTCCTCCCATCATCCCCGAGCAACTTACGTAGTCCTCATCTCTGCAGAACACAGCTTCCCAGGGGCTTCACTGAAACCACTCAAGCTCACAGAGTGGCCAGGGGAATATGTCATTACAAATCAGAGTACAGACCTTCAGTAGCCATCTCTAGCACAGGGGCAGTCTTCCCCCAAGACCGTGTGTCACATTAAATGAATTAAGGACACATCAAGCCCTATGGTATTTAACATGTAATGTACTATCTCCTAAAGCCTGTAGGGTTTTTTGCCTTGGAGGTCTTCTTCTATTTCTTGAGATAGTGGAGATCTAGAGAGGTTGATCTATAGAGGATCATTACAGGGTTTTTACCTTTCACTTGAAGAAAACCCTTTGGAATCTTTAAGAGTTAAATTCTACCTCAGCTACATCGTATTAACGACAGAAGTGGGCTGAGAATCCAGCATTCGAAGTGGGGGCCTCCCTGGCTGGAGAGTGGAATAAATTCTTGGTGATTGATTGACTAGGACAACTGAACAGATAAAGTAAATGGCCAAATCCACTGATCCAAAAGTTTTTTTTTTTAAGATTTATTTATTTGACAGTCAGAGATTACAAGTAGGCAGAGAGACAGGCGGGGGCGGAGGGAAGCAGGCTCCCTGCTGAGCAGAGGGGCTCTATCCCAGGACCCTGGGATCATGACCTGAGCCGAAGGCAGAAGCTTTAACCCACCGAGCCACCCAGGCGCCCCCGAAAAGTTATTTTTATCTTCAGTCCCTCTCAGTTCAGACTCAGAGGCTTTTAACAACTTCTCTATCCTGTTTTCCAGAGAGATGGTTGCCCAAAGATTGTCAACTTGGGGAGCTCTAAGACCGATCTCTTCTATGAACGCAAAAAGTATGGCTTCAAGAAGAGGTGACTGCTGGGTGGCCTCCCCACCACCCCCCTGCTACTGCAGCTGCCACAAAAGATAGCGACCACCACCAGCGCAGAGGGAGGAGAGCCCTCGTCCACGGCCCCCCCTCCACCTTTCCTCCTCTTACCCAGACATGTGATAGCGACAGAAAAGGAATCTTCAGACCCCACTCTGGCAGACCAGAGCGGAGAAGAATTGATAGATTGGCTCATGGTTTTTCTTGAATTCAAGAAACAAGCATGTTTTCCAAATGGCTATGTTCTCTACACTAAGAGCTGCTGCTGCCGCCGCTTCTTTAACACCAAGATCTTCTGAAACAGGAATGATACCCTCTCAGTCTCCTGTTTGAGGAATTAACTGTGACGCTACCGCAGTGAGAAGCCTGTTCTTGGCAGCAGCCCTGAGGGAGGAGACATCTGCGGGGTGGGGGGAGCTCTCGAACAATCAGCGTGGGCACTGAGTCTTGTAACACTTAGCAGGTGCTGCCTGTTCATGTTATTTTCCTTCGAAGAACTTGGAAACCCTTTCTGTTGCTGTTGTGTTAATAAAGCAGGTGTTTCTTTTCTGGTACTCGGTCACAGTCCCAATTTAAGTTTGGCTCTAGGAATTTATTTTAGTCACCCAGGAATTTGTGATTCAGGATAGACGTCTTGGGATTCATCAACCACCGTGTTTTCTTAGTATTGCTGGAAGGGATTCTGAACCATTGGTGCCCTTCATTATAGATAAATCAAGGTTGTTTTTAGAAGCTATTTTTTTCTTCCTGTTCAACTTTATTTTGAAGAAATGACTTCTGATAATGGTCACAGGAGTGAGACAAAATGTATTCAAATTGATGAGTTCAGAGAACAGAAATTGGTCGATTCATAACACAAAGTGAACATATACTTATGTGTCTCCCCCTTCCTTTTTTTAAGTAAATACACAGAATAAGGGCAAATCCAGACATACTCTTTACCCTAACACATCTATACGTTTTGCCTACTAGAGGTCAGCTGGTTATCCGAAAGAGGCACAAACAATTTGAGGGTTTTTTTGTGTTTTTTGTTTTGTTTTTGTTTTTTTAATTTATTTATTTGACAGACAGAGATCCCAAGCAGGCAGAGAGGCAGACAGAGAGAGAGAGGAGGAAGCAGGCTCCCTGCTGAGCAGAGAGCCCGATGCGGGGCTTGATCCCAGGACGCAGGGATCATGACCCGAGCCGAAGGCAGAGGCCTCAACCCACTGAGCCACCCAGATGCCCCCATAATTTGAGGTTTAAGTCAAGTGGTCTTTAACACCATGGACTTGAAACACATTCTGAGTCCTTAGGAATACTGGGGTTTAGTCCAGTTTACACTGAAATTTAGCAGCAAAGCCAAGGAAAAAAATTACAGTCTTCTGACCATTTGTCAGACTTTTGGTTAGGATCAACAGAACACCTGATTAATTGGGATATATTGAGGGTCAAAAATTAAACTATAAAATAATCTCTATCTTCAAGAAATTTCATGATGGGGGCACTTGAGCAATCCTAAGGTGTGGGTCAGGAGGATTATGGTGTGTCAAAATTGTAGAAACCAGGTAATTTTCAGGTTAGAATTTGTCACTGATGGGGCGCCTGGGCGGCTCAGTGGGTTAAAGCCTCTGCCTTTGGCCCAGGTCATGATCTCAGGGTCCTGGGATTGAGCCCTGCATCAGGCTATCTGCTCAGCAGGGAGCCTGCTTCCCCCGTCTCTCTGCCTACTTGTGATCTCTCTGTCAAATAAATAAAAATCCTTTAAAAAAAAAAAAAAGAATGTGTCACTTTTCCTAAAGTAATTTTAGTTTCAATGTGTACTGTAAGTCAAGATGTTTTGTCTGGATAAAGACAAATCAACTTTTAAAATTTGCTTCTTAACCCCCTGGTCCATATAACATCTTGCATTTGCAAATTTATCAAAAGCTACTCCTTAGTTTCAGCAAAACACCACTTCAACTGTGCTCCATCAGCCTTCGTGAGCGAACCTCTGAAAGGTACTGCAAGTTTAATATGAATGCCCAATTTCAAGGACATACCCCCTCCATGCTCCGTTGCTTAATAGGGCAAGTTCAACCTCAACCCAGTGAATTCTCATGAACTCTGCTCCTCTGTCACCTACTTTCATAATCCCATTCTTGGTTTGTTTCCTTTCCAAGGCCAAGAGAACAATACGATGAATGAGTTCAGAACACCTGTGATCCAGTGAATGGCCTTGAAGTTCAAATCCTTAATTGTCCATTTTGGAATTTCAAGTTCAGTCCTCTTCAATTTTAAAAATTAGGATAATAATAGTACCAAATTATCTGCTGTTGGGAAAATATAACTTACAAACGAATTTTAACCTCAACTATATATACAATTCTGCGGAGAAAATTAGAAAATGATCTCAGTCAACTGTGTATGTCTACAAAAAATCAGAATGGTCTTAAAAATTATTAAGTGCTTGGAGCACCTGGGTGGCTCAGTGGGTTAAAGCCTCTGCTTTCAGCTCAGGTCATGATCCTAGAGTCCTGGGATCGAGTTCCACATCAGGCTCTCTGCTTGGCGGGGAGCCTGCTTCCTCCTTTCTCTCTGCCTACCTCTCTGCCTACTTGTGATCTGTGTGTCAAATAAATAAATGAAATCTTTAAAAAAAAAAAATTCTCTCCCTCTACTCCTCCCCACCTCTTAAAAAAAAGCACTACCTAAAAAATAAACAAGCATACCTACATAGGTCTAGTTGAAATAATTGAACTCATCATGCTCAGCCTGAGAAAGCAGTGCCCTTTCCTAGATTTATGGTATTACTATTATTTATCAAGTATTCAGTATTTGATATTCATTTCTAGGCTTTATAAAGGATGGGTGTCCTCCAGTTTCTCAAGTATACTGTACTTAATTTCCTTTAAACATTATACTTACTCCATGTGCTCTTGCTTTAAAAAAAAAAAAGTGGGGCACCTGGGTGGCTCAGTTGGTTAACTCAGTTGGTTAACAGCCTTCAGCTCAGGTCATGATCCTGGAGTTCCAGAATCCAGTCCCATGTTGGGCTCCCTGCTCGGCAGGGATTCTATTTCTCTCCCTCTGACCCCGCCCTCTTCATGCTCTCTCCCTCTCTCTCTCAAATAAATAAATAAGATATTTTAAAAAATTAATTTCTTAAGGGCACCTGTGTGGCTCAGTGGGTTAAAGCCTCTGCCTTCGGCTCAGGTCATGATCGCAGAGTCCTGGGATCAAGCCCCGCATCGGGCTCTCTGCTTGGCCAGGAGACTGCTTCCCTTCCTCTCTCTCTCTCTCTGCCTGCTTGTGATCTCTGTCTGTCAAATAAATAAATAAAATCTTTAAAAAATAAATAATAAGGTTAACAAGGCTTAGCTCTTCAGGTTGTACGAATTAAATTTGACCTTGTAAGTTCCTTACCCTTATTGGGGAAGTCTTCACATAAATGGTAATTTTTTTTACAGTGGGTTCCTACTTTTTCATAGGTAAGCATTTAAGCCCTGGCATGGAAGGTCCTCAAAATGGTTCCCTCTTCCCTATCCCCAAGATTTTCCTTATCTCGCTTCTCTCTGTGCTCTTCCATCAGGCAGTTAAAGGGACATTCCTTGCCCATATCCTGTCCTCTTGGCTCTCTATTTCCTTTGTTCAAAATAGTCTCCCACAATCACATGAGCCAGCCAACTGGGTACCTCTTCCTTCTAAGCTCCTGACAGCTCATGAATGTTTCCAGATGCACCATACCCCAGAACAATCTCTCCCACTTGGGCTATTCAGGCCTAGTACACGCATTTAACAGAAATAAATTTCACAAAACAATCTTTACTATGTAAACACACTCCAATATTTTCATTTTATTCTATCCTATTCTAAAATTTGTCTGAAATCCACTAAGCCACATGATTCCATGACCCCACTGACGATTGTGAATCACAGCCCAGAGTTTAACAACAAAGGTAAGATCCTTTAACTCTTCTGCCTCTTCCACCACTGCAGGATAATCACTCAATTAATTATTACATTAAACTGAAAAATGGGTCACAAGTTCAAGAGTCTAAGTGAGCAGTATAATTGATTGAAAACAGAGGGGTGTAAAAGATACCCCAATACCACAGGATGAGACAATCGGTGGCATATGACCCTTGGCCTCAGTGTCTGGGATAGGAGAGAGTGGTGAGGACTTGGAGAACCCAAGAACATAGGCTCGGCCTAAAGCAGGCAGCCGCCATTCAACTCCAGGCAAGTGCCCGCTTGGATGCTCAGATCCTATGAATTCAGAAGTAGCAAATGGACATATCTTTGTGCAATCTCCCCGTTTTTAAAATGTCAACTCATTTCGTTTATTTATTTTTAAAGATTTTGTTTGTGAGGGAGAGAGTAGGAGAGGGGAGAGGGTCGGAGGGAAAAGGAGCCTCCCCTCTGAGCAGAGAGCCTAATGTGGGACTTGATCCCAAGACTCCGGGATCATGACCTGAGCCGAAGGCAGTCGCTTTACCGACTGAGCCACCCAGAGGCCCCAAATGTCAACTCATTTTAAAAATGTTAATGTGTGGGAAAAAAAAAATGTCAATGTGTGGGGCACCTGGGTAGGTCAGGGTTAAACCTCTGCCTTCAGCTCAGGTCATGAAAGCAGGGTCCTGGGATGGAGCCGCACATCAGGCTTCCTGCTCAGTAGAGAGCCTGCTTCCCCTGCTCTCTCTGCCTGCCTCTCCGCCTACTTGTGATCTCTGTCAAATAAATAAAATCTTTTTTTAAAATGTTAATGTGTTAGTATATACCAAGACAATACGTCCACCAGGTGTGGACACTGGCCTGCCAATTAGCAGCTCCTAAATTAGGATTAGGGGTGCCTGGGTGCGCCCGAGGTTGAGCGGCCCAGTCTTGATTTCAGCTGAGGTCATGATCTCGGGGGTTGTGAGATCGAGGCCCCCATCTGCTTCTGCACTAAGCTCAGAGTCTGCTCCGGATTCTCTCACCCACTCTCCCTCAGCCCCTCCCCCACACCCCCTCAAATAAATAAATAAATAAATAAATAAATAAATAAAATCTTTAAGATTCACCAGTTTGGGGTTCTTTTGTTTTGTTTTGTTTTTAGAGATTTTATTTATTACAGCGAGAAAGGGAACACAAGCAGGGAGAGTGGAAGAGGGAGAAGCAGGCCTCCCTGCAAAGCAGGCAGGGAGCCCGATGTGGGGCTTATCAACTCCATCCCAAGTGGCCGGCTACCACCAAGGTTAAAATGTTACTTTCTTTGAACACTGCAGTTTCAGTGTCCTAGCAAAACTTTAGGAAGCTTTGTTCTCTCACCTCGTTGGTGAATAAAGAGCGAACCTTTTGCCCTGCATCCAGATATTTCTCCGAAGCCAGTTTTGTTGGGGTTGTCTTTGCTTCTGCCCAGCTGGATCAGGGCATCTGAAAAAATCAAACATGAGGAGCTATTTTCTTAGATAACACAAAAGGAAGTACAAAATAGTTCGCCCTGGCATGCGTGTACGAGAGAGTGACTCACCCCTGAGAGCTAATTGGTGTTAATTATCACCAGCCTGACTTGTCAAGGCAACAAAACATCTGGTGTAACTTACTCTCAGACAGGGGAGTTGCTTCTAAAGCTCACCACGTTGAAAACACCGTGTGTACCTTTCAACCTATGATTATCTAAAATGGGAGGGGGCTGTGGAATGCTCCAGTGGAATTAAGCTCACAATTAGGCCCTGGCAAGATGAAGTCACACACGGAGGAGAGAAATCATCCTCTCTCCTCCTCGCCACGTGACAAGCGGAGACATCAGTTAAGAATGGTGATTACCTTTTGCCCCTCTATTTTATCCCTTCCTATATATGCCAACCCTTTACCCGGAGCTCCCAACTGCCAAGGAGGCTGGATTTCTCAGTTTTGTTTTAGTTAAGTTGCTCAGGCCTGGTGTGTCTCCAGCACTGCAGGGGAAATTAGAACAAAAGCACGAACACGCAGAAATCCTATGCCTTCTGTCCAGGGATTCTGTGCGCCCTCCTTCAGCCTGCACTAAATTTAGGTAAGAGATGTCTACCCTTTATCTACTTATATGGACTCCATTCCTCCTTCCTGAGATGCCCTAGGAGAATTCGATTCCGCTCACCGTAGCCTTTCTTTCTCATCATTCTGTATACTAAGGTTTCTTGCTCGGGAATACATACCGAACCGTGCACAGGGTACGCAGGAGGCAATCTGGCCTGAACGGTCATCTTTAAATTAAGGATACCAACTATTTGAACCACGCTTTACATCCTATATCCTATTTAATCCTCACACAGTCTCCATATAAGAACAAAAAAGCACGTTTGATGATGTAAAGAGATTTGTTACCATTAAATCAAGATAACACGGTTGTTGGACACAATTGGGATTCAAAACCATTGCTCCCTCTAATGACTTCAAATACCAGCATCCTTTGCAACGCCCCATTGCGCAAACGCACACTTTTCCCAAGGGCCCGGCGCCAGAGTTTTTGGCCCCCGTTCTTAATCCTAGCGGTGGGATGGAAAGCCCAATCAGAAGCCGCCTCTCCCTGCTCGCCGACCAACCGGAAGGCTGTTGCTAGCACCCCGGTTATATTTTTAGCTCTTCTGCGTTCTAGCACCCTGTGGGTCGGCCGGGTTTCACTGCTCGCGTGGAACACGCTAGGGGAGAGCGAGGGAGGAGCGGGGAGAGATGGGGAGGGGAGGGAGGTGGAGAGGGAGGAAAAAAGAAGGGGAGGAGTGCAGTGGGGCATAGCGGAGGGGGGCGTATATGTGACGCTCTGCCACCCGCTGACGCACGAGGCAAGTAGTCCCTGGAGGTGCCCCAGGGGTTGAAGCGCTCACACTGTGGGGGATGGGGGGTTTCGGGCTCCGGCTCCCTCGCGCCTCCCTGTCCCCTTGGAGTTTGCCCTCCAGTCCAGCGTTTTTCTGCTGCAGTCAAGGAAAGCGCTTTTAAACCCCCACGCTACCGTTGCTCTCTGGCCTTGCCAGAAAAAGTGACCGAGGAACAAACATGCAAACTGTTCGTAGCTGGAAACTTTCAGATTTCGCCACCCCACGTGGGTTCGGCGACTGCCGCTGGGCTGGAACCGTCTGGAATGAGAATAAAGGTCGGGGGTTGGGGAGAGAATTGGGGAATGGGCGTCTCGGCACAGGCCTTAACGCGCAAACTCCTAGAGGCTCCGCTCCTCGCCACCTGGCAGACGGGTCCGCCTGTGACCTCACCTGGGCACAGGCCTCCCTCCCCTCAGCTCCGCGCCCCGCAGTCACAAAAGTGACCGAGCGCGCGGACCTGGCGCGCCCGTTCAGGGCCAGGGGGCCTTGGTCTGCAACCCCACGGACCGTCGGGTGCGTGAGCCCAGGGCCCCTGGCACAGGCAGGCGCCACAACCCGCCGGCGGGGCTCCTACATTGAAGAAATGCTGCTCTCTCTAGTCCTCTGAGCGGTGGTTGCAAACGAGAGGACGCGCAGCACGGCTGGGCCCCGCCCGGGGCGGGCCGGGGGCGCGGGAGCGCGCCTGCGCGGGGCCGGCGCTCGCCTTCTCCGGCCCCGAGGTGATCGGGGAGCCAGAGGTGACAAGTAGAAGGTTTATGTGGCGCTAGGCTTCTTTCCCCGGCCTACCGGCCTCTCCTCCCTCCCCTTCCTCCCGCTCAGCGTGCCCAGACCCCCGTTTCCCCTTCGGCCTCCCTTCGACGTTAGCATCCCCAGCCGAGGCAGGGGGCGCTCGGAAGACTCGAGCCAACCTGAGTTAGTTAATAAAGGAGCGAAACCTCTTCCAAGCTCGCGCCATCCCTTTAGCTCCCGGTCCCGCCAAGGATGATAACTGGGGCGGTGCGAGAGCCATGCGGGTGGTCGGCCAGTCACACGCCCAGACCCGGAGGGACTCGCCGAGGTGGCCCCGGGGGACGCGCCGGACGACCCGCTCTGGGGCAGGTGCAGGGCCCAAGGGAGCTGGGGGAGGGAGTTCCCCTTCCCGCGAAATCCATTCACCTCACACATTTAAAGTGACCCACCCGGTTCCAGTCCAGGACCTGCCCTCCCGCAGCTCGCTGTCTACCTGGGGAAACACTGTACCCCAGGAGCACGCTTTCAGAGTGGTTTGGGGCATGAAGAAAATAAATGGCACGGCGCCGTGCTGGGGCGGGGAGGCAGGCATCATCAGACCGGCTAAAGGCGGCCTTGCTGGCATTTGGGCTGGGATCTGAGTGAGAAGAGGCCGGCCACAGGAGGGCTGGCGGAAGGGAGGGGGTCCCCGGGAACCCCGGGTGGGCAGGGGGCACAAGGGACCGCGCGGCGCGAGGGGTTAAGCCGCCCGGCGGGCTGCGAAGTAGTCCCGGCCCGGCGCCCGGCCCCGCCCCTGCAGGGCGGAGGGACGCATCACGCAGGGGTGGGGAAGCAGGATCCGTGCGCAGGGTTGCTAAGGGTGAAACTTTTCATTGACTTTGCTCACTTCGGGCCGGGGCGCGGGAAGGTGCGGGTCGTCGCGGGAGAGAAGCGAGTGGTTTGGGCGACGCGGGGCCAGAAGGGCAGGACCGCCCGCGACACGAGCCGCCCTCCGGTCCGACATCCCCGCGCCGTCGCCGCCGGCCGGCCCGCCCGCCCGCCCGCCTTCCGTCCCCTCTCCACCGAGCCTGACCTCCAAAAAGCTGAAAGAATTAGAATTGAGAGTCATAGCCCCAAACTCCCTCACTTGCCCCCCAACCCTCAACGAAGAAAAGGACCCATCAGCCTCCTGCCCAGCAGCGCCCAGAAAGGAAGAGCGACGTCCGCCCCGCGCCCAGGACCACCCTGGAGGGAGAAGCCGCCCAGCCACCGCGGAGACCCGAGTGAGTGAGCGGGGGGCGTGCGGGCGGCGGGGACCCCTGAGACGCCTTCTCCCACCCCCGTCCCACTCCCGCTCTTTGCTTCGCTGCACGTTGCTGTCGTGCGCCCACCCCGAGGACTGGCTAACACGTTCCTTTCCCCTTCCATCGCCCCTATAGAACACCCCCCTTCCCCGGTGCTCCTCTCCGCTCGGTGTTCTGAGTGTGGCCCCCTCCTGGGTGGGGTGCATTTCCTCCCCTCTCCGCCCCCCTCGTAGATTTTTTCTTGTACCACCTTCAAATGATAACTTCCATCACCACGAAATAAATCAGAGGAAGGAAGGGGATCCAGGCCTTGTTTTTTGCTTCTTTTCCCGTGTGCTGGGAAGGGGGTGGTGATAATTAATAGGGCTTATTTCTGGCCCTGTGGAGCTGAGAGATAGAAGGTAGACATCCTCTTTTGGACCGGTCAGTGGTGACTGTCCTCCGGCGGCTGAACCAGAATTTACTGTTTTGGCTTTAGTATTTTAAGGGAAAACTGTGCGGGGGGCGGGGGAAAGTGCCTTTACAGCAATACCAGTGAGTGGATTCTGGTTGATCCCGGGGAGATGCCTGGGAGGAAGAGCCCTACTTCCAAGCTCGTTCTCGTCCTGCCCAGAGGATGGACTGTGCCCTTGACCAGAGAGGGAGGGGAGGAAGGAGCAGAAGGAGGAGGGGCAGCTGGCTGGCCTTTTCCCACCCCGCAGAGGAACCAGAACACTACACAGCCGGCTTCAGCTTGGGCCAGCGGAGGGGGTCTCGGGTGCCTTGCTCAGTGTCTAACATTTCTTCTTTTCCTTCCTATCCACCCTCCCTTGGGAGTGACCCCCTCATCCTTGATTTTCCAGCAGAAAAACACTCCTATTGCTTTCTTGGGCGCCTGTCCCCATCCCCCTCTTAAGCAGTGGGGGAAAGAAGCTTGTGTGGGAGGAAGGATTAGGGAGGTTTAACACCGTGTAGGGGAGCTTTGCCGAGGATCTGGTAAGTCTGGTCATAGAGCAGGCCTTGCAATGGGAGGAGACTCACAAACAATTTCAAGAATTAGAATATGTGGTTCGGGTGTCAGAGGCACAGTTTTTCCTTCCCTCGCCGGAACCTTTTCCCATTTCCCTAGCTGGGTCTAGTTACTTGGACTTGGATTAGAAGAGGGGTGAGGCTTGGGCCCTGCTGGCTTTGGGCCTTCTGATTTTTGGCCCGGCCCCTCTCCGCAGCTTAACTGGGAATTTCTTTGGCCGAGAGGAGTGAAGAACTGGGTTTAGTTCCTGCCTTTTCTGGCTGTCAGGGTGCTGGAGCTGAGCCCGCCGGGCATTAAGTGAAAAGGCTTTTTTCCTCTTTGAATTCACCGTCCCTACAGCAACTCCAGCCGGAGACCACCCAGCCCAAGGAATACAGATTAAGCGGCAGGGGCGGGGTGGGAATGGGGGGGCGGTGGTGTGACCTTTATCTGTCCCAGCCCACCGTGTTCACCCAGAAAAAACTCATTAGATGGAGATCCTTAATTGAACAGTCAAGGGAGGCTGTGAAAGGGGGGAGGGGGCAGTTCTGCCTTTCTTGAGACCAAGACGTGAATACGGTGGGGTGGTACAATTCGGGGAGTAGGCCTTATGGGTAAATTCATATAAAATGTATTAGGCGGTGGGCGGAGGGGGGGCGTCCACCACAGCGCGCATGTGCATCGGAAACTTTTCCTCGGTCCTTCGGACCTCGGCCAGCTCCCCTTACCAGGCATGCGTAATTCGCTGGCTGAACCTTCGCAAAGCGCGCAGGGAAGTGTAGTTTGCAGAGAAAGTAGGTCACTTGCTCCGATTTGAGCGTGAAGTGTCGGAAAACTACAGTTCCCAGCGTGCAGAGCGTGCCTTCGCTGCCGGCCTACGTTGGAGTTCAGTGAAGTCTTCCTGGCTTCACAGGAATCGAGTGCCCCAGAAAGGGCCTTCTTAGTCAGAAGAGTTGGGCTTGCCTGGTCCATGTTTGAGGGACGTGGTCGAGACTTGCAGGGTGTTGCGGTCCGTCCGCACAAGTCCTGGAAGGCCGTCAAGCATACCCGCTGGTGTGGGTCTCTGCCTCTGACACTGGCGGGGTGGGGCCTGGTGCTCCCCCCTGGTTCTCACTCCCTGGGATCCGGTTTGCGACACCTGGTGGCCTTGTCAAAATTAAGGACCCCTTCACCCGACTCCTCTTGCGGGACTCATTTGATTCTGATAGTGCTTGGTTGTAGGATCATTGGATGTTAAGACTTGAGGTGCCTGGATATTTTTATAGGTATACATGGTTTGGGACCCGAGGAGTTCCCTTACCATTATCCCTCCTCCCCCCCCCCCCCACTTTTTAAAAAAGATTTTATTTATTTATTTGTCAGAGAGAGAGCAAGCAAGAGCGAGCACCGGCAGACAGAGTGGAAGGCAGAGTCAGGGGGAGAAGCAGGCTCCCTGCAGAGCAAGGAGCCCGATGTGGGACTCGATCCCAGGACGCTGGGATCATGACCTAAGCCGAAGACAGCTGCTTAACCCACTGAGCCACCCAGGCGTCCCTCCTTTTCCCCTTTAAAACACTGATTTTCTTCTTAAAAAACCTTCCTTCGCATTTTTGTCATAAGCTTTTTCTGGAAACTCCATTACCATATCATTGACTGCAGCAACCACTTTTCTTACCCCATTTTTGTCCTTCTCTTAAGCACTCTTTAAAACACAAGTCAGGGGCGCCTGGGTGGCTCAGTGGGTTAGGCCGCTGCCTTCGGCTCAGGTCATGATCTCAGGGTCTTGGGATCGAGTCCCACATCGGGCTCTCTGCTCGGCAGGGAGCCTGCTTCCTCCTCTCTCTCTCTCTGCCTGCCTCTCTGCTTACTTGTGATCTCTCTCTGTCAAATAAATAAATAAATCTTAAAAAAAAAAAAAACACAAGTCAGCAAAAGGGATCTGAATCCCACATTAATTTTGCTGTTGGGAATAAAAAGTGAAGAAGGATTGGATTCTAATGAAATTGGACAGCACTGCCCTTCGCAACTTTTTGATACATTAACAAAAGGTAGATGTTGCTGTTGTTAAACACTTTCCTGTCTTTGATGTGTTTTGGGGGCGGGGGTTGTTTGGTTCCTCTTGTTCTTGTTTTCACTTTTTGCCACCTTTCTGGCCTTTTGCACCTGAGCCAGGGTTGGAGAAGATCTTAGAGTTCTCTCTTCCCTCTTAACTTGAATTTATTTCTTATTTGTACTGAAGAGTAGTTACTACTAAGCTTTCTAATCTTACCACATTCTATGAATATTTTATATATGAGTGTAGAATTTGTCCACAACCTTAAAAAAAAAAAAAAAAAAAAGATGAACAAACTCATCCGAGTGGTCACTCCTATCTTTAGTTAAAGACAAGACAGCACCAGTCCTTTAATCCTCTGTTCCATAAGCTTCTTGAAGTCAAAATTAGAGCCTGAGCTGATAGAGCAGAAAATCTCATTCTGGTTGTCCAGCATTTTTGAAAGGTTCCACCCCACAGCCATCTGGCCAGGCCTGTTCTCCAATTAAAGAGGCAAAGATGGCATTATATGCTTCCTTATTTGTGTGGCAGCATCACTGAGGTAGAAATTGGTGTGCAGCCTTGGTTGCTTATGCTGCAGAAAATGGTTAGCTAGGCAGGGCTGATGACAGTGGTTCTATTGTATTTTGGGGTGGGAGGCTTATTTCCCAATGACTTTGGCCTGCATTTTAAAATGCTCCCGTTTTGAAAAGGAAAAAAAAAAAAAAAAGGAGAGAGGGAAACAAGCCCTAAGAGACTTAATGATAAGAGAACAAACTGAGGGTTGACGGAGGGAGGTGGGGGGTGGGCTAGATGCGTGAGGAGGAGGAAGGAGGGCACCTGTGGTGGTGAGCACTGGGTATTGTATGTAAGTGATGAGCCACCGAATTCTACTCCAGAAACCAATACTGCACTGTATGTTAACTAAGGAAAACCTAATTTTAAAAAAATAGATAAATAAAAATGCTTCCATTTGAGGCTGAACACTTCAGGGGAGGTTGGCTGGTAAGGCATGTACACAGCAAAGGTTGAGGAGGCCTAGAAAGGTGTAGGAGCCCCTTAGTGTGAGTGATATACCAAGAGGCCATGTGGTGCTTTGGGGAAGTGTCATGTCATATTTAAGTCTGTTTTACTTTTCAAAAACACTTTGAAAACATTGTCTTTAACTCCAGGCCCATCTTGGGGAACCAGTGCCAACTTTCTTCACAACTTTTTCATCTCCTCCATGTTGGACACCTCCGGAGGGCTGCTGTGGCCCTTGTAGACTTCCTCTTGGGGGAGGCTTGTAGCCCTGGTGGCCAGCCTTGCATCTGGTGATGAACCCAATCCTTATAAACAGAAAGCCCCCTATCTTTACCATTTTTTTTTTCTCTCTCTTTAAACCTTCTGGAATTGATCTGTGTTCATGGCCTCTCTGTTGAATCCCCATGTGACCCTCTGCTCAGACCTGAAATGAGGGTGGGGTCCTATGATACGCCATTCTTCTCTGATATTCACCCAAGAGAGCTTTGCCCAGGGATCCAGTCCTAACAGTACCCCTAGGAGCCATGGCCCCAGTCCAGAGAATTATAAGGAAATGAGCTGAGCCAGTACTCAAAAAAGGTACTCAAGACCCCCAAGCCTCAAATTAGCCCCTGAATACTCTGTGCAGGACCCAGAAGGGATTTTAATGAAAATCCAGTTCCAAATCTGTTACAGGACAGAAGAGGCCCTTGATGGATCATGAATTAGTCTTGTCTCTTCGCTGAGCTCAGCAGCACTTTCCCACCTGGAGGCCTGGGAGCAAATTCCGGCCCCGCTGACCCTTGAAGGGGGTCCTTCTCAGTCTTCCCACCGCATGACCCTGGAGCTGCCTTTTGGAGAAAGTGATCACTGGCTCTCAGGACTTTACAGATCATCTTCCTGAGACATGAGCCTGGCCCAGACCTCAGGAGTAAACCTTTTTGACCTCTGTGGGAGCCGGCTGTGAGAGAATCCCAAAATAACAATCTGAGTGTTTATCTTGGGCTGTCTCCTCTCCGGGGATCTCCAAACACTTGAGAAGTCTGATCTGGTGCCAAGGACAGGTGGTCAGACGGTCCCCAGGAGACTGAGTGGTGATGAGTCCCCAGCTGGAGGCTGTAGAGTGGTGGAAAATTTCTTCTCTTTGCCCCCTCATCACCTACCCCCTAGCCAAAAGCCAGAGAGTCCCTCAGGCCGCACCAGTGCTGCGCTTAAGGACTTTTCAGCCTACGGGGTCTTTGCCTCCGTTCCATTTCCTCGGTTTCCCTGAAACAGCCCCTGGTCAGCGGTCCCTTTTGGCCCACACCTCTGGTTGTAACAGGTCTTGACTTCTTGGGGATCGTGTTCTCCGTTCTCGAAGGCTGCCTGGAGGGAAATGCACCCTCCGGTCACACTGTGTTCTTACATCAGTTCTGCAAACCCAGAGTGAGCCAGAGAGCACAGAAGTGACGGGGCCCAGGATGACAGACTGGATGTGACAAGAGCCGGAGCCCCCAGTGAAAAGTTGGCAGTGCTGCTTCCTGTTCAGTGATCCATAGCCCTTTCCATTTAAGGAGAAAAACTAAGGACTTTGAACTTATATCTTGGCCTGTGACCATTCGAGATCACGACTTCACTAAGACATCATGAAGATTAGTTAGCAAGAGCTTCCCCTTCTCCAGCTGAATTAGGGTCTTGTTTTTTGTCTGTGTTTTGTTTTGTTTTTGCTTTTTTTTTTTTTAATAGTAGTTGTATAGTGACTTGGATTCTCAACAGTGGAAACCACAGCACGCCTGTTTCTTTAGAATTCCTTACAAAACCATAGCTCATCTTATCAAGTGTCTTCTACATAGCAGGTTTGCTGCGAGCCAGTTTACATCCTTGAGCTAACTTACTCTTCATGGTAACCTTATGTCACTGATGAGATTAAGGCTCAGAAGAAAGTGGTGAGCCCTCAGCCACACAAGCAAGCCAGTCACTAGTGGAGCAGAAAAGGGGCCCTGAGTCTGCGTGATCTAAAGTTGGTGCTTTGCTCTCCCTTGCATGAGCCCCCCCTACCCCACTCCCAGCCCCGCCTGGCTTTCTGCACATCTACTCATAATGCCCTTTGTTCTCGGTTCACAGAGCTGTCTGGAGCCGGAGCCTGCCTACCTTCCATCATCTGCCACTGCCCTCGGCTTGCATACACGTGCCCGGAGCTGATCTGCCGCCTCGGAGGGGACCATGCAGCTGGAGATCAAAGTGGCCCTGAACTTTATCATCTCCTACTTGTACAACAAGCTGCCCCGGCGCCGGGCAGACCTGTTCGGGGAGGAGCTGGAGCGGCTCCTGAAAAAGAAATACGAAGGCCACTGGTACCCTGACAAGCCCCTGAAGGGCTCTGGCTTTCGCTGTGTTCACATCGGGGAGCTCGTGGACCCCGTGGTGGAGCTGGCGGCCCGGCGGAGTGGCCTGGCCGTGGAGGATGTGCGGGCCAACGTGCCTGAGGAGCTGAGTGTCTGGATTGACCCATTCGAAGTGTCCTACCAGATCGGCGAGAAGGGGGCAGTGAAGGTGCTGTACCTGGATGACAGCGAGGGCTGTGTCGCCCCAGAGCTGGACAAGGAGTTCAAGAGCAGTTTCAACCCCGACGCGCAGGTCTTTGTGCCCATTGGCAGCCAGGACAGCTCCTTGTCCAACTCCCCGTCGCCGTCGCTTGGCCAGTCGCCCAGCCCCACCTTCATCCCCCGCTCTGCCCAGCCCATCACCTTCACCACCGCCTCCTTCGCGGCCACCAAGTTTGGCTCCACCAAGATGAAGAAGGGGGGAGGTGCCGCGAGCAGCGGGGGGGTGACGGGCGGTGGGGCCAGCGGCCCCCAGCCTCCCCAGCCGCAGCCCCGCCTGGCCCGCTCCCCCACCAGCAGCCTGCTGAAGCACAAGAGCCTGTCTCTGTCCCTGCACTCGCTGAACTTCATGGCGGCCACCCCGGGCCCTCAGTCCCAGCTCTCGCCCAATGCCAAGGAGTTCGTGTACAACGGCGGGGGCTCCCCTAGCCTCTTCTTCGATGGGGCCGACAGCGGGGCCAGCGGGGCCAGCGGGGCCGGCTCGTGCAACAGCAGCAGCTTCGACGTGGCGCAGGTGTTTGGGGGCGGTGCCAACAGCCTCTTCCTGGAGAAGACGCCCTTCGTGGAAGGCCTCAGCTACAACCTGAACACCATGCAGTATCCCAGCCAGCCCTTCCAGCCCGTCGTGTTGGCCAACTGACCCCGCGACCACGGAAAAGAGAAAGGAAAAGAAAGGCCAAAAAAAGAGGAAAAGAAAAATACACAGAAAGATTCCCAGTCTTCTCACTCTGGCTTCTAGGAAAAAAAAAAAGATCCAGCCCAGGCATGGAGTGGGAGGGGGCTCCTGAAGCAACCCCCTGCTGTCTCCCTGCCTGCCTCTGATTTATTTGGTTGGTTTGGGTTTTATATTTTTTCTTTTTCTTTTTCTTTTTTCTTTATTTCTTTTTTTTTTTACGTGTAGTTTTCTATATAACATCTTTAATTAGCGGCTTCCTGTGCTAAGAATGGTCCAGATGTGAATGCTGCTCCCGCTCCCTCCCTCCCTCCCCTGCACACGCCTGGTTGAGGAATGGTGTGTCCACGCTCACAGGGAAGGAAGAGCCACAGCTGGGGCCTGACCCTGCCCGCAGCAGGGAGAGTTTGCCCTGTGTCACTGCCTCTGTCCCCCAGCTCTGCTTTCACTCAAAGCCATCCAACCTCAGCAGGCCTTCTGGGCCCTGCCACCCAAATAGGTCTGACCCCAGCCCCGCCCCGCTCCCTCTCAGGCCTGAGCCGCGGGGAGCTGCGGGCTGTCTACTGGACACCCTCCCGCTAGAGCGGAGTCTGTGGCTCCGGGGAGGGTAGCACTCTGTCTAGTGGAATTGCTTTCATCTCTGGCCTGTGGCCCTACACCACCGCCCCCCCTCCGCCACCCCCACCCCCCCCATCCACCCCCCGCCACCGCCCAGACCCCCACTGTGGCCCTGGGGACTCAGCCGTTGACACTTGTGGCCTCTCGTGCAGCCCCTTCTTCCCTGGGCCTGAGGTTGTGGGGAAGGAGGTGGGGCGGGTGTGTGTGCGAGCGCGTGCGTGGTTTGCTGTCCTGTTTTAAAGGATTCCAAGCCATGTGAACCCCCCGCCCCCAACATGATTCCAGATTGTGGGACGTGCTTATTTATGTAGGAGGTTGGGGAACGGGCCGGGTGGGTTGTCAGTCCTTTTGTAGGGTGGGTCACGTGTTGGCTGAGCTTGAGACACTCCCAGGGGAAAATACTGCAGAAGGAACTGGTTTCCAGACTGCGGAGGGATCTGCACTTTTATTTTTGACCAAAAAAGGGGGGAGATGGCTGTGATGGGCTGAGGGAATACCAGCCTACCAGCCCCTGATGCCTAAGACAAGTCCCCGGACTCAGATCCTCCTGTTTCGTGACCTTTACCCAGGGTGGGAGTTTGGGGTCATCGCCTCAAGTGGGCAGTCCTGAGCCTTGAACTGAGACTTCTTAGTCCTTTGTTTGTAGATGTGATTTTAGTATGTTTCTGCCCCTGCCTGCGTGAGAACTTCTCGGTACCTCCTGCCCTCCCCGCACTGCCCGACCCGACCCCGCTGGGCCTCCTGCTGTGAGGAGCAGTCTATCGGGCAGGCCCGCTTGGGCAGGTGGTTGGGCCATCGCAGGTGGCATGCGTGGCTTACGGGAGCACAGCGGCTCCCGTGTCTGCCAAGAGAGAAGTTTCTCCCACCTGACCCCCGTGAGCCAGCTTCCACGCATGCTGTGATGCTTTGGCTGGTGGGCCACGTGGCATCAGGGCCCTCCATCAACCAAAAAGTACCAAAGCCCTCGGCACCCCACCCCACCCTCCTCAGTGTCCCCAAGTGGGGCGACCGCCGTGGCAGTGGGTCCTGCCCAGACAGACACTGCCAGTCTCCTCCCCCTGCAATGGGCACCAGCTCTACCTCCCCCAGAGGGGCAACGCCCTGGCTCCTCAGCCCAGTATCCTCTGTCCCCTAGGTTTCTCAGGGGCCAGCCCAGTCCGGGCTTCCCTCTCCCTAGCCCTCCGCTCCCACACAGGTGACAGGCCCAGGCAGATGGCTGCTCTCTGGGAAAGGTTGGATGCTGCCTTATTTATGCTCTCTTCCGGCCCCCTTTCCCTTACACTCAAGGACACAGGTACCCACCACCCCCGGTCGGCTTGTTTCTCACCGCATCTAGGGAGAGGGGAGACCAACCCCTTAGTGTCTTTTGAAATACGAAGAAAAATGTATGTTCAGGAGCATGACTCCCGTGCTGGACTCTTGGGCCCAGTTCAGTCTGTCTCGTCTCAAATCTAGGCATTTTTGCTTCAATTTTATTTTTTTTAAGGAAACAAAAACAAAAACCTGCACTAATTTACCTGGTTTCGTAGGAAAACTTTTTTTTTATTTTTTACATTTTTTGGTGTCCGTTTGTATTGAATAATTTGCTACATTTGTAAAATGTAAGAGGTATATATAATATATGTATATTTCTAACGTAAAAACAACGTAATTTTTTTCTTTTCAAGATTTTTTCTTAAAAAGAGGAGAGAAACAGATATTTTTTCAGGAAAAACAAACTTTAAAATAAAAAAAGAGGAGAATTAAACCTATTTCTCCCCTTTCCCTATCCTCTCTCTGTCTGCCCCTCTTTCCCAGGAACAAATCAAAAGGTGGACCGTCTTGTAAAGAATGTAAACTTTCAGTCCGGAATGATGTATTTTTCTCAATGCAGTGAGCTACAGATTCTCTAGTTTGACCCCTAGGGATGGGAAGGAGGGCATTGAGGCAGCGTGGAGAGGAGCTTGGGGGAGCAGGGTAATGAACTTGTTTTCTTTAGTGAAGGAGGAATACAATCAGGCGTTTTGTATTCAGAATGTTGTGCAATATTTTGGAATGGGACATTGGTGTGTTTAGAGATTTAGTTTAAAAACAAAACAAAAAGATTGATCAAATCTGTACAGTTTATATTGTTCCAGATTTTTTTAAGTTTGTATTAAAAGCATGATATATAATAGCCTGCTGCCTGCTCCTGGCTGGTTTGACTTGGGGCCCCTGTCAGCTTCCAGAGACCGTTGGTCGTCCACACCTCCCGCCTGGGGGTGCCCTGGGCCTCTTTTACCCCCTATCGTATCATCCCAGGACACAGAGTCCCCACTTGGAGGGGTTCCTTTCCACCCTGGAAACCGGTTCCCCGAGGTTGGGACCTGCCCAAGCTCCCTCTGCTGATAGGCTGGGGAGCCAGTACCGGAGCCGAGCCTTGCGATCTCTTCCTGGCTTTTTTAGGAATGGCCTGTTCTTGGGAGGCTGAGGGAGGGACCAGCCTCCCTCCTCCTCTACATCTAGGGTTTTACCTCCCCCAGACTGCTACCCCCTCGGAAGTGGGTAAGGACGAGAAGAGCCCACCCAAATCAGGTTCTGTCCCCAAACCCTTGGGCTTGGATTCTCGGCCCTTCTCTAGGCCAGGCAATTGCAGAACTGCCATAGGGGCAGGAGGGCCTGCGTGGGGTTGGGGAAGAGCTCAGCCGCCTGCCTCTTGCAGGGCCCATCGCTGGGGAAACTACTCAGGGGTACCTGATCCCTGGCCGTGGTTCACATCAGCCCTGCGGGCCCCCAGGTTGAAGAGGGCGGCCAGGGATTCAAGGAATCTCCTTTCCCCCATGGCAACCTGGTGCCAGAGGTGTTCCCTCTGGCCTACAACTGAGAACAGGGCTCCAAGTCTGGATGCACAAGACTAACTGGGGAAGCTGAGCTTTCGGATGGAACATTCTCACCTACAGAGCGGTGGCAGCTGCTGGGAAAGAGTGCCGCTGCCCTGGAGGGGGTGGGAGGGCTGCCTTGCCACCCCCAGCCTGGCACAGGGGGCTGGTGGCTCTTCTGGGCCGTCAGTGGCTCTCATTTCCCAAACAGGCCAACACTGACCCCTCCCCAGACAGGAGTGTGAGCGAGGCCTAGAAGCTCTCAGGCCAGGCCTCCAACCTCTGCACAGGGTCCCAGGAGCTCTTGAAGCTTGGTCCCCCTACCCCCCACCGTAAGCTACTTCCCCACGGAGCACATCAAGCAGAAGGAGTCCCCTGCCCAGGATGCCCAAGCCTCTGTCTGATGCACGTAAGGCCACTCCCAGGGTTCTCCCCTTCCCCTGTCCTGCGAGGGAGAAGTGTAGCCTGTCCCTGTGACCCTGTGGACAGGCTGCCAGCCTACCTGTGGGACCCAGGGCCCGGCTCACACTGGCTCTTTCTTACGCTAACAGAAACGAAGTACCCAGCACAGGTCCTGTCACAACAGGTGCCCAAGGGGACCCATTCCCACTCCCTGTGCACGTTCTGGAGAGCTCTGCCCTGAGAGGCCCCTGCCCTACCAGAGGAAGAAAGAGCATTCTAATAGACTCCGCTCCTCAGGAAAAAGTCTCATTTACTCACTCGACAAATCCTCCATGAACACCCCAGTCTGCCCTGGGAGCACAGGTGAGATGGCCATTACAGAACAGGCGTGCACGGGGGGCCTGAGGACCCGGGGATCAGGAGTTAGAGCACAGGTTAGCCAGGCGTCCCCCAAGGGGAGCCATCGTGGGGGAGACTCCTCTACACCCTGAGAAGACGCGGGCTCCAATCCCACCTCAAGCAAACCACTTCACCTATTCTGGATCCTCTGTCCCTCCCTTCTAAAACGGGGATAATAATTGCACTACTTGTGAAAATAATGAAACAAGGAGTGGAAAACGCTGTGCACAGCAACCAGCCCAGAGTGAACAAGTGTCACCTTCACCAGGGCGGTTCCTGTCTATCCTCAGACACCACCCGCCCGCCGGCTCCCAGAGGCCTCCACGCATCAGCAAACACACCGAAACCCAACCCCGCCGCAGCAGGCCCAGGCTAGGCAGCAAAAGGAAACTCCATCCTCGGAGCAGGGACTAGGCTGGCCACTGCTCCGCCCTCTGCCAAGGTGGGAAGCGGCTTGTCCCCCAGCACTGCCCCCGACCCAGTGCCACAAAGTATGCTCATTGCCTCTTGTCCCCTGCAGGGAACCAGCCTTGGGCCTTGGGATGGGACCGGTCCTCGACCCGCGTCCCGAAACCTCCTGGCAGTTTCCCTCTGGAGAGCAGACGGGCAGGTTGGTGTGAGTCATGGCGGCAGGAGAACCCTGCTTGGTGGGTCACCGCCTGCCTGACTCAGGGCCTGCCCGCAGGCCAAGGGGATGCCACTGGCTGGTCCTCTGAGTGAGTCAGGGGCGGAGGGGCACACTCTCACCCTCCCTCCTCCTCCCCTTGGGCCTGGCCAGTTTGGCCAAGTCCTTCCTGGGCAGGGCCAAAGGACAGGCTGGAACCAGCCGGGAAGTCTCCAAGCCCCTGGGCTATAGGAACTTACTGATCTCCCGGTTTTTAATTTGGGGGATGTCCCTGCCAGCAGGAGAAGTGGGCTCCTGGTCCTGTGTAACCCTGAACACCTCTCTTCCCTCTTGACATCTGTCCCACTTGTACAACAAGGGATAGCTGGGGGGGGGGGGCTGGCCAGCTAAACCACCCCCTGGGCCAACACCTCTTCCTGTCACAGTGGCTCCCAAGATGTAATGAGGACCCTGTGCTGTAGCACCTTTCCCAAGGAGGGGAGGGAAGAGTAATGGGCTAAGTCCTGGCCAGGACCACACGGCTACTGGCTGAAACACCCCCAACCCCTGTGCAAGGCACAAGGACCCAATCAGAATACTGCTGGGATGTGGCAGGCTGAGCAAGGAGAACGGCTGCGGGGAAGAGGCCCGGGACCGCCACTCAGACAACCGGGTCCTCTGGCTACCTCTGCCCTGATGGGCTCTACTCAACATTCACTATTCACCACACAACATGGAGCCCACAGACATGCTGGACACTGTTCCCAGAATGAGGGAAATAAGGGAGAACAGCAGGGGATCAATCCCTGCTCCCCCAAAGACCATGTTCTATTAACCACAAATAAATGAGAAAATGTCAGACCTTGAGGACAGGCCATGAAGACAATCCCAGCCAGCAATGGTAGCTAGTGACCTTTAGATTAGTCAGAGGAAAAAGGGGCCTTCCCCAGCAGGGAGCTCTCAACCTAAGATTTGAATTACAAGAGGATTAGCAGAGTGAGCCAAAGAGAGGTCAGCCCCTTCCCAGCTCGAGGCAGAAACAGGCCTTTCCTTTAGGGAACCAAAAGGCCAGCAGTATGCAAGGCCAAGTAGCTCAAGATCAGGTCAAGAGGTCCTCAGGGCCACCCCACGGGCCCTGGAGCCCAGATGGGGAGTTGGGATATTATCTTAAATATGAGATTTGGGGCGCCTGGGTGGCTCAGTGGGTTAAGCCTCTGCCTTCGGCTCAGGTCATGATCTCAGGGTCCTGGGATTGAGCCCCACATCGGGCTCTCTGCTCAGCAGGGGGCCTGCTTTCCCCTCTCTCTGCCTGCCTCTCTGCCTCCTTGTGATCTCTCTGTCAAATAAATAAAATCTTTAAAAAAATATATGAAATTTAAGTCTCTCGCCCCCAGGTTGCCCCATCTGTATCTAGCAGAGAGAGTGAGACACTGTTCTCTCACGCCATCAACAAACCTTCCCGGAGCCCATCCTTCGTGCCAGCCTCTGAGCTGGACACGGATGAAAGGCCCGGCATGGGCTTGCCAGAGGAGGTGGGGGGATACGTCTGGTGATGGAAGACAGACCTGGTCATTATGACTTCAACCCCTTGATCAGGTTCATGCCAGAAGGAAGCCCAGGGAGACCCAAGTGCCCAGAGGAGGCTCCAGCCCGGCAAGGCCCTTCAGAGGGTTGGCAGAAGCTGGTGAGTGAGAAGTTATGGCACAAGACACGGGCCAAGTGCTCCGGTGTGGACTGGTAAGATGACACCCAGAGTGAGCACTGGGGGGCTCCAGGCTGGGGAGGTGAGGAGAGGAACAAGGCTCAGAAGAGGAGAAGTGAGAGCCAAGGACACAGCAAGTGCAGAGGATCCCCTTCGAGAAGTCACGGAGATATGCCAAAGGCAGAAATATGCAACTAAAACTAAAACCACCTCAAAGAAAACAGAAGAGAAAATCTTTGTGATCTTGAGTTAGGCAGAGAGGTCTGAGCTCTGACTCCTGAAAAATGATCCATAAAAGAAAAAACTGTGGGTGCCTGGTGGCTCAGTGGGTTAAAGCCTCTGCCTTCCGCTCAGGTCATGATTTCAGAGTCCTGGGATCGAGCCCCACATCGGGCTCTCTGCTCAGCAGGGAACCTGCTTCCTCCTCTCTCTCTGCCTGCCTCTCTGCCTCCTTGTGATCTCTGTCTGTCATATAAATAAATAAAATCTTAAAAAAAAAAAAAAGAAAGAAAATACTGGTACACTGAACTTCATCAAAATAAAAAAGAAATCTCCCTTAGACACTGGTTAAGAGAACAAAAAGACAAGCCACAGACTGGAAGAAAATATTTTCAAGTTATATGTATCTGATAAAAGTGTTTTATTTATTTTTATTTTTTAAAAGGTTTTATTTATTTATTTGACAGAGAGAGAGATCACAAGTAGGCAGAAAGGCAGGCAGAGAGAGAAGGAGGCAGGCTCCCCGCTGAGCAGAGAGCCCAATGGGGTGCTTGATCCCAGGACCTGAGCCAAAGACAGAGGTTTAACCCACTGAGCCACCCAGGCGACCCTTATAAAGGTGTTTTATACAGAATCTATAAAGAACTTTCAAAACTCAATTATATCATTTTGCAATATATACAAATATCAAATCATGATGTTATACACCTGAAACTAATATAATTTTATAGGTCAAAACAAAACAAAAACAAAACAGGAATGCCTGAGTGGCTCAGTTGGTTAAGTGTCTCTCTCAGGCTCAGGTCAGGATCCCAGAGTGCTGGGATCAAATCCTGCATTGGGCTCCTTGCTCAGCAGGGAGCCTGCTTTTCCCTCTGCCTGCCGCTTCCCCACTTGTGCATGCTCTCTAACAAACAAATAAATAAAATCTTTTTAAAAAAATCACTTAAAAAAATAAAATCAAAAACAAGGGGTGCCTGGGCAGCTCAGTCCTTGGGCTCAGGTCATGGTCCCAGGATCCTGGGATCAAGCTCCACATCTGGTTTCCTGCGCAGCGAGAAGCCTGCTCCTCCCTCTCCCACTCGCCTTGCTTGTGTGCCCTCTCTCACTGTATGTGTGTGTCTCTCTCAAATAAATAAATAAAATCTTTAAAAAAATAAAAAGAAAATAAATAACAAAACTAAACACCTCTCAATTATAACACCACAATACAAAACTGGGCAAAAGATCTGAACAGATACTTCACAGAAAAGAAACATGAATGGGGGGCTCCGTCAGTTGGGCGCCCAAGTCTTGATTTCAGCTCAGATGATCTCAGATAGTGGTATCGAGCCCCATGTCAGGCTCCATGCTCGGCTTGGAGTCTTCTTTTTTTTTTTTTTTTTTTAAAGATTTTATTTATTTATTTGACAGAGAGAAATCACAAGTAGATGGAGAGGCAGGCAGGGAGAGAGAGAGAGAGAGGGAAGCAGGCTCCCTGCCGAGCAGAGAGCCCGATGTGGGACTCGATCCCAGGACCCTGAGATCATGACCTGAGCCGAAAGCAGTGGCTTAACCCACTGAGCCACCCAGGCGCCCGGCTTGGAGTCTTCTTAAGATCTCTCTCTCTCCCTAGGGGGGCGTGGGTGGCCCAGCTGGTTGAGCAACGAAGTCTTGGGTTTCAGCTCAGGTCATGTTCTCAGGGTCATGAGATCAAGCCCCTTGTTGGGCTCTGCGCTCACTGTGGAGTCTGCTTGAGATTCTTTCCCTGTTCCTCTGCCTCTCCCCCGGCTCTTTCTCTCTCTCAGATAAAATTAAAGAAAAAAAAGAATTTTTTTTTTTTTTTTAATTTGCCCGAGAAAGAATGCGGGAGGGAGAGACAGAGCACAAGCAGGGGGAGCAGCAGGCAGAGGGAGAAGCAGGCTCCCCGCTGAGCAAGGAGCCTGATGTGGGACTTGATCCCAGGATCCTGGGATCATGACACAAACCTAAGGCAGACGCTTAGCCAACTGAGCCACCCTGGTGTTCCTAAAATAAAAAAATCTTTAAAAAAAAAAAAAAATAGAGAAGATCTCTCCCTATCCACCCTGCCCCTCCCACGGTCTCTCTTTTTCTAAATAAATAAGTAAAATCTTTTAAAAGGTTATATGAATGGTACATAGACACATGAAAAATTGTTCAACAGTCATTAGAAAAATGCAAACTAACACCACAGTAAACACACCTATTAAAGCAGCTAAAATTTAAAAGACTGACAATACCAAGTGTTAACAAAGATGTGGAGGAATTAGTTACTTTCATGCACTGCTGGTGGGAATGCAAAATGTTACAAAGACTTTGTGAGTAATTTAGAATAATTTGGAAGATTCTTTAGAAGTTTAACACACAATGGGATCTAGCCATTCTATTCCTAATTATTTGCCTGTAAGAAACATGAATGTCCGTAGAAAGACTTGCACACGACTGCTCACAGCAGCTTTACGCATTAGTCCCAGACGGGAAACAACCCACATGTCCTTCAAGGGGTTAGGGTCAAACAAACACAGGACATCGCTTTGTGGAACACTCCACGACAACAAAAAGAAATGAGCTTCTGATACACACAATATGAATGAATCTCAAAATATTAAAATGAGTGAAGTCAGACCAAAACAAACAAACGAAACCAACATATTATTTGAATCTATTTATAGAAAATTGTAGAAAATGCAAACTAATCATGTAGTAACAGAATGCAGATTAGTAGTTGCCTGGGACAGGAGAAGAGGGCAAGAGAACGGAGAAAGGAATTAAAAGTGGGAACAAGGAAACTTTGGGGGGTAATGGATATATTCTTTTTTATTCTGGTGACTAAAGGGCACAGCCAATACTTGATTGTCCATTCCACAAATATAGGTTGACCTACTACGTGCAAAACCCTGTGTTCTTGGCCCTGGAGAGGCAGCGAGGACAACAAAGTGCCTGCCCTCACCAGGCTCCAAGTCTCTAGGGCAAGATCAACAATACCCATGGGGCGCCAGGAGGGCTCAGTGGGTTAAGCCTCTGAGGTCATGACCTCAGGGTCCTGGGATCGAGCCCCGCATCCAGCTCTCTGCTCTGCTCGGCTGGGAGCCTGCTTCCTCCTCTTTCTCTGCCTGCCTCTCTGCCTACTTGTGATCTCTCTCCCTCTGTCAAATAAATTTTTTTTTAAATCTTAAAAAAAAAAAAGATCAACAATATCCAATACACAAACGAGAAGCTTGTAGAGAGATTTCCTCAGGGAAACAAAACAGAGGACAAGGTAGGAACACTAGGTGGAGGAAAGTGAGGGAAAGGGGCTCTGAGCTAGGAGAGGGGCGGGGGGTGGCGTTTCGGCTAAAACCAGAGGGGTCCCCTGTGTGTCCTGCCCCTCCAGGACTGCCCTGCCCCCACCCAGTTGCTGCTGCCCGTCAGCCCCTTCCTGCTCCAAGCGGGGCAGCCTCAGCGGGCTCCCGTGGCTTTGCCAGAATCGGGCCTCCTTCTGCAGCTCAGCTTCCTTAGCCAGACAGGGTGGCTACAGGGTCGGGCCCAGCTCACGCGGGCACAGAGCGGGACAGGCCAGGCTGGCCTGAGGCCCGGAGGGGCAGAGCAGGAGGTCATCGGCCACCGGTAGGGGGGCCTGCTTGGCCCTCTCTCTGGACACAAAGTCCTGGACTGCTTCACGGCTTGGCTGGCCGACAGGGAACAGTAGCTGGCAGAGGGCGCGGGCAGCCGGCCGACTGGGGGCGGGGAGCGGCCTGGCCTGAGCAAAGGGCTCGTCCCGTACACCCTGACCTGCCCCCTAGGGCGAGGAGGGGACCAGCTTGTCTGGGAGGGAGAGGAGGGGGCCTGGCTCCCTGTGAAGGCCTCCACAATCCCTCCCTAACGTCTGCCTGAGTCTCCCCAGGCCACTCCCGGCTGTGGTACGGTGCCCGGCAAATGCTGGCCCTGCCCCCTGCGGCTGTGACCTCAGGCAGGTCGCAGACTCTCTGAAACTCAGACCTTCAGCTGAAAGACAGCACCCAGTTCTTCGGGCTCAGATGCACAGAGGGCATTTAAGACATTTCTCTGACCCAGGAAGGACTTGCTGGGGGAGTCCTGGGCTGTAATTAACCACATGAAGCAGCAGCCATAACGCCAACGTACGGAGGGCTTCCTGTGTGCCAGGAGCTTTACCCACATTTCCCTGAATCCCTGTAGCAACCCGCAGGCAGGTTTTATCTCCCCGATTTTATAGGTGAGGAAACTGAGCTCCGGCAAGCAAAACACAGCTGGTATTAGCAAGTGGCTCCTCACCCCTAGAAGAAGGGTAAGAGCCTGATGGGCAGACCCTGGGGGTTCCCTCAGGTCAAGGTGAACCACAGAGGCCCTGAGGGGGATCCTAGGAATCCGGCAGCTGAACCCAGAGACCATACTCACTTCCCACAAGACACTTCTGGCAGAGTCCAAACTCTGTCCTGATACATGAGCCAAGGTGCCCGGCAAAGGCTGAGGGACGGTTGCAGGAGGTATGCGCTCATTCATTTAGCAAATACTGATAGAGAGAGATACAGTCGGGAGCTGGACTGCCAGACTTTGGACTCACACTGTACCTTGTGGGATGTGTGTCCTGGAGGCAGGGTGACTCCCAGTTTTCCCAGTAAAAGAGCTGTGTCCCAGGAACCCCCTGCATCTAAGGCAAGCCAGGACGGTCACCCTACCCTGAGGAGTTACTCTTGGTTTCCCCAACTGTAAAAGGACACCAATTCTCACCTGCTGGAAGGTACAATAAGCATGAAGCCCACAGTCCCTGCCCAGTAACTGGGAACGGGGATAGAGGCTTTTCCTCTTACCCTGGCAGAAGGAAGAGCAGGAAGGGAAGGAGGAACGTGTGACCGTCCCCGTTTTGCAGATGAAGGGACCGAGGCTCCCACTGCGTCTGAGCAGCACACAGAAGGGCCGGGCAGATGCTTCTCACATCCCAAAATCTGCTCTTAGAAGGTACCAGGCAAGGTCCCCCCTGCTTCATCGCCCCTCCAGGACCAGCCCTGCCTCTAGCAGTGGGCCAGACCACACGCAGGCCTGGACCATGTGCTCCCTAGGCAAAGGCCAAGGTCCACAGCGAGCCCACTGCCTAGGAGCCCAAGGCTGGGCTCAGGTCCTGCACCGGCCAGCCAGATCCTGGGAGGAGATTGGGGGAGAAATTAGAGCAGTTCACGGTTCCCACGCTGAGTACTCAGAAGGTGGTGACATGCCTCGGTTCTTCACTAAAACACTAGAAGGAGGGCCCATAAGCAGTCCGAGTTTAAAAGTGGGGATACTGAAGCTCTGAGAGGCAAAGTCCACCCTAGGTCACCCGTATGGGGTATGGGGAGGAACCAGTCACCACTAGGTATCACTGTCTGACTGGAATTCAAGTTACACTGTGGCCCTGGCACAGTGGTCGCGGGTGGGGAGCAGCTGTGGAAGGTTCCCGGAGCCGGGGGCCTCGGTGGGGTGGGGGTGCCCTAAGGTCCCGGCCAGGGAGGGAACCTTAGCACAGAGGAGGAAGTCGTGACCCGAGGCGGCGCTGAGGCGCCCATCACAGTCTGGGCTGCCCTGTTAAGCCCAAGGAAGCTAGGCTGCACGGTCACCCCAACCCCGCAGGGACCCACCTCGCTGGGCCCCGCCACGCAACGGCCTCAGTTTCCCCTTGGGCGTGAAGCGGCAGGGGAGGTCGCGGAGCAGCGCAGGACCGCGCCCAGGGAGGGGCCGAGGCCTCTCCTATCCTGGCCCCCAACCCCAGCGGGGGCGGGAGGGGGGGGAGACGGGGAAGGGTTACGTAACGGGCGGCGCGGGGGGCGGGGCGGGCCAGGGCAGCCAATGGGGGCGGCCCCCCAGGAATAGCCCGGCTGTTCCGTCCTCCGAAACTAGAACTGCCCCCTCCGCGCGCGCCGAGCCTCCGGGCGGGGACGTAGAGGGACGGGGGGCTGGGGCGCGAGCCGATACCCGCGGAGAGAGGCTGAGACCGGGCGGGGCGTGCGCGGGGGCCGAGGCCATTCTCCGGCGGGCGAGCGCTCTGGACCCGGAGCCCCTGGCTGGCTCCCCAGCGCCGGCATTCGGCGCCCCGAGCCTCCCGGCCAGGCCCGTCGCCCCCGCAGCGCCCCTGAGCTCCCGCGGGACGGGCGACGTCACACCTCCGGGCCCGGAGACCCCGCCCTCCTCCTCCAAGGTCACCCGGGCCCGCGCCGCCCCTTCCCCGCCGCGCGCGTCTGCCTCCCCCGCTCCCCGGCGGCGGTTCCTGCCTCCCTCCGCTCGCACTTACTTCATCCGGCCTGGACTCGCTGTTATTTATATCCGCGTCTGGCTCGGCAGCCGACGGCTCTGATGGGAGGCGGTGGCGGGGCCGGCCCGGGGCCCGCACGCGCACCGGCCGCCTGGGGGTCCGCCTTTGGCCTGTAGGCCGAGGAAGTCCTTTGCCGAAGCCCCCAGCTTAGGGCCTACTCGCGTCCCCACCTCAACCCCACCCCCGGAAAGGGAGAAAAGGCTGCAGGCAGCTACCACCTGAGATCGCCCCCACCCCCCAGCCCCTTCATGATGGCCTTGGCTTTCCCTGCCTGCCCCAGGTCAGGGCATCGTGTTGGGCTTCCATGCAGCCCTCAGGAGGCTCCAAAAGCCGGGTCGGGGCCACCGGGCGGCTGCTTAACGATGATTCTGGGATTCTACACCAGACCCCTCCGAGTGGTCCTTCTGGTCATGAGGCCTGGAACTCAGTATTTGAAACAGGCTTCCTAGGGGAATCTTGGGCTTTCTGAGGTTTGAGGGGCTGTCTTGGGGTTGCCTTGGGGAGGGTAGCAAGCAAGCAGCAGGAGGGTGTCAGGTTGGGGTTGCCGCTGCTTGCATTTGATGGTCATCTGGGGAAAGGGCAAAGCAAGTGAGGGGCCTACCTTTGGTGGGGGGGTTAGACTTCGGTTTGTGGCCAGAGACTGAATTGTGGCGGTGGAACAACACCCCCACACCGGTAAAGCCCTTTAATGCCTACTAAGGGACCCAGGAGATCCCACCATTCTCCAACAAGCTTGCAAAGTGGTCTTCGTCCCTGCCTAACAAGACTCGGAGAAGGGATGTGCCTTGGACAAAGTCCCTGGTAAGAAACGAGCAGGCTCAGGACCCAGTTGGATCCCTTCATCCAAGCACCAGTCAAACACTGGCACAGAAAGGGGATTACAGTACGGTTCCTGCCCTTAAAGAGTTACGGGTCCAGAAAAGAGGTGGGCAGCAAACGTAGCAATCCTCAGGATCAGGGTTGTGATCTGATGAGCAGGATGCTCAGAGCTGAACTGTGAAGGATGAATAGGAGTTCCCCAGGAAGACACAGGAGGGGGCATTCCAGGCAGGGGGAACAGCTTGTTCAAATGCTCAGAGGCCTGAAATAGCAGTCGCCGTAGGGATCTAGAAGCAGTTGGAGGCCCAGGCTTGGAGTGTGTCAAGTACGTGATGAGAGATGAGCCTGAATTTGCAGGGAAAGCCTTGACCAGGCAAGGCCTGACTTTGTCCTCAGTGTGAGGGGGCAGGAAGCCCATAGAGGAGGGGTGAGGAGGGAGAGCAATGGGAGGGAGGCCCAATGAATGGCACCGAACAGCAGAGGCAGCAGGGTCTCCTTTCCAGCCGTCCCCTGTATCCTGCCACCCCCTTGCCCCAGCCCCTACACCCACCCTGGCTCCACCTTAGCTCCCTCTGCATTAGCAGCTCGGGCTGGGGCTGCGGGACACCATCCCAGATGGGCATGACATGCTGGCTGTGAGGACGAGAGTGGGTGGTTCTGTCTCCCTGGATCTCAGTTTCCTCATCTGTAAAATGGGAAAGGCATGAATCCCTGCCAGTTCCTCCTTAGGGTGCGAGGGAGATGCAAAGGCGGAGGATGGTCAGGAGGAACTTGTTTGTTCCCGAACAATGTCAAGTACAGTGCTAGGCATTTGCTCATTCGGAGCCTCCCCCTGCCCTCCTTCCAAGTGAGACCTCTCCCCAAATGGTCCCCCATCCCATGCTCACTGGACTTCAGAACCACTACCTGAGAGCTAGTGCTGCTGGCCTTGAGGTCTGGACCTGCCAAATCTCTCCAAGTTGGGGCCTCAGTTTTCTCAGATGTGAAATGGAATGTTCTTAAATGTGGGGACACATTTAAGTCCTGGGGACAACCCAGGCTGGCTCTCGCCAAACATAACAGAAAGGGCAAATCAGAACCCCCTCCGCCCTCCCCTTGCCACCCTCAGGCCTGCCAAGGACATCCTGTGCCCTGGTGATGTCACCAGGGCCTGGAAAGCTGGGTCTGGCTGGAGGGAATAGCACTCAGACAGGATTTATTTTTAAACTCTCAGGGCATGGTCAGCTCCCTGCTCCCTCCCCATCCCACGTCACCCCCCCCCCCACCAGCTGTCTCCCACATCCCAGCTGAGCCCCCAGGCCAGGCCTTGAAGGTTTTCTCCACACACACGTGTGCTGCTGCACCTGCCAGGCTTCTGAGGGGCTGTGGGAAGCCTGGTCATCGGCACGTGTCTCTGATCACCAACTCCAGACTTGCTGAGGTAAACAGAAGGGCCCCCGGAGGTGGACCCCAGCCTCCTGTGCCTTCTAAAGCCCAAAGAGGGTAAAGGGTTTGCCCAGGGTCCCCCCAGCATCAGATGGGCTCTGGAGACACCTGGAACCCCTGGCTGGGCTGGATGGCTGTCACCTGAGCTTAATTTAAATTCATTTTTTAGGGACGCCTGGGTGGCTCAGTTGGTTAAGCAGCTGCCTTCGGCTCAGGTCATGATCCCAGCGTCCTGGGATCGAGTCCCACATCAGGCTCCTTGCTCGGCAGGGAGACTGCTTTTCCCTCTGCCTCTGCCTGCCATTCTGTCTGCCTGTGCTCACTCTCTCTCTCATAAATAAATAAAATCTTAAAAAAAAATTCATTTTCTAAAAACTGTTTTTCTGCCTGCAGGAAAGGCGTCCTTGATGCGGTGTAGCTCAGACAAGCTGCAGGAAGAGACTGGGAGCTGCGGTAGCTCCTGGCACCACAGCCCTCACCAACACCCCAAGCAGGATGTGTATCCCCTCACAAGTGTCACACACTTACTCTCTCAACTGACTTTAGACAAAGGACCTGTCAGCACCCTGAGTTTAGAAATGTATGCTGATGAAACACCCCTTTTATCAGCTTCATACGTTGGCCTTGCGGGTATGATGGTAGAAAATGAGGTTCTAGTGGAAAAATCTATTTGATGATGGCAGCCTGGACCCCATCCTCACAGCTGCCCTTGGGAGGCTGGGCAAGCCCAGAGCTTCCTTCAGCAAATGGGGAAACTGAGGCTCAGAGGGGAAGAGTGACTTGCACAGTGGCTGGAATCCAGGGTGCTTCTGTCCTCTAGTCCACATGACATGAGATTGACCTGCCTTGGCCAGACCAGCCCAGCCTGGGGTCGGTGGTCTAAGACCCCTCTGCAGTCAACAGCGACTAGCGGGGACGAGCTCTTAGAATATCCATTTCGTAGGGCGCCTGGGTGGCTCAGTGGCTTAAAGCCTCTGCTTTCGGCTCAGGTCATGATTCCAGGGTCCTGGGATCGAGTCCTGAATCCGGCTCTCTGCTCAGCAGGGAGCCTGCTTCCCCTACCCCACCCCCACCTGCCTCTCTGCCTACTTGTGACCTCTATCTGTCAAATAAATAAAAAAATAAAATCTTAAAAAAAAAAAAAAGAATATCCATTTCTTGACTGTTCACTTCAGCTCAATAGACTCTAGACCCAGATAGACTCAGTTTGAAACCAGTCTGTGGCATTTCTTAGCTGTGTGATCTTGGGTAAGTTATTCACCTCTCTGTGCCTCAGTTTTCTCCCCCTGAAAAAGGGGATAATAATAGGATGCAATTTGGGGTTCCTGGGTGGCTCGGTTGTTAAGCATCTGCCTTTAGCTTGGGTCATGATCCCAGGGTTCTGGGATGTAGCCCCACGTCAGGCCCCCTGCTCAGCGGGAAGCCTGCTTCTCCCTCTTCCACTCCCCCTGCTTGTGTTCCCTCTCTCGCTGTGTGTCTCTTTGTCAAATAAATAAATTTTTTTTTAAGATTTTATTTATTTATTCGACAGAGAGAGATCACAAGTAGGCAGAGAGGCAGGCGGAGAGAGAGAGGAGGAAGCAGGCTCCCTGCTGAGCAGAGAGCCCGATGTGGGACTCGATCCCAGGACCCTGAGATCATGACCTGAGCAGAAGGCAGCGGCCCAACCCACTGAGCCACCCAGGCACCCAAATAAATAATTTTTTTAAAAAGAATTTTGTTTATTTATTTGACAGAGAGAGATCACAAGTAGGCGGAGAAGCAGGCAGAGAGAGAGGAGGAAGCAGGCTCCCCGCTGAGCAGAGAGCCCGATGTGGGACTCGATCCCACACCCTGGGATCATGACCTGAGCCGAAGGCAGAGGCTTTAACCCACTGAGCCACCCAGGCGCCCCAAATAAATAAATTAAAAAAAAAATAGGCTGCAATTCTAGTTGCAGGAAATATTGCTTCGAGAGACTGCCTGAAAAGCACTCAGCATGGGCTGGATACTTAGTGAGCATTCAACTGATGGCAGATGATATTATTATTATTATTATTACTATTAAAGCAAATAGTCACTGAATCTTCATCTTGAAGCCTGGACCTGGAAGGTTGGCCTCTTCAGACAGTGTCTGGACAGGGCCATCAGGAGATGGGGGACAGCTAGCTCAGCTGGTCTGGGGGAAGGAATTGTAGAGAAAACCTCTGACCAGACTGGGGTCGGTGTGTGGAGAGAGGCCAGAGCCAGCTCAGGAACCCCCAAAATCTCAGCAGCCCCTGTGTCTTCTGCCATTACTACTACCCACCCATCTCCTGAGGGGGTCACTTGAGTGAAAAGGCCAAGAACCAGGTGGCAAGGCAGATGGCTTGTCACCCAGAAGGCAGGGAGCCAAGAAAGAGAGGCTGTGTCCCCCACTCCCACACCCACACCCCAGTGGGTGTGCAAAAGTCCACCAGAGCTGACTGACTGGGCCGAGTCACTTCCTTTCTCTGAGCCTCAGTTTTCTCTGTAAAATGGGCATAAAGATACCTTAAAGTGAAGATAGAATGAACGGGTACATAAAACATCTGTACACAGTAAGTGCTTAATAATTCTACCTCTTAAGGAGGGAAAGAGCCAGGCTGACTGCATGAAGAAGTGGGCGGGCCAGGGGACAGGGCCTTCCAACATAACCCTTGGCCCCTCGCCCACAGGAGGTCTGCAGCCACTGTGATGGGGCTGACTGGCATGAGAACGACACTGTGATCTGAAGGAAGGAGGGCCTAGACGGTCTGGATGCAAATGTATGCAAATCAGGCAGTGCAGGTGCTCTTGGGGAGAAATGGGGAGAGAAGATCCAGCTACCAGGTGCGTGGGGGGCTGGGAAAGGAGTGGGGTGCCCTGGTGCCCTCTTAGGGCCCCATCCCTGGTACTGATTGAGCAGATGCCCCAGGCCCTGAGGGCCCCTCATGGCAGGGAGATGAAAGCCCCTGGTTCCCTGGAATTCCTGCTCCTCCACGGCCAAGGTGAGCGGCCCATCCCCCGCCATGGGCTCCTAGACACAGACATACTCACACTCACTCAGACATCCAGGGACTCTGACACACACACACACACATATCCAGGGACTCTGACACACACACACACACGCACCACACATGCTTCAGGTCACAGGGTTCAAGGCAAGGGAGGCCCTGGAGACTTTCCCCGGTTGGCCAGTTTCCTGTCCACCTGCCTCTTCCCCAGATGCACACACCATCCACTCACACATCACTGGGGAGTCCCCCCCAAAAAGCCCCTCTGCGTCCTCCTGATAGAGCAGCCCACCTCGGCTCCCTGGCACAGGGTTTCAGTCCCTGCTCACATTTTATCCCCTGCTGACAGATGAGGAAGTCGAGGCTCAGAGACAGGACCAGGCTTGTCAGAAGGGGCCAGAGCACTAGAGGAGGGAGGATACAAATCCAGAACTCCTCATTCCAGATCCCTTGCTCTGGCTGAGCCCCCGGTTCCCCACCCCGCCCCCTCATGCCAACACACCCACTCCCTCCCCAGAAAGAGCCAGAAGTGCCGGCCATGGGAGGCAGCCAGGCCTCCCTCCCTCCCTCCCTCTGTGGATAGCCCTGGACCACATCCGCCCGCCCGTGGCCGCTGGAGGACAGGGAGGGCGGGGGCCGAGTCGGCTGGTGGCCCACAGCACCGCCTGGCACGGGAGGGAGGCGGGGAGGCTTGCTGGACAACAAATCTGAAGGCCGGACCCGAGGTCACGGCCTAGGGACGTGTCTGCAGCACCACCTAGTGGTGACACGGCAATCCTGCCAACACCCGGCCCTGCTGCTCCTGCTGCCCTGTCCGGGCAGGGGCAGGTTCTGTTGTCATTTAGTGAGCTGCTGCCAGGTGCCCAGCACTGGGCAGACCAGGCATGGAGAATGAGACCAGGCCGAGAAGACCTGGGGGGCAGCACTCCAGCAGAGTGGACAGCAAGTGCACTGGCTCTGAGATGGGAAGGAGTTGGGGGTGACCTGGGAGGAGCCCAAGGGCACAGTGGTGAGAGCCTGTGCAGGGGGAAGGGTGTGTGTGTGGAGAGCGGGCAGGTCAAGGGCTGTGGGAAGGGGTTTGGATTTGTTTCTTTTCTTTTTTTTTTTTAAAGATTTTATTTATTTATTTGACAGAGAGAGATTACAAGTAGGCAGAGAGAGAGAGGAGGAAGCAGGCTCCCTGCTGAGCAGAGAGCCTGATGCGGGACTCGATTCCAGGACCCTGAGATCATGACCTGAGCCAAAGGCAGCGGCTTAACCCACTGAGCCACCCAGGCGCCCTGGATTTGTTTCTGAGTGTGATGGGAGCCGTGGCACATGGTAGGTACCGGAAAGGAGGTCTTGATAACAGAGTGCGGTGGAAATAGAGGAAATCGGAGGGGATGGGGGGGCGGATGCTGCCACCATCCAGGCAGGACACAGAAGCAGCTCAGACGCCAGGGGTGGCCATAGGGGTCGTAAGGAGACACTGGATTCTAGAATGGGTAGGATTTGTGGACAGATCCGTTGGGCCTGGGAGATACAGCAGGGAATCAGGCTTTGGTTTGAGCTCCTGAGGAATGGCCAGGCCCTTGACTGTGTGGGGAACACTGAGGAAGAGCAGCTTTGGGAGAGACCAAGAGCCTCTGGGCAGGTTAGGGGGCAATGCCTGTGAGACCTCCCGGTGGCGGTGCTGGGGAAGTGTCAGGAGCTCAGGGAAGGAATGGGGCTGGAGACACAGGGGGTGGGTTGCCGGGGTGGGGGTGGTGCATATGGCTGCTTGCTCGATGCCTGGTGCTGTTCTGAGGATTTCATGTGTTGTCACTCCCGGGCCCCTTACCTTGAGTGTGAAGTCGGGCCTGGGCCTGGCTGGATGCCTGCAGGAGGAGGTGGGGAATCATGCAACAGGGGCAACTTGTCCCCAGGAGTGTTGGTGAGGCCTTCCTGGCAGAGGTGACGGCTGACTGGGGCCTGGAGGGATGACCAGGAGTTTGTGAGGCAGAGAAGAGAGGGAAGGAAAGGCTGGACCTGCCCAAGCACGGACAAAGGCCTGTGGTGTTACGGAGTCTGAACATCAGTACTGAGACCCAAGTACCGAGCATTCTCGGGCAGATGGGGAAACTGACGCCCAGAACAAGGAGGGCCACAGTGAGTCAACGGTAGGTTGGGCACTGGCCCAGCTTTGGGTGCCTCCCTTTGGCTCTGGTCACACCCCTGAGGCTCGCACCTGGGGCCTTAGCAAGGTTCTCGGGGTAGGATTTCAAGGTGATTTGAGCTCAGTCTAGCAGCTTCTCAGAGTAACGGGAGTGGGGGTGCGGCCCAGCTCTGCCACAGACATGGGTCGGAGCAGTTCTGGACTCAGCCCGCAGCAGGACAGCCAGGCTCTTCAGTGCTGAGTGGCCTGACCCTGCTGACTTCAAGCCCCATCTCCTGCCTCTACCTTCCTCTCTCTCTCTTTCTCTGGCCTCCAGCCAGCTTCTCTAACGGGAGAACTGCAGGCAGCGGCAAGTCTGCGAGGAAGGTGATGGTGCTGATGAAGAAGAAGGGGCTCAGAAAGGGATGTGCTTTGCAGGAGGGCACATAGCAAGTTGGAGATGGACCCGGGATGGGGCCAGTTCCACGTGAGCCCAAGTTTCTGTGAAGGACTCAGGGCTCAGGTAGGCGTCGGAACAGCCCCCGCCCGCCCTGAGTGAGGGGCCACACCCAGCTTCCACGTGACTTCAGGGAGCCAGGACATGTGGAGCTGCAAGCTCCCTTGGTCCCAATCTCATTTTGTCCCGTGCGCTTGGATAGCTCCTTTTCCTCTCTGGGCCCCTCTCCTAGCCATTCCAGGAGGGCCTGGAGGTAATAATTTGTAAGGTCCTTGTTGTCCAAAGCCTCTGACCCTGGCACCCAGGAGGAGAGGACATGCTTTGAGGGAGGGAGAAAGAGAGACCTTGCTCCGGGGTTGGATGCGGACCAAGGAAGAGGTTGGGAGGGGGGTGGGGAGGAGCCGCAGTCCGCCTCAGGAGAGTCAGTGCCCTCTCCAAACCTCAGTGAACACAGTAGCCCAGTGGGAGTCCCTGTGAAGGTTCTGGCCCTGTGTGTGGGACAAAGATCAGTCTTTTCCTCCCCTCCGCCAGCAGCTGTGCCTGGCCTCTTTGCTGCTGCTCAGGGTGGCTTGGACAGTCCACGGGAAGATGTCGGGGAGGTGGGAGGCGGGGGTGTACTTCCCAGGTGGATGGGCGCGGGCAGCGCCAGCACCTCTGCCGGGAGATGACTGACACAGCAGAACAGCTGGGCTTAGGAGCGACCAGGCCTGGGCTGGACTCTCAGCTCAGCTACTCAGTAGCTATGACCTCAGTGTCCTCCTCTGTAAAATGGGACACACATCCTAGGTGCCGTGAGGCTGAGATGACAGGAGAGCAGTGAGGAATGATGCTCCTGGCTTGGGCTCGAAGACTGGCTGAGATTCCACCTTCCTCTGCTTTTCCTGCAGCCCACATGGGACCAGCTAGAGTCGGCCCAGAATCCAAGCCAGAGTGGTGCCGCCCCCCCCACAAACTTGGAGACACCTGCAGCCTTGGAGCTGGAGGCGGCTGAGCACGGCGCACTGCACGGCCCCGGCTCTTGCTACAGAGAAGCAGTGGCTCACGACCAGAGGCCCCAGCAGCACCATGTCCAGACATCAGCCTCCGGGGTTGGGAGGGTTTGCTGAAGAAGCTGATGGGAGCACAGGAAGGGCTGGCTGGGGGCTGGGGGCCAGGGCCCCCCACCTTCAAACCTGTTTCCGATTTTCTTTGCCGCTCATCCCTATCTCTGGCTGGCAGCTTTCCCGGATTAGCAGCTGACGTCAGGAGCTGCCAGCTGGGCTGGCCTGGCACAGCCTCGGGGAGGTGCATGAGGGCTGTCTGGTGGCTGGTACAGTCAAGGAAGGAGGCATGTGTCCAGCTTTAGAAGCTTGTCCTCCAGAGACGTGGGAGGGAGAGCTGCATTGGGTTAGGCACTCACATGATCAGTGTAGCCCGTTCACCTTGTATGGAGACAGAAATCACCCCCCGGGGGTGGAGTAACTCACCCCAGGCCACCCAGCTGGTCTGAGCCTGCTGCATGCTGGCCTGGAGGGGCTCATCTCTGGGTAGCACCTTCTACTCCATGACCTCAGTGCCTCAGCCAAATGCTGAGCACCTGCCCCATCCAGGAGCCTGCGAAGCTGGTGTCCCATTCTAAGATTTAAAACAAAAAACCAAGCCTAGACTTGCCCAAGATCACACCCTAAACTGGTGATGGAGGCCAGGTTTGAACCCAGGATGAACTCCAAAGCCTGTGTTCTAACCTGCCACAGCCTCGGCAAAGATCTTGACATATTTTGAGCTCAAATCTCCTATGTTCCCATGGCTGCACAAAATCCTGCTTTGGGTGGGAACATCTGTACGCAGAGTAGAAAATGCCATGGGTTAGAGCAGGTCACCGCCACAGAGAAACAGACCTCAAGTTGACAAATTTCAGGGAAGGATGTGATAGGTCCACTTGAGTCACATGTTTGCTCCTTGACCAATCAGCTGTGTGCAGGGCTAGTAACCATGTGGCAGCAGGCTGGAGACCCTGAGGGGGTGTAGGGGGTGTAGTGTGGGGTGTGGGGGTGTAGCGGGTAGGGGAGGCCGGACCCACAGCCTTTACCTAAAGATTCCACCACGGGGCCAAAGGCTCTGTTCGTTGTTATCTCTGCTTTCCCTGGCTTCTTGGTGTCCTAGTTCCAACCTCAGTGACAACAGGGAGCAGAGGTAGGAGGGCGAAGGCGGGGTGCAGGTAGGGGAGGGGGTGGCAGGATGTGCAGCCGGCTCTGCAGAGGGTGGTGCACCTTATTCTGTCTTTCTGGCATTTGTACCACACTGTTCCTTATTCCGACTGCTTTGAATGTGACATTTGTCCTTCCTCAACACACGATGAGGTAAGCGGGCAGAATTACGCCCATCGGTCGGATGAGGAAACTGAGGCACAGAGTGGCCGAGATGGGCCAGCTGGTGATGCAGGGGTGTCTGGGACACGTGCAGAGGAAACATGGGAAGGGGGGAGGAGGACAGAAAAGACAGTCCCACAGTTCTCATCTCAAAATATTTAATTTTGTTTTGAAAAGGACACATTCCCGGCTTCCCTCCCTGCCACATCACTCCAGCCCACCAGCAGCGACACATTCGCACGCACACACGCACATAAGGCCAATGGGCTACAGTCTGCTTCTGCCCTCTCTGGCTGGGAAGAAGGGGTTTCTCCTTGCCTCCTTCCCCCAGCAAGGGTACGGGGGAGAGGGGCCCGCTGGAATGCCAGCTCCCAGGGGAGGACGCAGAGCCCCACACACTCTACCACGTGCACTTAGAAAAATAAAACCAAGTGGTGTTCTGGCATGCCCAACACCGTAAGATAGCAATATCCACCTGGAAGTCATCTTTGCCATTTTCTAGAAAAATTTATTGCACTTAATTAACAGATGTTAAAGGAGCTCTGGGGTGGGGCTTTCCCATGAAAACCAGGGGTTCCTGGCCCCTTGAGTTACAGGGAGCCGAGCTCCCAGGGCCGTGGATGGAGAGCTGCCCGGCACGACGGAGCCCTCCTCTGCTGGTTCCCAGGCCTGCCACCCCGCCTCAGGCTGGAGGACGGTATGAGCTGCCTGCCCAGGGCCCCAGCAGCCCCCCTTAGCAGGGCAGTCAACGGTCACTGCCCAGTGCCCTCCCCAACCTCAGGACCCGGACAGGCAAACCCCTTCCTTTGGCCAAGGGTAAGAGTCACCCAGGTCCTCCACAAGGTGCTAGCCATCATGAAAGCTCTCTCTAAATATATATATATATATTTCTATATCTAGATATACATTTATTATATGTATATTCTTTCAACATTCTAGCTCACTCATGATTTGTCTGTTCTGAGGTTGCAACGAGGCTGCCACGAAGCTGAAGACAGGGAGCTCAGGGAGGCGAGCGCTTCCCAAGCGATCATGAACCGAAGGGAAGCCGAAGCCGTTCACACCGGCTCCCCTGGCCTCCCGTGCTCCTTAGAGATGTCACAGATCTGAGCACGGGAGCCACACTCTTTGGCTGTCAGCCCCAAGGAGGGAGTCAAGGAGACTCCCAACTCCGGACGGATACTGAGCAGGCAGCAGCCCTCTCCTGCTCCAAGCACCCGTTTCTTAGGCCTGGGAAGGAGACACGCTTTACCTGAACGCTCCTCTTCCCCCAGATGTCAACCTTCCGTGGACCCTTCTCCCTGTCCCTGTCAGGCTCCTGACTCCAAGGAGCTTTTCTGAAGGAGGCCAGCAGCCCCACTCTTTCCAAGTGAGCACTTTGGGAAGGATCCAGACACCCACTGCTTGGCGGGGAGGAAAAAGGGGGGCACTGAGCAGGCAGAAGGTGAGACGGAGAGGGGAGACATCAGGCCATCATTCTACCCGCTGGCGGGGGGTAGGGGGACATAGACACCAACCAGAGATTAAATGTCCACCCTTAAAACACAACACAACACAACACAAACCGTATACTTTCTGGCCAAAGAAAATGAAGAGCATTTAAGCTGGAGGCTCTTCTACCAATTACAGAATGAGAACTGCCCTACTGGTGGGTAGCCAGACCAGACAGAGAGTGCCCGGGCGGGCAAGCTGCCCGGGGCAGGACACGGACATGCCGGATGCGACGGCCCTGTTGTGGTTACAATAGAGTAAGAGTGAACACGGTTTTTATAGAACCACAAAGTCAAAATTGGGAGGGAGGGGGGTGGCCTCCCTTGGCCTCAGGGACCCTTGTCAAGTACCCGGAAGGGCAGGTGTGCAGGTCCCTGGAGGGCCGTGGCATTCCCCTGGGGTGTGGCCCATGACCAGTGCATGGTTCCCCCCCGTCTTAACATCTGTTAGGAAAAGTCTTTCAGGGTCAGGGCCCAGGACTCAGAGCCACCACTTTACATAAAGCCAGTGGTAAGCATGACAAAGTGCGCCTGTCGCCTCTGACCCTCTTTACCACAGGCTACCTGCCCTGAGCAAATAAATACACCCATCTCCAGGTGCCCCAGCTGACCACAGTGCGCAGAGGGTTCCACAGCTTTCCTCAGCGAATCTTCCAGGTACAGCCGAAGGATGACTGAGTCCACGTACACAAACGAAAGGAGCAGCTGTGAGGCAGTGGGGCCACAGCCGCAAGGACCTCTCCCCTCCACACGGCAGCCGGGCTCACGTGGGCGGCCGGTGTCTCCTAGGACACAGACTCAGGGGCCCCTAGCCCCACCAAATGGCCCAAGAGCTAAGCTGTGACTCCTGTGATCCCTCACTGGGTCCTGCGGGCGGACACTCCGGGCAGCTCGCGTGGGGGAAGAGATCCCAGAACAAGAACTGGGAAGCCCTCCTTCTGTTTTTAGGGAAAGTGAATGACTCTGGCCTGGCCCACACTGGAGAGCAGAGCAAGAAAAAAAGGGAACTTCTTGGGAAACATGCCCCAGCTCTCCGGCCACAGTGTACGGGGCCGTGGAGGCCGGTTTTCTAAACACCATGCGAAGGGGCATCCTGGCTCCAGGAAGTTAAGCTTCCTAGGCAAGGGGTGGGGGGTTCCTTTTAAATCCAAGATCTGAGCATGGTCACTAGGTGAAAAGAAACAGCAGGTTCCAAGGCCCAGTGTGGTGGGACAAAAAAGTTGCAGGTGGCCTCCACGAGTGGCCTGGATAAGAGGAGATGAAAAGGCCTCCCTCTGCACTGTGGGCGAGACTCGGGAGGCCAGCCACCCTGGGAGGCCCTCCTCCAAAGCAGATCAAACAGGGAGGGCCCCTCTCCAGGGCCTCCTCCCTGGCTTGCAGGCCTCAGAAGAAAAGGGGTGTGGGAGCGAAGAACGGCTGGGTGCGCTTCTGCGGCAGGCCCCAGACCCACACCCCACCCCAGGCCGTGCAGAGACGCGGCTCCTGTGGCCTGGCCCGCAGGGGCCACTATGGAGGAGCTGCTGTCTTTCTACCTCCGAAAGAGATGGGAACGGATGTGCCTCTCAAAGACTTTCTGGGGAGGGGGAGGTGGGTGACAGATAAGCCCCACCTGAAATGCGCCCTGCTACCTGAGAAGACGTCGGGCGACAAGGATCACGACTCATTCCATGGAGACAGGCTCAATGGCCCAGGCCGGAGACCGAGGGAGAGTCAGGGAAGCCTGAGCCCCCTGTGAAAAGAGATCTGTACCCCAGAGGTGCCCTTCCGATTCAACTGGGACATCCGAGAACAGAAACTAAGGCTGATTCACCCGTCTACGTAGATTCTCTCGCACCCCCACGGGGGAGGAGGTTGGCCCCCCAGAGAAGTCGCCACGTGCGCTGGCCATGTGATAATGAAGCTTGAACGTGAACGCTCCCGGAGCAGGTGTGCCACCATTCGACCATGACGAGTCATAAGTCTCCACGCGTGTGTGGGGTGTCAGGGAGCCCCCAGGCAGAGGTCTGAGGTGCAGGCGGTGCTGCCCAGCGGGGGCACGGGTTACAAGGGCCCGTACTTGGTCTCATACTTGGACACGATGGTCTTGCACTTGCCCACCTCCTTGCGCAGCTCAGCCACCTCCGTCCGCAGCGCCGTGTTCTCCTTCTCCAGGAAGGCGGCCCGGATGGTGATCTGGTTCTCCTTCAGGCGCCGGGCATCCCGGGACCGTTTGGCCGCCACGTTGTTCTTCTTGCGTCTCGTCCAGTACTTCTCGTCCTGTGGGCAAGTGTCCCCCGTGGGTGTCTCCTCTCGCCCCACGAGGAAACCCGTTTCCCCTCCTGCCAGCACCCTGCGCCCCAGATTCCTCTCGAAACTCACCTGGTGCCACCAGCCAAAAGCTTGTACCCCAGGGAAGGAGCTGCAAGTGCCAAGGACACCGAGGGGCCCCCGCTTTCCCCGGGGAGGTGGAACAAGCAGCAAGGTCGCCGGGTGGGATATGCAGGGGAGGAGAGGGCACTCGCTGCTCACCGGCTCTGGGCTGCTTCAGGATAAAGCACCGTCCACACCCTTGCCTCACCTCAGCATTCCGGTCAGGACTAAGGGCCTATGCCCTGTGTCCAGTTCCCGGAGTTTAAATCTCCTTCCACGCAGGGGAACCGTGGGAGCCCCTTAGCCTCTTACTGTTGCCTGTCCCTCATCTTTATGATGCGGGACAATAACAGCGACTATGACACAGAGGTGTCTCGGGAGTAGACGAGTTCCCGTGTACAAGGGGCTTATGACAGTGCCCGGCGTACGATAAGGACCACACAAATGTCCACCGTCTTCGCTGTCACTGTCACTGAAGCCTCAGAAACCTATGGTTATTTCCGCCCCATAGATGAGGCATCTGAGGCCTGGCGAGGTCTAGGTGGCAACGTGGAGTTTGAACCCAGGTCTGCCTGATTCCAAAGCTTGGAGGAAATCGGTTCCTTGGAGTTTTCCGTAAGAAAGAATGGAAAGACTACAAAATCCGCCTCTCCCTCCCGCTCTCCGAGTTCCTGCAAGAGCATCAGCTTAAAAGCTGCTTGCTCTGGGGCGCCTGGGTGGCTCAGTGGGTTAAGCCGCTGCCTTCGGCTCGGGTCATGATCTCGGGGTCCTGGGATCGAGTCCCGCATCAGGCTCTCTGCTCAGCAGGGAGCCTGCTTCCGTCTCTCTCTCTCTGCCTGCCTCTCCGACTACTTGTGATTTCTCTCTGTCAAATAAATAAATAAAATCTTTAAAAAAAAAAAAAAAAAAAAAAGCTGCTTGCTCTTCCCTGGGGATGGCAACATACAACCATCTTTTGTCCTTCAAAGCAAAGGCTTGTTCAACCCCAGTTCCTGTGGCCTAGTGAGCTCCTGCCCGAAGGCTGGGCCAAAGCCAGGGAAGTGGGAACATCACCATGGTGGCGGCCAGTAAGAAAAGACAGAAGCTACAGGGAGTCGTACTGGGGCCAAATGTTACCTGACTCCCTTTCTTTCTACCAACTGCTGCAGGATACGGCTCTGTGCTCTGAACTCATGCCTTTCTAAACGGTGTCCACAAGGAGAGAGGGTCCTCTGCATAAAATCAAATGGGAGGCAGCACAGCCGCTCAGCTCAGACATCAGCTTACCTTCTGCTCATCGGGGACAAAGACCTTCTTGGCCTTTTTGATCATGGGCTGGGGCTTCAGATCCTCCTCTGCAAACTTGTGCTTCCGAGGGTTGAAGAGCTCCCCGCCGGGGACACTGGAGAGGACCAGGTCAGCAGGGTCAGGATTGAAGTTCACATCCACCTCCACACAATTGGGGTCAATGGGACTGGGTGTCTCCCTCTCCTTTTCCAGGGAGGATTCTGAAAGACACAGAGGCAGGTGGTCCCCAAATAGTCCACTGGACAGCAAAGGCTCATGCCCCACACCTAGATACCTGCTTGAATCTCAAGGTTGCCCCAGCCACTGTCACATGCAGGGAAGAAAAACCAGCACAGCATCAGCCCCCAAGCTGGCATAAGTGATTCAACCCAAGAACACAAATATGGAAAGAATTCTTTCCTGTAGGAACAAAATGCTCAAAAGGAAACAGAGGCCCTCGAAAAAGACAGGATTTTCTGATTGTTTTCTTCCCCCCAGAAATGTTACGCAAAACATTAAGTCATTATACCCCCTTAACTTCCTGTGGTTTCAAGTTCTCAAATAATGAGAAACAGCTGAATTTCTCTGTGAACTATTACGGGCTAGGGACACAGACTGAACAAGGAAATAGCTTCCATTTTTGAATCCCTCGAGACGTTATCAGTCAAAGTGCTCATTCAGCCTTAGAACAACTCTGAAAGGCAGACAGGTGTGAACCCTCTGCTATAGATAACAAAACTGAGGCTCAGAGACACAACCTGGTCGTCCCAGCGTCACACAGACGGTAAGTGACCGAGCGACACTCTGAGTCTGGGTCTGGCTGACTCTGAATCCTTGTTCTTCCTCACCCTTTCTAGCTGCCACTCTGTTGTGGACCTTGGATAAAAGGCACTTTCAGAATTCAAAGGTTGTGCGTTACTAGAGATAAGTCACAAAAAAACAACAAAACATACCTTTGGCCTGCTCATCCCGTGCTACTGGTAGAAGTACACAAAATATCTGGTCGACAGATATTTGTTAACGATCTATCCTATGCCAAGAACTGTCCTTGCAAAGACAAATCAGTGCACAAAACAAGTACAAATCCTTGCCTTCGTGGAATGTTATTCTAGCGGGGGAAGGTTGACATTACACAAGATAAATTAAAAATATCTGTAAGAGTGCTGGACGCCATGTGGCTGTTCGGGAGAACATTTCAGCAGGAGTGAACGTCAAATGCACTGGGATGTGCACAGGCAGGTGGCGGTATTCAAGAAACCAAGAGGCAGCCACTGTAGCTGAAGAGGAAGGATGGGAGGAAAGGGTAACAGGACAGGTCCAGAACACAAAACGCAGACCTTTTAATCCCCAGAAAGCAGTGGTTTTCTTTTCTTTTTTTTTTTTTTTTTTTTTTAAAGATTTTATTTATTTATTTATTTGGCAGCTCAGAGTAGGCAGAGAGGCAGGCAGACAGAGAGAGTGGGGGAAGCAGGCTCCCTGCTGAGCAGAGAGCCCGATGTGGGGCTCGATCTCAGGACCCTGGGATCATGACCCGAGCCGAAGGCAGAGGCTTTAACCCACTGAGCCACCCAGGCGCCCCAGCAGTGGTTTTCAATAGGGGATGATTCTGTCCTGCCAGAGACGCGTGACCACATGGTGGCGGGGGTGGGGGGGGGAGTCCGCTGGCATCTCATGGGTAGAAGCCAGGAATGCTGCTAAACATCCTCTAATGCACAGCCCCGCTCCTCCCCCCAACCCCAGCAAAAAAAAAATTATCTGGTCCAAATGTCAACAGTGCCAGTGACTCTGACTTTTAGCCCGAGATGGGAGAAGCCGCTGGAGGGTTCTGAGCACACAGGTGACCTGATGTTTCACTGGCTTGTGTGCATAAACTCAGTGGCTCCTCTTAGACAGGGTTAATTACAAAAAGGGCTTGAGATAAGGAGAGCGAATGACCAGGGACCCACATGGTAAGGATGGGAAGGCCACAGCTGCCAAATCCTACACCCACAAGCCGAACAGCCAGGGGGCCAGAGCCCAACAAGCGGGACTCCCACACCCTGCTGGGATGAGCAGGGTAAGTTGTGCGGCGGAACCTACAAAGGCTGAACATCTATGTGTCTGATGACCCAGCCCCGCGGAAGTGCACAGATGTATTTACCAAAGGACACGCGTGTAAAGGACCACGGCAGGGCTGTGCATAACCTAAAACTGGAAATGCCTCAAATGCCCATGAGCCACAGAATGGAGAAACATGGTATGATCAGACGATGGAGTCTTTTAAGCGAGTGAAATGAACAAACTGCTATAGGTATGAAATAAATTTCCTCACAAACTTGAGGAAAAGCAGCTAGACGGGGCGGGAACTCTCCTTTCGTTTCCACCATGTGTTCAGTCCTTCAGTATAAAACTTACTTTACCTGTATTGTTGTTTTCTTCTGCCATAGAGTACTCCGTAAGTATTTTTTATAAATATATAATTTATATGTGTGTTATAATGCTAGCTATAGGCACCTATAAATATCAGACTGCGAACATAATTATAATAGACAAAACAAACATAATATATAATATATACACATACGCAATTAATATACAATTCCATGCACCTTTGGTAATGGAGATAAGGAGTGATTACCTCTGGATAGTCATGACTACATTGGGGGTCACAGGGCATTTCTGGGACACCAACAGAGTTCTATATCCTGATTTGTGTGGTAGTTACACGGGTGGATTCACTCTGTGAAGATTTGCTGGGCTGTGAAATGGGTACTTTTGTATGCCAAAAGTTTCATTAAGAAGACTTACTTAGAAACAAAATCAGGTCACCTGGGTGACTCAGTTGGTTGAACTTCTGACTCTTGGTTTTGGCTCAGGTCATGATCTCAGGGTCGTGGAATCTTGGGCTCCGCGTTCAGCTCAGAGTCTGCTTGAGATTCTTTCCTTCCCTCTCCCTCTGTCCGGCCCCCTCCCAACTCTCTCTCTAAAATAAATATATAAATCTTAAAACAACAAAAACAATGTATCAGAGGCAAACACCACCTTAGGCAAACTGCCTAAGGCATAAAATGAGGACTCATTTCCAGCTCTGCCCCCTACCCACACAGGGACCAGCCTTCCAGGACAAGCTGATGAGCACAGAAATGAGCGGCCCTCCAACAAGAATTCAGCTGGAATCAGCTGAAGTCTTTAGATCTACTCAGTTTACAGGAAAAAAACAGAAAAAAAAAAAAAAAAAAAAACAAGGGGCAGAGGAACATGTGAAATGGCACTACAGGGATATGGACAGAAAAACCCAGCATGCGCAAAACTCTACAGGACCAATAACTCAGTGTCTTCAACAAATGAATTGCAAAGAAAAAAGGAGAGGGGATCCCAAAGATTACAAAAGATTTAAGAGACATAACTAAATGAGATCTGTGTGTCTTGTCTGGATCCTGATTCAAACAAACTGTAAAACAGTAACTTTTTTTTTTTTTTTTAACAGATATATTTATTTGAGAGAGAGAGAGAGTAAGTGTGCACACATGGGGTGGGCAGAGGGAGAATCTCAAGCAGACTCCCCAGTGAGCACAGAGGCCAATATGGGGCTTGATCTCATAACTCTGAGATCATGCCCTGTGCTAGAATCAAGAGGCAGACACTTAACTGACTGAGCCTCCCAGGCACCCCTCTAAACAGTAACATTTCTGAGACAACTTTTTGGAAATTTGAAAGCTTATGGCTATATTGTCAATTTCTTATGTAAAACTGGTAGTTTCGTTATGCTTTTTAAAAGAACCCTTACGTTTTACAGACATATTAAAATATATACAGATGAAATTACATAGTATCTAGGATTCTATTTTATTTTTTTCTTAAAGATTTTATTTATTTACTTTTTTTTTTTTTTTTTTTAAGATTTTACTTATTTATTTGACAGAGACTGAGAAAGCACAGGCAGGGGGAGTAGCAGAGGGAGAGAGAGAAGCAGGCTCTCTGCAGAGCAGGGAGCCCAATGTGGGATTCAATCCTAGAACGCTGGGATCATGACCCGAGCCAAAGGCAGACACTTAACCATCTGTGCTACCCAGGCACCCCAAAGCTTTTATTTATTTATTTAAGAAAGAGCGAGAACAAGTGCATAAGAGCAGGGGGGCAGGGAAGGGCAGAGGGAGAGGGAGAAGCAGGCTTCCCACTGAGCAGGGAGCCCAATTCAGGGCTCTAACCCAGGACACTGAGATCATGACTGGAGCCAAAGGCAGTCGCTTAACTGACTGAGCCCACCAGGAGCCCCTAGGATTTGATATTAAATAATGAGGTGAGAGACTGGGAGAGGTTATGGAATACAAGACTGATTAAGAGTTAAGAATTAGGAAAGGTTGAGTGATCGTTACATGAGGGCTCATACAGTAGTCTCTTACTTTTGTATTTGAAGTGCTTCCATAATAAAAAGTTAAATAATAAATAACACTAGAGCATGAGAATTCCTTGGGGGTGGGTCCCTTGGGTTCCAACACCAGCTCCTGGGATCCTTCTTGGGAGCCATCAGCCTGTGTGTGCCTCTAACTGAGCCTGCAAAAAACTTTGTAGGGCCCCCAGAGACAGCGGCCATGCCTCCTCTGAAGCGTTCATGCCTAGGAGGCATGAAAACCAACCCACCACCCACCCCTTTACAAGAAGTACAAAAGAGAAACGAGAGAATCAAGAGTCCCAGAGATAATGTCTGTCCTGGTAGCAGGGCAGTGCCTAAGCAGTAGCTGGCTATGGGATCAGGCACCCTGGCTGCTTTCACCACCTACCAGCTATGTGACCCTGGGCAAGTTACTTCTAGTTTCCTCACCTGCAAAACAGGTATTAGAGTATCAACCTCGTAAGGTTCTTGTGAATGCCTGCCATGGAGTAAGTGCTAAATAAATGTTAGCTACTAACATTTATTGAATGTTAACTAAATAAATAAATGGTTTATTTATTATTTATTTAACTAAATAAATGGTACTACAACAACTACTACTACTATTATTATTACTATTACTACTGTCTGAGCTTGCCAGTAAGCTTTGGCAGAGCGCATGTGGAGGGAAAGAGCAGAGCTGAGGAAAAGCAGCATGGCATCTCCATCCTGTAAAGCCTCAGACTTCAAGGGCTCACTCCACCGGCCCAGTCACCTGCAGCACCCCGGCCCACAGCAAGGTGCCGACTGTGCTGTGGCTGCTCCAGCCTCAGGGACTGTGCTCCAGGGTGGGGTGCAGAGGCTCTCTCCACGCTCCAGGCCCACCAGGACCTCCTCTGAGAGCAAGGCCTCACTGGGTGTGCGCACTCAGTGGCCCTCGGCGGGAAGTGGGCTTCTCTGCACGGGCCGGGCGGCCAGGCACCCACCTGTGCTGGACGCGGTTTCCGAGGGCTGGAAGACGGCCGCGGAGGAGGACGGCGGGGAAGCCGTGGAAGAGCTGGCCGATTCCTTCCCTTCCAGCTCAGCCACAGGCAGCAGCAGGTTCTGGGCCAGATGGGTGGGGCTGGCGGGGATGCCGTTCTCCAGCAGGAACTCATCCAGGTCCATGTACTCCAGGTGGAAAGACTCGCCGTCATAAGGGATGGTCTTGTCCCAAATGGGTGGCATGAGGGAGGCTGAGACGGCCATGGTGCTGGCTGCTGCAGCCTCGTCTTCCTCCAGCTTTTCCTTCCCCTTTTCTTTATCTGCAGACACAAAATCTGTGATGAGACATCACACAAGAGGGTCATTCAATCTCAGGAGGTGAGCTGTGGGCCTCTCGGGGCTGACTCCTCTCCATCTGAGCCCCAATCCAGACCAGCAATTTTCGAGAGCTCGCTCTGCTCTCCAGGGATAACCTGCTGTTTGACCGAGGCCCACAGGTCTCCTTCAGACATGGCTGCATGGCCTTGCCCAGGTCTGGCCTTCCCAGAATGTTCTCCACAAGTTCTGGGGTCTAATGTGGTCCCAGGATTAGTTCAAAATAGGCTTTGGCATGGGCAGCTACAGGAGAGAGGCTTCAGGGAGGAAATGGAGTTTCTGATATCTCAGTATTATTTTAGGAAAGGATATTTTAGGATTCTTCAGACCAAGAACTTCGGTGTTCTGTCCTGTTCCCTCCAGCCAAGCTTCTCCACAGTAACCCAGCCTTGGGCTTGAACCCCAGCTTTGCCACCCACTTGCTTTGGTGTGTGATTTTAGCCATGTTACTTAACCTCTCCCAGACTCAGTGTCCTCCGCCATAGATAAGGATAAAGCAGCCTCTTTGGTGAAGACTAGAGATAACATTTTTTAAAAAGATTTTTATTTAGTTATTATTATTATTTTTTAAGATTTTATTTATTTATTTGACAGACAGCACGAGTAGGCAGAGAGGCAGAGCCGATTCGAGGCTGGATCCCAGGACCCTGGGATTATGACCTGAGCCGAAGGCAGAGGCTTTAACCCACTGAGCCACCCAGGCGCCCCTTAAGATTTTTATTTTTAAGTCATCTCTACACCTAATGTGGGGTTCGAACTTAATGACCCTGAGATCAAGATTCGCATGTTCCATTGACTCAGCCAGCCAGGTGTGCCTCTAGAGACAACATTTGAAAGTGTCTTGTACGGTTCCAGGCACACAGCAGGCATTCGCTATTCCTGTGAGCTTGTTGAGGGCAGGGACTATATCTGATTAATTTTAAAATTAATTTTTAAAATCTTAAAAAAAAAAGTAAATAAATAAAATCTTTAAGAAAAAAATAAAATAGAATCCTAGATACTATGTAATTTCATCTGTACATATTTCAATATGTCTGTAAAACATCTCAAGGACCACTGCAGAAGCAAGCTGAGGGAAAACATGCATACTGAATGAAAAATGCGGGGTTTGCAAACTGACTCCCTTTAGGTTTACTGGATAGAGAGGGCTTGGAGCTGTCTTTTCAGGACCTTTTTCAGAGCAACCATTTCAAGAGGCTGCTATCCCTGAATAAGCAGAGAAGACTAAAGGCAGGTTTTCTGGGAAGAAGGAAGGAGTGGAACCGAAGAAGAAAAGCTTATTCCAAAAAAAAAAAAGAAAGAAAGAAAGAAAGGAAAAAAAGCTTGTTCCCATTCATAGCAAAACTAATCAATTAGTGGGGACTGGTATATACCTAATTCTCTCAGCCCAAAAGCTATGTACAGAGGTATGTAAAAAAGGGCAAATTAAGAAAAAGAGATGAAAGAAATGTAACCCGGTTAGAAGGAAATCAAAGTGACAGGGAGGCTAATCAGGGAATCAAGAGATAAAATCATGACAAGTTCATAATGGGCTTTCAAATTGAGGGAGACAACTTTGAACTCTGGATTCTGAAGTGAAAAAGAGAAATCAAATATGATTATGTTGGAAATAAACCAGTCATGCATGGACTCCTAGACCACAGTCAGCCAAAAATCAGCCTGTTGGTTCAATGAAAATGGACACACCCAGTGTGTTAAAAAGGTGGAGGTTTTGACAAACAGAATTTGGTCATGGCTTCTAACCTGAATTGTTGCAACTGCCTTCTATACCAAGCTTTGGTTTAAAACCAAATGGGAATTAAGAAAGCCAAGCTTTGGTGGGCTGGGTGGGCAGATGTCCTCCTTGTTCTCCTCTGAGATACTGACCCTACATTCTACTCAGAAACGACTGTGACCCATGTCGGTGGCATCATGGGGATCAAAAGAGGCAGGAAAAGGGAAGAACAGATAAACAACCATACTGAAGGACAAGTAACAATAAGTTCCAGGTTTTATCTGGCGTAAGCAATTAAACAAATACATTTTTAAAATTTTTATTCTCTTATTTTATTTTAAAAATTTATTTTTATTTTTTATTTATTATTATTATTTTTAAAAGATTTTATTTATTTATTTGAAAGAGAGAGATCAAAGGTAGATAGAGAGGCAGGCAGAGAGAGAGAGGGAAGCAGGCTCCCTGCCGAGCAGAGAGCCCGATGCAGGACTCGATCCCAGGACCCCGAGATCATGACCTGAGCCGAAGGCAGCGGCTTAACCCACTGAGCCACCCAGGCGCCCCTAAAAATTTATTTTTAAAGATTTGTTTTACAGATTTTATTTATTTATTTGACAGAGAGAGAGACAGCAAGAGAGGGAACACAAGCAGGGGGAGTGGGAGAGGGAGAAGCATGTTTTACACCGAGCATGGAGCCCAATGCAGGGCTTGATCCCAGGACTTTGGGATCATGACCAGAGCCAAAGACAGATGCTCAACAACTAAGGTACCCAGGCACCCCAAGATTTATTTATTTTAGAGAGAGAAAGAGAGCACCAGCAGGAGGGGCAGAGGTGGAGGGAGAGAGAATCTCAAGCAGACAGCACCCTGCGTGCGGGGCCGGACACCAGGCTCGACTGCAGGACCCTGAGATCATGACCTCAGCTGAAACCAAAAGTCACATGCTTAACCGACTGCACCACCCAGGCACCCCTAAATTTATTTTTAAGTAAGCTCTACGCCCGATGTCGGGCTTGAACTCAAGATCCCAAGATCAAGAGTTGCATGTTCTGTTGACTGAGCCAGTCACACAACCCAAGAACATTTTAAATCAGTGTTTTCCTAATTTTTTATAAATTATAATCAGAGTTTTAATTATAGGAGATGGTAAAGGACTAGGTCCATCACAGAGGTCATAGGGATGGATATCAGTGGATGCCAGTGATATGGTAAAAAGCACCAGACCGGCGGAGATGTAAGGCCTAGCTAGGTGACCTTGAGGAAGCATCCTCACCTTCTGAGCCTCAGCTTTCCTCATCTGGGAAGTGGGGATAATATCTTACAGGATCACTACGAAAGACTAAATAGATTATTATCTAAGTGCTTTGTAAGCATTATGCAAATGTAAGGTAGAATTACTGTTTCCGATGGTTGCTGCTTGGTAATCTTGAATAAGAACCTGAGAGATGTGTACACCTGTCTCAGTGGCTTGTCTCATTCCCACATCTGGAACAAAGCATTGCCTTCAAAACAAAGAAAAGGGTCTGTGGACATGAGGTTCCAAAGCAAGAGGGGAGAGCCTGGCCTTACCTGATGTGCGTAAGCTATTTATAACTCAACAGTGGCAGCGACAGAGATGGCAACCTCAGAATGCATCCCGGAAACGAAGAGAAACAGCATTTTTAAAAAGAAAAGTAATTCCTCAAAACAGGCAATTCACAGACGGCTTACTCCTTTCCAAATCCTGAACTACACTGATGGCTCTTAGAAATTCAAAGATCTCAGATGGAAAGCATACCTCCCTGCACCTAAACCCTCACAATAGGTGACACTCCTCCTGTGCCCCGAACCTCCCGTCCTCAGTCCAAAAAAACAGAGCCAAACCTGCTTTCCACACAGGCTCCAGAGACCTCTGTGGCCTAGGAAACAAGCAGCAGCCCAGCTCTGCTACAGTGACCCCAAAGTCTAGGGTCAGCCCCAAACAAGCCGGTGAAGGTGCCACAGCGGCCTCATTCTGACCCTTCTCCCTCTACCTGCCTCGCCCCAACCTCTCCCTGGGAAGGCGCCTCACATCCCTTCTCCTGACACCCCTCCCCCACCTCAGCAGCAGAGCAAATCTCCTGGTGCACCCAGGAGCTGGGGATACGCACACGCAGGGATGAAGGGAGGTCCTCCTCCCAGGTGCAGGAAGTCCACATACAAAGACAATCCGCCACCATATATCAGCGCTCCTCAAACTTTAGTGGACTTTGGAATCACAGAAGTGGGGTGCTCCTTCAAATGCAGATACCTGTGCCAGCAGCCGCAGATTCGGGGGCGAAGGGTGGGGCCCAGGAACCAGCATTTTAAACTAGCATCCCAAGTGATTCTGATGCCGGCATCCCCAGAGAAGGCGCCCTGGAGCATCCTTTAAGTGGGAGCCTCGACCCCCACCGGCCTCCTCAGTAACCCTTACCCACGTCGCGCGCGCTGGGAGGCTGCCCGAATGAACCTCCTCAGTGCGACCCCACCCCACCTCCTCCCTCCTGCCCCTTCCCCGCCAACCCCCATCTGACCTAGCCTCTCTCCAGTCGGCCCGACCTTCTCTTCCCACTCCCTCGCCTCGCCCTCCAGGCCCCTCCGCAGGACAACTACACCCTGACCTCCGACCTCCCCGGCCCCGCCCTCGCAAGGCCCCGCCCCTGCAGAAACCCCGCCCCCAGGCGCGCGCGGACCCCCTCCCCTCACCGAGGCGCGCCTCCCGCGGGGGGTTCTCCATCAGCTTCTTCAGGACCAGGGGGAAGGAACCCGGCAGGCCCCTCTCCCCAGCTGCGCGCCCCGGTCCCGGGCCCGGCCCCGCCTGCGACTCCACAGGCGGCTTCTTTCCGCCGCCCGCGTCCGACATCGTGCCCCGCGCTCTGCTCGCGCGCCTCGCCTCCCCCGCCCGCCCCCCGAGATGGGCCAGAGCCTTGCGACCCGCAGCAGCTGCCGACACGGGCAGCTACTGCGCAGGCGCCCAGCGGCACCCCCACCTCCCTCCATCCCTACCCCGCCTGCGGACAGGCTCTGGCATATTAATTATTCATGAGGCCAGGCCAGCTTCCCCGGATCGCGGCTTCGGATTGGTCCGCCCTGTAAGGAGGGCAGGCGCAGCCTTCCGGGCCGTGATTGGTTAGGCCGCTGGGGTTAGCGCGGCACGTGCGGGGCCAGGTGAGGAGAAACGCCGGAGACCCCGCCCCGTCCGCCCCTGTGTCACCTGATTGGCGCCTGCTGGAGTCAGCGTCATGGGCCCTCTTCGACAGCAGCCCCTTTCCCTCAACCCGCGGTTTCACCTTCGCCTCCCTCTTCATAGCCCCCGCCCTCCTCCCTGACCACCGCAGCCGTTCCCCTTTCCCTCTCATTGCAATCTCGCCACCTCCCGGACGCGCCCCTGAAAGGAAGCGGGGCTGGGCGTGGCCAGGCTGGCCGGGGGAACCTATCAAATCGCCCGCTCGAGCCGCGCGGCCGTCCCCCCGCGGATCACGTGGAGCCGCAGCCGAGTCTAGTGGGAAGGGGGGAGGGAGAAGAGGAGGAAGGCGCGGTGCAGCCAATGGAGGGCGGGGGCGGGGCCCGGGGCGGCGCACGAGGCGTAGCACGTGCGGAGCTGCGGCGGGGAGGAGGGGGGGCGGCCCTTTTTGTTCCGGGGACTCTGCCCCGGGTCGTGGGACAGCAACGCAAAACCCAGCGCGCACCCCTCCTCCTCCGCGACCCAGAGGTTGGCTGAGGGCAAGGCGTCAGACGGCGACCTGCCCTGCCCGTTGGGTTGGCCCGAGCTCGCTTGGTCGCTGCTGCGGGTGGGGGTGGGGCAGGAGGGGGTGTCAGGTTCCCCACGGATCCCGGTTTCTGGTGCGGGCGTGGCAGCCAGATAAACACTAGCGTGGAGGGAGCATTCTTGAGCCCCGCGGGTGGAGAGAAAGGGCCGGCCCTGCGCCAGGGCTCGGGTACAAGCTTCCTTCCTCCCACTTACTAGCTTATGACCTTGGGAAAGTCCAGTGGCTTCACTTGCGCCTGCTTCCTCATCCATAAAATGAAGGGGTTGGGCTAATCTGTAAAATCCTGAACAGCTCTGCAATTCTGTTCCTCTCTAGGACTTTCCCTTCCTTTTCCTAGGGAAAAATGAAACAACAAAATTCCTTTACACAGGGTACCGATTACACACTTTGTGGGTGAACGTCCTCTTAAAACACAAATCCTCCAAGGAATGCCTCTGGAAACCTGTAAAAGTGTAAAATGTGAGCGGGTGCGCAAATGACGGAGGCGGTAGAGGAAGCTAATCCCAAAGAGCGCCCAGAACTTTGTACCTTATTAGAGCACAAATCACCCTCTGCTTTGCCCCCGAACAGTACTCCACTCTCCCTGTCTAAACTCCCCGGGTGGGGGCGGGGAGGGGCTTTGGCCTGTTTATCTGGTTTCTCACCAAGGAGCCAGGCCATCCAGTAGTCAGGCTGGGGAGCGGCAGAGTGCTGTCCTTGGAGCATGGTGTAGGTGCGTGACCGACAACAGCCTGCCTGAAAGCTGTCCTTCTGATGCGATCAGAATTTTGCTGGGAGTTGAGGAGGAAAAAGAAGTTGCCCCCCCCCCACCCCCTAGCCCGCTCTGGACACCTGGGTGGTTCAGTATGGTTAAGTGGCTGTCCTCAGGTCAGGTCATGATCCTGGAGTCCTAGGATCAAGTTCCGCGTTGGGCTCTTTGCTCAGCAGTGAGCCAGCTTTTCCCTCTGCTTGTGCTTGTGTTCTCTCTCTCTCTGACAAATAAATAAAATCTTAAAAAAAAAAAAAAAAAAAAAAGAGACTGAAGAAGAAGTTGGGCCCCTAAGCAGTCCTGGAAAACAAGAAGTTTGAAGGGATTCTGGGAGATGGCTGGGACACGTGATGGCATCTGACTCCAAATTCAAGTTCTTACTGCTATGTGCATTACACTTCCGTGGCCTCTGGCTCATGCCTCCAGCCAACTGCTTCACATCTCCAGGCCACCTTTCCTGGTATATCAAATGGAGGTAGGGCAGGGTCTATCTTTGGGATTTCCATAAGCCAATGCACTGCACAATTGTAAACCTGCAACAGATGGTAATTTTCATAATTTTACTAAAATTCATGGGTACATATCCACTGCTTGTGGTGTACGTGGATTCTGTTTAGTAGAAATACTAAATTGTGCACAGAATATCTGTTGACTTGTTCGTGGGAATTATGTACATGACTAAACAAAGATATCTTTAGGGGGTACCTGGCTGGTTCAGCTGGTGGAGCATGGGACTCTTGATCTCGGAGTTGTGAGTTCGAGTACCGTATTGGATGTAGAGATTACTTAAAATCTTAAGGGGCACCTGGGTGGTTCAGTCATTAAGCATCTGCCTTTAGCTCAGGTCATGATCCCAGGGTCCTGGGATCAAGCTCCAAGTTGAACTCCCTACCCAGCAGGAGGCCTGCTTCTCCCTCTCCTACTCCCCCCTGCTTGTATTCCCTCTCTTGCTGTCTTTCTTCCCATCAAATAAATAAAATTTTAAAAAAAAATCTTTTTTTTTTTTTTTAAGATTTTATTTATTTATTTGACAGATCACAAGTAAGCAGAGAGGCAGGCAGAGAGAGAGCCCGGGGAACAGGCTCCCTGCTGAGCAGAGAGCCCAATGCGGGGCTTGATCCCAGGACCCTGGGATCATGACCTGAGCTGAAGGCAGAGGCTTTAACACACTGAGTCACCCAGGTGCCCCAAAATAAAATCTATTTTTTTTTAAAGGTGTCTTTAGGAGACACTGACCTAGAGATTTTGAAACAAATTTCAAAGTGTTAAAAAATTCAAAGGGTACCCGAAGAAATTGACATGAACCCTTTTTAAAAATGGCTGGTTTAGGGACACCTTGGTGGCTCAGTTGGTTGAAGGACTGTCTTCACCTCAGGTCATGATCCTGGAGTCCTTGGATGAGTCCCGTTTCAGGCTCCTTGCTCGGCAGGGAGTCCTCTTCTCCCTCTGACCCTCCCCCTTCTCATCCCCCACCCCTCTCTCTCTCTCAAAACAGAAACAAAACCCAAAAACCTAAAAAAAAAAAAAAAAAAAGGCTGGGTTGGCCATGGTGAGACTTGTTGCATTAAGAGTTAAATGTCTATTTTCTTGGCTAATATGACATTATTGAAGGGGGAAACAATTTTCAAGGTATTAGAGGAGGATTTGTGATCATTTAACAGTGGAAAGTTATAACATTTCTTTATAACAGGGGTGGGTATAGTAGGAAGGAATAAAGATTCAGATTTCTTTGTAAACTACAGTTATCCAAAAGGCATAATGTCAACTCCATTTACCATCCTTCCTGGAGCAACTAACGTAACAGGCGAGTGACACTTGTGAGAAGCAAGACAAGCAGGTGGGGACTTTAAAACTCAGTTTTGAGGGGCACCTGGGTGGCTCAGTTGGTTAAGCGACTGCCTTTGGCTCAGGTCATGATCCTGGAGTCCTGGGATCGAGTCCAATATCAGACTCCCTGCTCAGCAGGGAGTCTGCTTCTCCCGCTGACCACTCTCCTCTTATGCTCTCTCTCTCTCAAGTAAATAAATAAAATCATTAAAAAAAAAAACACACACACACACACAACTCAGTTTTGAGGGGCTCCTAGGTGGCTCAGTCAGTGAAGTGTCTGACTTCGGCTCAGGTCATGATCCAGGGGTCCTGGGATCCAGCCCTGCATGGGGCTCCCTGCTCAGCAGGGCGTCTCCTTCTCCCTTATCTCTCTGCCCCTCCACCAGCGTGTGCTCTCTCTCTCAAATAAATAAATAAAATCTTAAAAAAATAAAAACTTAGCTTTGATTCCATTCTCTTTTCATGTCCTGACACTCCCCAGAAAGGTTTTTCTTTTCTTTCTTTTCTCCTGGATAGCCACAGGGTAAATGGTGTGTCACAAACACTGCGGGAACATTACAAACATGTCCTTTCTCGTGCTTGCTTGCAAGCTAGGGGCTTAGCTACGTTGTGGGCTGGCAGCGTGGAGCAGCACCACCCTGGAGGTGGGGTGAGAGCCCTTACACTTCGGGCTTCCTTCTCCAGCTGACAGGAGAACTGTAATAGCTTCTGTCTACCCTGTTTCCTATCCATCAGTAAAGTGGTACCAACAGCCTCGCCTCATCCCTTCTCAGAGAGCAGGAACAGATGTTGTAAGAATTAGGTGATTTCCATCGTGTGTGTGAGCCCTACGAAGTAAAAGAACTTCATAAAAAGAACATGTCAGGGGTGCCTGGGGGGCTCAGTTGTTGAGCTGCTGCCTTCGGCTCAGGTCATGATCCCGGGGTCCTGGGATTGAGCCCGCATCGGGCTCCCTGCTCAGCGGGGTCCTGGGCTTGTGAGCCCGCATCGGGTCTCTCACTGTCAAATAAACTCTTTAAAAAAAAAAACAGGGACGCCTGGGTGGCTCAGTTGGTTGGGCAGCTGCCTTCGGCTCAGGTCATGATCCCAGGGTCCTGGGATCGAGTCCCACATCGGGCTCCTTGCCCTCCGCAGGGAGCCTGCTTCTCCCTCTGACTCCCTGCCTCTGGCTATGCTCGTCTCGCTCACTCTCTCTCTCTGTGACAGATAAATAAATAAACTCTTTAAAAAAAAAATAAAAAAAAAAAAACAAACAAGAATATGTCATTACACGGTTAAGACTGTAAAGGTGTGAAGTGTTACCTCAGTTTTCTTTCGTGGTGGGTTTTCAAGCAGTGACTTTTTTTTTTTTTTTTTTAAGATTTATTTATTTATTTGAGAGAGACCGAGAGAGAGAGAGAGACAAGCAGGGCGAGTGGAAGACGGAGAAACAGGCTTCCTGCCACTGGGCTTTACCGACTGAGCAACCCAGGCACCCCGCTGCAGTGGCTTTTTGAGGGAAGCACGGTTCCTGGGGGCAGTGGTTGAATTGTGGACTTGGGGGCAGGCCTGGGTTGGGTCGCCCCTCAGCTGGTGACTAGCCACATGGCCTTGGGCAAGCGACTTCTCCTAAGCCTCCTGTTTGTCTCTCAGAGACCGAGGTGGATGTGCTCACCTCACAGAGCGGTTATGAGGATAATGTGTGAGAAGCAACCTCAAGTGCCCGCTTGAACAGTGAATGTCATGGAGTGGGTGGGCCTCCGCACTTCCCCTTCGTTCAGGTTGTGTCAGGTCAGGAGTAGAATTATTCTGGGAGGCTGAGTTCTAGGGTCAAAGCTACAGCAGAGCACGGATGTGAAATGTCCCTTTTTCAGAGCTAGACTGGCTCTAAATTCTCTTTAGTGTTTCAGAAACCTGCAAACCAACCCTAGTTAAAAATGTCATTGAGGGTTGCCTGGGTGGCTCGGTTAAGCATCAGTCAGACTTGATCTCAGCTCAGGTCTTGATCTCAGGGTTGTGAGTTCAAGTCCCCCATTGAGCTCCACACTGGGCATGGAGCCTACTTAAAAAAACAAAAAACAAAAAACAAAAAAAACTTACTAAAAAAACCTAATTGAGCATATGCAGAACAAGTGCCTTTCATGATGCCATTCAGAGTATTATTATTTAAATTTGAATTTCAGAGGAGCTGCAAATCCAGCCCAGGAGCCTTTGGCCAGGTAGTCCCACAAAGATCCATTTGGCCACAGAGTCGGCATCCAGTAGGACAGCACCTCTTCCAATCTTCTGACTTTACGGAGCATGGTGGGTGTAGGTTAAGAGCAGGACAGTGAGAAGGCTTCCATCGAGCTCTCAACAAAGCCCAGTTATCTGTGGGCCTTGCCCAATGCAGGAGAGCACAAAACTTTGTTCAGGGTAGTAACTCAGTAAATATTTGTTGGCTCGTTTTGTTGGCAGGGCTGGTAGGAAGGTTAACAAAATCCTTCAGAGCCAAGTCCTATACATTTGGAACGTTATTAGCACGAGATCACAGTCACTGTGTTGATTCACAGTGGAACCTAGAATAACAAATGTGAGCCACCCGTGATGGCAAGTCCCCAGCACAAGCCTGGCCCATAGCTCGCATACCTGTGGCGGCGGAGCTCTGGGCTGTGGTTTGTACCTTGGTCTCAGTGTGTTCTAGGGGAGAAGTGGTGGGTGGAGTTCTTCACTAACTCCTGCCCATCTCTTCAGTATGAGTTTCCTGTTTGGCTCGCCTCTTGTCCACTCCCAGTGTTCGGATTACAGATGGAGAGCTGTCCCAAGAGTGCCATTTCCAGAGAAGCCATCACCTCCAACCTCTGCCACGTCTCCACAGCCACTGACAGCCATGGTTTCTCCGGGGAACGCTGCGTTGATGGTGCTGTGGTAGGGTGTGGGCTCTGGAGTCAGACCATCTGGGTTTAATTCCTACTTTGACTACTTCCCTAACTGTGTGACCTTGGGCAAGTTACTTAGCCTGTCTGTGCCTGAATGTCGAAGGCAAACAATTCAGGCGCGCTGCCGAGGAGAACTACACTTGGCACCTAGCAAGTGCTCCGTTGAAGTTAACTCTGCCTAATTGCATTTTGGGTTGTTCTGGGAACATTCCTCCCCACCTGCTGCTTCCCCAAGAATAGTGGGGGCGGAGGCGGGGTGGGGACTTGCAGGCAGGGATAGGACAGCTTCACTCTTCTTTCTGCAGGTATCTCCAACCTCACCTCTTCCTTCTCTCCACCTTGCTCCCCTTTGACAGCCACGGTGCCTTTTATTGCTCAAATATGTGTCTTTCCCGACCCAGAAAAGGGCCTTTGTGGGTGCCGTTCCCTCAGCCTGAAAGTTCTCGGTGTCGCTCACTCTCCCGGCCTCTGTCCCAATGTCACCCCCTCAGAGAGGCTGGCCCTGACCCTCCTCACTGCTGACTGCCTGTCTCTCCCCACCGGAAGGCAAACTCAGGCGAGGGGGCAGTGTCTGGGTCATTCACCCCCCCAGCCACAAGTGTAGCAAACACTCAGTAAGCGATTGGATGACTGAAGAGATCTTGGAGAATCCGGGTGGGAGAGGAGGAGCCTGGCAGCGGGCAGAGCTGGGTTGGAAGCCTTGATAAGTGTATGGCCCTCCCTTTCCTGAGCATTCCTTCTCCTCATTATGGAATGGCTAATCATAAGGCCCTTGCAAGGCCACTTCACAAATAGTAATGAAAATGCTCACACTCGAGGAACCAGGGCTCTTAGAATCAGGATTCATTCCCGTGGCAGCCTAGCCTTGGGTCAGGCTCATAACCCTTGGCGAGGGGCAGCCTGTCAGTTTCGGACACGGGTGTCAGTTTCCCCGCACTCCACAGGAAGGGACTGATCAAACTGATCGCGTTTCAGGGATGGGTGATGGTGGGGAAACAAATAGGAAAGAAGGCTCCGAGTCCTAACGTGGGAGCCAAGAAGAGAGGCTGGGCACACCCTGGCCCCGAGTACAGCTGATCCCTCTGGGTGCATTTCCTCCCCATTTAGGAGTAGTCGGATTAAAGGAGCTAACATGCCTGGTAACGCTGAAGACACCCCCACCCGCGCCCTCCTTTTGCCTGAAAGCAAACTTCACACTTTCTCAGTTTCTCTCCGGTTCCGCCAGGCTGGGAATGGAGGCAACCACATGGACCTTTCCTGAGGCCAAGCTCAGGACAGCCCAGGCTGCATGGAGTCTGGTTTTTGGCCGATTTAACTGAGTCCTCCAAGGGGAGGACGCCCAGGCCCTTCTAGTGCGCCCCTGACTCTGCCCTAGCGTTATTCAGCCCCTGCTCCGGGCAGCTCGGCGGGCACCGGGTGGGGGGTGTGTGTGTGCAGACAATGGCACCGTGCCCCGGGAGGCTCAGCACGCGTTTCCAAGGAGACAGCCGTGTGTGTGTGTGTGTGTGTGTGTGTGTACCCACAGATTGCAACACCCAGTTCTTTCAAGGAGAATATCGGCGGGAAGGAGGGTGGAAAGAGAACGGAGGGTCAGATTACAAATAGGATGTTGGCAGAAGGCGCGCAATGCTAGGCCCAGTGGCTTTGTCTCTCGTGGGGAAAACAGTGTAGGACTTTATAGTTTGCAAAGGGTTTCCTCGTAGGGTAAATCATCGAATCCTGGCAATACACCCGTGAAGCAGGCAGGCTTTGTACCTTGTATAGGTTGGGGGGGACCTGTCAAGGATGCCCTGCTGGGTGGCTCACAAGGGATTCTAGCCAGAAGCTCTCTGAGGCGGGTACCCTGCCTGCCCTGCTCCAAATGAGGGTCTTGTTCAACCTCTGGGTGTGGGTTCCTGCTGCATGGCTCCCTGCAAAAGAGGCCTGAGTGACCAAAGCTGGCAGAAAAGTTGGGGGCCAGCCTCAGAGCAGCTGAGGCCCCACATGTTGATGGAAGGATAGGGTGTAAAGATCTAACAGTGTGGGTGAGAGAAGCAGGGTCTTTCCAGAAGCTGGAGAAGAAGGTGAGAAAATGTACAACAGAACAGAATCACCTCTTGGAAGAGGATCCCCTGGAGAAGGGGCAGCAGTGGAAACACGAATCATCCTAGGAATCAGGAACCAGAGACAGAGGGGAAACTGAGTCAGGACTTGGGGTCCAGACACCCTCTTTCACTGGACATGATTTGTCTGCCCTCAGGAAAGTCAGTCAAACTGGTGACCAGAGTGAAGGACCACCAGGTGGCCATCGTGACCTGAAGCCAAGGGAGGCTTCCGTCTGGTCAGCTCTGCTAGAGAAAGTCGGCTTGATTAGGGGGACCAGAAAGTCGTGGAGGTCTGTGCAGGCTGCTGGGGGGAGGCCCAGGGGCTGCAAGAGGGAGAGGGAGCATCTCTGAACTAGAACCGGGAGGGAGAGGTGTCAGGGGGGACAGGGGCTCGTGAGAGCGCACCTGGGATTTGGCACACTCTGCAAGGCTTGCTTCTAAGATTCCTTCACACGGGACCCAAGATACCCTCTGCAGGTGACCCAAACGTGTGCTGAGGCAGTCACTGGGCTGGAGAAAGTGGGGAGTTTATAAACAGGCCTCAGTCTCCTGTGCAGAAACCACCCCTTTGACACCAAAGCAAAAGGTGAGCAATCCTAAGGGCAGGCCTGCTTTCTGGGGGCAACTAGCTGTTTCTCTTGTCTTCTTCCCATTGAGGTCAGATGCCAGGGTCGGGGGACCCAGGAGGAGAGACCTTATAAAGTACTTGCTACATGACTGCCGGAAATTCCAGTTCTGTGTAGTATATGTATCTTTTTTTTAACCAAGGGATATTGGTTTTCAGGTAGATACATTTATTTTTATAGAAGATACGGAGAGGGATACCTGGCTGGCTCAGTCGGAGGAACATGCAATTCTTGACCCCTCAGGGTTGTGAGTTGGAGCCCCACCTTGGGTGTAGAGATTACTTAAAGATAAAATCATTTAAAAAAAAAAAGAAGAAGAAGAAGAAGAAGAAGAAGAAGAAGAAGAAGAAGAAGAAGAAGAAGAAGAAGAAGAAGAAGAAGAAGAAGAAGAAGAAGAAGAAAAGAAGAAGCTGTGGAAAGTCTGGGAGCTTTGAAAAGCGGTGATGGTGGGTGGGCAGCAGACAGGAGTGAGGTCTTTGTGGGGTACACTAACCCCTTTAGCTCTTCAACCTTTATTCCCTCATCTTATATACCCACTGGCATCTGTCATTCCCATGGGACCTCATGCTTCTGACCCTCAGTAAGATGCCACATGGGGATGAGATAAGAGGTGGCGTCGGGCTCTGGTTCATGACCCTTGGACCAACCCAGCCATACCAGCCAAACTGATCTTCAGTCAGAACGTGCCAGCTCTTGGAGAGGCTCTACCTGAGAACCTGGGCGAGTCCCCTCAGTTGTTGGACCCCAATTTTGCCCACCCACAGTAAGCAGCAGGGACCAGCTGGGAGCCCGCGGCCAGAAACTGCTGCCACATTTCAAAAGCTTTGTTATCCTGGTCCAAGGAGCAGCACCCCGAATCGCCCCAGAACCCTTTTCTGTCCAGCTGAGAGCTGTCCCTGCAGAGCTACTGGCCACCAGCTGGTCTCTGTGCATGCACCGGGCCATCCAGAGACACCTACTTTCCTTGAGTGTCTGGGGCAAAAAGGAAACCTTTTGCCTTCGGAAGGACTTCTAACTCCACTCACCCACACGGCTGTTCAGAGATGCTAAGAAGTCAGCTGCGGCTTCTCTGCCAGGATAAGCTGAGGGTCCCCTGAGAAGATGGGCTTCTCCTGGTGAGCAGCTGGGGCCCTGAGGCTACAAAGGCATAGGAACTGCTTCTAGGATCCCTGCCTCTGGGGGGTGGCCCGACTGTCCCAGCCTTCAAACCACAGGGTGTGGTCTGAAGGGCCTGGGCCCGGAGGTCTGTGAGAGAGCCCGCAGGGACCGTGCTCTGAGCTCGGGGGGCCACTGTCCCCCGCTCGGGCAGCACCTCCTCCCTCCCCAAGGGATAAGAAAGAGGGCAGGGCCTATGGTGTCTGTCCTCTGGCCCCAGAGGTTGGGAATGGCTAAGAGTCCTTTGGAAGGAAGTCCTGTGGGGACAACCAGGCTCTGGTGATGAGACAGACACAGCAGGATGAGGGAGAGCCCGAGAAAGCTTCCCCGAGGGGACACGTGGGGCTCCGAGGACAGCCGGGTGCCTCTAAAGGTGCATGTGGATTTTGAGCCCTGAGGACCGGGGTGTGAGCCCCTGACATCTTGGAACAGAAGAGGTTTGGAGATTGATGTATCAGGAGGGAGAACCCTGAGCCGGCCAGCCCCCAAGTCTGGCCAGGGGCTTGTTTCTTAGGGCAGAGCTCAGGAGACACCTGGGGCGGGCTCCGGCCCTCTGTCCACGGCCTCCTCCGCGGGCTCCCCGGCCCCGTGTTTGCCTGTGTCTCCTAGGAACTGGGGCTGCGAGCCTGTGGTCCTGTTACATAACAGCTTCCATCCCATCCAGGGGTTCAGCCCTCCAGCGAGCGGGAGCCGAAGCAGGCGAACGGAGGAAGGAGGAAGGGCTCTTCTCCAGACACCGGAGACGGGGCCCCAGATCCACAGACTCCGCCAGTCCGCCGCCACCCCAACGCGCAGAGGGAGGGAACTTAATCAACAGTCAGCCTTCAGCGCATTGTCCCAGCAGGGCGCTCTGGTCCTGCCCTCACCCCACGTGAGCACGGCACCTGTCAGTGGCCACACGCTGGCACTGGCCGCAGCTTCCCAAAAGCTAGCAGGCCCAGGAGGTGGCCCCTGAGTGGCAGAGACGCTCCCCACTGTGTCCCTTTCTGCACCCAGCCCTGCTCCTGCCCAGGGAGGGGCCAGGGGCAGACCCCGGCCGGGGACCCTCCCCAGCTCGGAGATGCCCATCCTGCCACCGTGCCTGTGACTACCCCCCCCGCCCCCGCTCCAGGGTACCTGGACAGACGGCCAACGCAGGCCACCCCGGTTCCTACCTGTCCTCTTCTCTGGCCAAGGCAGAGAGTGCTCCAGCAGGGACTTGAGGACCTCAGGCATATCCATGGCAGGGGCCACTCCAATCCGGTCGCAGCTCGACATGGCCCGGCAGGAGGTGCTTGCTCGGGGGAGTTCAGAAGCAGCTAGAGAGGCAGGAGCTGGCCCGGGAGCCGCAGGCTCTGGAGGCGGGCGGGGCGGGAGCCCAAGGCAGCCAATGGGCAGTAGAGGCCCCGGCCCACCCGTCCACCCCCGGCTCGGCCACCCGCCAGCTCCGGCTGCAGCCAGGCCTTCCCTTCCCGCTGCCTGGCAGGGCGGGCCTGGCCCTGCGCCAGCCGCAGCACGTGGAGCCCCCGCGCCAATCCTCTGACGGAGAGCCCGGCCTGTTATCTAACTTTGCAAAGGGAAGTTCTTCCCCCAGGCTGGGAGCCATAACCAGGGCCTGCCAGGTGAGAGCCGTGAGATGGCTCCCCGCCCACAGCAAGCGTGCACTGCACACTCAGGCACACTTGGCGGGGGGAGGGGGTGGTTGGGGGGGTGCGGGTGGTCCAGCGCTGCAGAGGGCAGGGCCGGCCTTGGGAATCAGTGTGGGCCGGGACCCCACACCCAGCACCGCAGCAGCTCAGCCAAAGGACATAGTGTTAGCACACACCCGCACAGGACGGGGCCTCACGCATGTGCCTGGGAGCCTGGGAGCCTCGAGGGGTGTTAGCATGCTTCGGCGCTGACACCTGTATGCAAGGCACGCGTGTCCTGCAAGGCACGGGGGTTTGCACGGGGTGTGGGTAAGTGGAACTTTGCACCATCAGCAGAGCCCGAAGCTTGCTCTCCTAAAAGAAGCGAGGAAAGCTGCAGTCTGGGATTCCTTTAGTCTTCCGGGGAGGGGAACAGAGGTGCCTGGCAGACCAGCGCTGGGTGGGCAAGCAGAACGGGCATCCCCGAGAGGGCGCAGCTCTGCAAACCCGGCTTACACTCCTCTTGGGTGATGTCCTGCTTCCCAGCCCATCCTGTGGACCTTAGTGGCAATAGACTGTTTGCTCTCTGTCCCTCTCACCAAGACCTTGGTCTCTGTGGTCCCTAGACCCCCGAATGAATGGTCAAAGCCAAGGTTCTGCATGTCCCCCTCCACCGAAGACGGACATCAGACTTGGCGGTGGGGTGGGGCTGGGGGATGGTGTCAGGCTCTCGATTCTGCCACACACTGATGTGGGATCTTGAACAAGCCACCAGGCTCTTCTGGATCTCAGTTCCCAATCTCCTCGGTGTTGTGACCTCTGAAGCTCCTTTCAGCTCTGGTTCCATGTTTCTGACACTCCAAACTGGATGCAATAAGCACTTGGTTCCCTCCGTGTAGATGATTTCTAGAGCTTTCCAAAACTACTTCGTAAAGAAGCAAAAATTCTCCAGGAACCTCTCTGGACACTCCCCTCCCCAACAGCCCTCTGCCTGTCCTCTGACCACCCTCCCTTCTTTCCTACTAGCCCTCCCCCAACTATGCTCTTTTCCCAACTAATTACAAATTAATTTCAAGTTTTGAATACAAAAATCATTATACGGTGCAAAGCTCAACACTTTTGATTTCTACTCCTGTCCTTCCTCCCCATTCCTCTTCCTCATAAACAAACTTCGTTTCTTTTTGTTTGTTTGCTTTTTAAAGATTTTACTTATTTATTTGACAGACAGAGATCACAAGTAGGCAGAGAGGCAGGCAGAGAGAGAGAGAGGAGGAAGCAGGCTCCCCACTGAGCAGAAAGCCTGATGTGGGGCTTGATCCCAGGACCCTGAGATCATGACCTGAGCCGAAGGCAGAGGCTTAACCCACCAAGCAAACCAGGTGCCTCACAAATTTAGTTTCTTATTTATCCTTCCAGTGCCCTTTGCTTCTGAGACACTGGGCGGTGAGGGTGAGGTGGGCCTGGGGTGCTGGCTGCCTCAGGCTGACCTGGGATTTTCAGGCTGGGCCTGACTCTTGCCCCAGAACCCCCTCATGTGCTAGAGCAGCTCACCACGAATGAGGAGTGGGTGGGCACCCACAGACTGCACGATTCCAGGGGCAACAGGAAATGCCTACCTGTCTCAGAAATAAGCCACCTGCCGAATGACATTTCATCCTCGTGAACTCTGCGGAACGCTTTCTTCTTCTTCTTCTTTTAAGATTTTATTTATTTATTTGAGAGAGCAAGAGAGAGAGAAAGCACGGGGCAGGGGGGAGGGGCAGAGGAGAGGGAGAGGCAGACTCTCCATGGAGCAGGGAGCCCCACCTGGGAGGGCTCGATCCCAGAACCCCAGGATCATAACCTGAGCCAAAAGCAGATGCTTCGCCGGCTGAGGCACCCAGGCGCCCCTCTGCAGAAGCCTTTCAATGTACAAATGTACTAAGTATCTGAGACCGTGCGCGAGTGCTTACTGCATAGCTGGCACCAGCCTAGATCTTGTGACACTCCCTGCCAGGCAGGTCCCTACCCTTAGGGGATTTTCATGCCACTACAAGTCAGCCCACGTGGCACCCCCTCCTCTGCACCCAGCGTATCCAGTTGGCAGCGTCACCTGTGGTCACGCAGGGGCGACATCGGCAGGTTGCTGGGTCAGGCAGCTGGAGAGGGGAAAGACAGGGAGGGGGGAGCCTGCAGAGAAATCTGGAGACCTCTGGAGGGGACCTCCAGGTGGCAATGTTGGGACTGTCTGCACTTCGGTTTCCTGGCTCAGAGGTCTGACACCCGCTGTAGATCCACCCCCCCCCCCCGCCCCCCGCTGTAGGGGGTTACGTGGACGCGCTTTCTGGCAGAGTCCTCCAGGGCTTTCTCTAGAGAGGTGCAGAGTTTCCCCCCACCCACCTTCAGGTCCCTGACAGCCACCCCACCTGCCCAGGTGGCCTTCCCTAGCAGCAGCTTCCCCAGAGGCAGGCAGGAGGAGCCTGCCGGGGCCCATGGTGGTGGTGGTGGGGCTCCCTGCCCCCTTTACCCACAGGCGTGAAGACCAGAAACAGCCAAGGGCTCAGTAAGCAGAAGCTGCTCAAGCCAGCTCTGGCCCCTTGATGGAGGAAGGGTCAGCCACCGATTGTAAATACGTAGCTTTCACCGGGGCTTGGAGACGCACGCGTGAAATACAACAGAGAAAAAGACAGATGCAGGACAGAGTGTGCACGTCGATGACAGTGATACGGCTATCTCTTCAAGCCTCTCTTCTGGTTTTTTGCCTCCTCCAGGAAGCCCTCCCTGGATCTGACACCTGCAGTACCCCCCATCACTGTGCCTGTCCTACCTTCCTACACTCTCCCTCGTGGGTCTGTATCCCCTGGCAGACTGTGGAGTCAAGGGAAGCCACGTTTCTTCAGGAACCGTGTTCCCAGGACCTGAGATAGAGTGGGTGCTCACTGTTTAGCCCTTTGAGCTAAAGGAGGACCAGAAGAGAATGTAGGGGAATGTAGAGAACTTAAGAATTTCATCTGCCAGGTACTGATTTTCTTACTTTCTTTGATTTTTCTGCGTTTGAGCAGGTCTGGATGCAGGTTCATGATCTCTCCAGCCCAAGGACGGACCTGCATTTTTCCTCTGGGGGTGGTACCTTGCTGGGCCACTTTGGTGTTTCCAGGGGTGCTGAGAACCCCAGAACATAAGTGCCGAAGGGACCTTTGCCAATCCTTCAGTTCCCAGTGGTTCTTGTTTTACTGTCTCCTTTCTGAGGGTCGTTGGTACCTCTGCTGAACATCTGTAAGCGCTGGACATCAAACGTGCAGGACTGCAGTAGGGAACGGACACGCCGTCCGCAGTGCCTGTGCGCAGAAGGCGCTCGGTCAAGTTGGTGGTTCCTCCGGCTCATCTGGACATTCATCAAGTCCCTGAGCCCCTCTGCATATCTGACCCACAGGACTCCACCTTGGAAAAGTCACAGGCCTTGGACCCCTGTCCCGGTGCCACTGCACACTAGTTGCAAGCCGTGGGGAGCCGTGGGGAGCCGTGGGGTGAGCGCTCCTTCTTGAACACGTGCGGCCCCTCCCGTTGGGATTCCCCTCCATCACCCGCGACGCGCAGGGTGCAGGGGTTCTGGAAAAGCACCTCTCACCCCAGCAGAGATGGGCTTCCCCTACTCAAGAATCCCCAATCTAATACGATCTCCCTTTTTAAAGATGAGAAATCTGGGCCCCGACTTGTCCCCAGTGCAGTCAGAATCTTATTCCAAAGCGTGGCGTGGCCCCTTACTTTTCTGGAAAAGCCACACCCAGAAAGGGCACAGAGCCAGCCCTCTGAACTCAAGACAGTGCCCTTGATGGACGCGGGGAGGGGTGGGTACCTCTGACAGCCCTAAGTGGAGGGCTGGAGCAGGGCGAAGGGTGGCTGCTGGGCCCACTTGTACACAGTACAGCTTGTCCCCGCCAGCCGCGGTGCTGCCTGAGCTGGGGTCAGCTGGGCTGCCCTGTTTACACAGGGACACAGACCTTCTGCCCCTCACCCCTTGGAATGTCCGCCTTTAGGCCTGCCCAGCGCGCCAGCTCTGCCCCACAGATACCAAGCAGCCCAGGCCCCCAGGCACAAGGGACAGGCAGGGAGGAACAGGAGCAACACCTGGGCGGGGGGAGGGGGAGAGGTCAAAGTGCACACATTTATTTTCTAGAACAAAGGCTAAAAGAATCAAGTTTCTTTCATTTTATTTTAAGAAGGACAAAAATTGTTATTAAAACATCTACATTATTATCAAGATACTAGACCTTATGAATATTTAATATTAAAGTGTGGTATTCTTAAATTTTTAATACACAGACATTTTAAAAGGACCATTAAATTGATTACTGCCCAGCTGAGAAATGCAGCATCCCTCTTTCCCCTACCCCAAAGGGACACTCACATTGGGGCACCTGCCCCCCACCCCACCATGTTTGAAGTCTCGTCTGCACGCTGGCAGTGGGCACAGGCCCCTGATTCAACTCTCTCCAAGCCTCCCAGTCGGGGTCATGACTGAAATAATCACCCTCATCGTTCAAAGTGGACTCCTGTCCCCACCAATCCCCTGCCTCTTGCTCTCTTCCCAACCCAGGGCAGGGGGGATCCATCTCTGGCCAGGCCAGGGAGCCCTAGATCCCAAGGGCCCCTGGGTGGGTAACAGGTCGAAGAAGAAAAATCTGGACTCTAATCCTATTCTTCTGGGTGGGAGACAAACACCAATCATTTCCTTTCCTGGAGCACTACTGCTCTCTCCCAGGGAGGCCAGAATGGTCTGGAAACTGGGCCCAGGCGGGGCCCCTCCCACCCCCGCTGCCAACCCCCCTCCAACCCACGGCTCTAAGTTCCTGCATCTGAAAAACCCCTCTTAATTACACCAGGATGGCTGCATTTTCTGGCCAAATTCTTTATCTTTAGCCCTCATTAGAAGTCATTCCTTGGATACCACACACATATATAATATTATATAGAGCGATATATTTAATACCTGTGTATATATGCATCACGGGGGCGACATATATACACACTAAAAACGAGGCTGGTGACGACAGACTGCAACACCACGGATCAGGGAAAACAAGTGTCATCGACATTCACGGCCACGGCCACGGCCCTCACCTTGGGTGTGGTCTCTCCTTCCCTCCAGTCACGCTGCCTGCACCGGGGTGCGGCCCGCTGGGGGAAGGGCGCAGGGAGAGGAAAGGGTGCATGCCATGGTTACTGGGGAAGGCTGGGCAGTGATGGCTAGAGAAACAGGGTTCTCTGTGCGCGGGTGCCCAGAACCACATCATCGCTCACTATCGATCCTTGCTTGAGGAGAAATGAGGGGCATTCCATTCTGTCTCACCCCCCCCACCCCGGACTCCAGCTGTGGTCCCCGGTTCCTTCCGGGGGGGGCCCCACTCTTTGTGCCAACCGCGTGGGACAATCTGGAATGTCTTGGGAACCAGGAGAGGCTGGGTCTGCCCATAGGGAGTGGGATGGAGAGGAAGGGGCGCACGCAGACAAGTCAGACGAGACAGATGGGACAGGGCTTAGTGGCTAGGGGCAGGGGCTGGGGGTCGGCTGAGGTCCCAGGCAGCTGGCGGGGCAGGGAATCAGGGAAGGCCAGGACAGACAGGCACAACTGTACGTCCAGGTCTGGGGAGAGGAGGAGAGGGCCGTGCTGGGTGCCCAGCTGCGTTTCCCTTCTCTCCGTGCTCCCTGAGCCCCGCACTTCCCCTGCCTTCCGGTTCATCCTGCAGAAGGTGCGACCGTGGGTGCCCAGCCCGTTACCAGTACCCTAAGTGGGCGTGGGAAGTAACCTGCTGTCACACTCCCCACCACCATCCTAAGGAGGGGACAGTCCCTCTGCAGGGTGCTGACACGACCAGCCTCCTGAGCCTCCCTTCCTCAGCCCACAGGGGGCGCTGCCTGGGACCCAACGCCACACTGATTTGGAGACGGTCCTGGACCTGCCCAGAGCGTGGAGGGTCCAGCAGACATCTGGTCTTCAACCTTTCGACTACAGTGTGCCTCCAGGCTCTACCCCGTGCCCTGGGCTGGAGAGCCTGGCGGATCACCCCCCCTTCCCGGGTCTTTGTCTCCCTCTCTGCAGTAAGGGCTTTTGGGCGGAGTCATCTCCAAGGACTCTGAGCACCTACAGTCCACATTCCGTGGCCCACAGGAACAGGGCTGGGCTGGTGGCCTGACTGGAGAAGCTCCAGAGATCATCAAGCCCAGCCCCTCCCACTCTTCTAACCACAGGGGAAACTGAGGCCCCAGAGGGCGAGCCACCTGTACTGTGTTCCCAGCTCCATCCTGGGGCTGCATTTTAAAGCTAATTGGGGCCTCCAGCCCTCTGTTGTGTCCTGATGTGCCCTCCCCTCCAGGGGAGGTGAGGATGGGGGGAGGGTGGGGCAGGGAGAAGGCTCTCCCGCTGCAGATTCAAGTGGGGACCCCAGGCTCCCCAGCCCTGAGCTTTGGGCCCCCTTTAGGACCAGACAGAAGTTAAAGCTGTAGGCTGAAGCTGGAGGGGTTGGCCAGGCCCCTCCCTCCCCAACCAGAAGAGCCGGGGGTTGGGGGGTATCTGCCCGGGGTTCCAGCAGGATGAGGACCCTGGGACCGCTTAGGGCTGCAGCACGTGCACCTGGGTATGCACACAGGTGGTGGGGGCAGAGAGGATGGACAGGGCCCCAGGGGGCCGGGGGCTGCCTGAGGAGGGCGGCCCCCCACCCCCAGCCCTAGCCTGCCCTGGACCTCCTATCAGGCCCTCTGTCCCCACCCCTGCCCCCGACCCTAGGACTTCACCCGAGGGCCCAGAGCTGGCCCTACTCCCCGGTGACAGCGGCGGCCACAGGGGCTTCCGGGGCGGCACCAGCGGGATTCCCATCCTCTTGCAGCAGGAAGTTGTATTTGCCAAAGTCGTCGTCCCGTGGGCACAGAAGCATATCCTTGCGGGCCTTGGCCAGCTTCTGCTTCAGCACCTCGCGCCGGTCCAGCCACTCGGTGAGCTCCTCCTGCCCGTGAGCGCAGCGGCACTTGTCCCCATCTGGGCAGGCCTTGCCCTTCTGGAGCCTGTGGGCAGCAGGAGGCTCACTGCCCACGCCCCACACCCTTTCCACCACCAGCTGTGGACCCGTGGCTTAACCTCCCCCGAAGACAAGCCTCTCCCTGGGCACCTGGGTCCTGATGAAAGCTGGCCCGTCCCAGCCCACTCTGGGATCTGCCCCAGGGCTCCTGGCGGGGATCTGGCAGTTCTGAGCCCACCCCACCCCGCCCTGCCCCCATGCTCCGCACACCCAGGAGCAGCTGTCCCCTGGAGGGACACCCCCCTCTGCGTGCTGCTATCTCCAGGCCAGGGAGAGCCAGGGCTGGACACAGGCTCATCTCAGGTCTACCCCGCTGCCCGCCAGGTCCCGCCGAGCCCGCCCCATGGCCCCGGCCGCCCAGGGAGCACCTGTCGCAGAGCCGGAACTCCCCCATGGGGAAGCGGTAGGCCCAGCCGCTGGCGTCGCTGTCGGAGGTGAAGACCTTCTCCTTGTGCTTCTCAGACTGGATGTGCTGCTGCCACTGCTTCTTGCTGTTGCTGTTCTTGCCGCAGAGCCAGCAGTGGTAGCCCATCTGGGGGCACAGCTGCCATGGGTGCCCACTCCTTGCTCCCCGGCCCACCTCCCCACCCCCCGGCCCGGGGACGCCGGCCCCGCCCCACGCCCTCCCAGATCAGCCTCAGACCCCGGCCAAAGCAGGCTGTTACCATGATGTCGGCGTAGTCTGTGGGCATCTGGATCTGCTTCTCCCCTTCCCGAGAACTGATCGGGGTCCCTTCCCCGGGCTTCCCTGGGTTGTGTTTCTTCAGCCACATGTCATAGGTCTGCTGCATGTCCAAGACTGGAGGGGAAGAGAGGTGCCTGGTGGGAAGGGAGCCTCCCTCCATCCTGCCCCGATCCCCCCACCCCCGGACCCGTGAGCTGGGGGCACCCCAGGCCTTGCTGTTGGGCTGCCCAGTCAGCAAGAGAAGACACAGAGAGGGGACGGCCTGGGGTGGCAAAGGAAGAGGGAGCAGGTGCTCCTGGGCCTGCTGAGAGGGTCTGGCACCGCGGGGGGCACTGGGCCTGCTCTTGCCCTCATGCTTCTTCTTTTTTTTTTTAAAAGTTATTTATTTATTTACTTGACAGAGAGAGATCACAAGTAAGCAGAGAGGCAGGCAGAGAGAGAGGAGGAAGCAGGCTCCCTGCTGAGCAGAGAGCCCGATGTGGGGCTTGATCTCAGGACCCTGGGATCATGACTTGAGCCAAAGGCAGAGGCTGTCCCCCACGGAGCCACCCCGGCGCCCCTCTTGCCCTCACTCTTGTTCTCCTTCATGAACGTCCACATGTCCCTCTCCTCCGGGCTGTGTGCGAAGGAGCAGTTCCCCACGTACTGGCACTTGCGGCCGTTCTGCGCGTGGATGCAGAGCTGCAAGGTGGGCGTGGGGAGAGCCGGCTGAGTCCTGCCACAGTCTGCACAGCCCCGGGCGGCAGGCAGGCCCTCCTGGGGCGCCTCAGTCCCCCCCACACCTGAGCTCCTGCCACCACCCTGCTCCCCGCTCCGGGCCCTCACATCGTATTGCTGTGGGAAGTTGCGAATGGAAGGCAGCGGCCTCACGGACACCCATTTCCTCTTGGCCTTCGACATCACCAGAAGGACCCGCCGCTCCTTGGTCCAGCTGCAGGACAGAGGTGGCTTGTGGGGAGGCCCGGGGGACAGCCCCGGCCTCCATCCTCGGGCAGCTCTGCTGGGCATCCCCCACCTGGCTCCCCGGTGCCCCCTCAGGCCCCGCCCCCGCCCGGCTCACCGGTGCCCCGCAGCCCCTGCTCCCACCCGGGTCATGGGTGCCCCCGCAGCCCCCGCCCGGCTCACCAGTGCCGGGCCTTGGCACTGCAGTACTTGAGGTCTTTGTCAGGCTCCACCACCTGCCCGTTCCTCCAGCACTGGCCACACACGAACTTCATCTGCAGGTCGAAGGTGCTGGGCCCGTGTGTCCGAGGGGCACCCTGTGGGGCAAAAGGGCTGGGAGTCATCCAGGCTGACGCCTGGGGTCTGTCCCATAGGTGGCCTCCAGGAGTGCTAGGGCCACCTGGAGCCTTAGAATGAGCCAGCCCATCATCACCACTTCCCAGAGGGAAGTAACTCCCCACACGAGGCACCCCCCCCACGGCCTCAGTGTGGGAGCCAGGCCTGGGACGGGCCCCTGGTTCCTGCAACCGCTCTCTGCCTTGCCAGGCTAGTCCCCGCGGGTCTGCTCTTTGGAGCTGCTCGCATCTTCCTGCGCCTGGCATGTTTCTGCACATGCTGTTCCCTCCGCCCGGAATGCCCTTCCTCCAGGCGTCTTCAGGCTGATTTTGGAAACTTTCAAAACCCAGCTCGAGCCCCACCTCCTCTAGGAAGCCTTCCCTGGAGCACTCCTAAGGGGCAGCTGCCCATCCTAGAAGCTCCCACTCTACCTAAACTGCCTCACATTGGTCAGCTCAGCTTGACATGAGGCCCGGGCCCCGGGGGACAGCAGGAAGCCGCTCACACAGGAGCCTGCCTTGGGGGGTGGCACAGACTTCCGGGCAGCCCTGGACCCCCTCGGGCCCCACCATGTTCACTGTCCATCTTCTTCTCTAGCCTTGCCTTGGCAGGCAGGACAGCCTAGTCTTCTGCACCCCTGGGATGGGGGGGGGGTGAAAGGTGGGAAAAATGCCCAAGCAGGCTTGTCTTCTGCCCCCTTCAACCCCCTCACGCAGCTAGGTTGGCTAACCTACTGCCTTTCCTGTGACCTAGAGCACCCCTCTCCTCCCTGGAGCCGCAGATGGGGGGGTCACACCTCCAGGCAGCGCTCTCCCCCGCAGGCTGGAAGAGGACACATGTCCCCCACCATGGGAGCCCCCTGTGTGCCTGGCACTCCCTAGTTCAGGGCCTGTCTTTGAGCAGGAAGGGGTTCTGTCTACGTGTGTTCACTGACCCCTGGCCTGGTGCTGGAGACGACTTGCAGCCTGGCTCGGCCCCAGGATGACCTCCATGTCACCTCGGTGACAAGGAAAAAGGAGACCTTCGTAACTGGGGCACGCAATGGGCTAGGAGTGGGCAAGAGGTTCTCCACACCACTCCAGATTTCCAGGTGTTCCACTGGATTCTCACAGAAGCCTGAGGGGACCCATTTCACAGATGAGGTAAGTGGGGACGGCTCTCATGGGCAGCCTTGCCAGTTCACTGAACTTCCCTTTTCACAACCCTAGAGCCTCAGCAGCTCCTGGCGGCAGCCCTAGTGGGGGTGGAGGGTACGTGGGGTCATTCCCATGTGACTGGATAAAAGCAGAGGCTCTGCGAGGTTGCTAAGCCACTCCCGGGTAAGTGGCCTGAGGACAGGAACCTGGCGAGAGGCAGGTGCTTGTGCCTCTCTGTGGGACGGCACAGCTGCGGAGCCGTGGGCACGGGGCCCGAGCAGCTTCTACCCGGGCTCACAGGCCTCGCAGGGCTGCCGGCCCCGCCCTCAGATGGCAAGCAAGCAAGATGCCACATGCCCTAGTCGTGGCCAAGCCTGGCGCAGAAGCCCTGCTCCAGAGCCAGGCCCAAAGGGGGTGTCTTGGGTGGGCTCGGTGGGGCCCCTGGCAGCAAGAGGGGGTGGAAACCCGTCGGGACACCTGGGGACCCTGGCGGCAGCCGTGAGGAGGAAGAAGGGGTGAGAGGTAGTGAGGGGTCAGTCCTCGAAGAGAACACTGGAGGTCCAAGCCAAGCCCCTCACTGCTTTTCAGCCGGGATCCTGGCCAGGAACAAAACCCAAACCACATGGCAGGGAGGGGGGAGGGAGAAGAGCACAGGAAGGGACAGAGGAGGGAGAGAAAGAAAAAGGAGCAAAAAGACAGGCTAGGGGGAGAGAGCGGGGGGGTAGATGTTCCCAGGGGACCAGGCAGTCCTGGGGGCCAGCCTGCCCTGCTCCCTGGTTCACTCCCACCCCCATGCTGGCCTCAGTGGGGCCCAGGGGGCCAGCCTCCTCCCAAAGCGACCAGTGGGTGGGCCTGGCCTGGGGAAGGGGTTGTCCCTCATGTGCAGATGGCACGGAGGTCTCGCCTCACACTATCTCTTGGGCCCGAGACCACCCTCCTGTCCCCGCTGTAATCCAGGGCTATAGTGGTCCCCACCTCTTGGGGATGATAGGAGGATTAGGGAGGGCACAGGGCCCAGTGCAGTGCAGGGTCTCGGCAAGCTGCAGCCTGGTCAGCGTCTGTGACCCTCACGCCCACCCAGAGACACACCAGGCAGGGATATGGTCCCCATTTTATGGGTGAGGCATCCTCAGGGGAAGTGGGGATGGGGTTGGGTGGTAGGGGAACAGAGCGACGTCAGAGAACCAGGCATTTACACCACTGAGTGTGCCCCCAGGTTAGTCTCTAGCATGCTCTGAGACTCAGTTTCCCCATCTGCAAATGCCACAGTGCCGCAGCTCACTTCTTCAGGGACACTGGACAGGGACGGATGGGAGGTGATACGACCCGTGGGAAGGAAAACCAGGATATTGACACGGGTGTCAGGGACCCTCCCTAGAAGACGCTTTTGCATTACAAAGGGGGAAAACATAACTTCACAGTAGAGAAACTTCTACAGGGCAGGTGCGTCTAACCAAATAATCACCACTAAAGGGACACACCCTCCTGAGGACAGAGCTGAGAACATAACACCAGCTCTGGGATTCTGGAACCATCAGACAATCCCAAACGAGTGAGCCTTGTACAAGACAGCTGCTCTTCAAAACCATCAATGCCGTGCAGGACAAGAAAGGCCAGGGGACTGCTCTAGATTAAAGGAAATGAGATGGGGCACCTGGGTGGCTTAGTTGGTTAAGCATGTGCCTTCGGCTCGGGTCATGATCTTAGGGTCCTGGGATCGAGTCCCCAGTCGGGGTCCCTTCTCCTTCTCCCTCTGCCCCTCCTCCCTGCTTGTGCACTCTCTGTCCCTCTAACTTTTTCAAATAAATAAGTAAAATCTTCAAAAAGAGAGAGAGAGAGAGAGAGAGAGTAATTAGACAGACACAACTAATGAATGCAGTGTCACTTGGGATTTCGGGATGATTCACAAAATCTAACTAATGGGACACCATAATCTGAAAAATTATCCCAATGTTAGTTCTGTGATGCCATTGTCCTGTGGTTATTATGTAAGACCGTGGCCTTATTTTTATGAAACAGACACCAAAGTATTTAGGGGTGATACGGCATCACGACTATAACTCACCCTCAAACAGTTCAGAAGAAGATACGTATATAATTGTACACAAATGTTTATGTGTGGATGTACACACACACACACGTAGGGTGAAGCAAGTGTAGAATGTGGTAAAATGGGTTATTATCTGGGGAACCTAGAAACGGGTACACAGGAATTCTTTATACCATTCTGGTAATTTTCTGGGTACGTCTGAAAAGAGGCTCCATTACAGGGATGGAGAGTGGCCACCGGAGACCGGATCCCACCCCCAGCGCCAACCCAGCGCCTCACCAAGCCACTGCTGGCCTTCCCGGCGTGGGCTTCCATCTGCTGCCAGTACTTCTTGGATTCCTGGACGATGTCTTCGTGGGTCATGCCTGTGGAGGGCGGGACCAGACACGGGCGTCCGTGAAGGAGCTCAGCGAGGAGAGAGGCAGGGGATCGGCAGGGTCCCACCTGGGCCCAGGCCCAAGGAGTCCCACTCCCCAGCCAGGCCCCGCCATGGAGAGACACACGGAGCAGGGAACACACTCATCCTCTCTGGGCCTGTCTGTTCAGTTGGGAATGGAGGACCTGCTCCAAGCCCTCACAGGGAGCGGGAGAATCCATGCAGCCAAGAGTGGGGAGATGCAGGAGAAAGGTGTTGGGCCTGCGACAGGGTAGGGGGACGCCCCTGCCCTCATGCCAGGGTCTCCCCAGCTACTCAGCCCCCCTCCCTCAGCAGGGTCTCAGGCCTGACTGCTGCTTGGCAGCCCCTAGCCCACTGTTTTCAGGGCTCCACACTTGGCCCAGCCTGGCTCACTAGCTCGATGAGGGGCCACTGCTCTTTGCTTAAGGTCAGCAAAGGGCCAGACACCCGAATCTGGTGGCCCAGACCTTCCTAGTCCAACTGCTGACGGTGGAACCCAGCCTCTGAGGCACAGCTTGGAGCCTCTCCCGTCTCCTCCAGTCCCTTTCTCAGACTGATTTCCTTTTGACCTTGTCTTATGGATACTGCTCCATGGTGACTGCTGGTCACTGGAGACTTACTCTGGGCCAGGCACTGTACCTGATACCCATTTTCTTGCTGAGGATTCCCAAATATAGCCCAGACCTCACCTGTGACTTCCAAAATTCCCCAGCCAGCTGCCTGCTCCACATTTCCACTTGACGTCCAAGAGGCAGCTCAAACGCCCTTCGTCCCACACTGAGCCTAATGGGATGCACCCCCCCCCCCAAACCTGGTCCTCCTACAGCCTCCCCTTCTGAGAACAGACCAACCCCATCCTTCGGTTACTCTGCTCAGAAACCGTGCGGTGACCTGGATGCCAGGTCTCCTATTTGTCTCCTATTTCATATCTGCTCCATCGACAGCAACTGCTGGCTCCACCATCAACATATCCCTAGAATGGGCTCACTCCTTCCACCGCCGCCACTGTCGCCCTGGCCTGGGCCACACCTTCCCTGCTCCCCCACTGTTCGCCCTCACCCCTCTATTCTCCACCCAGGAGCCAGAGCGACTTTTAAAAAATATTGATCCATCATATACCTCCACCCCCCGCCCAATCCCTCCAGACCCTGCATATTCAGAACAATCCCGATTCTAGGCACGACCTAGAGACTGCTACACCCTTGGGTCCCTACCAACCTCTTCCTGCCAGGCACTAAGCAGCTCCGCTCTCCCGGGCAGTGTTTCTGTACCAAGCTGGCTCCTGCCTCAAGGCCTCCAGCCTTGCTCTTCCCTCTGCCTGGCGTGCCCGCCCTACCCTTCCTCGCTCCAACACCACCTCCCCAGGAGGCCCTCCCTGACCGTCTTATCCCGAATGCCCCAGCCTGAGGCCCTCCCCAAGCCCTTTGCTTTGCTTTACTTTCCTCTCAGCGCTGAGCACGTCTGAAATTACATAAGCCTGTTTCATCAACTCGAAGAGGACATCAATTGTCAGATGCACCGTTATTTTATGTTACATCCAAAACAGTGCTGCTAAATTGCATTACAGCACACAGTGGGGGAAACCTGTGTCCTAGAACAGATGGAACGTGGGATTTATACTACTGGTTACACGGCCTGCCTTGCCCTTACTTATAGATCGCAGATGTTCCCGGAGAGCAAGGACCGGAGCTGGAGGCAGACCCTTAACCGCTGAGCCGCCCAGGCGCCACAAGGTGGAGGGTACGATCACCAGGTCACAGGGGTCGACAAATGGAGACTCAGTGAGGGGAAGTGACCCACTGGTGACCAACCGGGCAACGGGGCTCTGCCTCCTCTCCCTTTCTACGTGTGTTCCCCCGGCAGTGCTCGGTCCAGGGAAAAACCCAAGATCTTTCTGGAGTGGGAGGCTCCCTGAGAGCAGAGCCTTTGTGTCCTTTGTGATCTCCCTGATGTCTGGGGGGTGGGGGGACAGCTCCTGCAGAGCCCCCCCCCCCCAGTAACTGCCCCTTGTGACCTCCCTCTGCCACCTGCCCAGGGCTGGCCCATCTACCCTCGGGCCGATCCTGCGCCTCTGCCCTACCCCCTGGCCGCCCCTGCCCAGCCCCCTCACCTGAGTACTGCTGCAGCAGCCAGACTTTGAGCTCGATGAAGCTGTGGGCGAAGTGGCAGCTGTCTTCCCGCAGGCAGCCGTAGCGCACCTCGTGGCGGCACACGTCGAACTGGAAATGCTCCTGGAACTGGCGGATCTTGGAGTACTTGAGGGAGGTGGAGCGGACGATGTGCACCAGGCACCTGGCAGGCAGAGGGCAGGGCGGAGGGGCACGATGCAGGCTGGAGCCCCCTCCCCTCTCCCTCGAGTCCCTCAGGTACAGCGCAAGCCTAAGGGGAGGGGCTTCCTGCCCTATTAAAAGGCTTCCAAAATAGGACAGCACGGTAGGCAAGAGGTGGGGGTCCTACACTCAGGCCGTCCTGGCGGTGTGTTCCTTTCCTGGCCTCAATCCAGGGCCAGCTCCAAGGTGGCACTGCCAGCGGGAGGCCACAGATCCCACCTGCTAGGAGGCTGGGAGAAGGGAGTGCCGCGGGGGGGGGGGGGGAGGGGATCAGATGGGGGGGAAAGACAAGCAGGTTCCCAGCCTGATGCCCCAGAACCAGAGAAGCAGGATTCCAGCACCTCCTCTGGGACAGCATTTTATTTTATTTTATTTGTTGTTGTTCTCTAGTTTGTATTTCATAATCACAGAGGTAACTCTGCAGGTTGCGATCTGGGGGTCGTGGGCCAGAGCCCCGCGTGGGGCTCCTGCCTAGCGTGGGGCTCCCGCCCAGCATGGACTCTGCTTGAGACTCTCTTTCCCTCTGCCTTGACCCTTCCCACTCATGTTTTCTCTCTCTCTCAAATCAATCAATCAATCTTAACACACACACACACACAAAACCGTTAATTCTGCAATCCAGCCAGATTCGGAGGGGAGTAAGGAAAATACAGCACCCATAGAACCGCAGCGACAACACAAAGATGATAGGGTATTTTGAGCCGCTGGGGGCAAGGGGTGCTCTCCTGAGCTACAGAAGGAATAGTCTGGTGGTTAAGATAAAACACAAGTCAAATATATTAGAATTGTGGGACAGGATTTTAACGACGATAACGACAACCCTAGAAGATTGGCTTCATCATCAACTTCCCAGACAGGAAAACCAAGGGCCACAGGACATGAAACAGGCATTGACCAGGCTGGGAGAGGACCCAGGTTTGTCTGACTCAGGGCCCAGGGCTCTAATCATCCATGTGGGGGGAGCCAAGGGGAGTCAGAGGGAGCAAAGGTGGGTGCCAGGCCTGACCCAGACCCTCCTACTCATTGTCTGCTGCCAATGCCATGGGAGTGGGGGGCACCGGATGGGAGTCAGAGAAGTGGCCTCTCACGTGCCTACTGAGTGAGCTACTTCCAAGCCCCATCAGTACAACAGAGACTGTAAGATGCTGGCTCTGAGCCCTAAATTCTGCACCTCGCCTTGGCACCCTAGATCCACCCATCAGTTGCTCCCCAGGGATCTGAACCACCCCGGCTCTCCGTGGGCCTTTGCTCCTAGCCCCAGGCTGTGGGTCCTACTCACTTGTTGTTGTAGAAGCTGTGCTTGGCAGCCAGGTTGGAGCAGACCGACGGGGAGTCCTTGGTGCCTTTGCTGATGATCCGGGGCTTACTGTCAAAGCAGATCTGCCCGGGGAGGAGAGGGGCTGGGACCTAGTACAGCCACCCCGGGAGGGGTAGACTGGGTCCCCGCTAGCCCTGCTCTAAGTCAGGGGAGTGAGAAAGGGCACCTCAGGCTCTGTGGCTCCCACCTCTCTGACTCTGGCCCCTGGATAGCCTGGGCTGTGTCTCTGGGGTCCCACCACTCCAGATGCCTGGGGCAGGGTGCAACTCTAGGTCTCTGGGCCTGAGTTTCCTCAGCTGGAAACTGGGGTGACCGTGCCTGCTGTCCCACAGGTCCACTGGGAAGCTCAGAAAGGACACAACAGAACTGCAAATGCTTTGGAAAGTACATGCAGCTGCTGGCTGGGAGCTCTGAAGGGAGCGGCCAGTCCACCTGCTCTGAGAGTTGCGGGGGGAAGGGCTGGCTGTGCACTGGGTCAAGGTTGGGCTGAGCGGCACCAACCCTGCCAGCAACCTGGATCCAGACCTCTGGCTCCACGTGGAGAGGGATCTGACCCTGACACTGCCCTCAACATGCTCCGATCAGGCAGGGAAGCCGGGGGCCGGCAGGGTCTGCTGTGGCAGCTCTGGGGAAGGAATTTATGACAACTTGGCAGAGCTGCTGGGATCAGAGCTGAGCCTCAGAGCGTCCAAGATATGGGAACACAGGGAGGGCACTCCCGGGAGAGGGGACAGCCTGGATACAGGCAGGCAAGTGGGCAGGGAGACGTGCTGGGCACCGGAGCCCGCACAGCTGGACAAGGAGATGTGGGGAGGGCAAGTACGTACAGCACCTGGTGCCCACCCTGGCCTCTGATGGCCATTTGGAAAGAGCGGGCAGGACTCTCTTTCTTTTCTTGAGCGAGACAGGGTCCTATGGGCCTTTCTGGCAGTCCAAGCACCTACTGATTCTCAAGTCAGGCTTCCCAAACGGCCAGGTGCCAGGACTGACATCTGATAACAGGGCACTCCAGGGAGCCCCTCCCCAGTGCCATCCATGCCATTGACTGTGGGGTGGCAGGCAAGTGGGACAGCACAGTAGGCAAGAGGTGGGGGTCCTCACAGCGGGTACCTCACAGAGGAAAGTGAAGATGCCCTGGTGCTCCTTAAGGAGCTTGGCGATGGTGAGGCTGCCGCGCTTGACGCCCCCCAGCGGGTCAAAGAGAAGGTCACGGTTGAGGGTGCCCTTCCGCTCCTCTGTCCACACGTCGATCTCCTCCTGATGGTAGGCGAAGGTGCAGTTATCCCCGTACTTACAGTCCTGCTTGTTAATCATGTCTGCAAAGAGGCAACAGGACACACGTTCTGCCAGGCGGGACGGTAGCCCGCAGAGCCCCCAGGACCTCTGCTGCAGCAGGTGGGACTCAGGCTCATCCCCACCGTGGCCGGGGGACGGGGGGGCTGCTGCTCGGGACTCGGGTGGGGCCAAGCCACAGAGCTGGGGAAAGCCCTTCCCGGGCCAGGTCCCTCCTCCGCTCCACACCCATGCTGAGGGCAGTGCCTGCCTTTTCCATCCACCAAGGATGCGGTCATCGCACTCTACCACCCCACAAAGCTGCCTTCTGGGGGTCGGGCAGGATGAGAGGTAGGATGAAGGGCTTTGCAGATGAACACAGCCTCGAAATAAACACACGGGATTTTACTCTCATTATGCACCAGGAAAATACCACTGGTTAAGGGCCTGGGCCTTGGAATCTGGCAGACTTGGGCTGGGAGTCCCTGTTATTCCTCAGCTGTCTGTCCCATAAACAGAGACAATTGGGTTGTTGTACAGATTAAGTGAAATAATAAAGCCCCTGGGGGGGCGCCTGGGTGGCTCAGTGGGTTAAGCCGCTGCCTTCGGCTCAGGTCATGATCTCAGCGTCCTGGGATCGAGTCCCGCATCGGGCTCTCTGCTCAGCGGGGAGCCTGCTTCCTTCTCTCTCTCTCTCTCTCTCTCTCTCTGCCTGCCTCTCAGTGTACTTGTAATTTCTCTCTGTCAAATAAATAAATAAAATCTTTAAAAAAAAAAAAAAAAATAAAGCCCCTGGGGACCAAGGGCGCCTGGCTGGCTCAATCGGTAGAGCATGTAACTCTTGATTTCGGGGCCGGGAGTCCAAACCCCACGCTGGGTGTGGAACCTACTTTAAAACAGAAAGCATGGGGCACCTGGGTGTCTCAGGCCTTAAGCATCTGCCTTCAGCTCAGGTCATGATTCCAGGGTCCTGGGTTCAAGCCCCAAGTCAGACTCTCTACTCAGCAGGAAGCCTGCTTCTCCTTCTCCTTCTCCCACTCCCCCTGCTTGTATTCCCTTTCTGGCTGTCTCTCTGTCAAATAAATCTTAAAATAAAATAAAATAAATAAATAAATACCAAAAAAAAACAAACAAACAAACAAACAAAAAAACAGAGAACAAAAAACAAAAAAATGCTCCTGGAAACCAGGGAGTTGGGAGGGCAGCAGGCTCACAACCTGGAGCCCTGCCATCTCCTGGTGGCGGAAATGGTTTTTCTTTCTCTCCCCTGCTCACACTCTAAGTCTGCCCTGCCTCACCCTTCTGCCAGGCTGCTGGCACACAAGGACAAGGGAGCCAGTGGACAGATGGTCACCACTGGCTGCTCTGTGCCCGAACCAGCTCTGCACCGGGCGGGAACCCTGTATGGAAAGGCTTCCCAAGATCTGGGTGCTGCTTGATCAAGTTCAAGATCAAGATCAAGTGTGCAAAGGAGTCCGGGTTCTGGGTGGTTACAGACGGGGGACTTGTAAGCCTCAGAGAGTATGGACTTCATCTACACTGGCCAGGGGAGGGCTGACTGAGGCCTTCAAGCCCAGAAGCGACATGTCCTTAAGATCCTGCTGGGAGGACAGGTCGCTGGTCCAGAGAGCCTAGGGCTACAGCCTCCGGCTGGGTTGAGGGACAAAGGCGGAGCCTCCTGAAGCCTCAGCTTCCCAGCCCTGAGTTGTGAGGATGCGTGATGGTGGGTACAGAAGGGCGACACTAGAATTGCCCAGCAATGTCGTGACTACTTGTAGAGAGCCGTGAAGACTGCTCGAAGACGCTTGCTTGGGAAATCGAAGTTGGCAAGCAAGGTACCCGACAAACGTCCATTAAATACCGGCCATGTCGCCATGAGCCAGAAGTGGGGACAACGGCAACAAAGTAACATTTAAAAGCTAATACTTATCAATCTGTTTACTCTACTATGTACCAGTCCTATGTGCTTTACGTGGCTTCTCCCCACATCCTTCCCACAGTCCTTCGGGCCCCTGCAGCTGTGACAGCAACCGTTCTCCACGGACTGCCTGGCTCTCACGCTCAGTAGGGGCTTTCGCTGGAATGGAACATCTCAAATGTTCTCCCCCAGTCTGCGGAGCTGTCAAGACAGGGCCTAGATGCTCATTCTGCTGTGGGATGACTCCTCGATGAATGTCTTCCTCCGCCCACCGGTGAGGAAGGGCAGAGCCAAGGCTGGGTGTGAGAGGAGCTAGGCCCTGGCCACACTGCCGGCCCCCGCCGCGGCGCACCCACCTTTGCACAGGTAGTAGGAGCCCACAAAGCTGGTCTTGGTGGGCCGGGGCCGGATCCGCTTCCAGGTCTGGTCCTCGGAGCTCCGGAGCCGGCCAAGCAGGATGTCCCGCTTACACTTGTGTTCAAGGCCCTCGCGGTAGGTGTAGTCGCCCGCCTTGGGCCCTGCGGGGACACGTGGACAGAGACAGATTTCAGGTGGAGGGCTGAAGGGTGACAGCTGATGGTCTCAAGCAGTGGGACTTGGACCCTTGCCTAAAAATCTCCCTCCGTCAGCTGGGTCTCCTTTCCTCGCCAGGTGCTCCCTAGAGACAGGGGGCCCCTCCAAGGACCCCTTTCTAGAACCCACCCCCCCTTTCATCACCACTCAGACTCTCCAGGATTTCTCTAGAAGGAATGAGGAAGACAGCACCTGGCAGAGAGCAGGCCCGTCCCTTTCTCATCCTGCGTGGAAGGGCACTGCTCGAATTCACGCTGCCAGCTCTGCTTCGGTCAAGTCTCTGACCCAGGGCCTCCTCCCCACTGACAATGGGGAAATAGCCCCGCAGGGACGCCATGCGACCTGGCCGTGCCAGCACCAGCTGCGCAGTCCACAGGGCGTGAGAGGCCGCGGGTGTGTGGACTGGGGAGGCAGCCTGAGGTCCGTGTGAGGAAAGACTTTATCATGGGCACAGCCATCCAGCAAGATGGCGCCCTGCTCCCCGCCCCTGCAGGTCCATGGGCGTTTTGCTGGGAGGACTCTCAGGGGTGACATGCATGTGGCCAGGGGTGAAGGGGAAGATCCTGCAGTGTGTGGACAACAACTGGACAGCCTCTGAGGTCCTGTCAACTCATACCCCTCAGATGGAGAATCCTAGATTGCTAAGACTTTTAAACTTGGCCTCCCAAAATAATATTGCACTAAAACGTCCAGGATTCTGGCAAATAGTCTCAGACTAGAATTCTAAGATTCCAGATGTGCTGAAAACTGTCTCCCAGCATTGGGCATCTACTGTGAATGGCTTCTGTCACCTCCCTTGGATCTGGGAGCTGGGAATCTAGGAACTACATTTCCCAGACTCCTTTGCCTCCAGGGTTCCAGGCCAGGTTTGTATCCACCCAGAGAGATGTTCTTGTGGGAGAAGTGGATGGTGAATCGGAGGTGGCACGAGGTGTGGGCTAACGTGTTCCTGCCGCAGCCAGTTGGACGCCATCCCATGGCCGTGCAGCAGCCTCTGGGCTGTGGGAGGCTGCGATGCAGCAGCCCCTGACTCCCATGAGAGAGCGGCACAACTCAGCTCTGGTCCTGGGCTTGTGAAGGAGCAGCCCGGAGGCTGGGGAGACTCCTAGCTTCTGCTCCTCTACCCTTTGTGGCAATTTTGAAAGCCCCAGAACCCCATGTTCTACACCTTCCCCCAACTCCCCACCTGCTCAAAATACACAGAGGAGCTCCTGTTTTCCCATTTTCCTCTGACTGGTACACTAGGGCTCTGTCACCCCAGAGGCTATTCCGGATTCCCAGTATCTCTGGGCGGAGGGGTAGAGGAATATGAAGGAGTCACATTACCTGTTTTGGGGTAGCAGAGCTGGCAGGCTTGCTTGAACTCATGGGTGGCAGCCAAGGGGTTCTTGATGAGCAAGGCGGTGTTGGGCATGGAGGGCTCGGGCTGTGACAGGAGGAGGTTGGCCATCTTGGGCACCGGACCCTGGCTGGAGCCACTGAAGCCAGCCTGGGCACCAGAGGTTGGGGGGCTCTATGACCCCCCCATCCTACCCAAGAGCAGAACTGTAGCCCAGGACCCACCCCTTTCTCCTACCCTACTGGCTAGGGAATTCTTTAAATAAGGAAATTCCTTATAACGTGATCCAAGAATCTGTAACATTGGGATTGAACTCGCCTTGAGGGGGTGCGTGGGTGACACTAATCTTGGCCCAGAACCTTCCCTTGAGCAAAAGCCTAACATGAAAGCAGAGAAACAGGAATGGCCCCAATCGGGGCCTACACACATCCGCTCCCCACTCCCGGCCTCTACTTCCCAAGCCCCCAGGGCATCAGCAGATGGGGAAAAAGGCAAGACCCAGAGAGGTTAGGTTACTTCCCCAGGGCCACACAGCTAGTGTCTAGGCTGAGGCCAGAGTGCAGAGGGCAGGCTGCCTGCTAGGGCTCTCCTAAACAGAATGAGATGAGTCCCGAGAACAGGGATGTAACTAACCCTGGAGAAGTAACTTAAGCCCTGAGCCTCAATGTCCTCTTCTGTCAGACAAGGTTTGGGCCGTGCCCTCAGCTCGCCCTCCCAGCATGTAGCTCAGTTTGGAAGGGCTAGGCAGAGGCCATTCTGAGGGTGCCTCTCCTTGGGGGGTGCAGGACCCCATCCCATGCGGAAGGCTCACCTCCACTCTGGAGCCCACCCCCACTTCCCTTCCACCGGAGAGGGCACAGGGTACCTGGTCACAGATCTGCGCCAAGCACTCACCGAGGGGGCTGGTTTCTGAGTACCACTTGGGGGACGATGGTCCTGTGAGTTGGTTTCCTCTGGGCAAGAAGACACAGGGGTCACCCGTCCTGCCCCGAAGGGATGAAAAGTTTTCTGAGGACTTTCTCGTAGGCATTTCTAACTTGTCGAAACTACCCGGGCCACACAGCCTCTACTGTTTGTGCTGATCTCCTGACCCTACCCTCAAGGCCACTGCCCAGGGGCAGAGCAGTGTCCCAGCCTGAGCACGAGCAGCCTGTCTTACACCTGCTGCGGCCCCCTCTGCCCCCGGAAGAAAGCCCAAGCTCTCAGTGTGGCTCAAAGGTCCTCTGACACCAGCTTCAGCTCTTCAAGGCCCCCAACCCACCCTCTCCTCTTGCTGACGACCCTCCTCATCGGCCAGTCCTTCGGTCATGCAAGCCTGTGTCACCTGTTCCCCCGGACAGCAAGGACTTTCTCCTTTAAGATCTCCCTTAGCCATCAGTGACTTCAGGAAGTCTCCCTTTGGCTCCTGTGGCCTCCTGAGTCCCCCTGAGCCATGAGTGGCCTGGGCCAGGTCCTGCGAGGGCCCTGACAGCTCTGCTTCCTCTCTGGGCCCCTGGCACCCCGCTCAGAGTGGTGCTGAAGGAGCTTGTGGCCTGGCAGCCCTTCCCCTAGCCTCAGGATCATCCCTGTGAGATCCTACCAACCCGGTGACCCCAGGGCCCCAGAAGGCTGGCCAGAGAGCACTATACTGCAAGTTCAGAGTCCTGGCCTAGCCCAGCTCCACAGTCTGGTCTTGAACAAGACACCCAGCCCCTCTGGCCTCAGCCCCACACTGGGCTGAACACTGCAGGAGACAAGGCAACTCAGAGGCGGTGGCCCTGAACCATGATGGCGACAGAGGGCCTGGACCTCGGCTGAACTGAGTGGTGATCCCAGCTCCGCCCCCCCAGAGATTGGAGATGCTGTGGTACTTTGAAAACTGCCAAGGGGGTGGGGGTGCCCGTGCCCACCCAGGCCTTACCCACAAAGGAGTTGGGCTTGTCCAGGGCACCACGGGTTGAGCCAAAGCTGTCGAGGGCATCCAAACGCGTATCTGAGTACGGCAGCAGGTCGAGGGAGTCCAGTGCCGAGCCTGGGGGGTCAAGGGCGTCCAGCACAGAGGCAGCCAGCTTCTTGGAGGGGTCCATGACGAGGCCAAAGGAGGCCGGGGGCAGGGGGCTGGAGACGGGGATGGAGCCGCCCACTACAGGGGGCAGCAGTGGGGTCCCACCGGGGAACACGGGTATCAGCTGCGGCAACTCGCTGGGCACACCGCTGCCAGGCAGGCCACCCTGGACCAAGGACTGTGAGGTGAGGAACAAAAGGAGGGGTTGGAGGAGAACTTGACCACCCAGGCCTGGGCAGAGGCAGGCTCCCCAGGCCCCAGGTAGGCAAGCCAACCCTCTGTGCCTCAGCCCCCACCCATCCCACGAGTGGAGCCAGGGATATTCACGGTCCCTCTGGTTGTGCAGTCTTTTTTTTTTTTAAGATTTTATTTATTCACTTGAGAGAGAGAGCACAAGCAGGGGGAGAGGCAGAGGGAGAGGGAAAAGCAAGCTCCCCGCTGAGCTGGGAGCCTGATGCGGGGCTCGATCCCAGGACCTGGAGATCATGACCTGAGCTGAAGGCAGACACTTAACCATCTGAGCCCCCCAGGCGCCCCATGGTTGTGCATTCTATAGAGCTTCATGTTTATATTCCAAGCAGGTCCCTTTCCCTTCTCAGGCTTCAGTTTCTCCAACTGTGACATGGAGATGGGACCCCCCCCCCCGCTTGTGGGACAGGAGGATGAATATGCTGGGGTCCGGGCTGGGGGAGGGGCTCCGGGGAGCAGAAGGGCGGCGACTCGGCTCACCAGTGAGTCCAGGAGGGTGTCCAGCTCCGGCCCAAAGACATCCCCGTCGGAAAAGTCGTCCAGGCTCTCAGTGCCAGGGAGGGCCCTGCTGCTGCTGTCCAGGGGGGCCAGCAGGTCCAGAACATGAGGGAACAGGGGCATCGTGGGGGTAGAGGGGAGGGGGGCCGGGGAGCCTCGCAGGTCCACGTAGCAGTCTGTGGATGGGAGGGGGGGACCAGTAGCCATGGGGGCTCCTGCTTGGCGGTGGGGGGAGGTGCCCTGGGGCCCTAGGGTCCTCACACAGCACCTTCCCTCCTTTCCGAGCTCCAGTCAGGAGCCCTGCCTGCGCTGGCCTGACTCGGGGGCCAGAGGCTCAGTCACCAGAAGGAAGGCCACCACAGACCAGGACAGGGTCCTTCGATTCTGTGTTCTCTCTCGAAAGGACCTGGCTCAGGGCCTGACTATCCTACCTGGGGAGAAGCGAGGCCTTCTCTAAGGGACACTTATCACTCTTCCTGGAAGCCAGTGAGGAAGAGAAGGCGACTCCCAGTTGGGGGAGGGGCTGGCCTGGGGCACCCCCCACCCTCTCCTCCCTGAGAGGGAGTGTGGTTTCCTAGACCCGCTATTTCCTTTCATGCTTAAGGGGGTCGCTAGGGCAGGGAGCCCTCAGCTGAGGGCTGAGCCCTCCCTGAGGACCCGTCCCTGCCCTGTGCCCTCAGATCAGGGACACTACCTGTTTCGATGTCATCTATGGAGCCCAATCCATTGGAAGTTCCCTGTGGAGAGAAAGGACACAGAAGGTCAGGCACACATGGGCCAGGAAGGCCACGGTGCCTGCCCCTCCCCCACCCTGTAGCTGTTGCTGGAATGAAACCCAGGGCCGGACGGGCAGGAGCCAGGAGGCAGGGGGAGCGGGGTTAGACAAGCCTCAAGGCTTGTCCCTTTGCTTAGAGGGGTACCCTGAGAGGAAAGAGCTATAACCTCTGAGCCTCAGTTTCCTTGCCCATCACAGGATAGGGTCCATACCCTGGGGATGGTGGTTGGTTTTTACCCAGCTGTGCCCTGCATGGATAGCCTGCAGCTCAAAGACAAAAGTGCCAAACCCGGAATCACCAGTGTCCCCTGCCCCAATCATGGCCCCAGGCTGAAGGAATCCAGGTAGGATCCCACTGCCCCCCGTGCACCTGCTGTTGGAGGGAAAGCTGGGCTGCAGCTTGCTCTGGGGCCTAGCCAAGTTCCAAACCCTCCCTGGGCCTGCTCCCTTACCCGCAGATTAAGGATGGTACAGTCATCCACCTTCTAGAACTGTTAGGAGTTTGAAATCACTTGACATTTGCATAGAACTTAGGAAGTGCTTTCTGCCTGTCAAGATGTTGGCCTGGATGGACCCACGTGCTGCATCTCCCCTGCCTCGTGTCCCCCTCTGGCTGTGGCCTGAGTCATTCCTCAATCCTGGCACATCCTCCTCTTCTCTGAGTCCTGCACAGTCCCGCTGCAGTCCTCCTTCCCTGGCTGGCCCCCAGGTGACCTCATGTCCTCTGCGTGCCCTCCGAGGGCAGAAGGAGGACTGGAATCTCCCTGATCGCCATCCTGTCCCATGGACCCGCAGCGGTGCTGACAGCAGCAGGATGCGGGGTCCTGCCTCCTATCAGGCCAGGCCAGCGCCTCACTGCCCAGTGAGCTCAACCCTTGGTCCAGGCGCCCTGCAGTGTTGTCCTCCCCCAACCCCCCAAGTGCAAGGAGATGTCAGTCCAGGAGCCCGGGGAAGCTGCCACTCGGGTCAGAGAGGGGCTTGTCTGACTTGGGACTCAGGAGTCGGCCCCGACCCCAGACCCAGCCCTGTCCACTCCCGACCCCCACCCGCACAGAACACTCCTCACACCCTGGAGCCTGGCCCTGGCTTGGCAAAGATGAGCAGTTCAGTGTCTCCGGTGTGTTTGCTGCCATGCCGGGTCAGAGCTGCTGCTCTCATGTGAGGCCGGAAGGAGAGGCCAGATGAATGATGCTAGGGAAAGCCGTGCATCTCCCTGCCCAGGGTGTCTAGGGCTCCCCGGGGCCCTGCCCACCACCCAGCTCTAGACTATCTTGCTAGGCTCACCTGTCCCTGCCTTTCCCTGCTATGGATACCCACATAGCAGGTAACCGGCTGCTGGCTCCCCTGACTGCCTTCAGGTCGTCTACACAAGCACCCCGGGAACTGAGCACAATCATCTCTGTTTCACAGAGAGGAACCCAAAGCTCCAAGACAAATCATTTCTTTTAGGTTATGCCACCAGTTTGCAGAGACCTGACCTGTCTGCCTCCAAAGGGGTGCCAAGCGGAGGCACAGGACGGAGGATCCTACCGTCCTGCTCTCCGAGGAGCCTGTCGCACAGCCCGGCAGAAATGCACACACACACACTGCGTGGTGCGTGAGTAGGAGGTGAGGCCGGAGAGAGATGTCGGAACTCGACTGCTGGGGAGCCTGAATGCCAGGCAAGAGGATCCGGAGTTGATTACTTTTAAACAGACACTTTTATTAATAGCCACGGAGGGTCCCTATACTAGGGAGAGACCTAGAGGCTGGTCTGTCAGAGTTCATCTTGAGGGTACAGGAAGAGGAGGCTAGCCCTAGTGTCATGCGGCTTTAACCAGGGCAGTTGCTGTGGGAAGGGAAAGAAGCAGGAACATCCCATCACATACCCAACCAGGGTCACCCCAGCACAATCCTATAAGGCGCTGTTAAAACACTATCAGCAGAAAACAAAAGGGAGCCCCCATTTCTTCAGCTCCAGGAATAAGGCAGGACCCCTTGATAGCTAGGAACTCTGAATAAGATCATCCTGAAATGACTTCCTGCCTCCCTATCACCTCTGGTGAGAGGAAAGAGGAGCCCTGCATCCCAGCCTCTAGCTACCATGGCCTCCTGGCTATTGTCCCACACACCAGGCACATGCCTGCCTCAGGGCCTTTGCACTCACCATTCCTCCTGCCTCCTCCCCCAGACCTCCTCAAGGCACATCCCTCATCTGCAGGTCTTTGCCCCAGTGTCTCCTTCTCATTGAGGCCTTCCTTGCTCACTGTTTAAAACTGCAACCCCTCCCAACTGCCCCATTATTCCCCAGCCAACCATCTCCACGGCACTGATCACTTTTTGTTTATTGTCTCCTCCAGTTGCGCTGTAAGTTCTATGAAGGTGGGGCTCCTTGGCTATTTCTCCCTCTGTTGCCTATCCAGTGCCTCGATCAACTCTATGCTGGGCACATAGGAGCCATCAATAAATCTCTTCTGAGGGACGCCTGGGTGGCTCAGTTGGTTGGACGACTGCCTTCGGCTCAGGTCATGATCCTGGAGTCCCGGGATCGAGTCCCGCATCAGACTCCCAGCTCCATGGGGAGTCTGCTTCTCTCTCTGACCTTCTCCTCGTTCATGCTCTCTCTCACTGTCTCTCTCTCAAGTAAATAAATAAAATCGTTAAAAAAAAAAAATCTCTTCTGAATTAATGAACAGAATCAATACTCTTCCCCTCCAATGCCTTCCCAACACTCCTGTGGTGAAGACTCAGCTCTTCCCCAGGGGCAAGGTGGTCTGGCTTCTATCTACTGTTCTAGCCCCACTAGGGCCTTGCCTCCCTTCCACTTGGTCCCTCCTACTCTCTTAGCTCCTCCTAGCCTCAGGGCCTTTGCACCTCCCTTTGTATCCCTCCCCTGTCTGAAATGCAGCTTCACCAGCACACTGCGCCCCTGCCTACTCTTCAACCTTTAGGTCTCATTTGAAAGATCACTGATGCCCAATCTAAATCAGGCTATTCCAGTGGCCCGTGGCTACCCACGCTTTGCATTTACAGCTCTTGTGATGGTTTGTAACCAGAAATTATCACACTAGTATCCATTTACCCTGGACTTGAGTGCTTTTTTTTTTTTTTTTAAAGATTTTATTTATTTGTCAGAGAGAGAGTGAGCGAGAGCGAGCATAGGCAGATAGAGTGGAAGGCAGAGTCAGAGGGAGAAGCAGGCTCCCTGCGGAGGGCAAGGAGCCTGATGTGGGACTCGATCCCAGGACGCTGGGATCATGACCTGAGCCGAAGGCAGCTGCTTAACCAACTGAGCCACCCAGTCGTCCCGACTTGAGTGCTTTGAAGGCAGGAACCATGAATGTTTTGCTTACTATGTCTAGCCCTAGGCTCAGTGGACTCACACAAATCATCTAACTCGTTGAGCCTTGGTTTCTTCTTTGTAATAGGGGTAAGTAGTACCCTTTTAAGGCATTGTGAAATTATTTACAATTCTTCAGTCACTCATTCACTGCTATGGTCTGAATATTTTCCAGATGTTCAACATACATCAAATTCATATGTTGAAATCCTACCCCCTAAGGGGAGAGTATTAAGAGTGGGGCCTTTGGGAGGTGATTAGGTCATGAGGGTAAAGCACCCTTGAATGGGATTAGTGTCCTTACAAAAGAGACCCCAGGGAGCTCCCTCACCGCTTCCTCAATGTGAGGTTATAGCTAGAAGGTACCATCTGTGAACCAGGATGCGGGTCCTCGCCAGATACTGAATTTGCTAGCAACTTGACCTTGGACTTCCCAATCTCCAGAACTGTGAGAAATGAATTTCTGTTGTTTATAAGCCGCCCAGTCCATGGCATTTGGTTAGACCAAATGTGTTTTTTGTTTGTGTTTGTTTTTCAGCATCCAACATATGCCAGGCCCCCAAATTTCTGGTTACAATCCATGAGCAGTGCTACACAGACAGAGCCATATCTGCCTCCATGGGCACCCAGAAGTCCCCAAGTTCAAGGATGTGCCTGCCTGACTCAGCTATGCCCCAGCACCCAGCCCAGGGCCAAGAAAGGGTTCCCTGGGAGTTTGCTGAGTGAAGGAATGAAAGCCTCGTAACACCCGGAAGGCAGACAGGCCCGCAGCTGCCTCGCTGTGCGATGTTTGCCAAGTCCCCTTCTTGCTCTGTACCTCAGTCTCCCCTTACGTACAACAAAGAGGCAGGACCCCAGCCTCCATCAGTGTTCCAAGGGCCTGTCCGTTGTCTTCCAGAAAGCCTCAAAGTCCACCTGAGCATGCGCGGTGAGCAATGGGCGTGTCCAGTGTGTGTGTGTGTGTGTGTGTGTGTGTGTGTGTGTGTGTCGGGTCCTGCCCCGCCCCCAGATAAGCCAGGTCTGCACCAGCGTCTTGGCCCTGGGAGTGGGGACATCCAAAAGCTAGGAAAATGCTGACTGCTCCTCGTGGCTCCCGCGGTGCCACACTACATAGGATCTGCTCCCTTGTTCCAGCCGAGGGACAGAACACCCTCATTTCACAGGTTCGGAATCCGAGGCTCAGAGGGAAAGGTTCTGCTCAAGAACAGCTCTCACAGCCCTGCAGGCTGGGCTCATCCCCATGGGACCCCAGGTCTGAGCTCTGCCCCCAATTTCTGTGCATCTCCCCAGCAGCCACGTGGGCGGGGGTACCAGGAGGGGCCTCAGTGCGGGTGCGTGCTGTAGCTGGGTCCTGGAAACGGAAAGGCAGAGAAAGTAGGCAGGGGGAGGACATTAGAGACCTAGAGGCTGAGGTGCAGAAAGGCCACTGGGGCGGAAAGCAACGGCCGCAGGAAGGGTGAGGAGGCCGAAAGGTCACTGCGACTCGGCCACCCGCCCGCCAACAGCTGTCACAGCCTGTCCCCACACTTTGGCCCTGTGGTCCCAGGAGGCCCCTCTTAGGAGGTGCGCTCTGAATCCCTAGAGCTATCCGCGAGTCTGGCCCAGGTCAAGGTGGTCAGTCACCCCCGCTCCCCAGGGCTGGTGTCTGGCTCACAGACTGTCCTAGACTAGGACAGCTGGAGCCCAGCCCTTCAGTGTGATGGCCCTGGACCCACTGCTGGGGTCGTTATGCCCCCAGAGAGTGAATCCGAAGCTCTCGTGACAGGTTGGCACTGGAGGCAGGGAGGGGGCTGGGGCTCCTGCTCCTCATCCTACCTGATCTGCCACGCCAGCCGCAGTGCCATTACTGAGCAGAGAAAATGTTTCCAGTTCCTGCAGAGATTAGAGAAGTGGGGAGAGATGAAGACTCTGGAAAGATGCTCTGGGTCCCATCAGCCGTGGGAGCAGAGGGGCCCCAACACGGGCTGCTGGGGTTCTGTAGGCCCCTACAGGGTCCTACCCTAAGGCTCCCTGCCCCTAGGCCGGCCCGAAGTTACCTGCCCTGTCTCGGGATCAGATTCGGGCATTTTCTTCCTGTAACTGGGACCAGGGCAGAGGACATCCACATAAGTGCTCCTACTGTGTGGCAGGCACCACCTCAAACATTCTTTCCTTGTGATCCTCCCACGAACCTCCCCGAGGCAGGCATAAGGATCCTGATGTTCCAGATGCGGAAAACCCAGGGGAGAGAGAACTAAGTTGTTCAAGGTCACAAATGACTCTAGAGCCATTCCCTCTCCCCCATGCAGCTTCTGACATAAAAGAGGTGCCAACTGAATAAACGTGGATCTCAAAGAGCCACACGGATGCCCATGTCTCCAGGACGCACCCTAGAGAGGTTATTCGAGAACACAAGGCCGAAGGACACCAGTGTCAACTCAGGCCATCTCTGGGTGTTTAAATCAGCCAGAGCAAGGGAGGGAACAGGTCTTAGCAGCTGGCGTGTAAGGCAAACTGCACGCTTTGGCTGTTCTTTCCTTTCCCAAACGGTTCTGGACGCCGGTCCAGGGCTTTCAGCCAACAGAGAGAGAAGATCACCTGTTATCAATCCCCTCTGTTCTGGGCCGGCCCTGGCCGCCCTCGCCCACTTCTGCCCAAAGGTGCTGGTTCTCCCCTTCAGACCTCCCCATCTCCACCCTCGCCCACCCTCAGTGCCCAGAGCCCACCTTACCTGGGGCCTCTTATATGCTTTCCGAACTCGAAGCCCAAGCTTCTGAGCCAGCTCCTGACCAAGCTGAGTTACACTTTCATCCTGGAGCGACAAGACCCAGAGTGCAGCGGGTTAGTCTCTCTGGAGACCCTGTGCAGCCCTCCTGGGCAACGGCAGGGCATGTGTGTAGGGTTGGGGGGCGGGGGCAGGGAGGGATGTCCACTGTTACCCCATGTTACTGACAAGGGGGTGAGACCCCAGGAGGGGTCACTGGCTACCCAGGTCACACAGCTTGTACATGATGGGGCTGACCCACAACTCAGGCTTCCCTTTGTCCTTTTACTGTGGGGAGGGGAAAGAAATAATTTTTTATTTTGGAATTTAAGATGATCTTTTTATTTCTAAAACTCAGGAAGCAGTAGTGTTATTGTAGAGGGCTGATATGCTGCAGAGAGAGCAAGTGCTCCCCAGGATCACCCCCATCCCGAACCCCACTCCAGGCTCCTCCCCAGAGGGAGCGTGCCTCATGCTCTGATCTGTTTCCCTACAGATCTTTTCTGGGAATTTACATATGTCCCTACAGACCTAGAAAGGATGCTCGGTTTTGCTTTGTGAGGATTTTCTTCTTCTTCTTCTTCTTCTTTTTTTTTTTTTTTACATAAGTGAGATCATATTGTACCTATTGTTCTACAACTGGCTTCTTTCACCACGCAATGTCTTAGAACTCTTCGCAAGAGAGGACATGTGGGTGGTGCCCAGGCCCATAGGAGCAAGAATGTGGGAAGTCTGGAACATGGCGGGCCCACGGTTAGTGCTCAGTAACAGCACCCAACATTCCTTCCCCCTCCAAGGCTGTATTACTGCGTGCGCCTTATGTGGCAGGCAGGGGCTAGGAGTCAGGGATGCCAGTGTCACAGGAAAGACAACCCCGGGCCTCATGGAGGCTCCCGCCCGGTGGGGGACGCCAATCACGAACAAAGGAGCGGTAACTACGGTCCAGGCACCAAAGAGGCAACAAGGATATTGTCACAACCTGTGCCTTTGTCCACCTCCCTACCAGATGAGCTCCTGAGCCCAGGGCCAGAGTTGTAGTCATCTCTGGTCCCCAGCACCCAGCAGGAAGCAGAGCTCAGCCAGCATTTGCCAACAAAGACTGGAAAATGGGGGAGTCCCCCAATTCAGTCAGAAGTCCACATCTGGGAACTTTCCTCAGGCAAGTGAGTGGCCTCGCCGGGCCCCAGCGGCCTCACCGTGCAGTAGGGTAAATGCCCCCCCCCCCGCCTGCCCCTGCACAGGAGACATGAGACTTGGATGGGGACCTTCTAGAAAATGCTGTACAGCTCAGGGACTACTGTCATTAGAAAGGATCTTAATTGTAAACTGAACTGAATCAGAGGGGCGCCTGGGTGGCTCAGTGGGTTAAACATCTGCCTTCAGCTCAGGTCATGATCCCAGAGTCCTGGGATCAAGTCCCGTATCGGCTCCTTGCTCCGTGGGGAACCTGCTTGTCCCTCTGCCTGCCGCTCCCCCTGCTTGTGCTTGCTCGTTAACTCTCCCTGACAAAGAAATAAATAAAAACTTTAAACTGAACTGGAGAAGCATGAGTAATAAACAAAAAATATCGGAAGAGTGAATGTTTCCCGGACTCACTGTGCCTGGCCATTGAGCCAACTGCCTTATATGATTTTCGGATTCCATTCTCATAGCCCGATCGTGCATGGCGTATTGTCACCCCCGTTTGACAGTGGGTACAAACCAAGGCTCAGAGAGACTAAGCTGTGTGGGGCCAAGGTGACACAGCTAGTAGATGGCTGACTCAGGATTAGAATCCTAAACCCAGCTCTCTGACACCAACATCCTGGGCCACTGTGCACGTGCATGGCCTCCCCTCTGTTCTGACCGCCCAGACCCTTCTTGCTTCTTCTGGCCCCACTCAAGCCCACCTTCCTCCAGGGAGGGAGGCCTCCAAGATCCTGATCACTGCTGGGCAGAACTGAGCCTTTTCATGCCCATTATTTCCAGGATAAAGCAGGAGGGGCCCTGTATAGACACGCAGCTAATGTGCAGGACGGAAGTGTTTCGTCCAAGGTCACACTGGGGTTCAGGGGTGGAGTCAGGCCTAGACCCCAGGGCTGTTTCCATGTCTCCCAGTGGACTGTGGGTCCTAAAGGGCACAGATCCGGGCACTTCATGGGTGCTTAGTAAATACTTGTTAAGTGGTTGAATAAAGGGGGAGAGACCCGTGCCCCAGCTGTGTGTGGGGGCCAGGCCAAGCGAGGCTCACTACGAGTCCATTTCCGGTCTCTCCCCCATGGAGGAACAGCCTGACATCAGGATCCCGGCATGTGTGGTGCCCCTTTTAGTCCCTACTGCAACCCTGTACCATCATAGTACAGAGGTTAAGATGCCAACTTCTAGGAGGAGCCTGGGTGGCTCAGTGGGTTAAACTTCTGCCTTTGGCTCAGGTCATGATCGCAGGGTCCTGGGATCGAGCCCCACATAGGGCTCTCTGCTCAGCAGAGAGCCTGCTTCTCCCTCTCTCTCTGCCTGCCTCTCTGCCTACTTGTGATCTCTGTCAAATAAATAAATAAATACAATCTCAACAACCACAACAAAAAAGATGCGAACTTCTAGAATCAGATCGCCTGGGTTCAAGGTGGCCTCTGCCACCCCCAGCTGTGATCTCGGTAAGTTCCTGTCTCTCTATGCCTCTCTCCTCATCTTTAAAGTAAGGACAATAATACTAACTACCTCAAAGGGCAGATGCAAGGATTAGGTGAGCTAATACATTCGGTGTGTTTTCCATGCTTTTGGCAGCCTGAGAAAACACACCTAGAGCTCACAGTCCCTATCCCAGTGTTCGGGTCCATCCCCTGCCCCAGGGGAGGAAGCAGGCACAGAAGCCCGGGCTGGGGCACTCACGTGGGGCCGGGCGAGGGAGCACCGGCTGCTGCACTCATACGCCTCCTTGTGGCGCCCCAGCTCGCTGAGGGCACGGGCCTTGCGGAACAGGGCCCGGATGTTCTCGCCATCTAGGCCCAGCGCTTTCTCGCTGTCCTCCAGCGCCTTCTCATACAGGCCCTGTGGAGAGGGGCGGGCAGCTCAGCGGCCGGCGCCTGTTCCCTCCCTCCGTCCCTCCCCCGGGCCTCCTGCCCCTCTCCCTGCAGAGATGGAGGCCGCTGGAGGACCGGAGTCAGGGCAGGGGGCTCCAGGGCTCCAGGAAACAGCTCTGGCCTTCATACTCTGGTCAAGAGCATCCGTACGTCCAGCTGAAGGGGCCGCCCATGGGCACGGGCAGGCCACGGGAGCGGACGGGCCTTTAAATTGTTCAGTGTTGAGCGTGGTGTTCCGGACATGTCTACTTCGATACCCGCCTGCGGCTCAGGGCTCCACAGACGGAGAGTAATAAGGCACCTCTGAGAGGAAGGGGAAGCACAAAGGCGGCTCAGAGTACAGGAGAGGGTGTGAACAGGCATCTGGTAGACCCGCTTCTCTGGGACGGTCCACTCCGGCCTGCGGAGCTGTTACGGGGGCCTCTCCAGGGCTCCCAGCAGAGCCTCTCCAAGGATCCGGTGAGAGACTGAGTCAGGGAGCAGGCTGGACAGGGAAGAGGTGGAGGCCAGAGCTTTCAGGGGGCAGGGGAGACAGGAGGGAGGAGCAGGAGAGGCCAGGCCTTTGCAGAAAGAGGCCGCCCAGCCCACCACGAGGGGAGCGGTTCTCAGCCCTGACTGCCCGGCCTCCTCCTGCCAAGGCCCGGGCCACCCTGAGAGCCTCACTTACTTCCTCCAGGGTGGGGCTTAGTAACATTACAAACCGTTTTTTTTGCCTCTTGTATGAGCACGTTGAAGGCTCTGCCGGCACGTGTTCGGTGCAGCTGGGGAGACTTACAGGGGAGGACGGGGGGGAGCCGGCCCTGCAGAAGCTCACTGGGGTACTGGCCTGGCGGCTGGGCATCTGGGGGAAGCGGTGGGCGGGGAGGGGGGGCAGAGGAGAGGGAGGGCGGGCGGCGCGCTCACCATGGTGAAGTAGCAGGCGGCCCTGTTGACATGCAGCTTGCACAGGAGCTCCTGGGGTAGGGCCACCTGGTCGGAGGCGGCGTAGTCGGCCACGTTCAGCCCCTCCATGTACTGCACCAGGGCCTGCTTATAGTCCTTCTCCCGGAACAGGTCATTGCCCTCAGCAAACAGGTTCTGCACCAGCTTGAGCAGAAAGGCCTGCCGGGGGGTGGGGGGGGGGGCAGGGTGCAGATGGGGCTCAGGGGTGGAGGCCTGGCGCCTTGCCTCTCTCGCCCCCACCCCCCCCCACCTGGGACACCCTGGCCCTTCCCCCTTGCCTTCCCCCAGCCTGGAAGCTGACACTCACCTCATACTCTTCTTGCTTTAGGGGTAGTGTCGACCTAGCAGGAAAAGGAGAGAGGTACGAAGTCCGGGTGAGCCCAGGGGCCTCAGACTCATGGAGGCCCCAGGAGCCCGAGCCAAAGGCCATAGACGACGCCCAGGGTGGCGTTCTCCAGCTCGGACCTCCGATGTCACCTGGCAGACTGGGGTAAGGGGACAGCAGTCTTTTCTCCCTAAACCAACGCCAGGTTGGGCTTCCATTTCTGATGGAAGGGTCGGAGCAAGGCCTTGTGTTTGCTCCAGGGCCACGGCCAGGCTTCCCCAGGTGCGGATGCTGAGAAAGAGCGGGCCCGCTCCAGCTCCATCCGGCTGTCCTCCTCCCAACAAACCAGTTCCCTGAGAGCGACCATGCCTTGACACACCAAACCTGCAGATGCAGGCCCCAGGTGGCCCCGAGAGTGTACCTCAGGTCCCCCTGGTTCGGCAGCCTCCGCCCTTCGCCCGTCCCTTCCTGCAAAACTCGCAGGACCCCGGCCAGTGCCAGGTGCGCTTGGAGTCTGACCCCTCGCGCCGGCCTCAACAAAGCAGACGGGGCTGTGGGCGCCCTGTCCTCGGCTGGGGTCAACGACATGCCCGCTCAGTGCAGAAGGAAACGCCAGTCCAGGAGAGCGGAGGCACACCTGTCAGGCTGAATAGCTCAGCATGAAGGGCAGGCTCCTGGTCCTTCACAGCACAGAGGGGAAAACAGACACTTGGAGGGGACAGTGACAGCAGGGTGGCAGCAGAGCCAGGGCCAGAGCGCAGGGCTGGGCTCTTTCTGCTGTTCAGAGCTGCCACCAACATCTGGGCAAGAAAGAGCAGCCTAAGCCAGTGAGTGACAAGTGGTAAGATGCCGATGTCCCCTGATGTCCCCTGTGTGTGTGGGAAGGGCATGTCCCTGACTGTGACAGTGGGGCTCACATCCTGCCCTCTCACTCGCCTCTCCACCGGTCGGGGGCCAGGGCCCATTGCCGTTCCCTGTACGCCCAGCCAGGCCCCATCACTACCCTCCCTCCTGGCCTCCCCTCTCCAGCAACTAGCTCCCTGTCCAGCGGGGCACACCCGGACCTAAAGGTCACCTGAGTCTGGTGCTCAAGCCTCCATACAAGCCACTGCCTCCCCACCTGTGCAAACCACTTTATGGTCCTACAGTGCTCTGTGCCCAGAGGTGCCTAATAAATGCTTAGGGCACAAAGTCTATATGTGAAAATGCAATTAATTAAAAAGCAGCAGGTCCTACTGTGTTACCTTGTAAAGCAATCCCTTAGGAGACGACATATGGGTTCCCAGGAGGCTGTTCCTATGGCTAAACCTTCCTAGAACTCCCCTCTGGAAAGGGGAAGAACACTGAGCTACCATCTACCCCAAGCACAATGACTCTTGGAGGGCAGGGGCTGGTCTCCCTTCAAAGGTTTGGGAAGCCCCCAGCCAGTGGGGGAACCAGGATGTGGGACTCAAAGGCCCAGCTGCACAGAAACCAGTGACTTAAATTAAAGACAGTATTTGTAAGGTTCACTTTGTTCATCAGACTGGCATCTGAATACATTTTGAGTGGTCCCCCCACATCAAAGCCCCCCGCAAGGGGAAGAGGCGGGCCCAGAGAGGAGGGAAAGGTGGAGCACAGCTCTCACGGCGGCCTGAGCAAGGACAGTGTGTGAATGTCGACACGCGCTCCACCAGGACCACGCGGACACGGTGTGCCTGACAACGGGCCCAGTCTGTGGGAAAGAGGCAGGTCGTGTTTTAAGGATCTCTGTGAGAGAACAAAATTGGGGAGTTTGTATGAGGGTAGATAAGGGTGAATCCTAGTTTTGTGGGGATTCCCACTTAAGAAAAAAAAATCCCACAAAACCAGAAACAGAGAATTGCTCAGGGAGCCTTCCATGGCTTCGGAAAGGACCCAAGCAAGTGAGGGGCCCTTCAGCTAACCCTTCAGTAATGGCATGATAAATGGGCCTCTGGGGATCTATTTATGAAAAACAAAAGAAAAAAGTTAGTAAAAATGCTTTGTGTGGGGGAAAAAAAAAAAGGAAAAACAAACCAATAAACAAACCCCAAACACGGCCTGTGGGTACTGAGGGGTAAATTATGGAAAGAGAGGTGGGTTTGGGGTCAGCTAGACCTGGGTTAGAATTCTAACACTTGTAGCTGTGTGACCGCAAACAAGTTTCTTAACCTCTCAGAGCCTCAGCAAAATGGAAATAAGGCCTCCTACTTCACTGGGCTGTTGGGAGGATTGGGAAGAGGAAGGATGTGTAGAGCCCAGCACAGGGCCCCAAAGGTGTGCTTAATCAGTGGAAACTGGTTTATTGGTTGATTGGTTATAAGCTGTACACAGGCTAGCAGGAGAATTAACAGGAATTGTGCCAGGATATGTGGAGGGCGAGGGTAAAATGGTAGACGGAGGGGCGCCTGGGTGGCTCAGTGGGTTAAAGTCTCTGTCTTCAGCTCAGGTCATGATCTCAGAGTCCTGGGATCGAGCCCCGCATCGGGCTCTCTGCTCAGCAGGGAGCCTGCTTCCCCCTCTTTCTCTGTCTGCCTCTCTGCCTACTTGTGATCTCTCTCTCTGTCAAATAGAAAAAATCTTAAAAATAAAATAAAATGGTAGGACGGAGCAGGACTAGAGGGTAAGCAGAGTCGGAGTGTGTGTACATGGCGTGTTATTCCAGATCTACACTCCCCTGGCCCCTGTCCAGCACGTCCCACCTCCTCACTTCCCTGCACACATGGGAGTCTGAGCAGCAAAGGCTTATGGAGAAGAAACCGTCAGAGGACCCAGCGCGCCCAGCCTGCCCGGCGGCCCCACACTCACTGAATGAACTGCAGCCCCTTCTCGATGTCCGCCTTCCGTCTCTGCCTCTCCATCAGTCTCTGGGGGAGAAACAGTCTATCCGTTAGTTAGCAGCGGCCGGGGGCTGGTCACCGTCCCTACCCCGCTGTGGGCTCTCTCATTCCCACACTCATCCCACTTCGCAGGTGCCCCCAAGGGCCGTGGCCCTTCTCACAGCCTGCAGACACCTTGTGAACCCAGCCACGCAGCTCGTGCCCTCCACGCCCATGCCCCGCTGGACTGTTTTGTGCGGTGCCTTTGCTGGGCAGGGGCTGCCTGGAGGCCACCTGCCTTTCCTCACACACGGGGGGGTGGGGGGGTGGGCGGCAATTCTGCATCAAACTACCCCAGGGTCAAGGAGAAAACCTTGCTTTACCAGCAAACCCAGTCCAAGGAGAAGAGATACACAAGATACAAAATGATGCTGATGATTAGAGCTATAATGTAGCACCCCAAACAGAAGATCTCTTGGAATCTTTCAACAATGCCATTAGGCGGGTATGATTTTGTCTCCATTTTACCAAGGTGGAAACAAGCTCAGGGAGCCCCAGTTAATGAGCTGGCATGCAGGCACCCGAAGCAGGATTTGAACCCAGGCCACCCTCTTTTAACCACCACCAAGCCCTCTCCTCAGTCCACACGCGTCCGGAGCCGGTGTGGCCTGCACCAGACCAGGGAGCAGAGCCTGTGCCCCATTTTGGCAAGATGGAGGGAGTTTCCCATGCCCCGGATGAGGGAGACAGAGGCTCGGCGAGGCTGAGAACAAGTGGATGGTACTGCACAGGCGCACAGAGCCTGCTCGAGAGGGAGCTGCTAAAAGAGAAGGGAGGCTCAGGCAGAGCAACTAGGGGGCACGTTTCTTTACGGCAAGCCCCCCAGGGGCCAGGAGCTCCTGGCCAGATCTAGACACCCCACGCAGCTTCCACGGCACCGTGTACAGTCTAGAAGGCCCGCTGAAGGTCAGCTTGTCCCCCACCTGGTGGCAGCCCAGAAGGGATGTGGGCCCTCCCGTGGGTCAGAACCAGAGCCTGGGCTCCCACCGCCAAGTGGGAAGCAGGCTGGAAGCTGCCTGGTCTCAAGCCAGCACTTTCTGTCCAGGCCACTCACGGGCCCCTTCTGTGCTCTGCCCCGCAGTGTGGCCCTCGCTCTCTTCCTTACCAAATGTCCCCCAGAGAGGACCGTGGGCTCTGCTGGGAAGGGGGCGCTCCCTCAGCAGAGGGCTGCAGCGCAGACACATGGGGGGCACCAAGATGTGAAAAGGTGTGAAAAGCACCCACCTACTTTGGGGAGGGAGCAAGTATGTCAAGTTTGCAGACTTCCTTTCTTCCTTGTTCTTTTTTTTTTTTTTTAAAGATTTTATTTATTTGAGGGGCGCCTGGGTGGTTCAGTGGGTTAAAGCCTCTGCCTTTAGCTCAGGTCATGATCCCGGGGTCCTGGGATCAAGCCCCACATTGGGCTCTCCCCTCAGCAGGGGAGGCCTGCTTCCCCCTCTCTCTCTGCCTGCCTCTCTGCCTACTTGTGATCTCTGTCTGTCAAATAAATAAATAAAATATTTTTTTTTAAAGATTTTATTTATTTATTTGACAGAGAGAGATTACAAGTAGACAGAGAGGCAGGCAGAGAGAGAGAGGAGGAAGCAGGCTCCCTGCTGAGCAGAGAGCCCGATGCGGGACTCGATCCCAGCACCCTGAGATCATGACCTGAGCCGAAAGCAGCGGCTTAACCCACTGAGCCACCCAGGCGTCCCAATAAAATATTTTTTTAAAAAAGATTTTACTTGGGGCGCCTGGGTGGCTCAGTGGGTTAAGCCGCTGCCTTCGGCTCAGGTCATGATCTCAGGGTGCTGGGATCGAGTCCCGCATCGGGCTCTCTGCTCAGCAGGGAGCCTGCTTCCCTCTCTCTCTCTCTCTATGCCTGCCTCTCTGTCTACTGTGATCTCTCTCTGTCAAATAATTAAATAAAATCTTTTAAAATTAAAAAAAAAAGATTTTATTTATTTGAGAGATAGAGACAGATAGAGCACAAGCAGGGTGGAGAGGGAGAAGCAGGCTCCCTGCTTAGCAGGGATCCTGACGTGGGGCTTGACCCCAGGGCCCCGCCATCATGACCCAAAGGCAAACCCTTCACCGACTGAGCCACCCAGATGTCCCGCTTCCTTGTTCTTTATTTCCATCTTCTTCAACCATGTCCTCACAATCCTGTCTCGTGAGAAGAGCAGAGGCCACTAACCCATTTTACAGATGAGGACAGGGAGACACAAAGCGAGAAGTTTCTTTCCCAAGATCACTCAACCAGTGAGAGGCAAACAGCCCTGTCAGACCACACGCCATGTCCTTGGCCACACTCGGAGCTGGGAGACGTCCTGTGGCCAGGGCCAGCCACTGCACTGCTCTGGGCCTCACTCTCCGCCTCTGTGCTGCTCGTCTGATGACCAGCCCCGCCAGGAAGGGTGGCTATGAGGCTCTAGAGATAAGAAGTGTGGGATCGGGGGAGCTCAGTTCCCCAAATTTCATTCTTCCCATGTGCTCTTCCCAGGGAGGGGTGAAGCCACACCAAGTCTTCAGACTCCCAGAACAGTGCTCTTCACACCAGCTGCTCGCACTGGGCAGGGCCTGGGCCATTGCCACCGACACCTGCTTGCCCCGCCGGAGCCTTAGGTCAGAGCTCTGGACTCAGACCCAGCTGGGTGTGAATGACAGCACTTACGCTCGCTGCGTGACTGTGTGACTGTGTGACTTTGGGCCTTGGTCTCCTGATGGGGAAAGTGGGGCTCCTGTCGCAATGCCGTCGTGAGCATTCAAGAGACAACACGGGTAGAGCACCTGGAGCGGAGCGACAGTCCAACCATCACAGCAGCAGGTGTCATTCAAGCCCGCTCCTCCCTCTTGCGGAAATCTGCATGTGTTTCCCGGGACGGACACAACCGTGAGCCTGTTCTCCTGCAGGAGGCAGGCGGTGATGGCTCTGGGCTGCCCGGGCCTTGCCAAGCACACCTTTTGGTTGGTCTCTCGTCCTCGGCTTCCTCGTCTGGGAAACAAGAGCTCATCCTCTCACGTCCACACGCTCCTCTGGGCCTCCAGCCAGAATGGGCTGGGGTGGCCTTCCTGACTCCTGGCTTTTGGCCTTGTGGTTCCTTCCACCCGTGCTGCCCTCCTCTAAAGGAAACCCCCTCCATCCCAGGAAGCCTAGCCCCTCCAGGACGGCCCCTCCCTCCCTTCGAGGGGACCATCATATGCTCATTCTTCCGATTCCCTGGGAGCCTGGGGAGCCACTGACAGCTGAGACCCAGTCCTGGCCCTTCAAGGCCCTGCAAGGGAGGCTCACCTGGTGGGAGAGAAAAGGGAGCACCTGTCACCATGCAGTGTGGCACCGCAAGGGCAGGGGACCTTTGAGAGGGAGGCAGACCCCCTACAGGCCTAGACCACAAGCACCACAGGGTCAGGACCACCAGGCCCTGTCACTCCGACCCAGGTCAGAATCCAAGCCCCATCCCTCCCCACCACCTGGGGTGTTTCCTGCGCCCAGACAAGCGGACCAGCCTCTTCACTGCCCCCCACCTCCCTGAGGCCATCACTGGGTTCTGGGGGGGGTGAGCGGGGTTGGGGGACAGGCCCTCCCCTCCCCCACCTAGAGCCTCTTGATGACTCGCTGTAATTTCGGTGATCACCTTTCCCCACACCATCTCCCGCCATGTGGGGGCAGTTGGCCTATTGCCTTCCGGAAGCCTGGCTCAGCCTGCAGCTCCCTCAGAAAACCACGGCGGTCGGAGAACAGTGTTCCAGTCCCCTCTCCGCCCGGCCGTCTGAGCACACTTCAGGGAAACGAGCCCATATCCATCCCAAAAGGTAATTCCCAAATCTGAATCCGAAGCCAAGGAAAAAACACATGCCCGGCCCCAGGCGGTATAAAGAAGGTTCCACACCCGGCCTGGCGCGAGTCCTCCTCTTTGACCGCCGCAACCCCCGCGCAGCAGCCGCGCTGTGTGCATGCCCGGCGGAGAGGGCTCCCATCCCAGAGCGGGCTAGCCCGCCACCCCGACTGGCAGTTTCCCGCTTTGTACGGTGGAGATTACAGACAGCACCTACCCACAGGATTAGCACAGAGAAGGCGCTCATTTCCGGGCCTGGGAGACGGCAGACACATAGCAAGGGGTAGCTTTTGGACCAGAATTCCTATGCTGGGCATTCAGTTCAGCATCCGCTGCACGCCCATCACATACAGGGGAGAAGGTGCCCACCCTCCACACAGCTCTTCTTCTTCTTTTTTTTTGTAAATAAACTTTCAAGATTAAATCTATTCTTTTTTTTTTTTTAAGATTTTATTTATTTGCCAGAGATAGACAGAGAGAGTACACACAAGCAGGCAGAGAGGCAGGCAGAGGCAGCGAGAGAAGCAGGCTCCCTGCCAAGCACGGAACCTGATGCGGGACTTGATCCCAGGACCCTGGGATCGTGACCTGAGCCGAAGGCAGCGGCTTAACCCACTGAGCCTCCCAGGCGCCCCTCCACACAGCTCTTCTTAACCGACTTACAGATGTGGAAGGACATCCCACCGCCTCCACCCCAAACCAGACTTCTGTGGCGAACAGAAGAGGCTGTGATGAGGCACAACACAGTGGCTACATTTGGGAGGGCCGGGTCTGATGTGAGGGCTCGGAGGAGGGCCTGTCCACCCCCCAACCCTGCTCCACCCGGCCCAGTGATGGCCTGAGCGACGTGGGAGGCAGCGAGGAGGCTGGTCCGCTTGTCTGGGCGCAGGAAACACCCCAGGTGGTGGGGAGGGATGGGGCTTGGAATCTGACCTGGGTCAGAGTGACAAAGAGGACCACTTCTGAACTGGGCTTTCAAGGGTGAATAGGAGTTGGCTGCTCCGTGTCAGGGAGAGAGGGCCTTCTGGCAGGCGGCATTCAACTGTTTACGAAATCCCTGTCATCTCCCACATTTTATCTGACCCTGACTGATGACCCTGGGGCTGGGCCATTCTGGGGCCACATTTTGAGAAACGAGAAAGTGAGGCTCCGCCAGCCCGTGGGGGCCAGGCCCAGAACTATCGACTTCACATCCGTAAAAATGCTGCTGCTTTCCTTCATCAAAGACACAGTTTGGTCCAAGACAACCGCTTGGTCATCTTCCTAGGCACCTAAGCCTGTCCTTGGGGTTGGTGCAGACTCATGGCCCAGAAAAGGCAGATGTGTCTGTGGGATGATTCAGGGGAAGACTTGAGCGTGAAAATACTATTCTTCTTACAACGTCTTGCTCCACGCTGGAGTCATTGTCTTGAGTGTAAAGGCCCTAGGCCAGGGCTGGCAACTAGATTTTATCTCAAAAGCAACACACCCAGGCTAGTAGAGGTTGGTAGGGCTGCCCCAAGGGGCTGGGCCCTAGTGGTGCTTAAAGAGAGAGTGCTGCCTTGTGCAAGATCGGCCCTAATAAACTAGGGATGCCCAGCAGAGATCCATATGCCTTAGGCCTTCATATGTCCCCTCCCCAGCGAGAGTACGACCACCGCTAAAATTCACAGTAATACAAAGTAACACCAAGCTAGAGGCCCAGGTCTTACAGGGACCCAGGATGCAGAGGAAATCACCACACCCCCTCCTTTGAGATTTTTCTGACTCCCGCAACGTATTGGTGAGATAGTCTCCTCTGTGCCAAGGGCAGAGATAGCCCCGGAAAGCCAGGGTATACTTCAGTCCAATCAACATCCATGACCTCCCTACGCGGTGCTAGGCATGGGGGCAGGGGAGCTACAAAATGAGCTCGTGGCTCAGGCCCAGCCCCGCTCTCCAGGAACTCCTGGTCTAGAAGGAGGGAAAAGACAGGTGAGTCACCAGCTGCAGTACAGGCTAGCTGTGAGTGCAAAGGGCCTGGGCACTGAGAAAAAGGAGAGATGGGCCCATTGCAGGAAGCCAGGGAGGGCTCTTCAGGAAGTGTTCCTTGAGCTGGATGTGAAGGAGAATGACAGATTTCTTGGGGAGCTTGGGAGAGAAGGGACGGTCCTTACAGGACACCTGTCCAGAAACACGCGCACCGAGCCTGACCTGAACCCCCCAATCCCCTGTGGCATCCTACAATCTGCCCAGCTCTGATGATGGGGAAGCCCAGGCCACAGCCCACTCCAAGGTTGCCCACAGGGATCAGCCAGTAGGTCTGTCCCACAGCTAGGAGGAAGGCAGAGAGACAGGTGGCAGCAGGGAAGGAAACTCAGATTTCCTGGGGGTCTACCACACACCAGATACTGGGCTTACCTCCGCCTGATCAATGGGCCTTCTGCTGGTAACTCCAGTGGTCCTTGCCAGCGACAGAAGAGGCACAGACCACCCCAACAGCTGCATGGGCTGGAACCATTATCTGGCTCTGCCCCTCCCAGAACACAAGCTACAGAGCACTGCTAAGTGCCAGATGCCCGCATGGAAGGGCAGGTAAAGCATAAAGCACACCGCCTGGAAAGGAAAACCAAACAGGCTGCCAGACAGTGGCCCTGGGTGATCTGGAGGAAGTGGGCAAAGCACAAAGGTGCCCTCGATTCTGCCACTAAACGTGAGTGGCTCCTCCGTCGTGCCAAGTCCTGCTCTGGGTGCAGGGGACTCGGCCATGACAGAAACAAAATCCCTGCCCTTGAAGGGCTCACCATCCAGCCAGGAAACCAGGCTTCGAGGACACTGTTACAGCATGAAGCAAAAGAAGTTTCGGTGGAGATGTCGGTGCACCTGGGTGGCTCAGTCGGTTGAGCGTCTGCCTCCGGCTCAGGTCATGATCCCAGGGTCCTGGGATGGAGCCCTGCATGAGCTCCCTGCCTGCTTCTCCCTCTCCTCTGCTTGCGCTCTCTGGCTCTCTCTCTCTCCCTCTGTCAAATACATAAGTAAAATCTTCAAAACACCACCACCAACAACAACAACAAAAAACGATGTGCCAAGTGAGCAAAAGCCCCAGCCCTAGCACGCCGCTAACGTCCCCACCCTTTCCTCCTCCTCGGCTTCCTTCCTCTGGTAAGAACATTTTATTTTATTTTTTTTTTTTAAAGATTTTATTTATTTATTTGACAGAGAGAAATCACAAGTAGATGGAGAGGCAGGCAGAGAGAGAGAGAGAGAGGGAAGCAGGCTCTCTGCTGAGCAGAGAGCCCGATGCGGGACTCGATCCCAGGACTCTGAGATCATGACCTGAGCCGAAGGCAGCGGCTTAACCCACTGAGCCACCCAGGCGCCCCATGGTAAGAACATTTTAATAGCTGGCTGTTACGAATCAAGTGTTTGTGTCCCCCACCAAGTGTATATGTTGAAGCCCTACCCCCAACAGGACTATACTCGGAGATAAAGTCTTCTAAGGACCAGCGAAGCCTCTAAGAAGTCAAGTTAAAGGGTCATAAGGTAGGGCTCTGATCCTGGATTTTGTTCCCGAAGCCTGAGGAGCCTAGCACGGATTTTGGTACGGAGAGGAGGGGGTGCTGCTCTAAGAAACACCGACACATATGGAGCGCGTGGAGAGAGCTTTGAGGTGTGGCTAGAAAAACCCCCGATTGCCACGAAGGCCTGGCTGGTGGAAATAAGGATGTTAAAGGCAGTTCCTGTGAGGCCTCAGATGGAAACGAAGAGCAGGTTATTGGAAACTGGAGGAAAGGTGATCCTCGTCATAAAGAGGCAAAGAATTTGGGTAAATTATGCTCTAGTGGGGTGCCTGGCTGGCTCAGTCAATAGAGCATGTGGCTTTTTTTTTTTTTTTCCCCAGATTTCTTTATTTAAGGGGCACCTGGGTGGCTCAGTGGGTTAAGCCTCTGCCTTCGTCTCAGGTCATGATCTCAGGGTCCTGGGATCGAGCCCCACATTGGGCTCTGCTCGGCGGGGAGCCTGCTTCCTCCTCTCTCTCTGCCTACTTGTGATCTCTGTCAAATAAATAAATAAAATCTTCAGGAAAAAAAAAAGATTATTTTAGAGAGAAGGGGAGAAGGGCAGAAGGTGAGGGAGAGAGTCTCAAGCAGACTCTGTGCTGAGCACAAGCCTGTTGCAGGGCTCAAGCCCTTGACCCTGAGATCTATGACCTGAGCTGAAACCAAGAGTCAGATGCCCAACTGACTATGCCACCCAGGTGCCTTGAGCGTGTGACTCTGGATCTTGGGGTCCTGAGTTCGAGCCCTATGTTGGGTGTAAAGATTATAAATAAATAAACTTTTTTTTTAGATTATAAATAAATAAACTTAAAAATTAATTAATTGTGTTCCATTTCTTTGTGACAGGTAGAATTTGCATGCAATGAAAGTGGTTATTTAGCAGAGGAGTGCTTTCTTTCTTTCTTTCTTTCTTTCTTTCTTTCTTTCAGATTTTATTTATTCATTTGAGAGAGACAGAGAGAGAGCACAAATAGGCAGAGCAGTAGGCAGCAGGAGAGGGAGAAGCAGGCTCTCTGCTGAGCAAGGAGCCCGATGTAGGGCTCGATCCCAGGACCCTAGAATCACACTTGAGCCAAAAGCAGGCACTTAACCAACAGAGCCACCCAGGAGCCCCAATTTCTTTCTTTCTTTCTTTTTTTAAGAGATTTTATTTATTTTATTTGACACACACACACACACGGAGTGAGCACAAATGGGGGTAGAGGCAGAGGGAGAGGGAGAGAGAGCATCTCAAGCAGACTCCACGTTGAGCACAGAGCCTAACAGGGCTCAACACAGGACTCCATCCCATAACCTCGGGATCGTGGCCTGAGCCAAAACCAAGAGTCAGATGCTCAACCAACCGAGCTATCCAGGTGCCCCTAAGCAGAGGAGATTCCTAAGCAAAGCATGGAAGGTGTGGCATGGGGCTTCCTTACCGCTTATAGTAAAATTTGAGAAAAAAGAGATGAAGAAGAAATTGTTAAACAAAAGGAACCAGAAGATAAAGAACTGGAAAATTCTCAGCCTATCCCTATTGCACAAATATGTGGAAGCGTGTCCTGAAGGGAACACTAATGATGTGCCTGAGCAACCATTTGATAAGGAGATGAGTGTGGTCATGAAGCACATATCAAATTAGCTATCAGATGGGATTACACTAGCAGAAACACTACCAGTTAGAACCAAAGGGGACAAAGAAGACTGGATGACGGAATGTGGGGAAAGCTGCTGGACTTCTCAAATGCTACAGGACTGGACCATAAAGCTATTTGGAGGCAAACATGCTTTATCCTTCAAGAAAAGGAAAGTTTAACCCTGCGTCACAAATCATCAGAACTGCCTTGGTGGGGGTCACTGATTCCTTTTCAGAGCTGGGGGGGCGGGGTGACTGATTGGCACAGATGTGGGGGCTGTGCTGCACCCTGGTGAGCCAGCAAGGAAGAACAGCAGGTCCAAGAAGAGGATTCTCAAGACTTTAAATCAAATGGAATTCGCCCTATTGCATTTCACCTCTCTCCTCTTTCTGACTGCTCTTTTTTGGAATGGGAATGAGTATCTATCCTATGCCTGTCCCACCATTGCTTTTTGGGAGCACATAACCTGTCTGGTTTCACAGGTTCACAGCGGTAGAGGAATTTACTCTGGATGAATCTGCCTCCAGTCTCGCCCAGACCTGATTTAGATATTTAGATGAGACTTAGGACCTTAGATTTTCAAGTTGATGCTGGAATGAGTTAAGACCTTGGGGGCTGTGGGGATGGAATGAATGCATTTAGCATATGATTAAAAACATGAATTTGGGAGGGCAAGGGGCAGAATTTATACACTGAATGTTTGTGTTGAAACCCTAACCCCATTATGACTGTTTGGAAATAGGGCTTCTAAGGAGATAATTAAGGTTAAATGAGGTTATAGGGTGCGGCCAGAGACACCGGAGAGCTCTCCCTCTCTGCATACCCGGGGAGGAAAGGTCAGAGGAGGCCACAAAGAGAAGGCAGTCATCTATCTGCAAGCCAGGAAGGGTTCCCATTAGAAACTGAATCTGCCAGCACCTTAATCCCAGCCTCCTGAACTGTGAGAAAATAAATTTCTGTTGTGTAAGCCACTCCGTCTACAGTATTTTTTTTTAAGATTTTATTTATTTATTTGACAGACACAGATCACAAGTAGGCAGAGAGGCAGGCGGGGGAGGGGGGCTGGGGGGGGGGGAGCAGGCTCCCTGCTGAGCAGAGATTCCCGATGTGAGGCTCAATCCCAGGACCCTGAGATCATGACCTGAGCTGAGCTGGAGGCAGAGGCTTTAAACCACTGAGCCACCCAGGCACCCCAGACTTTGGTATTTCTTACAGCACCTCCAGCTGACTGAGACAGTGGTTCTAAGAGCATTTGTTTTCAGCTGAAGAGGGAGAAAGCTCTTTGAGGAGGAGGATGGGGTGGGGCAATGCTTGGTCAGGGCACACGGTGGAAGAGCAAGAAGCACGTAAGTCAAACAAATCTCATCTCTTTTTAAAGAAAAAAACGCAAGGGAAAGGAAGGAAGGAGAGAAAGAGGGAATGAAGGAAGGGAAAAAAATCCAAGGAGAAAACAGGCCTGAGATTCCAGGATCCCACCACCAGGCGGGGCAGTCCCCTCTCCCCTACTCTAGGTCCATGTTCTTATAATTTGGGAATTTCAAGCTGGGCTTACCTCAAAGGGCTCTTCCCAGAAACAGCCATGAATTAAGGGACCACCAGGAAACAATTCCCTCAGCGTGACAGCACAGTATGAGACCTTACACCCAGGTTCACAAGCAAGTTCAAATCCAAGCCCTGTTCCTTATTAACTATACAAGTTGCTTGATTTCTTGTGTTTCACTTCCCTCATCTCTAAAACAAGGACAGTAGTTCCTCCTCCTCCTTCTTCACCTTCTTTTTTTTTTTTTTTGTAAGATTTTATTTATTTATGTGATAGAGAGCGAGAGTGGGCCTGAGCACGTGAATGTCGGAGGAGCAGAGGGAGAAGCAGACTCCAGACTGAGTGAAGATTCCCAACTCGGGGCTTGATCCCACCACCCCGAGATCATGACCTCAGCCGCAATCAAGAGTCCTGCGTCTAACCGACTGCGCCATCCAGGCGTCCCAAGGATGCTAACACCCTTTATAGATTTTTTTTTGTTTTTGTTTTTTGCTAAGATGCAATGAGATGTCAGGCACGGAATAATCATTTAATATCAACCATGGCTACTGTATGATCATTACGATTACTTAAAAAGAGGGGCAAAGAACCTAAGCGGGAAATGCACAGGAGCTAAATGAATCGTGAAGGAATGACACTCGAACGCACTGATACAACATGGGCTAAACAACACGACGCCGCCTCGCACCTCTGAGGCTACCGTGGGAGGAGAGCCCGGTGGACGCTGGCGGAGGAAGCAAGTACACCTGGCAAGTACACCGAGAGCGCGGCCTGGCAGCACCTCCCTGAAGCAGTGTGGCAACACCCACCAACAAGAGCAAGGCACCCAGTTGCCATTCCCCTTTCCCTCTTCCCCCTTCCCCGCACAGCCCCCAGACAGTTCCCTTCCCAGGTGAACCTGCACGGGGCTCAGCCAATCATAATGGCCCTTTTACTTGCGGGTGATTGGGTTAGGCATGGACACGTGACGCCATCCTGCCCAATGAGAGAGGAGGGGAAGTCAGCCAGGGGTTTTCTGGGAAGGGTTTTCTTCACACTCAAAATGGAACCGAGGTTTCCTTTCGTGCAGTTTCAGGACAGCGTGTAGTGCGACGCACGCACTGGGGAGGGCGGCAGAGAGAGACCGAAGCTGTTGAGTGACCTGTCCGACCCCCAAATCAGGAGATTTGGAACTGCTCTGCCTCACTTATCACGTGAGATTATAATACACTCTCGTTCTGAGGGAGGAATTCTGTTACTTGCAGCCCAAAGCCTCCTCCACGATAAAGTGCCCTGTCCTCTGACCCAGAAACTTCCAAGAATTTATCCTATTAAAACCCTCGTACAAGCAGTTATGTTAGTACAGGAATTTTTTTTTTTTTTTAAACCAGAGGGAGCTTGAACGTCCACCAGCAGAGAATTAATCCACTGAGCTATAGTACGCCCTACCATGGAACACAATGCAGCTATTGAATCTATTTTATGCCTCGTCATGGTGATGCCAACATTCATGGTCGAGGAAGAAAAAAAGCAGCAGATTCCAGAACATTCTGTGTTGTATGATCACATCTGTGTGCAATGTGTGTTTACATCAAGAGGACGTTTGAAAGACAGTCTCCAATTTAACTGGTTCCCTCTGGCAACTGGGATCTGCCAAGCGGCAGCAGGACACAGAACACTTTCAGCACGATTTGGATTTTTTGCACAGAGCAAGTGTAAACCTTATAATCTAAAATACAAAATGAGATGGCTGACTTGAGGCCAACCTGGTAGGCCTCAGAGGCCAAGTGGAGCCTTGAAACCAGGAGTCTGGTTTCAAACCCAGTGTTTTTAGTTCTGCCCAAGTGTCCATGGGCTGTTCTTCCCAGGAGAAAGACCAAACCATTGACCTGAAAACCATGAAGGAACCATACTTATTCTTTTTCTCACTTTTTTTTTCCTTTAAAGACTTTATTTAGGGGCGCCTGGGTGGCTCAGTGGGTTAAGCCACTGCCTTAGGCTCAGGTCATGATCTCAGGATCCTGGAATCGAGTCCCGCATCAGGCTCTCTGCTCAGCAGGGAGCCTGCTTCCATCTCTCTCTCTCTCTCTCTGCCTGCCTCTCCATCTACTTGTGATCTCTCTCTATCAAATAAATAAATAAAATCTTAAAAAAAAAAAGGAATCAGAGTTAAAAAAAAAAAAGACTTTATTTATTTGAGAGAGAGAATGTGAGCGAACATGCAAGGGGGAAGGTCGGAGGGAGAAGCAAACTCCGCGCTCAGCAGGGAGCCTGATGTGGGACTCAATCTGAGGACTCCAGGATCATGGCCTGAGCTGAAGGCAGTTGCTCAACCAACTGAGCCACCCACGCGCCCTTATTTCCCTCACTTTTGAGAACAGTTTGGTGATCACAGAATTTCAGAGATTCAGATCTTCATTAGACCAGCCTCTTCAAAATCTCAAAGCCTCGGCCCTGTCCTTGGTGCAGAGCAAGTGCTCCATAAATGGTGGTAAAAGAAATGGATCAATGGGGGCGCCTGGGTGGCTCAGTGGGTTAAGCCACTGCCTTCAGCTCAGGTCATGATCTCAGGGTCCTGGGATCGAGTCCCACGTCGGGCTCTCTGCTCAGCAGGGAGCCTGCTTCTCTCTGTCTCTCTCTCTCTGCCAGCCTCTCTACCTACCTGTGATCTCTCTCTGTCAAATAAATAAATAAAATCTTTAAAAAAAAAAAAAAGGATCAATGAATCAATTCATCCAACCCAGGCATTATATAGATAAGAACGAATAAGTTGAATAAATTTAAAAAACGGACATTGAAATAACTAAGTAATAACATTTGCTGAGGGGTTACCAAGTGCTAGGAGCTAGCATGGTATCTCTCTCTCTCTTTTTGGCATGTCATGATCTCTTTTTACATAGTACCTTCCAGCACACCCTGTGAGATAGCCTATCATTCTCATTTTTCGGAAGAGAAAAGAGGCACAAAGAAGTTCTGTGATTTCCCCAAGGTCACACAGCTGGCACATGGTAGAGCTGGTACTTAAATCCCAGCAACCTGGCCCTGGGGCCACACACATCACCATCTCTGTTGCCCATTAAGCAATCAGACGCAGCCCTAGGATCCCTCAACCTGTCATCATGCTCAAGTCTGCCCCACCCCCCCAAATTCTCTCTCCTGATTCTCAATCCCCTTCTGAATAATGCACAACCTCTCCTCCTTTTCTTGGTCATGTTTTGTGGAACAGTAATTTATATTGTCTTTACATCCTCACGTCCCACTCCACTCCCCAAACCCCAGCAACCCCCCTTTCACTCTACCAAAGGTGCTTGCCAAGTTTCCTCCCCATCCCAAGGACCTCCTTCCTGGTTGCTGAGTCCAGTAAAGGGACAGTTTGTCACGCACCTTTTCTGGGACTCTTGCCAGTAACTGCCAGGTCCTTCTCACACCTCTCTAATCTGTCCCGTTCTGTCTGTTAGGGGCTCCTCTTCCTCTGCCCAGGTCTCAACAACAGTGTGTCCGAGCTTCCACTTAAGGGACAGTGCTCCCGCTCTCCTCAGATGAGCTTTTACATTTCATGACCTCACGAGTCATGTCGATGACTCACAAATCAGTTCTTCCCGCCAGGCTCATCCCCTTCCCAATATTTCAGAATCACATCTCTTAAACTCTGAGCGGTGCTACCTAGATGTCCAACACCCAGGCTGCTTAGGACCTCCATGCTTTTCCAAATCCCTGGCCCTCTACCTGCAATGCCCTCTCCCCACTGGCATGCCCTCTCCCCACACACATGCACCTAGCCAACTCCTATTCATCCATTAAGACCCAGCTCTGATGCCTCCGTGCCCAGAAAGTCCTCCCTGGTGCCCATCCCAGTTTGGTGCTCCTCCAACTTACTGTATTCCAAACTTAACTCAGCAGCATTTCCCCTGCTCCTACTCCTCCTCCATTTCCCCCAAACTCCAGTCATGGCTCCAACTGCCATCCTGTTCTCTGTCCCCAGTTCCTTCCACAATTACCTCTAAAACAGTTCACTCTGCAGCTCCTCCCACCATCTCCATGACCACGGCTCTCAGGCCCTCAGCATCCCCTGCCAACCGCCTCCCAACAAGCCCCCTCTAATCTGCTGCCATTTGGTGGTCGGAAGTATTTGTCCAACACATATGTCAATGTCACTCCCCTGCTCAAAACCCTTCCGGGTGCACACATGCGCACACACAGATGAATGCAGCTGTTTTCATTTCTCTTTTTAAAAGGTGAAAAATGAATAAGCTCTACAGGCTTGTAATGTACCAATACCAACTTTCTGATTTTGAAAATGTGAACCATTTTGATAATGTAAACGTATATACCGTCATCATGCGAAGTTGGGTGAAGAGAACCCTTTGTACTATTTTTGCTACTTCCTGTGGATAAAAATTGAAAAACAAACAAAACCTTCATGTCACCCACGACCAGAAGGACAAAGGCCAAGCTGCTCATCTCAGGCACACAGCCCTGTAGGGAGTGCCTGGCCTCCTCTCCAGCTCCATGGCCGGCCTGGAAGGTTTCACTCTGACAGTGTCAGACCCAAGCTGCCCGCTCTGTTTGGAGCAGCCCCCGCACCCACTGCTTTCTTCCCACCCTGGTTAGGGCCCGGTGCTTCTTTAAAGCCCAGCTGAGGTGGCTTCTCTAGCAGGAAGACTCTTTCCCCAACCCCCACCCTAACACAGCTCCCAAAGCTCACCACAACCATTGCACTCACCCTAGGTAAGCGACAGCGTGTGCTTCTATCCTTATCTCTCCCTAAACTAGGAGCTTCGTGAAGGCAGGAGCTGCATCTGATTTGTCTCTGGGCAGCGCACAAGAGCAGTGAAGATGCGGATTTCAGTCCTTGATTAAGCTTTTTCTCCTACCAGGTATTGTTTGAGGAGCTTTAAATATAATACGTAATTCTCTGGGCCCCTCGGTGGTGCAGTCAGTTAAGCGTCTGACTCTTGGTTTCCGCTCAAGTCATGATCTCAGGATTGTGAGATCGAACCCTGAAGCAGGCTCTGCGCTCGGCAGGAGTCTGCTAACATCTCCCTCTCCCTCTGCTCCTCCCCACGCTCTCTTTCTCTCTCAAATAAATAAATCTTCTTAAAAAAATCTCACTACACCCCGTAAAAAAGTGCTATTATCATCCCCACTTTACAGACGAGGAGACCAAGGCACAAGGAGGTGAACGAACCTCCAAGGGCCACACAGGTTGTAAGTGACAGAGCGGGGACTTGAGCCGTGGCAGCTGGGCTCTGGAGCCCACACACTCTTACCTCCCAACTCCAAGGTGCTTCCTCCCCCATCCCCGTGGGCTGCCTCCAGCTTCACCCCACACTCCACCTGCCTGGCTCTCACCTACCGCAGGTTTCATGGAAAGGGAGCAGTCAGTGCAGACTAAAGACTTGCCACACGCCGCATGAACGCACCTGAGGTGACGTCATCTCCAAAGATGCCTGACGCGCCTCCAGACTCACCAGGTGCTCGACAGCTTCCTCAAAGACCAGCAAAGCTTCCATTTCGCCGTCCTCGACCTCACTAGTCAGAATTCCAGGTCAGCATCTATCCCTACAAGGCATGGTGCACCCTGTCTGCCCACCTGAGGACCCTCGGCTCCAAAGAGGTAGAGGACGGGTTTGGGCTCACTTCTAGAGATTTTGTGTTGGGTGTCATGCACCTTTTATGGCAAGAGATTTGAACCTGGGGCCCACAGCGAGTATTCAGGGGTCATGAACTTGAATGGGAAAAAAAAAAATGTACACGTTCTTTTCACTAACCCTACGTGGTATATAGCATTTCCCTCAACTCCAAAGGTAGGCAGTACGCCGCAGTAGTGTCGTGCTAGAAATCACAGCTCTTTCCCTGTCATATTTCAGCTGCTGCAGGCACAACAAAATATTGTTCACGCTCATCCCAGCTTCAAAATTATGGGGCTTCCATCAGACTCACTGCCAGATCTTGTTGTACGGTGCATTGATAAAAGAGCCCAGCCACAGTTCAGTATTGTTTCTTTTGCAATCCTGTGTATTTTATTTTATGCATTTATTTTTTTTTTAAGATTTTATTTATTTATTTGACAGAGAGAAATCACAAGTAGTCAGAGAGGCAGGCAGAGAGAGAGAGAGGAGGAAGCAGGCTCCCTGCTGAGCAGAGAGCCCCATGCGGGACTCCATCCCAGGACCCTGAGATCATGACCTGAGCCAAAGGCAGCAGCTTAACCCACTGAGCCACCCAGGCGCCCTACTTTATGCATTTAAAAACGGGATTCTGGGGATGCCTGGGTGGCCCAGTGGGTTGAGCAGCTGCCTTCAGCTCAGGTCATGATCCCAGTGTCCTGTGATCAAGTCCCACATCAGGCTCCTTGCTTGGCAGGGAGCCTGCTTCTCCCTCTGCCTCTGCCCGCCACTCTGTCTGCCTGTGCTCACTCTCGTTCCTCTCTCTCTAATAAATGAAATCTTAAAAAATAAAAACGGGATTCTAGGGTGCTTGGGTGGCTCAGTTGGGGAAGCATCCAACTCTTGATTTCGGCTCAGGTCCTGATCTCAGCGTCCAGGGATTGAGCCCTGCCCCATGCAGTGGCAGGCTCTGCGCTTAGTGGGGAGTCTGTTTCTAGCTCTAACCCTCCCCCTACTCATGTTCTCTCTCTCTCAAAGAAATAAGTAAAATCTTTTAAATAAATAAATAAATTTTATATAATAATAAACAGCATTATTTTAATATACATATGTACATCATAAATATAAACATAATCATAATAAATAATAGTATTTTATACTATAATACTATATAATAAAATCATAAATAATAATATTTAAATAAGTAATAATAAACACAGTCTTCTGAGAGGCTGTTCCTGGGCTCCCCCAGGCTGCCCACCAGGTCCATGGTACAGAGGCAACTTGGAACCCTGCCTAGCTCTACCATCATCTCAAAGACAGGTGCTAGTATCCCCACCTTCCACAGAAAAGCTAGGCTTGAAAAAACTAAAGTCTTAAACAGAAGTGAGGCTTGGCGGGGGCGGGGGCGGGGGGAGGGGGAGGCTCTAACCTGCCCAGGGCCACCCAGGCACTAGGGCCACCGCTGGCTCCGCCAGAAACCACCTGTCAAGGAATGAACGCGAGACATGGCCCGCCCACAAGGCCTCAGCAACTTGCAGTTTGTTTTCTTTGTGTTACCCTGAACAGAAACCAAAGTTCAGGAAACGTCCCTCCGGCCTCCGCTCTCGCTCTGGGCCAAACCAAGAGTCAACCAAGGTGGCAGAGCAGAACCCTCCCGTCTGCAGCGCTCTGGTTACAAAAGGCTTTGACTTTCTCGCCTTCCGCTCACAACTTAGGGGCTACACTGCACGGGAACGGTTCAAACCCACAACTCTGTCTCCAAGGGTCTGGGAGACCTGGTTCCAATCCCAGCACAGCCCCCTTCCCCCAGCTTTGAGGGCACCTCTCTGAGCCTCTGTTTTGTCATTTGGGAGGTGCAGCTAATGATACCCAACTTGCAAGACAATTTTGCAAATTTACATACCGCACCCCTAACACCCATACTCAGGAGGAAATCAGAAGACTGCATTTCTCCTGCACCCATACAGTTAGAGAGCACCTGGCAACTTACAAAATTACTCTGTAAGTGCTTTTTGATCAGTCAACACCAAGTGCTTTGCAGTTTCTTTTTTCTTAAGTTTTTATTTGGCAGACAGAGATCACAAGCAGGCAGAGCGGCTGGCAGAGAGGGGGGCACAGAGGTGGGTGGGGAAGCAGGCTCCCTGCTGAGGGGAGAGCCCTATGTGGGGCTTGATCCCAGGACCCTGGGATCATGATCTGAGCTAAAGGCAGAGGCTTTAACCCACTGAGCCACCCAGGCGCCCCTGCTTTGCAGTTTCTATCTATCTAGGCCACTCTTTTTTTTGGCAAGGGCTGTTCGGGACCACCCTGCTACTATTACTCATTTACTCAACAAATAACCACAGAGCACCTTTATATGCCAGATGCTGGGGGAGTGAGGTTAAGAAAGTCCCTGACCTCATGGAACAAAAGGTCCAGGCATGGCAAGACAAATAAACAGGCCCATGTTCAATGCACAAGACAAGTAAAGCTACAGAGAAGAGTTAGAGGAGCAAACTGAAAATTGGAAATGTGGCAGGGAGGGATGGCCTTTCAGGGAATCAGCATTCAAGAGAAACAAGAAGGAGCTAGGCATGGGAACACAGAAGGCAGGTGAACGCGTACCAGCAGAGGGTCCAGCAAAGGTAATGGCCCTAAGGTGGGAAAAGCTTGGAATGTTCGAGAAAAAGACAGAAGGCCAGTGTCACCACACCGCTAGAGTGAGGGCAAGCCAAGTAGGAAGCAAGTTTCAAGGGGACGAGTAAGGCTCATTAGAAAGCTCTGTGCAGGCCAGACTGGGGAGCCAGCACTGCGTTCCGTGTGTGTCAGGAAGCCACTGGAATCTTTTTAACAGAGGACTGACAAGGTCCCATTTAAATCTTGAGAAGATCCGTCAGGCTGCTGCATTGAGGACAGATGAAAAGAGGGGAAGCTGGAAAATGAGTGAGCAGTCTCCTGCAGTGGTCTGGGCCTAGATCAAGGTAGGCAGTGGAGAAGATTCTGGAGGTTATGGCCACCACAACCATGCTATCACACTATTGGTCTTTAGAGTTTTCAAATTCTCTTCATTTGAGTCTCACAGCACACCCAGGGAAGATGGGACTGAATCGGTCAGGCCATTTCACAGAACAAGAGACTGAGTGCCTGGGTGGCTCAGTGGGTTAAGCCTCTGCCTTCAGCTCAGGTCATGATCTCCGGGTCCTGGGATCAAGCCCCACATTGGGCCTCTCTGCTCAGTAGGAAGCCTGCTTCCCTCATCCACCCCACCCCCTGCCAGCCTCTCTACCTACTTGTGATCTCTTTCTCGCTGTCAAATAAGTAAATAAAATCTTAAAAAAGAGAGAGGGAGGGACGGAGGGAGGGAGGGAGGGAGGCCAAGAGTGACAATATGATTATGTCCCAGAATGCGTAGCTAGAATGTGCTGGAGCTGGGAATGAAAATCAGGACTTTGGACTCCCTGCCCTAAGTTCCTGTGCCGCAGGCCATGACACGGATGCCCAGAGAACAAGGGCACAGGTGAACCTCTGTAAACCCCGGAAGGGTCACATCCTCAACCTCCCCCACAGCCCTCACAGCAAGTGATCACTGGATGTTCGCTGGCTGACCCCAGCATTTCGGAAGACATGGCTCTGGGTCCCAGGAAATGTGACACCCTGTTCCCTTTCCAAGTCACCGTGTGGACAGGGTAGGAAGAGCTGGAGAGCGGGTGACCCCATCCAATCATCGAGATTTCTGGATAGATAAGAGCTTCGTGGAGACTAAAAGAACTTGTGAGGCGCCCGGCTGGCTCAGTTGGGAGGGCATACAACTCTTGCTCTCAGAGTAGCAAGTTTGAGCCCCACATTGGGCATAGAGATGACGAAGTAAATAAACAAAATACCTTGAAGGCACTTCTCTTGCAGCGTGGGCTGGGGCTGGGGAGTGCCTGGCTCCCTCTGACCCTCCGTGTCCCAGCTCCACCACAGCCCGGTGATCTTGGACCCAGCCTTCTCATCTGCAAAATGGGGCAGCTAAAACGCGCTCCTGCCTCCAAGCATTGTTGAGCGGATTCAGTAAGAGAAGGCCCAGAAAGCGCCAAGCACAGGGCTGGCACACAGCAGCCTTTAACATGTCGTGGCCGGTGTCCCTAAGTGCCACTGCTGCCATCAAGCGCTGAGTGGGGGCCAGGGCCCCGCGGCTGAACTGAAGTCAGCCCCAGCTGGGTTCTGAAGGCAGCAGTGGCCCCCGCCGCCTGACGGGGGGACCCGCAGAAGCCATCAGGGCGCTAGCCGAGAAACAGACTTCCTGGGGAAATAAATAAGGCAGGAAGGAGCCCCGGAGCTGGTGATGACAGAGAAAGGAAAGCCAGCCGGTTTTCTACGGGCCATTAAATGTGATGAAAGGAGCTGGCTCCTGTGGAGGCTCCTGGGAGCTGACACGTAGCCGTCACTCCATCAGGCCAGGCTGAGGCTCCGGCTTCAGCTGGCAGCCAGACTTCCTCCTCAGGGGACACTTCCACCTCTGCCATCTGAGGTTACCACCACCCGCCCCGTCCCTCTCCGTCCCTGGGCCCACGCAGAGCAACTCAAGCGCCAGGCTGCCCGGGGCTGCTCTCCGGCTCTGCCGCTCAACCTCCCTGGCCAGTTTCTTTATCTGTAAAATGGGGACAATCACAGTGCTTCCCTGTAGGGCTGCTGTAAAGATTAAGAAAGCTCATCTAGGAAAAAGCACTCACACACAATAGGGCCAGACTAGAGGAAATGCTGGCTTGGGCAACAGCTATATGATTAAAAAATTAACCCCCCCCCCATGTGTAGTTCCTCTCCTCTGACTGTCCTGCCCCGATCCCTGGGCACTGGGTTTCTCCCCACAGGTGACCATCACACACCATCCAACCTCAGGGCTCGTTTTCAGAAAGGGAAATTGAGGCCCAGAGAGCCCACGGGCCCTCCTCAAGATGCCTTCTCTGGCCTTTCTGAACCACCTCCCAAGGGTCCAAATGGCACTTCTTCTAGAAAGACCTTCCATCTAGGGCCAAAAAAAAAACCACAACCCCTTCCTCCTCTACACTGGGGCATAACTCAGTATGACAGCACGTTGGCTGAATGTATCCTCCTCCCCCCTCCACTAGGGCCTGGGGCACAGAGGGTGAATCAGACCCAGTGTCTGCCCTTGGGAAGCTCAGGTTAATCACCCATATCTTTCTCCTTTCCAAACCACAAGCTCGGCACCCGCAGGCACTGAGGAAGTGAACCTAGACTCCGCACTCAGAGCCCAGTGCTCCTTTCTCCACCATTCTGCCTTCTCCAGGCATGCGTCCAGAAATCTTCTAAGTACTTTCGCTGGGCCAGCCCCATGAGGCCCCAGGATAGAAGGGAGGTTCAGTAAGACTCCCCCGCCTCAGGGAGCCTGCTGGTCTTTGGGCTTAAGCCCCCACCCCCATGGTGTTTGCCAAATCCGCCTGTCCTGGTCTCTGTTCTTTGTCTACACATTTGAATGTAGGCGAGCCAATTCTGATACCAATCCCGTAGTACATACTCAACAGTCACATAAGCCTGGGTTCCGATCCAGCTGGCTGACACCCGGCCAGGCACATGAATCCCGTGTTCCTCAATTTTTCCATCTGTGAAATGGAGACATAAATGCCCACCCCCCTCATGGAACCACTGTAAGAGTCAGACTACCCGCCAACCTCCCAGCACAGAAGCAACTGGGGTCATCCCAGGAATTCCCTTTCTCTTCTCTCTCCCCAGCCAGACCTTCCCATTCTGTCAAGCTCAAGATCCACTTTCCAGAGGCCCTTCCTCTCTTTTCCAGGTCACCCTGAGAGCTCTCTCTTCTGCTCCCTCCCACTGCATTGACTCCAGTCCTGAACAGGGCTCGGTCCTCTCGTGGGTTCTGCTCGAGTTGACTTTCTCCTTCCAGCCACAATCTAGGCGACAAACTCAACCCCAAACCTGCCCCACAGCATCTCACCATGTTCACAGAAGGCATTCGAAAACTAATTTGCGAAGGTGGCCTGGGCCCCTGCGAAAGGCTGAAGATTTGGAGTCCGAACACTTAAGTGGGAATCCTAGCTCTGCTATGTGATTTCCAGGGGGACATTCGATTCTAGAAGCCTCAGGTTTCTCATCTGGAAAATGAGGACTGAATAACGTCTACCTGACATGGTTGCTATGGAGCCCAGATGAGCTAGCATATGTGAAAGCCCTTTTGTTATAAACGAAAAAGTTCTATTTAAGGGATTATTATTTTCAGAGTCGCAAATCCAAACCTACTGACTCCTTAACTTTCTTATACCTAGACACTAGCTCATCCCACAGAGCTTCTTAGCCCCCAATAATCCACCCACCCTGCATTCTTCGTTGTCCATCCCAAACAAAAAGCCAACAGCTTAGAATTCACAGCCTCTGTCGAACACAAACCTGGTTCCAGTTCAGGGACCACAAAACCTCTCTCCCATCCTCAGATCTCATCCCTCCTCAAAACAGGTTTCACCTTCCCAGCTTTGGGTACCCCGGGGCCTCCAATCTGCCCCAACAGCATTTTGGACAGGCATCATTTCTACCTGACAGTCCAATTTCAGTGGCAAGTCAAAATGGGGAAGGAAGACTCTGGTGGGTGTGGTTGTATGTGGGGAGAGGGGCAGTAGTAGTCTCAGTAGTAGAAGTAAAGATTCCGCTGGAATTTTGTGTCCAACAGTTGCTAAATGTACTATAATTATCCCATTTGTGTGAAAATTCAAGGATCTGCATTCTGCTATTTTCATGGGACTGGATGAATTGCAGATGCTGAGGAAAATGGTAAGAAGTTGGGGTTCAAAGTCTGGTACCCAGACACCAAAGTCTCTGTGAGCAACCCCAGAGAACCCACGAAGCTGCTGTGGGCCCCCAGTCCCCCAGCCCAGGATCAGACCCCTTCTCCAGCCCCAGACTCCCCAGCCCCCCTTTCCCCGCCCCAGCCCCTACTCTTCCCCATTGATGCCATGTTGGCACCAGAGCCATCAGGGGCAGGGGGGACGTTTCTACCTTTTCGTTTTGTTTTGTTTTCCTCCTGGGAAAACTGCTTTGTCTCTGTGCAAGACCCTTAAACCAGGCACCTTATAAATATCCGAGCCAGAGAGATTTTAAAAAGGAAAGGGAGAGGAGGGAGCAGGCCCGGGGCCAGGGCGGGGAAGGGGGGGATCCTGGAGGGGGGATCCTCTGAGGGCGGGAGGGGGTCGGAGGTCTGGGTCAGTGACTCTGGGGCGCCCATCTCCGGGGGGCGCCCCCCAAGCGCTGGAGCTGCACCCCCCCCTCACCCCCCACCACCCCAGTCCCCGCGCGCTCCTGGCACAGCGACCCGCCGCTCAGGCCTCCCAGCCCAGGGATGGATCTCGCGACCGGAAATGCCCCCCTGCCCAGACCGCGCCCCCCTTTCCTGCCGCCCCCTCCCCCCCCAACCCCGGCCGGGCCGCAGGCCCCGGATCCCCGGGCTCGCGTGGCCGCCGCAGCCGACAGAGGCGACCCGTCGGCGGCCGCGGTCCTCGGCCCTTGCTGCGGTCCCCTCAACTCTCGGCGCTGCGGGACCAAGGCGCACACAAAAGGAAGGGGCGCGCTGCCAGAAATGCCCCTGCCAGCCCCCTCGACCCCCTTCGCGGGGACCCGGCAAAGCATCCGCGCACCCCAAAGCTCCGGACGCCGAGGCGGGAGCCCCCCACGCAAGAAAATTCCAAGGCACTCCCCCCCCACCACCACTGGGAGCTGCAGGGGCGGCCAAATCACCCAGCGGCAGGTGCCCCCGGCCGCACAACTTTGAAACTTTGGGGCAGGGCACGGGGACGGGGTGGGGGAGCCCCAAAAAGGAGGAAATGAGGATTTGGCGGCTCTTTCTTTATTTCTGCAAAATGCACTTTGCGGGTGGCCCCGCGCAGCTCCGGCCTGGCCCGGGCTTCCCCCGCGCCTTCTCCCGGCCCGGCGCGGCCCCCGGGCGCCCCCGAGCCCTCCCGCGCCCGCCGCGGGGACGCGGTCGGGCCCCGGCCTCTGCCCCGCCGGGCTCGGGCCGCGCGCAGCACTCACCTCGGCCGGGCTGCGCTCCCCGCGGGCCTGCGCCGAGCCCGATAAATGGTATGCTATGACTAGAGGTATGATTACGTTATTATTATTAGTAATAATAAGAGTAAATGCTATTTAATTACGGGCGGCCGCATCGTGCTCCCGGCGCCGCCGCCCCGGCAGCTCGGTCCATGTGGCTCCGGAGCGCTTTACTTTCATTTCCAGCCCCTTGGCCGGCCGCGCGCGGCAGCACCCGCTGGAGGCACCGTCTCCTGCAGCTCTTCCTCCTCGGGTCCTAGAGCGCGGCTGCCCTCGCCTCGCGCCCGGGGTGGGCGGCGCGGGCTGCGCACCTGGGGGCGGGGAAGTCCCCCTGCCCCGTGCAGAGCTCCTGCCTGGAAGCCACCTTTATTTTCTCTCAACGTGGCCTTCCCTTTTAGGGCTTTTTCCTCGGGCGAGTCGTTGCGGGTCCAACTCAGCGCCTCGGCCCTTCCCGGTAGGTGGAGGGGCTCCCGCGTTGCCAGGTGCTTTCACTAAAGCCCCCCACCACCACCCCCCGCCCCAATCCACGGACGAGGACCAGAGGGTCATCAGAGAAGCATCAGACCCTCAGTCGGCTGGTGTTTTATGTTTGAGATCTTTCCGGAAAGGGTTTGAGGGTACTTAGAAGACCCAGTGGGTAAAGGGAGATGACCCAGAGAGGCGGGCTGTCTGGCCTTCCTCGCTGCCGCCGCCGCCGCCTCCCAGCCGGGCAGGCCCAGGCTGGATTTGAATCCCGAGCTTCTGATTCCAAATACCGTGTCATCCTCGCTGCCACTACCTGCGCCCTTGATTCCAGACGACTCCCACACCCCGGGAGAGTTCTCTCAAATGTCCTTCTTTCCTCCTTTTAATTTCAGACACACACACATGCACTTACATATTCATGCACACATACTTACGTGCGTATGTATGTACATACACGTACACATGTGTGTATTTTAATTACTGAGGATCAACTGTGACCCCAGCAGACTTTATGTTATCTCTTCCCCAAACCTTTGTGCCAGACATCTTAGATGCTGGGGAAATATTGGTAGGACAAAAATTTTTTAAGGTTTTAACTATTTATTTGACAGAGATAGAGCACATGCAGGGGGAGCAGCAGGCAGAGAGGGAGGGAGAAGCAGGTGGTCCACTGAGCAGAGAGCCTGACATGGGGCTCGATTCAAGGACCCTGGGATCATGACCTGGCAAAAGACATTTAACTGACGGAGCCACACAGGCGCCCCTGTAGGACAGATTTTTAACATTTAAACACACTGTCCTAAGGGCAAGGAGGGCAAGAACCTGGAGATGTGTCTACTTACTTCCTTCTCACAATGATCCTGAAAGCTTGGTTTTATTTATCTGGGGGTGTAGATATTTATTTATTTGAGAATGGGTAGGGGTTGGGGCAGAGAGAGAGGGAAAGAAAAGACTCTCTGCTGAGCAAGGAGCCCTAGGCGGGGCTTGTTCTTAGGACCCTGAGATCATGACCTGAGCTGAAATCAAGAGTCAGATGCTGGGGCACCTGGGTGGCTCAGTGGGTTAAAGCCTCTGCCTTCAGCTCGGGTCATGATCCGGGGTCCTGGGACCAAGTCCCACATCTGGCTCTCTGCTCAGCGGGGAGCCTGCTTCCCTCTCCCTCTCTCTCTGCCTATCTCCCTGCCTACTTGTGATCTCTGTCTGCCAAATAAATAAAGAAATCTTTTTTTTTTTTAAATGAAAAGCAGCGTCCAGAGATCCTTGGACTTACTGCAGAGCAGGATTTGCTGAAAATGAAGATATCTAATCCCCGGCTCTCAAAAGATTCTAATTCAGGGGTGCCTGGGTGGCTCAGTCACTGGGCGTCTGCTTTCAGCTCAGGTTATTATCCCGGGGTCCTGGGATCGAGCCCCACATCGGGGCTTGTGTGCCTTCTCTCACTGTACCTCTCTCTGTCAAATAAATGAATAAAATACTTAAAAAAAAAACATTCTGATTCAGCATTTCTAACAAGCACCCCTTAGGGATTCTGATATTTCGTGGGAATTCAATCCCTGGGTCACCTGGGATAGACCCAAGATCGTGGGTTAAAGGCAGCTTCCCTGGAGATTTGGGGAAGTTGGGCGCCGGCATTTGGAAGACCAAGCTGGGTGGGAGTCCCAGCTCCCACCTCTTGCGGGCTGGGTGACTGTGGGCAATCTCACATCATCAACTTCCTCACTTGTAAATAAGGATAAGAATATCTGATAAATATACCCCCTGCACAATTTACAGTGAACCGCTCTTGACAATGGATCAGATTAGCCACCACTTGTTACCATCACCTCCGTGTTGTGGAGGAGGATGCTGAGGCCAGCTGGATCCCCACATCTTGCCTCAAATGAACTAGCTGGCCAGTGAAGTATCCCACCATCGCAAGTGGCCCGTAAAGGAACACATATCCTTTTCCTTTTCTTTTTTCCAAAAGATTTTATTTATTTATTTGACAGAGAGAGAGAGACAGCGAGAGAGGGAGGGAACACAAGCAGGGGGAGTGGGAGAGGGAGAAGCAGGTTTGAGCAGGGAGCCTGATGTGGAGCTCGATCCCAGGGTCCTGGGATCATGACCTGAGCCCAAGGCAAACACTCAACCCATTGAGCCACCCAGGCAACACCCTTAACTTTATTCTTTTTTTTTTTTTTAAGATTTTATTTATTTATTTGACAGACAGAGATCACAAGCAGGCAGAACAGCGGGGGTGGGGAGGTGGGAGCAGGCTCCCCTGAGCAGAGAGCCCAATGGGAGGGGCGTGGGGAGGGCTTGATCCCAGGACCCTGGAATCATGACCTGAGCCAAAGGCAGTTGCTTAACCAACTGAGCCACCCAGGTGCCCCCTTAACTTTATTCTTAATGCTTTTTTCATCTATACTATTTTTTAAAAATTCCTGTAAGTATTTATTAAAAAATTATTTCCAGATGCCTGGGTGGTTCAACGGGTTAAGCGACCGCCTTTGGCTCAGGTCATGATCCTGGAGTCCCAGGATTGGGCCCCACATGGGGCTCCCAGGTGAGTGGGGAGTCTGCTTCTCCCTCTGACCTTCTCCCCTCTTACGCTCTCTCTCACTCTCTCTCAAATAAATAAATAAGATCTTAAATAAATAAATTCTTTTGTTCCAGGCGCCCTGGAACAAAAGAATTTTTTTTTTTTTTTTGGAACAAAAGAATTTTTAAAGGAGAAAATAATTTACCAAAAGCATTTGGTATCAGGAAACTCCCCAGAAACATGAGGCCACAATTTAAGCTCCTCCACAGACAACATTCTTTTCTGTCTCACTCACCCTCGGATTCCAAGAGCCAGAACAGTGCCTGGTACATAGTAAATACTTGATTACTATTTGTGGGGGGAATGAATTATTTTAATTATGGTTATTTATCAAAGTTTAAAAAGGTCATGTAGGGGCACCTGGGTGGCTCAGTGGACTGAAGCCTCTGCCTACAGCTCAGGTCATGATCCCAGGGTCCTGGGATTGAGCCCCGCATCAGGCTCTCTGCTCAGCGGGGAGCCTATTCCCCCACCCCCCGCCTCCTTCTCTGCCTACTTGTGATCTCTCTATGTCTGTCAAATAAATAAAAATAAAATCTTAAAAAATTAAAAAAAAAATTAAAAGATCATGTATTCTGATGGGGAGCCCTGGGTTTGAACCGGGGGAGAATGTGGTTTGAGTGGTCTTTAACAGAATCATCTGTTAGCAGCAACTTCCCACCAGGGGAGCTGACCCTTGAGGGTGAGGGGGCAGACGACTCTGCAATGCTGGGAAGCCAGGCCCACCACCTTTCTCTCGGAGCCCTAAGCAAGCACCAGGACCCTGAAGGATCTTGGGAATTTCTCTCCACATTCCTCACATGTCCGGCATAATTCAGGCATTTGTCTTTGATCTCACTAAATGGCAAGTCTGCAGACTTAGTAGCTCTTAGTACCAGTATAAATATTGTTATTTATACCATTTACAATTAGTAATTAAGTTTGTTTCCAGGCACCACAATGGAATTTAAAACACTCAGTTAAAGTAAACCAAACTAATCAGAGGCAGCCTGCTTTTCTCTTCAGAACATCCTTTAAAAACAAAAGAACAAGAAGCTGCAAAGAGACAGAAAGGTCTCAAACATTCTCCTTTCCCCTTATACCCACCTCACACTCACAGAATGAATTGTTTTGCATGTGTGTTGAAAAGGACCCCAGAGGGGCGCCTGGGTGGCTCAGTGGGTTAAGCTGCTGCCTTCGGCTCAGGTCATGATCTCAGAGTCCTGGGATCGAGTCCCGCATCGGGCTCTCTGCTTGGCAGAGAGCCTGCTTCCCTCTCTCTCTCTCTCTCTGGCTGCCTCTCCGTCTACTTGTGATTTCTCTCTGTCAAATTAATAAATAAAATCTTTAAAAAAAAAAAAAAAAAGAAAAGGACCCCAGAGATCTGGCTTCTGCTCTTTTTTATCTTGGGGTACCTGGCTGACTCATTTGGTAGAGCAAGCTACTCTTGATTACTGGGATCATGAGTTCAAGCCCCACGCTGGGCATAGAGCTTACTTAAAACAAACAAAAAGACCTACTGTCTCTTGTCTAAATTACTGTGTAATTTGGGCAGGTCACCTAACCTCTCTGGTCCTCAATTCTTTGAAGTGTTGAAGATAGGCGTGGCCTGAGATGGCTCTGTCCATCTGTCAAAGGCTTTGATTCCATTTACTAGGCACAGCAAACTAGCTCTCAGGTGATACCTTGAAAAGGAGAGAGAGTGAGTTGCAGAAAGAGAAGGGATGACAACTGCGTTGCTTGGAAACACTGATGGCTCTGGACTCCTCTGACACTGTGTACCATTGTGTAACCTCCTTCTCCCAGTCTTCCCATTTTAAAGTGGTTTAAGACAGAATCTAGTTTCAGGAGTAACAAACAGAATCTGGATTGCTAAGGGGTGATGTTGGGCTGTTTTGGTGATTTTGAGTATAGAACATGAACATGTTCAGACAGAACATTTACTCTCCCCCAGGCTCTCATTACTTCCCAATACCTCTTTAGCCCTTGAAGGCTGTTGTTTCCTTTTCTCTCCCTTTCAATTAAGTAGAATGCACACCCCGCGTGGGGCTTGGACTCACTATCCTGAGATCAAGAGTCGCATGCTCTATGGACTGGACCGAGCTAGCCAGGCACCCTGAAGGCCATTGTTTCTGCTAAGAATTCCCTTCCAAACCTGAAAATCTTATGACGCATCAGTTAGGGGAGGGCAGGGAAGATCACCTAAGATGTTCTACCATCTGCCCTCCTGGGAGGTCTCTGTCAGAAGGTCAAGGAAGGCCTCAAAAAGAAAAACTGGAAAAGGGAGGCTGGGGATCACCCCAAGGAAAATCCAGACTGATTTGATCAGTGCTAGCTGTAATCGGCACAGGAATAGCATCAGGCCTAATTGGGAGCATCTCAGCCTTCTCAGATGATGACTCATTTTAAGCAAACATCCAGTGACCCTGACTGGAATCCAGCTCAAATGAGGGAACGTGAAGCACTTACGACAAGTGAATCCCGGAAAAGATGCTGCCAAGTTGGGTACAGTACCTGCCCCAAAGCTCTCCCAGGTTGACAAGGACGCTGCCAATAATATTATTAATGTTGTGAAAAAGCTCTCAGAGCTGCAAATCAGCCACTGTGGGGACTTGAAGCTTGCTATAGGGCCTAGAGGAAGGTGACTCATTCTGGACAGAGTGATGTAGAAAAGCTTCCCGGAGGAGATGGTATTTGCCATGGGCCTTATAGGCAGAATAGGAGAGGATGGGTGGAAAGAGGACCCACATCTCAGGAGTGGTGCGAACCAGGGTATAGAGCTTGTTTTCTCATCTCTCTGCTGGAAGGGGTGGCAATGATGCCCGCTTCCTTTGCGGTTGTAAAGATTAAATTAAGTGTGTGTGAAAAGATCTGGCACATAATATATTTAACTTTCAATTGCAGGTAAAGCAAAAATCATGTGCGTGGGCCAAGTTGTGAGAGGTGACTTTGGAGAAGGCTGCATATGTTGATGGTGATTATCTCTGGGTGCTAGAGTTTCTCGGGTAATGTTTACTTTTCTCTTTATCCTGTTCTATGTTGGTTGAAGTATTTATAGCAAACACATGTTATTTATATAATGGATAAAATGTTCTTTGCGAAAAGAAAAAAAGAAAAGCTATTTGTGTTCTGATACCTAAAAAATTAAAACCTAGGGGAAAGTAGCAGAACCGTTCAAAGAACCCCCCCCCCCCCATACCCCCTCACCCAGGTTCACTTATTTTGAACATCAGGCCACATGCGCGTGCGCTCTCTCTAAGTATATATACATTTTTGAACTATTGGTAAGTCAGTTGCTGATACCACACCCCTAATTATTTAAGCATACATTCCCAAGAACAGGGGCAGCCTCTTACATAACCCAGCACAATAATAACAATCAATAAATTAAAAAAAAAAGATTTCATTTATTTATTTGAGAGAGTGAGAGAGAGATGAGAGGGGAGAAGGTCAGAGGGAGAAGCAGACTTCCCGCAGAGCTGGGAGCCCAATGCGGGGCTCAATCCCAGGACTCTGAGATCACGACCTGATCCGAAGGCAGTGGCGCAACCAACTCCGCCACCCCGGCGCCCAACCATCAATAACTTGAACACTGACACAATGCTATCATCTAATATGCAGTCAGGTTTTGCTAAATTGTCTCCATATTGGCCTTTAAAGTAATTTCCTCCCCAGCCCAGGATCCAGTCCACGACCCCTGTTTGCGTTTAGTTGTCATGTCTTTTTTAGTCTCCTTAAATCTGCAACATTTCCTCAGATTTTCTTAGTCTTTCATGACACAGACATTCTTGCAAGAGTACAGAGCGGTTATTCTAACTGAAGCGGAAGAAACTGTAACTCCGTTGGGTTTGGCAGATGTTTCCTCAGGATTAGGTTAATCTTCCGCATTGCTGACTGCACGGTCCCATGCGTCCTTCTCAGTGCATCACTTCAGCAGGTGTGCAATGGACGTCAGTTTGTCATGTTACTAATGTTAACGGGCACCATTTAGTTAAGATGGTGTCCCAGGGGGCGCCTGGGCGGCTCAGTGGGTTAAAGCCTCTGCCTTCGGCTCAGGTCATGATCCCAGGGTTCTGGGATCAAGCCCCGCATTAGGCTCTCTGCTCAGCGGGGAGTCTGTTTCCTCCTCTCTCTCTCTGCCTGCCTCTCTGCCTGCTTGTGATCTCTGTCAAATAAATAAATAAAATCTTAAAAAAAAAAAAAAAGATGGTGTCCCAGGTTCTCTAACATAGGATAGCCATTTCCCCTTTTTAATTATCAAACAACTTGCGGCTATTTATGTGAAACCCTTCGAATGGCCTTTCAATTTCATGGGATTAAAAAGATGAGGCTTTCCTTTGAGGAAACGGATGCGTATTTCTTGCTGAACAGATCCAACAGCTCGCCTTCGGGACTACTAGTCTTTTGTCTATAAAGATAGGTGAGCGTGAACCTTTCCGGAAAGGCTGAGTCGCCTGGACCGCAAGGCTTGACGGGAATTGTAGTCTCTCTGGGCGCCCGAGGTTACACGCCGCCCTGTGGCCTCCTGGAGAAAGAGCCAGAAGCCGAAAAGGGAGGGCGCAGAGGGAGAGGGCGGTGGCGCGCTGGGACGCGGTGCATCACGGGACTGGTAGTTCGTAGGCGCACTCCTGCCGCGGACACCGCCCCCCGCGCAGGAAAACTCGACTACCATACCCGATAGGCCACGCGCGCGGGGGGAGGGGAAACCCGGCCGGGGCCTCGAACAAATCAAATCGAAGGAAAGAAACTGCCGGCTTTCAAAAATCCTCCTCCTCCGCCATCATCCGCCGCCGTGCGGGGAGCAGGTGGTGTCGGAGACGGGAGTGGCGAGAACTGCCGAGAGAGCTGACGGAAGAGTGGGCCGGGTATCGGGACCCGTGGGCTCGGAGGCGGCGACCCCGACCTGACCTGACCCGGACCCTAAATCATTTCCCGCCCCCGCCGGGCGGACGCGCGCGCTCAGGTCGTCCCACGCGACGGCGCCGCCTGTTTACGGTAAGGGTCGGGGTCCCTTTCCTTTTCCCGTCACCTGCCTCGGATGGGGGCGGGGGGGCGGCGCGTCCTTGCATCTGGGCGAGGAAGGTGTGGCGCTTCCGTGCGCCTTCTGGGTGTCTTCGCGGCCTTATCCCCTCCGCTTCCACGGCCAAGCGCGGAGGGGCTGAGAGAGGGGGTGCTGGGGGGGGGGGCACAGGCCCTTTTCCCAGATCGGGGAACTGAGGCTTGGAGAGGGCGTCTGGCGCAGTTGCCAGCAGTGGCGCCTCTTGTTGGCGTCGGTGACAACTGGGGGCGGTGCGCGTCCTCCGGGGATCCCGGATGGGGCTCCCGCGCCTCCCGCCTGTCATTTGAGGCCCGCACACGCGCGTCGCTCCCCTTTCGCCGCCTCCCCATAGCCCCACGCCCGCGGAGGGCCTGGGCTGGCGCCGTAGCCCCTGAGATCGCCATGAGTCACTGCCGACGCTTCGCAGAAACGGTAGATGTGCACCCGAGAAAATAAGCGACTTTCGTGCCCGAAAAGGAGAGGACCGTTTGTGTATTTACTGATCCTTTGCAGACCTAGGGCGAATCAAGCACCTCTCTGTGCTTCGTTTTGGCAGTCTTCAAAGTGCGTGTTGTGTCCGTATGGGACTGAGGAACAGGCCCTTTTCTAGCTGAGAAGTTCTGTGTTCCAGTAGGAGCATACCTGGGAGCCCCACCACCATTTCTCTTGCCTCAAATTGGCCTACCCAGAACTGCACGTGATGGCGGGGTTTCAGACTCATGTTTATTTAGTGTCATCTCTTCGTTTTTGGATCACCTTCCAGATGCCAGGCCTTAGGTTGCATTTAAGTGATCCTGTCAAAACGTCTGTCAGTGCCTGCTTTTCTCTGTTAAAAACCCACCAGTGGCTCTCCTTTTCACTCAGAGTAAAAGCCACACTTTTTAAATGGCCTTTGTGACTCTGGCCTCTTGCTAATTCTCTCTTCTCATTTCTTGCTTTGTTTCTCCTTCCCTCTCTGCCTTCCAACATCCCCCGCCTCCTTGCAATTCCTCTAATCTCCTCTCTTCCCCCCAACCAAGAGCCTTTGCTTTTGCTATTTGGTTTGCAGGAATGCTCTTCCTTCAGATACCTGCCTGGCCCAGACCTTGATATCCTTCAAGTCTTTGTTTCTTTCCTAATAATATCTTCTTTGGCCATTCTGATTTGTTTTTTAAGTAGGCTCTATGCCCATTGTGGAGCCCAACATGGGGCTTGAACTCATGACCCTGAGATCAAGACCTGAACTGAGGTCAATAGTCGGGGTCGCTTAACCAACTGAGCCACCAGGCACTCCTCTAACCAATCTGTTTTAAATTGCAACCCCCAGAAAACTCCTTTCCGTCTTCTCTATTTGTTTTTCTTCTTATCATTGTTTTAAGATACTACGTATCTTGTGGAGAACACATGTTCTAAGGGGTGCATGGCTGGCTCAGTTGTTAGAGCTTGGGACTCTTGATCTTGGTGTTGTGGGTTTAGACCTTACATTGGGCATAGCGATTACTTAAAAAATAAAATTTTAAGAGGTGCCTGCATGGCTCAGTCATTGGGTGTCTGCCTTCGGCTTAGGTCATGATCCCAGAGTCCTGGGATGGGCCTGCTCAGTGGGAAGCCTGCTTCTCCCTCTCTCACTCCCCCTGCTTGTGTTCCCTCTCGTTGGGTCTGTCAAATAAATGAATAAAATCTTTAAAATAAGTAAATATCCCCCTCTCTCTGCCTGCCTCTCTGCCTACTTGTGATCTTTCTCTCTGTCAAATAAATAAATAAATAAAATCTTTAAAAAGAGAGAAAGAACACTTATTTTAAGAAGGCACTCTTTTTTTCATTCACTGCTGTGCTCTGGTATCTGGAACAAGTATAGAACATAGTAGTACACAATAAATGTTTGTTGAATATATGAAAAGACGCCTCGTTACCCAGAAGAATAATTCATGCTTCCTGGTAAAGATAGACAAACCAGGGTGATCCGGGTTAAGTTAAAGAGAAGAAGGTGGGAAGCTGGCTGTCGGAAGCCCAGAGGACGCCTGGGGGGAATGAGAGGATTGGGGGCCGTCACAGTCGTATCTTAAGGATGAATAGATTGGGAAAGAACATGTTCTGGATAAGAAGAAGTCTCTATGGGTCAAGTTGTGTCCCCCATATCCATCTTCCTTGGTGTACCCTGATTACCTGCCTTTTCCTCTTTAGGAAAATGGAATGGTCCTTTCTGCCAGTGTGCTGAGTTCTGCCAGGCTGGAAGCTCCTTTCTTTAGGAACTCTGCCCTTGATCTATTGTGATGGTGGCTGTTGTGATGTAGAAACCGCTGGTCTCCTAGGAACCCCTGAGGTTTGGCTGCCATGGGTTGCCCAGTCTCCTGGCCAAGGTTGAAACTGGCTGTGCAGTGGGCTGACCCCTGTGCCCCACGCCCAGAGACATGCCAGCGTGGGTGGTGGGGCATTTCCTGGGATGGATGACCTGGATCCCATAGCCATCTTAGTTCTGTTTGAGGAAGGGGACCCTCAAACAGAGAGTAGCCAAGATGATCAGGCAGGTGTGTGCTTGGGGCTCTTTGCTGCTATTGGTCAGGGACTCAACTGCCATTCACAAGGGACCCAGAAAACGGGCAACTCACATGGCTCTGCTTGGTGTCCCAGCTGGGGCATTTGGGCAGGGGAGGAGTTAAAGTAAGGTAGTGACTTTCCAGAGGCTAAAATGTGATTTTACTACATTCTTGCCACTTTCTCCACCTTTCCAGAATTGTTCTTTCCCTAATGCTATTTTCATTTCTCCCAATAGTTTAGCTGTTGGAATCTTCATAGTGGGGGAAGGGGGTTCAAAACCCTGTTCTGCCCTGTCCTTCTCAGCTGGGGGGCCCCAGGAGACTCTCTCTCTATCTCTCTCTTTTTTTAATATATATTTTACTTATTTATTTATTAGAGAGAGAGACACACACACATACACAGTAAGAGAGGGAACACAAGCCGGGGGTGGGGTGCAGAGGGAGAAGCAGGCTTTCCGCCAAGCGGGGAACTCGATATGGGGCTTGATCCCAGGAACCAGAGCTGAAGGCAGACACTTGACGGAGCCACCAGGGCGCCCTGACTCCTCTCTTTTAGTGAAACTTTGTCCTGCTCAGTTTGCAGATTTCCAGGGGAGCCCAGCAACGTGGCCAGCATGGCCTCTGAAGACATTGCCAAGCTAGCAGAGACGCTTGCCAAAACCCAGGTGGCCGGGGGACAGCTGAGCTTCAAGGGCAAGAGCCTCAAACTCAACACTGCAGAAGATGGTGAGTCCGCGCATGGGCTGGCCCAGGGGAGGAAAGGGAGTGTGCTAACGACTACTTACTCTACTTGTGCTCAGGCTTATTTAGCTACATTATCACATTGTTTGTTCTAGTAGCTCTGTGAGATATCGCTTGGCCTATCTAACAGTGAGGCTCAGAGATGATGTGTCCACAAGCACGTACAGGCTTCCTTGCTGGTCGTCGTGTTTTTGGAGGCCATCCTCGCTGGTGACAGCTTAGGTTGGCAAGTGGGAAAGGATAGTAAACGATGAGGGGCCACGACAGCCTCAGGATATCGCCCCTGATGTCTTCAGACCTTTACCACCATGGTCCCCGGGCTGGGAGTACTGGTTGCCCTCCCCAGAGGTAGGGCCCTCTTGGAGGTCTGGTCCAGGTACCTGAATGCCCTTGGGAGAGGGATGGATGTTCTTGTCTGTGTAGAGGAATGAGGACTGGAGGGAATTAGGAACAAGAACACAGGCCCTGCCTTTTCATCCCTAGCCAGAGCCTGGCTAACACTCCTCAACCCGGAATCCGCTGGCGTTTGGAAGTGAAGGCGCCTATGTCAGTACCTGCGAGGCCTCTTGAGGTTCGAGTCCAACCAGGGAAACTGGTCTGGGCTTGCCTGGTTGTCAGGGAGTGTAGGCAGGCTTGTTGCCCTGCACTGGCTCGGAAGCCACTTGAGTCCTTGGGTTGGTGGGAGTGTGGCCATGCACATTCTTAATATCTCTAGAAGGCCTTAAAATTTATAGAGCTCCCCTGAGCTCTTGTCACTTTTGATCATGCACCATCCTTGGGGGAGGGAGGTGGAAATGTTACCATTTTATAAAGAAGGAAAAACAATTAGGAAGACCTAACTTGCCCAAGGTCATACAGCTGGTACATAGCAGAGCCAGGATTTTAACAGAGGTCTAGCTGAATTTCTGTTCCTGTGTTTCTCAGTGGACATTCAGCTCAGTTCAGGAAACACGAATTTGCTATGAAATGCCACTCGGTGAATGCCGAGTCGGCAGGCTCAAGTGCCATGCAGATGGAATCTCGTTTTATTTTCCTAAACGTCCTTGAGGTGAGTTTCATCCCCAGTTTGTAGGTTGGAAAATGAAAGCCCAGGGAAGTGAGAGATAGGACTTGCCTAAGGGCTCAGGTAGAAGCGGTGGAGCTGGGATTTGAGCTCAAGCCTGTCTAGCCTTAAAATCCGGGCAGATCACCACTTCACCGGCGCGGGCTGGACCTGCCGCCTCCATTTTGTAGGTCACCAGGGATGCCCAGCTACAGTCCCAGCCTCTGAGGAGCTTCTGCCCGGGAGTAGGGAGGGACGGGCTCAGAGAGCTGCCGGGGTGCGGCCGAGGGTGAAGGCTATTCTGAGTGACGTGAACAGAAAGCTGTGGGAAGCTCGGCGAGGGAGAGGGCTCATGTCTGGTTTCAGAGGGCCCTGGAAGTCTCCGTGGATGAGGTCGGGTGTGGACTGTTCTTAAGAGGGGAAAGGGCACTAGAGGCCGGAGAACCACGGGAGTGCGGCACGGGAGCTGAGACACACAGGGTGGGCTTGGGACAGAAGAAATCAGGATGCCAGAGGGAGTCCAGTGCAGAGGCCCTTGGATGCTGTGTGCGGGAGCCTGGCGGCTGAGTCCTGGTTCCAGAAAGGGCCTCCGTCTTGGCTGTGAGTGAGCCGGCCCAGTCAGGAGAGGGCACAGGCCTGTGTGAGGAAGCCGCGAAACTGATGATGAGAACAAGGCTCTTTTCTCTCCCCAGTAAGTCATTTAAGGACCAAAGAAAGGTCTTTCTGCTTCTCCTTGGCTACGTGGTGAACACCTGGAACCTGTCACTGTGTGAGGCTGTGGAGGCTGAGAGCAGGCTCTGCCGCCCGGCCTCCTGACCGCTGGTCTGGACAGCGCAGCCCTGGCCGCTGTTTGAGTCCCACACCTGGGCACGTGGGGGGCTCATCATGAAGCGTCCGCCTTCGGCTCAGGTCATGATCCTGGGGTCTTGGGATCGAGCCCCACATCAGGCTTCCTGCTTGGTGGGGAGCCTGCTTCTCTCTCTTGCACTCCCCCTGTTTGTGTTCCCTCTCTCGCTGTCTCTCTTTTTCTGTCAAATAAGGAAAAAAAAAAAAGAACCCCATTTGTATTGAAAACAAGTGAGAGAGGCCAGCCAGTGGTGACCTCCGCCTTCCCGTCCCTTCGCGTCCCGTGTTGATGCTTTTTCTTCCAGATCGAGTTGTACCTGTCACTCTCCCCAGGGCTGAACCCTCCATGCTAGCATTACTCGTACAGTAGAAGTCTTCCCTCGGGGCCCTGGCATCTCTGCTGCCTGGCGCTTCAGGACTGCCCAGACGTCCCCGTGAGCAGCTGTCCCCCCTCCTTGTTTGGCTGGCTGGTCTCCGGCTGTTGGGGGGGCTCCGTTTGAGAGCAAGTGGTCCGAGGGGCTGAGACATGATTTCAGCCCTCGTGCCAGCTACAGAGGACACCTGAGCACCTGGGGACCCGGCGCAGGGGAGGGATTGAGGGGGTGCGGTTGGGGGGGAGCGCTGCATAAAGTCCATGGTTGTGTGCCAAAGCAAGGATTTGGAGAGGAGCACATGGGTAGAGTTTCAGAAGACCAGTCTGAAACGTAGTTCTACCCTTTTCCTGAATTTCTGGGCAGAGATGCTTCATTCCTTTAAACCTCAGCTTCCCCTTCTAGAAAGTGGGAGGCTCATACCTGTCCAGCCTTCTGGTTGTGAAATGAGAAAAGGAAAATGAGTGCTGGTCACCACCTTCTGGCTGTGTAACCTCAGTAGGCGTGTACGTGCTCTCTGTGTCTCCGCGTACTCCGTTGTGAAATAGACGGAGCAGTGACTAGACGGTGTGGGGGGGGAGGAGGCTGAGCATTCCTCTCTGCGGGGCACAGCAGTGAGTGGAGGCAAAGTCCCTGCTTTCATGAGCTGGAGCTCATGGCCCAGTGAGGAGGGGCTTATGAACCCAGTCTCCATGTAATGATAAGTCATCACTCCGGAGAGTGTAAAATGGTAGCAGGCAGTGTCTGCGGGGAGACCAGGGCTGTGAAACCTGCCAAGCAGGATCTGACCTACCTGGGATGTATAGCAGCGCTTCCTGGGGAGGTGCTGCTGGCTGCTGGCGGCCTCAGCCTGGGGAGGGAGGTGTGTGCGCAGACCCCACCGGGACAGCTTGTCTGCGAGCTCCTTACAGGTTGCAAATCACCACCTTTCTGAAACCCTCTCTGTGGCCTTTGTCACCTAAAGGGTCAAGTCCAACTTTTCTCTCCTGTGCACATCTCCATCTCTTCCCCACCACCTTACCCCACTCTGTCTTGTGCCAGCCAGGCTAGATGGGTTTTGTCTCATGCATCTTGTGTGTTCTCGTTTAGGTTTTAAAATTAATACGTGCTCATTATAGAATATAGAAAGATTGAAAGAAGGCAAAAAACCCTTACCTTCATTATCTCACACCCCAGGATACAACTACTTTTAATTTTGGTGCGTTTTTTTCCTAGCTTTTTTTTCCTAGCTTTTTTCTAACCATAGCTGAGTTCCTTCTTTTTTTTCTCTCTTTCTTTCTTTCACAATTTGGATCATAATTAGAGATACTTTTTTTTCTTTTTTTTTTAAGGTTTTGTTCGTGTGTTTGACAGACAGCATGAGAGGGAACATAAGCAGGGGGAGTGGGAGAGGGAGAAGCAGGCTCACTGCTGCGCAGGGAGCCAGATGCGGGGCTCGATCCCAGTACCCCGGGATTATGACCTGAGCTGAAGACAGATGCCCAACAACTGTGCCACCCAGGCGCCCCAATTAAAGATACTTTAAAAGCTGCTTTATAACCTGATGTTAAGAATAAATTGAGCGGTTCATGAAAAAGCACAGACACAGCCATAATTGCAGCATCTAGAGATAAAACTGTTTTAACATTGGGTTTCTATCCTTTTAGAGCTTGTGGGATGTGTGTGTGTGCGCGTGCACGTGTATGTGCATGTGTAAGGTAGAATATATAGCATTTTATTTTTTTATTTTTATTTATGTTTTTTAATAGGTATAACATTTTGAAAGTGTGATCAGACCAAACACCCATGGAAAACTTCATTTCTCACTTGACACTGTGACATGAATATTTTCCAAGTCGGGCAAACACCTGTGGCACCATTCATAATGACGTCAGTAAAACTGTGTAATTTACTCTGGTGAATTAACCTTTTCATCATAACAAAAACGACACAGTAGTGAACGCCCCACACATGAATCATCTAACACTGAGAGCCTTTCTGTTACTGTACCTGCTGGAGTCTCACCTGGATGCTGTTTCCCTGCTTGGCCTCGTGCACTCCCTGTGCAGGAAGGCTCTGCCCACGCCACCATAGGGTGCCCCAAGCCCCTTCTTCGGCCCATGCAGCCAGCTTCTTTCTTCCTTTGGCTTCCAAGCCTTCCACCCCAGCCTGTTTGAGTACTCCGTACAGAGGAATTTTCTTTTTAGTCACGTCCCCTGCTGGACCGCGAGCCTGCCTGGTTCTCCTTTGTAAGCCAGGACCCGGCACACGGCAGGCCTATTACTGCTGTTGGAATTGTGAGTGAAGAGGTCGTGGCCGGAGTCTGTTCTGCCTCAGTTGTTCGTGAATCCCAAAATCTCAGTTTCTGTTCTTTGGTCCTTCACAGCCAAAGACGTGATTAAAGAGATTGAAGACTTTGATGGTTTAGAGGCTCTGCGCCTGGAGGGCAACACGGTGGGCGTGGAGGCGGCCAGGGTCATCGCCAAGGCCTTGGAGAAGAAGTCAGAGTTGAAGGTGAGGTCCGCATGGTGAGCAGGCCCAGAATGGTTGGGGCCAAGCTTCCACTCACGCCACCACAGCCCCTGCCTATGTCCAGACCCTCCTAGGTCCTGCCTTGTTGGTGGTCACTATAAACAGCTCTCCTTGCTCTGGACTTCCCAGAGCACAGTCCTGGCCAGGGGCCCTCTCCCTGTGTGATGCGTCCATTCGGATCCCCCGGTGACAGACAGGAGCGTCAGAGGTTCCTCGGGTAACACGCGTGAAAGATGAATGGGGAAGAAGCAGAACCGGACAGGGCGAGCCTGCAGCTAGCACTGCAGATTTGGCATCTGTGAGGAGGGAAGGGCCCAGATTTGGGCCGCCAGTGCCTTGGACAATGGGGCCTTTCTGGCAAGCACTGAGTTTTCCTAGCCGGGAGCTCCAGAGCAAACTGCCTATAGAAGAGTCACGTGTTGGGCCGAAGTGGCCAGGCCTCCGCTCAGCGGCTGGGGCTGGGGTGGTTGGGAAGGTGCTGTGCTCCTCATGCTCAACGGCGGGTTCTTTCTTAAAGGTTAGACCCAAGTGGTGCTCCCCTTTGGCCGGCACAGGGTTCCTTCTGTTCCATTCCTAAAGGGGGTCCCACTAAACAGCAGTCCCTCGAGATGCTCAGTGAGAAGAGTTGGGGTTTCAGGTGTTTCAAATGTCATGGGGGAGTCCCTGTGTGCTCTCCGCTCCCGGGAACCCCGGCGTGCAGAGGTATGGGCGGGGGACCCCCTTTTCTGGCTGCAGATGGTGCTCAGTGCACGCAGGACACGTGTCCTCAGGCCTTGGGGCACCCCAGATGAGAAAGACTGGGTATGTTTGTAAGTAAGTCAGGGGAACGGAGGCTCGGGGGAGCTGAGTAAACAGCCCAAGATCCTCGTACTGGTCAGTAAGCCGCGTGGCACACTCCGGAGTCTGCTGCTCTTTCCTGGCCCCGCTGCAGCGGCTGAAGGGAAGGGGTGCAGGGCGAGGGTATGTGGCGTGGATCTGCCCAGTGCGGCCCTGGAGCTGGCTCGTGCGGCGGCCCTTACCATTCGTTTTCTCAGGAGGATCATGGTCCTAGCTTAGTAGCTAGGGCAGTGGTGCGTCTTCTCTTCTGCCCACGGCCTGTCGTTTCCCTGAGCAGACACGGGGACATCTTCCTAGGAATAAAGACCCTCCGCACTGGCCAGTGAAGGGCAGGAACGGAGGAGATGTGGCTCCGGGCTGGAGCTGGCGTTTGTCATCGGAGGGTCTGGGTTCAAGCCCCGGTACCGCCACCTTGTGTTCTGTGGCCTTGCACCAAGTTCCGCTCTGAGTCTGGGCTCCTTGATGAAGCCATTTTCTTCCCTGTGAGGTTGCTGTGGTGAGCAGATGCAGGCTTGTGACACATGCATTTTGTGTCACCTCGTGCAGGCCCAGGGCCTTGAGTCACCCTGCCCCCGCTGGGTCAGGGCCAGGGCAGGTGGGAGCTACCCTTGACCCCAGTAATGCTCGCCAGGGTGCTGGGGCACGAGAAGATGCTCCGTCTCCTGTTGGAACACAGGCGCAAGCTAGGTCTTGACGGATGAGAGAGGTGAGGTCCACAGCCACACGGGTCAGGAGGGGCTGGGACTGGGCCCAGATGACAGCCCAGCCTCATCGCTCTGCAGTAACCACTCTCATTTAGAGACTGTTGGGGCCAAATGCTGTATTGCAGAGATGGGATCCTGGGGGTCCAAGATGGGGAGTGGTGAGTGGCAGGCCTGGAGTCAGGTTAAGTCAGAATTGGAACCTCATCCTTGTGCCCCCAAGCCCCATGCAGACCGTTGGCCCATCAGAGCCGGGTTGGGGAAGCTTCTGGGTGAGAGGCCAGTTGTTCGGGGTTCCAGTGCTCAGGCTCTGGCTGCCTGTCCTGGCCCTGAGCACCTGCATGCTGGTGTATCTGACTGAGCAGACCCATGTAGACTGTCCCCTAAGTCTCCATGTGTGTTGGTGATTTGCTTTACTGGAGGCCTCGAGAATTCTACAGAAATCGGTTTGCCTGGTACTTAAGGTTGGATTTAGTTTATACATTCCAAGGACCGGATTTTCAGGGGAAAGTTGCTTTCTCTGGCTTCCATCATTCCGAGATTCCCAGGAGAGGCTGGAGTTGCCACAATTGGAGGGTAGGGCTGGGTACTTAGAGACCAAATTCCGCTGACCTGCGTCATCTCACAGTCTAGCCATAGGGCCACCACCTTTGTGGCCTTACCCAATACTTTCTTTAAATCAGCTCACTTTGATGTAATTCAAAAGCAAACCTGATCCCTTCTGTAAATGGAAGATGGTATTCTTTACCATAAAAGTAACAAAGTAGCATTATTAAATTCTTGTCACCTAAAGGTTGTCACCTAAACCTTATGGGCATGAGGCCTGCTCACGCTTTGTTCAAAACGCAGACAAGGGGCGCCTGCGTGGCTCAGTTGTTGAGCATCTGCCTTTGGCTCAGGTCATGATCCCAGGGTCCTGGGATCGAGCTCTGCCTAGGTTTTCTTGCTTGTTGGGGAGCCTACTTTACCCCCGCCACTCCCCCTGCTTGTGTTCCCTCACTGGCTGTCTCTCTCTGTCAAATAAATAAAATCTTTAAAACAAAACAAAACAAAACAAAGAAACAAAAAAAGGCACTCGAGCCAGAAGTGGAGAGGTAGGCAAGATCCACCAGCCCCAAAGCAAGACCGCCCTCTGGAGGTAATCAGGAGGGCTGGAAAGAGTCTTGGGGGGCTCCTAGCTGGCTCAGGCAGTAGAGCAGGAGACTTTTTTTTTTTTTTAAGACTTTACTTATTTTTTGACAGGCAGAGATCACAAGTAGGCATAGGCAGGCAGAGAGAGAAGGGAGGAGGAAGCAGGCTCCCTGCTAAGCAGAGAGCCCGATGTGGGGCTCCATCCCAGGACCTCCACATCATGACCCGAGCCAAAGGCAGAGGCTTTAACCCTCTGAGCCACCCAGGTGCCCCGAGCAGGAGACTCTTGATCTCAGGATCATGAGTGTGAACCCCATGTTGGGCAGAGAGATTACTTTAAAAAAGCCTTGAAAAACGAGTAACTTCCTCGCTGCTGGTTCCTTGTATTGCTTGCTTACCACTTCTGCCACTCAAATCCTGTCCCCTGTCGCTTGGGCCCAGTGTATGGGAAACTGGTTTTAGAAACGGAGTCTGGCATATTGGCCCTGGCCCTGCCCCTGGCCTGCTTGGGGCCTGGGGCCAGTCTCTTCCTTCTCAGCCTGGTTTCCCTCCTAGAAAATGAGAGGGTTGGGCAGATCAGGGTTTTCCCCACACTTCTGTTGAGCCCTGTGTGGCCTTTGGGGCCTCCAGGTGCCCCCAGCTTCAGCCAGAGCTGGACCAGCCTTTTGCTGAGGAAACCCAGCTTCAGAAGTATTGTCAGGCTCAGCAGCCCGTGGCCGCATGGGTGCGGCGTCGCCTGCAGGCCACCTCTGCGAGCCTCCACTGACTCCTCTCTTCCTTCTCCTTCCAAAGCGATGCCACTGGAGCGACATGTTCACCGGGAGGCTGCGGTCCGAGATCCCGCCAGCTCTGGTAGGTGCACTGGGCCGCCATTCCCCTCCTCTGGGCACCGTGACCCCTTTGGTACCTCCCAGGTCTGTTTTCACACCTTGTTCACACCGTGGGGGACTGAGACGCTGAATGGAAGCCTGGCAAGTGCAGCGTCTGCCCGTGTCCTGACAGACAGGTGGATGTCCAGGCCGTGACAGAGCCAGAGGTTAGGGGCCAGTCCTCTGGGGACGCGAGGCCCAGTCACAGGCAGTGCAGCAGAGCCCCGGGGTCCTGGGGTTCATTCCCGAGCTTTGTGGCTTGACTCCACTGTGACTCTCACTCCCTCCACTCTTCTGTCTCTTACCTTTGCACTGCTCGTTCCTTCGCTTCTCACAGTGGGTGGCTTCCATCCACTCTGCTTTCCATTTCCCCATTCCTGGGACTCGGCTTGGCTTGGGTCCGGTTCCCAGCCTGGGGTTGGGTGGGTGGGTCAGGAGGGGGCGTCACTGAGCAGATTGTGGCTGGCCTGGGGCTCAAGGAGAGAGGCAGGTGATAGATAGCCTTTCAGTAACACGGGGCCCAGCCTTCAGGGTGAGGTTCTTGGCCAATTATTGGTATGAATGTCTGTTACTAGGTCTCTCACCCTGGTTGTGCTGGGCCTGCCTTCTTAGACCTCCATGCCTCTAGCCAGCACTGTGGTTCCCGAGGTGCCCAGGGACTCCCTTCGTTTCTAAATCACCTTAGCCTGGGGGCACCTGGCTGATTCCAACGGTAGAGCAAATGGCTCCATCTTCAGGTCAAGTTCAAGCCCCACCTTGGACATAGAGCTTCCATTTGAATGACTGAATGAGTAATGTATTAATAAGCTAATAGTTAGTATAATGATGATGATGATGATGATGATGCACCTCAGTCCAGTGAACAATTAAGGGTCATTCAGGGAGTGATAGGTGCCCTAAATGGGGACCCCAGAGGGAGGGCTCCTCTGTTGGGGGATTGAGGAAGCCCTTTGGGAGCCGGTTCCATTAGTTACCGGCCTCAAAGGGTGACCAAGAACAGGTGAGGGGAGGATTTGGGGGTTTATAAGAAGGATTTAAAGTTAGAAGAGGGGGTGAAGAAGATGCACTTGGGAGACAGGAACTGTGGGCCCCACACGCATCGTTTTACCTGATTTTTAACATTTAAATTTTTCCATCTTTGAGAGAGGGTTTTTTTTGTTTGTTTGTTTTTGTTTTAAGATTTTATTTGACAGAGAGATAAGGAGGGAACAGAAGCAGGGGGAATGAGAGAGGGAGAAGCAGGCTCCCTGCAGAGCAGGGATCCCGATACGGGGCTCGATCCCAGGACCCTGGGGTCATGACCTGAACTGAAGGCAGATGCTTGGCGACTGAGCCATCCAGGTGCCCCTGAGGGAGGTATTCTTACCTCCGTATTACCGATGACCAGAGTGAATCTTAGAAAGGGGGAAAGAGAATTTGGGGTCAGAGAAGGGCCGGAGCCGCAGGGAAGGTAGGGCAAACAGAGAGGCTTCTGCAGCTCTGGCAGCTGGAGGGCAGGCGGCCAGTGGGGCCAGGTGACAGGGGCTGGGCTTTCTGTGCACAGGGGCGGCCAGAGAATGGCCCTCCGTTGCTAAGGCCGTAGTGGAGAGGGTACTGGAAAGTACCCCTGCTTTCTTGTTTGTGGCTGAGGCAGGAAGAGTGTCTCTGCTCCCTGACTCTGTCCACTGGGAATCCCGTGTAGGATGCACGCCCAGGGCCACCTGTCCTCACCTGTCTCTCGTGGGGAACTGTAGGTATCCCCCGCCCAGCAGGTTGCCAGGAGAGCATAGCATCCTGCCATGTTGGCCTTGGGCTGCGGCTTGGAGATAAGCAGCCATCTGCGCACTCACCACCAGGAACCCTGGGGGCATCAGCGGGGCCTGTCTTCTTGCTGCACGTGCCCTGAAGTGCAGGCCTCCTTCCCTCTGTGGGACCTAGAACCGACCTGAGGCTGTTTCCTCTCTTCTGTCCCCCACAACCCTGGCCAGCCAGCTCCCTCCTCTGCTGCCTGGATCACTGCCTCCCACTCCTGGGCGGGCTCTCGGCCGCCAGTCTGCCCTCAGGTTTGGGGGATGTGTCTTCGGTAGCCCTCCCCCCCACATCAAAGCCCTCAGAGCTCTCAGGCTCAGGTTCACCGTCCTTGTCCTGCATCCAGGACTCTAGCCTCATGTGGTTCCTCTCTTCCTTCCAGCATCAGCCTCTTGGGGAGGCCACTGCTTGTCTCCAGACACGCAGTGGGCTGCCTCACGCTTATGTCTCTCTGTTCACGTTTGCACCGTTGGCTGGAATCTCATGCCCGGTTGACTGACTCTCATTCAGCCTGAGCTCAAGCGCCACCTCTGCTAGGAAGTGTTCTCTGACCACCTCCCTGCATACCAGACCACGCCCCACCTGAACTGGGAGCCTTCTTCAGAGTTTCTGGTCCCGGGTGTAACATAGGGACAGTCTGTACTGAAATGGTCTGTGTCTCTGCCTGGGTGCCCGCTGAGGGCAGGGGGGACCGGGCATAGAAGCTTCCTCCGGGAGGTGTCCATGAAACTGAGCCGAACCTTCTCTGTGTCCAGACCTCACTAGGAGAGGGACTCATCACCGCCGGGGCGCAGCTGGTGGAGCTGGACCTGAGCGACAACGCCTTCGGGCCTGATGGGGTGCGAGGCTTTGAGGCCCTGCTCAAGAGCTCCGCCTGCTTCACCCTCCACGAGCTCAAGCTCAACAACTGTGGCATGGGCATCGGCGGCGGCAAGGTGGGTGCGGCGGGCCCTCCGCCACGTCCCCTCCCTCCCTCCCTGCCTGCCTGCTCCCCTGCTGCGTTGGAGCAGGAAGTAAGTGCCTGTGGCCGCCATCTGGGAGGGCCGGCCCGGTGCTTTTCTCTCCAGAGGAGCAAGGCCTCAAAGGCAGCAGTCTGTGGCCAGTGGGGAGAGGAGGTGGAGGCTTGGAGGGTGGGGTTGCCTAGCAACCATCCCCAGTTCTCACGTTGTCTTGGCAACACGGAGGCAATGTCTGCTGGCTCTGCAGAGCGCCGGGCTGGGGCATCCCAGACCTGCTGTGCCCTCGGAACGGCGTGCAGAGCCACGTGAGGCCCGGCATGTACGTGGGGGAGAGAGCCCAGGAAGAGAAACCGCTTAGGCCTGGGCACAGCTCAGGACTGGGCCTTGCCCGAGGTGCCTCCCCCACCCTGCCAGCCGGTCAGCTGGTCTGTGTGGAAAGGTGTCTCTTCTCTTCCCAGAGCCTGCACTGAGGGAGCCCAGCCTAGCTGGTTCTCTTTTGTCGTTCATTCTGGCTGCTTTAGGCCCAGACGCTAGAAAGGCCAGTTCCCATCCTCCATATCCGCACTCAGCATTCTGCTCGTTCTGACCAAAAGGAGAAAAAGGCTGGGACACGGGGACCTACAGCGACTGGGAACGTCTTCTCTCTGAAGATGGCTTAAATGCATTACCCTGATTCTCCCACCCCCACCAAGAAGGGGGTGATGCTATTCCTATTTTTCTACCTGAGTGGATTTGGGGTTAGAAATCTTGGGTCAAGTCCCCAGATGGCGTCGCTGGGGTGGGACTGAGGGATTTAAACCTGCTTTCGTGCCCGTTAGAGCAGCAAGAGGAGCCGGTGTTGTGCTCCTGGTGCCCCAGCCTGAGGAGCCAGAGCGGCCTCCCCTGCAAGCGGCGCCTGCTGCCTCTTGCCCCACGGGAGGAAAGGCCGGCTCAGTCAGCCCCACGCCCCCCACCCCCGTCTAATTGGGCAATAAGCTGTGCACGTGTGTGAAGACGTTAAAATGTTGGCATCAGCACAGAAAATAGGTCCAGCCCACCCTAGAGCAGGGTGTGCTGAGGGAGCTGGAGACATGCCTGGGAAGTGCCCCAGCTTTGCCATCAGCTCTCGTCTGCCTCGTGGCCAGCCACGGGACCTGAGGCTCCTAGAGCTGCCTAGGAGTGTGGCATGGCGCGGGGACAAAGACTGAACCTTGTGGCCAGGGGAGCCTCCCTGGCAGCCCAGCTCCACTCTGGGTTTTTTTTGTTTGTTTGTTTGTTTTTTATTTTTTATTTATTTATTTTTTTAAAGATTTTATTTATTTATCAGTGAGAGAGAGGGGGAGAGAGCGAGCACAGGCAGACAGAATGGCAGCAGAGGCAGAGGGAGAAGCAGGCTCCCTACTGAGCAAGGAGCCTGATGTGGGACTCGATCCCAGGATGCTGGAATCATGACCTGAGCTGAAGGCAGCTGCTTAACCAACTGAGCCACCCAGGCGTCCCTGTTTTTTGTTTTTTTAAAGATTTTATTTATCTATTTGACAGGGATCGCAAGTAGGCAGAGAGGCAGGCAGAGAGAGAGAGGAGGAGGCAGGCTCCCCGCTGAGCAGAGAGCCTGATGCAGGGCTCGATCCCAGGACCCTGAGATCCTGACCTGAGCCGAAGGCAGAGGCTTTAACCCACTGAGCCACCCAGGCGCCCCATGTGTTTGTTTGTTTTTTTATTTAAAGATTTTATTTATTTATCTGACAAAGAACACAAGTAGGGAGAGCAGCTGGGAGAGGGAGAGGGAGAAGCAGGCTCTCCGCTGAGCAGGGAGCCCAATGCGGGGCTCCATCCTGGGACCCTGGGAGGATGACCAGAGCCGAAGGCAGATGCTTCACTGACTGAGACACGCAGGTGCCCCCCACTCTGGTATTTGTTTTTTTTTTTTTAAAGATTTTATTTATTTGACAGATAGAGATCACAAGTAGACAGAGAGGCAGGCAGAGAGAGAGAGAGAGAGAAGCAGGCTCCCTGCTGAGCAGAGAGGCTGATGCGGGACTCGATCCCAGGACCCTGAGATCATGACCTGAGCTGAAGGCAGCGGCTTAACCCACTGAGCCACCCAGGCACCCCCCCACTCTGGTATTTGACTTGTACTTGTCTTTACCGCCCATACTCTGATTCAGTGAGACCCTCTTGTCGCATCTTGTGGGTGCTGGCCTTGCTGACCTGTGTCTCCTGTGAGCTGCTAGCGCCAAGGTCTCCCGGTCCCGCGGAAGCTAGTCCCTCCCGCTGGAATGTGTTCACTGTGGCCTGTGTGCCACATACACGGAACGGCAGGGGCCCGAAGGACTCACTGGGAGTGAGATGTATCCCTGTGCTGGGAGCTCTTCAGACCCAGAGTCTCCCGGTTGGACTCTAGTAGGTGCTGTGGCCTTACCATGGTGGTCTCAGAAGGAACCAGGGAGAATGGGATCCCCTGGGGCAGCTGGTTCCTGCCTCCTCAGAGATTTCTTAGGAGGCTGGTTACAGCAGAAGTCCAGTCTTGAGCCTGTGCACAGCCCACCGGGAGTCGGGCTGGTGGTCACTCTTCTGGCCCTCCCTGCCCCCAGAGACGGGGAGCTGTGCAGTCAGGCCGATGCAGCCGTCAGTTGGGGCTCCCCTGCGCATTTGCCGTGGGACCTCGGCCGGCACAGTTACCTCTCTGAGCCTTGGCTTTCTTTCTAATAGAGTCAAGCCAATACCACCTGCTTCCTAGGCTCAGTTTGTGGTTGAAATGAGAAGGTGTGAAAGTACCTTTGTCGAGAGCGCGGGCCCTCTAGGAGGCGCGCTCCGAACGTTGCCTCTCTCCTGTACTTCTCGTGACTGCCCCGTTTTATTTACCGTGGTCTCTGGGTTCCCAGCAACCAGCCAGCAGTTTGCTCTGTGGGTATCACCAGGTACTCGCTATCTCCTGACACCTCCCAAGCCACGTGTCTGAGGTGCGAGACAGAGCCATGGTCTCGGCCAGCTCCCCCTAGGCACTGGGCGATGTGGAAGACGTGCCAGAAGATTGGGGCTCTGGTCCACAGTCTTCCACTAGTTTAACAACCACAGGAATGTCCCTGCCCCTCTCGGAGCCTGCAGTTCTTCGGCTGGAAAGTGGGAATCACCACCGTCCTCCCCACAGAGGGCTTCTGGCTGTACAGGAGCTGGCTTGCGGTTGGCCTCTCCGTGTTGGTTTCTCCCTTCCTTCCGGGTGTGTGTCCCCACCTCTCACCCAAGGCTAGATCCCACAGGGTGGTGGGACAGACACACGGAGCCGGCTGTAGGGTGCTGAGCACAGGCGCGGAATGACATGGTGCCTGTGAGCTGTTCTTTGTCCCCGGGTCTGCCACCAGTAGGTGGCACAGGATGTTGAAAAACAGGGCTTCCTGCCTCAGGGTTGGGCCTCTTGTCTTTCCCCCCACCAGATCCTAGCGGCGGCTCTGACTGAGTGTCACCGGAAATCCAGTGCCCAAGGCAAGCCGCTGGGCCTGAAGGTCTTCGTGGCTGGCAGAAACCGTCTGGAGAACGATGGAGCCACTGCCTTGGCGGAAGCTTTCGGGGTGAGTGGCTCCAGCACACCTGGCCCCGCCATGCCCCGAGACAGGCTGAGTTTTGCAGGGTGACAAAGCTGGTAGACATCCAGCTCTGGAGTCGAGCTGGGAGGCCTAGGGTGAGTTGCTTCCCCGTCTGCACCTGCTGGCTCCTGCAGCGGGGCCGAATTCCTGTGCACCGTCCTCCACTGCTGGTGCGTTGGTGGCGGCTCCCTGGAGTAGTGTGAGAAGGCTGTGGGGTTGCTCTGATCAGTGGGTGAGGTCTGCTGGGCTCAGAAGTGGCAGCGGGGTGCCCGAGCGGTGAGTGGGATGACAGCCTGGCACGGCGCTCGCCTGGGCTCGTGGAGGGTCCGTGTCTCTGGCCTCCAGTGGGTGGGGCACAGAGATGCTTTGAGAGGGGGAGGCGGGGAGCAGTGGCTCAGGTGCCCTCTCCCCTCTGCCTCCCCTCCCTTCACCCTTCACGGCTGCCCCGGTGCCCTGCCCCCCCACCCCAGGACACTGTTGAGACCCTGACCTTGAGCTCTGTGAGAAGGCCATGCCTGCCCCAAGGCGGTGGGAACTTGGGAGTCTTTCTTTTCTCTTAATTTAAACGTTTTCTTTGGCAAACAGTATCCTAGGCAGCATTCATCACACTCAGGCCAGAGTGGCATTCCCCACTGTCTCCCTGCCGGAGCTCATCTCGGGCAGAGAGGGAGCATGGCAGCGGAAGGTGCCCTGGGTCTTACTGGACCCCTGGCTGCAGGGAGCTCCTGCTGCCGCCAGAGCTGGGGAGCCCGGTTGCCATCCTTGCGAACTCTGTGCCGTTAAAGGTTACACCTTCTCTGCACCATCCCCTGCCCCCCGCCCGGTTGCTGTCTCTGGTGGGCTGGGAAGATGGTGTGCTGTGTGAGTGCGAGCCGCCGGCAGACGTCCTCCCGTGCCCTTAGAGCGGGGCTCTTCGCACAGGGTCCCTGGGCTGTCTCTAGTCTGTGGGTAGAATTCAGGGAGTCTTTGAATGTGGCTGGGGGAAGATTGCATGGTTGACAACCACTAAAGTAACTAAAATCTAGTGTTACCTTGAATCGTGAACATAGAATAAATCTCAGCAGCGTTCAGAATGCCCGTGATTGTGACAAGTATGGAAATCACAGATTTTTCACATCAAGTTACAGTTGTTACAGAGACGTTGGAACCTCTGTTTCCTGCTCATCGGCATCGCGGTGGCGGTGGGCTTGCCCGCGGGTACTGTTACCTGGTGCCTTTGTACTAAGGAGGGCATCTACTGCTGCAGCACACATTTGGGGTTTTTTCTAAATATTTTGAGGACTGTCTTTCAGTTGAATGGATTTCCTTTGTAGTTCTGTATTATTTATCTTAAAATTTTAAAGTATGTTCAGGAGGGAGCCATGGGCTTTAGCAGATGGCCCAAAGGGTCTGGTACCAGAAGATACTGAGAAGTCCTTACTGGTAATATTCCTTCACTGGCCTACCTGCCTGCATTTATCTGTGAACTCCCTGTGCTGTTCTGGGCACTGCGGAACTACAAAAGGCCCCTAGGTGGAGAGTCCTCGCGCGCCTGGCCTCAATCCTTGGTAGCAGTAGAGGCTGGAATGTGGCTCTCCTTGGGAGCTCAGAGGCTGGTGGGGTGTAGACAGGAAAGTGGCACCGATGGTTCAGGATGAGAAACACTGAGAGAGAGGAAGGACAGTGCTCTGGGGGCACAGAGAAGAGCTCTGGACCGTGCCTGGGGGCAGGGGGATCCTGGAAGCCCTCCTTGGGGAGGAGGTGTCCAAAATGAGAGCTATATATAGGAAGACAGCATAGGAGTCAGTCTATCAAGAAAATGTCCACAGATAAGGCCGCAGTGTTCCATGCAGAGCGAAGGAGGTGTCGGAAGATGGGGCTGAACAAGAGCTAGGTGGTTGGAGGAGATTCCGCGCTGCAGAGCAGCAGGGAACGTGCGGCACTGGTTGTGCTGTGTAAATAGCGCGGGAGAGCCCCGAGCAAGACCGGCACAGGAGCTGTGTGCAGTTTGCAGGGACGGACTGCGGCTGACCCCCGGGCCAGCGCCCAGGGTCCTTGCGAGGTAGAGGACACCTGTGTATGATGCAGGAACCTGTGTTCTGAGCGGTGTGACCCTGCATGAGTTACTTACTAGCCTTTCTGATCCCTAGTCTTCTCTGTCCAGGTACGTCTCCCTCCCGAGATTGTGGAGAGGATCAGATACGACCCTGCGCAAAGCTGTGCTTTGAGATCTGTGCGCCGCATAGCCACGGGCAAACCTGGGCCCGAGCTGACAGCAGCCCTTCCCCTTCTGCCCGCTGGATACTGTTGGTGCGGGGCCTATCCCTAGATAGCTCGGGAGCCCACCACCCTGCTCTGTCTTTCCTGCCCCTCACAGATCATCGGGACTCTGGAGGAGGTCCACATGCCTCAGAATGGCATCAATCACCCCGGCGTCACGGCCCTGGCCCAGGCTTTCGCCATCAACCCCCTGCTACGGGTCATCAACCTGAACGACAACACCTTCACCGAGAAGGGCGCCGCGGCTATGGCCAAGGTAAGGCGGGGGCGGCGGGGTTAGGGTGGGAATAAGCAGGTGTGGCTGCTGCCTTCTGAACACACCCATCATCAGGTAAGCCCCCTCTGCCCCTCCACCAGGTATGTGCCCAGCTATTTTGAACATTCCAGAGTGGGGCACATGTCACAGGCTTGCTTGTGCCATTTTCGGGCATGTAAATACCGCCTCCCTCTGAGCTGCTTCTACATCCAGCTGCTGGTGCTGGATGTGCTCTCAGAGGCTGCCTGGCTTCTATGTTTCTCATTGATTCTTTCATCAGCTGTTAATTGAACTCTGTACCTCGTGCAGGCCAGGCAGAGTTGAATCAGACTCTGCCTCCAAGGAGCTCCTAGTCCCAGGAGGGAGGGGAGAGGCCAGCGAGAGCGCAGGGCCCGAACCTGGCTGGCTGGCTGGCTGGCGAGACCTCACAGGGCCCCAAGCCCAATGAAAGGCTAGTCCCGCTGCTGGGGGCTGTTAGCAGAAACAGGGGCAAGGGTAGGGGAACACACAGGAAGTTCAAGTCAGACTTAGGGAAGACTTTCTGGAAGAAGTCACATTTTGACCAAGTTGTACAGGGCTTGGTCTGTCCACATGGACTGTGGACAGAGAAGAGTGTTTTGGGCAGAGGGATCCGCAGCGTGGGGGGAGGCCCAGAGGTGGGAGGGAGCCTTGTTCCATTGGTCCTGGTTTGAAATGACCAGGGTTCAGGGTGTGTCTAAAGGCTGGAGGAGGGGCGGGGAGTGGGGGGGGGTCTCTTGCTAACGCCGTGGCTCTCCCATGAGTAATAGGTGTGCAGGGTTTTAAGTTGGGGGTTCGACTTGGTCAGATTTGGGCTTCAAGAAGGTTCTGGCCGTAGCACAGAAGTAGGGTGGAGGGAGGTTCGCGAGAAGCCGGGAGGGAACGCGAGCTGATGAGGTTCGGGGAAGGCCAGGTGAGAGGGGCGGCAACAGTGTGAGGACAGACGGGGTGAGCCGTGAGCTCTCGGAGGCCCTCGCCCTCACCCTGGCCTTGGCTTCCTCCTCGCAGACGCTGAAGACCTTGCGGCAGGTGGAGGTGATCAACTTCGGGGACTGCCTGGTGCGCTCCAAGGGCGCCGTCGCCATCGCAGAGGCCGTGCGCGGGGGCCTGCCCAAGCTGAAGGTGCCGGTGCCGCCTGTGTCTCCCCGCGCGGGGCTGGGCTTCCCGCACGCTTGGGTTGCTGCCGTCGGGGCAGGGATGGGGTAGTCTTGAAGGCCGGGAGGGCCTAGGTTCGTGGCTCAGTCCTTGCACAGCTTCCCTCGTGCTGTGCAGTCCTGTCACCTGTGTGATAGGAGCCGCTTTCTTCATTTTTGAAATGGGAGGAGGGAGCCGTGAGGTCAGGAGGGTGTAGCACGAGAGAACGCACCCAGCGCCCGGCACGCCACGACGGAAATGGCATTATTTTTATCGCGAGCGTTACTCTGCCTGGCTGGAGGACAGAGCCTGCCTTACCCTCCCGTGGGGAAAACAGAGGCTTCACAGTAGGTCCCGGTCCCCCGGCCTGTGGTTCTGTTTGCCTCTACTCCTTCCTCTTATTTTTAGGAGCTGAACTTGTCGTTCTGTGAAATCAAGAGAGATGCTGCTCTGGCTGTTGCCGAGGCCGTGGCGGACAAGACCGAGCTGGAGAAGCTGGACCTCAACGGTAAGAGGGACGGTGGCCTTGGCCCAGGCCTGCCACGTGGGCCCTGCTGCCCTCTTGACCTTCCTTCCTCTTGTCTCCCCCTCCCGCCCATGAACAGGCAACATACTGGGAGAGGAGGGCTGCGAGCGGCTTCAGGAAGTGCTGGACGGCTTCAGCATGGCCAAGGTGCTGGCCTCCCTCAGGTAGGGGGCTGCGAGCCAGGGCGCCTGTGGTTCTGCGTTTAGTTGCTCCGAACCCGCTGTTGGAGCCCCTGTCTGTGCCAGGTGCTCTGCGGGGCGGCGGGTGCGAGGAGCCCGTGAAGGTCTCTGACTCCCGGCGTTCCGGCGGGGCGGGTGGGCCGGGGACTTGGATTAGCAGGTGTTCGGCAAGGAGGCAGGAAGAGCCTGGGAACGGGGCACCCTTTGGTGCGGGTGAGCCGGGGGCTTCCGAAGGGATGAGCTTTGATCTGAGCGACCGCTAAGGTGGGGAGCAGTGAAGTCCGGGGGCAGGGGCTGGGCTCGCTCAGGACTGTTTGTACAGTCAGACTTGGAGATGGGGTCTGGAAAGGAAGATGGTACAAGCGAGTGCGGGGTTCGGGGTTTGCGGGGCCGACGTGCAGGGGGAGCAGGGGCCGGGGTGGGCAGGATAGGAGCCGGGTGGGCCGTCAGTATCCAGTTGCCTCTGCCCTTCTAGCCCCCAGGACTCCTTCATTCACCTGCAGCCCCTCACTTGTGTCGCCTCAGGGCTAGGCTGGTGCTGCCGCTGAGAACCGGGGGCTCAGCAATGGCCTCAAGAGGCTCGTGGTTCCAGAAGCCCCCCCCTTCCCCTGTCCCCTGCAGCCGCAGCTTTCTGTGGGCAGTGAGCCACCGGTGGCGCATTCTTGGGATCTCAGCCCTGGGCAGTGTTCATGCCAAGTCAGCTGTGACAGACCATTTTCTTCTTTTTCTCTGTTTCCCCAGTGGGACTGGGGCCCATGTGGGACAGGGATGAGATCTGGTTCCTCGGTGTTCACGACATGGGCTTCCTTGGGGGAGCAGTGGGCTCTCTGCTGACCCACGTGGCCCCCCACCCCAGGAGCAGCTGCTCCCCCAGGCCTCTGCAGGCTCCCTCCCATGTGCCCGGGCCGTGTGGGGGTGTGGAGCCAGGCCTCGGCGCCAGCGTAGGCCACTGGGCAAGGAGGGTCTGCTTTAGCCGAGTCCCCTCCGCAGTGATGACGAGGGCGAGGATGAGGAGGAGGAAGAGGAGGAGGAGGAAGAGGAAGGAGAAGAGGAGGAGGAGGAGGAAGAAGAGGAAGAGGAGGAGGAGGAAGAGGAGGAGGAGGAGGAGGAGCCACAGCAGGGGCAAGGAGAGGAGCCATCCACACCGTCAAGGAAGATTCTGGACCCGAACAGTGGAGTGAGTTCCTTGTCGTTTGCCAGGGTCAGAGTCTGGGCCCTCGGATGTGAAATCCCGAAGCATCTTCAGGGGGTGGTGGGTGTGGAATCCGCTTAGGTACCCTGGGTGCAAAGTGTTTTTGAACACACACACCTGTGAGTAAAAGAAGAAAATCTCCGCCGTGTGGCTGTACTGCTCTCGGCTTACGCTGTCCCCGGCACAGGAGCGTTCATTTGTGCGCTGTGACGGGGTTATAGCGTGTGTTATGCAGCTGCACTGTTTCTTACGAAACACATTAAATATTTCTAAAAGAATAGGGTAAAAATCAGCACAAATAGAAACTCTTTTCCTATCCATTTAGGTGACCCGTAGGGACAGCCTCCCGTTCTGGAGACTGTGGCCCAGCTGGGACACTTGGTGTCCCGCTTGCTTCACTAAGAGGCTGATGTCGACAGGATGGCCGTAGTCTGTTCCCTCACAGACTCCCAAGTGCAGCTTCTGGAGAACTACGGGTTGGACAAGGACCCCCGCGCTCACGTTGAATTTCACTTTTTTCCCAGTTTAGGAAAGCATTTGAGCCAATGGCTGGGCACCTCTGGTGCTTCCCCGGGCTCCACTCGAGTTCCTGGTGGGGTCCCCTTCCACCCCCACATGCCTCCTGCGTCACTTCTGGGACATCGTGTGTCCCAGGGAGGAGCTCCTTGGCCTAAGGAGGGGGCTTGCCCCCACCGCAGAGGCTCCTGCACTAGGAGCCAGTCAGGGAAGCGTCTGTGGGCCCCTCAGCCTTTAGGGGCCTGCCTGTGAGCGGGAGGGAGAAGACTGCATTCCGAGCCATAGGCCCCCAGAGTGAGGGGTGCGTGTTCTGGGTGAGGAGTCTGGGTTCGGACCTGTCCAGAGCCATCTGTGCCCCCTGTCCCTCAGGAGCCGGCCCCCGTGCTGTCCACACCGCCGCCCGCGCTGTCCACACCGCCGCCCGCAGACGTCTCCACATTCCTGGCTTTCCCCTCTCCGGAGAAGCTGTTGCGCCTCGGACCCAAGAGCTCGGTGCTGATAGCCCAGCAGGTGCGTGACAGCGCCGCCAGCTGCGGTTTCTGGAGCCGCAGGAAGACGGGGACCAGCAGAGCCCGGGCTTTGGGGGGGGACGCTGCCAGTGGGAATGGGGGCTGCCCGGTGTTTGTGTGTGTGTTAGTTTCGGGGGCAGAGTTTAGTGACTCGTCCGTTGCACTGAACACCCTGTGTTCACGCAGTCAAGTGTCCTCCTTAATGCCCGCCCCTCCCCCCGGCACCCCGTCCCCTCCCCCACCTGACTCCGACAGCCCGCAGTTTGTTCCCGGTAGGTGAGAGTCTTATGGTTTGCCTTTCTTTCTCTTCTTTCTTTTCCTTCCCTTCTCCTGTGTTCATCTGTTTTGTTTCTTAAAGTCCACATATGGGTGAAATCATACATTTGGTTTTATCGGACTTACTTTGCTTAGCATGATATCTAGTTCCATCCGTCGTCGCGGATTGTTACAGCTTCCCTTTTTTGATGGCTGAGTAGTACTCCGTCTGTGTATGTCGCACATCCTTATCCCTTCGTATGTCGATGCGCAGCTGGGCTCTTTGCCTAGTTTGGCTACAGTGGCCCTTGCCACCATAAGCACTGGGGTGCAGGGACCCCTTCAAATCACTGTGTTTGTATCCTCTGGGTAGATACGTACACGTTTGTTTTTTTAAACCCACAAAACACGAGTGAGTATGACCCGCGTGTGTACCTCCCTCCGGGGGCTGCAGATGATGCGCTGCTGGGAACGCGCGCGGGCCACCGACGGGCAGGCACGCGGCACCTGGGGACACCTGGAGAGTTAGGGAGTTCTCCCAGGACGCTCTGGTGCGCACACACCTAGGCTCCGCCTCCCACCCTTGTCCTCCTGGGGCTCCCGCGGAGGCCACGTGCCTGCCAGGGCCCTGCTGCAGCCTCGTGTGTTGGCTCACTGCCCGGATCATCCGCGGCGGCTGTCAGGCACCTCCTGTCTGTCAGGCACCTCCTGTCTGCCAGGCACTGTCCTGAGTGTCCCAACATGGTTCTGGTATCGAAGCCTTTTGGCAGCCCACCATGTGGACCCTCTTACCGTGTGTAATCTGTAGATGAGGAAACAGTTTTGATGAGCATAAGTAATTCAATGGGCCCGCTCTCCGCGCTGGCTTGGCATTTTGGCTGATGTCCTTTTTACGTTTTATTTGTGTTCTGTTCTTCCTTCCTGTGATGCATGGGATGAAAGGTCCACTTTTTCCTCTAATACCAGCCGTCATCTGTTGAGATGCGTCAGCAAAACTGTCAGCAAAATCATTGTCCCCTCCGTGCCCACGAGTGGAGGTCACACTTAGGCCTGCGCTGTGTCTGGACACTCGCGTTCGTTCCCCTTGTCTCCACTTCCGTGAGATTAAGCTTCCTTGCTCGTGAATGTCGTCTTTGCATTATCTGTTCAGCTTGGATTATCCGAAGGGGCCCATTGGGCCATGGGAATGACCATGGTTGTGTGGACTATACACCGCTGTGGGCCAGGCCCCTGCCTAGCTCCAGGGGACCGCACGGGGTGAGGCAGGACCCATCCCTGCCCCCCTAGCCCCGGAGACCTTGGCGCGACACAGGCCTCCTTCAGCCCGCAGCGGTGTGCAGGCACACCTTCCCTGGAGCTCTGGCCGCTGGTGACCAGCCGTTGTCTCCTGTGTCCTCAGACCGACACCTCTGACCCAGAAAAGGTGGTCTCTGCCTTCCTGAAGGTGTCGTCTGTGTTTAAGGACGAAGCCGCGGTGAGGACAGCTGTGCAGGATGCAGTAGGTAAGGCGGCTTGGCCTGGGTGTGGCTGGCTCTGCCGCCCTGCTGCCTCCGGGCTCAGGTGACGTTTCTAGTTGCTGGAGCCCCTGGTCGCCGCGCGCGGACGTGTGCACCGCTCTCTGCCCTCTTCTGCCTTTTTGGTTGGGTTCTTGCCGTGGAGCAGGCTGGCTGCGGTCCCGTCTTACTTTTTACGGAAGGGGGAACAGAGGCCTTTCCAGAGCCGTACAGTTATGTCTAGTTGGATCTCATCAGGTGGCATCTGCCGTAGAAGGCCAGATAGTGACAGCCCCGAGGCCCTTCCAGGGGTGGCCCGCCCGCAGGAGAGGTCATGAGCTTTTGCCCTCATCTCTGAGCCTCCACACAGTCCCCCCACCTGGAAGCCTGCAGGATGCCTGCTTTCCCCACAGCGTTCCCAGGGCTTCCTGAGATCTCTCTCGTCCGGTCGTGACCCTCCCTCACCACCCCACTCCCTGTGCTGCTTCCGTGACAGCACGTGTGCCCTGCGCACCTTGAGCCCCGCCAGGTGGGCCAGGCTTGGCCAGGCAGGGAGGGGACGAAGAGCTCAGCACGGGAACAGGGCAGAGAGGAGTGGGGCTCCGTGTGGCACTTTGTCCTGGGTGGGTGCACTGTGGGCGGCATTGAGGCAGGAGGGCCAGTGGGGAGCGAGGCCGATGGGGGCGGCGAGGCCGGGTGGAGCCCCTAAGTCTGCTCCTTGTGGTCCCAGCCCCGTACGCATTGATGGGAACAAATTACCTGCATTCTGTTCCCCAGAACAGCTGCCCGGCAGCGCGCGGCCCCAGTGTCAGTAGACCCCCACCCCTCCTTTCCTGACCTTCTCTGCTCGTCCCCGCTTGCTTGCGTCCAGAGTGGCTGGAACCTCCCCCCGGGTGATCTGCCTCCTTCATCTCCACCCCCACCGCCCCCCACCCCCACCAGCCCCAGTCACGCAGGTTCCCAAGCCCCTTTTCAGTGTGTGAGGTCAGGACAAGAAGGGCAAGGTGTCACAGCGGGCGGGTTGAGCCTTTCCCTCGGTGCTGGCTGTCCCCTCAGCCTGGGACCCGTGACCGCAGTCTGCCGCCCTGTGTTGGGCTGACTCGTGCAGGAGGCGGGCCCCAGCCCGTGTGTGCCGGGGCTGCGTGCCCTTGGCCGGTGGGCGGCCGTTCGCTGCAACAAACTTGCTGCCCCATGGCTGCTTCTGCTTTGCAGATGCCTTGATGAAGAAGGCCTTCAGCGCCCCCTCCTTCAACTCCAACGCCTTCCTCACCCGGCTCCTCATTCACATGGGGCTGCTCAAGGTGAGGCTGTCGGGGAGGGAGGGGGGACACCAGGGGCAGCTCGGGCCACGCCTACCCACCCACCCCGACCCACACCAGAGTCCTGCTGGGGCCCGGGGCCGTTTAAGCCCCGTTCCTCCATGATGGGACTCAGCTCGACCTCAGCCACCCCAGGGGCCTTGTAGCTCACTCTGCCTTGTGCTGTGTGTTCCCCTCACAGAGTGAAGACAAGATCAAGGCCATTGCCAACTTGTACGGCCCCCTGATGGCGCTGAACCACATGGTGCAGCAGGACTACTTTCCCAAGGCGCTCGCGCCCCTGCTGCTGGCATTCGTGACCAAGTGAGTGTGCCCTCGCAGCCCCCAGGGCAGCCGCACCTCGCATATGCAACCCCTAGTCCGTGGAGGCTTCCCCTTGTGCGGGGCTCTCAGCATCTGTGTTTAAGTGTCCCCCCTCGGTGTCTTTTCCTGAGAGAGACAGAGGACACGGAATGGCCCCCCATTTTCTCATGAGGAAGCAGCACTGGAGAGTTGCCCAGGTTCTCTGTGTCTGTTCCCTTGGCCACAGGGCTGAAGCTAGAGGGCCTGTCACACCCGCACGTGGGCCTCCGCCTGCAGACACCAGATGCTCAGAGCCTGGAAACCTTCGCCTTGTCCTGCAGGAGAGTCATGGGCCGTGGTGGGGCAGTAGCCACGTTGGGCAACAAGGAGCCTTCACACCCCAGCGCCTGTGAGGGATGGGTCGGAGGGCTCGTCCCCTGTCCTCACTGAGGTCCTCTGTGGCCCCAGCCCCCTCCTGGCCTTCCTCAGACCTTAGTCTCCCTACTTGCCCACCAGGCTGTTGAATGAGGTTGTCTCTGGTGGCTCGGACCCTCCACAGTTGCTGGGAATCCAGTGCCTTGGGGAAGGCTGGCAGGGGGGGAGCGAGCGCAGCACAGTCCTTGCCTGGTGGAGGTGATGAGTGTTGCGGGGTCATCTGGCTCCATGTGGTGAGGATCCCCGGCCAGCTTCCAGGACTGTCGGCGCCACGGCCTCTTGGCCACCGTGACATCTTGGGGTCTGTTGTGCTCCTTGGGCTTCGTACTCTCGTATGTCTGCCCACCTGCCACCACCACACCTACCCCCCGCCGCCGCTGTGGCCGACACCACCCCTTCCGCGGCACCTGCACTGGCCATTGTGAAAAGTCTAGCTGTGGACGCCTGGCTGGCCCAGTTGGTAGAGCCTGTGACTCTCGATCTTGGGGTCATGAGTTTGAGCCCCGTGCTGGGGGAAGAGCTGAGTGTTTGGCCCTCTGCCAGAGTCCAGGGCAGGCCCTCACCCTGGCTGCAGCTGGATGTCCCTGCCCCCCCTCCCCTGCCCGGGTGCACTCTCCCCTGTGCCGGTTCCCACGGCGTGGGCTTAGTTCCGTGGAGCATCTACTGGCCCTGGCCCTGCCCGCCACCACCTGACAAAGCCCAGTTCCTTTCAGCCTCTAGTCAGAATTGTTCCTTTTGCCTTTCTGTTGCCCTAGGGCTGGGTGTGGACCCACAAGAAGAGACCCTCTCCCTTGGTGCTGTTGGTCAGTGGCACGGTGTGTGCCCCACCCCCAGCACAGGCTTTGTCTATTCCACTTAAAAGAGGGGAATTGGTAAAAGCTGTCCCTTAGGCCTAAGTGACAGGCACCTTTCCCCTCCCTCGACTCCTGGCCCAGTGGTCTGATACGGCGCCTGTGGGCCGCACATCCTGGCTGCACCCCCACTCGCCAAGCCTCCTTTCTTTCTCTGTAGTGAGATTCATGATCTTTTTTTTTTTTTTAATTTTTTTTAAAGATTTTATTTATTTATTTGACAGATTACAAATAGGCAGAGAGGTAGGCAGAGAGAGAGGAGGAAGCAGGCTCCCTGCTGAGCAGAAAGCGGGATGTGGGGCTCGATCCCAGGACTCTTGAGATCATGACTGAGCTGAAGGCAGAGGCTTTAACCCACTGAACCACCCAGGCGCCCCGAGATTCATGATCTTGACGGTGACAGTGGCCAGCCCGTTATCTGTGAGGGGCCCTGTGGCCGTTGGAAGGACCCTTGCACAGGCTGCCGGGTGGAGAGTAGGGCCTGGGTTCCCACCGCTCTGAGCTTCACACACCCCCCACCCTGCAGCGCGCAGAAGGCAGGCTTCTATCATCTCCCCCACAGAGTCATCGTGAAGGTCAGAGAAAGAGTCTGGCACATTTCTGGCCTCAGAAACAGCCCCGATTCCCCCCTCCACAGTGGGGATGGTGGCCCTGCTGCAGCCTGAGGTCTCCGGCCCGAGCTGTGTGGGTTCCCTCCCACCCCCTACACTGACTCTTCTTTCCTCACACAGGCCCAATGGTGCCCTGGAGTCCTGCTCCTTTGCCCGCCACAGTCTGCTGCAGACGCTGTACAAGGTCTAGGTGCGAAGCCAGCGTCCCCCCGAGCCCGCAGCCCGGACCAGTGACTTGGGAAGGGACGCGGATGAAGGACTCAAGCCAGCCAGAGGCAGGGAGGCTCTTTGTTGCTTGTGTCCTGTCGGTCCCCGAGTGCGTGTCGGTGTGGTGCGTGTGCAGGTGTGCGCTTCCTGTCAGGGTTGGGGTTTTTAATGTCTCCCTGCTGGACTGGCCCTGGTCCCACTGGAGGGGAGCTGGCCCCCCGAAAGGGCTGCAAGCTGCTCTGCCATTAAACTCCTTGCCGTCTGAGGGCGCTCTGCTGATCCGCGCCTCCAGCCCGAGGCCCTGGTGGCTGTCCTCTCCCGCCTTGCCTTCCCTGCCCTGCTGGGCTGCCCCAAAGCCCGGGCAGCTGCTGTCTGTCTGCCCGCCCTCCCCTCTGTGTCGCGGCTGGGCTGCGTTTCCCGCCCTGCCTGGGGCTGCTCACTTAGTGGCCGACTTTGCCTCCTGTCACTAAGCCCTGGTCCCGTGGCCACTGCCATCCACACTCTCCATCACGGCCGGGCTGATCTCTCCGCCTGGACTGCAGAGACTGCCACGGGCGTGGGCCCATGGGGCGGCCAGCAAAAGACAAGACTCCGGTTCCCAGGCCGTGTGGACAGGAAGAGAGGCCGGTGGCGGACCCTGGGGGTCTAGGAGCAGGACTTGCTGGGTGGATGGTGCGCGCTCCAGACCCAGTGGGGCCCGCGCCTTGCTGCTGAGATGTCTGTGACTGGCCTGGGGGCCATGCTGGGGGGTGCTTTTTGGTAGGCCCAGACCTGGTCTCCGGCCCCCGGGGGCGGGGCCCACAGAGCCTGAGCTGTGGCTCAGAGGCTCCTAAAGGACCAGGACAGGGTGGGGACTGCGCTGGAGCCGCCCCCCCCCACACTCTGTGTTTTCCCCTTTGCGCTCTTTGTGTGTCTGGGCTGTGCCCGGGGCTTCACAAATAAAGTCATCTGTGGCAAGCGTGGGCACTGAGCAGTCTTTCATCTTAAGGTGGGTAGTTGGGGCTTAGTACCTGGAGGCCCAACCAGTCCGGACGGGTTGGTCCATCCCCAGAAGCGCCCCTGCGCCCACCTTGTATCGTCCCATGGGGCACGGCGTGCCAGCTCACCGTGGACAGCTGGGCAGTTCATGCCCAGGAGCGGCGCACGAGTCCTGGGGGTCAGGGAGCGTGGAAGGATCTCTTCCTCTGGGTAAAGGGTCTGGAGCTGGGCATGTTGCAGCTGTCCAGCCTCCTCTTACCCTTCACCAAGCCTTTGGGCTGTAGCGCCCCCGGCCCCTGCACTGCTCCATCGATGGACCTGGCTAAGCCAGACCCTGTCCAGATTTTGCCACAAGCCTCACTGGCTGCACGGTCAGGACCCCCGGGTCTGGCTAGCAAGGTCATGTCACAGGGTTGAGCTTGGCTGGGAAGCACCCATGGGGTGTCTGGCCATAGGGCCTGGAGTGGAGGGCACCCCCTTGGGGTCCTTCCTTCCCTTTTGCCTCATGTGGTGGGAGGACAGCAGACCCTCCTCACCACCTGCCTGAGCCAGCAGCACGCCTGGGGAGCCCGTGCCTCCCACTGAATTCAAGAGGTGCCTCCAAGGGACGCCTGGGTGGCTCAGTTGGTTGGACGACTGCCTTCGGCTCGGGTCATGATCCTGGAGTCCCGGGATCGAGTCCCGCATCGGGCTCCCAGCTGCATGGGGAGTCTGCTTCTCCCTCTGACCTTCTCCTTGCTCATGCTCTCTCTCACGGTCTCTCTCTCAAGTAAATAAATAAAATCTTTAAAAAAAAAAAAAAAAAAGAGGTGCCTCCGAGCTTTCGAAGGGGCAGCATTTCCTTATTGGCTGTGGACCACTCAGGCAACAGGCACTCTCTCTCTTGGCTGGTGGTGGCAGAGATTCCCATGCCTTGGCCCCCTACCCCCTGCTCCGTGAGGTGATACGGCAGAGGCTGGTAGAGTTCTGACCGACCCCAACCCCCACCCCTTCGCCAGGCCCTGTTTTGAGCTCTGGGCCACAGGCACAACTTTTGGGGGGCTCCCAGTCTGGCACGCGAGACGAACAGTCATGGCCCAGTATAAGGGATGGTGGGCAGTGAGGTCAGGGAAGTCTTCAAGAGTTAGGGGTGCATGGGGTGCCCAGGTGGCTTAGTTGAGCCTCCGACTCTTGATTTCAGCTCAGGTTATGATCTCAGGGTCGTGAGCTCAAGCCCCACGCAGGCTCTGCGCTCAGCAGGGAGTCGCCTGAGGTTCCCTCTCCTTGTCCTCTGCCTCTGCCCCTCCCCCTGCTCCTGCGCCGGTGCTCGCTCTCAAATAGATTTTTTTTTCTTTTTTTTTTTTTTTCCAGAGAGAGATCATAAGTAGGCAGGGGGGCAGGCAGAGAGAGAGGGAGAAGCAGACTCCCCACTCAGTAGGGAGCCTGATAACGGGGCTCCATCCCAGGACCCTGAGATCATGACCCGAGCTGAAGGCAGAGGTTTAACCCACTGAGCCACCCAGGAGCCCCTCAAATAGATCTTAGATGGGATACGAGAGCTGAGTCTGGAGACTCCAGTAGAACTTCTCACAGGTGATCATTTAACAGATGGAGAAACAGCTTCACGGCTGGTTCTCCAGCCTGGCGCACCCTTCCAGGGTGCCTGGTGCCGGCCCTGTGGCCTCCGAGGTTAGGAAGGCACAAGCATCAGTTCAGACTGAGAAGTGCACCACGGATCTCACCGAACCTTGCGGGAGGCCGGTGCTGCCTGGCTGCTGGGACCCACACACCACAGAGGGTCCTGTTGGTCTCAGGTACAGGCCCCAGCCCCTACCCAGTCCCTCAGACCAGCTCAGGGTTCAAGACTCCTGACAGCCGCAGGTGCAGGGGAGGGCCTGAGGCTCAGCCTCTAACTCGGCCGCCTGTTGAGAGCTGTGTAGCCTTTGGAAGTTCCCCTCACTTGGCGCTTCCAAGACCTATAGGCAACCCTGAGATGACACAAGCCTCAGGACCCTGAGCACTGCGACGTGGGACCTGCAAGATCAGAGATGCCTCGGCTGAGACGGCCTGTAAACTGTGAGTACAAAAGGCCTGCTCAGCCCGAGGCTGTTCTCACTAAAGGGAGCCCAACTGTGGGCTTGGGGCTAAAGCAGCAATAATTCCCCCCCTTGTTTTTTTTTAAGATTATTTATTTATTTATTTATTTGACAGAGAGATCACAAGTAAGCAGAGAGGCAGGCAGAGAGAGGAGGAAGCAGGCTCCTGGCCGAGCAGAGAGCCCGATGTGGGGCTCGATCCCAGGACGCTGGGATCATGACCCAAGCAGAAGGCAGAGGTTTTAACCCACTGAGCCACCCAGGCGCCCCAATAATTCCATTCTGAAGCTCGACTAGAAAGTCCCCAGGAAGCACGGCCAGAGGTGCTCCCAGGCAGCACTTCCTGATCACAAGAACCTAGAAACGACTCAGGCCAAAAACGCATCAACTCTGGCTACGCACGTGCCGTGGGTGAATCAGGAAGGTCGCTGAGTGAAGAAAATCGGTACGTACCATGGGTTCAAAAGCTACTGTGTGTAGGCATGTGCGTGTGTGTGCTGAGCCCAGTGCTCAAGATAGCAGTTTGTCTGGGGAAGGCAGGGGACAGGACGGGCGGAGGGACAGTTACACACGGTCATCCACCAAACATTCAAAATGATCCATATTTATTCATCTAAGAGCCATATTTTTTTTAAAGGAGGGAGGTAAGGTAAAGAGCTTTTTTCTTTTTCTTTTTTTTTTGATGTCATAAAAGCACAAGGCATAAGGACATTTGCCTCTGTCAAGTTGAAAGTGAAAAACAATGACCAAAATTAAGAACTGGCAAGGTCAGAGAACGCTGGACTCCTCCGTCTGTCATGTGAGGGTTCGTGTTGAGAATCGTACATCTAGCTGAAAACTGGGCAAAGGATAGGAACAGGCAGTTCACCGAGGATGCAACCTGAGAAGCAAAAAAGATGTTCCCCTTCACTGGAAATCAAGGAAATGCAAAATAAAACCACAGAGATGCCGTTTCAGACCAGACTGGCAGATGGCACTAGAGGAGACCCCAGGAAAGAGCAGAGTCGCTGACATTCCGCTTGTTGCCGGAGGGATATCAGACTAATAAAACCATGTCGGAGAGCGATCTGGCCGGGACTCGGTGAAGACAAGTGTAGCCTGTGATCCCAAATTCCATTTATAAGGATTTTAGAGAAGCCCTTGTACATGGGCACAAGGTGACAAGTTAAAAGGGCAGTTTCATGAAAGATTCCAGAAAATTAGTAACGTCAGTGTCCACCAGGGAAAAAAATCGTTGATGACGGTATGTGAAGTGTGCAGTGAGGTAACGTGATGCAGTTACGGGGCGCCTGGCAGGCTCCGTCGGGAGAGCATGTGACTTTTTTTTTTAAGATTTTTATTTATTTATTTATTTATTTATTTATTAAATATTTTATTTATTTGACAGAGATCACAAGTAGGCAGAGAGGCAGGCAGAGAGAGAGAGAGAGGAGGAAGCAGGCTCCCCACGGAGCAGAGAGCCCGATGTGGGGCCCGATCCCAGGACCCTGGGATCATGACCTGAGCCGAAGGCAGAGGCTTTAACCCACTGAGCTACCCAGGTGCCCCGAGCATGTGACTCTTGATCTCAGGGTTGTGAGTTCGACCCCCACATTGGGTGTAGAGATTAAATAAAAACTTTAAAAATTTTTTAAAAGATTTTTATTCATTTATTTGAGAGGAGAGAAAGAGAAAAAGAGTGGGGGAGAAAGAGAAGCAGACTCCATGCCAAGGGGAGGGGGGCCTGATGTGGGACTTGATCCCAGGACCTGCAGATCATGAGCCAAAGGCAGAAGCTTAACAGACTGAGCCACCCAGACGCCCCTAAAAAAAACAACAAAAAAAATTTTTTTAATGCAGCAGTTAAAGTGTACAATACAAGAGATAGATGCAGGAACTGTCTCCATTCATGTGAATAAACCTTAAAAATGTTGGGTGAAAAAAACAAGTTTGCAAAACAGTATGTACTGTCATACATGTAGTCTAAAATTTTTAATGACACGTTACAGTGAAGTTCTATTGCCTCAGGAAAGTGGTTGCCTCGGGGGGGAGAGTGAGGGAAGAGAACGAGACAAGGTGGAGAAAAGGGGGCTTCCGACCGCCTGCGCTCCCGCTTCCAGTGTGTGTGCACCCCAGGAGGGAAAGCGGGGACCCCAGCCCGTAACCTGTAGGCCCGCAAACACAGCAGCATTACAAGAGTCAAGAGATGGACGCAGCCTAGTGTCCATTAACGGGGACAGATGAAATGTGATCACTACACATGGGGGTGCAGTCGGTTGAGCGTCCAGCTCTTGATTTCAGCTCAGATCTGATCTCAGGGTCATGAGATCGAGCCCTGTGTCAGGCTCCACGTTCAGAAGGGAGTCTGCTTGGGTTTCTCTCTCCCTCTTCCTCTCTTCTACCCGCTGCTTTCTCTCTCTTGCTAAAATAAATATATATCTTCAAAAATACACACAGTGGAGTACTGTTCATTCATAAAAAAGTGAACTTCGGACACGTGCCATGGCAGGGATGAGCCTTGAAGCAAAGTGCTCAGTGAAGAAAGCCAAACAGGAAAGGACGAGTAACACGTGATCGCACTGAGTAAGGCGTATCTCGGCGAGGTTACTAGGGGCTGAAGACAAAGGAGAGTTACTGTCTCTTGGGTGTAAAGTTTTTCTGTTTGGGATGACGAAAAGTGTCTGGAAAGGGGTAGTGGTAATGGTCTGCACAGCATTCTGAATGCACGGAATGCCACTAAATTGTGCAGTTACAGGGTTAAAATTGTAAATTTTATGTAATGTACATTTTACCACAATTTTTAAAATCTTAAATGTAGAAGACAAAACTACTGATCTTCAAGGAGTTTGCGTAGGTGAGTATCTTGAAGACCTTGGGAGTAAAAAAAAATTAATACATTAACCTGCATTTAGCCTCCTTGGTTTGCCACTGCAGGATATTCACACAATGGATACTGTGTAGCAGTGAGAACAGGACTTTGTTTACCACAAGGCATCATGGGGAGGGGGGCGTGTGGGTGGCATAGCCAGTAAAGGGACTGGCAGACACTCTTGGTGTCTGCACAGGTCATGAGCTCAGGGTCCGGGGATCGAGCCGCACATCCGGCTCCCTGCTCAGCGGGAAGCCAGCTTCTCCCTCTCCCACTGACCCCTGCTTGTGTTCCCCTCTCTCGCAGTATCTCTCTCTGTCAAATAAATAAAATTCTTAAAAAAATAAAATTATCATGTGATGCTATTATACTAGGGTGGCAAAAGTGCAAGACAGAGGAGAGCAAGCTCTGGTGAGAGTGTGAAGCCATGGCGCTCCTACACGGCTGGCGAAAGTGTAAATTGGTGCAAACCCTCGGACAAACTGTTGGGCACTATCCACTGAAGCTGAAAATAAGCACATCCTATGGCCAACAGTCCCACCCATCCGTCTGTCCCGACAGCGACGGGCTGCGCTGTGTGTTCTCCGAAAGACATGCAACGGGGGTGCCTGGGTGGCTCAGCCAGTTAAATGTCTGCCTTCGGCTCAGACCATGACCCCAGGGCTCTGGGATCGAGCCCCACTTCAGACTCCCTGCCCAGCGGGGCGCCTGCTTCTCCCTCTCCCTCTGCCCCTCCCCCTGCTTGTGCACACTCACTCACTCTCCTGCGCCCGCTCTCTCAAATAAAATCTTTTTAAAAAACAAAAACGTGCAAACATTGTAAGCAGCCCTCCTCATAACAGCCCCAGCCTGGAAACAGCCCAAACGTCCGTCAAGAGTGGAATGGATTCATTGCACCACGTGGTACCAAGAAGGCGGAGGTGAGAGTGGTCCACCGGAGTAGGGAGGAATATTTTAGCACCAGCGTTGTTTAGAATCACCAGCACGTGATGACAATGAAAAGCAAACCAACTGTGTCTCATTGCATTTAAATTCCCTGTCGATCGCACACCCCCTCGTTCCCTGCATCTGGGCAGATGGCTCCCTTGCCTCCCCCGCATGCCACTCTTGTGGAATACTTACGGAAGGGAGTGCTGAAATGCTATATGAAAATTAAATCTTTTAAATTTTTAAAATACACATCACAGATGAATGCTGAATGGAAAAAAACCAAAGAGTATACACACCGCCATGCCGCTGACACGAAATTGGCCTGTGGCATGGCACTATCTCTGGTCAAAACAAAAAAATCCAAGCAAACTGAATGCAAATCCACCAGAAATATGGATCTGAACAGTCACAGATGTATAAAAGTTTGCTATGGTTTACATAAACTGTTGCATTAAAAAAAAATTTTTTTTTTGGTTTAAGTAGGGTCCTTGCCCGGCGTGGAGTCCAACGTGGGGCTTGAACTCATGACCCTGAGATCATGATCTGAGCTAAGAGTCAGAGGTCCCCCTGTTGCATTTTTTTCGATTTTTTAAAAATTTATTTGACAGGCAGGCAGAGAGAGGGAGGGAAGCCAGCCCCCTGCCAAGAGCCCAATGCGGGGCTTGATCCCAGGACCCTGAGCCACACGGGCGCCCCAGAGTCCACCGTTCTTGAGCACCTATTATGTTCCCGCTGCCTATTGGACCCCCACAGCACCCCCGTGAGCTGGTTACTAATACTGGTTTTTCACAGCGTAGGGAATGAAGGCTCGGTGAGGGGCAGTCCCACCGGACAGCCCACAGCTGGGAGGGAGCCCAGATGTGGGACCCACGGGCTGCCCGGGCACGCCCCTCCCTGCCAGCCGGCCCAGCCCTGGCTGTCCCAGCCGGGCTCTCCACGATCCTGAGCCCTGAGCCGGCTCCGGGCAGGAGGCCCTGTAACTCCAGCCGCCTCTCCCACCACTGCCCGCCCCTCCTTCATCTCGGCCTCAGGCTGGGCTGCCCACAATGCCTCCCATTCAGCCCCGTCCCCGCTGCCAGGCCTGCGGGCCCGACAGGGGGGCTCCCGCGGCATCCCGGCTGGACTGGCAGTGCAAGGCGAGGCGGCATGGAGGGGTGAGTCTTTGGGCCCTGGGGGGAATCGGGGGTGTCTAGAGAAACTGAGGGGCTGCAGGCAAGCCCCTGGCCCTCTCTGGGCCTCTGACGGGTCGGGAAACAGGGGCTCTGGGATTTGCTGAGGGAGAGATTCTCCAGGGTGTCCCCGAATTGGTTTCTGAGGAAGGGGGTGAATGGGAGGGGGGCTGCTGCAGCGAGCCGCCGTGGGCGCGTCTTTCGGGGCTTGTCTGAGAGCGCAGCGGGCCTCTGAACCCGGACACTTGTCCCTGAGGGATCTGTTCCCACAGGGCCCCCCTTTCCCAGTCCACCCTGAGCCTCGGGAGGATGCCAGCAGCCCCGGCCTTCAAGGGGCCTGGGACCTCAAGGAGACTGAACACAGATGGTGACAAGCAGAGAGGAGGCTGAGGGTCGGGCCTAGCGCAGGCACCGGCGAGGCTGCCCAGGGGACGCTGTGCAGGCTGAGAACGGCAGGAGGAGGTGGGGGGCTTAGCTGTCACAGGCGGCGAGGAGGAAGCTGTGTCGTGGGAGCCAAGGGCGACCCTGGAGAATCTGGGCACACTCCAGGTGGCATCAAGAGTCAGGACTTGCCACCAAAGGCCGCGGGGAGATGCTGGAAGGTTTTCAGCTGGCGGTGTCAGAAGCCCGTCTGTGTCGTGGAACGTTCCCTTCGGTTGGTGGTGGTGGGCAGTGTGGGGGAGCCAGGAGAGCCCCGGTGGCAGCGGTCACCCCTGAGGCAACAGGCCATGGTTGTGCTTGAGGGGAAGGGCTCCCACTGGCTGATCTGATGGATGCCTAAGTTGGGGGAAGGACGGGGAAGGGGATGGAGCTACGCGAAGCGCAGCCCAAGCCCATCCCCTCAGCTGCCTGCATCCCAGTCCGGGCTGGTGCATGGCATCGGATGGACGAAAGGGGAATAAACCGAGGCCCAAGCCTCCTGCTCACCTGCCAGTGTGGCTAGACCGGCCAGGACGTCCCCTCGAGCCTCTCGGCCCCCACAGTACCTGCCCCCCCGAGACTTGCCTTATACACTCGGGCCCAGCCTGGGTGCCCCTCTGGCCGCAGGCCATCTTCTCACAGTAGGTGCCACTATGCTCCCTGCCACCACGCCTGGGGCACTGGCTGCTTCTCTCTCTGCCATTGGGAGGTCCGGGAGCCTCACCACAGCCTGGACACACCCTTTGAGCCGTCAGGTCACCCTTACATTCAGCACGGCCTCCCTGAGCCGAGGGGCAGGTAGCCAAAGAGACTCGCCAGGTCACCTATCTGAGCCTCAGTTTCCCCTAGTGTTAAACAAGGCTGACAATAGAAACTTTGCTGCATGGAGCAATGGTAATGACACCTTCACCGCGGCCAAAGGAGGAAGACATCCAAGGGGCTCTGGAAATAGGAGCTGGGCTTGGTAAGTGGACAGCATGGGACACTTGCCCCTGTGAACGACTGACCCTTCCTCTCTCCCAGGCCCCAGAGCATCTCCCTGCTGCTGCTGCTTCTGCTGCTGCCACTGGGCCCAGCCTGGCACGTAGCTGCCCAGCGCTGCCCACAGATGTGCATTTGCGACAATCCCAGACGGCATGTCGCCTGTCGGCACCAGAACTTCACTGAGGTGCCAAACGCCATCCCTGAGGTTAGCAGGATGACGGGGGCAGGGAGGACAACAGGAGGAGCCTGGGTTGGCACCAGTAGATCTGCCACTGCCTGGCTGGGAGACCTTAGCTTGTCACTTTTCCTCTCGAGCCTCAGTCTTCACATCTGTAAAATGGGAATAACCATCACCACTAGGAAAACAGCCTATTTAAAATTCTATATGATTGGAACAAGTAGGTGACTTATAAATTGGGGCGCTTGGGTGGCTCAGTTAGTTAAGCGTCTGCCTTCGGCTCAGGTCATGATCGGAGGGTCCTGGGATTGAGTCCCACATGGGGCTCACTACTCAGCAGGGGGCCGGCTTCTCCCTCTACCCCTCCCCACGCACCTCGTGCTCTCTATCTGACAAATAATCTTTAAAAAAAAAAAAAAGATAAATATTGAATTAATTACAAACCCTGTGAGAATATTGAATTAATTACAAACCCAGAGAGCACGGGGATATGCGGGACTAAGATCCGGTCTCTGCCCTGTGGAGTCAGGAGCGGGAGGGGAAGAGAAAGCAAATGCGCAGCGCGGGTCGATGTGCGAAGCGCCGGCAGCTCGGAGCCGGGGAGCCGGTGAAGAGAACAAGGACAAGGAGAGGGAAGAGCACCTGCGAGGGCTGCAGTGCTCGCGCCCCTCGGCACCCCCCAACCCCCGCCTCTCCCCGCGCAGCTGACTCAGAGGCTGGACCTCCAAGGCAGCAAGCTGAAGGTGATCCCCGCAGCGGCCTTCCGGGATCTGCCCCACCTGACACATCTGGACCTGCGCCACTGCGGGGTGGAGCTGGTGGCCGAGGGCGCTTTCCGCGGCCTGGGCCGCCTGCTCCTGCTCAACCTGGCCTCCAACCGCCTCAGCTCGCTGCCGCAGGAGGCCCTGGATGGGCTGGGCTCGCTGCAGCGGCTGGAGCTCGAGGGCAACCGGCTGGAGGAGCTGCGGCCGGGGACGTTCGGGGCGCTGGGGGCGCTGGCCACGCTGAACCTGGCCCACAACGCGCTGGTCTACCTGCCGGCCATGGCCTTCCAGGGGCTGACGCGCATGCGCTGGCTGCGGCTGGCCCACAACGCGCTCAGCGTGCTGGCCCCCGAGGCCCTGGCCGGCCTGCCCGCCCTGCGCCGGCTCAGCCTGCACCACAACGAGCTGCAGGCCCTGCCCGGGCCCGCCCTGGCCCAGGCCCGCGCCCTGGCCCGCCTCGAGCTGGGCCACAACCCGTTCACCTACGTGGGCGAGGAGGACGGGCTGGCGCTGCCCGGCCTGCGGGAGCTGATGCTGGACCACGGCGCCCTGCAGGCCCTGGACGCCAGGGCCTTCGCCCGCTGCCCGCGCCTGCGCAGCCTGGACCTCCGCGGGAACCAGCTGGCCGCGCTGCCCCCGCTGCGGGGCCCGGGCCAGCTGCGCCGGCTGCGGCTGCAGGGCAACCCTCTGTGGTGCGGCTGTGAGGCCCGGCCGCTGCTCGAGTGGCTGGCGCGGGCGCGGGTGCGCTCGGACGGCACGTGCCGGGGGCCGCGGCGCCTGGGAGGGGAGGCCCTGGACGCCCTGAGGCCCACAGACCTGCGCTGCCCCGGGGACAGGGCGGAGGAGGAGGAGGAGGCCGAGTGGCAGGCGGCGGCGCGGCTCCGCGGCCCTCCTGGCAACCCCCAGGAGGCCGACGGGGCCGCCCGGCCCTGCCCGCGCGCCTGCGTGTGCGCCGCCGAGTCCCGGCACAGCGGCTGCGAGAGCCGGGGCCTGTGGGCCGTGCCCCGCGGCTTCCCCAGCGACACGCAGCTCCTGGACCTGAGGCGGAACCACTTCTCGTCGGTGCCGCCCGCGGCCTTCCCGGGCCTGGGCCGGCTCGTGTCGCTGCACCTGCAGCACTGCGGCCTCACCGAGCTGGCGGCGGGCGCCCTGGCGGGGCTGGGCAGCCTGATCTACCTCTACCTGTCGGACAACCAGCTCTCCGGCCTCAGCGCTGCCGCCCTCGAGGGGGCCCCGCGCCTTGGCTACCTGTACCTGGAGCGCAACCGCTTCGGCCAAGTGCCCGGGGCCGCCCTGCGCGCCCTGCCCGGCCTGTTTTCCCTGCACTTGCAGAGCAACGTCGTGGACCGCCTGGAACCCGGGGACCTGACGGGCCTGCCCGCCTTGCGCTGGCTCTACCTGAGCGGCAACCGCATCACCCAAGTGTCCCCTGGGGCGATAGGCCCAGCTCCGGAGCTGGAGAAGCTGCACCTGGACAGGAACCAGCTGCAAGCGGTGCCCACGGGGGCCTTGGAGGGGCTGCCTGCCCTCCTGGAGCTGCAGCTCTCCGGGAACCCGCTCGGAGGCCTGGCAGATGGGGCCTTCCGGCCCGTGGGCGGGTCACTGCAGCACCTTTTCCTGAACAACAGCGGCCTGGAGCAGGTGCGCTGGGGAGTGGCTGGGAGGGGAGGCAGCATGAGGCCCCGGGCCGCATGCAGTCCCTCAGCAAACACTGCTGCCCCCGTAGTCAGGTCTGAGGCTGGCCCGGTGCCCCTGGGATGAGCCAAGGCTGTGCCTGCCCCCAGGGCGCTCTGGTGTGGGGACAGACCAGCTGGATTCCAGGGCCACACCGGGAGGCCGGCCAGAGAAGGTACTGCCACAGCAAGGAGGAAGGGGGTCCGTAGGGTTCTTGAGCACTTTGAAGGCAGGGCTGGAGCCCCAAGGGTTTCTGCCTTAATGAGGGTGTGTTCAGGTATAGAAAGAACCATGAACGTTGGGTGATGCACAAAGGGCAGGCGCTTTGGGATCAGACCAGCCAGGGTTTCCATCCCTGCACTGCCCTTTCTCCCTGGGCCACCTTGGGCTCTCCGCTTCCCTTCTGCTGGGGGAGCATGGGTCAACCTCCCAGGCCTTGGGGTGAGACAGGCCTGGCAGGAGCTCGCACCAACGCTTGGCATCTCCTCGAAGATTTCTCCCAGGGCCTTTCTGGGTCTGGGGCCGCGGCTGAGGAGCCTGCACCTGCAGAAGAACCAGCTGCAGGCCATACCCGCCCTGCCCCATCTCAGCCAGCTGGAGCTCATCGACCTCAGCGGCAACCCCTTCCACTGTGACTGCCAGCTGCTCCCGCTGCACAGGTGGGCACCTCCGCTGCTCCCCCCCACCCCGGGGTGGGCTGGGGACCCACCAGTGGCTCTCAGTCAGGCCCCACTCTCTCCCCAGGACACCATGGCCATGCGGCCGAGCATCTTCTGGGGTGAGGGTCCTGCCAGAGCCAGTTGCCGGGCCTGAGGGCGCCAGAAGTGCATGGAGGCTCGGGGTGGACTTCTCTGGGCCTGGCTTCCCTCACTCCTCCTCCCAGCCTAGGGGGGTGGGACCTAATAAATATTTGTGGGCCCTTCATTAATTTCATAAGAAAGCAACAGGAATCCTGGAGTCCAGCAGAGCTGGAGACTGACTCCGGGCCCCATAACTTCTCTGTGCCATTCCCTCATCTGTAAAGGAGATGGAAGAACCTGTGTCCACCTCATGGCGGTTCTTCGTGAGGATGACCCTGTGAGCTCGCATATATAGATTGATTTGAACAGTGTCGGGAGCACCCTAAGCTCTCTGGCATTATTATTGCTACTCTTCCCTTTTTACAGACAAGGGATCTGAGGATGGAGGGACTCCCTCTGAGTCCCCTAATTGGTGAGGGTCTGAGCCAGGATTCCCTCCAGAGTCTGTCCTCACCCACCAGGCTCCACTGCCCCCCAGTTCCCGAGGACCTCCTCACCGCCCCCTCCCCAGGAAGGCTCGGCACATCGGGTTCCCTGAACTCTCCCCTCTCCTCAGGTGGCTCATGGGGCTGAACCTGCGTGTGGGAGCCACCTGTGCTACCCCTCCCAGTGCCCATGGCCAGAGGGTGAAGGCTGCAACTGCTGTCTTTGAAACCTGCCCAGGCTGGGCTGCCAGGAAGGCCAAGTGGATGCCCGCCCCCAGGTCCATTGCCAGGAGAACCCCCATGAAGGGCTGACAGCCGAGAGCAGACAAGGTTGGCCTGGGGGCAGGTTGGGGGAGGCCTCGGTGGGTGGGTCAGTTTCTGAAGAGCCTGGGGTAGCAGGGATCTGACTTCTCTTGGTCCTAATTCCTGCGGTTCCAGATCTGGACAGTGACTCTGTCGCTTCCATTCTATGATGTCTGTCCCCGCTCCTCACCTCCTCTACCTCTGGCTGGGCCCAGGTGGGTCTGTGAGGAAATGACTACACTGTCCCATCCTGTGGGACAGTGGCCTTTCTGAGAAGCCACAGAATACCTGGAGCCAACATTCTAGAAGCAATGCCACTATTGCCAGATTTGCAGCTCATTGTTGATTCCAGTCCTTCCTGGACTCTGGGGCCTGGCTCAGCCCTGGGACAGGAGGAGCAGGGGTGCCGTCGCTGTGGCTACCGCCTCCTGCTGGCCCCTGCTCTGTGTTGTTCCATCACCCGCCTGACATTTACGTTTACTTGAGCCCTTGGTTGTAGCAAAATTGTGCAGCGCACAGTGGAGGGGAGGATACGGGGACCCTGGCCTGTGGGGACCCCTGCTGTGTGGTGAGGGCACCGGGAGGGTGTCTAGGGGAGAGGCCAGTCCTGAGAGGGAAACGGAGAACAGAAAAGCAGGTCCTGGCAAGACAGAGAGAGGGCTCAGCCTGGCCTGCCTATGGAGTGGCACCCCCAGGACCTGCGTGCCTGGGGACCGGAGGTGGTGTAGTTGCCTCCAGGGGCCGCTGTGACAAAGTACCACAAACTCGGTAGCTTAGGACAACAGACATTTTGGCTCGCTGTTCTCAGCAATCTAGATGTCCACAGGGCTGTGCTCCCTCTGAGAGCTGTGGGAGAGAGCCTTCTGAGCCCCTTCCAGCTTCTGGTGGCCCCAGATGGGCCTTGGCTTGTGGCCACACAACTGCAGTCTCTGCCTGACTTCACATGGCATCTCCCCCTGTCCCTTCACATCTTCCTGCAAGATTGGAGTCCAAGTTCCCCCTTTCTAGAAGGACAGGAGTCCAGTTGGATTAGGGCCCAACCCCATGACCTTATTCTAACACGATTACCTCTGTAAAGATCCTATTTCCGAGTAAGGTCTCATTCTCAGGTGTATCTTCTTTGGGGGAGGGGCACACAGCTCATAAGTGTTTCTAGTCAGGTAGACTGGGAGGAAGGAACCTCTAGAAAGACCCCAAGCTGAAGGTGAGCAGTTGTGCCTTAGAGGATGGATCTGGAAGCAGCATTAATGACAATGGCATCAGTCTTTGCGGACACTTTTGTGGCACCAAGTTCCTGTCAGGTGAGGTGCTCCAAATAGCACTGGAGTTAGAGGTTTTTTGTTTTCTTTTTCAAGATTTTATTTGACAGAGAGATCACAAGTAGGCAGAGAGGCAGGTGGGGGGGGGCGGGAAGCAGGCCACCTGCTGAGTAGAGAGCCAGGTGCGGGGCTTGATCCTGTGACCCTGACCCTGAGATCATGACCTGAGCTGAAGGCAGAGGCTTTAACCCACTGAGCCACCCAGGTGCCTGATTTTTTTCATTTTTTTTTTTTTTTTTTTTTTAAGATTATTTATTTATTTATTTGACAGAGAGAGACCACAAGTAGGCAGAGAGGCAGGCAGAGAGAGAAGGAGAGGGAAGCAGGCTCCCCGCTGAGCAGAGAGCCCGATGCGGGACTCGATCCCAGGACCCTGAGATCATGACCTGAGCCGAAGGCAGCGGCTTAACCCACTGAGCCACCCAGGTGCCCTGATTTTTCATTCTTTAAAAAGATTTTTATGGGAGACAGTACGAGCAGGGGGAGGGCCAGAGAGCCAGACTCCCTGCTGAGCAGGAAGCCCAACATGGGGCTCCATCCCAAGACCCCCAGATCAAGACTTGAGCCGAAAGCAGCCCCTTACCCAGTGGAGCTACCCAGGCGCCCCCCGCTATTTCATTTTTGTGGAAAGTAGCAGTTTCTTCCCAGGAATGCAAAAGAACAGAAAGATGGGGGCCCTGGGGTGCCTGGCTGGCTCAGTCGGTGCAGCCTGCAACTCTGAGCATGAGACTCTTGATCTAGACTCCAAGCTGGGCATGGAGCCTGCTTCAAAAAAAAAAAAAAAAAAAAAAAGACAAGGACCCTGACCTCGAGGATCATACACGGCTCCGAGCCCTGCTCCGGGCCGTTGCTCACCTTGCGCACAGCTACGGCTGGACCACGCATGCATCATGCTTTCGAGGCCCAACCTCTGGCGTGCTGTCTGGCCAGTGGAAGATGCTTCAGCAAGGACACCGAGTGAGGACTTACTGGTGGAAACATGGCAGGCCACCCTGGGTTTAATCCCAGTGCTGTCACTTAACAGTTGTGAATTTAAGTGAACAAGTTACTAAACTCTGATAAGGCTTTTTCTCCCCCATAAAGTGAAGTCAACATGTGCGTCAGGGTTCCTGTGAAAATCGACTGTGCACGCGTGGGTCCTTGAACCCGGTGTAGGAGGCCATTTCCGATGGCAGTCCCTGTGCTTGCCCCACCCCTCGGACAGTGTCTAGACTGGGGAGCAGTGAAGGAAAGGTGTGCGCATCTGCACTTGGTCTAATCTGCGCCAGGAGCCCCTGTAGGTCATGGAGCAGCGGGCATGTTTCGTCAGGGGCTCTCACAGCCGCCCCCCATCCCCCCATCGCCCCCCACCCATTCCCCCTGCTACTGGACTCCAAGGTCTCTGGTTCTCTCCAAGGGTAAGTGAGGTATAAAGCCGGTCCTGTGCCTGGAGTGAAAACCTCCCAGAAGCCCACGCTTCCGTCTGTGATCAATCAAGTAGATCTCTTGGCTCCAGCAACACAGGTCACGTATTTTCAGGTCCCACACTCATCGGGGCTTGTCCGCTGCAGCACGGGCTCCGCCTCTGGGGAGCTGAGGATCTTCCGCAAGAGAACAGCAGAGATGTAAAGGGTACCCCGGCGTGGTTGCTATGGAGACGGGGTGCTCAAACGAGGACATTTATTCCTTGTGCTTGTGGGTGAACCCACCCTCCGTAATGGATCCCATGAGGGGACAAACGAGAATACACTCAGCTCTCAGGCACAGGCAGGTGTCACTTCATTCAGGAAGAAGGAACTGAGGGTCACGTCACGTGGCGTACACAGTTTTCCCAGAAACTCCAAGTGGATTGGGACGAGGCACTAGCTTCCACCAGGAGCAGGAGCCTTCGAGAGCTCCAAATGCACACCCAGGACATCTTTCTCCCCTGGGGTCTGAGGCTACTGACCCGTCACCACGGCAGGTCTGGGGTGTGTGTGAGCGACAGCAGGTAAAAGCAGGGCCCCTGTCCTTGATCTTCACTGTGTTCTAGATCTAGTCACTTTTGGGGGGAATTCAGGCTGCACCTACCGGCCACTTTCTGGCCCTGGTGTCTATACCACGTGGAGCTTTCTAGCGCCTTTAGCAAAGGAGTGAGGCTCAAGTTCTCCCTGAAAGAAATGACTGGAAATCCGCTCCCTCAGGCTGGTCACCCCATCTCTGGGTGACATCAAAGAGCCTGGGTCCTGAGCAAATGCATGACCAGCGCCGCCCCCAGCAAGCGTGGGCAGCGGCAGCCTGACGGACCAGCTCAGAGGATGTAGCTGTCACCCCGGAGGGATGACAAGGGAACCCATCCGGCAGCGGGTCTCTACTCAAAGACAAGAACTAAAGGTCAGCCTGCCTCCACCTTCCCTTCCAGGAAGACTCACTGAAGAGACGGAAGGAGGAGACAGTTTCCAAGGGGACGAACTGGAAAAATAAAAGCAACTGAAATCTGGCAGACACTAGGGGAGCTTCTAGAATGTAATTTCAGAAAGGAGAATGGACAGGAAGGGATAGAGGGCCAGGAAGCAGGTGCTATTGTCCTCTTCTGGCTCCCTTAGGGCCACCTGAGCCAGCCCTGTGACTCGGGCAGCGCTGCATCTGGCCCCGGGGAACGGCGAGAAGGGGGCTTGGAGCGGTTAAGCGCAAAGCTGGCTGGTCTCCCTTCCAGCTGGGGCCTCCTCACAGCACGGCTGCTTGCCTTCCAGGCCGGCTGCCCCCTCTGCCACCGGGCCTCCCCATGTGGCATGGGGCCCCAAGCCCAGAGCAGACCCCACCTCTAGGCCACTGTTCTGTTTAGGAGATCAGGGGCAGTCCTCTTGCCAACAGAGAAAACAGGTTAAGGCCACCTCACAAGTCACCAGAACCTGCCTCCCAGTCATTGGTGCTTAGCTGCCTGCGCGGGGTTCCCTGGCCTCCCCCGGGTAGGGCAGAAGCAGAAGCAGAGCGCCAAGCCCAGAGGGGAGAGGCTGCTCTCAGGCACCCACACCGCTCGCCACCAGCCTCCCCTCCAGGGCGCGGCTCCAGGCCTGCATTACGGGACTTGTGGGACACACGTGTACACGCTTCACAGACTCGTCTTCCAGTGTGACTGGGGCAGCCCTCTGCCCGCTGGCAGCTGAGGGGTATGTGGGTGTGCGGCGAGGTTACTGCAGGGCGGAGGGCGGGAGTCCTTGGGGCCGGCCGTCGGAGCTCCTGGCAGAACTCAGGCAGAGAGGCGCCGTCTGCAGACTAAAGCAGCAGGGGAAGGGCGGCGGCCCCCAGGAGCCCGGGGCTGGTGGTGGGCAGGCTCAGTCGTCCGTCTCCTGTTTGATGCTCTCGATGGGGACAGGCAGCGCCGGACTCGGGGCTTTGTCGGGCGCGGCCGTGTCTAGATGCTCCTCCTTCACGCGCACGGCGATGACTGAAGAGGAGGGGTGGGGGGGGCGGGAGGACAGGGTGAGCAGGTGGGAAGCTCCGGGAAAGGCAGGGGGCCCTCGGGACGTGGCGGGGAGGTGGGAACGGCACCTTCCCCCTGTGGGGCAGGCGGCGGAGACGGAGAGGGCCCGGCTGGAGACGTGCGGGTGCGTTCAGAGGCGGGGGTGGGCGTTCGGGAAGCTCTCCTGGCCCCGGGGTCCGAGAAGGACTGCTTGGCGCCCGGAGAAGCCCCTTCACACTGGACTCTCCTCTTCTGTGCCCAGGTGGGGAAGGAGAGGGGCCGCCTCTGAGCGCCCGAGCAGGCCGGCCCTGGCTCGACCCCGCCCGGGAGGCTCTTACTCTCTTCTGGAGCAGGATCTGACCCGATCTTCTCTGCGGCCTGCAGGTCACCCTCCAGCAGGGGCTTCTTGGAACCCTGTCTGAGAGGCCGGGTCTTGGTCGGTGGTATTCTTTTCCCTTTGAATAAAAACAGAACGACACTCAGCACGGGCTGTATCCGTGGGGGTCATCCATGGGGGAGCAGAGGCGAAGGGGCCGAGGGGCAGGTGCCCCAGTCTCAGAGAGCGTCTCTCCGGGAGGGGTTAGTTCCAGCCACGCCCCCCCCCCCCGCCCCCCATCCCCGGTGCCTGCTGAGCTTCCCTCCCCTCTTCCCCTGCACGGTGACTCTCCCAGCCCCACCACTGCGGACGTGACCAGCTCCATACCCTCACGTCACCCTGATCCTGCCCAGGGACCCCATGCCTTCCTCCTTGTCCTGTTTCCAGAAACCAGCTCCATACCCTCACGTCACCCTGATCCTGCCCAGGGACCCCATGCCTTCCTCCTTGTCCTGTTTCCAGAAACCTCTCCTCTCCGTGGTGCCCCTTCACGGAGAGCTGCTCACTGCCACAGGCCGGCAGCTCGGAAGGACGGCTTTACCTCCCCTCCCTACCCACCCCACGGCCATCCCGTCCAGCTGAGCCTGCACAGGGCTCCGGATCTGAGTGGGCGCCGCCTAGGGAAATGACACCGCAGCTCCTGCCCCTGAGGGTCCCAGGGGAAGAACGACAGGCTTGAGGAGAAACGGCCAGCCTCCCAGACATCTGACTTTCAGACAGCAGTTGTGTCCGCCTGGGGGCGGACGGGGCCGCGCTGACTTCTGACCACAGGCAGCAGGGATGGGGACCCCTCCCCCTCTTCTCTCTTACAAATACCATCTCTTGCCTTTTCTCCCCGGGACCCTGACCGTTCCCAGAGACCGAAGCCTCCCTATTTGTACTTGGGTCCCTTAAGACACAGGCCGACAGGAGTCAGAGGGCAAGGGAGAGGAGACGGAGGGACCACGAAGAGTGCTACCTACCTGGTGACCACCCCCTGCTCCCAGAGCCAAAGGCCCAACTGATCCCAAGTCCCACACCAGCCCGGCCGCTTCGGAGAATCACTTACTTTTCTTCCCAAACTGTTTCTTTTTCTTCTTTGTGGCCTCTTTGGCCTTCAGAGGTGTGGTTGGCTCTGTTGTTGAAAGACGAGGGGAAGAGGTTAGAGGAGAGCTGAAGAGGGCATGGTACGGACACGCCCCGAGACGCCTTGCCCACACCTCACTAGCCGCCCTTACACACGGGGCACCCCAAGAAGGAAAGCCAGAGTTGGGCAATGAGAATGGGGGAGGGACTGGAGAGCAGCTGTCCCTTTTTCCCACCCTTGTCCCCCGGGCTGCTCCGAGGGGCCTGGGTGGTTTACCTGGGTGCACCAGGGCACGAGCATATGACAGAGTGGGCAAGGTCAAGGGAGGCGCTCCGCAGGCCAGAGGGAGCGGGAGACAGACACGTCAGGAGCGGGAGGTGGGGACACAAGGGCCACTCTTTCACTAGAAGCGGTCCAGGAGACTTCTCGGTCTCATGCCAAAGAATGAGGCAGGCCCGGCACAGAGGGAGTGGTTGGCAGGAAGGAAAAAGAGAAGGAAAGTCAAGAGTCCCCCGGGGCCGCGAGAGCCCAGACCTGCGGCCACAGGTGGCTGGAGCTGGTAGCCGGTGAGCTCACACCAGCCGACGGGGTAGATGTCCGGGGACTCACAGTCCACCCACTGGTCGTACTCGCTGTCCCAGCCGTCGAAGTGGATGCTGAGGAGCCTGTGCACCACCCGCTTCACCGTGGCCACGCAGATGAGCCGGGGCTCCATCAGGTCCACGGCCTCCAGCTTCATGCCCACCTTGAAGCCATGGTTGGGGCAGTCCTGGGGATGGGGGGGGGGGGGAAGACGCGGTGACCACGACAGCCAGCTCCCTGTGAGTACACGGGAGGAGTGGGGCCCGGAGTGCCTGTGGGGAAGGGTCCCTTGCCAGTGATCCCACTGTTCCCAGCACCAGCCCCTGCAGGGAAGGGAGCCGGCCGGACAGTCTGGCGGAATGCCTATGGCAGAGTTTGGGACTTCTCCCCTGAAGTGGCTGATCCCCGCGGTCCAGACTGAAGGAAGAAGGGGGGTGGAGTCAGCCCCGCTGACAGTGGGCAGGGCTGCCCCAGGCCCTGTGCCTCCCAGCGCTCCTCACCATGTTAAAGAGTCTCGATGGAGCTGCTTTCGACTTGGTCTTCTCTAAGTAGGTGTCCCAGCTGAAAGTGTGTGCCTCGTAGCCTGATGGGGCAGAAAATGTAGATGTGGAGGGAAAGCAGAGGAGGCGGGAGGGAGTCCAGGAAAGGCGCACAAGCCAAACGGGATAGCTGCTTCAGGACCCAGTCTAGAGTCTCCCTCCTCCCCAGCCTGGTACCCGCTACAGAAGACGATGGTCCTGTCGTACAGGTTGTTCACTGCCCAAAGGAACAAGTGGGAGCTCCGCTCACCCAGATACCCATGAGCCATGGAGCCAAGTCAGCCCAGTTGAACGGCTAGGGGTGTGGGCTTGGACAGGGATCTGGGCCCGTGGGCACACACTGCCCTTTCCAACTGTGAGGACAGTCTTTACCTTTCGGGGGTGTGAGCTCAATGTCATTCTTTTGGCAGAAGGTGGCTGGGAAGATGGCGTGGGAGGAGGCATGGTAACAGAACCAATCTGAGCCATCTGTGGAGGGCCCCCCATCCACGCAGATCATCAGGTAGCCGTCGAGGAGAACCTAGTGAGGGGAAGGGCAGGCAGACACCATGGTATCACGAATGGCACCCTCCATCCCAGGGTAAGGAGGCTACGGGGGACACGAGGCGGATGGAGCCAACCAGAGTTAAGAGCTCAGCCTTCCCTGAGCTTCTGCTTTCACCGGAACCCCTAGTTGTGAGGTTCTCTACCTTCCTCATAAGACAGCAAATGCTGTTCCCACAGGGACTACAGCTGTTTTTTTCCAGTATGTTTAGTGGTGAGTACACGGGCCCAGCCTGAAGACTGGCTAGATGCGCAAACCAGCATGTCCTGGAGGGCTTAGGCAGAGTCATTCGCTGCTTAGGCCACAGTCGCAAGGGAGGCGGCAGCATGCAGCGTGGTCAGCAGCTACGGCTCCTGGCGGGGCTGCCACCTGAAGACAGTGTGTGGCGGTGGGAAGGCCCCCCAGGGAGATAACAGGGAAGCTGATCCTGAGCAAGGAGCAGGTAAGACCCCTACTCACATAAGCACAGCACTCCCCGAGCAGCCAGAGCGGGGAAGGGGGGCTGGACGCCGAGTGCAGGGCTCTGCGCTGCCCTACTGGCTCCCAAAAGCCACGCTAGAGGCTGTGGGGCCGGTCCGGGCTTACCTTACAGATGGTTGCCACGCAGATGTTGCCCAGATTCAGGGGGTCAATAGCTTCCAGTTTCATTCCCTCCTCAAACCAACCACCTTCCGTGTAGACAGCTCGAACCTTAAAGGAATGGGGCAGCTGGGGAATCTGGGCGGCCCAGATGGAGGGTGGGGGGAGCTGGCCTCATCTGGTCGTCTGGGAAGGAAACAGGGAGGGAGAGGAACACCCCGGGGGCGTGAGGCCTGGCGCACACCATGACCGAGATGAGAAGTGCCCGAGGGCTGTGCCTCACCTTCTTGAACAGGTAAGGAACAGCGTCACAGTAGATCTTCCGGAAGGTGGGATGGTGGGCCATGTCACTGCGCCTCTCTTTGGGGAGATGGTAAGGGGAGCAAGGGAGAGAAGGGAGCTGCAGGCTGCTCACAGGGCCACCTCCCTGCCCTCCCCAGAACCGTGGCGCTGCCCTGCATAGGCTCTAATCTGTATCTGGGCACCCTGCGCCCTTCCACCCAGACCAGAAGACAGAACCTGTCAGGGGCTCTCTGTAGGGGCTACTGAACCCTTAAGATCCAGACGCTTCCCATGCCATGTAGGCTCCAGGTTCGAAGTGATTTAAAATCCTCACAAACTGAGTGACCTTGGTCAAATCATGCACACTCTCTGGACATCGGTACTAACACGCGCATGCTGGAGATGGTCACCCCCACCACACAGGGGCTGTGGGATGCAGAGATGCTCCTGCCCCAGCCCTGACAGCGGACCTGACAGCTTGATGCCGTGGCCGACTCGCCGCGACCAGCCCACTGGGTGGATCAGGGGGCTCCACATGTGGCACCAGAAGTCGTCATCACTGTCGCCATCTTCATAGAGGAGCCGAAGGCGACCCCCGATTACTGTGTCCACCACGGCCATGCGGGTCCGGGACACCTGGGACTTGTCCACCACCTCCAGCCGCATGCCTTGCCGGAAGGGGTACTTCATGCTCTCCACCATCTGCAACATCAGAGCACAAGCCTGCTGGGGTCCTGGGGCTCTCCCTGCCACCTCCCGTGCCAGCCCTTACTCACCCATCCCTAAGCCAGGAAGCTGGCAGGTGAGCCTTCGGGTCCTCCCAGGTTCGACACTGGCCCCCGATTCCATGATATGGAGGGACAGCACAAGGCTTCCAAGGTGGGCACCAAAATGCCAGTCAGTCAGTAAGATGGGAGGTATAAAACCCACTTCAGACCAAGGAAACAGGTGCCTCAGAGGGCTCAAGTGACTTGCCCACACCCACCCAGCTTCACCAGTGCCAGAGCTGGACTGTGAAACTGGTGCCAGAGTCCAGCCTTGCGCACGCTCTGCGCTCATGGCCAGACAGCAGCGACCCCTGGGGACTCTAGGTCTCATGACAGCTGTGAACCCGCTGGGCTACAGCTCTAAACGGCTACTGCACTCCCCAGGGGCAGGGACCAAGATGCCCACAAGCTGTTCTGGACAGCCCTGATGACAGGCCACGGATGAGGGGGTAGGAGGGTAGAGAGGCTTTCAGGTCACTGTCACCTCAGTGCTTCCTGCCTGGGGTAGGAAAATACGAACAGCGAGCTCTGTAGGGCTTTTCCAGCCCTGGGAAAACCAGCCCCAGCAAAACCAGCCCCAGCCTAGGCAAGATGAGGACTAAGCTGTGCTTTTTTTTTTTTTTTTTAACTTTTTTATAAAAAGAGTTATTTATTTGTCAGAATGTGCATACAAGCAGGGGGAGCAGCAGGCAGAGGGAGAAGCAGGCTCCCTGCCCAGCAAGGAGCCTGATGTGGGACTCGATCCCAGGACCCTGGGACCATGACCTGAGCCGAAGGTGGACACTTAAACCACTCAACTGAGCCTCCCAGGTGTCCCTAAGCTGTGCTATTTCAAAGTCCACCAGGAGGGGGAGCATCTCCAAGGTCACAAATCAGCCAACAGGCAAAGCTCAGAGTCCTAAACCACAGACCCGTCAGACATCAGCTCAAGGCCGGGAATATAAGCCCAAACCAACTGCCCGATTGGCCCATTTGAGAGAGAGACACAGGGTGAAGTCTGGGCCGGGGTTCCTCTGGGCTACCTTCCCCGCCTAGACTTTCCCTACATGTTCCTTTCCTTGCCGCCCACCCAGGGCAGCCCACAGCCCAACACCACTTTCGTGGCTTCTTTGTTTAGTCACACCCGGAAGCTGAGCTCCGCAGGGGTGGAGGTCAGGCTTGGGAGGACCCTCTTCTACAGGCCCAGCTCCAAGCACAGAACCAGGCACACAGCGCTCAATCAACATTTTTTTCTCACCTGACCAACACACAGTACACACCGGACCTTGGTGGTACTAAACATTTACACTGGGTGTACTAAACATTTCACTCCGCACTTATCACATTGTCGGCATCAAAGAAACTAGACTGGCTTTGGACGAGAGCTTCCTTTACAACGCTCCCCACCTTTTACCCTCTGCCCCCGCCCCCTCCTCAGAGGCCCTGCTTTTGTACCCACTGTAGGACTGCGTAAGTGACAGTGAGTCACCGTGTGCTTGCTGACTGGCTCACATGGAACCAGAATCTAGCTTTTTTTTTTTTTTTTTAAATATTTTATTTCTTTGACAAAGAGAGAGCAAAAGTAGGGAGAGCGGCAGGCAGAGGGAGAGGGAGAAGCAGGCTCTCCGCTGAGCAGGGAGTCTGGTGTGGGGCTTGATCCCAGGACTCTGGGATCATGACCTGAGCTGAAGGCAGCTGCTTAACTGACTTGAGCCACCCAGACACCCCTCTTTTTTTTTTTTTTTTTAAGATTTTATTTATTTGACAGGCAGAGATTACAAGTAGACAGAGGCAGGCAGAGAGAGAGGAGGAAGCAGGTTCCCCGCTGAGCAGAGAGACCGATTCGGGGCTCAATCCCAGAACCCTGGGATCATGACCTGAGCCGAAGGCAGAGGCTTTAACCCACTGAGCCACCCAGGCGCCCCTCCTCTTTTTTTTTCTTAAGTAGGCTCCATGCCTAGCATGGAGCCCAATGTGGGGCTTGAGTTCACAACCCTGAGATCAAGGCCTGAGCTGGGCTCTAGAGCCAGATGCTTAACTGACTGAGTCCCCCAAATGCCCCAGAATCAAGCGCATTTTATTTAAAGTGGAGGAGAGGCCAGCTTGGTAACACCGGTGGCCGTACCAACCCACAGTCACCTGCCTCATCTTCAGACAAGCGCCAGCTGGAGAAGAGTGAGTGCTCAGTTCCTAACTGATCTCCGATCTTAGTGCTTGGTTCAGAGTGCTGAATCTGCCCACTGGGCAAGGCATTATGGGTACAATTATAGTTTTGTTGGAAATCATAGTTTCAGTTGTACATTATAGTTTTGTTGGAAAGAGAGCGTGGGGCCTCCTGGTGGTTCAGTCAGTTTAGCATCTGCTTTCAGCTGTCACAATCCCAGGATTCTGGGATCAGACCCCACATTGCGCTCCTGCTCAGCAGGGAGCCTCCTTCTCCCTCTCCCACTCCCACTGCTTGTGTTCCTTCTCTTGCTGTGTCTCTGTCAAATAAATAAAATCTTTAAAAATAAAACAATAAAACATGGAAAGCCACAGAGAGGACTCGGAGGCACACTCCTGGTTCAGAACCCCGGCTATTTTGTGACTGCTCTGCTGGACTCCGTTTCCTCTGCCAGACTGCGGAGTCCTGAATACAGGCTCTGTATCCCCACAGTTCTTTGTATACAAGTACTTAACCAAATCCATGGAAGGAATGTTCCTGAAAAATGCTGTGAGCAAAGGTGAGGCTCTGGAGGAGGAAGCAGGAGACAAAGCAACGTAATCAACAAGGCTGGGGCAGAGTCTGGGGCAACAAGGCTGGAGCAGAGGCTGACCCTAGGCTGGGGAGGCAGAGAGCAACTGACATCCTTCCTGGAGAAACGTGAAGCTGCTGAAGACAGGCAAGCAAGGGCGTCTTTGAGAAAAAACTTCGTGAGTAGCAGGGACAGAGGAAATGAAGGGTGCAGGAAGGAGATCAGGGAGGAGACCCAAAGGGCTCGCTGCCAGACCTTGATATGGAAATCCACGGGAAGCGTCCTGGAGCCCACCAAGCGCTTCATGAGGTACCCCTTCCAGTCGGTGAACTTGGCATGGATGGCTGTGGAGACAGCAGAATCCTGGTTACACAGACGGACACCGCTCCCACCCACAGGGGGCGCCAGAGCCACCTAGTTAGGCCTTGTCTGGCCAAGGGGGTTGGCTACAGGAAGCAGGCTGGCAAGCAGGTTCTGCTCTGGTCTAACCTCAGACAAAGGGTTCCCCTCCCACCAAGGGCTCTGCAGAAACCGTGACAGGGAATGTTCTCATCAACTCACTCCGTGGGGGCACCAGGATCTTGCTGTTGATGGCACACCAGCCAATGGGGTGGACGTCCACTGTCCCAAGGTTGCACCAGAAGTCGTGGCTGGCGTCATTTTCAAAGCCTTCATACCGGAGCAGTACCCGGTACCCTAGAGGAGGAGGAGGGCACCCATGAGGGACGGAGGGAGGAATGGGAAAGGTGCAGTCTCACGCCTTCCCTCTTCTCAAGCCCAAACCCGACTCCTATTCTAAGAACTCCTTCCGGGCAAGAGGGGGTCCCTGTTGTCCACAACAGTCACAGTCAAAATAAACCCATGCCCTGTACTCGGAAAGTAGTATGGCATAGCAGGAAGAATGAATCTTCTGCAGCCTGATCGTTCCTGGAAAAAAACCTTAAAAAGGGGAATTTACAAACTTGCCATGCTTTGTGGCCTCTCTGAAGCCAGGAAGAGTAGAAACCCAAGAAGGGATTGGCAGAACTCTAGTAGGTGGGCCTTTTTGTTTGTTTCATGAAGCCAATTTCTGCCTGCAACAATCCCCACCCATGTGGAGATGTCACTCTCCAAACCCAGACCCTGCCGTGGCAGGAGGAGTCCCCACCTGCGGCCTGGATGACGGAGGCGATCCAGTACACCCGGCTGGGGAGCACCGCGTCGCTGTTGAGCACCTCCACTTTCATCCCCTTCATCACATCCTCCCACTGGTCATAGAGTGGGACCTGTGTGGGCACAAGAGCATTCGGGGGTCGGGGGGGCCGGTGAGCTGCCCAAGCGGACAGGGGAGCGACTGGCCTCATGAGCCATCCCGTCCTTCTCTGCACCTCGGTGCAGGTCACTCGCTGCATGTGGCACGCCAGGTATGGGGCTAGGGATGGAGGCATAAGACGAGAGGAGAGTCCCAGAGAGCGGAGGGAGGACTCTGGGGGTGGGTAGCAGGGGACGGGGCAGGAGGGCGGGGGCCACAGCCAGACATCCCGATTGAGTCGCCCCGAGTGCTGCTCTTAGTGGACCAGCTCACTCTGTCATCCCGGGCACCTCACACCTGTGCCAGTTTTGCGCCAGTGACGACACTGGCCTAACACCACCTAGTGCTCGCCACACGCGGGACTGTCCTGGGCACAAATACCACCTCTTTCGATCGCCACTCAAGCCTACGCAGTAGTCTCTAAGCTATCACCATGCTGGCACTCACGCACTACTTCTGGTACATTCTTTTTCCACCTCTCCAACCTGTCTTCTCTTGGGACGCACCAGCACACCCTTCCTGCTGGCCTTCCCCGTTATCTAACCCTCACTGGGCACCAACAGGACCTTGACTCTCCTTTGGAGAAATTCAGCCGTTTTTCCCTTCTCACCCTGGCTTGAGCTTATCAGGCTAACCACCCCACATCTCTGGCCACAGAAGGGGTCTCCCACAGAACCTAGAGAGGGCTAGGTCACCAGGCACACAAGGCCCCGCTTGGCAGAGCCTCCGGAATCAGGTCCGCTGAACGCAAGGACGATGTAACTCCCTGTGGTGAAAACTCAGGGTAAAAGAGTGCCGCACTGGGAAAGGGGGGTGCCTTCAACAGCAATGCGGAGAGGTCAGGAGAAGTCAAACTTCCCAACCTCCCACTGTCCACAGCGCTCCCCAGAGTTCAGCAGCAACTCGGATGGGACTCTGGCCAGAGGACTCCAAGAGTAAAGGGGCCTCCTCCTCCACTTCCTGGCTTGAAAGACCAGACGTGAGCGCTCTAGGTGGCAGCATCTCTGCCCGTCCTTCCAGTCCAGGCCCAGCCCCCTGGGGCCTCACTCTTCTATGCTGCTTTGGGCAGAAGGGGGGGTCCAGAAGGATCCCCACCTGCCTCCTGGGGGCCAGGGGGCCCAGGGCAGCTCAGAACAAGCTTTCAGTGGGAAAACAGGGAACAATGGGGAAGACAAAAAAAAAGAAAAAGAAAAAGGACTTCTAGCACAAAGTTCCTCAGAGGGAAGCGCGCTGCCAGAGAGCCTCCATGAGGATTTGTGGGACGCCGCCGGGAAAAAGCGGACAGAAATTTAAACCAGAGCAAGAGGCAAAGCTGGACTGCGCTCACCCAGACCTCACCACTGTTCTCTCCCTGGTGCCAATGCCCAGCCTGGAATGCTTAGGAGGCTGGTAGGGGTGAGAGGGGCGGCAAGTGCCCGAGTTCCCAGCTCTCCCTCCCCTAATCTCCAGGGCACTCACATGCTTAAAACAGCTGACGGGAGCAGCTTTGTAACTGTGATCCTTCAGGAACTTCCCCCAGTCGAAACCCAGGACAAGCGCTGCAGAGAATGAGAAAGAGTTTGAAGTCAGCAGCCCTGCTAGGAACCTGGCCCCCATAAGCTTATAGAAACAGGTCCTTCCCCACCGGGGCAGCCCCATACCTGCCCCACCAGGGGCCATCAGAACAGGGCTGGACCTTATCCAAAGGGTGACAGACTCTCAGGAGTAAACATTCGAGGGAAATGTCTGATCTTTCTTCCCCGGAAAAGAGAAGGAAATCCAAAGACCTTTGGGCTTAAATTCCTTAGACCTTCCCCAATCTTTCATTGGCCACAGTTTATCTGAATGGGTGGGCGGGGCGCACACCTCCGCCCCTCCAGCCTGCCCGTTGAGCTCAGCTGCAGTAAGAAACTCAGACCACCTAGAACAGAGCTGCTTAATGCTCATATGCTCAGAACACGCTGTATACACTCCAAGAGAAAGGTTCCTTTCCTTATCCCACAACCCCTCGCCAAACCAGAAAGGGGTCTCCACTGCCCAAGGGAAACATAAGTCAAAGGGCCAAAAGCAATACAAGAGAAAAGAAGCTAATTCTGGGTTTCTGAATTACCAAGAGCAGGGGTCCTGGCACTTGGGAGTGACTAAAGGGATTTCCTGGGGTAATTTCCATACCATTTACCGATGGGGCAATCCACGCGGGGCTTGGGCCAGGGCACTGCTGGCTGCCCCATCTTTCCCGTTCCTGGCTCCCAGGCAGAGCCACCCCACAACGGGCACCCCACCCCCGCTGACCCCCAGCAGCTTCCTGAGCACCAGTGCCCTGCCGTCTTACCGTCTTGCCCTGTCGGTGTCCCGTCTGCTAGCTGTCCTGTCCCTTGTGAGTGGAGGAAGGCTCCGATTTTGGCGGACCAGGCTGCCTTGTGCAGGACTTTGGCTTTCTTGGTCGGCGGTTTTCCCTGGAGGGAGGAGGACATGTGTGCGGCCCAAAAGCAGAGAACAGGGCTACTGCCTCGGTTCAAACCCTGGTTCAAACCCTGGTGTGGTTCAAACCCTGGTTCAAACCCTGGTGTTCGTCCAGGGACTCCTCTTTAGTTTTTTCATTTGTAAATCAAGTGGATAACAATAACAATATCAGCTCAGAGGGGCGTGGCCAGGATGAGCGGTCCTGCTTAACACCAACACTCAGTAAGCGCTTAGCTCTTGTTCTTTCGACAAGGGAGGACCCGGTCAGAGGAGCTACAGGACAGGGAGGGACACTCCTTCTATCTTTTCAGCCTCTGCTTCCTCTCCAGGAATTTTCCCTCCTGCCTTCAACTCTCGGCCATCTCCTTCCTCTGAGGCTCCTACAGACTTATTGCAGAGAGTGGGCTTCAGAGAGGTCTATGAACTGAGTCAGGAGGCAGCCTTTTGTACACATACAGGAATGTTCTGGAACAGGTCCATGGCTTTCATCAGGTGCTCCAATGGGGGCACCCCCATAGGTAAAAGGCCACTAGTCTGGTCTATAATTTGTTAAGCCCTGCTCAGAAAGGCCCAGAGAATTTTAATATCTATTTTATAGGGAGGGGGCAGAGAGTGAAAGTGGGGGAGGGGACAGAGGGGGAGGGAGAATCTTTTTTTTTTTTTTTTTTTTTTTGAGAGAGAGAGAGAGAAAATCTTAAGTAGACTCTATCCTCAGTACAGAGCCTGACACGGGCTCCATTCCACAACCCATGACCTGATCGGATCATGACCTGAGCAGAAATCAAGAGTCAGATGCTTAACTCACTGAGCCACCCAGGCGCCCCCCACCCCCAGATAATTTAAAAAGATCAGTGAAGTAAAAATGTGAGTTTAAATCCCACACTGACTGGGATCAAATCCTGGCCCTTCAATTTCATTTATATACCTCTGTGTAAATTACTGAAAATGTTTCAGCCTTAAAAATAGGAATTTAGGGGCGCCTGGGTGGCTCAGTCATTAAGTGTCTGCCTTCAGCTCAGGTCATGATCCCAGGGTCCGGGATCGAGCCCCGCATCAGGCTGCCTACTCACCGAGGTGCCTGCTTCTCCCTTTCCCACTCTCCCTGCTTGTGTTTCCTCTCTCTCTCTGTCAAATAAATAAATAAGTTCTTTAAAAAAAAAAAAAAAAAGGAATTTAAGGGACACCTGGCTGGCTCAGTCAGTAGAGCAAGCAACTCTTGATCTTGGGGTTGTAAGTTCAAGCCGCATGTTTGGTGTAGAAATTACTTTAAAAAAAATCTTAAATAGGAATTTTTTTTTTAAGATTTTTTTTTTTTGTAATTTATTTGGCAGAGAGAGAGAGGGATGACAAGTAGGCAGAGAGGCAGGCAGAGAGACAGAGGGGAAAGCAGGCTCCCTGCTTCCGAGCAGAGAGCCTGATACGGAACTTGATCCCAGGACCCTGAGATCATGACCTGATCTGAAGGCAGAGGCTTAACCCACTGAGCCACCCAGGCGTCCCTTAAATAGGAATTTTTAAAAAATCATTTTTAAGAGATTATTGGTTGGATTTAGTCCAAACGCTCAGCAAGTACTCCCAAATTGTAGCTATTAACAATACTATTATTAGCTCACTGAGGAGACAGATTTTTCCATGCCCTGACTAAAATCCACGCAATGAGGGAAACAACAAACAATTATCTCACAAAAGTGAGAGATAAATTATATGAATTACTAAGCAGAAGACCTGGCACACAGTGTGACTTCCAAATGTCAGAGCAGTGGGTCTCAAGCTCAGCTATGTATTAGTCACCCAGCGAGACCGGTCTATGTCCAGGGGTGCCTGGGTGGCTCAGTGGGTTTAACCTATGTCTTTGGCTCAGGTCATGGTCTCAGGGTCCTGCGATCGAGCCCCGCATGGGGCTCTCGCTCATCGGGGAGTCTGCTTCCCCCTCTCTGCCCGCTTGGGATCTCTCTTTTTCTGTCAAATAAATAAAATCTTAAAAAAAAATTTTAAAGTCCCTGTGTCCAGGAGGCACCTGGCGGGCTCAGTCAATGGAGTGTATGCCTCTTATGACTATTTATCTGAGAAAGAGTGAGCACGAGTAGAGTGGGGACAGGGGAGAGGCAGACAGCCTGCTGAGTAGGGAGCCTGCCCAGGACTGAGTCCCAGGACCCCGGGATCATGACCTGAGCTCAAGGCAGACGCTCAACTGACTGGGCCACCCAGATGCCCCAAGCATCAGTATTTTAAACACCCTCCAGGCGATCCAAATGTGCAGGAAAGTTAGAGAACCAGTGTTGTGGACAGTGGCCATAGTTACCGGGAAACCACAAAGTCAGGCACCTGCGATAACAGCCCAGTTCCAGCTCTGCTGCTCTTCCAACAGAACTACCTTAGGTAAGTCATTCTTCCTCTCTGAAACTCAGCACACTTCTCAGCTACTGTGTGGGTGACGAACACATCTCTTTAAGAATCCTTCCATTTATAGGGGTGCTTGGGTGGCTCAGTCCATTGGGTGACCAACTCTTGATTCTGGCTCAAGTTATGATCTCAGGGTCGTGAGACTGAGCCCTGAATTGGGCTCTGCACTGGGTGTGGAGCCTCAAGATTCCTCTCTCCCTCTCCCTCCGCAGTCCCCGCTCAACCCCCCACCACTCACTACTGCGGTCTCTCAACAATAACAACAACAACAACAACAAAAACAACAAAAAGACTTTCTAGGTAGCCGCCTATGAACAAGGCATCGACTTCCTAAACTCAACTGTGGTTGGTGAAATATATGCCTGTCTCCTAGCTTCCCTTCAGAGCATTCATGAAAGCTAGGAAGCAAGGACCAAGGGCATCGGCCTCCCCCAAGGCTCTTGTTTAAATGTACTAAACACATCGCACTCCGCCGGGAGTGAAGATGGGAGATGAGGGCCGCTTTAGAAATCTGCGATTCAACAAGCTCCATAAATGGATTCCTCTGCCTTCTAGATTGCAGAGCATAACAAATAGCAGGAAACCTACAACCTCAGACAGCCACAAGCAAGCTCCTCCCAAGCCCTCTTGGCCCCTTGCCATCAGTCAGCTGGGGGCTCCTGTCTCGGCTCCCAGGACCCCAGGAAGGGTCTTCCAAGTGACGGTCTCTCACCTGTAATCTGGCCAAGATACTGGCTTTCTTGGAGTTGGAGGAGTAGCTCCTGGAACAGGAAACGCTGCAGAATCTCTTAGTCTTGGAGAAGAAGGCCTCCCTTGTACCCACGATACCACACATCTCACAGACAGCTGGGAAGAGAACTTAGGACGTGACCCACCTAATACGATCACCCCAAATCAAACAAAATAACGGGCCCTTCAAAATCTGGAACAGTGCAATAACCAGGTGAGTCCCAGCCCCCCAGTCAGGCTGATAGGACTGGAACAGGAGCAGGAGGTGTGTGTCCGCCTGAATCTGTTTTGTCTAAGATCAGCTGCCTGGCATCGCCCAGCGATATGTCAACAGCGGAGCTAAGGAAAATCCACAGGGCCACAGTGAGTGTTGGAAAGTCCGTAAAGAGGAAAATGAGAAGAAAAAAAGTGCCTCCTTCACCTAACTTCTGTGGCTTTTCTTCTCATCTATAAAGAGACTGAACTAGATCAGTGTTTCCATCCTGACATCATATTAGAATCACCTGAGGAGCTTAAAAATTACCCAAGCCTGAGATTCTAATTAACTGGTCTGTGATGGGATATAGGCATCTGTAATCTTTAAAAGTTCCCCAGATGGGGCACCTGGGTGGCTCAGTTGGTTAAGCGCCTGCCTTCGACTCAGGTCATGATCCTGGAGTCCTGGGATCGAGTCCTGTATGGGGATGGGGGTGGCTGGGGGGGGGGGGCGCATGTCCCTGCTCAGCAGGGAGTCTGCTTCTTCCTCTGACCCTCTCCCCTCTCATGCTCTCAAATAAATAAATAAAATCTTAAAAAAAAAAAAAAAGCTCCCCAGGTGATCCTAACACACAGCCATGATAGAGACACCTGGACTCAATGGTTTCTAATGGTTCTAGTCCCAGAGTTCTAAGATTCTAAGAGAATGGCTGGAAGAAGGGAGAAAAGGCAGTGGCAGGGGTGGCAGAGTGGGTAGGGTAGGGGGGTAGGGGAACGAAGAGAAGATAGGTCGATGGAAAGGAAAAGTCAAGTGGCAGAGTATTAGATCATTCTTCTAAAGGCAAGCACTAGGGAGGCCTGGGTGGCTCAGTTGGTTAAGCAGCTGCCTTCGGCTCAGGTCATGATCCCAGCATCCTGGGATCGAGTCCCGCATCCGGCTCCTTGCTCGGCAGGGAGCCTGCTTCTCCCTCTGCCTCTGCCTGCCATTCTGTCTGCCTGTGCTTGCTCTCGTCCTCTCTCTCTCTCTGATAAATAAATAAAAAATCTAAAAAAAAAAAAAAAAAAGTTTAAAAAAAAAAAATAAAGGCAAGCACTAAGGGACAGGTATGTCCTCATAGACATCTAGCCTGTCTCTCCTCATAGGCAATCCATACATAGCAGGCCTGACACAGGGATCCAGCAGCTGTCCAAGCAGCACAGCGCAGAAATTCACTGGCTTCCAGATGCTCTATGGGGATTTTCATCAGTAATTCTCTCCCCAGGAAGTCACTTTACTCTGTATTTTCCACCCCACCCCCACCAACCACATCCAACCTACATGTTATTTCTTGTCCTTTCCCGGAGAGTAAATGAGAACATTTTAGGTGTTCTTCTCAAAATCTAGGCTTAAAAATCAACCAGCTATTCACACCAATGTAAAAGCAGCACCATATTAATGACTGGCATCTAACGTGTGCCAAGTAAGTATTAGTCGTATGAAAGACAAAGGAAATTGCGATTTCAAATCAGACTGCAGCAGGAAATGCCCCCTGGGGCACTTCTCTCTCTCTCTCATAGGCCCTTAGATATGAGATCAAACAGCTTTTACACCTGGACAGCTCTGCCCACATGGCCTATATCCTCCTCTTCCTCCCTCGCCTCTTGAAACCTTCCCGTCTTCAGGGGACACCCTAAAAGCACCTGGCTCAGAACCACTGCCATCCAAGGAGCGGGGAGTCCCAGGGCTGAGCAAATGCAGGGGGGAGGTGGGCAGCTCCCCTGCTTCCCGATCTTCATTTTCTGCTTCACTTGACTCTTCGAGGTAGGAGCTGCTCTCGCTGCCTGCACTGCTGTTATAGCTCCGGAAACTGTCATAGCCACCAAAGAGCTCCAAGTCGTCGTCCTCTTCCTCTTCCTCTTCCATAGGTTCTGAAGATGGAGTCTCCTACGGGAAGGATGACACAAACCAGGCAGGAAGAAATCAGGTCTAGCTAGTGTATGAGGAAGAAGGATGCAGGTCTGCTGTCAGCTCACTTTCCAATTCTTGGGTCAACACCTTTAGGCTAAGTATCAGGCAGAATCAAATACCCCTTTGGCAAACACCAGGATCACCACTCTCGTTTACACAATTCTTAACTGCAACTTATCAGAATAGCTTAATAAGACAGAAAATGGTGTTGGAATTCACCAACCTCCTCCTGTGGATTTGTAAATGATGACATTTTAACATGATTCACATAGAATACAATGATGTGAAAATACTCTAAGTTATCTCATGAAGACTTTCTGGGGGAGATGTATATTGGAAAATCATCCTTCCCTCTTCAGCATACGTGCACCAAAACAATCTCAATTCTGAAACAATTGCAGCCACAGAAAAGTTAATTTGGAATGCAGACTGCCCTAAGGAGGATCTGGGAAACAGATGACACACTAGTTAGAGCATAGTGGTATGTACCATAGCTCTGGACTTGGCTCTGATCCTAACTAGCTGTGGTCTTTGGGCAAGTCACTGAATCCCTCTGGGCCTCAACTTTCTCATCTAGGAAACAGGAAAAGTAGTTAGCTCACAGGATGTGAAATGTAAATGAGATATTGTGTATCAATCTACCTGGCACTTAGGAGAAAAGGTCCCAGACCAGGGCTCAAGTACCATCTCTAGGTGCCGACAAGCTGTATGATCTACAGCAAGTCAATCTCTCCCGCCTCGGTTTCCACATCTGTAAATGAGGATACCACCTCTTTCAGAAGCTTTGAGGGAGGAATAAGGATTAATGCAAGTATAGCGCTCAAAACAGTGACTTGCATGTAGCAAGTGTTTGATACATGTTGGCAATTATTACTGGCTAAAAGCCTGGGCTTTCAAACCAGATTTGCCTGGGCTTGAATCCTGGCTCCACCCCTTAACTGTGATTTTGTGCCATGTACGGAACCTTGCCTTCATCAGTACAACGGAGATAACAGCAAGCCTTCTTTAGATGACTAGAACGAAGACCGAGATATGTAAAGCCTAGTTCTGTTTCCAGCAGTTAGCGACAGCTCTAGAAGTGTGGACTATTATTCTTAGCCTCCATGTCCCTTATAGAATTTTTTTAGCTATTTCATTTCATGTTTACAACGACACGCCCAAATGTAGCAGAAAAGACACCGAATGTAAATGTAAGGTGACCAGAAGCCAAATGACTCAAGGATGAGTGGGGGACAGGTTACAGGACAGTGGGAGAAGTTCTGGAGCCTGCAAGACTGAGTGCCCATCTCCTTCGCTTTACAGCTGTGTGGCCTTCCTGGGGAGTCACCACCTGTCTGCGAGCCTCGGCTACTTTAACCGTAACAGCGAAACAGTGACACCGATTGTTGTGAGTACCCTGGGCGATTATGCACGTGAACGCTCCAGACACGTAGTTTTACGAAACCTTCCTCTCCCTCACGTCCCACCAGGATGTCACTGACCCCCTAATCCCCCAAGAAACGACCACGAGGGAGGGAGGACAAAGAAGATTCAGGAGCCCTCAGATCCTGAACCCAGTTCCCTTTCCAGGGAGGCCAGGGAGGCCAGGGAAGCTGTTCCGCCCTGAAGTGCCCGCCAGACGTCGGCCCCGGCAGGATGGGCGCAAAAGGCAAGGCCAATCGCCTCTGGCCCTGCTCAGCCTAACTACCTCAGTTTATCCATCTTTCCACTCTCCACCCTCCAGCCGTCGCTAAAAGACCTAAAGATCGGCCCCACGTGCGAGGTTCTCGGGGTTCCCTTTCCCAGTTACGATAAATCCCCTCCCTCTCACCTCGACGCCCCGAGTCTTCTCCATGAGACCTAACACCGTTTCTTCAACCGTCACCAGGTGCAGGAAGCCATATTGACCTCGCGGCTCTTCCTCAGCGCAGTCATTGGCCGCCTCCCAGAGCCGCGAGCCAATCACACTGCAGGAAGGAGGAAAAGCCGGTTCCGCGCTGGCCCGCGCCCCTGGCCCTAGGGGCGGGGAAGGCGCGGGCGCTTGTGGGACTTGTAGTTCTCCTGTGGGTGCGCGTGGAAGCGTACGTTGCTATAGCGATGTGAAAATCCGTGCGCGCTGGCCCTGCCCGCGCGGGGGCAGAGCTCATTTCTGTACGCTAACCTCCTCCTCTCGCCCCTACCCCATTCTTTATCAAACAATTATTGAGCACATAGGTGCTGTTCCAGGCACCAGGAATGACATCGCATTCTTCCTGATTAGAAGAATTTTAAGGTGCTCTTGGTCCAGGATGACTCGCAGAGAGACTCATTTCCAATTCAGGCAGAAACTGGAATGCTCTTATGCCCAGCGCTATGAATGTCTCTCATGCTCAAAATCCAGCCACGCTGCCCCTCCATCACCATCGCCTGACTGAAACCTTGAATATGAGGCACTCTGCCTCACTCATTTTGGACGTCCCACAACCTCCGTAAACACTCAGTTCTAGGTGCTTCGGTGAGATCTACAAAGAGCTCAAATCTGGAGACAGCCAATCACCCTATCAAAGATGAAACAGTAGCTCTTTCCGAGATCGCACACGTTTGCAATTTAAGGTTTAGCTCAAATTCTTTCCCCGTGCTATGCTCCGCTATAATTAATTAAGATCTAAATATAGGGGTGCCTAGCTGGCTCCGTCAAAGGATCGTGGGACCCGATCTCAGAGTGGTGGCTTCCGGCCTCACTGGGTGTAGAGATTACTAAAAACAAAACAAAAACCTTAAAAAAATAGACAAAGGAAAAAAAAGAATCTAAATGTAATAAGTGGAGGCTGAATATATTAAAAATATGTCTCAGTTTGCAGTCCACCACATAGACGTGAAAGTCTTTGATTTTTTTCTTTCTTCAACCCCTTCTACTACCAATCCCATATTCATGCTATCAATCAGCATTGTTGGTTCTACTACCAAAATACAGCCTGTACTCCAATACCACTACCCTGCAAATAGAAGCCACCAGCTCACTGCAACAGCCTTCCAACGGTCCCTGTTTGAGTTTTCACCTTCTTTAATCCATACAGGTGATCTTTTAAACCATAAGCCAGATCATGTTCATCCTCTTGCTAGAAACCTCTGCTAGCTTCCCCTTGCACTTTGAATAAAATTCAAACATTCCACCAGCCCCTGAGAGACCCTTTGCTTTCTCTTCAACCTGCTCCTGTGCTACCATCTCCACCTTTCACTGCGTCGGTCCACTCACTCCTTGTTCTGGACCGCCAAGCTTGAATTTGCCTTAGGGCCTTTGCACTCGATGTTCTTTGTGTGGGACATTCTTTCTGTGGCTCTCCTGGATGGATCTTCATTTTTCAAATTTCAGCTCAAAGTCACCTCCTTAGGGACCTTATTTAAAGTAGCTTTTTGGGGTGCCTGGGTGGCTCAGTGGGTTAAGCCACTGCCTTTGGCTCAGGTCATGATCTCAGGATCCTGGGATCGAGTCCCGCATCGGGCTCTCTGCTCAGCAGGGAGCCTGCTTCCTCCTCTCTCTCTGCCTGCCTCTCTGCCTACTTGTGATCTCTCTCTGTCAAATAAATAAATAAATAAATCTTAAAAAAAAAAAAAGTAGCTTTTCCCTCTCCTCACTCTGTATCCCTTCACCCATTTCATAGTTCTTTATAATACTTGTTTCTGTCTTAAAGTATCTTGTTCGTTTATTTCTTTATTGTCTATATCCCACCACTGGATGTAAGCGGCACAAGGGCAGGGACTTAGCCTGTCTTGTTCTCTACTGTATTTCCAGAGCTGAGAACAGATCCTAGCATATACTAGGATCAGTGACTAGAGAGATAGATAATAAGACTTATCTAGGTAAGTCTTATTAATAATAGATAAGAGATAATAAGACTTGAAGGATTACAACAGGATGCTTCTTAAAGGCAGAGCACTGGATTAGGTAGCTTGCTGTTCTGACCCTGGAGAACTGTTTTGTTTTGCCCCTAAAAGGGTTCTGGGCCCCATTCCTTCATGAGGAGACTTCAGCCTTCCCTCTTGGGCCTCACCTTCTTCATGAAATAAACTGGATTCAGTTAATCTCATTCAACTTGAAAAATTCCATGATTTCAAATGAAATATGAACCAAATATTTCAAACCAACCAGATTCAACATCAAGCATGAGAAACAGAGTCTAGGTTTTACTTTGTACAGTAGAAATAATAGGATCATCTCATTGGGTTGTAAGAACTAGAAATAAGAAACAGGCAGTGCCTGCCTTACACCGGGCGCAGTCAGTGGTGGTTATCATCATTCTTTTAGACACCAGAAGGGCAGCAACGAGAAGGATAAAACAGTCAAGAAGAATCTCCTTTATATGTTGCTTAACCTTTTATTAATTTAAAAAGTACAACCACAGGGGCACCTGGCTGGATCAGTTGGTAGAGCATGCAACTCGATCTTGGGGTCATGGGTTCAAACCCCATGTTGTGTGTAGAGCTTACTTAAAAAAAAAAAAAGTACAACCATAAACTTTACAGGCAGGGAATATGCTCATAGCAAATCATGCTGTTCAACAAATATTTATTTACTGCATGCCAGGCACAGTGCTGGACTCTGGGAAGACACAGGTGAACATCTCTGTCCATCCACATACAGTTCACTGCCTCCTGCAGGAAGACAGTGAAAACGTAATGTATGATTGAGCTGAGAAGGTACATGGCAGGGAGCTGTGATGGAGGCTAGAGAAGGGAGTGCCTAGAAGGGGTTATGACTTGCCTGATGAGAAGTAGCCAATTAGGATAGGAAGTTCATTGGGAAAAAGGCATTCTAGAGACACAGAAATTAGGGAGGGTGGCGAACAGCTCATTGGCAGAAGAATGTGATGGGAAACCTTTGAAGGTTTTAAGCGGGGTAGTAAATTGATTTGATTATGCTTTAAAAGACCATTCTCTGGTTGCAGTGTGGAGAATGGATTGGAGATGGATTGAGAGAAGCAGCAGTGAGAAGGCTCTTGTAACGATCCCAATGAAGGATGATGGGGGCTTGGACCATGGCAGACTCAGAGGACATGCAGAAAAGTAGAATTTTTGAGAAATGTGTTGGAGGCAGTAATTAACTGTACAGAGTGAGGAGAGTGAAGAATCCAGAATGACTCTTGGAAGGCATGTCAAATGGATAGATGCTGGAAGCATCATCTCTACTAGTTAAAAACTGTGGCATGAATGAATGAGGTTCTGTGGTTGAATAGACGGTATTAAGGATTCTACTTAGTCGGAGATGCCTGTGGGGAAGAGGGCAGGAAGGCAGTTGGACTTCACTGGAGAGCTCTGAACTGGAGATCTGTATCCCGCATTCTTTGGCACCCTCCAAGACTGCGTGAGAGTTCCCAGTTTTCACATCGTGATGCATACCTGTGTCCACAGTACAAGAGAGTAGAAATTTAAGCTTTCCATCAGTTTTAGAGCATTTCAACAAAAGAGTTTGAAGACTTTGGGAGAGGGAAAGAAGCAGAGTGTGCACCCCAGTAACAGGAACTGTTAGTAAGTTGAAATGACTGTTAATTAGGAATTCAGTTGAAACATCTTACTGAACACAGGTTGCTAAGCGACAGTGGCCCCTGGAACCATGTGGTCATTCCTTCTGCCACAGAGCTCTTGGGCCTGGGTCTCACGCTGTAGCACAGGTACTCTTTTCAGTTGGTTGGAGTCGTGCCTTTAACCATGCACCTCATATACCCCTCTCTTTCCAGGGCCTCCTATCCGTGAGTCACCATCTCTCTCTCTCTCTCTCTCTCTCTCTCTCTTGGGTCAGTTGATTTCTCTTACTCTGTTGGATCATTCCCAATAGCAACACAAATATGTCCTTATGTCCTCAACTATACAAATAAATCCCTCAAACCCACCTCCTCTGTCCCCTGCATTCCACCCCCAATTTTTTGAAAGTCTTGTCTGCACATACTACCTCCCCTTCTGCTTCTCCATCTGTCCCCACCCTCCACCAAAACTGTTGTCAAGTTCCCATACAACTTCTCCCCTGCACAGCCACACCTCTCTTCTCTCTGCAGCATTTGGCACAGATGATCATTCCAGCCTTCGCAACACGCTGTCCTTTCTTGGGATCCCTTTGGTCTTCCTCCTGCCTCTCTGGCCAGTTCTCTCCCCATTGTAGGGCCTGAACCTCAAGTATTTGCATTCTCCAGGACTCTACCCTGGGCCTGCCTTTTTTCACTTTACTTCTCACCATAAGTGAGCTCATTTATTTTTAGTATGGTAAATAGCCTTTATATGCCCCCAGTTCACATCTCCAGCCCATGTGTGTGTCATCTGAGCTCCAGACTCATAGACCCATCTTTACAGATGACAACTGCACATTGCATCATAAACCACACAATAGAACACTTTATTCCCTTACCCTATACCTATTTCTCTTCTAGTTTCCCCCACTTCAGTACACAGCACTACTAAACCACTCAGGGAACTTCTTGATTCCTCCCTCTCCATCCATCCTTTCTATCCGCCAGCAAATCCCATTAATTCTCCTAAACCCACCTCAAATATTTCTCCTTCTTTCTAGTCCTACTGCCCCTTAAGTCCATCATCCCTCCCCTGGATTCCGCTGCAGCTGGGCTCCTCTGGTATCCTAGCCCATAACTTAGATGGATTAACTCCCCTGCATCACCAATTTGCAGGCTGGGTGCTCTTTTCTATACCAAATCATCCACTTCTGCCTGGCCTCCCCCCCCCAATTACTTTACAAGACCTTTGGGGGAGGAGGCAAAAAGGGCGTCACAGTTCCTGTCCTCATAGAGCTTCTCTGCCAATGTGATCTAAAGGAAAGGAGCCCAACGCTTTCCGAGCCCCGGCCTGAGGCCCGCACGGTGCTAATCGCTTTGACGCCGGCCCGCGACCGGTGACTCTGGGCAGGCCTGAGCTCGCCTCCTCTGCAAAATGGGACGGCAAAGGGTTGCTCCGGCCCCAGGCGGTCCGCGCGCAGAGGTGCAGGGGCCGGCGGTGGGGAGAGGCGGTGGTCGCGGGGCGGGGCGGGGCCCTGGCCACGTGGCCGGGGGCGCGCGCCGGTTCCGAGCGCCAACCGCCGGCGCTCCCGCCCGCCCCGCCCCGCGGTCCGCCTCCCGGCGCGCGCGGCCGACCCGCCCGCCCCGAGGCTGGGAGGCTGCAGCCCCCGCCCGAGCGAGCCCGGCCGGAGCTGGGAGGAGCGCGGCGCGGGCTCGCCTGGACTGCGGGGCCCCAGCTTTGGGGTGGAGGGGTGGGGGGGACGGTCCGTGCCGGCCGCGTAGGACCGAGGCGCGGGGACCGAGCGGCCAGCCGGCCTCCGGGAACCATCGAGCTGGGGGTGGCGGAGCTGGGACACCGCCCTGGGGTTGCGCCCCTGGGGGCGGGGGGCGGCGAGACCCCTCCCCCCTTTGTCTTAGGTACTCGGAGGTGCGGGGCTGCGCCCGGGCCCGAGCCTCGAGCACAGAGCCCTGCCCTGAGCGAGCCCTTAAAGTGCCCCGGCTTTGATTGCAACCCCGGTGCGCGGGGGAGCGGGAAAGGGAGTGATGAGCTGGCAGACAAAGCGTAACTGCCATTATTAAGCACTCAGGCTGGCCGGGCGCGGTCACCACCCTTTTTTCTCGAGGCGGCCGCCGAGGCACACGGGACACAAAGCAGGTGCCCTAGGACTGTGGAAGAGGCAGAGCCGGGATGCGAACCTGGGACTTTTGGCTCTTGGCCCAGTGCGCCAGGCTGAGGAAAACGTGTACTTTGAAAACCGGGAAGGGTTTGGTGAGTGGCAGTAACTGAGCGAGCTCTGCCCTCATCGCCCTGGGGAAGACGTTTGATTTTTTTTTTTTTAAATAGGCCACACTTTCCTCCTCCGTAAAAATGTCCCGACTTAGAAAAACTAATAACCAATCTGTAAGTAGTGCTTTGCAACGCGGAAAGCACTTTCAGTTACGTTGTCATAGATAATGCCTCACAATGAACTCCCCAAGTAAGCTTTTTTCTTAGCCTCCTTGGACGGACGAAGGAATTGTGTCCTAGAGAGGTTTGTTAGGTCAGGGAGCAGTGACCCCTGCATCACTATTGAATAAATCAGAGGTTTTTCAGGATAACTGCCTTGGATGGGCATAAAGCTCAGAAACTCAAACATCCTGTGATCTCATCATCTGCTAGTCTAGAATGATACCTTTGCTGGATCTCCTAGCCCTCCCCAACTTCCAGCACCTCTAGCCCAGAAACCCAAATGGCCACTGTGGAGCTATGACTATGAATGTTTCTTTCAGGTTTGGGCTGGGCTATGCGGAGTCCTTTAGGCAAAGCCCAAACTGAGAGGGAGTTGTTGACTGAATACAGAAAATTTCAACTGTTTTGGGTTTTCTGAGTAATGATTATTCTGAGGGCATTGGTAACAAATAGTAATAATTTTGTCCTTCCTGTTGACAGGTCCACCTCCTAGCAAATCGTTTGGGATGAACATGAGAAATGTAAGTAGGGATTTTTGTATCCGTTAAAGGAGCCTAAATTGTTTATGAACTGATGGCAGTTAATTTGGTGATACCATTTCTGGGTGTATACAGTTAATTGGGAGTTAATTATCACACGCCCATTTTAAGGCGTGAAGAGGGGTCTACACAGGTCTGTCACCACGAGCGCTGACAAGTCTCCTGAGAGATGCTATTTTTATTTATTTATTTTTTCTCCCTCTGGGCCTGTGAAAGGGAAGATGGGCCGTGTGTTTCCTAAGGTCTGTGATGTGTGGCAGGTGTTTTCTGGCATAAGTGTTTTCCTTTATCCTGTAACCACCTTTATCCTCACAACAACCTTAAAAGGCAGGAGGCATTCTTATCTTTTTAAGAACTGAGGCTTAAGCTTAAGAAGACTAAGTAAACCCGTCCTCCCGGTGCCAAAACAACTTTTCACTAAACCACACCTTTCATGTCATTGACCCAGGTTCAGGGTCAACAGATACTTAATGAATGTCTACTTACCCCAGGTGCTTTCAAGTATTTTATCGAATCCTCATGACAACCCACCATGCCTTTTGCTCGCTTCAGCTGATCACCTTAAAATCAATTAGCAAGGCTTCTAAAAAAATAGCCCACTCCCTCTGGTGTAGGACAGGAGATAAGCATTTGTAAATCCATGGGAATGTTTATCAGCCCTCTTTCTAAATATGAGGGGTGCCGGGGGCCTGGCAACAGCAGCTGTTCCTGTGGTCCGATCCTGACGTCTCCAAAAGAGTGGTGTGAAGCAAAAATGTGGGACTTCCGTGGGCAAATGGAATTGGAGGAGCTTTTTTTTTTTTTTTTAAAGATTTTATTTATTTATTTGACAGAGAGAGGTCACAAGTAGGCAGAGAGGCAGGCAGAGAGAGAGAGAGGAGGAAGCAGGCTCCCCGCTGAGAAGAGAGCCCAATGCGGGACTCGATCCCAGGACCCCGAGATCATGACCTGAGCCGAAGGCAGCGGCTTAACCCACTGAGCCACCCAGGTCCCCTGGAGGAGCGTTTTCGTCTACTGATGACAATTAAGTCTGAAAATGCCATTGGTTTCCTGTGATAGATGCACACATAGGGATTAATATGGGACTCACCATTGATCCGATCCTTGGATCAAGTAGGTGTTACTTACGAAAAAGCATCAGGTGGAAATTCTGACATGGCTATAAGCCAGGCTGGATAGGTGGGCAGGGAGGGTTCCAAGTTTGAAGGGCCTTGGATGTTATTCTAAGACATTTGCGTGTTAATATGTGGGCAGTGGGAGCCACGACAGTGTTTGAAAGGGCAGGGAGGTGATAGGTATGTGCTGTAGGTGGGGGTCTGCGGCCCAGCGGAGGAGGGATTGGGGCAGGTGGAACGGAAGCAGGGAGGCCGGGAGAAGAACTGTTGCAGTTAGTTAATTGGAATGACTGTGGAAGTGTCCAGTAACTGATAAAAATGCTAACCTCTGTCATCCACCGAGCTCTTCCTGTGTGGCCAGATTCTCTGCGAGGGGCTTGTACGCATTACCTTATGTACCCTTTGAGCTAAATATTTTTATCCCCATTTTACAGGGTTAGGAGGCTATGAAGATGGCTTGTACGAAGTCACACAGTGACTAAGTGGTAGAGCCAGAGTTCAAGTCCACATCCATCTGATCTAAAGCCTTAGGGCTGCAAATCTAAGTCTGTCTTGCAAACTTAAACACCTGTGACTAGGTCTAGGCAGACTATCTGGATCTTTGTACAGCAGAACTTGCCATATAAAGTACCAGCCTAGTTGATCTGTATCTGAAACGTATCCCAAATCTGCCCTCTTACCTCCTTGGCTTGCCATGCCAGATGAGCGAACATGAGTTTCTGCCCGCGGTCCTAATAGATGTCTAACTATTTTCCCAGTGGCCTCGCTTGCCAGCCTAAAACCTATTTTACACATAATAGCCTGACTGATCTCTTTAAAATCTCTATTAGGGTGGGCACCTGGGTGGCTCAGTCAGTTAAGCATCTGACTCTTTTTTGATAGATCACAAGTAGGCAGAGCAGCAGGCAGAGAGAGAAGGGGAAACAGGCTCCCCACTGAGCAGAGAGCCCGATGTGGGGCTCGATCCCAGGACCCTGAGACCGTGACCTGAGCCGAAGGCAGACGCTTAACCCACTGAGCCACCCAGGTGCCCCCAAGCGTCTGGCTCTTGATTTAGGCTCAGGTAATGATCCCAGGTCCTGGGATCCGGCCTGACATCTGGCTCTATGCTCAGTGCAGAGTCTGCTCAAGATTCTCTCTCCCTCTCTCTCTCTCTCTGCCCCTCCCCTGCACTTGTGCATGCACTCTCTCTCTCTTTCAAATAGATAAAATCTTTCAAAAATATATATATTGGAATATATATTTTAATCTTTAGTTAATCTTATTTAAATTTTTATAAAATGTATATATTAGTCAAGGGTACCTGGCTGGCTCAATCAGTAGAAAATACAACTTCTTTTTTTTTTTTTTTTAAGATTTTATTTATTTATTTGACAGAGAGAGAGATCACAGAGAGGCAGGCAGAGAGGGGGAAGCAGGCTCCCCGATGAGCAGAGAGCCTGATGAGGGGCTCGATCCCAGGACCCTGAGATCATGACCTGAGCCAAAGGCAGATGCTTAACCATCTGAGCCACCCAAGTATCCCTAAGATTTTATTTCTAAGTAATCTCTACACCCAACATGGGGCTCAAACTCACAACCTTGAGACCAAGAGTCACATGCTCCACTAATGAACTAGCCAGGGCCCCATGTGCTCTCTGTTTTCTTCCATTGATCTGCGTGTGTGTTTTTGTGCCAGTTGCATGCTACTACAAGTACAACAGCTTCGGAGCCTATCTTGAACCCTGGGATTGTGATAACTCCTGTTTGCTCTTCTTCCTCCAGCAATCTGGGTCTTTTGTGGTTCCATACACATTTTAGCATTATTTGTTCTAATTTTGAGAAAAACAATATCCACCTTTTTTTTTTTTTAAAGATTTTATTCATTCATTTGAAAGAGACAGAGAAAACACAAGCAGGCGGAGAGGCAGAAGGAGAGGGAGCCCAATTCAGGGCTCAATCCTAGGACCTAGGATCATGATCTGAGCCAAAGGCAGACACACCCAACCACGTGGGCCACCCAGGTGCCCCAACAGCCACCCTCTTAATTTTAAGTGAAAGCAGATCCCTTATCTTGCCCTCCTCTGCTTCCTGGCACCTTGGACATGGCATGGCAATTTGAGGCTCTTAATAAAACTCATGGAATGAAAGACTCTAGTCATGATACAAATACAACTATATTATTATTATTATTATTTTTAAATATTTTATTTATTTATTTGACAGAGATCACAAGTAGGCAGAGAGGCAGGCAGAGAGAGAGGAGGAAGCAGGCTCCCCGCCGAGCAGAGAGCCTGATGCGGGGCTCGATCCCCACACCCTGAGATCAGGACCTGAGCCAGAGGCAGAGGCTTTAACCCACTGAACCACCCAGGCATCCAAAATACAACTATATTATTAACAAAAAGCTAGGATCTGTTCTCTGCCACTCACAATTCCTTCTGCAAATCCTGAAGCAGAAGTACTTCTCGCCACTAAATATATCCCCATATGTCCGCTTTTCTGCATTCCCACGGCTCCTGTCCTCCGGCTCCTGACTGGCTCTCTCTGAGACACCACGACCGCCTCCAAGCTGGTCGCCTAAATCACCGGCCTCAGGCCTTCTCTCCTGACTGCACACTGTTATCTGCGGAAGCAAAGAATGAGGTGTGTTATTAGGGCAGAAGGGTTTATTTAGGTTTATGATGTCTCCAGAAAATGTGCTAGCTGGCCCTCGTGTGTGCGTGTGCTAGTGTGCTAGGTTGCTAGAACAGAATCCCACAGATGGTGCAGCTTAAACAGCCGAGAGTTATTTTCTCGCAGTTCCCCGGGGGGTCAGAAGCCTAAGATTCAAGCGACGGCCGCTTTTCCTTTCTCTGGGGCCTCACTCGTGGGCTTGCAGATGCCGTCTTCTCGCAGTGTCCTCATGTGGTCATTTCTCTCTCTCTTCCTTTCTTTCTTTTTTAAGATTTTATTTATTTATTTGACAGAGAGAGATCACAAGTAGGCAGAGAGGCAGGCAGAGAGAGAGGAGGAAGCAGGCTCCCCGCCGAGCAGAGAGCCCAATGCGGGGCTCGATCCCAGGACCCTGAGATCATGACCTGAGCCGAAAGCAGAGGCTTTAACCCACTGAGCCACCCAGGCGCCCCTCATGTGGTCATTTCACCAAATGTGTGCACACATTTGTGTCCTCATCTCTTCTTACAAGGACACCAGTCAGACTGGGTGAGGGCCCACCTGCGGGACCTGGTTTTACCCTGACTATGGCTTTACCGGCCTATCCCTAAATACAGTCAGAGTCTGACATACTGGGGTTAGAATCTGATCACAGGAATTGAAAGGGGGCGGGACACAATTCAGCCCATTCCACAAAGGACATCGGTCTGATACTGCACAAAGCTGCGGGCTTGAGGCCGTTTCAATGCAAGCTCACATTACATTCCTTTAGATAACCTCCTGCCTGTGCAAAGCTGAGGTGGTGGTGGTGGTTGTGATAAAAAAAAGTTTTGTGCGGGGGCGCCTGGGGGGCTCAGTCAGCTAAGTGGCTGCCTTTGCTGGGGTCATGATTCTAGGGTCCTGGGATCAAGCCCCGCATCGAGCTCCCAGCTCTGCGGGGAGCCTCCTTCTCCCTCTCTCTCTGCCTGCAGTTTCATTTGTGCTTTCTCTCTGTCTCGCTGTCAAATAAATAAATAAAATCTTGAACAATTTTTTTTTAGAAAAGTATTGTGCCTAGATGAATGTGAAACAGGAAATGGGTCCTGCTTCCAAGGTTTGAGAAGGTGTGTGGTGTCAAACAGCCATTAAGTTCTTAGGACATAAATACTTATTGAATTTGTTTGTTTGTTTGTACTTAATCAACAGAACTAGTAGGTATTTCTGTAGGCCTAGGAGGTCATGAAACGATTATAGAAACACTAGATGTCCCAAGATTGTGAAAATTCGGGAACCTCCTTTACTTCAAATGGGTCAGTGGATCCCAGAGATCAGAAACACCAGGGAAGATTTTTTTTTTTTAAGATTTTATTTACTTATTTGACAGAGAGAGACACGCAGTGAGAGAGGGAACACAAGCAGGGGAAGTGGGAGACGGAGAAGCAGGCCCCCGTCAAGCAGGGAGCCCGACACGGGGCTTGATCCCAGAACCCTGGGATCATGACCTGAGCTGAAGGCAGACGCTTAACGTCTAAGCCACCCAGGTACTCCACCAGGGAAGATTTTAATTAAGCAGATTTCTCCAGGTCCCACCCTGGACCTATTGAAGAAATATTTGGGACTTGAGCCTTGGGTCAGTTTTGGGATCCACTGGTCTAAGCTAACCCCTTCATGAAGGCCTAGAAAGGGAAATAAATGTTTTGCCAGAGGTCATGCAGCAAGTTAGCGGCTGAGCTACACCTGGAATTGAGATTGTAATGAAACCAGATTTTCTTTCTCTTCTTGAACATTTCTCATATCCATACCTGCAAATGTCAGGGCCATCTGCTGCTTAAAGACATATATGATCCTGACCTCAATGACAGATGGAAATTACATGGAGAGACTTCGTGTTAAATACATCAGTTGCATTTTTAAAAAAGATTATTTATTTATTATTTGAGAGAGAGAGCACGGGGAGGGGCAGAGGCAGAGGGAGAGGGACAAGCAGACTCTGGGCTGAGCAGGGATGTGGGGCTCCATCCCATGACCCTGAGATCAGAAATGACCCTGAGCAGAAATCAAGGGTCGGATGCTGAGCCCCCCCAGGCCCCCCATATCAGTCACATTTAAAAAATTTATATCATGTAAGATCTATATGAGGAAAACCGTGAAGCTCTGATGAAAGATCTTAAAGGGGAATTAAGTAAATGGAGAGATAGTTCATGTTTTTGAATAGGAAAACTCAATATTGCCAAGATGTCCATTCTTTCCAACTTGGTCTATAGATTCAGTTCAATCCCAGTCAAAATCCCATAAGTTCTTCTGTGGATGTTGACATGTTCTAGAGTTTGTATGTAGAGGCAAAAAGAATAGTCAACTCAGTATTGAAGTGATGTAGGCAGGCCAGGTCTGAGAATCTGGAGGGGTCCTGTAGGACCAGCCAGGACAGTCCCAGGATACATTGAGGAGTCATCAAATGGGGACAGCATCGCCGGTGGGAGGAGAGTTTATTGAAAGTATAGAGACAGTGCGGGTACAGACAGAATGTCTGGGAAACTTGGAAAAGAAAGAGAGTCTCATCTTTGTTCAAATTTTTTCTCTGCAAAGGGGTGTTAACTGAGGATTATAGTCTGGTGTCTGTGTCCCCTTAGACAACCAGGAACTGGTTAGATGAGTCCTGGGTGCTCTTCCTTGGAACTGGGGAATCTTGGTGTCGATGCCTTGCACCAGTGATCTGGAATATGCATGTGATGGCTTGTGTGGTCCTTCTCACCTGGTCCTTTCTTAGATGTCATCTATTCTAGAGAAATTGTCAACTCCTTATCCCTTATAAGGAAGATATGCACTATTTGCCTTCTGAGGTTTGTGTAAAAGTAGGGGTGTAGGTCCTAGCAAGAATAGAAGCAGGATGGGCACTTGGGTGGCTCAGTGGCTTAAAGCCTCTGCCTTCGGCTCAGGTCATGGTCCCAGGGTCCTGGAATCAAGCCCCGCATCGGGCTCTCTGCTCCGCAGGGAGCCTGCTTCCTCCTCTCTCTCTGCCTGCCTCTCAGCCTACTTGTGATCTCTGTCTGTCAAATAAATTAATAAATAAAATCTTAAAAAAAAAAAAGAATTAGGAGAAAGTAATTAAAAAGAATGGAAGCAGGAAAAGGAGGAAAAAGCAGATTTCTCTGCAGTCTTTCAGTTTCCCTATCTCAAGAGGACCAACACTACCCAACTTCCAAGACTTCCTATAAGGCTATAGTAATCAAGCCAATGGTACTGATGAAGAATAGAGAAATGGGTCAGTGGAGCAGAATAGAGAGCCCAGAAATAGAGCCGCATAAAAACAGCTAACTGCTTGATCAAGGAGAAGAGGCAATACAATGGAGCCAGGAGTCTTTTTAACAAACGGTGCTGGAACAACTGGACATCTGTATGCAAAAAAAAATGAATCCAGACAGAGACCGATCACCCTCAACAAAATTTAACTTAAAATGGATCATAGATCTACAAGTAAAATGCAAAACTGTGAAACCCCTAGAAGATAACATAGGGGAAAATCTGGATGATCATGGAGATGGTGATGACTTTTTTTTAAAAATATTTTATTTATTTATTTGACAGACAAAGATCACATGTAGGCAGAGGGGCAGGCAGAGAGAGAGGAAGGGAAGCAGGCTCGGTGGGATCCTGACCTGAGCCGAAGGCAGAGGCTTAACCCACTGAACCACCCAGGCGCCCCAAGCTTTTTAGGTACAACAAAGGCATGATCCATGTAAGAAATAACCAATAAACTAGACTTCATTAAAATTAAAAAGTTTTGCCCCGCAAAGGACATTGTCAAGAGAATGAAAAGCCAGACTGGGTGAAAATATTTGCAAAAGACATATCTGGTAAAGGATTATTATCCACAATATACAAAGAACTCTTAAAATGCAATGATAAGGGGCACCTGGGTGCCTCAGTCATTAAGCATCTGTCTTTGGCTTGGGTTATGATCCTAGGGTCCTGGATCAAGTCCCGCATCGGACTCCCTGCCTGCTTGGTAGGGAGCCTGCTTATCCCTTTCCCACTCCCTCTGCTTGTGTTCCTTCTCTCGCTCTAATAAATAAAATCTTTAAAGAAAAATGCAATGAGAAGAGAACAACCTTTAAAAAAATGGGCCAAAGATTTTAACAGACTCAGAACAGATGGCAAGTAAGCACATGAAAAGATGCCCTACATCAAGTAACCCCAATGAAATAAAAACTAAAACAACAATGAGATGCCTCTTTACACGTATTGGAACCCCCAAAATCTAGAACACTGACAACATCAAATGCTCTCGAGGATATGGAGCATCAGGAACCCACATTCATTGCTGGTGGGAATGCAAAATGGCACAGCTGCTTTGGAAGACCGATTGATGGTTTCTCACAAAACTAACCATAATATAACCATACCATCCAGCAACTTTGCTTCTTGGTGTTTACTCCAAGGAGCTGAAGACTTACGTCCACAAGAAAACCTGCATATGGATGTCCATAGCAGTTGCCAAAACTTGGAAGCAACCGAGTTCTTCAGGAGGTGGATGGATAAATAAACCGTGGTCCATTCAGATAATGGGGAGTTTTTCACTGCTAAAAAGAAATGAGTTATCAAGCCATGAGAAGACACGGAGGAACCTTAAATGCATATAACTAAGTGAAAGAAATCTGAAAAGACTACCTGCTATATGATTCCGCTTGTTTGACATCTGGAACAGGCAAAACCATGGAGATAATAAAAAAGATGAGTGGTTGGGGCGCCTGGGTGGCTCAGTGGGTTGAAGCCTCTGCCTTCGGCTCCGGTCACGATCCCGGGATCCTGGGAGTGAGCCCCGCATCGGGCTCTCTGCTCGGCGGGGAGCCTGCTTCCTCCTCTCTCTCTGCCTGCCTCTCTGCCTCCTTGTGATTTCTGTCTGTCAAATAAACAAATCTTAAAAAAAAAAAAAAAAAGATGAGTGGTTGCCATGAGTTGGGGGAGGGAGAGATCAAGAGGACACAGAAGATTTTTAGGGTAGAAGATATTCTATGTGATGCCATCCTGGTGGATATAGATCCTACATTTGTCCAAACCCCTAGAATGGGCAACACCCAGGTGAACCCTCATGTCAGCTGTGGACTTTGGATGATAATGACGGATCAGTGTAGGTTCACAATGTAACAAGTGTCCTGCTCTGGTGGCGATGTTGATGGGGGGAGGCAATGGATGTGTGGGGGCAAGGGATGTAGAGGAAATCTCTGTACTTTCCACTCAATGTAGCTTTGAACCTAAAACCACTCTAAAAATTGAAAGTCTATTAAAAAGATTGTAGATACTTTTATACCTCCTAGATGTGACTACTGGGAGTTCATGCTATGCTTGTGTGAGCTGTACTACCCTCAAAGCTTATCACAACACTGGCACATGACCTGTCTGATGTGGGGGGAAAATCTGTCTAGAAGTCATAAACAAGTTTATGAATCCCCATTAGTAGCACAGTCCCATTTAGTGAAGCAAAAAGAGAATTGTATTATATTATATAATGCTAAGTAATCGAAGCTATTTTAATGAGTCATTACCAGGGACCTATTGAAAGACACAGGGGACAATATAAGGGAAATATAAAATGTTCCTGGGGCGCCTGGCTGGCTCATTTGGTAGAGCCTGCAGCTCTTGATCTCAGGTTTGTGAGTTCGAGCCCCATGTTGGATGTGGAGCTTACTTAAAATAATATTAATAATAAATCAGTGAGATCATACAATTGTCTTTCTCTAATTGAGTTATTTCACTTAGCATAACACCTTCTAGTTCCATCCATATCGTTGCAAATGGCAAGGTTTTTGTTTTTTGATGGCTGCATAGTATTCCATTGTGTGTGTGTGTGTGTGTGTGTATCACATATTCTTTATCCATTCATCTGTTGATGGACATCTAGGCTCTTTCCATAGTTTGGCTATTGTGGACATTGCTGCTATAGACATTGGGGTGCAGGTGCCCCTTCGGATCACTACATTTGTATCTTTGGGGTAAATTCCCCATAGTGCAATTGCTGGGTCGTAGGGCAGCTCTATTTTCAACTTTTTGAGGAAACTCCATACTGCTTTCCAGAATGGTTGCACAGCTTGCATTCCTGTCGGCACTGTAGGAAGCTCCCCTTTCCTCATTAACACCTTCCGTTTCCTGACTTGTTAATTTCAGCCATTCTGACTCGTGTGAGGTGGTAACTCACTGTGGTTTCGATTTGTACTTCCCTGATGCCTAGTGATGTTGAGCACTTTTTCATTTGTCTGTTGGCCATTTGAATGTCTTCTTTGCAGAAATGTCTGTTCATGTTTTCTGCTTATTTCTTGATTGGATTATTTGTTCCTTGGGTGTTGAGTTTGATATGTTCTTTATAGATTTTGGATACTGGCCCTTTATCTGATATGTCATTTGCAAATATATTCTCCCATTCTGTCAGTTGTCTTTTTGGTTTTGTTGACTGTCTCCCTTTTTTGTGCAAAAGTTTTTTTTTTTTTTTTTTTTTAAGATTTTATTTATTTATTTGTCAGAGAGAGAGTGAGAGCAAGCACAGGCAGACAGAGTGGAAGGCAGAGGCAGAGGGAGAAGCAGGCTCCCTAGGGAGCAAGGAGCCCGATGTGGGACTCGATCCCAGGACGCTGGGATCATGACCTGAGCCGAAGGCAGCTGCTTAACCAACTGAGCCACCCAGGCGTCCCAGTGTGCAAATGCTTTTTATCTTGATGAAATCTCAATAGCTCATTTTTTTAATGTTGAAGTTATAGTTTTTTATTTGCAGGGTCCATGAAGTTGTATTTAAAAATTATTATGGATCAAGAAATTATTTCAACCACTATTAGCATACTGTTGATGAAAACAAATGGGTTATATTATAAATTTTGTTAATTAGAAAAATCACATTTTTTATTTTAGATGCATCTTTTTTCAATAGATCATTTTTGCCCTTGCTTCCTTTGCCTTTGGCGATGTTTCTAGAAGGAAGTTGCTGTGGCTAAGGTCAAAGAGGTTGCTGCCTGTGTTCTCCTCAAGGATTTGGACGATTTCCTTTCTCCCATTTAGTTCTGTCATCCATTTCGAGTGTATTTTTGTGTGTGGTGTAAAGAAATGGTCCAAGTTCATTCTTCTGCATGTGGCTGTCCGATTTTCCCAACACCTTTTGTTGAAGAGACTGTCTTTTTTCCTTTGGACATTCTTTCCTGCTTTGTCAAACATTAGTTGACCATAGAATTGAGGGTCCAGGGGTGCCTGGTGGCTCAGTGTGTTAAAGCCTCTGCCTTTGGCTCGGGTTGTGATCCCAGGGTCCTGGGATCAAGCCCTGTGTCGAGTTCTCTGCTCAGCGGGAAGCCTGCTTCTCTTCCTCTCTCTCTCTCTGCCTACTTGTGATCTCTGGCTGTCAAATAAATAAATAAAATCTTAATTAAAAAAAAAAAGAGTTGAGGGTCCATTTCTGGGTACTCTATTCTGCTCCACTGATATATGTGTCTTTTTTTGTGCCAGTACCATGCTGTCTTGGTGATCACAGCTTTGTAATAGAGCTTGAAGCCCGGCATTGTGATGCCACCAGCTTTACTTTTCTTTTTCAACATTCCTCTGGGTATTCGGGTTTTTTCTGGTTTCATACAAATTTTAAGATTATTTGTTCCATTTCTTTGAAAGAAGTTGATGATATTTTAGATTGCTCTAGGTAGACATTTTCACAATTTTTTCTTCCAATCTATGAGCATGGAATGCTTTTCCCTTTTTTTTATGTATATATTTTAAAATATTTTATTTATTTATTTGATAGAGATCAGAAGTAGGCAGAGAGGTAGGCGGGGGGCGGGGAGCAGGCCCCCTGCTGAGCAGAGAGCATGATTCGGGGCTCGATCCCAGGATCCTGGGATCATGACCTGAGCTGAAGGCAGAGGCCTTAACCCACTGAGCCACCCAGGCGCCCCATGGAATGTTTTTCCATTTCTTTGTGTCTTCCTTTATTTCTTTTGTGAGTATTCTATAGTTTTCTGAGTATAGATTCTTTGCCTCTTTGACTAGATTTATTTCTAGGTGTCTTAAGGTTTTGGGGGCAACTGTAAATGGGATTGACTCCTTAACTTGTCTTTCTTCTGTCTTCTTGTTGGTGTATAGAAATGCAACTGATTGGGGCGCCTGGGTGGCTCAGTGGGTTAAGCCTCTGCCTTTGGCTCAGGTCATGATCTCAGGGTCCTGGGATCCTTTGTTCAGGGTCCCTTGCTCAGCAGGGAGATTGCGCCCCCCACCCCGGCCTGCTTCTCTGCCTATTTGTGATCTGTCTCTCTGTCAAATAAATAAATACAATCTTTAAAAAAAAAAAAAAGAGGTGCCTGGGTGGCTCAGTGGGTTAAGCCGCTGCCTTCAGCTCAGGTCATGATCTCAGGGTCCTGGGATCGAGTCCTGCATCGGGCTCTCTGCTCAGTGGGGAGCCTGCTTCCTCCTCTCTCTCTGTCTGCCTCTCTGCCTACTTGTGATCTCTGTCTGTCAAATAAATAAATAAATAAAATCTTAAAAAAAAAAAATAAAGAAATGCAACTGATTTCTGTGCATTGATTTTATATCCTGACACTTTACTGTGTTCCTGTATGAGTTCTAGCAGTTTTGGGGTGGAGTCTTCTGGGTTTTCCACATAAAGTATCATATCATCTGCCAGCTTACTTTTTAAAACAGTTTAAAAAAAGAACAATCATATCTTATATTTACCCACATACTTGCCATTTTCAGTGTACTTTTTTTCTTCCTATAGGTTTGCATTTTCATCTCTCCCTCCAGGCTGAAGAACTTCTTTTAACATTTCTTGGAGTAAGTGTCTGCTGCTGGCTGCAAATTATCCTAGACTTTGCTTATCTGAAAATGTTTATTTTATTAAGAATTTTTATATAATTGTGGTAAAATACCCATAAGATTGACCATTTTATTTATTTTTTATTTTCTTATTTTTAATTTTTATTTTTTCATGATTTACCATCTTAAAGTGTACAGTGACATTAAGTACATTCACATTTTTTGTACGACCGTCACCACCATCCATCTCCAGAAATTTTTCATCTTCCCAAACTGAAACTCTGTCCTCATTAAACATAAACTCCCAATAGAATAGAGCTCTTAGAAAAATACCCCTTGCATATATGGTCAAACATTTTGTTTATTTATTTGTCAGAGAGAGAGCACAAGCAGTGCGAGAAGCAAGCTCCCTGCTGAGCAAGGAGCCCCATGTGGGACTCAATCCTAGGACCCTGGGATCATGACCTGAACCAAGACAGATGCTTAACCAGTTGAGCCACCCAGGTGTCCCTGGTCAAATAATTTTCAACAAGGGTAACAAGACCTTTTAATGGGGGAAAGGAGTCTCTTCAATAAGTAGTCCTGGGAAAACTGGGTCATCCACATGTGAAAGTATTACCTTATACAAGATTTAACACAAAATGGATTAAAGATTTAGGGGATCTAAGAGATAGAACTATAAAGACCTAAGACCTAAAACTTCAAAACGCTTAGGGCCACCTGGATGGCTCAGTCAGATGAGCATCTACTCTTGGTTTTGGCTCAGGTCATGATCTCAGGGTCATGAGATCAAGCCCAAGTTGGGCTCCCCACTCAGTACAGACAGAGTCTACTTAGGACTGTCTTTCCCTCTCTCTCTGCCCCTCCCCACCCATGAGCAGTCTCACTCTCAAATAAATAAATAAATAAATAGGTTTTATTTTGTTATTATTATTTTTTAAAAGCTAAGATAGTCTTAAAAGAAATCTTCATGACTTCTTGGTAGTAACTTCTTGGCTAGGACACTAAAAGCACAGGAAAACAAAAGTTAAAATTTATCAACTGGACTACATCGAAACTAAGAATTTCTGTTTATCAAAGGACAGGATCAACAGTGAAAAGACAGACTACATGCGAGCCTGGGTGGCTCAGTCAGTAGAGCATTCTACTCTTTTTTTTTTTTTTTAATTTAAATTTTAATTTTTTTTAAAGATTATTTATTTATTTATTTATTTAACAGAGAGAGATGACAAGTAGGCAGAGAGGCAGGCAGAGAGAGGGGAGGAAGCAGGCTCCCTGCTGAGCAGAGAGCCCGATGCGGAACTCGATCCCAGAGAGCTCAATGTGGGCTCAAACCCACGACCAGAGCCAGAGGCAGAGGCTTTAACCCACTGAGCCACCTAGGTGCCCCGGGGATAGAGTTTATTAAAAAAAAAAAAAAGGCCACCTATGGAATGGGAGAAAATACCTTCAAGTCATATATCTGATAAGGGTTAACAACCAGAATATATAAAGAACTCCGACAACTCAAATAAAACAAAACTCCAAATAACCCAATTAAAAAATGGGCAAAGTATTTGAATAGAACTTCACCAAAGAAGATACACAGATGGCCGACAAGTGCTCGAAAAGATGCTCAGCACCGCCTGTCCTCACTCAGGGAAATGCAAATCAGAAGCACCACAGGAAATAACAAGTGTTGGCAAGGATGTGGAGAAATCAGAGCCCATCTGTATTGCCGTTGGGAATGAAAAATTATACAGCTGCTATGGGAAATAGTACGGTGGTTCCTCAAAAAACTAAAAATGGAAAAAAGCCAGACATTTTACTTCTGAGTATATACCCAGAAGAATTGAAAGCAGGGTCTTGAAGAGATAATTATGTATTTATTTATATTTATTTTTTAAGGATTTTATTTATTTGAGTGAGAGAGAGCGAGAGAGGGCATGCGTCGAGGTTTGGGAAAGGGAGAGGGAGAAGCAGGCTCCCCACTGAGCAGGAAGCCCGATGCGGGGCTCGATCCCAGGACCCTGGAATCATGACTTGAGCCAAAGGCAGATGCTTAACTGACGGAGCCACCCACGTGTCCCTTGAAGAGATATTTATACACCCATATTTACAACAGCATTGTTTGTAGTAGCCCAAAGTACAAACATCCAAGTGTCCATTGACAGATTTAATAAATAATCTGCACATACATATGTATATTCATATATATAATGTGTGTCTATACAATATTTCAAAATGTGTATATACACATATTTTCTATGTCTATTATACATATATTACATAAAACACATATATATTTGAATGTGTGTGTCTACGTATACACAGAGGATTGTTATTCAGTCTTAAAAAGGAAGGAAATTTTGTGTTATAGATAAGTGATGAACCACTAAATTCTCCTGAAACCAGTCTTAAACTATATGTTAACCAACTAGAATTTATTTATTTTATTCTTTTAAAAGATTTTATTTATTTATTTGACAGAGATCACAAGTAGACAGAGAAGCAGGCAGAGCGGGGGGGGGGGGAGTAGGCTCCCTGCTGAGCAGAGAGCCTGATGTGGGGCTCCATCCCAGGACCCTGGGATCATGACCTGAGTTGAAGGCAGAGGCTTTAATACACTGAGCCACCCAGGTGCCCCAACCAACTAGAATTTAAATAAAAATTTGGAAAAAAATAAAAAAGATCAGATACATGCTACAATATGCATAACCTTATATTAAATGAAATAAGCCGCTCAGAAAAAAGCGAACACTGCATTATTCTGTTTGTATGTGGTACCTAGTCAAATGGGTAGTGACAGAAATTAGAAAGGTGCTTGCCAGAGGCAGGTGAGGGTGGGGATGAGTTCTCATTTAGTGGGTACAGAGTTTCAGATTTGCAAGATGAAATAAGTCCTTGTCAGTAGTCCAGTAGTTGTAAGACAGCGTGAATGTATCTACCACTATTGAACTATACACATAAAAACAGTTACATGTTTAATTTTTTTTTAAGATTATTTATTTATTTATTTGACAGAGAGAGATCACAAGTAGGCAGAGAGGCAGGCAGAGAGAGAGAGAGAGGAGGAAGCAGGCTCCCCGCCGAGCAGAGAGCCCGATGCGGGACTCGATCCCAGGACCCTGAGATCATGACCTGAGCCGAAGGCAGCGGCTTAACCCACTAAGCCACCCAGGCGCCCCACATGTTTAATTTTATGTTATCCATATTCTATTACAACTTTTAAAAAATCTTTGGGAGAGGAAAAAGAACACTAATTCCAATGTCCAGGTTTTAGTAATTATGAACAAGGCTGCTACATACATTCTTGTACAGGTTTTTGTGTGAACATAAGTTGTGCTGTCTTTGGGTAAATACCTAGAATTAAGATTGCTCAGTTACAAGGTGAGTAAGGGTATGTTTAACTTTTTTTTTAAAGATTTATTTATTTATTTATTTGACAGAGAGAGAGAGAGATCACAAGTAGGCAGAGAGGCAGGCAGAGAGAGGGGGGAAGCAGGCTCTCTGCTGAGCAGAGAGTCCCATATGGGGCTTGATCCCAGGACCCTGGGATCATGACCTGAGCTGAATGCAGAGGCTTTAATCCACTGAGCCACCCAGGCGCCCCTCCTGAAACCAGTCTCAACACTATATGTTAACCAACTAGAATTTATATATATATATACACATATATATATACACACACACACACACATATATATATATTTTAAGATTTTATTTATTTATTTGACATGCAGAGATCACAAGTAGGCAGAGAGGCAGGCAGAGAGAGAGGAGGGAGCAGGCTCTCTGTCAAGCAGAGAGCCCGATGTGGGGCTCAATCCCAGGACCCTTGGATCATGACCTGAGCCAAAGGCAGAGGCTTTAACCCACTGAGCCACCCAGGTGCCCCATATATATATATTTTTTAATTTGACAGCAGTGATCACACATAGGCAGAGAGGCAGGCAGAGAGAGAGGAGGAAGCAGGCTCCCCGTCAAGCAAGGAGCTTGATGCAGGACTCGATCCCAGGATACTGGGATCATGTCCTGAGCCGAAGGCAGAGGCTTTAACCCACTGAGCCACCCAGGCACCCCAGGGTGTGCTTAACTTTATGAAACTGCCCAGCTGTTCTTCATAATGGTTGTGCATTTGCAGTCTGCATACATACCCTCATTCCATGTTCTCACCATAACCCTATACCAGGTTCGCCCCATTCTAATAGGTCTGTTGGAATATCTCACTGTGGTTTTAATTTTTCATTTCCCTGGTGTCTAATGATATGGAGTCTCTTTTCCTATGTTTATGTGCCATTTGTAGGTCTTTTGTTGGCAAAGTGTCCAGATCTTTTACTTGTTTTTGAAAAATTGGGTTGATTGGGTTGTTTGCTTTGTTTTGTTAACTTTTGAGATACAAGTCCTTTGTTTTGGATACTAGTTTTTTTTTTAAATTTTTAAAAAGGTTTTATTTATTTATTTGACAGAGAGAGACAGTGAGAGAGGGAACAGAAGCAGGGGAGTGGGAGAGGGGGAAGCGGGCCTCCCGCAGAGCAAGGAGCCTGATGTGGGGCTCCATCCCTGAATTCTGGGATCATGACCTGAGCCAAAGGCAGATGCGAAATGACTGAGCCACCCAGGAGCCCCTGGATACTAGTTTTTTTTTTTTTTAAATCAAGATATAATTGACATAAAACAGTATGCAGCATTAGTTATAGGTACATAACATAATGATTTGATATAAGGTATATTTAGTAAAATAATCACCATAAGTCTAGTTAACAATCATCACATATAGTTATGAATTTTTTCTTGTGATGAGAATTTTTAAGAACTATAGTTTTAGCAAATATGCAATATTGTATTTTTTTAAAGTTTTTATTTATGTAAGTAATTTCTATACTCAATGTGGGCCTTGAACTCATGACCCCAAGACCAAGAATCGTACTCTTCCAACTGAGCCGGCCAGGCACCCCTGCCATACCGGACTATTAACCCGAGCCACCGTGCCATACATTATATCACCAGGACTTGTTTATCTTATAACTGGAAGTTTATACCTTCTGGCCCCCTCCACCCACTTTTTGCTCCCCACCCCCCCATCTCTGTTAACCACCACTTTGTTCTCAGTATCTATGAGTTCAGGTTTTTTGTTTTGTTTTTGTTTTTTTTTTTGGTTCCACATATAAGTGAGATCACATGGTATTTACTGTTTTCTGTCCGACTTATTTTGTTTAGCATAATGCCCTCGACGTCCATCCGTGTTGTTACAGATGGAAGGATTTCCTTTGTTATAGCTGAGTAAAATTCCATACCTATATATGTATGTGTGCGTGTGTATATATGTGTATGTATATGGTTGAGTGCATTTTCTTTCTGTTCATCCATTGAAGAATGGACATTAAGGTTGTCTCCATATCCTGGTTATTGAAAATAATGCTGTTATATTATAATACAAAATACTGTGAAATGCATATACTGTATATAATGATACTATAAAGTACAATGCAAAATATATTTTTTTAAGATTTTATTTACTTATTTGACAGATCACAAGTAGGCAGAGAGGTAGGGGGGGCAGGGAACAGGCTCCCCATTGAGCAGGGAGCCTGATGTGGGGTTTGAGGGCTCGATCCCAGGACCCTGAGATCATGACTTGAGCTGAAGGCAGAGGCTCTAACCCACTGAGCCACCCAGGCGCCCCACAAAATATTTTAAATAATGCAGTGAACATGGAGGACAGATATCCTTTCAAGTTAGTGTTTTCATTTCCTTCAGGTAAACACTTGAAAGTGGAATTGCTGGATTACATTTTATTTTATTTTATTTATTTACTTTTAAAGATTTTATTTATTTATTTGACAGGCAGAGATCACAAGTAGGCAGAGAGGCAGGCAGAGAGAGAGCGGGAAGCAGGCTCCCCACTGAGCCACCCAGGCACCCCGCTGGATTATATTTTAGTTCAATTTTTAGTTATTTGAGGAACCTCCATAATATTTCCTAGAGTGGCTACACCAGGTTACATTCCCTCCAACAAGGCAAAAAAGTTACCTTTTTTCCTCTCCACATCCTCACCAATACTTGTTATTTCTTATTTTTTTAAAAAAAATTATTTTTGGGGTGCCTGGGTGGCTCAGTGGGTTAAAGCCTCTGCCTTCAGCTCAGGTCATGATCCCAGGGTCCTGGGATCCAGCCCCACATCGGGCGCTCTGCTCAGTAGGGAGCCTGCTTCCCCGGCTCTTTCCTTCTGTCTGTCTCTCTGCCTGCTTGTGATCTCCGTCTGTCAAATAAATAAATCTTTTTAAAAATTTATTTTCATTTAATTACTGACTGACTTATTTTTAAGTTATCTTCACACCCATTGTGGGGCTTAAACTCAAGGCCCCGATATGGAGATTCACATGCTGTATTGACTGAGTCAGCTAGGTGCCCCTTTTGTTTTTATTTTTTAAATAGATTTGTTCATTTGAGACAGAGAGATACAGACAGCAAGAAAGAGAGAGCATCAGCACGGGGAGAGGCAGAGGGAGAGGGAGATGCAGGATCCCAGCTGAACCAGGAGCCTGATGTGGGGCTTGATCCCAGGACCCTGGGATCGTGACCTGGACTGAAGGCAGAGGCTCAAGCATCTGAGCCCCCCAGGCGCCCCCCTCGTTTTTTGATAGTAACAATTGTAGCAGGTGGGAAGTAATGTCTCACTGTGGTTTCGAATTACCATCTGTATGTCTTTGGAAAAATGTCTATTTAGATGCTCTGCCCATTTTTATTTGGATTTTTTTTTTAAAGAATTGAGTTATATGAGTTGTTAATCTATTTTGGATATTAACTCCTTCGGAGACATAGGATTTGCAAATATTTTCTCCCATTCACTAGGGTTTTTTTGTTTGTTTTGTGTGTGTGTGTGTGTGTGTGTGTGTAAGTAAACTCTACACCCAGCGTGGGCCTCAAACTCATGACCCTGAGATTCAAGCCTCTTGTTCTACTAACTGAGCCAGTCAGGCACCACATAGATTGCTTTCTCATTTTTTTACAGTTTCCTTTGCTGTGCAAAAAACTTTTTAGCTTGATGTTGTTCCACTTATTTCGTTTTTCGTTGCCTTTGTTTTCTTGGATATCAGTTTTTGTTGTATATGTGATTTCCAGATATTTTCTCCTAGTCTATGACTTGTCTTTTCATTCTTTTTGCAAAGTAAAAGCTTTAAATCTTAGTTAAATCCAATTTATGATTTTTGGAGTCCTGTGAATAGAGTCCTGTTTAAGAGTTCTTCGCCTAACCCAAAGACATGATGATTTTCTCCTGTGTTTTCTTTTTTAATTTAATTTTAATTTTTTAAAAGATGTTATTTATTTATTTGACAGATAGAGATCACAAGTAGGCAGAGAGGCAGGCAGAGAGAGAGAGAAGAGGAAGCAGGCCCCCCCGCCGAGCAGGGAGCCCTATGCGGGGCTCGATCTCAGGACCCTGGGATCATGACCTGAGCCGAAGGCAGAGGCTTTAACCCACTGAGCCACCCAGGCACCCCTCTCCTGTGTTTTCTTAAATGAGTTTTGTAGTTTTATGTTTTACATTTAAGTCTATGGCCCATTTTGAGTTAACTCTTGTAGCCGATGTGGGGTATAAGTTGAGGTGGTTTGCGTGTGGGTATCCAAATTATTTCCGCACCATTTGTTGAAAAAACTTTAATTTCCCAGGGAATTAGCCTTTGTGAAACATCGATTGACCATGTTTGTGTGGATCTATTTCTGGAAGCTGTTCCATTCCTTGGATCCATGTCTGTTCTCCAGAGCCACACCGTGTTGATTACTATGGTTTACAGTAAGTCTTGGCATTGGGTGGCATGGGTTCTGAAGTTTCGTTCTTCTCTTTCAAAATTGTTGACTCCTCTAGTTCTTTTGTCTTCCCACATATATTTAGAATCAGCTTCTCTATATCTATGGAAAAACGGCACTGTAATAATCATTGGGAGCGTGTTAAATCTGGAGATCAATTTGGAAAGAACTGACCTATCTACGTTGAGTCTACCAATCCATAGATATGGCATTTCTCTCCATTTATTTAGGTTTTCTTCAATTTCTGTCGTTGGTGTTTTGAACCTTGCGGCACAAAGATCCTACATACATTTTATTGGATTTGTACCTAGATATTTCTCCTCCTCCTCCTCTTTCTTTTTGAGATATTGCAAATGGTACTGTAAAAGATCTTATTGTTTTGGGGCACCTGGTGGCTCAGTTGCTTAGCTCAGGTTTTGATTTCAGGATCATGAGTTCAAGCCCCATGGATCCTACTTAAAAAAAAAATCTTTTTTTAAAAAAGATTTTATCTATTTATTTGAGAAGGGGAGAGCATGAGTGGGTAGGGGGTAGGGTCAGAGGGAAAGAAAAGCAGACTCCCCACTGAGCAGGGAGCCTGATGTAGGTCTTGATCCCAGGACCCCAAGATCATGACCTGAGCTGAAGGCAGATGCTTAACCAACTGAGCCATCCAGACACCCCAGTTTTGTTTTGTTTTTTAATTTAACTGCCAACTGAAACTAATAATGTGTGTTAATTATATTTGAATTAAAAAAATAATTTGCCAATTCCAATCTGTGGTGGTCTGTGTGCCTATTTCTGTTGCCTGGTCATTCTTTGTGGAGTAGATCACATTTTCCTATTTCTTGTATCTCCAGCAGTATTTCATTGTGTTGCGGACATTATGGATGATAGGTCGCAGTGACTCTGGGCGGGTTGAGTTATGTTTTAGCGGGTGGTTAAGTTGCTGGCAGACCACTCTGATCTTCTGGCTTGGGGCAGCTGATCTTGGTTTTACCTTTAACGATACAATCAATCCCTTAGTCTTGAGATGTACTCTTCAAGCGCAGCTCTTCTCGGGTGCTAGTAGAAAGCCAAGCTGTTTAACAGCCCCTCTAACGTGGCAGGACTCAGACTCCAAATTGCTGTTCCCTGTCGTAGGTTGCCGCCGAAACCTCTGCCAGGACTTCCAGCCTCCCCCTTGGGCACCAAAGGATCTTCCCGCTGAGTGCAACTCCGGAGTCAGCCAGTGGCTAGAAGGGAGCCATTCACGCACTCTTGGGCACCTTTTGTGGTTCCCTCCTTCCTAGGATCCCCCAGCCTGCTCAGTTTGTAGCTTCTCTGGTAGCCCCAAACTCTGAGCTCTGACTGCTCAGGCTATTAATATTAAGATGGTTAATTTCAGCAGGAACTCTGGCCCCTGCCTGCTCCATGGACTGAAGCGCTTTTGGGGAGAAAGCCATGCAAAGTTGGGTCTCACCCAGGGGTGGTCTGTTTATAAAAGGGTAGAGTTTTCTGGGGGAGTCTGGCTGGCTCAGTCAGTAAAGTGTGCAATCTTGATCTCTGAGGTGTGAGTTTGAACCCCACATTTGGCGTAGAGTTTATATATTTAAAAGGGTAGAATTTTCTCCATTTTGCCTGTTTTTTGTCCTTCTTCAGACTCTTCAAAAAAAATTTTTAAGGTTTTGTTTATTTATTTGTCGGGGGCGGAGCAAAGGAGGGGGAGCGGCAGGCAGAGGCAGAGGGAGAAGTAGGCTCCCCAGTAAGCGGATCAAGTACGGCCAGGAGTCCCATAGCTGTACTTGATCCCAGGATCCTGGGATCATGACCCGAGCTGAAGGCAGCCGCTTAACCAACTGAACCACCCCGGCGCCCCCAGTGTCTTCCAGTTGTTAAAAATATTATTTTATATATATATATATATATATATATATATATACACACACACACACACACACACACACACACACATAAATTATTTTATATATACACACATACATGTATAAATGGATTTGTTATATACATATATACATATGTAAATATACACACACACATATAAGAATTTTCTCTTACTGGGAGTAGGGTTAGTCTAATACGAGGTCCGCTGCCATTACTAACAGCTGGAATCTTCACTTATTTTTAATCTGTGACCCTTTTTTTTTTTTTAAGATTTTATTTATTTACTTGACAGACAGAGATCACAAGTAGGCAGAGAGGCAGGCAGAGAGAGAGGAGGAAGCAGACTCCCTGCCGAGCAGAGAGCCCGATGTAGGGCTCGATCCCAGCACCCTGAGATCATGACCTGAGCCGAAGGCAGAGGCTTTAACCCACTGAGCCACCCAGGCGCCCCTCTTCTGTGACTCTTTATAAAATATCTCATCTTTTGGGGGACAAGATAGGATACAAATTTAAAAATACACATACACCAGGACACGTGCTCCCTGCTGACGAGCGTGTCCCAGACATCCTGTGGCATCCCCTGAAGGAAGGGGCGTTCCCTGTGCGCTTGTCTTGCCCACTGCTCGGATTCCAGCCCCTTCCTCACTCCTTGTTCCCAGCATGGGCCACCGGCTCCTTGCCCGGCTGCCATCTGATTTATCTGCCTGTGCGCGCCAGCTGCAGAGTGACGGGCAGGCCACCGTTCGGGTTCGCGTTGGCTTCGAAATGCTCATGGTCTGTTACCTTCCAGCCACTTCGCTCTTCTTTCGTGGTTCTTGGACTCTCTGCCTTCTTTCAGCAGGGCGTCCCCAGAGCCCCATTCCCTGTCCACCCCTCCTGTTCTTTTCCTCTTATTCCCTGAGACTTTCTCTACCAGGAGAGACTCGAGAGCAGCTTAAGCAACAATGCAGCAAGTAGCGGAGATGCGGATGCCCGGTGTCTGTCCTGCCTCGCGCCTCGCAGCTTGCCACGGCCATCTGAGGTGTGTGGCTAACTCAGCTCCTGTTCTTTCTGGATGGACCCTGTCTGCCGCAGGTCAGACCCATCCGCTGGCTTCCTCCTGCTCCCTGAGCTCTGTCTCTCGTTCTTCTTCCTCTCCCTTATGGTCTTCTCTTGTTCCAGGTCACATTAGAACTCCAGCCCTCGGGGTAGGATGCATTGAGTTCACGTTCCCCCAGCGGATTTTCTCCCCAGGGGAACATTAGTTGTTCATTTAATAACTGCCTACGGGGCGCCTGGGTGGCTCAGTGGGTTAAGCCGCTGCCTTCGGTTCAGGTCATGATCTCAGGGTCCTGGGATCAAGTCCCGCATCGGGCTCTCTGCTCAGCAGGGAGCCTGCTTCCCTCTCTCTCTCTCTGCCTGCCTCTCTGCCTACTTGTGATTTCTCTCTGTCAAATAAATAAATAAAATCTTAAAAAAAAAAAATAACTTTGCCTACAGAGGCATAGATCAAAATACCATCCACACTAAATCCAAGAGGGCTGTAGGCCTTCCTTGTCCCCAGTGATGTGCTTTATGCAGTCCTGCCACGTGCAAAGTTCCTGTGGCCAGTTGAGCGATACTTCAGCCCGTGAGAACCCTTCCTTGCACAGAGGGACACGTGTGCCGGCTGCCACCAGCTCATGGCGTCCAGACAGCCCTGACATCCAGTCCCGAGCCCCAGAGGAGATGCTAACGGAGTTTTCTCAGACACCATCTCCTGTGTTCCTGCTCCTCTGAGAGGTGAGCCTCTCTGTTCCAGATGAGGGCACTGTGGTACAGAGGAATTCTTGTAATTCCGTCACTAATTCCCAGTCTGACTTCAGACAAGTTCTTTAATCTTCAGGCGGCTCAGCGTTCTCAGGTGTAGAGCTGGAGTAACCGTAGCTCTTACCTCACTGGGATTTGGGGAGTATTAACAGAGTTTAGTGGTGCCTGGCAGGCCACAGCTCCTCAGGAACTTTTTTTTTTTTTAAGATTATTTATTTATTTATTTGACAGACAGAGATCACAAGTAGGCAGAGAGGCAGGCAGAGAGAGAGGAAGGGAAGCAGGCTCCCCGCTAGGCAGAAAGCCCCATACGGGGCTGGATCCTGGGACCCTGAGATCATGACCGCAGAGGTGGTCATAAGGCAGATCATAAAGCAGAGGCTTTAACCCACTGAGCCACCCAGGCGCCCCACTCCTCAGGAACTTCAGCTATAATTTTTATTCCCGATCAAAAACACAGAGCTGGTGGGTAGTAGAACCAGGACTTAAGCCAGCCACTGGGATGGAAGCAAACTCTAAACAGGAAAAATGGGGCGCCTGGGTGGCTCAGTGGGTTAAGCCGCTGCCTTCGGCTCAGGTCATGATCTCAGGGTCCTGGGATGGAGTCCCGTATTGGGCTCTCTGCTCAGCGGGGAGCCTGCTTCCTCCTCCCTCTCTCTCTGCCTGCCTCTCCATCTACTTGTGATTTCTCTCTGTCAAATAAATAAATAAAATCTTAAAAAAAAAATAAAAATAAACAGGAAAAATGACAGTGAGAAGCTTCTGGGGAGCCTGGACACAGGGCAACGGGCCAGACGGCAGCCATGTGCCTACTGCAGCCTGAGTCAGGAAGCCTGTCGAGGAGGTGACGTTTTAGTGGGGAGCCAAAGGTCATGGGCAAGGCCCGGCCAGCTCAAGTGCACGCACGCCTTGACGCGGGTGAGCGTGGTGAGCTCAGAAGGCAGGCCAGCGGGGCACAGAGTGGGCAGGAATGTGGTGGCGTGTGCCGCAGGAACAGTGTGTGACCAGATCTTGGGTGTGCTGTGGCAGTGAGGGCTCCGGAAGTTGAGTAGGAAAGGAGTCTCTGTGGGCAGAGACTCAGGGCAGCTCTGGGAGAGGAGGGCCTTGAGCCACCGCCCTGTGCTCCCTGTGCTCTAGGCCCCCCTGGGCTATGCTAAGGGGCAAGGTCGGTTGCAATTCAAACCGGAAATGAGGCTGGTGGAAAAGCTGGGGGGCGGGTGTGACAGGGAAAGACCAGCAGGTGTGAGACAGATTACCACTAGGGGACACGTGTCACGCTAGCAAGTCTGCTGTAGTCTTCGGCCAGGAGCTCTGCCCGCAGGCTCAGAAACCCGACCCAGCCCCGGGGAGGACACTTCCTGTCCTCAGCTGCCCTCCGTGATGAGCGGGTGCAGAGGCTGGTGGAACAGCCTCTCGCTCGTGGACTTACACAGAGAAATTGGGACTCGATTGAGCACGCTCTCCTGGGAGGCAGGCCAGATGGGACTCCCGATTGTCATTTGGCCGTTGCGGTGGGACTCGTGCAATGCCAGTTGGTTGGCAATGAGTGTCCTTAAGCTCTGGGAGCCTGAAGACTCATGGGTATGCCTGGGCTGACCCTTTGGGGGGCTGAGATGTGTGTTTGAGATGACACTGCCTTCCTTCTCTCTCAATCTCTCTCTTTCTTAAGGATTTTATTTATTTGAGAAAGAGAGTAGGGGAGAGAGAGAGAGAGAGAGAAAGCATGAGCTCAGGGAAGGCCATAGGGAGAGGAAGATGTCAAGCAGGCTCCGTGTTAAGTGCGGAGCCCGACATGGGGCTCAATGTCACAACCCTGAGATCGTGACGGAGCCAAAGTCAATGGTCGGATGCTTAACCAAGGGAACCCCCAGGTGTCCTGACGCTGCCTTTTCTTGATGGAGCAGGGTGGGTGTATCTGGGCATCCTTTATTCTTTTTTTTCTCTGTAAAGATTTTTATTTATTCATTGGACAGAGTGTGAGATCACCAGTAGGTCGAGAGGCAGGCGGGGGCAGTGGGGGAAGCAGGCTCCCCGCTGAGCAGAGAGCCCAATGTCGGGCTCGATCCCAGGACCCTGCAATCACGACCCGAGCCGAAGGCAGAGGCTTAACCCACTGAGCCACCCAGGCGCCCCGGCCATCCTTTATTCTTTCTCGCTGTTGTTGACCGGCCTTTTTTCTGACCTATTAACCTCAGTCATGGATGTCCGTGCAGCCTCGGGACCTGCTGTTTCTTGTGCTTTGTGTCATCGAGCTCATCCATTAGGGGACATTCCATTTCGCATTTCTCTTTTGCTCCCTGGTGGTTGGGAGAACCCCAACATTTCCCCTGTGTACTGATGCAGAGACCTCACAAGAACTCTGGTTCGCTCACAGGCAGGATGTGGATTATCATGGTCCTCCCTTCGGGGACACCTAGACTGCGTTGTGTGATGTAGCAGCCACTGGCCACGTAGGACTATTTAAGTTTAATTAATTACAATGAAAAACTCAGTTTCCTGTCTCATCGGCCCCTTTTCAAGTGCTCAGTCCCCCCCACCCCCAGTGGCCGGTGGCTCTGTTCTGGATAGTGCAGAACTGCAACATTTCCACGGTCACAGAGTGTCCTCTCCCGAGAGTTGGGTGAAATGATGTGTAAAAACACAGTGCGTGGTGCTGAGTTCAAGTGGTTGTTGGGATGGGTTGTTGCTGGGGAGTTCTAGAGAAGAAGTGGCCTCTGGCCAAGAGGTTTGCCTAGATGAGGTAAGGTGGGACATGTCTGTGAATCCACTCAGAGAAGGTCATAGCAGACTAGAAGGGCCTGAGTGAGTTGAACGATTCCTTCTAGACTCACTGAAGCTTGAAGAGAGCCGAGAAGAGACTGAGAACGTCTGCTGGGCGTGGGGTTGGGTGGGCTTCACAGGGACGCTGAACCTTGAGTTGGGCCTTGCGTCAGTCCCTTGAGAAGGAAACCATCCGGACTTGTCCTCACACCTCCTCCTCCTCTTTTGTTGCTCCTTCTGACTTCAGGATTTTTCCTGGAATTCATCAAATTTCAGGGGAAAATTAAGGCTCAAAGTTCTGACTTTGACCCGCGGCTGCCCTCGTTGAGGTTCTCTGCGCTCCCACCAGCTGGGGGAGGAGGAAGAACAGTGGCGATCTGAAGAGCATCAAGCTCTCCAGAGCTATTTGTGCAGTCAGTCTCCTGTTTCCATGACAACTGCTTGACCAGGCTGACATTTCATGATGCTCGTACAAACATTTTCAGTTGTTCATAAAATATAACAAGAAGGAAAAAAAATCACAGGAATATTCAGAAGGAATGAATTCAAAGTGAGGTGAATGTGTGTATATGGATGCATAGTGTTACCAAATAGAAACCATTGGGGCCAAGAGCTTCCTTTGTTTCTCCTTCATTTAATCGTTCATCCATCCATCCAACCTTGGTCCATCCATCCGCCCATCTACCCATCCATCCATTCATCCATCATTTATTGAGCAGCTACTCTGTGCCAGTCACTGTGTTCTGTGCTCTAGGCCCAGAGAGACAAAGATGACTGACACTCTCTAGAAGTTCAGTCCAGAAGGAGACACACCCAAATGGAGAAAGTTCTAACACAATGTAATATGTGCTCATATGCTGGAGTCTGGGCAGAAGTCGAGTTCTTTAGGAACATGGAGAGAGGGCTGGAGCATGCTCGTGGAGCAGGAATATGGAGCTGGGTCCTGAAGGATGAGCGAGTATTCCAGACAGAGGAAACTCCGTGAGCCCAGGGAAGAGAAAATACAACAAAAGCATTTTTTTATTAAATCTTTTTTTTTTAAGATTTTATTTATTAATTTGACAGAGAGAAATCACAAGTAGATGGAGAAGCAGCCAGAGAGAGAGAGAGATAGGGAAGCAGGCTCCCCTCTGAGCAGAGAGCCTGATGCGGGACTCCATCCCAGGACCCTGAGATCATGACCTGAACCGAAGGCAGCGGCTTAACTCACTGAGCCACCCAGGCGCCCAAAAGCATTTTTTTTTAAAGATTTTATTCATTTATTAGACATAGATCACAAGCAGGCAGAGAGGCAGGCAGAGAGAGAGGAGGAAGCAGGCTCCCTGCTGAGCAGAGAGCCCGATGCAGGGCTTGATCCCAGGATCCTAGGATCATGACCTGAGCCGAAGGCAGAGGCTTTAACCCACTGAGCCACCCAGGCGCCCCCAAAGCATGTTTTAACGAGAAATAGTGTGATACTCTGCATGTTGGAGTTATGGCAAGATGGTGTTGGAAGGTGGCAAAACTGGGGAGGGGAGCAAGACTGGATTGTGAATGCCATGCTAATTTGGACTTTGGAATCTAACCAATAGGTAATTTATGTTCTAAAAAAGTTTTTAATTAAGAGGATGACAAACTAGTCTGGCTGTGGTTAGGGGGATATATTGAGGGAGAAAGTCTGGAGATTGGTAGACTAGTTTGTAAGCTACTATGATAGACTAGGAAAGAGAGTCTCTGAGGGCTTGACCCAGGCCAGGGCAGGTGGCCAGAAGGGCCAAGTTCATGAGTGATTAGGGGATAGAATAGCCAAGACTTGTACTGGAGAGAGGAATCAGGAAGACACTGTGGTTTCCTACTTGAGCAGCTGGGGGTCAGTGGTCATTCAAGGTATGTTTAGAGAGCAGAGTGAGTCCAGTATAGGCCATTTGGAATTGGGAATGTCTAGTATATTCCAAGAGGAGCTGTTTCTCTTGCCTTTGGGGAAAGTGTGGGCCCATGGCTTAGGGGGCAGTCCTGGGCCCAAAATAAAGGTTCTTTTTTTTTTTTTTACAGGAAGTTGGATTTATTGGTGGGTATGAATATGACGGGAAGGGGTAGTGCCAAGGTTCTCATGAGTGCAGAGCCCTCCATTTGTCCAAGGGACCATGGTTAGGGATATATTTGACCCCACAGCCATCTGGGATAAGCTGCTTTTCAGCCACCATGCCTTCAAATTCATCCGCATTGAACTTAGTAAAGCCCTACTTCTTGGAGAGGTGGATCTTCTGGCGGCCAGGGAACTTGAACCTGGCCCTGTGTAGGGCCTCAATCACATGCTCCTTGTTCTGCAGCTTGGTTTGGATGGACATGATGACTTGGCCAATGTGGACCCTGGCTACTGTGCCCTGGGGCTTTCCAAAGGCACCTTGCATACCTGTCTGCAACCTAAATTGGAGATAGTCATGAGGTCAGACCCCAGCATCCACCAAAAGGGCTGTCTCCAAGGTCCCTTAGGGCAACCCATACAATCAACAGTCTGCATCCACTACCGAGGAGGCTACTGTTTGCAGCCATGGCACACTGGCAAAATAGAGGTCCTTAATCAATATAAAACTTTGGAAGTGGAAGAGGTCAGCCAGGGAAATGTGTTAAGAGAACATGCAGAGGGGCGCCTGGGTGGCTCAGTGGGTTAAAGTCTCTGCCTTCGGCTCAGGTCATGATCCCAGGGTCCTGGGATCGAGCCCCACATCAGGCTCTCTGCTCAGCGGGGAGCCTGCTTCCTCCTCTCTTTTTCTCTCCTGCCTCTCTGCTTACTTGTGATCTCTGTCTGTCAAATAAATAAATAAAATCTTAAAAAAAAAAAAAGAGAGAACATGCAGAAATCTGAAAAAACAAAAACCAAAACAAACAAACAAAACTTGGGAAGTTGGCCAAAATTATGAAACCTGTCTGGGAAAGGTTGAAGGCCTGTGATTGGAGGAGGAGGAGGAAAATCAGGCGAGATGCTATTAAGGAAGTCGGAGTGTTTTAGAAGCAAGGAGTGGCCGACATCACATCTTGCAGAAAGATGTAAGGAAATAAGGGAAAAATTAATTAAATGTCTTTTAAGTCAACTTTATTTTGATATGATGCATAAACAATAAAATACATCCATTTGGGGCGCCTGGGTGGCTCAGTGGGTTAAGCCTCTGTCTTTGGCTCAGGTCATGGTCTCAGAGTCCTGGGATCAAGCCCCGCATCAGCCTCTCTGCTCAGCAGGGACCCTGCTTCCGCCACCCCCTGCCTGCCTCTCTGCCTGCTTATGATCTCTATCTGTCAAATAAATAAATAAAATATTTTTTAAAAATACGGCCATTTTAGGGATCTAGTTCAATGAGTAACCCCCACCCCAGACAAGCATAGAACATTTCCACCATTCCAAAGAGTTCCTGCCTATCCTTGGCAGTCATTCCCGCTTCACCCCTGCTATCCTGCCCCAAAGAAATATCAGGAAAAATCCTGATTTTTCCTACTAGAATTCCACATACATGGAATTATACAGTATATGCTTTTGTATCTGGCTTTTTTCACCCAGCATGAAGTTTTTTATTTTTGCCCATCGTTTTGCATGTATTAGGTTGTTTCTTTTCATTGCTGAGTCGTATTTCCCCTGGCAACATTTAGGTTATTTTCAGTTTGGGGGCCATTGTGAGTAAAGCTGCTGGGAATGTGCATATCCAATGGACAAGTGTATGGGATAAGTACCTCGGAGTAGAATTTCTGGGTCTTACAGTAAGTGTGTGGTCATCTTTATAAAAAGCCATCAAACTGTTTTCCTAAGTTTGGTGTTTCACGCATCAAACAGAAATTGAGAAGAATTGTAGTTGTGCCAATGCTTGGCTTGCTCACCAGCACTTGGTTTAGTTTAATTTAATTTGAGCCATTTTAGTGGGTTTATTATTTATCTTACTGTCATTTTAATTTCCATGTTCCCTGGAAGATTAATGCCATTAAGCAGTTTTCATTTGTTTATTAACCATTCACATATGTTATTGTGTGGATTTTCTGTTTAAATCTTCTGATGCCTTTTTAAAATTTTTATTATTTTAAAGATTTTATTTATTTGTTTGTCAGAAAGAGAATGCGACAGACTGAGCAAGAACAGGCAGGGGGAGCGGCAGGCAGAGGGAGAAGCAGGATCCCTGATGCAGGACTTGATCCCAGGGCCCTGGGATCATGACCTGAGCTGAAGGCAGACGCTTAACCGACTAAGCCACCCAGGTGTCCTCCCACTTTTTTTTTTTTTTTTAAGATTTTTACTTATTTATTTGACAGACAGAGATCACGAGTAGGCAGAGAGGCAGGCAGAGAGAGAGGAGGAAGCAGGCTCCCTGCTGAGCAGAGAGCCCAATGCGGGGCTCAATCCCAGGACCCTGGGATCATAACCTGAGCCACCAGCTGCTCCTTTATTTCTTATTTTTATAAAAATTTGCTTATTTTATTTTTATTAGAGATAAGATTATTAAGATTTTTATTTATTCATCTGAGAGAGAGATTGAGAGTGAGAATGAGGGAGAAGCTCCAGCAGACTCCCTTGTGATCAAGGAGCCCAACACAGGGGCTCGATCTAATGATCCTGAGATCATGACCTGAGCTGAAATCAAGAGTCTGATGTTTAATCGAGTGAGCTACCCACATGCCTCTAATTAGGCTTTTTAAATTTCTTTTACTGGTACTTAGTACTTTTCACGGTGTTGGCTTTTTATATGTTTTGTTAGATTTATTCTGAAGTATTTCATATTTTAATGCTGTTATAGATACTACTATTAAAAAATAATTTCCTAGGCTTCTGTTTCTGAGAGGATGGGGTAGACATAATTTCACTATTTCCCCTGCTAAGTACACAAAAAGCCCTGGACCCTGTATATGTGGAAACCACATATTGAACGAACAAGAAGATTCTGAAAGGCGGAGACAAGACCAGACCAGATAGGGCGATTTGGACCCAAGGAATGACATGGTGGTGAGTTCCCAAGTTTCTTTTTGCCTCACACTTCCCAGACTGGATCTGGAGAAGCCTAGACTCCAGAACCTGGAACGTGGAACCATCACCAGGCACAGACAAAAAGAAATCCTCTAGCCAACAGGAAAGGGGCAGCCGGGCAAGATAGGAACGAAGCAGAAATCAAGACATTCTGAGAAGCAGAAGACTAACAGTATGTGTCTCCAGCAGACCTACCCTGAAAGAATGACTAAAAAGAGTTGGCCAAACAGAAATGAAATAGTAAAAGAAATGAGATCTTACAACATCAGAAAGGAAAAAAAAAGAACGAAAATATGGGTAAATACATAGACTTCTCTTTTTGAGTTTTCGAGAGTATATTTGATAGTTGAAGCGACAACTTGACTGTTACCTGATGTAATTCTCAACATCTGTAGAGGGAGATACTAGAATGAGGCAGGACAAAGGGTTGTGAGTGGAGGTAAGCTTTCAGTACTCTATTCAAACTGGTAAAATGTCAACACCAGAAGATTTTTACAGGTTGTGTGTATATAATGAAATTGCTAGAGTAAACACTGAAAAGCGACACAAAGAAATGCATGAAAAAACACTACAGGTAAATTCAAATGGAATTCTGCAACTATTCAGGTAACTCACAGTAAAGCTGGAAAAGTAAAGGAGAAATGAAAAGCAGAGAGAACAGACAGAAAATTTTTAAAAAAATGGCAAACTTAGGCCTTAACATCCTAACTATTACACTAATGGAAATCTTCTAAATACACCGATAGGAAGAGATTGGCAGAATGGATTTATTATATATTATTTTTCATTTTTTAAAAGTATTTATTTATTGACAGAGAGAGAAGAGCACAAGCAGGGGGAGAGGCAGGCTCCCTGCTGAGCAAAGTCCAATGTGGAATTTGATCCCAGGAGCTGGGATCATGACCTGAGCCAAAGGCAGAGGCTTAACCCACTGAGCCACCCAGGTGCCCCAGCAGAAAGGATTTAAAAGCATGACCCAGGGGCTCAGTCAGTTAACTTTATAATTCTCGATCTGAGCTCAGGTCATGATCCCAGGGTTATGGAGCCCCCTGTCAGGCTTCCCTACTCAGTAGGGAGTCTACTTGAGATTCTTCCCCTCTACTTGCCTTCCCTACCCCTGACTCACACTCAATCTCTCTCTAAAAAGAAGGAAAAGAAAAAATCATGACCCAGTTAAGGGTGCCTGGCTGACTCAGTCATTGGAGTGTGTGACTCTTGATCTCAGTGTTGTAAGTTCAAGCCCCACTTAAAAACCTTTAAAAAAATAAAAAACATGACCCAATTATATGCTGTTTATTTATTTATTTTTTTAAAAGATTTTATTTATTTATTTGACAGACAGAGATCACAAGTAGGCAGAGAGGCAGGCAGAGAGAGGGGAAGCAGGCTCCCCGCCGAGCAGAGAGCCTTATGGCGGGGCTTGATCCCAGGACCCTGGAATCATGACCTGAGCTGAAGGCAGAGGCTTTAACCCACTGAGCCACCCAGGTTCCCTGAGAGAGGGAATCTTAAGCAGACTTCCCTAGTACAGAGCCCAACAGAGGGCTTGATCTCACAACCCCAAGATCATGACCTGAGCCGAAAACAAGAGTTGGACACTTAACTGACTGAACCACCCAGGCACTCCTATATGCATTATAAGAGATACATTTTAAATATCACATAATGGATATTAAATATCATAATTGTAGATTGAAAGTAAAATGATAGAAAAAGAAATATATGCAAACTAATAAAAAAATGACTATTAATATTAGATAAAGTAGAATTCAGAATAAAGGAAATAACAAGGGACAGAGAGAGGTATTATATAATGATGACAAGGTCAATATGTCAAGAAGACAGAATCCTAAATGTAGGGACACCTGGATGGCTCAATTGTTTAAGTGGCCTGCTCTCGATTTTGGCTCAGATCATGATCTCAGGGCTGTGAGACTGAGCCCTGTTTTGGGCTCTGCACTGAGTGTGGTGCCAGCTTAAGACTCTCTCCCCCTTTCTTACTACCCCTCCCCCTTCCTCCCTGGCTCAAGGTCTCACCCTTTCTCTCTCTCAAAAACAACAACAACAACAACAACAACAACAACAAGAAAAAACCCTAAATGTACATCCATCAAACAAGTTGCAAAATATGTGAAACATAAAGTGGTAGATATCTTCATAGTTAGAGTTGGGAGACTTCAATATCCTTTTCTCAACAAATGGGAAACAACTAGACATAAAATTAGAAGGGATATAGAACTCATCAACCAACAGGATCTGATGGACATTACAAACAGTATAGAACAGTCTTTCCACAACAACAGAATATACATTCTTTTTCAAGTGCCCGTGGAACCAAGGTAGGTTATATTTTGGTCCATAAAGCAAATATCAACAAGTTTAAAAGGGTTGAAGTCATACAAAGTACATTTTCTGACCCCTGGAATCAATGGACTCAAACTAGAGATTAGTAATAGAAGGATTATAGGAAAATCTCCAAACACTTGGAAATTAATGCACTTCTAAATAGTACATGTCAAAGATGAAGTCTCAGGGGAAGTTCAAAAAAATTAAACTGGGGCACCTGGGTGGCTCAGTTGGTTAAACAACTGCGTTCGGCTCAGGTCATGATCCTGGAGTCCCAGGATCAAGTCCCACATCAGGCCCTCTGCTCATCAGGGAGCCGGCTTCTCCCTCTGCCCCTTGCCCCTTTCATGCTCTCTCTCTCTCTCTCTCAAATAAATAAAATCTTTGAAAAAAATTAAACTGAATGTACATGAAATATCAAAATTTGTAGGATAGAGCTAAAGCAGAATGGAGAGGGAAATTCATAGCACTTACTGTTTGGAAAAGAAGAAATGTTCTCAAATCAATGATCTATAGTCCCACCTCAAGAAACTAGAAAGAGATTTTAAAGAACCCCAAAGAACGGGCACCTGGGTGGCTCAGTGGGTTAAAGCCTCTGCCTTTGGCTCAGGTCATGATCCCAGGGTCCTGGGATCGAGCCCCACATCAGGCTCTCTGCTCAGTGGGGAGCCTGCTTCACCCCACCCACCCCCCGCCTGCCTCTCTGCCCACTTGTGATCTCCATCTGTCAAATAAAGAAATAAATTTAAAAATCTTAAAAAACCCAAAGAACATAGAAGGAAGGAAATAATAAAGATAAAAAATCAATGAGCTTGGGGCCCTGGCTGGCTCTGTCAGTAGAGCACATGACTCTTAATCTCAGGTCATGAGTTCAAAGCCCCATGTTGGGTGTGGAGCCTCCCTGAAAATAAAAGTCAGTGGGGTACCTGGGTGGCTCGTTTGGTTAGGCAACCGACTCTTGATTTCAGCTCAGGTCATGATCTCAAGGTTCTGAGATTGAGCCACACATTGGACCCTGTGCTCAGTGTAGAGTGGCTTGTCCCTCTCCCTACCCCCATTGCTCTCTCTGTCTCTCAAATAAATAAATAAAATATTTTAAAAATAAAAATATGAATGTTGAAAAAAGATATCAACGAGATTGGAAACAGAAAAATAGAAATAAACAAAAACCTACTTCTTTGAAAAGATCAACAATATTGACAAACTTCATTACTCAGATCAGTAATGAAATAGGGCCCATCACTACAGAATCTGCAGATGTTAAAAAGATAATAGCAGAATACACCAACAACGCTATACACACAGATTTGACAATTTAGGTGAAATGGACTGATTCTTTTTTTTTTTTTAAGATTTTATTTATTTGAGAGAGAGGGAGAGAGTATTAGTTAGAGAGAGCACAGGCGAGCAGGTGAGGGAAAGGCAGAGGCAGGTACCCCGTGAGCAGGAGCCCGATGAGGGGCTCGATCCCACAAACCCAGGATTCTGACCTGAGCCCAAGGCAGACACTTAACCGATGAGCCGCGCAGGTGCCCCAGACCAATTCTTTAAAAAGTATAAACTACCTTACTTCATCAAATATTAAAGAGATAATCTGAACAGTCACATAACTATTAAGAAAATTGAATTCATAAAATGTCCTAAGAAGTCTCCAGGTCCAGATGGTGTCACTGGAGCGTTCGAAAAAATGTTTAAAGAAATAACACCGGGGGGCGCCTGGGTGGCTCAGTGGGTTAAGCCGCTGCCTTCGGCTCAGGTCATGATCTCGGGGTCCCGGGATCGAGTCCCACATCGGGCTCTCTGCTCAGCAGGGAGCCTGCTTCCTCCTCTCTCTCTCTGCCTGCCTCTCTGCCTACTTGTGATCTCTCTCTCTGTCAAATAAATAAATAAATAAATCTTTAAAAAAAAAAAAAAAGAAAAAGAAATAACACCGGGACACCTGGGTGGCTCAGTTGGTTAAGCTGCTGCCTTCAGCTCAGGTCATGATCCCAGTATCCTGGGATCGAGTCCTGTATCAGGCTCCATGCTCAGCAGGGAGCCTGCTTCTCTCTCTGCCTCTGCCTGCTGCTCTGCCTGCTTGTGTTCTCCCTCTCTCTCTCTGACAAAGAAATAAATAAAATCTTAAAAAAAAAAAGTATTAACACCAGTTCTACAGAATCTCCTGAAGCCAGTATTACCCTGATACTGAAACCAAAGACAGTTAAAAACAAGAAAGAAAAAAGGAAAAAGAAAATTGTAGACCATTGTTTCTCGTGAACATAGACTCAAAAATTCTTTTGTTGGCGGGGAGGGGAGAAGGAGATAGAGAAAATCTCAAGTAGACTCCCTTCCGAGTGCGGACCCCCACACAGGGCTCTGTTTCACGACCCTGAGATTATGACCTGAGCCAAAATCATGACCAAAATCATATGGGACTCTATCCCAGGATCCTGAGATCGTGGCCTGAGCTGAAGGCAGATGCTTAACAACTGAGCCACACAGGTGTCCCCAGATTCCAAAATTCTTGACAAAATATTAGCAAACAATTCAGCATGGTATAAGAATTATTATATATTGGGGTGCCTGGGTGGCTCAGTGGGTTAAAGCCTCTGCCTCAGCTCAGGTCATGATCCCAGGGTCCTAGGATCGAGCCCCGCATCAGGCTCTCTGCTCAGCAGGGAGTCTTCTTCCCCCTCTCTCTCTGCCTGCCTCTCTGCCTACTTGTGATCTCTCTCTCTGTCAAATAAATAAAATCTTTAAAAAAAAATAAGAATTACATATTGCAAGCAAGGGAAATTTGTATCTAGAGATACAAAGCCAGTTCAGTATTCAAAAATAAGGCAATCTACTGTAGTAATAGGCGAAAGAAAAAAATCATCTGATCATATGGAATGGTACAGAAAGAGCACTTGGCAGGAATTCAACACCAATCCATTTTTTAAAAATTTATTTATCAGACAGATCACAGTAGGCAGAGAGGCAGGCAGAGAGAGAGAGAGGAAGCAGGCTCCCCGATGAGCAGAGAGCCCAATGCAGGGCTGGATCCCAGGACCCTGGGATCATGACCTGAGCCGAAGGCAGAGGCCTTAACCCATTGAGCCACCCAGGCGTCCCTCAACACCAATTCATGATAAAAGCTCAGGAGACTAGAAATAGAGGAGACGTTTTCTACTTGATAAAGAATGCCTGTAGAAAACCTACAACCGACATCATATTTAATGGTGAAATACTGAATTTTCCCCTAAGATCAGAAACAAGGCAAGGAGGTCCACTCTCCCCGCGGCTAGTCAGCAGGGTCCGGGCCAGTTGTGCCAGTGCAATGACGCAAGAGAAGGAAATGCAATAAAAGGGATATGGATCAGGAAGGAAGAATAAATAAAACATAATGGGCTACGTAGAAATCCCATGCAATCAACAGCAACAAAAGTCAGTGGAACTAATAAATGAGTTTGGTCTAAGACAAACATACAAAACCCAATTGTGTTTCTATATATCAATGAGACTCAAAAAAAAAACCTTAAAAAGTGAAAATCAAGGGGCGCTGGCGGGCTCAGTGGGTGGGCATGCGCCTCTTGATCTCAGGGCTATGAGTTCTAGGGTAGAGATTATTTAAAAATAAGATCTTCAGGGACACCTGGGTGGCTCAGTTGGTAAAGCTGCTGCCTTTGGCTCGGGTTATGATCCCAGGATCCTGGGATCGAGTCCCACATTGGGCTCATTGCTCAGCGGGGAGCCTGCTTCTTTCTCTACCTCTGCCACTTTGCCTGCTTGTGCTCTCTCTCTCTCTGACAAGTAAATAAATTAAATCTTAAAAAAAAAATCTTCAAAAAAAATCAAAATTAAAAGTAAAATAGCACCGGGTGGCTCATTCTGTTAAGCGTCTGTCCTTTGGCTCAGGTCATGATCTCCAGGTCTTGAGACTGAGTCCCACATCATGCTTCCTGCTCAGTGGGGAATCTGCTTTTCCCTCTCCCTCTGCCCTCCCTGCTCTGGTGTGCATGCACGTACTCTTTCAAATAAATAAATAAAATCTTGAAAAGTAAGGTAGCATTTATAATGAGTAAAAAAAAAAAAAAAAGAAAGAAAAAGAAATACTGAGGTGTAAACATAACAAAACATGTAGAGGACTTGTATGCTGAAAACTACAAAACAATGATGAAATTAATCAAAGGGGTGGAAACAAACAGGCATTCTGTGCTCCTGGACAAGAAGATACAACTCCCCCAGTTGATATATAGGTGTAGCTCATTTTCTATCAAAACAAATAAACAAAATTTCTATCAAAATAAATAAAATCTTAAAAAAATAAAAAACAAAACAAGGCAATTCTGAAAAAGGATGATGTGCGAAGAATCACTCTGCCTTATTTTAGACTTGTAGCTACATCAATCAGCGCTATAGGTGGTGTTGGCAGATGAAGAGACATACAGACCCATGGAACAGTGCAAGGAACACAGACATAGCCGCAGACAAAGATGGCCAACTTTGTTTGTTTCTTTATGACAAAAATGCACAGGGAGTCCAGGTGGGGGAGGAAAGGCTATTTAACCAAGGGTGCTGGAGGAACTGGCTATCTGCAACAACAAAAAACTCAGAACAAAATAAAACGCAAAACCACAACCACCACCAACAAAAACACCCCCCAAAACAAGCCTCAAGCAAAACCTCTCTGTATAAAAATGAACCCAAAAAAGGGACGCCTGGGTGGCTCAGTCGGTTGAGCCACTGCCTTCGGCTCAGGTCATGATCCCAGATTCCTGGGATCAAGTCCCTCATTGGGCTCCTTGCTCAGCACGGAGCCTGCTTCTCTCTGCCTTTGCCTGCTTGTGTGTGCTCTCTCTGACAAATAAATAAATAAAATCTTTAAACAAACCCAAACCCAAAATGGATCATGAATTCACATGTGAAGCATGAAACTATACAATTTGAGATGGTAATGTAGGAGACAATCTCCAAGACCTAAGAGTTTCAGACATGATGCCAGAAGCATGATCCATAAAAGGAAAAAAAAATGTATTATTGGACTTCCAACAAATTTATAACACTGGCCCCCAAAAACCCTATTAAGAGGATGGCAAAACAAGGTATAAACTGTTAGAAATATTTGCAAACCTCACATATGATAGGAGACTCCTATTTAGAATATATAAATTTCATTTTCTTTTTCTAAGATTTATTTGAGGGGCGCCTGGGTGGCTCAGTGGGTTAAGCCTCTGCCTTCCGCTCAAGTCATGATCCCAGGGTCCTGGGATCGAGCCCCACATTGGGCTCCCTGCTCAAAGGGCAGCCTGCTTCTCCCCTCTCTCTCTCTCTCTCTCTGCCTGCCTCTCTGCCTCTTTATGGTTTCTCCCTCTCTCTGTCAAATAAATAAATAGAATCTTTAAGAAAAAAAGATTTGAGAGAGAGCATGAGTACGAGCACAAGTGGGGGAGGGAGAGTGGGGAGTCTGGTGTAGGGCTCTCCCCCAGGACCCCGACATCATGACCCGAGCCAAAGTCAGATGCTTGCCTGAGCCACCCAGGCACCCCTAACAGTTTCATTTTCTAGTTAATTGCTGGAATATAGAAATGCAAGTGATCTTTGTGAACTTTTCTTGTATCTTCCTCCCTTGCTAAATTAACCTATCACTTTAAGTAGATTTTTTGTAGATTATTTATGGGGTTTTTATTTACACCATCATGGTACTGAGAATAAAACATTTTACTTCTTTCTTTGCTAACCATTTGGTCTTTGATTTATTTTTTTTTTGCTTTATACTGCTGCCAAAAACATCCAGTATAATGTTGAAAAAAATTGCTGAGAACAGAGGTTCCTGCCTCATTCCTGAGCTTATGGAGAAAACCTTTGCTTTCAATATAGTATGTATGTAATGTAATAGCTTTTTTTTTTTTTTTTTTAAGATTTTTATTATTTATTCATTTGACAGAGAGAAATCACAAGTAGATGGAGAGGCAGGCAGAGAGAGAGAGAGGGAAGCAGGCTCCCTGCCGAGCAGAGAGCCCGATGCGGGACTCGATCCCAGGACCCTGAGATCATGACCTGAGCCGAAGGCAGCGGCTTAACCCACTGAGCCACCCAGGCGCCCTAGCTTTTTTTTTTTTTTGTAGATTCTTAAGATTTTTTTTTTTTAAGATTTTACTTATTTATTTGACAGAGATCACAAGTAGGCAGAGAGGCAGGCAGAGAGAGAGCAGGAAGCAGGTCCCCTGCCGAGCAGAGAGCCGGATATGGGGCTCCATCCCAGGACCCTGAGACCATGACCTGAGCCGAAGGCAGAGGCTTAAACCCACTGAGCCAGGTGTCCCAGATTCTTAAGATTTTTTACATCTATGTCATGAGGATTATTGGTCTTTAGTTTTCTTACAATTTTTAAAAATTTTGGTACCAAAGTAGTGTTGATTTCATAAAAATAAGTTGAAAGGTGTTTTATCTTCTGAAAGAATCATATATGATTTATATTATTTCTTATATGTTTGATAGAATTATTCAGTGAAATAATCTTGGCCTGGAGTTTTATTTTTGAGAAGGTTTTCTTTTCTTTTAAAATTTTATTTTATTTTTTTGACAGAGAGATCACAAGTAGGCAGAGAGGCAGGCAGATAGAGAGGAGGGGAAGCAGGCTCCCCGCTGAGTAGAGAGCCCGATGCGGGGCTCGATCCCAGGACCCTGGGATCATGACCTGAGCTGAAGGTAGATGCCCAACGAACTGAACCACCCAGACACCCCTAATGTCTACCTTTTAATTGGAGTGTTTAGAACATTTTTTATAATTATCATTATGGTTAAGGGGTGCCTGGGTGGCTTAGTTGGTTAAGTGACAGGTTCTTGGTTTCAGCTCAGGTCGTGACCTGAGCTGCTGTGAGATCAAGCAGGGAGAAAGGCTCCGCACTCAGCACGGCGCCTGCTTGAAATCCTCGACTCCTTGGCTCCTACCCCTGCTTGCATGCTCGCTCTCTCTCAAATAAAATAAATAAAATCTTTTTTTTTTTTTTTTACGATTTTATTTATTTGCTTGACAGACAGACACAGTGAGAGAGGGAACACAAACAGGAGGAGTGGGAGAAGCAGGCCTCCTGTAGAGCAGGGAGCCTGATGCAAGGTTCGATCCCAGGACCCTGGGACCATGACCTGAGCCGAAGGCAGTTGCTTAATGACTGAGCCACCCAGACGCCCCAATAAACAAAATCTTTTAAAAAATTATCATTATGGTTGAGTCTAAGTCTTAGGTCTTGCTATTTAGCTATCTGTTCTTTGTAAACTTTTCCCTCTTTGCTTATTATCTTTTGCATTAATTTAGGAACTTTTATTATTTTTTTAAAATATATTTTTTAAGATTTTTATTTATTTATTTGACAGACAGAGATTACAAGTAGGCAGAGGAGATAGGCAGAGAGAGAGGAAGAAGCAGGCTCCCCGCTGAGCAGAGAGCCCGATGTGGGACTCGATCCCAGGACCCTGGGACCATGACCTGAGCCGAAGGCAGAGGCTTTAGCCCACTGAACCACCCAGGCACCCCCGAACTTTTATTCTTCTTCTTCTTTTTTTTTTTTTTTACGTAGGCTCCCTGCCCAATGTGGGGCTTGAACTCACAACCGTGAGGTTGAGAGCTGCACACTCTACTGGCTGAGCCAACCAGGCACCCCTAATTTAGTAACATATAAAAGTCCATTTGGGGAGGGGCACCTGGGTGGCTCAGTGGGTTAAGCTGCTGCCTTCGGCTCAGGTCGTGATCTCAGGGTCCTGGGATCGAGTCCCACATCGGGCTCTCTGCTCCGCGGGGAGCCTGCTTCCCTCTCTCTCTCTCTCTCTGCCAGGCTCTCTAGCTACCTGTGATCTCTCTCTGTCAAATAAATAAATAAAATATATATAAAAAAAAAAGTCCATTTGGGGATGCCTGGGTGGCTCAGTTGGTTGGACGACTGCCTTCGGCTCAGGTCATGATCTTGGAGTCCCGGGATCGAGTCCCGCATTGGGCTCCCAGCTCCATGCGGAGTCTGTTTCTCCCTCTGACCTTCTCCTCGCCCATGCTCTCTCTCACTGTCTCTCTCTCAAATAAATAAATAAAAATTAAAAAAAAAAGTCCATTTGTGGGGTGCCTGGCTGGCTCAGTAGGTAGAGCATTTGACTCAATCTTGGGGTTGTAAGTTTGAGTCCCATGTTTGGCATAGAGTTTACTTAAATGAGAGTAAAAGTCCATCTGAAACAGCCTATTGGCCTTCATGTTTAAACCTTTACTATATGAAGGCCAATAGACTGTTTCAAATGGACTTTCAAAAGTTCCTAAATCAAAGGTTATTTTCTCTTTTGTGGAATTTTAGGTTGACAGTTTTTTTCTCATTGACTTCTGACTTGCATAATTTCTGATAAGAAGTCTTTTTTTTTTTTTTAAGATTTTATTTATTTATTTGACAGACAGAGATCACAAGTAGGCAGAGAGGCAGGCAGAGAGAGAGGAGGGGAAGCAGGCTCCCTGCCGAGCAGAGAGCCCGATGCAGGGCTCGATCCCAGGACCCTGGGATCATGACCTGAGCCGAAGGCAGCGGCTTAACCCACTGAGCCACCCAGGCGCCCCAGAAATCTATCTTTGTTCCATAATATGTCTTATTATCTTCTGGCTTTTTTTTTTTTTTTTAAGATTTTCTCTTTGGGGGCCCACGTGGTGGCTCAGTCAGTTAAGCATCTACTTTTGGCTCAGGTCATGATCCCAAGGTCCTGGGATCGAGCCCCGGACTGGGCTCCCTGCTTGACGGGGAGCCTGCTTCTCCCTCTCTCTCTGCCTGCGGCTCTCCCTTCTTGTGCGCGCGCTCTCTCTCTCTCTGTCAAGAAAATAAATAACATCTTAAAAAAAAAAGATTTTCTCTTTATCACTGTTCTTTATCAGTTTTATTATTATGTGTTTTGGTATTATTTTCTATGAGTTTATCCTGCTTGGGGTTCACTGAGCTTCTCGGATCTGTGAATGAACTTAGTTTTCAACAAATTTGGAACTTTTTCTGTCATCTATTTCCAAAAATATTTTTCTTGCCCCCTTTTCTGGAACTTTAATTACACATATGCTTGATATTGTCCCGCAGAGTCTCTGTTCATTTCTTGCAGCCTTTTTTCTCTACGTTGTAACGTTTCTATCATTCTATCTTCCGATTCACCAAACATAATTTCTGCCGTTATTTAATCGTCTGTTAACACCATTCGTTAACTTTCCATTTCAGACCTTGTGTTTCTCATGCCTGCAAGTTCCATTTGTTGGAGTCACGAGTGTCCCCCACTAGCCCCACCGTCATTGCCCTGCTCAGCGGGGGTCTGCGTGTTACCACGCACCGGGCACTAGCTACACGGATCGGAACGTCCTGTCATACACTCTTGATGTACCATTTTCTTTCTTCGGTTTTCTGCCAGCGACCACCCGGTAGCCCTGAGAACTGTGGGGTCTGTTGCGTGTGTCTCATTCCAGACTCTCACGACCTAGTGCCTCACTTTATGGGCTGCTTCCTACCAGGCCGCGTATGCAAAACGGTAATCATCTTGTTTGCTTCGGGGACCCAAGCCGCCATCTCTCCCCCTCCTTTTGGCAGTACTGTCTGTCCGGCTCCGTAGTAGGTGTGAACTAGGAGGAAGTACTGGAATTCATGGCCAGAAGTCTCTCCACCATCCTGACATGTAATTATATATCGTTGGCTCCTTTTTGGCTAACTGATGGACCGCATCCAGGAAGGAAAGAAATAAAATAATGTATGGGTCAGGGCTTTATTGCTGACAAGATACCTTTTTTTTTTTTTAAAGATTTTATTTATTTATTTGACAGACAGAGATCACAAGTAGGCAGAGAGGCAGGCAGAGAGAGAGAAGAGGAAGCAGGCTCCCTGCTGAGCAGAGAGTCCAATGCGGGGCTCGATCCCAGGACCCTGAGACCATGACTTTAGCCGAAGGCAGAGGCATTAACCCACTGAGCCACCCAGGTGCCCCCCTAAGATACTTTTAATAACATGATTTTATGTTATCTTTTTATTGTGAAATATACATAACACATAATTGACCATTTTAACCATTTTTTTTTAAGATTTTATTTATTTATTTGACAGAGAGAAATCACAAGTAGATGGAGAGGCAGGCAGAGAGAGAGAGAGGGAAGCAGGCTCCTTGCTGAGCAGAGAGTCCGATGTGGGACTCGATCCCAGGATCCTGAGATCATGACCTGAGCCGAAGGCAGTGGCTTAACCCACTGAGCCACCCAGGCGCCCCATTTTAACCATTTTTAAGTGTGCATTTCAGTGTTATTAAGCACATTCACATTGTTGCGCAACCCTAGCTGAACTCTATGCCCATTAAACGATAATCCCGCGGTCCCCTCTGTCCCCAGTCCCTGGCCGCCACCATTCTACTTTGTATTGCTATGAATTCGTCTAGTTTAGGATCCTCACATAGTGCAACCCTACAGTATCGGTCCTTTTGTGTCTGGTTTATTTCCCTTAGTATAACGTCTTCATGGTTCATGGTTCATCTATGTTATAGCATTTGTCGATTTTCCTTCCTTTTTAAGGAATGATGTTCCACTGTATGGACATACCACATTTTCTTTATCCCATCATTCGTCGATAGACACTTGGGCTGCTGCCTACCCCCTGGCCATGGTGAATAATGAGTAATGCTGTTATGAACACTGGTGTCCAAATATTTGCTCAAGTCCCTGCTTTTCGTTCTTTAGTGACTATGCTCAGTATTAGAATGGCCGAATCACAGGGTAATTTTATGTACAGCTTTTCAGGAACCAGTATCCTGTGCCCACAGTCACTGTTTCATTTTTCATTTCCACCACCAATGCACCAATGCACAAGAGTTCTAATCTCTGATGGGCTCGGGCAATACCTTTGTATGTTTACAACTGTTCCGTGAGGCAGCACGAACAAGGTCACCTCCATTTCAAAGTCGTAGGTCATAGACTGGTGACTTCGCATCATAGTCATTAGACTAAACCTGTTGATACGTTTTTATAGAAATATCAGTGACATAGTATGTGTGAGGGGTGCAGTGTGTGGATGTAGCGATGTGATAATTGCCACTTTAACTTTAGCTTATGTTTTTTATGTCACAGAATTCGTTCTTTTTTGGTGGGGGTATCAGTTAAGAGCTAGCCTGTGGACACCGTTGAAGCTGCTACCGCAGTCTTGGTGGGTCAGACCGCTAGGCTGTGCATCAGATCCTCAGGACTCGGGCGTCTGTCTCTCAGTTCCAAGCTGGTCACCTTTAAACAGCACCTCCCTGAGTCCCCCAACCCCTGAGCTGCTGGTGACCACCATTCTACTCTCTGTGTGTGCAAGTGTGGCTTTTTCAGATTCTACATGGAATGGATACCAGTGTCAGTCTTTCTCTGACTCTCCTCACTTAGCAGAACAGCCTTGAGATCCACCCATGTCACGGGGGGCAGGATTCCCTTCTTTCTCAGGACTGAACACCGCTCTGCTCTATGCTTCTGTATAGACCATTACTTCTTCACACATTCATACCTGTTGGCACTTAGGTTGTTACCCAAGACTTTTGGTTTTATTTATATTTATTTATTTACTTATTTGACAGAGAGAGATCACAAGTAGGCAGAGCAGCAGGCAGAGAGAGAGGAGGAAGCAGGCTCCCAACTGAGCAGAGAGCCCGATGCGGGGCTCAATCCCAGGACCTGAGACCATGACCTGAGCCAAAGGCAGAGGCTTAACCCTCTGAGCCACCCAGGCAGCCCAAGACTTATTTTATAGTTTACTGTGACTACCACTTCATTTTGGTTTTGGTTTAGTTCTTCCTTCTTCTGTCTCCAGAGCTTATCATACGCAATAGGTCTCAGCGCCTCATAAATGGGAAGTGACTGGACTTAGGTTTAGCACTATATTTGGGAGGTGTTAACTGCACGTATTACTTTTGGATTAACTTCGTCAGGAAGTTAGGAAGAAGGGTGATCAACTTCCTTCTCAAAAATCTTAGGCTTGGGGGTACCTGGGTGGCTCAGTGGGTTAAGCGTCTACCTTCAGCTCAGGTCATGATCCCAGGGTTCTGGGATTGAGCCCTGCACTGGGCTCAGCAGAGAAACTTATTCCTCCTCTGCCCACCCCTGCTTGAGCTCTCTCTGACAAATATAATCTTTAAAAAGAATAAATCTCACAATTCAGAATTTTTAGTATATTCAGGTTGTACAGCCATCATCACTGTCAATTCTGGGACATTCTCGCCTCCCGCAAATCAAGCCCATACCTATTAGCAGTCACTCCTCATGCTCCCCTTTACCCGGCCCCTGGCAAGCACTGATCTACTTTCTGTCTCTGAGCATTTGTCTGTTTGAGGTAGTTCATATACATAGAACCATATAGTATGTGGTCTTTCATGTTTGGCTTCTTTCATTGACTACCACGTGTTTAGATTTCATCCAGATTGTTGCGTAAATCACCACCTCATTCCTTTCAATGGTTGAGTAATATCCCATTGGATGGATATCCATTTATCAGCTGATGGACGTTTGAATTGCTTATTATTTCATCTGTTATGAATAATGCTGCCATAGGTGTTTGTGTACAGATATTTGTGTGAACATTTGTTTTCAGTTTCCTTGGGTCTATAACAAGGAGAGGAATTGCTAGGGCATATGGTAACTCTATGCATAAATATTTTTTATGTTACAAACAGATATTTACTGAGATAAATTTTCTGCAGTGTACACATCATTCTTACAGATATTTAACCTAAAGAACATTCTTTTTTTTTTTGAGAGAGAGAGAGAGAGAGAGAGAGAGGTTGAGGGGAGGGCTGAGGGAGGGGGAGAAAGAGAATCTTAAACAGACTCCACACCCAGTACCGAGCCAAAGTGGGACTTGATTTCATGACCCTGAGATCATGACCTGACCTGAAACCAGGAGTCAGATGCTTAACCCACTGAGCCCTTCAAGCTCCCCTGAATATTTAGCCTAGAGGAACTACTACAGTTTTCTAAAGTGGCTGCCTTCTTTCACATCCCCCTGGAAGTGTGTGAGGTCCCACTTTCTCCACATCCTCACCAGCCTCTATCTTTGATCCTAGCTGTCCTAGTGGGTGTGAAATGGTATCTCATTGTAGTTTTGATCGGCATTTCCCTAATTACTAATGATGTTAAGCATCTTTTTGTTGATACCAACCTCTGTGCTCCTCTGTGCTGAAAGAGAATACAGAGACAGTTTGGTGATAAAGAAGAATGATAATTTTATTACTTGGCCAGGCAAAGGAGGCCTCAACAAGGTGGTGTCTTCAGAACTATAGACTAGCGGCTCCCGGCTGGTGTAGTCAGTAGAGCATGCAACTTTTTTTTTTTTTTTTTTTTTTTTTCTTGAGCATGCAACTCTTAATCTCACATTTGTGAGTTCAGGCTCCACGTTGGGTGTGGAACCTACTTTCAAAACAAAAACAAAACCAAAAAAGCCCAGCAAAACTGTAGAGCCGCCTGCGGGGTACAAGGCTGAAGGGTTTTATAGGAAAATACAGGATTGGGGCCGTTTTGATAGGAATCTGGTATGTGCTGCCAGCCACGTTCATTGTGTCTTCAAGATGGTCTCCTGACCAGCTCTGGCAACAGCCATCTGAGTCTCGTTACTAAGTATACACTGAGATCAGTGAGATGTCCACATTGATAAGAAGGGAGCTCCTGGGACAAAGGATCTACAGAAAAACAAGTTCAGGGGAGGAGGAGGCTTCAAGAGCGAAGAAGAGAAAAACTCAAGTTTCAAGTCAAGCCTTGCTGAAGCATTCGTGTATCTGTCTTCATTTCCATGGATCTACACTTTTCTTCTCCTCCTCCTTTTTCTCTTCTTCTTCTTCTAGATATCTTTTTATTCATTTGCGAGAGAGAGAGAGAGAGAGAGAGAGAGAGAGCGAGCGCGTGCGAGTGAGCACAAGCAGGGGGAGGGGCAGAGAGGGAGAAGCAGACTCCCTGCAGAGCCGGGAGCGGATGTGGGGCTTGATCTCAGGATCTGGAGATCATGACCCGAGCCTGTGGCAGACACTTAAGCATCAGAGCCACCCAGGCGCCCCACATCTGTATTTTTCTTGTGGTTTCATTTCCACGTGCTTATGGGTCATTTGTATCTCCTCTTTGGGGAAAAACAACTCTTCAAATCTGTTGCCCAATTTTTCATTGGGTTATTTGTCTTTTTGTGGTTGAGTGTCAGATTTTCTATATAGTCTGGATACACAGACTCTTAAACCAGATACGATTCACAAATACATGATGCCATTCTGTGGGGTGTCTTTTCACTTTCCTGAGATCCTTGGATGGACAAGAGTTTGAAATTCTGTTCAAGTCCAATTTTTACCCTGGTTGCTTGTGCTTTAGATGTCCTGTCTAGTCATGGATTACTGTGGTCACGAAGACCTCTACCTGTTTTCTTCTAGGACTTTTGTAATTTTAGCTCTTACAGTTTGGTCTGATGATCTATTTTGAGTTAAATTCTGTATTTGGTGTGAGGTAGAGGTCCAACTTCTTTCTTTGTTCTGTGGCTATCCAGTTGTCCCTGCACCATTTGTTGTAAAGACTATTCCTTCTGCATTGATTTCTCTTGGCATCCTTATAAAAAAATCACTTGACCATACGTATATGGTTTTATTTCTGGACTCGGTTCCATTGATCTAAATGTCTGTCCTTATGCTACTGCTCCTCTTGATTAGTGTAGATTTTAAGTTTAAGTTTGAAATTTGGAAGTATGAGTCCTCCAAATTTACACTTTTTCAAAGATTGTTTTGGCTATTTGGCTCCTTTGTGTTTCCATATACATTTTAGGATTGGCATCTCAATTTCTGCAAAAAAAAAAAAAAAAAAAAAAAAAGGCAAAAAGCCAGCAGGTATTTGGGAAGGGGTTACATAGAATCTCCAGATGGATTTGGAGTACCTCTTCCCTAACAAATTACTGAGGACTTCCCAGGCTTCTGATCCATGAACAATGTCTTTTCATTTATTTAGGTCTTTAATTTCTTTCAGTGTTTTTAGTTTTCAGTGTACACATCTTACACTTTTTTTTGGTGGTTTTTGTTAAATCTATTCCTAACCATTTTGTTCTTTTTGATGCTGGCCTTATGGGCTCTTGAAATAGCATGACCTCATCATGAACATAACATTCCAGGAAACCATCTGTCTGGAGACCAAGTTCCTTGTTTGTAAAAGGAGAAGCCTGAGGAACTTACCTTTCAGATTCCTTGGTTTCTTTCTCCCCTTTCAATTTTGAGTCTGTGTGTTGCATTGGCTTGGCGCAGGGCCCCTGTGTCCTCCTATGTGTTAATTTGCTTCCATCACTAGAGATTTCTCTGCGGTAAGGGAGATGAAGGGTGTGCAGAAGAAAGGCTTTGGATCCCCTTAGGCCTTGACATTCTAACCCACTTCCTGGCTGCGTTACTTTGAGCAAGTTGTTGCTGGAGCTGCAGTCTTCTCACTCATCAGTTGGGGGTGTTTTTGAGGATTTCAGTGAGCTAAGTAAATGAACTCCCAACATTGCTCACCTCCCCGTGTCCATTTCCTAGACGGATGTGTTATAAATAGCTCAACTGGAGAGTTGTGGCTCCTTTCAGCTCTAACCAACTTTTCATGGTGATAGTTTTCAAATACACAGGAATATTGAAATCAGCTTCTTGTATTCCCGCCTCTGGATTCTTCCCTTCCCCCTCCCTATCGCAGCCTTTGACCTAGACGACAACTGCTCCCCCTCCAACCCCATTTCTTTACTTCTGCCCCCACTTTTCTCTCTCCAACGTGGTAGTGAAAATGTGATTGAACACTTCAGCCCACATGTCTTTAAGCTAAGGAGGCTAGAGATGTGAAAGTTGGATATTTACGGCTTGGAAAGGAGTTAAGAATTCTTGAGTATTTTTCCCTTTTGGGGGGGTTCAGATCAATCCTGGGCCCCTAGTACCATGGAGAAAATAGTGGTCTTTTAACAGGCATTCACCCTCTTCTGTAATCTGGTGTCAGCCAAGTAGAGCTGAAACTAGCTTCCTGACAGGATCTGATTCTTCTCTCCTGGTGCAGTTCCCTTCCTTTCTCACCTTTTCCCATTCATCGTCCCAAGATCCATTTCATTTATTATTTATTTAAGGATTTTATTTATTTGACAGAGAGAGATCACAAATAGGCAGAGAGAGGAGGAAGCAGGCTCCCTGCTGAGCAGAGCGCCCGATGCGGGACTTGATCCCAGGACCCTGAGATCATGACCTGAGCCGAAGGCAGCGGCTTAACCCACTGAGCCACCCAGGCGCCCCCAAGATCCATTTTAACTGAGTAAATTCTATGCCACACACAGGGCTTGAATTTACAACCTTGCGATGGAGTTGTGTGACTGAACCAGCCAGGCAGCTGTTCAAGATCCATTTTAAATACTGTCCTTTCCAGTATTTATTTACCCAATTCCCCATCAGTAGGTTTCCCTGACTCCTGCCTGTTCCTTGCTTATACATACATGGACCCTTTATCTCACTTAAGCAACCTTCCATCTTCTTGCAGGGCGGCGTCCTGTCCTTGCGTGCCATTTGGTCTGGCACATGATGTAGGTGCTCCAAGCGGATCTGCTGGACACTGACCGGAGACTGGTAGGCACTTGACACGTTTTCTGGGATGGTCTCTGATTAATGCTTAGTGTGCAAGTTCACCTCACGTTAAGATACTGGTTATTTTTGTTGAGACCATGTAAAATAGAACAAATAGGTGTTGGGACTAAGCTACTTGAAGATCTTTCTTTAGCCCTTAGTAGACTTATCATAGCGGTGACGCTCTAGGACAAAGACAAGGCCTGTCCAATGATGCCAAAGCTGTTAGTAGTACTCAGTTGGGAGACGAGTAACCTCTTCATTCATTCTTCATTCTAGCTAGCACAATATACTAAGATTCATTGCTGTAATCTCAGGCTTCCAGGTCTTACTAGCACATATTTTCCCCCATTGACTTCTTAGTTGGCAGGTCACAAAACCAAAGTGTAACGGGACAGGAACATACTGTTGCCGCAACATCCAGTGCCGCTGTTTCAAGGAGTTACTTCTGACTTGGGCACATACAGGATTCCTCTGAGGTGCTCATTCTCATCTCTGTAAGATGAGAGAGATCAGAAGACCATGAGGTCATCCATCCACTGGGAGCCATGGAAGAAGGTCCTATATAAAGCTGTTACTGGCTAATTAATACCAAGTCAAATTGGTGAAACTGACATTTTGCTGGTCCTTGGGTTTTCCCCTAAGCTTTGGAGAAATTTATCAAAATTTGTGAACTCACTTTATGTGATAGTTTAGGAAGGCTCCAAGCTAGTGCTTTTGTTTTTTCCTCCGAATCCCACGTATCAGGCACTTACGCAACTGGATGCATTCTAAGGCAAAGATGTGATGGCAAGAAGTAAAACAAGGTCAGGTGTCTGTCTCACACAGTTTATTTAACAATAGGTAATAAGAAATCAAATTTAACAGTCTATACAGTGATCCAAAGTTCATATTTATAAGTAATCAACTTTAATTGCATGATTTACAACAGTTGAGGGTTTTTGCTTTCTATTTTCAAGTTTTACAGAAAATGTGTGTACGTGTGTGTGTGTGTGTGTACGTGTGTGTATGGGGCAGGGGCAGGGTAAGGAGGAAGAAAGCAAGCAAAGAAGAAACCCCAGGGACATTTTGTATGTTAAAATCATCCCACTGGAATTGTTTCTTACCCTCTTTTTAATTTTTTCCTTTGTTAGATGTAAAAATAACGAAAAAAATTCTTTCAAGAAACAGAACCACAATATATAATACATCAATTTTGGCAGCTGCCCCTGTATATTTTGAAAAAGTCATTTTTCTCTCTACATGTACAAATTATTTTAATACTTGAAGTTTTTACGCTCAGACTTACAGAATAGAAAATTTTCTGGAGCACAAAAGTTGACTTGAGGGGAGGAAAGGTGAAATTTTTTTTTGTTTTTTTGTTTTTTTTTACATTTTTAAAAGAATGAACATCTTTGCACCCAGAGAAAAAAAATTGGTATTTTTAATATATATTTATATATATTTATATATATATAGAATGTAATTTTAAAGTAACATTAACCCCTTTTGTCCTCTGGTTTTAGAAATGTTCTAACTCTTCCATAAAGTGAGGAAAATAGGGAAAAATGTCAACCATCTGCACCAGTAAATAATAACTATTAATATTACATATTTTCATTAATTTAAAAAAAATAATAAAACCTATCGGAGGTGCAAGGCAGGAGCATGTGGTTGGCTTCACAGACCTCAGCCTCCTCCCAGTGCACACTTGAACCACACACACAAGGGAAACAAAAGGCCGGTGGTAACCAGCCATAACAAAAATATATTCTTTGTATTCTATCATCCCTCAGGTTCATCTGGCATGTTTGCTTTAAACCACAAACAGCTACTGCACAGTTCTTACGTGTTCCACGGAAAATTGTCTTTTAGGCTAAGAAAGATTCAAAAAAATTGTTTTCAGTACAAAAAGTCTTGTTAAGAGAAAATAATTTTTTTGCTCCCAAAATACTACAAGGTGTCTCTAGTGTATGTCTAGTGTACTCTGTGAGAGGTTTGAATTCAAGTCTGAGTTATCGGTGCTGAGTCCCAGGTCCGTGGCGCTTGCACCATGGAGGTTTGCCATGCCTGGATTGCTAGCGAGCTGAGAGAGCATTGAACTCTGGTCCGGGCTGGCGAAATGCCCTTGTTCCATGGGGTTGGCCTGGGCAGCTACCAGCCCAGGATGTGGAGAACTGGTCTGTGGGGAAACATGGTGTGGTGAAGGCTGAGGCTGCATCCTTGGGGAAGGGCTGGAGTGGGGGGGCTGGGACTGTGGCCGCGGAGAGGGGACAGGCTGGGGAGAACGCACTTGATTGGAGAGAGAAGAAGGGATCTGCTGGCCTTGGAGGTGTGGGGACTGCGCCTGGCTTGGGAGCATATGCTGCTGGGGGCTCATGGGGTTGGGCTGAGCAGGGGACCCCATCTGCTGCTGGAGGAGTCGTTGCTGATACGCCTGCAGGCTGGCTCCCGCCTCTGCCCCCAAGGCCTGCGGCAGCTGGCCCATCTGCCCCATGCTCCCTTGCTGCATCTGCTGCATGTGGTGCTGCATCCGCGGCGGCGGCTGCTGCTGGGGGGGCGGCGGCGGCGGGGGGTAGCCGACTCCTTGGGGTTGCTGGAACTGGTTGTGGTTGGCCATCCCCGGGCCGAGCCCGGGCCCTGCTCCCTGCTGCTGCTGCTGCTGCATCATCTGCTGCCGCCTCAAGATGTCTCGGAACTGCGAGGGCATGGTGCCATGGTTCATGTTCATCTGCTGCGCCTGGGGACTCATCCCGCCCATGGGCGGCTGGAGCTGCGGCTGCGGCTGCTGCTGGGGCAGGCCCGCCCGCTGGACGCCCGCTTGCATGGGGTTCATGTTCGGCACGGCCGGGTTAGAGTGCGCCCCCTGCTGGCCCGGCAGGGTAGGCGGCTGCAGCCCCGGCTGGCCCTGTGCCATGCCAGGCTGCCCAGGGAGGGGCTGCGGATTCGAGCTGGCGTACTTGGCGGCCCGCTGCTTGATGAACGCAGCCAACAGCTGGGGGTTGGCGTGAAGGATACTAAGCACCTGTTGCTGCTGGAGGGGAGAGCTGGGAGACCTGAGAGTCCGCAAAAGGTTTTGTAAGGCTTGTTGAGACACAGTGCCTGGTTTGAGAGGGCTCACACCGACCTGGCCCAGTCCCGGCTGGGGAGCGATATTCAAGGGCTGGCCGTGCTGGGCCACCGACATCATGGCTGGCGGCCGCGGCATCCCAGGCTGTAGCTGCTGGGGCGGCGGCAAGCCTCCCTGCACCCACTGAGGCTGCTGCTGCATCCCTGCGGGCCCCATCCCTGCCTCCAGATGCCCGCTGGGACCTCTGGTCATCGGGGGTGGGTTCATACCCATGGGGGCCATTGGAGTCATCTGGGGCATCTGGTGCTGGATTGGCCTTTGAAAAATTTGCACGTGGGCCATCTGGCGCTGCGTCTCGGCCGCCCTCTGAATCTGCATGGCCATTTCCACTGCGGCGGGCGGGGGTCCCGGGAGGGGTGGCTGAGCAGTCTGAGGGGGGGTGGGAGGGGTCACCTGGCCCGCTGCCTTACCCTGGGACACAGGGCCAGCAGGCTGAGTCCGGGGCAGGTAGGGCGGCATGCTGTTGGGCGGGGTGGGCTGGGGCTGTGAGGGGGGCTGGGGCTGCGGCGTCTGCGGCGTGGCCGGCTGCTGGCCCGTGGGCGTGGTGGGAGTGGCGGGAGTCGGGGAGGGCAGGCCCTGCTGCTGCCCCACCACGCCGGTCCGCTGCATGCTGGCCATCCTCCGGCGGAGCATCTGCGCCTGCTGGAGCCGGTGCTGCAGCTGCTGCTGCCGGAGCTTCTGCTTGATGTTGAGGCAGAAGGGCACCGGGCACTTGTTCTCCTGGCAGTGCTTGGCGTGGTAGCAGCAGAGGGCGATGAGCTGCTTGCAGATGGGGCAGCCCCCGTTGGTCTTGCGCTTGCAGCCCTTGGTGTGCTGCACCACGCGCTTCATCTTCTGGCAGGACGGCAGCGAGCAGTTGGCGTTGCGGCACTGGCAGGCGTGCACCAGGGACTGGATGCAGCGCTGGATGCTCAGGCGGCGAGAGTCTCCCGGGCTCTGGGTGGCCGCAGCCTGCTGGCTGTTGCTCTCGTCGTCTAAGCCGAGACCTAGTTTCTCCATTTTGTGGTCATGGTTTTTAGTGTTATAGCAGGTGATACACAAATCATAATCCTGGGGGGAAAATGGGTGCAGTCAACTCTCCCAGACGGAAGCCATTCGAATACATCTTCTGTATTCTGCTAGGGCCCCAAAGCTGCCTTATAGAGAACCACTCCAAGGCCAAGCCCCTCCCGATCTGCTCTCGGACTCCCCACCGGCACCGAGCACAGGCCTGTGTAGTAACGTCTGTTCTGCTGCGTCTCGGGGACCCAGGCCTCCCCCTTCCCCCCGCCCCCGGGGCCTACCTCGCAGACGGTGCAGTGCCAGCGCGTCTCCACGTGGTGTTTGCACTCATTGCAGGTGTAGACGAAGCGGTCCTGGCTCTGGGTGTGCAGCTCCACCAGCATGCACATGGTGGACCACTGGGCTCTTCGGAGTGAAGAGAACTCCAGGTGCTTGTCCCTCGCGAGGGTAAGGAAGGCATCCCGCCCGTCCATCAGATCGCAGGGGATGAGGGGGTCAGGATCGACAATGGGAGGCAGGGAGTTGGCGGCAGGGCCAGCGATGAGACGGATCACAAAGAAGACCTACGAAAGAGACCATCGCAGTCTGACTCCGGGGTAAGCGCAGCGCTGGGTCAATGGCAGCAAACAGGGGAGTCAGGAGGGAGGCTTGCAAGGCTGCTCGAAGCCTCTGGTCTCTCCACTGAGGACGACGACAGAGGGCCCAAGATTGACACCTTATTCTCTTATTTAACAATCCTCTCCAAATCAAAAGGGTCCACTCTAAGATCCAATCCACGGCCGACTCTGAATCTAATCACAAGGAAACAAGTCAGACAAATCCAAACTGAGGGACATTCTACAAAAACGACTTTGGGCCTTGACCTGATTCAATAAAACGCCCATGTTACCAATGACAAGAGAGCCAGGGACCGAGAATGGTAACTCAACGGGACACACAATCCTTGACTGGAGCCTAACAATCAGACATTAGAGAGTGGAGCCGGGGGCAACTTCGCGAGTGTGAAGCCACAGTGTGGTTAAGGAGAGGAGGTCTTTTTTTCTTAGAAGGTGCTTGCTGAACTGCAGATAAAGATGTAGCCAAATGTTAACAATCGGTGAATCTAAGCGAGGGGCATAGCGGGGGATCCACTCTGCAACTTTCTCTAAGTCTGAAATTTGGGGGGTGAGAAAGAAAAAAGCAAAACCTTCTTAGTCCTTGCTGCATAAACAAGAAAATTCTTGTTCATCGAAGTTTGAAAAGACACAACCACTCTTAACTCCCATAACCGTTAGTGTCAAGGCTGCAACAGGAAGCTGGCACTGCACATGGACTTCGCGTTAGTTGTATGTAACTATAAACTCTTACTAAGCTGAAAAACGCAAAGGTTCCTTCAAGAGATGAGCAACCTGTGAGCACCTGCTGCACTGCCCACGACATCCCGCCAGTTTCTCAGAGACGAAACTCTGTACAAACTGGCAGTGACACTTGTACCTGGGCAGCAATATTTGCGTAAACGAGATTAAGACCTTTCTAGAAAAAGAACACCGGGCAAGAAGAGCACACTGAGTAGAGACACCTCTTGAACAGATGCCAACCGTGAAAAGCATCAGGGAGGACTGTGATGTTTGTCTGACCGCGCAATATTGCGTGTAACATTACGGCTCAAAGAAAGGCTCATAAAGCAAGGAAGAGCATTTTGAAATGTGATGCACAGGAAAGCACTGGGTCTAACCAGTAGGGAATCCCTTTAACGAGTCACTCAAAATAGAGGCAAAGAAATAAAACCACCTGGTGACTCCCTATGAAATCTTTACAACGACCAACCGTGCAGTGTCAATCCTCTTGATTATTTCCAGTGTATGTTACCCTCCAGCTACGATAATACCCAAATTTAAGCTAAACTGACAACCTTAGATTTTAATTCCCAATAGATACCCACTAACAGCTTCAGGCTAAACAAAGTCAGAAGACTAGATGCAAAATTTAAGTCAAGCCTATCATCATACACTCTAGGGACCTTTCCCAACCACTTTGTCAGGCCAGAATCTCATGACACGAAATACTGCTCAAAATAGCTAATAATTATTACTGATAACATCAAAACGAGGCACCCACCAGAACTCAGAAACCCTGAGGATTACAAACTGGGTTGGACAAACTATGCTTATGCTTTTAATGCCAGAGACACAATACGACAGCACTGAAATAATCAGTCCTATTCTTAGCTCCCACTCATCTATCCTCTTTTCTTTCTTCTTACCCCTCGGAGGATTTCTTCCTTCTGAATTTCAAATGGTCCCGTGCTCACATCTTAAATGCTAGCCATGGGGGGCAGTGTTTCAGACCTCCTTCCCTGCTTCTTCCCCACAAGTGGCTACATATTACCTCTTTGTGTTTCTCCATTGTGGCATACAGCTTCTGCGAGAGGTCGTTGGATACATTGGGCATGCCCGGCTTCTTCTTGTTGCCCCTACTCAGGCTGCTCTTGTTTTTGCTGGTTTTCTTATTATTTTTCTTTTTAGCATTTTTGCTGTCTCCCTTTGTCACCTGCAGGTTAGCAGAGGGGACAAGGAAATGTTAACACTCTTGTTAAGAAGTGATCTGAAAAATACTAATGGTAATGGGTTCTTCTTTTCTTTGAAACTAGAGATTCTAATTCTACCAGTGCTTTCCACACAGACCCTCTTTTTTAAGCTTTTACAGCAGACTAATGTTTACTAACGTCTGTGCGCTAATTTTCTTCCAGTGAAGACTCCCTACGCTAAGACCCTTCAATAAGACCATGGTAGCCTTAGCTATTTGCTTAGACGAGCCCCACAGTTTGGACACCATCCTATATCCGATTTGAGAACAGGGAGTAAGGGAGTGGAAGGGTAGCCCACCCTTTTATGGGTCTACTATAAAAAAACAACTTGAGAAGAGCCAGTCAATGAATTCAAGCTACAATGCTGTGAGTTTAACAGGCTACTACTCAAAAGTGACTATCATTAGGTCAGACTCAACAGAGACCATGGTAGCTAAGCTATGGGGAAGTAACTGACCAGGAAAAGCTCCTCAGATGACCCATACACAAAGCCAGACTGTGTCCGGGGGACTGGCAAACTCTGGCGCAGGCCTGTTTTCATACGGCTCAGAATGCTCGATACATATAGAAAGTAGTGCTGGGGGCGGGGGGAAGCCAGAAATATTCAACCTGGATCTTTACAGGAAGCACTTTTGCCAGCCCCCTGCTCTGAACAGTTAATTTTCTATCAGTTTTTCAAGGTTTCCTTCCTTCTGTTTTTTACTGCCAGAAATCCACGGGTCTGATGATAGAAAGGCTGGAAAACCACTAGAACAGAACATTAATAACTTATCTAAGCCAATTCTTTCCTGACCAATTTAAAGAACTTTCACACCTGAGAGTTCTAAGATCTGGGCAAAAGTTGAAGGCTGGTCGTGGATCATACCCTGGAATCAAGGCAGAAGCCGGAAAGGAAAATGCAAAGCCCTTACATCTGCGCTCTCGTGGCCGGTGTTCTCTTCTCGCTTTCGCTCTTCCTCCTCCTGTTCCAGTTCCTTAATGCTCTCTTCCAGAACGTTGGGCCAGAAATCACCCTCAAAGTAAGGCAACTCCTTTGCACTTGTTAATCGATCTTCAGTAGCTTGTTTAAAAATATCCTGTGAAAACACCCCGGTACAAATAGGTAGTTGTTTTTCTTTCCTTTTTTTTTTTAAAGACGCATTTATCATTCAGAAGCAGTCACGGCTAGACACAAGAAACACAAAGGACTGCAACACCTTCTGAAAGAAACGCGCAGAGACTTTATTGAGGGCCCAGGGAGACATTTAAACCTAAACAGTGAAAACTCAAGGTCTGAAGTCAGTAGTTCTGGGTCTATCTTTCCTCTGCCTGTGAGAACAGGGAGGTTACCTGCCTTTATACTGGTGGGACATCTTCCCGCTAGGACCAGTGGCACGGGGGAGGCACGATCAATCACACCGCAGCCTTCACTGCAGCTGATGACCGTGCGCAGAGCAATGGGGGGCATGCCTGCCTTGCGCCCATCCCCCACCCCCCAACTCAGAAATATGTTCAAAACAACCCAAACCACAAATACTGGAAACTGCCTGGCTACAGGCTGCTCTGCTCTGCTGCCTAGGAGAGCATCCAGTTCTTGTCTTTCTCCCCAGGAGTAAAAACAGATAAGAAACTTATCTGTTCAAGTTCTTATCATGAGACGCCCTCTAATCATGAATGGCTATTAAGAATACGTTTTTCATCACATCTTTAAAACAGAGATTTGTAGATCTGACTCTTTTAAAACTGAGTTTTTCTTCCTTTGAAAAAGGAAGAACAAACAGAAGATTTCTGTTAAGATGGCCAAATGGCAGACTACAGAGCAACGGATGAGTCCTTGCCCCCCAAGTCCTCCTGACCTTATAGTCATGGACGATTCGCTCAGACACGGCCTTGTCAAGCATCTTTTTGTACCACTCCTGCAGTCGCTTGGGCTTGGGTATCTTCTGGTCAGGAGGATGGCAGTGGAAGATATAGTCATCTCCCTCACTTGGCGGACAAGCCCAAATATGCCCTGTCGTGTATCTAACAACACGGAGAGGGAATGTTCAAGAGAAAAGTTTACTGTCCATTCCAGAAAAAATGCTGTAGTGTGGGGTCAGTAGAGAAATCATATTAAGGCAATACTAAGTGTACAAGTCAGCATCAGGCCAGAACCAGGCCTCACGCACAGCACTTACAGTGGGTCTCACAATGTGTAGTTCTTACTGGAGGCAGCCCTCCAATAAGACCAAACCAAAGCTAGCCGGGTCCACTCCGATAAGAGCTCAAGAGAATGCAAAATGTTAAAGGGAAAAACATGCCAGGGGAAGTGGGAATATTTTCAAGCACATGTTTTTTTTTGAACGTAAGAAATCAGACTCATTTGTGTACCTCCAGATCTTAGTCAGTTTTTGATTCTGGCCCTAAATGAGAAACAAGCGTCCAATCAAACTGCACCTAACAGCTTAACTGAATGAAACAGAACTCATCTGGAATGAGTCCGACTAGGGTCACAACAGCCATTTCTGTCCAAATGACAATACTGAGAAAAGGGAGCAGGAAGTCACCGATGCTTCAACCTATGTCCCAGGGGTCATTAGTTTAAGTTGTTTTTAAAGACAGGACTGACTCATCAGTATGCTTACCCTAATTTTTTGACGTATTCTAAATATCCAATTAGAATTTCATGATAGACTGCAGTCCTCAAGCACTTAGGACGGAAGAAATGAACACTGTCGAGGTATGATATGTAAACTCTCCTGCATCAAGTGGGGAGAAAGAAACCAAGTCAAGTCACGTAAGGAGTTCTTACTCATGTGGCTGAAAACACAATCTCTCTCTCCTGCGCCTTTCTCACCTCCTTGATAATGCACAGCACAGAGGCACAGATAAGTGACCAAACAGTGCGCCGTTTAGGGGAGTTTTGCAAGCCTATATAGCTCTATTACAGACTCAGTACCCAGTAGTGCTCGAAGCACACTGTGTTAGTATTTATGGATCCAAATGTATTCTGGCAGCATTCTTGTTCTGGAAACAAACTCTAAACATACCCTAACATTCTTTCACATACCTCTCAGGCAAAGTGCTTTACCACAATCTAGATTTAAGCCCATTTGCTGAAAAATAGTCTGCTTCCCACTTCCAATTTCAGGCTGCTGTTCCTATCCCCTTCCTTATTACTATGACCACAGAACAGCAGTACTGAGCAGTGAAAATTTGCATTTCCACTTCCAAGCCAAGCACATCAAATAGTTTCCTGCCCATGATGCTTCAAACTCCCACTCAAATTGGAAGACAGCTGTGTTAAGTCCTACCTCTGGTTGGGTGGAGGGCAGTCAGAGCCATACTCTTGAACATGCATGCCAAAGAAGCACAAGTCAACACCGTCTATCTCTTCAAAGGCAAAGAGGGCTTTGGTTCGGTATGGAAAGGATTCTGCCATCTCTCCACTATCTACAAACCTACACAATGCAGATTGGAGAGAAAAACATCTCGTTCAGATCAGAATCATCAACAGTAGCTACAGTAAGCACCAGAGGAAAGGAGAAATTACTGGTACCTTGCTTTCATGCCTGGCTTCACTTCCACAGTTTTGTCAGAAGCATGAACTACCCGAACAGTGACTTCTCCTGATTCAGGGTGGTTTTGTCTCCTAAGAAAGTCATTCACACGGTTTTCCAGAAAGGTGCCAAGCCTGGTAGATGGCAACCCTAGAAATGCAGTGAGAAGTCCACGAGTGACCAAGGTGCCAATTTATTACTGTTAAACGTCTTAAGCTTCAATATAAAATATCATTTCTACACAAATAAGATAACTTGATTTTGTTAAAGTAAAGCAATGTGGTTCATATTTGAAAACAATCTTTAATTAAAAAAAAAAAAAAAAAACAAAAACCCACAAAAAACCCCAAACCTGGAACACTTCATGAACTTGTGTGCCATCCTTGCATAGGGGCTATGCAAATCTCTATCATTCCAATTTTAGTACATGTGCAGTCGAAGAAGACAAGGTAGTCAATTTAATGTGTCTTCCACTCACCTTCTTTTTAAAAAAATATTTACTTTATTTACTAGAGACGGCGTATGAGTGTGGGGGCAGGGAGGGAGAAGCAGACCCTCACTGAGTGGGGAGCCCTATGCAGGACTCAATCCCAGAACCCTGGGATCATGACCTGAGCCAAAGGCAGCTGCTTATCCAACTGAGCCACCTAGGCACCCCTCCACCCAACTTTTTGGAAAATTTTCCAATTTCAGACGTTAAAAAATAGAACACCTACATGCACTTTGCCTCAATTGCAGTCATATTTAAAAATGGCACTGGTTGGGTATTATGAGAAATTATAGGAAAAAAAGCATTCTGTAGGTCAGTAAAAAGTGCAAAGGCATCTGTAACATTAAACCAAATACCAAATAACGTGATAATCTCAACCGTACGATAACAATCTTTGGCTATCACTCCCCCTTGTCCCTGAAGCGAGACAGGTCTGCAAGAAGCCCTAATTTTATGGACCAAATCGAGGCAATCACGCATGGGATGGCAACTTTGGACAGTATTTCTATATGTGGCCCCCAAAATGAAGAAATTTAGGGAAAAAAATCCACACACACACCTTGCACATTTCAAATCCTAATCCTTTACACGTTATCTCTACACTCAACGTGGGGCTTGAACTCACAACCCAGAGATCTAAGTCACATGCTCTTCAGACTGAACCAGCTGCGGGCCACTTGGATAGTTTAACTATGTTTCAGCAAAGTATTGCCAGGATTTACTTCTAAGATTAAACTTACTTTTAGCAGAAAACTTATTTTCTTTCCTGGTTCGTGCAGATTTCTTTAAGCAGCCATCACAGACAAATCTAAAATGTAAACCAAGACTCTGCTTACACAGCTTAGAGAAAAATTTCAAGTTAACATAGTAGTAACAAAGTCTACCATATACATATATATATGTGTGTATATATATATAAAGTTAAAACTCAAAACACAAACTGGGAGAAATATTTCTAAATATATAATAATGACAAAGAAAGCAATATACAAAGAGCATTTAGAAAGCATTAAGGAAAAAATAAGAATAAAAAAAAGTGTTCCTTAACCAATCGACTGATCTTAAGTTGCAGGAATCACTGTAAGCCTTTTAACTATTCTTACCCAGCTCTCTAAATTGAGAGCACTAAAAAGGCATATCTGAACATAAGCCATACATACATCAAATGACTGATTTTCCCCCTGCATGTTATTTTCTAGAAATGTGTTAATTAGCCACTTCTTTCCTGTGATCCCTAAACCAGCATCAACAATTAAAGAGCACAGGACAGTACAGAGAGCCCATCTTTTTTTAACTTTGTATTTATTTATTTATTTAAGTAATCTCTACCCACAACAAGGGTGGTGGTGGTGGGGGGGTGCATCAAACTCATAACCCTGAGTGAGATCAAGAGTCACTTGCTCTTCCAATTCTTCAGCCGGGCACCCTGAGATCATGTATAGACACCCCCAACCTTGAACTGAGCTGGTACCAACTCCATCCTGGAGAGTGAACAGAGACCCACAGTAGTAGACAAGTGTCACAATGGACAAAAATCCATTTACTGTTGTCAAAGTCGTTGATAATGTGCAGTTCTTAAGTAAATACATGGAGAATATTCAGAAACAGAACTTGGGACCCAAAGACAGTTTGTTTATAGAAATCTGTTTGTAGTCATTTCTATGAAACTCTTTCACTGGACAATAGCCATATAACTTACTGCCCAACCCCCTGCAAACATCAAATCATAACCCATTTTACCATTTAGTAAACCATTCACAGCATGACATTTCCTCAGAGGTAAGAACAGAGCTGCCCCATGGACACCCTCTGTATCTTAAAATGTTCCTACTATAGACAGTATAAGCAGCACTCAAAATCTGGCAAATTTAATTCCTTCTAATAACTCTTTGTTAGTTTCCAGGTGCTGAGGTTTCTTAACTCTTCTGATAAATCTTACAAAAATACTTAGTTGTTTTCTTTTGTTCTCAAAGATTTTATTTATTTATCTGATAGAGATCACAGGTAGGCAGAGAGAGAGAGGAAAGGAAGTAGGCTCCCTGCTGAGCAGAGAGCCCGATGCGGGGCTTGATCCCAGGACCCTGGGATCATGACCCGAGCCAAAGGCAGAGGCTTGCTAATTTAAGAGAAAGACCTATATTTTTGGATTCTAGCTTTATGTTTTAAAAGTGAACTTCAGAATTTTTTAAAGATTTTATTTATTTATTTGAAAGAATGCAAGGCGTACAAGCAAGGGGAACGGCAGAGGGAGAAGGGGCAGAACCCTGAAGAGCAGCAGGGAGCCTGACATGGGGGTCTATCCCAGGAACCAGGATCATGACCTAACCTGACAACAGATGCTTTAACAGAGTAAGCTACCCAGGTGCCCCTAAAAGTGAATTTTAACTATCACACACAGTAACTTTGAAAATATGATACAATCATTGCAATGATAAAAACTTGCTAAAGTTCACAAAGAAAAACTCTAGAAAAAATACTAATGTCTCACCCAGATGGCCAGATGATTTCATGATGAAGGACACAGATCTGATGCATCTTTCTTCCACACTCTGTACATTCAACAAACCTGTAATGAAAAGCCAAAGAATGTGAGATTAAACCAGAACTTTAACTAAATCAAACTTTCCAACACTTTCCTTTATTCCCGACAATTTAAGATAGCCAAGATTACATTCAAAGAAGGATCTTTTTTAAAAAAGCTCTTTAGTGTTACAGGCAGAGCAAAATTCAAAAGTAATTAAGTCACTGAGTGTGATAATTTTATCTGAGAGAGAGGGAGCACATGGTGGCAGGAAGGAGGTCAGGGGTTAGGAGGGTTAGCACCATACAGAATTTAAGCAGATTCCCTGCTGAGTGTGGAGCCCAACTGCATGACCCCAAGATGATGACCTATGCGGAAACCAAGAGTCAGATACTTAACTAATACTTAACTAACTGTGACACCCAGGCACACCAAAAAAATTTTTTTTAAGTAATTTCTACACCCAACATGGGGCTTGAACTTAGAACCCTGAGTCACAAGCTCTACCTACCGAGCCGGCCAGGTGCCCCTGAATGTGACAATTTAAAATATGACTGTGGGTAGGCAGTAAAAAGTGAAAGATCACTACTGCTTAAAGCCACTGAGGATGGCTGTGTAGCTGAGATCATGATCCCAGGGTCCTGGGATCAAGTCCCACATCAGGCTCCTTGCTCAGCGGGGAGGCTGCTACTACCTCAGTCTGCCACTCCCACTGCTTGTGCACTCACTCTCTGATAAATAAAATCTATTTTTTTAAAAAAAGGAAGAAGTCTGACACTACGCTACTCATTCTAGGAGTGTCCAGAGTACTACGACTGTTCGGTACTTTCTGGTTGGCCTCACTACAAAGTAGGGGAGTATGAAGATGTCTGAAAATGCACAGGGAAGGAACACATGACAATCAGCAGAGGTAGGAGGGAGCTTCACTTGGGCCCAAACTATTTAGGGGATTTAGAGAAATGTAAATGATATTAACTGTAACGCTTCCAAATTTCCAGCCCGTGTGTTGGACATACGTTGTACGGATTTATCCTCACACCACACTGGCTATGCAAACAGAGAGAAGGAAAGGAAGAGGGAATATCAAAGTAAACGGACTATGCAAGGCGCCACTTACAGTTCAGGATCCAGCGTGTCATTTTTTCTCTTGGAAAATTGTTCTTTATTTATTGTACTAAGGAGAAAAGAGGGACACAATGAGAAAAAGCAATAAAAATGAGCAATCTGACTACCATTCTAACCAAAGGAACAAATCTTACAAAAGTGGATTATTTAAATCTTCTAAGATACTGAGGGTACACTGAATAGGCACATTCTAGGCTCTTACAAAATGGACATTTACATAAAGGAATGCCCATGTTTTTGGAGACTTTATAATAAATCTATTTCCCCGGAGAGGAAATGAACAACCCAGCAACTCCCCAACTGCAAACATAGGACTTTGTTGTTCTTTTTAAAACTTTGTTTACTACTCTTAGTAATCATTAGGTATTTATACCTTTCTTCTTTTTAAAAGATCTGGTTTTTGAGTAATCTCTACACCCAACATGGGGCCTGAACTCACCACCCTGAGGGTCAAGAGTCCCGTGTTCCCCTGACTGAGACAGCCAGGTGCCCCCAGCATTTATAGCTTTTAATAACAGACAGCTCCTAGACTGAGCTATGAAGATGGTGTATACGGAAGGAGCTAAACCCTCTTTTAAATTAATATTCATTTCTTAGGACAGTCTAGTCAAACAACATTTTATATTAACAACAAAAAAATCTCAATATTAAAACACATTTCAGGTTACTAATTGTTACCTGTTTAAAACTTTCACATGGCCTCCCATCCCCAAAGCTAGCACAACACACTGCTCATAGCCTCACCAATACAGACGCTAGTGTCTTAACCTTCTCTACCTAGAACCAACTTCAGGGTGCCCAACGCTGACTACAGTGACTCCTCCTCACAGAAAAGAGGACCTCTCTCCACACTTAAACTCCTTCCTACTACATATGGTCTGGATCTAAAGGGCGAAAGTCCTTTCTTTTCAAAGTGTGCTTAAGCACTTAGGAGCCTGTCAGTAGCGCAGGCTCGCAGCCCACTACAGACCTACAGAATCAGAAGGGGATTCCCATACACTTTAGTCCAAGAAATTCACGGTCCTAAGGTTTAGATCTTGTGGGAAGCCACTCAACTGTACCAATGGTAAGGCTGCCTTCCTTTCCTGCCATCAGGGGAACTTAGAGCTAGTCAGCCTGATTTATTTAGCCAAGGGTCAGAAAATCTCCTTACGGTTCAAGGGGACCCAGCATCTGCTCCCCCAGACTAGCACCCGACTCTATTATATTGGCAGTCTAACGGTGACTGAAGGAAAAGTGCAACTTCAAGACTTAATTCGGAAAAATTAACCAGTTTTCCCTCAGAAGCCCTATTTTTCACTAGTAGTGTAACAATCCCACACTTTTTGGAATGTTCTGAACTGCTTCTGTTTATTACAAGTTAAACCAGAAAGAAGGAACTGAAGAATATTTAAAGTATACCAAATAGTTTTCTTCCTAAAACAGTACACACCTGAAACACAATGTCTAACACTACATTTTAGCAATCAGAAGAGCTATTAGCCAACTTAAGCTATGTTTCTAAATTTGTCCTGGCATTTGCCACACACAATAAGAGCTTGTGAGAATGCAAAAGCCCAACCTACTCTCTTTCTTCTGGGCTACTCTAATTAAGTGCTTAAACCCATAATGTGAAATGAATGTTGCTCAACGATTATAATGATTTCAGTACTGATAACCAAACACGAGAAGGCTGTAAGGAAGTTATCTGTTCAGTTCCCCTCCAACTTGAGTTAAATAACAAAGTTCCCTTGCACTACAGCCTTTCAATTTTTAGGAGAGAATCTGTTTCCATATAGAAGAAGTATCTAAAATGACCACCCAATCCAGTGTTGATGTATTTCCTAGATCAGTGTTGACAAAACTTTCTGCTGTGACAGGAATGTTTTCTATCTTTTCTGACTAACATGGCAGCCACTACCCACAGAGGTCTATGGAACATCTGAAATGTGAACTTTTATTTCCTTTAATTAATTTGTATTTAAATAGCCCACTGTGGCAAACAGCTACTATACTGGCAGTGTAACCCAAGACCACTAGAAGCTTAAGGATAATCACTGGACAACTAACCAAGACAGCACTTTCCAAAACAATGTAGTTACTTACGTTTGAGGCTGGGAAGGGTCATCCCCCAAAGAAACGCTCTCCCCTTGGATTTCATTGAAACACTTCTCACAGAAATGATACCTGTCGGCAAGAAGGCCATACTGGGGTGAACTGTTCCGTTCACACAACACAGCCCAAGCCAAGCAACGAAGCCACCAATCACAGCAGGCCAAGGAGGGGGACGGGAGCAGAGAGCAGGTCATCAACGGCGACAAGGACATTCAATGATGCAGAGTTATGGGCCCCACAGTTTGTTTTTTTTGGTTTTGTTTTGTTTTTGGTTTTTTTTGGTTTTTGGTTTTTTTTGCAATCAAAGCCAAGTGCAGACAACGGACAAGCATGAGGGAGAAAAAAAAAACACAAAACAAACGAAGAAATGAGGGATTGCAGGACAACAAAAAACATAAAAGCAAGACAAGACAACACAAAGCAGAAAGCCAAGGCAAAGCAGATTAGCATTAAATATCTCAAATGGGATCACAAGTAGCAAATGATTACAGCAAATAAAACAAAAAAGTTTCACTTACACAGACCTACATTCTTTCATTTTAGTAATTAATGCTACTTGATGAAAATAATCAAAAGGAGGAAGGATAAATGTACTGGAGGAAAGAACTGCTGCTCTATTACTGAAACAAAACAATCACACAGTTCTCCCCATTTCCAAGAACAAAATAAGTAACAAATAAAAATCCACTATGGATACAGAACGAGGAAGCAATCACCTAAAAACAACCCCAACTGAAAAAAACCCACAAAATTTTTCTGATCCCAACAAAGCCACGTAAAAAAATATTTTTTCAACGAAAACTCTGCACAAGTGCTGAAATACTCATTGCAGCCACCAACTGAGAGCTGAAAAGGCAAAGGCAGGCAGTGGTGCACGCAGGCGCATGATTCCATGTTCCTTAGGTACAAAGATTACAAACACTGCGCACTGGTGTTAAAAAAAAACCAAAAATGGCACAGATGTCAAGGCTGCAGCATGAGCAAAGTTTCATGCAAGTTGTCACTTTTTTTTTAAACGTAAGTGCTTTTAACAACTTGACTCACTTTTCCTAGGTATTAACAGTGAAAAACTATGGATTCTAATGATACAACAAAGCATTAGGAGTGCACTTAACTTTTTGTAAACAAAACAAAAAGTTTAAGTGACTTTTTCAAAGCTAGAAACGCAACTGTAGCACACAAGTCCAGCAAGAACCACCACCATGAAGTTGGTTTTTTTATTAAAGAGTATTAACTGCCTGGTCTTGTTATGACTGTCTCAGCGCCCCAAGTTTTATTTGTAGGCTAATGACTGAAAATAGGAGACAGATCATGCTTAAGATAGATAAATGAATGCCATCTGTATGATTACAGCCATTGTTTGGCCAGGAGAAAAATAAAGCAGAGTTTCCTAATTTGTTAGAACTCTACCATCCACTGTCATATTCAAAATAAACTTGAAGTAACAGTCTGGTGCAGACCTATTTTTTGGAGATTTTCCTTTTTATTGGCTTAACAGAGGCAAAGAAAAAAACTCTGAAATCCTGTTTTCATTTGCTTTGAGTACAACTTAGTGATAGGCTGCACACAAAAAGGAAACATTTCCCAAAAGATATAGCTGGCTAAAAACTTTTGGTACAAGCTTTTTGGGTAGTTTTTGGGAAGGAGATGGCAGCAATTTCATGGACAAGAAAAGACATTCATTTAAAAATTTTCTCAGCCTCAGGCTGTGGTAAGCTGGGATATAATGCCATCTATGCCACCAACTCACAAAACTGGTTAATCTCTCAAGGATTTGGGCTCTTGCCTTCTAAAAATAAGGGGCCAGACAACTGACACAAGGCTACCTTCTGCTGTACTGATTCTGCAAACAAAGGCAGAATGCTAAGACCAGAACTTGTGCTGTACAGTTGTTTTCAAGCAAGATACACATGAACCATGAATGTATGTGTGCTGGTCCATCCGCATGCAGTCCCTGGACACACGGATACGCGGACCATGGTCCACACATGTTTTAGCTTACCTGTTCTGGTAACTGTAGTAAGTGGCATCACGAGGGATTGTGCACAACTGTTTGCCATAGCAACAGAGTGTCTGTGGAGAAAACTCCAACTGCAATAGAAACCATTTGTTAAATAGTACACACGCCTGAAAAACCAGCTAGAATAGGCAAAATAGCATTTCAGAAACAAAAGTCAGTGAGTTCTTGAGTTCTCATTTATATAATGGGCTAACTCAGTTTCTAAGAGCACACATAAAACTACCACCACTCTTCCTATCCTGCAGCAGTCTCACTTTTCAACAGGCAAAGACCACACCAGTGGATGCCTAAGATCCTGGACAGTACCACACTGTAAATATAGTATCATGTTGTCTCCTATACATACATATCTATAATAAAGGTAATTTATAAATTAGACACAGGTAAGAGATTAGAAACTAATAATAAAACAGAACAAATAATAATATACTAAAAACACAGTTATGTGATTGTGGCCTTTCTCAAAATATTTTACTATACTGTACCCACCCTTCTTGTGATGCTATGATGCCTAGGTGAAGAGATGAAATAAGTTCAACGACGCAGGTGTTCCGAAGTAGCATAAAAGCTACTACTGACCTCTTGCTAGTATGTCAGAAGGTGCATCATCTGTTTCTGGACTATGGTTGACAGAAACAATGGGAAGGAAAACCATGACAAAGAGGGACTACTGTACTGTATCTGCTCATCACTCTGAGATGATTGGGGCAGGGCCGTCACGTCCTTCAGCCACTTAGCAAAAAACTCAGTAGGACAAGATGAAATGCATGTGAGTTGGTATGCACAGGAAAACCAGCTCATGCCAGAACTGTGCACCCACAGGTGAAGATGATTCAAAGTCCTATTCCAGGTGAGTTTACAATCTGATGATTTAGGATTCGAATTAGTCAAGCTTTTAATTACCGGTGAAAAATTTCTTACCTTTCTGCCACAACAATATCCAAGGCTTTGCATTACTGGGTCAATTTCTTGTTCAAAGACTTCAGACAGCTTGGAGCAATACTTGTATACCCGAGATGTTTTCCGATTATACAACCAGGCATTGTTGAACATAAGCCAAATGTCATCCACATACTGCCAGGGTTCCTGATACTGTCCAGTGTCTAACTTCCTCTTGATGGTAGAAAGGTCCATGGGGCTCTTCACAATATCAAAGTAATCCTAGAAAGGTAAGTGGCACCAAGCAACATTACCTCAGTCTCAGTATGTTTTACGGCAGATGGTGTGTCTTCCTATTATAATCATGAGTTTTCCAGAAAAGCTGAGTCTTTGACCTGAGGTAATATCCAAGAAATTGATTGATGCCCTTAGCTTTCTTTTAAAAATTTTGTTTAGAGAAAGAGAGCACGTGGGCAAGTGTATCAACTCGGGGAGGGCAGAAGGAAAGAAAATCCTCCAGCAGACTCCCCACTGAGCACGGAGCCTGACACACGGGGCTGGATCCCAGGACCCTGGGATCATGACTCGAGGTGAAATCAAGAGTCAGCTACTCAACCAAATGAGCCACTCAGGCACCCCTATCACTTCTTTCTTTAAATTACTAATCTATAGAGATATTAACAGAGCTACTATGCAGACTTTCCAGATAGTAGGCTGATGACCTACTGAAACCCCAGATTCCTTACTACAGTATACGTGTGATCCATTTAAAGACCAAGAAGGCAAATGGCCTGTCATAACATTTTAGTACTAAAAAGGGCCTACTGATGAGAAAACAAAGCCCAGTAGGTATCAGTGATCTGAGGTCACAGAAAACTAGAGGAAGAAAGAAGTTCCTAAGAACTTTGCCTCCGTAAGCACTCCAATGCCTTATTCAACACCACTTAGAAGCCTCAAATGAAGGCTCCCAGCAGCCTAGCGTAGAAAGGCCAACTTCAGAAACAGATGAAGCTAATTTCGTCCATCTTTTCTACCAAATAAACCCGTGACCCAGTAATCACACTCCTTGGAATATACCCCAATGAAACACAAACATCCACCCACACAAAATTCTGCACGTGAATGAACACTCCCAGCAGCACTACCCTCAACAGCCCCAAAGTGCAAACAACTCCAATGTCTAAGAACTCACGAATGGGTAAAGAAAATGTGATGTGGCCATACAGAGGGATATTTCTGGGCCACAAAAAGAACGACATACAGGTTCATGCTATAATATGGATGAACCTTGAATGAAGCCAGTCATAAACACATACTATTTAATTCCATTTAATGAAATGCCCATAAACAAATCCATAGAGACAGAAGTAGACTAGTGGTTGGATGGGGGAGGAAATGGGAGTAACTACCTATGGACATGGGGTTTCTTTTTGGGGGTGATGAAAATGATCCAGAACAGACTAGCCGTAGTTGCACAATCCTGTTAATACACAAAAATTACTGAATTATTCAGTTTAAATGGGTATCTTGTATATTATGTGAATTGTATCTGAATAAAGCTATTAACAAATTAAAAAAAAAAAATTGAAAGTACCACCACATACTTACAGGGATTCCAAGAAGTTGAGGGTCCACAGGTTGACGAAAGGGAAGGGATTCTGGATCCTGTCGGTAAAGTGCCTCTAAAGTTGGCATCAGTGCCTGTCGTAACTCCTCTGGTTTGAAAACTTAAGAGCACATTTGAAATTATCAATTAAGCAAAGAAGAAATGCTCAAGTTGAAGCTATAAAAATATCTCACAAACCACAAATCTGCCCAACGTTATCTCCATGAAGGTATCATTTAGGACACACTTCCTATTTCTAATTCCTGGTCCGCATCAGGTAGCACCTTCAAAACACCATGTCTAGTCAACTTTAAACACCCTTCATAACTCAGCTAATTTTTCAGTCAGAAGTTCAGTTAAGATAGTTTTGACCAAGTAGAAACAGAATCCCCAACATTCCAAAAATTTATGAACAGACCTGTCAAAAAAACATTTCAAAATATACTAGCGATGGGGAGGGACAGGCGATGCTGTTGAACAAGAACAGAAGTAAGGCCTTATTCATGATAACAGTATTTAATAAGTCAGAAATTAGACCTGTATTATCTAAACGCTAAAGGAATCCGAAACCCTGAGGGAAGAGTCCCTCATTAAATTTAGCTTGGTGTTTTAGAGCTGAGAAGGACAGATCATCTATAATGGCCAATGTTAGGTTTAAGTCTAAACAGAGAACTAAATTGTTACTGCCAAAAAATGGACTGAGTTGATCAAATTTCATCCTAGCGTGTTAATATGTCCTAAACATCAGGAAAGATTTGACGATGGATTTAATTTAAGCTATTATTTAAGAAGCTATTCATTAAAGGTTCAATCTTGGGCTTTAAAACACTCTCAGCCCAGGCCTTCTTACTTCTATTTACAAATTAATTTTTATCTTCAGGAAGGGCTATCTGTTAGTACTTCAGATATTTTTCACTTGATGTTGGGGGCGACCATGAAAAAAAATGAACAAATAGAGAGGATACTTTGTTTTTCATATCTGGTTGTACTCAAAAGAAACAAAATTTGAACCTGCAAAATTACCTATTTTAAAGACAGATTTCTAATAATAAGATTGGGTTTCTTACAGCCTATATTAAAATACCACTTCAGTTATGTAAATCTTATTTAAATACAAATAATTTTTCAACTCCAACATTCTAAACTGCGTTATATTAACAGAAAAACTTTGTATGTGCCAATCTGAGGAGCCAGCAGACTCCTCTCTTAAGAGAAGTCCTACCACAGAGGGCATCATTACAGCCAGGAGAAGTTCTAGTCCTACAGTAGTTGGTACATCAGTTTTTGTGGGAATTAACTGAAGAGAGAAACACTCTGTGTGAAGCAGAGCTGTTTGCTGGGCTTGACTCATTAATATTTAAGAGTTGGCTGGGAGCAGAGACTCAATCAGCCCCCCTGGGTTCACTTGCCAGCTGAGTAAGCTGGGACAAGCTACTTAACCTTGCTAAGCCTCAGGTTTTCCCTGCCTGTAAAACAGGCATCGGTAACTCAGAGACGCTGTCAAGTTTTTAGAGGAGACAATGCAGGTGGTACAGTGCCTAGTCCCAGGTTAACAACAAACAGTACTATGGTCACTGCAATTGATTCCTGCATTTTACTCAAGGATATGTAACAATCTCTCTCCTCTGGTGGAAAAGAATTTTTTTGAGAGGTTGTTAACCAGCCCACCCTGAAGAAATGATGGGTGCAACTGACCCAATGACTGCAGGAAGGAACTACACCTACAGAAAAGAAAAAGTCTTCTCCAATATTAGTAATAACCCAGAGACCAGGCAAAATGGGCTCCAGGCTTAATGAAATCACATTAAAATCAATTTCTTAAACCCAAGAAGCCTGATCCCCTTCTATTCCAAGTCTTGGGTTTTTTTTCCCCCTTGTCTCCAGGAACAGAGAGCCTAAGAGACCTACTCTTCTTCTTTGACTGCCCCGGGGCTGGAGATGACTGGGTAGCCGAAGTACTTGGCTGGTCTTCCTCCTCTTTTGTTTCAGTTTTTAATTCAGTGCCTCTCTCTTCTGTTTCTGTAGGTTCCATTTTACAGTCTTCTGCTTTACTCTGAAAGACAAGGTAAACGTTTTTAGTATTCCAAAGACTTGCCACCAGGAAGCAACAAGATCATTATCTTATAACCTCTGTCCTGTAGACATACCTGAAGACCCTTTCTCATCTGGAAACCAACGAAATGAGACCTAATTACCTGAATGCTAATTTGGGTTCCTAGACTGAGGCCCTAACCAACAGCAGTCCTTGCCCTGCTCTCACCTCTGTGACATCCTCTGGCTGAGCATCTGCTGCTTCTGGTGGCTCCACTTCCATCTTTGCCTCCATTTTCACTTCCTGGGAAGGCTGCTTCTCAGGAATGGTCTGAGAACTCACTTCTGTGCTACTAGTGGATGGAGGGTTTGATACCTGCCCTTCAAGGCTTACAGCTGGTTGGGAAAGCTGGGCATAAAGAGAGGAAAACACACAAAAAGTTTGCCAATTATACAACCAGAGTTTAAGCTCCACAACAGGATGGCGTGATCAACAACCCAAATCTAGGCTCCTCTCATTACATTCATTTATGGTGCTTTCACGTCCTTGGCCTACTCCGCTCCCTTGAAGTAAACTGTGCGTTAGAACAGAAGACTGAGGACTTGCAAAACTGGCTGGCTGACCGTACATGTGAGAGACACCAGCAGTTTTTGCACTAGCTGTCCTCCCGTGCCAGGGTGTGAGGGCTAGGGTCTCAGAGATGACTACTCCAGAGAAACTCACATTTAGAAAGAAATGGAAAGAAAAGATGGATTGAATAGCTATTTTGTTTTGTTTTTTTAACTTTCCAGTGGGAAAATCTGCAAGGGTATAGAAAAAGTAGAGAACATATAATGAACTCCCACAGAGTGGCTGTTTTGAATCACCACATTCTAATGGGATAACCAGTAATCTCTTTTCCTAGGTCTTCCAATAAGAAATCTCATGAGTAGTCAGAATTTTCAGGAACCCTAATCAAAAGTTTCCCTTCTGCATTCTACTGTTCCTTGCCTATCAGAGGGTGGGATGAACCACTGCTGACTTATGGTGTTTTATGAAGTAGTTATGACTCATGGACTTTTCTGTTCACCAACATGACAGAGAACTAAAATGTAGGTATCAGTAAGCAAGCAGAAAGTTCTGAGCCTTGACACAAAGAATTCTATTAGTAAAGATGCAACTATTAGATGGGAACTTAGATCTCTGCTATGTACATGATGAATCTCTCACAAGGAAGCTAAGGACTGTTCAAGACCCATACTTTTCTCACCTTAGGTCATCATTTTCTAACTGTGGCTAGAACCAGACATTCATAAATCTATGGTTTTGTTCGTTTACTCTCAAATACTACAGCTCAGACTGTTTGAAAAACATTCTTTAAATAAAAAGTTATGTGGTGTGCTGAACATACTATGGATTCTTTCCCCTTGTCACCTGCTTATATGCCCTCAAGTCTCAGAACACAACGCAAAACATACCACGGCCAGCGTCAGACCTAAACAAAGTCTTTGAGCTCCCTCTATGCTAGGTACTAATTATAGTAAGAACAGGAAAGGAAAGAAAGTCCCTAACTGCAAAGAGATTCTAGTTTAACTGGGGAGACAACAAAATACAAACTAGAACCGGCATATAAATAATCTTAACACTACAGTACAGTTTGAAAGGGTTCTGCGGGAACCCAACTCTCTGCTTACTGGAGTCGCAGGCTGTGGGGGCAGCAGCGGCGCTGTCGGGGTGGGAACAGATGCTGCTGTACTCTGCTGGGAGAGAGGCTGCTGCTGGGGCTGGTCAGCTGAAGGAGCAGCAGGAAGTGAAGGCTGAACTTGAGGAGGAAGTTGCGTTGGTGGTGGTGTGGGTGTCTGCCTTGGAGGCGGATGTAGAGCCTGGGTTTGTGGCCCGGGTGGCATGGCTGGAGGTGTAGGAACAGGGGCTGGAATTGCTGTTGCTGGTGGCTGCTGAGCCCCTATGCTTGGGGGAGTGTGGTGAGGCGTAGGGGTGCGACTAGGTACTGGAGAGGGTGAATTCTGATGCAGAGCTGACTGAGGGAGAGGGGGACAGTGAATGTGGCTCCCTTGAGACCCTGGAGGCATTATAGGAGAGTTCACAGGGCAGGAAGAACTGGACATTTGTGCCTGTTAAATAAGAAACAGAACAAGATGGCACTTGAGAACACAGTAAAAGAAAATATTTACACAGCAATATGCTTCCATTTCAAAATGTGTCAAAACTTCACATAATCCACCAACGTAGTACTTAATTAAGTAGACTTCAAAGAAAATTCACCCGAAAATCCCCGAAAACAAAACAACCCACAACAGCATGGGCCTCGGCCACTTCAGGGGCATGGGACAGTTGAATACACAGTATTTTCTCCCTGGTTATGCTCTCCGTAGCCACAGTTCGTTCTTCCGTATTACAACTCTAAGATTTCATTTTCAGAAGTGTTCGCTACTATTAAAAAAACGGTTACAATGATCAACTTAACCTCTTTCTTCGTTTGTAACAATTAGCAGCACTGCTATATCACAGAATAATCTTTTCATGTCCAGAATACCATATGTCCATAATTGCTCTTATTGAAAACTTAAAAAGCCTCTATTTTCACCCATTATTTGCTCCCACCCATCCCTGTGAAAACCTGGATCAGAGAAGTTTAAGGCCCCCCAGAACAGGAGCAGCAGCCCGTCGCTGAGACGTACTTGAGACACCGGGGCCTGCCCGCCGGACGGAGCCAAGGGCATATTCGTTACATTCATTCCCTGTGCGGAGAACGGAGTCTGGGGAAGGAACTGGCTCTGGCCGGAAGGCTGCTGCATGCGAGGCCCGTAGCCCATAGGCTGCATAGGGGGGAAAAACAAACAAACATTACCCAGAGCACCAATTGCTTCATTATGGTTATTCTACTACAGTTAGAATCACCTCTGCTGTGGCTCTGCTGAGGGGAAAGTTGGATAGAAAAGGAAGAAAATACAACACTGGACTCTCATACAAAGATAATGGAGAACAGCCTTACAGCTGACCCAAGCCTACTCTAAACCAATCACGGGCGGTTACAGACAAACCAATTCCGATACACACCTGACAAGGTACAGAGGTAACCACTCTTTGCATACTGTTAAGTGACAGTGAAATACACCTTCACAAGGTCTGTGTTCACGTCATGATGTTGCAGTAGCACAAACCGTTAAGAATCTATAATCAGTACAATTAAAATCTTACAAAGATTTGTGGCTGAGGGGTGCCTGGGTGGCTCAGTGGGTTAAGCCACTGCCTTCGGCTCAGGTCATGATCTCAGAGTCCTGGGATCGAGTCCTGCATCGGGCTCTCTGCTCAGCAGAGAGCCTGCTTCCCTCTCTCTCTCTGCCTGCCTCTCCATCTACTTGTGATTTCTGTCAAATAAATAAATAAAATCTTAAAAAAAAAAAAAAAAGATTTGTGGCTGAACTTGGTGGCATTCATGGTCCACAAATATTTGAGGATTGTTATATTTCATTTCTTTCATGGCGGGGGGGGGTGTTTACAGTACTTTATTCATAAAAAAGTCAACGAAACAATCAAAATGTCCATCAATAACAGAAAGAATAAACACATTGTGGCACACTCACTAAATGGACTACTACTCAGCAATAACAAATTATGGACATAAACAACTATGCAGATGAACATTAAAACCATTATGTTGAGCCAAATAGGCCAGACACAAGAGTACATTTGAATAATTCCATTTATGTGAAGACGAGAAACAGGTAAGGTTAATCCATGGTGACAGTAATCAAGGTATCAGCTGTCTAATGGGGACAGTGATTCAATGGAAGGGAATATGAGGGCACTCTTAGGGGAAACGTTCTTTATCTTGAGGATTATTAAATTTCATTTCTAAAATTCCGCAAACAAACATAGGACTTTAATAGAGAAAGCAATTATAGAAAAACAAAGGCCAAATACTTAATAGTCTAAGAAAGATTATTAAAACACGGCAGCCTGGCACTCAAGGACTAAAGACACTACCTAATTCTGGAAGCCTAAGGGTTGGGGTTAACATGGAAAGGTGGACTGCCTTAGAATTTGTATAAGGAGAGGTGAATGCTCAGAGTCCCTCTTCTCTAGTCCCTAGAACTTAACAACTGTCCCTACATCACTCTTGCAAGAGACAGTTTCCTGTCTAGATAGGTTCTATGTTTGATGCACATTACAGAAGAGCGGCGATCATCAAAATATGCAGGCTACTAAATATTGAGACTCCAGGGAAAGGCGGACTGTCATTCTTATCAGCTTTCTTCTTGTAAGAGAACCATGGGTTTCTTAGTGTTTATTTTATATTGATTATAATCAACAGAGTTCTTCACTATCTTGGATCCTCTAATACATATACTTCAGAAACTTGGTTTTTCATTTAAAGCTGTAAACCTGTTTTATGCCACCATGTTAAGTCTGAAATTACTGGTTATAGAATATTCCAATTTACAAATGTACCGTAATTGAACCATAATGAATCCCTGACTGTACATTCAGGATACAGCCTTTTTCAAAACAGAGTACATAATACAAGATCCTAACATGAATTTTCTCCAAATTACATCGTTTTGGTACCTGAGTGATGAATTTTGTAGGATAAATTTCTAAATACAATTTATTGGTAAAAGAGATGGATGCAAATTAGGGATTATAGTATTTACTGCCTAACTGTGGTATATGGCTTAGTTTTCTCCTACTCCACTTTAAAAAAATAACTACTTATTCTCCTCGTTAAAACACATATATAATCATGTATCATGTGTACCATAAGGGCCAAATAGAATTACAGAAAATAATCAACGTTAAATGCTAATCGCGTATAGTTAGCTGTTTAAGCAACTGTAAGGTTTGTTTACAAAACAGAAACAAACAAACCAACAACAACAAAAAAAGATTTAGGTAAAGGCCAAAATGATTACACAAAGAGGACACACTTACTGGGTTGAGAGTTCCAGGCTGAGCTAACTGTCCATGGTGCTGAAGAGGAGAGGTCTGTCGGGGTCCAATTGGGGGCTGGGGCATACTCATCTGGCCAAACTGATTCAAACCTGTAAGTACAAAACATTAGGTCTGAATACCTTCATGGAATTGGAGAATTAAAGAATGAATTCTGATTCTGTAACATTTTATCAGGATAATTAAAGGAACCTGTTTTCAACTGTGAATGAAGGCCACTGTTAATTAATATATTGTTCTCTGAATAAAATCTAGTAATCTAGAGTAAAATCCACCTTGACCAGATGTTTTTACTTATTATTTTTAAAAAGATTTTATTTATTTAATTATTTGAGAAAGAGAGCCCAAGTTGGGGGGGGGTGTACAGATGAAGAGGGAGAGGCAGACTCCCCACCAAACAGGGAGCCCAAAGTAGGGCCCAATCCCAGGACCTGGGATCATGACCTGAGGCTAAGGCAGATGCTTAACTGACCGAGTCACCCAGGCACCACTTGACCAGTTGTTTCTATTTATTTAATTTATTTGTTTCTAAAAAGATTTTATTTATTTGACAGATAGATCATAAGTAGGCAGAAAGAGTTGGGGGGGCACGCTCCCTGCTGAGCAGAGAGGCCGATGCGAAGGTAGAGGCTTTAAACCACTGAGCCACCCAGGCGCCCCGACCAGTTGTTTTCAAATGGATGCTTCATGCCTTTGCCACCTGACCTGCCAGCCAACCTGTCTGTACTCTTAATTCCTTTCCCCTCCCTTCCTGGACTCAAACTCCAAAATGTGCTCGGATTTCTCAAGTTGGTAATTATGATACATGCTGCTGGTCTGAGGCAGGAAGCAAGGTGGCAAGAATAATCCTGTAGTACACCAGAGACTCTGTTTTAAAAAGCCATGGTTGGGGCACCTGGCTGGCATAGTTGGTAGAGTAGGGGATTCTAGATCTCAAGGTTGTGAGTTTAGGCCCCATGTAGGACATCGAGGTTACTTGCGGGAAAAACTAAAGCCACGGTTAGATACATGGATTACATGGATTGCTTTTACAACTTACCAGGCTGTGGAGTTATCCGGGCCATCATCTGGTTTGGCACACTGCCACGGATCATAGAGGGGTCAGGTAGAGGGCCATCTAGAGTGGAACAGAGAAACGGTTAGAAAATCTTTCTACTTTTTAAGATTTACTCATTTATTTTTGAGAGAGCATGCATGAACAGAGGGAGGGGCAGAGGGTGAGGGAGAAGCAGACTCCCCACTAAGTAGAGAGCTCAACACAGGGTTCTATCACAGGACCCTAGAATCATGACCTGAGCCAAAGGCGGACCCTTAACCGACTTGAGCCACCCAGATACCCTTAGAAAACCATCTTTTAGCCACTGGCCTTTCCATTAAAAAGGGGAAGGGTTGATAGAATGAAGGAGAGAAAAGGAAAACAAAAGAAAAACCTCACAAAGTATCTTTAGTAATGTCATGAAAAATTCAGCCTGACTCTCCAAAGAATGAAGCAACGAACTTAGGAACCCAAAGAAAATGTTAGTTCTAAAATATAAGAAAAGCCTCCAAATGATTATAGTATTTTGCTTTCCTTCAGTGTTGACAGGAAAATAAAGTAGTATCTTAAATTAAAAAGAGAGAGAGAGGGAGAGACTACTATAGCATTTAATATGCTACTGTTTGACTAATCTGGAATCTTTGGTTGGTATGCAGCAGAATACCTCCAAGAGACAGCCACAGATTTTGTTCAGTGACCAAATTTGATGTGTACCCCATGTGTTTTTATGTGCATAAACCCACTGTGAACGCTGACCTTAAATAATTCACGTATTATACTGCTCTATGTATCAAGGACCTCAGATTTGCTGGTGGCAGACTATGCTCTAAAGGGAAGCCTACCACACAATGGAAAACAAAAAATTCCCTGTCACTTCCGCAAGTATGCTATACTAACAATAAAAATCATCACACAACTAAGTGCTTTAGTACAATTCAACTAACTAAATCCACTAGGATTTACCACTAATATTGTTCCTTTTTTTGTTTTTTAAAAGATTTGTCAGCGAGCATGCGCGTGCACAAGCAGGCAGAGGGAGAGGGAGAAGCAGGGTCCCTGCTGGGCAAGGAGCCATATGCGGGACTTGATTCTAGGACTCTGGGATCATGACCCGAGCCCAAGGCAGACGCCCAACCGACTAAGCCACCCAGGCGTCCCAAGTATTGTTCTTAATAAACCAAAACACAAATTGAACACTGGAGAGAATTCTGAACATTTATTCACATACTCTTTTATCCACAATTATACAAGATTTATAAAATTATGGGTATAACCTACACTCAATACATAAAAATTATAGAACGTAAGATAAAAACCTCTGTAGTTTATTTTTTTTTAAGATTTTATTTAATTATTTGACAGAGATCACAAGTAGGCAGAGAGAGAGGGGGAAGCAGGCTCCCCACTGAGCAGAGAGCCTGAAGCAGGGCTTGATCCCAGGACCCTAAGATCATGACCTGAGCCGAAGGCAGAAGCTGAACCCACTGAGCCACCCAGGCACCCTAAAAATTTTTTTTAATAAAGATTTTGTGTGTGAGAGAAAGAAAGAGAGTGCACAAGCAAGGGGAGTGTCAAGCATAGAGAGAAGCAGGCTTGCTGCTGGGAAAGGAGCCCAATCCCACTTGATCCCAGGACCCTGTGATCATGACCTGAGCCAGAGGCAGAGGCTTAACCCACTGAGCCACCCATGCACCTTTTTTTTCCCCCCAGATTTTTTTAAAAAAAGATTTTATTTATTTGAGAGAGAGAGCATGAGAAGAGGGAGGAGGGTCAGAGCGAGAAGCAGACTCCCTGCCAAGCAGGAAGCCTGATGCAGGACTTGATCCCAGGACTCCGGGATCATGGCCTGAGCCAAAGGCAGCTGCTTAACCAACTGAGCCACCCAGGCGCCCCCTTTTATTAGTTTTTAATTACAATTGTATTTAACATACCTTCATGGTTTAGAGCTGACTGTGAAGGCAAAATGCCTGGGTATGATTCTTGGCTCTGCCGTTCACTAACAGTGTGACCATAGCAAGTCAAGCCACCTCTTTACCTCAGCTCCTCACTGGTAAAATGGGCAATAGTATCTAACATTATCTCTCAAATCTTTTTTTCTATGTATCTGTTATCTCTCTACTAATTTTTTTCTTTTCTTTTCTTTTTTTCTACTAATTTTTTCTTAATGTAAGCTCTACAGCTCAATGCGGGGCTTAAAGTCACAACCCTGAAATCAAGAGTCACATGCTTCCACTGACTGAACCAGCCAGGCTCCCCACATTTTGTACCTTTTTAAATAAAGCTGTTTTAATTCTTATCTTCTGTGGTTTTTTTTTTTTTTAATTACAAATCTGGTTTTAAACTCTGTCAACTCTCCCAGTTTGTGTTTTTTTTTTTTTTATTATTTAAAGATTTAGTTATTTGACAGAGTGAGAGAACACAGGCAGGGAGAGGGAGAAGCAGATTCCCTGCTGAGCAAGAAGCCAGAGGCAGAGCTCAATCCCAAGACCCTGGGATCATGACCTAAGCAAAAGGCAGATGCTCAACCGACCGAACCCTCCAGGCACCCTTCCCACTTTGTTTCCTATCCTTTTTGTTTTCATTTTTCCTATGAACATTTACGTTTTGTATAATGAATTTCCCTTGCACTTTTTTATCCGCATGAGGACAACAGGACGAATTCTTCCTGATTATGTATCTCTGTATAGGGAGCTGCCCCTCAGGGTGCGCTGCCTGCTCACCAGGGCAGGTGGAATTACCTTCTAGAGGTTCCTTTAGCGGCCACACCTAGCCCTTCACCTTTAAGCAGAGGGCTCCAGATGGTTGGTCAAATCTGTTCCATCTTCCAGCTGCTTGGGTAAAAAGGGAATGCTCTGGAGAAGCCTCAATTAAAATATTCTAGTGTACAGCTGTATGGCTACTTTAGCAATGTAATAGTGGGGCCACTTTTAGGATGTTTCTATAGTAAAAATTATGTTATTGGGAATATTTCTGTGCAACTGTACATTACTTAAAAATCAAATTTCTAGAAATGTAATGACTAGATTTAAGGGAATGAAAAAAACATTTTAATTTTCCCCAATAGCGTAATCCAGAGCCAAGTTACTGTACAGTCTTCAATATCCACTTTAAGCTTTAAAGACCCCAAAAAGGTCACATTGATTTTACTTATTCTTTCATTTTCTTTTCCCATGTTTCATCTTTTTCCCCGAGTCATACACTAAGGAAGTCAGCACCTTTAATATTAAAAATTGTTTATGGTATCTTCTGTTGTCATTTTTTTCTTCACAACTTCTAGGTAGTATCTAAAGATGTTTCTCATTTCATTTTATATTTTCTTCAATACATTCTATGTACTACTTTTAATTTTTTAAAATTTAAAACTTTTGATTCTTCTAGAATTAATCTGCATATGGGATAAGGCAGGGATAGAGGCTACTCAGTTCCACTGATGTCTGCTGTTGTCTGCATGTCTGCATCAATATACCATACTGCTTTCCCTCTACTGTGAAGACCACAATTTAGTATCTGCAGACTTTAGAGTTGGCTCAAACATCTAAAGAACTTCAGAAAACTCTCACACACTCAAGTATCTCAGGTTGGCCCACTTGTCTCTATACCTAATCCTGGTTTAGACCATCAGCACCTAATTAGTCTACTCAATTCTAGTCTTGACGGTTTCTGAACATTTGTTCTCCTCTCCTACCTACTCCTAGGAGGTAGGCAGAACAACAACAAAAAAACCCTGGCTGCTTGGGTGTCTGGAAGGGTCAGTTGGTTAAGCACCTGGCTTCGGCTCAGGTCATGATCCCAGGATCCTGGGATAGAGCCCCTCATCGGGCTTCCCAATCAGGGGGGTTTGGTGGGGGAGGCACGCTTATCTGCTTCTCTCTCTACTCCTCTCTCTTTCTTGGGCTGTCTTTAAAATAAATCTTAAAAAACCAAAGACAAAAAACTGCTGCTTTTCCTTTGCCAGTGGACCTTTATGTATACTCTGCCTCTGCCAGACACACTGTCGCTCTTCTCAACACTTCTCAGTAGGTTCTCACTGGCCCTAGGAGAACATGTATCCAGCATACTGCATTTAACAAATGTGCCTGTTAAAGGCCAGTAGCAACCAGGAATTTACCACTTTACTACTTCAAGGCCTGAGGGAGATGAATTTCTCAGCCCACCTAAAATCCTGATGTATGAGCTGGTGCTTGCTGGCTCAGATGGCAGGTCTACAGGTAGTCAGCGTTCCCCACCTCAAGCAATACAAGCTTGATGCTCTCATAGCCTTTCTCACAGCATTCAAACTAGCCTGTGTTGTTCTTCACCATGTGTATTAAAACTCATTTCACAGCTTGAAATCCAGTAATAAGTCAGTGAATGAATAAGGGAATGTATAACACTCTTGGATATCTGGTTAATTCATTAGGTTGAGAAGGCTCTTATAACCAGAATACCAAAACTGTCAAGATGAATTTTAAACCCTTGTGTTTAAAAAAAAAAAAAAAAAATTCTTAGCCCTCAAACATCTTGTGTCAAGAAGAAAATGTGACAATGTTAAGTAACATTTATTTCGTGTTTAGGATGTATGAAGGCTGGTGGGGACTTTGAACCTGCTTGGCCTACATTTATTGGAGGTCTACCAAATTCAAGTCAGTATAAACCTGTAGACTATCATTTTCTAGGTGTCGCTTTAAGAGAAGAGTATCCTGGGCTTCTATCAAGACTTGTTAAGTATTTACTATCACCAGAAATCTTAAATATACTATTCAGTTACTTCTTTTACTAAGGGATGAATTAATTTCTTTGCAAAGAAAGGGGTGGTTCAGAAACTCTAGAATAGGTACACAAGCAATGAAAATTAATGACTTTGTTTAGAAACCATTTTATTACCAGTTTCTCCCCAAAATAACCGTACAAAAAGCACTTACTGGTAGTCATTCCCGGTTGTGGCTGTCCCATATTGGGCCCTGGATTCATAGAAACTGGCACCATGCCTGCAGCACTGGGCAGCATGTTTTGTTTCTGTAGTCTAGTCCTTCGTTTTTCTTCTAGTTCTTTCTGGATCTTATAAATCTTCTCAGCGAGCAGATGGTAGTATTCCGCCTTTGTGAATATTGGAAATAAAACAGAGATAAGGAAGGGGAACTCCCATTAGGTAACAGAAAAAATGAATAAAGAACAGATATTCGCTTCATTTAAAGAGGGAAGCAGAAACCCAAAGGGTAAAAATCTAAACTGTTTTCAAGTTTTTATTTTAATTTCAGTTAGTTAGCATATATTTAATATTAGTTTCAGGTGTACAATACAGCGACGCAACACTTCACACGGCACCCGGTGCTCATCACAAGTGCATTCCTGAATCCCCATCACCTGTCTCCCCCATTGCACACCCCTCCCCTCTGATAAGCACCACCTAATCCACTTTCCTCGATCGTTCTGGGTGTGAGTTCATGTTTGAAATCATCACGTGAAAAGCGACTTTATTATGAACCTGCATAGTAGAGCATGACCTCTCGTTATGCAGGTCTACAGAACACATGCTGGCAATTGCAGCCCGTGGAATGAGCACGCTGTATTCTGAAAAACTGCCGATTTAGAGAACAAAGTTCAAATGATGCAGAGAAACTGGACTGCTACTTGAGAAGCAGCTGATTCACCATACTCCCGGGAACACAGCACAGAGCTGGTAACAGCTCAACCACTTTGTAAGCTGACAGAAGGACAACCCAGATAAAGTGCCACACAAGTGCACTGTATTACCAAGAGGAAAAATGTAGGATTCTTGATGACATACGCTTTAAGAAAATTGCTTTGTTATCTTGACTGTGCACAGGGAGAGTAAGACAGGAAAGCTAAAGAGTATCCTCTGACGTACACTGTTATTTGTATATGTTACAAAGAAGAATACACAAGTAGACGGGTCCATTTCTGACTTTATATAGAAAAGCAAATGCTCACTCGATTATTTGCAGATTCATACATGTCCCCTTCCACTTTCCGGGCGTATGCAACTAAGTTTTCCATCCGCCGGTCTTTTAAAGCAGCAGGATCCGGAGTAGGAAATATGGCTTGAACACTAGAAAGAGAAAATTCTACCACTATTATATCATGTCAACTTCTCCTTCTCATCACCGAAATACACAATACTTTGAACTTTCTCCTCATTAGTTATTTTCTGATTTTTATATCATGTGCATATTAAGTAAAATAAAAAGGGGTGGGCTGTACTCAAAGAGGAAGTAATACGGGCCCAAATGAAATGGTCTCGGAGGTAAACAAAAGGTTTCCCAGAGCAGAATGTAAGAAACGACACTGCAAAATTCCCCTCTGGCCCCTGTCACTCTAACATAGGACCAAAAAAATTATACCATGTTATTTGCATAAAGTTAGTGAGGAAAAGCTGACCTTTGTCATAGTGTCAAGAACCAACCGCCTTCAGACCCTTCTATTCTCCTCAATTTGTTCAGCTTAGTAAAATAAAACCTAATGGGGCACCTGGGTGGCTGAGTCAAATTAAGCATCCGACTCTTGATTTCAGATCAGGTCATGATCTCAGGGACACAGGATGGAGACCCACATCGGGCTCCATGCTCTGAGCATGGGAGCTGCTTAAGGATTCTCTCTGTCCCTCAAAAAATAAATAAATAAAACCTAATAATCACTATAAAATCTTGTAAAATAAAACACATGAAGTGGAAGGGGCAGAGATGCATAATGATTCCACCCAATTCAAAGTCTTTTCCTTTCTAACAATTCCCTACAAAATGCTTGGCACTAGTGTTCCCGAAGATCTGACAAATGTATTTCCAGTCATTAATTTTTTTTTTTAAAGGTCTTATTTATTTGACAGAGAGACACAGTGAGAGAGGGAACACAAGCAGAGGAAGTATGAGAGGGAGAAGTGGGCTTCCAGAGCCAGATGAGGAGCTCAATCTCAGGACCCTGGGATCATGACCCGAGCCAAAGGCAGACCCTTAATGAGTGGGCCACCCAGGTGCCCCTCCAGTCATTCATTTTATTATTTGGGTATCTCACATTCAGTTGTGCAAGATTTGGAAAAACTAAATGGCAAAGAAAGAAATTGAAGTTTAGAAGAATATTTGAGTTGATAACAAATTCATAATTAATGTCAAGCCAGATAATCAACCCCAAATAATGTACTGATTCTGATATGAGGTAATGATAGTTACACAATTTGAGTATCACAAAGTCAGTCCATTTTGTTCTTTTTTAACTCATTTTCTTAAAATCTTGGGAGTTTTCTCCTTGTTGTCAAATTCTACTAATAGGAATTTTTGAATTCCTAAATGAAACTTAAAATATACTTGGTAGGCTAATGTAAGATAAAAGTAAATTTAGATAAAAGAGAAGACACATGGTTCTAAACCAGTATAAAATATGGATGGAATGAAGGAAACCCTTCTATTAAGTGGAGGAGAAATGGAAAAAAGACTGCTTTCTCAGAGAAAAAAATGCTGGACATCACTCACAGTGTAAGCTCTGTAATGAGTGAAGTCCAAACTGTACTTTTATGATATTGGGCACATTACATTATAATGCTCTCTATCCCTTCCCCTCTTTCCTCTGACAAGAAGTAACGAAGCTTCTTTAAAGAAGCTAAATGCCTGGCATTTATCAACTCCACAACAAACAGTGCAGAGATATCTCACGAACCGCTGACATGCATTTTTAGAGGTCCAGAAGACTACAGAGAGCTGCCACCATTCAACATCTTAAGAGCTTTATTAGGGATACAAGAAAACACTGTTACCACTACCATACTCAAATGCACTGAGACGTGGTTTTGCTTCTAAAATTTGAAATTTGCAAAGGCAGGGACATTAAAATAATTTTTAGCTAATATACTAAAAACCATCACTAGGTAGAATAGTATATACACTGTTAAAGCTGAAAGCCTCCTACGAATGATGGTGGAAAAGGCCGAGAAGCAGAGAACAGGAAGCAAGAAAGCTACAGGAGCAGAAGCATTAGCGGCAACAGCCAGGCTACAGAAAAATCAATAATACCCCTCTTGTGGTTAAGTGCCTGGCAGGATTGGAAGCATGTTGACATGGTAACTCTTTATAAATAAGACATGCTCAGTCTTTATGAATAAGACATACAGTTTGTGAACAAGATGATTTCGAAGATCCTGAGTAATATCTTCATGCCATTGTTTCCGAATTCCAGTACTGGATGGTTGAGCTGCTGTTGGCATAGGACCCAGGGAGGCCACACTGGCATTTTCACTCATCATTGGGCTTTAAAATAGAATTGTGATATAGTTTTAGTGAAGAAGGTAGGAGAAAGAAGATTTCATTTAGAGGGGACAATGATGAGTACAAATGGTCCAACACACTATGACAAGTCTTTAAATAAAGAAATCTGATAGAAATAGTATGTGTTTGTACCTGTGTGAGGCAGAAGTTAACTCACAACACCTGATCCTCTGGAGGGGAGGATGAAGTCTAGATGACCTAGGTGTTATGTTGTTAAGATTAAACTGCTACTTTAACATAACTTATTCCAGGGAACCACTGGATAATGGATTAATTCTTACCTCTGGGACAGAGTAAGCTCATTTTTAAAGCAGCTGCATACTTGCAACTTCTTACTACATCCAGGGAAGGTATAGGTATATAATTGATATAACTTCAAATAATATTGTAGAAAGCCAAAAGCATGGACTCAAATACAATATTTGCCGTCATTCATCAAGGATAGCTTCAAATCAAGGAAACAAAAACCAAAGAAATCTAACAAGTGCTTAAAACACAGGGCGCCCACCAAGAAAAAACTTACTTTTGAGAATTTATGGCTGAATGCAACATTGAGTCAGAGAGAAGATTCGACGTTTGAACCCCTACACCTCCATTTACTCCCATAGGACTAGCACCTAAGTCAAGACAAACAAAAAAATTTATTTTAAATACCAGTTAACAAAAAGAACAAAAGAAAGAAAAGCTATAAAAGTACTAGAATATATCACAAGAATTTTCTGTCCTTTCAAAGACCCAAAACCCAGAAGCCATAAGGACAACATTTAGAATCTTGAGTAATAAATAACCACCATAAGCAAAGAGACAAATGACAAACCAGGAAAAAAAAAAATACTAGGGCTCTGTGGCAAATGCTGACAAATAGAAAATCCACACACACTCTTTGACTTGGTATTTCTATTTCTGGTATGTTGTCTTATAGGTGTACTCATACATGTATGGACAGACACTGGGTAAAATGGCGTTAAAAGCAAAAAAAATTAGAACCGAAACTGTGTAGGTAACAACTATATATGCATATAATTTCATAAGCACAACTTATGTAAGGATGTAAGGAACGTAAGTGTGTTGATGATCACTGGAGAGGGGGAAACGAAAGACCGTGTTTTGGTTAAACATTTGACTACTCCTTCAAAAACTGACCTAAATAGTTCTAGGTATATATATTACCTCTTCAATTGGCAATTTTAATGAATAGCTCATTTCTTTAAAAACAAACAACTAGGGGCGCCTGGGTGGCTCAGAGGGTTAAGCCTCTGCCTTCGGCTCCGGTCATGATCTCAGGGTCCTGGGATCGAGTCCCGCATCGGGCTCTCTGCTCAGCAGGGAGCCTGCTTCCTCCTCTCTCTCTCTGCCTGCCTCTCTACCTGCTTGTGATCTCTGTCTGTCAAATAAATAAATAAAATCTTTAAAAAACAAACAAACAAACAACTAAAAGCAATATTCACACACAAATAAGATTTTCATGTGGTAAAAGCAAAAACCAAAAAACCCCTACAACTTTTACAATTCTATCAACATACCTCAAGGTATTTTAGTTAAAAACAAGGAAACAAATAAAACTTCCCACTATAATGGGAATAATTGGCTGAACCTGTAAATAACATTTAATGAAGAAAAATGCTGGTGCTTTCCTTCTCCATGCTTCCTAAATACTTGGGCAGAAATATGCTTCTGACATCAGCCCAGCTCTGAAATGTAGTTGCTGGAGGTCGTCTTTTTTTTAAGATTTTATTTATTTATTTGAAATAGAGAGAGAGATCACAAGTAGGCAGAGAGGCAGGCAGAGAGAGGGAGAAGCGGACTCCCTGCTGAGCAGAGAGCCCGATGCGGGACTCGATCCCAGGACCCCGAGATCATGACCCGAGCCGAAGGCAGAGGCTTAACCCACTGAGCCACCCAGGCGCCCTGAAGGTCGTCTTTTAAAACAGAATTGTACTATTTCGTAATTCTGTATTTGTCCGTGTGAATACTTTAAAAAAAAATTTATTTATTTGACAGACAGAGGTCACAAGCAGGCAGAAAGTCAGGCAGAGAGAGAGGAAGGGAAGCAGACTCCCCACCAAGCAGAGAGCCCAATGCGAGGCTCAATCCCAGGACCCCGGGATCAACGTCCTGAGCTGAAGGCAGAGGGTTTAACCCACACCCACTGAGCCACCCAGGCGCCCCTAAACACTCCTTTTTAGAGTGTTTAGAGAAACTAGGTACCCATAATATTGATTTGCTTTATCAATGGCAGCAGCACGAAGGGGTACAAGAAAAAGTGATGACCCTCCACGCATTTGCTTACTGTCTTTTAATGGCACATGAAAACACAGCAAAACATTCTCTATGAATCCCCAGGTCCATTTAATACTCAGCCCTGACTCCAAGTTATAGCTCAATCATAACTTGAGAAGGAATACCCTTATATAGGTTAATATTGAAGATCCTGAGAGGAGGTTAAAAAAAACAATCCCAAGAGCGAACATTCACTTGAGAATACAAAAATAAGTCAAACAGTACTGGTACTGCCAGAGATGAAGTCAGAAGGGGGAGGAAGGAATCACAACACCTAAAAATCATTAAAGATATATTTTTGTTGGGGCACCCGGGTGGCTCAGTCAGTTAAGGGTCCAACATTTTTTTTTTTTTTAAGATTTTATTTATTTTCTTAAACAGGCTCCATGCCCAGTATGGACCTAGATCACACTACCCTGAAATCATGACCTGAGCCAATATCAAGAGTCAGATGCAAGGCACTTGGGTGACTGACACAGTTGGCTAAGTGTCTGCCTTGGCTGGGGCTTGGGTTGTGATCTCCGGGTTCTGGGACTGGCCCACGTCAGGCTCTCTGCTGCTCCCCAATTCGTGTGTGCTCTCTCTCACTCTGTGTCTAAGCCCTAGGAGGAATCCCATACTAACCTTTACAGAGAAAGGGAACTCAGCAAGAACTATTAAGAATGTGGTCAAATATGGTCAAGAAGTCTTATACAAAAAAGCTGTGATTTAGGGCTCCAGAAGGGAGTCCACCTTCTGGCTACAGAATTTCTATAACTGGATGTGTACTAACAGAGATCTTGTAGTTTTTGTCTGCTTAACTGCTTCCTTACCTATCCAAACTAGAGATGTTTCAAAATAGGGGCCATGCCCCTTTCATATTATTTTTTTCCCCAGCACACGGCACATCTGAATGAATGCTGTTTCTCATTTACTTAAATGTCCCCATCAATCAAAGGTACTTGAAATTTATAACTGAGAATGTGCCAGCATTACAGCCGGTTGAGCCACAGCAAGAGAAACACCTGTAGTCCCGAGTCATTTTGGAGGATCTTAATCTGCTTAAAAGCACTAGTAAAAAGGCCTGCTTAAGTGCTTCTTCCTACCCAGGACTACAAACCTCAGGGAATGATGGTATGACATAGACCGATAAACACAAATACTACTTTTTCTCAAACTCCAATAGCCTAAACTGGCACTTGTATCCGAGAAATAGGTGACACAGAAGACATTTAGAAGAGAGCACAAAACAAAACCCAGGAGTTCTTAACGGTAATAGTTCCAGAATTTCCATAAAATAGCTGAAAGATAGCTAACCAATAATTTGAAGGTCCGTAATAAAGAGAATAGAGATACTATAAAGGCAAATAAAGAGTCCCAAGACATTTATATGCTGAAATTATTAAAACCTGACCACGTACACACCACTATACATGACATATTCATACCAAGAATGTTTAATCTGGATCTAATTACAAGGAAACAATCAGACTATTATAAATTATAGGACAATCTACAGTGATCATCAAAAGTCAATGTGTGATGAATAAAGAGAAACACATGGCACATAACAAACTGAATGTAAAACCCGAATGACTTAGTGGGATTATGGACATCGGGGAGGATATGTGCTATGTTGAGTGCTGTGAAGTGTGTAAACCTGGCGGTTCACAGACCTGTACCCCTGGGGCTGAAAATACATTATATTTTTTTGTTTTTTTTATTCGACAGAGAGAGATCACAAGTAGGCAGAGAGGCAGGCAGAGAGAGAGGAGGAAGCAGGCTCCCTGCTGAGCAGAGAGCCCGATGCGGGACTCGATTCCAGGACCCTGAGATCATGACCTGAGCCGAAGGCAGTGGCTTAACCCACTGAGCCACCCAGGCGCCCAATACATTATATGTTAATCAAAAAATAAAACATTTTAAAAATAAATAAATAATCCACCTTTTGGGGGTGCCTTGGTGGATCAAAAAACAAACTAAAAAATCCCCAAATGACTCTGGGGGACAACTGGAGAAATTAAAATAGACTGTACATTAGATGACGTTATCAACAAATGTTAGATTTTGTACACATCACAACAGCGTTGTGGTCACGGACAAGAATATCCTTTTTATTAGGAAACCTGCTGAAACAGCAGTCAAATGTCAGGACAGCTCAAGAATACTCAGAAACAAAGCAAATGTGGCAAAAATGCTGAGAACAAAGAAATCTAGGTAAAAGGTATGTATATAGTCTTTACTGGAATATTACAACTTTAAGGTAGGTTTTGAAAACTCCAAACTAAAATTTAGAAGGAAAAAAGTATACTGGGGCGTCTGGGTGGCTCAGTGAGTTAAAGCTTCTGTCTTTGGCTCAGGTCATGATCTCAGGGTTCTGGGATCGAGCCCCGCATATGGCTCCCTGCTCAGCAGAGAGCCTGCTTCCTCCCCTCTCTCTCTGCCCGCCTCTCTGCCTACTTGTGATCGCTGGCTGTCAAATAAATAGAAGGAAAAAAGTATATTCATCGCTGGCTGTCAAATAAATAGAAAGAAAAAAGTATATTCATATTAAATAATACTTTTACCTTACTTAAATCTGCAACAATTATGAATAAGTAACCTAGAGTATTTTAAACTGCTATAAAGAAGGATACAAAAAAATTCTTTATGTCCCAAATTTCCTAACGAAGTTTTCCCCTGGATTTCTGATCATCTATCCACTCTGCCCTCTTGGCAGGGTCCCCAACAATACTTTAGGGTTAAAATAATATGGCTGAGACCTCATGGCACTAACCACTTGGGAGTCCAATAATTTTAAGTTGCTGAGTATGTGGAAATATAGTAAATTGCTTTTGTTTATAAAATGTAATAAAAACCTTACATTGTTGGGAGGACACAATATGGTTCTATTTGTGGATATAGTGTATCATATCAGGTTCAAACCTAAATAAAGTGTCCTGAAATAAAGAACATTAGTGGGGGAAAAACAAACAAACAAATAAAAAAAAAACAGAAGTGAAGAGTCTGGCTTAGTATTTCAAAATTATGAGACATCAAAAAGGTAAGAAAGGGGGACGCCTGGGTGGCTCAGTTGGTTGGACGACTGCCTTCGGCTCAGGTCATGATCCTGGAGTCCCGGGATCGAGTCCCGCATTGGGCTCCCAGCTCCATGGGGAGTCTGCTTCTCTCTCTGACCTTCTCCTCGTTCATGCTCTCTCTCACTGTCTCTCTCTCAAGTAAATAAATAAAATCTTTAAAAAAAAAAAAAAGTAAGAAAGGGGTGCTTGGGTGGCTGAATGGGTTAAAGCCTCTGCCTTCGGCTCAGGTCATGATCCCAAGGAGCCTGTTTCCTCCTCTTCTTCTGCCTGCCTCTCTGTGTACTTGTGATCTCTGCCTGTCAAATAAATAAATAAATAAAATAAAATCTTAAAAAAAAAAAAAAAAAAGAAAGGTAAGAAAATACAGTTAATAGTAATCTGAGTATTGAACTGTGCATTTCATTACTCTTTCTGATAATATGGTTCTAGGCTAAGGCCAAGATACAACTCCAGAGTCATTATTTCTGATAATCAAAATCATGATATTTCTAGTAAAATCCATATAAAACTCAAAACATAGAAGCCTAAAAGGGTCACTTCAAGTACCCCAAAAAATAATTTTTAGTAATCCTTAGTTCAAACATTACTCGGAAGTATAAAGTTTTGATTAAAACTAATAAATTGCTGGGTTGCCTGGGTGACACAGTTGTTTAAGTATCCAACTCTTGGTTTCAGCTCAGGTCATGACCTCAGGATTATGAGACTGAGCCCCACAAAGGGCTCCCTCTATACTGAGTGCAGAGTCTGCTTAAGATTTCCTCTTCCTCGCCCTCTATCCCTCCCCACATTCGATTGCTCGCTCTCCTCTTCAAATGAATAAATCAATCTTTAAAACGACAACAAATAAATTGGTTAAGATTTTGGTGTGAAGTGAAAAAGAGGTCACATGTTCATAACATGCAATAAAATACTTTCTTAAAACCCTCTTAAAGACAATAGGGGGTGGGGATGCGCCTGGGAGGTTCAGTTGTTAAGCCTCCCCTTTAGCTCAGGTCATGATCCTGGGGTCCTGGGATGGAGCCCTGCATTGGGCTCCCTGCTCAGCAAGGGGCCTGCTTCTTCCTCGCCCACTCCCCATTCTGTGTTCCCTCTCTTGCTGTCTCTGTCAAATAAATATATAAAATCTTTAATAAAAAAAAAAAAAGGACTGCAGAGAGGGGTGCCTGTGTGGCTCAGTTGCTTAAGCGTCGTACTCTTGATTTCCGCTAAGGTCATTATCTCAGGGTTGCAAGACTGAACTCTCCCTCACACCCAGCACGGGGCCTTCTTTAGATTCTCTCCCTCCCTCTCTCTCAAAAAAGAAAAGAAAAAGGTAAGACTGTGGAGAACATTACATGCCCTAGTCCGGGGGATTCCATTTTGAGATGCATTTCTTTTATTATCTAGGTTTTAGAGAACTCATAAAAAAGAAAATGAAAAGAGAGAGGGCACCCTTCAACATAAACACATAGGACTACTTAACCCCCCCTTTTTTTAAAAAAGATTTTATTTATTTATTTGACAGAGAGATCACAAGTAGGAAGAGCAGCAGGTGGGGGAGGGGGAGAAGGAGGCTCCCTGCTAAACAGAGAGCCCGATGCAGGCCTCTCGATCCCAGGACCCTGAGATCATGACCTGAGCGTAAGGCTTAACCCACTGAGCCACCCAGGCGCCCCAGGACTATTTACTTTTACAACTCACTTCCCCTCACCCCTTTTTAAAAAGTCTTTATTTATTTATTTATCTGAGGGAGAGAGAGACAGTGAGAACATGAGAACTCGTGGAACTGGGAGCCTGATGCGGGCCTCGATCCCAGGACTCCAGGATCATGACCTGAGCTGAAGGCAGTGGCTTAACCAACTGAGCCACCCAGGTGCCCAGGACTATTTACTTCTAAAAGAGCTTTGGCACTGGGTATGGTGCATAAACAATGAATCTTGGAACACTGAAAATATTTAAAAAATAAATAAATAAAGGGGCTTTGGTATAAAAGAAATAACACTTCATATATAAGCCTTTGCCCATCTGGCTTGGGCCTAATAGATAAAAACCATGAGGATGTAACACGCCAAAAAGAGGAGTTTGTTTTCACACCAGTTTTTAAGATGGGATTGAACACAGAAGAAGAAAGAAATGAGGTATTCTAGAAGTTTCGGCTCATGATGATTATTACTATTAATAACTGAATTAACAAGAAAGAGATGGAAACTTAATTAATCTTCAATCCTAAAATATAGACACCAAGAAAAGGGCAAAAGAAATCTCAAGAAGCTAACTTTCAAATGATTCTGAATGTCTCCGTCAAATAAATAAAATACATTTAAAAAAAAAAAAAAAAAGAAAAGAAAACGAGCACAAAAGGGCAGGATTAGTTAGTTCTTTACCCAGTTTCCGGTCTAGTTTTTTAAACTAGACCCTCAATAATTATTTAATAAATTAGCAATGCTCATCAAAGAATGATGTATATTTGAGTTAAAAAGCACAAAAATCAGCAAGATTACATTTTTGTAAGAGTAGTATGCCCAACTTTGTTTCCTCAGTTAGAATTGGGCAGTAATGGGCAGAAATAAAGCTTATTACAAATATTAACAGAAGGATGACAACGGACTTCACAGGAAAAAATATGGTGGATTATACAGAACCAGAACTTTTTTGTTGTTGTTAAGATTTATTTATTTTGAGGGGAGAGACAGACCACAGCACAAGTGAGAGGGGCAGACAAACAGGGAGAAACAATCTGCACTGAGCAGAGCCTAACTATGGGGTTTGATCCAAGGACCCTGAGATCATGATCTGGGCCAAAACGAAAAGTCGGATGCTGAACTGACTGTGCCACCCAGACGCCCCCAGACAGTTTTCTACTCACAGAAGATCTCATCACCAAGGACAATTTTAGAATAAAGAGGCAAAGTATTAAAAGTCACTGACTCACCAGTGGATTTACTTACTTAACTATTTAAACAAAATGGCTTAAATGTTAACTGCGTAACAGCAAAGGGATACAATCTAAATGCAAACCTCCTTCACTTCACTACACACAGAGGGGAACAATTTGCCCCAAATTAGGTACTAGAACACTGCTCACTTTTCTCCTTCCTTCTCAGTCGTATCATAGGAGAAGTTAAGTAAACACATACATTCAATAAGCTATTTCAAAAGGCACACCACTTCAGTGAGAATATGGGCCTCTGTATTAATAATAACCACATTCAGGCGCCTAGGTGGCTCAGTCAGTTAAGCGACTGCCTTCAGCTCAGGGTCCTGGGATCGAGCCCCACATCAGGCTCCCTGCTCAGTGGTGAGCCTGCTTCTCCTTCTCCCTCTGCCAATCCCTCTGCCTACTTATGCTTTCTTTCTCTGTGTCAAATAAATAAAATCTTAAAAACAAAACAAAACAAAACCCAAAACTAACCACACTCATTTCTATATATTTTAAACCAAAATACAATTTCCTTTTCTTTTTTTTAAGATTTTTTTTTTTTTTTAAAGAAAGTAAAAGAAGATATTGAGAGAGAACTCTCACAGGGAGGAGAGGTAGAAGCAGGCTCCCTGTTGAGCAGGGAGCGTGACGCATGCCTTGATCCAAGACCCTGGGATCATGACCTGAGCCAACAGCAGATACTTAACCAACTGAGCCACCCAGGTGCCCCCATAACAATTTGTGTGGTTTAAGATGGGGAGGGGGAGGAAATCTAAATGTCCATGTGTGAAAGATTATTCTGTACAATGAATTACTCTTCAACCATTAAAAAGGATACAGTGGGTAAAGATGTCCTAACTGCATTAAAGAAATAGTTATAGAATAACACACAAGATCCCAGTTCTAGAAATCCAAGTTCACATATGCTTGTATGGATTGAGGAGGATATAAATCACTAGCAGTTGCCTCAGGTATACTGACCACAATGAGGCTTTTATACTACAATCTTTAAAAAAATTACTTTAAGAACTAATCAGTTATGTGTCTGCCTTCAGCTTAGGTCATGATTCCAGGGTTCTGGGAGCTAGCCCCGCATCAGGCTCCCTGCTCAGTGGGGAGAGTCTGCTTCTCCCTCTCCCTCCACCCGCTGTTCCCCCTGGCTTGTGCTCTGTCAAGTAAATAAATAAAAACTTAAAAATAAAAATACCTTAAACAATTAGTCACGTAACAAAAAAAATTAAGAGTGGGAAGACAAAGACACACACACATAGACTAAACCTAAGGAGGTAATTCTGCATTTTGCATGGCATTTACATATAACCAACATCACACCTGTCACAGGGGAGGACACAAACTTACTCATGTTGCTCATGGGCCGCATGCCTTGGGGTGACTGCCCGGACTGCTGATTCTGCTGGTTCTTTGCTTGCACCTGGGGCTGTGTCGGCATCTGATTTACTTGATAGGGCAGCCCAAGAGCTGCATAGGCCCTTTCTATAGAACTGGGATCAATCTGACTAACAGTGCTTAGGCTGGGGGTAGACTGCTGACCCACCCCAAGAGAGCTAGTATTTCCAAGTCCAACTGGTGCTCCAGTCAGAATTGCTAGAGAAGACAAAGAAAATGGGATTATAATGTTAAAGATGTAAGAAAAACAGACCAACCCATCATGAATTTAAAAGACATAAAATTATTTTTATGTGATTATGAAACATCTCAGTACATGCCTCTTGTTTTTCATTATTTCCCTGAAAAAAATGTCCAGATGTAGAACTGAATGGTCAAAAGAGGGTCACTGGCATGAAAGACTTTCAATCCAGAATACTCAAAAGCCTCCCTATAGGCTGTATCAGTGTTCCCACCAACAGTGTATCCAGGACTCAGAGCCACACAAATACCAACACCAGGGAGCATCATTTCTTCTAATGTGATGTGAGAGAAACAGCACCTTATTTCATTTTTTAATAGTGAACTTTCTGGTATGTCCTCCCTCTATTAAATAATTATTATTATTTCCTTATCCCAATATTCTCCTGGGTTACTTATGACTTCATTAATTTATGGTACTTAATTCCTTCTTCACATGCTGTACACATATTTCTAAATTTGTCTTTTCAGCCCTAAATCCTTAATGTTTTGTTTCTAGAGAGGAGGTATGGTAGTTGCACTTAAATCTTTCTCCTTTTGTCTTTCTCTAAGAAAAGCTCATCATCCCAAGCTTATAAAAATAATCTCAAACTTTTTTCCTTTTTCTTTAAATTTCAAACTGTCTAGGTATTTAGACAAGTATAAAAGAGTAATTTACCCAATGTCATTTCTTTCAAGTTTTCATAAATGTAAAAATGAAGCATAAATTCACTGTTTTTATACAGAACGACTATTAACAGTTTCTGGATCTTTAGGTAATAGAAGACTAATTCTAATCTCATTAATATGAAATTAACAGTAGTGGAAACAACCTAGCACAGGAATGTCACATAATCAAAAAGTACTCTAAATCCCACCAAAGTGCACTGGTAAGAGTCTAAGAATGTTCTTAGTACAAAAGCTTCTCAAAAGATTTAATCACTTACACTGTTGATTTCTCTTATCTCCAGCGTTTTTAAGGGGGAGACACACAGGACAATCATGTCTCGTACAATTCTTCCAGTGTGAAATGATTTGTCGAGAAGATGCACAGTGTGCCACTAAAAAGAACAAGAATAATTTTTTCAAATGCAGTTTATAGTTTTTTTTTTTACATTAATTATCAGCAAACTTATTGATAGCACTTACCAAGTGCTAAAATGTTAACTCATTTCATCTTCCTAATATTCCTATAGGGTACTATAACCACTCACATTTTACAGTTGAGAAAACAGGCAAAACCTGGTTAACCAATTCGCATAAAGTCAGAATACTCAAAGTGGGATTCAAACTTAAGCAACCCGGCTCCAGAGCCCATATTTTTTACCAAGATGTGCAATCTACTTTACTCTATAAAAACAGATTTCTAATGACTCCACAAATATATAAAATATACTAAGTTGGGTAACATTGTTTTAGTATTTGCCTGACTGCAAATCCTCAATAATATTTAAAGTATATTATGCTAGGGCAAATCAAAGTCAGTAAGGATCACCACAAAAGGGATATCCTTCAAAATTTCTACCACAACCCTAGATACTGACAAAATAATACTGAATTTTATTATATCCTAATATGGAGTAAGACATTAACTGTAAAGGAGTTTCAAAATAGAGATCACATTTTCTCTCTTCTCTTGGACTCTGAAGGTCAGTTGCTGAGCACAGAAACCCTTTGAGCCCACTCACCTTGGCAGGACTTGCCTGACTGGCAGTGTGTCATGTGGTTTAGGACGTTCTTCATTGTGCGACAGTGGGGAAGGTTGCACTGCCTCACCTCCCCATTAGCCTGCTCCCTGCGCTGGCACTTGTGAGCGTGCAAAAGGAGAACCAGCTGCTGCTGGATGAGCTTGCGCTTCTCTGGGTCAGCTGTGTGAGCTCCAGAACCCATCCCTTGGGCTACTGGAGTCACAAGGCCTGGTTGCTGGACCTGTGGGGCCTGCTGTTGACCCTAAGGGATAAAACAACAAAGATACATTTAACATAGGTGTCACAGTGTGCTCTTTAATAAATACAGACCTAGACATTTTCAATTAAAACCTTTAAGGACAGTCTACCATGTGCCACAGGAGATTCCAAGGTAAAATAAAACAATGGTTCCTACCATCAAGAAGCTCAGTAAGAAAACAAAGCTACATTACCAAGTAATACAGTCAAAGTATATATAGGATATAAAGCAAAAGTAAAGAGAACAGCATGATAAGCTGAGGTGGAAGAGGAAAAGGCAAGGAGTCTATAGTGAAGAGAATGTCCAACTCAGGTTCTGAAACACAGTAACAATGAAGAACTCCTCGGGAGACCTAGCAAGATCCTTTTAGGTGGGTGAAAAATTAGTTTTTTTTTTTTTTTTTTTGAAAAATTAGTTTTTGTAATTATCGAAGAAAGCCCCTTTTCTTCCCCAGTGAAAAAAGTAAACATTTCTGGGGACAGAGATGCCTTGTTTTATTCATTTTTATTATCTCTAGTAATTTAAGTATTTGAAATACACGCAATTCAGTGACTATATAACACAAATAAAAAAATTAAAAATCTGAAAGAGAAGTAGCATTTCTACAGGACAATTTTTTTCCAAAGGTGAACATGGACTACTTAACAAATTTACACCTAGAAATCGTTTTACTTTGGCAAAATAGCAAGCAGCAGCTCTTTCTGCCCATGGGTCCCATGCCCATGCTTTAGTAAAATCCCTCCTGGCACCAAAAAAAGAAATAAAAATAGCAATGTTAGCAGCTTTGGAGATTTCCCGAAACAAAAATCACGGTTTAAAACAACGTGTAACTTTGAGGGTGAGGGAGGTTACTTTCGTATGGTACTCAGATACAAATCAGTAGATACAGTCATTGAGAGTCCGAATGCTTCGCCAGAGTCCTTCCCAAGAGGAGAAAGGTTCTACTTTGCAATTCCACAGAAATGCTCACAAGCAGAAGATAATCAATAGAACAGGCCACAAAATTTTTGTTGTAGCAGCCCCACTTGCTCCCATTTGGCCAAGCACTCTGACTGAACAATACTGTAAGAAACAAAAACCCACGGGAAATGGAAGGAAGGAACAAGCTAAATCACAGTGTCCATCCATTAACTCCTAGTGTGTATACAGACAGCATGAAAGTTTAACACAGTACTTCTGTCAAAATGCTACTTTAAAGACAAATCTTTGATAGATTACTACCCACCATGTTGGGCATTCCTCCACCAGGAACTGCCTTTTTGTCCATGGCAAATGGAGATAAGTTATTTGGTAGTACAGACTTCGTCTGAATCTGGAGACCAAGGCCACTGGCTCCAATCTGCTGTCCAGAATTCTGAGTGTATGGTGAACCGTAAGGATTAGGGTTGTTCATCATTCCCATCTAAGAATAAATAAAAACAGACAAGAAATTAAATCTTATTCCCTGCATTAACAGAACATGACCATTCCTTTTCCACTTCCTAATTTATAGAGACAATTTTAAAAGTAGTCCTCTGCTGTTATAAACAGACTAGAGAAGTATGTTCATGGAAATACTCATATTTTTAAGATCAAGATTTATAGGAGAATCTAGATGGCTCAGTTGGTTAAGCATCTGCCTTCGGCTCAGATCATGATCTTGGGGTCCTGGGATTGTGCTCCAAGTTGGGCTCCCTGCTTGGTGGGGAGTCTGCTTCTTCTTCTGCCCCTCCCCCCACTTGTGCGCTCTTCTCTCTAGTCCTCTCACTTGCTTTCTATCGCAAATACATAAATAAAAACTTTTTATAAAGAAATTATTTAAAAAGATTAAGATTTAGGGGCTTCAGGGGAGCCTGGGTGGCTTAGTGGGTTAAGCCTCTGTCTTCAGCCCAGGTCATGATCTCACGGTCCTGGGATCGAGCCCTGCATCAGGCTCTCCGCTCGGTGGGGAGCCTGCTTTCCCCCTTCTGTCTGCCTCTCTGCCTACTTGTGATTTCTCTGTCAAAATAAATAAATAAAACCTTAAAAAAAATATTTAGGGGCTTCAGCTCAGGTAGAATAAGTCTACAGAGCTATTTTCTGTAAATATTTGATAAATGTGTTTTAGAAAACTTATAAGCATCTTCATTAAGCTGTATCTAAAAATCAAGGGTTTGTCATTCACCTTCACTTGAATGAAGTAGATGCATTTTTGTTTAATGTACAAAATATGGCTTAATAAATTAAATTCAACTCAATAAATGACCTAATCTCTATGTTAGAGAGTATGACATGTCAAGAGCATCTGAATGCTTACTCTAGCATTTTGTTCATATAAAAGGTAGAAAACATAATTTAGGGGATATGTCCTTTTTTCATTTAGGGATACAGTGGCACAGTGATTTTAAAACTTTTGATATTTGGGGCTCCTGGGTGGCTCAGTGGGTTAAAGCCTCTGCCTTCGGCTCAGGTCATGATCTCAGCGTCCTGGGATTGAGTCCCGCATAGGGCTCTCTGCTCAGCGGGGATCCTGCTTCCTCCTCTCTCTCTGCCTGCCTCTCTGACTACTTGTGATCTGTCTGTCAAATAAATAAAAATAAAATCTTTAAAAAAATAAATAAATAAAATAAAACAACTTTTGATATCTGAATCCCTTAGACAGAACATGCAAACTTCAGAGTCCACATCATTCCCTGCAGTCTCAAACCTACCTGCTTTATTAAATTACCTGCTTGGCTCCTAAAGTAAATCTGAGTTTCTCTGTAACCCCTATATACTTAAAAAAGTCAATTTTTGTCTGTACTTAGGACAGGCAATCTGGAGCGATCATACTGGATAGTTATAAACTTAATGAACAGAGTATTAATTATTCAGAAGCCAAATGTTTTACTGATAGCAATGATGCAACTTACAATCCTGTTCTTCCATAGAAGAATCCACCAGAAGTCAACCACCACCTATTAAAAACATACTGCAAAGCTCTCAGCATAGAAACTAAGGAGACTAGTACTACTACCCAATTAAAAGGAGTCATACTAGATTTCTAGTCTACTCAGACAGATCCAGGTCTACCAGAGGGGCCTTCAAATTCTATCTCCAAACACATACACGAACCCTAAACTGTTCCCTGTCCGCTGTCAGTGTCTTAATTCAAGCCCCTCATCACAGCTTGTGCAGGCTGTGTCCAACAGGTTTTCTTGCCTTCTGTCTATTCTATTTTTTACCCTACCCAGAGCCTTCATGATGTTCACGAAGCCTGACTATCTATCCATGGTATCCTTCTGTAGCCTGTACCCATTAACTTGCAAATCTGAAGAGCAACTTTCTTTTTTTTTTTTTTAAAGATTTTACTTATTTATTTGATAGAGATGACAAGTAGGCAGAGAGGCAGCCAGAGAGACAGGAGGAAGCAGGCTCTCCACAGAGCAGAGAGCCCGACGCGGGGCTCGATCCCAGGACCCTGGGATCCTGACCTGAGCCGAAGGCAGAGGCTTTAACTCACTGAGCCACCCAGGCGCCCCTGAGCAACTTTCTTCTTAAATCTCTATCATCTGCCTTAAAGACTTCCCTTTTCCCTATAACTAAGCAGTGGCACACCCTCCCTTCCTGTCTGATTTCTGAACGATAACCTGTAAAGAAAGAAGATACTAAGTCCACCAAGAAGCAGTCCAATTTTCATTTTTTGTTGCTTACTTAGTGGTACAACCATCAACTAAGCAGCAGCTACAGATTCTTCTGGAACTCTAAGATACATTTCAGAAGTTACCATGTCTGTGAAGCATCTATTGTTCCAGACCACTGAAGCGCTTTTTCTTCCCTAAAAAATGTTTGTGCAGGGGCGCCCGGGTGGCTCAGTTGGTTAAGCGGCTGCCTTCAGCTCAGGTCATGATTCCAGGGTCCTGGGATCCAGCCCTGCATCAGGCTCTCAGCAGAGAGCCTGCTTCTCTCTCTCCCCCTCTCCCTGCCACTCTGCTTACTTGTGCTTTCTCTCTAGCTGTCAAATAAACAAATAAAATATTTTAAAAAAAAATGTTTGTGCATTTATACTACAACAGAGGTGAAAAAATAAAATGCATGCCTCTTCTATTCCCCCCGGACCATGCACATTAAGAGAAAGAACCTTAGTTCATTTATCTTTGTAGCCCCACTGCCCTTATCCTGCTCAACAAAAGAACTTGTTGACTCAGGAAAACAGAAATATAAGAGTCACAAAATAAACTCATAAACTTCAGTGAATAAAACTGTTCTTTAAATTATACGCAGTACTGGGGCGCCTGGGTGGCTCAGTGGGTTAAAGCCGCAGCCTTCAGGTCAGGTCATGATCCCAGGGTTCTGGGATGGAGCCCCGTGTTGGGCTCTCTGCTCAGCAGGTAGCCTGCTTCCCTTCCTCTCTCTCTCTGCCTGCCTCTCTGCCTACTTGTGATTTCCGTCTGTCAAATAAAATCTTTAAAATAATAATAATAATAATAATAAATTATATGCAGTATCTATACAGAGGATTTATAGAAATATGACATCTTCAAAGGTTTGCCTGTAATGAAAAACTAAAGAACTGTGACAGTTTCCAGATGAGATCAGAAGACTAGGAGTTCAGTAACTCGGGGAATAAGCCTGAGGGAAGTGGCAAGGTTTGGAGAGATCATACAAGAATGGGGCAGTCTTGGGACGCCTGGGTGGCTCAGTTGGTTGGATGACTGCCTTCGGCTCAGGTCATGATCCCGGAGTCCCGGGATCAAGTCCCACATCAGGCTCCCAGCTTCATGGGGAGTCTGCTTCGCTCTCTGACCTTCTCCTCGCTCATGCTCTCTCTCACTGTCTCTCTTTCAAATAAATAAATAAAATCTTAAAAAAAAAAAAAAAGAATGAGGCAATCTGAATGGGGAGCATCCAGAGTAAAAAACTTACTGCTTCAGTCTCCAATAACTGGAATTTCCTAAATGAATCTGGCCTACAGAAACAGGCTTAAACACAAGTCAAATTTCTGCTGGTAGTTTCAAGCGTGGCTGCAGTGCTGGTCCTCCACATGCTTTTAAAGTACTATTATTTATATGAATATATAGGTCCAATAATACATGAGCTTACATCTGGGGGAGTTACATTTCAGTTGACTATGTTTCCTATCAGCATGGAAACTCATGACGGACATAAAATGAATGCTATTCTGACACAGAATCTGCAGGACAGACCATAAAAGGCCAGCAGACAATAAATTAAGTTTTTAGGAGTCCTTATTTATGAAAATAAAACACAGTGATTTGTAAGCTACCTTGATGTCTCTTAATAAGCATAATATCTCTACTCAAATATACCACAGTAGAATCTGGTGGTTCACATTGTTCACACAGGCACTGCCTTATCTGACTCCAACTGGGTTTCAACCAGTTCCTGACGTTTGCTTTCCCAGTTACAATGCATTACCTAGAAACTCCAGGGTGGACTACTGGTCTCACATATACAGACTGCAATGACTGCTGATCAGTGGCAGTAATGCATTCCTAACACTTCTCATCACTTTGACCCACGAAGACTCTCAGACTTCTGGCTTTTCTGGTCTTCCTCAGGGTTCTGGGGCCAGTGTTTGACAAAATACAACCAATCTCCCCATCTCCACATCCCTATCCTTCCAATATCACCAGCCTCCAGGACTTCCCCACCAAATATAACAGGAAGGGAATATACTGTACTTAATTTCCACTACACTGTAGTTCATTATTTGATCGTTTCCCTTCTCTGTATCTCAAGTGATCCTTGACGTCCAACTACCCACCACCCACCTGCACCCCAAGGATAAAGAGAACCACCTAAATGGAAAAGGCAGAGAGGACCAGGAAGCCACAACAGTTCTAGTCAACAAAAACAAAAAACACCTCAGGGAGAATATTTTCTTTCTTTCTTCCTTTCTTTTTTAAAATCTGACTCTACAGGGGCGTCTGGGTGGCTCAGTTGTTTAAGCGTCTGCCTTCGGCTCAGATCATGATCCCAGAGTCCTGGGAGCGAGCCCTGGCGGGGGAGGGTGTGTGGGCAATGGGCCCTGCTCAGTGGGGGAGCCTCCTCGCTCTGCCCCCCTTCTCTATCAAATAAATAAATCCTTAAAAAAATCTGTCTCTACAGGTTTTTTCTAAGTTTTCAATATATTAAAAGAAGAAACTTATGGAGCACAGGAATCCAGAAAACACCTGACAGGGGTTATCATTAGCAAATACATAGAAAAAATAAAAGTAGTACCTCAAATATAAAGAAAATAATTGTTTGGGAATATTTAGCACAGTGGGAAAAAAAATCCCTTAGTAAGATTTGAAGATACCACAGTAACTCAAAACAATACCCTGTGTGTGACTCCAAGATTCATCAAATAATAAAAACAAAATTAACTATAATCAGACATTTCCTACTACCTATCAGATTTAATAAATGCCAATGTTATATATCTGAATCCAAGTTAGATGCCAGATACTACTTAGTAACTGAGGGTACAATGATAAACAAGAAGGACTAGGGATCTCTTAGAACCTACAGCAAATCTTAAACATTACTTTTCAGAATCATTCCCCTTACTCCTATACCAATGCCTTAGTTTAGCAGGCCTCATCACCCATTGAGACTATCCCTCAAACTGTTATTACAAACCTAAAACCACATCCATCTAGATGGTAAATTTGGGTATAAGACCCTCTTCGTTCAAATCTGTCAGATTACAGAATTTAAGATTAGTCTTTCTCTCAAAATGGATTCTTCCTCCTTAAACTTAATACCCACCATCCCAAGTGGTCCTTCCTACCTGCTTCACTCCTGGCTGATTCAAGTTCTAAAACAGATCAATCACTGCTCTTATACTTCAAAATTTTATAGGCTAAATACTCTTTAACATCCTATGGCAAAGATGATCACTAACTAATGTTAATTTTAAGAGAAGCACTCCAAAAATGACATTACTGTTCCTACCACCTCAAAAAAATTGTAAAAAGGGAAAAGGAAAGAAGGAAAATGGGAATTATTCCTAAAGCCAATATTCATTTGAATCAAGTTCAGACTTTATTTTATTATTTATTAGATTTTATTTATTTGACAGACAGAGATCACAAGTAGGCAGAGAGGCAGGCAGAAAGAGAGGAAGTTCCCCACTGATCAGATCACAGAGAAGCAGGCTCCCCACTGATCAGAGAGCCCGACCTGGGGCTGAATCCCAGGACCCTGGGATCATGACCTGAGCTGAAGGCAGAGGCTTTAGCCCACTGAGCCACCCAGGCACCCCCAGACTTTTTTTTAAATATCAATTTCATCAGTCACAATTCATACAAAATTTGGAAACCAATCTATACAGATGCCAAATAACACAATTCTTCACAGCATGTGAGGTAACCAGAGACAGAGGAAAGGAAGGTTAGGATCTGCCATCCCCCAGATCCAGGACTACAAAATAAGAAGTAAAATGTAATACATAAAAATGCTCTAAGATGAGGTGACTGGCAGCGACTGGTGGCTCAGTCAGTTAAGCATAACCTTTGGCTGAGCTCATGATCCTGGGGTCCTGGGATGGAGTCCAGCTTCGCCCTCCCTGATCAGTGGGGGAGTCCGCTTCTCCTTCCTCCTCTGCCCCTTCCCATGGCTTGTACTGTCTAAAATAAATTTTAAAAATCTTTTTAAAAAGAAAAAAGAGGGGCACCTGGGTGGCTCAGTGGGTTAAAGCTCTGCCTTCAGCTTGGGTTGTGATCTCAGGGTCCTGGGATCGAGGCCCGCATTGGGCTCTCTGCTTGGTGGGGAGCCTGCTTCCCCCTCTCTCTCTTGCCTGCCTCTCTGCCTACTTATGAACTGTCTGTCAAATAAATAAATAAAATCTTTAAAAAAAAAATCGTATAAAAAAAAAGAGATAGGGTGCCTGGTTGGCTCAGGTTGATTAAAGAGTGTGACTCTTGGTTTTGGCTCACGATCTTGCAACTCATGGGACTGAGCCCCACATCCGGCTCTGTGCTCAGTGTGGAGTCCTCTTGGGATTCCTCCCTCCCCCTCACCACCTCCTCTCACTCCCTCAAATAAATAAATAAATAAAATCTTAAAAACAAAACAAAAGGATGTTCCAAGGCTTTGTCTATGGATGGCCCAGCAATCATGAAAACTGAATTATAGAAAACAGGCAGGGTTCCTGCTCTTACAGGATCTAGCAGATCTAGCAATGATCACCCCTATATAAGGTTACAAGTAAGTGAGGAGGTGACTGCTGCTGCAAGAAACATAAAGGCAACTCTATGTTTTTACCTGTGTAAGTTTTATTAATACATGGATCATAACAACAGAATGACATTATACAGTGATCAACAACAGGCACTTTTAATTCAAAAAGACAAAAGTTGGGGCGCCTGGTTGGCTCAGTGTGTTAAGCCGCTGCCTTCGGCTCAGGTCATGATCTCAGGGTCCTGGGATCGAGTCCCGCATTGGGCTCTCTGCTCAGCAGGGAGCCTGCTTCCCTTCCTCTCTCTCTGCCTACTTGAGATCTCTGTCAAATAAATAAATAAAATCTTAAAAAAAAAAAAACAACAACAAACAAAAATTCTCTGTAATACCCATTTCCTGACTGGTCCCTCACCTGTGTAACATAAAACCATAGGGCTGCTGTTAGAATTAATGACCTTAGCATATTAATTCAGCAGCTCCTTAACTGTTGGAGCTAATGCTAATTTAGATACAACTATACTGTCTGCTGTTATTTAATAAAATTCTGGATCTTGTCTCTTTTTAATCATAACAAGCCCCATAACATGGGTTGCTTGGGTGGTTCAGGGGGTTAAGCCTCCGCCTCCAGCTCAGGTCATGATCTCATGATCCCAGGGTCCTGGGATCGAGCCCCACATTGGGCTCTTTGCTTAGCAGGGAGCCTGCTTCTGCCTCTCTGCCTACTTGTGATCTCACTTTATCAAATAAAATAAAATCTTAAAAAAAAAAAAAGTTAAAAAAATCATAACAAGCTCTTTAACAGAACAGATACTCTTCTTTTTTTTAAGATTTTATTTAAGAGAGAGGGAGAAAAAGCATGCACACAAGCAGGAGGAAGGACAGAAGGAGAGGGAAAAGCAGACTCCCCCCTGAGCAGGGAGCCCCAGTGTGGGACTTGATCCCAGGACCCCAAGATCACGACCTGAGCCAAAGGCAGATGCTTAACTGACTGAGCCACCCAGGAACCCCTAGAATTTTTTTTTGTATTTTCTAAGAGGGGGGCATCCAGAATATTAATGAACACTGCCTGAATAAAAAGTCCTTAGTTCCGGGGCGCTTGGGTGGCTCAGTTGGTTAAGCGACTGCCTTCGGCTCAGGTCATGATCCTGGAGTCCTGGGATCAAGTCCCTCATCAGACTCCCTGCTCAGCAAGGAGTCTGCTTCTCCCGCTGATCTCTCTCCTCTCGTGCTTGCTCTCTCTCTCAAATAAATAAATAAAATCATTAAAAAAAAAAGTCCTTAGTTCCAAAGAAAGTTAATCTTCACCAAATTTATAGAATATTAATCCACTGAAGTCTCTACTAGTGGGCATCCCCATATCCTCCAGCCAACAGCTGTTCATGTGGTATATTGTTTCATCTCCTGTTATAGCCAAGAGCTATGCCTCTAGAAGATTACAGCTTAACTTAGGTGATCTAGATTCGATTTCTCCCTCTCCCCATAAAAATGTTTGAACAACTTCACAAAAATGGAACTACAATAATACTAAGCACATGCTCCCACTACTATTACTACTCTACAGGTAAGTCCTTAAAATATACCACTCACAAAGGGCTTACTTCTATTAATTATTTAGTTCCCCAATAATTCCACCAGGTAGGTTACCCACTCTTACTACTTCCATCCTACAGATGGGAAATCTGAGGTAGAGCAAGCAAGTTGCCCAAGTTACTATAGCTACATGTGAATAACTGAGTTCATTGTTAACCTGGGCAGTAAAACTCCACCGTCCACCATCATTAACTATGATGATTAATTTCATCTCTTTCTTCATACATAAAAAGGCAGCTATTAGGGAAAGGATTTTCAAAAATGTTTATTTCTTTTGTCACCAGCATTTTTAAAGAGGTAGATTATGTCTTGTGACGTTACTGGAGAGTGAAAGAATTTCACCAAGAAGCGTGGCAATATGCAGCTGAAGAGGAAACGACTGTGCTAACAGCCCAGAAACTAACCCAGGTACCAGGACTCAAAATCGGCACTCTTCTGCTGTTCATGGCACTTCCAGAACTAATCAGTCAGAAATAACTTTAAGACATAAAACCCTGTCTTCATCTTATGCTAACTCTAAAATCAAACACTAGCTTAAAGGGGGATATGACCCAAGTTTTTCCCCATAAACCACTGTTAGGCTTTGGAAGAACGCTGTTTAAGCAGTAATGTCACAACCCATGAACACACTCTGAACCACAGATTCCTCCATAAAAAGAACTGTGCTCAAAAGTCACTGCCATTTGCCAAGACGGTTCAAATCTTCAAGTCTCACTGAAAATTTCCTTAATTCCGGATTCTTTTTTTTTTTTTTTAAAGATTTTATTTATTTATTTGACAGAGAGAGATTACAGGTAGGTAGAGAGGCTGGCAGAGAGAGAGAGAGAGAGAGAGAGAGAGAGAAGCAGGCTCCCCGCCGAGCAGAGAGCCCGATGTGGGACTCGATCCCAGGACCCCGAGATCATGACCTGAGCCGAAGGCAGCGGCTTAAACCACTGAGCCACCCAGGCGCCCCTAATTCCGGATTCTTAAATATCATTAGAACTCTTAGGAATTTTGGAAGAAAAGTAATGAATATAATCAGCTCTTTGAGGTAATTTTCGGACCTGGGCCCACAGAAAGGGAATTGCTATCCAATAATTTTAACACCTTGACTCAACTTTATTTTAATCTCCAGTAAAAAAATATAGTTTTTTTCCCCCTGCTATAAAGAGAAAACTTGTTTTATAAAAGTACTTGGTTGTATATTAATTGGGTATCTCATCCCAAACCTACATTATTCCCCAAAACTCATCTACTAAATAAGCATTTAGAGTTCTTATATGTTAGGAAGCGCTTTATGTACTTTACGAGTATCAACTTTAAAAATATAGACAGGACTCATTTAAAACCACAAAATATTTTAGTAATAATATTTTTATATTTGAATTCCTCCATCCCATGAAAAGAGGCACTACAAAGGTTATTTTTGTCTGTTTTATACACTGCTATATATCCAGTCCCTGAAACAATGCTGATACGAGAAATTTGTGTTTTGTTTTTTAAAAAAAGATCTTATTTATTTGACAGAGAAAGATACAGCAAGAGAGGGACCACATGCAGGGGGAAGGGAGAGGCGGGCTTCCCGCTGAGTGGGCAGCCCGGCGTAGGGCTCCAACCCAGGTCATGACCACAGCAGAAGGCAGACGCTTCACGACTGAGCCACCCAAGCGCCCTGAAATTTGTGTTTCAGATTATAAATACATAGTACCCCACTATGACTGAGTCTTTTTTTTTTTTTTAAGATTTTAAGTAATCTCTACACACAATGTGGGGCTCAACCAGAGATCAAGCGTCACATGCTCAACTAAGTCAGCCAGGTGCCCCTGAGCCTTTCCTTTCAAATTTCTCTTCCCACCCTGTACCTGGAATATGCAAGCCTGTAGCTTACGTACACACTAGAAAGTAAGGTCTATGAAGTAAGTTTATTCACAGCTCTATCTTCATTCAACACCAAAGCTAGGCTCAGTAAGTATCTGATCAGTCAGGGAAGGTTTCATCTGTCACCCCACCACTCCCCGCTGGAGCGTAAACAACAGGAGGGCAGGGACTCTTTACAGCTATGTTCTAGAACCCAGAAGAGGTACCTAATAAATATTTTACCTTTTTTTTTTTTAAAGATTTTATTTATTTATTTGACAGACAGATCACAAGCAGAGGCAGACAGAGAGATAGGGGGAAGCAGGCTCCCTGCTGAGCAGAGAGCCCGATGTGGGGCTCGATCCCAGGACCCTGGGATCATGACCTGAGCCAAAGGAAGAGGCTTAACCCACTGAGCCATCCAGGCACCCCTAAATATTTTACCTTCCTGATTCTGGTTTCCACTCCAAATATTCAAACTGAACCATATCAACACAGCAACATTAAAGTACCAAAAAGGGAAAATCTACAGAGGAGGTAGGAAAGATAACAGAATCTTTCCCTAAGAGGTCAATATTCTTTACTGTGTAGCAAATAAATTAATTAATTAAATTTAAAAATTAAGGGCTTTCATTTATGAATATGACCTCAGTCTCCCCACTCCCTATTCATCTCCTTTTTTTTTTTAAAGGGGAAACATTTCTTTACTTTTTTCTTTTTCTTTTTTTATTTTTTTAAGATTTTATGTATTTATTTGAGAGAGAGACAGTGAGAGAGAGCATGAGAGAGAAGGTCAGAGGGAGAAGCAGACTCCCCGTGGAGCTGGGAGCCCAATGCGGGACTCAATCCTGGGACTCCGGGATCATGACCTGAGCCGAAGGCAGTCGTCCACCAACTGAGCCACCCAGGCGTCCCTCATCTCCTTTTTTTTTAAGTAGGCTCCATGCCCAGTGTAGAGCCCAACACGGCACCTGAACTCACGACCTGAAGATCAAAACCTCAGCTGCTGAGTTCAAGAATCAGATGCTTAACCGACTGAGCCACCCAGGCGCATCTCCTCCCACTGTCTTTAATTTCACCCCTGAACTCTCTCATCATCATGATTCTCAGGAACACAAAGTCCCAATGCCTACTCAGTAATTGAGCTTACACAGAGAGCTTGCTCTTAACTGCTTGTGAAAATCTTAACCATCTTCAATATCACCTTCCAAGCAAAGTCATCTTTTTCATTCAACAAATATTTACTAACTATATGACAGGTGCTGGCAATTATAGGGATACCACTTCAAAAAATAAAGAAATAGGTATGTAGGAAAAATATGAAGGAATACACATCAAATACAGAGTTATAACATCTTAATTTTATACATCAAGAACACACTTTAAAAGTTCTGAAAAATGTGTTTGGTGTGTGTTAGTTAATAAAGCTAAAAGAGTAGGCTTTTTGAAAAAGAAAAGCCTTTCCAACAATGACCAAAATTATGTTAACTAAACACTTGGAATGTCAGTTGAGGTTTCTGAGTAAATGAATGCATCTTAATGTCCATTAACTAATGAGAAAAAATAACATTTAATAAATCTTTTAGAATAAACACCTCTTGAAAACCAGGGATATTCCAAGTAGTGGAAATACGTGATCTCTCTCTGAAGATGGTATAGAGCCAGCTAGCTCAAAACTATATTTTTACAAGTATGCTATGAAGGGTAAAGTGGGCTTAGAAAGGAATTAAAAATTTTCTAGGATTTGTGAAAATATTCCATTACTACTTCTAATACCGAGAAAACAGGAATTAGCTAGCAATCAGCTGGAACAAACTGAAGGTATACACTATCACTGAACTGTGAAAAAATGGTATTACTTAAAATTAATGTAAGAGCTTCATAAAATTTGTGCCAACACAGATCCTTGGCATATATGTGAGAAATGGTACACCATGGAAGAAGATTAAGCAGGAACGGTAAAGAACAGATGAGAGGGGCGCCTGGGTGGCTCAGTGGGTTAAGCCGCTGCCTTCGGCTCAGGTCATGATCTCAGGGTCCTGGGATCGAGCCCCACATCGGGTTCTCTGCTCAGCAGAGAGCCTGCTTCCCCCTCTCTCTCTGCCTGCCTCTCTGCCTACTTGTGATCTATCGAATAAATAAAATCTTTAAAAAAAAAAAAAAAAAGAACAGATGAGAAACTGACCTCAAGCCCTCCCTCCATCATGGGAACAATGAAAAACATTCTGACCGTGCATACAAACCCAAACTGCACTTACCTTAATGGGCTGAGGGCCTCTCAATGCCGTCTGTCCTCCCATCTGCGGAGATCCTTGCTGCAGTGGCTCAGGCATTAAACTGCCAGCATTTCCCATGCCTGGGTTTGGGTACTGCATATTAGGTCGCCCCCGGCCTGCTCCAACTGAACCGTTCATGACTTGATTAGGCATCATCCCCTGTCCATTGCCTGCACTCAACATTCCAGGATTCATGCCAGCATTCATCCCTGTGTTCATTCCCAGGGCAGGCTGATTTACCGGACTGTTCATCATACCTGCTGCAGATGGCGTAGGACCCTGATTTGGTCCACTAGTGCCCATCCCCATGTTGGGAGAAGTCAAGCCTGCCTGTGCCATTGGGCTTTTAACCATGCTATTTATCAAACCTAATCCAGGACTGTTCTGTTGGGGCTGGCTGGCCATGCCTTGGCCTGGGCCACCAACCCCCATATTGAGGTTAGGGGAACTACCAGACCGTAGCAATTCTGACAGCTGTTTATGTTTAGAGGCTGCATCTTGTACTATGCCAAGACTTGTCTGAAGCTGATTAATATCACCACCATTGGTCAGTCCCAATTCTGTAGAGTTGATTAATTCATCTGGTAAGTCATGCTCCAAGTCAAATAGAGAGCCAAAATCTAAAAGCAAAGAGAAAAGACAGTTAGTCTGACCATCAAAATCACAAAATTCTCTGTTTAGTTCTTGATAAGCATTAAATATTTCCAAACTTCAATCCATGGGATACCACATGTATTATAGTCTTTCATATTATGCTAAAAATTTTTACATATGTATTTAAAAATTAGAAAATATTTGGCTATGCCAACAAGTTTAAACACCTATGAACTGTACCTAAAGTAGGACCAAAGGAAAAAGGATTAAATGTTAGCACAACCCCATTACATGAGTTGCCCAGTTTGTACTGCTGTTCATGAAAAAAAAGATATACAACCATTCAATATTCCAGAATTCCTTAAAGAGGTTAAAATAACTTATCTATACACAAACTAAGTTCAGAATGAAATACAAGACTTAAAATATTATAATAATAAAGACAACTGATGGTTTCTCAGCCTTTTGGCTAAGATCAAGTGAAGAAAACTGACAGACATTCCAAGAACGTTAACCGTGAACTCCATGACAGGGGCTATCTACCATTCCTTACTAAGTGACTATCAAAGTGCCTGCCATCAAAGTGCCTGCTCTGAGTGAATTCACTTTCACCTGACCTCAGCCTACAGAGAGCTTTCCTTAACCAAAATCTCACTGGAATAGGATATAAAACTATGCCTACCTAGTTCCTTTAACAACATACAAATCACCCCAATCACTCCAAAAAGAGAATGCAAGTTATGGATTAACTCAGGGTTTCTCAAATCTTGGCACTATTGGGTATTTAATAATTAGATACACTTGAATCAACTGATTATACTATTAAAAGATAGTCCATCCCTTGAAGACAAAATACCACTTAGTAATGATCTACTTGGGTCCAATTTAATCTTGTTTCCGAAGCCCAACTCTTCCTCTATGTGCCCTTTCTGTTCTTAAGAGCATTCTATCATGGCACTGAAATTATCTGTGTGTCTGTCTCTCTCCCCTCCTCCATGCTATCTCTTCCTACCACCACCCCTCACCCTACCCCTGCATCCAGACTCTGTATTTGGGAAGGACAAGTTTCACCACTCACACACCAACTCCCTAATGTCCAACACACTTAAGCATCTGGTCATATTGTAATTGCTCTGAATTGGGGAACCTAGGTGCCTCAGTTGGTTAAGCATCCACCTTCAGTTCAGGTCATGCTCTAGGGGATGGAGCCCTACATGGGGTCCCTGCTCAGTGGGGAGCCTGCTTCTCTCTCTTCCTCTGCCACTCCCCCTGCTTGTGCTCTCTCATTCTGTCATATAAAAAAATAAAATCTATTAAAAAAAAGAAAGAATGGGAAGTTCTAATACACACACACACAATTTGCTCTGTATTTGATCTCTGGGCATGATTCAGAGTCCAGATTTTTATAGTATTCTTTCCTTTTGAAAAATCATTTTGTGCTCCTACAAAATGTATCTTAGGCATTTTGGAATTCAAATAAAGTCTCGAGTAAAATTTCCCTTCAGCCCAGGATCCTGGGATAGAGTCCCACAACAGGCTCCCTTACTCAGTGGGGAGACTGCTTCCCCCTCAGCCTGCCACTCCTCCTGCTTTGTGCTCTCTCTGACAAATAAATAAGTAAAATCTTAAAAGAAAAAAAAAATTTTTTTCTGAATCACTACTGAAAAAACAACTGCTTAGTATGTGGATATATTTCCTTCACTGTTTCCACTTACATAATTCACTAAACTAAAATCATACATATTTTATGAACAATTTTGCATTCTACTTTTCCCCTACAGTATACAAGGATATATCCCATCATCTGCATAGTTTGCGTTGAGCATTTAAGTAAAAAAAAAAAACTCTGCTCATTTAGAAATTTTATTTATTAAGATTTTGTATTTATTCATTTGACAAACAGAGATCAGAAGTAGGCAGAGAGGCAGGCAGAGAGAGAGAGAGAGAGAGGGAAGCAGGCTCCCTGCTGAGCAGAGAGGCCAAATGTGGGACTCGATCCCAGGACCCTGAGATCATGACCTGAGCAGAGGCTTTAACCCACTAAGCCACCCAGGCACCCCGTCATTTAGAAATTTGAAAAGTGTACATATACGTAAGTGACAAGAGGAAATCACAAAAGGAAAGTAACAATACATTTCAAAACTTAAGTAAAAAGTAAAGATAAAAATTGAGTTAAGTAGCCAAGTTATATTAGAAAAAAATAGTAGCAAGATAATCAAAGATAAAAGTAACTATCAAAAGAAGAGAAAAACATGGGGCGCCTGGGTGGCTCAGTGGGTTAAAGCCTCTGCCTTCGGCTCAGGTCATGATCCCAGGGTCCTGGGATCGAGCCCCGCATCCGGCTCTCTGCTCCGGGTGCGGAGTTTCTGGAAGGTTAAGGAAGAAAGAAAAAAACAGAAAGCAATACAGCTAATCAGCCTCACACAAAAAAATTAGAGACAAAAATGGATACGTTCCTGAGAAAATATTAATGAAACCTTAATCAAACAGAAATTCTGTAGGGTAAACATCCCAGTTTCTGCAAAAAAAAATCAATGACATAAAAAGACAAATATAAGGGAATGGGAGTTGTTATTAGAGAGAACCAACAACTAGATATACCTTGTTTGGAACCTGCAAACCAACTATAAGAAAACCCATTTTTAAGAAGAGAATCAGGAAGGGGCACCTGGGTGGCTCAGTCAGTTGACATCGACTCTTGGTTTTGGCTCTGGTCATGATCTCAGGGTCACCGGACTGAGCCCCGAGTTGGGCTCTGCGCTCAGCAGGAAGTCCGCTTGAGGTTCTTTGTTCGTCCCTCTCCCTTCTGCCCCTCCCCAGGCGCCTCTCTCTCTCTCAAATAAATAAATAAATAAATAAATAGATTTTTTAAAAAGAATCAGTAAAATTAAATATGACTGAGTGGTGGGTAATATTAAATTATTGACTTTGGTGGGTGTGGTAATAGCATAGTTACTATGTTAAAACAAATCCTTTAAACTAAGAGATACATAAGAAGATTTCTGGTGAAATGACTGGTCTGGGATTTGCTAGAAACACTCCAGCAAAAAAGGAAAGGAGCGGAGCATGTTTGTGTGTGCAAAAATAACTTGAAGTAACAGGCACATGGGAATTCCTTTTAACTATTCTATTAAGTTGAAATTTCCCATTTAAATAAGTTTTCAAAAAGGAGACACAGAAAGTCTGAATAATCCTGAAACACAATTAGGGATCCTCCCTGTCCCGATGCCCCTCCCCTTGTTCCTCTGCACTCTCCCTCTCTCTCTCAAATGAATTAATCTTGAAAGAGAAAAAGAGAGAGAAAGAGTGAGTCTCTGTCTTAATCATTGGTTTATCTTCCCATGAGGAAAACACCATATCTAAATGTTTTTTTACAGGCATTTCCCACTGAACTTTTTTTTTTTTTGAAGATTTTTTTTTTTTTTTGAGAGAGGGAAAGACAGTGTGAGAGAGAGAGGGGCTGAGAGGAGAGAAGGTCTGAGGGAGAAGCAGACCCCCCGTGGAGCTGGGAGCCCAAGGTGGGACTTGATCCCGCGACTCCAGGATCATGACCTGAGTGGAAGACAGTTGCCCAACTGAGCCACCCAGGCACCCCCCCTCACTGAACTTTCCAAGTAAAAGTTCAACCTCATACACACTTCTAGAAAACAGAATACTCTAAAAATCACATGGCCAGTACAAGAAAAGAAAATCATGAACGTAAGAAGCAAAAACTGAAAACAAAAACCCCAAAACAAAACAAAACCCTGCAAGTCAAATTCATCAGTGTCTTAAAATGCACTGTAATGATCAAGTTGGGATAATGTCAGGAATCCAGGGTGGAGGGATCTGCATTAGAAGCCTAGAATATCTATAAACGCCATCCACTGTATTAACAAAGGAGAATGGAAATGTAAGGTTCATCTCAATAGCTGAAAGAAAAACACTGTATAAAATTCAATACTCAGGGGCACCTGGGTGGCTCAGTGGGTTAAGCTGCTGCCTTCAGCTCAGGTCATGATCTCAGGGTCCTGGGATCGAGTCGCCTGGGATCGAGTCTGCTCAGCAGGGAGCCTGCTTCTCTCTTTCTCTCTCTCTCTGCCTGCCTCTCTGCCTACTTGTGATCTCTCTCTGTGTGTGTCAAATAAATAAATAAATAAATCGTAAAAAAGAAATTAATACCCAGTCACACCCAACAAAAAACTACAGCAATCAAGAAAGTGATGGGAACTTCCTTAAAGTGATAAAAAAAAAAGGGGGGTTCCTTCCAAAACCCAGAAACTGACAGCAAATAATGCATTAACGGACCAACATCAAAGTCTCTAGCATCAGAACAAGACAAAGATAACCATGAGAAACACTTCTAATTCAATGTTGTACTGGACAATCCAGCCAAAGGAATAATACAAGAAAAATTACACATTCAATGCAATGCCAATCAAAATCCTAACAGTTTTTCAGGGAACCTGACAAGAGGATTCTGAAGAACACACAGAAGAGCCTAGTTTCCACCTCTATATAACAAAGTACCTACTTCATAAGTTAATTTGTAGAATAGTGCCTGACACATACTAAGCACCATAAATATGTTTTATCTATTATTAGTCCATGGAATCATTACCCTATTAGGAGACAAACAATCTTGTAACAAGGAGAACAAACTTTTATCAGGCACTTTCAACAAGGGATTGTTCCTGGCACTTCAAGAATTGTATTATTCCCACTAACCCTTCTCAATAGTATCTGTAGTAGATAAGAGCCACACACACAGAATTCACTGAGAAGTCAACTTTAGGAATATGGAAGTCCCCCTGGAGACCCTAGAATCTTGAGGATTTTAATTTAACATGCATTATAGCCACAAATATGCTCCATCTGATTGCTCCTTCATGTTTATGCAAAACATTTCCCATCACATTAAAAAGTTTAGCTCCATCAGGAAGCCAGACAGGAGGGTTTACATGGATAGACCCTGAAAATAAAAGTTTTGGTTTTTTTGTTAATGGCAATCCTGTATTTTCTTTTTTTTCTTTCTTTCTTTCTTTCTTTTTTTTTTTTTTTTTTTTAAATCCTGTATTTTCAATAGACCTAAAATGTAGTTACTACTACAAGAGATCCACTCAGGTTCCAACTCAAAGATTGATCCCAATATTCCTGTTTCCCAAGATGGCTCTCAATGTCAACTAGGCACTCCCTTCTACCTTTTGTTATGGCTAAATGTTTGTGTGCATCTTACTCCATTACCAAATTATGAGTATCTGAAGGATAAGGGCTGCATTTTTAAAATTATTTATTTATTTATTTGACACAGAGAGAGAGAGAGAGAGAGAGAGAGAGATCACAGGTAGGCAGAGAGGCTGGCAGAGAGAGAGAGAGAGAGAGAGAGAGAGAAGCAGGCTCCCTGCTGAGCAGAGACCCTGAGACCATGACCTGAGCTGAAGGCAGCAGCTTAACCCACTGAGCCACCCAGGCGCCCCGCATTTATTTTTTTAAAAGATTTGAGAGGCAGCTCGCATATGTGCACAGGGGAGGGGCACAGACAAAGATTCCCAAGCAGACTCTCTGCTGAGCAGGGAAGCAGGATGGGGGGCTCAACCCCACAACCCCAAGATCATGACCTGAGCTGAAATCAAGAGCTGGACGTTTAACTGACTGAACTACCCAGGCATCCCAAGGGTTGCATTTAATAAATATTTACATTTCTCACACGATCTACCATATGCTCACAGAATTAAATAATGTTTTACAGCAATTCTAAAATTGCATACTGTATTTATATTTGATTGGTATTTAAACTTTATAAGAGTTCTCTTACCTCTTCTTAAAACATTTTTTTTAAAGATTTTATCTATTTATTTGACAGACAGAGATTACAAATAGGCAGAGAGGAAGGCAGAGAAAGAGGAAGGGAAGCAGGCTCCCCACTGACTGGAGAGCCCAATGCAGGGCTCCATGCCAGGACCCTGAGATCATGACCTGAGCCGAAGGCAGAGGCTTAACCCACTGAGCCACCCAGGCGCCCCTACTTAAAACATTTCAACAGCTATACTAATTTGGAAGACTACATAAAAAAGTCATATATTCTTTGATCAAACAGACCCTATTATTTCATCTAATATCCTTAACACTCATTATTACCCCTAAGCTACTTTGTGCCTCAAAGCTCTGGACATTTATGATTCCTAAATGCCATCAGCTATCACTGTTATCTATACCTTGGCACTGCACAGGGAGTCTAAACCCAAATCTATAAGCTGACCTCATTTAGAAACTGTGAGCTCATGTCGCCCTTCCATCAAGATACAGTTAAACTTTCTCTACTTCCTTCATGGAGTTTTATTATTGTTGTTCTGTTTTTAGGGACAGGAACAGTGTTTACTGAAAAAGGTAAACTACACAGAAGATTCTGATGTCCCTGGCTAAGTGACAGAGAATCTGAACGCCTGATGAGAAATTTCAGAACCTTCTGTCCAGAGGGATGGGCCAGGATAACTTCTAGTGTGAGTCCTTAGCTACAATTTTGTCCTAGACAACAAATGAAACCCTTGGTCTAAAACTAGTAGAAAAGCAGTCCCAAACTAAAGCAAAATGTATGAAGATGCAAGGGAAAAAAATAATTAAAAAATTTAATGTCACATTTAGGAAATCCTACAGGATGGTGAGTTTTAGTACTGACCAGCCTCAATTTCATGCTTGTTACTTAGCTTTTCAAATTCTTCCTCTTCCTTCGAAGAAAGGGGAAACAATGAAGGTTCAAATAAATCATCTTCTCAGACCCCTATCTCAACTTGCCCTTCATAGTAATTAGTTCACATTTGCTGAATAAAATTCAGATGTTCAACAAACATGAGAAACCTAGAAGATCCCCTAAGCTAAGAGTTTGGAATTTTTATTATAAAGAGAAAATTGGTCTACTGAAGAACGTTAAGCAATAATAGCATATGAACAAATCTGTATTTCTTAGATCCCACTCAGGCAAACAAGATAAAGAATGAACTGGACGGACGTGCTGGAGTCAGAGACTGGTTAGGGGACTGCTGCTGGAGAAGTGACAAAAACTAGCAGTTGATCCTGGAACAGATGTATTAGATGAGCACAGGCAGGCACCAAAATGTCAATCAAAAGAACTCTTTCTGACTACAGGTGGCGGGTTAAGAAAAAAGACAAGGATGACTCCTAAGTTTCTGGGCTGCATGACTTAAGAGTATATAGTGGTTCTGCTATCCAGATGGGAAATCTAGAGGAATACACGATGATGTAAGAAAAAAGTCACCACTGGACATTAGGGGGACCATGAGATATACAAGCGTTTAAGGGACAATAATCTTAAACCATCAAAAGATGTTAAAACCCAATATTCCCCAGCCCATCCACCAGGAATACTGTCCTGGAAACCAGGTTCCAAGAAAGAAATGTTGGTGATGTCCCATGCTCCAGAGAGAATTGACTAAATGTAGATACTAGGAAATATTTACTAATCCAGGTTAGAGTGGTTCACTGGAGTTGTGAACAGCAAATGCCAGACTGCAGTGGACTGAGGGGTAGGAGGTAAGAAAGGAAAAGGCAGCAAGTATCTTTTCTAGATATTAAAGCAAGCTCCTAAATATTTGCTTAATTGCCTCCCTTCTCTATGGCTAGAAATTTATAAATCTAAATATGGTTAGAAATTTATTCTATTACCTTTTAGACTATCCTACAGCAAATTATCACAAAACAGTATCACAGACAACTGCTGAATAAACTCACATTATGTCCAATAAGATATTTCCTGCTTACTTTTAAGAAATTATCAACCAATCAACATCACTAACGGACAGTTTCTACCAAATAGTTGGTTGAAAAGTTCCCAAATACCTTTAATGATGCTCAAGTACAAAATAACTCTGAGTAAAATGTTTCTTCACCTGAGTGTACATTCAATCCAAATACAGTGATACAAATGTGACTAACAGGACCGATTTAAATGTGATTTGCAAAGTTTAGAATACATGAGGTGTATCTAATGAACCAGATATTAGAAATGTGACAACCTAAACAAAAACAAAATCGGATTGAATTATGTGGGAAACCAGCGTTGAGTCAAAACATCCTTTCATTATTACATACTGATTTTGTAGGTCACCCTTGGTGTTTTCTATATTGCTATACAATTTAGCCATGTAATCTCTTGTAAAATGAATACTCACATCACTTAGCCTTTCCAAAAATGATGCTTCCACAATATATGAGAAACTAGATAAATACTACCTACCATGAAATACATAAATGAAGCATAACCTTCAAAATTAGAATACTTAACAATACAATCCCACACTGCACACTGTGCTGTGAGCATAAATAATAGGCTTTTTTTTTTTTTGAAGTTTCTAATTAGGATGTGACACTTGAAATAATTTTGGCCCAAAATCTAATTCTACTGAATGGCACCTCTTCCCAGTTATACATTTTTTCCCCATTTGCAAGGCCCAAACATTATTTGTTTGTAACAGGCTTCTTTTTTTGCTTCAGGTAAACTGAAGTCAAATAAAAAACTCAGTACTGCTTTTAAACTGTGCACATAAGCAAAATACCCATACTAATATCCATACTATTCCAAAACTAGTCAATTCTCAAGTATGCACTTAACAGAAGACAGAATTTATCCACTGAGTGTGTGTGTCTCTCTCTCTTATTTTTAAGAGTTTATCTGACAGAGCAAGAGAGAAAAAAACCCAAGCAGGGGCAGCAGCAGAGGGAGTGGGAGAGGGAGAAGCAGGCACCCTGGGATTATGAACTGAGGGGAAGGCAGACACTTAACCAACTGAACTACCCAGGCCCCCCTGATTCTCCTTTCATTTAGTTCTCTCTATGGCATTAAAATGCTTTAAAAAAAGAACATTCCAGATCTCAAAACCTTTCTTTCCTCTAACCCAGCAGTGAGGCCAGAGGATAAGTAGGAGTGGGACAGGTGAAGGATGGAGAGAAAGAAAATGGGATGTGTACCACCTAAAGCTCCAGTTCAGCAACTGTTAAGAATTCAAAGTAGGGAGAACAGAGTGAGCGACGAGGTGGGTAGAGATCAGATGCTCAGAGCCCCTATTCCAAGCGAGGGATGTGGGATTTTAAAAAGTAAGGATGGTAATGAAAGTCAAATCTATATAACTTCAATAAATCTGTTAACAGTTTGGCTAGACATTGGCAATATAACAAAGATATCTCATTCTTGATTGGTTTAGGACACTTTCTACATTAACTCAGCTGTCTGGGTGTTTAAGAAGGACATTTGGGGTACCTGGGTGGCTCAGTGGGCTAAAGCCTCTGCCTTCGGCTCAGGTCATGATCCCAGAGACCTGGGATGGAGCCCCACATTGGGCTCTCTGCTCAGCAGACAGCCTGCTTCCTTCCTCCCCTCCCTGGATTTCTGCCTACTTGTGATCTCTACCTGTCAAATAAATAAATAAAATCTTTAAAAAAAAAAAAAAAAAGGCAGGACATTTTAAAACACTGCAGCCTTTAAAATGAGGCAAATTTGCAGACTTCATGGATTAATTAGAATGAAACAGCTTTCCTAACCTTCATTCAGCGCTTTATTTAAAAATTGTATTTCGAGGGGCGCCTGGGTGGCTCAGTGGATTAAAGCGTCTGCTTTCGGCTCAGGTGGTGATCCCAGGGTCCTGGGATTGAGCCCGCCATCAGGCTCTCTGCTCATCAGGGAGCCTGCTTCCCTTCCTCTCTCTCTCTCTGCCTGCCTCTCTGTCTACCTGTGATCTCTCTCTGTCAAGTAAATAAATAAAATCTTAAAAAAAAAATTGTATTTCGATACGATGTAGAACTAATCTAATCACAAACAACCCATCTATCAAGAAAGGAAAGATGCACAAATACTTCAAAGCTACTTTTTAAAAACTAAGAAAATTAAAATGAAATATCCATGCTGGATAAACAGATATGGCTTCTAATACTTTTCAAGACAACTGGAAACAATCTGTGAGTTATTTACAAATCTGGATTGAAGACGATGATCAATATTAGGTTATAGAGGATCACATAGCTATGCATGTCAGCAAGTGTTGAATTTTGAAATCCAAAGGAGTCAAAGGGCAGAAGTGCAAGCAAATTTCAAAATATGCATTCTTAACATTGTCCTGCAACCATGACATCAAAAGGTGTACCTATACTCTGGCAAGTGACTGACTTGGAGTTGACTCTTAACCCCAACATATTTAAGTTAGGTCTCAAAATTTAAACAAAGATGAAGTGTTATAAGTGATCAAATGTGTGACCTCCCGCCCACTTTTAGAAGTTTTATACTGACTACATGCCTTGCTCTTCATCAATTTATTAATATGGTGACACTTCTTGGCATGAAATTAACTAAAAGGTGAGGTCACTATTATTTATCAAAAATCCCACTTTAAAAATCAACTCAATGACATGTTCATATTAAACCTAAACTGCATGTTAGTTTAACCACCACTGATCATTTCTTGATTTTGAATACTGGTAACATCTTGGAAGTGAGTCTAAGATTCATCTGTTTGACTGGGGTTTGTCCTGTGGGAATGAAATGCCCATAGGGGAGCCTACGTGCTAGAGCTATCTCTCCAAAAAACAAAACCAAAAAAATTCCTAAAGATTGCGTATCTGTAAAGAAAAAGGAGAGAATGAATGGTTTCTGAGTTCTCTCCTGTATTCTCCACATTTAGGACTACTGGTAAACAAAACTGGACCTTAAAAAAATAAACCACCCACATCAATAACTACACTCTACCAAAAACTTCCAAGGCAAATGGAAGTGCACTTCAAAAGATAAATGACATATCCCTAAGTCTTCCTGCCATTAGGCTCTCCTTGCTACTCAGCCTGTACTGTGTCACCAGAATTAGTCTTCCCCCTTTCCCTGACCATGTCATTCTCTTGCTCGTAAAAGCTTTATCCTGATGGTAAGAAATGTCAAACTCCTTACTATATTTCTGTCTTTTCATAATAGGACACCAAAATCGTTTTCCACCTGTCTCACATGAAAACATAACACCGTAGTCTGCGTTCCAGTCACATCAGAACCGCCTTTATTTGTTCCACCTGAAACACAAATACTCTTCCAACTTTCTCTACTTCTTTAAGTTATCTTCAAGTTCTCCTACCTCTGTTCAAATACACTTTCTGAAGTTTTCCCTCAGTTCTCCAACCTCACACTGTCAGAAAAAATCCCTATCCTCTCCCTTTATCCTGACTTTTTAAAAACACTTATCAGACTACGACTCACAGGAAAATTGTGCGGACATGTGTACCAACCCCATCAGATCCTAAATGCTTTAAGAGCAAAAAGTACAACCTTGATTCATTTTTACAATTCCAAGTGTCTAGCAATTGATGTTTGGTAATTAACGTTTATTGGCTGAAATAAGAGAAAGACACACCAAATGAAAACAGTGACTACTCAACTCAGGGGAATCACATAATTTCAAAATGCTTAAAATTTAACTCATCACAACTCCTTCCCCCACCACCATCCAGACACAAATACTTCACTTCCTATGTTTGCTATCTTAGAAAATGGCAACCTCACCAATCCAACTGCCCAAACTTGAAACTTGGGAATTACCCTTGATTCCTCTATCACAACATCCTAACGTGTAATTAATCACTAAGTTCTGCTGGTCACCCACTTTCCTCAAATCTTTTCACAGCTTTCCATCTACTAATTCAGGCCACCCTCATCACAGCTGGAATCCTAAAACAGCCATCTCTCTGGTCTCCCTATTTAATATTTTTCCCTGTTCCTTTGCAAAGCATTCCTCACTTTAGTCAATCATCAAGATGTAATTATGTCCCAACCATTTAAAAGAGCTAAAACAAGGAACCTGGGTGGCTCAGATGGTTAATCATTTGCCTTCGGCTCAGGTCATGATCCTGGGGTCCTGGGATCGAATCGCACATGGGCTCCCTGCTACTTGGAGAGCTTGCTTCTCCCTCTGCCTCTGCTTCTCTCTCATGAATAAATAAATAAAATCTTTAAAAAAAGAAAAAAGAGCTAAAATGGGCGGCTCAGTGGGTTAAGCATCTGCCTTTGGCTCAGGTCATGATTTCCGGGGTCCTGAGCATTGGGCTCCCTGCTCAGTGGGGAGCCTGCTTCTCCCCCATTTGCGCAAGTGTTAATCCAAGTGTTTTCTGGCAATAAATAAATAAATAAATAAAAATCTTTTTTAAAAGAGCTAAAATGGAAAAGTCTAAACTCCAAGAATTGTAAGCCAAGCATAACTGGCTCTGTGCTTACCTATATGGTTGTATCTCTGGCTATTCCACCCCTCCACCCCAGTCAGAAGGAAATTAATAGGTTTCCTGAACAGGCCATACTCTTGTTCCCAGCCTGGGCGCACTCTTACTAATCCTATATTCTATCCTTCAGATCTCAGGATCAGACACCAATTCTTCAAAGACAGCCACCAGAGGAACAGTAGTTACAGCTTATAGGCCCTCCTGTGTCTCTCTCTGTACATGGTACTTCACAAACATAATGCTCGTCAGTCTTAAATATCATCACTCTCATCCCCTTATCTATGAGCTACGTACAGAAAGGAAGGGTCCATGTCTGTCTTGATTAACTGAGTATTCCCTGCACTGAGGAGAAATGCCTAGTATACAGAAAATGTTGGTCCAGTACAGATGAATGCCAAGTTGTCAACTCTTCTAAGCCAGTATTTCAAATTGTGGGTCACAAGCCAATAGCGGGTCATGAAATCAATATGATGAGTCACAAACAGAACTTAAAAAAAAATAATAGAAAACATCAGAGTATGTTACAGGTAGTAAGGGAAGTAGTTTGTCCACTTGCTGAGGTAGGGGCTCTAGTTCTCCATGTAAAATGTAGTTCTTATTGGGTGTGTCAAAAACATGTGAAAAGCACTGCACTGTCCTTTTCTTCTCCCCCTTCCTTTTTAAGAAACTCTTTTAAGACCCAGGGATAAGCAAACAGAAAATAGAAAAAAATAGTGTTTAATCACACAGTTCTTTAGCAAAAAGCCATTCTAACTTGAGCATTTCTAGTAAGAACAATCTTTCTGATTTCTCACTATGCTTTTAATACTTCATTTCCATTTTAATTACTTACATATACAAAACACCCTGTATGACAGGACATAGCGTGCTTCTACTTTTAGTCTCAGCTACCTGTATTCTTACACTGTTCAGAAAATTAATCTTTGAGCAGACTGGCTAACTGTATCATAAGCTTTACTTCTGAGACTACTACTCTCTGGGGGCACCTGAGTGGCTCAATGGGTTAAGCCTATGCCTTCGGCTCAGGTCATGATCTCAGAGTCCTGGGATAGAGCCCCAAATCGGGCTCTCTGCTCAGCAGGGAGCTGCCTCCCCCTCTCTCTCTGCCAGCTTCTCTGCCTACTTGTGATATCTGTCTGTGACAAATAAATAAATAAAATCTTAAAAAAAAAAAAAAGACTACTACTCTCTGAACTTCATGAAGTTGGCTTTCTCTTTATCTAATCTATCTATAAATCCACTAAAAAATCTTTACCACTGCTGTGTCGTTGCTATATATTTAGCCAGTAAGGTTAAAAACCATCAACACAATGAGCATATTACTACACTGCAGCAAGCACTCCATCCTAAACATTTGACAAAGAGAATTTTCTTTTATTCCTCATCATAATCCTGTAAGGTGGGTAATACAGGTGAGGAAGCTGAGAAAAAGAGGTTAAGTAATTGGCCCAAGGTTGACAGTTCATAATAAAGTCACATCTGGGATCAGAAATCTAGTCTCTCCAAAAACCCCTTTTCTTAAGCACTAACTTTTTTTCAGGAGTTTTAGTTTTTCTTTCTCTCTCTTAATTAAATTACTCCTAAATGCTTTTTGAAGCATTTATAAAATAAGATCTATATCTTAAAACAAAGGATATCTTAACTGTTCAGAAGAAGCTTAACACCTTAAAATTCATTCCCTTAAACCTATGAGAACTAGGCAATAAAAATTTCCTACCAAAATTTCAGAAGAAAACTAACACCCATCACATGAAAAAATCATCTGCAAAATTCAATGTTTTAAAAATTTGTACACTTGGTATAATTTAAGTTTTAACCTGCCCATTAATTTCTCTAGTATGTCTGCCACACTAAAAAATTCAACTTCAGAAATTCTCGAAGAGGAAACCCTAAAATCACCAAATACACACGAAACAAGCATATCTTATTAATTGTTGGCTGCTATGAATTGGCAGAACAGCTCCTGAGATGTTTTTGTAAATATACCAGAAAGAGGGATTTTACACTCCCACTTGACTGTGCAACGTTCTTCCTACTCTTTTTTCCCCTTTCCTATTTACCACTTAACGTCCCTACAAACACCATCAGGCACTAATTTTCAACTTCTTGTTTCAATTTTTCTCGCTTTTTATAGAACAGACTAAGGAGAAGGTGGAAAAGCAAAGTAAAACAGAAAATAATGCAAAAAGGCAACCAAAAGCAGAAACTGTTTCCTTCCTCTCCATTATACATTCACTGGACATGCCAATACATTCCTTACATCTGTGACAGACAAGAGTTTCTGCTGGATGGGGCGCCTGGGTGGCTCAGTGGGTTAAGCCGCTGCCTCCGGCTCAGGTCAAGATCTCAGGGTCCTGGGATGGAGTCAGCATTGGGCTCTCTGCTCAGCAGGGAGCCTGCTTCCCTCTCTCTCTCTCTGCCTGCCTCTCCTTCTACTTGTGATTTCTGTCAAATAAATGAATAAAATCTTAAAAAAAAAAAAAAAAAGAATTTCTGCTGGAAAAGGGCACCCATACTGTATATAACACATATGCTGTTTACAATTTAACAAAAGTCACTTTATCTCACTATCAATCATATATAGCCTTCTTGAAGACCTATAAATGAACTTCCAAAGCCTTGAGAATAGGCAACTGCCAGAGTTCAAGGCACTTAATAAAAGGTTTTGCAACATAACACTGAGGTCAGCAGTACCTCATTGGACCAAGGAGCCATAACTGAAAAACCCCAGGAGAACTCTAATATAAACATGCACGCCTTAAAAATTAAAATTAAAACACAGTATCATAGGCTTAAGAGCTGAAAAGAAATGGCCTCCACCAAAAATATTCTGGTTAGGATAATAAACCATTAATCCACAGTAGTGTTTTGAGAAAATATAAATGACATTAAAAAAAAAAATCCTTGCCACTTCCTTATTATGTGCATTAATCTAGTGGTCAAAAGGAAATATTATATATATTAAATATTACATATACTATCTGCCCTATCTGTTCCTTTGAAATGAAAAACAGGCATAAAATCCAAGCCGATTCTGACACGAGTACACAGTAGGACTACAAAACTGCTACCAAGACCAGAAAGATCCTTATTTAACATGCCAGATCCTCACAATATCTGCCATCTTTCCAGAGTCTGTTCTTTCAGTGCATATAGCATTAAGTGTTTACAAAGCGATTACAGAACATACCCAGTGAACAATGAAAGCAACTGTATCAACCTCATCAAGCCCATCACTCAGATTATTACTAGAAATAGGTTAAAAAAATATTTTCAGGACTTACCTGTTAACTTTCCTGGTCAGTAATTTTACCAGAATATTTTTACAAAAGGCTTTCAGCATCTTTTTTTTGGGTGGAGGACACGCAGTCATTTGATTTATCAAACAGTTCTGATCTAACCATACCAAGTTAAATAAAATTTTCAATGAGTCAAGTACAAATACTGAAACAGGAACACAAAGATGCAAAAGCTAAAAAAATGTGTCTTCCCATTCCAACACATAAACTTTAACTTAATTCAAGTTATTTGAATCAATCCGGAATGTTTTAGAAGAATCCTTGACTTCTCATAAAGAAGTCATTTTTATTCTGCCATCAGTGGCTAACCGTAAAAATCCAGAAGCTGGAATTTAAACGTTAATTTGTTAACACATTAGTATATCAACCAACTGGATTCCAGTTTTCCTTCCTGTAAAACGGGCACATGCCAACACTCGTGGTAGGTCTGCTTACACTACTAAAATAGCAAGACCTAATCATTACAAAAATAAAATAAAAAGTTTCTGATGGCTAGCACATTGGGATCATTTTTATCCAGTTCTAGATAAAATTCTTAATCACCAAAAAACAACTTACTTTCACATTTATAAAATATCCAGGTAATAACTCAAAAGTCAAAAAGTAGAAATGTTTTGAAAACTTCAATTTTAAGAAGTGAGGTGCGTCTGTTTAAAGTTCCCTGCCAACTTATACTACACACTGTTGGCTGGGTGGGGGGGAATCACCAACTTCAATGAAGTTCACAATGGGATAGTACTTTCTTTAGAACTCCCTCACTCTCTCCCTCCATCTCCCGCTCCCCGGCCAAACCCCAGACTGATTAGGATTAAAAATTGACACCAAAAAATTCCTAGAGTACAATCTTAATTGGGGCAGGGGGATCAATTCTCATCACAAAATTTAGAGAAAGGTAACTAATACTAAGATAAACCCTTAGTACTAAAATTGAGTTCATCTCAAGGTCGAGAGTTTTTTACTCTAAAAACCCACTTGATACATTTAGGACTCTCTTAATTATCCAAAGATATTTCAAGTAGCCAAGCAGTTTTTGTGTACTAGACAGGTGAGACACTACTAAAATGAGTTAGCTAAAGTTGCTAAGTACACAGATCAAATAGGAAAGCAGTAGTGCACCTGAACAGAGGTACCTGAACAAGAGAGCACAGCTTTCCTTTCAGGCCTTGCATTTCTCTAAGACTAAGCTGCTCAAATCAGGGGTCATCAAAGTGACACATTAAAGTTTTTTCTACAACATCCCAAGTGACTACTGAACTCAAATGTAAAATTCATTACTACAGTACACAAAAATTAAAGTAACAAAAACATACAGACAGAAATATGTCTAAAGGTGATATGAAAATCCTTCGGAACATTTTAGTAAGTGCAAAGAAATAGGATACTCGATATGTGTAACAGTCCTGAGGAAAAAAGGCAAGTAAGAGGAAAAAAAAAAAAAACCTGTGAAGAATACAGAAAGTTCAAGGAATAAGAATAGATCAAAGTTCTTGCATGGCCAATTTTACAAGTCTGAAGTAGAAAACTGCAAAAATCTTCAATCTGCAGTTATCTTAAACTCATGACACATTTTTCTTATAAAAGCAAAGAATCCAAAGCATTTGCCACACATCCTTACATTTTCACCCTGAGAGACGAAGCCTACTTAGAAACATACTTTAGAAGTTCTCTACAAACTCATAGGGTACATTTAACTCCATTATGCGCTCTCACTGGCAGATGGAGGGATGACGTTGAGTTACAGAGATGCTCCGTAGTAAGGGGGAACATCTTGTGGACTGTCAGATGGCCAGCCATTCTTCCCTCTTCATTATCCTGGCACCTCAAACAACTACGAGAGCAAAAGAGAAGGTCGGTGGCCATCAGGACAGCACCAAACTAATTATAAGGAGGGAATGATGGAGGGAAGTCTCCCTGAATTTCCCTTGACAAAAGGGTTGGTCCACAACTGAGTGAAGTTAAGAATGGCTGAGCTGTTTTAAGCTGAACTATGGATCCCCAAGTATGTTTAAAACATAAAAAATCAAAACCACACAAATACAGAACCTAATGCACATTTGAAACTTTTGTACGATCAGTTTACATTTGCAGTTCATGACTGGGACCCTTACAACTCCTAATTTTGATTTCCAAGTACATAACTTCACACAATTGGTTATCTCCACTGCCCCCCCGCCGAAAGTGAGTACAAACTGCAAAGAAAATGCCTCTGCTCTCCCCCAACCTAAAACCCCAGAGTTTCAGACATTTTAGTCTCACACCAAAGAAATGGAAGATGTAAAATGAACTGCGCTCCATATTGATTCTTAAGGCAAATAAAAAGGGGGGGGGGCTAGGAATGGGAGGTAAAATAATTCGAACCAAATTTCAGGTTTGACGTTAAACCTAACGTCAAACCTGAAATCTTGGGTCACACATACACACAAATAAAATCGAGATTTTTTTTAATACTCTCATCCTCAACGGAAAATCCTGTTCAAAAAAGAGAAAACCTTGAAAAGGAAGAGTGGAAAGTAGAGAAAACAGAGTAAGTGCAATAGAAGAGAAAGGATTCGCAATTCCTCATTTCTCAACAACAAAACATTCAAAGCAAAATTGCATTAAAAAAGCCCTTACACACAAATGCACTGGCATTTCAAAAATTAAACTGCATGGGAGCAACAATAAAGGCTATTTCCATAGCACCACTCAAGAGCTCTAATTCCAGAACACACATCTATATGACATAGTGTTGCAACGAATGTATTAGGAAGCAAAGAAAATGGTTGGGCTACTGGACGTCTTCGACCAGCTCATTCAAACACCTTTGAAATTAATGAAGAAGCAGAGAACTAAGAAGAAAGAAAAAGGAAGAAAATATGGAAGAAGAAGGGTGCACGGAGCAAAAAAGATTAAGGGGGATGTGGAAGGCCAGGGCTCCCGGGACTAACCTGTGCCATCGCTGGCCGACGCCGAGAGGGCCGGAGATGAGAGTTTAGGCCGCTTGGCTGAAGGCGGCCCCGGTTCCACCACATTCTCGGCCATTTTTAATTCTTTCGGAGATACAGACGAGGAAAACGAGAATCCTCGGGAAATCTCTTCTTGGGCCAGGGCTCCCCGCCCCGTTCCCTGGGGTGGGCTCGGGGGGCTCCGCCGGCCCCCGAAAGGGGTGGGGGAAGTTCCTTTTTCTCTTCGCTGGGTCGCGGTGGCTGGAGAGGGATGCCGACTCGATAAAGGTAGGGGCAAGTGCGAGGGGCCGGGCCTGGGCCCAGGCCCGGAGGAGGGCACAGGAACACAAATCCGCCGAGCGCGTCCGCTGCGGCGAATTCCCGAGAACTCGCGGCTCTAGAGGCGCAGTCCCCGGCCCGCCACGGCCGGCCCCTGCCCAGCCGAGGTCTCTCGGAGCTCCGCCGCCGCCATCAGCCTCTTCCTCCTCGGCGCTGTCCTCCTCCTTCTCATCGCCACAAGGAGGCGGGGGCGAAAAGGGGGGAGAGGAGGAGGCGACGAGAGACACTCACCTCCTCCCGGTGCCCCCTCCCGGACCTGCGCCCCCACCCTCCGAGCCCTCCTCCTGCCGCCGCGCTCCGCGCCGCCGCCGCACCGGCCCCTAATGGCCGCAGAGAGCTCGCCCGAGCCGAGAGCCAGGCTGGCGCCGCCGCCTCACATCGCGCGGCGGGCGGCGGAGGCGCGGCGAGGACGCCGGGCGCGGAGCTCGCCGGTCCAGAGGGCCGAGGGGGCCGGGCCGAGCAGCGCAGCCCGCCCGCGCCGACGCCGAGCCCACCGAGGAGGCCCCGCTCCGGCGGGCGGCGCAGGCGGCCTCTCCTCGCGCCGCGCTCTCCTCCTTCGCCCTCCTCTCCCGCGGCACAGAAATAAATACGGCCGCCGCTGCGGCCCCCACCCCCGGCGGCCAGGTGCCGGGAGCGCCCGCCCCCCGGGGCTCCGCTCGGGGCCGCCCTCGGCGGCGGGCGAAGGCGCCGCGGGGCGCGGGGTTATGTAATGGTCCCCCCTAGGCGTCGACGCCGGCCCCGCTGCCGGGCCGCGGTGGGGGTGTGTGCGGACGGGAGGGGGCTGGGGTCGCCTCAGCCCGTGCGCCCCGGGCCCCCTGCCACTGTCTCGGCCCCTGCCGCCTCTCTTCGGCCCGGCTCGCCTCCGCACTCTGGCTCCCGCAGTTCGCACTCAGCCCGGCGTCCCGCTTGCCCACTCTCGCCCGCTCCCTCTCGCCCTCTCTCCCCCCCAGCCTAGCACACAAACAAGATGGCGGCTGTTGTTTCTTCCCTCTGCCGAATCCTCCTTACAGGCTAGCGGTAGCAGCGGCGGCCGGAAATGAGCCAAGGGGGGGTGAAAAAAAGGGGAGGGGTTGGGCCTCCGGAGGGAGGTGGCGAGGGGGCGGGGCCTGGGCCCGAGCCGCTCACACAATGGGGGAAGAGGACCCGGGGGCGGGGCCAGTTCCAATCACGGGATCCGCCCAAGGCCCCAACACGGTTGGCGCTTCCGCAAACTCCCCCGGCGTCACCCGGTGGCTCCCTTTAAAGGGGAGGACTTGGCGGCAAGGCGGGGGGGCTCAGGGGCCGACTCGGGATCTATTTTCAGTCGGTGGACACTTGCGGGGGAAGGTGCCTGGGTTGGGTCTCTGCGTAGGGGACCGGTGGGAACGGGGAGTGACGGAGCCCGGGAGCTGCACTGGGGAAGGCGCCAGGTCACGGCGCAGGTGGCCGAATAGGAGCGCCGTGGGGATGGCCCTGCGTCCCGGGTCCTTGGGCGGCCAGTCTTCCGAACCCCAGTGGATTCAACCAGGCAGGGGGTACCCCGTCGTCGGCCAGTGTTTCTGGTGAGAGACCCAGTGCGTCCTCTCTCCTCCATCTCTCTCCCAGAGGGAACGGTTCACATCCAAAAATTCACACTGATTATGAGTTGTTTCCCTTTTCTCCAAATTTTACACTTTGTTTTACAATAAGCCTATATTATTTTGATAATCAGGAAACAAAAATCACAGTGGTGGGAAGACGCTGTAGGACCAGACCTAAATTCGCTTCTAGCCCACCACGTGTCCGCTTGCCCCTACCAGGTACCTCTTTCACCAAGGGAGACGAATTATTTTTCTGAATACACCTGAGATCTGAGGACATTTTATGCTGGTACTTTTCACCCACCCCCAGTAGGCTAGTTCAATAAAAGAGGTACGTTTAGGTAGTGCCTTAAAGATAATGCAGATACGGAAAAGGGCAAAAACGTAATGTGCTAAAGATAATCTAAGCCTGGACAAAAGCAAAATGTAACTACGGAGGAAAATTCTTGAATATAAATAAAGTGTGTGCAAAACATAGTTTTGCAGAGGAGGGCCTTGCCAGCATGCTTTCACATTCCTACACATTATGGGATTCCGCTGTGTTTGGCCTTGGGTAAATTGGTACTTGAGGAGGTGGCAAGGTTGTTAGTGTTCCCCAAGGAAACCCCCAAACCAGTATCTATGGAGATAGTTAAAAGCTTTTTCACATATTTCAAATCTCATTGCTCCTTAGTTGGTGTGTGCTTATTGTTGAATTCACTTTGGTGGTGGTGGTGGTGGTTTGCTCTTTAAAGTGAATGGGGGGAGTAAGAAGCTAGCAGAGATGATATCCGTGGAGCAACTCAGATTACCAATAAGGATGAGTTCTGTCCTGTGAAGTTCAGGCCTAATTCACCACAATCAAAGTAGAAAAGCAGGTAAATTGAAAAGGTGCTTTAAGAAAGTTGGTTTTGGATGGATTCAGCATGTGCGACGAAGGTCAAAATGGGCCTGCGGGAATGACTCCGTTATTTCTGATCGTTGATACCCACCTTTGCAGTAAAGAGGACATAGGAAACAGATGTGGACAACACCTGGAAACTTGACTGGAAGTTTTCTTCTGGAAGGTTGCTCACCCAAATTTTTGAAGAGTTTCTGACCTTCGGAAAAAGATTTGCCTCGTTTTGCCAAGGATCCAACCTGAATTTAAGCAGCATTCAAACATAACTGGCCTGCCTGGCCAAAAGTACCTTAGGACTAGGTAAAGGAAGCCTATCCAAGAAGATCTGAGAACCATCTCATGAGATAATTCTGCAAAAAGAATCAGGAGCCATGGACCTAACCAGAGGGAAGGCTCCACAGTAAACAGAGTTCTCATGCCTCCTGCTCCTTCCCAGGATTTGTGCCTCGGGGTGTTCACCCAGGACCTGGAGTCAGCAGCATTGAAGAGGACTGGAGAAATGAGCGAGGGTCCCACGAATGCAATCAAGATGAGACTTCAGTGGCTCCTGGATTGGTCAGTTGTTAAGCATCTGCCCGGCCTTGGGCGGGGCTCCCTGCTCGATGGGACTCCTGCTTCTCCCTCTCCCGCTTCCCATGCTTGTGTTCCCTCTCTCGCTGACTTTCTGTCAAATAAAATCTTTAAAAAAAGGGGGGGGGGGTGCGCCTGGGTGGCTCAGTGGGTTAAGCCTCTGCCTTTGGCTCAGGTTATGATCTCAGGGTCCTGGGATTGAGCCCCACGTAGGGCACTCTGCTTGGCAGGGAGCCTGCTCTTCACCTCCGCCGCCCCTGCCTGCCTCTCTGCCTACTTGTGATCTCTCTCTCTGTCAAATAAATAAATAAAATCTTTTTTTAAAAATGAGACTTCAGGTAGTTTCAAAAAAGCAAAATGGAATGATCACCCTGGATTATATATACCTTAACCAAATGAATATTTGCAACAGTTGTGCAGTGCTATGTGTGGATTAAGGGTGTGCACGAAGAAGGAATTGTCAGTCACAAACTGGTAGGTGCGAGGGGGGTGGGAGAGGGAGCCACAGAAGAGAGCAGAGACTGGCAGGTAAGAACATGGACACTGAAGGCTACCAGGCCTGGGGTTAAATTCTGGCTGTGTCACTTACCAGCTGTGTGACGTGGGCAGGCTCCCAATCTGTAAAATGGATTTCTTGATTGGACCTACTTGACTGTGAAGATTAAACATGATAATTTAGGAATAATGTTTACCTGCAATGTCTGATACATAGTGTCACCTTAGCTGTTTCCAGTCATTCATTTTTTTTTTCTAAAGATTTTATTTATTTGGGGCGCCTGGGTGGCTCAGTGGGTTAAGCCACTGCCTTCGGCTCAGGTCATGATCTCAGGGTCCTGGGATCGAGTCCCACATTGGGCTCTCTGCTCAGCGGGGAGCCTGCTCCCTCCTCTCTCTCTCTCTGCCTACTTGTGATCTCTCTCTCTCTGTCCAATAAATAAATAAAATATTTTAAAAAAAAAAGAATTTCCCCTGGGATTAAAAAAAAAAGATTTTATTTATTTATTTGACAGAGATCACAAGTAAGCAGAGCAGCAGGCAGAGAAAGGGGGAAGCGGGCTCCCTGCTGAGCAGAGAGCCCGATGTGGGGCTCAATCCCAGGACCCTGGGATCATGACCTGAGCCGAAGGCAGAAGATTGGCCCACTGAGCCACCCAGGCGCCCCTCCAGTCATTCATTCTAAAATTAGATTAAAAGGGCTATTCGAGGGGCGCCTGGGTGGCTCCCCACCCAGGAAGGGAAGAATGCCTCAGGAACTTGGGTTCCTTCTGCAAATACGAGTGGGGACCGGCTGTGAAAGTGGCTGCATATCCATTGCAAGTAATTACTGATTTGCACACTCTTCCAAAATGTTATCAGCGTTTACGAGAACACATTTTTATCTATATCAAACATTTAATAAAATCTGTTCTTGAAAAAAATTTTAGTAGCCAATATTGGCAAGGATGTGGAGAATTGGTGTTTATATACAATTATTAATAGGAAAAGAGCTTGGAACACATGTTTTAGGTTCATAGTATTACACTTAAAGATTTTGAAAATCCCAATATCTCTAGGATGAATTCTGCAAGTGCACAGAGATGGATATGAAAACATTTTTTTAAAGATTTTATTTATTTATTTGACAGATATCACAAGTAGGCAGAGAGGCAGACAGAGAGAGAGGAAGGGAAGCAGGCTCCCCACTGAGCAGAGTGCCCGACGTGGGGCTTGATCCCAGGACCCTGGGATCATGACCCGAGCCGAAGGCAGAGGCATTAACCCACTGAGCCACGCAGGTACCCCTATGAGAACATTTCTTGCAGCATTATAATAGTTCCTCTCCCCACTCCCAAAGGTTAATAAACCACCAGGCCCAGCCGGTCTCTAAGTGAATGTTAAAAACAGTAACAACAACGAGAAACCCCAACCATGGATTATGATTCCACTTACATACGCTTATGAAAGTTCTCAGATTCACAGAGACAGAAAGAATGGTGGTTGCCAGGGCCTGAAAAGAATGGGAAGAGCCATTTAACAGGTGGAGAGTTTCAGTTTGGTGAGATTAGACAATTCTGGAGCCGGATGGTGGTGATGCTGGCATAGGTGTGTGAATGGACCTAATGCCACTAAACTGTGCACTTAAAAATGGCTAAAAGCGGGGCGCCTGGGGGGCTCAGTCAGTTAGGTGTCGCACTCTTCATCTCGGCTCAAGTCATGATCTTAGCATCATGAGATTGAGTCGGGTGTCAGGCTCCAGGCTCAGCTTGGAGTCTGCTTGGGATTCTCTCCTCCTCTCCCTCTGCCCCTCCCTGCTATGCACACTCTCACCCATGCACTCTCTCTCTCAAATAAAATCTTTTTTTTGGGGGGGGGGGTGCCTGGGTGGCTCAGTCGTTAAGCGTCTGCCTTCGGCTTAGGTCATGATCCCAAGGTCCTGGAATCGAGCCCCGCATCAGGCTCCCTGCTCGGCGGAAAGCCCATTTCTCCCTCTCCCACTCCTCCTGCTTGTGTTCCTGCTCTCGCTGTGTGTCTCTCTCTCAAATAAATAAAATATTTTAAAAAGGGGGGGGTGGGGGCGCCTGGGTAGCTCAGTGGGTTAAGCCACTGCCTTCGGCTCAGGTCATGATCTCAGGGTCCTGGGATCGATTCCCGCATCGGGCTCTCTGCTCAGCAGGGAGCCTGCTTCCTCCTCTCTCTCTCTGCCTGCCTCTCTGCCTACTTGTAATCTCTCTCTGTCAAATAAATAAATAAATAAAATTAAAAAAAAAAAGGGGGGGGTGGCACTTGGGTGGCTCAATGGGTTAAGCCTCTGCCTTCGGCTCAGGTCAAGATATCAGGGTCCTGGGATCGAGCCCCGCATCGGGCTCTCTGCTCAGCGGGGAGCCTGCTTCCCTTCCTCTCTCTCTGCCTGCCTCTGCCTACTCTTGATTTCTCTCTCCCTCTGTCAAATAAATAAATAAAATCTTAAAAAAAAAAAAAAAAGAAGAAGAAGAAAAAAAAAAAAAGCCTGAATGATTCCTCTTTGCCATTAGCAAAGAAATGTGTTTCTTTGTAATGTGTAAGAAATGGCCCTTGTCTACCTGCCCCATTTCTCTCAAACTCCCTCCTTGCAGCAAAATGGAATCACTTCTGTGCTGCTTGTGATGTGTTTTCTCTTCACACATATTCCTTCTGTCTGAAACAGTCACTACCCCAGCCCCCTTTTTGCCACCTAATTCCCAATCACCTTCCAGGTCTCAACTTACACATCCCTTTTCCCGTAATGGCCTTCCTGATCCCTCAAATCCTGACTGCAGATGCCATCCCATGGCAAGAACCCTATACTTCCGAATTGCCTGTGTTTCGGCCGGTGTTATAGTCCTTGTTGGCCTTTCCCGGTGACAGCAGGTAGGGTCACCATGTTGTCCATCTCTCTCTCTCCCGGCTCCTAACTCAGGACCTAATGCATGGTAGGAACTCAACTCAACCGTCTTGAACAAATGAATAGACACCCCTGATTTGCCAGGCTGGCCTCAGTGAGTCGGTCTCTTTGCCCATCCTTCTTTTCTGCTGCAGTGACCAGGACACCATCTATCTGGCTCTGAAAAAGACAGTCTCTCTCACCTGTGCATCGGGTACCAGCCAATCTTCCTCTCTCCTGGAATCATGAATATCTTGGATTCTTTATAACAGATGTTTTTTTTTAGATTTTATTTATTTATTTGACAGACATCACAAGTAGACAGACAGACAGACAGACAGAGAGAGGAAAGCAGGCTCCCCACTGAGCAGGGAGCCCGATGCGGGATTCAATCCCAGGACCCTGAGATCAAGACCTGAGCCGAAGGCAGCGGCTTAACCCACTGAACCACCCAGGTGCCCTCTTTATAACAGATTTTTATAACAGAAGGAGAATAAGTGCTTATATTCATTAATGATCTAGGAAACCAAGGCTCTAAAGCAAATAAAATGTCCTTCATGAGACCCCAAACTGAGGCAAAGGGAAGTCTTGAACTCAGGTTTTCCAACAGCACATACAGGCCTCTTACCACTTAACCTTCAGGGCAGAAAGTGGGTCTCACGCTTTCTCACGCCTCTGGTACCTAGCACAGGAGCTGCTGCAGGATTCAAAGCCAATGAATGTCTGTTGAATGAATGAATAAAGGAAGAAGGAAGTTCTCTATATAAACACATACTCAAACACACACATTCACAATTTTTTTTTTTTTAAGTATGTTCCGTGCCCAATGCGGGGCACAACGTGGGGCTTGAACCCATGACCCTAGAATGAGGACCTGAGATAAGATAAAGATGGCAGACACGACTGAGCCACCCAGGCACCCCATCACAAAATCTTTTCTGTAAAATTAGAACACAGAGTGCCAAAGCCATAAAAGCAGCCATAGATTTTGTAACTTTCCATGTTGTTAGGCATGGTGCCCCACCATAAGGACTGAAGTGGGCTTTTAGAGCCTGACTACTAGTGAGCAAGAACTTGCAGTCTTGACACCCTGAACCAGCCTTTCCTGAGCATCTTCTCTGTGCCCAGCACTTTGCTGGGAACTGTGGATTCCAAGATGGAAGAGACACTATTCTCACCCCCTGGGCACACCATCTAGTTGGAGAGAAACCTCGTTGGATCAGTAGTTACCAGACAGAGTAGTGGAGGCTCTCTTAAGGCAAACAGAATGGATAATTCATGAGCGAAATACTTTGTCACATTGGTGCCTGGGTGCTGCTTATGGAGGCTGGAGCACATGCTAATGAAAGGACCCAGGCAGCAGAGGATGCTGAAAGAGTGGCCTGGCCAGGCCACAAGGGACCATGTGTGCCATGTTGGGAAGGCTGGACTGAGCCCTGCTTTTTATTTGGAACTTGTGGTCGTTTGATCTACAAATTAGAATGTACAGCAATTCATTGGAATATTAAAATAGGTTAGCAGTATTAAAAATAAAAATCTGATTGACTTCAAGAAAAGAAAACCGTGACCTAAAATTTGGTCCTTTATATTCTAAAAGCGTTCTTCAAAGGATGGCAGAAAAGACAGACATGCAAATCAGATGTTTTCAATGCCTCGTACCCCTAAGCTGATGGTAACTATCGCCACAATGTGTGGGCCTATCAGACTGTGACTCTACCTAAAGGATCTCAAAATAGCTCTGCTCTGCTCTCTGCAGCAGGCAAGCGTCTGCTCTATTCGGCGGTAGCTCATTCTTTACTATTGTTGCTATGTGACAAACTATTGGCTCTCACTGTTAATCTAAGCCTGCCAGAGAAGGAGGGCGGGCAGAGGGCTTTGGGAGAAGCATCTTTCCTAGAATCTAACGTAACAAATGTGTCCTGAGAATTTCCTAGATACTCCCACGGTACCTTGTCCTGAAGATAGAGAAATCCAGTTCAGATCATTGAACATTTACTGAATAGCTCCTATATGGAGGCACTGTGCTGGGCTCCAGCAATGCAAAATTAAATAAAATTCACACGATTTCTGCCCTCAGTTTCTCACTGTCTAGTAGTAAAGATAGTCTCATAAACAGGAAATTATAATCTAATATTCAAGAGGCAATGATAGAGTCTTGGGTGTTATATGAGCACTCAGTCAGGTGCTTTAGATGTGTTCAGCTTTGGACATGGTAATGTGCTTGTGGGACACCCATATGGACATCTCCCCCGGACGGATGGACATACAGATCTATAAGGAAATCAGACACAATCCTTGCCCTGGAGGGTATTGCTATTGAGTGAAAGAGACAGGAATGTAAATACAGAATCAATTACAATACTCACAATTACAATTTACACAAAGATGATGATACAACGACCTTGGCCTAGAAGTTCCGGTGTCCTTCTAGGACACAGCCTGGGAGTGGAGTCTTGAATGACTGAGAGTGGCTATCCTGGTAAAGCAAACCAAACCAAACCAAACCAACAAGCAAACAAAAGCAAAAAGTCCAACATGAAACAATTGAAAAACCCATTGTCCCTGTAATCCAGGCATAGGTAAAGGGAGGCACAGAAAATGCCATAAAGCCCATGGGCGATGGGCACGGGTGATCTGGTGTTGTGGCTTACTGGGGAGCTAAACGTGTGACATCACCTGGTGACAACTGATGTCCTGGGGTACTGAGGTCATTACAGGCATACAATGTAGCAAACCCAGTGTTCCACACACCGCCAACCTGAAAAACATCTCCTCCCCCTGGACTTCAGGTGCATCTCCATCAGATGTCGGTAGAATACTTGCCTTGACCTCCGACCAGCGGCCTCATTGCAGGTTTAGTCTTTGCACTATTCTTCTGACTCCTCTTGGCATAAATCAAAGAACAATTTCAAGATTGTGAGCTCAAGGCCCACATTGGGTATAGAGATTACTTTTTAAAAAAATCAACAAATAGGGTGCCTGGGTGGCTCAGTTGGCTAAGCGACTGCCTTCAGCTCAGGTCATGATCCTGGAGTTCCAGGCTCAAGTGCTGCATTGGGCTCCCTGCTCAGCAGGGAGTCTGCTTCTCCCTCTGACCCTCCCCTCTCTTGTGCTCTTGCTCTCGCGCTCTCTCTCTTTCTCTCTCATTTTCTCTTTCAAATAAATAAAATCTTTAAAAAAATCAATAAGTAAAAATTTAAAAAGAGTTGGTGGTTTGGTAAACAAGGGGTTAATTTCTTTAATCACAGAGCTTTTGCATGTGGTTAAGGGAAAAAAAATAGGAAAGAAAGTGGATGAAAAACCTCACCAAACAATAAACAGCGGTGGCTGACAAACCCTAAGGTGACTCCCCCAAATTCCCCCCTCCTGATGTTCCTGCCTCTGTGTAATCCCCTACCCTTACGTGTGGGTAGAATCTGTGACTTCTTCTAACCAATAGCAGTGGGAAAGGTGATAGGATATCACTCCCAGATCATGTTGTGTCATATGAGACTGCATCAAGACTTAGCCAATTAGAGAATCAGAGTAAGAGGTTCTCCTTGCAGGCTTGATGGAGTAGGCAGCCATGTTGAGGAAGCCAAATGGCAAGAAACTGTGAGTGGTCTCTAGGAACTATAGGCCAATAGCCAACAACAAAGCTGGGGCCCTCAGTCATACCACTACAAGGAAATGAAGTCTGCCAATCCTATGAAGGAGCTCGGAAGCAGATTCTTCCCCATTCAAGCCTCCAGATGAGACGCAGCCCAGATGGCATCGTGATGGCAGCCCCGGGAGACCCTGAGCTGAGGACCCACCTAAGCAATGCCTGGACTCCTAACTTGTATAAACTGTGAAATAATGAATGTCTGTATTGTTTAAGCCACAAATTTTTTTAAATTAAAGGTTTTATTTATTTATTGGACAGACAGAGATCACAAGCAGGCAGAGGAGCAGGCAGAGAGAGAGGAAGGGAAGCAGGCTTCCTGCTGAGCAGAGAGCCTGGTGCGGGGCTCGATCCCAGGACCCTAAGACCGTGACCTGAGCCAAAGGCAGTGGTTTAACCCACTGAGCGACCCAGGCACCCTTATATACACATTTTAAAGACAAAATCAACAAGTGTGTAATCATCAGGCAGGCCACGAAATGAAATCTAGCCGATTGTTAGCAGCTCTGCCCATCACTGCTGTGGCCTCTCCTATCGCATATCCATTGCTTCTCAGAAGCAGAATCACTACACTGACTTCAGTCACCACTGTTTCCTTCCCTTTCTAATATAGTTTTCCCTCCCGTGTGCGCATCATCAGACACTGTAGAATAGTTTCATCCATTTTTCACCTTTACATAAAGGAAGCCATTCTCTTCTTTTGTGACGTATGTGTTCAGCTCCACGTTGTTAGGCCATGCTGCTGCCTGAAGGTGTGATTTGCTCGTTCTGTTGCTGTAGAGTTTTGCACTGTCTTAATAAATCACAATTTATTTTTCCATTTTACTATGGATGGACCTTTGAAGGCTTTTCATTTTTATTCTATGAGGAATAGTTCTGCTCTGAACTGAAGTACATGGGCAAGGCTCTCTCAAGATGTGTAAGTCCTAGGACTGGAATTTCTGGGATTTAGGGATTCCACAGTCCCAGGTTTTCTGAGCAGCTTAACCAATTCACACTCCTGCCAGAAGTGCTTGAGAGTTCCTGTCATCCCACTTGACTGACAACATTTGGTATTGTCAGATTCTAAATTTTATTTACTTATGTATTTATTTATTTTTAAGATATTTATTTGAGAGAGAGAGAGAAAACATGAGTGGTGGGACAGAGAGAGAGGGGGAATCAGGGCTCATGTGTGAATGACACAGTTAAGGATAGTCGGGGTAACACTGTTTATAAGAACAAAAGATTGAAAACAGCTTCAATCCCCAGTGGCTGAGGACTGTTTAAGTAATTTATTTATTTATTTATTTATTTTATCTATTTATTTGACAGAGGGAGAGAGATCACAAGTAGGCAGAGAGGCAGGGGGAAGCAGGCTCCCTGCTGAGCAGAGAGCCAGATGTGGGGCTCGATCCCAGGACCCTGAGATCATGATCTGAGCTGAAGGCAGTGGCTTAACCCACTGAGCCACCCAGGTGCCCCTGTTTAAGTAATTTATGATACAAATTTACAAGGGAACACTAATGCAGATTTTTTTTTTTAAGATTTTATTTATTTAACAGAGATAGAGATCTCAAGTAGGCAGAGAGGCAGGCGGGGGTGGGGGGGGGAGGCAGGCTCCCCACTGAGCAGAGAGCCTGATGCGGGGCTCGATCCCAGAACCCTGAGATCATGACCCGAGCTGAAGGCAGAGGCTTAACCCACGGAGCCACCCAGGCAGCCCTAACACAGATTTTTTAAAAAGTTTTATGTAGACTGAAAAGGACTGTCTTCCAAGATACGTTGTTTTCTTTTTCTTTTTCTTTTTTAAATATAGATTTTATTTGTCAGAGAGAGAGAAAGAGCACAAGCAGGGGGAGAGGAAGGCAGAGGGAGAAGCAGGCTCCTCGCCACGCAAGGAGCCCCATGTGGGACTCAGTCCCAAGACCTTGGGATCACAACCTGAGACAAAGGCAGACGATTAACTGACTGAGCCACCCAGGCATCCCGCAAGATATATTAAGAGAAATAATAAACAGGTGTCCTATACGGTGTATAATATACTACCAAAACCATAGTGAATATGCATATATACTTGTATTTGCATAGAATATCTTGGAATGATCCTCAAGAAAATAGGAGTAGTGGATGTTTGGGGAATGAGGGTGGAGGGAGATATTTTTTACTGTATGTTCCTTTGCAACTTTTGGATTTTCTACTAGTTACATGTATTATCTTTTTTTTTTTTTAAAGACTTATTTACTTATTAGAAAGAGATAGTGTGAGAGAGAGCATGAGCAGAGGAGAGAGGGAGAAGTAGGCTCCCCACTGAGCAGCGAGCCCAACATGGGGCTTGATCTTAGGGCCCTGGGATCATGACCTGAGCTGCAGGCAGAGGCTTAAGCCACTGAGCCACCCAGGCACCCACATGTATTACCTATTAAAAGTAAGTAAGATGGGGGCACCTGGGTGGCTCATTGGGTTGAGCCTCTGCTTCTGCTCAGGTCACGATCTCGGAGTCCTGGGATTGAGCCCCGTATCGGGCTCTCTGCTCAGCGGGGAGCCTGCTTCCCTCTCTCTCTCTCTGCCTGTCTCTCTGCCTACTTGTGATCTCTGCCTGTCAAATAAAATCATCATCATAATAATAAAATCTTTAAAAATAAAAAAAAGTAACTTAGATCATTTAAAAATGTATGGAGTTTCTATTATGGAGCAGACCTGTGCTAATTCCTAGAGATATGGTGGTGACCCAAATAGAGACCCTGCCTTGTGGTGCTCCCAGTCCAGTGACAGGAGACGGTCACTAAAGCCATCATTGTGGTAACATGTGATGACTGCTAGAACAGGGGATATTGAGCCACAGCCCTCAGAGGTGAGCAGGCAGCCTGGCATTTGTGTGGGAAGCAGAAAGAAGAGAAGAGGGAGCCAGCCCGTGGAGGGGGCTGGCAGAGAGCAGAGGTCCCGGCAGAGGAAACAGCATTTGTGGAGGGAGAATAGAGTTCTGTCCATTTGAGGAACTGAAAGAAGTTCTGCTCAGCCGGAAGTCGACACGAGCTGAGTCTGTTTTCAGAAAAAGCCACACTAGGACTATAGAGAAAGGATCGAAAGAGGGCAAGAGTGGAGCCCAGAAGACTGGTGAGGAAGCTCCTGTCGTCATTAGACAAGAGAGGACCAGAGGCTGGCTTAGGAGGGCGGCAGTGGGGACAGAAAGGATGGGACAGATTCAAGAGACGGTGAGAATGTAGAATCTACAAAGTTAGTGGTTGGATGATGGCTGAAGGAGGGGGAGGGTCATTATCATAGTAAAGACCAATATTTGAGAGGCGCCTGAATGGCTCAGTGGGTTAAAGCCTCTGCCTTCAGCTCAGGTCATGATCCTGGGGTCCTGGGATCGAGCCCCGCATCAGGCTCTCTGCTCAGCGGGGAGCCTGCTTCCCTCTCTCTCTGCCTGCCTCTCTGCCTACTTGAGATCTCTCTCTCTCTCTCCCTGTCAAATAAATAAATCTTTAAAAAAAAAAGACTAATATTTGGTAAGTACTTAACTCGGCAGTAGTACTCGCCTAGCACTTGGAGTGATTCTGTCGTTCAGTGACCTAGGGAGGAGGGTGTGGCCATGACGAGAGTCTACAGATTTAAAGTCTGAGAGGGTGCAGGAACTTGCTTGTGGACACACAAGACCTAGCCTTTGAAGCCATTTATCTGTCTGCCACAATCGAACTCTTAACCCATCTCTCTCCCTCTCTCTCTTTCTCTTTAAAGATTTATTTTATTTACTCCTGAAACAGAAAGAGAGAGAGAAAGAAAGCGGGAGGAGGGGCAGAGGGAGAGGGAAAGAATCCCAAGCAGTCTCCCGGCTGAGTATGGAGCCTCACACGGGGCTCGATCTTATGACCCTGAGATTCAGCCAACCAACCAAGAGTTGGTTGCTTAACTGATCGAGCCACCCAGGGGCCCCTCTTAACCCACTTCTTTTTTTTTAAGATTTTATTTATTTATTTGACAGAGAGAAATCACAAGTAGATGGAGAGGCAGGCAGAGAGAGAGAGGAAGGGAAGCAGGCTCCCTGCTGAGCAGAGAGCCCGATGCGGGTCTCGATCCCAAGACCCTGAGATCATGACCTGAGCCGTAGGCAGTGGCTTAACCCACTGAGCCACCCAGGTGCCCCCCCTTAACCCACTTCTTAAAGGCGACTTCCAGCTGCCAGGTTTGGGCAACTCAGTGGTGGACAACGCTATTTATTGAGAGGGAGAGGGAGAGGAAGAAGATTCGAGGAGGAAAACGGGCATCTGACTCATCTAGTTTAAGGTCTCTCCAAGACACAGGAGTAGGTAAGTAAAATAGGCAGTTTTATATCTAAAAGTAGAGAGAGTTCTGGGCTGGAATTTGGGCCTCATCGGTATTTGAATAGTGGCCAAAGTCAAAGGAGTGGAAGAAACTAGACCATGATGGAGTAAGAACAAAGAAGAACCAGGAGCGCCTGGGGGGCTCAGTGGGTTAAAGCCTCTGCCTTCCGCTCCGGTCATGATCCCAGGGTCCTGGAATGGAGAACCGCATCGTGCTCTCTGCTCCGCAGAGAGGAAGCAAGGAGCCTGCTTCCTCCTCTCTCTCTCTCTGCCTGCCTCTCTGCCTGCTTGTGATCTCTGTCTGTCAAATAAATAAATTAAAAAAAAAAAAAAAGAGGAGCCAGGAGAGGCATTTTCAGCAGGGAAATCAAATGATCAAATCTCATTTATAGGAAGGTAAGTCCGACAGCAGTTTGGAAGATTGGGGAATCTTGGTAGCGGAAGTAGAATCTTGGAGGAATAGGTAGCAGAGTATCCAACACGTGCATTCATTCTTGCCTTTAGTTATCTTCCAAGCATCGCCAGACGCTTTGTGCGAGATACCACCAAGCCCACGGAACACAGAGACAAACCAGACCCTGTCCTTGACCTCGTGGAACTTTGGGGCCAGGAAAGAGTGAGATTAGTGAGCCTCATGAGAAGGGGGGGGGGCACAGGGCACTTGTGGGAACACAGAGGAGGGAAAGGAGACTTAAATCTACATTGGGCAAGGGGTTCCTCCGTAGAAGATGGGACAACTGAGTGGCCCCTCAATGAGTAAGAGGCAGGGCCATCAGGGTGGGCAAAGTTCCTGCTACCTTAAAATCATGACTTTAGTCACTGCAAAGGGGTCAGTGAGACTGGGGCCAGGGGTAGATGCGCAAGGAAGGAAGATGGATAAGGCCAGAGATCCGGAGACGTTCTTGAAAAACTGGGTTCAAGCAGTTTGAATTTTATCCTGAAAATAGTGGCAAGATAGGAAATCATGTAGTCAGATTTGCCCTGTAGAAAGATCCCTGTGACGGCAAAGTGGAGAATGGACAGGAGGCCAGGAGACAGAAAGATCACTAGGAGGACGTTGCAGTGAGAGTCAGGAAAGATTGGTTGCAGTGATCCAGGTAGAAATATTAAGGACCTGAACTGAAGTCTATGTACAAAGTCTATGTACAACTTAGCTTTCTCTAAGTTATGCTGCATAAGAAACAGCTTTAAAATTTTACTGCTTATGGCAATCTATACTTATTTTTTTACTCATATAATAGGTTCAGGTTGATTATCTTTCTGCTAGACTCAGCTACCCATATCTTTTCATTTTGGAGTCCAGGCTGAAGGAATAGCCACTGTCTGGGACCTTTTTTCACAGTGAGGGACTAGAGCACAAGTACCCCAGCCAAGCCCCACAGTTGCATTTAAAACTCTGGATGAGGGCGCCTAGGTGGCTCAGTGGGTTAAAGCTTGGGTCATGATCTCAGGGTCCTGGGATTGAGCCCCACAGCGGGCTGTCTGCTCAGTGGGGAGCCTGCCTCCCTCTCTCTCTGCCTGCCTCTCTGCCTATTTGTGGTCCGTGTCTGTCAAATAAATAAATAAAAATCTTAAAACAAAACAAAACTCTGGGTGAGTGTGACAAAGTTCCCATATGCTCACATCCCACTGGCCAGAGCATATCATGTGGCGAAATCCAAAGTTAACAGGCCAGGGAAACCTGTTAAGTGTTGGAGGAAACGAATACTTACGAACATATAGGATAGTTTCTAACAATGGATTGTTGGGGACAGAAAGGAAAAGTGGATTGGATTTGGGATTTGGTGGGACTTAATGGATGTGCCAAGGATTACCTCAAGTGGCTAAATTGGGGGTGGTACCACTCAACAAGAAAAAGGAGAGGGGAAGAGGAACCTTGGAGCAGATGATGCTCAGCATCACATCTGCCTTCTTGTGATCATGGTACCCTGGTTTTGCTTTTAGGAAACCAATCTTTCTTGACTCAACCATTATGCTTTGGGGGAAACTTCTACCCCCTTACCAAGGGTGCATGTGACCTCATCCTAAGCCAATGAGAACATACTGTCCTCTTAAACACCGATTTGTTCAAGTGGAGGTTCGCGACACACACATGGCCAGTCAGAGCCAGTGAGGCTCCATTTTAGGTGTTTAATGTGGACTTGAATGAGAAAGGTCAGAGTCCTGGCAGCATGAAGTGAATGGAACGTAGGAATGAAGGAATGGAGTCAGCACACAGAGGAAGCAGAGCAGGGAGGAGGTAGAAGAATGGTTTCTGGTGATATCACCTGAACTTTGACCAAGCCATATGTGGAACAACCCCGGGGAAATATTAATTGTAAGCATCAGAAATCTGGAGGATAAAAGGTAGAGAAGGAGTAGTTCGTGGAGGTCAGAATAGTCCAAGCAAAAGATAATGAAGGGTTGAATAAATCAGTGGCTTTAGAAATGGATGGAAACACAGAATGGGATGCATATTTGAAGACCATGGACTTTGTTGGCTCACAACCTTAGGGGGAATGGAGAGAAAGGTGAAGACGATGACATGCTCGTACACAGTGAGGAATGTTTGGGGAAACGGTGAAAGCATTGAGGTCAAGAGTACAGAATTGGGGGCATACTTGATGGTCAAAGAACAGGTTCCATTTTGGACATGTTAAATTTAGGCGCCTATTCCGGATAGAAATACTGACATGGGGCATGATTATGGGTCAAGAACAGGGATGTAGGCATGGAAAATGTCAACATATAGTTCAGAGTTGCAGCTAAAGGGTAAAGGAACTAATAAAGACAGAACGGAAGAGGGGCATGGACCTTGGAGAAGCACACCCATTTGAGGAGCTGTCAGTGAATGCAGAGCCATGAAAATTGGAGAGGCACGGTCACGGGAAGGGAAGGGTGAAGGGCACCAGTAGCCAAGGAATTAGGCAGTCCCCAGGAGTAGGGGGTTTTTATAACACTTCCCTCTCCCGTGCACTCTACATCCAAACTGTTGGCGAACGTGATCAATCCTATTTTAAAAACGTGTCTCGGGGCACCTGGGTGGCTCAATCCTTAAGTGGCTGCCTTCAGCTCAGGTCAAGATTCTAAGGTCCTGGGATCCAGCCCCCCAATGTGCCTGCTCAGCGGGAAGCCTGCTTCACACTTTCCCACTTCCTCTGCTTGTGTTCCCTCTCTCCCTGTGTCTCTCCCTCTGTCAAATAAATAAATAAAACCTTAAAAAATGAAACAAAACAAAAGATGTCTCAGTTCCCTCCAATTACTTCCATCCCCATTCTCAGCACATGGTCTAAGCCACTATTTCGTCCACATTACAAGACTTCACTGGTTTCCCTGCTTCTACTCTTGCTCCATTTCAGACCCATTCTCCACACAAGAGCCAGAGTGAACTTCCAGAAATCTAAACTGAATCATATCACTCTACAGCTCAAAGCCCTCCAAAGTTCTCCTACCGCTCTTAGAATGAAGCCCATGGGTGACAAGGAACCGTTGGAGGGCTGTAAGTAGGGGAGTGACACAATAAAATTTGAGAATTTGGAAAGCATTTTGGAAAGTCACCCTGATAGAGAGAAGAGGACCAGAGAGTACAGTGAGGAAGCTGTTGTATGGTGACAGAAAATGGGTTTGAGGAATATTTAGGCCTCATAGTTCAATCTATGAGGTTGGTGGTTGACTGACCAGTTAATGGAAGGAGATAGGGAGTGGACGCAATGATGTGGCAGGCAGCCATACAGAGCAGACACAAACTGGTATAACTTAAAATTCAAGGTCACTTCTCTCCCTGAGCCTTCAACAATGCTGAGAACATTACCGAGCATCTCCAGCCAGCTGTCTTGCCCACTCTCCTCAGGATGATGGCTAACCTTTGGCTGAGCTGTGTGCTTGCCTCACCTTCCTCTTTCACTCTCAGTAATGGCCTCACTTCCTACCTCACAGAGCAAAGATAAAGCTTCCAAAGACAACACGTTCACGTCCCCACTACCCAAATCCCACTACCCATATCCATCTGGAGCCTATTCCTTCTTCCAATTTCAGTAGTACAGCAGAAGGGAGCAAACCCTCTCAAGATTAGAGGAGAAACTAGAGAATCAGAGAAGATCTAGTTCTTAATGGGGTCATTCCTCCCTGGTAGCTTAGATGGGGGCATTTTCACACAATTATATTTGGGAAAAAAAATCCCCAGGAGGAGAGCATACGCATTGTTGGGGCCAAAAGACTAGGAAATCTTCATCACTTCTCAAGAAACAGGGTAAAATCCTATCAATAGGAGGAAATTGCGTTTTTCATTCGGCTAGACAGTATGGAGTTGGAAGAAAAGGAATTCTATGGTGATACGGTGAGTTTGCCCTTTGGTAACTGAGGAACAAAACAGCTACAGTTACTTCTGATACAGAGCTTTCAAACTGAAGAGAAAATGCCTACCACGTTACAGCCCTGTGAGAGCCCAGAGCTCCCTCTTGCTCCCAGTCGTCTTGGAAAGCAGTTGATGCCCAAGCAGAGGAAGGCTCCACTGACATCCAGTGGGAATGTGCCAGAAGCGAGATGGTATGGCACTGCTCTCCTGCCAAGGAGGGATGGAGATGGGGAATCTCAAGGGGCAGAGTGGGGCTCAAAGCGAGAAAGGGTCTCACTTACAGAGGAGGCTCGCAGAAGAACCAGAGAAGTGAGAGGGGAATGGGGGGGGCGGTCCACAGACCAGGAAGGGGAGGCCTTTTCTCCTTTTGGCTCATTTTCTGGGTCTTCCTCCTCTAACTTTAAGATGCTCTGGGGCGCCTGGGTGGCTCAGTGGGTTAAGCCACTGCCTTCGGCTCAGGTCATGATCTCAGGGTCCTGGGATCGAGTCCCACATCGGGCTCTCTGCTCAGCAGGGAGCCTGCTTCCCCCTCTCTCTCTCTGCCTGCCTCTCCATCTACTTGTGATTTCTCTCTGTCAAATAAAAAAAAAAAAAAAAATCTTTAAGATGCTCAGATCCCCACATCTCAGTCCCCGGCCCTCCAACACCACTCTCTCTATCCCCGACCAGTCTGTAAGTGCCATCCCTACATATGTTTGTTGAATGAGTCTGTGAACAAATGCAGGTGAAGATTTCTGGAGGGTTTTGGCGGGGGTAGGGGGTGTGAGCTTTGTGGTGGGTATTGTGGAGCGCACGTATTGCATGGAGCACTGGGTGTGGTGCACAAACAATGAATTTTGGAACACTGAAAAAAATTAAATTTAATTAAAAAAAAGTAATTGGGGCGCCTGGGTGGCTCAGGTCATGATCTCAGGGTCCTGGGATCCATGCACCGCATTGGGCTTTCTGCTCAGCAGGGAGCCTGCTTCCTCCTCTCTCCCTGCCTCTCTGCCCACTTGTGATCTCTTTCTGTCAAATAAATAAAATCTTTATAAAAAAATTAAAAAAAAAAAGATGATAGGGGGGTCTGGGGGGCTCAGTGGGTTAAAGCCTCTGCCTTCGGCTCAGGTCATGATCTCAGGGTCCTGAGATCAAGCCCCACATAGGGCTCCCTGCTTGGCAGGGAGCCTGCTTACCCCTCTCTCTCTCTGCCTGCCTCTCTGCCTACTTGTGATCTCTGTCTGTCAAATAAATAAATAAATAAATCTTTAAAAAAAAATAAATTAAAGAAGATGATATTATGGGCTCAACAGTGTCCCTCCCTAAATTCAGAAAGTCCTTATTCCCTGTATCTCAGAATGTAGCTATATTGGGAGACAAGATCTTCAAAGAGGTGATTAAGTTAAAATGAGACTGTAGGGTGGGGCCCTAATCTTATATGACTGGTGTCCTAATAAGAGTAACAGATACCAGGGATTCGGGTACACAGAAAAAAAAAAAAAAAAAAAGCCCTGTTTTGAGGACACAGAGAAGGCAAATGGGTTACTCTGAAATAAGAAATATGTATTTGGTCTTTGTCCCCAGTTCCCGGCACAGAGCTCCTAAAATCCTTGGAATTTCCTGAGTGAAGAGGTGAGAGGACCCTCTTTTGTTATTCACAATTAGCCCCTTTCAACCACACCTGAGTTTATGCAAATGAGGTGATTCTTGGCGCACCCCAAGCCCCTAGATAGCTTTAGGATCCTCCCCTGCCCAAGGATCCAACCCTGTGATTGGACCGTTGGAACTTTCAGGTCTACCCCATCCCCCACCCCTGGGGAGGACGAAGGGATTGGAGAGTGAGTTAATCTCAATAGTCCAATAATTTAATCATTCGTGCCTCTGTGACGGAATTTCCATACAAATGCTAAACTATGAGGCTTGTAGAGCTTCTGGATTGGCAAACACGTCAAGGTGCTGGGAAGGTAGCGCACCCACACAGGGCATGGAAGCTTCCAGCCCGTCCTCCTACATCTGCCGTCTGCACTTCTCCCATTTGCCTGTCCCTGGGCCACGTCCTTCATAACAAACAGATAACAGGATGTAAAGCGGCCTTCCTACCTTGGCCATTCTAGCAATTTACTGAACCTGAGGAGGGGGTCATGGGAACCCCAAATTTATAGCCTCAATCAAAAAGTACAGGAGGCCTGGGAATTGTGATTGTCTCCTTTTTTTTTTTTTTTTAAGATTTTATTTTTATTTATTCATTTGACAGAGAGAGATCACGAGTAGGCGGAAAGTCAGGCAGGGGGGCAGGGGAAGGATGCAGGCTCCCTGCTGAGCAGGGAGTCCCAGGTGGGCCTCGATCCCATGTCCCAGGACCCTGGGTTCATAACCTGAGCCAAAGGCAGAGGCAATAACCCACTGAGCCACCCAGGTACCCCGTGATTGGCTTCTGAAGTAGGGCCACTCTCTCTCAGGGGACCCAACCCTTAATTTATGGCATCTGATGCTAACTAACTCTGGGTGGTTAGTGTCAGAACTGAATAGAATTGTTGGACACCCAGTGGGTGTCCAGAGAGCTGGAGACCTGGTTTTGGGTGTAGAAAACCAACAGCAACATACATGTGATGTCATGAAAACTGTTCAGAGTGGTTCCCTGCAAAACGGAGCACTCTCAACAGACACCAAACCTGCCAACACCTTGATCTTGGGCTTCTAGCCTCCACAACTGTGAGAAAATAAATTTCTGTTGTTTAAGCCTCTCAGCCCATGGTATTCTGCTGGAGTAGCCCTGACAAATGCACACAGGGGGATATGTGGAAGGACCGTGAGCTGATGGCAGCAAGCAAGTTGGGTATGTGGGGTCTCAACCTGAGAGTGGGGTCTGGGCTGGATAAGGAAATTGTTGGGCAAAGTGGTATCAGTCTGTTGTCTCTGTCTCCTGTGGAGATCATGGAGAGTGAGAAACAAGTCATCACCTTTTATATTCAGTCTGGGAGGATGCTGTTTGTTGATTTCCCAGTGTTCAGGTCCCCCTTCCTTCTTCCAGCCAGAAACCTGGTTTTGTTTGGGTCTTTGTACCTCCCCAGGCAGCCTATGAGAATCTTGGGACTCTGACCCCATTCCCTGCTCCGGCACTGGATCCCCTTTCGTTTAAGCCAGAATGAAAAAGTCATTTTCCTAGTGAGTGATTAGTTCTAGATTTTGCTTAAGCTAATCATCTCAACCCGTTCCTCTGGTCACTGTCATGTTCTAGGGGTTGGCAGAGACTGTAGGTAGCCTCCAATATTTCTTCTTTCTATAGAACTCTCCATTTTGAGCCAGGCCTTGGCCACCATCCCCCTAAAGACTAGATCTCCAGCACCACCACTTGCAACTAGGTGTGGTCATGGAGTAAGTTTCGACCAAACGGATGTACATATGATTGGTGAAGGCCAGTTTTGAGAAGTATCCTTAAAAAGGGATGTTGTAATCATCCACGCTGCATAAAAAAATTACCCCAAAGCTAAGTGCCTGAAAACAACAGACATTAGTTTCTTGAAGTTTCTGTGGGTTAGGAATCCAGCAGCGTGGTTCTTTCGGGCGAGGCTGTAATCAAGGTATCAGCGGGGGCTGCCATCACCTAAAGTCTCCACGAGGAGGGTTTGCTTCTGAGCTCACTCATGTGGCTCTTGAGGTCACAAAGGAAGAAGGATCCATTTCCAAATTTACTAACATGGGGCTCTGTGCAGGGCTGCCTCATGACGTAGCAGCTGGAATGCCCCAAAGTGGGCCATCAAGAGATGGTGAAAGAGGGCCACCTGGGTGGCTCAGTGGGTTGAGCCTCTGCCTTCAGCTCGGGTCATGATCCCAGAGTCCTGGGATTGAGCCCCGCATCGGGCTCTCTGCTCAGCGGGGAGCCTGCTGCTTCCCCCCCCCCCGCCCCTCTCTCTGCCTGCCTCTCTGCCTACTTGTGATCTCTGTCTGTCAAATAAATAAATAAATTCTTTAAAAAAAAAAAAAAGAGAGAGAGAGAACTAGCGGCTGGAATTCAAGCAGCCATTTTGTACCATGAGGTGATCTTGGGAATGGTGGGTACGAATAGTGCAGCAAAAGGACAGAAGGAGCCGGGGTCCCTGACATTGTGGAGACCCATTCCCTTTGAAGGCTGTGTCTCTCAGCTTTTATTTATCTTGTTTAAGACATTGTTATTTTGAAAAAAAAAAAAAAGACATTGTTATTTTGTACTTCCCATTTCTGACAGTCAAACCTAACCCTATGAGACCCAGGTCTTTAGTGTGGCCTGGAAACTACTCTGGTTGGTAAAAGAGCTGGTTTCTTACCATTTTTATGCTTTAGATATGAGAATTAAGTTCTCTTTCTTTCTTTCTTTCTCTCTCTCTTTTATTTTTAAAAAGATTTTATTTACTTATTTGAGAGAGAACTAGAATGCACAGATGGGGGAAGGGCAGAGGAAGAGGGAGAAGCAGACTCCTTGCTCTGCTAAGTGCAGAGCCCAGTGCGAGACTCAATCCTGGGACCCTGAGATCAAGACCTGAGCCAAAATCAGACCCTTAACTGACAGAGCCTCCCGGATGGACACCCCTCTGTCTTTTATTGAAAGTATGGTTGATGCACAATATTACCTTAATTTCAGGGTTACAATATAGTCTGTATGTTATACTGTGCTCACTACAAATGTAGGGACCATCTGTCGCCACGCAACACTATACCATACCACTGACTATATTCCTTATGCTGAACCTTTCATCCCTGTGAATTATTGGTTCCATTACTGGAAGCCTGTGCCTCCCGCTCCGTTGCCCCCCTTCTGCCTATGTCTTCACTCTCCTAGCCTCTGCCAACCACCAGATCGTTCTCTGTATTTATGGGTCTGTATGGCTTTTTGTGTGTTAGTGCATTTGTTTTGTTTTTTAGATTCCACAAACAAGGACTTGCTCCTGTTAGAGGTTCACTGAAATCACGTTCAGTCTCTTGCCTTCTTTAAATTCAGCCACAAACTGTCCTGGGTTCCATTGCCCCGACTCTTTCTCCCCTTTCAGGGATTTCCCCATTCAGATGCAGAAACTTCAACCTGTTTGCAGATTGTGAAGAAGAAACTGGCATAGAGGAAGAAATAAAAATCCAGGAGGAGTCAGGAATAATTCGTGAAACAATGCCCCAGAGCAGGGGTCAGCGAACTACAGAGGCCAGCTGCCGGGTTTTTGTAAATCAAAATTTATTGGAACCTAACCCCACCCATTCATTTACTGATTGTCTATGTAGGGTTTTCTAGCTATAAAGGAGGAAAGGCCAGCAGAGCCTGAAATATTTGTTGTCTTGCCCTTTATAGAAAAGTTTGCTGACTCCTGCCCTAGAGGAGGCAGGAGGTGGGGGACTGGGTGCCCCGGAGTCAAAGATGCCGGAGAGGTAGTAAAAAGAAAAAAGTGGGGCCCACTGCCTGTAGGAAATGTAGCATGATTAAGGTGAGGCTGAGAAGGGGGAAGAGATGAGAGGCACCAGGAGGCTCCACGCTTCTGAAAGGCAGAGGTTTGTGGGCGGGGGCGGGGGTGGGGGTGTGTGAGAGGAGTGGGGCCAGGAGGCAACGACATGGGGATGTCAGGGACTGGGGTTTCTGAGCTGCTGAGACTGGCATGATGGTGGGAGAGCTTCGCCTGGATCCCACGCCAATCACTAGCACCACCAGCTCTCTGTCCCGTAGCTGCCCGTCCTGGGGCCCAGATGCCCAAGTTCTCCGAGTGTGACAGAGAAGCAGGTGGTGCTTTGAGGAGACTGAGGAATTGCGGCGAAGAGCCAGCAGGGAAAGGCTACAGGGCCAGAGGCACAGGAGGTGAGGAGGAACCGTGAGCCTCTGCTTCTGCGGCTGCAGGGCCAAGGCCAGCAGGTCCCCGCGTGCCCGTGAGAACAAGCGGCTGCAGGGAGTGGGCTCTGAGTGTCGATGCGGAGGGGCTTTTTCTGCCATGAAAGTGGGAGCAAAAAGCCAAGGAGAAAGGGCACAGAAGACGTGCGAAGGGTGAGGAAACTCAGAATAGCCTAGAGTGGAACAAAGCAAAGAAAGCCAGAGACGGAGTTGGATTTCCACACTTACTCTATGATCAGTTAGCATTTACACCCTTAAAACAATCTCGGACTAGTTACTAAGATAAGAGCATTTGGGAAAATTAGGAGTAGAAAACCTTGAAACAAATAAAACAAGGATTTCTCTCTTTCTAGGGCACCTGGGTGACTCAGTGGGTCAAGCCTCTGCCTTCGGCTCAGGTCATGATCTCAGGGTCCTGGGATCTAGTCCTGCATCGGGCTGTCTGCTCAGCGGGGAGCCTGCTTCCTCCTCTCTCTCTCTGCCTGCCTCTCTGCCTACTTGTGATCTCTCTGTCAAATATATAAATAAAATCTTAAAAAAAAAAAAAAAAAGAATTTCTTTCTTTCTCCAGTAAAAGTCCAGAGGCAGGTGGCCCAGGACTGGTGTTAGGGACTCCAGTGGGCATCAGGGGTCCAGGCTCCTTCCTTCCACCTTCTTGCCCTGCCTTGTGCATGCATTTTCCTTTCCCAAGTTATCTCTGCTCCAAGGACTAGCAGCCATCACATTTCCACTTTAGCCTGGAAAAGGAAGAAATGAGAGAAGGGGGCATGCCCCTCCCTGTAAGAGCTCTCCCCTGTAAGAGCGCCTGGGTGGCTCAGTGGGCTAAAGTCTCTGCCTTTGGCTTGGGTCATGGTCTCAGGGTCCTGGGATCCCTGCTTGGCAGGGAGCCTGCTTCCCCCTCTCTCTCTGCCTGCCTGCCTCTCTACCTACTTGTGATCTCGATCTGTCAAATAAATAAATAAAATCTTTAAAAAATAATAAATAATAAATAAGAGCTCTTCCCAGAAACTGCACCCGCCATTACATATCACCTTGGCCAGAATGTAGTTTACATAGTTACACATTGCTGCAAGGCAACCTTGGAAATATGGCCTTCATTCTGAGTGGTCATGTGCAAACCTAAATTTTACAGAAAGTGGAAAACATAGATTGGGAAACCAATACTTTTCTCTGCCATGTCCTACCCTTTTGTCCATGCATATGAAAGATGATTGTACATTTTGATTTGCACAGGATAGTCATGATTTACACTGCTATCCCACATAATTATTGACAGCATTCCTTTTCACTCAAAAGTGAAAAAAAAGAGAAAAACTGGTCATTCCTCAAAAAATTCAACATAGAAATATATGATCCAGAAATTCTATCCTAGGTACATACCCAAAAGAATTGAAAGCAGGGACACAGATTACTTCTACACCCATATTCATAGCAGCATTTTTCATAATAGCCAAAAGAGGGAAACGACCAATTGTCCATGACCAACTGATACATAAACGAAATGTAGAATATCTGTGCAATGGAGTATTATTCAGCCATAAAAAAGAATGAAGTACTAATTCATGCTACAACATAGATGAACCTTGAAAACATTATGCTTAGGGAAAGAAACCAGACACAAAGGGCAGATACTGTATGGTTCTGCTTGTATTTAATGGGTACAGAGGTTTGTTTGTTTAAGATTTTATTTATTTGACAAACAGAGATCACAAGTAGGCAGTGAGGCAGGCAGAGACAGAGGAAGGAAAGCAGGCTCCCTGCTGAGCAGAGAACCCCATAGAGTGATTCTGGGCTCCATCCCAGGACCCTGGGATCATGACCTGAGCCAAAGGCAGAGGCTTTATTTATTTATTTATTTGACACAGAGAGAGAGAGAGATCACAAGTAAACGGAGAGGCAGGCAGAGAGAGAGAGAGAGAGAGAGAGAGAAGCAGGCTCCCTGCTGAGCAGAGAGCCCGATGCCGGACTCGATCCCAGGACCCCGAGATCATGACCTGAGCCAAAGGCAGCGGCTTAACCCACCGAGCCACCCAGGCACCCAAAGGCAGAGGCTTTAACCCACTGAGCCACCCAGGTGCCCAAGGGTACAGAGTTTCTATTTGGGATGATGAAAAATTATGGGAATGGCTACAAGAGCACAATAATGTGAATGTACTTAATGCCACCAAACACTTAAAAATGATTAAAATGGTGAATTTTTTGATATGTATATTTTACCATAACAAAAGAAAAGGGAAAAACCAAAACTTGAGGTATTTACAAAGAGAAAAGAAGGAATAAATGTCCATACAAATACTGACTATTCAGAGCAGCTTTACTGTGGAAACTGGACAGGAGGATGGTACCCCAGCAGGTGACTGGATAAACTGTGGTACAGCCGCACAGTAGAACGCGACTCAGCTGGACTCAGCCATCCAAAAAAATAGGAAATCTTGCTATTTGCAATGGAGTGAATGGAAGTAGAGGGTATTATGCTAAGCGAAGTAAATCAATCAAAGAAAAACAATGATCATATGATCTCATTCATATGTGGAATTTAAGAAACAAAACAGGATGATAGGGGGAGAGAGGAAAAAATAAAACAAGACAAAATCAGAGAAACCACAAGAGACTCTTAATCACAGGAAACAAACTGAGGGTTGCTGGAGGGGTGGGGGATGGGGTCACTGGGGGATGGGCATTGAGGAGGGCACGTGATGTATATAACGAGCACTGAGTATTATACAAGACTGATGAGTCACTGCTCTCAACCTCTGAAGCCAATAATACATTATATGTTAATTAATTGAATTTAAATGAAAAAAAAGTAAGAAAAAAACACTGCTCAGCAATATAAAGGAATAAACTGCTGAGAATACAACAAAAATGAATCTCAATTATGCTGCATGAAAGAAGCCAGACAAAAAAGAGTATAGTGTTTATATATAGATCTATGTAAAATTTACATAATATTCTAAAAAATGCAGGCTCACAAATGGTGACAGAGATAGATGGGTAGTTGCCTGGAGAGGTGGGGTACAGGTAGAGACAGGAGAGAAAGTTTACCAAGGGACACAAGGAGTTTTGGGAAGGGGAACAGATATGTTTCTTATCTTCATCGTGGAGACAGTTTCATGGACATACGCAAACATCAAAACTCTTCAGTCTGTATACTGAAATATGTGCAATTTTTTGATTTGCCGAGTATACCTCAATAACACGATTAAAATAAACATGCGTGCATACTTACATTAATATATGAAGAGATAATATACAGAAGTGTTCCAGTTCGGGCAGTATGTCCCATGGTCACCCTATATACATCCTTCTTTCCATATATAGAACACACTCACCTGTGCCCAGTAGAGAACCCCCAAATCTCACTGCACCCCACTCAAGGTCTATAACCATCCACCAGCTCCAGATGTCGGTGCAACTTACAAAATAAAAGTCGAACTCTCATTTAAATACACGTCAGTGGCGTAGGAACAATATAATCCCCCCCCCACACACACCCAAACGACCATTCTGAAAATTAAAGGCTATGAAACACCCAGCAGATGATGGTCTACTGCAATCCATAGTGTCTTCTGAGTGGGGACAGGGAAGATTTCCTTCTCTGGCAGTAGAATTAGTTCCTGTGTGGACTTCATGGGACAGCCGCTAGCTCTTCCTTCTGGTGTCCTGCATGGAATCAAGGGGTGAGTGTCACAGATGTTTGCAGGCCGAGCTAGTGGTTTCTTTGCAGATATAATTCTTTCAAACACTTAAATGGCTTTCAGGCTATTTGCTTCAAGTGCAAATGACCACAGCCAAAGATCTCATCTAGATAAAACTTTTAAGCCTGGGTACTTTGGTTTCTTAGAAATGAGCCTCTGTGTTGAGCCTAATGGCAGCCATCTTCATTCCTCCTGAAATAGGGTGGGAAAGCAGCATCCTTTAATCCTGTTTTTGCCTTCAGGCCCATGGCCTCTGGGAGAAAGTTGGTCTAATCTCTTGTTACAGCTCACGTGCCACTCCCTATAGCTGCTCAGGTTTGAAATACCAAAACAGATGGCTTCTTTCGGCTGTGAAAGTCTACGCTCTGGAACTCTTGGACAACTTGGACTATGAGCCACCAGTGGAGTATCTTTCTTTCTTTCTATCTCTGCCAAAGATTGGGGAACTTCAGACTGTGCCCCCCTCCAGTAAGATCTAAAAAGCAGCAAACAGCAAACAGCACCCAAAACACAGGAAGACTGAATTTTCCCAACTAGTTCTCCAGTATTCCTGCCTTGTTGGGAACTTGCCTTTCAAGGGCTGCTGGAGCTGGTGACCCATGAGTGTGTTGTGAAGTCAAGTGGGTCACAGGTAATTTTTCGTGTTTTTTTTCCCCAATTTTTCATTTTAAGGAGTTAGAATAGAATAGAAAATGTTAGATGCACGCAGCTAGGGGCAGGAATAGAAGCTCAGCTACATTGAATTCCTTGCTCAGGCTGCTGCTAGCTCTCTGGCTCATGCCCCTTTGATAATGGGTGGCCTCTGTCCTCAAGCACCAAGATAGGATCTATAGCGCATGGCAGAAGTTTGGGGAGAGATGAAGGAGGCGGCAAAGGGGACACCCACAGTCTCTTACTCTCTGTTCCGAGAAGCCACCAGACAGCATCTCTACTTAATATCCCACCCACAAGAGCTTAGACACGGGGCCACAGTTAATGCAGGACGGGGAGAGATATGGTTTTTATCCTGGGTAACATGTCCATCTAAAAGCTACATTAGGGGCGTCTGGGTGGCTCAGTGGGTTAAAGCCTCTGCCTTCGGCTCAGGTCATGATCTCGGGGTCCTGGGATCGAGCCCCACGTCGGGCTCTCTGCTGAGCAGGGAGCCTGCTTCCTCCTCTCTCTCTCTGCCTGCTTCTCTGCCTCCTTGTGATCTCTGTCTGTCAAATAAATAAATAAAATCTTTAAAAATAAAAATAAAATAATAAAAGCTATATTAAATGGAAAAAATGAAAGAGTCTGTTAATTATAAGGCAACTGACAATGCATGAATATATGTAGATTTTTTTTTAAATTACTAATTTCAAGGCATCACAGGTGCTAATCAATTTCAAAACTCTCAGAGCTGGGCATCTGGACAGCTCAGTCCGTTAAATGTCTGCCTTCAACTCAGGTCGTGATCCCAGAGTCCTCGGATCAAGTCCTACATCAGGCTCCTTGCTCTGCAGGGAGCCTGCTTCTCCCTCGTCCTCTGCCTGCCATTCCCTGTGCTTGTGCTCTCTGTGTCATATAAATAAATACTTAATTAAAAACAAACAAACAAACAAACAAAAGCTCTCAGAGCTATTCTCACCTAGGAAGTAGACACTGTGTTCTTGGTCTGCCTTTGACCCATTCTCACCAATAGTGTCTCCAGACTCCCAGCTCTTCAACTACCAGATACAGGGCTTACACTTAAAAAGGGAGTCAAGATTCCCAGGTGCAAATCCAGACTATACCCTTACGAGCCACGAGCCACGTGACTTTTGTTGGCAAGTTATTTTAACACAGTGTCTCTTTCCTGGGCGCTAACATAATGGGAGACCAATAGTTCCATAGCAGAGCATTTTTATGAAGATGAGATATGGATTTGCATATAAGGAAGTGGAGAGCCAGGCACATGATTAGCTCTTAATAAATGATAATTCTAGTTTATTATTCAGTATCATCTTGCTACCCCAAGGCTAAACTTTCCCACACGTGAGAATCTTCTGGAATGTGTCTGTGGTGTCGGCCCCATTTTCCATCCCATGGTCCCTTTCTTATTTTGTAATAACATTGTTTCCAATTAAAAAGTAATACAACCTAACAATTTCACCTCTAGGAGTCTATTTTAGAGGCTCCCATGAGCACACAAAGATACACCTGGAGGGCTGGCATTGTTTGTAACAGTAACAAATTGGAAGACAACTATAGATAAGAGGGTATTTAAAATTTAAGGAACAGCCAGACTCTGGAATCTCATGAAGCCATTTAAAAGACCTAGACTGGGGCACCTGGGTGGCTCAGTGGGTTAAACCTCTGCCTTCGGCTCGGGTCATGATCTCAGGGTTCTGGGATGGAGTCCCGCATCGGGCTCTCTGCTCAGTGGGGAGCCTGCTTCCTCTTCTTTCTCTCTCTGCCTGCATCTCCGCCTTCTTGTGATCTTTGTCTGTCAAATAAATAAATAAAATCTTCAAAAAACTTAAATAAATAAATAAGTGAATGACCTAGACTAACTTCTTACACCACTCTCTCCTTGTCCCCTTCTCCAGGCTCCCCGAGAGAGGTCTCAAACATGCTACTCTGTTCCTGTTGTAGTCTCTGGCATGAGCCCTTCCCTCAACTTGGCGTGTTCTGTCCCTGACAGATTTCATTCAGTCACTCACTCACTCATTAATTCATTTAATAAAGATTTTATTTATTTATTTGACAGAGAGATCACAAGTAGGCAGAGCAGCAGGCAGAGAGAGGAGGAAGCAGGCTCCCTGCTGAGCAGAGAGTCGGATGTGGGGCTCAATCCCAGGATCCTGGGATCATGACCTGAGCAGAAGGCAGAGGCTTAACCCACTGAGCCACCCAGGCGTACCCAGATTTCATTTAGATATGACTTTCCCTAACTCCCTCTCCCAACAGAAAGGCGCCCTTCAGCCAGTCTCTAGCACATCACCCTGTTTTATTTCTCAATATAACACATTCCCTTAATTTATTTATTTACTTATTTATTTTCTGTCTGTATGTCTGCCTGTCTTCCCCATTTATGAAACACAAATGCTAGGAGGGTAGTGCCCTCATCTTGTTTATCATTCTGTCCCCACTGACTGAGCCTGCTCTATAGTGGGGATTCACTAAATACTCACTGAATATATAACACCAGCTACACTTAGTGAGAACTTTGTTTTCTGTGCATCATTCTATATCCTTTATGTATACTTATATGCATATTGGTAGAACCCTTACAACAATTCTATGAGGTATTTACTATTACTGTTACGTTATTTTACAAATGAAGCTTTGCCTAAGACCAAGCAGTTACTAAATAGCAGAGCTGAATTTCAACCCAGGAAGTATGAGTTCCAGAGACTGTGACCTTAACCTCGACACAACATTGTCCTTTAAATGTCAAGGACCAAAACATATAGAATGTAGGCAAAGCAGTGCTGAGAGGGAAATTTATTTTTTTATGTCTTTTTTCTTTAAATGTCTATTTTGGGGGGCGCCTGGATGGCTCAGTGGGTTGGGTCTCTGCCTTCGGTTTGGGTCATGGTCTCGGGGTCCTGGGATCGAGTTCCATGTCGGGCTCTCTGCTCCATGGGGCGCCTGCTTCCTCTTCTCTCTCTCTCTGCCTGCCTCTCTGCCTACTTCTGATCTCTCTCTCTCCCTCTGTCAAATAAATAAATAAATTCTTAAAATAAATAAATAAATAATGTATATTTTTTCAAATGTCTATTTTTTATTTTTTTTTAAAGATGTATTTATTTGACAAGGAGAGATCACAAGTAGGCACAGTGGCAGGCAGAGGGAGAGAGAGAAGCAGGCTCTGCATTGAGCAGGGAGCCTAAGGGGGTTCGATCCTAGGACTCAGGGATCATGACCTGAGCCGAAGGCAGATGCTTAACTGACTGAGCCACCCAGGGGCCCCTTAAATGTCTATTTTTTAAAAAAGAGATCTCAAAAAATAACCTAAACTTTCACCTTAAGAAAGTAGGGGGTGGGGGGAAAGCACACTAAACCCAAACTGAGAAGCAGGAAGGAAATAATAAATGCTAGAGCAGAAATAAATAAAGTAAAGAAGAGAAAAAAAAAAAAAACAGGGGCACCTGGATGGCTCAGTCGGTTAAGCGGCTGCCTTCGGCTCAGGTCATGATTGCGGGGTCCTGGGATTGAGCCCCACATTGGGCTCTCTGCTCAATGGAGAGCCTGCTTCTCCCTCTCCTTCTACCTGTCGCTCTGTCTACTTGGTTCCCTCTATCTCTCTGTCAAATAAATAAATAAAATCTTTTTTAAAAAAGAGAAAAAAAAAAAACAAGGAGAAAATCAATGAAACTCAAAGTTGGTTCTTTGAAAAGATCAACAGAAGTAATAACCTTTTGGTTAGACTGACCCAGAAAAAGGAGAGGAGATTAAAATTACAAAATTCAGAAACAAAAGAGGGGACATAGACACAAAACTTAGAGAAATAAAAAAGATTATAAAAGGAAAGTATATAGGGAAATGCTGCTCAGAGGGCACAAGCTTTCAGTTATAAGATGAATAAACGCTGGGGATATACTGTATAGCATGGTGGCTACAGTTAATAACACCGTGTTGTATATTGAAATCTGCTAGAAGTGTAGACTCTAAGAGTCTTTAGGACACACACAAAAGGGATAAATCTCAGGGGTGACGGATGTGTTAACCTGTGGTAATCGTTTCCCAGGGTATACATATATCAGATTGTCAAGCTCTTGTCCCTTAAATGTATAAGATTTTATTTGTTAATTATACCTTAATGAAGCTGAATACAAAAGAAGGGGGGAAAGGAGGATATTATGAACAACTTTCCTCCAACAAATAGAGATTTTAAATGAAATGGATAAATTCTAGGAAAACACACAAAAAACTGACTGAAGGGGCACTTGGGTGGCTCAGTGGGTTAAGCCTCTGCCTTCAGCTCGGGTCATGATCTCGAGGTCCTGGGATTGAGCCCCGCATCGGGCTCTCTGCTCGGCAGGGAGCCTGCTTCCCCCCACCCCCCCTCTCTACCTGCCTCTCTGCCTACTTGTGATCTCTGTCTGTCAAATAAATAAATAAAATCTTAAAAAAAAAAAACTGACTGAAGAAGAAACTGAAACTATAAATAGGTCTATAACAGTAAACACATCAAATTAATAATTAAAAACATCCCACAGGTGCACCTATGTGGCTCATTGGGTTAAGCCTCTGCCTTCAGCTCAGGTCATGATCTCAAGGTCCTGGGATCCAGGGCCACATTGGGCTCTCTGCTCAGTGGGGAGCCTACTTCTCACTCTCTGCCTGCCTCTCTGCCTACTTGTGATCTCTGTCTCTCCCTCTGTCAAATAAATAAATAAAATCTTAAAAAAAAAAATCCCACAAAAAAAAGCCCAGTCCCAGATAGCTTCATTGGTGAATTGTACCAAACATTCAAAGAATTAAACCAATTGTGGTATGTTGAAGAATGGTTCTCCAAAGATACCCATGTCTTTTTTTTTTTTTTTTAAGATTTTATTTATTTATTTATTTATTTGACAGATCACAAGTAGGCAGAGAGGCAGGCAGAGAGAGAGGAGGAAGCAGGCTCCCCGCTGAGCAGAGAGCCCGATGCGGGGCTCCATCCCAGGACGCTGGGATCATGACCTGAGCCCAAGGCAGAGGTTTTAACCCACTGAGCCACCCAAGCGCCCCAAGATACCCATGTCTTAATCTGAAGAGCCTAAGAATGCTAATTCACATGGCAGATGTAATTAAGAATCTTGAGTTGGTGGGATCATTTTGGATTATTGGAATGGGCCCAACGTTATCCCAAAGGTCCTTAGAGGAGGAGGATGGAAGAGTCAGAGTTAGAGCACCATGTGAGGAAGGAAGCAGAGCCCAAAAGAGAACCTACTTCTCGGCTGGCATTGAGAATGGAGGAAACAGCAATAAGCAGCTTCTAGAAACTAGAAGAGGAAAGGAATAAATTCTATCCTAGAGCATCCAGAAGGAACTAGAGCTGCTACACCTTGATGTTAGCTCTTTGGACTCATTTTTGATTTTAAATCTCCAGGAATGTAAAAGAATACATATGTGTTATTTTAAGCCAATAAGTTTGGGGTGCCTGGGTGGCTCAGGCGGTTAAATGTCTGACTTCGGCTCAGGTCAGTATCCCAGGGTCCTGGGATTGAGCCCCACATCGGGCTCCCTACTCAGCAGGAAGTGTGCTTCTCCCTCTCCTGTGTTCCCTTTCTTGGTGTCTGTCAAAGAAAGAAAGAAAGAAAGAAATCCTTAAAAAAAAAGCCGCTAAGTTTGTGGTAATTTTTTACAGTAGCAATAGGAAACTCATACACCAGTCTTCCACAAACCCTTCCAAGAAATGGAAGAGGAAGGAGCACTTCCCAGTCATTGTATGAGGCCAGTATTAGTCAGATACCAAAACCAAACAAGGGCATCACAAGAAAAGAAAAATACGGAGTAATATCATTTATGAACTTAGATGCAAAAATCCTGAACAAAATACTGGAAACTGAATTCAACAATATATAAAAAGGGTTATACGTCATGATTAAGTGGGGCCTATCCCAGGAGTACGAGGCTGGTTTAATGTCTTCTGCAGAAGGGAGTTAACACCATGAGCTTGAGACTTCTTTCCTTAGAAGTGCCTGCTTATGAGGCTGGCCCTTAGCGGGCATCTGGGAACATGGATTTCAGGACTGGTAAGAGTGGTTCACTGTTTGTACAAACAGTGTGGTACATGTTAAATACCTGCTTTCCTTCCAGAGCCAGAATTTTGGCACATGCTAAGCAGAGGGTGCCTACATGACCAGCCCCTATTAAAAATCTTGGCCAATGAAATTATCGAATGAACTTCCCTGGCAGACAACATTTCACTCACTCTGTCATGACTTGTTGGAGGAACTAGGCGTTTCCTACGTTGACTCTATTAGGAGAGTACTCTGGAAGCTTGTGGCTGATTTCCTCTGGACTTTGCCCCATGTGCTGCTTCCCTTTGCTGATTTTGCTCTGTATCCTTTCACTATAATAAAACTTAGTTGTGAGTATGACTATTTGCTGAGTCCTATGAGTCCTTCTTGTGAGTCATCGATCCTGAAGGTGGTCTTAGGGACCTTAACACATATTCAAAATCCATTAACATAATAGAGCACATTAATAGAATAAAAGGCAAAAAAACCCCACATATGATCATCTCAGTAGATTCAGAAAAAACCATTTGATAAAAGCCAACACCCATTTCATGACAAAAATAGTCAACAAACTAAGAATAGAAGGGAACTTCCACAACCTGAATAAGGGAATCTATGAAAAACCCCTAGCTGACATCAAACTCAATCTTGAAAGACTGAATGATGTTCCCCTAAGATTAAGAATAAGACAAAGATGTCCACTGTCACCACTTCTCTCTCTCTCTCTCTTTTTTTTTTTTTGAAGATTTGATTCATTTATTTGACACAGAGAGGGAGAGAGAGAGAGGGAGATCACAGGTAGGCAGAGAGGCAGGCAGAGAGAGAGGGGGGAAGCAGGCTCCCTGCTGAGCACAGAGCCCAACCCAGGACCTTGATATCCTGACCTGAGCCAAGGGCAGAGGCTTAGCCCACTGAGCCACCCGGGCACCCCTCACCACTTCTCTGTAACATTGTTTTGGAGGTTCTAGCTAGGGTAATCAGGCAAGAAAAAGAAATAAAAGGTAACCAGATTAGAATGAAATAAGTAAAAACTATTCTCTTTTTACATATGAGACGATCTCATATATAGAAAATCCTAAGGAACCCATGAAAAAACTATTAGAACTAATAAATGAGTTTCACAAGGTTGTAGGATACCAGATCAATATATGAAAATCAGTTGTATTGGGCGCCTGGGTGGCTCAGTTGGTTGGACGACTGCATTCATCTCAGGTCATGATCCTGGAGTCCCAGGATCGAGTGCCACATCAGGCTCCCAGCTCCATGGGAAGTCTGTTCTCCCTCTGACCTTCTCCTCACTCATGTTCTCTCTCACTGTCTCTCTCTCAAATAAATAAATAAAATCTTAAAAAAAAAAAAAAGAAAAAGAAAAAAGAAAATCAGTTGTATTTCCATATGCCAGCAAGGAACATTCCAAAAATGAAATTAAGAAAATAATCCAGGGCACCTGGGTGGCTCAGTTGGTTAAGCGTCTGTCTTTGGCTCAGGTCAGGAGCCTGGAGTCCCCAAATCATGCCCTATGTTGGGGTCCCTGCTCAGTGGGTATCTGGTTCTCCCTCTCCTGCTGCCCCTCCCCCTGCTTGTGCTCTTTCTGTCTCTATCAAATAAATAAATAAAATATAAAAAAAAAAAGGAAATGGTTCTAGGACAACTGGGCTAGGACAACTGGAGATGCACATGCAAAATATTGAAGTCTGACCCTTACCTCATACTGTACAGAGCAATTAACTCAGAATGGGTCACAAACCTAAATGTAAGGGCTAAAACTAAAAAAGAACTCTCAGAAGAAAATATAGGAGGACATCTTCATGACCTCAGGTTAGGAAACAGTTTCTTAGATATGACATTAAGAGCAAAAGAATCAAAGACAAGGAAATAAAGTGGACTTCATAAAAACTGTAAAACTTATGTTCTAAAGGACACCATCAAGAAAGTGAAAAGATATCCCACCAAATGGGAAAAAAAAATTGCATCTCTTGTGTCCAGAATATATAAAGAACATTTATAACTCAATAATAAGCCAAATAATTTAATTTTAAGATGAACAAAGGATTTGAGTAGATATTTCTCTAAAGAAGACGTACAATGGCACCTGGCTGGCTCCGTCAGTGCGTGTGCAACTCTTGATCTCAGGGTTGTGAGTTCAAGCCCCACACTGGGTGTAGAGATTACTAAAAAGTAAAAAATCTTTATTATTATTTTTTTAATTTTTTAAGATTTTATTTACTTATCAGAGAGAGGGAGAGTGAGCGAGCACAGGCAGACAGAATGGCAGGCAGAGGCAGAGGGAGAAGCAGGCTCCCCGCCGAGCAAGGAGCCCGATGCGGGACTCAATCCCAGGACGCTGGGATCATGACCTGAGCCGAAGACAGCAAAAAAAAGGATGATGTACAAATCGACAATGAGCACAAGCATTCTCAACATTAGGGAAATGCCAATCAAAACCACAATGAAAATCTTAAAAACAAAACAAAACAAGGGACGCCTAGATGGCTCAGTTGGTTAAGCACTGCCTTTGGCTCAGGTCATGATCCTGGAGTCCTGGGATCAAGTCCCACATCAGGCTCCCCGCTCAGCAGGGAGTCTGCTTCTCCTGCTTACCTCTCTCCTCTCATGCTCTCTCTCTCTCATTCTCTCAAATAAATAAATAAAATCTTAAAACAACAACAACAACAACAACACAATGAGATACCACTTCACACCCACCAGGATGGCTAGGATGGCTATAATCAGACAAACAAGTGTTGGTAGTATGTGGACGAATTGCAATCTTCACAGACTAATGGTAGGAATGTAAAATGGTGCAGCACTGTGTAAAACAGTTGGGTGGTTCTTCCAGAAGTTAAACATAAGAGTTGCTGGGGCACCTGGTTGGCTGTCGGTAGAATGTGTCACTCTTGATCTCAGGGTTGCGAGTTCAAGCCCCACATTGGGTATAGAGATAACTTGAAAAAAATAAAATAAAATAAAACATACTCCCTGAATTTAAAAAAATATATATATATGTATATATACACACACACACACATACCATGGACTTGCCACATGACCCAGGAATTCCACTTCTAGGTATATATTCAAGAGAAATGAAAATGTCAGTCCTCACAAAAATTTACACATGAATATTCTTTTTTTAAAAAAAGACTTATTTATTTATTTATTTGACAGAGAGATCACAAGTAGGCAAAGAGAGAGGGGGAAGTAGACTCCCCACTGAGCAGAGAGCCCAATGCAGGGCTCGATCCCAGGACCCTGGAATCGTGACCTGAGCTGAAGGCAGAGGCTTAACCCACTGAGCCACCCAGGCGCCCCTATACATGAATATTCTTAGCAGCATTGTTCATAATAGCTAAAAAGTAGAAACAACACGAATGTCCATCAACAGATGAATGGATAGGGGTGTCTGGGGGGGCTCAGTGGGTTAAGCATCCCACTCTTACTTTCCGCTCAAGTCATTATCACCAGGTCATGAGATTGAGCCCCTTATTGGGCTCTGTGCTGGGCGTGGAGCCTGGTTAAGATTTCTCTATCTCCCTCCGATCCTCACCACCCCCCCTAAAATAAATATAGAGTGGATAAACCCAATGTGGCATTAAAAGGAATGAAGAGAAGTAAGTCGTAAGTTATGGAGCTGCGGGTGGGGGGGGGGCTGATCTTTCACTGGAAAGATGTGTAAGGGATGAGAAAATTCAGGATGGAGTCCTGAACCTCTTGCTCCTCGGAGTAAGGGAAAGGAGGGGGCTTCAGGAAATGAGGCTAAGTAGGAACAGCCAATGGCGTAAAAGAAACCCATGTAGTATGGACCAGCTCAGACCAAGAGAGGAGAGTGTTCTGGAAAAGGGAGATCAAGTTTGTCAAAGGCAGCAGAATGGGCAGGAGTCTGCCTGCACCTTTAGCCGAAAAGTCAACGGTGGGCTCTTAGGAAGCCTCCCCGAAGCAGGGGGGAGGTATAGTTAGGTTGAAATAGTGGGAAAACAAGCATGGAGTTTGGTATCCCGCACACCCGGGACAGTCTCAGCTCTGCTGCTCATTGCCCAAGTGACATTAGGAAAGACACTGAGCCTGCCTCCTCCACTCCCAAGTGTGGAGAGCCCGGATGGCCTTAGGTGGAGGAGGAGACTGAATACTAGCCTGTGCAAACTGCCTGACGGTGGTGGGCTCAGTCTAGAGAGCACTCAAGTCTCAATCTCAGGGTCACGAGTTCAAGTCCCATGTGGAGCACTGAGTTTACATAAAAACACACACACACACACACACACACACAAAACAATAACTAAAATGCTGAATAATAGCAATAAATTCTCATTTTAAAAAAGAGAGAGAAGTTCAAGCCCCAGAGAGAGACAGCCAGCTGTGTGAGCTTGGTCAGTTTCCTTAACCTCTCTGAATCTTGGTTTTCCGGAGGGAAGCATTAGTAAAATATTAGTAAAATCAATCGGCTTGTTGCGAGTTAGATCAGAACATGCAAGTGAAGCGTGTGGCATGGGGCCTGGGCACAGTCGGGGCTCTAGGAAGAGCTGGATGTCCCCTCTGGCTCTCAGCCCTTGCCCTGATGTATGCCCATGTTCGGTGACAATGGGGAGCAGCTCCCACAAACCAGGTTCCCACAGGGCTGGGCCAGGCGCCTAAACATCCGTTCAGGTCAGCCAGCCCGGAATCAAACGGGCCACCAGGAGGGTTCAGAATGAGAGCAGAGCTTTGGGCCTCAGCTGTAGGGGGGTGAGTGTGGTTGGGGGCAGGGAGCCTGCAGCCTTCCCTCAGCTTGTCCTGGCTTCCAGCCTGGCAACATGATCACCCCCTTGACCCCGAGAGGGAACAACTGCACTGGGCCATCCCAGGACTGGTATCCCGCACAGAAGTCCCGCTTAACCTTGAGCAGCTGCCCTGGCCACCCCAACAGCTGGGCCCCGCTGGCCATAAATCACTCATGACACCAGCTCCTGGCAGTGGGGGTGGGGTGGGGGAGCAGGCAGGGGCTCGGAAGCACACCCCCTAGTCCCCAGATCCCATCCATTCCATTCAAGCCCAGGGTTGCAGCTTTGTGTCCTCGGAGGCAAACTTTTTAAAAATATCCATTGGCCTTAGACACTGCAACAGAAGCGAGGTGGACGAACAGGGTGAAGTTACATCGCGGCAGCCAAGTTGGAAACTGGGGAATCTGACTTGAAAGTCACTCATTCACACTCGCTGTGGGGGCAGCAGGGAGGGCAGGCCCCCTCTCTGGCCTGGGGCTCCGGGTCCTCTTGCCTCTCCCCTCTCCGCAAAAGCTGGAGCGTCCCAGAAGCCAGCTAACCCCCAGGTTCCACCCAGCGCATGCAGGGCCGGGGAGCCACAGCCCAGGGAGCAGGACACACGCCCCAGGCTATGTGAGTGCAGACACCAGAAGACAGCCTGGATTTTTCCCTTATCTGATGAGAGTGAATTCCAGGCAGTTCACCCACGTGTTTACTTTGCTTGCGTGTGATTTGTCTAGAAACATCTGAAATGGCATTTTTCCTTTAACATCATGAAGGGCGGCAGAAAGGAAAAAACAGTATTAATGGTTACTTACCATGAGGTTCGAAATGGCAAAGAATCGGCAGTGGATGAAAGCACACGGGGGGTGTCGACTAGATTCTGGCAAACTTCGCAGGGATTTACATCTTGAAAAGACTGGAAAGAAAAGTGCAAACAGTTGTAGGGTGCCGGAATGATTTGCTTGGAACTGTCCTTGGCCAGACTAACTTAACCTATGGGGTCCAGATAATGGTGGCCTTGGAGCATGGTGGTGGCCCGGGAGGGGTCTGCAGGGGTCCTAGTGACGTCCTACCATCCACCAGGTGCTGGGTGTCTCAGGTGCCTGTTCGTTTGTCAAGCTGTACACTTTAAGTTCGTGCACTTTACTTCAATAAAACGTTCACTTTAGCAAATGTTTGAGCATGGTATCTTCTTTTCTGTAAACTATAAAGTATTTTCAAAGGTACTCACAGGGCAAAAGTCACTCTAAGGATTACCTAATCCAACTCCACTGATGAGAAAGGAAGGCTCACAAAGAAACCGATCACTGTGCCCATTGAGGCAGAGGCAGAACTGAGACCTCAAGACTCTTCCACTTCCAGGGCACCTGGGTGGCTCAGTGGGTTAAAGCCTCTGCCCTCGGCTCAGGTCGTGATCCCAGGGTCCTGGAATCAAGCCCCGCATCCGGCTCTCTGCTCAGCAGGGAGCCTGCTTCCCTTCCTCTCTCTGCCTGCCTCTCTGCTTACCTGTGATCTCTGTCTGTCAAATAAATAAATACAATCTTTAAAAAAAAAAAAAGACCCTTCCACTTCCATCGCAGGGATCCAGGTGTCCACTGCAAGTCTGAATTAAGAAACCTTGTAGAGCTATGAGTTTTTGTTTTTGTTTTGTTTTTTTAAGATTTTATTTACTTGACAGAGAGATAGATCATAAGTAGGCAGAGAAGCAGGCAGAGAGAGAGGGGGAAGCAAGTTCCCCTCTGTCTTCGACTGGAACCCCGAGCCGAAGGCAGAGGCTCAACCTACTGAGCCACCCAGGTGCCCCAAGCTATGAGGTTCTTTTTTTTTTTTTTTAAGTATTTATTTATTGGAGCACCTGGGTGGCTCAATAGGTTAAAGCCTCTGCCTTCAGCTCAGGTCATGGTCTTGGGATAGAAGCCCGCATCAGGCTCTCTGCTCGGCGGGAAGCCTGCTTCTCCCTCTCTCTCTCTGCCTGCCTCTCTGCCTACTTGTGACCTCTCTCTCTCAGATAAATAAATAAATAAATAAATAAACTTTTTAAAAAAAGATTTATTTATTTATTTGAGAAAGCGAGTGAGGGAGAGAGACATAGAAAAAGCAAGCAGAGCAAGAGGCAGAGGGAAAGGGAGAGAGAATCCTTTTTTTTTTTTTTTTTTTAAAGATTTTATTTATTTATTTGACAGAGAGAGATCACAAGTAGGCAGAGAGGCAGGCAGAGAGAGAGAGGAGGAAGCAGACTCCCTGCTGAGCAGAGAGCCCGATGCGGGACTCGATCCCAGGACCCTGAGATCATGACCTGAGCTGAAGGCAGTGGCTTAACCCACTGAGCCACCCAGGCACCCAGGGAGAGAGAATCCTTAAGCAGACTCCCTGCCAAGTGCAGAGCCTGACTGGCGGGGATCCCAGAACCCCAAGATCATGACCTGAGCCAAAACTAAGAGCTGGAGGCTCAACCAACTAAGCCATTCAGGTGCCCCCAAAGGGCTATGATTTTATTGAGTTCTAAAATAGTGATAACATTCTCTCATCTTTTTAGGTTAAAAAAAAAAACAATATTATTTTATTTAGTTAGTGTTTCGTTATGTGTACAAAGCTCCAAATCCAAGAGGTATAAAAAAGGTTTAAATGCAAAGCCTCCTTCTCAGTGGTTCTTAGCATACCCTATCCCACCCCCCACACCAGGTGCCACTGCGGAAACTTCTGTGCATCTTTGTGGGGATAGTCAGTGTGTAACAGACACTCTCCTTTCTTATTTACACAAAGGGAAACATCCTGGATACACTGTTCTACACCTCACTCCAGCTACTTACTAACACAATATATTGAATCCTGTTCATGGTAATATACTTAGCCCCTTTTTAAAAGCCTACAGAAGACTCCTTCTTTTGAACTATTTATTTATTAAAGATTTTATTTATTTATTTGACAGAGAGGGAGAGATAACAAGTAGGCAGAGAGGCAGGCAGAGAGAAAGGGGGAAGCAGGCTCCCTGCTGAGCAGAGAGCCTGATGCGGGACTTGATCCCAGGACCCTGAGACCATGACCTGAGCTGAAGTCAGAGGCTTAACCCACTGAGCCACCCAGGCGCCCCTACTTATTTATTTTTAAGTAATCTCTACAATCAACCTGGGGCTCGAATTCACAACCCTGAGATTAAGAATCATGCATTCTAGGGGCGCCTGGGTGGCTCAGTGGGTTAAAGCCTCTGCCTTCGGCTCAGGTCGTGATCCCAGGGTCCTGGGATCGAGCCCCGTATCGGGCTCTCTGCTCCTTGGGGAGCCTGCTTCCTCCTCTCTCTGCCTGCCTCTCTGCTTACTTGTGATTTCTCTCTGCCAAATAAATAAATAAAATCTTTAAAAAAAAAAAAATCATGCATTCTACCAACTGAGTCAGCCAGGTACCTCTCACGTGAACTATTTAAACACATCTCCTTTTAGGAGACATCTGGATTGTTTCCAAGAATTTGATATTATATCAATGCTGCAATATAGAGACTTTTTCATATTATTTTGCATACATGTAAGTAGGTCATAGGACCGATTCCTAGAAGGACAATTAGTGCATCAAGGACATGTCCATTTTAAGTTTTAATACATAGTGCCAGATTGCTAACTGCAACTTGTACCATCTTACAGTTTCACAAGCAAGGTATCAGAGCACCTGTTTCCCTACCTTCTTGTAACACAGTGGCGTTATCAAACTCTTTGGACTTTGCCAATCTGACAGATGTAGAAGGATGTGTCAGGCTAATTATGATGTACGTTTCTCTCATTATGAGGGAGACTGAACATTTCTCCATTTGTTTGATTCATTTATTTTTTTCATTATGAGAAGCACTTGTCTATTCTCTGTCCATTTTTTTAAATTTTATTTTTATTTATTTGACAAACAGAGATCACAAGTAGACAGAGAGGCAGGCAGAGACAGAGAGGAGGAAGCAGGCTCCCCGCTGAGCAGAGAGCCTGATGCGGGCCTCGATCCCAGGACCCTGGGAACATGACCTGAGCAGAAGGCAGAGGCTTTAACCCACTAAGCCCTCCAGGCGCCCCCTCTGTCCATTTTTTTATTCCATTTTGTATGGGGTTCTTGGCTTTGCACTATCAAATTTTTCTTTAGAAAATATAATTTGTTAAAAAAAAAAAAGGAAGAGAATACGAACAAAATCCCACCCCTTCAGCACCAAAATCAATTATTTTTGATGTGGTCCCTTGATGCTCTTCTCCATAGGCATACATTTAGTTTTTTTTTTTTTAACATTATGACAAAAATTAATACTATCAACCATTTATTGAATAGTTTTTGGGTGCCAAGCATTGCAGCATTGTAGCAAACATTGTAGGGGTACGTGAAATTTCTAGTTCTGCTTTTTCCATATCATGTAGCAGTGGTGGTTTTTCATGTTGCAACATTGTCCCTATGATTCTCATTTGTAATAGCGCCTCTGTGTGCTGTCAAGATAGTGTATGTACTATTATGTAATTAGCCATTCTCTAATTGTTAACTTTTGGTTGCTTCCATTGCCTTATAATTTCTGTTTAGTAAACCCTTCACATCTATGTTAAAAATTAAATTATTACATTGAGGGGTGCCTGGGTGGCTCATTTGGTTAAGTGTCTGCCTTCTACACAGGCCATGATCCCAGGACCGTGGGATTGAGCCCCGCATGGGGCTGCCTGCCTGCTTGGCGGGAAGCCTGCTTTCCCCCCTCCCTCTCCCCCTGCTTGTGTTCCCTTTCTCGATGTGTCTCTCTGTGTCAATTAAATAAATAAGTAAATAAATAAAGTCTTTAAAAAATAAAAATAAGGGTGCCTGGGTGGTTCAGTTGGTTAAGCGACTGCCTTCAGCTCAGGTCACAATCATGATCCTAGAGTCCCAGGATAGAGTCCTGAATCCGGCTCCCTGCTCAGTGGGGAGTCTGCTTCTCCCTCTGACCCTCCTCCATCTCATGCTCTCTCTCTCTTTCTCATTCTCTCTCAAATAAATAAATAAAATCTTAAAAAAATAAAAATACAAATAAAAAAATATAAGTGTGGTTGTGAACCCGAAGTGGTCACCATTACATGTGTTTATGTATGTAAAAGCTTGTTTTGCAAAAAGGCTTACTTTCTTTTATTTTTCTAAGTAAAATGCTTTTATGAAATGTCAAGTGCAAAAAAAAGTATAAAATTACATATATGATATGATTGCAATCATATTTAAAAAAATGAAATACCCCGCACCTGGGTGGTGCCATGGGTTTAAGCATCAGACTCTTGATTTTGCCACAGTCATGATCTCAGGATCATGAGATCAAGCCCCCTGCTGGGCTCCTCATTCAGCCAGGATTCCTCCTGGGATTCTCTCTCCCTCTCCCTCTGTGACTCCTCCCCCCATGAGCATGGACACACTCTCTCTCTCTCTCAAATAAATAAATAAATCTTAAAAAAATATATACCAATTAAAGGGAAAGAAAGTCTCTTAAGGAAATACAGAAAAGTTTACAGCTCTGTTACCAAATTTTGCAATATAATATTAGCTTTACAATGAAAACCAAGACATAAAAAAAAATAATTTTTAGGGAAAGAAACCACAGATGCCATAATAATCTGAATTAGGGGCCAGAACATTTGGGGAAGAATTTCTGGGGTCCACACGTATGGTGGGCTTATCCCAAACCACATGGCAGCACCTTAGTTGATGGCCGTGACCTACGCACAGCCAATGTTAGAATTCAGCCCAGGCAGGATCTTTTTCCCTTGCAATGACACAGAGCAGAATTGACGTCAGATGTGGGCAGGGACATATGGGAAAGAGGCTTCCCATATTGGAGGTTAATGTTCATCTGCTTCCTGGACAGATAAAAAAAATTATAGGGACAATGTTATCTAGCACTGCACAAAAAAAATCATTGAATCAAACAGTTGTGATTATAAGTGATTCCCCATTCCCATGTTATAGAGCATTTTTTAAAAAGATTATTTATTTACTTATCTAAGAGAGAGAGAGAGCACAAGCAGGCGGGAAGGGCAGAGAAAGAGGGAGAAGCAGACTCCCCACTGAGCAAGGAGCCCGATATGGGGCTCGATCCCAGGACCCTGAGATCACGACCTAAGCTGAAGCAGACTCTTCACTGACTGAGCCACCTGGGCAGGCCTACAGAGCTCTTTTTTATTTAAAAAGTGGACAGGTGAGGCGAGCTGTGGGAGGGATGGAGAGTCCCAGAGCATGAAAGAGAAGACAGCAGAGGTCTGATGAAAAAAACAGAGCACAAACACCCAAAGGGTAGAGATCGTTCTGGTCATTGTGACCCAGCAAGCCCACGAGGGTAAAGCACTTGATTCTAGTGCAGAAAGGCCCCAAGTCTTGCCTGTACCCCGGGAAGTGGTCAGCCCAGAACTGACAAAACCCTGGCATCCCCAGTGCTCCAGACTGAAGGGCTCTGCCACTCTAGGTGGGAGCTCATGTGGTCATAAGGGTCTTTCTTTTCTTTCTTTCTTTCTTTTTTTTTTTAAGATTTTATTTATTTATTTGACACAGAGAGAGAGAGATCATAAGTAGGCAGAGAGGCTGGCAGAGAGAGAGGAGGAAGCAGTCTCCCTGCTGAGCAGAGTGCCCAATCCCAAGCCACGATCTCAGGATCCTAAGAGCAGGCTTAACCCACTGAGCCACCCAGGCACCCCACAGGGGTTATTTCTTTGCTGCACTGGTGAATGGATGCTCTCAGCACCCCCAGGTCCTCTTATTGAAGGGAATCACCTAACTCCTTCCCAGAGAGCCCCTCCTCACCCGGGATTTTGCTTGACTAGATAAATCCGTGAAAGTGTTGTAGATTGTATCTTTCCCTCCGCTGTGGCTCTGAGGTTTTATCACTAACAAATTTGGTTGCCAAGGCAACCATGCAGCAGTTTGGTCTCCTGACACCGACCCACCTAGGCTGGCTTAAGTGGCAGGAGTTTGAGGTTGTGTTTGGCATTTTGTGAACTCTGACCATGAAGTCCCCTCCCCCTCAAAAAAATCCAAAGGGAAGTGACCACTCTGTGTCTGTCAAGGGTCATGCTTCCCTGTCTACATCCAGTTCTTTCTCTTTTGTCTTCCTCCCTGCAAATGCAGAAAGGGCCAGCGGGAAGAGTCGGAATTAGAAGGAGGGGCGCGGTGTGTCCAAGGAGAGGTTCAGCCATGAGCCCAGGGGTGATCTTTAACCCCAGCTGCTCTCCACGGCTTGCTTGCTGATGTCCCATCCATTGCCTTTGGCACTGTGCTGAGCTAGGGCAGCTGGGGACTCCGGGGGAGGCGGGCCCCCAGGGAGCAGGGAGCGGCCCTGGATGCTGTTCAGCCGCCTTGCCCTAGGTGCCAGGCCACACCAGCCAGACAGGCTTCTTTCAACCCCAGCGAGAAATGACAGCTCCCTATGGTCCAAACCCACAGCACCCAGTACCTACCGCACTGTGTTGAAATATTCCGTTAGTTGTAGACCTCCCTATAGTGGAGGCCTGCTTTTGTTTTCCTAACACCTCTCTTTCCACTGCCAAACTGACCCAGCACATCCCAAGGTGGGATGCCCGCCCACAGGGCCTTGACCACCACCTAACTGCGGGGCTGAGCCCATAGTCCAGGTTTGGACAATAGTGGCGCTCCATCTCCTGTCCAGAGTGACCGGTCAAATGGGCGTGTAGCCCACCTTGCTGTAGGGACACTAGGAGGGACAGGGTTCTTCTTTTAGGTTGTGATCTGCCTTTCCCACCAGGTAGAGATGGTCTGGCTGTGGCCAAAGGGAATGAAACAAACATGCAAAGAGAAAGAGGGACAAGCAGAGACAAGAAATGGGAAAGCCGCGTCTACCCTGTGCCATCTGGCTGTGCCTGCAGCCAATACCTGTCCTGGGCATTGCTATCGCCTGGATCAATGCATTATCACCCAGTTTCTGCATCAGTTCCTGATTCCAATTCAAGATGAAGCTAGCTAGGGGCCCCTGGGCAGCTCAGTCATTAAGCGTCTGCCTTTGGCTCAGGCCATTATCCCAGGATCCTGGGATGGAACCCTGCAGCGGGCTCCCCGCTCTGCAGGAAGCCTGCTTCTCCCTCTCCCACTTCCCCTGCTTGTGTTCCCTCTCTCACTGTCTCTCTCTCTCTGTCAAATAAATAAATACAATCTTAAAAAAAAAAAAGTTAAAGCTAGATATACCTCTTCTGGCTGGGTTCCAGAGTTACCAATTATTGGAATGATCAGTTACCAACCATTATTTGGATAAGTGAAATGACCCAACATCAGTGACTAAGTCGAGCCTAATACTCAAGTGAATGGTTCTCAAGCCAGGTGACATGGGTTTGTAAATTCACTAGCAGTATGTCTGGCTGCTTATTTAACTTTCTCTAAGCTTCATTTTTCTTATCTATAAAATGAACATCAGGGACATAATCATACATATACAGTAAGAACTCAATACATGCACATCAGTAGAATCATAGGAGTATTGTAGTTTCAGCAGATTCTAATAGCACCCAACACCTGGAGTGAAGTCCGACTTTGGTAACTCTTTATATCATACTATTTTTTTTTTTAAAGATTTTACTTATTTATTTGACAGAGAGAGATTACAAGTAGGCAGAGAGGCAGGCAGAGAGAGAGAGGAGGAAGCAGGCTCCCTGCTGAGCACAGAGCCCGATGCGGGACTCGATCCCAGGACCCTGAGATCATGACCTGAGCCGAAGGCAGCGGCTTAACCCACTGAGCCACCCAGGCGCCCGTATCATACTATTTTTATACTGTTAATATTTTTATTCTGTGTATTTATTATTTTCGTTGTTGGCTACTGTTATTTGCTACAATTAACATTTTTATTATTTTTTTGAGGGGGGAGAGGGGCAGCGTAGAGCCCAGTGTGAGGATCGATCTCACGACCCTGAGATCATGACCTGAGCTGAAATCAAGAGTCGGACACTTAACCACCTGAGCCACCCAGGTGCCCTACAATTAACATTTTTACAAGATTTTATTATTTTTCAGTAATCTCTATACCTAACACGGAGCCTGAACTCACAACCCCAAGATTAAGAGTCATAGGCTCCCCCGACTGAGCCTGGCCGATGTCCCTGAAATTAACTGTTTTGAAGGCTCACCACGTGCTAGGGACTGCATTATTATTGGAATAATAATAATATTATTGGAATAATAATAGGAGACCACGTGGGTGGTCTCCTAGCAAGTGTGTGTGGCCAGAAGTGTTTTAAGCCACCATAAAGAGGGTGCTTCCATGCAAATGCCCACAACAGACAATTCTAGCCTTTCCTTCTCTCCCTTGCTTGCTCTCCCTGATGGGTAGAGGGGCTAACGTGAGGGTGAGCGCTCGACAATCACTTCATGGTAGTTGGTATCACTTTAAAATGACTGGCAGGTGCCCATTCCCTTTCTACTCTGCCTGTGATGGGTGAGTAGCGTGGGAGGTGGCTGGTCTCACTCTCTTGCAGCTTGCCTACTTTTTTTTTTTTTTTAAGATTTTATTTATTTATTTGACAGACAGAGACCCCAAGTAGGCAGAGAGGCAGGCAGAGAGAGAGAGAGAGAGAGGAGGAAGCAGGCTTCCCTGCAGAGCAGAGAGCCCGATGCGGGGCTTGATCCCAGGACCCCGGGATCATGACCTGAGCTGAAGGCAGAGGCTTTAACCCACTGAGCCACCCAGGCGCCCCTGCAGCTTGCCTACTTATCCCTGCTGGGATGCACTGGGGACCCAGCTGTCTTCATTGCAGGCAGGGAGAGGAGGAAGGCTGGACCGAGGTCCAGGCCTAAGTCAAGTTCTCAGCACAACTAACCAAAGCCCTGGGTTATGTTCTGGTTTGCCCAGGTTCATAAGAGTAAAGTAACAGATGAGGATTCTGGTATATGGGCTTGGCAGATGCAGAGAAGGGAGACCGAGTGAGAAATAATGATTTAAATAACGGAGGTGATCCTACCCACCCTCCATCTCAGTGACTCTCTGGCCCGGAGTGTGGAGAGAGAAGACCCAAATCGTCAGGTTCTCTGATCTACTCAGATCCCATATGCCCCTTGGAGTGTGGGCATCTCCCTACTGGAAGTGATTCTGATGCCTAAGGACGGGGGTTTTTCCAAAAACAGCCTTCAGAGGTAAGCTAACAGCTTCTTCTGCTGCTTCCCAGTGGTTTTCTTTTACAAAACAGGAAAAGACCCTGGTGGTATTGGACTCACTGTGGGGCAGGACAACACCCCACCTTCCCAGGGCGTCTGAAGAATGGCTTTAACCAGGAGCAACCTTTACCTTCACTGCTAGCTGTCACTGAGTGCCTGCTGTCCATTTCGGAGGTAGCCTTTGTCTCTGCTGCGTGGGTCAGAGCCCTGCGGGGAAGAAGTGAAGAAAGCATTCCAGGGCCATAGACACTAAGTCACTTGTGCTCAGAGAGGGTGAGGATCTTGCCCACTTTGGCGCAGCAAAGTGGTAGAGCCCAGATTCAAAATCAGGTCTGCCTGGAGGCACAGGCCCAGCTCCCAACCACCTGAATGCCTCTATGGCCTGGGTTAGCGGTTTGTTCAATCTCGCTCTACGGAACACAAATCAGTGATATGACGGAAGCGGAGGGAACATGTAACCATCCAGCGCAACCTGTCACCCAGTAAAGCTCCCCTCTTTCCAGCATCTTCAAGTGGCCCATCAGCTCATCTCTGTTCAGATACCTTGAGGGATGGTGAGCTCATTACCTTCCTCCAGGCCTCCCAACTCATGGTTAGGGATGCTTCTTTCTATTAAATTCAGCTCTGACTCTAAGGTCCTAGCTCAGCCTTCGGTACCCTACCCACTTGTCTACCAAATCCACACGCTGTCTTTCACTTACCTAAGTCCTGTGTTCCCCCAGATGCTTTACTTACGCACATGTCTTGTTCTTTCATGTGCCAAATGCAGAGACACACACAGCACTCTTACTACCCTCAGAGTGCTCCCAGACTAGAGGGGGAGCGGCTGTGGACGGAGGTCATGGGGGAAAGAACAGAGCTAGGGAGGCACTGAGCCCGGCGGGCATGCTGCAGGAGCTGCCAAGTGGAGAGACTCCCGAGCGAGATATCCGTCAGATATGACGGAAATGCTCCCCAGGAAGGTGCTCTCCGGGCTGGGTCTCGTAGGAAAGATCCAGATTAGGCCAGACGACGACGGAGCCAAAAACTCCTGGCTTTGTAAAATCTTGATTTTTTTTCGATACTGAAAAATCAGGAGACGTCACAGTACAAGCTGGCCTGGTGGCCTCTCCTGAAAATGTCAAAGATCTTGCAGCGTGGACCTGACACATCCTTTGTGCCGAGCAGTCGCCGCTCCAGACACAGCCACGGTCTCCCAGCCCACTTCTGTCACTCACACGGTCCGGACGGGCTCCCGCTGTCATCTGTGCGGACGCTTGCGCAGAAGCCCTCCCATTCAGTTTCCTCTTCACTCTCATTAAGAAAACTTTTAATGCTGGGCGCCTGGGTGGCTCAGTTGGTTAAGCAACTGCCTTCGGCTCAGGTCATGCTCCTGGACTCCAGGGATCAAGTCCCCCATCGGACTCCCAGCTCCATGGGGAGTCTGACCTTCTCCCCTCTCATGCTCGCTCGCTCTCTCCCAAAGAAAGAAAGAAAAAAGAAAACTTTTACTGCAGTGATTCCCTATGTGAAGGAGGAAGGAAAGATAGCCTCATAGGAATTTTTCAGACGATGTGCGTATCCTGGAAAGCCTCCCCCTGTCCCTTCTCTCCCCACCCACGGTCAGAAGCCCCGCCTCACCCCTGCCACACTGGCAGGGCCAAGTGTGGCCCTTCCATGGACCACGAAGTCTCCCTGATCCAGCAGGAAGATGTGTCTACTCTCACCTCACTCAACAGCGGAGATTCTCCCCCTTCTCGCTAATCATCACTAAAGGCTGTCACCTAGCAACATAGCACCCATCGGGATAGCAACCACACACCAGTTCATTCATCCCTCCAGCAGACATTGACGGAGCTGCTCCCACGCCTAGGATAGTCAGGGACTCAAAAAAGATGCATTGCATGAATGAATGAAGACACAGGGATGAATGAGGCCCCAAAGGAGGTCATACTCTGGGCAGGAGAAAAACATTTTTTTTTTAAAGATTTTATTTATTTATTTGACAGAGAAAGAGAGATCATAGCAGGCAGAGAGGCAGGCAGAGAGAGAGAGAGAGGGAAGCAGACTCCCTGCTGAGCAGAGAGCCTGACGCGGGGCTTGATCCCAGGACCCTGAGACCATGACCTGAGCTGAAGGCCAAGGCTTAACCCACTGCCACCCAGGCACCCCAGGAGAAAAACAGATTAAAAAAAAAGTTGTAATACAAGGTCTAATAAATGTGTGTGCGCATATGTAAATTCCACAGATGAAGCCACAGTCCTGCATAGGGAAAGAAAGAGGGATAGTTCAGTTAGGTCTTAAGGAGGAGTGGGAGTTTGGTATGACAGGAAGAAGGAACAGGAGAAGCCATGTTCCAGGGCACAGGGACATCACGGGTGTCACAGGCAAAGGCCCTGAGGTATGGTACCGCATGGCTCGTCTGAGCTCACAGCAAAGTTCAATGTCAACAGAGCAGAGGGTAAACCAAGATTCCCAAAATCCATATCCACAAGGTTCAAGCCTTGTTCAGGGCAAGATCAGATGGTTCTTTTGAGACACAGGTCAGGCATGCATCCCTGCATGGCCTACTCTAGGCACAGGGACTGGACAGCCCTGGTCAGTAAAATGCTTGTAGAATAAAGTCGAAGATAGAACGGAAACAAGAAGGGAAAACAGGAACCGTTCGTAGGCCATGCACGGCCAAGATGCTGTCTGGGTGGTTCCCCAAATACTTTCTCCCTTGTTCCCTCAAGGTCGTCACACAGCACCGCCTGGCCTTGTCTCCTTTCTCGGTCTCAGCGTTCCTCTCCTGCCTTTCCAGTCTTCCAATAGCTGTTTAGCTCATCTCCTACATTAGTTTCTCCGGGTCAAAATAACCAGTTTGGTTTCCGTTTTCCTGCCTAGAAACAAATAAAGGGATTCATGAACAGAGAAACAGATCAGCACGAGTGAAAAGGAGAGCCCACAAAATGAGGACGGTGGGGTAGGCAAGGCCAGATCATGCAGGGCCTGTGGGCTGTGTGACAAGCCAGGGGAGGGGCCCTCCGGGGCCTGGGACCTAGACTTCAGCACTGGCAGAACCTGATCAGGTCCTTGAAGCACTCGTCGTTCCTGAGCACCCCAAGGTTTCCCAGGGCAAGCACCCAAGACTCTCGGCCCGAAGCACCTTCTCTGATCACAGGGAACATGTCCAGCCTGATCGCGGACACTATGTAAATGCCAGGAAATGAACAGTCCTAAGAGCAGCCCTCAGATGGTGGGAGGTGGGCGTCACTGGGCAAATGCCGGGCTTCCTCACTCCTAGAGAGAAACAGTCCAGAGGAAAGCCCTGCACACCTTCTAAAGGGAGCCTGAGACGGGGTCCTGGTTGCTCAAAGGGTAATGGCACGTTCCTGTACCCGTATATCAACCACACCCTGTATGCTACCCTCCCCTGGGACCTCCTGGGATCATTTTCACAAAATAAACTGTCTGCCTTCAAACCCCTGCTTAAGGGTCTACATTTGATGGGATCTAAAATAAGAGGTTACCAGATGTGGTTCCAGGAAGTAAGCTCTCCGAATGGGATTTTGGAACCGGATCACGTGTCCGCCAGGTGTGGACGAGGACAGTGTTATTGATGTTACGTGGGATGAGAGCGCCCCAAGGGTGCCGTACCAGCGCGTTAGCAGGACTCTTAACTTTGGGTAGGTTAGAATGGGATACAGGGAGAAGATTCGCCAGAGCCCAAGACAAATCAATAACTTGAAAAACAAGAGGGCAATGGTCATTATAAGGATTATGAAGCTGGTTGACTGTCTTAACGGCCATTAAAGCCCAGAAGGAAGAAAATAATGGGCTCAACTCAGTCTGCTAGCAACTCAAAGCACGATATGAAAACCAGAAATCTGGGCAACCCCCTTGGGGCCCCTTCCTCCTTGAGAGCTTTGTACTACAACTTTGCTATGGCTCCATGAAACTTGCTTTGCTGCCCACCAAAAAAAAAAAAAAAAAAAAGAAAGAAAGAAAAAGAAAACCAGAAATCCTCATGATAGTGTCTAAAGAGACCCTCATCTCCTACAGCCAGAGAACAGACAATGCTGAAATCAGACCCCAGGTTTTACTTATAAAATTCACAGCTCCTGCAAGTCTCTCTGCTAGGGACTGGGGAGGGAGGGAGTGGAGCTCTAAGAACGGGATGTGACAATGGAGCAGATTCAGCGGAGAATCCTAAATACCCAGATTCACCATGTAGGACAGCAGCACCGGGCCCCTCTCTTTCGTGAGAGGAACACAGCCTCCATTACCTGGAGACCTCCTAAAGGCCTCACTAGAGGCAATTGTCTTATATAAGGATACCTGCCCTCTTTGAGATCTGCCCTTTCCCGCCCTCAAGGTTTCCGGACCAAAAACCAGGGTCAAGTCTTACAAAAGAGCTTCAGGACATCGCTAATCTGTTCCAGAAGGAACAAGGCCATGCCTGGGAACGTGTCTGGAGAGCAATGGATCAGGGAGGGGTGGGTTATAACGCTGGAAGGGGAGACTTTACTGATCTGGGAAACACTCTCGCGATTCAGGATTTAGTATTCTATTCTGGCAAGGATTCCTGGAACTCCAGTTCTAACAGTCTCCAGAACAGCCCCTCAAAGCTTGGAACAAAGACATCCTACAGTAAATTGGGTAGAAATGTTGGACTTGCCTGGGCAGAGTGGAGAGAAGCCTCAAAAAGCTGAGGGAGGTATGCTAGAATGGATTTATTATGTGGGGCACCTGGGTGGCTCAGTTATTAAGTGTCTGCCTTCGGCTCAGGTCATGATCCCAGCGTCCTGGGATCGAGCCCCGTATCAGGCTTCCTGTTTCTCGGGAAGCCTGCTTCTCCCTCTTCAACTCCCCCTGCTTGTGTTCCCTCTCTCGCTGTGTCTCTGTCAAATAAATAAATAATCGTTTTTAAAAATGGATTTATTATGCAAAACCCAAGAATCGGCAGGCTGACTACCGTCTCTGGAAGATACTGTCTTCACTGAAGCAGCTCAGAGTCAGAGGTCAGCACTGCAGAAGAACAGCAGTAGCCGTGCTGTGGGCCTGGGCCTACAAAGGAGATGCCGCTGTGGTCCTGGGCTCCTCAATGTCAGTATGGATGATAGGAGTCTGACTAGCAGAGGCCGGGGGTAGCATTTCGTCATCAGAGGCAAGACAGACACAATGACCACCATAGGGAAGAAAATGCGAATGGCAGGCAATCAGATGGCCTTTAGCACAGAGATCTGTGGTGATGGATGGCTTTGGCAGATGACTGAGGTCAGCTATGAGGTTGGAAAATCTACATTTCTCACCTATTGGGTGGACGGGAACTGGTTCTTACAGCGGAACCCATCAAAGGAAGAGCAGGTCAGGGTTCCTCTAGGAAGGACCCTGTAGGGTCGCAACAAGTATATACACCAGAGGCTCCCCAACTTCTCCAAAAAGACTTTTAGTCACTTATCAGAATAAATGAACAGAGGAATGCCCAGCTTTTTCGAGGGCTCTTAGATACAGGTTTGAGTTGATGTCGATCCCAGGAGACCCAAGTGCCATCGCCGCCCTGGGGCATTGGAAAGCTGGCAGTAAATGGAGTTAATGGTCCTCTAGCCATTTCCCAAATCTTGGAGCGATCAGAATGGATCTACTTATCGGCCAGCAGAATCCACCCATTTATTCCTTAACCCCTGTGTTTGGAAAGACCAGGTAGAGGTCCCTGAAACTGTCTGAGTCCTTCCTTTGGTCAACACAGCACATCAGAAGCATTCCTACAGCCTGGGTGGAATGGAAAAGATTAGGATCATGTTTAATTCACGGGACTAGCCCTTGCAAAAGCCAGATGGATCATGACAGTGGACTACCATAACTTGACCAAACGGTAGCTCTAATCACAGCTGCTGTGCCAGACGCAGCGTTTTTACTGTAATACAACAACACAGCCTCTGGTACTCGGTATGCAGCTATTAATCTGGCAAACGCACAGTTTTCAATGGTGACTGAAAAGCAAATTGTATTCATCTGTGATGAACAGCAGGCCACATTCCCTGTGTTACCCCAGGGCTACGTTAGCTCTCCTGCTTTCTATCACAATATAGTCCTAAAGAATCTCCATCACTTTGACACTGATCCTAGCACATACCACATCTCACATTTTGAGCTGCTGGTCTGATAGAACGCTAGGATGATCTCTAAAGGACACAGCTGTGCTGGGAAGTGCCCCAGTCTTCCGTAGCAGGTCTGTAGCTGTTCACAAAGTGGTGGTGGGAGTATTTTTTTTTTAAAAGATTTTATTTATTTATTTGACAGACAGAGATCACAAGTAAGCAGAGAAGCAGGCAGAGAGAAAGAAGGGGGAAGCAGGCTCCCCACTGACCAGAGAGCCCAATGCGCGCCTCTATCCCAGGACCCTGAGATCATGACCCAAGCCAAAGGCAGAGGCTTTAACCCACTGACCCACCCAGGTGCCCTCCAAACTTCATTTTTTTTTTTTAAGATTTTATTTATGTATTTGACAGACAGAGATCACAAGTAGGCAGAGAGGCAGGCAGAGAGGAGGAAACAGGCTTCCCTCTGAGCAGAGAGCCCGATGCGGGACTCGATCCCAGGAACCTGAGATCATGACCTGAGCCAAAGGCAGAGACTTTAACCCACTGAGCCACCCAGGCGCCCCATCCAAACTTCATTTTTAAAAGCTCTGAGTTCTCAGGGGTTCTGGTTTATCAAGGTTACTTTGATATCCCATTAATTTTTAATCCTGAACATGCAAGTAATAAGAGGTGCCACGTGGGATCCTCTAGGTTCGGGACGTCGCTTTGCTGCCCGCGCTATAACCAACAGTTTGGTTTGGCAACTGAGGTGAGTCATCCGGGCTAGCAGAGTAAGCTCTTTGTTCACCAACTGAGAAATGCGAAATGTCCAGACTCTAATTCAGCGGAGCCCTAGCCACGTCCCCTGATGTTCGCTCTCCTCCCTTGGGAGCTAAGACCTCCCATCCAGCTGAAAGTTGTGGGAGGAGGAATGAGAAGCAGATGTAGTGCTGTGCACAGCCACTCCTGTTCCAGAATTTTGAACGGCACCGTGCCTAGATCACAGGTCTAAAGCATCATGTAAGACAGACACCATCCTCTCAGGGAGTTTTCGACTGATGCCACAACAGGCATCAGTAGGGCCATTCTGCCATTCTATCAGGCCAGCTGGTTCTGTGTGATGGGGTACACAGTCATATTAGTGAATTCTGGGGGTACCTGATTGGCTCAGTTGGTTAAGCATCTGCCTCTTGATATTGGCTCAGGTCATGATCTCAGGGTCATAGGATCGAGCCCCTCGTCAGGCTCTGTGCTTGTGGGGAGTCTGCTTGTCCCTCTCCCTTCCACTCTCCCCCCAACTCACCCTCTCTCTCTCTCAAATAAATAAATAAAATCTTTAGAAAAAATTAGTGCATTCTATGCACACATGCTCACAGCTGCAATTCTGCTGCTAGGAAATGATCCCCTTGATCAAAGGTATTGTTGTGTGGAACACCACGAGAGTGCCTAAGGCATTCCAAAAGCCCATGGACGGTGGCGCTGGCAGAAACACTGCAGGCAGGGAGGGTACACCTTATCCCGAATGCATATTTCTTCCAGTGAGGGCAAACTGCTATCTCCTTCTGAGGAGTCCAACAGGTGGCTGGTTGGTCCTTTGTACGGGGGCAGGGGGGCGGAGGACATCAGGGTTGGTCTCTGCTGTTGGGAGGAGAAACACTCAGGGAATGCACTAGCCAGGTCAGTTTGAGGAGGGGACGTCCTTGCTATTTGTTTGGTTCATGTCCCCGATCACTGCCACGCAGACCCATTGGAGAAGCACCAGCGTGGCCAGGGAGAGAGGCTGACTGACATCCACAGAATGTGTCATTTGTCCTCCTGATTCCTGAGAGCCAGGTCTGCGGCAGACGGCCTTCGGAGAGCATTCACATGCTCGTGGGACCCAGAAACGCCCACACAGAGCCCATGCTGAGGAGTCCATTCCCAGAAGCCCTTCCCCAGATCTCCTATCACCCATCTTCCAGGCCTATGCTGCACAGGAGTCCAATTTCCAGTTACTTCGAAGCTCAGACCATGTAAACAATGAAATAGTCTCCAAGTCCTGCCCCTCATGAGGATTTCTCTTCACCACTGACTGGGGCTGCAATGCTGAGGGGGTGATGGGTGAAAGGCTAGCGGGGACCTTTATACTTGAAGGATCTGGCTGAAGATAGCAGAGCAGTCACACAGAGACAACCAGACCTTATGTGACACCGTGGGAAGTTCATGACACCATTGTGTCATCAGCAAAACCCAGAATATGGGAACTTCTAAAAGACAAATGATTTGGTTTCTTTCTTTCTTCTTTTTTAAAACATTTTATTTATTTGAGAGAGAGACAGAGTGGTTGCAGGCATGAGCAGAGAGGAAGGGCAGAGGCAGAAGGAGAAGCAGATTCCCCTCTGAGCAGGGAGTTGTACATGGGGCTCCATCCCAGGAGTCTGAGATCATGACCTGAGCCCTGGGCAGACACTTAATCAACTGAGCCACCCACGTACCTGTGATTTGGTTTCTTTAAAAAAAAACTTTAAGGGTGCCTGGGTGGCTCAGTGGGTTAAAGCCTCTGCCTCCAGCTCAGGTCATGATCCCAGGGTCCTGGGATCAAGCCCCCATCGGGCTCTCTGCTCAGCAGAGACCTGCTTTCTCTCTCTGCCAGCCTCCCTGCCTATTCTCTGATCTCTGTCTACTCTCTGATCTCTGTCTGTCAAATAAATAAATAAAATCTTAAAAAAAAAAAAAAACTTTAAAGGAGGAGGGGTAAGGGTGAGGAAAGGGAATGTTATAGATCAATAAAGTCTAAAGAGACATACCAGACCAATGCAATACATGGACCTATTTGGATCCTGATTGTAACCAACCAAGTTTAAAAAGAGATCATGTATGGGATAGTGAAGAAAATGTGAACACCTGTGACCACATAATAGAAGATATTAAGGAATTATTGCTAATTATTTTTAGGTGTGATAATTACACTGTGGTTATGTTTAAAAAACACCATCTTAGAAAAACAACTAAAATCTACTAAAAGATTGAATCCTTATCTATCAGAGATATATGCAGAAGTCTAAGAGTGAACTGGAATGTGTCCTGAGATTTGCTTTAAAATTAGTAGGCAGGGGTGCCTGGGTGGCTCAGTGGGTTAAGCCTCTGCCTTTGGCTCAGGTCATGATCTCGGGGTCCTGGGATCGACCCCCACATCGGGCTCTCTGCTCGGCAGGGAGCCTGCTTCCTCCTCTCTGCCTGCCTCTCTGCTTACTTGTGATCTCTCTCTGTCAAATAAATAAATAAAAATAAAATATTTAAAATAAATTAAGTAGGCAGGCATGGCTGAAACAAATTGGTGGTATGCTGATAATCACCGAAGCTAGATGATGGGAATGGGAATGAGTTCATCACATTATTCTTTCTACTTTTGTGTAAGCTTTACATTTTCTGTATCAAAAACTTGTTTAGGGGTTGATTTGTTTGTTTTAAGCAGGTTCCACACCCAGCCCGGGGTCCAAGGTAGGACTGAACTCACAAGCCTGAAATCAAGACTCCACCTGAAATCAAGAGGCAGACTCTGAAACCGACTGAGCCACCCAGGGGCCCCTGTTTTGTTTTGAAATGTTCCTTGTCCCCATGCCTTCTTCCACCTCCAACTCTAGCTTTTTTTCACATCAAAATTTCTTCAAAGATTAACTTATCACTCTCTCGCCCTCCTTTCTCTCAAGTCTCTGTGTTGGCTTTCAGTTGTCACTCCTTTGAAACTGTTCTTGCCAAGGTCACCAAGGGCGTCCATGTTACTAAATCCGATGGTCAATTTCTTGTCCTCCCCTTCCTTGACCTCTCAGTGGCATTTCACACTGTTGATCCCTCCCTCCTGCAGGGAACACTTTCTTCCCCTGACTCCTGAGACAGCACACGTTCCGGTTTACCCTCCAACCTTCCTGGACTCGGTCCACACCAAGTCCAGTCCTAGGATTCTGAATACACTACTGGCTCTCAACTCCCAGATTTGTATCTCTAGTCCGGCTCTGATCTCAGAATTCTCAAGCCACCTCCATGCTGCCATGCCCATTTGGGTACCTAAGAGGCAGCTCAGAGGTAAGTAACATGGCCGAGCCTGATTTTGATTTCCCTCACTCTCCCATAATATCTGGTCCCCAATGCATATCTGGTCCCCACTGCAGTTAATAAAAGCACCGCCAGCCGCCTAGTTTCCCGTTCTTCAAGCCTCGTTCCTTCAAGCTCCCTGTTCAATCCATCAGCAAATCTGGTCACTTCGACCTTCAGTGAGTGCCCTGCATCCCCCATCTTCTCATCAGCGCGCTGGCTCCTCCGCTCCAGCTCTTGCCTGGGCAACCTAATGTCCCAGAAACCACCGCCAGGGCTTTCCACCACCTTTTGTCTTTCCACGCCTCCCACCCACCACTGCGTTTCTCTCCATCTCAGCTCCAATCAGCGTCTTTACCTCCCCTCCTTAATGTTTTAATCTACTCAGTTTTTTAAAAAAAGTTTTCTAAACAAACCAGGCTTTTCCCAAAAACCCACTGGTACTGCCAGGGGGTGAGGGGCACAACTGCACACGACCTGACGCTACGGATCGGTTCCACGGTGACGGGGAGGGGCTGTGGGCAGTGGGGACGGAGCTGGGGACAGACAGAGCCAGACTGTCACGAGTCGGTGCTTGTATCTGGGTGATCAGCAGCTGGGGCTCATTCTACCGTCACGACTTTCGTCTGTGTTAAAAGTTCCCCATTTAAAAAACAAAAAACAAAAATCAAGTAGAAAACTCAAGGGGACCAACTCCTCTGTCCTGCCTTTACTGACAAGAACTCTTGGTCGGGCTCCTAAGGTCAGACCTATTCCGCAGATCCCCAACAGGGAGTTCCGTGAGGGCGGCGCGGTAGCTGCCGGCTGCTGCCAAGCGCCACCCGGGCACCCTCCGCGGGTCCGGGGGTTCCGATCGCGGCGCGGCTCCCGCACCCGGCCGGCGCCCGGGACACCTTTGTGCCGGGCGAGCTGAGGACGCAGCGGCCGGGCCGGAGCTCCGCCCCCGCCGAGGCCCTGCACGTGCCGCGCGGGGACCCCGGGCGCCTCCTCCCCCGCCCCGCCCCGCCCTTCGCGGGCACGTGACCGCGGCCCGGGTCTGCGCTGCGCTGCGACCCCCGACGGCGAGGGGAGTGGTGGCGGCTCGGGGTTCCGGTCCCGGCAGAGGGCTGGGGCTGGGGCTGGGGCCGGGCGGGTGGTCCGCGGGGGGCTCGAGCTTCAGCTCTCTGAGAGCTCTCAGAGGTTCCAGCGAGAAGCGCCCGAGGGCCCGGGGATCCTTGTCCCGGGTCTGCCGGCGAGCGTCCCCGCGCCCCGGACCGTCGGCCCCCGGGGCCGGGTGTGGCCGCCCGCCGCCCGCCGCCGCTCCTCCGCGGAAGCCCCGGGGCGCCGGCGGCCGGGCCGGGGGCTGTGGGGGCGGGGGACGAGCCCGGGGCTGGAGCGCCGCCTCCCCGCGCCCCGCCGTGCGACCTGCGCCCCCGCCGCCCCGCGTGGACCCTTTGTGTCTCCGGGGCGGGGGGAGAGGAAACCGCTGGGGTTTTGTTTGCCCGATCGAGTTCCCTTTTCGAGCGCGCCCTCCCTGCGCCTCCGGCCGGAACCCTGGGCGGGCGGACGCCCTCGGAGAGCGGAGACCGGGCTGGATGGTGGAAAAACAAACGCGTCCCGACCGGGTTGCGGGAGAGTCCCCTGTACGCGCCGCCTCCAGCAATGGCGCCGGGGCCCCGGCTCGGGCCCGGTCACGCTCGGGAGGCAGGTGTGACCGCGGGGGCCCGACGGCACCGCAGAGCGGGCAGGAGGGAGTGCGGGTGGGCGGGGGGAGCCCGCGGCCCGAGCCGCCGGCGTTTCAGAGCCGCGAGCCCGGCCCAGCGAGGGGGAGGGGGGCAGGGGCCAGGGCGGGGGTGAGGGGCTGCGCGACCCACCTTCGGCTGGGGGCTGGGCGGTTGAGACATTCATTCCTTTTAACCACAGACTTGAGAGGAGCCTTCCCCTCCTTTCTCCTCCCCCTCGTTATTTGGGGCCTGGGGGAAGGGGGGGACAGTAAAAGGCACAGGGACAGAACCGGCAGGACGCTGCGGTGGAAGCAGGCAGCGCTTGCACGCAGATCTGTGCCACCTCGGTCGCTTCTCTGTGCCTTGGGTTCTTGGTCTGTGTAATGGGAATGGCGGTCTCAAACAGCATTTGTGGGGCGCCTGGGTTTCTCAGTCGGTTATGCCTCTGCCTTTGGCTCGGGTATCAGGGCCCCGGGATGGAGCCCCACAGACTGCTGCTTGGGGCTCCCGGGGCCTGCTTTGCCCTCCCAGTCCGCCCTTCTCTCCCTCTCCCTGGCCTGCGCGCTCTCGCTCTCTCAGACAAACTCTTTAAAATAACTTTTGTGCTTGGCACCCGCCATGCTCCTCAAGACACCCTTACCCTCTTGCTACTGAAGAAAATGTTGGGCACAAGTCTGGCAAACGAAACATTCAGTTTGGGACAGACCCAGTCACACGGGTTTTCATTCCTTCCTCCCATTAAATATTCGGAGGCTCCTGGCACCAGGCCTGTACTGGGCGGAGGCTGCAGGCCCGGCCTGGAGAAGCCAATAAAACAACCACCTCTTTCCCTGGGGCTAGGAAGTGGGCCCTGGAAGATGCCGGAAGCCAGCCTGCTGTGGGCCCTGTCCTGCCCTGGGCTCTTCTGTGTGTCAGGGCCCAGGAGCTCCAGGTGATCCTGGCTCCCTGGCCTGTTTTTAGAAAGGCCACATGACCTGAACACTGTTGGTGTTTCTCCCAAATGATGGTGAGCCTCAGTGTAGACTCTAAGAAGCCAGACCCTGGCCCCATAACAGGCTGGAAGATTTTTTTTTTTTCTTGACACCTCTGCATTGTTTAGAGTCCTGAAGGAAACCCCCTTTCTCCCCAAGTCCTGTGATATTTATTGCCTGATGTCTCGGTCCTTCCCTCGTTCAGTCTCCACAGAAGGCTCAGGTGGTCATGTCCAAGGTCTGTCCCCAGCGTGTTTAGTGGGTGCATACTGAGTGAACGGAGGCTACCTTTTGTGCTCCCACAGTCATATCGAATTCATAATCCAGCTGCTGTGTACTGAGTGTCTGTGCTGTGCCAGGTTCACGCTCTCCTGTAGGAGGGGACACAGACTGGCCATTCGGGTCGTTCAGCCAAACTCGGGCTGCACTCTGGAGGCAATGAGCTTCCCACCACGCCTTGGAGGTCTTGCACAATTCCCATGGCAGCTGCATGGCCTGCTGTTCTCAGTGCAGGGACCAGAGTCAGCACGGGCGCCTGAGTGTCATTCCGGCAGTTTGCAGGGCCATCCCCTCAGCCAGGGGCCCATCCTACTGATGCTGCCCGTCAGTGTCCCTCAGATACAGGTCTCACCATTTGTCCCAGCTCACCCCACGGAGCACCACTCCCCGCCCCTCTCTCCCACCCCCGACGGCCCATTCGCCCTCTTCAATCCATTCCTATCCTGCATCTTTGGAAAAAGCAAATTCCATCCTTAAAACCCTGGACAGTGGTCCCTTGTCCTCTGAATGAAGTCTACCCCTTGTCAGGGGGCCTGTAAGCCTCTGGGCCACATATTAGCCTATTCTCCAGCCAACCCACTGCAGGCTTTAAGATGCAGCAAAACCAAAGTCCTCACTTCCCTGCCTTGCCACAGCTGGGCTTTCCACCCCGGGGTGCCCCCTGTCCACACCTGCCTCTCCAAGCAGGGCCAAATGGCCCAGGTGCTGCCAGATCAGTCACCTGTTTGCTCTTCTGGTTCCTCTGCAAGGACCATGAGCTCCTTGAGGACTCGTCACCCCCTCACTCCGCCCTTTTCCACCCCCTTGCTTGCTCTCTCTTGCTCTCTCTCAAATAAAAAACCTCTTTAAAAAATAAAGTAACAGGGCACCTAGGTGGCTCAGTTGGTTGAGCAACTGCCTTCAGCTCAGGTCATGATCCCAGAGTCTCGGGATCGAGTCCCACAACGGGCTAAATAAAATAACATTTGTGCTTGGCACTTTGTTCCTCTGCAAGGACCGTGAGCTCTGGGCCACATTACAGATGGGCTCTGTGATGTCCAGCACAGCATATGTTGAGTCAAATGAATGAAAGAACAAAAGAATGAAGGGGCTCCAGTGAGTTCCCAAGATACACCTTAAGCGAACGGTCATCACGTAGTTGCGTGCCCGCCCGACTTCAGTGGGGAAGACCGACGACAGGTCTGGGGGAAGCTGGGCCAGCCGCAGGACAGTCCAGGAAGCTCTTGGCCTTGTCACTGGGAACTGCTAAAGCCCACATAAGAAGGCACACCTACCCTTCCTCATCTCGGGCCTGCTCTTTGTCCTAGAAGACCGTCCTGCATCTCACTGTGGCTTTGCTGTGTAAAGAGGCCTGTGGGTTCCTGTCCAACTTCTACAGAGGACCCGGGGGTGGCAGGGAGGGGAGGGGCTAAGGTGATTTAATATTAGCCAACGGTTACCACATACCAGGTTTGTGCTAAAGGCTTTTCTTCCTTCCTTCCTTCTTTCCTTCCTTTCTTTTTAAATTTTAATTATTTATTTGAGAGAGAGCTCACAGGCAGGGGGAGCAGCAGGCAGAGGGAGAAGCAGGCTCCCCACTGAGCAAGGAGCCAACCTGGGGCTCCATCCCAGGACCCTGGGATCATGACCTGAGCCGAAGGAAGGCAGTCGCTGAACTGACTGAGCCATCCAGGCGCCCCTGTGCTAAAGGCTTTTCATGTATAATCTCAGGTAACCCTCACACCCATTTTACTCTTGAGAGAAACACAGCACAGAGAAGTTAGGTAACTTGAGGATGGAAAGCGTCCTGGTCAGGATTTGAACACAGGTCGTCTTACTCCACCGTGACTTGCATTGAGGATAAAGGGGTGGGCCTTTCCTTCACTCAGTGGCTTGTAGGGGCCATGGGCCACCTGGTGGTAAACTGGCCTTCCTTCCCTCCCAGTGTGGTTCAGAAGCCAGGTCTGAGGGAACCTGCCTAAGCGACCCTGTTACCATGGCAACAGCCGTGTTGCTGCAACACCGATTTTGCAGGCGGAATATCAGTCATGCCCGCACACGCATGAGCCTGAGAGATTCCGGTGGCGCCGGGGTGGGCCCACCGGCTGGGATTCTGGGGCTGTGCGGGGTCCCAGCCAAGGTGGACAGAGGAGTGAGCCCACCAGTCTTCCCTCCAGACTTCCCCTCCAGACCAGGCTCAAGCCCCTATTACCTTCAGACTGAAACAACTTCCAAAATGCAAAACATGCATGACAATGTGCATCACAGAGCAACCACTCCTCTACTCAAGAACCTTCAGTGGCTCTAAATAACCTGCCCACTGGTCAGTTACCCCTCTGGGACAAAAAGAATGTGGACTGGCCATTGTGTATTTTTTCCTCATTAAAAACAAACCTCTCAACAAACAAACAAACAAAAAACCCTCAATTCTATCTCTGCAAATCCTCTCTCCCATCGGGGCTCATCTCTCTTCCCCACCCATGCCCACCTCCACTGCCCACCACTGACCCAGCCAGACCTACCTTGATTTTCACCTTGACCACTGTGATAACTCCCCACTATTTTCTCACTACAAGCATCCATGTGCTCCTCAATGCATTTCTTCAATCTCATGCTCTTAGCTGGAGGCCGTGCTGGGAGCTGGGGACTCTGGGAGCGAAGCAGAGCCTGCCCCTGCCTCCTGGAGCTGGGGGGTCTGGCCGGAAACGCAGAGGAACCGAGTCACTGTCAAGTCAGGTACTGCTGAGTTGTAAAGATGCGGGAGCTCCCGGGCCCAGAAGGGGGAAGGTGCGCAGTGGGAGGGATCAGGTGGGGGAGGGAGGAAGGAGGCTTGAGGGCTGGGCAGGGCTGGAGTCCTGAAAGCACCTTACACCTGAGCTGCGGGCAGGGAATGCAGGGCCCACGGAGGGCCGCAGAGAAAGGCAAAAAGGTCCCCCAAGTTCCAACCTGGCCACAGCACTCCGGGCTGGCCAGGAGAGCCCTGCGACCCGCTAGCACACTCCAGCCCTCGGCTTCTGGGGGAGAAGGAGGACTGGGTGAGGTAGTCCTTAAGCCTTTGAACAATTTTAAACCTTAGAGAAAAGCCAGATTGGCAACACAGAAAGTTTTCTCAGGCTGGAGAAAGGCCACCCCAGGCTTCCCTCCCCTATCGCTTCTCCCTAATCCATTCTAGGGTACCTGAGGTTACTGGAAAGTTTCCCCCAGTTCCTCTGCGTTAACTTAGAAAGTTGGACTTCATATTTTTTCAGTGTAAACTGGAAGATTAATATACAATAGAATAGAGCTTTATAATGGAAAGTCACTAAAACACTGGGGATAATTTAATAGGAGATAAAGAGAAAAATTAAAATCTGGTCCTTCAGAGGAACATTACATCCAAGGGAAAATGGGAGAACTCTATCTGTGTACACCAACCAGAAGCGACCTCTAAAACATGACTGAATAAGACAAGGTTTGGGGATAGGCCTATGGAATATGATCCCACATATGAAGGGTCTCATGTTTTGTTTTGTTTTGTTTTTTTAAGATTTTATTTATTTATTTATTTGACAGAGATCACAAGCAGTCAGAGAGGGTGGGGGAAGCAGGCTCCCCCCTGAGCAGAGAGCCCAATGTGGGGCTCGATCCCAGGACCCTGAGATCATGACCCAAGGCAAAGGCAGAGGCTTAACCCAGGCACCCTTTCATGGTTTTTTTTTTTTTTTTGTCTGTAAAATGAAGATTAAAAACTAGTGCAACCTCACAAGGTAGATTTGCATGAGTTTATGCTCCTTAAAGTGTTCCGAATCAGGCCTGTCACATAATAACGGCTCAGTAACTATGAGGCATTATTACTGTTCTCATGTAAAATTATTTTGGAAACGAATGGAAGTATATACCCCACAATTTTAACAGCGGTCGGTGGCCCAGACATTATGAACAAGTAAACACTCACACAAATGTATAATTATAAATTATGATAAATGTAAGGAAGAAAAATGGACCCAAAGGACAAACGGAGTCAGCAAGTAAAGGGGAAGCTGCAAACTTTGGGGGCCTCCTATCCGTGCCCCGGTTATTCAGTCCTTAGGATTTAGGGGAAACAGTTAAGAAAAAGTTGAAAGATGCCTGGGTGGCTCAGTCAGCTAAGTGCCTCACTTTGGCTCAGGTCACAATCTCAGGGTCCTGGGATCCTCCCTCCATTGAGCTCTGCGGGGAGTCTGCTGGTCCCTCTTTCTCTGCCCCTCCCCCCACTCATTCTCTCTTTCTCTCAAATAAATACATAAAATATTAAAAAAGAAAAGAGAAGGGGCGCCTGGGTGGCTCAGTCAGCTAAGTATGCCTTCAGCTCAGGTCACGATCTCAGGGTCCTGGGAACCTCCTCCCTCTTCCTCTGCCTGCCACTGCCCCGGCTTGTGCTCCATCTCTGTCAAATAAATAAATAAAAATCTTTTTTAAAAAGTAAATAAAATTAAAAAGAAAAGCAAAAAAAGGCTGGAAAATGAGGCATTGTTGAGTGGAGTCCCTGTTTCTTCAGAAAAAGGGAGATGGATTCTCCCCTAGAATGCAAGTCACGTCTAGGTTTCCAACCCCTCAGTGGCTCTCCCTCCTGGGGATTAAGACCAAATTCCATGTCCTCCAGCAAAATCTGGCCCCACATCCCTCCTCCACGTCTCTGAGCTCTGGTTTTTGATGCCTAGCTTCTTCCACCAAGGTATGGTTACCTGGAGTGTTCCTCTGGCCCCGGAGCTTATCCTTGGGCCACGGCCGACTTTGCTCCGCCCCTGACCTTGCTCCGCCCCCCCCGAAAGGTGACCACCCTGGTACCATTTTCTGTTCCTTCCCCTTACTTACTCTCAGTGGCATTAAACATTCCCTCACTTACCCTGTTTGTTCATTATCTCCCTGCTGACCCCAGGGGCTGTGTGGTTTTGTTTGCTGCTCTCCCCTCCCCTCTGATTGTTTCTTGGCTGAGTGGCCGGGCACACCTGAGACTCTGGCCAGACCCTGGCTGGAGTGCGGAGGTGACTCCAATGACCTGGCCATTCACACAGTCCCCCTCGAGTAACCTGCTCTCGCCCCCCTGCTTCCTAAAGGACTTTATCTCTCCCTGACATGCCTCCATTCAACCACTACAGCTAAATGACCTTTAGCTCTAGATCTAGAGGTTACCTGTTCTGGAGAGCCCTTCCTGGCTACCTGTTTGGGTTTTCACATTGTGCTGTCATTGTCCCCTTCCCACTGTCACACTGTAGGACCTCTGCATTTCCCAGAACTTAGATTCCTGTAGAAAGAGGCCGGAGATGAAAAAATAAAGGTTATCTCAAACAAGTATGTATAGTGTTATGAGGGGAAGGAGGGAGCAGCGTGTCAGGAAAGAGGGCAGTTTGGGGTAGGGTGGTCAGCGACATTCTCCTGCAAAGGGTGACCTTCAAGAGTTGAAGGAGGAGGACTGGGGAGCACTGGCCATCCTAAGGGAAGAGCAGTCCAGGCCAGCGCCAAGACCCGGCCCAGGCTGAACGGAACTGATGTGATCAAAGTCAAAGTGTGAACCAAGGACAGAGAGAAGAGGTCTGGGAGGGTGGAGCGCTGGCTCCGAGGACCCTGAAAGCATTGTGAGGCCTTCGGCTTTTACTAAATGAGATGGGGAAACTTTGTAGGGCTGTAGGCTTAGGAGGGGCAGAATGTGGCTCAAAGAAACCAGCGTTCAGTGGGTCTGTCCCGGCCAGACTGAGTCCTGAGGAGGGAGAGATGCCAATCAGACACGGAACCAGCCCCCCAAAGCCTCAGGCAGTGGGGTGTTTCCTAACAGAATCAGGTTTGCATTGTACAAAAGTCACTGCCACCAGCACATGGGTGGCCTGGAACACTCTGCCTAATCTGTAGAGTGTGTTCCGATGAAGAAGTGTGTTCGGAAGAAATGAGACAAGCTCCACTTCCACTTTCTTCTCCTCTTTCCCCTGTTCGCCATCCTTTGGCCCTGAAACGTTTATTCAAAGCCTATCATACTAGCAGCAGTACTAGCTTAAAACACACAGAATAAAATATCCACAAATGCATACTGATATAAAGGAATAATTGAATAAATAAATAATTGGGGGGAGGGGAGGAGAAGGGACAATTCTTTCTTGCAGTAGGATTCCAATTAATAAGTGCAGAAAGGAATAAGAGAAACGGAAACTCACCATTGGAACACCACAATAATAATCTTTGCAGGCAACATCCACTGATGCATGTGAAAATTAGAGGGAAAATTTTAAGAAAAAACAGATATTTGCATGGTCCAAAGTATTTCCCCCAAAATACATATTTTTATTTATTTTTTTTAAATATTTTTTTTATTTATTTGACACAGAGAGAGAGAATACAAGGAGGCAGAGCAGCAGACAGAGGCAGACGCAGGCTCCCTGCTGAGCAGGGAGCCCGACACGGGGCTCCATCCAAGGACCCTGGGATCATGACCTGAGCTAAACGCAGCTGCTTCACTGACTGAGCCGCCCAGGCTCCCCTATTTATTTACTTTTAAAAGATTTTATTTATTTGGGTGCCTGGGTGGCTCAGTGGGTTGGGCTGCTGCCTTCGGCTCGGGTCATGATCTCAGGGTCCTGGGATCGAGTCCCACATTGGGCTCTCTGCTCAGCAGGAAGCCTGCTTCCTCCTCTCTCTCTCTCTGCCTGCCTCTCTGCCTACTTGTGATCTCTCTCTGTCAAATAAATAAATAAAATCTTTAAAAAAAAAAGATTTTGGGGCGCCTGGGTGGCTCAGTGGGTTAAAGCCTCTGCCTTCGGCTCAGGTCATGATCCCCGGATCTGGGGATCGAGCCCCGCATCGGGCTCTCTGCTCAGCAAGAAGCCTGCTTCCTTTCCTCTCTCTCTGTCTCTCTGCCTCCCTGTGATTTCTGTCTGTCAAAATAAATAAAAAATCTTAAAAAAAAAAAAGATTTTATTTATTTATTTGAGAGAGAGAGAGGGAACAAACAAGCTGGGGGAGGGGCAGAGGGAAAAGCAGACTCCACACTGAGCAGGGAGCCCAATGCAGGACTCGATCCCAGGACCCCAGGATGATAACCTGAGCTGAAGACAGACACTTAACCGACTGAATCACCTAGGTGCCCTGAGATATAGATATATATAGATATAGATATAGATATAGATATAGATAAAAGATTTTATTTATTTATTTGACAGACAGAGGTCACAAGTAGGCAGAGAGGCAGGCAGAGAGAAAGAAGCAGGCTCCCTGCTGAGCAGAGATCCCAATGTGGGGCTCGACCTCAGGACTCTGGGATCATGACCTGAGCCGAAGGCAGAGACTTTAACCTGCTGACCCACCCAGACACCCCGAGATATATATTTTTAAAAGATCTATTTATTTATTTGAGAAAGAGAGAGTGTGTGCCAGCGGGGAGGAGCAGAGAGAGCGGGAGAGAGAGAGAGGGAGAGAGAGAAGCAGACTCCCTGCTGAGTGTGGCATCCTTGATCCCACAATCCTAAGATCATGACCTGAGCTGAAATCAAGAGTGGCACCCTCAACCAATTGAGTCACCCAGGCGCCCCTGCCCCAAGATGCTTGTTAAAGGGAAAATACTAAGTGCACATTGGAGAGAACTGATGGGCTCCATCCTAACCAAGTGATTAGCTTAACATCCCAGAAATAAGACATATCAGCATCACATACCCCCGGGAGCCCTAAAGAGAGGGTTGCTCCTGTGTTATTCTCCCCTACAAGGCACAACCTCGATCTAATCATGAGAAAACACAAGGCAAACCCAAAGTGCAGGACATTCTACAAAACACCTCATCACTACTCTTCAAATGTCAGGTCATAAAAGGTGAGGAAAGATGGAGGGAATGTCACAAATTAGAGAAGAGTAAGGGAACATGACGGGCTGGATGCGGACTGGGTTTTAGAACAGAAAAAAAAAAAAGGACATTAATGGAAAAGTCGACGTTAATGAAATCTGAATAAAGTCTGTAGCTTAGTTAGAAGTGTTGTGCCCATTTTTGGAGGGGAGCGTTGATAATTTTACTATGTTATATAAGAAGTTAACCTGAGAGGAAGCCGGGTAAGAGGGTATACGGGAACTTCTGAGCTATTTTTGCAACTATTCTGTAAGTCTAAAATTATTTCAAAATAAAAAGTAAAAGAAAGAAAAAAATTTTAGAAGCCTCTTATACCCCTAGCACCAGCTTGTGATCTCTAAATACCATTTCCTTCAAAAGGAACCAGGGCTCCGTAGAGAATGGCTGACTCCTGGCTAGAACGCAAGGAGCAGAACACAAGAGGAGTTTGGAACATCTTGAAACACCGTCTAGCAAAGAAACTATTGAGTCTCACGGGATGTTCCAAGGACCTCAGAGCCACGTTGAAGAGATTCCCACGCACCAAAGATGGGATGATCGGAACATCAATAAGAATAGTAAGTGTAACAGACTAAAACACATCAAATATTTAAATCTGTGTGTTCATAATGGTACTAAAGGTAATAATTTAAAAAACCCGAAGTTGTCACCCTTGTTGGATGAGGGAAATCCAACTCATTATTCTGAAGACCAGTAAATTAAGGGCAAGAATGAAGCATTTATCCTGCCTTTCCTTTATGATTTGTACCTCAGAGGAACCAAATAGGGTTGAGCAGAAGTTTCTCTTCCTGGAAGCATTCCAGCTCGTGGTAGAAGAGAGAATGTTCAAATTGGATGACTTTGTCTTGCAACCCTTCATGAATTAAGGGATATAAGGTTGGAGCAGCAATGGCCACTTATATCACACAAAGAGAAACAGCCAGACATGATTTGCCCCCTAATGAAACCACACAACACCTCCTATGAATTAGTCTTGCCAGAAAACACTAATCTGAATCTCATCAGGCTCTAGGTTAGACCATCGATTTATCAGAAACACAAAGGACAGAGTAGCTGGTTGAATTATACCCCAGCGATGCAAGCAGCGGAATCCAAACTGTGGGAGAGGATAGGACAAGTGAGGTGTTTACAAAGAAAATAAAAAGGCACGCAGGGGGACCATGTACAAAAGAGACCTAAGTGACATCTCAATCAGTTGCACAGGGCAGTTTTCATTTTTATCCCAATTAAAACCAAAACACTGTAATATGGAAACATCTCTGCCATTTATGAGACTATTGGAAATTTGAACACTGCCTGGCCATTTGATAATAGTAAGGAATGATTGTATATCTTTTTAGTTGCAATGGTATTGTGGTTTTGTGTGTATATATACTATGTATAATGTGTATACATATATATAGTTATCTATATGGTACAGGTATATATATATATATATAGTAATACAGAAAAAGTTCTTATTTTAACAGAGACACACTGAAATGTTTAGAGAAGGAATGGTATGATGTGTGTATTTCCTTCCATGTCATAGAGCTATGTCATATGTCATAGATGTCATATGTCATATGTCATAAGTCATAGAGCTATAACTCTATGGCCAGGGATGATCTGATGGCTATTGGGCTGATGAAGTTTCATAGTCTAATTCTCTTTTTTAGTGTATGTCCAATATTCTACATAATCCAGTCTTTTACAAACATCTGCAGTCTACAATTAGAGATAATAACTATTAATATTTTGTAGTCTTAAAAAATCGATGCATAGGTGCCTATGTATTTTATAAAATTGGGTCATACAGGGGCATCTGGGTGGCTCAGTGGGTTAAAGCCTCTGCCTTCGGCTTGGGTCACGATCTCAAGGTTCTGGGATTGAGCCCCGCATCAGGCTCTCTGCTCAGCAGGGAGCCTGCTTCCTCCTCTCTTTCTCTCTCTCTCTCTGCTTCCCTCACTGTCAGCTTGTGATCTCTGTCTATCAAATAAATAAATACAAATCTTAAAAAAAATAAAATAAAATTGGGTCATACAACATTTACTTTTAGCAACCTGTTTCTATATTACCATACCAATAAAAATCCTGCTACCAATGGTTTAAAAAAGTCTTTCATGCCTCAGTGGGGCAGATGCTGTGTTAAGCCCAATATCCCATCTCCAAGGCAGCCTGTGATCTAGGGGAGTGAGGGCCCCGCCCCTGTGACTCAGTTGGCTGCTCTCTGTAATGGGAGTGCCCTTTCTAATTCGCAGTGGTACAGTTTCAAGGGCAGGATATTTACTCTACTGCCCACGCCTCCCTTCCAAGGGAGGCCTGGATCAGATTCTAGGCAGTCGCCTCCATGCCTCTGAAAGACATAGCAGGGACATCATCATTAGAACGAGGAGCTCACTCCTGAGCCTGGAGCTTCAGCTGATGATCATAACGTTTCTGTCATTCACATCTTCCTCCGGGGTGTCTTCTCTGCCCGGACTGCCTGGGGACTCCTCTGGGGTTCCAGAGCCCCCCAGCTTTTCCCATGGCTACACTGTGGTTTATGGTTGCCTTTTTAGCTTCTCCAGCAGACCCTGAGCATCTCGGGCGCCCAGCGCCTGGCTGAGGGTCTGGCACGGAGGAGGCTCTCCAATATGTGTTTCATTTCACTCAACAAAAGCACAAGAAAGCCACCCAGAGGGCATGACCAAGAGTATGTGTGTTTACTCAAACCCCAATCCCAATTCCAACTCCTTAGCGACTTTTTATAAAATGAAGTACCAAGGCAGTTGGCAGTTCGTTGGCCGAATGATTTCCCCCTTTCCTTGGGAGGCGGTCGAGGAAGGTTAATGGGGATGGGACAGTGGGGCAGCTGGGGTGGGGGGGGGGCAAGAATGGAGTTCTGGGCATGGGGAGGAAAGGGAGCAGGAGGATGGATCCCCTTGGCCCCCACTGCTCAGCTGTGTTGGGTGAGTCCCTGGGGTTGAGAACAGGGAGAGGAAGCCCCAGGACAGCCTCTGGGGCTGGCGTCTTTCCCATTTGGCAATCATGATTGCTCCAGACCGAGCCCTCCCCCTGCCCGCTTCCTCTTAGGATTCCCGCCTCTCAGCCCGTGTTCTGGTCTGGCTGGCCCTGGGCCTGTACCCACACCCTCGGCCTCCCTCCTCCAGGCTTGTCTACCTGGTGAGATGCGGGGTGCCTGCCGTGGTGCATGCACTTTTGGCCCCGCTCAGGCTGGGGGCCGGGGGATATAGCGCTGGAAGCGGTTTTGTCACTGCTCTAAATGAGGGACATCAGTTCAAATGGACTCCTGTCTGGCAGAGGTAATGAATCATTGTGGAGAGGAACCCCCCCACCCCACTTTTTGGTTTGCAAAGCTCCCAGGGACACTTGTTGGCCAGGCTATGGGACCTGAGCTCCTCTGGGCAGAATCCATGGCCCATCGAAATGAGGGAGCCGGGTGAGCGATCAGGCCTGGTGTTTTGCTGGCGGAGAGCTGGAGGAGGGTTGGGAAATGTACTGAATGAATGAGTGAGTGAGCGAGTCATACTAAGCACAGCTGCAGCGACCACGGGGCAAAGGAAAAAGAAGCATCGGTTCAAAGTCAGGCAGATAGACCTGAATTGAAACCCGTCTCCGCCGTGTGCTAGCTGTGTGATCTCGGGACAAGCCACCTACAGTGTGCCCTGAGCCGTAAGATGAAAGCCAAAAATTTCAGCTCATTTATGAGATTTACATGAGAGCTCGTGGCCCGTAACAGGCTGAATGGTCACTATCGTTTGTTTACCGATTCAACAAATGGGCATCAAATAGTGCTGGGTACTTTCTAGGCCCTCGGAGCAGATCACGGAACAAAACCCATGGAGACCCATTCCCTTGGCGGGTTCACATTGAGGCAGGGGAGAGAGAGAGTAGACAACAGATGAGGGCAGCAGCCTGTTGGAAAGTGAGAAAGGCTGTTGGGGGAGACAAAGTAGAAAGACATGGCGTGAGGCATACCGTAGGCTGGTCTGCAGTGTCATTTGAAATAGGAGTTGGCTGCATTAAGGAGGTTGCATTTGAGCCTTTGCTGGAGGGGAGGGAGACACACGTGCCAGGATCTCAGGCCAGAGTTGCCCAGGCCCATGGGGAGCCAGGGTGGAGGGCTGGGGTGTGCAGGGGCTGTAGAGGAGCGAGCAGGGAAACAAAGTTGGAGGTAGGGTGGCCAGACCACGGGGCACTGCCAGCCGCTGTGAACTCAGCTTTCACTCTGGGTGAGAGGAGCCCTTGAGTCTTTAGCAGAAGAATGACAGGCTCCGACTTGGGCAGGAGAAGGATAACCCACGGCCGGGATGAGCCTAGATGGAAGGGGCAGGGGAAGAATGAGAAGAGCAGGCGGAGGCCCGGTGCTGCTGGCGGTGAGGGGGAGTCAGAGTCTGTGTGTGTTTGAAGAGCCAGTTTGGTTTCCCCAGGGGCGGGGATGGGGAGCGTGAGCCGGAGCGAGGAGTCCAGGGTGCCTGTGGGGTTTGAGCCTCAAAAAGTGGAATCCGGGGCACCTGGATGGCTCAGTGGGTTAAGCCGCTGCCTTCGGCGGAGAGTAAGGGGTCGGTTTGGGGTGCATTGAGTGTAGAGGTCAGTTAGCTACACGAAGATATTTAACAGGCTGCTGATGTAAACTGGGGCGTTGTTAGTGTGACGATGACTGCTTTTCCTCTACTCTCCCCTCGACCCTCATGCCAGCCGGTGAAAAAGGCTATGATTATTCTCCCAGTGGAGAATAATGGCGCTCCTACCAAGAGTATATACCCTTTCAAAGAAATGAAAACAGGTTTTCAAACAAATACTTGCCCACGAATATTCATAGCAGCCCTACTCACCATAATCCAAAGTGGAAACAACTCAGACGGTGTGCTCACGGATGCGTGGGTGTATGAAATGTGTGCTCCCTGGGCGCTGGAATACTATTCAGCCATGAAAAAGAAACCTCAAAAACATAGTAAGTGGAAGAAGCCAGTCGCAGAAAGGCCACACAGTGTAGGATTCCCTTCACACGAAATATCCAGAATAGGTAAATTTAAATCAATAGGGACAGAAAGCAGATTAGTGGTCGCAGGGGGTTGGGAGGAGAGGGAAACAGAGAGGGATTAGTTAATGGGCATGGGATCTCCCGGGACAGTGATGAAAACGTTTTGGAACAAGATAGAGCTGACGGCAGCACAACATTGAAAATGCACAAAACACCAAAGAATGATTCTTCCTTCCTTCCTTCCTTCATTCATTCATTTATTTTCCTATTTATTTAAAGGAGGCTCTGTGCCCAATGCAGGGCTTGAACTCGTTACCCTGAGATCAAGAGTCGCATGTTCTAAGGACTGAGCCAGCCAGGTGCCCCCAGATGATATATTTTAAAATGGTTAACTATATGGTATATGAATTTTACCTTCCTAAAACAAACAGAACCCACGAAGCAGCTAAGGCCAGGCTCCGCAGCTCCCTGCCCCGTGTACTGACTCCCACTGCTGTTCTCCACTGACCCAGCGGTCTGGGTCCCCAGCCCCCCGCCCCACCCCCAAGCAGAGGAGCCAAGAGAAGCAGAGGGATGCATCCCCTGCAGGATCAGTTGAGAGCAACTGGATGGCCCAAACCCCAAACCAGGAAATCCGGTCTGACAAGCATGGGGTTCACACCTGAAATCAGCCCAGCCCTGGAAAACCTGCGGCTGGGGTTTGCTGGCGGCAGAAGGAACCTGTACTTCCGGGTAAGTCGGGTAAGTCGGGTTTGTTCTGCTTGGGAGGAAGGAGCAGCCAAACTGCCATATTTAACCCTTCAGCATCCAAGGCTCCCAGAACCGGAGGGGACTTAAGAAATCATCCAGGAAGACATGGAATCCCCAAGCAGATAAACACCGTCCCCCAAGTCGCAGAGCCCATACACGGCTGCGCTGGGCCTGGGAGGAAGGGAGCCAACACTTACAGAGCGCAGCCTCTAGGTCCAGTCGCCTGCAGGAGTTATCTCAGCCCCTGCAAAGCAGATGTGAATAGCTCCGTTTCGCAGAGGAAGTTCAGGGAGGCTCAGTCCCCAGGCCGGTAGACAGTCGTCTCCCGGCTATTAGGAGGCAGGGCTGGCAGTTGAAGAGAGATCTACCTGACTCTTAACCATCTGTCAGTCTTGCTAGGCTTTTGTCTGTCTTGTCCGCACGGGTATCCCCAGTGCCAGGAGAATGAATGAATGGGTCGCACCAACCTCTTTCCGTGCTTCCCTGCCTCCTTCCAGACTCACCCTGTTCAAAGTTAACAAACAGCTCTCTCTGGGGCTCCCTCACACAGTTGCCATGGTAACTGAACTCTCAGAACTTAGAAACAACAGCTACGGGCAATCCAGGACAAAAGCAGAGAACCCTTCTCTTGCTAAACTAGTTAAGGCCTTTCTGTCCAAGCCGATGAGGATTAACACAAACCGGCAGAGAGCGAGAAGATATTTCCTAACACATCTTTATTGTTACTGACCGTGGTCATTGACCAAGGACCCTTGGTGACCCACCACTGTCACCTTCACTACAGATCCGTGGTTTAAAAAATTGTATCTACTGAGGACATCTGCCTTTATGTGGTAACTAAATTATAACCCTGATCTGCCACTAGTGCTTTGGATTAGCAGGTGATAACCACCATTACCTCAACGGGTTGACAGCATTTCAGCCCAAAGCAGGAGACTTGCTAGTTTTGCTAAGTAGTACAGACCTATAGTGTTTGGACTTTTTGAGGTATTGAACATAGTTTCCTGGGGCACCTGGGTGGCTCAATCAGTTAAGCATCCAACTCTTGATCTCAGCTCAGGTCTTGAATCTCAGGGTCGTGAGGTCAAGCCCTGCATTGGGCTCCACGCTGGGTGTGGAACCTACTTTAAAAAAAGAAACAAAGCGAAAAAGGTGGGAAGGAAGGAGGGAAGGTCTTAAGACCATTTCAAACCAAATGAGAAATGAAAATGAGGAAACGTTATAGTGGAAAAAAAACCTTAAAAGAATTGAATATTATGCAAATAAACGAGAAAGGCTGAATTAAATGGATGGTTTGCTAGGAAACCATAAATGACCAAAATCAATCCTAGAAGACAATTGCATTTGAAACAGACCAAATATCACATACAAAAAATGAAGATGTTATCGGGGAGTGGTTTTCCCATCCACAAAGGGAAAAAGAAAAGCACCAGGATCAAACAAGTCCTTGGGTGAATTCAACCAACACTTTAAGGTGCGGAGACTAAAAGTGTTATTCAAATTCTTCAAGTTCCTAGAAAAGAAAAAAAATCCTATTTTTATTGAGCCCCTAGTGGCAGCTGCTGTTCTGTTGAATTCATTCAATAGTCAAGATAATCCGGGGCACCTGGGTGGCTCGGTGGGTTAAAGCCTCTGCCTTCGGCTCAGGTCATGATCCCAGGGGCCTAGGATCGAGTCCCACATCGGGCTCTCTGCTCAGCAAGGAGCCTGCTTTCCTCCTCTCTCTCTATCTGCCTCTCTGCCTATTTGTGATCTCTGTCAAATAAGTAAATAAAATCTTAAAAAAAAAAAAGTTAAAGATAATCCTGTGAAGAAGTTAAATCATGTCCCCATTTTAGAGATGAAAAAACTGGCAAAAGGAGTTAAATTGGGGTGCTGGGTGGCTCAATTGAGCGTCGGCCTTTGGCTTGGGTCGTGATCCTGGGGTCCTGGGATCAAGCCCCACATCGGACTCCCTTCTCCACTGGAAGCCTGTTCTCCCTCTCCAACTCCCCCTGCTTGTGTTCCCTCTCTTCCTGTGTGTCTCCTTGTCAAAAAATAAATGAAATCTTTAAAAAAAATTAATTAATAAAAATAAATTTTGGGGGGGGCACCTGGGTTAAAGTCTCTGCCTTCGGCTCAGGTCATGATCCCAGGGTCCTGGGATTGAGCCCCTCATCAGGCTCTCTGCTCAGCAGGAAGCCTGCTTCCTCCTCACTCTGCCTGCTTCTCTGACTACTTGTGGATCTCTGTCAAGTAAATAAATAAAAATCTTTAAAAAAAATAATCTTTTTAAAAAAGGGGTTAAATCGCTTGTCCAAGGCTACATAATTGTAAGTGGAAGATCCAAATTTGAACCTAGTTCCAGAATTTACCCTCTTAACCACTTTATCAGGTCCATTCTTCCAAATGCCTTTTATGAATATTACATATTAATACCCCAGTCTTTCTTTTTTTTTTTTCTAAGATTTTTTTCAATTATTTGACACAGAGAGAGACATCACAAGTAGACAGAGAGGCAGGCAGAGGGGGAAGGAGAAGCAGGCTCCCCGATGAGCAGAGATCCCAATGTGGGGCTTGAATCCCAGGACCCTGAGATCATGACCTGAGCTGAAGGCAGAGGCTTAACCCACTGAGCCACCCAGGTACCCCAATATCCCAGTCTTTCAAAGATAGCACAAGGGAGGAACACTACAGACTAGTAGTCTCATTTATGAATGTAATAGCAAAAATTGTATGCCAAATTTTAGCAAATAAAATCTAATAACACATAAAATATACATATACCACAACCGACTTTGGGCATACCAAGAAATATAGGATGGTTCAATAATGGGAATATTGTTGATATTATTCACTGTGTTGATAAATCATTGGAGAAAAATTGCATGATTATTACATTATGTTGCAAAAATACTTGGTAAAAGTCAAAATCCATGCCTAATTTAAAATGAAAATTTCTTTTTTGTTTTTAAAGATTTTATTTTATTTATTTGTCAGACAGAGAGAGAGAACAAGCAGGGAGAGAGCATCAGGCTCAAGGAGAGCAGGGCGCCCTAAAATGAAAATTTCTAAACAATGGGAAGGGAAGGATATGTTCTTAAAATACAATTACACACACCCACCCACATACCCAGAAAGCCAAAAAGCCAATTTGTAAGGATAAAATACTAGAATACTAAAAGCATTCTCATTAAAATCAGGACAAAACAAAGATATTCACTGTATCACTTTTATTTAAAATTGTTCCAGAGGCACTTACCAATATAAATAAACAAATGGACAAGTGATTAAAAAAGAGGGGATATTATTTAAAGAAAATATGATAAAATTATAAGTTAGAAAATGTAAGAAATTTAACTAAAAATCTGTAACCCAGAAAGAATTCAGTAGGTGTTTGAGTACAAATTTAGTAAGCAATAATTAATAGGCTTGGGGTTCCTGGCTAGTTGGTGGAGTGTGCAACTCCAAGTGTGATCTTGGGGTTGTGAGTTTGAGACCCCACAATGGGTGTAGAGATTACTTAACAAAATAAAAAAAAAAAAAATCAATAGCCTTAGGGAAGCCTGGGTGGCTCAGTCAGTTAAGCATCCAACTCTTGATTTCCGCTCAGGTCATGATGTCATGGCGTGAGATCCAAGCCCCATGTTGGGCTCCGTGCTGGGCGTAGAGACTGGTTAAGATTCTCTCTTCCCCTTTCTCTCTATTTCTCCTCCCCACTTCTCTCCCTCTCTAAAAAAATTTAAAAAAATAAAAAAACAGGAGCTTGTTAAATATAAAAAGATTAGTTTGAAAATATAATGGAAGATTTACATTTTGACTGAGAAATTCCAATTCTGGGAATTTACCTCACCAATATGTTTGCAGAGTCATTCACTCCTTCAACCATTATTCCTGAGTGCTTATTCTTTCTTCATCAGATACTCTTCCGTATGCCAAGAATGCAAATGAGTAAACAATAAATTGGACAAAATGAAACGCAAACCAAAACCGAAACCCTTCCAATCTGGTGGTAGGAGGCAGATAGCAAATGTAATTGTAAAAGTAAATGATACAGCGTGTTCTAAGGTGGTGATTGCTAATAGAAAAGAGTTGAGCAGAGTAGGGAGCTTGGGAGTGCCAGGTGGCTGAGATGAGCTTCCTGGAGAAGAAAGGAGGTGACGAGGTGAGCCACGTGAATATGGGGTTAGTGGAGAGGAGCACAAAGTCTCTGGGGTAGAGTGGCGTGTGTGTGCACACAAAATGAGTTGTGTTTGTAATAGCGAAAGATGCAAAGGGTAAGTATCCGTGTATAGGGTACCAGTCAACACACTAAGGTTCATCTACCAGTGAGATGCTCTGCGGCTGTACGGAAGGATAAGGAACATCTACGAAGTAGGGAAAGATCACCAGGATATACTGTTGAGTGAAAGAAAGGAAGGAGCAGAATAGATTATGTGATGCTTTGTGTCAGAAAAGGAGGGAAATCAGTATTAGAAAGATATCAATTATTTCTCCATTAATTTATACATTTAATGTGGGCTCCCCAAAAGAAACAGAAAAGCTGGTTTTTAAGAGTCAAGAAGAGGGACGCCTGGGTGGCTCATTTGGTTAAGCAGCTGCCTTCGGCTCAGGTCATGATCCCAGCGTCCTGGGATCGAGTCCCACATCGGGCTCCTTGCTCTGCAGGGAGCCTGCTTCTCCCTCTGACTCTGCCTGCCCTTCTGTCTGCCTGTGTTCGCTCTCACTCTCTCTCTCTCTTACAAATAAATAAATAAAATCTTATTTTAAAAAAAAAAGAGTCAAGAAGATTACTTTTATTTATTTATTTATCTATTTATTTAATTTGAGAGAGAGCTCACCTGAGCAAGTGTGAGAGGGGGGAGGCAGAGAAGGAGAGAGAGATTCTCAAGCAGATCGTTGCTGAGCACGGAGCCTGATGTGGGACGTAAGCTCATGACCCTGAGATCATGACCTCGGCTGAAATCAAGAGGCAGATGCTTAACTGACTGAACCACCCAGCACCCCCCCTTTTCTTAAAGATTAAAGATTAAAGATCTCTCAAAGAGAGAGAGAGAGAGCACAAACAGGGGGAGCAGGGGAGGGAGAAGCAGACTCCCTGTTGAGCATGGAGCCCAGTGCAGGACTCCCTCCCAGGACCCCAGAATCATGACCTGAGCCAAAGGCAGAGGCTTAACCAACTGAGCCACTCAGGCACTCCTCTTTTTTCTTTTCTTTCTTTCTATTTTTTTTTTTTAAAGTAATTTCTGCATTCAATGTGGAGCTTGAACCCACAACCCAGAGACCAGGAGCCTCACCTCTACCAACTGAGCCAGGCAGGCACCCCTAAGGAAATTATCAAGAAAAGTAAGAAGTTGGGGTGCAGCCCCACCAGATTTTAAAACATACGTAGGGGTGTCTGGGTGGCTCAGGTGGTTGGGCGCCCAACTCTTGATTTCTACTGAGGTCATGATCTCAGGGTGTTAGGATAGAGCCCCTCATTGGACTCCATGCTCAGTGGGGAGTCCTCTTAAGATTCTCTCCCTCTCCCGCTGCCCCCACCCCTGCTCTCTTTCTCTCAAATAAATAAAGAAATCTTAAAATACTGTAAAACTATGGTAATTAAAGATCCTTTTTTGGGGGCACCTGGGTGACTCAGATGGTTAAGCCTCTGCCTTTGGCTCAGGTCATGATCCCAGGGTCCTGGGATCCAGTCCTGCATGGGGCTCCCTGCTCAGCGGGGAGCCTGCTTCTCCTTCTTCTGCTGCTCCCCCTGCTTGTGCTCTCACTCTGTCAAATAAATAAATAAAATCTTTTTAAAAAAATCATTTTTTGAGGGAACACAAATCAGTCAATAGAATAAGATAGAAGTTCCAGAAACAGCATCTGGAAACAAATGCATTTGTATCCTTCCTGCATTACTTATACTAAATAAACTTCAAACAGCTCTAAGATATAAATCTAAAATATGAAATCATAAAAGAATCAGACTAAAAAAATTTATAATCCTGCAGTGGGGTGGGTTTACTGAAGCATGACTCAAAACTCAGAAGTCATCAACTTTGACCACAATAAAAATCTCAAAATTTTTCACAGAGAAAATAACAAAATCAAAAAGACAATGAACAGAATACTATATGCAACACATATGCAGACAAATTTCCGTAACAGAAGAAAAACGTCTATAAATCAAAGTGCAAGACTAAAATCCTAGAGAGAAGCAGTCATGGGGTGTGAACAAAGAGTTCACAGGAAAGGAAATTAACATGGCTCTTAAATATATTGAAAGATGCTTAACCTCACTTAAAACTACAGCAAGATACCATTTAGACTCAATGATTGGCAAAGATAAAAAGAGTTTGATAACATATGTGGCTCATAACTCTCCTTATTGGACAGTACTGATCGAGACTGAGACCAATTCTACCTGGAGTTTGAGGTCACTGGGCTGCAGGGCCTGGAGGCCTCGCCCTTCTCTATCCGCCAGGACCACCGTGGAAGGGGCTGGGCCTCAGCGCTTAGGCAAGGATGCTCAGCCCGCCATACCTCTTATTGGTCGCTGCCCAAAAGATCAGCAACTCTGGTCATTCTTTTTCTCCATACTGCTTTGTCATTCCTGTCCTTTTTTTTTTTTTTTTTAAGATTTTATTTATTTATTTGGCAGAGGGAGATCACAAGTAGGCAGAGAGGCAGGCAGAGAAAGAGAGGGGGAAGCAGGCTCCCCACCGAGCAGAGAGCCTGATGCGGGGCTCGATCCCAGGACCCTGAGACCATGACCTGAGCCGAAGGCAGAGGCTTAACCCACTGAGCCACCCAGGTGCCCCTCCTGTCCCGTCTTAACAAACCCTTGCTCTCCACCCTCCCAAGGACCTTCTCACCTGGTCTTTTCGAAAGCTGCTTCTTGCTTAACAAAATCACCCACCATCTTGCTGCTCTTCCCATGACACAGCCCAGGGTTTACCTCTGGGGCCTGGCAGGTAAGGAAAATGCATGACGTGTGAAGGACTAATGGCAGGGGTTGGGGGAGAGTAGATGCCCACGTGCCCATTGCCTGTGGTGACAAAAGTGACAAGCTGGAGAGCCTAAGTGTCCTGAGCCAGCTTCATGTGCAGAATGTGGACTCAGTCCCACCAGGTCTCCAGTCGTTTCAAGAGAGGCAAGAAACCCTCCCACCCTGCTGGTGGGAAAGCCAACGGTGCAGGGCTGTGAAACTATGGACCGTGCCTCAGAAAGTGAAACCTAGAGCCACCGCGTCACCCAGGAGTCTACTCCTAGGTATGTAAGCAAACAGCTGGCACAAAAACTTGTATGTGAATGTTCGCAGCAGTAATATTCATAATGTCCCATGGTGGACACAGCCCGGAAGTCTGTCAGAGAATGACCGCATGAACACCATGTGGTAGGTCCATCCAATGGAATATGGTTCGGCCGTAGACATGTTGTGAAACGTGTCACAACATGATTGAGCTTCGGGAACGTTACGTTCAGCGACAGAAGCCCAGACATAAAAGTCCACTTATGTCATCTGTTCAACATGAAACGTTCCCAATGGGAGAACCCATAGAGAGAGATGATTGGTTGGTCACTGGGGTTCAGGCTGGAGCAGGAATGATTGCTCATGGGAACCAGTGTTCTTTGGGGGTTGAGAGGAGTGTTCTAGAATTAGGTAACAAAGACGGTTGTACAGCCTTGTGAAGGTAGTAGAAACCAGTGAGTTATACACATTAAAATGGAGAATCTTATGGTATGGGAGTTCTACCCCAGAAAAAACGATCAGAAAGAGACCTGCCATCTGAAACGTTGTGAGAAACCTCCTGAGCGTTTTCATGTGGACTTCATTTTCTGAGCAAGCAAAGCACGGCGGTGGGGGTTTGGCCTGTGGGCCTGCAGTTTGGAGCCTCTGTCGGAACAGAAGTCGGGCTGTTCCGTGAGGCCACGCCCCGCCCCGCCCCCTCCCCAGTGTTCCTTTGCCCTCCTTCCGTGCCCCTGGTGCACCTGCCTGAGGCTCCCTCCAGGCCATTATCTTCTAGAGTCTGGTCAAGACCCGTCTCCTCTGAAGTTCTTGCCTCACCCCTTCTCGGCAGCTTTGGGCCCAGACTTGCTTTCTCTTTCCCCTCGACCCAAGACCCTCCTTTGCTGTGCTGTCTGCGCGCCCCTGTGTCACACAGAGGAGAGCCTGCGTGCTCGGCTCCTGGCCTTCCCTCTCACCTCGGCACTCGGGCACTCCACTTCCCAACGTCCACAGCGCCGAACTGTGGACGTTGTGACCTCACCCCGTGTTTTGACACCCCCGGAGCCCTTTCTCTCCCTGGGGCCCCGCCCCTCCAGCTGTTGGCTCATTGCCAAGCTCACACTTCCTGTTCTTTACCTTCAGATGGTCTTCGACTCCCTCCTCCTGTCTTCACTTCCTTCCCCCTCCTGTGGGGTTGCCACAGTTCCCCAGCCCGACCACTCTCTCGACAACCCCCTGGCTTCTCTTGAGCTGTCTCTCTGCTGCACCTGTCGGGGAACCTCTACTCAGGGCAGTCTGATTGCTCTTCCTGTCCCTGGGGACACTGGGGCCCTCAGCTCTGCTGGAGAAAACCATGTCACCACAGAGTCCGGTGCCATAAATTCATGGACGTCAACCATAACAAGGCTTCGGAGACTACCCGTCGGGCGCTCTGTCTTCCTTAGGGGCTCACCCTGTCCGCTCCAGTCTCCCCAGACCTCCAGCCTCTCCTCTCACACACAGAAGCTGGAAGGCTTCAGACAGGGACCCCCCATCATCCTGCCATCCAGGTGCCCCTGACGGCACCCACATATTGCCTCCAAGGGGAAGACCTGTCCTTTTACCAACTGCTATGGGCTGAACGTTTGTATCCCACAAATGTCATAATGTTAAACCCTCATGCCCGATGTGATGGTACTAGGAGGTAAGGTCTCTGGGAGGTGATTAGGTCATGAGGGCCAAGCCCTCATGAATGGGATTAGTGTCCTTATAAAAGAGGGCCCAGAAGGCTCTCTGATCCTTCCACCATGTAATAATACAGTGTGCAACCTGGACTCCCAGCCTACAGGACCGTGAGAAATACATGTTTGCTGTTTGCAAATCTCCCAGTCTGTGGTATGCTGTCTTAGCAGCCCGCGTTGACTAAGGCACCGCCTAAGGCCATCTACCCCACCGCACAGGATCCCAAACCGGATTCCACCTTCGGCTCCTTCCTTGATGTTCTCTCGGGCTTCTCTGATGTCTCCCTACTGATGCCTCGCTAAGAACAAACAAGAGTCCCCACGTGTCTCCTCCCCCACTCCCTCTACCTTGGGTCTTTTTCCAGCAACTAGACCCTTCCCCTCTTAAGCCAAAGCACGTGTTGAAAGAGTTGTTTACACTGACTGCCTCAGTTTCCTGATACACCACTTCCTCCCCAAAGCAACCTGGCTTCTGCTCCCAATTCTACTGAAATTTTTCTTGGAGGTCATCACCAATCCTTTAATTACTCAATCTAACTGACACTTCTAAGTCAGGAGCTCATTTGGCTTCTCTGCAGCCGCTAACCTCCCAGAGACCTGCCCTGTGGCAGGTAGTGGGATAGAAGGGTCTGAGGGAACTCGCCAGAGAGACATTTAATCAGCCCTGGAGAGAGTCAGGAAGGGCTCCCTGGAGGACAGGGACACCAGGGCAGAGCCTGAAAATACGAGTATAAGTTGGCCAAGCAGAGAAGGGGAGCGAGGGCATGTTAAAAAAGTGGGAAGAATTCCAGAATTTGTGAAACTGAAAGAAGTTGAACATCCTGGAATCTGAACTGGGAGACGGGTTACAAAGGACTTTGAAGGTCATGTTGAAGAGTTTGCTGTTTGGTGCTCACACTGGCAGCACATATACGAAATTTGGAACGGTGCAGAGAAGATCAGCGTGGCCTCTGCTCAAGGGACAACACGCAAATTCGTGAAGTGTTCCGCATATTAAAAAAAAGAGTTTGCCGTTTGGATTTTAATCTGGAGGCAATGGGAATACATATGTGACCTAAAGGAGAAGTCAGTGAGCTTTTGATATAATGGGCCCCATGGTAGGTATTTTAGACTATTGCAACTTTCCACTTCTGCTGGGATAGCAGGAGAGAAGCCATAGGTCATAGTGTAACTCTGTTCCAATAAAGTTTTCTCTATGCACACTGACATGTGAATTTCATATAGTTTTTAAAGCAATATATTTTTATTTTATTTAATAAAAAAAATTTTTTTAAAGATTTTATTTATTTATTTGACAGAGAGATCACAAGTAGGCAGAGAGGCAGGCAGAGAGAGAGGAAGGGAAGCAGGCTCCCTGCTGAGCAGAGAGGCCAATGCGGGACTCAATCCCAGGACCCTGGGATCATGACCTGAGCCAAAGGCAGCGGCTTAACCCACTGAGCCACCCAGGCGCCCTTAATAAAAAAATTTTTTTAAAGAAAGAGCAGGTGCACATATGCATGAGCAGGGGTGGGAGAGGGAGACTCTGAAGCAGGCTCCACACTGGGTATGGAGTCTGACATGGGGTTCAATCTCAGATCATGACCTGAGCTGAAATCAAGAGTCACTGACTGAGCCACGCAGACGCCCCCTGAATTTCATATAACTCTTAAAAGTCACGGAATACATTCTTCTTTTGAATTTTTTCCAACCACTTAAAAATGTAATAACCAGGGGTGCCTGGGTGGCTCAGTGGGTTAAAGCCTGTACCTTCGGCTCAGGTCATGATCCCAGTGTCCTGGGATTGAGCCCCACATCAGGCCTCCCTGCCCTGCAGGGACCCTGCTTCTTCCTCCCTCTCTCTGCCTGCCTCTCTGCCTACTTGTGATCTCTGTTTGTCAAATAAATAATATCTTTTTTTAAAAAAATGTAATAACCAGTCTTAGCTCAGGGGCGATACCAAAACAGGCAGCGGTCTGGCTTTGGCCTACAGGCTGAAGTTTGCCACCCCCGACGGGAAACAAGGGGCTGATGTACCAGAATTGGGCTTCAGAGGATGGGGTGGGGTGGGGGGGGGTGGGGGGCGGGGAGTCTGCCAGCCAGAGGGACTGGTATGCAAGCCGAGGCAGCAATCTGGGAGAGAGAACACACACTCTGGAGGTGGGGACGGAGTGGGAACTAAGCAGGTAGATTCGGGAAACCTTGTGCACTGAGAAGGCTTAGAAGCCTCCCACCACACCCCATTTGGGGAAAGAATTAAATAGCATTGGTGACTTTTCCAAAAAGAGCAAGGTCCTGAAATGCGAAGATATGGGAAGTAGCTGTCACCACTGTGGAGACCACAGTCTTCACAGGGGGGATCAAGCCACGCCCCTTCTAGGTAGAGGCCTCCCAGATCCAGCCCCACCCCCTCCAGATGTCCAGAGACCCTGCCTGTTCAGGGGAGTGCTGACATATGTCGTGGGCTATTGACAAGGTCATTGTTCACACGGAAGACTTTTGATACCCTGAGGGAGGCCTCCAGACAGAAAGACATCACTAGCAGGGCAGCCAGTGTGTAGTGTGAGGCAGCTGCTCGTGGGAGACCGTCCTGGGGGGCAAGATGGCTCACAGTCTGCCTTGACACAGGTGAATGGTGGTGGTGTCTCGGGGTCCCAGGAGTTGCTTTAGCTGTCCTGCGGAGGCCAGATACCCAGAGAGAATCCCAACTCCTTTGGAACACCAAACTCATCCCGACTCTCTTTTTCCATCTGTACTCCCACATAGAATCTCCTCTTCCCACACCAGGTGATGCCGAGCACTTTCCAAGCTACTGTTGATGAACAGACACCATGTCCTTCCCCCTTCAGGGGCCCCTCTAGTCTCACCACCAGCTTGTGCAAATCAAAAGCCCTGGGGACGCCTGGGTGGCTCAGTGGGTTAAAGCCTCTGCCTTCTGCTTAGATCATGGTCTCAGGGTCCTGGGATGGAGCCCCAAATCGGGCTCTCTGCTCAGCAGGTAGCCTGCTTCCCCTCCTTCTCTGTCTGCCTCTCTGCCTACTTGTGATCTCTGTCTGTCAAATAAATAAATAAAATCTTTAAAAAAACAAATCAAAAGCCCTGGCCCCTGGCCCCAGGACCTCCCACCACAGGATGGGTAGCCAGCCCTCGGATCTCCTTGCCCCCTGACAGCCTTCATCCAGACAAAATATCTATGTAACTGGTGCCAAGAAGGAGCCTGTGTTTATGACTGATTACTTCTCTATCTCTGAGAGAGGTGGGAGAAAAAAAAAAATGGATCAGCATTTTTGGGTGGGTGCTGGATTTCTGAGCAGCGCTGTTCTCATTTTAACTTCATCACACGTAGGACCTACTTGAGATTCGTGTGATGAAGTCAAAATGAGAACATTCAGCATGCTTGAGCCATATCAGCGGCTCTGCAAGGAATGGATTAAAATGATGGACCTCAAGTCTAACCTAGGAAGGATAGGAGGACCGGTTAAAAAATGGAAAGCTGGTGGCTTAGGGATCCCAAAAGTGAGGAAGAATTGTCATATCAGGAGACTAAAAGGAAGGAGCTAGAAATATAGTTGGAGGTGGAGGTCCAAGACCGAGATGTTAGACATGGACGTTCTGTAAGATGTGCTGTATTTGCTGATGACAGGGTCCAGTATATGACAAGGGTAATTATGTGAGACTGGGGCAAAATAGGGGATGTTCAGAACCACGTGGAGCTGGGGTTCTCGGAGATGAGAGGTTAGCCAGGAGGTGTGCGTTTGGGCGGCATAGGGCATGGTGGGCTCCTGCCCCTTACATGTTCTTTGGGTCCCTTTGCTTCTCTACTGAAATTCATTGAACCCAATCCCGTGTCTTAGAATACTCTCTGCCAGAGAGTCCCCATTTATACATCACTCAAGTCTGTCCCCAGCTTGGGCCTTCACCTGCGTGCTCACTTTCCACTACCTTCAGAGCTCTGCTCCATGCCACCGTCTTCGAGAGGCCCTTGCTAACCCTCCTGCCCCAAATAGCTCCTCCCTCTTCTCTGTCCATTATTCTGCTTCTTTTTCTTAATACACATCAATCTACTTCATATAAATCAGCACTATACTTACTTGTTTATTTATTCTTTATTCTTTGAGAGAGAGAGCACATGAGGTGAGGGGCAGAATAGAAAGAGAGGGAGAGAGAGAATCCCAAGCAGACTCCATTCCCAGCACGGAGCCCAGTGTGGGGCTCGATCTCACAACTCCGAGATCAAGAGTCAGATGCTCAACTGACTGAGCCCCTAGGAGGCTGAATGGTGGAGCCTGGTGATAAGTCAGATACAGCAGATGAAGGAGAAGGAAGATCGAAGGAGGTGCCGTGTTTCTGGCTGGAGCAGAGATGGATGTGGTGCCATTTATGAGACAGGGAAGGCGTCAAGGGAAGGGAGGGAGGAGGAAGAACAGACGCTGAGCCAGAGAAGCAGGAGGGAAACGTAGGGAGTTTTATGCAACAGACGTCAAGGCAGACACTAAAACCAAATTGAAAGCACCTGTGATGGGGTGCCTGGGTGGCTCAGTGGGTTAAAGCCTCTGCCTTCGGCTCAGGTCATGATCTCAGGGTCCTGGGATCGAGTCCCGCATCGGGCTCTCTGCACAGCGGGGAGACTGCTTCCTCCTCTCTCTCTGCCTGCCTCTCTGCCTACTTGTGATCTCTGTCTGTCAAATGAATAAATAAAAAAAAAAAACTCTTAAAAAAATTTCTTAAAAAAAAAAAAAAGAAAGCACCTGTGATAAGCTGAGAGCAAGCTTTTGCCACACATATGACAGGTTCATCATGGAAAAGATCAATGATACAGAAAGAAGCAGGGAAATGACACACAGCCCAATAGAAGACTGGGTAACCAATATGGAAAGGCCATTTGCAGAAGAAAGGATCCAAATTTCTAGTAAAAGAGAAGTTCCATGCCCCTAGGAATTAGAGGAAGGTCAATGTCATGGGCTGAATTGTGTCCCCCTTCCCCAAAATATGTGAAAATCCTACCGCCCTGTACCTCAGAATGTGACTTATCTGGAAACAGGGTTGTCCTAGAGGTGATTAGTTAAGATGAGGTCATACTGGAGTGGGGCGGGCTCATAATCCAGCATGACTGGTGTCCTCCTCAGAAGAAGAGGGCTATGTAACACCAGAGACACAAGGAGAACGCCATGTGAGGACAGAGAATTGGAGCGATATGCCAAAGGTGGATGACCAGCACCAGAAGCTAGGAAGAGGCAAGGAAGGATGGTCCCCTACAGGATTCAGAGCCATGGCCCCACGGGCTCTCGTATTTATTTCATATTTTAGTCTCCAGAACTGTGAGATGATAAGTTTCTGGGCTTTTTGCTTTTTTTTTTTTGAGAGACAGAGAGATAAAGAAAGAGAGAGAGAGAGAGAGCACCCAAGTACACACACGCAAATAGAGGGGAAGGGCAGAGGGAGGGGAGGACCTCCCGCAGGCTCCACGCTCTGTGCAGAGCTAGACCCTGAGACCATGATCCTACCTGAGCCGAAATCAAGAGTCAATGCTTAACCGACTGAGCCACCCAGGTGTCAGTTTCTGGGTTTTTAAAGCCAGCCAGTGTGTGGTATTTCATTACAACAGCCTTAGAAATTAATACAGTAAATTAAAATAAATTCTATTAAAATTGAAATGCCTTTTTATTTTTCTTATTAGCTTGTCAAAACAAACAAACAAACAAACCCAAAAAGATTAGAATACCCAGTGCTGGCAAGGATGTTTGAGAATTCCCACTGCAATGGTTGGTTGGAGTGGTATTTAGTGACGCCTATTTGAAGGGCAATGTAGTCTTCTTTGAAATAAAACCTGAAAATAAAAATGAAACAGTCGGGCGCCTGGGTGGCTCAGTGGGTTAAGCCGCTGCCTTCGGCTCAGGTCATGATCTCAGGGTCCTGGGATCGAGTCCCGCATCGGGCTGTCTGCTCAGCAGGGAGCCTGCTTCCCTCTCTGTCTCTCTCTCTGGCTGCCTCTCCATCTACTTGTGATTTCTGTCAAATAAATAAATAAAATCTAAAAAAAAAAAAAAAAAAAAAAAAATGAAACAGTCATTTTCCGTATCTGCCGACCCAGCTCTCGGCAGTTCTTGTCTGTTGTAGAGAAAGACACGTGTTCATGAAAGGGTTGCATGTTCGAACTTTCTTTGTGTTTTGGTAACAGCAAAAAACCGACAGACACACCATGTCTGTTGAGAGAGACTGGTTCCGTAAACTAGCTTGTCTCTTCTCAGGGATGATTCATGAAATTATTGGAGCTTACGCTTCGCAGCCCCTCACTGGCATCAGCTCCTTTGAGTGCCCGGAAGGGGCTCCAGCAATTGCTTTATGCAACTCCATCATATTTTTCTTAAGGAAGTTTCCTCCAAATGCATCAGCTTCAGGCCCCATCAAACTCCAATCTGCCCCTGTGTACTGCATAACATACGACCTCAGTTAAAAGCGAAACGAAGCCGGTAACTAGGGAGTGGAGGGTCTCACCAAGCGCAGAGAAGGACGGAAATCGACAAGTGGGGCTGTCACCAGGAAGCTCCTGGTAACCTCTCGGTGGGCAGTTCCAGTGGGTGGAGTTCTGGGAAGAAATGGCAGACTGCTGGCTGGGATGGTGACAAAGGGGAGACCATGAGTATGGACAGTCCTGTCAAGACACCCGGCTGCAGAGGAAGACGAGTTGCAGGAGGAAGTCTCGGGAGCCAGTTAAGTTTTAAGAAGCAAGAGCCTTGAGCCACGGTGTCACGGAAGAACCAGGTGGTGTCCGCGTCGAGGAAGAATAATGACAGCTCTGAAAAGACTCATCCCTTTGGCTGCCCAGCCTGCTAACACTTCTGATTTGGGGCATTATCTCAAGCCCCCAACTCCCATCCCAGAAGCAGAAATGGATCAGACAACACCCCCCACCCCCCAGGATGGCCATGTGACCAGGCTCCAGAGCAGAGGGTGGTGATCGCCATTCCTGGACACCCTGCTGGCCTGGCAGCTCTGGGGCGGGAGGCACCCCAGAGCTGCCAGGCCAGCAGGGTGTCCAGGAATGGCGATTGCAGCTGGCCATTCCTGTGGTTCAGTCTAGGCTGACGAAGGTCTCTCTGTTAAAGCCTAGACTGCGTTCCCAGCCTTCCCACCATTGGGTGAGCCATCCCACAGTCTCCCCATGAACCCTTTCCAGCGTGGGCTGGCCAGTTGGCTCCTACTGTTTGCCACCAGGACCATGACTGGTTACGCAGCTTTCCCCAGTTCTCAGGGACATCGAAGGGAACGATCAGAATTCTTCTCGATCTCATGCTTTTCTCCCACAACCTTTTCTCTGAAATCTTCGGCGTCTTCCCACTAGAATTTCGTAAGAAGTGCTATTTGAACTGGCACAAGAGGTATGGGTTTGTTTATTGTGGGTTCAATCTTGGGCTCTGTCCTCCAGGACCTTGGAAGTGTACAGATCCCTGGGCAGATCCTTTTGGATAATGAAGTAACCTGTCAGATAGATTCTCATGAGAAGATTCTCGTAACACTTGGCACTTGGAGGTTCCGTTCCCTGTATAAGAGGTAAAATGATTACATGGAAAGGGTATGAGATTTGGAATCAGGAGACTCGGTTCGAGTCCACGCTTGCTCTTAAATAACTGTGCCCTGAGGCACATTTCTGAATTCCACCGATCCCCAATATCCTCATTTGTCAAGGGACACCCTGACAAGCCATCTGGGTGACCCTGGGTGCCGTCACACCCCAGCTCCTGCTGAAGAAACTGTCAGTTCTTATGAACACGTTTTTATGCTTTATTTCTGGAACCTTGGAAACGTGGATGGAGGGAGGATCAGGGCCTGGAGCGAGGGCGGCCAGTGCCGAAGAGCTGGGCTGGTGGGAAGTCACGGCCACCCAGGCTTCTCTGGAGGACAGGTGAAAGGCAAGGCGTGGACAGCAGAGTGACACAGAAACCCAGAGATCTGCAGAAACTAGAGCCAAGAGTCCAGGATGATGCAGTAGAAGCTTTGAGCCTGCAGGAGTCACGGAGCAAGAGAGGCGGAGCCGCGGCCGGTGGCGGTGGCGGTGGCTGCAGGCGCCCGCGGTGTCTCACCTCAAATCCCCTGTGTCCTCCTTAGACCCCCCGCGGGTGCAGGCGATGGTTCCCCGTGACGGTTCTCGCCTCCAGTCCCTTCCTGGTTCTGCTTCTCAGCCTCGGGGTTTCTTCCAGCCGGGTGGGAACCCGCTCAGCTCTTTGTGCGGGGGTAACCCAGACGGGCCAAAACCCCCAGGCCTGAGGGAGTCAGTGGATCAACCACCCAGGAGCCCAGTGCGGAGGTGGCTCCGCGGGTCCCCAGCGCCCCCAGGGCAGCCCGCCGGGGGCTCTCCTGCTTCCTGCTCTCCTTTTCTCTCTCCCTCCCCAGCCCTCCAGGAAAACCCTTCACCGGCAACTACCAGGCTCCTGTCCCAGGGTCTTCGGCGGGGGGATCGGAGTGTGGCCAGCAGCTCGAGAAGGGAGAGGCAGACATGGAGAATCTACTGCAGGTGCTGGGAAGCAGCGGACACAAGCGGGACAACCAGACGAGGGCCTGTGGCCTCGGAGCGACTCTCTGGTCCCCCCAGGCCGACTGCGAGGGCGGGGATGACTTCTCCGGGGCCAAACGCCCAGTGTGTCTGGGGAGAACCTGAGTGCTTCTCGGCCTTTCGACCTGAAGGCAGCGGGGCAGACGTCTCCTCAGGACAGCTGCCATCGGTCCGGCACCTGCTGTGCGCCCAGCTGTGCACCAGGCACTTCACTTGGATTTTTTCTCACCCTCAGGACAACTTGCAAGGGAAGTGACATCCTCCCTTGTGCGGTCCCGGCGTAAAGACAGACATGAAGACCAATAGATTACAGAGCCCAGAAGGATGCCTTCACACATGCAGTCAATTGATTTTTGACAAAAGTACCTTGAACATTCAACGGGGAAAGGACAGTCAACCTGAACAAAGGATGCTGAGAAAGCTGGCTACTCACGTGCGAAGGAATGAAGCCGTACCTTTACCTCACACCATATACAAAAATTGACTGGAAATAGATCAAAGAGCTAAATCTAAAACTATAAAACTGGGCCCCTGGGTGGCTCAGTGGGTTAAAGCCTCTGCCTTGGGCTCAGGTCATGATCCCAGGGTCCTGGGATCAGGCTCTCTGCTCAGTGGGGAGCCTGCTTCCCCCTCTCTCTCTGCCTGCCTCTCTGCCTACTTGTGATCTCTGTCTGTCAAATAAATAAATAAATAAATAAATAAATCAATCTTCAAATAAATAAATAAATAAATAAACAAAACTATAAAACTCTTAGAAGAAAACACAGGAGCAAATATTCATGACCTTAGGTTTGGCAATGGGTTTTTGTTTGTTTTTGAGTACTTTTATTTTATTTATTTATTTTTATTAATTTCTTTTCAGCATAACAGAATTCATTGTTTATGCACTACACCCAGTGCTCCATGCCATATGTGCCCTCTCTAATACCCACCACCTGGTTCCCCCAACCTCCCACCCCCTCACCCCTTCAAAACCCTCAGATTGTTTTTCAGAGTCCATAGTCTCTCATGGTTCATCTCCCCTTCCAATTTCCCTCAACTCCCTTCTCCTCTCTAACTCCCCATGTCCTCCATGATATTTGTTATGCTCCACAAATAAGTGAAACCATATGATAATTGACTCTCTCTGCTTGACTTATTTCACTCAGCATCATCTCTTCCAGTCCCGTCCATGTTGAGTATTCATCCTTTCTGATGGAGGCATCATACTCCATCGTGTATATGGGCCACATCTTCCTTATCCATTCGTCCGTTGAAGGGCATCTTGGTTCTTTCCACAGTTTGGCGACCGTGGCCATTGCTGCTATAAACATTGGGGTACAGATGGCCCTCCTTTTTACTACGTCTGTATCTTTGGGGTAAATACCTAGTAGTGCAACTGCAGGGTCATAGGGAAGCTTGTTTGTTTGTTTGTTTTTTAAAGATTTTATTTATTTATTTGACAGACGGAGATCACAAGTAGGCAGAGAGGCAGGCAGAGAGAGAGGAGGAAGCAGGCTCTCTGCTCAGCTGGGCTAGATGCAGGGCTCCATGAGGGGCTCGATGAGGGGCTCAATCCCAAGACCCTGGGATCATGACCTGAGCCGAAGGCGGAGGCTTTAACCCACTGAGCCACCCAGGTACCCCTTGGCAGTGGTTTCTTAAATGGGGGACCAAAAGCACAGGTGACAAAGACAAACTTTAAAAATTTTTTTTAAAGATTTTCTTTTTTTTTTTTTAAGATTTTATTTATTTATTTGACAGAGCGAGATGACAAGCAGGCAGAGGCAGGCAGAGAGAGAGGAGGAAGAAGGCTCCCCACTGAGCAGAGAGCCCGATTTGGGGCTCAATCCCAGGACCTGGGGATCATGACCCGAGCCGAAGACAGTGGCCTAACCCACTGAGCCACCCAGGCGTCCCTTAAAGATTTTCTTTATTTATTTGAGAGAGAGAGATCACAAGTAGGCAGAGAGACAAGCAGAGAGAGAGAGAGAGAGAGAGAGAAGCAGGATTCCCGCCAAGCAGAGAATCCCCTGCGGGACTCGATCCCAGGACCCTGAGATCATGACCTGAGCTGAAGGCAGTGGCTTAACCCACTGAGCCACCCAGGTGCTCCTTGTCTTAACATTTTAATTTTGATTAATTTAATTTTAATTTTCACCAAAATTAAAAACTTTTGTGCATCAAGGGACATTCCCAAGAGAGTGAAAAGACAACCCATAGAATGGGAGCAAAGTTTTGCAGATCATAGTAAGCAGGATAAGCATTTAATATCCAATTATATAAAGAACTCCTCTAACACATTGTAGAAAACCAACCAACCCAATTATAAAAAGGGCAAAAAACTTGAATGGACAGTTCACCAAAGACATACAAAAAGCCAAGATGCACATGAAAATATGCTCAGTGTCATTAGTCGTTAGGAAAATGTAAATCAAAACTACAACAAGATACCACTTCACTCCTTGGGATTTTATTATTATTATTATTATTAAAGGAGAATAGTAGGTGTTGGCAAGGATGTTGCTATAAATTGAATTGTGTCTCATCTCCCTAATTCATATGTTGAAGTCCCAGCCCCCAGTATGACTATTTGGTTAAAGGCTCTTTAGGAAACAATCAAGGTTAAATGAGGTCATAAGTGGGGCCTTAATCCGATAGGACTGGTATCCTTATACAGAGAAGAAGAGCTCTCTCTCTTGCTCTCCTCCCGTGCACATACTACGGAAAGGCCATGTAAGGACATAGCCAGAAATGGCTGTCTACAAGCAAGGGAGAGGGTTCTCAACAGAAACTGAATTTATTAGGGGCTCCTGGTTGGTTCAGTTGGAGGAACATGTGACTCTTGATCTTGGGGTCATGAGTTTGAGCCCCACATTGGGTGTAGAGATTACTTAATAAGTAAATAAATAAATAAATAAACATTCTTAACTAAATAAATAAACTTTAAAAAATTGAATTTGCTAGGACTTTGATCTTGGACTTCCCAGCTTCCAGAACTGTGAGAAATAGATTTATGTTATGTAAGTTACCCAGTCTGCGTTGTTTTGTTATAGTAGCATGAATTCACCATATGATCCCACAATTCCATTTCTAGGTATATCCAAAGGAATTGAAAGCAAGGTCTCAAGGAGATATTTATACACACAATGTTTTTGCTGCAGTATTCATGATAGCCAAAATGTGGGGGGAAAAAATACCCTATGTATCCATTGACAGATGAATACACCAACGAAATACGGTCTATACATACAATGAACTACTATTCAGCCTAAAAAGGAAGGAAATTCTGACACATGCTACAATATGGACAAAACTATATAAGACATTGTGCTTAGTAAAGTAGGTCAGACACAAAAGAACAAATATTATATGATTCTACTTACATGGGGTCTCTAGAACAGGCAAACTCCTGAAGACAGAAAATAGAACAGAGGTTACCGGGGGCTGACGGGAGAGAGGAATGGGGAATTATTGTTTAATGGGTACAGAATTTCTGTTTGGGATAATGAGAAAGTTCTGGAAAGAGTTGCTGATGATTATACAACATTTTGAATGTACTAAATGCATTCTAAGTGTACTAAATTATGCGCTTAAAGTGGTCTCATGCTATGTAAATGTATATTTTACCACAATTTTTATTTATTTTTTATTTTTTCAGATTTTATTTATTTATTTATTTGAGAGAGAGACAGTGAGAGAGGGAACGCAAGCAGGGGGAGTGGGAGAGGGAGAAGCAGGCTTCCTGCTGACCAGGGAGCCCAACATGGGGCTCAATCCAAGGACTCCAGATTCATGACCTGAGCCGAAGGCAAATACTTAACAGCTGAGCCACCCAGGCGCCCTTCCCAAGGTGTTTAAAAAATTGAGCTCATTGTATAAGAATTCAAAATACAAAATAAGTAAGATACTCAGACCGATGGAGAGACCCGACCCCAGTCACGCGTCTCAGTGGTGGGCTGCCCTGTGCACCCAGGTTCATCTTGTTCCAAGACTGCCTCATTTCCACCATCCCAAGTTGCCTCTCGGGGGCGGTCAGTGTAAGGGGAAAATGAGATGGTGAAGTGAAAACCCTCTGCAAATAGTTATGGGCTGTCCACATGTCAGGCTACCCAGTCAATCGTGGAGCTGTCCCTCCAAGTACCAGTTTATTCAACTGCTCAACTCTGACCTTCAACAGATTAAGAACTGAGATTCTAAACAACAAAACAAAGCAAACCAACAAAAAATACCAGGTGTTGTCTCCACTCCTTCCCTAAAGACCATGTCTTTCGAACGGAAAAGAACCAAAGAAAGGAGTATCTCACAGTTTAAAATAAAAAGATTTCCAGGGCGCCTGAGTGGCTCAGTCAGTTAAGCCTCTGACTCTTGATTTTGGCTCAGATCGTGATCTCCAGGTCGTGAGATCGAGACCCACATTGGGCTCTGTGTTAGTGTTGAGTCTGCTTGCGATTCTCTCTTCCTCCCTGTGCCCCGCCTTCCCCGACGTGTGCGTGTGCACACAGGTGCATGCGTGCTCTCTCTCAAATAAATAAATAAATATTTAAAATAAAATAAAAAGATTGCTACTCTGGGCCATGGATGATGGCCCCGCAGGGTGGCCAGGCTTCTGCAAGGGATCGGGTAAGGTAGAATCATCATCATCAAAGACTAAGGCAGGGTGGGCTGAATGCTCTGGGTGGGGAAGGGGAGAGGCTGGGTGTCAGTTGGGACACCAGGGAGGACCACAGCAGCTTTGGAGTCCGATAAACCCTGATTCCAATCTTGCCTCTACCATCCCTTATGGTGAGAACTTACACAGTCACTCATGCTCTCTGAGCCTCAGTTTCCTGATCTGCAACATGGGGCAGTAACAGCACCAACTTCCTAGATTCTATTTTTGTGAAGATTAAGTGTTTGGTAGAGTTCCCACCCGTGCCTGGCCCATCAGTGAATAGTAGGTGGTAACGGTAATAAACAGTAGCAATGATTACCAAGCTCTTAGACTCATATACAAAAAGATTACACAAAAATCACTTCACAGCGAACCACCGCTATTACACGGATGAGAAAAAATACTCATATCGATACCATCAGTTTAATACTCCTTCGCAGGGGCCCCCCCCAAACCCCGACCCGCCGGTTGGCTTGGTAGGCATGAACAAAACAAAAGCGAGGGCAGTTGATTTTCATTCCTCTGTTTATTTATCCAACCAATGAAGGCACCAGGGTAGGCCGTGGAGATTCAGGGGTGAACAGGACAGACTGAGGAGCTCTCCTGGAGCTTCCGAAAGAGGAGGCGAGACAGACTGTAAACAAGTAATCACATAAGTGGCCGAGACAATTTAGATAACTCTAAGTGCTATGTAGCCAACAAAGTGGGTTGATGTAATAGAGTGAACGGGGTGGCCATTTCCACAGGGTGACAGAGGAAGTCCTTCTTGAGAAGGTGACAGCTCAAGTGACTTCTAAGACTTTCAGAAGCCAGCCCGGCAGAGATGTGGCAGGAGAGTCCCAGGCCAAGGCCGTGGGGCAGGGGCTGACTCCCTCCAGGGTGGCTAGAACTCTGTGAACACCAGAGGGGATGACATTCTTTCTTTATTTCTCTTTTTTTTAAAATCTCTTTTTAATATTTGCCTTAATATAAAACAGCTGGAATCTCATACTTGTGTCTACATTTAATCTGTTCCAATATGTTGGATTTTTTAAAAAATTATTTATTTATTTGAGGGAGAGAGTGCGCATGAGCAGGGGAGAGGGACAGAGGGAGACAATCTCAAGCAGATTCTGTGAGGAGCGTGGAGCCTGATGTGGGGCTCGATCCCATGACACTGAATTCACGACCTGAGCTAGAATCGAGAGCTGGGATGTTTAACCAACTGAGCCAGCGGGTGCCCCCATTACCCCTATTTTAAAGGTAAGGAACACAGGCTCAGGGGCGTGGTCAGAGCCCCTCATGGGATGGTGGCAGAGTCAGTATTTCAACCCAAGTTCATTTGACCTCTCCCCATAGGAGGACCTTGGGAATCAAGGCCTCAGGTAGAAATGTGAATCCGAGTGTAAAAATACACAGATGAGGCCGGATCCTCAGGAGGACGGGGGATACAAGGAAGCAAGAGGTGCCTGGGAACTCGGATAAAGCAAGGAGAGAGAGAAAGTCTCCTGAGCCTTACGGCTTCTGCCGTCTTTGTTGGGACATGCTGTGGCCGCGTGATGGGACGGACCGCCACTAAGTGTAGTCCCAGGGGTCTCCGAGATGAGCTGCGGTGGGAGTGGAGACAAGGAGTCCCGCAAATGAACTTGTTGAAAAGCAAAGATTTGACAGAGGCGCAGTGGGCTCCTCGGGCATGTAAGAGCGCTTATGGAAGAGGTAAATTGTGAGGCTAAGGTTTCACCAGCTTGAGTCACTCATCTTGGTAAATGGAGGCTTTTGAAAACTGTAGACAGTTTAACTGCTAAGGGGGATGATTTTTTCCCGATTTTAAATACAAGAGAAAACATAGCAGGAATAAACAAAAACAGTTATAAATGCCCCATCATGTCATCTGCCCGACTGCAATCTCATTTTTCCATGTTGTCTATTTTTACAGATTGTCGCAGTCACGTTGCCTGTGATGATTCTATTTCCTCTTGGCATCATGTAGTAAATACTTTCCAGTGTGTCTTAGTTTTTATGGTTTTCGAAAAATAACATTCCACCCTCTTGCAGTCCCGTCGTCTGATTATTCAGCATTTTATTAGCGATAGTTTGTTTCTATGTCTTTATACCTTCGAGGCAATTGTATTTTCAAGAAGATCCGAAACTCAGGGAGATTTAATCATCAGTGGGATTAAAAAGAGACAGAGTTGGCAGGTGTAACTTTCTTCTTCCACTAACTTTGCCATGTTCTCCAACAGCTGTGGAAGAATGGAGATGCTTCCTGAAGGATCTGGAGAATATAGTTTAGAAGACCCACGGAACAGGAGCTGGTTGAAAAGGTAGAAATTTCCAGAACCTACAGGGCTGGGCCCCAGGATTATTCTTTCCTTTTTTTTTTTTTAAGATTTTTTATTTATTTATTTGAGAGAGAGACAGTGAGAGAGATCATGAGCGAGGAGAAGGTCAGAGAGAGAAGCAGACTCCCCGTGGAGCTGGGAGCCCGATGTGGGACTCCATCCCGGGACTCCAGGATCACGACCTGAGCCGAAGGCAGTCGTCCAACCAACTGAGCCACCCAGGCGTCCCTCCAGGATTATTCTTTATGATACTTTCTGTTATCGGGGCTCCTGGTTCTTAAAGGTGAGGAGATTAATGAAGTCATTTCAGTGACTCAAGTGATGCTAAAGGTCTACACGGGGCGGGGGCGGGGATAGGGAAGAGAGTAGACTTCAGTGATGTAAAGTTGAACTTGAATCAATAGGACATGGTGGCGGTTGTGCAAATATTGAGGAGGAGGGGGAAGGTGGCATTAAAGATGATTCTAAAGTTTCTCACCTCTTTGACAGGAGGGCAGTGTCTTTAAGCAAGATAGAGGCAACCCATGGTGAGACAAGGAGTTTGGCAGAAAATAGAATATTTAATTATCAAGGCATCTGAAAAAAGTTTCGTTCTCCAGTAAGTATAGGATGATAGGTTCTACGTTGGTGTAATGGATAGTTTCATGTCTCAGAATCCAAAATGTAGACACAATTAGTTTGAAAAATTGCTACTCTGAGGCTACTCTGACTGAAGGGGAGGAAAAGGGACACTTTGGCGAAAGTGACCGTGCTGTTTCAGACTTCATCCTAGCCTGGGGTTAGCTAGAAATATGCCCTCACTGTGGGGGAGATGTCAGAAAGTTCAGAGAAGAGAGGAAGTCTCCGTGCTGGGGGCCTTAGAGGGAGGCAGGTGCCCCGTGTGTATTTACAGACGCCTGGAGGGGGACCCCTGCCTCGAAGGGACGGCTCTGAGGCTTGACTGGATGAGGTGGGAGATATTCCTGGAAGGAGCGCAGAGGGCGGTCTGTGTGAGGTTCTGCGTTCCAAGGGGTGAAGCCCAGTTTAGGGAGCCCAACAGCGGGCTCAACAAAAGGTGTTTTAATGGTGTTCGAAATTGGTTCAAATAGAAAGGAAAGAAGGGGCATCTAGAGAAAATATTGTCCCTACACAAGAAATCGAGTTTCTAGTGAATTCTGATTTAGAAAGAGCCTGACTGGGGCACCTGGGTGGCTCAGTCGGCTAAGTGTCTGACTCTTGATTTTTGGCTCAGGTCATGATCTCCGGGTCATGAGATGGAGCCCAGGCTCCCAGAAGGCATGGAGCCTGCTGAAGATTCTACCTCTCTGTCCCTCTCCACCTCTTCCTCCCCCTCTGTAAAAAAAAAAAAAAAAAAAAAAAAAAAAAAAAAAAAAAAAAAAAAAAAAAAAAAAAGAAAGAAAGAAAATGAAAAGAGCCTAATCAAAACATGGGACAAAAACAAGGAATTGAAAAGATAGACAAAGGACTCTTAGAAGAGTGTTCTGTTGGCTGAGGAAATGAGTGAAAACTATCAGAGGACACTATAACGAAACGATGAGCTTTTTAGGAATGCTTTAAGAGTAAATAAGGAGAAGGTATGGGGTCACTGGTAGGGGCAGGAGGGGGTAATAACGAGTGTTGAGAAGCAAGTTGCTGGCTGGTTTTTCTAGCAGAGGGGACACTGAAAGGATGTTGGGGGGGCGCCTGGCTGGCTCAGTCAGTTAAGTGTCAGACTCTTGGTTTCGGTTCAGGTCATGATCTCGGGGTCGTGGGTTAGAGCCCCATGTTGGGCTCCGTGTTCAGTGCAGAGTCTGCTTGGGAATTCGCTCAGCCTTTCCCCCGACTCTCTCTCTCTCTTTCTCTCTCTCTCAAATAAGTAAATAAAATCTTAACAAGGAAAAGAAAAGAAGAGAAAAGAAAAGAGAAAGGGTGTTGGAGAGTTCACAGCAGCACTAGGAATGATGGGGAATTGGGCTCAGAGAACAGGCAGCCGCTGGGACTGAGGCCAACATTATGCCACAAAACCAGTTTGGGGAGGTGTTGGCTGTTGCAACTGTTGAACACTGGATGTCATAACCCACTCTACCACCTGCACTGGGCCCTGGGTGCTGCCAGTGCTGCCGCCCACGGCCACAGTGGCTGCTGAGTGTCTCCAGTGGGGGTTAGGTAATCTCTTTGGTTCCAGCTGCGAGGAAGTTGCAGGAGCCAGGATTAGGCATGTTCTGTGATGGGAAATGAACTCTGCTGCCTTCCAGGTGGGGGAATTTCTCAACCCCTGGAAGGGGCATCAGACTAAACTAAAGACTCACTTCAGGCTGTAGCCAAGAGACTAATGACAGTGTGACCAGGCAGAGGGAATTGCAATTATTTTAGAGAAAAATGAAGAGGGCCTGGGCTCCGTCCACGGCAGTGGGAATGGAGAAGAGGGTACAGATTTTCGTGAGAGGACCGTGGTAGAGTGAATAGCATTTCGTGATTAGATGCAGGGGCAGAGGAGAGGAGTGTATCTGAAACCCTGCCTGAATGCCTGTGCTTTCAGGAATCAGATGAGTGGCACTGCTATGAACAGGCTCCGTCATCCAGGAGGGGGAGTTTGGGGAAATGATAGGTCAGTCGTGGTTGACACCCTGAGTTTGAAGTGTCTACGAGACAGTGGACACATTTGGATACCGTTATCTGATGATGGTTAAGAAGCTGTCCGGGGAAAGGAAGCTCTGATTTGTAGCATTTCCCAATTTCTGTGGTGTGAAACACACGCACTCTGGCCAATTTCAAACTGCCAAAGCAAGATTACTGAAAGCGTGTTTGGGAAGAGATGCCCACAATGAGCTCTTGGGAGCCCACTGCAGGGTCCGGCGTGCCATCGTGACTATGGGAGAGGATGGCGTCTCCCAGACAGCAGAACCCTGGGAATAGAAACTTCAGGGCCGATGGAAGAAGGGGAGCCCCTACAATGCACAGGAGTTGACAGGAGGAAAACCAAGGGAGAATGGGCACTCCAAGATCAAGCCCAGATCTGAGCCCTGTCAAGCTCTCCAGAATGAACTTCCACATTCATTCATTTTCTCAGCAATCTCCTACTGGACTGTGAGCTCTTAGCGGGAAGAGAGTCTTGCTGACTCAGCTGTGTCCCCCAGGTTAGCACCCAGCAGGCACTCAGTAAATAATTTCACTGATGTCTCCAGGGAGATTCATGTCCACCAGTTTCACAAGGCACCACAAGACTAATTGGATATAAACGTTACAAGATGTTTGTGCTCAATGTTAGGGAAAAACTCCCTAGCCTCTCTCGAAGTAGACCCATCTTGTGTCGTCTGTCCCACAGCCCTCCCATTCTTCTGGAACTATTACCCTCCATGCCAGCAGCGCTCTCAAGGCAGTCACTGTGTTCCACAGGAATCTACAGACTGGCCCAGCTGTGGGCACCTGACCCAGCTGGGATTTGGAGCCTTATGGGGCTACTGAGAATAGCGGGGGAATCCCAGCGGCCACTCCCTGGTTCCATTCATTCTTCTGTCCAAATGCATCCCTAGCCCTTTCTCTGATTACATTACAGAGCCCCACACCTGCCCCTTACCTCAGCAGAAGCTGGATTTCGGTGCTCTGCAAGCAATAGCACTGATTAATACTCAAGCAGAACTCGCCTAACGCGTCATGTCATCTATCTGAAAATCCGTGCGTTTCCTACCTTAAGTACTCATGGGGTCCGAATGACCGCTTCAAAGGGTTTTGTTTTTTTTTTAAAGATTTTATTTATTTGACAGAGAGAGAGCACACGCAGGCAGAGAGGCAGGCAGAGAGAGAGAGAGAGGAGGAAGCAGGCTCCCTGCTGAGCAGAGAGCCCGATGCGGGACTCGATCCCAGGACCCTGAGATCATGACCTGAGCCGAAGGCAGCGGCTTAACCCACTGAGCCACCCAGGCGCCCTCAAAGGGGTTTAAAAGAGGTATTTCTGTCAAAGGTGGTAACCCTAAATTAACAGCAACCGTAGCAGTTTTCTCCAGACTAGTGCTTGCTGTATGCCTGGCATTTAGCTGAAGGAAAAAAATCTTTTTTTTTTTTAAAGATTTTATTTATTTAGAGAGAGAGAGCGAGTGGCAGGAGGGACAGAGGGAGAGGATCTCAAGCAGAGCGAGCCTGGGGTTTGATCTCGTGACTCTGAGATCATCACCTGAGTGAAGTCAGGAGTTGGACACTTAACCGCCTGAGCCTCCCAGGCACCTCAGGAAGGTGGGTTTGATTAAGGTTTATTGAGAGTTCACGGGACGCCTGAGTGGCTCAGTGGGTTAAGGCCTCTGCCTTCGGCTCGGGTCATGATCTCAGGGTCCTGGGATCAAGCCCCGCATCGGGCTCTCTGCTCAGTGGGGAGCCTGCCTCCTCCTCTCTCTCTCTGTCTGCCTCTCTGCCTACTTGTGATCTCTGTCAAATAAATAAATAAAATCTTCAAAAAAAAAAAAAAGAGTTCAAAGTTTGTTTTTTTCTTTTAAGATTTTGTCGGAGAGAGCACAAACCAGGGGGAGCAGTAGGCAGAGGGAGAAGCAGTCTTCCCGCTCAGCTGGGGGGCTTATGTGGGACTTGAACCCAGGACCCTGGGATCATGACCTGAGCCTAAGGAACATGCTTAACCTACTGAGCCACCCAAGGGTCCCAAGTTCAAAGTTCTTTTTTTTTTTTAAGATTTTATTTATTTATTTGAGATACAGAGAGAGACAGAGTGAGATAAAGCATCAGAGGGAGGGTCAGAGGGAGAAGCAGACTCCCCATGGAGCTGGGAGCCTGATGTGGGACTCGATCTGAGGACTCCAGGATCATGACCTGAGCCAGACAGTCGCTTAACTGACTGAGCCACCCAGGTGCCCCAAGTTCAAAAAGTTCTTAATCACTAAGATACAGATTCTTAAATTGTCTACTATCCAGATCTCTTTATGATCTTAAAAACTGAAGGCCTCAAAGAATTTTTGTCTTTGTGGGTGAATATCTATAAATCTCTCTATTATATATATATGATGGAAATCAAACCCAAGAAATTTAAAAGATTTAAAAAGAACAAAACCCATCATGTTAACATAAATATTTTTATTAAAAGCCACTATTCTCCAAACAAAAGAATTAAAGAGTGGCACTGTTTTACATTTTTGCAAACCTTTCACATCTAATAGAAGACAGCTGGATTCTCCTGCCTGCTTCTTCATTCAGTGCATTGCTTTGGTTGAAGGACAGAAGGAAAAGCTGGCCTCATGCAGACATGTAGTGGAACAGGAACTTCGTGAATCTTCTGATAGGGTTCCAGGAGCCCACAGGGTCCTTGGACCATAGTTTGAGAACCACTACAGTAAACTAGACTGTTTTCCAGTTAAAGACTATATCACCACTGAATTAGTTTTAGAACTGGCAAGTTCTTCCACGGCCAAGACTTTTTTTTTTTAAAGTAATATTTATACCCAATGTGGGGCTTGAACTCATGACCCCAAGATCAAGAGTCGCATGCTCTACCGACTAAGCCAGCCAGGCACCCCCATGGCCAAGACATTTTAAACAAACTGCAAAAGATTGTGCTGGTAAAGGCAACTTGAATTCTTTTTAATTCCATTTTAAGTGGACACTTTAATACACCAGTTTTCAACTTGAGTTCATAAATTCTTCTTTTGCCAGCCAAAATTACATATTAGATTTTTTTCAGGTTTATTTTTCTAAACCAAGAAGAGAAAGCAACATATCATACACAGTCAAGGTTAACATTCGTATAGTGGTTTTACAGTTTATAAAGCTTCTTTCTGTGCACATATGATGCCATTTAGTTCTTAGGAGCCGTTCTATAGGGGCAAGGGCGGGGCAGAGACGACTTGCCTGAGACCGCCATCGGTGACCAGGCTGTGGACCAGGATTCCTCGTGACCAAGCGATGTGCTCACAGGACAACTCTGCTCTAATGAACAAACATCTCACTTTCGAAAGAAAGCCCTCCAACCTAGGAAGCGGGGATCCTTTATCTATGTTCACTTTTTCACATACACAAGAGACAGCATCTGTTCTAGAATCCAACTGGATTTTATTTGACACAGAATACAATATGGCTGCGGGAATAGCAAACTAAAAAGACAAAGCAGAAAAGACATGGTTCTATCTAATTTATAATTAAGTAACAGGAGGGCAAGTCATTAAATGAATAACAGAACAGCTGAGCTCGATGGAAGAATTCTCTCTCTAGTGCCCGTACCTGAAAGACAAAGTACATTATTTCATTAATTTCTTAGTAATTTCCTGCTTTCGACTACAGAACCTGCTAGAACACAGGAGCAAGTGGAAGGAAAACTTTTAAAACATGTGAGTGCAAGTGTGCTCCCAGACTGGGTTGACACGAGGTTTTGCTCCTTTTATTTTACCCTTCACATTTTACCTTCTACCTTCTTCTTGGTGGGAGTCCCTCCATGGGCCTCCACTACACCCACCTGACCCTCCTTCCGGTTAGCGGACACATGTGCGCAGTACTGGAAGGCGAGAGGGAAAAGTAAGAACCAGGGGCTGCGACTGGGAGCCGCTCCGGTGGCTCCAGTCCGCGTCTCAGACACCCTCTGAGCTCAGCCTCCATCCCACCGCAGCGTGTTTTCACTCAGATCTGCTACTCAGGCAAACACAGGAATAGTCACTAAAAGGCCTGAATTTCAAAATCTATCACCAGGTCCAATTTCCACCCTGATTCCATTCAGCACTAAGAAAGAGAACTGTAGAGAAATAAGGTATGGATTTCAGGTGGTTTCGGACTTCCCCAAAAGCCAAAGTTTGGCTCTAATAAGAGTATAAAAACAAACCAGGCCGGGAAAGTTCTTTCACATATAAATGGGTTTCTTGAACAAATATCCTTCTATTATTTTACTCAATCTTCTGTTCAGTTCTTTATGGACCGTTATCCCCTGAGTAAAGGAGGTGTCAAATACTTATATAACAAAGTACAACACAGAACATAATACATTTAACAATGGGTGGAAACCAGGGCACCTGAACTCTGGGTCATGCTTTCAATCATCCCAAAGGACTACTGGATGTTTTAAACACTTCTCATATGAAATCATGAAATCTACTTGAATATCGTCTACCAAAAAAGTTGTGCCGAATTCCACACAGAGTAAGAGCCCCAGTGTTTGTAAGTGTACTGGAGAGAAAGCCAGACGTTGTCTATCAGATTGAAGGATGCCCATGATTTGTTCCTTCGGAATCTGTTTTCCCAATGCGTAGTCGAGCCCTGCCTGACAAGGCCACTGGTGGGACATGGTGGTGATGTCAAAGCCCAACACGAGGGATTCTTCATACCCTCTACTTCCTAGGCTCAGTCCAGGGAATATTTAATGGGCAACATGGCGCAATTTGGGTCCAAAACAGAACCTGGAGCCTGCTTCAGGGCAGAGCCAATTACAAAGGCCTCCTGAGAATGCAGAAAAGTGTTTTGCCTTGATATGTGTGACTTCATGGTTCTACTCAGAACTCGAGCTCCTGAGGATGGGGAAGGGCCGTCTCCCGTGTTTTCATATCTTACACATTAGGTAGCACACACTTTGCTGAATGAAGCACCGTGGTAGTTAAAAGTTAAAACACTGAGTATTTGGCAGGTTTCATAAGAAATGAACATGCGGGGGGCCTGGGTGGCTCAATGGGTTAAGCTGCTGCCTTCGGCTCAGGTCATGATCTCGGGGTCCTGGGATCGAGTCCTGCATCGGGCTCTCTGCTCAGCGGGGAGCCTGCTTCCTCCTCTCCTCCTCTCTCTCTCTCTGCCTGCCTCTCTGCCTACTTGTGATCTCTCTCTGTCAAATAAATAAAAATAAAATCTTTAAAAAAAATTAAAAAATAAATAAAAATAAATAAATAAATAAATAAAGGTCTTTCCTTCTTTAAAAAAAAAAAAAAAAAGAAATGAACATGCAGTCAGTAAGACTTCCAAAATTCTTTACCAAATAAATAACCAAGTGTAAAAGCAAAATAACTGTACCAATATGGGATTTCTCAACATTTAACAAAGAACCCCATCTTTTGGTTTTTAAACTTCATTATATCCTATTAATCAAAACTCATATTTAAATAAAACCCCCTTCTCATAAAAAATTTGATAAAGCAAATGATCAATAATTCAACAGCAACAAAACATAGCATTTCACAGGGAAAGCAGCATCAAAATGTATGAAAAGTAGCCAATCTTACTCAAAATTCAAAAAATGCAGTTGGATACTGGTTTTGAACTATCAGAGCAGCTGAGATGGAGAAGTTTGATAATAGAGCCTTAGCAGGAAATGGAGAAAGGGGCCTTCTGCTGCACTGTTTAGAGGGGGTGTAAATTATAATACATTCTTATAAAGGAAAATCTGACTTTAATCAAAAATAAAAAGGTACACACTCTTCACTCAGAAGTTCCTCCTTTAGGAACTACTGCTACAAATATACCTGCACATATTCACAAAGATTCATGTATAGGGATGGTCATCCTTACACACTATTTTTAAGTGAAAAATCTGAAACCCAAAATCTATCAATTAAATAAATTATGGTACATCAACATAAAAACTACTCTTCAACTATCAGAAAGGAGGTCCTCGGATATATATGAAAAAAAACTCCAAAATGTATGAAATGAAAAAGCAAGGTGAATTACTATGTTGGATGCTCATATTTATGTTAAAATTACATACACATATATACCCATGTACATGCAAGCATGTTTCGGAGCTAGTCAGGAGGTACTGAGAACTTGTGGTCACCTCTGGGACTGAGATCAGGAGACTACGATGGGACACTAAATTTTTTGGGTATGCCCTCTTGACTATCTGAATTTTTAAAAAATTTACCATGTCACGTTTTATTTATATAATACTAGTAATTTAGTTGAGAGAGCCACAAATACCATATCGGAGTTAATCAGAATGAGATAGAACCATGAAGCAGAATAGGTAAATAAAATTCAACCCCAAACAAAGATACTTGACCTTGGTTAGCCCCTGGAGCCTTATTATGGTTATGATTCTGGAAATAATGACCAGTTTGCAGATTCTCCTATTTTCTACTTTCACAGACCCTGAGAGGTGGGACTCACAGATGAGCGCTTGTTTTAATAATTAAAAGTCTGTTTGTAAAACAAGGTATGCTCCCTGTCTCCCATCTTCTCAGACTCTGCACCCTCCAGCTTGAGGTGACTCGGGGATGGCACGGCCCACAGAGCCCCGTCTTACAACGTCAGAACAGCCAGACACCTACTTTTGGAATTCCCACTCTCTGTTGTCCAACGGACACACCTGCCGTGTTTTGAGCCAGCGAGAGATGCAGTGGAAGTGAAAAGCATGCTGGAAGAGAAGACACATTTCATTAAAGATCATTCCGCAGCCATCTACTGACGGTCTGTCTCGAGGGCAGCAGCCTGGTGACACACAGGGGACCAGCGAACAAGGGGAGACAACAATGAGAGGCAAAAGGTCAACAACCCCTTACGCCTTGGTCAGGTACAGGACACTCCCACTGAAACACAACCACCACGAGAAGAAATCATTCGGGAAGCACCATATACGCTACAGCGGTGCCTTTTCTCCCCTCCCTTAAGGGAAGATGGAATGTGGCTTCCTGGTGCTCTTGGGCCCGTAAGGGGAGGCTTCTACTTTCCTGTACTTTCCTTGGACACATGCCAGGAGGCCCTTGATCACAGGCAGATTTCAAACTTCCCCATTCTTGGTCCCCAACTGCCCCTCCCCCACCTTGGAGAACGGGAACCCCGGGAGCAGTGACTTCTCCTGCCGCTGCTGAGACGGGCACTTCCCCAATCTCCCCGCACCCAGCTCAGCTCTGTTCAAAAGACCTTCTTTCCAGATTTGTTCAAAGGTGCACCAATATTAAAACAGCTCAGTACCTGGTAAGCCTTTAAGGGGTGAGGCACTTTCTCTTAAAAAGGAATGAGATTAAAAAAACTAGGGAAAAAGGAAGCATCGTGATGTACAAACCACACACAAGCAGCAGAAAAGATGATCAAACGACTTATTTCATGATCAAGGCAAGAAATAAAATGGCCAGAGTACCCAGAAGGCTGGTAACTGATGGGGAGCTAGGAGATGGCTTTCAGATTTGGGCAAAAGGAAAATCTGTGGGAGTTTTTTGGTGTGAGTGAATGACACGCAGGTGCTAATCACAATACCTCTGTGACAGACATTTACTCTAGCAACTACTCATGGGAACGGAGAATTAAGACAGCAGCTACAAGCGCTCCCCTCATCGTATCTGAGAGGGGTGGGACCCAGGTGGGGACAGGGGAGAAATGCTGGCTGCCCAGCAGAATAATGAAAGCTTCTGCAAGCCTGATTTAATAACAGACTCAAAGTCTGGTCAGCAGGCCCTACCAAAACATGCGGGGACCTTCGAGAAGAGTCACTGAGTGGATTACCATCACGGGCACTGTCTTGATAAAGACAGAGACAGAATTTGGTAATCGGGAGTGGAATCCACAGCTAGGACACTGTGGATGGTCCACAGGACAGGTACTCGCCCAGGGTGAGAGCTTTAGATCCCTTTCACGCAACTCGTTGACTCTCATACAACTCACTGTGAAAGAGAGAAAAAAAACTTCTAGAAAGCAGAAAATGAGGCCTTTTTTTCCTCAATCACCAGGTAGTAGGGACAGGCTCCCCTAAGGGTATTCAGGACGCCTTTCTTCACTGCCCCCCACCCCCATTAGGCCCCTGCAGCAGTACAGGGTCCTTATACGCCCCAACTACCTCGGAAGACGGAGGGAAAGGGGCCTGCAGGTAAGGATGCAGAGCAGGTGCCAGCATCCCTGAAGCAGCCTGGTCCCAACTTTCCGCCTGTTGATAACCGGCGGTCGGCCGAGGGCTGTACCCAGCAGTCTCAAGTACACTGCCTAGTGCTTACAGCCCACAGAGGGTGCGAACTCCTATCACCTAACCGGAGCCTCAGAGCAAGCCTGGTGAGAAATCACGACAGGTATCATTACCTTCCTTTTGCAGACAGGAAACTGAAACTCCGACAAATCAAGGGACTTGTCTAACTCATGGGGCGGGCAAGAAGACCCAGAACTAGAAGCCGGCGCTGGTCCAAGGGCTTCTGCCGCCCCAGGCCAGCTCCTCTTTATGGTAGGCTCCCGGAGCTAGTCTCGCCTTAGCCAAACTTAGGGGAAGTTCACTTCCTTTGCCCTCCACCAAAAGATAACTTGACCCTTGGTATATGCTGGATGTCAGGCAGGGCAAAGAGCCCAGTATATTTTATTTCTTTATCCCCACAAACAACAAATCCAACTAGGCCAATACCGGCTGGGACAGGCTACTGGGAAACCACTCATAGGGCCCTGACAGAATTAAGAAGGTGCGGGACAGGCACGGGTAGGACAGAGCCTCAGCCTGCTGGGCCTCAGTACTGATATGTGCTCAGTAACCAACCCCCCCCCACAAAGTGGTTACTTATTTATATTTAACAAACAAACACTTATGTTTCCTGTGTGCTAGGATAAAATCGTTTCATCCTGATTATAACTCTGTGCAGGCTACATGAGGGAAGCCAGGGTTAGGGATGTCAAACATCCCTAACTTGCTAAGTCACTTAGCAAGTAAGTCAAAGACAGGGAATGATGGTCTGACTCCAGAGCCTCTTAGGCCTGGGCTACGCTGGGGGCTGCGGGTCCTCTTTCCCCTTGGCACAGGAGGACAGGACAATTTTAGCTTCTCTAACTGGGACTATATGGCTACAGAGATGAATTTTTAACACATGCTAGAAATACCATATTTGATGTTGTTATCCTTCACAGCTGTCACGCCGTTGTACATTCAGTCCAACGATGCTGGACAAAACATTTCTGGCATGAGCCAGGATTTAAAAAAAAAATCCTAACTTAGTACATTTGCCACACTTTAGAACACACACACACACACGGGCCCTTGAACACCCAATTTATTTGCCAAACTTAGTTCCACAAGGCAAATTTAGCCCTAAAAAAAGATCTGTTAAGAAGGTAAAGATGTCCACCAACAAGAGAATATTCCAAGGACTGCCACAGGCCCTGCAGGCAATTCCCAAAGATGAATCCCCAAGTGTTGCTAAAAGTCATTCTTCTTTATAATTAAGACAAAATGGTGCCCGTATAATAACTAGTAATTTTTAACCTATCACAGGTGAACAGTACAAAGATTTAAAATCTTTTTTACTATTTGTATACCTTTTGGGAGAAAGGTGGGCTAGTCATTTTTTTTTCCTAGTTATTTTCAAGACTGGCAAAGCAGGAAAAGTGGTAATATGTTTACAAGCCATGCTGATAGGGAAAGATGTTTCCTTACGTTACAGACTCCCCATGCAACAGTGCACTCTTCAGAAGTAGCAGACGCCTGGTTAGCTTGACATTCTATGCCTGTGGGAACAAGAGCAACAAGATCACTGGACCTCACGCACCCCACCTGCACGGTATCACAAGCACAGGATTTGGGCACAGGTAGGGGTAAGGATGGTGCAAACCTGGACAAAATCTCAAGTGGTTCATTAGTCACCATTGTTTTTTCATGAGTGTAGGAAGGGGTGAAGCGCAGAAGGCAGAGATGTGACTTATCCGTTTGCTTTGTAACGATTTCCTCTCCTTGGTCACAGAGTGATGAAGGAAAAGGCACATTTTTTAGTTCTGAACATAAACTGACCTGTCCAAACCGCAGTGATTTCTCCTAGTCTGGCTCATCTAGTAAATTCTTAAAGCTACCCCGTAACTCTTACTGTTCTGAGAAATGGCATCTTCTCCCTGTTTTGGGCAAATGCTGCCTCTGAGGTCTTTCCAACAGTATGGCCTCGCTGGGTAACAAGCTCCAGCCCCTCGAGGGGTCAGGCACACACACAAGAACTGGGACAGAAGCAAAATAAAAGAGGTGAAGAGGCCTGTGGCACACTTGAGCGCATGCTCTCTGTGAAAGCACCAAAACTCAAACATCTTTAAAACACCGTCAAACAAAGCCAATCTGTTCGGCCAATGGGCTAGAGACTTGGGGCCCACCAACTGGTGATGCGTACTACCCAAGGTGATGTTGTCTTGTGAACAGAGCACATTATGGCAAATATATCCAAGTATTAATTTCATAGAGGGGGAAGAGAGAGGAATTAAAATAGAATACAAATCTGACTGAGGTCAAGAACTGATGAGTAAAGCTCTACTGGGGATAATTCTTCAAGGAACAAGAATTACTAATGTCTAATTTGCTTTCTCTGAAGGTGGTAACTAAATGGAGTCTCTCATTTGAAGAATAAAAAGTTTCGGGAAAGACTAAAAATAGACAATTACTTCAAACTTCCATAGGAGAGAAACAGAAAGACTGTAGGCAAATAGTGCTGAGACTTGAATGGGTCTGTCTGGTCTTGGGGGAAATTATACACCATAAGGGTTTTTTCCATCCTTCAAAAAAACTATGAAAGGCAAAGGATCTGAAATCACAAAACTTCCTTTTGCTACCAGATCCACACTACAAAGAGAGTAACAGTTCTCCTTCTGATAGGAATGGAGAGTCCAGAGTCTATGCAGTATATGCAAGGATTTACTGGAGTTGTGACTGCACTACCATTTTCAAAAGTAGGGAAAGTAAAATCTGATGACCTTCAAGTTGGATTCTCTCAGATGAGTACAATATATCATGAAATTAGTTAATTAAGAGACACAATTATTGTTGAAATAAATAACGACTGTTTCAAGGTACATGATCATGTTTAAATTTTTCTAGGTCAAGGTACTTTTAAGGGACTCTTTCTGTACCAAGTGCAAAGTAGGCTCTCAGTACCTGAATAAGCAAACAAAACCACTTCTACCAACAGAGACACTGGGGGCCAAATATATACGCATTCTTTACCTGGTAATTCTTAACAAAGAACAAAAATGTATAGGAAGGATAAGACTGCAATCTACAAAGCCATGAAAGAAAGGACATGGCATGAAAAATTATTAAATATGAGTGTAAAATGTTTTCAAATAGAAAATTTTCTTGAGGGGCGCCTGGGTGGCTCAGTGGGTTAAGCCGCTGCCTTCGGCTCAGGTCATGATCTCAGGGTCCTGGGATCGTGTCCCGCATCGGGCTCTCTGCTCAGCAGGAAGCCTGCTTCCCTCTCTCTCTCTCTGCCTGCCTCTCAGTCTACTTGTGATTTCTCTCTGTCAAATAAATAAATAAAGTCTTTAAAAAAAAAAATTCTTGAGCTGTTGGTGCAGGCAGTTGAGTCGTTCATTTAAACAGGGAAAGTTAACTATTCACTGTCAACCTAGAGCAGCCAAAACAAAGCAGCACATAATGGGTTCCTGTCATACCCCTGCAAAGGCAGAGGCTTAGTGCATGCGGTACATAGTCTGGGGACTTTTAAACTTCAATATAAGAGCATTACCAGGGTGCCTGGGTGGCTCAGTGGGTTAAGCTTCTGCCTTCGGCTCAGGTCATGATCTCAGGGTCCTGGACTCGAGCCCTGCATCGGGTTATCTGCTCCGCAGGGAGCCTGCCTCCCCCTCCCCCTCTGCCTACCTCTCTGCCTACTTGTGATCTCTGTCAAATAGATAAATAAAAAATCTTAAAAAAAAGAAACAAAAAAAAAGCACTGAGCATTACCACCAAAGGTCTGCTAAAGAAGCAATGGTTTCACCTTGGAAGCTGATGGGTTTCACACTTTTGAAACAGGGATGGACATGTGGTTTAGGAAAAGGCTAACTTCTCATGGGCAAAGGGTGTCTGGATGCCCTCTAAGACTACCTGAGATAATGGAGAAAACCTAGATTATGTGTTTCAGCAACTCTTAACAACAACAAAGAAATGGGGCAATATACAATAAATATGAAGCTAGAAGAGGGCATGTAGTGTTAATTTTGACTCAAAAGAGGATGTCTTCAGACCAAGAAAGCTTTACAGAAGAGTCTGACTTGGGCACAGCCATAATCACTGTTATTTATTTAGGGCTATGTACATAATTATTCATTTAATGCCAGACCAGAATTTATTAGAAAATGGCCATTGCTAAATCAAGATTCTTATTTTCAGCTTTGACAAAAAGTCTTTTTACAGGAATCATAGTCCATTTATTTTTTTAATGGAAGGCAAGCCCAGTTATGGCAACCAGACTTCTCTGTAGTGTCTGTGATAAACAAAAAGGTATGTTTCTTAAGGGTAAAAATTTGATCTCAGTCACTGTTTTATACTGGTGCCTAGCAAAATGCCCAGGATGTGAGCATTCATTGAATAAAAGACAAGACTTGAGAACAGATTCTTAATTATAGAGAACAATTTGATGGTTATCAGAGGGGAGGAGGATGAGGAGATGGGTTAAACAGGTGATGGAGCTTAAGGAATGCACTTGTCACGATGAGCACCCGGTAGTGTATGGAAGTTAGTCACTACTGTGTTGTATGCCTGGAACTAATATAACGATGCATGTTAACTAGAATTAAAGTAAAACCTTAAGGGATGCCTGGGTGGCTCAGCGGATTAACCTCTGCCTTTGGCTCAGGTCATGGTCTCGGGATCCTGGGATCGATCCCCACATCGGGCTCTGTGCTCAGCAGGGTGTCTGCTTCCCCCCTCTCTCTACCTGCCTCTCTGCCTACTTGTGATCTCTGTCAAATAAATAAATAAAACCTTTAAAAATAAAATAAAACCTTAAGAAATAATTTTTTAAAGAAGAACAAACTTCTGAATTAAAATTTTGAAAAGACATGACTTGAAAATACTTTCATAACTTTTTGTTACAAGATTTCAATATTCTGGGATGCCTGGCTAGCTCAGTCAGTAGAGCATGAGGCTCTTGATCTCAGGGATGTGAGTTCAAGCCCCACACCGGGGCCTACTTAAAAAAAAAAAAAAATTCAATATTCTACTACTTCATCTAACATTTGAAATATATGATAAAGTAGGTAGATATCTAACTGAAGACCTACATTGATCCCTCAAGTGTTCAACTCTAAGATAAAGTATCAATGGCCTTTGTTTGTTGTGGTCCTCCCAAGAAGTACATCCTCTTGAATCCAGAGAGACACAAAATGACTTAAATAACTTAAAAAACCCAAACTAGGGTTATTTGGAATCATTAACTATTTACAGAAGAGAGACCCAAGGAAATAAAATTTGCTTTGGGCACAACTCCTTACGAAAATGCAGAGCAACAAAATTGGCACGCGTGTAATCAGAACCCCACCCAAACACATTTAAAACTGGGCATATGTTTTTCCGTGATGGATCCCTTCTATCTATACTAAACATGATGGTAGCCGCTGTCGGCTCTGACTGTCGCGTGAAAAGGTAAACAGGGTCAAAATTCAAACCACGGACAGCAAACTACCAACGCATATTTGATTGGTGCTTTCCAAGTTGCAATAATCAGACTATTCCCCTATCTTGTATTTTTATTATTCATTGAGCAAGTGTTTAGTGAGAACCTCTTACATACTGGACACTATGCTAGATGCTGGGAAGAGAGCAGTAAACAACATACATATGATAGAGAACGAACTAAATTAAATACTATAAAGGCAACCATGGGAGGTCTGGAGAATGTTTAACAGAACTATCACAGCCTGTGTGTATGTTAAGTATGGGCAGGGAACACATGTCTGAGCTAGTTCAAGATGAGATCTAAAGACCAACTATGGGTTAGTTCCACACCTCTCCATAAAGTCACCACTAGCCTCATGTAGCTACTGAACACTTGAAATGCGAGTAGTCTGAATTAGATGTGCTGTAAGCGTAAAATACACTTCAAAGACTTACTACCAAAAAGAAAATGTAGAATATTTCACTTTAAAATATTATTTACAGGGCGCCTGGGTGGCTCAGTCGTTAAGGGTCTGCCTTTGGCTCAGGTCATGATCCCAGGGTCCTGGGATCGAGCCCCGCTCTGGGCTCCCTAATCGGCGAGGAGCCTACTTCTCCCTCTCCCGCTCCCCTTGCTTGTGTTCCTTCTCTCACTGCACCTCTCTCTGTCAAATAAATAAAATAAAATCTTAAAAATAAATAAAAAGTAAGATATTATTTACATGTTAAAATGAAATTTTTTTGGATATAGCAGGATAAATAAAATGCAAATCACCTATTTCTTTTTACTGTAATGTGGGTACCAGAAAATTTTAAATTATGTATGTGCTTGCACTTGTGGCTCATATTCAGATCAGACAGTAGTGGGTTAGGGCAAAGGTAGTGGAGAGAAGAGGAAGAATATTGCACACCAAGGGAACAGGATGTAAAAAGGCTCTAAAAAAGAGCATGGACAACTCAGGAAAGGAAAGAAAGCCAAAAAACCTATCAGAGTGAGTGGGAGAGTGTTGCAAGATGAAGCTGGAGAGGCAAGGGAGTGATTTTCAAAATAAGTGTCTACAAATCCAACTCTAGAAAGCTGAAATTTCTTCCCCTTATATCTCATCTCTGTAAGAAACCATTTTAGTACCTGGATTTAAAAAGTAACCTCAACTATTACTGGTATGATCAACACATTTGCCCCTATTACTAGAAGGATCCTGAGTCCGTCAACCGCTATCAAATCCACCATGTACTGGCTACTACACGTGATGGAATCTGTAGATTTAAATGAAATTTCTTCACTGCAATTAGCTGTCTATTTCAATGTTGGCAGCGATGTCCTCTTAACTTTGGGGCTAACACTGAAATTCCTTACTTCGTTGGCTTCTTTTCTTTATAAATCTTGCCAAGCAAAAACTAGCTTTGGTGGAATATTTTAGCTCAAAGTTTATTTTTTTCCTTTCACTATTTTTGCCTTTGAGTCTGGGTATGAGATGGGAAATATAGAGGAATAATCAACAGTGCCTCTGTGTCCACAACTCATTCTAAATGTGTGCTTGCCATCTTTAGATTGAGTAGATTTATTCTGAGAAATGAGTGTGCCTCCAGGATATCATTAAATCTACTCTATTTCAAACACACCAGCGGACTAGAGGCAGAAGACACCAAGTGTTCTGACTAGGCTGTGTATCTCCTTGGGAAGAAGAAATTTGCTCACATCAGGATAGCCACAATCTCTGGAACCTTCTCAACTTCCTCCCATGCTCCTCCAGTTACTTACAAAGATCCATAATGTGGTTCCTGCAGATGGCACAGTTATCAACCACAATATCCCAGGCCCAGAGGGCTACTGCATTCCACTGCAAAGAGAAAAAGGGGGAACAATGCACTCTCCTTGTAATACAGGCACGCACACACTCTAGGATTTCATGCTGCAGCTGCAGTTATCATCTCTTTGGCCACAAGGATCACCAAACATAAGAGTTTGGGGATATTACATTACTCTTATTTATTTTACAAGAAGACAACAGAAGGCCTCACGTGTGCTCACCAGTTCTTTAAACAGTTGAGTATGTGAACACAAATTAATGGATTGTCTTTATTTTCTCCCACAGCTTACAATAATTTAGTCAACCATACCAATGTAAGAAAATCAGGAATAATTCTTAAGTGCCTATTTTAGGTTTAATAAGCACAAACTTGAATTTCTGTACAGGTTCCCCAGAAGGGCTCAATTTCTGCACAGAAAAGTATCTGCTCTTTAAGGCAGCTTTCAAAGAATGAGCCTGGAGGTGAAAGCTAGGAACAGAAGAACTATGATGATGATTGGATCATAAAAATGGGTAATCGTGGGATAAGCTGGATAACCAATTACCCAGCGTGTGAGTCCACAGAGCAAGGTCATGACTTAAATCTTACAAGATTATTTCACAACAAACTCTACAATTCACCAGAATTTTGGTTAGTTCCTACCATCAAATAAACTGCTGTTCTCAACTTTCACATGCTCAGACTCTCATTTAGTTTAAGATAATTCCAATTAAGTGTTTATCTAAAAGCAGCATTTAAGCAATTTAACCTTCTGGCTTCTGCAATTATAAATATTCCCATACTCCCTTTTCCTCCACTAATCTGGTGCTACTTCCCAAACCTTCACCTCTTTCAAACCCAATTCTCAGAGCCTAGTTCAACTTCTTCAGCACTTTTCACCCGAAAGCTTCAACTGGAAGGAAAAAAACAAAACAAAACAAAAAAATCTTTTTCTTTTCTTCAATATGGCTGCTGCCTTGTAACTGAGCATGCAGTGTCCACAATGAAACACCAAAAAAGCAATAGCAGGGGGAATATTGTCGGTGTTTAGCCAGATATTCAAGTAATAACATTTCCCCTATTTCAGAGTCTTCATTTGGAAGAGATTTATTTGATACTATACGGGAATCGGCACTTTTCTCCCACACTGTTGGCAAACCACTATAAGGCATTTCATGCAAAAAGACACGTTCAACATTTTTGCTTTCCCACTTTCACCAGGTCGTTCGCCACTAGTACTCAACCCTTCCTAAATGACACAAGGCTTGGGCTCGTATTTTCTTTTTAACAAATTCCATCACTGGGGGGGAGGGGGAACAGAGGGATTTAGATAGGACCACAGAACTGTGGCGGCTGTGTGACAAACCAACAGACCTCTCAGAAAAGCCTATAGAGTTGTTACTCTGGAGACACTTTAACTCGGCGGGGACGAGGACTAGAGAGAGGGCTAAGGGAGGCCTTGATTAGGCGAGGACCGAATTAGGGTCCCTCATTAAGTGGGACCCCGGGCTTCGGGAAGAGGCGGGGCAAGGAGATCACCAGCCAGGCTCCTCGGAAGCCTCCACTGCGGTAGGAACTCAGGTCCCGGCTTTCGCCGCACTGCCCCCATTCTCCACCCACTGCATCGTTCCGACTCCCCCTTCCATCCACCCCACCCACTCCTCCCCACCCCTCCACCACTCCAGTGACAGCTCAGGCGCTTGGCTCTCCCAGCCGAGTTGCAACCCCGCGTATTGCAATAAGCGCCTCTGTGATTGGCCCCTCAGACTCCAAGCGAAACCAATACTGCCATTGGCAGTGGGCCCCAGTCACGCCGATCAACTCTAAGACCCGCCCCCTAGTTTCCTTTCCTGGTACCCGGTCCCAGGAACGCCCTGAAATGAAGCCCTTTCCTCCGCGCCTCGGTCATCCTCGGGCCTGCCAGCCAGATCCGCGCCTCTCTACCTTCCCTGAGGAAGGCGCTGGCGAGACCCAACCTTTTTCACTTCAAAGCGCTTCTTGCCCGCGCCGCTGTTGGTGCCGCTCGGGGTATCCACATCCATCGCTGCCGCCATTTTGGAAACACACGGTCTGTCGTCCGGCCACTGCGCCTGCGCACCAGCGCACGCCTCCCTCCCCTTCCCTCCCCGGCACCTCCTCCCGCACCCCGCCCCCTACTGGCGCGCGAGGGGCAGGTGGGGGGCGGAGCACGTAGCCACGCCTCTTAAAGGCGCTGGTGCAGGTCCCTCCCTCCCCGCCCCCCCACCTCCTGGCCCCGGCGTCGGCCGGGGAAGAGGCGGTGGCCGGGGCGGGGCCGGGCGGGGCCTAGCCGACGTGATCGAGCCGGGTGGAAACGCTCGAAAGACTCCCTCTCGCCTCCTCCCCCGGGAAGCCCCCGGCCGCGCTCCCTCTGCTGGGGCGGCGGCTGCTTCCTCCGCCTCGGCCGCGACCTGCAGTGCCGGCCCCGCCCCGCCCCGCCCCGCCTTCCCCGGCCGCCGCATCGCTCCAGTGCCGGCGGGTCCAAAGCAGCGCTTTCGCCGGGGAAGCGGCGAGGGCGGGTTCCGCGAGTCCTGCTTGCGAAACGGGAGACCCCACAGTTTCGCAGGTCCCGACCCGTTTCCGAGCCAGGCCCGACGTGCAGCCTCCCTGGGAGAGCCGGGCCCAGGCACCGTTTGGTTCCTGATTCCGATCCAGGAAATGCTCAGGATACGACGGGGAGCCGCGAGCTCCCCGAATGTCCTCTCCGGGGCCCAACTGTGTAGGCATTCTCCAGTCCTGCCTTAACCTGCACACCTGAAATAGGCGGAGGAGGCTTAGGAGCCTGGGAGATGCCATCTCCAGCCCGCCGGAGATAGCATTCCGTGCTAGAATGCTCTTTGGCTAAGGGACACGACTTCAGCTTCACATACTTGAGCACACGTTTCCTAGTCCTCAATTGGTCATCTATGGTGTCCTTTCCCCCTAATTTCCGTCCTCTTTTCGCTCCTTACCCTGTAGTCTCATCTGCAGTCGCTGTACGTCTTAATTCTTGTGAGGCGCTTGGCCATTGATTCTTACTGGTCGTTCCTTCCCAGCCAGAGCACCTGGACTTTATGTTACCCGCCCATTTCTACATCCGACCCCCCTTGTGAATCTCTAACTTTGCGGAAGTATGACTCGGCTAGATCACTCTTGAATCTTGTATTGGTTTATTTGAAATCTCGTATTTTCTCTTAAAAAAAAAAAAAAATTGGGAGCGTACTGATTCCATTTCCAAACCGGAAGAACTGCAATTTGTTTCCTTGTCTTAGTCATAAACAGGAACAACAAATCCATGAAAACACCACCATACTTTCAACCAGACTTGGAAAGAGAAAAAATTGTCCGAGACCTTAAAACATAGGAACCCTACAAAGTTTTTCTTAGCCTAAATTTTGTTAGAATAATAATTCCATGTTGAGATTTCTGTCATCTAACTTACTGCATTCCCAAAGACCCCTACAGGATACTAAAAACCCACAGTAAATCAACGTATTAAGGGCATATTTATCCTTCATTAAACTCATTGAGTATGTACAAGGTTCTGTTATAAATAAGAGAGAAACGGTGATGAAGGAGTCAGAATTCCTAGTAGGGAAATAATACACAAGTAAGCAAATACATTGAGGGGAAAAAAAAAAAAACACCCTCAGGTATCAATAAATGCTATTAAGAAGACAAAACGAGGGGTCCTGGCTGGCTCAAGTGTCTGCCTTGGGCTGAGGTCATGATCCTGGAGTCCTGGGATCAAGTCCTGCGTTGGGCTATGTGCTGGGTAGAGAGTCTTGCGTCTCCCTCTCCTTCCCCTCTCTCTCGTGCTCTCTCTCTCTCTCATTATCTGTTTCTTTCTCTCATAGAAATAAAATCTTAAAAAAAAAAAGAAGAAGAAGAAGAGGAAGAAAGAGAAGACAAAATGAGATCATGAAATTGAGGGGAGAATTAGGTGATTCGAGAAGGCCTCTATGAAAAGTGACACTGCCCCTGAAGTCCTTTACAAGGGCCTAAAGGATCCTCCATGATCTGTTACCCATTCATTTAATGTATTTTCTTCATTGTTTAGAAAACTGGCACACATATCTTCGAACATGTTTTTCATTTACTTATTTATTAGATTTATTGATTTTGTGTGTCCTCACCAAGAGGGGAGTTTTTATTGTTTCGTTTATTGGTGACACTGCAGTGCCTGGTACATTGCAGGGCTCAGTAGGTGTTGAATGAATACATTTGAAGCTTAGTGAGCAAGGAGAGTGTGGTAAGATATCAAACAGATAGGCAGAGGCCAGGTCAGAGCAGGTAGGGATTTGCAGATATTATGGGAAGGTAGCTAGAGGGTTTAAATTAGAGGAAGGGACTTATTGACAAAATCTTAAAGTTTTTAAACTTCGTGAAGAAGGCATTGTAGGGATACAGGAGAGGAAGCGGCAACAATTTCTATATAGAGCTACGGTGGGGAGATGTATGATCTTAGGGGCAGTTGTATTAATCTGTGAAAACCTTATGTACTGATCTCTCCTTTGGAGATTTGCCTTGCCATGTGATTGGCCATGACATTCTGTACGCTAGACTCTACTGCATAAACCCAAGAGAACTTTTCATGGATACATGAAAATACAAAAGATGGGAATATGGATTCCTATCTTTCTTCATAATTTCACTCAGTTTACAATGCAATAGGTTGTAATTTTACTTTAGTTCTATTTCTTTCATCCATCTATTCATTCAACAGTTGCTAAAATATCTACAGGACCTGCTGTGTGTCAACTGTACCATGCTAATCTAGATAAAAAGGCATCTGATATTTCAAGTACTTACAAAAGGCCCTTTTTATCATTGCCCTTACGGTATACTAGCAGAGAGGCAAGTCAGTTATTGATGATTCCAATGAATTTTAGGAAAGGGGAAGTTTGGGGTACTTTGAAACAGAAAGCAGGTCTGTAAGGGGTGGGGGTAATGTGGAAGTCTTCTTGGAGGAAATGGTTTGAGATGGAAGCGTGAGCCAGACAAAAAGCAGAGGCAGAGGGATGCTGGTAAATGTTTAAAAACCAGTTCTAAAACAAACAAACAAATAAACAAGCAAGAAAGCCCTGATCTGTAGTGTGAACAGCCAGATTGCAAAATTTCTGAAAATTGTTCCTGTAAGCTGATGTAAGCTGGCTCCAACACACACACACACACACACACACACTGAGTGATATGGAAGAAGGTGGCATTCCAGGAAGAGGGAACACTGTGCAGAAGGGACTCAAAGCTGGAGAAGGCGCAATGCATCCATAGAGAAGTCTGGAGTGGCTGGAGTATAAAGAAAGAATGATATAAATGAGTCTGCAATGATGTGCAAGAATCATTTGTTTGTGTCTCTTCTCTTATTCTGTATTTAGCAATGTCATTTTGGTAACTTGAAATTGGCTGCTATAGTATTATTTACACCATAGAAATTGGCTAACATTGCATATCGGGGTTTTCCACTTCCCAACTTGCTTAATAAATATATACCAGTGGTAGGGGACCAGGTCATGCAGAATTGTTCAGTGGACCCACACAAAACGTTTTGGTCCCTATCCTTAGTGATGGGAAGCCACTGAAGGATTTTAACCAGTATCTCATATGGTCAGATGTGCACTTTTAGAAAGTCCTAGAACATGGCCCTAAAGTAAAGAAATTGGATCCCAAGGATTACAGGTGAGGAATTTCTGAATTAGGTCCATATCCAAGTGGAGATCAAGGAAGCCCAACTAAAAGAACTCTGGACTGACAGTGACAACTGTGGATTAAACAGAAGTTCTTTTTAAAAGGCATATTTTGACAATTATGATCCTGACTTTGGAGGAACTGAAATGATTAGCAGTGGAAGGAATCATGTAAAATTTCTTAAGTAAAAATTTACTGACTTTAAATAAGAGTGTTAGGCAGGACTTCCACTTCTGAAGATGGAGTAGACATACCTTTCCCTATTATTCTTCTTTTTTTTTTCTAAGATTTTATTTATTTATTTGACAGAGTGGGATCACAAGTAGACAGAGAGGCAGACAGAGAGAGAGAGAGAGGGAAGCAGGCTCCCCACGGAGCAGAGAGCCCGATGCAGGGCTTGATCCCAGGACCCCGAGATCATGACCTGAGCCAAAGGCAGCGGCTTAACCCATTGAGCCCCCCCCCCCATTCTTCTTCTTAGGTACCACTGAAATCCCTGAACAGGACATATTTTTTAAAAAAAATAATAATAAGACTTTGAGAGTTGGAGAGAAGAGGCAGACCAGTTAGGGAAATTAGAACTTGAGGAATGACATGGTAGTGAGTTCCCTGAGTTTTCTTTTTACTTCCTGTGTCCCAGACTTGGAGCTGAAGAAGCTGGTAGCCAGAAATTCCAATGAGTACAGACAAAAAAGGAAGAAATAAATAGAACAAAGAAAGAAAAAAAGGCTGCTTTCTTTAGCAAACAGAAAACTTTACACAATAACTGCTGTAATCCAAGCAACACAGAAAAAATGTGGCCCTACTTGCACACATGCTGGCAAAGCTGAATGAGGAACCCAGTCTATATAGCTTGCAAGTCTTTAATCAGGTGTCCAACACCCATGCTAGCGTGGTGCAGGCCAAGTAAGGAGTTGGTACTCTCATCCCTTCTGGCTGATAATGACTTCCCCTAACCCTGTTGTGTAAGAGGAGACCATGGCAAGATTTGGACATCCACTCAAGCCAGCAGCAAGAGGCAACCCATCCTCTCCCTGTTGGGGTGGTGTTGGAGGAGGTTAGTGGAGAGTGAGGACTTTCACCATCACTCAGCAATAACGAGGATACCCTCCCTGCAGTGTCTGTAGAGACCGGGTAGGGAGCTGAAACTCCTACCCTCCACCCCGACTGTTAATGGAAACTAAGTGGGGAATCTGGACGTCTACCTCCACATTTACCTGCTGCAGTGATGTCCCCCAAAAAGCCAATTAAAAAAGGAGGTTTAAATAAAATCCAGTGTCTCATAACATAATATAAAATGTCCAGTTTCAGTTGAAAAATCACTCAACAAGAACTGTGAAATCTCAAGGTGAATGAAAAGACTATCAAGTAGATGCCAACACCAAGATGACAGGGCTGTTAGAATTATCTGACAAAGACTTAAAACCAGCAATGATAAACAATTTTCAGCAAGCAGTTGCATACAAGCTTGAAACACGTGAGAAAATAGATTTAACAAAAAAAAAAAAAAGAAAAGAAGACTCAAATAGAAATTTTAGATCAGAAAAATGTAATAACTGAAGTATCTCAGTGGTTGTGCTCAACAACAGAATGGAAGTGACGGGTGTGCGTTGCAGGGGAAACAATGACTGAACTGGAAGACAGAACAATAGAGATTACTTAATATAAACAAGAGAGAGAAGAGAGTCTGAAAATCCAAATAAATCAATAAATCAACAACAACAAAAACTCCAACAACAACAATAAAAAAAAAAAACCCAAAAAACAAACCAAACGAAAACAAAAACTCTAGCACCTCAGAGACCTGTGGGACTATCACAAAAGATTTAACATTTGTGTCATCAGAGTTGAAGAAAAAAAGACAAAGAGGTCCAGAGTCAAAAGGCAATTGGTGAAATAATGGATGAATATTTCTCTTATTGGCCAGAAACATTAGCCTATAGATTCAAGAAACTGAGTAAACCCCACACAGTATAATAACAAAGAAATTCATGTGAAAAAATATCACAATTTAACCTGAAAACTGAAGACAGAAAATCTGAAAACCAGCCAGAGAAAATGACAACTTATCTACTGATGAAAAATAATTTGAATGAGAGCAGATCAGAAACCATGGAAGCCAGAAAGAAGTAGCAATATAGTTTTAATTGCAGAGAAAAAACAAAAACAAAAACAAAAACAAAACAAAGAAACTGTCAACCCAGAATTCTATACCCAATGAAAATATTCTTTAACAGTGAAGGGACAATGAAGACATTCTACAATGAAGGAAAACTAAGATTTGTCACTGCAGACTTACTCAAAGACATGGATAAAGGAATTTCTCTAAACAGAAAAGATACAATAAAAGAAGGAACTTTGGAACATCAGGAAGAAGAAAGAACACAGTGGACAAAATAGTAGATAAATACAATAGGCTTTTATTCTCTTGGGTTTTCTAAATGATGCTTGACAGTTTGAGTAAAAAATATAAATTTGGGGGATGCCTGGCTCGCTTGGATGGCAGAGCATGTGATTCTTGATCTCAGGGTTGTGAGTTTAAGCCCCATGTTTGGCATGGAGCTCACTTTTTAAAAAATCAACTGGATTTAATAAAACTTAAAGATTGTTTTTAAAGAATAGAGTCCTGTGTGGTTCTAAATATATATGGAGGAAATATTTAAGAAAATTATAAAATGGGAGGGTAAAGAGACATAGAGGGAAGTAAAGTATTTATATTTCATTTTAAATTGGTAAAATGATGACACCAGTCGACTGTCATAAGTTATGTATTTATGATGTAATACGTAGAAAGACCACTTAAAATACACAAAGAGATACACTCAAAAACATTATAATTACATAAAAGTAGAATTCTAAAAAAATACTTAAGTAACCCACAAGAAGGCAGGAAAACAGAAAAGCAATGAAAACAAAGAGAACAAAAATGAAACAAAACAAAACAAAAAAACCAGACTTAATCCTTAACATATCAATAACTACATTAAAAGTAAATGATCTAAGAATATCAATTAAGAGTCAGAGGTTGGCAGAGTGGATTTAAAAACATGGCCTAGTATATGCTGTCTACAAGAAACTCACTTCAAATATGACATAAGCAATGTGCATGCAAATGAAAGGATCGAAAAAGATATGCATTCATTAATCAAAGGAAAGCAGGCTATATTAATATCAAATAAAATAGACTTTGGAGTAAAGAAAGTTACCAGAGAAGAGAACATTATATAATGATAAAAATGTCAAGCCTCCATGAAGACATAGCAATGCCAAATGTATATGCACCAAAAAATGTTCCGCAAAACATGTGAAGCAAAAGCTGATAGACCTGAAAATAGAAATAGACAAATCTACCATCAGGGTTTGAGATCTCAACATCTCTCTTGCTTGCAACAGTGGATAGAACTACTAGACAGAAAATCAGAAAGAATATAGAAGAACTTAACATCGCCAACCAACAGGATCTAATCAACATTTAAAAACATTTCACCTAGGGGTGCCTGGGTGGCTCAGTTGTTGGGTGTCTGCCTTCAGTTCAGGTCGTGGTCCCAGGGTCCTGGGAGCAGGTTCCTGGGATTGAGCCCCACATCTGGCTCCTGGTTCAGCAGGAAGCCTACTTCTCCCTTTCCCATTCCCCCTGCTTGTGTTCCCTCTCTTACTGTCCCTCTGTGAAATTAATTTTAAAAAATCTCAAAAATACATGCATACATACATGCATACATACATTCCATCCAGGGGCACCTGGCTAGCTCACTCAGTGGAACATGTAACTCTTGATCCCAGGGTCATGAGTTCAAGCCTCACATTGGGTGTGGACTTAAAAATTTTTTTAAAAAATAAAGTAAGTAAAAACATTCCATCCAATAAGAGCAACATAGGTATTCTTTTAAAAGTAACATTGAACAGGGGTGCTCCTCTCTACGTGCTACATGGGATGATGTTCATTTGTTTAATAAAGCCGGGTAGAACTTCAAATTAAAAAAAAAAAAAGTGCCATGGAACATATACCAAGATATACCATATATTGGGCCATAATAGTGATCTTTAATTTTTAAAAAAAATTGAAATCCCACAGTGTTTTCTCTAACCACAATGAAATCAAGCTAGAGGTCAATAACAGAAGGATGACAGGAAATTCTCCATGCAACTAGAAACTAAACAACACATTTTTTTAAAAATTTCTTCAAGGGGCATATGGGTGGCTCAGTTGGTTAAGTGTCTGCTTCAGCTCGGGTCATGATTCCAGGGTTCTTGGATCAAGTCCCACATCAGGCTCCTTGCTCAGCGGAGCCTGCTTCTCCCTCTGCCTGCCACTCCCCCTGCTTGCATACTCTCTTTCTCTGTCTCTGACAAATAAATAATATCTTTTAAAAAAAAAAATTTCTTCGGGCGCCTGAGTGGCTCAATGGGTTAAGCCGCTGCCTTCGGCTCAGGTCATGATCTCAGGGTCCTGGGATTGAGTCCCGCATCGGGCTCTCTGCTCAGCAGGGAGCCTGCTTCCTCCTCTCTCTCTCTCTGCCTGCCTCTCTGCCTACTTGTGATCTCTGTCTGTCAAATAAATAAATTAAATCTTAAAAAAACAAATTTCTTCAAGATAGGATCGGGAGGGAGACAAACCATAAGAGACTCTTAATCTCACAAAACAAACTGAGGGTTGCGGGGATGGAGGGTGTAGGAAGAGGGTGGTGGGTTTATAGACATTGGGGAAGGTATATGCTATGGTGAGTGCTGTGAAGTGTGTAAACCTGGCGATTCATAGACCTGTACCCCTGGGGCTAATAATACATTATATGTTAATAAAAAAATAAAAATTATATTAAGAAATAATAAATAAATAAATAAAGCTGCTATAAGCATCTTAAAAATTTTTTTTCTTTATTATTTGAGAGAGAGCGAGAGTGTATGAGTGGGAGGAATAGCAGAGGAGGAGGGACAAGGAGTGGGAAGGAAGAATTTCAAGAAGAACCCCCCCTCCTCTGCTTAGCACAAGAGTCTGATGTGGGGTTCGCTCTCACGACCCTGAGATCATGACCTGAGTCAAAACCAAGAGTTTGTCATTTAAATGACTGAGTCACCCATGCACCCCTAAGCAACACATTTCTAAATAATCTGTAGGTGAAAGATGAAGTCTTAAGGTAAATAAAAAATAAAGTTGAAATGAATGAAATAAAAACAACATATCAAAATCTGTGGTACACTACTAAAACACTGCTGGGAGGGCAATTTTTAGCAGTAAATGTACACATCAGATAGGAGGAAAAGAATGATCTATGTTTCCACTTTGAGAATGTGGAAGAAAAAGAGCAAAATAAACCCAAAGCAAGCAGAATGAAAGAAATAATAAAGATTAGAGTAGAAAATGAAAACAGAAAAACAAAGAAAATCAATGAAAAAAATGGAATTTTAAAAAAGATTTTATTTATTTATTTGAGAAGGAGAGCAAGAGAGTATGAGTAGGGGTTGGGGGGAGGCAGAGGAAAAGACAGACTCCCTGCTGAGCAGGGAGCTAGATATGGGGCTGGATTCCAGGACCCCGGGATCATGATCTGAGCTGAAGGCAGATGCTTAACTGACTGAACCAGCCAGGTACCCCCAAAAATGGATTCTTAAAGAAGATCACTAAAATTGACATACTTCCAGCAAGACTGACTAGGATAAAAGGGAGAAGATACAAATTACTAATATTAGGAATGAAACAGGAGGTATCACTACATACATTGCACATAAAAGGATCATAGGACAGGGGCGCCTGGGTGGCTCAGTGGGTTAAAGCCTCTGCCTTCGGCTCGGGTCATGATCCCAGGGTGCTGGGATGGAACCCCGCGTTGGGCTCTCTGCTCGGTGGGGAGCCTGCTTCCCTTTCTCTCTCTCTGCCTGCCTCTCTGCCTACTTGTGATCTCTGTCTGTCAAATAAATAAAGTCTTTAAAAAAAAAAAAGGATCATAGGACAATACCACAGACTCGACACACATAAATTTAACAACTTAGACCACTTCCTCAAAAAAAAACACAAATTACCTCAACTCAGTCAATGTGAAATAGATAATTTGAATATCCCTATAACTATTAAGGCAAATGAATTTATAGTTTTAAAGCTTCCAAAAGAGAAATCCAGGCTCAGATGGTTTCACTGGAGAATTCCACTAAATGGGTAAGGAATTAAAGTCAATTCTACACAGTCTTTTCCAGAATATAGAACACTTTTCAATTCATTTTATAAAGCCAGTTTTATCCTGATAACAAAACCAAACAAAAACAATTTAAGAGGGACGCCTGGGTGGCTCAGTGGGTTAAAGCCTCTGCCTTCGGCTCAGGTCATGATCCCAGGGTCCTGGGATCGAGCCCCACATCGGGCTCTCTGCTCAGCAGGGAGCCTGCTTCCTCCTCTCTCTCTGCCTGCCTCTCTGCCTCCTTGTGATTTCTGTCTATCAAATAAATAAATAAATCTTAAAAAAAAAAACAATTTAAGAAAGAAAACTGTGACCACTATCCCTCATAAATAACAGACATAAATATCCTTAACAAAATATTAGCAAATAGAATCTAACAATATATCAAAAGAATTATTCAGCATGACCAGGTGGGGTTTATTCTAGGGATACAATGCTGGTTCAATATTTAAAACCCAATCGACGGATTCTGCCACATTAAAAAGTTCAAAAAAAGAAAAATCACACAGGGCACCTGGGTGGCTCAGTAGGTTAAGCATCTGCCTTCTGCTCAGGTCATGATCCCTGGGTCCTGGGATGGAGCCCCACGACAGTCTGCTTGCTCAGCAGGGAGTCTGCTTCTCTCTCTCTCTCTCTCTCTACCCCACCCAGCTTGTACTTTCTCTCTCGCTCATTCTTTCTCCTCTCAATTAATAAATAAAATCTTCAAAATAAAATTATATTAAAAAAAGAAAAAATCACAATCATATCAATAGATACAGGAAAAATATTTGACGAAATTCAACATCTATTCATGTTAAAGACTCTCAGAAAAACAGGAACAGAGGAGAACTTCCTGAACTTGATAAAACCCATCTTGATAAAGAGCATCTACAAAAAACCTACAACAAACATTATATTTAATTGCTCTTATTCAGTATAATACTGGAAGTTGTGCCAGTGCAGCAAGGTGAAAAAAAAAAAGAAGTAAAAGGCATACAGACTGGAAACAAGGAAATAAAACCATCCCATTTTCAGATGAGATATAGTTTATCTAGAAAATCTCCGGGTGTCTTGGTGGTTCAGTCGTTAAGCATCTGCCTTCTGCTCATGTCATGAGCCCAGGGTCCTAGAATTGAATCCCACACTGGGCTCCCTGCTCACCAGGAAGCCTGCTTCTCGCTCTCCCACTTCCCTGCTTGTGTTCCCTCTCTTGCTGTCTCTGTCAAATAAATAAATAAAACCTTAAAAAAAAAAAAAAAGAAAAGAAAATCTCAAAGAATCTTAAAATAAAAAACCAAAAAATAAACTCTTAGAACTACTCCATAAGATCAGCAAGGTCACAGAATACAAGATAAACATATAAAGAGTAATTATTTTATATCTACTAACTATGAACATGTGGCCATAGAAATTTTAAATAATATGTTATCATAATCATCAAGAAAATTAAATAATTAGGTATAAATTTAACAAAACCTGTTTAGGACTTGTATGCTTAAAATGACACAATACTGATGAGAAAAATTTTTTTAAGTTTTTTTTTTCTAAGTTTTTAAATAAATGGAGAGACATACTATGTTCATGGATTAGAAAATTCAACATAATCAAGATGTCAATTTTAATCAAATTGATATACAGTTTAACACAATTCCTATAAAAATCATAGCAAGTTTTTTGCACTTACAGACAAAATTATTCTAAAATTTATATGGAAAGGTAAAAGAACTAGAGTAGCTAAAACAATTTTGAAAAAGAAAAATGAAGTGAGAGGAGTCACTTTTCCTGCTTTCAAGACTTATACAGGTACAGTAAGCAAGACTGTATGGTAGTGGTGGAGGAATAGACATAGAGTAATGGACTGAACAGAGAACCTGGGAAAAGATCCATCCAAATATGCACAATTAAATTTTGATTAAAGTGTAAAAGCAATTCAATGGAGGAAAGAGCACTTTCAGTAAATAGTCCTGGAGCAAATGGACCTTCATAAACAAAAGAAACAAAATATTTGACCTATTCTCACACCTTATACAAAAATTAACTTAACACGTATCATGAACTTAAATGTAAAAGATAAAACCATACAACTTTTAGGGACACCAGGGCTTAGTCAGTTGAGTGTCTGACTTTGGTTTTGGCTCAGGTCATGATTTCATGGGTCATGAGACTGAGCCCTGGGTTAGGCTCCGAGCTCAGTGCAGAGTCTGCTTGAAGATTTTCTCCCTCTATGTGTGCTCTCTCTTAAATCAATCAATCAATCTAAAACAAAACAAAACAAAACAAAACAAAACAAAAAAACAACAACACATACAACTTCTAGAATAAAACATAGGAGAATATGTGTAGGATTTGGGACCAGAGTTCTTAGATTTGACACCAAAACATGATCCATAAAAGAAGGAATTGATAAATTGGACTTTATCAGAATTAAAAACTTTTGCTCTGTAAAAGACTCTGTTAAGAAGATGAAAATACAAGCTACAGAGTGGGAAAAAATATCTGCAAACTCTTAAAACTCAACAATTAAGAACAAACAATCCAATTAGAAAATAGTCAAGTGACACAAAGACGTATTTCATCAAGAAGGATGTACAGACAGCAAATACGTACATGGACAGATATTTAGCATCACTAACCATTAGATTTATGCAGATTAAATTCACAGTGAGTCAAGGCACCTGGCTGGCTCAGTCAGTGGAGCATGTGAATCTTGGTCTTGGGGTGTGAATTCAAGCCCCATGTTGGGTGTAGAGATTACTTAAAAAAAAATCTTGGGGCGCCTGGGTGGCTCAGTGGGTTAAAGCCTCTGCCTTTAGCTTCCATCATAATCCAAGGGTCCTGGGATCAAGCCCCACATTGGGCTCTCTGCTCAGCAGGGAGCCTGCTTCCTCCTCTTTCTCTGCCTTCCTCTCTGCCTACTTGTGATCTCTGTCAAATAAATAAATAAAATCTTAAAAAAAATTAAAAAGGAATGGACTGTCAATATATACAAGTGACTGAATTTCCAAATAATTATGCTGTGTGAAAAAAAAACCAATCCCACAAAGGTTACATATCGTATGATTCTATTTATTTAATATTCTCGAAATGACAAATTTATAGAAATGGAGAACAGATTAGTGCTTGCCAGGAGTTGAGGAAGTGGAGGTGGGAGGGACGTGGGTGTAGCTGTTAAAAGGCAACACAAGGGATCCTTGTGGTGATGGAAATGTTGGGTATCCGGACCATATCAATGTTAATATCCTGGTTGTGATACTGTACTATAGTTTTGCAGGATGTTAGCATTAGAGAAAACTGAGCAAAGGGTACAAAGCATCTCTTTGTGTTATTTCTTACAACTGCAAATGGAATTTACAAATATTTCAAAATAGTAAGATTGATTAAAAGAAAATGCCAGCATGACTTTAAACTACAGACAGCACTGAATAAGGAAGGTATCATCTCTGCCTTTAAGGAGATCATGGTCTATCTAATAATAAGCTGGTCGCATAGCTGCATTTCTCAAGACATACATGGTGTTCACAGTTTTGGACTTTCCAGCATCTCTTAGCCTTGTTTTGATAGAAATGTGGCCTTGTGTTCCCCTTTCTCCTCCCTTTCCACCCATTCCGTGTGACTAGGACCAGTTGTATAATTTGTAATACCCTGTGCAAAAGAAAACAAAAAGTTCCTTGCTAAAAGACAGTAACAGCAGAGCTTTAACCCACATGCAGGGAGGGGCCATTCTGAGGTCAGAGCCCTGTATTGCTGCACAGGTCACACTGTGATAATGCCGGCCCTACCTGTGATTCTGGTAGGGTGGCCAATCAGCATCTCATCTCTCTTGGAGATGGTCCTAAATTACCCAGGAGTGGTCATTCATAATATCTCATTGCCCTGTTACTTCTATGAGAACCCTCCCAGGGAAGTCCTACTTAATGAAGCAGGAGTGGGGTGGGGGAGGAACAGCTCTCTTTTCCCCCTAAGATGAGTTATTTTTTGAAAAATATTTATTGAGAGCACCTTGGTGGCTCAGTTGGTTGGGCCACTGCCTTTAGCTCAAGTTATGATCCTGGAGTGCCAGGATTGAGTCCTGCATTGGATTCCCAGGTCTGTGGGGAGTCTGCTTCTTCCTCTGACCTTCTCCCTTCTCATACTCTCTCTCTCCCAAATAAATAAATAAAATCTTAGAAAAGAAAAGTATTTATTGAGTACCCACCATGTGCCAGGCTCAGTGCTACATGCTGGAGATACAATGGTAAGCAAGATGTGTATAAGCAAGTCTTAGCCCTCATGTAGCTTATATTCTACAAGTAGAGACAGATGTCAGCAATTAATTCCAAGCTGGGTTAAAAGCAAAATAAAAGAATAAATAAAGGGGAGCCTGGGTGGCTCAGTGGGTTAAGCCGCTGCCTTCGGCTCAGGTCATGATCTCAGGGTCCTGGGATCGAGTCCCGCATCCGGCTCTCTGCTCAGCAGGGAGCCTGCTTCCCTTCCTCTCTCTCTCTGCCTGCCTCTCTGTCTACTTGTGATCGTTCTCTGTCAAGTAAATAAATAAAATCTTTAAGAAAATAAATAAATAAATCTTAAAAAAAGAATAAGTAAAGATGTTGTGAACAAAAATAATCGGGGTGGCCAGATATATACGATTCCTGTTCTATGGAAGATGAAAGTGAAGATAAGAAAAGGTTAAGTAAATTGATTTTAAGATCAGAGAGCTGGTAAATGACCAACAACAGATTCTAGCCCAGGTGTGTCTGACATCACCTACATTAAGGCAATCTGGATAATTGAGAATTGAAGTACTTACTTGCACAAGGATGGGCGGCCACATCATGCGGTATAGAGTTGTTAAGGGCTGGCTTAGTTCTGAAGCCTAGCTACATTCAAATCCTGACTTGGACAAGCTACTTTAACTTCTGTCCATCTTGGTTTTGTCATTTATAAAATGAAGAGTGTTAAGAATTACTGCTGCAGAGATGAAAGGAAATAACGCCCACAGACTGCTCAGCCTGGCACATCACACCTAGTAAGTGCTCAGTGAGTGCTGGATTTATGAATCATGGTCTCACATCCTCTGGGAGTCCATTTTCCACATCTGTAAAATGAAGGTAGCGATGTACCTCATGGGGTCATCATAAGCATAATGAGGATTAATGTGAGCCGGAGTGCTATCCAAATTTAGCAGGTTGATTATGAAACTCATGGAGTATCTTCTCTGACCAGTAGTCCTGACTCCCTTCTCAAACGCAGTTCGCCTGGTCCTCTCTTGTGCTGCCTCTGTAACTCTATTACGATGTTATACTGACTTCTAATGTTTTCCATGCAGGGTCTTATAGACTAAGGATTCTTTGAGGGCAGGGACTGTGTGTTCCCTCCCCACCTGGATGCCTAGCTCGGTCAAAGCTCAGTGAAGTTGAATGAGTGACAATGACAAGTACAAGCTCAGCTCCTGGGTGTTTGCTCTGTAGGGCTCTGGGCTGTAGCACACCTCACCTGGCAGTCCATGTGTCTGCCCAGTCAGCCCTGAGCTGCCCTCATGGATTTTACCCCCAGCAAGATTTCAACTGTAGGGAGGCTTCTTTCTGTCCACTAGCAGTATCTGGACTCCTCTTTTTTTTTTTTTAAGATTTTATTTATTTATTTGACAGAGAGAGATCATAAGTAGACGGAGAGGCAGGCAGAGAGAGAGAGAGAGAAGGAAGCAGGCTGCCCGCTGAGCAGAGCGCCCGATGCGGGACTCGATCCCAGGACCCTGAGATCATGACCTGAACCGAAGGCAGCGGCTTAACCCACTGAGCCACCCAGGCGCCCTGGACTCCTCTTTTTAACCAGTTTGTAGAGAATATAAAACCACGTGTTATTAAAAAAAAAAAAAGTATAGAGTTCTATAGTTTTTTTTTTTTTAAAGCATTTTATTTATTTATTTGACATGGAGAGAGCACAAGTAGGCAAAACGGCAGGCAGAGAGAGAAGGAGAAGCAGGCTCTCCACTGAGCAGCCCGATGTGGGGCTCGATCCTAGGACCCTGGTATCATGACCTGAACCAAAGGCAGAAGCTCAACCCACTGAGCCACTCAGGTGCCCCTAGAGTTCTATGTTGACTTTTCCTATGCTGTTCTCTTTTGCACTGAGATGTTTATTTATTTAGGATAATTTTGGTATAAATTGTTGCATTTGGTAGTTGTGCTTGCATGTGTTGCTGTGCGATTCTCGAGGCTAGTTCTCGAGGCTAGATCTACCGCAGAGAGAAATGGACACTTCTCGTTGTCTGGAAAAAAGAAAAGGGGAGGACTTCAGACCCTTAGTCAACTGCATGTTCCCACTCCCTTAGGAGCTGTCTCTTGGATAGGGATCCAGGATTGCCCATGTCAGCTCTTGACTTGAGCTCTGTTCTCACCTTTTGCCTAATTCATGCTGGTCAAGGGCTACACTTGGGTAGTCATCTTTGGGGGCATACCAAGAACATCTGCATGGTCTCCTCTCAAGTCCAGAATCAACATCCTAAAATTAAGAGTTATCGTGTCATTCTAAGAGTTTGGGGACAGTTTTTATAAGTCATGTATTGGAATGTCTGGGAGTAGCTGTCTGGGAATGCAGCTAGACTTTTTATATTAATTCCTGTAAAAATAATTCCCCTCTTTGATATAATGTGGAGTTACCCTGGAGCATAATCTTGACATAAAATGATACCATCCCATAAAAAATTCCAGAGTAAAAAAAAAATAAGTGAATTGGGAATTGCTTTCTCTTTATTACACATGTCACTAATCCTCTCTACATGTATTTTTATACATAAGTAATTGAAGTCACTCAGAAGATGTCTTTTTGGCTGTGTATTATCAGAGAATATTAGGTTGTCCACATATGATTTAGGTGAATATGGTCAAATTGGTTGCCGAGGACCTGAATATAAGATCTAAGATCTAAAATGGATTCTAAATGGTCCCAGAACAAAAGTGGGGGGGGGGAGACGTAAGGAAATCAATCAAGAGCTTATTTTTTGAGTTCCAGTCCAAGACGGTGACTTAGGAAGGCCCTGAACTCACCTCCTCTAGGAACACAGGAAATCTACACCTATTTATAGAGCAATTCCTCCTGAAGAACTGAGGGCTGACTGAACACTTCTGCCCCGCAAAGTATAGAAAGATCATACTGAGAAAGGCAGGACAGACGGACACACAGTGACAAAGGGAACCCCCATCCCCAGCACTGAGAACCGCAGTGGGGAGGGCTCGTACAGAGGGACTAGGAGCAGTTGCATCTGCCTGCAGTGGGCTGGGGCACAGAAAAAAAAAGCCATGGTTTAAAAGAGAAACTGGGATTCAGCCCTAGCACTGTGCCAGGTCCTGGGGAGCTGCTGGAACTCCCTGGTGGGGGGGTGGGGTAAGGGTTGTTGGGGAGGGCCATGGTTTACACTCTCCCTCCATCTTGAGACAGGAGCTGGGATCTGGTTACCACAGCTGGCCTGTGCCCTTAGTGGGCCCAGGACACCCAGAGGCACAGAAAAAAAGAGTCATGGTTTTAAAACAGCAACTAGAGGGCTGTTTGGCTGGCATAGTCAGTAGACCACGGGGTTGCGAGTTCAAGCCCCATGTTGGACATGGTGCCTACTTAAAAAAATTTATATATATATATACATACATAGATGTATATATATATATATAACAAACAAAAAGCCCAGCAACTAGAATAGAAAAGATCCAGCCCAAGAACCCTACCAACTGGTGGGGGAGCTGCTGGAAGTCTCTCTGGGTCAGAGGGGCTGGCAAGTACTATGGTTTACATTCTCCTCCACCTTGACAGTGTGAATGGAAGCAGGGTCTCCCACACCATCCCCAGGCATCCAACCAAGGTAGCCCCAGTGCAGGGCACACCGGGACACCCCTGGTCAGTGCTCACTGTAGCTCCAATCATCTTGCCAAGGTGACAAAGGTGCAAAGCACCCTGGAACACTGCAAACCTGCACCACTTCAGCTCCAGAGGACTCGCCTGGGCACTGCTGGGGCACAGTGCCCCAGGACACCCTGGCCCATGCCTGCCTCTACCCCAGCCTCCCTGCTAGGGTGCTCTTGCATGGAGTGTCCTGGGACACTCCAGCTTGCACCCACTTCAGCTGCAGCTGTCCTGCCAGTGTGTCCACAGTGCAGAGAGCCCCAGAACAGCATCAGCCTGTGCCTACTTTAGCTGCAGCTGTCCTGCCAAGTATGCCACCTGAGCCAAGAGCCCTGGGACTACCTGGGCCCACACCTATTTCAGCTCTGGTCATCCCACCAGGGAAGCTTCAGCACAGAGTGCCCTGGGACCTCCCACCCACACCAGCCACAGCTCTAGGCAGCCAGCCAGTCTCCAGGCTCTTAAAGTCTACATAGAGGATGACCATACACAAGATCATTCCATTAAGTTTCGGAGACAGGTGCTCCACCTGACTCATAAAAACAAACACAGAAAGTCCAGCAAAATGAGGAGACAGGAATACGCTCCAAAGGAAAGAACAGGACAAACCTCAGAAAAAGAACTAAATGAAATGGAGATAAACAATCAACCTGATAAAGAGTTCAAAGTAAAGGTCATAAAGATGCTCAGGAGACTGGAGAGAAGTGTTAGAGCTTAGTGAGAACTTAGTGAAGAGATAGAAAACACAAAAAGGAATGATTCAGAGCCGAAGAACACTAACTATAATGAAAAAAACAAAAAAACAAAAAAACCCAAAAAACCACGCCAGAGGGAATTAGCAGATCAGAAGATGCAGAACAGATCAGCAACTTGGAAGACAGGATGATGGAAAGCACCCAAGCTGAAGAACAAAAAGAATAAAGAATGAAAAAAGATGAGAATAGGTTAAGGGATGTCTTAGGCAGCACAGGGTCCCAGAAGGAGAAGGGTGAAAGAAAGGGGCAGAAAACTTAATTGAAGAAATGACCTGGGGTAGGAAACAGACATTCAGCTTCAGGATGCACAGGGAGTTCCAAACAAAATGAACCGAAGGAGGTCCACATCACGACACATAATTATAATGCCAAAGATGAAAGATAAAAATGCTGATTCCTCACCTAGAACTATGAAATTAAAAGTTCTGAGAGTAGGCATGAAAATCTGCATTAAATAACAATCTCCATGTGACCTTATGCTTCCTAAAGTTTTAAAGAGCTACTTGATATTAGACTTATAGATGTGCATAACCCCTAAAAATTTCTTCATGACCTTTAGATTCCCTCCCTCTCATCTCTCTTCACCCTGGACTTGGTTCCAGGTAACCACTAAAATCTGCTTTGGTCAGTGTGGGTGAGCTTGCATTTTCCAGGATTTATCTAAATAGAACCATACAGTATGTATGTACTCTTGCTATGGTCTGATTTCTTTCAGGTGACAAAATCATCTTTTTAAAAAAATTATACATAGGGGCACCTGGGTAGCTCAGTTGGTTAAGCCTCTGCCTTTGGCCCCGGGTCATAATCTCAGGGTCCTGGGATGGAGCCCCACATCCAGCTCTCTGCTCAGCAGGGAGCCTGCTTCCCCCTCTCCACCTGCTGCTGCTCTGCCTACTTGTGATCTCTCTCTCTCTCTCTGTCAAATAAATAAATAAAATCTTTAAAAAATTATACATATATTTTATTTTTTTTAAAGATTTGACAGAGATCACGAGTAGGCAGAGAAGCAGGCAGAAAGAGAGGAAGCAGGCTCCCTGCTGAGCAGAGAGCCCGATGTGGGGCTCCATCCCAGGATCCTGAGATGATGACCTGAGCTGAAGGCAGAGGCTTTAACCCACTGAGACACCCAGGCGCCCCAATACATATATTTTAAAGATTTTAGTTATTTATCTGAGAGAGGGAGAGAGCATGGGTTGGGGGGGAGGGGCAAAGGGTGAGCAGACGCCCCACTGAGCAGGGAGCCCACTGTGAGGCTCTATTCCAGGACCTTGGGATCTTGACCTGAGCAGCAGGCAGACATTTAACCCACTGAGCCACCCAGGTGCTCAGGCAGCATAATTGTCTTGAGATTTACCCACGCTGTAGTGCTGGTCAATATTCTTCCACTTTTACCACTGAGTTATATGGCCTTATGTTTACATGTTAGTCCATTCACCTGTCTATGGACATTGTGATGGACTGTTTCCAATTTGGGGCTATTATAAATAAAGCTGCTATGAATATTCCCGGAAGAAAAAAAAATACCTCGTTTTTTTCAGTATGACCTTTTGCCAAGCTGACTTTTATAAGGTGTGTTGCATCAGTTAGCAACTTGATGTAAAATGATAAAATAGCAGAAAAGCTGTCAATTACAAGTTAAATTTTAGTTAGAATGCTATTTAACTTTGTTATCTTCTGTATCAGGAGATCTTCTGATTTATACTCTGGTCTCCCCTGTTAAAAAAAAAGAAAAAAACAAAAGAAAGAAAAGACGTGGATTTTATTGGGAGAGGGTTTATACACTGTAACTTTATTATTTGTGCACTCATAAAATGACAAAATCCGTTGGCCTTCTGATAACGTTCCTCGCCCTCTCCCTGCTGTTTCAAGTCTTGGGTTGGGGGCAAGGCTCACCTAGAAGTCATGATCAGCGGGTTTCTGGTTCAGCCTGTGGGACGCACAGGTGGGAAGTGGGGGATAGGAGGGGAAGGGTAGAAGGGAGAGGAGGGGTGAGGAGGGGAGGGGGAAGAACAGAGAGAAGGGGTAGGGTTGGGGGGAAGGGAGGGGTAAAGAGGAGAAAGGGGTGGGGCAGATGGAAGGGAGGGGTTAAAGGGAGAGGAGGGGTGGGGCGAGGGGGGAAGGGAAAAAAAAAAAAAAAACAAAAAAAAAAAAACAAACAACAGGGGTAGAAGGGAGAGGACTGGAGGAGGAGTGGAGGAAGGAGGGGGAGGGGAGGAGTGGAGGGAGGAGGGGGAGGGGAGGAGGGTGTGGGGAGGTGGGGAGGTGCGGAGGCCGGGAAAGGGGTTCGGGAGGGATCGCAGGGTACGGGAGGGATGGGGGAGCAGGGAGGGGAGGATGACCTCGAGGGAGGGCGGGTGTCTCCTTCCTCTCCCCTTCGCACCCCGCGCCGTCCGTGCGTCGCCCCCCGCCAGCGGGCAGGCCTTGGCTGGCGCCGCTTCCGAGCTGACCGGAGCTCCGGGAGGTGAGGGGCGCCGGCCGGGGCTCCGCCGCCGTCGCGGGTCTGTCGGATTTCGGGCCCCGGATCCCGCTCTCCTGCGCTTCCAGCCCCGGTGCGGCCAGTTCCTCGCCTCCTTGCGCGTCTCCCGTGCGGCCTGCGGAGCGACTTCCGTCTTCCCGACGGGCTCCCGCGGGCTCCCGCTGCCCCTCGGACTTCGGGGGCTCCGTGTGACCGCGGCTCTCGGCTCCCGGACGGTCTCCGAGCCGGAGCTGCTAGCGCGGGGCCGCATCCTCGGTCGGACTGCCGACGTGCGGCGACAGAGGGTGACACACTAGCACCGTCCAGGGAGGTCGCGTGAGCTGGAGAGAGGCGGCGGCCTGCGGCCTGAGGCGGGCGAGGCGCCGTCGGTGCGGAGGCGGCGGGAGCGCGGGGGCGCGCGGGCGCGCGGGCGTCACGGGGGAGGCGGAGGGCGAGGGGAGCGCGCGAGCGGGAGCGCGCGCGATGAGGGGCTGTTTTCCTGGAAAATGGAGGGGCGCCCAGGGCGCCCATTGTGAGGAGGGGAAGGTCCTGAAACGGTGAACAGAGTGGAGGTGGTTTGGGTTGCGCTGTGGGAGTCAGCCCGCCGCCCACAAAAGCATCGGACCCTGGAGCGGGGACCCCGGCCGCCCTCTCCGGCTGCGCGGCCCAAGGCAGGGGGCTGCCGCTGTGCGGCTCGGACGGAGTCCCCCACAGCCTGTTCACCGCCGGCGCTCGGAGCCCGTGAGGGCGCGGCCGCCCCGGGGCAGCTGGCTCCGCGCGGCGCGGCGGCGTGACACGCTCTGAGGCCGGCGCTGCCGATGTGCGGCGATGGCCGGCCGGTTCCCCGTACGCGTCTCTTCGCCCCCAGTAGCCCTGCTCTTTCAGCCACTTGTGACACAGTTTCCTGGTAACTCTCACCCGGGTATATCGTTTTTTAAAAAAAAACAGGTGACTCAGTTGGTTAAGCCACTGCCTTCCGCGGAGGTCATGGTCCGGGAGTTGTAGGATCGAGTCCCGGCTCCGGGCTCCGGGCGCTGCGGGGAGTCTGCGTCTCCCTCTGACCCCCCCCCGCCCCTCACTTCATGCTTTCTCTTTCTCTCTCTCAAATGAATAAATAAAATCTTAGAAAAAAAAAAGATTAAAAAAATAGGTACTTCAAAGTACACGTGACATCTCAGACTAGTCTGATTATGGCACAGACCGGGAGATTACAAACTTCTGTTATTGGGTGATGCCGATTTAGCATTTTATTAATTCTTATTTTAATTATTTCCATACTGGTGCTCCTTTCAGCGGCACATATACCAAACTGGAATGGTACAGAGAAGACTGGCATGGGCCCTGCACAAGGACAACATGCAAATTCAGGAAGCATTTTCTTTTTTTAAGATCTTATTTATTTATTTGACAGACAGAGATCACAAGTAGGCAGAGAGAGAGGAGGAAGCAGGCTCCTGAGCAGAGAGACCGATGCGGGGCTTGATCCAGCACCTTGGGATCATGACCTGAGCTGAAGGCAGAGGCTTTAACCCACTGAGCCACCCAGGCGCTCCCAGGAAGCATTTAATTACTTAAATACTCAGTCTGCCTTTAGTTCTTGTCTTTCCCTTGCTCGTATGCTAATATAATTATTTTTCTAGTAAAAAAATTTTTTAATGTGCAGTCAAATGGACAATTTACCATTTTAAACATCTTTAAAGTGTACGGTTCAGTGACTTTCCGTGTATTCTGTCTTCAGAACTTTGTCATCTTCCCTTACCAGACTGTCCCCATTAGACTCCCCACGCCTCCCCTCCCCCAAGACGCTGGCAACCATGATTCTACTTGCTGTGTCTATGAATTTGACTACTCTAGGTACTGCATATAAGCGGAATTAGTATTAGTCCTTTTTTTTTTCTTAAGATTTTATGTTTTTAACATAATTTCTACACTCAGTGTGGGGCTCGAACTCATAACCCTGACATCAAGAGTCCCATGCTTCACAGACTGAGCCAGCCAGAGGCCCCAATATTGTTTTTTTTAATCTGGCTTGTTTCACATAGCACAGTGTTTTAAAGGTTCATCCATGCTGGAGCATGTATGTTACATTTTTTAAAAGTTGAATAGCATTCCATTGTACGTATATATCACATTTGGTTTATCCATTCATCCACTGATGGACATTTCGTCGTTGCCATCATTTGGCTGTTGTGAATAATGCTGCTGTGAATGTGGGTATATAAATATTGTTTCAGTCCCTGCTTTCAGTTCTTTTGAGTACTTACTTGGAAGTGGAATTGCTGGATCAAATGGTACCTCTGTTTAATTTTTGGAGGAACCACCATATTCTATTTTTGTCAAGAGCATACTTTTTCAGGCTGCTGCAGGTGGGCTGTATGCCTGTTGTATTTCATGCAGTGTCAAGTACAATTTATTCTGCATCGTGATCCCTATTTTTTTTTTTTTTTTTTAAAGATTTTATTTATTTATTTGACAGAGAGATCACAAGTAGGCAGAGGGGCAGGCAGAGAGAGAGAGAGGAGGAAGGTCTCGGTCCCAGGACCCTGGGATCATGACCTGAGCTGAAGGCCGAGGCTTTAACCCACTGAGCCACTCAGGCGCCCCTCGTGATCCCTATTGTAAAGCAGAATCGTTCACACATAATGTAAAGTCCAGTGCCCAGAGTATAATTAGCGCAGGGGTTGGCTATAGGTTATTCGAGATTTTTTATTTTTATTTATTTTAATTACATCCATCGTGGGGCTCAAACTCAGGATTCCGAGATCAAGAGTTGCATGCTCTACGGACGGAGCCAGCCAGGCCTTTTTAGAGACTTTAATCTGTGTAACATGTAGATGGCAAAGCCAAATACTGAGCAATGAAATCCTGAATAACATTTTCAAGATGACTGTTTTTAAAAACATTTTTGATGTATCACCACAGGCTTCCCAGTCTCAACGTCCCTAGGAAAAGAAAGACAGCATTTAGTGACAAGTATCCAGAACCACTAGGTTTTGCAAACTGGTGGAACTCTGGATCAATATTCACATAGTGCCACAAATTCTTATGTCCAAAGTAAGCTCCATTCAGTATAATTCTCGATTTTACAGTTAAATACCCTGAATGATGTGCCTTGAAATTAGTGTGTGGGGAGATGCTGATCCCCTCTGTCCTTGGGATGGCCAGGTAGATGGAACTTGGAGCAGCCAGAGATCCCATACTTGTCACTTTGCCACCAGAAGTCCTGGACTCCCTGAAATATGGCCAAGGAAGGGCACTACCATGTGGTCACCCACTCTGGCAGCAGCAGCTGCTGACCTTGCTGTTGCTCATCAAGGGACCTGAGGTGTTTCAGGGACCTGAGGTGCTGCTAGCCATGGGCCTCATGGGGATTGAAGACTGGGCTCGGGCTCTTGGCAGGTGTAGCTCCAGACAACCTGGCTTTCTGCTTCACATACATGAAATACTTCTGACTTTTGTGGTCAAAGCTAGGGCCAGGGTGACTGTTCTAAAAACGCATGTTTACATTCTGTGAATTAACAGCTTCATCATCTTGAAATATTTGATGTGATTTCACTTTGATCAAAAATCCACATTATAGGGGCGCCTGGGTGGCTCAGTGGGTTAAAGCCTCTGCCTTCGGCTCAGGTCATGATCCCAGGGTCATGGGATCGAGCCCCGCATCGGGCTCTCTGCTCAGCGGGTAGCCTGCTTCCTCATCTCTCTCTGCCTGCTTCTCTGCCTACTTGTGATCTCTGTCTGTCAAATAAATAAATAAAATCTTTAAAAAAAAATCCACATTATAAGAAGTTTTACATTTGTCAGTGAAAGGAGTTAGGTTCTTTAAATTTAATTTCAAGGGACACCAGGGTGGCTCAGTTGGTTTAGCAACAGCTTTCAGCTCAGGTCATGATCCCAGGGTCCTGGGACTGAGTCTCACATCGGGCTCCTTGCTCAGCCAGGAGCCTGCTTCTCTTTCTTCCTCTACTTGCTACTCTGCTGCTTGTGCAAATAAATAAAATAAAATAAAATAAATTTATTTGCATAATAAATAATTTCTGTCAAATAAATAAATAAAAATGGGAAAAAACCACCAAAAGAAAAATAAATTTAAATTCAATAGTAAATTAGGGAGATTTAATCTAAATACCATAAGATGCCCTTTAAGAGTATACAATTTGAGGATTTTTCATAGGTTCATAGTTTTGTTTTTTTTTTAAAGATTTTATTTATTTATTTGTCAGAGAGATAGAGAGTACAGGCAGGCAGAGTGGCAGGTAGAGGCAGAGGGAGAAGCAGGCTCCCTGCGGAGCAAGAAGCCCTATGTGGGACTCGATCCCAGGACCCTGAGATCATGACCTGAGCCAAAGGCAGCCGCTTAACCAACTGAGCCACCCAGGCATCCCCATAGGTTCATAGTTTTGCATCACCTTCTATCCAGAACATTTTCATCACCTAAAAGAGAAACTCTGGGGGTGCCTGGGTTGCTCAGTGAGTTAGAGCCTCTCCCTTTGGCTCAGGTCATGATCCCGGGGTCCTGGGATCTGGCCCCGCATGTGGCTCTCTGTTTGGCGGGGAGCCTGCTTCCCCTTCCTCTCTCTCTGCCAGCCTCTGCCTACTTGTGATCTCCTATCTCCATAGATTTGCCTATTCTGGACATTTTATATAAATGGGCTAATATGTGCCTTTTGAGTCTGGCTTCTTTCACTTAGGACAGTTTTCAAGATGTGTCTGTGTTGTAGCAGGTGTCAGTGCTCCATTCCTTTATATGGCTAAATAATTTTTCAGCGTATGGACATATTGCATCCTGTTTATCCATCATCAGTTCAATAATAATTTTTAAATGATTTCAAATTTTTTGTCACCTATTCGTAGAAATAAATTTTTTAATTTTTTAAAAATATTTTATTTATTTGACAGACAGAGATCACAAGTAGGCAGAGAGGCAGGCAAAGAGAGAGGGGGAGGCAGGCTCCCCGCTGAACAGAGAGCCCAATGCAGGGCTCGATTTCAGGACACTGAGACCAAGACCTGAGCCAAAGGCAGAGGCCTTAACCCACTGTGCCACCCCGGCGCCCCTAGAAATAGATTTCTTATAGAGGGCAATTATCAAGAATCTGAAGATATTATCACTAAAAAGTCTGGATCAGTAATTGTGTATTAAAAAGTCATGTTCTCACAAGTGGGCTAAATCTATTGACATTCTAAAAATGATTTCTTGGAAGTGTTACACAAATTTAAATTTTTTTTGTAAAACTAGTACATATGATTTTTCTTACCACAATTACATAAAGACCATGGAATGAATTTTTTTTCTCTAAGTCATACATATATATTCCTAAGTCCCCTCAAGTTTATTCCATTGTGCCATACAAAAAATACCTTTTTATGTATGCCATGATGTGAAAAATGTTGGAAGGCACAACTTAGAGAAAGCCGCAGATTTTATTTAAAGATTTTTAATATGGGGGCGCCTGGGTGGTTCTGTTGGTTAAGTGTTTGCCTTCAGTTCGGGTCATGTTCTCCGGGTCCTGGGATGGAGCCCCTGTGTCCAGCTCCATGCTCAGCGGAGAACCTGATTCTCCCTCTCCTTCTGCCCCTCCCTCTGCTTGTGATCTCTCTCTCAAATAAATAAAATCCTTAAAAAAAGATTTTAATTTTATTATTTCTAAGATATTTTAAGTAATCTTAATACCCAGTGTGGGGCTCAAACTTACAACCCTGAGATCAAGTCACATCCTCTACCAAGTAAGCCAACCAGGTGTCCCAGAAAGCCTGATTTTAACGATAGTTCAAAGAAGAAATGGCCACACTCATGGCTGTTTCTATGGCTCACTAAGAAAGTTCATAAATTTACAATTTTTCAGATTGATCTGACTTCCCTATAAAATTCATCCTTCGTAAAATGTTCATGACCAAAGTTCACAGTCTTGAGTAGTACACGGGCTGACTGGGGACCTGTGGGTCAGTTTTGTGGAGTTAACCATTTCCCCCAGCTGCTTTTTTTTTTTGAGAGAAAGAGAACATGAGTGGGGGCAAGGGCAGAGGGAGGAGAGGGACAAGCAGACTCCCCACTCAGCCAGGAGCCTAACATGGGGCTCGATCCCAGGACTCTGAGATCATGAACTGAGTCGAAGTCAGACCCTTAACTGATTGAGCCATCCAGGTGCACTTCCCCCTAGCTTTCTTGAGGTGTAATAAAACTGTAAGATATTTATAGTGTACATCACGATGATTTAAGTATACATTGTGAAAGCGTGTTCCATCTATCTAATTAACACATCTATCACCTCACATATTTATCTCCCCCCTCCCTTTTTTTGGTGAGAACATTTAAGTTCTACTCTCTTAGAAAATTTCTGTTCCACAAGAGTATTATCAACTCTAGTCACCATGTTATACATTAGACCTTTGAGCCAGTTTTTTAATGGACCAGATCTAATTCATTCATTTTTTCCCCTCTGAAAGATCATCTTAAGTTTTTGTTTTTAGAGATTTTATTTATTTATTTGAGAGAGAGCGCAAGCACAAGCAAGGGGAGAGCCAGACTCTCTGCTTGCAGGGAGCCTGATGTGGGGACTTGACCCCAGGACCCCAGGATCATGACCTTAGCCGAAGGCAGGTGCTTAACTGACTAAGCCACCCAGGCGCCCAAGATCATAAGTTGAATCATGATTTAAAAAAAAAAGATTTATTTATTTATTTGACAGAGAGGGAACACAAGCAGGGGGAGGGGGAGAGGGAGCAGCAGACTTCCCGCCGAACAGGGAGCCTGATGTGGGGCTTGATCATGGGATCATGACCTGAGCCGAAGGCAGACACCCAACGGCTGAGTCACCCAGGCACCCCAAATCATGATTTATGACAGCAGTTGATAAATACTTTGTACAAAATATGTATGTATTTTTAAAAATATTTCATTTATTTATTTGATAGAGGGAGAAACAGATTCCCCACTGAGCAGAAAGCCTGATACAGAGCTCGATTCCAGGACCTTGAGATCATGACCTGAGCCAAAGGCAGATGCTTAACTAACTGAGCCACCCAGGTGCCCCTAAAATATATATTTTTAAAGATTTATTTATTGAAGTAATCTCTACCCCCAACATGGGGCTCGAATTCACAACCCTGAGACCAAGGGTCACATGCTCTTCCAGCTAAGCCGGGCAGGCGCCCCTCATTTGTAAAACAAAATGATCTCATATTTTAGGCTATAAAGTCTAGATTTGAAAATAACATACACACATCACACACTTTTCTACAGTTTTATAGTTTATTTTTAAAATGATAGTAATACATGCTTTTCCCTTGTTGGGGAATGACATACCTATTTTCATTGGGTAGAGCCTTAAAAAGTAACAGCGTTTTGTCCAAACTGAACTTACGTAATTGCACAAAAGTCATACAAAGTATTAGTAAATGCTAACGAAGACAGCAGTTCTCTCAGCTTCTCGGGAAGCATATCCCAAGAGGCCTTGATTTCAGTGGGGATCTGAGCAGTCCTGATGCTCACCCCAAACTCCTCAGTAACACACAGGTAGAGGTGAGGAGAGCAGGCAGGAGGACCCTCGTACTATGTGACAATGGGCTTCTGCTCTAACTAAACATTAGCATTTAATGATGTATCACCTTCTCATTATATTAGGAACACTTCAGCTTGAAGGGTTTATATTTTCCCAGGATTAAAATTTAACCCTATCAGCTTAAGTTTTAGGCCTCAGATTCCACCTCGGGAAACTAAAATTTTAAAAAAATTGACCATACCATAAAAGATCTCTTGCAAGCAGGGTCCTTTATGCTGTCCCCATCCTGGGCCCTCACTTAGTTTCTAAGACACACTCATACACAAACGAGTTCTACTATCATTGCTCAGATGCCAGCTGAGGGACGGCAGACAAGGTCTAACTCAAATCCCACTTTTGTTTTCTTCTAGCAGTTACTGGAAAACACAGTGTTACAAAGGACTCTGAGGTCACAGCTGGCGTGGCAGGGCAGTCCTTGTGCTGTACTTGTGATCTCTGGCACAGACACAGGAGAAAAGGCAACACTCCTGCATCAGATCTACAGTCTTTCTGTTATTAAGAAAGCTAAAGACGATGTTGTGTCAGCTTTGAAAAAGATAACACAGCCCAACTTTTCTATTTTAATGAGTTACAGTGTCTTCATCTGGGATTTTCTTATTTCATGGATCCTAATCTCAAATTAAGAGATAATGTCTATGGTAGGAGTTTTCTGACCTTACAAAGATTAGTGAAAAAATAAGGGTGTTTTCAAAGAAGACCCAGAGAGAACCGCCAGTCACTATGAGAAGTACCTTCCCAGCTTAGATACTATGGCCATGGGAAGAGGAGGGTTTCTACTCCAGCAATTGCTACTTCTGTGTTTCAAATAAAAAAGTCTTGTTTCCCAATTATGAGGAAAAAACACAAATTTCTGAGATAAACACACAAAAGTAAATGGCAGAGGCTATGAAGATACACTTCCTTCATTTAGATGGCACCATTCATGACCCAACCATCTCTCTTCAACTGAGGGAGAAAAATCCCAGTGTACCATTAGAAGGACTTCTGAAGATTAAGATTTCCATTAGGAGAGCCTGGTGCGTATGTGAAGTATTATACTTAGACATGGAGGAAATGCAGGGCTTGTCTGTGGCATGGCTAAGAATGAATGAGATTTCTGCATTGTGCATCGCATCTGCTTAAAAAACCCTCATGTCAGGAAGCCCTGAAACACCGTGTCATCAATTTCTTGATGGTTCTAGTAGTCTCATTTAATATTTAGCTACTGGGACTCAAAGGACAATGTACTTGGCTCGGGGATTAAAAGTCCCCACAAGAATTCTGCCATAGCCATTCTAAGCAGGACTGACAGTATTTGCAGAACTTGACTAGAAGCGGAAGCAGTCTGTTTGTTTCATGTCCAGGGGTGCTGCTATACATAAAAGCCACATAGACTTTGGGCTAGAAAGCTGAAGACCACAGAAAATGATTTATAGGAAGGAAAGGAAATTCCTTATTCCAGGATTGGAAATGAACTGAGGAAACTCAATACAAAGGAAAGGGTTGTTGGGGTCACAGAAAGCCCAGAGGGTGAGAAGATAGACTTGCGGATCTATTTTCAGTCCCTTCTTTTAGAAAGTAGCACACGAGTTGGAGGGAGGTGGGGAGGACCCTGGGGAGGCCCAGGGACAAGACTCCAGGTGTGTGGCCATCCACTCCCACAGCTGCTGAGCAAAGTCAGAACACGGCCGTTTGAGTGTTAATCCCCTAACCTGTTTCTTCCTTAAAATCCCTTGGATTCAAGCTCTAACCATCAGCATGTTTTGTACGTCTTGGGCCCATATCCAGGTTTAAAGGAGGTGAACACACTAGTTCTATGACAGAAGCTTCTCCATAAACCGTCTGGAATAATCTAGACTCGTTCGCTCTGCGAAGTGAATTCCTGTATGAACGCAGCCGGTGCTGTGTTGAGGGAAATAGGACTCCCGACTCCCGCCCTTCCAGTGCTAGTGTCGGAGAGACAAAAGGATCATAGCATGTTTGCAGGTACCGGGTGAGTTCCATATATCGCGCTAGACACACTCTAGAATGATAATGGGCATCTCTCTGAAACCTGGGTGCTATTCCTCTGACTTCAACAGGTAAGAGAGGATCTGCCCTTGGCCAGGGCAGCAGCTTCAAGGGTGTGCTATGAGGGTCAGTGCACTAAGAATCTATAAAGCAAGCATGGAAAGGAATCTCCTTCGGATTGAGAACAGACAGACAAGAGGTGTAGCTCTGAAGCAGATACATACACGCTTTTCCTTCTCTTCCATTCCTTCCATCATCAAGATCTAAACACTTTCCAGGTCATAGGCAACCTAACATCAAGAAAAACTCAAAACTGGTTTGTTAGTTAGTGTTGCTAGAATCTAGATTGGAGCTGAACGGTGGGATTGCAGGACCCCGGTGCCCCCAAGGGCTCATATGACTCTGGAAGAGACGGAGAGCAGTTATGGAAGATATGTACCGGCCACCCACAATCCCTGACAGGTGGCTTTTAGTACAGGTAGAGACACTGGTGGTTAGCTCAAAATAAAAGCATCATCAACAGCTTACAATATTAGGTAGATCTCAGATGTAGAAAGGGAAAGAGCTGGAGAGAAGGAGAAAATTTTATGTTTAATTGTGTTAACTGGAATGCACGGACACATGTAACCACGATCTTGTACATTTAAAAATTAAGCCTGCCTTGGTCATTAATTGTACAGAGTTAATGTCACTAAAGTTGTAGTAACATACCGTTCAGAAATTCAGTTTTCCAGATTTCTAGCTACTTAAAACAAGTAAGGATCACATACACAGTTTCATATATTCATACAATTGCCACACTCGTAAATGGAACACTGGAGAAACACACACGCAGAGATGCTTGGCCGGCACGCGTGCACAGGTGCGGACGTACACCCCCTCTAAGCCCGAGATGCACGTGGGCTGCAACGAGGGTCAGGAGCCCCTTCTGCATATCTGTTCGATGTCATTCATCTGTTTGGGGCAATCTGCAGAAAGGATGAGAGGTGAATCCTGAGTTACCACTACATCATCTTCAATTCGCACACCAAGACCACGGAACTTCTCTGGGGCGTCTCTGTCATCCTCTGGAATATAAATGCCTGAAAAGCAGAAGAAAGAATGTGGCGGAAACTGGTTGATTTGGGACAGGCAAGTTAACCTCTCTGTGCTACAACTGATCTGTCAAACTGGGGATCTACCTAGAACTGTGGATATTAAATGAGATAGTACATCCGTGTAAGAGGATGTAAGAGTGTGGCACATGATGGTCAGTTAATGTTGGCTGTCATTGCTAGAACTATAACTGTAGGTGTTCTGTATACCAGACTACAGGCTCTACCATGATTCTGTCATTGTCTAGTGGCTTAAACAGGCCACTAACAGTTACTTATGAGTGTGTCAACACATGCTGGGAACCAGTAGATTATGTAAATGCATTCTTTCTCTGCCTGATCATCCCCTGGGAAAAGGGAACTACTAAAATAGGGATATAAAGTATTTTAAAATCTATTGAAAAAAAAAAAACCCACTTCACTTGAACAACAAGCTGTAGAAATATTCAAGGAAGACATAAATATGACTGATGCACACGATGTAGAGTAAGAGCGAAACAGGAAGACTTCAAGGAACACTTGGAAAATTCTAAGAGCCCAAGGTACCCTTTCTTATCACGAAGTCAGACAAGAACACGTCTTTTCATATTTAAGAAACTGGAAACTTCTTCCATTATACTCACAGATGCTGCCTTGTGATAAAAAGAAAAAGATCAGCGAAGGAATATGTAGCCAAAGCCTAAGGAAGCGCCAATGCACCAACCAGATTGGAACGCATAGTACGTAAGGCCACAGACAGCAGTGTAGGACTGGGTAGTGTAAAGTGGTGTCCCAGCTATAATTTCTATAATTTAAAGAGGAAAACACTTGAAATCTACAGCCGAAATCCATTTTCTTGACCAAAACAGAGTATTTAAAAATTCCTCTTGTATCAACAATCCTTACACTTCACTGTGACCACCACTTCTCCGCAGAATTCTGCCCACTCCCTGGATCATCAAGCTGGGGAGTCACTAGATCACCAGCTTTCCCTGAAGCTCAGGAAAAAGGACTCAGATCCTCAGGAGAGCAATGTGGGCAGTTCTGCAGAGGGGAACACGGTTAAGTCTGAGTAGCTTTCTGCACAGAAGCACCTGGAACCTCAGAGGCGTGAGCAGCCCGCCGCTGCAGAGGAGACTAGTATAAATTAGCCCTGGCAAAGGCAGGGTTTAAAAAAAGATTTATTTCTTAATATCTACTTACAGAAAGTATTCCCCATCTGATGTTTATTGGAGAAGTCAAATTAAACAAATTGTGTGATGTTAAATAAGAAAGCTCAAGAAAAAAGTTTAAAATCCAGTTCCCATCTCCATTGAAGGGATCCATTTACCCTTCTATCTCATACTATTCGGTGTCCCAAGGGCTCAGAGGCTGCTAGCACCCGGCCTTACCTGGCTCCACTGTGATCACCATACCGGGCTGGAGAGGGAGGGAACGGGGCATGTCTGGAGTGTCATGGACATCCATCCCGAGGTAATGGCCGACATGATGAGGGCAGTATTTTCGAGCAGCCTGGAAAAGGTAATCAGCACAGTGATATTAGAGCAATGACCCCTTGAGGGGAAAGCTGGGCATGTTTCAGTCAGTGAGTTATGTGTTAACACTTCCCCCGTGGTTCTGCCATTTTGGTTTCACCCACCCTCGGGTAATGCTCAAGAGACCTGACAAACTTCTACCTCTTGAATACAGTTCTGCTGATGGCCTTCAAACTAATTCACGTTTCCTTTCCCCTTATTTCATATATGACATACATGCGGACGTGGGTAACCCCAGTAATGCTACAGCAAATGAAAACCTCTTTTGTTGGGGGAGGGAGGATGATTCTATTAGAATGGTTCTCTTTTCAGTGTTTACAAGTCCCTCTCAGAAAACCGGCTCTGGAGACCCTGAGTATCTCACGGAAACTTGTGGAGTAGGCACAGAACAGCAAATTAACACAGTAATTATAACGCATTTACTGGGCTGGATATTCCTATCTGTTAATTAGGTTTGTTGGCTTCAACGGGAGGAATTTATAGTCTTTCCTACTGATAAAAGAAACCCTGGCAGCCTAAACTTGGAGATGAGATGCCATAATGGTCTGTTTGGCGTGGCCACCTGGCAACTTAATTTAAAGCTAAGGTTTTCCAATTTTACTGAACATCATTACATGTTGGATGCAGATGAAATTCACTAGGGATGTGGCCCCTGGGGATACTGTTCATCTCACCGATGTCACTGAAGCAACAGACACCCTCCCCCACGACGTCTATCTTTTCAAAATCGCCACAAAGGGATTAAGAGTTAACCTCTTCTGCTTTTTGTGTCCATTCCCACCCTGTTGGCATCAGACTTCATTTTTTGTTTTCTGCACGTTGAGCTACTTACACAGATGCAATGAACTAGAATGTACTGCCATCTTCTGGGAGAAGTAAGTACTGACTCCTTTTGTTTAATTCATGTTCACTCTAAATCCCTCTTAAAGATGCAGACTCAAAAAGACCACTTCTACATCTAATTAGCTTTCCATAGGATAAAACCCCAGCAGTACATCAGGTGTTTTTGAGGGCCGGGATCAAAAGAAGGGAAGTACCTTGAGGGCATTATTTCCCTTAATGTTCTTCACGATCCCCAACTCCTTAAGCTTCTGTGCGATCAGCGTCAGCATCAAGCTGTAGATGTTCTCCAAGCTTGTCCCAGGGGAGCAGAGGGTCAGACAGTCTCTCTGTATCTCTAGCACAGCTTCGTAGAGTTCTGCCTGAGGTGCTGTGAACCTGCGGACAGGAAAACCAAATAACACATTTGGGATAATCTGATATTGCTGCAAGTTTGCTTCCAAATTTGATTAGAAAAACTCCAAGGCACTGATGAAGGGGCATTGTTGATTACTTAATCGGCACCTGTGTATCAATACTGACAGGACCTTAATTGTGCCCTCGCCACTCATCAGGAAGAGCAATAACTCTTCAGGCTGGGGCAGCAACAGCCTCTTTTTTCAAATGATCAGCAGATAAACCGGCGCTGAGACTAGCAGATGCTCCCACGCAGCCACGAGTGCGGTCAGAGGACCAGACCAGGCTCACCCTTGGCCCTTTTCGTTTTTTTTTTTCCACCATAAACAAACAGACAAACAACAAACCATAACAAAGGGATCCACTTTGTGTAGGTAAAGCAGATGTCATGAGATAAACTAGTAGATACTTTGGCTACTAGTAACTTGTAGTTTCTAGGTGTCCTTAGCATAATAATTTCTTTAGCAGTCATGGGAAAAAATGAGAAAATATCAAGCTAGCATGGTATTTGATACGGATTTTCTACAGTTGATGGCAGGGTAAACTGGTATAGCCAATTAAATGAAAGGCCTTAATAAAGATACTCATAAAATTTGAGCTTTTAATTCTGCTCTTAAGATTTCATCCTAAGAAAATATTTGAAATTCAAAAAAGCTGAATATATAAAAACATTCCGTTTTTAAAATAATTATAACAGACACACTCTAAATTCCCTTAAGAATGGTTAAATAGAACAATATAATTGAATAATGAATAATCCATCTCCAGGTTCAGCCATTAGCAACCCTCTTATATTTGTGTCATCTCTGAGTGTACCCATACTCCAACCCACCACAGTATTACTAAAGAGTCTTTTGTAAATTTTATATACACTTAAGTACACAAATCTGATCTGTACAACTCTGATAAATGGATGTACTGATCCCAATAAAGCTGGGAACGCTGAGCCCTAAATTCTGTTGAGTCTTTGCCAGCAGAAGCAGCCCTTCTACCCGCGGCTAAGGAAATTCACTCTGTTTTGACTGAAAACCTACAGGAATCTCCCATGGGGTAGTTGCCTTAGCAGATGGTTCTAGACCTATAATCAGATTCTACCCTCAGCAGGCCCTAAAAGGTTATGTATAAAGTGTGACCCACTAGGAAGTGCACTATAATCCAAACACACAAAAAAACCGATGTGCGGTAAAAAAACCAAAAACAACTGATGTGATTTTTCCTATTTACATAGACAAAAATCTAGGAATATGTGTGGGAATGTATGTGGACAGTGCAGCATAATGATGGGAGGAACATAAAGTTGGATAAGGCTGAATGTATTGATAACCGGTCCATTAAGCAGAGATTCTGGATTTATTGTCACAGCTCAATGGTCAGAAAGGCTCTACCAATCTGGTTGGTTGGCTGCAATACACACCACATGGTAGCCTACACTAAATGAAATCAACTGCCAGAACTGCCCCGCTGTCCTAGAGAAGGAATCCCCACATCTGCAACATCAATTTTTGCTCCAGTTTCCAGCCTGCTGGCCTGCCGGCCTGCCTTACAAAATGCAGACATGCCAGCTCCAGCTGCATGAGCCAACTCCTTAAAAATCAATCAACCACCCTATCTATACTTACACACACATACATAATACAACCTAGGGATTCTGTTTCTCTGGAGAACTCTGATCCAGATCCAGATTCCCATCATGACACAGAAAGTTTCCTCACGGTTACTTCTAATCAGTATTCCCACACCCAGAGGCAAGGCTGTTCTAATTATTTTCACCTTAGTTTTCTATCATATAAAGGGAATCGTACAGACAGGCGGAATCATACAATATGTACTCTTTTGTGTCAAGCCTTCTTCACTGGGCATAAGGTCTGTATGACCCATTACGGTACTAGTTCAATCAGGAGTCTGTTGCTTTTTATTGTTAGGTGATATTCCACTGTCTGCATAAAACACAATTGTGTGTTCAGTCTCCAGTGGATGGACATTGAGGTTGTTTCCAGTTAGGGGCTACCGTGAATAAAGCTGTTCGGAATATACTTGTACAGTCTTTTCATGGACACATGTTCATTTCTCTTTAATCAATACGCAGAAGTGGATTTGTTAGGCAGAGGAATCAGTGTTTATTTAACTTTATAAGAGACTGGCAAATTTTTTCCCAAAGTAACTGTAGCACTTTATGTCACCACGAGCAATGTCTGAGAGTTCCAGGTGCGACGCATCATTGCCAACACTTGATATGCTCGGTCTTTCTAAGTGTAGCCATTCTAGTGCATATGCAGAAGTTTAATTTGCATTTGCTCTGTGACTAACAACAGGACTACCCACAGTTGTTCACATTACCTGATTATCCTTTACTTATTTTATTTTTTTAAGTAGATTCCATGCCCAGTGTGAGGCCCAATGTGGGACTTGAACTCACAACCCTGAGATCAAGACCTGAGCTGAGATCAAGAGTCAGACACTTGGGGCACCTCAGTGGCTCAGTGGGTTAAGCCTCTGCCTTCGGCTCAGGTCATGATCCCAGGGTCCTGGGACTGAACTCCGCATCGCATCGGGCTCTCTGCTCAGCAAGGAGCCTGCTTTCCTCCTCTCTCTCTTCCTGCCTCTCTGCCTACTTGTGATCTCTGTCAAATAAATAAATAAAATCTCAAAAAAAAAAAAAAAAAAAAAAAAAAAAAAAAAAGAGACACTTAACTGACTGAGCCACCCAGATGTTCCCACCTTATCCTTTTGCTATCTGTAAGACTTATAGTGATATCCCCTCCTTCATTCCTGATTATAATTTGCCTTCTCTCTTTTTATCTTGCAAGGGAGTTTATCAGTTTTATTAACCTATTTAGGGAACAACCATTTAGCTCTGTTAATTTTCTCTACTCGCTGGCTTTTTCCTATTTCATTGATATTTTGGTCTTGTTTTCTTCCTCCTGCTCACTCTGGGCTTACTTTGCTCATCATTTCAATAGCTTTCTAAGGTAGAAGTTTATATTATTGATTTCAAACCTTTCTTTTAACATAAGCATTTAGCTATATATAAATTTCTGTCACAGCTGAATCTGACACATTTTGATATATAGTATTTTCATTATCACTCAATTTGAAGTATTTTGTGGTTTCTTCCCTTTCCCCTGTGGTTTCTTCTTTGACCCATAGGTTATTTAAAATATATTCACTAATTTTCAAATATTTGGAGATTTAAAGATACAGTATTGGGGCACCTGGGTAGCTCAGTGGGTTAAAGCCTCTGCCTTTGGCTCAGGTCATGATCTCAGGGTCCTGGGATTGAGCCCTGCATTGGGCTCTCTGCTTGACAGGGAGCCTGCTTCCCCCTCTATCTCTGCCTGCCTCTGCCTACTTGTGATCTCTGTCAAATAAATACATCTCTGTCAAATAAATAAATCTTTAAAAAAAAATAAAGATACAGTATTGTTATGACTTTTTTTTTTTTTTAAGATTTAGTTATTTGACAGACAGAGCGATCACAGGTAGGCAGAGAGACAGGCAGAGAGAGAGGGGGAAGCAGGTTCCCTACTGAGCAGAGCCTGATGCCGGACCTTGAGATCATAACCTGAGCCGAAGGCAGAGGATTAACCCAGCAAGCCACTCAGGCGCCCCTTGTTATGACATTCTAATTTAATTTCATTGTAGTCAAAGAACATATTTTGTAAGACTTCAGTCTTTTGGAACTCATTAAGACTTGTTTTATTGGTCCAGCAAATGGATTTGGTGATGTTCCAGAAGTATTTGAAAAAAGCATATATTCTGAAGTTGCTGGGTATAGTGTACTACAAATGTCAATACCATCAAAGTGGTTAGTAATGTCATTCACATCTCTAAACCGGTAACTTTCACCACACTTGGTAAGTTTTTGGCCATTCTTTCTTCAAAGGTTTTTTTTCCTGCCCTGTTCTTTCTCTCTCTAATTTCTACAGCTCCAATTAGATGTATGTTAATTTGCTTGAAAATGTCTGCGAGGTCTCTGAGATTTTCTTCATTCTTCTCAAATATACTTCTGTTCTTCGGACTGGATAATTTCTCTTTCTTTTCACGTTCACTCGCCTTCTGCCTCCAATCTGCTGGAAGGTCCATCTAGTGAGTTTTCCATTTCAGTTATAATTTTTAGCTTTAGAATTTGCTTAGTTAAAAAAAACAAACCTTTCTACTGCAAACAAAACAGATACAGAAAGATACAAATAAATATATACCTTAAGAAATTAGTGGAAGGTTGACTAGTCAGATAAAAGATGGAACCTGGCCAACTAGCACAGAAGTCCCTACGTGCTTCACTGCAATTCTCCCAGTATGGACCATTATCCTAACTTTCACAGCTATCATTTCCTTGTGGTTTTTTGTATTTCCTTATTTATTTTTCAAAGTTTTTTTTTTTTTTTTTTTTAAGTTATCTCCATGACCAATGTGGGGCTTGAACTCACGACCCTGAGAATAAGAGCTGGGCGCTCTTCTGACGGAGCCAACCAGATGCCCCCCCAACCTTGTGATTTTTTTAATTTGTAGGTACGTTTCTTATTTTATTGATTTAATTTATCATAAAATTCACCTATTTTAAAGTGTACAGTTCAGTGGTTTTTATATTTTCACAAATATGGTTGTGCAACCATCAGCATTATTTCTAATTCCAAAATATTTTCATGTAAGCCCCCTCACACCCATATCCATTAGCAGTCCCTCCCCATTCCTTGTATAAAAAAATGCTTTATAACCCAAATATGCACCCTAGGCAATTTTCTTCCTGCTTATTTTAAACGAATTTGATATGCCTTTTCAGTCTCTTTTAGTCGACAGGTTCCTTTTTAATTTCCTTGTAATTTATGTGTTAAAGAATCCAGACTGTTTGACAAACAGTGTTTATCACAGTCTAGGTTTTGCTAACTGCATTCACAGAATGAAAGTCCGTGTCTCCCGAAAATTTTTATGCTGAAGCCCTAACCATTAGTTTGGCTGTATTTGGGGATGAGGCCTCTACAGAAAGCAACTAAGGTATATGAGATCATAAGGTGGGAGTCCTGCTCCGATAGAATTAGCATCCTTCTAAGAAAAGACACCAGAGGGGTATCTAGGGGTTTAGCCTCTGCCTTTGGCTCAGGTACTCAGGATCCTGGGATTAAGCCCCACATTGGGCTCTCTGCTCAGCAGGGAGCCTGCTTCCCCACTCTCTCTGCCTGCCCCTCAGCCTACATGCGATCTCTCTCTGTGTCAAATAAATAAGTAAAATCTTAAAAAAAAAAAAAAAGAAGAGGACTCAGGAGGAAACCTACCTTGCTAGCACCTTGATCTTGAAATTCCCAGCCTTCAGAAGTGTTGAGAAATAAATTTTTATTGTTTAAGCTACCCAGTCTGTCGTATTTTGTTATGGCAACGTAAGCTGACGAATACACGTCCCCTTGGTGTAGTTCAACATATTCCTTTGTCTTTTTTATTTCTTACAAATTGGCAGCTGGATCTCAAGAACGAATCAGGCTCAGGTTCAATCGTTTTGGTAAGGCTGGCTATCTGTAGTACTTGGCAAAATTATACGAGACACATAATATCTGATTGTCTCTTGTGATTTTAGCAGCCATAGATTCTTGAGTGCTTACATCTATACATTAATGGATGTTGCAAAATGGTAATAATTTTTTTTTTAAAGATTTTATTTATTTGACAGAGAGAGATCACAAGTAGGCAGAGAGACAGGAGGAAGCAAGCTCCCCGCTGAGCAGAGAGCCCGATGTGGGGCTCCATCCCAGAACCCTGGGATCATGACTTGAGCCGAAGGCAGAGGTTTTAACCCACTGAGCCACCCAGGCGCCCCTTTATGGAATAGTTTAAAGAGGTATTTCCTCTAATCTATTTGGCTATCCAGTGACAGAGTTTATATATGAAAGGCAGGATGATTCTTTCTTTTATTTACCACTCTTTGATTCTTTTTATTTACCACTTTTCAATATAATGAATTGATTCCCATCATCCTCTGAAGGTGAACAATTTAAAAAAAATTACTATTACAAAAAAACTATCATTATAAACTTATGAATTTGAATGTATTTGGTGGGTATAAGTTATTACCATTATTGAAGCCCAAAGTTTCCTATCTTTGACCTGTGCAACCTCAAATTGGTTCCTGAATCTTTTTGACAGGATGTTACTGGTTTTTGATGATTTCCTTGCTATCTGGTATTCTAAGATGTTCCAGGCTTCATCTTATAAATTTCCTGATCCAGACCTGAAGCCAGCCAACTCTCCAAGTTTTCATTCAGGTTAGTGTAAAATTGTGTTTCAAGATCATACTCAGGGCACTAGTGATGCTTACTGCTACTAAGCTGGCCATAGTTTCCAGCCTGATTTTCAGTGGATAGAAAAGGGAAGGGGGAAGAAACATAAAGAAAATCATTGGAGTCTATACTGACACTTCAATTAACATTTGAGACTACAGAGCTTTTTGCAACCTATTATAATAATTTCATTTACTTTTTTTCTTCCATACCATGCATTGTGGTTCTCAAGGACAAAAGGAAGATAGAACTAAAATCATCCTTATTTATGTATTTATTTATTTACTTCCACCGCTTGTTTATTTAAGTAATCTCTACACCCAGAATGGGCTTGACCTCATGACCCTGAGATCAAGAGTTGTATGCCCTTCTGACTGAGCCAGCCAGGCACCCCTCTTACTTTTATTTTATTTTATTTTTAAAGATTTTATTTACTTATTTGACAGAGAGAGATCACAAGTAGGCAGAGAGGCAGACAGAGAGGGAAGCAGACTCACTGCTGAGCAGGGAGCCGGATGCGGAGCTTGATCTCAGGACCCTGGGATCATGACCTGAGCCGAAGGCAGAGGCTTTAACCCACTGAGCCACCCAGGCTCCCTACTCTTTTAACTCCCTACACAGACAAGCACCATTTCAGAATTACAATACAAATACTGTAACAAATATAACTCCTGAAAATACTGAAGCTTTTTTTTTTTTTTTTGCGTATGCTCCTCCCATTCTCCATTTAAAAAAAATGTACTATTCTACATGATCAGAGCATAGGGTTGTTACTATGACGCTCTCTTCCGCTTAGCTTCATCTAGTCTTAGTTCAACAGCGAACGATTTCTCATGTTCTCACCAGGAATCCTTATGTCAATGTCTCTAGTCAACTCTGTCAACTGAAGTTCAGGCTCCAGCACAGCACTGATCAATAAACCTCCCTGTGCTGATGTGCTGCCCTGTGTATCTATTGTCCAGTATGGCACCCACTAGGCACACGTGACTACGAAGCACCTGAAATGTGGTCAGTTCAAGTAAAAAAACAGTGTAAATTTGGTTTGATACTAATTTAAATTTAAGTAGTCCCATGGCGTTGGTGACTAGGTTTCATATTGGATCGTATGTCTAGCTCTAACAGATTCCTCATCGGAGTAATCCTTAAGTTTCTACACAATAATGTGTGCTCTTTATAGCTTAAAGTTGCTTTTGCTGCATATAAAGTCTTTGGCTTACACTTTTGTTCTTTGAGTATCTCTAATGTTACTCTATTCTCTACTCTTTTTTTTTTATGATTTTATTTATTTATTTGACAGAGAGAGTAACAAGTAGACAGAGAGGCAAGGCAGAGGGAGAGGTGGAAGCAGGCTCCCTGCTGAGCAGAGAGCCCGATGTGGGGCTCGATCCCAGGACCCTGAAATCATGACTTGAGCTGAAGGCAGAGGTTTAACCCACTGAGCCACCCAGGTGCCCCTATTCTCTACTTGTATATAGCATTGCTTTTGAAAAGTCTGATGATAACCTGATATCCTTCCCTTTACATATCACATGTTCTTTTTTTCTGGATCCCAAAGGAATTTTTCTTTTTCTTGTAGGTTCAGAATTTTACTAGACTATGTCTTATTGTTGCTTTTTCTGGGCTGATATTCTCAGCTCCATGATGTGCTCTTTCAAAAGTAGTTTTAAATTTTCATTTCAGAAATATTTTATTGTAGTTTTTAGGAGGTGTTCTGTTCCATGCTTTCATTTTCTTCAGAGCTTCCTTTTGTGCGTATGTTCTAACTTCTCTGCCCATTTTAGATATTTACTATTTTCCCTGTAATCTTTTTTTCTTTATTTCATTTTGATTTTTAAAATTTTCTTCCCTTTCATCCTATTTGTTGTTAAGGCTTTATTGTGCTTCATTGTTAGTGCATACCTTTCAGTCCAGTCTTTTTTTCTTTCTTTCTTTTTTTTTAAAGATTTATTTATTTATTTATTTGACAGAGAGAGAGAGAGAGAGAGAGAGATCACAAGTAGGCAGAGAGGCAGGCAGAGAGAGGGAGGAAGGGAAGCAGGCTCCCTGCTGAGCAGAGAGCCCGACACGGGACTCGATCTCAGGACCCTGAGATCATGACCTGAGCCGAAGGCAGCGGCTTAACCCACTGAGCCACCTAGGCGCCCCGCCAGTCTTTTTTTCTGGTATGATTTTTTATTTCTAGTTCTTTCCTGTGTGTTGTCACTTTGTTTCTGAGATTTTTTTCAATTTTGATTTGTGTTGTTCTTTCATGTCTTGAATGATGTGCTTAAAAAAAATTCTAGCTTGCAGCGGCGCCTGGGTGGCTCAGTGGGTTAGAGCCTCTGTCTTTGGCTCAGGTCATGGTCCCAGGGTCCTGGGATTGAGCCCCACATCGGGCTCTTTGCTCAGCAGGGAGCCTGCTTCCCTCTCCCTCTGCCTGACTCTCTGCCTATCTCTGTCTGTGAAATAAATGGATAAAATCTTAAAAAAAAAAAAATTCTAGTTTGCTTTAACATAGTAGGCCCGTTTTGATCTCTTTTGTAGCTATGTCTTTCCAGTATGCTTCCATTATCGGTAGGGATGTGTTCCTTATTCCTTTTTTTTTTTTTCTTTTTTGCCTTTAATTAACTTTGTATGAGATTAAACAAGATACTTTTTTATTGCTTATTTTAGGTAAAATTAACTTTCCTGAACTTTTAGGATGAGGCAGAATTTAGGAAAGATTTTTTTAACACCACAGTGCTCACTCTTCTGTCCTTTTGGTGTAGGGGTAACACAATGTGGCAGCTTACTTTCAATTCTTCTCCCCCTCTTTGATTTGGATATTTTAATTCCTTCCTCTCTCTTGTCCCTAAGTTGCTTACTTTCAATTCTACTTCCAGCAGTTTCTTCTTAGTGTGAGAAGCACAGCACCCTCAAACTTCCTCGGGCCTTTGGAGTGACAAATCTTTCCCATTTTCAGTTTCTGTTTTCTTTTTTTTTTTTTTTTTTTTTTTTTTTTTTTTTTTTTAAAGATTTTTTATTTTTATTTATTTGACAGAGAGAGATCACAAGTAGGCAGAGAGGCAGGCAGAGAGAGAGGAAGGAAGCCAGCTCCCTGCTGAGCAGAGAGCCCGATGTGGGACTCGATCCCAGGACCCTGAGATCATGACCTGAGCCGAAGGCAGCGGCTTAACCCACTGAGCCACCCAGGCGCCCCTCAGTTTCTGTTTTCAAATCGGCTCACCACCTTTCCAAGTGAATAGCTGTTGGTTATCTGCGAGTTCCTTTGTTCTCAGGGACATCAGTCAGCTTGCTCCACTATTGTTGCTTCCTTATTTCTTCCATACAGATACTGATATCATCTTGGCCTTATGGCTGTGTAGAATGTATTCATAAATGTATTTTACAGTTTAAGTGATATCCCGTCACCTAGTGTTTGGTTTTGTTACCTGGTAGCTCTATTACTATCTGATAATTTGGAGAGAGTAAGAAGCTATGCTTTTGCTACCATCTCCCCAGAATCTCTGGTTATTTCTTAGTTTCTTTCTTTTTTAAAAGATTTTACTTATTTATGATAGAGATAATGAGAGAGGGAACACAAGCACGGGGGAGCTGGAGAGGGAGAAGCAGGCTTCCCGCTGTGCAGGGAGCCCAATATTGGGTTGGATCCCAGGATGCTGGGATCATGACCTGAGCTGAAGGCAGATGCTTAATGACTGAGCCCCCCAGGGGGTACCCCTATTTCTTAGTTTCCTATTTCTTACTGAAACTCTTCATCTGTTCACTCACTGTACTTTAATTCCTTTAAATTTAATTTAATTTAATTCCTTTAATTCTGTGCACATATCTACGATAGCTGCTTTAAAGTCCTTGTTTGCTAATTGAAATATTAGGATTACTCAGGATCTTTTATTGACTATTTTTCTTGATTATGGGTCATTTTCTGATTCTTTTCCTGATTCTTCTCATGTCTAGTGGTTCTTTTTTTTTTTTAACTGAATATTGGAATTACTTTTGTAATCAGAAAATAAAAACACCAAATTTTATTTATTTATTTTTAAAAGACTTTAAGTACTCTCTACACCCAACATGGGGCTTGAGCCCCAAGTTCAAGATCAAAAGACACATGCTCCACTGAGCCAGCCAGGCATCCTCAAATTTATTTTTTTTTAACAATGTGAGTGTGTGTGTGTTAACTAGGTGTGTCTAGATGCCCAATCCTATGATTTAGTGAATAAAACAGTCTTAGAAAGTAATCAGGAGCTTTGCAAAGCTCCTGAGCTTTCGGGGGGGGGGGGTCTGTATATTAGTTTAGTCATTTATTCCTAATATACCCATATTCCAACTCACACTCCTAAGAAGCAATCGGATCTGTAGAAGTCCTACCTGCCATTGACAGGCCAGGTACGGGTTATGTCACTCACATAGCAAGAAGACTCACAACCTCCATCCAGCAGCACCATTTCCCCATCCTGCAACAGAAGTATGATATGTCAAAGTAGGTGACCTTATGATTAAACTCTTTGTGTCCTTCATTTTATATATACATATTTAAAAAGCTAATTTAAAGGAGACTAATCTTCTCTGATTCCTTCTTATAAGAAACAGCATCTCAATTTTTCAAATGAATCCACACGGACTCAGGAAGTGGCCGTTGGATAGTAGTGCACAGGCCCTGGAACCATACCACTTGGGTTTGAATTACTAGGTGTAAACAGCCCATCATAAACAGTACCATTATCACTATTATTTTTAAAATTCCTATGTAAGTTGGTATCCAGGGCCTTATTCAAATATGATTACCCTTAATCATTTAATTTTAGAATATCATTTCCCCCCTTTGCTCCCCTTTAGAATACATGTGGGGGAAAAAGAAAAATTTAGGTTTATTTCTCTCTTGTTACTTGTCCTGTTATATTGAAATTATCTATTGTGTCCTTGAAGACAGGGTACATCTTATTTATGTATAAATAAGCACACAACTTGGGATGTAGTAGAATAGTGGTTCAATGGGTGTAGATATTTAATAATGGCAACCTTCATAAATGGATGTTGGATCTTGTTTTTGGCAAAATGACAGAATACCTTTCTTGTTAGAAAACAACTAAATCTTGGACACAAACATATTTTACAGAAGGCTGACATTACATAATATAAGAGATGCCTTAAAGACTTTTTTTCTCTTGAAAAAAGTTACCCCAGAACTGAAACTAGAGCTGAGAGTAGTGATAAGGTAAGTGGTACAGTATATATAGAAAAGGTGATATTCCCCTGAGGTCCTGCAGCAAAGAGTGGGGACAATGAGCCAGAGATTCTCACATTAATCCAGGATTCCCACAGGAGATAAAAGAGACCCAGGTCATTAGGACCACTTATCTTTTGGCAAAAGCATATTCAAACAAATTTTTGGAGAAAATTTCTCCCAAATCTGGACTGACATGATTTCCAAAAAATAACAAATAAATAGATGAGCTCACAACCAAAGGTCATCAAGCACACAGGGTACGTCACCATACGTGAGAGTCAGCAGGAACAACACTGACCAAATTTAGAGCTTCCAGAACTTCAGGTAAGGGAATGACTAGATACAGAAGAGCTATTATGAAATGTTTAAAGGGATAAAGAACAGAACCACAAAGATGAATAAGCAATAAGAGACAACTGACAACTATGCTGATTTGAAAGGAACCAGAAGGAAAGAAAAAACTACTTCTGAAGTCAATCACTCAGTGGATGGCCAAAGAAGCAGATTAGATAACCAAAGGGAAACTGGCTTCCTGGAAGAGAGACGTACCCAAGTCCCCTAGAATATGACAGAGAGAGATAAGGCAAATGTAAACACGAAAGTTAGCTTACTGGAAACAGAAAGAGGTCTAACACATCTACCTGAAACTGCTGAAGGACTGAAGAGAGAGAATGTAGGAGAGACGGTATCAGTGTCTGAGAATTTCCTAGAACTGATGAAGAACACGAATGCAATTTCGGAAGGGGAAGGTATCATAGTGACTATATGTAAAAATAAATCTATTCTTAGACATGCAATAAAACTGAAAATTACCAAAGAAAACTTTTAAAAAAATTATTATTTATCCATTTTTTTAGAGAGCGCACGAATGTGCAAATGGTGGGGGGAGGGGCAGAGAGAGAGAGAGAGAATGAATCTTAACCAGACTCCACACTGAGCACTGAGCCCGTGGTGGTGGTGGTGGTGGTGGTGGTGTGGGGTGGGGTGGGGAGCTTGATCTCAGGACTCTGAGACCATGACCTGAGCCGAAATCAAGAGCTGCATACCCAAGGGACTAAGCCACCCAGGTGCACCACCAAAGAAATGAAATCTTAAAGCAGTCAAAGCAAAAAGAGAGTTCCCATAGGAACGATAATTAGTTTTTGTTTGTTTTTATTTTATTTCAAGATTTTATTTATTTATGTGAGAGAGAGTGGCGGGAGAGGAGAGAGAGAACATACAAGCACAAGCACAAGCAGCGGGGGAGGGTCAGAGGGAGAAGCAGATTCCCCACTGAGCAGGGAGCTCAATGCCAGGGTGGATCCCAGGACTCTGGGATCATCACTTGAGCCGAAGGGAGACACTTAACTGAGCCACACAGGTGCTCCTTGTTTGTTTGTTTTTAATCTGCAAGACTGAAAAGAATCTAGGATTGTTTCTTTGGTATAGCCATCATCAAGAATTGAGAATGAAATAAAGATATTTGACTAAAAAAAAAAGAAAATTTTATCAGCCACAGACCTTCATCTAAACGATTTTCTTCAGGCTGAAGGAAGCTGATCCCAGGAGAGCCATCGAAAATGTAAGCAGGAAAGGTGAACATGCATGTAAACCTACACAAACTCTGTCAGAAGGGTTCTGCTTTGGCCTGTTGCTGAGAGCTCCACATAGCTGTGGTTGAGACGCAGAAGCACAGGGCAGCCTGTTCTGACTACATTTCTATCAGATGCCCACTACCGAGGGCACACCAGAGCTCTCCCAGATGCCCTGGCGGTACCCCACATTCTCACAGCTTGTTGAGGACCTTGCTCACAGACTTCACCAGAAAAAGCCTTGCAAACTTTCAGATAACCAAAACAAGACCAGGACCTAGAAGTTCTCAGCTTATTTTCCCTCGGGCCAATTTATCTAATAATGGCAATACTCTTCTCTCCCTGTATGGCTACACTGGTGCTTATTCTCCAGTTTTTTAAGAGTGGACAGTATACTATTTAGGAATAGACACACTGGTGGTAAAATTATGAAGAAAACCAACAAAAATGATTAAAACAGAAGTTAAGATGGTAGGAGACAGAAAGGGGGATGTGTTTGAGCTTGCCCAGAGGACTACTAATGTTCTTCTCATCCTAGATGGTAGATACATGGTTATTCATTCGATTATTATTTTTAAACAGTACATTACATTTATTGTTTTTAATATATGACACATTTAACAACTTAGGAAAACCTTGTGGAATATAATAAAAGTGAGAAATTTACCCTTAGACACATTAAAAAAAGAAGAAAGGATGAAAATTAATGAGTTTAGCACCTAATTTTAGAAGCTACAAAAAGAGCAAGAGAATAAATACAAAAAGTAGAAGGGTGAAATTAATGAAGGCAAGGGCTCAGTGTAATGAAGTAATAAACAAAGATAAAATAGCATTAATGATGTGAAAAGTTGGTTTCACAAGAATAATAAAATCCAGCAAACCTCTCGTAAGGCTTTTTTTAGCTGAAGTTTTTGAGATTTAATGTATGCACATTAAATGCACAGATCTTAAGTATAATATAGAGTTAATAGAGTTAAGTCAGTTTTGTCAAATGCCCTCAAGTCCCTTCCTGGTCAATATTCCCATAAGAAGCAACCACTGATCTGGTTTCTATCAACATAGGTTAGTTTTGTCCATTTTAGAAATTCGCATAGATGGAATCATATAGTTTATAATTTTTTTGTCTGACTTATTCACTCAGCATAATGCTTTTGACATTATTCACTGGTAGTGCAGTGGTTTGTTCCACTTTATTTGACAAATACACCACATGGCAATTTCCTTATCTAATATCCTGGTGATGGACACTGGGTCTCTTAGTAGTGAACCTGTTATGAACATTCTTGTACAAGGCAACTTGTGGATCTGTTTTAATTTTTCTTGAAAAATACCTATAAATGGAATTGCTGGTACACAGAGTAAATATATGTTTACTTTTTAAAAAGAAAGAAAAAAAGGATTGACTTCGGGCTGTCCTTTCCCCTGCGGCCTCTGCTCTGGCAGGAGTACCACGGCCGACCTGCAGACATGTGTGCAGGCTTTGGACAGAGGCAGCCTCAGGATGACTTGAAAGTAGGGCACCCTTGGCCCTGAACAGTTTCTGTACGGCATCCTCAGATGCCTTTACCTGAGTGAGAAAGCTGCTCCACTAGGACCTCAGAAGACTGACAGCCCTGTGACACCAGGAAAGGATATTCCTGTGAAGCTACTGCAGGACATGTGGCGCTCTACAACACTGACAATGTTTACTGCATGTTGATGAGGTGCCAGAATTGGTAAACTCATTCTACATTATCTTAATCTTCTCAACAGGCCTACGAGGTACTGCTGTTATTTGCCCAAGGTCACAGTGGGTCCAGGAACTACTGTGATGTTCAATTAATCTAGCTCCAAAGCTAGTGTTTGATTTGGACTTAAATTTTAAGTATGGTGCCCCCAAGTCTTTCCAACTAATTCTAATAAATAATTGCTTGCCTTCTTCAATCAAAAAAGAGAGAGAGAGAGAAAAGACAAAAATATATCAAGAATGTAAAAAGGTACATAACTGGGCCCCTGAGTGGCTCAGGCGTTAAGCGTCTGCCTTTGGCTCAGGTCATGATCCCAGGGTCTTGGGATGGAGTCCCCCATCAGGCTCCCTGCTTGCTGGGAAGCCTGGCTCTCCCAACTCCCTTTGCTTGTATTACCTCTCTCACTGTCAAATAAATAAAATCTTTTTAAAAAATATATATAACTATAATTATAAAGGATTAAAAGTAATTTTAAAAATTTAGACAAAGTGGTAGAAAAATATAACCTACCAAACTGTCTCAGGAAAAGTGAAGCATATGTTGATATAATCACTTTGGAAATGTTTGGTATTTTCTACTGTAATGCAAATATGCATACCTAAGACCCATCAATTCCATTATTATGTCCCTTAGACAAACTTGGTAACTTGTACACCAGGTATAACATACAAGAATGTTCACAGTACATTATTCATAATGGTAAAAACTTAGAAACTATGTAAATGGCCACCTATGGATATTTATCACACTAATTTTACAGTATTTGTTAATTTGTTAAGAAATTAACAATAAACCTATTTCATGTTAAGTAAATGACATTTTTAACTTAAAGTAATTGTTTTTCTTTCTTTCTTTTTTTTTTTGAATATTTTATTTATTTATTTGACAGAGATCACAAGCAGGCAGAGAGGCAGGCGGGGGAGGTGGGGCGCGGGAAGCAGGCTCCCTGCTAAGCAGAGATTCCCGACTCGGGGCTCCATCCCAGGACACTGAGATCATGACCTGAGCGGAAGGAAGAGGCTTAACCCACTGAGCCACCCAGGCGCCTCTTTTCTTTTTTTTAAAACAGTCTTTAATTAATTAATTAATTAATTAATTTGACAGAGAGAGAGAAAGAGAGGGAGGGAGCAAGTACAAGCGGGGGGAATGGCAGGCAGGGGAGAAGCAGGCTCCCTGCTCAGCAAGGACCCTGATGTGAGGCTTGATTCCATGACCTGGGATCATGACCTGAGCTGAAGGCAGCCGCTTAACCGAGCTACCCAGGTGCCCCGAAAAGTAACTATTTTTCTAAATAACAGTATGTAGTCAGAAATGCTGCACTGTTGTGTATATATAGTTTTATAAATCTTTGTCTAGTGTAACAGAAATCAGCTAAAATCTCATATTACTTCTCCTCCTCCAGTCTGGTGTGGTACTGCAGGTCATAAAGCCACTGGGTTACTTCCTTGTACACTTGAGAGAGTAAGAATGGAAAAGACAACTGATGTCTGGGTATTCTTATAAAAATGTATTTAACCTCACAGACCACACTTTCATTGCTGTTCATGCTACAATAATTCAAACTGCAGTGGTATGCAACATAGGTTATATGAAAAAGACATAATATTTCAAATACATAAAGCTCAAACATGACCAAAGCCAAACTACGTTCAACTGTATGGTTTATTAGTAGGAAAATAAAATGCGAAGCAAAGAAATGATGACCATCAAAATCAGGAGAGTGGTTCTCCCCACTAGCGAGAGAAGTTATCACTGGGAAGAACCACGTGGTAGAATAAGCTTCTGAGGAGTGGAGGGAGAGGAACGTCCTGTTTCAGGCATTCATAATTTTTTTCTGTAAAGGGCTAGATAGTACATACTTTTTACTGTCTCCAGTGCAAGTACTCAACTCTGCCACTGTGGGAAGAAAGCAGGAACATCTGTATTCCAATAAAACCTCTTCACAAAACAAAATGGGAGGCTGGATTTGGTGCAGAGAGCTGTAGCTTGTCAATACCTTTTATTTGACACGGTAATGGTTACATGGGTGCCCACTTTATAATTACTCATTAAACTGCTCCTTTATGTTTTAAGTACTTTACCAGTAGTTACGTTTCATAATAAGAAATGTCAAAAAGAAAAAAAAAGAAACAGAAAGCTTTAGGATATTAAAGAAATGGAATGAGTAGTTAAAAAAATGGTTTACAAAGGAAAATATTAGGCCCAAATAGTTCTACAGGTATATTCCATCCAATTTTCAAAAAAACTTAAACTCAAATCATTTCACGATATTAAGAAAAGAAACTACTCATTTTATGAACTTAGTTTGGACTTGATATGAAAATCAGAAAAAGACAATGAGAAAAATAAGCCAATCTCACGCATGAAAACAAATCAGAATTTCCTAAACAGCACATTAGTAAGTTGAAACTAGTAGTGCTAAAGATAAAAAAGATGCTTAATTTCACTGATAATTAAGGTAACAGAAATTAAGACCACAATGATACTGTTTTATACCAATTAGAATGGCAGAAATTAAGAAGTTGGATACCATCAGGCTACAGAGAGGATGTGGTCAAGAGAATTACACTGGTAGGAGTACAAACAGACACAGATACTTGGGAAAACACACTGTATTATCTTCTCACACTTATGAATTAAAAAAAGTTCCAAAAAACTTATAGCAGTATATAGTTTTATGTAGTTCACAAACAGGCAGAGCTAAATAATATTATTTGGGGAATCATATATACGTTGACACAGCCACTTCAAAAAATTGAGGGAAGACAAAAATTTAGGATAAACAGTTAGTTACCTCTGGGAGGGAGGCAATAGGATAGCAAAGCATAAAGACACATAAGTAGATGCACAGAACTGGCAGTGTTCTCTTCTTGGGCTAAGTGATCAATTCATGGGTATTCATTTAAAAAATATATTGTGTAATTTACGTATTTGCTATATTTATTTTCCTGAAATTATTGAAAATTAAAACAGATAAATAAAGGTGGATTCAGGGGCGCCTGGGTGGCTCAGTTGGTTAGCTCAGGTCATGATCCTAGGGTCCTGGGATCGAGCCCCACATTGGGCTCTCTGCTTGGCACGATGTCTGCTTCTCCCTCTTCCTCTGTCTACTGCTTTGCCTCTTGTGCTCTCTCTCTCTGCCAAATAAATAAATAAAATCTTAAAAAAAAAAAACCTAAAAAAATAAAAAAATAAAAGTGGATTTGGGAGTGCCTGGGTGGCTAAGCTGGTTAAGTGTCTGACTCTTGATCTCAGCGCAGGTCTTGATCTCAGCGTCAAGAGTTTAAGTGCTTCACAGGGCTCCGGGCTGACAAAACCCCTTCCCACATCTTTAAAAAAAAAAAAAGTGGACTTAATAGAGCATATACAGGGAACCTGAGTGGCTCAGTTGGTTGAGCGGCTGCCTTCAGTTTGGGTCATAATCCCAGGGTCCTGGGATTGAGTCCCACATAGCGCTCTCTGCTCAGTGGGGAGTCTGCTGTTCCCCCTACTTGTACATGCTCTGTCAAATAAAAAAAAAGAAAAGAAATAAAGGCATATACAATTCTCTACGTGTATAGTCACTTGGGGGGAAGCAACTATAAAAGATCAGCTTCCTCACAGCTAATAAGGCACTATTAAAATTTGTCTACTCCAAAATATGCATGACCCACTGTTCCCTAAGTCCTTTGAGGAGGAGTGTTATTAAAAATTATGAGCAGAGGGGCGCCTGGGTGGCTCAGTGGGTTAAAGCTGCTGCCTTCGGCTCAGGTCATGATCCCAGGGTCCTGGGATCGAGCCCCACATCGGGCTCTCTGCTCAGCAGGGAGACTGCTTCTTCCTCTCTCTCTGCCTGCCTCTCTGCCTACTTGTGATCTCTGCCTGTCAAATAAATAAATAAAATCTTTAAAAAAAAAATAAAAATTATGAGCAGAAAAAAAAATAAGCAGAAGCTTTACAGTCGTACTCTCAGCTCTGCCCTAATGAGTTGCCTAATTTTTTTTTGAGTTGCCTAATTTTTTAAGTTTATTTTCCTCATCCGTTGAACAGGCATGTTATTAACTGCTCCTATCTCAGAGTGCTAATACGAGAATCAAATGAGATAATGTCTGTAAAATCATTTTATAAACAATAAAGTGCTTTAGAAGTGGCACCAGAGGAAGTGGCACTGAAGGGCATTTCGTGTACCTTGATGAGCTGATTATTCTTCACATAATGCAAAGTGTTTGACCGATTACCTCCAGCGACCACGGGCGGGTAGGCCAAGATGTCTGCACCACGGGCCCGGCATTCAAATTCAAACTGAAAAACAAGAGCCAAGCATGACAGAAGACAGGACTTCCTCAGGACTGTGCCAGCCCAGGCTCCCTCCGACAAACAGCCCATCTCTCCATTCAAGTCCTTCTTTTCCATCATTACTGGAGAACGAGTCATCAAATCTAACTGGACTTCTTATACTGCAATTCCACTCTATTTTTTATTCTCCCCCCAATCCTGTTATTTGACCCTATTATTAAGTCTGTTCTGTTCCTCTGAGTGCTCCAAATTTCCTGTGATTTTCAAATTAAGTCCAGAAGAGAACATAGAAAACCTATGATCATGGCTGAGTACAGAGATATAGTCGAGTAAAGCTCCCAGTTTTTCTTCTTATTTCGGTAAACGCTGGAATACAGCTTCTGGTTTTAACAAGCTCTGCATTACTAATTTCAGCTTTTCAAACAGCTACCAACCTATATGTGCTGGAAAAGTGAAAAAGGATGCTAGGCAAATGATAAATTCTACTGCTTTTACTTTGTCCAAGGACAGAGCCGGAGACTGGCGAGAAGCGGCTGCTCCTTCCAGTCCTACTCCCATCCTTGTCCTTCGCATTTATGTGAAGATTCTCCGTTCACATTTGACTTAAGTCTTTGCTTCTTCGTTTGTTCTCTTTTGCAATTTTCTTCATTTAATTGTAGCCCTGTGTACTTTAGACGTATCTAAATAAATTATCAGTGACCTTTAAGAACCAAATCCTCTCCACTGATACCCTGGTCACTTACATAAAAGCCACTCGATGCCATCTGCAAATCAATGAAATTACTTTATTTACTGTTTTCGCCTCCAATAAAACCTTTCCAGTCTTTTAAAGCTCACCTTGGCATAAAGAAAGCCTTCCTCCACAGGAGCTTTACTGGCAAACATGGTTTCTATGAAAGCCTGTAAACAGAATGGAGGATGAACAATCTCGTTTTAAACAGGTTGTTTACTCAAACATTCAAAATACTGGAGCTCAAATGAAAAGCACCCTTCTCCCCAATTTTGTTGACCTGAAGTTGTGACTTTGTGCATATGATAGTATAGATTTCTGAAGAGGAAACTATTGCTTTCAGGACTATTTGACTAACAACATTTAGTGGAAGGCTGACTCAATAATCACTCAGAATATACAGTGGTATGCTAGAATAAGCTACGCAGTTACACATTTGTCATTTATGTAACGAAGTAGCCCAGAAATGTATGGAATTATGGACTGAACAGTCCAGTCTACAGTAGGTTTCCCAACCTCAGCACTGTCGACATTTTGGACTAGATAACTCTTTGCCGGGTGCCAGCAGCACTTTCCCACTGTGATCATTGGATACTGCCCGATATCCCTTGAAGGACATAACTGCCCCATGTTCAAAATCAGTGACCTAGAGTATAAATCCTTAATTTCTCTGTGATAGCCATTCCACATGTGTGTTTGTTTCCTTTTTTTATGAACGTACATGTCTATAATTCACCACGGTACCCTAATCCAAAAAAGGTTTTGATTAGATCTGATAGATACACAAAATACAACTCATGGCAGGGTTAAAGAAAAGCAAGCCTTAAAAAGAATGGAGCTCAAAAACTAATAATGACCTTCACGATTACTATGGTAACTGTAGATGGACCGCCAATTTATCTGAGTTTTCTAGCAGCCCGTGTGAAAAGGGAAACTGTCAGCTGTATTTCCCACACCTGTGGGATAAAAACGAATCAGCTGCACAAGGACAGGATTATATGATTCTACCACTCAAGTTGTTGTGTTCTAAGAGTGAAGGCAACATGGGAAGGAATGTTTTTGGTAACATTTCTCCAAATACAAGGCAATGACATCACCATAAAGCCCAACAGAAGGGAAAGCAAGTGGGCTGGCCATGGAGACAGCTGCCACTTGCTCCTGCTCCCATTCTGATCCTTGCTCAAATGTTTCCTCCTCAGAGAGGCCTTCCTGACCGCCCTATCTCACTCAGCACCTCGGCCACACTTCATCCCTTTCCACTGCTTCCTTTTTCTTCACAGCATTTAATTTTAGCTGACTATACAGCGTGTTTATTTACTGTCTCTCCTCAACTAGAATGTACAATGAGGACAAGGACACATGGTAAGCCTGTTTTGCTCACCACTGTGTCTCTAGAACCTAGGAAGTATCCAGCACTATAGTAAATAATAAATATCTGCTGAATGAATTAGCAATTACAATGGAAGTTAAAGATAGTTACACACACGTATGAATATTGACAATTTGTCAGTGCTACATTTTTAGCATGAAGCTAAGGAAAAAAAAAAGGACAAAGTGTGGTTATCTCCACTGAGGCTCACTCGAAAGAGGGATTTTTCTTCTCTTAGCTGCACCCTTTGTCTTTTTATTAATTTCCTTTCAAAACTTTAATAAATAGCACAGAAATTTTGTGTGTGCACACACACACCAAGCCCTTGTATATGCGTTCATCCACTGATGGATCAATGTGGGTTATTTGCAACTTTCGGCTATTGTGACCACTGCTTCTGTGAACAAATATGAGAGTACCTGTTTTTAATTCTTCTGGGTATACACCTAGGAGCAGAGTTGTTAGGTCACATGATAAGTCTATGTTTAAGTTTTTCAGAACCCTCCAAGCTATTTCCACAGTGGCTGAACCATTTCACAATCGCACTGGTAATGTAAAAAGGTTCCAACTTTCCCATTTCCCTACCAACACTTGCTATTTTCCGTTTGCATGTATTTTAATTTTTTAAATTTATTTTTACATTTTTAATCACCCAATGCTCATCACTACAGCACTCCTTAATCACCTATTTCACTCATCCCCCTACCCACCTGACTTCTGGTAACCACGTTGTTTTCCATAGTTCTCTGTAGTTGAGAGTCTGTTTCTTGGTTTGTCTCTTTTGCTCCCTTTGATCATTTGCTTTGTTTCTTAAATTCTGAATATGAGTGAACTCATGTTATCTTTCTCTTATTTCACTTAGCATTATACCCTCTCCATCCATATGGCAAGATTTCACTCTTTAAAGGTTAATATTCGGGGCACCTGAGTGGTTCAGTGGGTTAAAGCCTCTGCCTTTGGCTCAGGTCATGATCCTGGGGTCCTGGGATCGAGCCCCGAATAGGGCTCTCTCTCAGTGGGGAGCCTGCTTCCTCCTCTCTCTCTGCCTGCCTCTCTGCCTACTTGTGATCTCTGTAAAATAAATAAAATCTTTAAAAAAAATAAAGGTTAATATTCCATTTTATCTATCTACCTATCCATCCATCCGAATCTTCCTTATCAATTAATTGATGGATACTTGGGCTGCTTCCACATCTTGTCTATTTGCAATAAACATATAAACACAGAGGTGCATATATCCCTTTGTATTAGTTTTTTGTATTTGTTGGGTAGATATCCAGTAGTGCAATTACTAGATCATAGGGCAGTTCTATTTTTAACTTTTTTTTTAAAGATATTTATTTATTTATTTATTTTTCAGAAAGAGAGAGAGAGAGCACGCACAAACAGGAAGAGTGGCAGGCAGAGGCAGAGAGAGAAGCAGGCTTCCCACGGAGCAAGGAGCCAGTTGCGGGACTCAATCCCAGGACTTTAGGATTACAGCCTGAGCCAAAGGCAGTGGCTTAACCAACTGAGCCACCCAGGCGTCCCTCTATTTTTAATTTTTTGAGGAAACTACTATTTTCCATAATGGCTGCACCAGTTTTTATTCCTACCAACAGTGCAAGAGGGTTCCTTTTTCTCCACATCCTCGCCAATACTTGTTTCTTGATTTTAGCCATTCTGACAGGTGTAAGATGATATCTCACCGTGCTTTGATTTGTATTTCCCTGATAATAAGTGGTGATGAGCATCTTTTCATCTGCCTTTTGGCATCTGCATGTCTTCCTTGTAGAAATGTCTTCTGCCCTTTTCAAATTCAGATTATATTGGGACATCTGGATGGCTCAGTTGGTTAAGCAGCTGCCTTTGGCTCAGATCATGATCCCAGTGTCCTGGGATCAAGTTCCACATGGGGCTCCTTGCTTGGCAGGGAGCCTGCTTCTCCCTCTGCCTGCCACTCTGCCTGCCTGTGCTTTCTCTCTCTGATCAAAAAAAAGAAAAAAAATCAGATTATTGTTTTTTTGGGTGTTGAATTGTGTAAGTTCTTTATATATTTTGGATATATTTTTGGATAGTTATAATATGTCATCTGCAAATACCTTCTCCCATTCTGTAGGCTGCCTTTTAGTTTTGTTGATTGTTTCCTTCACTGGGCAGTAGCTTTTTATTTTGATGTAGTCCCAATAGTTTATTTTTGCTTTTGTTTCCTTTGCCTCAGGGGATATTTTTTTTCTTTTTTTAGAGAGAGTGTGTGTACGTATGTATGAGTGATGCAGTGGTGGGGGAAGCAGAGGGAGAGAATCTAAGCAGGCTCCACAGCCAGTGGGGAGCCTGACATGTTGCTTGATCTCATGACCCCGAGATCATGACCCTAGCCGAAGTAAGAGTCGGATGCTTAGCTGACTGAGCCACCCACATGCCCCACAGGGGACCTATTTAGAAAAGAGCTGATATAGCCGATCTCAGAGAAATTACTGCTTGTGCTCTCTTAAAGGATTTTTATGGTGTCAAGCCTTGTATTTAGGTCTTTAATGTATTTTGAGTTTATTTTTGTGTATGGCGTAAGGAATTGGTCCAGTTCCATTCTTTTGCATGTTGTTTAGTTTTCCCAGCAGGATTTTATTGAAGAGACTATCTTTTCCCCATTCAATATTCTTTCTTGCTTTGTCAAGATTAATTAACCATATAAGCATGGGTTTATTTCTGGGCTCTCTATTCTATTCCATTGATCTAGGAGTCTATTTTTGTGCCAGTATAATACTCTTTTGATGACTACAGCTTTGAAATAATGAGCAGTCCAGAACTGTGATGCTTCTAGCTTTGCTTTTTCAAGACTGCTTTGGTTATTCGGGGTCTTTTGTGGTTCCATACAAATTTTAGGATTGTTTGTTCTAGTTCTGTGAAAAATGCTCTGGGTATTGTGATACGGGTTGTATTAAACGTGTAGATTGCTTTGGGCAGATAAAGTATTTTAACACTATTTGTTCTTCCAATCCATGATCATGGAAAGTCTTTCCATTTCTTTGTGTTGTCTTCGACTTTCTTTCATCAGTGTTTTATAGTTTTCAGAATACAGGTCTTTCACCTCTTTGGTTAATTTCCTAATTGTAAGTGGGATTGTTTTCTTAATCTCTTTTCTGCTGTTTCATTATTGGGTGTATAGAAACCCAGCAGATTTCTGTAGACTGATTTTGGTATCCTGCAACTTCACTGAATTCGTTTATCAGCTCCTGCAGTTTTTTAGTGGTTTTTCAATATATTATCATGTCATCCAAAAACAGTGGAGTTTTACTTCTTCCTTACCAACTTGGATGCCTTTTATTGCTTTTTTTGCCCGATTGCTGTGGCTATGACTTCCAGTACTATGTTGAGTAAAAGTGGTGAGTGGGGGCATCCATATCTTCTTCCTGACCTTGGGGGAAAGGCTGTTTCTTACCACTGAAAATGATGCTGGCTGTGGGTTTTTCACATATAGCCTTTATTATGTTAAGGTATGTTCCCTCTAAACTTACTTTGTTGAGGGTTTTGTCATGGATTGGTATTGTACTTTGTCAAATGCTTTTTCTGCATCTACTGAAATGATCATATGGTTCTTAGCCTTTCTCCTGCTGATGTGATGTATCATGCTGATTGATTTGCAAATACTGACCCAACCTTGCAACCCAGGAAAACAAACCTCACTTGATCATGGTGAATGATTTTTTTTTTTTAATGTATTGCTTCCTTCAGTTTGCTAGTACTTTGTTGAGGATATTTGCATCTATGTTCATCAAAGATATTGACCTGTAGTTCTCTTCTATTGTGGGGTCTTTATCTGGTTTTGGTATCAGGGTAATGCTGGCCTCATGGCATGAATGTGGAAGTTTTCCTTCCTTTTCTATCTTCTGGAATAGTTAGGGGAGAGTAGGCATTAATTCTTTTTTAAATGCTTGGTAGAATTCGCCTGGGAAGCCATGAGGTCCTGAACTTTTGTTTGTTGGGAGTTTTTTGAGTACTGATTCAATTTCTTTGTTGGTAATGGGTCTGTTCAAATTTTTCTATTTCTTCCTGTTTTAGTTTTGGTAGGTTATATGTTTCTAGGAATTTACTCATTTCTTCTACCTTGTCTGATTTGTTGGCATATAGCTTTTGATAGTATTTTCTTACATCTGTATTTCTGTAACGTTTGTTATTTCTCCTCTTTCATTTGTGATTTATCCAGGTCCTTTCTTTTTCTTGAGGAATCTGGCTACAGGTTTATCAATTTTATTGTTTTTTTTTCAAAGGATCAGCTCTTGGTTTTGATTTGTTCTTTTGTTTTAGATTTCTTTTTTTTTAAAGATTTTATTTATTTATTTGACAGACAGGAAGCACAAGTAGGCAGAGAGGCAGGCAGAGAGAGAGAGGGGGAAGCAGGCTCCCTGCCAGAGCAGAGAGTCCGATGCGGGACTCGATCCCAGGATCCTGGGATCATGACCTGAGTTGAAGGCAGTGGCTTAACCCACTGAGCCACCCAGGCACCCTGTTTTAGATTCTATATCATTTATTTTCTACTCTAATCTTCATTATTTCCTTTTTCTGCTAGGTTTAGGCTTTCTTTTTTTTTCTTCTAGTTCCCTTAGGAGTAAGGCTAGGTTGTTTGAAAATTTTTTTTCTTGCTTCTTGAGGTAGGCCTATATTGTTAAAAGCTTCCCTGTTAGGACTGCTTTGGCTGCATCTGGAAGGTTTCAAAATGTTTGCTTTCATTTTCATTTGTTTCCATGTGCTTTTTTATTTCTTCTATTTCTTGACTGACCCATTCATTGTTTAGTAGCATGTTACTTAATCTCTATGAATTCATGGTCTTTCCAGATTTTTTCCTGTGTTTGACTTCTGGCTTCACAGTGTTGTGGTCAGAAAACATGCATGGTATAAGTTCAATCTTTTAGAACTTGTTTTGTGACCTTATATGTGATCTATTCTGGAGAATATTCCATGTGCACTTGAAAATAATGTGTATTCTTCTTACATGGAATATTCTGAATATAACTGTTAAATCCATCTGGTCCAGGATGTCATTCAAAGCCAGTTTTCTTGTTGATATTCTGTTTAGATGATCTTTCCAGTGATGTAAGTGGGGTGTTAAATTTCCCTACTCTTATTGTATTATTATTAATTCTTTTATGTTTGTTATTAATTGTTTTACGTATTTGGGTGCTCCCATGTTGGGTGCATAATTATTTTAAATTGTCCCCTTCATTACAGTGTATTTCTTTGTATCTTGTTATAGTCTTTGTTTTAAAGCCTATTTTGTCTGATATAAGTATTGCTACTCTGGCTTTTTTTAAAAAAAGATTTTATTTATCTATTTGAAAGACTGAAGCAGGCTGCTCGCTGAGCAGGGAGCCCCACCCAGGGCTCAATCCCAGGACAATGGGATCATGACCTGAGCTTAAGGCAGATATTTAGCAACTGAGCCACCCAGGCACCTCTACTCCAGCTTTCTTTTTACAACCATTTGCAAGATTAATGTTTCTCCATCCCTCACTTCCAATATACAGGTGTCCTTAGGTCTAAAATGAGTCTCTGTAGACTACCGATGGTCTCCTATAGACTGTAAACATAGATGGGTCTTATGTTTTTACCCATTTTGTCACCCTATGTCTTTTGATTGGAGTGTTTAGTCCATTTACATTCAAATTAATTATTGGTAGATTAATTGCCATTTTATTACTTGCTTTGTTGTTGTTTCTGAAGATTTTCTCTGATCATTTTTTATCTTTCTCTCTTTCATGGTGTGCTGGTTTTTCTTAGTGATATATGTGGATTTTTTTCTCTTTAATCCCTGCATATTTATTAGTGGTTTCTAATTTGTACTTACCATTAGCTTTGTATATAACATCTGCATATAGCAGTCTATATTAAGTTGATGGTTGTTTAAGTTTGAATCCATTCTTTACTCCTCTCCTCCTGACATTTTAGGTATATGGTATCATATTTGACATCTTTTTATTTTGTGAGTTCCTTGGCTGATTTTTTAAAAAAAGATTTTATTTGTCAGAGAGAGAGAGAGCATGCGCACAAGCGGGGGAGGGGCAGTAGGCAGAGCAAGCAGAGGGAGAAGCAGGCTCCCCACTGAGCAAGGAGTCTGATGTAGGACTCAATCCCAGGACCCTGGCATGACCTGAGCCAAAGGAAGCTGCTTAACCAACTGAGCCACCTAGGTGTCCCGCTTGGCTGATTTTTAACGGCTATATTCATTTTTACTACTTTTGTGTTTCCTATCTTCATATCGTCATTTTTGGTCTTTCCTTTCCACTCAGAGTCCCCTTTAATATTTCTTGCAGGACTTGTTTAGTGGTCATGAACTCCTTCAGTTTTTTTTTGTATGGGAAGCTCTTTTATCTTTCCTTCTATTTTGAAGTTAGCTTTGCTGGATAAGAGTATTCTTGGCTGCAGGTTTTTTCTATTCAGCACTTTGAATGTATCATGCCACTCGTTTCTGGCTTGGAAGTTTCTGCTGAAAAATCTGACAGCTTTACGGAGTTTCCTTTATATGTAACTGTCTTCCTTTGTCTTACTGCTTTTAGCATTTTCTTTCTTTCTTTTTTTTTAAGATTTTTACTTACTGGGCACCTGGGTGGCTCAATGGGTTAAACCTCTGCCTTCGGCTCAGGTCATGATCTCGGGGTCCTGGGATCGAGTTCAGCATCAGGCTCTCTGCTCAGCAGGGAGCCTGCTTCCCTCTCTCTCTGTCTGCCTCTCTGCCTACTTGTGATCTCTCTCTGTCAAATAAATAAATAAAATCTTTAAAAAAAAAAAAAAGACTTTTATTTATTTATTTGTCAAAGAGAGAGTGTGGGGAAGGGCAGAGGGAGAAGCAGGCTCTGCACTGAGCAAGGAGCCTGATGTGGGACTTGATCTCAGGACCCTGGGACCATGACCCAAGCTGAAGGCAGACGCTTAACCAACTGAGCCACTCAGGTGTCTCTATTTTCTTACTGTATTTTGCCATTCATTCATTCATTCTTTTATTACTTAACGTTTACTTATAAGCAATCTTTATACCAGGGTTAGGCTCTAACTCATGACCCTGAGATCAACAGCTGCAAGCTGTACCAACTGAGCCAGCTAGGTGCCTCTGTATTTTGCCATTTTAATTATAATATGTCTTTGTATGGATCTTCTTTTGTTGGTTTTGTTGATTTTCTGTGCCTCCTGGATCTGGAGGTTTCTTTTCCTATACTAGGGAAGTTTTCAGCTATTATTTCTTCAAATAAATTCTATGTCCCTTTTTCTCTCTCTTCTTTTTCTGGGACTCCCATAATATGAATGTTGTTATGTTTGATGGAGTCACTGAGTTCCCTAAGTCTATTCTCATTTTGCATAATTCTTTTTTTCTCCCTTTTGTTTATCTTGATTACTTTCCATTACTTTATCTTCCAGGTTCAGATTTCTGTTTCTTCCAGACTGCTATTCATTCCATCAAGCAGGTTTCTCATTTTGTTTACTGAGCCCTTTATCTCTGCTATATTATTCCTTATCTCTGGGTTAACAGTCTCACTGATGTACTCCATTCTTTTCTCAAGTGCAGTGAGTAATCTTATGTTCATTGCTTTAAATTCTCCATCAGGCATGTTAGTTATATCTGTTTTATTTATAGCTCCCTGGCCATGGCCTTGTCCTGTTCCTTCATTTGGGGCAAATTCCTCTGCCATTTCATTTTGTCTAAGTCTCTGTACTTGTTTCTGTATGTTAGGAGAGTCGGGTACAGCTCCTGTTCTTGAGGGTCATGGTTTTATGAAGACGACGACCTGTACTGCCTGTAATGCAGTGTTGCAGGGCCTGGTGCTTCTGGGAGTAACTCCAATGTGTGGTGCTTGCAGCCTCCTGTTGTGTCCTGGCTGCTTTATCCTTTAGGCCAGTTGTCTTCAGGGGCTCTCTCTGCCTGTTGTGAGTAGTGTCTGATCCCTGGCCTGAATGTGGTGGATTTCAACGAGGTATGCTCTGGTTTGCTGGTGAAATGAGACCTGTTGCTGCTACCACTGGAACCAAGGCCTTATAAAACTCCCGGGCTGGGGGACACAGTGTTGGCAGGGGTTTGGGCCAGTCTTCTGGGGGAGGGGTGCTCCATGAGCTGGGACTGAGGGAGTGTGAGTGGGAAGTGCAGTTCCATTAGAGCACTAGGAGGTAGGGCTTGGTGTAAGCAAGGTAGGTAGCAAGTGCTGATGCTGTGCTCATTCTCACAGGTGGCCCTGTGCTTATGCTGAAGGGTGGAGGAGAGAAATGGAACCTGCCAGTTCCTTTATTCCCACAGGGCTCTATCCATGACTGCTGCCTCTCTGGGACATGCTCTGAGATGAGCAACTAAACCTCCCACTCACAGTGTGTGCCCCAGATGCTCTTCAGATTGCTCTTTCAATGGTGTATGTCCACAGACTACTTGCCCTGCCTTCTCTCCAAGGACAGCTCCAATGTCCTCTGAGCTCTTCCAGAGCCAAGTATGCTAACCTTTCAAGCTCCAGGCTTGAAAGCTCCAGCCCTGCTGGTTCCAAGAACTTCTAAAATTTGGGCCGTCCTGCTTTCCAAGCCAACTCTTATGGGGATTTGTTTTCCCCTTGTGCTCCCTTGTGTGCTGGTTTGTGTCTTTGCCCTTCACTGGCACTGTGGCTCCCTCCCCACCACAGTGGCCACATTCCAGTTATTTCCCACGCCATGTTTCTGCACTTCTTACCTACTTCCATGTGGCTTCTTCCCTACTTTTAGTTGTAAAATTTGTCCTGACAGTCTTCAGATCAATTTCTGGGATACTTAGGATGATTTGACAGTTATCTAGTTTTATTTGTGGGATGAAGTGAACCTCGGGTTCTCCTACTCCACTAACATCTTCCCCTCCTGTGTCTTTTGCTTTTAAATTGTAGTCATCTTACTGGGTATGAAATGGTATCCCATTTTGGTTTTGACTCACATTTTCCTAACAGTAAATAATATTAAGCATCTCTTCATGTGTTTATTGGTCATCTGTATATCTTCTTTGGGGAAATGCCTATTTAAGTCCTTTGCCCATTTTTTGAAAAGATTATTTATTTATTATTTATTTGGGTGGGGGAGAGAGAGTGAGCACGACTGGTGGGGAGGGACAGAGGGAGAGGGAGAAGCAGGCTCCCCAATCACTAGAGAGCCTGAATTGGGGCTCAATCCCAGGACCCCAGGATCATGACTTGAGCTGAAGGCAGACACTTAACTGACAGCCACCAAGGCACCTCCTCTACCCATTTTTTAAAAATATTTTATTTATTTGACAGAAAGGAAGAGAGAGCACAAAGAGTGGGAGCGGCAGGGAGAGGGAGAATCAGGCTCCCTGCAGAGCAGGGGAACCCTGATATGGGACTCAAACACAGGACTCTGGGATCATGACCCGAGCTGAAGAGAGTGGCTTAACCAAATGAGCTACCCAGGCACCACCCCCCACCCATTTTAAAACTGGGTTGCCTTTTTGTTTTTGATTTTGAGTTACAGGAGTTCTTTACATATTCTGGGTACTAGATAGACCTTTATTGTATATATTGCTTGCAAATATTTTCTCCTATTCTATAGGCTGTCTTTTCACTTTTTTGATAGTGTTGTTTGATTGATGCACAGTTTTTAATTTTGATGAAGTTGAATTTATCTGTTTTTCTTGTGTTGCTTATTTTGGTGTCATATCTAAGAAGTCATTGCCAAATTCAAGGTCATGAAGATTCACCTCTATGTTTCTGCTAAGCTCTTAAGTTTAGGTCTTTGAGCCATTTTGAGTGAATTTTTATATATGGTATGAGGGAGGGATCCAACATCATTCTTTTGCATGTAGATATTCAGTTGTTCTAGCATATCTCAATTATTCTTAATTAAATACACGTTAAAGCATTATTTTTGAAAGGAAAAGAATGATTCTGATAAAGAGGATGAAAATGCTACTATGAGCTTGGGTAACTGCCAAGCCATCCCTGGTTTGAACAAGCACTGGCTTTGAAATCAGTAGAGGAAATAACAAAACCCGAATTTTAGCAGTTAGCAAAAAAGACTGGAAGAGAAAAGGAAATCAATGGCAGTTCCATTAAAAACTCAGTGGTGCTTGCTGCTTTGCTGAAAGCAAGCGGACTCTGCAGAAGAGTTTCACCTTTGTGGCCGGCAGGTGGAGCTCCAACCAAAGGAACCCAAGCCACTTAAAAAAAATTTTTTTTTTCTTTCCTTTTTTTTTTTTTTAAAAAGATAAATCAGCTGTGAGACACACTGCAACTAATTCAAGCAGGGCAAACTAATGATGGAGGACAAAATATCATGAAAGGGATTATTCAGTGAAGGAAATAAGCCATTTTGCAGTTTTAGATACAACAATTTGATAAATTCTTTTAAAAAAATGGTCCTGAGAATTTTGTATCGGGGAGCAGTATCTCCGGCTTTAAACACTAATGAGAGTAGGGAAATTTCAGGGCTCACTGTGGTTCACAGGACAATCCCTAGTTTATTAGAATGGATTAAGGGAGGGGTCCAGTATAGAAGGGCAATTGCCCTGCCTCTCCCTTGTTATATAAATGGCCACTGCCTCCTGAAGCTGCACGGAGGCTGTGGAGGTAGATAGTACTGCCCTGGTTATCTGATGAAGGAAATGAAAACCCTGATGGGAAGCTCCTTACTCAGGTTATGACTGACACTGTAATAAAGGATTTCATATATGACTTTGTTGTTGGACCCCAGGAGGATGTAAAAAGATAGTTTCAGATCTTTAATCTAAACTTCCTCCTATGGATAATAAAAAGATAATGAGTTTAGCACTTCACAGGAGAAATAAAATCCAGTAAGAAAGAGGACATGCAAAAGAATAAAATTGGGCCCTTGTCTTTTTTGTTGTTGCGTATAAGTTCTTTATGTATTCTGTATATTAGAATGTTATCAAATATAGACTTACAAATATTTCTCTTGTTTATAAGTTATCTTTTTACTCCTCTGATAATGTCTTTTGATGCACAAAAGTTTTAAATTTTGATGAAGTCCAATTTATCTATTTTTGTTGTTGTTACTACTGCTTTGGGTGCCATATCCAAATCCAAAGGTCATGAAGATTTACCCAAATGTTTCTGCTAAGAAACACATACAAAAATTAACTAAAAAAAATGGATCAAAGACCAAAACATAAGAGCTAAAACTATAAAACTCTTAGAGGAAAACATAGGGGGAAAGCTTCATGACCTAGGTTTGGCAATAATTTTTTTCTGCTATAACACCAAAAGCATAGGCAACACAAGAAAAAACTGGTAAAAGTTGTATGATTCTACTAGGCAAGTTCATAGTAGGCCTGAGGTTACTAGAGGCTGGAGGGAGGGGAAATGCGAGTTACTGTCTAACGGCTGCAGAGTTTCTATGTGGGACGATGAAAAAGTTCTGGAAATAGATAATGGTGCTGGTTGCACAACAGTATGAATGTACTTAATGCCACAGAGTTGTACACTTAGAAATGGTTAAAATATTAAATTTTAGGTTATATAAATTTTAGATTAAAAAAAAACACAGCAAATGGAAAGAAAATAAGAAAGGGGCAACAATTCAGATCCTGAAACAATTCAGTTTTTTTAATGTTTAATTGAAAATGAAATAAAAAGGCAGAAACTGAAGAGTGCCAGGCTTTGATAATTTTACAGTAAGGCAGAGAAAAGGTTACTGCCTCAAACTTCTCAGAGTATAAAAATCCCAAGGCAGATACACTCAATTTATCGGAGTTTAGAGAATTTTAGAAAGAAAAACATTCCAATGAGCCACTATCACCAGATGTAAAAATACTGGCTTTTAATATAAAGATAATAATGGAAAAAGAAGATTGCTCTGCTTCATATCATGCCAGGTCATCTCTGGCAGGGAACTCAAGACATTTTAACAAATGGGTGAGCGAATGGCTGGAAGTAGAGAAGAAACTCTTTTAGATCTACTGAATATGGAACACATTATGCAGCACTAGTCTGGGGCTGCAAATGAACCCCTTAGGAATGACAGAATTAATTCAAGGCAATGTAGGGATGCTACTATGAAAAGAATAAAAATTAAAGTCTGTTTGAAAGCTGGAATGTATGGGGTGCTTGGGTGGCTCAGTTGGTTAAGCGACTGCTTGAGCTCAGGTTATGATCCCAGGGTCCTGGGATGGAGCCCCACATCGGGCTCCCTGCTCAGTGGGGGAGCCTGCTTCTCCCTCTCTCTCTGCTGCTCTGCCTGCTTGTGCTCTCTTGCTCTCTGTCAAATAAATAAAAATCTTTAAAAAATAATAATTTTTTTTAAAAAGCTGGAATGTATGATTAAAAAAGAGAATACTGTGATGTCTCCCTGACTGTATAATTGATATGAATGTAATGTTTGAGTAAAAATTCCTCCCCGTACTTGGTAATAAGAAAAAAGGAGAAACTTGGATCCTCCCTTCATCTGGCACTCCCCAGACCTGCAACCTGGGAACCTTTAAAATTAACCTACGCCAATTCAGCTAGTAAATTTGCAACATTAGTGGATACTTTGAAGGCAGTAAGAAATTACTATCCTAAATAAAGGAATGTCAGATGCAAGTAGATTAGTGTCCATAAACGAAGTGACACAGGCCAGCGTGGCCAATAAGGAAGACTGATGAATCAGCTCACGAGCAGCGGACTATAGGAGGCTCCATAAAGCCACACCCTTTAGAGCCTCAGCTGTCTCCAGTGCAGTCCCGACCATTCAACTCATATAAGCTAAAGGTGACCGGTATTCTCTATTGATCTGGCTAATGCCATTTTCTCATTAACAATTACCATCGAGAGCCAATAACAATTTGCATTCATGTGGACTGGTTTACAACATACAGTATTACCTCAAAAATATTAACTCTTCTGAATACTATCACAATCTGACGAGGCAGGACTGAGATCTAATTTAGCTGGACAATACAATAAATTGCTGGTATTATTAATTTCTTTTTATTTTCCCTTTTATTTTATTAAGTTTTTAAAAGAGGCTCCATGCCAAGTGTGGAGCCCAGTGTGGGGGCTGAATTCAAGCCCAGGAGATTAAGACCTGGGCTGAGATCAAGAGTCAGAGGCTTAACTGACTGAGCCATCCAGGCACCCCAGAATTATTATTTTCACCTGAAACTCCAGATCAAGTTAAAAGTGACTTTCCTATGGTCATAAACCATATGACTGACTGGAGATGACTGATTAACCGTGCTAGAAATACAGGGCTGTACAAAGACTATGGAATTTGGGGAGATTACATGGGTTGGAGCAATCTGTGACATATTACAGACCACGAGGAACAAAGTGTTATCAGTTCCTGACCCTCACATCAAAGAGGTTCAACAACTCCTACTGCGCCTATTTGTTTTTTTTAATTAGTTATTTATGTATTTATTTTTTAAGATTTTATTTATTTATTTGACAGAGATCACAAGTAGGCAGAGAGGCAGAGGAAGCAGGCTCCCTGCCAAGAGAGCCCGATGCGGGACTCGATCCCAGGACCCTGGAATCATGACCTGAGCCAAAGGCAGAGGCTTTAACCCACTGAGCCACCCAGGCGCCCCACCTATTTGGTTTTTAGAGCAACCATACTTCACTTAGGGATGTTGTTGGCCCCAATTCATAAAATCACAATGAAAAAGGTGTTATTTGATTAGGGCCCTTAACAAAAAAAGCCTTCTTAGAACTGCAGAAGGCTATGGCTTAAGCTATTATGCTAGGACCATACGATCCTCACACTGAAATGATATTAGGAAATGTCAGCCACTGCACTCATAACAACTGGAGTTTCCAGCAAAAGCCATAATCACTATTCCAAGATGACCCTTGGCTTTGATATTAAGGCATTTTGATGTTGCTTTCCACTCTGTCTTTTGAAAGACAGTTGCTCCTTTATTTTGGGACATTTGTTGAGTTTGCCCCAATAACAAAAAGACTTATAAGAGCAAATTAAGACCTGAAATACATATCATATCACTGCTGATGTCAGAAAAACATTACAGTAAGAAGGGCGATGCCCAAAAAAGTTTTATCATGAAATGTAAATGCACTAGATAAAGCATGATACCGGGGAACGGGAGAGACTCATATTTATGAGCCTTTTTTCCTTTCCTTTCCTTTCCTATGAGCCTTCTTTTCCTTCTCTTGTTTCATCCACTGACCAAAAATGCCAGGTAATTGGTCTGGTTCACAAATGGTAGTTTCAGAATTGAGAGTAATTCTGTACAGAAAGCAGGTGCTCTGAGTCCAGCAGAAGGGAAAATCCTCACGGAACAGGGTAATAACAAGTCAGTCCACTGAGCTGAATTATATGCTGTGTTCTTACCTGTGATAGAACTAGATACAAATAAAATTCCTGCTATTTGGGCAAATACTGATCCTAGGCTGTTGCCAATTGCCTTGCGATTGGTCTAACAAATGGGCCATAAATAACTGGAGAGTAAAAGAGCCCCACATGGGAAGGTGCTGCTCTTTGGAAATCTCTAATGAAAAAACATTTTTTGTTGTTAAGATTTTATTTATTTGCAAGAAAACAGGTGAAAGTGAGACAGAGAGAGCACATGAGTGGGGTGGGGAAGGGCAGAGGGAGAAGTAGACTTTCCGCTGATCAGGGAGACTGATGTGGGACTGGATCCCAGGACCCTGGGATCATGACCTGAGCCAAAGGCAGAAGCTTAACTGACTGAACTGCCCAGGTTCTAATTTAAATTTAAATTCTGAGGGCAAATCAAAGCAGGCCATAACGATGCTTACCAAAGAAACCCAATGCCAGGGTTTGAAGGTAACTGCAATCAATAAATTGATGGCCTAGTAAGTTCTCTTGAAATGGCAATGAAGGTCCATGAAAGGAATGGGACGTGGAGGAACTCCAGTCAGGTAGCAATGCACAAAACAATGACAAAGACCACTGGACTCACTGAAGCTCAAAAAAAAAAAAAAATTGCATTAGTTGCCAATGGTACAATCCCATTTTTCTGTACTTATCCAATCTGTCCCCCCTACTACTGGAAATGGACTAACCAGAAAATTCTACTTCAGGGGGAAAGGTGTGGGTTAAAATTAGTGATGAAAGAAGGAAGAAAGGCCAGATTGTTGCTGAGGGGAAGGGAGCCAATAAATGAGTGCCACGGAAGGGAAAATCTAACATAATTTTGGAGCCTAAAGAGATGCTTAAAGCAAGAAAGTAATATTTTCTCTTAGCTTTGATTTAGAAGCCTGTTGGGGCAAAGGACTCTGACAGAGTCTCCTTTTCTGAAGAGCCTTTTTGGCTCTTTTTGAGCTGAACAATAACTATCCTAACAAATACACTTCCCAGGGTGACATACGTCCTCAAAATGGATGAGGAAGTAAAAGGGAGCTCTGTCAACAAAGCAAATGCTTTTTCATTCTCATTTCACAGGACGCATCTATTATAGAGGAGCTGTGCTGGGAAGCAACCTGTGTTGTAAAATGTTTAGTGGGCTGAATTTGATTTATCTTGCCTTTCCCCTGACACGGGGCTCGATTCCAGAACCCCAGATTCATGACCGGAGCCGGGAGCAGATGCTTAATCACTGAGCCACCCAGGTGCCCTGGCGTATTTGTTTTTAATGAGGAAAGACATACTGCTGAAAAAGACCTACGGAGGGGCGCCTGGGTGGGTCAGTTGGTTAAGCAACCAAGTCCTGATTTCAGCTCAGGTCCTATTATCAGGGATATGAGATCACGCCCCAGTATTGGACAAATTTTAAATAGGACTAGAGTGCCTCCTACAGTAGATCATAGGGATGCCTGGCTGGCTCAGTCAGTAGAGCATGAGGGGCCTGGTCTCAGGGTTGTGAGTTCAAGTCCCACATTGGGTGTAGATATTACTGTGGGTTAATTCCTGAAATGAACTTGAGCCGTTTTGCTAAATTCCTGCATGGCACTGACTCTGGTAGAGACACAGCATGAAATACATTCATTAAAAGTATTGTGATGGCAATAAATACATGAAAAGATGCTCAACATCGCTAACCGTTAGGAAAATGCAAATCAAAACCACAGTCAGATACTCTTTCATACACTAGAATGGCTATTATCAAAAAGCAGAAAACAAGTGTTGGCATGGATACGAAAAATTGGAACCGTGTCCATTGCCAGTGGGAATCTAAAATGGCACAGGTACTAGGAAATCTAGTATGGTGGTTCCTCACAATACTGAACATAGAATGACCATTCCATCTACTAAATCTACGTCTGGGTATATATGCAAAAGAAATGAAAATAGGGGCTTGAAAAGCAGAATGTGCATAGCAGAATTATTCACAATTCCTAAAGACAGAAAAAGCCCAAATGTCCATCAACACAGTAACAGATAAATAAAATGCTGCAGATACATAAAATGGCATATTATTCAGTCTTAAAAAGAAGGGAAATTCAGGGGTGCCTGTGTGGCTCAGTTGTTAAGCACCCGCCTTCAGCTCGGGTCATGATCTCAGGGTCTTGGGATAGAGCCCCGCATCGGGCTCCCTGCTCTGCGGGGAGGCTGCTTCTCCCTCTCTCACTTTCCCTGCCTGTGTTCCCTCTCTCGCTGTGTCTCTCTCTGTCAAATAAACAAATAAAATTTTTAAAAAAAAGAAGAAGGGAATTTCTGATATTTACCACAGCATGGTTAAATCCTGGAAATATTTTGCTTGATGAAACAAATCAGAAATAAATGAACAAATATTGTATTGGTGTGTAAGTAGTCAAATTATAGACTCAGAAAATAATACGGTTGTCACCAGAGGCTAGAGGAAAGGAGAAATGGAAAGTTATTGTCTAATGGGTAGAGAGTTTCAACATGGAATAATAAAAAAGTTCTGGAGATGTATTGTAGGGGTGATGGCATGACAAAGATGTCACTGAACTGTACACTTAAAAATGGCTAAAGTGCAGGGACGCCTGGGTGGCTCAGTTGGTTAAGCAGCTGCCTTCAACTCAGGTCATGATCCCAGCGGCATGGGATCGAGTCCCACATCGGGCTCCTTGCTCAGCAGGGAGCCTGCTTCTCCCTCTGCCTCTGCCTGCCATTCTGTCTGCCTGTGCTTGCTCGCTCTCTCTCCTTCTCTCTGACAAATAAATAAATAAATAAATAAAATCTTTAAAAAAAAAAATGGCTAAAGTGCAAATGTTATGTTATATATATTTCACCGCAATTAATGAAAAGTGTTACAAGGAATTGGGGGCAGTTTGTACCAGTTTCTGAATACTTTAAACAGTGAGATTAATGGTTTGTACTTGGTCTCTCTTTGAGCTCTCTGAAGGGCTTTGCTATTGTACAGCAGGAACAGGACAATATGACCAAAACCACAAAAATCCCTAGTTGAGATTCCATTTTGGGTTCCCTGGTTCCAAGGTGTTCCGTGTGTACATTTGTGGTTTCTTATCCATGAGAGGAAAATGCATTCTGCCCAGCCCTTCCTGAAGACCAGCACGACAACAAGAGCCTGCCCCTGGCTGCTCTGGACCCTTCTGTGAGACAGCCACTGACTATGACAGGTATTCTTACTTTAATGCTGTTGCTGTACTATACCTCTTTCCTAGAATAAATTGTATTTTAGCTTTGCAAGCACTGTCATTTTGGGTCCCAGGTCTTCCTTAGCAATCAAACTGTGTTTAACTACCACTATTACTGTAGTTACTATAAGGAAAGGAAATACAATGACTTAATTTATGTTGTTCTAAGGAGAAACAACTAAGATCATGGGTGAAAGATACAAGAAGGCAGATTTATCTTGCCTTGTGAGGTACTGACAAGTCTCTAGACATGTTCATTAAACATTAAAGAAGAAGGTAGATGCTCATCTACTATAAGATTACTGCACTGGGCACCTCAAGGTACCCACTGAAACATAAGAACTTAGATTTTTTAATTTGGAAAAACTTTTTCAATAGGAACCATACCTGTGATGTTAGCTTCCCAGCAATCTGCATTCTCTCAATTTCTGCAGGAGATTTGATCAGCCGGAGGCGCTGTACCAGCTGCTGGACAGCTCGAACCTTATTCTTGCTCCTGGCTTTGACTTCAGTCAGATGCTGCATGTAGTCAGAGTGAAGCTGTGCGTGAGGGGGCCTCATCCAGTCATACCAGACCATATTTGTCTCATCTTAAAATGAGCAGCAAAAAAAAAAAAAATTTAAAATAAAACTAACAGCAACAAGAAATACCAACTGTCATGAACAAGAGTGAAAATTACAAAACCCGTGATATATGACTTTCAAGTGTTTAGCAAAAACTCTCAGGACTGAAGCAACTGAAGGGTGATTATGTATCATTGGAAAGGCTAATTCCCTGCAAATGGCAAAATATTCTGACAGCAAATACACAGCTTCTCTGCCCCCAAACTTCAGAGTTCCTTATAAAGATGGTAGATGGGGCTAAAGCTTTTTCTCTAGCTTTGATTTCATTATTTATTGAAATTTAAAGAACTCCACAACTGAGCTAGAGGCACTAGTAAATACCTGAACGTAAGAGGACAGAAAAAAAATACACAGATCCTGACCTCCTCGTTAAAAGTATTCTTTCTTTCCAATCTCAGTGTTAGTGAAAGGAGGTTCTCATCTCATTTAGGAGCAATTCTACACAGCAATGCAAACACTCTAGTGGATAATGTGTGCTAACCCACACTTAACTCGAAAGCCTGGCCTTTCCCATCTGTCATATATTCCCATTTAACAACCACATTCTCCTCCTAATTCTAGAGACACAAGGAACTGGTCTATATGAGCCTCAGATATAAGATGTGAGGACTCATGTTGAGAATCACTTACACCAGGTCTCCATTCATCCTTTTCTTTTTTCCTGATGTGGCCTAACAGCACCATTCCCATACTGAAGTCTGAAGGGCTGTATGTTTTATATAAAGAATTTGGGACAGAAGAGGGGGAAAATCCTAAAAATTTTGGTTGGTTATGATACAACCTCCTGAATATTTTCATTTTAAAATAAAAATGGTTTTAAGTATATATTACAGGTCAAATGCTAATTTTATAATAGAAATTTAACTATACTTTTAAAACAGTAAAACCACCTCTACTACCTGTTCTTAGTATATGAAATCAGAGCCCAACATTTTTTGGCTTTAATACTTTTAAATAAATATGATTTCATGACTCTTTTCCTTCGCCTACTACTTTTATCTAGTAAACTACTAACATTAAAAATGGTGAATGAGTGGGGCGCCTGGATGGCTCAGTGGGTTAAGCTGCTGCCTTAGGCTCAGGTCATGATCCCAGAGTCCTGGGATCGAGTCCCGCATCGGGCTCTCTGCTCAGCAGGGAGCCTGCTTCCCTCTCTTTCTCTCTCTCTCTGCCTGCCTCTCTGTCTACTTGTAATCTCTGTCTGTCAAACAAATAAAATCTTTAAAAAAAGAATGGTGAATGAGAAATACTTTTGAGAAATACACTTGGTATAAGGTTTTATTTAGCATACTGGGTTGATGAAATGCACAGTCGAAGAAGACAGCTAACAACTAATTAAAAAAATAAAGCTAAAAAGAAAATGATTCTGTGTCCTACATTTATGAAGACTTTGAAGATATAAAAAGTTCTATGAATTTAGTTGAGTAATTATCTCTGTAAAATAGAGAATACTTGCATAAGGCAATGAAAACAATTCAAACATATTAGAACTTGCATATTCAAATGAGTACATTCTTTCAAAGGAGTCTTTGCAAGAAACAAGTCCAATAAATTCCACGATCATTTGAAACAGTTTTGGAAATCTCTTTTAGAAACAGACTTCAGAAATGGTTTATAACATAAACCATATAAGAAAATCAGACTATAATTTTACAACCATACGTATTTTGCCTAAAATTAGTACCTTCCAACTTGATCAGCTATCTATTTACCAAATTTGGCTCTAAGTGACTTGGGACACTTCAAAAAATAAAATAGGGAAGCATTTTAGAGCTGTAGATTTACAAGAATCACTAAAGACAGTTTATCATATAGTATAGGTTCTGAAAATTTCCTGAAAAGGGATCCTAAAACACGAGTGATTATAATTTTACCAGAATAAATGTAGAGAAAATGACTATTTTGAGGAGTGTGGACTCAATTGTGTACTATAAGAATTACCTGAGATTCCTATTTAAAGTCAAATTCTCATGTAGCAGTTTTGGAGTGGGGGCCTAAGACTTTACATTTCCAATGGTCTATTATGTATTTGTAATTACAATATGTGTCACCAGGTAATTCTGATCATTCTTTGAGAATACTGCTTCCTTTTGAAGAGTTGGCAGAATAATCATTGGTGGTCAGAGGTCAATGAACTGGTGGTCAGTAATCTTGAAGAGTGACCCATGCTCATTCTCCACTTAAGTGTTATGGGAAAGATGTAAGATCCTTTCATGGTGCTCAAGGAAATGCTACTATGATAATCATTTTAGAAAATTAAGAACTTCATCTATATAGGCAAGAAAGGTCTTACTCCCAAATCTGGCCTGTGAGTTGACTTCTGCTCCCACGTGTTACCTTTCAATTTTGGTACTAGATGTTGAAATTCTTCCAGGGTATAGGCTTCATCCACTCCTGTTAAAGCTATTGCTCCATCGGTGCCAGATCGTGGGCCATCCCAAAGTTCTCGACTAGGGTCTCTCCGAGGCACAAAAAGCATGGCCTTATGTGCTGGTAATTGCTTGCCAGGGAGGCTTTGAAGAACGAGAATGCTATCGGGCTCTTGGAATCCACACAGGTACAGGAAATTGTTGTCTTGGTGGAAAGTATAGGGGATATCATTGCTCATGTAGTATGTAGGGTTGGACAGCAGAACCACTGTCTGGTCTGTCCCACTCTGCCCTTGTGTTTCCTTGTGGATCAGTGTCATTAGTTTGTGCCTGCGAAGTGCATATTCCACTTGAGATAGTCCTGGTGTCACCTCTCCTAGAAATAACAAATAACAGTGATGCTCTGCATTTATATAGTGACAAAGTACTTTTAAGGTAGCTTAATATAAGACGAAGACACCAAAGTTCATTTCTTCAATTTATGTCAAATCTCCTGATAGTACAGGAGATGACCCAGGTTTCAACTTTTCTATTCCACTGCAAAAAGGCTGGAAGAAACGACAGTTAAATGTGGTTCTGCTGGAAAACTGGGATCATGACCCCCTAAGAGCTCTTTCATTCTTTTATTACAATCAAATATTTATTGAACATTATTATGTGGCAGGCATTGTTACGCATATAATTAAGGTTGACCCGAAGTATCAATATAAAACGTGAGAAGGATGATATTACCTGTGTATGACTTTCCTGAAAGAATGTAAGCTCTATAAGGACATAGATTTTTGTCTATTTAATGTTATATTCCCAGAGCCTAGAATAAGAACTGGAATATACTGGGCATTTGATAAATATTTGTTAAATGATGTATAGTTTTTAACATAATAGAGTTTAAGGTCCAAGAGCTTTCCCCAATTTCAAGAGATAAAATAAATTTCTCCTTCTGAATTTCCAGTGCATAATACTACCCTTCTAATAGGACTTTTCACTCTCTACTTTGTATTAGCAATAGAGCTGGGTAACAGAACCTCCTTGATGTTCCTTCCCTGAGGGAAAATCTTTGTATTTTCCAAGTGGGGCCATCTTTATATTTTTGAAACACTTGATAGTATTATCTACCTCTTGGGGCTGTCATGAGAAGCAAACTTGATAAAGCATGTAGTTCTTAAGGAATAAAGATTCCCTAGAGAATGTTTAGAAGCTATGAATTCAGGGGCACCTGGGTGGCTCAGTTGGTTACACTTCTGATCTTGATTTTGGCTTAGGTCATGATCTCAGGGTCATGAGATGGAGCCTCGGGTAGGACTCCATGCTCAGCAGGTAGTCTGCTTCTTTCCCTCTCCCTCTGCCCTGCCCCTTGCTTGAGCAGGTGTGCTCTCTCTCAAATAAATCATCTTAAAAAAAAAATAAATAAAAGCTACAGATTCATTTTTCACTAAACTGCACATAGGCACACACAAATTTCTGACATAAAATTTCAAGAGTCTCTGATTCACTTAAGCCTACTCCCAAAACTCACATTGGGACCTGTGTTATGAAATGTTAACATATTAGTTCTCAATATTAGTACCCAGCAGACTGCCTGGTTGCTAGCCCAGTGATAACTGGGTGGTTTTTCCCTTCGGCAATGGAAATTATGCGTGCTTTCACTCTAGGTTGCAAAGCAAAAGAACTACTAAAAAAAACACTCATGAAAGCTATATCCCTCAGCCTACACTTAGCAATATTAATAGTAAAATGCCACCTAATGCTTACTGAATGTTTCTTATGTGTCTGGTACAATTCTAATTACTTGTAGGTATCAACTCATTTAATCTTTACATTGACTTCATGATGTGGATTACTATTATTTCCCGTAGTAGCTGGTTTCCATATCCAAGTATGGAAAGATAGCCATGTAGATACTGCTACATGAAAAAGTTACAGTACAAGAGGGGTAATATGACCCCAATTATTAAACAAACAAACAAAAACAAAATAAAAAGAGAGGGAACGCCTGGGTGGCTCATTGGGTTAAAGCCTCTGCCTTCGGCTTGGGTCATGATCTCGGGGTCCTGGGATCAAGCCCTGCAGTGGGCTCTCTGCTTGGCAGGGGGTCTGCTCCATACCCCCTCTCCCACTCTGCCTGCCTCTCTGCCTACTTGTGATCTCTGTCAAATAAATAAATAATATCTTTAAAAAAAAAGATAAAAAATAAAGAGAGAGAAAAAAAGAATTAGGAAAAAAGCCCCCAATTTCTGGGGTGCCTGGATAGCTCAGTTGGTTAAGTGTCTGTCTTTGGGTTATGATCCTGGAGTCCCAGGATCAAGTCCTGCATCAGGTTCCTTGCTCAGCGAGGAGTTGGCTTCTCCCTCTCCCTCTGCCCCTCCCCGGCTCATGCGTGTATGCGCTCTCTCTCTCTCAAATAAATAAAGTCTTAAAAAAAAAAAAAAGAAAAAAAAATCCCAAATTTTATAGCGGCAATCTACAGGGACTGAGTTAAGACAAAGATTTTCTTTTTAACATGCTTTATTTATTTATTTAGAGAGAACATGCACCAGTGGGGGTGCAGAGGGCATAGGGAGAATGAGGCAGAGAATCTTAAGCAGGCTCCAGGCCCAGTGCAGAGCCCAACACAGATATCTATCTTACAATCCTGAGATCATGACCTGAGCTGAAATCAAGAGTCAGATGCATAACCAACTGAGCCACCAGGTGCCCTTTTTAACATGCTTTTTAATATTATTTGAATTTTGTTTCAATGAGTATATACTCTCATAGTTAAAATCCCAAATAAAGAGAAAAAGAGGATAAAAGAACATGGGCAGTCCATTCCATACACATAACCTACAATGGTTCTCTGTTGTCCACTAGATCAAACTCCAACTCTTAAGTAGATTTTAATGCTCTCAACCAGGTGATTCCAATTTATCTGGTCAACTTTTTAAAGAAAGTTTGAGATATTATTTACACAGCATACAATCTACCCATTTAAATGTACAATTTAATAGTTCTGGTATTTTCACAGAATTGTACAACATTATAAAAATCAATTTTAAAGTATTTCATCACTTCCAAAATAAATCCCTGCCCATGAGTAGTCACTCCCCCTTTCCTCCCAATCTGCCCGAGCCCTTGGCAACCACTAATCTATTTTGTCTCTATGGATTTGTCTACTGTAGACATTTCATAGAATGAAATCACATAATATATTGTCTTTGGTGATTTGGCCAACTTTTTTCTTATCATTTCTCCAATTATTTTGAAATTAATTCCTTCTTATGTCTTCCATAGGTCTAATCTGTTCTTTCCCTATTACTTTGTTTACAATGTGTCCCTTTTCCAAAATCTCTTCTCCCTCTGTAGCAATTCCACTCCCCAAGATTTGAGGCTCAGTGCCTGTTTGTTTTTAGACACCTCTCATTCAAAAGGCTTTCCTGATGAGGCCAGATCATGTTGATTTGTTCCTCTGCATTATTTTTTTAAGTTGTTTTATTTTGTTATATATATATATATATATATATATATATATATCCTATAGTTGTATATAAATGTAATCATAGCACACTGAACTCTCTCAATAAATATTTTCCCCCCTTTCCTTTGCTATTTGACTTGTCAACTCCCTTCCCTCCTCCTACCCACATGAACACCCCATCCACACTTGTAATCTAGCATGTATCCTTTCCTATTTTTCTCAATACTCCTATACTGCATTTAGGGGTTTTTGGTCACTCGTGTTTTATAGACATGGGATACTACATTCTTCTGTATCTTGCTTTTCTACCACAGTGACACCTGACAGAAATCCTTCCCACCAAATCATCTTGCATAGTTTCAATTCATTCTGTTTGATGTCTCCATCTATTTCTTAGGGTGATGTATCATAACCTATTGGTCCATTTCTATACTGGTGGGCATGTATATTATTTTCAGCTTTTCACTGTAACAAATAAGTACAAAAACATCTTTGTACTTATTTCTTGGTACTTTGATGCCTACGTACTGGTGCTTTTAGTTCTATGGGATAGTCCCAGGACAGATTTCTGGGTCAAAGACTTCTAAATTGTTCTTAGTACTCATGTTCAGTACATGTAACTCAGTTGTTTATGAATGCCTTGGAACAGTCTAGTTTTACCTCTGTATAATTTGTCTCTCCAGCAAACTCTACAGTTTGCTTTCTGTTAATAAAATATTTTTATTTATCTACAAGGAAAAAAAATATACACTTTTATTGATGAAGTTGGTAACAAATAAAAGATAAGTAAGCCAACACAGTCAGTTCTGGAAGAGCTCACACTGCATTTCTCACCCCCCCGCCCCCAAATTGAGCTGGCTAAGAGTCCTCTAGGGCTTGTGGGCATAATACTGAACTTTGTACCAGAGCCCAGGAAAAGCTTAACTATTTATCTCTCTGCTAATTATTCATGTTAAGTCTCTCACTGTTACCCAACACTGGACATTTCCCAATGTACCCAAGCAGTAAATACTTTCATAAAAGTAGAGGCTGGTTATAATTTGCAGCTCATCCAACCTTTCCTTTTTGTCTTCTCCTTTCTCTCTATAGTACATGTAATAAAACTAAATTAGAAATCAATTCTTTTTTTTTTAATTTTGAGAAATAAGGAAATTCACAATTTTAGTGACTTTAATCTGTGTTCTCTTCTGTTCTCGTTAATAAAAAAGCATATACAGAGATATACTAGAAAGTAACTTCTGAAAAAAGATACAATTATTTGAAAATCAAAACAGGATTGGAAAAGTGTCTTTTACTCCCTTCAAGATACTCCTCTCCTAGGTGCCCTGGTGGCTCAGTCATTAAGCATCTGACCCCTGGGTCGAGCCCCTCGTAGTGCTCCCAGCTCTGCAGGAGTGTCTTCCTCTCCTTTCCCTCTCTCACTCCTCCTGCTCAGTTCCCTCTCTGGCTGTCTCTCTGTCAAATAAATAAAATCGTAAAAAAAAAAAAATTCCTCTTCTTCCTGAATCCGATTTCATACAACTGACTACATGAGAAACATTTAAAACACTGGCTACATTTTCTAAGCTTATGAATCATCAACACTATGGAGTGATCATTAACTAAATGCTTTCAAACTTCTAAAATCTCAAAGTAACAAAGAACTCTTTGGTCATGACAAAAAATTTTCTTTGGTCAAGAAAAAAGACTTCTTATCACTTGAAGGAGGAAATAAAAAAAGGTGTGATAAAGTAATAAACCTTAACCCTACAGGTAAACCTGGCAGTTGTTATGGCCTTTGATCATAAAACTAACCATTGTAATGATCAGTCTGGCCTGAATTTCTTCAGATAAAACAGTATGTGAATAAGAATGTCTATTTGTAACTGTGTGACATTGTAATGCAGTAAAGAACAAAGTATTTTATCATGTGGAGTCGATTAAGGATAGAGGGGCTATTCTAACAATTCTTTACCAATCAAATGCCTCCATATCACAATCCAGATTCTGCAAATAGCAAAGTCTCACAATCAACTGAGATTCTACAGCTAAGAGGAAAAGCTCTTCCAGAATATTCGGGATTGGACCTCTTAAGAGAGTAAGAAAAATGTTCTTCATATTTAATCAGCCAAGCAGAAAACCCAAAGAGGAAAGTTTTACAAAGACTAAAAATAGATGGAAAGATGCAAGTCTTTGCTACAACCTAGGTATGTATTTTAATTATTTCCTAAAAAAATACCTAGATTAGGATTTTAACATGGTCTGATCTTCAACCAGAGTTCTTAAAATGAATTCTTTAATATTAGGTAGATTTTATTGTTTACAAGAAAGCAGTTTATAAACTGATCTATTACTATCTAGCTGGAGAACAGGGGTTAAAAAAAAGGTTAATGATAAGTAAAACCCAGACCCTCTCTGAAAAAAAGAAACGACCAAAGAAACAATAAAAAAAAAGTACTCTGAAAAGATTTTATTTGCATATATTGAGCGAAACAAGCTTGGCAGAAAGAGTACATATTGTATGACTGCAAGAAGAACCTAAACAATCCATGTAGAAAGAAACGGGAGCAATGGTTAAGGACAGAGTGGGAACTGACTGGAGCAAGAAGACTTTTTGGGGTGATGAAAACGTTCTATATATCTTGACAGGTGTGTGAGGTATACTGGCATCTACCTTTGTCAAAACTCACTGAATTCCTCTTTATGATATATAAATTTGAGATTTATGCAATTCATGATATGTAAATTTCACATTTAAAAAAGTATACTACTCTTGGGGCACCTGGGTGACTCGGTGGCTTAAAACCTCTGCCTTCAGATCAGGTCATAATCCCGGGGTCCTGGGATGAGGCTCTCTGCTCCGTGGGGAGCCTGCTTCCTCCTCCCTCTCTCTGGCTGCCTCTCTGCCTACTTGTGATCTATCTCTCTCTGTCAAATAAATAAATAAAATCTTAAAAAAAAAAAATCTTGACAAAAAAAGACTTTTTAGAAGTTCCAGATAGTATTCTCCAGCACAACTGTTTCGTATTTTGAGGTTAAGTGTGGACTCAGTCAGACTTTTGCGAGTTGGAATCCTGGCTCAACAAATTACTGAATGACTTGGGGAGAGCTACCAAACTGCTTTATGTTTTCAGTTTTCTCCTTTGTAAAATGGCTATAATAATAGCAATTACTTCTCAAAGCTGTAAGAGGATTAAAGAAGTTAAAATACGTAGAACGGGAAGCAATATATAAATATTACATACAATTATTATCACCATAAAGAATTATGCTTAAAGACGTTGTCCTTCTGGTATATCTATATAGATATCTATATAGATATATAGAAGCCCTGAAAGTCTTTGGCTTTCTCTCACAATAAGAATGAGGCTCAAGCAATTCAGAAGCTTATTATTCAGTTCTATGTAAGATTCCTGATTCTTGTCTACAGCAGAGTATTGCTGATCTTACTTCAGAGAATTTCTCAATATGAATGGGAGATATACACAAAGGTTAAAGAGAAATAGAAGTTATTTACTTTTAATATATCAGTATTTAAAACACGGGAAAATCATTATATCTCAAATTATTTTTTCTTCCAGCATTAAAAAACAGAGAAATACTCCATAATTCTGCACTAGATGGCAGTTTATGGAATTTCTATAAGCTAATTATCATATAATGGTAACTGAAATGAGTAATCAACAAACCCCATACATACAGGTTAAATACAGGTTTATTTGCCTGTCAATTTATACATGAAACCACTTCAGTCTTTATTCTGAATTAAAATCTACTTGAGAAAATGAAGAGGAAAATATGAACAATACAAATATGGGATTATTTTTAAAATTCCATAGGTACACAGGAACTGAGTAAAGAAAATGTATTACTTGGGACACCTGGGTGGCTCACCATTAAGCATCTGCCTTTGGCTCGGATCATGAACCCAGGGTCCTAGGATTGAGCCCCAGATCAGCCTCCCGGCTCAGCAGGAAGCCTGCTTCTCCCTCTCCTGGTTCCTCTGCTTGTGTTCCCTCTCTTGCTAAGTCTGTCAAATAAATTAATAAAATCTTAAAAAAAAAAAAGCCCTTCCCTTGAGATTCTGATCCAGTAAGTCTATAGGATCATGATATGTATGTATGTTCTGAAAAAGCTCAACCAGTGGTCCAGGCAGATTCAGACTACCTGGAATTTGTCATTTCTTGGACATAAAATTTAACCTTTTAAATAGTGTAAAAATCTAGGGCGCCTGGGTGGCTCAGTGGGTTAAGCCACTGCCTTCGGCTCAGGTCATGATCTCAGAGTGCTGGGATCGAGTCCCGCATCAGGCTCTCTGCTCAGCAGGGAGCCTGCTTCCTCCTCTCTCTCTCTCTGCCTGCCTCTCTGCCTACTTGTGATCTCTGTCAAATAAATAAATAAAATCTTAAAAAAAAAAATAAATAGTGTAAAAATCTTACAGCGCCAAAAGAAATCTTGATCCTTTAGATATCGAAGTCAAGCATTTTAACGAAACTTAAAAAAATATACCCTTTGCTCAAGGTATAACTACAACCAAACTTTGACTGAAAGATGGAGAACTAATTGGTTCTGACACTTCTAAAGGAAGAAGATTCAGGAATTATTATCTAGCACCCAGTCTAGAACCAACCTTTCCATCATTTTAAATATTATACTTGACAGTAACATCAGCTGTTCCATCTGATGATAAAGGACAAAGAGGTAAGTGGTAAAAGCATTCCCTCAAATTGTGGGCCACACAGCTGCATCCTCAATACTTCCCGATGAATCTGTTCACTATTGTAGTTGAAAACCAAGTGGTTCTGGGTATGTTGGACAAGTCATTCTGACAAGCCCAACTCTCTGAACAGCACTTTTTCTTTTCTTTCTTTTTTTTTTTTTTAAAGATTTTATTTATGTAACGGGGCACCTGGGTGGCTCAGTGGGTTAAGCCACTGCCTTCTGCTCAGGTCATGATCCCAGGGTCCTGGGATTGAGCCCTGTGTCGGGCTCTCTGCTCCGCAGGGAGCCTGCTTCCTCCTCTCTCTCTGCCTGCCTCTCTACCTACTTGTGATCTCTCTCTGTCAAATAAATAAAATAAAAAAGAAAAAGCTAAAAAAAAGATTTTATTTATGTAAATAAATAAAATAAAATAAAATAAAAAAGAAAAAGTTAAAAAAATGATTTTATTTATATGACAGACAGAGATCACAAATAGGCAGAGAGGCAGGCGGGGGGGGGGAGGCAGGCTCCCTGTGGAACAGTGAGCCCGACGAGGGGCTCGATCCCAGGACCTGAGCAGAAGGCAGAGGCTTTAACCCACTGAGCCACCCAGGCGCCCCTGAACAGCCCTTTCTTAAAGAGCTATGAACTATATCACATATTGCAAGATTAATTGTGCCCAAGAATGTAACAATGTTAGAAATACAGTTTCTTGGAAATAATGCTTTATTAGGCAGTGATTCTTCCTATTCTCTGATAAACTGTAGTGTTTATGTGAGTTGAACACCTTGCTATTCTCCTGATGACAGCGTTACTCCTGTGGCAATGTCTGGGAACTATGTAACTATCTATCTGCACAGATACTATAAAAAGTAGACTCACAGTTTATAACATCATATAGCTCCTGCATAGAATCACTTTTTCCCTGTTTGGGTGGTAAGTGGCAGGCATATTAGTGATCAGGAGGATGAAATGACATTTTCTGTCTCTACAAACTTAGTCCTCAGCACTGGGATGGCAATGTAAAAAAGAAGAAATTGGGGGTGCCTGGCTGGCTCAGGCAGTAGAGCATGTGACTCTTGATCTTGGGGTTACGAGTTCAAGCCCCATGTACGGCCTAGAGATTACTCAAAAATAACTAAGTAAATTCACACATACATAATTTAAAGAAGTAAGTTTTAGAAATCACTAGGAGACCTTGAGAAAGTCAGTCTGATTTTTTATTTCCATCTCAAGCAGTAGTAGCACACCAAAACAGAATTCCTTTATCTGAGCCATTTTGCTGAATATTTTCTAGGTTACTTTTGCTTCAGGAAACTTGGGTGGATATGGCCAGGAAAAATCCAAAGGAAACAGCTCCCCAAAATTCAGAAAGAGCTGATCCAATAATTTCGTTTCTAAGAATTTATTTTTAAGAAATAATTGATCAGTATACAAATATACACATGTGTATACACACACACAGACACACATACTTCTATATAAAAAAATAAGTCCAGAAAGATACATACACCAAAACCTTAACAGTGGTTTTCTACGAATGGTGGAATTTTAAGTGATTTTTTAAAAAATATTTTTACCTGTATTCTCTAACATTTCTACTAATATATATGGGCCTTGTATAATAATTACAGAAAGGACTGAGATATGTTCCAGAAGTTTTAAGTACTTATAAGCACTGGGAAAACAGGCCAAACATGATACTTTCTGAAGCAAACCAAGTAAGAGATGATATAATTTTATACTCAAAACTAACAGACTGACTACCTCTGTGAAAGAAATTTTAAAAACATATATTATATGCCTTTTATTTTTTCTCAATAATTTACTCTTTCTCCACACCACAATCATTTTAACACTTCCATGTCTATCTACATAGAGAAAGACAAGCGATTAATACTTTGGACACTTACATAGTTTTTGCCTCCAAAAACTGTATACCTGGTTTAACACTGATGATTCTATCTTAAAATTCCATCTACTTCTATTCCTTTTTAGTCCAATGTCTAAAACCCTATGTCCAGAAGAGTCAAAATTATGACAAACATCTCTTTTCCTCCCATAGCTGATATGAACATAATACATTTATGAATATATATGTGTGTATATTTATTTACAGTCATTTTTATACAGTTATCATGCACATAACATACACAGCAAACAGTTTAAATACTGGGGCCATTATCTTGACCATATGATTACTAGTTTCAAGGCCTAGAAAATGCAGCTCACCATGTAAAAATATCTCACCACGAGAAATCAGTAATTTTCAAAGCTGGTAAAACTCAATGTCAATTCTACTTTTTTAAAAAAATGAGACTACAGGTAGGTTGATAGGTTAGAGAAATACTTAATACTAACTGGAATGCGAGTAAGCTTACCTTACAGCTTTGAAAAACTCTGATTTCTTGTGTATTTCAGTGGTGAGCTGCATTTCCTGAGTCTCAGCCGATTTCCCAGCAGAAATTCCAGTCTGAGGAAGAATCAGCAAAAGGAAGCCCTCACTGAGAGACACACTGGTATCATTCACTGAGTACAGACAGCGAAAGAGGAACATTTCTAAAGGCAATTTAGATTATTAGTCTATATACTTACATAGCAAATACAGATTTAACTTTGCATGGCAGAAGCAACAATTAATTTCCCTTGAAAATCTGACTGCTTTTTCTACAAAGCATTTGTTTTTTCCCTACCTACCTCTTTGGAATGGTTTCATTCCCCACAGTTCACCTTTTAATTAGCAATAATCACGCCTTGGATAAACCTCATTGGCTACGATACTGTCACTGCACAAAGCTACACAGTTCACCCTTTAACTACCTTTTTATCACTGTTATCACTTCTCAAAGCTGTGAAAATCAAATGTGGAAATGTAATATAATCTACTTAGCAAGATTTTTGTTAAATGAAATGACCACTTAGTACTCTCAAAAAAACCATGTTTTCTTTCTTTCTTTCTTTTTTTTAAAAGTAGGCTCCATGCCCAACATGGGGCTTGAACTCATAATGCTGAGATCAAAAGTCTATTGCTCCACAGACTGAGCCAGCTGGGTGCCCCAGAAAAATGTTTTCTAAAATGTCTTTAACATAGCAGCTCACAGGGAATTAATCACTTGATCTAGCAACTATGTCTTAGAAAGTAATGTAACTTTTCTTTTAAAATATCCCAAAATACATACTTTTCACTGGTAATTTTGAATTTTAAGGCTTATTGTATTTATTACTCTAGATAGTGCCATCAACATAGTACAAGCAGCCGCATGTGCCTTTTTAAGTCTAAAATTAGCTAAAATAGGGCGCCTGGGTGGCTCAGTGGGTTAAGCCGCTGCCTTCGGCTCAGGTTATGATCTCAGGGTCCTGGGATCGAGGCCCACATCGGGCTCTCTGCTCAGCGGGGAGCCTGCTTCCCTCTCTCTCTCTCTGCCTGCCTCTCTGTCTACTTGTGATCTCTCTCTGTCAAAAAAAAAAAAATAAAATAAAATAAAATAAAATTAGCTAAAATAAAGGTAAAATAAAGCATTAAGTTCTTCAGTTACATTAGCAATACTGTAAGTATGCAATAACCACTTGTGGCTGGTAGATACTGTACTGGGCAGTACAGATCTGGAACATTTACATCACTGCAAAAAATTCTATTGGATAGCATAGTTCTAAGGGGAGCATCTAAAAAGAGAGACAGTTAGTAACAATTTAAAGGGCTTACCTGGTCTGAGGAGGTGTGGGTGTGTAAAGGGGCTGGGCTGGCCTAAGTATCGGTTTGGAATTCTCCTCTCTGGGATGGGCTGGAGGGAGTACCTTCGCTGAGAACACAACATGCATCCTGAAGGAAAAATAAAATGAAATGGAACAATAATCTAGAAAGTCCTCACTATATGTATACATTTATCTCTCTCCAGCAGCTGGATCTCCTTCAAACATTTATATGGCCCATCCTCTGTACCAGTCAGGGACTGTGCTGGGCCCTAGGAATATAGAAATGAGGTAATTTTTACCCTTAGCAACTTCAGTCTACTGCAGTATAACAGAGGTACATATACACAGAGTATGACTATGGCATGAACATAGGGCTATGGGAACAAAAGGCAACAAACAAAAGCAAGGAAGGGGTAGGGGTATTTCACAGAGATAGTTATGAAGCTGTGTCCTAAATTTCAGAAAAAGAGAATTAACATTTTTACTTAGAATATGTTAAGTATGAGAAAATATACACATGTTCTCTCATTTAACCTCGGAAATGTTAGAGCTAGATTAAATCATGTATGAAAAATGTTTAATCCTGGTATACGACAAACACTATTATTAGCATATATTCAACAAGATTTAAGCATGTGATAGAACACATGGTAGGAAAAATATGTTAAGAATGAGGACTGTGGTCTTTAAAGAATATACAGTCTAGTGGAGGTGAGACAAAACCACACTGAAACACTATATGGCAAACACCATGGTATAGTCATTCACAAACTTTTCTGAGAGCAGAGAGACTAATACAATGTTGTGGGATGGGTACAAAGACAAAGATAGGCACACAGTGCTCTGGGGAACACAGAGAAGCACACAAAAGGTGTTGGTGTGGGACGGCAGAAGCAGGGGATGCCTACTCTGAGTAAGAATTAGTCAAGTGAAGGGCACCTGGGTGGCTCCATTGGTACAGGTTGTAAGAGCCCCATATTGGGTGTAGAGATTACTTAAAGATAAAATCTTCTTGAAAAATAATTTTTTATTTTTTAATTAACATATAATGTATTATTAGTCCCAGGGGTACAGGTCTGTGAATCAGCAGGTTTACACACTTCATTGCACATACCTTTCCCAATGTCCATAAACCCCACCACCCTCTCCCTACCCTCCCTCCCGCTGGCGACCCTCAGTTTGTTTTGTGAGATTAAGAGTCTCTTATGGTTTGTCTAAAGATAAAAGCTTAAAAAAAAAAATCAGTCAGTTGAAAGAGAAATGGGTCTGGAATGTGTTATAAATGAGATTACAAGAGAGAAGTCCATAAAAGGCCCTTGTGTGTATGTGTGTGTGTATGTGTGTGTGTGTCCAGGGGGGAAAAGAGCATTTCAGGTCAGTGGGTTGCTGGAGAAAGATGAAAAGATTATAAAGGTAAGGATCAGACCATTAAAGCCTTTGTATGTATACCAAATTACAGAATTAAGATTTTAACTGCCATCATCATTGCTTTTTTACAAACAAGGAATTGGACTCAAAGTAGTAATCTGTGCCATGTTACACATCACTGGGGAAGCTGAAATTCAAACCTAGGTTTTTTTTGTTTAGGTATTATTTGAGAGAGAAAGAGAGAGCATGTGGGCCAGTGCACCAGCAGGGGGAGCGGCAGAGGGCGAAGCAGACTCCCCACTCAGCAGGGATCCTTATGCGGGGCTTGATGCCAGGACCTGGAGATCATGACCTGGCCCGAAAGCAGACGCTCAACTGACTGAGCCACCCAGGCACCCCCAAACCTAAGTTTATTAAACTCCAAAATCTTTGCTCTTATCCCTCCACCCTGTTGCTTAGTAGGTCTTCTCTGTTGATCTCAACAACATGATCTCCTCATGAACATACAATTGCTACAACAGGAGGAGGTGATGTCTCGATCAAGTTAAAGGTTTTTGTAGGGACTATGTGGTATGAATGAGGAACACACATTTAGTGAGTTAGGAGTCTTAAATATTAAATTTACAGAGGATTATTGAAAAAAACTATAGCTTGTTGGATGATTAAAAAGACAAAATGGTAAAGGTTTCTAGGCAGTGTGAAAATACAGTTAAGAATAGTGAAAAATGGGAAAAAGGAAAAACAAGTATTTCCTGGCATCTAGCTTTAGAAAATGTACAGAATACCCACTGGGGAATATGCCCAGTCTATATACATTGAAGGCTTAACAAAGATGAGGCAAGTGATTTACAGAAATACATAGGGCAGAGGAACTTGCTAGAGGACAACATAGGGATGCATCAACCAAGTCCTGATGTGGGAAACACTACAGGACAAACAATTCTGTTTCTTCCACATAAATTTTATGGCAGGTAAGAGATGGAAATAGGAACTTATAGATTAAAAAACCTTAAAAATTATTATCAGTCAATTATAATATGTAAACCTTATATGAATTATGATTCAAGCAACAAATTGTAAAACAAGTATCCACTCATACTGTTTACTACATCTATGAAAAAATTGGAAATCTGGATAATAATCGCATATTTGATGGTATTATGGAAGTAATGCTTACTTCTTTAAGGTGTGATGATAGTGTTGTGGTTATTTTTTAAAATTATTTATTTATTTATTTGGGGGTGGGGAAGAGGGAGTGCATGCACAAGCACGGGGAACGGCAGAGATGGGGAGAAACAGGCTCCTCGCTGAGCAGAGAGCCCCATGTGGGGCTCAATCCCAGAACCCTGGGATCATGACCTGAGCCAAAGGCAGATGCTTAACCGAATGAGCCACCCAGGAGCCCCTATGGTTATGTTAAATATGGAAATATTTACTGATGAAGTGATACAATCTGGGATTTGTCTCAAAATAACACGGGAGTGGGATGGATTGGGGAGAAGATGAAAGAAGACTGGTCAGGAGTTGGTAACTGCTGAAGCTGGGTGACGGGTACATGGGAGTCCATTATATACTACTCTATCTACCGGCATGTTTGAAATTTTCATAGTAAGAAGTAAAAAAAGAAAAAAATGAGTTAAATATAGAGACAAATGAAGAAAATAAGTATGCACTCCGAAAGGCAATCTAAGACAAAGAGTTAAAGGTAGCATGGTACAGTAAAGTGCTAATTCTATCATTTATGTGATCTTGACGTTACGTAATTCCTCTGCATTATTTCTTTACCTGTGAAATGCGGTTATAGCAGACAGTGGATTTCAACCTTTTAAAACCAAGATTCACAAAAAGAAATATATTTTACATGGAACCTAGTATAGACAGACATATAAATATGATATATATAAAAATTTCACTAGGGATGCCTGGGTGGCTCAGTTGGCTAAGTGTCTGATTCTTGATTTCAGCTCAGGTCGTGATCTCGGAGTCATGGGGTGGAGCCTGGCGTTGGTCTCCACGCTCAGTGTGGAGTCTGCTTATTCCCCTCTCTCTGCTTCTCCCCCCACTCACTCCAATAAGTACATAAAATCTTTAAGAAAAACTTCACTAAATACTATTCCTTCTATATTTGCCTACCCTACTCCATTAAAAAGTTTCTCAGTACACTACAATGATTTTATTACTGCAATTTCTGGGATGGTTTTGCCCCTGAAAGATATGTTCCCATCTTAATCCCCAGAGCCTTTTAATTTACTTGGAAATGGTGTCTTTGCAGATGTAATTAGGATCTTGAAATGAGATCATCCTTTATCACCTGGGTACGTCCTCAATTCAGTGACAAGCGCTCTTGTAAGAGAAATGCAGAGAGAGATCAGACAGATGAGAAAGCAGAAGAGGAGGAAGTAATGGGACCATGGAGGCAGACATGCCCAAGAACACCTACAGTCACCAGGAGCTGAGGAGGTAAAGAACAGATCCTTTCCTAGAGCCTTTGGAAGGCATACAGCCCTGCTGACACTTGATTTCAGACCTCTGGCCTCCAGAGCTGTGAGAGAATTCTGTTATTTTCAGCCACCAAGTTTGTGGTTATTTGTTATGGCGGCCTCAGGAAACTAATACCGTGACCTACTAAGATTACAACTTGCCATTGGAAACCACTGCACTAAAATGCTCTATCTCCACACTGAGGGAAGCTCTAGTTCAGGAGGAGTAGGGAAAAGAGGGTGCTCAGTAATTTTTTTAAAAATATTTTATTTATTTATTTAAGAGAAAGAGAATGAGAGAGAGAGCATGAGAAGGGGAAGGTCAAAAGGAGAAGCAGACCCCCTGCTCACCAGGAAGCCCGAAGCAGGACACCACCCCGAGACTCCAGTATCACAACTGGATCCGAAGGCAGTTGCCCCACCAACTAAGCCACCTGAGCACACCTGCTCAGTAGTTTTTAAGAGCATAAAGGGATCCTGAGCCCTACCCCTGCCTCAACTAAAACATCACATTTCCTACAGTGTTACTTGCAAACACCTATAGAAATGACCTTCCTGGGGCGCCTGGGTGGCTCAGTGGGTTAAAGCCTCTGCCTTAGGCTCAGGTCATGATCTCAGGGTCCTGGGATCAAGCCCCCCATTGGGCTCTCTGCTCAGTGGGGAGCCTGCCTCCCTCTCACTCTCTGCCTGCCTCTGGGCCGACTTGTGATCTCTGCCGGTCAAATAAATAAACTCTTAGAAAAAAAACCCACACCACCTTCCTCAACACATAATAGCTTTTGGCCCACTTTAATTTTTAGTGATTTGCTCCTTGATCTTTGTGTTTCTTGAAAGGAGAGAAGGCAGGAGGAGGAGATGATAATGGGTTGGGTTGTCAATATACAAGACTGTGCTGGTGAATTGACTGTGAAGGAGTATTATGAAGAAAAGGAATACAATGAGGAATTTAGTATAACGACCAAGCTTTCTTCAACTGTAAGCAAACCTTTTTGAAAGATTTATTAGAGAGAGAGCGCACGCATGAGTGTGTACACATGCACACACGCACAAGCACGGGGAGGGGCAAAGGGAGAGGGAGAAACAGACTTCCCTGTTGAGCAGGAAGCCCAACAACGTTGGTCTTGAGCTCAGGACCCTGGGATCAGGACCTGAGCGGAAGGCAGACACTTAACCGACTGAGCCACCCAGGTGCCCCAGCCAACTTTTGTCCTAATCAAAGCTCACAGAATATAGGATGCAGCTCCACTTTTCCTTATTACAAGAGACGGTAGAGGCCCAGTATATTTAATACCTCCAAATCCTAGCATCACTGATAATAATGATCATGATGACAGCCAACATTCACTGTTTATTACATTGCAAAAGGTATTCTAAGGACGCTACATGTAGTAGCTATCCTTTATAGCTGTGTGAAATAAGTACAATTCTAAATTTTTAACTAATTTCTGAACGGGTAACATGTTCATATGGATCAAAGCTCAAAAGATATAGAAATGATTTACAGGGAAAAGCTTTCCTCCCACATTTGTCCCCAAGTTACCCTGCACTCTTTCCTTGAGACAGCAATTATCACTTTTTTGTTGAAATCCCATCTGTGTATTATACTTCTTTATACAAATAGTAGCATGTGTGTCTGACGTAGATGCTATTACAATACTGATCATTTAAAGATAAGGAAAAAAAGACACATGAAGGTTAAGAAACTTGCCCAAGATGAAGAATCACTGAGAAAGAACTAGAATTTGAACAATCTATTTGTAGAGCCCACTGGACTACATAGTCTACAGTACTGTTTTGGCAACAAAACGATTGAATGTAAAAAGTTAACAAATTCTCTTTTTTAACCTTAAGAGGACAAAGCAGAATACCCAATCCGTCTATTTTAGACCACTTCCTAGCATAGTCAGCTTAAGTCTAACGGACGCAAATTAACAATACTTTTACCTACATTTAAGAAAGCAGGGTTTTTTGTTTTTTTTTTTTAAAGATTTTATTTATTTGCCAGAGAGAGAAAGAGAGAAAGAGAGAGAGAGTACACACAAGCAGGCAGAGAGGCAGGCAAAAGCAGAGAGAGAAGCAGGCTCCCCGCTGAGCAAGGAGCCCGATGTGGGACTCGATCCCAGGGCTCTGGGATCATGACCTGAGCCAAAGGCAGCGGCTTAACAAACTGAGCCACCCAGGTGTCCCTAAATAGGGTTTTTTGCCCAAACGTTAATTACGTAATTAGTTGGTAGCAAAACTGGTATGCTGAGTCTTATTTCTAAAATCCAATTCCTTTCAAAGTAGGGCCATTTTCTTAGTATAGACCCTCTTTGGTTCACCTGGAATATGTCCCCTAATTGATCTGCCTTTCTTGGATCCTGTCTTTCTTTAATTCATCCTCTATAACTATACTACTTCCACAGTGAACCTTATAGTCCTTTGCCTCAGTGTCCTCAAAGGCATCGTCAACTAACTCAGGTTTAAATTCAGGATCTGTCTTTAACTTTCCAGCTTCTCAGACGAGCACTACAAACCTAGAATGTTCTTTCAGAATGCACTTTACACCCTAGCTTAGCACCCTTCATGATCTGGTCCCTGTCCATTCCTCCAGCCAGTAATCCTCAAAAAAACATTACAGCAGCCACACTTGAAGGCCCCAGCTAACTAGTCTGTACTGTAACAGTATTTACCTTTGAAAACACAGTTCTCTTGTCTAAAATGGCTTTTACCTGCTTCCAGGAGCTCAAACATCTCTTCCTCTAGGAAGCCTTCTAATTCCCCAACCTTGGTGATGCTGATGCAACTGTGCCTCCTCAATGCTCCCATACTTAATTCTGTTTTAATACCTATGATGCTGTGCATAATTCCTAATTAGTTTGCCAGTCTATTATAAACTTTTGGAAGGAAGAGATTATTTGTTATTTGACTTTATTTCCCAGTGATTAGCCTGGGATATATTTTGAAGGTCAAAAGTCAACCAGTCTGCCTTTTGATTAGATGCAGAATAAAAAAGAAATTAAGATGTTTCTCAGGTTTTTTGGCTTGAACAATAGGATGGATGATTGCACCATTAAATGAAATGGCAAAGACTGAGACACTTATTGGATATTCCAAAAGAGTACAAATAGGCAATCTGAAGTCCAGGGGGTAAAATAACAGGCTAGATGTATAAATTAAGATTTCATGAGCACATTAAGTAGTATCTAAAGCCTTAGGACTGGATATTACCTACCAAGAGTGTGTAGATCAAATGCAGTGACTATTTTAGTATAAGAAGGGAAAGCACAGGAGAAAGGAGGAAAAACTAGAGGACTGTGGTATTTAGGAAGGGTAGTGTCTTAATAAAGGGAAGGGCTCCTCCAAGTGCTGCAAAATACAAGGAGGCCAAAAGGATGACTACTGGATTTGGCAACACAGAAGTCAATGGAGACCGGGACAAGAAGTTTTAGCAGAATGTAGAAGACAGAAGCCAAAATGGGTAAAGGTGGTCAAAAAGTATAAACTTGTAACAAGTTGTGGGGCTGTCATGTACCACATAGCAACCATAGTTAACGATTCTTCACTGCATATTTGAAAATTGCTAAAAATCTAAAAAGTTCTTATCACAAGAAAAACAGGGTGCCTGGCTGGCTCAATCAGTAGAGCATGAGACTCTTGATCTTGGCACTGTGAGTTCAAGCCCCACACTGGGCACCGAGTTTACTTGGAGGAAAAAAAAAAGGTTCTTATCACAAGAATAAAATTGTAACTATGTTGGGACGCCTGGGTGGCTCAGTTGGTTGGACAACTGCCTTCGGCTCAGGTCATGATCCCGGAATCTCGGGATCAAGTCCCGCATCAGGCGCCCAGCTCCATGGGGAGTCTGCTTCTCCCTCTGACTTTCTCCTCACTCATGCTCTTTCTCACTGTCTCTCTCTCAAATAAATAAATTAAAAAAAAAAATTGTAACTATGTGAACTAATGGATGATAACTAAACGTCTTTTGGTAATCATTTCACAATGTATACATTTATCAAATCAGTATACTGTACTCCTTAAACATATATGTCAATTATAACTCAGTTAAGACTGGGAGGAAAAAAGTAGAAGCCAGCCTGGAATGTGCCAAGAAAATAGGATAGACGAAAGCAGAATCATCAACCAGAGACAATAGTTTTGAGTTTTATTGTAGAGAGATTAGAGAAAATGGCACAGCAGCTAGAAAGGATGAGACATCAAGGGAGGAGGAATAATGAGAGAAGTAAATCCTTGTGTAATAGCCTCACACTCTATTGAAATTAGAGTTTCAGTGTTTCTTCCAATTACATAAATTCCTTGAGAGCAGAATGTTCTATTTTCTAACTCCTATCTGTATCACAGGTTCTTAACACATATTTGTAGAATGTCTAGAACCTGAACTCTTAAATCCTGGTCCAAGAAATGCAACAGAGTACAAAGAGTAGAATTTAGAATCAGATAGATTCAAATTCAAATATCAGATTCTTCACTAATAAGCTAGGTAGCCTTAGACAAATTTATCTTTAAGAGCCTCAGGTTTCTTATGGGCACAAAGTATTTATTTTGCTGGAATGCTATTAACAATAACATGAGAAACTGTGTGTAAGTCACTTGGTATAGTATTTGACCTAAAGATGGTGCTCAAATAATGTTCAGTATTACCATTATTGTTGTTATTTTCAAAAGCAGGCAAATATAATCACATGTATGCCATTCACACATACATGTAGACTGGTATACTGTAGAAAGTTGAAAACCAGTCTGATGTAACTCTTTTCCCCACTCACGCTACCATTTTTTCTTTTTGAGGGGGAGCACATATCATATTATCTCCCATTATTTTATTTTTCTTTTTTATTATTTATATTACATTATAACATAAACCGTAAATATCAGAATTTCTTACTTCTATTAACATCAGTGGTTAAAATCGTGTCTCAAAGTAGGCATTCAATAATTATATACTGAATATATAAGTGTACACTTTTCAAAATCTGTAATTTCATGTTTTTAAGTAGTAAACTTGGAGGTGGATAGACACCATCATCTCAAGTCATTCAATACTGGCATGCAGAAAGCTTGTCTATGCTACTTCAGGAAGCCTTCCCTGAAACAGCCCAAGTCTGGGCTAGGTGTCTCTCAGGACTGCTTAGCATCCATCCAGTGCTTCTCCCTACAGTCCTTATTATACTGTAATCAAGTTTATTTCCTATTGAACTGCCTCTTGTTTGAAATAAACAAAAATGTCATCTATTTGAATACTTTTCTACCTAGTTCAATTTCATTTTTCAAAACCAAAACAAAAAACTGGGAAATTAGTTATTAAGGCTCAGTAGCCTAAAGGTCATATTATGTAAGGGGCATGCTGTGATCATCAACAACAGGTCCCTCTAATTTATGAGGCATTGTCTGAGGCTTCCAGGAGACTATAGGAGAAATAGTCTATAGGGTCAGGATGGTCTGGTATGACTATGGACAAGCTCTACTTGGAAGATCTCATCCCACCCCCAACCCCAGAATGACACCATAATGCAAACCTCTCTGACATAAGCTTGTAACTCCACTTGCCACATAATCAGTATCCTAATGTCTCCTAGCAGTGTCCATGGTAGTAACATTGTCTTCAATGTAAAAATGTACCTATTTGAAGTCACTACTTCTAACACTACCACCAGGAGAGCTTGAGCTGAGAAGAAACTACGGTTCTCCTTACTCAGACCCAGAACACCCCTTCCCTACAATCTGCTAAAACATGGTGGATTACTATGAAGTTCTAGGAGTGCAGCGATATGCTTCACCTGAGGACATTAAAAAGGCTTATCGTAAAGTGGCACTCAAATGGCACCCTGATAAAAATCCAGAAAATAAAGAAGAAGCTGAGAGAAAATTCAAAGAAGTAGCTGAGGCATATGCGGTATTATCAAATAATGAAAAAAGGGACATTTATGATAAATATGGCCAAGAAGGATTAAATGGCAGAGGCAGAAGTCACTTCGATGATTCTTTTGACTATGGCTTCACATTCTGTAAGGCAGATGATGTCTTTACAGAAATTTTTGATGAAAGGGAAACATTTTCATTTCATTTCTTTGAGGACTCACTTGAGGAACTTTTAAATAGTCCAAGAAGCTCCTGTGGAAGCAAAGATACAAGATCCTTTTTTGCTACCTCAAGTCAATACCCAGTTTTTGAGAGATTTTCTTCATATGATACAGGATATACATCCTATGGTTCACTGGGCCACAAGGGCCTTCATTCATTCTCCTCCCTGGCATTCGATGAAAGTGGGATAAGCAACTACGTATCTGTTACAGCTTCAGATAAGACTGGTAATAGAAATACAAACACACAGAGAATTACTGAGAACAATCAAGAAATAGAAGTTGATGATGTTGAGTTGAACTCCTTCCTTATAAATGGTGTGGAAGATGAAGAAGGCTTTGCAGAAGAATGCAGCTGGAGAAGAGAGTCATTTAACAATTACTCACCAAAGTCCCATAGCCTCAAACAAGTAACTCAATATACTTTTGTGGATAATGATGAACAAGATGTATATTGGGTCACCAGCAGCTGGAATCCCTCTATGCTCTCAGCAGGATTCAAAGAAGATGGTAAGAGGAAAAAAAAAAAGCATAAAGCCGTGCAGAAGAAGTCAACTAAAAACAATCGTTAAATTGATTCTACAGACACATTATGTTCATACAACAATTGAACACGACTGTGTGTGTTTTGGTTAATCATTTTGTATGTAACATTTAATACTATATTAAGATTATGCTTTTAACATGTTTAGCAGCATTGTGGACATTTGATCAAAGGCTGTTTGGATTAGGTATGTTAGAAAAAGATGAGTTTGTGGTGACAGTGATTAAAAGAATTCGGAAAATGGGCAAATACCATTTTACTTTTCTTTGAGCTAAACATTTACAAATCAGAGTCTTTTTCAGCAGAGTTTACAGGCCCATTCTTTTCATCTATTTGAAACTACTATGCAAACTTCTGAAATATGTATAGCACTTGGAGCTAAAAATTTATTAAGATACACAGATTCAGACCATAAAGTTATTCATGAAATGAATTTTCCCCAATAGAGAGATACAGCATTTGACACATAACTTAAATATATTATAAATAAAAATTAAAGTATAAAATATTTTAAGTTAAAAATAGCCAGAATTATATTTGCACCCCCATGTTTACAGAACTTATTCACAATAGCCAAGAGGTGGAAGCAACCCAAATACCAATTAATGGATGAATAAACATACAGATGGTGAAATACTATTCAACCTTATAAAGGAAATCCTGTTACATGCTACATGGGTTACATGTTACATGGATAAAATATGAAATATTATGGTAAGTGAAATAAGCTAGTCATAAAGACAAATCCTTATGATTCTACTTACATGAGGTAAGAAATTCATAAAAACAAAGTAGAATCGTGGTTATCAGAACAAGGGAGGGAGAAGTGTGTTAATGGGCCTAGTTTGAGATTTCAAGATGATAAAGTTCTAGAAATCAGTTTCACAATGTATATTTAAAAATGATTAACATGGTAAATTTTATGTTATGTGTATTTTTCCACAAATTAAAAAAATACTACACTTATCCTGGATTTCTCAAAGCAATGAGGCTATTTCATGTATGCTGGGCCTACAGTGAATTGCTCCAGATAGGAAGCTTTCTGTTTTCTTTTTTGCTGTATACTATGTACACATGCTCTACAGAGACATTACTCTAAAACACCAACTTTAGCCACTATAATTTCAGGTTATGATGGGAGAAAAATTAGTTACTGATGTATCAGACTTTGAGCAAGTGGTCTTAGCTAAATGTTTACAGACATTTGCTTATTTTAAATGAACTTAGTTTAATTTCAATACAATTACTTCTTAGCTTCCCCTAATTTTCAAAATATATTGCTATTATTTTCAAAATATATGATTTTTATTCATTCTTTCATTCATTCAATGGTGTTTTTTGAGTACCTACTATTTGTCAGTACTTGGGACACAGTAATGAACAAAACACCCAAAATATTAGCTGTCACAGAGCTTACAAACTGGGCAAAGACAATAAGCAAATATTAAGTAAAATATGATGTTAGTCATAGGTGCTAAAGAAAACAAAATAAAAGGTTACAGAAGTTCTGGAATACAAGGGTTGAAACTGTAGTTAAGATAGGCACAGAAAAATGATGGTTAACATCTGAGTAAAGGTGTAAAGAAAGTAAAGGAGTTAACCATGGGCATATGAGGTCAAAGAAAATTTCAAAAGGAAAAGCAAGTGAAATGTCTCTAAGGTTAGATGTGTAAGGTGTGTTTGACCCTCCTTACTGTGATCACTGTGAACAATTAAAGAGAACAAGAAGATGAAGTTAGAAAGGTAACAGGAGGTCAGATTATGCAGGGACTGCTAGATCACAGTTTGGACTCTGTTATGGTTTTGACAGGAAGCCACTGGAGGCTCTACACAGAAGAGTGACTGATATCTGATACATTTAAACAGGCCCACTCTAGCTGTTGTGGTTTTGTTGTTGTTTTTTAATGATTCATTTATTTTAGCAGGGGGAGGGGCAGAGGGGGTTGGAGACTCTCAAGCTGACTCCCCACTGAGTGTGGAGTCAGACACAGGGCTCATGAGCTGAGCCAAGATCAAGAATTGGACACTCAACCCACTGAGCCACCCAGGCATCCCTGGCTGTTGTCATTAAGAAAAGACTCAAAGTAAGCAGATGTAGAAGCAGGGAAATCAGGCTACTGCTAGAATCCAGTACTAGTCCAGTAGAATATTGTAATAGCTTGGTCCAGGATGGTGGAGGCAAGAGTGGTAGTGATCAAATTCTGGATAGTCTAAAGGGCCAAGCAGAATTTACTGATAGGCTGAATACTGGGCATGACAGGAGTCCAAGTTTTTGGCTTTAGTAACTAAGAGAAGAGCTCTGCCATTACCTGAGATAGGACTGCAGGTGTTAAGTTTTGGGTGTGCTATGTTTGAGATTCCTGAATTTATTAACTGAAAATAATTTCTTGGATGGACTTGCATCCAGTATATTCCTTTTTTATTAACCAAAAACAATTTCTTGGATTGACTTGCATCCTGCATATTCCTTTTTTTAAGCAATCTACTGATCATATTTTATTAAACTTTCATCTCTTAGAAATGTAATGACTGCAAATTTTAATGTGACTGAAAGATGTAAACAAATATAGCAAAATTAATACCCAATCACCTTTGGCAAAATACAGTTCAGTGGCATATAGCAATATAACAAATCTAGAAACCACAAAAGATTATAACATCTACTCTTTAAAGACTGCTATAGTAAAATGTGAGCTATCACTTAATTTTGTTTGATTTCTAGTTGGTAGGTGGAGAGGAAATTCTATAGGAGGGACTGGGAACTATTTGCATTAACTTCTTTTGAGGGGGCACCTAGGTGGCTCAGTTGGTTAAGCATCTGCCTTGACTCAGGTCATAATCTCAGAGCCCTGGAACCAAGCCCCATGTAGGGCTCCCTGCTCAGTGGGGAGTCTCCTCCTCCCCCGCCCCCGCTCACATAAATGAAAATCTTACAAAGTAAAAAGTGAGCAAAACTTATTTTTAGAAAATAAAGTCATAAAAGCTTGAAGTATAATAAATGTTACTTTTATAAAATGTGTTACGTAGTAAAGTTTATCAGACATGTATCTGGGACTATTGCGAGCTGCAAAAAAAAAAAAAAAAAAATTCCAACAACAAAACCAAAAACCAGTGTCTGAAAATTTAAAAATGCAAGTAACAACATGCCCTCTAGTCCATTTTCCACTCTTTTAACAGATAACTAAAAATTCAAATTTAATCTTACTCAATAGATTACAATCATCCCATGGTTTCCCACTACCTAGAGGAATGGGAATATACAAGACCTTTCATGAGCCAGCCACCAGCTTTTCTTCCTAGCTTGGTTTTTTTTTTAATTTTTATTTTTTTATTTATTTGACAGAGAGAAATCACAAGTAGATGGAGAGGCAGGCAGAGAGAGAGAAAGAGGGAAGCAGGCTCCCCGTCGAGCAGAGAGCCCGATGCGGGACTCGATCCCAGGACCCTGAGACCATGACCTGAGCCAAAAGGCAGCGGCCCAACCCACTGAGCCACCCAGGCGCCCCCCTAGCTTGGTTTTTTAATCACTTCTTCCTACACCTTATGTTGAGCCCAAAATTTTCCAAAGGGTGTTCCAAGGGTTACCAGTTCAAGACTCACTACAGAAAAAGGGCCCCGTGGTCAAATACTGTTTGCAAATTACTGCCAAATACCTTTCTTTCTTGGGAGACATAGAATTAGCCTAGTATGGCCATGACGAAATGCAACACTCCCCAAACTTATCTGACCACAGAACCATTTTGGTGTAATACCTACTACCTACCTAAGAACATATTTCAAAAAGGCTCTTCCAGGCTTACTGATGATTGAGAAGCTTCATTCCGTGCCTTTCCATATGCTCCCTCTGGCAGGATGGCTCAATTACTCCATAGTCTGCTTGATAAAAGCCTTTTTCAAGTCTCAAGGTCTCCAAATGTTTAAGGGCACATGCACATTTCCTCTTGGCCCCCTCCCTGCTGCCAGGAAACATCTATCACTTTTTCTTTCTCCCTACCACTGCCACTAAATTTAGTATGTTATATTACAATTATTTGCTTTTTGCCTCCCATGATGGTAGAAACTATGCTCCATCCTCACATGTGGTGTTTAATGTTTACTGAATGAATTAACTGCAAACAGGCTTTTAAAAAACTTATTCTTTAGTCAATGTTTTCACTTTAGGATTGCATGCCTTTCACAGATGACAAAGCTTCCTATTGTACTCAATACTCTGCACTGAAGAGTTTTTCTAAAGAACAGCAACCAAGAGCACATATAGGCATGCAAAGCTCTATTTATGGGCATCTCAAGACAGTAGAATTTTCAAATTCTGAAACTTAGTAAAGTCCCTAAATGACATTTTTAAAGACCCATCACTGCCTTTCTTGAGCCCCCTTGCCACTTGAGTCAAGACTCTGTTAGACTCTATTGCTATACTGTCATTTATCTATTGCTTGTCTATCATCCTGATAAGACAGCAACTCCAGGGAAGTGGAGATTCATCCAAAATGTCTATTAAAAAGTTATTTAGGGCGCCTGGGTGGCTCAGTGGGTTAGGCCACTGCCTTCGGCTCAGGTCATGATCTCAGGGTCCTGGGATCGAGTCCCGCGTCGGGCTCTCTGCTCAGCAGGGAGCCTGCTTCCTCCTCTCTCTCTCTGCCTGCCTCTCCATCTACTTGTGATCTCTCTCTGTCAAATAAATAAATAAATCTTTAAAAAAAAAAAAGTTATTTAATGAAGAGAACATTCTTTTTGGCTCAATAAAAGGTTCCAAAAGGACTCTACTAAGCCAAAGTTAAGACCTAATGGTGGTATTACAGAAAAAGAACAAGATAGCAATTATACAACTAAAACTGCTGACTTGCAACTTGTGATCCTATGTTGGTTTCAGTTCAGTAAAATGAGGATAACTGCCCGAACTTAATCCACTTGTGAAGATCCAAGCAGATCACCTATTCAACACTCCTATATATATATACTGTAGTGTTAATGTTAGGAAGTAGTTTAATTTACTTATTGCTTTAAGACAAAATGAACCATAATGAATATATTTTTGAAAGATCTTAGCATGTATAATCCAGTATCTAGTGCTAAATTTTCATGGGCACCTGGGTGGCTCATTATGATCCCAGGGTCCTGGGATTGAGCCCCACATCTGGCTCCCTGCTCAGCGGGGAGCCTGCTTCTCCCTCTCCCACTGTTGCTCCCCCTGCTTGTGCGCGCTTTCTTAAATAAATAAAATCCTAAAACAAAAACAAAAACAAAAACAAAAACCCAAACCTCCCATTAATAAAGTTTTCCACAAAATCTCAATTAAAAAAAAAAAAGTCACAAGCAAAAGATGGTACCAGCTCTAAATCATAGGTTATGGCTTATATGATTAACACAAGCTACGTATCTATTTACCTAATCCTATGGAGGACAGCTTTCTGCCACTTACTTATTAGAACCAAAAAGCAAATTCTGTGCACTAGACAGTGATTATTTTTTACAGGAAAAACAAATCTTGTGATTACCATCCCACTTTCATTAAAGCAGATCAATGTAAGAAATACACGCCAAGACATAGATTTGATGTCAAATACCGTATGCTCTGGTTTACACATTGGTCACCTATTAGCCAAAACCCTGAAATACGATCCAATGGCCGGTCCGCCCGCAAAGTTGACTCAGCTTTCACTGATCGAGGTTTATGTTCACCAGATTAATTGTTCGCGAAAGTACACCCTAAAAGAATGGCCCCCATTATTCCTGGACTCCTTCATCTTGCCTTTACGAACGGGGCTTCAGACATTAAAAAGCCCCGGGAGTATTTCCAAGCACTATCTCTTCCGAGAGGAAATGCTCAAGGGATTTGTGTTACTAAACATGTTTCTTGTACATGCTGGAGCCATGAAAACACGAAAAAAGCATTTCAAGGTAACCGAACAAAAACATAAGCTACTTGACGTGAGACACTTTGTTATCTACGCAAGTGAAAACTGACACAACTTCTAGGAGTCCAAGTAACTTTGAAGACAGCCCCTCTGGGGGATGGCACACACTTTTCTCTCCGCAGTCATTCCGGCTTCCCAGAATACCTCACGGAAGGGAGAACACAGGGCCCACCCTTTTCCAGAAGCAGCAGGTAAAGAAGAAATCCAAGGAGCGTACAAAGGGTTTGGGAGTGGAGGCCCCAGCCGGGGAAGGGTCCGCCGAAACAGGGATCGTCTGAGACCAACTTGAATCCCTTTGGGGCGCTTAAGTTTCTCAGACAGCAAGCCCCGGAGGGGACACCGTAGATGAGTCTAACCTGAGAGACAGCGGGCGCTTGCTACGGCGGGAACCACCTTAGTTGCTGAGAGTAACCAAAGCATGACGTCCTCGCTCACGCGGCAGGAAGCAAAAGAGGAAAACAGCCCGAGAAGCGGCGGTCCACAGAATTGCGTCGCCGGGAAACCAAGCCAAGCGCCCCTCCCCTTCCGGCCAGTAGCGCTCGCCGGGCTTTCCTTCCACGCGGCGCTGAATGATGACGTCACGCCCAGGCCTGTGGCGGACGCTCCTGGCGGAGGGCCTGTTTGCTGTCCTGTCGTCGCGCTCCACTTAATTCCCACACGCACAGAACGTCTGATTCTAAAATGATTCCCTGCAGGGGCTGATATTTCCCGTGTCCTTGAAAGCACCAAGTGGGGGGATTGATTCAGAGAAGTCGCTCAGATTTAGAATATAAGAAAGCATGTGTAAGGAGGCAGGCAGCAGCGTGAACAGCCACACTTCTAGAAGGTTCTAGTAAGTGCGCAGGGGCAGAGGCGGAGGGATTAGGAATGGACGGGCGAAGGACCCGGGGTCACGAGACCGTTGGGTAGGCGGAGCCAGCGCCGGGGAGGTTCTAGTCTGTTCTGCCTCGCGGCAGCCGCCCCCTTCTACACGATCACGCTGAGCTAGTACCCGCGCCTGGAATCGGGTCGCAACCCCAGCCGCGCTTGCCGCCTGCCACTGCCTCTGGACCATGGACCCCCGCAAAGTGAGCGAGCTTCGGGCTTTCGTGAAAATGTGTAAGCAGGATCCGAGCGTTCTGCACACCGAGGAAATGCGTTTCCTGCGGGAGTGGGTGGAGAGGTGAGACCTGGGCCGAGGACCGTTGGGGGTGGGAAGAGGGACGGCTGGAGTGGGGAGCTGGGCCGGAGCCTGCGTGGGGTGGACGGGCGGGGAGCTCCGCCGGGAGGGCCTGCGGAGTCGCCGCCTATTTGTGGTTCTCCCTGGCCAGGAACTGGCGGCGACTTCGGGGGCTAATGGAGGATTGAAAAGCTTAGATAGTACAGAGGTGGGGAAGGTGGAGGCACAGCTGGGTTCCCTCACCCTGAGGTCGTCAGGGGTGTGTCTTGGGCAAAATAGAAATGCAGAGGATTGCATGGGCTTGAGTCCTGTAGACGTGGTGCGGGTGGGCAGCTGCAAGATTTCGTTTTCGCGTGGAGTTGTTTTTCTTGAAATACCGTGTCCTGCTTAGGTCGCAATGACACAACAGCGCTTTTACGCATTACGTCTTTAAATAGTGTTTTAATAATAATTTGCTATACGAGTTCTAATAAAATGACAATTATTAGATTAACTTTGAATTTACAGCGGTCCTTACTGCGTAGAATTATTTTGAGAATCATTTATTGGTACCTCGGTAGTAGCGGTGCCATTACACTGAACACTTGAAGAAAAATGATTTTTCAAGGACCAGCATATTACCATGATCTGTTCTTCTTGTCCTTAAATCTAGAGTACCTGGCTACGTGCACGGAATTAATTGCATAGGCATTGTGCCAGGTGCTAGGAAACCGTATAAGTGCAGTTTATTTAGTGAGGTGAATAAATACAGAAATTTGTTTTGATATTTACTGTATGATAGAAAATAATATTTTTCATATTTGGAGAGAATTTAAGAGAGAAAGGGAAATCTTCCCCGAGACGTTTTTTTTTTAAACATCACTACTAGTAAGGAATTTAAATGATACACAAATCGCACCTCGTGGTGATGATAACGACAATGCAAAGCAATGTGACTCTTTAGAGGTACTACTGGAAACAGCGATCTTTTTATTTTAGTGATATTTTTATAGGGGAAAGTGAACCCCTGATGACCAGATAATTTCAAGAATATTTTTTTCAACAAACTCTTCTAAGGAAGAAACTTAAGTTACAATCTGACAACGTTGTATGTCGTGGTGTTTTTTTCCTCTAAGAAGTTTCTCAGTTTTTTTCCTCCACTAGTTTTCTAACTATGGTAAGATTTTGCATATGTTATAAGTGTTAAATTCTGATATCACTTATAATTACTGCAGTACCTTAAAAACTGTTTTTGGTAGTTAACAAGAATACTGTGTTTGTAATCTACAAAGATGGAAAACCTACAAGATGCTAATTTCAGGACTAGGAGGTTAGGCCTGGATTTCAGTCGGTTTTTTCCTCTTGAATAACTTGATAATACAAATGCATCACTTTAGATATTTGTATGTTTTTAATCTTTTTTATCCATCATAGGAAAGAGCCGTTGTTTATAATATTCCAGGTAAAGCTGGGTGTGTATACCACTGGAAGAAATGGTTGATGCCAAGACTCAACATTATACTGAGTATATACAATGTTTTGTTCCACTGCTGGGGAGGAAAAAGGGAGCTATGAAGAAAAAGCTGAAACAAATCAAAGAACAGTATAGCTTGGGCTGGAGTGATTATGGCTATCTAGAGAATTCCAGTTTAAGGCTTGGAAAATATTATCAATGTTATTTCTGGAAAGTACTTATGTTTTGGGGTTTTTTTTGTTTTTTATTTTTGGGGTTTTTTTTTTGACATTTCACATATGTGGGGCACCAGGGTGGTCAGCCGCCTTCTGCTCAGGTCATGATCCCAGGGTACTGGGATCAAGCCCAGGGTCCAGCTCCCTGCTCAGTGGGAAGCCTGCTTTTCCCACTGCCCCTGCCTGTGTTCCCTCTCTCGCTGTGTCTCTGTCAAATAAATAATAAAATCTTTAAAAATTTTCACATAGGTAATCCTTTTATTTTTCTTTTTTAGCCATCCACGTATGTTTCCCTTGTGGCGTCCTAAATTTTTAGTTTAAGTATGGGATGAAGCATGTTGCCATGCGTAGGGGCCCTATTCTGAAGCTTTCGTTGTCTCTTTAAAATTTTTGTGTCTTTGAGGCTTTTGCTTGAAGTGCATCAATTTCTCTCTGCCTTCATGTCAGCCTTCTTAAGTGCAGGATTATAGGAGGGTGGACTGAACCTGGAGACTTCTGGGTCCAGGAACGTTCCAAGGCCTAATCTTACTATAAAAGCTCCTAAAGTTGAAACCGTATCAGAGTTCTTTGTTCATTCTAGATTAGTTGTACGTACCCAGGTTCAAACATTAAAGAACAGTTCGTTTAGTTTGTGTATTTACCAGAATTTTTACCACTGTTTCTAGTTTAAAATTTTATTTGATGTTAAGAATTTGACAAATGAAAAGAGAAAAAAATAAAAAATAGGAAAAAAAAAAAAGAATTTATTTAACGACCTTGTTAATTGGACAAAGAGAAATAAAGAATTTTTTTTGGCTCAGTCTGTGAGGATCCAGGGAGATAAGGATGTTTTCAGTGAGTATGTTTGGGGTATTTTTGGTTTTCTTTATAGGAAGAAGCATTTTTTGAGACTAGTATTTCATTTTATGGTGATTTAAGATCAGAGGGATTATCTTTGTGTTGTAATCTCCAGCACAGTGCATGGCGAATGGCTTTGCAGTAAATACTTTAAATGAAAGGAACAGGATGCACTTCTGTTTGCAATGAGTTGAGAACACAGCATCCAATTTTTTGTACAGGTGAATAATAACTATGACTCAAAGCATTTCGAATGTATCAAATTAAGAGAATTATGAATGAGGTCTTGTGTGAGTCCATATGAGAAAGGTCTCTGTACTAGCCCTACTTGGTGGCATAAAAGCCTATACTGGTAGAGTCCAGTTTGCAGTAATGGGGAGGGAATTAGTGTGTTTTAAATCTTGAAAGCATTAAGTGAAATTTTTGTACTTATAAGTTGGTTTTAACCTTCCAGTAGTTAGATTTTGTAAGGTGAGAAACTCTAAATGTAGCTAATGAATAACCTTCCTGTGTTCTTTTTCCTCCCTATTTTAAATTTTTTTTAGAAAGTTGAAATTTGCAGGAAAATTGAAATACAGTGCAAACATTTTTCCTGCAACGGTTTCTAGTGTTGTGCCCTCAGCACCATTGTGTATTTCCTACAGTTCAAGGATAGTCTCTCTAGTACAGCCACCAAACTCAGGAAACTAAGAATGATGCATTAATACTATCTAATTCTCAGAATTCCATGTTGCACTTTATTGTTGTGACTTCTAATCTCTATTCTGAAAGAATTCTTTGATCACTCATTGGCTTTCATGACCTTGGCAGTTTTGCATATTACAGGCCAACTATTTTGGATAATTTCCCTCAGTTTGGGTTTGTCTTGGTTTCCTAAGGATTAGATTTAGCTTAATGCATTTTCTTAAAAAGGTTTGTTGTTGTTGTTTTTTAATTTATTTTTTAAGATTTTATTTATTTATTTGACAGAGATCACAAGTATGCAGAAAGACAGGCAGAGAGGGGGAAGCAGGCTCCCTGCCAAGCAGAGAGCCCGATGCGGGGCTCAATCCCAGAACCCTGAGATCATGACCTGAGTGGAAGGTAGAGGCTTAACCCACGGAGCCACCCAGGCGCCCCAAAGGTTTACTTATTTTAGTGGGAGAGAGTGAGAGCGTGAACCTGTTTGAGCAAATGGGGAGAGGGGCCGAGGGAGAGGAAAGAGAGAATCTCAAGCAGGCCCCAAGCTCAGCCCCAGAGTTTCATCCCACAACCCTAAGGTCACAACCGAAGCGGAAACACTGGAAGCATAAGGGACTAAGCCACCCAGGCACCAACATGATATATTTCTTGGTAAGACTGTCATTTCCCAAAGTTTTAACATAAGTTAGATTGCTGTGGCTATGTTTGAAAGTCTTCCTAAATACTTTCTTGAATGTTGCATTTTGAAACTTGGGGAAAACAGCTTAAGGAGCCCTGTGTCTTCATTAAAAGTTCACTGCAAAAGGGGTGCCTGGGTGGCTCTGTCAGTTAAGCATCTGCCTTCACCTCAGGTCCCTGGGATCAAGATTCTCCACAGCAGGCTCTGCGCTCACCAGGGAGTCTGCTTGTCGCTCTCCCTTGCACTCTGCCCCTCCTTTGTGATTTCTCTCTTCTGCTCTCAAATAAAATTTTTTTTGAAAAAAAAAATTAACTGCAAGGAACTATTGTTTGAATACTGTGCTCTTTTGAAAAGTAGTTTTTGTGTAGATCAGAATTTTAAAGAATTTTGTTTATATGGCTGTTTTCTTATTCATTTTATTTTGCTGAATTGCAAACTAAGAAATAAGATTTTTTTTTGGTAATTGTCACATTAAACTGAATGGGGGGAATGTACACATTTTTCGTGATCGGTGCTTAACAGTAAATTCCAAACTTTGTCTATTAGTGTGTTTGCTGTTTTATATTAATACTTTCACTTCACATTGGCTTTGTTTTGTATGTGAAAGACAAGCCATGGGTTGGGAGAAGTTACTTGCAGCATATAAAACTGACAGAGGGCTTGTATGCAGAGTTTACAAAGAATACCTGCAGATAAATATGACAAAATCTAAAAGCAATAGGCTACTCAGATGGCCGATAGATAAATGGAAAGGGACCCAACTACAATGAGATACCCTGATACACCTGTCGAAATGGCTAAAAATATAAAAGATGGTTAGTAGCTAAATGTTGGCTGAGGTGTGGAACAACTGGATTTTTAAAGAATAATTAGCGGAATTCTTATGCACCGCTGATACAAGCGTAAATTGGTAAAGGAATTTTGAAGAATCAAATCCATTTCCCGTTTGGAAAACAATATCCATTTAAATCCAACGTACACATCTCTTGTGTCCGGAAATTCCACCCACCTAAGATGAAAGTAAACGTGGATTTAATTTTAGTTGTAAAGAATTAATACCTGAGGGTATTTTGAAGTAGATTTCTTTCGGTTTTCTGGGTGAATATTTCTCTCTCTTTTCCATAAAAGTTGATGGCTTTTTTTTTTAAGGCAAATTTAGTTAAGTTCTTGTGACCTCCAGATAATGTCATGGAGGAGTGCCCTTAATTTGTTGAACATTTTAGTCCCAGGACTGCTGCATGGGGCCCATTTACTTCAGAGTCTGACCCAAATGGAGCATACGGCACTAATTCTTCATAATCTGTTTTCCTCCTTGTTTTTAAGTTATTCGTGCGTAGTTCGTGGTGTTGTCCTGGAGTATTTGGGAAAGGACTTACAAGGCCAAGGGGAAGTGTTAATGGGTGAATTGTAGAAGGGATAAGGAGAAAATCTATACTGTAAGGGGCATTATGAAATACAAACAAAGAATACAAACAGGAAACAAACATTTTGAATTATTATACTACAACTTCCTAATTATTTCATAAATTGATTGTTTGAATTTAAGTGAACTCTTACTAAAGTTGAAGTTTGGATTCAGTATACTATCCTGCTGAACTCCGAACTAACAACTTGTACATATGATTTTTGTCATTGCCTGTTTTTCTGCCTCTTCCTCTGGGAATGGGCATAGGGAAGCTATACAGTTTTGTTTATTAGGCTTATCGAGGCAAGGAAAGGGTTAGATTTTTGTTAGCCAGTATGCTAGAAAAAATTAAAATTTTAAGCTGAAAAAACTTAATACTGGAGCATTCAAATTGAGTTTCCTCTTAAAGGTTTGAGAAGGTAACCTTCTGAGTAGTTGTCCTTTTTTTTCCCAGTGTAAATAAATGTTGCTTTGCTCAGTGAATTTTAATTTTCTAAACAAATATCTTTTTTTCTCATTTTCCTCAAGCATGGGGGGTAAAATACCACCTGCCACTCATAAAACTAAATCAGAAGACAGTATCAAGGTAAGTTATGAATTTCATCTGTATGTTTAGTGATAAAGTACTCTAAGGTTTTTAAAGTGCTGCTCTCAAATTACCACTCCTGATTTCTTCAGGATCGCTTAGAAATAAGATCTTCGTAAAATTTCTGTTGGATACGGAGGATCTGAAATCTGATGTAACACGGAGTATTTGGGGTGAATGTGCACCGTGTTTGGGGATAAAAGCTTGTGTGTGTGACGTGCATGACCTGTGGGCGGTGAGCTCTGTGACTGTGCCTTATGCAGTCTTCGTCATCTTTGCGTCTGTAGCACTGAGCACAGGACTTTATGCATTGTGGGTACCTGATTAAAATTTGCGAAGTAGATGAAAAATAGTCCAAATCAGTAATTCTTAAGTTTTTCTATCTTCTCACCTGAGTATTATTTCTGAGTATGAGTCAGCAGATTCGCCCAAAAAAAGTGCATAATAGATTAGGAGGAGTTTACCGGTAGCTGAAGTTTAAATATGGGGGTGGGTATACCCTTAAGAATGCTTCCTTCAAGGGAAGAGTGGGGCAGAGGGAACAAAAAAGACTTCTGGTGGCTCATGAGAAAGCAAGCAGAAAACAGGCTGCTAGCGCCTTTAAAGTGGGCAGGAAACCAGCCCTAACAATGGACAGAGGAGGGGATTAAAGCCAAGCCAAGCTTGCTAGCTCTCTGAACACTCATTTTAATTTCATTTTTATTTCTGATCCTCCTCCAAAGACCTTTCCCATTCTTTTTTCTTTCCTTTCTCTTCCTTTTTTCCTTTTTACTTTTCCTTCTCCTTCCTTCCTTCAAAACAAAAATGCTTCCTTCAGAATTCTTATTTCTGTTTTGTGTTTTCACATCTAAATATTTTCCCCCAGGTTTCCTTCCTTCCTTCTTTTTTTTTTTTTTTTTTTTTTTTTAGAGAGAGAATACAAGGGGTGGGGAGAACAGAGAGAATCTTTTTTTTTTTTTAAGATTTTATTTATTTATTTGACAGACAGAGATCACAAGTAGGCAGAGAGGCAGGCAGAGAGAGAGAGGGAGGAAGCAGGCTCCCTGCCGAGCAGAGAGCTCTATCCCAGGACCCTGAGATCATGACCTGAGCCAAAGGCAGAGGCTTTAACCCACTGAGCCACCCAGGTGCCTCCTATATAGAATATTTTGCTATGTGGTAAACATGTAGGAAGACAAAATTATATTTAATCTGTGTCTCTGCTAAAATATTTTGTAAGAAAACATTCTGATTTGGAATTAAATGCTAAAATGTCTGACACCTTGCATGTAGTAGGGTCTCAACATATATTTGGTAATGACATTGGGTTTTGATTCTAATTTTTAAGAGTTACAAAAAGTAGCAACCTAAATAACTGGTTACATAATTTATACTAATACAGTTAAATGAATAGACGGGGTGTGCTAATTGTGATACATTCTTTATGAAACAGCATTATTAAATGGAAAGGTCAAAGTGCAGAGTTGTCTTGTATCTGTGCGTTGAGAATATCTAATGGCATACTCCAAAAACCACACTGGTTACTTACAGGATGGTAAGGAAATTTGGTTTTCCTCATTTGTACTTTGAAATTCTTGAATTCTCATCATTTGTGTATGATGGGTCCATTGTTCCGTATTTAAAATTCCAAACTCCGAACCATTGAAAATGTAAAGATTTTTATGTCAGTAAAGCATAATCTGGACAGATGTGAGGCTGTTCATAGTTTCCCACTTGTGAACGCTTCGTCTTTTTTTTGCAGGGATAGTAATATGTTGATTAGGGAGAGTTGTGGACCACAGAGCCTGTTGAAAGTGCAGCACAAGTATGGGTTATGTATTTGTCTTAGCTTCCTACAATCCAGCATTTTTCAAATTCTAAAACTTGTTTAAAAGGTTTGGAGGAGGGATTGGACCTATTCTTAATTTAAATAGAGAAATGAAAACAAAGCTAAAACAAGTTTACTAAAACAGTGTAAGAAGGGTTACATTAACAATTGAAATATAACGTATGTAAGCAGTTTATATATGTTTTTATAAATTAGTATATATATTGGTGTGTTGTTATATACTGAAAGCATTATTTGCCTTCCCTTTGGTAGGAAGAAAAACCAGATAGTAAGAAGGCGGAGGAAAACATAAAGACAGATGAACCATCAAGTGAGGAGAGTGATCTAGGTGAGAAGATGGTATAGTTAGTTTGTATTTGATAATCTCATGATAAGATCTTGTGCTGATTTTTACTAAATTGACTTAATCAGGGCTAATAGAAATGTAACATAGCTGAACTACATCCAAAACTTAAAATTTTCTACTAGCCACATTAAAACACTAAAAATTAAACAGATGAAATTAAGTGAATATATCTAAACTAACATATCTAAAATATTAACATTTTAACATGTAATCAGTATGGAAAAATTACTAGTGAAATCTCCTTTTTTTCATACTAAGTCTTCAAAATCCAGAGTATATTTTATACTTATAGCACATTTCAGTGCAGATGTTAGATGTTACATTTTTGTGTAAGTATTTGATGTATATTCAGATTTAATTAAATTTGTAGTTGGGTTACATAACCAAATTGTTCTAAATAAATGTACAAGTTTTCCAGTAACTGAATCAAGTACCAGAAAATTATTTTCCTGTTACTACTTGCATCCACATTGATAAAACTTGTTCATTTTAGAAGACATGATATGCCATGAGTTTGGTGGTTTTTTGTTTGGAAGTTTTTCAGGCCACAGAGTGATAAAAATCTTTTCCTAAATTGGGAAGTCCTTTGAGACTATAAATACATATCCCAGTTATTAAATGGGCAGTCTTTTAATTAATAGACTGTCTAAAAGCTAAAGAAATGTATTTGTAATTTTTAAAATTTTGATCAGTTGATCTTTGATACTGTTAAAGAGGACCTCTTGTTTATGGGCTTAATTGATGATCTTTCACTTTCTGTAAAATATCTTTTTCAGTCTTATAATTATCCAACAGTTTTAACTATGATAATATTTTACTTTTTCTTCATCCAAAAGCAATTTCTTTTTTTGTGTATGAATTAAGCTTTTTTATAGTTAAGCAAAGTTACAAGTTCCGTTCCTATTAAAAGTTGACTAAAGTTATCCTGTTTGACAATAATTAGAACTTCAGGTTGCTGATTTCAGTTTCATTCTTTTTTTTTTTTTTTTTTTTTAAGTTCATTTATTTAATCTGTATACCCAACGTGGGTCTTGAACTCAGAACCCTGAGATCAAGAGTCACATGCTCTTCTGACTGAACCATCCAGGTGTCCCTCAGTTTCATTCTTTTTTGACTGTCAGCAGGAAACATTAAATTCACTCTTATTTGCTAAAAAAAAATCTAACATTTTCTGTTATTTTGAAAAGTTTTTCTTATTGAACAGTTGTTTTCCTTTACTGTAGCAAATTACAGTTGTTTGTCATTAAATTTATGACATATCTCTTTTCTAGTTTCTTTGCTGTTTGGTTATAGTGTTAGCTTTTGAGTTAGATTCTGCATCAGCATTGTGCCTTTATCTTAATTTGTTAGTAAAAAGTATTATGATTTACATCATTACTATAACTTATGCTATCTCCATAAAATATTTTTTAATATACTACATTGATGTGTAGAATAAAATACTTGAACTGAATCATTTTGTTGATACTACCTAAATAAGTGGTGTGTCTCTGTGTAATACCAGAAACTATGCAGTTGCCAACATTTCCCAGTACGAGACAGTGAAAAATACCCGAGATGATGCAACAGTTAAAATGAAATGTAATTTTAACGAAATTTAATGGGGAAATACTTTACAGTGCATCAGTTTAAATAAATTATGAGTCAGAGTGGGTATAGTTGATTAGTTTTAATTTAAGAGTCCTATACAGCCGGTTTGGACAGTACGGGTCTTACTGTCATTTTCTTAATTTTGGCAGAAATTGACAATGAAGGTGTGATTGAACCAGATACCGATGCCCCTCAAGAAATGGGAGATGAAAATGCAGAGGTAAATTCAGTGGCTTATTTTGTGCTTGTTATAGGGAATGTGAAGGTCCCACTTACTGCAATGATTTTGTGACATAATTCTGCCAGGAAAAGAACATACTGAATCTTTCTGACTTAAGGTATTTAGAAAAACATTTTATTTTACTGCTTAAAATGTTTGTGAAAGTTCCCATTATGTTTACTCATACTCTAACAATCTCAGAAGTCTTTGTTAATTTCCTTTTTACCTGCTTTTTCAATCTCCATCTGTTTTGACTACTCTTTAGGTTAGAGTTCACCTAACATTTATATTTAGAAATGAGATTTCTTATTAATGGGATATCTAATATCCCATTGTTTTCCAAAATGGTTTTATCCCAGTGGGGACAGTTTTACTGTCAAGGTAATGAGAATTGGTTCTTGGGAGGGGGCTTGCCAAAAACCTTGTATACTACAGTGGTTAGTGGTCTTCCAGAGGGTCGTAACATACATGCAATGTGTCTCTGTGGTGTTAAAATGGAATGTGGGAGTATTAAAAAGTGTCTCTACGGATCTTTGTGGGTTAATGATGAACCAAAGGCTTGAGAAACACTGAAATTGTGTAACAATGGTTTAAAAGCTTGGTCTATGTCCTCACCAACACTTGATGCTATCAGATTTCATCTTTATCAGGTTTATCCTGTGAAATGGTATGCCTTTGTGGCTTTTAATTTGCATTTTTCCAATTTCTAATAAAATTGAGCAAATTCTAATATTTATTGGTCATTCACAGCTATTTGCGAAGTCCTGTTGTGACTTTTCCCATTTTTCTTCTGGGTTGTCTTTTTTTCCTTCCTCATTTATAATCCATTTTATGTTCTAGAGACTAACAATTTGTCATCTATATATGCTCCACGTATTTTCAGCTAGTTTGTGGCTTGTCTTCACTTTATGTTGTCTTCATGAACAATCTTTTAGTATAGTTAAATAGGTTTTTCTTTTATATATTATGCTTTCTTACTTCAAGGTTATAATTGTTGTAATAAATAATTTTTTCCTTCTGAAAATTTTATGTTAACCTTTAATCTTTAATCTACCTGGCAGCACTATTAAAGAATTCCTTTCCTCATCAATGCCAAAATATACTGTTTCCATATATATGTGTCTCACTTCTGGTGTTGTGTTTTTCTTGTCTAATTTTTTCCATGTACCAATGACACATTGTCCACGTAATGATCTGGTAGGGGGACCCCTAACAATTTAGGAGTATTTGGGCTGTTTTGTTGGCCTTCCTTTTTCCATATAAATTTGTAGAATATTAACCCCCGCCCCCAATTGGACGTGCATTAAATCTAAAATCAAGATCGGGAGAAGATACAGCTCACTGTTTTGATTAACTACTCATGAATGTGTATCTTTCTAATTTTTAGATGTTTTCTGATGTTGTTAGATAATTTATTAGCATATTTTCCATAAAGATGATGTGCATCTTTAAGAAATACAGGTACTTTTTGTCACTGTTCATTATGAAAGGAATTTTTAAGAATTTATGTGTTGTATTCTGTTGATGATGTATCACTTGACATGTCAGGTTTACAACATCGTATTTGCACTACTTGGAATATATTGGGCATTTTAAATTCTAGGGTTAACTTCCTTTAGCTCTGGAACATTTTCATCTAGTATCTTTCAAATATTGCCTCTTCCCCATTTTCTCAACTGTCATTCTGGAGTCCTAGTTAGGTATATGTTAGATTTTTTTCCCCACTATTGAATACTATTTCTTTATCACTGCTGAATTATGTATCAGTCATTTGGCTGTTGATGTTTGAATTTGAGGGCCTGTGTTTCTCATCTTTAAGTCTTACTTTGATTCATTTTAAAGTATACTTTGTTATTTATCTCATTTCTTTATTCATTTTCAGAACTTGCCTTTACACATTATAAACTTCGTCAGACTCTTCCTGGTTTTATTGTTTTATTTTTCCTTACTCTTGCTCATTGAGGAGGTCCCTTGTTTACTTGTGGATAGTGTGGGTGTATGTATTTTGACTGTGTGCATATGCATGTGTATGTGTGTGTTAGACCATGAGTTCTTTGACATTTCATCTGGAAAAGTTCTTGAGGCCTGGGAAGAAGGTGCATTCCTCCAAAGAGGAAAGTATTTGCTTCCATCAGACTCTTGAGTTGGAGCTACCAAGTCAAGGACCACTTTAAATTCTCAGCATGGTTTTTTTGTTGTTGTTTGTGTAATTATACAAGTAATGGGAATTCCCCCTGGAAAGCCTGGCTTATCATTATGAGTTTACAGGGGAATTCTTTTTTTTCTTCTTGCTAGTTGGCTATACCTCTCTTTGGGACAGGTTTATTTTTGGCTTTTTGTTAGGCCTGCAGGTATAGGCATTGGGGAGTTCAGATTTATTGGAGGGTGCTGATTAGACAACATGCCTTCTCTTCACTTGAATCTTCTTTCATATGTCCTGCACAGTTGAAAATAATTGCAAGGTTACCAGGTTTGACACCTACTGAAAGGTGAAAGCAGATCGATCATTCAGCTCCCATACTGGATTTCAGATCTTCATTTAATCTTGTTCTTTGAGGATTTCTACATCATTATGTCAAAGATGGCTCTTAAAGTTACTCAGGGCATCAGGTGTAACATACTGCCACAAATTGAAGTTGTCTTCTCCCCCACCCCCCATTTGGCTTTGTTAGAGTGTCTTATTATCTGGTAGAATGTGTCTGTTGTTTTGTCTTTTTCTTTTAAGATTATTTTTAAACTTGTAGAAATTTGTGTTGGAATTACTTCAAATTTATTGAGTAACTTGGGGTTAGGTTGAAGTATTCAAAAAAATCTTTCCATGAACATAGTATACATCTTATGTTCTTTAATAGAATTTTACTTTTTTCCCTTTTTGAAAGTCTTACGTGTTCTTAGAATGGTATCTTGTTCTGTCCTATTTTGTAACTGATTTTTGCTGATGTGGAGGAACTCTTGTTTTTTTTTTTTTTGTTTGTTTGTTTGTTTTAAGATTTTATTTATTTATCGGGGGGCGGGGGGAGAGCAAGCACAGGCAGACAGAATGGCAGGCAGAGGCAGAGGGAGAAGCAGGCTCCCTGCTGAGCAAGGAGCCCTATGTGGGACTCGATCCCAGGACGCTGGGATCATGACCTGAGCCGAAGGCAGCTGCTTAACCAACTGAGCCACCCAGGCGTCCCGGAACTCTTGGTTTTTTATGTTTCTGAGGACTTCATTGAATTGTTTTAGTAGCTCTAATAACCTGTCATGTCTTGGATTTACTAAATAAACTTGAAAACAGCTTGGTATTTCCTTTCAGTTCTTAAACCTGTCAAATCATTTTCTTAATTAGCCAGCATCGGTAATGTTTTACATAGTGGTTGGTGATAGAGTAGGTCTTTTGCTTTCTGTTAAAGAAACTACTTCTTAACCTTCCGTTTAAGTGGGGATGTTTGTTTTAAGATTTTGTTACTAATGATCTTTGTATTGTCAGCATCTTGTACAGTGCTCTGTACTGTATAGGTACTCAGTAGATGTTTGTTGGAACAAAAGAATGAGACATTTTACTTAAAATTTAAGTCTAACAGGAGCTAGCAGTAGTTACATCTTTACAAGGAGAATTGAGTCTTAGTATTCGTGAAAAATTTGGTGAGACAAGGGCAGGGACATCCTCCTCAGGTTGGTTGGGAGGGAGGGTAGCAAAGTCACATCTAAACTAAAGGGTAGGAAGTGAAATTTATTGTTTATATATGAAAGATTAAAGCTCATCCTGTGTAATTTCTTATTAATCACTTACCTTAGTTATCCTCTTGCTCTCTGGAGACTAGAGAAGAATGAATGAAGATGGGGGTTGTGTCTTCCCCATCCCTAAGAAAACCCAAGCTGCTTCCTTCTCTTTGTTTTCTCTGTTACTTCTAAGTTGACCTACAATTTCCCCCTAGATAACCGAGGAAATGATGGATCAGGCAAATGATAAAAAAGTGGCTGCCATTGATGCCCTAAATGATGGTGAGTGATTTTTTTCCTCTTTGCTGTATCTCTGTGGTAGTCTGAATATCCCCCCCCCCCCACAGCAACTGTAAAATAGTGGGAAAGTGGCAGGGAACTTAAATCTATTGAGTATTTTATACTGGAGAAGAAATTGTCCTATTGTCTATCTACCCATTCCCCCCTTGATAAAGAGGCTGAAGTCACTCAGATATCAATTACCTTGCCTTATGGCACGGACACATCCTGATGGGAATGGAAAGACTCCTTTCCTGACTAATCCTGGTGTTTATCTACTGAGGAGAGGCTTTAAGATAAAGGTGAACGTTTTTCAAAGAAGGTATTATTAGAACCGTGGCTCTTAACTTTTTACAAAGCAGCACCCTTGACAAATGGTGTCTGTTGGCATAATGTTCTTGTTCTGATCTTTACGGTTAGATCCTCTTCAAAAAATCCTTTCACAGTGGGAGAATGCTGGTGATAGAGTAAGCATAATATTTAATCAGTTAACAATTTGTAAGAACAAATCATTTCTTAGCTTGGGTAGTATGCAGACCCCGTCATAGCTTTGTGGTAGTGTGTCACAATGCCATTGTAGGAGAGCTGCTGTTGTCTAATGCTGATGTGCATTTGGACTTCATCTGTAGACTTAGAAGATGACTAAAGTTTTAAAAAGTTTACTGTTGAGTGCTGTTCCAAGTTGGCAAATAATTTTTGCTATCTTTTTTTGTAATCTTACCACCTTAGTTTAGGTCATGATTCTGTGTTTATGCCATTGCATTAGCCTTAATAGTTTGCCTACCTGAAATGTCTATTTTCCTTTATTGCTTTCTGTTCACTGTCTCTAGATTATTCTTTCGTAGAACCGTTTTTTATTTTCACACATTCCCTTGCTTGTAACCTCTGACCAGCTTTTGCATACTTTTTGAAGATCTTTATCATAGCATTAGACCTGCTAGAGTCCGATCTCATGTTTTGCCTTACCAGCCTTGTTCTCTTCTTTTTGAAATATTAACCTTCCATTACAGCCAGACCTCGCTCTCCTAGAATTTTCCTATAACTTGTGCTCTGCTGCTTCTTTCTAAAGCTCTTCTTCACCTACTTCAGCTTCTAATTCATACTCATCGGTTGATCCCTGCTACTTTCTTCCTGGCCATTCCTTTCCCACACTTCTCTTTTAATTTTACTACCACTTAAGATTTCTATTTATCCAACATTTATTTTGTGCCTTCTGCCTACCTGACAGTTTTGTTATTTTTTAATATGCATTATTTCATTAAAACCTCATACTACTCCCTCTTCACAAGTTCATGAGTAATTTGAGGGATCAGAGGGTTTTAACTTGTGCAGGATCTTACTGTGCCATAATATCAACTAATTGTTTTTGTCACTTGTTTTGGCATATTGTCTTATGTTTTTCAAATTTATTTATTGCCTAACCATTTTTAATGAAAATGAACCTGTTGCACCATTTAAAAAGTCATGTTCTTGTTTTTCCACATTTCTTTCTAAGCCGTGTTCATGCATAAATTTAACCTTGTTCTAATTTTATTTTATTAAAGATTTATTAACTTGGGGCACCTGGTGGCTCAGCGGGTTAAGCCTCTGCCTTCGGCTCAGGTCATGATCTCAGGGTCCTGAGATTGAGCCCCACATTGGGCTCCCTGGTTGACAGGGAGCCTGCTTCCCTCTCTCTCTCTGCCTGCCTCTTGGCCTACTTGTGATCTCTCTGTGTCAAATAATAAAATCTTTTAAAAAAATGATTAATTAACTTATTTGAGAGAGAGAGCATGAGTGGGAGGGGCAGAAGGAGAGGGAGAGAGAATCTCAAGTGGACTCCACGCTGAGTGTGGAGCCTGATTCTGGCCTTGATCCCAGGACCCTGAGATCATGAGCTGAGCCAAAACCAAGAGCTGGACATGTAATTGACTGACCCATGCAGGTGCCCCTGCTTAGTTCTAATTTTACAAAAATGCAATTTTATAGCACATTCTAAAGGGATAAAACATTAGTATTCTAAGCCAGGGATTGTAGATTCAGGCCTCACCTTGGGTTGGAGGGGCAGAAATACAGTTAAATACTAAACTTAGGAATCCAGAGTGCCTGGGTTTGAATCCCAGGTCTGGCACTTACCAGCCAGATAAACTTAGAGAAGTTATTCTTTGTCTCTGTTTCTGTTTCCTCCTCCTTTTTTTTTCTTTTTTTAAGCAGTTTTTTAAAAAAAAAAAAGATGTATTATTTATTTGAGAGTGTGTGTACAAGCAGGGGGAGAGGGAGAGAGAAGTCTCAAGCAGACTGCATGTTGAGTATGGAGCTTAATCTCCTGACCCTGAGATCGTGAGCCGAGCTGAATCCACGAGTGGGATGGTTAACTGACTGAGCCCTCAGGCGCCCCTTTTCTCCTTTGTAAGATGAGGTTAATGCTACCTACCTAGTATATTGAGTCATGAGGGATAAATGAATAAATATGTGTAATGTGCCTAGAAGAGTGTTTGGTGCCATTATTATTAAGGTCCTGGTATTAATAAAGTGTCAGTAGTTGTAATTTAAGTAAGACCTCATTAAGTCTTTTTAGTGGTCACGTTACTAGTAATGTTATTAGGCTTTTTCACTTCAGTATATTTATTTAAAACTTACATGTTCTAGGGGCACCTGGGTGGCTAAGTGGATTAAAGCCTCTGCCTTTGGCTCAGGTCATGGTCCCCAGAGTCCTGGGATTGAGCCCCGCATCGGGCTCTCTGCTCAGCAGGGAGCCTGCTTCCTCCTCTCTGCCTGCCTCTCTGCCTACTTGTGATCTCTCTCTGTCAAATAAATAAATAAAATCTTTTAAAAAAACCACAAAACTTACATGTTCTAGGCAGTGTTTTAGATGCTGGATGTACAGTGAGAAAAGCAAAACAGACCAAGTTCTTTATCTCATGGACCGCATACATTACTGGGGACCAAAACCATATTTATAATTTGATATTGGGTGGTGATACCACAATGAAGAACGGCTGAGTAAAAGAATAGTCAGTGACGGAGGTTGCATTTTGCAAAGGGTGGTCAGGAGAGCGTAGGATGAAGTGAGCAGGCCATGTGAGGACGAGCCTCAGACGGGGAAGTACACGCGCTGACGCTAACTGGAGGAGCACATGGGGTGATACATGTTCAGGGAATAGCAGAGATTCCTTGCAGCTGGAGTGTAGTGAGTGAAGGGGTAGGAATGGTAGACTTGGAGAAATGCGGTCAGAGAAGCACTTTGGGAGACATACGGGGGAGATAACATGGTAGGAATGTGGTGAGGAGGATAGATCATTAAAGATCTGTAGTACATCTCCGAGATCACTTGTAGACCACACTAAGGACTTAAAAGTTTTTATCCTTAAGGATGACAGGAAGTCACGGGGGGTGGGGGTGTTGTTGTGAGGTGTTCTTTTTTTTTGTTCTGTTTTTGAATTGGAGAGCTTCATCATGAAATGCATTTACTTTTGAAAGGGATTGTTGTTGCTGTTTTATGTAGATGAGATTCTAAGGGCAAATAAGGGTATGTTCTTTACAGAAGAACTCAAAGTGAGTTGATGAGCCAGAGATACACTTAAGAAAATGCATGAGAGGAAAAATAGGGGAGCAGGGAGAGCCAGAGGAGTTTGGAAGTCATTTTAGACAGTTCTGTAGGTCTTTACCCCTGTATAGGAGAAGTCTTCAACTAGTGGTATATTTCTAAAAAGTCATGATAAGCCAGAGTTACCCACTAGAGGATTTAACAGTCTCACAATAAAGACCCAGTCTTGGTATCGTAGCTGTACTTAGTCATTAGCTCGAAGCAGCTTATGAAGTATAGCCTTGAGCATAGAACATGGGGTGTTCTCAGTCAGCTGTTACCCCGAGAGCTAGGGTGCATTTTGATGATCCTACAGAAGGAATGCAAAAAATTGAGTCCAGGTGGCCAATAATGATGGCCTGGATTAGGGCAAAGGTTCCCAGATTTTCTCTGCTTATAGTGCTTTTTCAGTCCTGATTTTTTTTTTTTAAGATTTTATTTATTTATTTGTCAGAGAGATAGAGTGCAGGCAGGCAGAGGCAGAGGGAGAAACAGGCTCCCCGCGGAGCAAGGAGCCTGATGCGGGACTCGATCCCAGGACTCTGAGATCTTGACCCTCAACCGACTGAGCCACCCAGGCATCTCTCAGTCCTGATTTTTTAACAGAGCTTTTTTTTTTTTTTTTAAAGATTTTATTTATTTATTTGACAGAGAGAGAGATCACAAGTAGACAGAGAGGCAGGCAGAGAGAGAAGGGGAAGCAGGCTCTCCGCTGAGCAGAGAGCCCGATGTGGGGCTCGATCCCAGGACTGAGATCATGACCCGAGCTGAAGGCAGAGGTTTAACCCACTGAGCCACCCAGGCGCCCTTAACAGAGCTTTTAAGCTGAGAGAAAGGCCGTAAGGTTTCATTGATAATATAGTTAGATCCAAACAATTTAATAAGGATGTTGTACCAACTTAGTGATTGCAAAATAAAACACAAAATGAAAGAATATATTTAATAGTATTCTTAAGCAACAGTGTTTATTTTCTAATAAGATGTGTATATATATGTTGGGCACTAAACAACTTAACCAAATATTGGCGTCCTGTTGGGACACTGCCACCCTCATTTCCTTTTCCACATCTATTTTTCTTCAGTTATTCCTTGTTTTTGTTTTTGTTTTGTTTTGGTAACAACCAGTAAAAACAGTTTTTTAAAGATACCATCAAAAGGAATGTAATGATGCAGTGTTGAAGCTGTGAACTATATCAAGTGAGTAGTTCATGCAGTGCTAACGTTCTGTCCTGTGGCCCGTTGGTTGTGGTGTGGAAACTTCAGGACTAGGGCAAGGAATGGTTTGATTCTTCTTCTTCTTCTTCTTTTTTTTTTTTTTAATACAGACTTACTTATTTTGGGGGTGGTGGTGTGAGAGGAAGAGGGAGAGAGAACCTCAGGCAGACTCCCTGCTGAGTGTGGAACTCAACAGTGGGGATTGACCTTAGGATCCTGAGATCATGACCTGACTGAAATCAAGAGTCTTGGATGCTTAACCAACTGAGCCACCCAGGCGCCCCAGGAGTGCTTAGATTTAGGTATATTTTGAAAGTAGAGCTAAAAGGATTTAAGTTTTAGATTGGGGAGTTGAGAATGATTCTTAAGATTTGGGTGTTTATGTAGATCAGGAGTTCACCAAATTACAGCCTCCTGTTTTTGTAAAAATGTAATGGAACATGGTGACACCCATTTGTTACGTGTTGTCTGTGGCTGCTTCCCCACTGCAGTAGTAGAGTTGAATGGTTATGATTGTTAACGGTCCGCGAAGCCTGAAATAATTCTTGTGTGGCCCTTTCCAGAAAAGTCACTAACCTCCAAACTAGATTGAATGGAAGATCCATTTATTTAGTTTGTAATATAAGGATGAGAAATAGATTTTAGAGATAGGGTTGGAATTAAGAGTTCAGTTTTTAACATGGTAGAAGTGAACTGTTAGTCAAGTGTAATAATTTGGAACAGGCTTCTGTAGTAGTACTTAGTAAGACTGTTCTGTGCTTTGTTTTATGAGTTCTTCTAAGGTCTTTTACAGATTTGCTAGCTGGGTAAATGTATTTTCCAAAGTGAACTGTGACATTTACTTTAAAATTCTGTTTGTCTTAACCCCCCATCCCCATGTTTCCTGTGTTCAGGACTAAGTCTTCATGCAAAGAACTATTCTAATTGTGTAGTATGTTTTATTTGTTCAGCGACTTCACTGAAGGCACTTATGCACAAAGAAGCTGAGAGTAGGATACAATAAATGAATTTAAAATGAGGGTTACAGGCTTTTCATGAATTCTAATTTTGTTGAATTTTGTACCATTCCTGTGAATTCAGATAGTAATTTTTTTAATCAACCCTATAAATTTAGTATATTTCCTTTATAAGTTTAATTTTATCCTTTAACTTTTGGATAAAAGAGAACTAATGGGATTAAGTTGATTTCTCTTTTATCCTTTTATTTTTTTCTTAAGTGTAAAAAAAATCATGAGTCCTACTAAGAATGTGGTATTCTGCTAGGGAATTATGTATCCAAAAATTGTCTCTATCTTGAGTGATTTACCATATAGATGTGGTAAGACTTGCTTTGAAGAGCCATTTTGTTGTTTTCTTTTTAAGATTTTATTTATTTATTGAGAGAGAGCATGGGAAGCAGCTGAGGGAGAGGGAGAGAGAGTATTCCAAATAGACTCTGAGCTGAGTGTGGAGCCCAACGGAGGGCTTGATCTCACAATCTTGCGATCATCACCTGACCAAAATCGAGTCAGACTTAATCAACTGAGCCACCCAGGTGTCCGTGAGGAGCCTTTTTATATACTAATTTAGAATAAATCTTTTTTTTTTTTTTAAGATTTTATTTATTTATTTGAAAGAGAGACAGTGAGAGAGAACATGAGTGAGGAGAAGGTCAGAGGGAGAAGCAGACTTCCCATGGAGCTGGGAGCCTGATGTGGGACTCGATCCTGGGATTCCAGGATCATGACCTGAGCCGAAGGCAGTCGTCCAACCAACTGAGCCACCCAGGCGCCCATTGAATAAGTCTTTTTTTTAAATTGGACTAAAAGAAGAATGTGGAAGACTAGTAGGGTAAGGGGTCAACATTTTTGTTAAAATTTTTTATTCTTTATTTCTCTACTTGTTTTACTTCAGGTGAACTACAGAAAGCCATTGACTTGTTCACAGATGCCATCAAACTAAATCCTCGCTTGGCCATTCTGTATGCCAAGAGAGCCAGGTGAGAGCTATAAACAAAAAAGAATCCCCTCATGAAGAATTCCTGCTCATTTATTTAAATAGAATTGGTTCTGTGGTGATCCCAAAGGTGTTATTGTTTGAAATGAATACTTTTTAATATCACACTTATTTTTTTAGTGTCTTCATCAAATTACAGAAGCCAAATGCTGCCATTCGAGACTGTGACAGAGCTATTGAAATAAATCCTGATTCAGCTCAGCCTTATAAGTGGCGCGGGAAAGCACATAGGTAAACAACAGAATTTCATTATTTTCAGAACTTTAAATTTTAAATCTTTTTTTTTTGTATTTTAAGATTTTATTTATTTATTTGACAGAGACACAGCAAGAGAGGGCACACAAGCAGGGGGAGTGGGAAAGGGAGAAGCAGGCTTCTCACTGAGCATAGAGCCCAATGTGGGCCTTGATCCTAGGACGCTGGGATCATGACCTGAGCCCAGGACAGACATTTAATGACTGAGCTACCCAGGCACCTTAATCTGACGTTTTAATACGCTTTGAAAAAAATGAAATTGCTTAAGGATTTAATTTCAAAGTAGTATTTGCTTAATATGAAGAATTGAGAGAGTATAAGGAACAAATAAGAAAATAAAAATTCTTTTTTTTCCTACGAAGAGAGCCACTATTTAGGAGTTTTTGACCACGTATAGCCAAATTTAAGGTAAGGATCAAAATTGTTTCTAAAAAAGAGCCGAGCCTTACAAATTTTCTCTTAGTTTTAGATTTTCTTTGTGTAATCTAACATTAAATAACTGATATGTTATAGAAGAAGGAATTCCTTATTTTCATACTACTTTTGTTGCTGCTAGGTCACCTGAAAAATCAGAAAAAAGGGACAGTAAAGAGGTGAATTTATCTTAGGTTAGTCATCATTTCTAGAAATTGAACTTAATGTTAAACAAGTGGGTATTGGTGACTTGAGGATGAGATGTCCAGTGACACTTACGTGTGACATGAATTGGAAGGGTGTTGTACTCCCAAGTATGGATGGAAATGAAGATGGATATGCTTGGGACAGCTTTATTAGGTTACTCAAAAGGAGCCCTAGTGATTATGAAGACACCTGTCAAAGATAGAGATGAAAGATTAGAAAAAGATGTATTTCTGCTCTGGAGGTCAGAAAGCTCATGCGTTGCGGTGTGACCCCAGTAGTCTTTGAGTGTTTCTTTGCTGCCCTTTATTTTTTTTTTGCTTTCGCGTGCAAGGTAGCATGAGTTCATCTTACGTTTTTATTGTCCCAGACTCCGAATTAACCACTTCTCAAAGACACCAGCATTCATTTTTGTGAGCATTATATTTACAGAAACCAAAGTTTGGCCATAGGTGTGTTTGTTGCCTGTGATGTATTAGTATTTCTGTTATTTCAGTGAACAGAAACATTTTTAAATTTTTTTAAAAAGACTTTATTTGAGAGAGCGAGTGAGCATGATGAGCAGGGGATGGGACAGAGGGAGAGGGAGAAACAGATTCTGCTGAGCGGGGATCCTGATGTTGGGCTCCATCCTAGGACCCCAGGATCATGACCTGAGCCAAAGGCAGATGCTTAACTGACTTGAGCATCCGAGGTGCCCCAGATAAAAAATTTTTTAAATAATGATTTTAGGGGATCTTACGGAATCTTGAGTTGATACTGATATATTCAATTAAAATCCATATTAATATTGTTTCCCTTTTGCATTTTTAAATACTGTTTTCCTAGACTCAGAGTCTTTATCCATATATATTTACTTGTGTTATTCTATGATAACATGAAATTGCTTTACAATTCCATGAAAATAATATTCTAGGTAAAGTTGAATGTTTTCATATTTGTTGCCACGTTTAATCTTAGAATATATCCCACTTAAGATACACAGTCAAAATACTGTTTTAAAAGTTATGTGACTTTCAGGGTGCCTGGGTGGCTCAGTCAGTTAAGCATCCTGAATTTTTTTTTTTTTTTTTAAGATTTTTAAATTTGTCACAGAGAGTGAGAACAAACTAGGGAAAATGAGAGGCAGAGGGAGAAGCAGACTCCCCACGGAGCAGTTAGCCCAATGTGGGACTCGATCCCGGGACCCCAGGATCATGACCCAAGCTGAAGGCATGCGCTAAACCAACTGAGCCACCTACGCATTCCAAGCGTCCAAAACTTGATTTCAGCTCAGCCATGATTTCTGGATCATGGGATCAAGCCCTGTGCAGCCAGCTTTGGATTCTCTCTCTCCCTCTCCCTCTCCCTCCCACCAAAGTGCACACTCACTTTCTCAGTAAATAAATAGATTAAGTGTACATGTATATGTATAGGTTACCTTTTTTTCTACGTACTGCATGCTCAGTGCGATAAACTGCTTTTACTTAATTTTCTTTCCCTTCCTGTTTATATTCAGGTTTAGGGGTTGCTTTATTTCTGTTAATTCTGTCTTAATTTTCTTCTTTACATGTGTAAAACTTTGCGTATTTAACGAGTCAGAACTGAGTGGACAGGTATGCCCAGAGAAGTCTCATTGCCATTGCGTCCCCTCTAGTCCATTCTCACCGTCTCCCGCCAGCCTTTAGTTCCCGATTCACCTTTTCTCTTCTTTCAATAAAATGTGCACACATGTAGTGTATGCTTTGTTAATCCTGTTTTTAAGGAGTTGAAATTGTTGAATGAGCTTGAAAATTGGAGTTCTACATAATTTTTAAAATTTTATATTGAATTAAGAAAGTAATTTTTTAAGTTTTTAAATGTTTTTTACAAAACAGCTTTATAGTTACCGAGGAAGTTAAACTCCCATGTTTTTATAGAGTATACCAATAATTGAATTGGTATAAGAAAATTTATAGTTCAAATATTTTAACTTTAAACCTCTTCTGTAACAATTCCTTTTTTTAATAAGGAAGAAAGACACCACCACATTAGTGGATGTGTATAAAAGGCCCCTAAAATTAATATAATCTGTTTCAGACTTCTGGGCCATTGGGAAGAAGCAGCACATGATCTTGCCCTTGCTTGCAAACTGGATTATGATGAAGATGCTAGTGCGATGCTGAAAGAAGTTCAACCGAGGGTATGTTCAAGCAGAGAAAGGGAATGTCATTACTGTGGTGCTCTGTGGCTCTCATACTTAGCTCCTGGCAGTAATTTACTGGCAAAACAGATACAAAGAAATGTTTGGATATTTTCATCTGTAATTACTGAGTGTGTGCTCAACTCAGGTAATGTCAGTAGGTTGTCAAGCCTACTTCTCATGCTGCGTTACAGCAAGCTCTGTTACTTTGTCATCTGCAAGCCTATAGTAGAGTTATAAGCAGAAATTCAGAAATGGAAAGGGAGCATTAGTCAGGTTTACAGCAGGGAAAAAAACAGAAAACATATAAAACATGACCAAAGGTTGTGTCTGGTCTGTCCTTGTTTATTGTAGGTATATATAGCCACTGTGTAAAGCCTGAGGGCCTTGTGGAAGTTTGCAAGTTTGATTCTTTTTAAAATGATAATATTGACTTCAAAGCTCTAGAATACTCTGTTTTACACAAAGGTAATTATTAAAATAATTTTAATGCATTTACATGGTAAATTCTTCAGTTTTGTGGGGTGTTAATACTACCAAGAATTTATTCCTAAAGGTTATAAGGTATAGAAACCTTATTGAATTTCACGTATCTACATTCAGAGACTTTTTGATTTCTCTTTTCCTCTCATAACAGGGCTAACTCCAGTAAGGTTATGATGAGAGATGGTCTAACATAGACTCTTTTTTTTAAGATTTTATTTATTTGACAAATACAGATCACAAGTAGGCAGAGGGAGAGAGAGAGAGAGAGAGAGAGAGAGAGAGAGAGGATGAAGCATTCTCCCTGCTGAGCAGAGAGCCTGATGTGGGGCTCCATCCCAGGACCTGAGCCAAAGGCAGGGGCTTTAACCCACTGAGCCACTCAGGCACCCCTCAACATAGATTCTTAAAAAATAATAATAAGCTGAAGTAATAATTGAATATGACTGTCTTACATTTACTTTATTTTCTGAATAATGGATTCCATATACTTGGCTCAGGCTATGTGCTGGTTCCTAGTACATATATTATCACTTAATCCTTATAACATTCTGTGATACTAAATATTTCTTTTCCCTGGCCCCCCTCATTTTATGGATGAGAAAACTTTGAGTGTAGTTAGACTGTGACAAATGACTGGTGTATGCGTTTCCAATCTCTACCTTCCCTTGGCCAGTATCTGGCTAGAATTTGCAATTTGAAAACTTGTCATCCTTGCAGTACTTTTTTGAAATTTATAACGCTTCTGACTTCATGTCTTGGCCTCTTTTCCTTTATTTCACAGTGGACTTGTTAAAGTGTGAGTTATGTAAGGTCTTTTTCTATAAGGTAAACCTGTCATTATTCAGAACTGTTTGTTGAATTTAACACCTCTCCACAAAGAAGAATGATCTTTAACAAAACTGGTGATTTGGGTTGTCCTTATTGAGCTTTTAAAGAAAACATTTTTTCTGTGGCTTTTTTCCCCTAGGCCCAAAAAATTGCTGAACATCGGAGAAAATACGAGCGAAAACGTGAAGAGCGAGAGATCAAAGAAAGAATAGAAAGGGTTAAGAAGGCTCGGGAAGAACACGAGAGAGCCCAGAGGGTAAAGTTTCTATAGCTAAACCATTAAAGGGGAATAAAGTAGATTAGAGTTTGAGGATATCATTCTAATTCCTGGCTTTTATTTAATGCTGGCTTCAGTTATGTAGGGTCATACTACTTAAAGAGTTTTCCTTTCTTTCATTATTTCTAGTTTGTAGGGATATTTTTGTTCTTAAATTCCTAAGCAAGCTTACATATCACCATTTTATATTATATTCTTGTTTGTGCCCTCCTAAAATTGGGAAAATTTTTTGGTCAGGTAATTAAAACTTGTCAGTATTACTTGTTTTCTTGTGGATGCTTGCCCTAATTTGTTGAATTTTAGGATTCCTCTTGCTCCAATAGTGAATTCATAGCTATTTAAAGTAGACTCTATTTTTAAATTTTTAGTCACAAAGTCATAAAATTTAAAAGATTTTGTTTATTTATTTGACAGACAGAGATCACAACTAGGAAGAGAGGCAGGCAGAGAGAGAGGGAAGCAGGTTCCCCGCTGAGCAGAGAGCCGGATGCGGGGCTCCATCCCAGGACCCCGAGGTCATGACCTGAGCCAAAGATAGAGACTCTAACCCACTGAGCCAGCCAGGCACCCCAACAAAGTCATAAAATTTAGAAAAAAGTTGTTCATAATTCATCCACAATATTGTTACTGTTCTTAAGGTGTTTCTCCTTGGTTTTTTTCTATATTAGCTTTTTGCATTTTGATGCTATCAGTTTTCATCTAGTTATTTCTTTTTCTTTTTTTTTTTTTTTTTTTTTTTTTTTAAGATTTTATTTATTCATTTGGGAGAGAGTGGGAAAGAGAGAGAGTGAGAGAGCCTGAAAGGGGAGGTTAGAGGGAGAAACAGACTTCCCACGGTGCCAGGAGCCTGATCTGGAACTCAATCCCAGGACTCCAGGACCACAGCCCCAGCCAATAAAGGCAGTTGCCCAACCCAACCGAGCCACCCAGGGACCCTCTAGTTACTTCTAATATTGTCAAATAAAAGGATATAAAGCTATATTATAATTATATAGCATTACTGCCTGATTTTTTTGGTCATTTAATATTAAATATTAATATTTAATTAAGTCCATAAAACTAATTGGTAATTATATGGAATGAATTTAGTAAGATATAAAGTTAATATTAAATGCTTTTAAAGCATCATGCTTAGTTTTGGGGGTTATAGTTAACTGTATTCAGAAGTAATTTTTACATTTATATATCCTTATGAATTCATAACTAGTTATGAGGGAAATTTTTATATATTTTCTTTTACTTTGTTTGCTGACAGTAACAGATTTGTAAACCGTGGTTGTGTGTGTTAAGTTATGTAGAGAAAGTATGGAAAAGGTGAAGTTGAAAAACAAAAGTCATTGGCAGTCTTCATAATCTAACCGTGTGGTTTCATTTTGGAGTTTAACAACGTTTAGAATTTATACTTTGCATAGACAGACATCAGTACTGTCAATTGCTTTCCAGGTGTTTTTTCCCCTGCTTCTAGTAGAAGTAAAACACTACTTGGTATTATTACCAAAAGTAGTGCTTATTGACAACCTGTCTGGAAAATTTTGAAAGGGGTTTTGGGGTATGTGTCCTTTAGCTCAGTATTGGCATTTGAAACTTGTCATTCTCTTAAGTCCTTTGACTAGCTGAAATTTTTTATAATTTTTTCATGGTTTTGCATGGGTAGGATATGGGTAGACCGTAGACTGCCCACCAGCACCACACTATATGATTTCTTTATTTCTTTGTATTAAAGGAGGAAGAAGCCAGGCGACAATCAGGAGCTCAGTATGGCTCTTTCCCAGGTATTTTTAAAGAAAATTTAAAACTATTTAAAACAATTATTGTAAATAATTGGAGAATATTCTGATTTGGGGACTCAAATATGTCTATTATATTTAGGGCTGTTAGTCCCTGGAATACTGAAAAGCCTTTAGAATGTTAGCCTCTAGAAAGTTTGAGGTTGTGTGTTAGTAGAAGTACAGTATATTATTTTCCTCGTGCTTTGAGCAATACACATTTTTATAATAGTTAACATTTAAATGAGGTCTGAGCATTGTACTTTTCTAAGAGACTGTGAATTGATTATGATGTATTTTAAGTATTTCTCAATTGTCACAGTGGGATTTTATTCTTTTATACATTGAAATTCATGATACACTAGGTTAAAGCACTCTATAGTGGGATTATTAAGCATAAAAAATATTTGGGTCTAGTGTAAAAATAAATACAAGCTCCTTTTTATAAATGTCAAATGATGAGAAATTACTAGGGGGGCAAAGCCTTCAATGATAGCAGAGGCCTAGCTATATGGTACAAGTAGAAGAGCAGTTAAAAAGGCACTTCAAGAACAATTTACTTCCTAAATGAGACTGGGAAATTTAAAGACCAGGAAGAGATTTTTATAAAGTTTTAATTCTAATGGGGAATCCGCTGTCTTCAACTATTTCAGTAGTAACCAGCTTTTTCTGAAGGAAGGTTTACAGAGGCATTTACACACCCTTTGGTGGTTATGTGCCACTAGCTACAACATAAATTTACATGGCAGAGGCTAGAAAAGGTAGCCTTTATTCTAAAAAGGTCATGTGCCAAGCAACTTTAAAAAGAGAAAATATATATTGGGGATGACTTGCTGTTTGAAGAAAAAAGCAAGAAAATAAATTGCAGTTCATAGTTTACATTCTGCTTAAAGTAGAAATAATCTTTTATCTGGTATCTTTGCTTTAGGAAACAACCACTAGTGTAGATTAGTACTAGAGGTAATTTTTTGTTATGTGGTATTTTTTGTTAATAAATTTTTAGAAAGATTTTATTTATTTATTTGACAGATAACAAGTAGGCAGAGAGGCAGGCAGAGAGAGAAGAGGAAGCAGGCTCTCCGCTGAGCAGAGAGCCCGATGTGGGGCTCGGTCCCAGGACCTTGAGATCATGACCGGAGCCGAAGGCAGAGGCTTTAACCCAGGCGCCCCTTGTTAATAATATTTTATTATCTAGAATTGATAAGCGTCCTGGTTAACTCTTGTTGCCTTGGGCCAGTAATTTATTTTATGGGCAGAAACTAGTTTTTCAAAGTCAGTAGGGACAGCAAGAGAAACTGGAAATTCTTTTCAGGCCCTCTTAGATCCCCTTACCTGTGACTGTTAGTTAGTTATGAGCATGTTGTAAATTGTTGAGCCAGGTGGAAATGAGTTTGTTATATGTATTTCTTTACAATAGCTTACATATAGTCACCCTTGATCTGTAGGATGTTAGGGTAATGTATATTTCCCTTTATGATGTCTGTATTGGCATAATTGTGATTTCAGAATATCTGCAGTGGACATAAAGGGTTTATGGTAGTGAAAACCTGAGTAGAAGATAAGTTCGGTTTATAATCTAAAAATATACTGGAAGAATTAAATCTCTTTTGCTAGAGCATTGTTCTCAGTGAAAGAAGAAACACCACGAGTGCTCATTAAGAATGCAGATTTTTATTTCAGAGATTTGGAATCTGCCTAGGGTGGAGGTAGAAAGCCACAATGTGTTATAACAAGCATTTCATGTAGTACTTAAAAGAATGATCTAGAGGAATATAGTTTAAACAAAAACAAGTAAAGTCTTCAAATTAGAACTTTAAATTGAAACAAATAATGTTAGAGAACGTGAAAATAAGACGACAAAGATGATTTATTAGACTTTTTAACTTTGTTATTCCAAGGGATTGTTAGGTTTCTCTTTGTTTTAAAGTAAGGTTAGTTTTTTTGTTTTTTTTAAACAGCTTTATTACTAGGAAAAAATAAATCAAGAAGGTAGCAAAGTTGATTTACAGCCTTATTTTTTAAGAGAAAATTTGAAGGTAAAATTATGTCCTGTTACATAACTGTTACATAACTGACATAATTATGTCAGAATGTTTAGACTGTTTTGTGTTTAATAGCCCCTTGTTCTTTGCATGTGCACATGTATGTGTACGTGTATGATTTTCATCAGAAGGAGATAGTCTGCTATCAGACGACTTGAAAATACGGTTGGTGTCTGAGCAGTTAATTCATTGATTCTTGCAGGTGGCTTTCCTGGGGGAATGCCCGGTAATTTTCCTGGAGGAATGCCTGGAATGGCAGGGGGGATGCCTGGAATGGCAGGAATGCCTGGGCTCAATGAAATTCTTAGTGATCCGGAAGTTCTTGCAGCCATGCAGGTAAGACTTGGAAGAACAAAGTTGGGCTTTGTATCATAAGGCATTTCTTTTCTTTTTCTTTTTTTTTTTTTTTTAAAGATTTTATTTATTTATTTATTTGACAGAGAGAGAGAGATCACAAGTAGATGGAGAGGCAGGCAGAGAGAGAGAGAGAGAGGGAAGCAGGCTCCCTGCCGAGCAGAGAGCCCGATGTGGGACTCGATCCCAGGACCCTGAGATCATGACCTGAGCCGAAGGCAGCGGCTTAACCCACTGAGCCACCCAGGCGCCCCTCACTAAGGCATTTCTTAAATTAATCCTATGTGTAAAGACAAAGGTTACTGTGTTAGCCATGTTTTACTTATCTGTTACCAAATAGGTAATTATGCAGTCATAATTCTTTTTTTCTTTTTTTCTTTTTCCAGAATGAGTGGCTGAAGTTATTAAAAATTGGTTTCTAGTAGTTTGATTATATCCAGCTGTCCTTTTCTAGTTTGATTATATCCAGTTTCCTTTTCTTTTCTTTTTGTAATTTATGTTCCAAGTTTTTATTTAAATTCTAGTTAGTTAACTTACAGTGTAATATTACTTTAGAAGTAGAATTTCATGATTCAGTTGTCCTTTCTATCAAAATTGTATATGCTTTTTTTCATTATCTAGTTAAAGTGACATAATTGGCATTTGATTTTGAAGTGCACATTAGTAATATTTATACTTCAGGTACTTGTCCAAACCCCAATTAACTTGACGTAATAAAACTGTCAGTCTAAATAAAGACCTAGGATTTCAGATACTAAACTTGTAAAACTACAGAAGTCTTTTTAAATACTACTAAAAACCCACTGCTTTTCTTCACAGGATCCAGAAGTTATGGTGGCCTTCCAGGATGTGGCCCAGAACCCAGCGAATATGTCAAAATATCAGAGCAACCCAAAGGTTATGAATCTCATCAGTAAATTGTCAGCCAAATTTGGAGGTCAAGCATAATGCCCTTCTGACAAATAAAGCCCTTGCTGAAGGAAAAGCAACTTCGATCACCTAATGGATGTCGCAATAATACAAACCAGTGTACCTCCGACCTTCTCATGAAGAGAGCTGGGGTGCTGTGAAGAGAATCCCTACCCCTCTGCTCCCCATGCAACTGAAACATTCTACAATGGTTTGCCATTAGGGTATTCATTCAGATAATGTTTTCCTACTAGGAACTACAAACTTTAAACACTTTTTAAACCTTAAAAATATTTAAAAACATTAAAAGGGTGTGTTAGTCCCTACATTCTTCTTTACTAATCATTTCAGTTTTTTTCCTTTGGATTAATTGGGCAAGGAAGATATTTGAGTGTGGAAGATTCATTGCTCAGTTATAACGAGTGAAATAAAGGTTTATTAGTAGGAGGCAAATAATACATTAAAATAGATGAAGTTTGAGTTGGAGATACGGTTTCTGAGGCATTTTGACTTGTCTTTTTAAATGCTTTATTTTTTAAACACAATTTATTTTGATAGAACCATTGGGACCACCAGTATTGCAGTCGGACCTGGGTAGGGACCAGAAGTGCTTGGCAGGGCAGCAACAACCTTACTCCTTTTATATAGTGTGCACCCTTGTGCAGATGCATTTAAATCTTACACTGTGGTGAAGGGATGATTTTTATAATGCTGCAGTAGACTTGGATTACTTAGCTGTGTTCTTGTCTGATATAGAAAATAAATGTTTTGCATTATTTCCACATAGGGGAAATAAGGGAATACCTTTTTTTTTTTTCCCCTTAAATATTTCTGTGTTTAGAGTGACCTTTCCTGGTCAGAAAATACCCATCTCTTTGTGTGCTTTCTGCTTATTTTCATGTCCCCCCTTCTCCCCTCCCAGTACTCTTTGGGCTAAAGATAGTCCTTTTTCACTGGCGTCATCACTATTATCATCATTCACAGCATAATTGTGCAAATATATGTAATGCTGGGTTTACTATGTAATACATATAGTGATTATGTAAGGTAATACCCATAACAGTTGTAGTTTCTTACTTGGCCAAGTGATTGCATATTTAAATGTTAGGTTTCTGCTTTGGTGAGATCTTAACCATCTCAGAAGATGTTGGAAGGAGGGATTTCCTTTGATGTTCAGTCTTCTGAGGAAATACCTGTTGGAGTTGGAGTTTATCTGACATTATTCATCTTCGTAGTTTGGAGAGTATGAGGTTTGAATTCATTGATATACATAGAGGGGAACCAAATTTCTTGATCCAGTATGAATTACAAAATTGATGAGATCCATGGTTCTAAATTGTGGGGTTGATGGCATTATGAGTGTTCTTATTCAGCTCTTGAATACTGCACCATATCCCCCACCTCCTTTTTTCCTTCCCTCTCCTCCAAGGATAAAGAAATGATGGATTTTCTGTTGTACATTCAAATCTTAACATTAATTAAGACTAAGTCTAGGCACTGTACTAGGAATCGCTAGGTTTCTACCTTTCCAATTTAACGTGCTGGTGTTCAAAAACAGTTGCCAAGGGATGAGACCCTCTATACTTTGCTTATTTGAAGAATCAGTGGTAGGAGCAGTGAAGAAAATTCCATGGAATAATTTCTGAAATAGCACATTTCTGAAGTCATAAGTAAGTTGATTCAGGTTCTAACCCTTTATACAAGCAAATAGAAATGCATCTGTTATATAGTGAGAAAAGGCTGTATGCTAACTGAGCATGCTTTTTAAGTCCTTTAAAAATACTCAGCATATAAACTTGCGTTTGAGCTTGTCAGTGGTTTTTTTGTTGGTAATGTGTGTTCTCTCTCGATTTTTCTAATGTGTGCTGTGAATAACCCAAGAAGACCAGTTCCTTTTGGGTTCCTTATTTGATTTACTTTTTACTTAATTATATATTACTTAAGTACATTCTAACATTGCAGATATTACCGTAAGTGGGTAAAAGTAAAATTGGTCTTCTGAAAATGTGTCCTGTGCTCTTAAGTTCCACAAATACAAAGTACATTCATTTTCATAGAAACTCAGTATCATTTCTAAACCAGAAGTGTTTTTTCTTGCACTAACAATGGTGTAAGAAGGAAAAGTAAAGGAGTTTTTTTTCTGCTTAAAAATATATAGTTATTGGATTTCTAGCTACATTGAAAATAAAGTATGGTTTCAAACTGGATATTGACCCCCCCACACACTTTTTTTTCCCCCAGCAGATACTCTTTTAGGTCTGTAGCACTCAACATTATTTGCTGGACGTAGTAGGCTTCAGTGTATAAAATGCTGTTAACAGTGACTTCTAGGAATATTTAGACATTAAACAGAGCTTTACTTTTCTTGCAGGTAACAGTCCCGAGGAAAGCCATTCTGCCATAGTCAGAAGGTCGCTTCCATTTCTGAGCCAAAAGTGCTTACTCTCATGCTCATCATCTAGCCTGAGGAAACAGGAGAGGGCACCAGGGAAACATACTGAGATTCTGATACACATAGAACATTTTATTACTTTACATACCCCATTTCTCTTTGTTTTTTTACTCAAGACCATATTTACCTTAAAGGAAAGCTAAAAAATAGTCCACTGCGGTATGGTCATGTGCCCAATAAAAAATTACAAAAGGAAGACAAGACCTGGGGTAACAACTAGCAGGCTGCCATTTTAGGAAATACTGGCCTAATGGGATAAGGGAGAAACAGATTTTTACTAATATCTAACATTAATGCACCCAAGTAGCCACTTAGGTAAGTAGTACTTAGCCTGCACCAAGTACTCTGTAATCAGTTTGAAAGCATTGACTCCATTCTGATAATGACCAGAACGGTAAGTGCTCTTACTCCCATTTTATATATAAATGAGGAAACTGAAGCACTTAACTAAATTGCCCAGGTTAACACCCCTGATTATTTGCAGAGCTGGAATTCTCACTAGGCTTGTTCTTCAAAGGTATTCCTCTTTAATGCTCTGCTGTTCTCTCTGTACAAGGTTGCTTCTTGCAGAATTGTTCATGAATTCAAGAAATTGGAAATAAAATACATTTGAAGAGGATTGATTAAGGAATATCACACATCATTGGGTGTACTGATCTGCACACACAACACAAGTCGTAAGGGTATAGCATAATTGAAGTGCTTGGAGCACTTGTGACAAGCCCAGTAATGGGGACAAGAACAAACTAGTTTTAAAATTATGGTGCAATAATTTTAAAGTTCAGTATTTACAACATATCGAATACCTACTAAGTGCTCAGTTGAGGGAGGAAAATACCCTGAAGTAAATAGGCAGCAAATACTAAAATAGCCATTAAGCTTTTGATAGAGTAAATTTAAACTATGTCCTGTCAAATTGGGGGTTTTAAATATCTTGGCAATTTAGTGAGACCTTTTGTGTAGTGCTGGTAGGAGTATAAATTCACAACTTTTCATGAAGTTGTCTCTAAGGATTTTTACATTCTTTTTTGGTGGAATCCTAACAAATTGTTAAGTATTAGGAAACGGTAGCAAGGAGGTAAGTAGAGCTAATGTAAAATACATGTATGAGACTCTGAAAATCTAGGTATCTGATAAAGAGATCTTTAAGTAGTTCACTCTCCCCAGATCACTAGGATGTCAGGTTGCAGTGCATAAATCTGCCAGTGTAGAAGCACTGATGTAGAAACATGATGTGTTAGAAACAGTGTAGAAACATGATGTGTTCTGGATAGGTTCCTTTAGCCCACTGTGTGTGTGACGGCATGGGTATAAAAGAACACGCGTAATTGTTTTATATACTATTTGTGTAGTGGGGGACCTGATGCCTCTGTAACTCAGGGAGCCCTTTTCAAGGAAGATGTGTAATTATGAATACTAAGATATAAAAGTAAACGGTTAGAACAAAGGAAGCAAAAGCTGCAATTTAAAAATTGGAAATCTCTCAAAATCACAACTATAGAGATAGTTTCGTTTTAAAATTTTTGTTTTGGGATGCCTGGATGGCTCAATGGGTTAATAAGGGTCTGCCTTTGGCTCAGGTCATGACTCGAGGGTCCTGGAGTCCAGTCTTTCATCAGTCTTCCTGGCTCAGTGGGGAGTCTCCTGCCTCTGCCACTCCCCCTGCTTGTATGCTCTGGCTCTGATAGATAAAATCTTTTTTAAAATTCAAAAAATATTTCATTTGCCAGAGTGCACAAGCAGGGGGACCGGCAGGCCAAGGGAGAAACGGGCTCCCTGCCAAACAAGGAGCCTAATGTACTCAGTCCCAGGACCCTGGAATCATGACCTGAGCAGAAGGCAGATGCTTAACTGAGGACACAGCCATCCCTATAGAGATAACTTTAATATGTGGTATACAAGTTTTTTGTTTTTTTAAGGGAGAAGGTATGTAAGAAGGGGGTGTGTGTGTGGAGCTGAGCTGGGGGGCGGGGAGAGAATCTTAAGCAGGCTCCACGCTCAGCACAGAGCCAGATGTGGGGCTCAATCTCATGACTGAGCTCATGAACTGAGCCAAAATCAAGAGCCTGATATTTAAAATACTGAGCCACCCTGGTCCCTCTTTTACATTTTTTGCTGTGTGCTCATGATTTGTAGTGTTTTCAGTAGAAAATATTATCTTGATCAAAATACTAGTGATTGCTGTGATGCAGAAGAATACATAGGATATGTTACCTGCTCTGGTTTTGTGCCCTACAAGTGGGAATTCTGATCAGTTCTGTCACATTCAATTAGTAATATATAAAATATATGAAGAATATATAAATACATAATTACATATAAATATATATATAAGTAATAATCATAAATGTGTATGCTATGTAGCCCAGTATATTCTTTACAGGAGAGTGCTTCCAAGTTGAGTCAATGAGAAATCTGGGGCACCTGGGTGGCTCAAATAAGTGTCTGATTTCAACTCAGGTCATATTTTAGGGTCTTGGGATGAGTCCCACTGAATGGGGAGTCGCTTGTCCTTCCTCTCCCCCTGCTCTATTCTCTCTCAAATAAAATCTTACAAAAACTGGGGGCATCTGGGTGCCTAGTTGGTTAAGCATGTGCCTTTGGCTTGGGTCATGATCTCAGGGTCCTGGATCAAGCCCCAAATCAGGTTTTTTGCTCAGCACCAAGTTGCTTTTCCTTCTCCCTCTGTGATCTCTCTCGCTTTAAAAGAAAAGCGAAAACAAAACTGAGTCTTTTGCTTAAATTTTATAACTGACCTCTGTTTCAGGGCTCAGCAAACTATTTTTATCTGTTGTTTGGACCTGCGTTTTTCTGTCATCCTGGGGAGTGTTGAGAGTATTCCTGGAAGCCATTTCTACAACAGGAGGACTAGCGTAACAACCGTACATCTACTCGTGTCCCCAGCTCACCTTTCACTTACTTTGTGGTCAGCACCACCCTAAATGAAGGGGAGTTTAAGTGGAAGGATCTTGACTAGTGGTGATTAAAATACTTTATGAAAATTTTGTGGGGGGTGGGGGAAGACCGGGTAAACATTGTTAGGGCCCTCTCCTGAGCAGTAAATATGGTAATAGGTATGATAAAGCCTGGAGCCTGGCATGTAGTAAGCACTGAGGGATTATCACAAGGGGTATTTGAAGAGGAAATTCAGATGGTTCTGAAGCTGGAGAAGACATGGCAGTAGCACGACAGAAGCGTGAAGTTGGAGTCCTGAGACCTTGTGTCTCAGTATGACCTACGTTAGAGGTTGAAAGTGGTTTCTCCCGTTCTTTGTAGTTTTGGTTCTTTGCTTTAGAACATGTGAAGATTTTTTTTTAACATAAAGTACGTCTACATACATTAGCTTTTGTAATCTTTACAGCACTGGAGTTGTATTAACGCAGGCATTTGAAACCTGAGCGACTATGGGGCACAGCAGATTGCGCAACCAACTCTTAGTGTAGGAAGGTGAGATAGAGCCCCCTGTCGCCACCTAGGGCTCTGCGCTGAGCGCAGAGGCTGCCTGAGAGTCTCCCTCTCCGTCTGCACCTCCTGCTTGGGCTCTCTCAAACAAATAAGCAAACCTCTAAAAAAGAAAAGAAAAACCAAAGGGGTTAAATGAGTGTTTCAGTTGCGAACGAGTATAATCCCACCGGCATCTGATCACTTTGATCTCAAGCTCCATTTTGTCTTCCTACCACACGGGGGTGAAGGGGTGGGGTTCCAAGGTTGGAGAACCTTGCCCAATCAACATTTCCTTTCGGATAAATTTATTATTTAAGATTTTATTTATCTGAGATAGAGCGAGAGAGCACAAGCAGAGTGGAGGGAGTATAAGGGAGAAGCAGCCTCCCCGCTGAGCAGGGAGTCCGACTGGGGGCTGGATCCCAGGACCCTAAGATCATGACTTGAGCTGAAGGCAGACGCTTAAAGACTGAGCCACCCAGGCGCCCCAAAAAGTGACTTTAAAGACACTGTTGAAAGAAAATAAGAGTTAACTTGCAGAAAAAATAGGAAGATCTGAGTCCCTATCTTGCCGGTTAGCAGCCTGCCTTACGGAGGGAAGGTGGCCATCTAGGCCTAAGTCCCGATGTTGAAGCACAACCCCAGGCCCCCTAACTCGAGCGTACTCCGGTCAGACCCAGGGGAGGGCTCCCGGCTCTCGGTCACGGTGTTCCGCGTGACAGGGCTAGCGCTTCGCTGCCCCGCCCACGCATGGCCCGAAAGCCAATCAGAGCCGAGGGACTTTCCCAGGGTCGCCTCTCCCCTCTTCCCGCCCCCGCAGCCTCCGCGTGGGGGACTGGGCGCCTCACGACCCGGAAGTGGTTGTTCTCGAGGAGGCGGACCTGAGAAGGTGGGGCCTGTGACGCTTACGTCCCGGGCTCTGGCGCTTCTTTCCTCTACGCTAGCTGCGGCTCCTGAGGGAAAAGTGTTGCTGGGTGTGTGGGGAGCCGCAGCAATGGCCTCCGTGCTGTCCTACGAGAGCCTGGTCCACGCTGTGGCCGGAGCCGTGGTGAGGCGGGGTCTTCACGCCCGGGCCACTGCGGGGTGTGGGGCTTCTGTGGGGCCAGTCCCGGGATATGGCTGGGGGATGGGGATGAGAGGGAGAGTGTGGATTGGTATCTGCAGTCGTGACTGTGGGACAAGGAGGAATGAGGCATAGGCGAGAAGATGCTGGAACAGTTTGGGGTGAGGGCCAGCACCCCCTTCGCCCCTGGCTGTTTTGGAATCTTAAAAATCTCTGGGCTATAGACAGCGATGATCCCTCATACCCACAGAGCCTGGAAGAAAATAATGGCTATTTTCTTTGCCTTCTGAAATTTAAAAACCAATCACCTCCCTTAAAGGCCACCACACGTACAGACTTTGTTTCACGGGGCTGGAGGAGAACATAGGTGTGAAGCTGGGTTCTTAGTCACGCGCTTACCTATAGCCTGGTGTCATACTCTTGCGGCAGAGGAGTGGCAGTATCTAGGATATCTCTGGCCAACATCGAAGATGCATCTTTGTGTTTTTTTTTGTTTGTTTGTTTGTTTTTTAAATGTCAAGGTGAGAGTTGCGGTCTACCACAGGTGTGGTTTACGGTGAGGTATGAGCGCGAGTCTTCCGTTTGTGGATGTCTCCGTTCCATTTGACGGCTCTCTTTTTTCCTTGACACTTGCCACTCTTGGCTTGGGTGACTTCCTCCTCTGGATGTCCTCCTAACTCTCTGGCTGCCCTTTCTCATATCCTGCGCCAGCTGTCAAGGTGCACCTTTAGCAGCTGGAATCACTGTGACTTCAGAGGAATATCAGAGCCCTCTCCTTTTAGTCAGCAAAACTTCCCCGAGAGCTCCTCTTCTGTGCACACTAAGCAGGGACGATCCCCAACTCCATCATCAGTTAGGTGACCCGTAAACTTCACTTTCCTAATCTGTAAAGCAGGGGCGTCCCAACATACTCCACAGACTTGTTTTTAGAGTTAGCTGACACAGTACTTCTCGGAAGGGCCTGACTCAGGAGTCTTGGTTCATTTAATTAAACCAGAACAGCCTTTCAGCCCGTAAAAAGGTGCTCAAATGGAAGCTTGCGTGACGTGATCTAGGATGGTCATAAAATCCCATGTGTCTGCAGTAGAGAGATTAAAGAGGCAGAAAGGCTTCAGGGGACTGAACTATATGAGACTTTAACTCTGAGTAGGAATGAGAGCTAGCTAGCTTTTGAAGGTTTTGAGCATCCAGTAACTTGCTGACACACATTTTACTGTATTTTTTTTTTTTAAGATTTTATTTATTTACCTGACAGAGCGAGAGTGGGAACACAGCAGGGGAGTTGGAGAGGGACAAGCAGGCTTCCTGCTGAGCAGGGAGCTAGAAGTGAAACTTGATCCCAGGACCCTGGGATTACGACCTGAGCCCAAGGCAGATGCCCAACAACTGAGCCACCCAGGTGCATGCTGATTTACATTTTAAACATGATCACCCTGGCTGCTCTGATGAAAGTAAACTCTAAGGCAGTAAAGGGGGAAGCAGGGAAATTGCCTGGGGGCTTTTATGTCATCTCAGGCCAGAGATAATGGTAGCTTGGACTAGGATAGTAGCAGTGGAGGTGCTTAGAGGTGATCATTAACCTGGAATACACTTATAAGATAGAGTTACCAGGGTTTGATGGTGGGTCGGATATGGGATATAAAAGGTTGAGGGTTGGTTGACTCCCCAAGAGTTTTTGGCTTGAGCAAGTGGAAACATTTACATTACTGAGATAACAAAGACTATAACTGAGCCCGTTATAGAAAGATTGGTTTTGGGCTAGTTGAGTTTGAAATGCATAAGAGTATTAATGGCACTAGATAAGTGGACTGAGAGAAGAGTCTGGAAGACTGAGTGGGTATGCCAACGTTAAGAGAGATTTCAGAAGTGAGATAGCCCCTGCAAAGGAGACTAAGGAAGGACCTGTTGGGGAGGAGGAAAACTAAGAAATGTGGTATCCCAAAAGTCACATGAAGACTTAGCCATTGGATTTAGTGACTCGTTTCTCAATAAATCCAATGGTTAATTGACAAGACACATGCTGGTAGATGGTGGAGTGAATATTTGAAGTGTGACTAAGAAGGAATGGGAAGATGGGAAGTGTTTGTTTTCCTTTCTTTCTATCAATAAATGCCATTCATTCAGCACCTGTACAGCGTGTTTTCTATGGGCCATGTAGTGTTCTAGATGCTAGAAATATACTGGAGAACAAAGTTTTTTTATTCATGGAGAGTGCCTACCAATGGGGGAGTAATAACTGAGTAAACAAAAAATAACTATTAGATTGTGTTAAGTGCTATAAAAGAAAAGTGTTGGCACACTTTTTCTGTAAGAAGGTAAATGATAAATTTTTTAGATTTTGTGTACAGTCTCTGGTGCAGCTACTAAGCACTGCCATGATAGTGTGACAGTAGCCATTGACAATATGTAAATGAATGAGTGGAGCTTAGTTCCAGTAAAAGCCTGTTTATGAAACCAGACAGTGGATTGGATTTGACTCTTGGCCTATAGTTTTCTGAGCCTTACTATAGAGAGTGACTGTGGGTAGAGGTGATTTATCTCCATGTAACCTACAAAGACATTTCTATATTTTCTCTCTCCTTGTTGCCAATTTTTCTCCTGTTAAAGTTATGTTTGAAATTATGCACCCTGAATTTTCTATGGTTTTTCTTTCTTCCATAAGCTGTGTTAGGTTATTTAATAGATACGCTTTTTAAGAATTTTTTTTTTTTCTCTTGCTTCTCCTCAGGGCAGTAGTGTTCCTGGCACATATCTGAGAAGTTGCATTGTGTTTTTGTTTTTTTTTTTTGAACTGTTATGCTGAAGAATGTTCTCAAACTTTTTTTTTTTTTTTTTTTTTTGCCAACCTTTGTGTTAAGGTTAAACCATGTAATGCAGGTCATTTCTTCTGGTTGCTACCAAAGGAAAAAAATTTCACCACAAAAATGTCAATACAGTTGGTAAGAAAAATGGCATTTATTTTAATGGTATAGTATTGTCCTGAGCATAGTGTTCAACCAAAGCTTTGAAATGATCAAAGAGAGTTGGTTTAGTATAGTGTTTAAAAGTACTTGAGTGCCTGAGTGCCTGACTTGAGCCAGGCAGCCTGGGTCAGAATCCTGTCTTTGCCTCTCAGTAGCTGTGTAATTTCTGTATAAACTCCAAGCAAGCCTGCCCAGAGTAGTTGCTTCTCCCCAAAGGATTGTTGGATCATTGCTTAAGATGTTGATTTACAACCTTTTTGAGTTGACATGTTTCATGTTTGCTTATTTGCTTCCAAGTTCTACATTTCCACATCAAGTGTGGTGTTAAACACACACACACACATTTAAAAATTAAAATAAACAAATAGTGATTTTGAGTGTTCCCTGGCACACCTTGCGTTAACTGCAGATAATTTCAAGTATGAAAATTAGAATTGTACTATATCAGGAGAATGCTATAGCTCTAATGGATAACTATTACATGATAGAATTAATGACCTCATTCATAAACATTTCTCAAAACTTTGAGTATAATTAGGTTTATAATATTATATTTTGGGTTCCCATTAGATTAGCTTTGAAAGGCAGATTTTATTTGTAGAAATGTACATTTGTAATTAAAAGAAATTTTATTAATCTGCAATTTGAAAAGTGAAATTGGTTAGAATTGCCTAAGTGGGGTTTAGACACTGAAACAGACTTTGGAATTGTAATGCTAATAATTAACCACAGGACTTCTTTTCTCCCTACAGTTAATTTGAAAAATTTTTTTTTAATTGCATAATTTAGTGCTTGCTTTGGCAGCACATATACTAAATTGCATAATTTATGTTTAGAATAGGAGTTTGCTAGCCAAAATGAAACAGGAGGGTAAAAAGAGACTTTTAGAATCAGAAATCATGGCCAAAGGTCCTCATGTAAATCCACATGTGGGGAACTTAAAATTAGTTCTGACAAAGCTGGTATAAAAGGTGAGAAATGAAGAGAAGCCTATGTAGTTGGGGAATCTCATACTATGCAAAGAAGTTTGGGTTAAATTTTATCAGAAACAGTGTTTGTCAAATTGGTTGTGTCTTCCTCATTATGTTTTCTTTATATACAAGTAAACATTTACAAATAGATTTTTTTGTTTATATAACTGGTATTATAGCGTTTCATATCGTGGGGTTTTTGCTGTTTGTTTCTGAATATAAAGCATTTCCCCATGTGTGTCAGTTAAGGCTCTCTGGTTGCAAGCTGGAGAAACAGCCTCTGGGTAATTTAACAAAAAGAAAGTTTATTGGCAGGCTCTTTGGGAGCTCCCAGGATCAGTGCGGGGGCTGAGGACTTGAAGTAGGAAAGAACCAACATGCTCCACTGGAGAGTGTTGGGCACCACTAATGGAATCAGTGGATTTTGTCGCTTACAGTATTCTGCTCAAGATTTAAAGTCATGGGAGAGTCCCTGTTAGCTGTGCTCTGGGTTATGTGCCCAGGCCTTGACTGTAATGGGTGGGGAAAGGGTCTCTCAAAAGGAGCCTTCCAGAACTCTTCAGCTAGTGTAGCAGAGGGTAGGACCATCCTACCAAAATTGTACACAGTGGGAGGAGGTAAAGATCAGACTGCCCTTAGGAAGAGAAATGATGCCATGTGGCTCAAAACATCAGAAATCTACTATATCATGTCATTACAAAGATTTCAAAAAGTACTTTTTTTTTTAATACAAAATATTCTATCATATGAGTATTCTATAATTTATTTGTGGACATATGCATTGTTTCTGACTTTTCACTGTGGTAAACGGTAAACACTCAGTGCATTGTAAATGTTAATGGGGCCTCCCACACCTGCTTATGAAGACTCTGGAAATGCTTAGTAAAGTGATTTCCATAATGTCACTCTTTAATTGATAGATTAGAAACAAAACCCTCTATATCCAGATTCAATTTAGTTAACTCAGACTCTAATTTGTAAAATGTCTATAACTTCACAGGGTTTTGTGAATATTAAATAACATGAGTAAAACAGCTTCTATACTATCTTACACATAGAAGGGGGCTCAATAAATGGAAGCTATTAATCATTTTGTGCACAATATGTTTTCTAATTTTCTGTGCATCCTAACTTGAATGAGTTAGTGAATTTGATGTTATATTTAGTAATACTTAGTACTTAGAATACCCCAGTTTCTTTTCTTTAAGATTTTATTTTTTTAAGGAATTTCTACACTAAATGTGGGGCTTGAACTCACAACCAAGAGTAGCAAGCTCTACTAACTGAGCCAGCCAAGCACCCCTAGAATTACCCAACTTCTTAACCCCCTCTCAAATCCGTTAACAATTCTGATAGGTAGGCATTGTGACAAGTGGTTAAAAGTGTGGGCTCTGAAACCAGACTACCTTGGGTTCCAACTCAGGTATGTTATTTACCATCTCTGTGACTTTGGGCATGTTTCTCAACCTCTCTTTGCCTTGGTTTCTTCATCTGTTAAAAGGGGAAGATAATGATACCCACCTCAGGGCTGCTTCTAAGGCTTTTGGACAAGTATCTTTATTCTCACAGAGAGATAGGAAAATGAAAACAGGGATTTTATTTTTTTTTAAATATTTTATTTATTTATTTGACAGAGATCACAAGTAGGCAGAGAAGCAAGCAGAGAGAGAGGAGGAAGCAGGCTCCCTGCTGAGCAGAGAGCCCACTGCGGGACTCCATTCCAGGACCCCGGGATCATGACCTGAGCCGAAGGCAGAGGCTTTAACCCACTGAGCCACCCAGGTGCCTTGAAAACAGGGATTTTAAGTGGCTTCCAAGGTTACCAGTGAATTGGTCATAGGCAGAGGGCCAGAATCCAGGTCTCCCCTCTCTGCTACTCTCTCTTCTCTCTGCTGTGCCTGGGAGTCTTCTCTTCCATGCTTCTTGTCCCATTCTTTTGTGTATTTCAAAACCAAACTTTGAATATCCTTAGATTATCAGAAAGCAAGTGACATTAAATATTAAGTGTATATGTGTATAAACAAACTAGAGGCACTTGGACACTAATTGTTGTTTACTGGGAGTATTTTATTTTTTATTTTTTTAAGATTTTATTTATTTATTTGTCATAGAGCACAAGCACAATTCACAGCAAAATTGAGAGAAGATACAGAGATTTCCCTTATACCCCTAGCCCCCACACATGCACATCCCCCACCAGAGTGGTGCATTTGATGAACCTGCATTGACCTATCATAATTGCCCCAAATCCATAGTATATATTAGTGTATATTCACTCTTGATGCTGTGCATTGTATGGATTTGACAGCGTATAAGGACATGAAACCAGCCTGATTGTATCATGTGGAGTACTTTCACTTCCCTAAAAGTCCTGTGTGCTCTCCCTGTTCATCCCTTGTGATCTCCTTAATAAATTTTCCAGCTAACGGAGTCACTTCATTCCAGTTCTCCTGATCTTAAAGGTTCTTTTGCAGTCTTTATTGGAATTATTTTTCTAACCCTACTTGGCTTCTTTATGCTTGAGTCAGAAAAAGGTTAAATGACGAAAACTGTTTGCCATACATATAATAGCCTATAACTTTATTTTTGAAATAAATATGGATTAATAGCTGCAAAAAAGTTTTAGAGTAAAAATTATCCATGTTATCTTGAGTCATTTATATTTTCTTCTGAACCTGAGTTTTCTGAGCTATAAAATGGGGACAATAGCACTTCACTTACTGGGGTCTCCTGGTAACACTTGTGGAGCACCTAGTGCAGTGCCTAGAAAAGTGTAATAAGGCCATAATTTATTTATTTTTCAGATATATTCTTGTAAATATAGTATTTATCCCGTTTCAGAAATTCAATAAAATTGAAATTTTCTCTCACCTTGTATGGGCAACTCTACCCATTCACTTGTAGTAAATGATCTCACCTTTTATTCTCTAGATAAAATAGGGGCTACTGGGATGAGCTTTCTCACTTTTCCATTTTTTCTGATTACAGAGTCAGTTGCAGTTGTACCCATATACCATATATTCTCCTGGTCTCTGGAAAAACAGATGCATCCAGTCTCTGCTATCTTTGATCTTGATTCTCCCCCCTCACCCCATCCCTAAATATCTTTTGGAACTTTATTCCATTAATTTTCTCCTCTTGCCTATAGCTTTAACCTTTCTCCAATGTTTGCTTCCCTTCAGTCCTCAAACATGCTTAGCCCTGTCCTGTCAAACCAGTCTGTCTGGAGACTGCCTTTTTCTTAGCTGCTGCTGGTGGTTCTCTTGTTGACTTAAAGGATATTCTATACTTCCTGAATTTGTTTAACTACTCTATCTCTGTGTTTAAGTGTGAGAGTTAGCTTGATGGCTTTATCAATGGGAAAGACTCATATTAACTCTAATTAGATGAGTAACATTTTTTAATATCAGTGCCACAGTAAGTAGCTTTTCAGTCTTTGGAATTTCATTAGCTCAAGATCTACCCTTGGAAATGTATGTTAGTTGTTTTTCTTTCTTTTTCAAATAACTTTCAGCCTGGTAATGCCACATACTCCCATCAGGAGAAGCTGTATACTGATTTCGGTGGTGGTGTGACTCAACCACCATTTCTAGACTCCTCTCTGAAAATTGACTTTGGAACTGGCATTGCATTTTTTGACGGTGTTTCACCCTTCATTCGTAAATTAACATTTTGGAAATGGTTGAATTTGGTGACTCGGTTGGTAAGCTAACCCAAACATCATTATACTTAAAGGCATGATACTCTGTTTCTATATTTATGCATGTCTTTTAACAAGATACCTGTGTAGAAAGGATCTAAATTCAGATTTCCGGCTTTTTTTTTCTACTTGATTTTGTCATTTACCTAATTTTCATATCCAGGGTAAAATGGTAGCTATTTTATGTCTGTTTTTTATTTTCATTTGTTTAGTTTACTAAATTTTATAAATTTTTCGGAGGCAGGGTATTAAGTTGGATTTTCACTTGTGAAATATTCAAGGAACATAAAAGAGTGGTTGGTGTTAGACACTATAAGTAATAGATTTGAAATGTGAAGAAATAGAATTTAAAATGTAAACCTGCCCTTATACAATCACCCAATAAGCCTGGAATCCCAAAGGAATATTCTGTAGAGATGAATGGAAAATGATCTTACTCCTTCTCGGGAATATTAGCTATCTCCAACCTTGACAGTGAGAAATCATCACTGAGTTTTGTTTTGTTTTGTTTTTTTAAGATTTTGTTTACTTATTTGACAGACAGAAATCACAGGTAGCCAGAGAGGCACGAAGAGAGAGAGAGGGGAAGCAGGCTTCCTGCTGAGCAGAAAACCTGATACAGGGCTCAATCCCAGGACCCTGAGATCATGACCTGAGCCGAAGGCAGAGGCTTAACCCACTGAGCCACCCAGGAGCCCTCACCACTGAGATTTTGAAGCCACAAACCCTCTCTTAGGTTGCAGCCTGAATTCTCACTACTTGCATCATTTGAAAACCTAAAGCGAATAATTTAACTTAGAATGATTCTAGGTTGGTGGGACCCCAGAGTGTCTGACAGACATACTTTCCAGAAGTACTTATCTTTAGAAGGTTTAAAAGAATGCCCAAAAATAAAATTCTAAGGTTAGTTCAATCCAAACTAACTAAACTCACAGAGAAACAAGGCACTGTGAACAAGAGCAGTAGCAGATAACAGCAATAATCAGATTTTGGAATTTTGGAATGTTCAATCACAATCTTAAAAAGCTATTTAATATGTATAAGGAAATAAAAGAAAGACTAGAAAATATGTGTGAGGAATAAGAAACTAAGATTGGCTGAGCATATTTGAAAGTTAACCAAATAGAATATCTAGAAATGAAAAGTAAGATAACTGAAATTTGAAAGTGGATTCGTGATAGTCATGGGAATACTGAAAACTTATTTAAACAAAACCACAGCTCTTAGAACGATAGGACAAGAAGGCAAAATTCTCACCCTCCATAATGTAAAATAAATAATCTCTAAAATTGATGAATCAGAAGATAATGGGATATTTTTTAATTATATGGAGATAGGTAACTTTCAAAAGAAACAGCTAAAAGAAGCTAAAATAATTGCCTGTGTGAGGAAGTTTGGGTAAAATGGAGAGGAATGGGCAGGAACTTCTGTATTTTGCCATTTATATTGCATGACTTTTTTAAACTATGTGCATCTTCTGTTTTGATCAAATAAAAATTTAAAGCTAAAATAATTAATGCATAGCTGTAAATTGATAATTGAGGCCAAGTGATGGATTCAAATTCCAAACAGATTTATCAATATATTACACAAAACTGAAGATGGAATTAGTGAGCTAAAGGATAGTTGACACTGAATTTTCATTTGCAGTGATTGTAGTCAGAAAATTGTGGAGTGTTTATTTTGCTGAGAGAAAATAACCTCTCCCTAGGATGCTATATCCAGTGAAAATCTTTAACACATACATGAAATAGAGACATTTTCAGACCATCAGAAACAGTTTGCCACTAGCAAGATCCTCATGAGAAATCCTGAAGGATATTCTTCATACGGAAGGCAAGTGATGCTAGATGGAAAGTATGAGGTAGAAGAAAGGATGAAGAGTAGAAAAAGTGGTAAGATCTAAACTTTAACTGTCAAATAATAACCCAGTGTTTTGTGGACATTAAAAAAGAAGCAAAAGAAGTTAGAATTAAAGTAGATTAATAGTTGCATGAAAGTGAGTGGGAGTGAATGGAATTAAATTTCTGTTGTTTGGGAGGAGGACAAACCTATTGAATATTTTTAACACTGATAAGTTAGGAATGTATGTCATTATTAAATAGCTTGTAGAATTTTATCATGAAATAACAACTGAATAAACAGCAGAAGTAAGAAATTAATTAAAACAAAACAAAAAACCTTTTGTCAAAAAAGAAAGCAGAAAATCTCAGAAAAACCAACATAGAGTATGTATGACACATAGCACAAAATAAGATGGCAGCTTTAAATCCAAATACATGTTAATGAACCAAATGCTTGCATTAAAAGAGAATGCACTAGATTGGTTTTTAAAAGGGAGAATGTTATTTATAAAAGATGCATCTAAAAGAAAAGGGTATAAGATGGGATGCCTGAGTGGCTCAGTCAGTTAAGTGTCTGCCTTCAGCTCAGGTTATGATCCCAGGGTCCTGGAATTGTGCCCTCCATTGGGCTTGCTACTCAGTGTGAAGCTTGCTTCTCCCTCTGCCTGCCACTCCCCTTGCCTGTGCTTGCTCTCCCTATCTCTCTGTCTCTGACAAATAAATTAAAAGAAAGGGATACAAGAAGTTCAAAAGTATAAATGTGAGAAAAGACCGATCAGAGAAAAACAACCAAAAGTGATCCATCAATATCAGACAAAAATAGACTTTATAGTAATGGCATCAAAGAGAAAAAAGACTCAATGTGTCACGAAAATAAAACAGTTTTAAGTATGTTTTTATCTAATAACAGTCTCAAAATATATAAAGCAAAAATTTAAGAAGCAATATACTAGTCATCAAAATGGAAGATTATTTTTCAGTAATTGATAGAACAGGTTGTGGGGTGGAGCTATGAAAATAGAGAATTGAATAATGTATTTGACAAACTTGACCTAATAGACATATACAGAACATTGTACCAAACAACTACAGAATACACGTTCTTTTCAAGCCAAACATGGAAAAGTTATCAAAAATGACCACTTACTTGGCTGTAAAGCAAAACTTAAGTTTTGAAAAAGTTTTTAAATAGAATGAAACAACATAAATTCTTAAACCAAGTGCAATTAAGTAACAATAACAAAAAGGTAATTTTAAAAAAAGAACATGTATGTTTGTAAATTAAACATTTCTGAAACATCTATGGGTAAGAGAAGAAATCATAGTGGAATAAGAAAATATTTAGAATTGAGTGATAGCACAGGTAATGCATACCAAAACTTTTAGGTAGGGTGCCTGGGTGGCTCAGTCTGTTAAGCGACTGCCTTCAGCTCAGGTCATGATCCCGGAGTTCTGGGATCTAGTCCTGCATCAGGCTCCCAGTTCTGCAGGGAGTCTGCTTCTCCCTCTGACCTTCTACCCTCTCATGCTCTCTTTTACTTTCTCTCTCTCTCAAATAAATTTAAAAAAAATCTTTTAAAAAATAAATAAATAAACTTTTAGGTACACTGGGAAATACAGATTATTATTGAAAAAGTTAAAAATTTGAATAAGTGAAAAGACATCCCATGTTCATTGATTGGAAGACAGTTGTTAAGATGACAGTAGTTCCCAAAAGAATCTACAGATTTGGTGCAGTCCTTACCAAAATTCTAGTTTGATTTTTTTTTGCAGAAATTGATAAGCTGATCCTAAAATTCATATGAAAATGAACAGCCAGACTAGCCAAAACAATCTTGAAAAAGAACAAAGTTGGCAGATTGATATTTCCCAATTTCAAAACTTAGCGCAGAGCTACAGTAATCAGGAGAATGTGGTACTAGCATAAGGATAGATAGATCAGTGGGATAGAATTGGGAGTCCAGCAGATATATTCTCGATTTATTTTTCAATTGAATTTTGGCAAGAATGTTAACATATATCAATGAGGAAAGAACAGTCTCTTTTAAAAATGTTGCAAGAGCAACTGGATATCCACAGACAAAAATATGAAGTTGGACCCCTACTTCAGACCATACACAAAAATTAAAATGAACCACAGACCTCATGTAAGAGCTAAAACTACAAAATTCTTAGAAGAAAACATAGGCATAAATCTTCATGACCTTAGATTAGGCAGTGGTTTCTTAGATATGACACCAAGTAATAAAAAGGAAAAATAGTAAATTGGATTTCATTCAAATTTAAGACTTTTCATGCTTCAAAAACCCCATCAAGAAAGTGATGAAAACAGAATGGGAGAATGTATTTATAAATCTTTTATCTGTTAAGGGTCTAATATCCAGAACATATAAAGACTGCCTACAACTCAATAATAGGCAAATAACCCTATTAAAAAATAGACAAAGGATTTGAATAGCCATTTGTCCAATGAAGATAAACAAGAGGCCAATAAATACATGAAAAGATGCTTAACAGCATTAATTACTAGGGAAATGGAAATCAAAACCACAGTGAGATACCACTTTATACCCACCAGGGTGGCCTTAGTCAAAAGGACAGCCAAGTGTTACAAGTTTATGGGAAAGTTGGAATCTTCATATTTTGCTGGTAGGAATATAAAACTGTTCAGCCACAGTAGAAAAGTTTGGTAGTTCCTCAAATTTTTGAACACTTATCATATGACCCAGAAATTCCAGTCCTAGAGAACTGAAAAATATATTCAAACAAAAATTTGTACACAAATACTCATAGCAACATTATTCATAAAGGAGAAAAGTGGAAACAACCCAAATCCGTCAACTGATGAATGGATAAACAAAATGCGGTGTGTCCATACAACAGAATATTATTCAACTGTAATACAGAATGGAGTTCTGATTTTGCAACGTGGATGGGTCTTGAAAGGAGCCAGTCACAAAAGAGCATGTATTATTTGATTCCATTTATATGAAATATCCAGAATAGAAAAATAGAGACAGAAAATTGACTAGTGGTTGCCAGGATGTGGGAGGAGGCAAGAATGGAAAGTAGCTGCTAATGGGTAGAGGTTTCTTTTGGGGGTAATAAAAATGGAGTTAGATAGTGGTGATAGTTGTACAACTATGAATGTCTTAAAAACCAGTGAGTTGTGGGGCACCTGGGTGGCTAAGTAGGTTAAACCTCTGCCTTTGACTCAGGTCATGGTCTCAGGGTCATGGGATCAAGCCCCGCATTGGGCTCTCTGCTCAGCGGGGAGCCTCCTTCTCCTTCTCTCTCTGCCTGCTTGTGATCTCTCTCTGTCAAATAAATGAATAAAATCTTTAATTAAATAAATCAATAAAAACCAGTGAGTTGTAAAGAGAAGAACCTGAAGGACACAGGTAAAAATACTGAGAAATAACTAGCCTTTAAATCAAGTTTGGGAAAGAAGAAAGACTTAAAGTTAATGAGCTATACATCCACCTCAAGAAGTTAGATAAAAGTATTAAAATGAGCCCAAAGAAAGGAAAAGGAAGGTAATAAAATGGGAAAAAATTACTGAAATGTTTTCAGTAATTATTTGTTGAGAGTGAAAATTTGATTATGAAAACAAAACAATATGTAATCCTATATTTTTGGTAAAATAATGATCCCTCCAACCCCTAAAATCTAGAAGTCATAGTACAATTATTGTTGACTCAAAGGTAAGGAAATCCTCTATATTTCAGTGACTCCCAAATCTACATTTGTATCCCAGAATCTCTGTATTTTCAGACAAGTATCTGGCTACCTGCTGGACAATTTTTTTTTTTTTTAAGATTTTGTTTATTTATTTGACAGAGACACAATGAGAGAGGGAACACCAGCAGGGGAAGCGGAAGCAGGAGAGGGAGAAGCAGGCCTCAAGACCCTGGGATTATGACTTGAGCAGAAGGCAGACGCCTAATGACTCAGCCACCCTGGCACCCCCCCTGCTGGACATTTTCTAATAGAAGTCTTGGAGGCACTTAAAATTCAGCTAATTGAAAGTCAAAATCATTATCTTCTGACTCAGAATTTCTCTTCATGCAGTGTTTACCTACAGTTTTGACTACACTATATCCCTGGGTGCCCTGCTTGAAGTTCCTCTTCTTCCTCTCCCCAAATATGTCTGATCAGTCACTAGAATGGTCCTTAATATACTTAGCAAAAAAACCCCTGTGACTTGATCCCTGCTTACCCCTCAAGACATTAATTCCACTCTTGATCTTGCTCTCTGTATTCTGACAACAATAGCCTTTGAATTTCCAGAAAGTTCAGCATCCTTCCAGACTTGCACTTACTTCCCCTTTCAGCATCCTGTTGTATATTCTTTTTTTTTCCTGTTGTATATTCTTTATGAACTATTTAGTATCCTTGTCATTAAAAAGCAAGTCTCTAATAAATTATTAGTTCTGAGGTGTAAATTATAGGCCACATTTGTTCTTAGAGTTAATTGCCTTTTAAAGAATTTCCTGATGAAGACAGTGACCGGCCCAAAGCTAGTTGATGTTTTCAGTTGCTTATGATGGTGGCATAATGCTAGTTGAAAGGGATATTAGAAGCAAATGTGGTGAATAATTGTTTGTTTATTTTTAAGATTTTATTTATTTGAGAGAGATAGAGCCCGAGCAGGGAGGAAAAGCAGGCTCCCCGCTGAGCAGGGATTCCCAGCAGGGGGGCTTGATCCCAGAACCCTGGGATCCTGACCTGAGCCAAAAGCAGGAGCTTTACCAACTGAGCCACCCAGGCGCCCCAATAATAGTTTGTTAACGATGTATGGTTTTCATATTTAATTGCATGTTTATAACAAAAGTTCTCAAACTCTTTGGTCTCAGGATTTCTTTATGCTCTTAAAAATTATCGCAGACTCTGGGTGCCTGGGTGGCTTAGTTGGTTGGGCGACTCCCTTCAGCTCAGGTCATGATCGTGGAGTCCCAGGATCGAGACCTGCATCAGGCTCCCAGCTCCATGGGGAGTCTGCTTCTCTCTCTGACCTTTTCCCTCTCATGCTGTCTCTCACTCTGTCTCTCAAATAAATAAAATCTTTAAAAAAAATTATCACACACTCTGAAGAGCTTTTTATTTATTGTTTATAATATTAAACCTGTTACATGTTAACATATATAACATTTATTAAAAAAGTATAATTTTCCCCAAAATAATAAGAAGAGTGACATTGTTTTATATTTTTGCAAACCTTTCTCATGTTTGACTTAAGATAGCTGGGGGGCCTGGGTGGCTCAGTGGGTTAAAGCCTCTGCCTTCGGCTCAGGTCATGATCCCAGGGTCCTGGGATCAGGCTCTCTGCTCGGCAGGGAGCCTGCTTCCTCCTCTCTCTGCTTGCCTCTCTCCCTGCTTGTAATCTCTGTCTGTCAAGTAAATAAAATCTTAAAATAAAACAAAAAAACTGACAAGAGTGTTTTTAAAAAAAAGAGAGAAGATAGCTGGATCCTTGTATCTGCTTCTGCATTCAGGCAGTTTCAGTATCACATATCATGTACCCTCTGGAAAACTTCATTACACTGCTGTGATAAAATGAGAAAGGAAAAGGCAAAAACTGTGATCGTATTCTTACGAAAATAGTTTTAATCCTGCAGATCCCTGCAAAGGGTTTGGAGACTTTCAAGGAGCCCCAAACCATACTTTGAGATTCTAGGCTATATGCTCTTGTATTCTGAGGTCTTTAAAAAGTGTATTTGCTTTTTCCCCACTTTAAAACTAACACATGCTTGTTTAAAAAAAAAAAAACAAAGTAATAATTATATGGAGAGTAAAAACAAGTACACTTTTATATGTTGAAGAGAAGAGTTACGTTAAAAGACTGAAAAAAGTTGAGAATAGTGAACAATAGAACTAGCAGGAGTCCAAGAACTCTGGCTTCTAACTCTGCGCTCCCCCCTCAGGCTTTGGGCAGACCTCTTCACTACCCTGGCTCAGACTCCTTAGTTCTCAGGTGAAGGGTGTCCCCTGCAAGATGTTTTTTTTGTTTGTTTTTTTGTTTGTTTTTTAAGATTTTATTTGTTTGACAGAGAGAGAGAGATCACAAATAGGCAGAGAAGGAAGCCTACTTGGGGGAAGCAGGGTCCCCGCCAAGCTGAGAGCCCAATGCGGGGCTTGATCTCAGGACCCTGAGATCATGACCTGAGCCTAAGGCAGAGGCTTAACCCACTGAGCTACCCAGGTGCCCCACAAGATGATTTCTGAAGACTTTTCTAGCTTCAGGTGCCAGTGTGGTATAGCAATTAATTCATTTCCTAAGACCTAATGGTTAAATGTCAGAGGGGGATGGTAGAAAATTGTGACTAAAAATGTTTGTTTTTGGTGAGACACCAGAAGGTTGTTTCTCTGGAAATGGATTCTTTTAAATTTTAATTAATGTCAGCAGTAGAACTCCCACTCAATTCTGTGGGACTCAAAATAATGGATTTATTTTTATGTCTCTCTGGCACAACAGTATTGTACATTGTGGTTATCTTCTCGGTATTTCGTGCCTTCTAATTTTATGTAAGTGAACAGACAGTCCTAGAGGAAAAAAAGCACTGAGTATTTATGAAAGAGGAATTTAATTCAGATTCTAAAAAGTCATGTGCTTATATAGCTTAGCATAAGACTCGCATATATAATAAATATTTTCCTTCAGGTAACAGCTGCTTATGAAAAGGAAAGCAGTCATCTGTGTGTTTGCTTGGTGAGGAGACAAATATAGCAAGTTCCCAATGTACAGAACAGCTATGTTCCAAATTTATCTTTAGCATTTTGAATAAATTTTTTCATGGATATTAAGTTTATTTGTAGGTGCATATAGTCATACATTAATTAACAAGTTTAGGCCTTATGCTATGCCTGGCTCTATACTGAGTTTCCAGACTAGTACACAAAAAAAATTTTGATGCATTAAATAGGTCCCATATTAGTACCTTTTATTCTTTCTCAGTAATATTTAGTATTATATTAGTAAAATTTTTTTAAGGTTTTAATTACAACAGTGGTTAAGTGTGTGGTCTCTGGAGCCAAGTTGCTGGTTTTCAAATACTAATTCTGCCACTTGCAAAGAGTAACTTTAGTAAAGTTACAAAACCTCTCAGTATCTTTTTCCTCATATGTAAAATGAAGAAAATACCAGTACTTAATCTCATCAGGTTGTTGTGAGGATTAATTTTTTTTTTAACTGTGTTATTCCCATAATGTAAACTTAACCATTTTAAAGAATACAGTTCAGGGGCACCTGACTGGCTCAGTCCGAGTAAGTTCAAGTCCCGTGTTGGGTGTAAAGCTAACTGAAAAACCAAAGCAAACAAACAAAAAAAACCCACAAAACTTTAAAGTGTACGGTTCAGCAGTACTTAATGCATTCACAATGTCTCATTCCATAATATTTTGAGTGGATAAACTATACAGTATATACATACAATCAAATATTAGCCATAAAAAGGAATGAAGTACTGATAAATGCTCCAAGGTTGGTACACACAAGAGGTCACACTTCGCACGATTGTTTTTATATGAAATAAATGAGAATGGATACATCCATAGAGACAGAAAGCAGATTAGTGGTTGTCAGGGCTGAGTGGAGGGGGAAGTGGGACGTGCTTGCTTGTCTTTTGAGGTGATGAAAATATGTTGGGATTTGATAGAATTGGTGGTTGCACAGCACCGTGAATATACCAATGGCACTGAATGATACTTTTTTTTTTAAAGATTTTTTTATTTATTTGACAGACAGAGATCACAAGTAGAGAGGCAGGCAGCGAGAGAGGAGGAAGCAGGCTCCCCACGGAGCAGAGAGCCCAATGTGGGGCTCTATCCCAGGACCCTGGGGGTCATGACCTGAGCCGAAGGCAAAGGCTTTAACCTACTGAGCCACCCAGGTGCCCTGAATGGTACTTTTAAATGGTTAATTTAGGATATGTGAATTCCACTTCAATCTAAAAATAATAAAGCTGCTTGATCACTTAGATTGGCAAAAATACTCTTAGACAACCAAAGCCAAAGAGTCTGCTTAATCCTATGGGTTCCTGCTTTTTCTGGCCTCAGTAGATTTCCCTTACTATCCTGTGAGCTCAGCGAGGTATTTTGCAGCATGTTGTTTAGGCCATCATATTGTTGCAAACTGAAACTCTCATTTCACCCTTAATTTTTGTTTTTTAAGATTCTTATTTATTTTAGAGAGCAAGAATATGAACAGGGAGAGGATGGACAGGGTGGGAGCAAGAGGGGGAAAGAATTTCAAGCAGACTGTGCCCTGGTGTGGATCCTGACAGGGCTCAATCTCAGGACCCTGGGATGGTGAAACCCGAGCTGGCCTGAGCCCAAACCAAGAGTCAGATGCTTAACCGACTTAGCCACCCAGGTCCCCCTACATGATACTTCAACCTATAAACCTTTTCTGTCATTATTAGTGATTGGAACGGGGAGGAGGCAATGCTGAGTTTTGAGTCACCATCTTGATCCAGTCTTTCCAGTACTAATAAATTTTTTTTTTTAGATTTTTTAAAAAAATTTATTTGACACAGAGAGAGAGATCACAAGTAGGCAGAGAGGTAGGCAGAGAGAGAAGGGGAAGCAGTTTCCCTGTTGAGCAGAGAGCCTGATGCAGGGCTCGATCCCAGGACCCCGAGATTATGACCTGAGCCGATGGCAGAGGCTTTAACTCACTGAGCCACCCAGGCACCCCCAGTACTAATAAATTTTAAAAAGTTAGTTAATTTTACTGATTTGAACTTTATGCTAGTCCTTGAGGAGGTAATAGACCATTGAATTCTTAGTAATGACTGTTCTTTTTAGCTTGGCATACCATGTACTTCACTTAAAAATTTCAAGGTACGTAGGCAGGTTTTTCTAACTTGGGAAACTTCAGGTATATCTTTAAAGCTGGCAAGGAAGAGGGACGGAAATGGTCCAATTGTTTGAAAAAGTAGTTTCCAGACAGGGCTTTCTTGCCTAGAGATGCCCTGTTTATGCAGTACCCTACATGGATTTGTAGTACCATGCTGTGGGGGAAAAAAGCCACAGCCTTCATAACCCAATAAACATTCTCCAGCTTCCCAGTCCCCATTTTTCTTAGAAATTGCCAGTGACATGAGCAAGAGTGCTGGAAGCATAGGTCTGTAGACTGTAAGACTTTGTGGTCCAGTGTTTCTTGAGACATTAGATATTATCTAGTCCTTATTAGAAAGAACATTGGTGCTGGGAGTCATCAAAAAAAAAAAAGCATAAATAACTGAATAGGTAACTTGAATAAACATTTTATTAAGGATTGATGTTCTACAAAGAGACAGTAAATATTTTTAAAATCTAGTAGAGGAGCTATAAGCAAGTGTTGTGGGAACACAGAGGAACGAACATAGATGGGCAACGGGTGGTAACATTCAATCTGAGTTTTGAAGAATACTTTACAGGACAGTACAGTGTTCTCCATTGTCAAGCAGGCTGACCTATTTAAATAGATAAGAGACCTGACAAATGTTTCTTATCCATAAGGTTGACCTAATTTCCAGTTGTTATCATGATTAAAATATTATATATAACCATTATTAGATTAGTATCCTAAAACTTGGATCTTATGCCTGAGAATATATACTAGTGGGTCTCCATCTGGGTTGAGACCATAAACCCACCTGAAGATTTCATCCCAAACTGTGGTTTTTATCTGTCATAGGATTTTGAAAAGATTTTATTTATTTATTTATTTATTTATCTATTTATTTAATTTACTTAAAAAACCTGGGGGCGTGCAGAGGGAGAGGGAGAAGCAGGATCCCCACTGAACAGGGACCTCCTCCCAACCCCTCAATATGAGGCTCCATCCCAGGACCCTGGAATCATAACCTCCACCAAAGGCAGACACTTAACCGACTGAGCCATCCAGGCACCCCTATCTGTTGTAGGATTTCTTGAATGGAAAGACTAGTTTGGGCCTCTGTCCCTGATATTTTTTTTGTCATTGTGTTACTCTGGATGAACAGATGGAATATTGAGCCAAGATTGTCCCTATTTTACTTAAAACACAAGCAAACAAAACTGTTTTAAAGAGCAATATGATTTGTATACTTCCTTTACTTTGTGGTAAGTATATCGATTAAGCCAAGAGAATAGAAGTATGTATCTGTTTGATTACTGGATATTTTGGTGTGTAGGATTATCAGAGAGAGCATAGGAGCAGCAACTGACCTATAAAAGATTAAAAATCCATTTATCTGCTATCTTCTACTTATGTCCTGGGTTGTAAACCCCTAAGTTTGTCCTCTCCAGGCAACCTCTTCATTTTCTTTTTCAGTATGAGAGAGAGATTCTTTCTAGAAAATAAAATACTTCCATTTAAGTATAAAACTATAGAACTTGAGCAGTAATAATTCCAATATTGTATATGTCTGTTCACTGAAAGTATGATTTGACTCCTTGTTAATAATGAACTTTTATTCACTTGAAAGTTGTGGCTTTTTGTTTTTAATGGAACCGTAATTGCTAAAGGCTTTTCAAACTTTTCAGGGAAGTGTGACAGCAATGACAGTATTTTTCCCCTTGGATACAGCTCGACTCCGACTTCAAGGTGAGTATCTTTTGTAGGCATCATAGTTTTTTCATTTGGTGTCAAGAAGCAAACATATTTTTCTCATAAGTTCTAAGTTAACGTAAGGATAGCTGTTTTGCAGGGAGCCTGCTTCTCCCTCTGCCTCTGTCTGCCATTCTGTCTGCCTGTGCTCGCTCTCTCTCTCTCTCTCTCTGATAAATAAATAAAATCTTTAAAAAAAAAAAAAAGGATAGCTGTTTTGTTAACAATCTATCCTTGTCCATTTCCACTGACTTTACATCCTTGCTGTTTCCCAGTTAACAGAGAGATGTTCATGGATGAGTCGTAGTCTCAGCCACTCTTATCTGAAAAAACCTGAGTGGGTTTGCATTAATAATTTTGAATCATTACAGTTATTTCTAATAAACAATATGAGTTTTTTTTTAAGATTTTATTTATTTATTTGACAGAGAGGGAGATCACAAGTAGGCAGAGAGACAGGCAGAGAGAGAGGGGAAGCAGGCTCCCTGCTGAGCAGAGAGCCTGATGCGGGACTCGATCCCAGAACCCTGAGATCATGACCTGAGCCGAAGGCAGCGGCTTAACCCACTGAGCCACCCAGGCGCCCAACGATATGAGTTTTTAAAAAAGATTTTATTCATTTATTTGATAGAAGGAGAAAGATCAAGCACAGTGAGGGGGAGGGGCACAGAGAGAGGGAGAAGCAGACTCCCCACTGATCAGGGAGCCTGATATGGGGCCGGTCCCAGCTTAGATCATGACCTGAGCCCAAGGCAGACACTTAACCGACTGAGCCACTCAGGAACTCTGATTTTTTTTTTTTTTAAAGTAATCTCTATATACAACATTGGGCTCAAATTTACAACCCCAAGATCAAGAGTTGCATGCTCTACCAAGTAAGCCAACTGGTGCCTGCACAATATGACATTTTTAAGGCACAATGTACAGAGTTTTTGCTGGGGGTAGATCTTCTCAAAAGAGAGCAAAGAATAGAGACAGTGGATCCAAACACCCATTGTCACTGCTAAGTTGGACATGTAGACCTAGACCTAGTTTGCCTCTTTTGAGTTATAGGACTAGGCAACTATAATTCGTGCTTGCTTATTCCCTAGTATTTTCAACTTGAAATTATAAACCTATGCTAGAACTTATGTGAAGAGATAAGAATAAGATTAGCTTTGAATAAACTAATTCAATGTAATTTAATGTTAAAACCCTTTATAGCTATCATTATCAATCAATTTTAGAGTTTTGTGATAGGTTTTTTCATATGACTCAAAATATATAAAATGATGTGCACTATAGTGGAAAATCTCACTCTGATCTGCCCGTTTTCCCTTCTCTGCAGATAATGTCTTTATTAGTCTTTCAAATAGTCATGCAGAATTTCATTACGGAATAACAAGCAAATAAGAATATAGAAGATTTCTCCCGTCCTTCCACAAAAAAAAAAAAGCATATTTGTCACATTTTTCTGTGCCATACATTTTTTACTTAACAGCATATTTTGGATGCTTTCCAAATCAGTGCTTTGAGAGCTTCTTCGTCCTTCTAGCTGTAGCATGATTTCATAGTGTAAATGCTCCAGAACCTGTTTCCCCTTCCCCTATTGTAGATTCTTGGATCTTTTCTTCTATCTCTCTCTCTCTCTTTTTAAGATTTTATTTATTTAGAGGCGCCTGGTTGGTTCAGTGGGTTAAAGCATCTGCCTTCGGCTCAGGTGATGATCTCAGGGTCCTGGGATCGAGCCCCGAGTTGGGCTCTCTGCTCAGTGGGCAGCTTGTTCCCCTATCCCACTGCCTGCCTCTCTTCCTACTTGTGATCTCTGTCTGTCAAATAAATAAATAAAATCTTTTTTTTTTAATTTTTTAAATTAAAAAAAAATTTTTTTAAGATTTTTTTTAAAAGATTTTATTTATTTATTTGAGAAAGAGACAGAGCGTGTGATCAGGGGGAGGAGCAGAGGGAGAGGGACAAGCAGACTCCATGCAGAATGTGGAGCCCCATGTGGGGCCTGATTCTACCACCCCAAGATCACAGCACTGGCTGAAACCAAGACCTGGATGCCCAACTGACTGAGCCACCCAGGTACCCCTCTTCTCTTTTGTAGAATTGTTTCTGTAGTTCTATGGGATAAATTCCCAGAAGGGAGATTGCTGGATCAAAGGGTAAGCCTGTTTGTAATTTTGATAGCGATGGCCAGATTGCCTTCTGTAGGAGTTTCCTTTCACCATCCCACAAACCGTATAGGTATCAATTTTAATTCTTAGGATATTGTTCTATTTCCACATTTTTATGTTTTCAAAATGTTCTCCAAGCGTGGGTAGGAAATGTGAAGTTAATTGAGGTTTTGTGATTTTTCAGTGAGAATGCCAAGAAAAGCAGAGCTCTCATCCTTTTTTTAGTTTTAAGTAAGTTCTACGCCCAAGGTGGGGCTCAAACTTATGACCCTGATATCAAGAGTCACATGTTCTACCAACTGAGCCAGCCAGTCACCCCAGTTCTCATCCTTCTGAGACCTTTATTTTTTAGAAAGAGAACAAATATTTTAGAAATAGAACAACAACAACAACAACAAAAATAGAACAAAAGCCTAAAACTTTGAAAACCTGAGGTGGTTTTTTTTTTTTTTTTAAAGATTTTATTTATTTATTTATTTGAGAGAGAGACAGTGAGAGAGAACATGAGAGGCGAGAAGGTCAGAGAGAGAAGTAGACTCCCCATAGAGCCGGGAGCCCGATGCGGGACTCGATCCTTGGGACTCCAGGATTGTGACCTGAGCCGAAGGCAGTTGTCTAACCAACTGAGCTACCCAGGAGCCCGAAAACCTGAGTTTTAATCGTGGCTCTGCTGCCAGCTACATGTGTCCTTCACATCTTTTGTGTCTGGCCTCTCCACTAACAGGGAGATGGTAATTAGTTTCCTCTTTATGTTATAAGATGTTAAGATAAAAATGGGAATATGTAACTCTGAAAAAAAAAAACCCTCAAAACAAGAAAGCCTTATAAAATACAAGATTCCTGTCACACTTTTGCTTTGGGAATTAGGCATTGAATTAAAATGGTTTGTGGTTCATGAATAACAGATGAGACCCAAGGAAACCACAGTTGGGAATTTAGCAATAGGAACAAGGAGGATTGGTGAGTTCTGAGGCAAGTTAGGGAGCTCAAATAATAGGGTGGGAGATTGCTCAGGTGAGGTAAATGGCATTTCAGCGAAACTTGTCGATGCTGAAGATAATAATTCTCAAAGGATTTAGTTAAAATGTATATTCTTTTATCTTATAGTTGATGAGAAAAGAAAGTCCAAAACTACACACATGGTGCTCCTGGAGATCATTAAGGAAGAAGGCCTGTGAGTACCACCTTGCCCATCTTTGCTAGACAAAGCAGCCCTTTAGGAGATTGCTGGGCTCCTAGCACACCTGTCCTCAACTCTCTTTCCATTCTTGTAGCCTTACAGTAGTTGTGAATCTGTAATTGCCTGACTTGTAAGTACATAATTGTTTTCATCTCCTTAAAGTTTTGTAGTTGGACATTTTGGTTCTTGATCATAGAGTCTTCCATGAAACCAATGCTTTGTTTTACGTTTTAGTGTTTTTTTACAGTGAGCCGAAGTTGTTGTTTAGTTCATTCCTATCAGATGCCTTCAGATTATGTACTTTTTTTTTTAACTTTTTATTTGGAAATAATTTCAAGTTCACAAAAAGTTACAAAACTAAAAATACTACAAAGAATATCAATATATGTTTTACCCAGAGCCACCTACTATATTAACACTTTTTCCCATTTATTTTCCCGGTTGCGCTGATATTTTCTCCCTGCTTTCTCTCTCCCTTCCCTTCTGTCTTTATTACACACACACACACCACACAAACTTTTTTCAGAATTATTTAAGAGTAAGTTACACACCATACATCAAAGCCTTTTACCCCTATGATGTTGACATTTTTAAAGAATATAGCCCCCCTTCTTTTAAATAAAATGTTTCTCATTTTAAGTTTGCCTCATGTTTCTTTATGATTAGACTGAGGGCTCTGCATTCTTGACCAGAGTCATGCATAGGTGATATTGTGTCCTTAGGCTCTCACATCTGGAATCACATATTGTCCACCTGCCCTCATTGGTTAGTTATGATTTCTCAGATTCACGTTAACCACTGAATTATTTAAATTTTCCTCTCTTGCATCTATCAGTGGTCTATGAAGACAAACTTTATTTAGTATTAGTATAGACCTAGAAATTCCTGGTTTTTTTGGTCGTTTACAGTTGATTACCATACTGTATTATGTTGGTGTTGAAACTGTCCTGAGTGGGACCCCCGTCAGCCTGCTTCCTGTGCCCTAATAACATGCTCCCATCACTTTTTTTTTTTACACTTATTATGTCTGTATTTACTTCATTTTTAAATGTTGTTACCTTGTAATAAAATGTGAATGGTGCTATATTAACTAATAGCCATGCAGAAATTATCTCTAATTTTATACAGTAATTATGAAAGGAAATCAAGGGGAGGAAACCAGGAAAATCAGTCATTGAAAGTGTATTGTTTCTTTGGTATCATTAATGGTAGAAAAGATTTCTTGGTTTGGGCTTCTTTCAGAATATGAGATATATGTACAGTTTGGAGTATGTTGTAGTGTAGGAATGAACTTGGAGAATATCTGAATCATGATCACCCTTTTCTAGAACTTTGCCCCTTTCCACTAGCTTTTGTCCAGCATCTTTACATTGCTTATTGTGTTTTTCCTCTAGCCTGGCACCATATCGAGGGTGGTTTCCAGTTATCTCCAGTCTCTGCTGCTCCAATTTTGTCTATTTCTACACTTTTAATAGTCTCAAAGCAGTCTGGGTCAAAGGTCAACGTTCTACTACTGGAAAAGATCTAGTAGTTGGATTTGTTGCAGGTAACAAAGTTTTCTGAATATAAAGTTTTTTATATTTTAATGTTTATCTTGTGGTTCATATATTCTCTAAGATGTCGTTTTAGCACAAAATAATGCTACAAAGAATATAATTAATTTTCTGACTTGGCTCTACGTGTGTGTGTGTGTTTGGTAAAAACAAACAACATATAATTTACTATTTTAATGATTTTTAAGTGTATACTTCAATAGTGAGTTTATTTACATTATTGTGAAACAAATCTCCAGAACATTTTCATCTTATAAATGTGAAACTCTATAACCATTAGACAACAACACCCCCTTACCCCCTTCTCCAGCCCCATTCTTTCTGTTTCTATAAATCTGACTACTGTAGATGTCTTATGTAACTGGAATTATACAGCATTTGTCTTTTTGGAACTGGCTCATTTCATTCAGCATGTCTTCAAGGTTCATTCATGTTGTAGGATGTAGCAGGATTTCTATTTTTTTTTTTTAAGACTAAATAATATTTTCTTGTATGTATATAATAAATAATATTTACTTGTATGTATATACCATTTTGTTTATCCATTCATCTAATGATGGGCATTTAGGTTGTTTCTAACTCTTGGATACTTTGAATAGTTGCTATTATGAACATGGGTTGTGCAGATATATCTCTTCAAGTCCCTGCTTTCAGTTCTTTTGGATATATACCTAGAAGTGAGATTGCAGGATCATATATTAGGGGTTTTTTTTGTGTGTTTTTTGCTTTTTGTTCGTTTTTGTTTTGGGTTTTTTTTCCTCATAAGGAACTACCATACTCTTTTCCATAGCAGTTATGGCAGGGGTTTTTAATTCTCCACATCCTTACCAGCTCTTGTTACTTCCTGGGTGTTTTTGCTTTAATAGTAGCCATCCCAGTGATAGTGTGAGGTGATAGTTCACTGTGGTTTGATTTGCATTTCTCTGATGAGTAGTGATGTTGAGCATCTTTTCATATGCTTATTGGCCACTTGTATATCATCTTTGGAGAAATGTCTGTTCAAGTCCTTTGCCTTTAAATTAGTTATTTGATATTTTGTCATTGAGCTGTAGGTATTTTTTTATATATTCTGGATATTAGCCCCTTATGAGATATATGATTTCCAGGTATGTTCTCCCATTCTCCATTGCCTTTTACTCTGTTGGTTATGTCCTTTGGTGCTTAAAAATTTTAAGTTTGGTGTTTGTGCCATTTGTCTATTTTTGCTTTTCTGCCTGTGCTTTTGGTGTCACATCCAAAAAGTCATTGCTGTGTCTAATGACATGAAAACATTTTCTTTTTTTTTTTTTTTTTAAGATTTTATTTATTTATCAGAGAGAGAGAGGGGGAGAGAGCAAGCACAGGCAGACAGAATGGCAGGCAGAGGCAGAGGGAGAAGCAGGCTCCCTGCTGAGCAAGGAGCCCGATGTGGGACTCGATCCCAGGACGCTGGGATCATGACCTGAGCCGAAGGCAGCCGTTTAACCAACTGAGCCACCCAGGCGTCCCGACATGAAAACATTTTCTGCTCTGTTTTCTTCTAGGAGTTTTATACTTTTAGGTCTTATGTTTGGATCTTTAATCCATTTAGCATAATTTTTAAAATTTTTCCATTTAGAATAAATTTTTATATGTGGTGTAAGATACAGATCCAACTTCATTCTTTTTTGTGCGTAGGTATCCAGTTTTCCTAGTACCATTTGATGATATTTTCCTTTCCCTGTTGAGTGGTCCTGACACCCTTGTGGAAGATCATTGACCATAGACACAAAAAGGTTTATTTCTGAGCTAGCCTGGCTTATTTTTGTCTTTTAATCCAGAGAAGATTGTTTTATCCATGTTTAGCAGCGTCCCAGAACTTATGGAGCTTAAAGTCTCTCTCTTTTTGAAGATTTTATTTATTTATTTACAGAGAGAGAGAACACGCAAGTGGGGGTTGGGAGGGGTGAGGGAGAGAGAGAATCCCAAGCTGACTCCATGCTAAGTGGGGAACCTGATAGGAGGGCTCAATCTCACGACCCTGAGATCATGGCCTGAGCCAAAATCAAGAGTCACACGCTTAACCAACTGAGCTACGCAGGCACCCCGAGTCTCTTTAAAAAAAAAAAAAAAGGATTACAATAAATTTTTTTTTTAAGATTTTATTAATTATTAGAGAGAGAGCACAAGCAGAGGAGTGGCAAAAGGAGCGAGAGAAGTGGGCTTCCCGCTGAGCAGGGCACCCTATGTGGGGCTCAGTCTCAGGCCTCTGAGATCATGACCTGAGCTGAAGGTAGACAGTTAACCAGCTGAGCCACCCAGGCACCCCTAAATTAATTGATTTAACTATTATACTTTTAGTATTCTGTTTTGTGGAATCAATTTTTGGTATATTCTTTGAAAAATTAGTACTTTGGGAGCCGTATATTTGAATAATGTAAATGTCCATTTGAAATTTAAATGATTTAATTGAAAAATAGTTACCAGGCCAAGAGTACTCGTGCCCTACAAGTTTTCCTCTTTACCACTATGAGGCCATTGATGTTTTTTGGCTTGGTCTCTGAGGTTTTCTTCTGCTTAATACTCTCATTTTGGTTTTAAGCTCATTAAGATCTAATTAACTTTCACCTGTACCAAGCTTTTTTTTAATTGAGATATAATTGACATATAACATTATATTAGTTTCAGGTGTACAACATAAGGATTTAGTATTTGTATATATTGCAAAATGATAGTTAACATCCATCACCACACAATTAAATTTTTTTTCCTTGTGGTGAGAACTTTTTCTTAAGATTTTATTTTTAAGTAATCTCTACACCCAATGTGGGTCTTGAACCCACAACCCTGGAGATCAAGAGTCACATGCTCCACCAACTGAACCAGCCAGGCGCCCCTGTGGTGAGAACTTTGAAGATCTACTCTCTTAGCAACTTTCAAATACACAATAATCACTATGCTATTCTTAGTGACTTACTTGATTTGATTTTTGATTTGATATTATTTGATATTAATGACTTATTTATTTTATAATAAAAGTGTGTCTTGGGGCGCCTGGGTGGCTCAGTGGGTTGGGCCGCTGCCTTCGGCTCAGGTCATGATCTCAGGGTCCTGGGATCGAGTCCCGCATCGGGCTCTCTGCTCAGCAGGGAGCCTGCTTCCTTCTCTCTCTCTGCCTGCCTCTCAGTGTACTTGTAATTTCTCTCTGTCAAATAAATAAATAAAATCTTAAAAAAATAAAAAAAAATAAAAAATATATATATAATAAAAGTGTGTCCCTTTTGACCACCCACCAAGCCAACTTTTTCATAGCGTATAACACACAGGATTTCATTCTCTGAAGAAATGAATAAAGATTTGTAAGTAAATAACTCAGGATAGAAATCCAGGAGTCATCATAGCATAGTGCTCTCTTACCCTCCACAGTCGTTTGATCATCAAGGACCATCAGTCTCAGGGATGCCTGGCTGGCTCAGTCAGTAGAGCATGTGACAATTGGTCTCTGGGTTGAGTGTTTGAGTCCTTTTTTGGGCATAGAGATTACTTTTAAAAAAAGGAACCATCATCAGTCTGTCTCCTAAGTATCTCTAGAATCTATTTCTTCTTTTCCATATCCATAGCCATTTCTGTTGTTGCTTCTGAAGTCTTCCTTAACTTACCTACTTCGCATAATTCTGCCCAGCTTCCTTTCTGGAAGAATAGAATAACTTTTCTTTTCTTTCTTTCTTTTTTTTTTAAATTAACATATAATGTATTATTTGCCCCAGGGGAACAGGTCTGTGAATCATTAGGCTTACACACTTCACAGCACTCATCATACCCTCCCCAATGTCCATAACCCAACTACCCTCTCCCTACCCCCATGCCCCCGGCAACCTTCAGTTTGTTTTGTGAGATTAAGAGTGTTTTATGGTTTGTCTCCCCCCGGATCCCATCTTGGTTCATTTTTTCTTTCCGTACTCCCCAAATCCCCCACTGTGCCTCTCGAATTCCTCATATCAGGGAGATCATATGATAATTGTCTTAGAATAACCTTTCTAACAGTATCATAACTCAAAGAATTCAAGCTTGAGATTTGTTCACCTGGCAAAAAAATCAGAATAAATCCAAGGTTATCCTGTACAGAAGGAACCTTCTTTTTTACATAATTGCAACAAATGGCACTCTAGTATTATCTTGAATACCTGAGACCAAGTATTTGTAATATTTTGATTTTAATACATTTTAGATTACTGTAGTTTTATGTATTGACATTTAAAAGGTTATGACTCACTATCAAGGACTAACTCAGTAACTTTCCATGAAACTACTAATTCATGAAATATATGATGAAATCTTTTTTAATTTAATTATTTATTGAATTTTTATTAACATAATGTATTATTTGTTTCAGGGGTACAGGTCTGTGATTCATCAGTCTTACACAACACATACCCTCCCTAGTGTCCATCACCCAGCTATCCCTCCAGCAACCCTCAGTACAATATCCTTTTTAATTGTTCAAAGCTGTTTATTTGCTGGCATCTGACATCCCGTTCTCCACCAGGTGCACAACACCATTGTTATTCTCTCTCTCACTGTGCTTTGCTTGTTTCCTTTCTAACTCTTACACATCTATAATCATAGCAGATTCCCCCATATCTAACACGGCTAGACTGGAATATTAAGGCAGTTAGTTTTTAAAAGTCAGTTGACCTAGGGATTATCGTTTTTTTTTAGTATATGTGCTGCCGATGCGAGCACGACGTAGGGATTATCATAAATAGACTACTTACATTGTATTTTATTTTAACTTAAGAAGTATAAATACATATTTTTTCATTTTTTAAAAATACATGGCCAAGGCATATTGGTTCACTGATGGGAGTTTTGTGCCTTTTCTTGTACATACCACATACCTACAAAATTTTGCCTACCATAACAGATTCAAGTTTGAGAAAAGCATATCATTCTCATTCACTTACATTCTGAAGTGTTTTCTTGAGTATGTGAAAGAAAGGTGCAGTGGGTCCGTGTCAGTGGTGAGCCTCATCTATTATATGCCTTATCAGAGAGATGGTGGGGGACTGCTATTCTGAAACCCAAATCTGATGTTATCCCCAGCTTCAGACCTTTTGATGTCTGCCACTTACATATAAATAAAATCATGGTACCCACAGAATAAAAGGCCCCCATTGTATACAGGATAAATGCCCAACATGCAGTCTTCTGTGATACTGCTTTCTTCTAGCTTGATCTTTACTGTTCCCATCCTCTCTTGGAAAACTGTGACTCCTTGAGTATACCAAGACATTTAATGACCCCATCCTTCTATAGCTTCTGTTGTCTGTCTGATGCACAGTAAGGCCCCACCAGCTGCCCCAAACAAAGGATTGTCCAGCCCACAATCAAAATGTTGGTTGTTACCATCATTGAGAGACCCTTGGTCAGTTGTATGTTATAGTTCTTTATAATTCTGAGATTCTCTGATTATAGGTTCTCTCTTTTTCTGAAAGTAAGGAATTCTTGGAAAAATGCTTATGTGAGTTTTAAATTTCTCCTCATAACATGTTTTCATATCTTAATACCTATGCATTCTTTGAATTAGAACCACTTTTTCTTTTCCTGCTGTGAGCCTTGTCATGTATTAAAATCACTGTTGAAATGAGTTTCATTGTCTCCAAGGAGAACTAGGAACAGTATAATTGTTATTCAAGTTCTGTTTGAAATTTAGGAATTTATTAGTTATTGTACTTTCATAGGGAAAAAAGCTCATATAGCTTGATACCTTGGGGAGGGATTTGGGAACAGAATCTCACAGAAAATTTAAATGAAGAAGATACTTGCCATTTTTGTGAAATTGGGATTTTTACCAATAACTGTTTTTGAATGCCAGTGGTGTTATTGTTGACAGTTCATATTCCTTTCCTGCCCTCCAGTCTTAAATCCGGTGAGGCAGGTTTGTTTCTATTGTGTATCAAGTTGCATTCCTTCATAGGGAGCCAAGGGTTAGATTTATGACCTTGATCTGCACTTGTCTTGTATCAGTGGCCATTGCACTGATTTCCCATAAGTGCATATATGATTAGCAATACTTCTTTTTTGTTTTGTCTCCTTAACAGACTCACTGCTAATAAAACTATTTTGTTTTCAAGATTTTAGAAGTAAAGAGCTGTTTAAATTATTCCTTGAATCAGTGCATAATTTCAGTGCATGTGTTCAGTTACTGTTCATCTCTTAATTTTACTTCTGTTTCTTATAAATGATTTTTACAAAGAAAAACAAAAATGGAATCACTTAAATTGGAAGAAAAACAATTTTTTTTTTAAGATTTTATTTATTTGACAGAGTGAGACACAGTGAGAGAGGGAACACAAGCAGGGGGAGTGGGAGAGGGAGAAGCAGGCTTCCCGCAGAGCAGGGAGCCTGATGCGGGGCTCTAACCCAGGACCCCGGAATCATGACCTGAGCCAAAGGTAGCAGCTTAACAACTGAACCACCCAGGTGCCATGAAAAACAATTTCTTGCATTAAGTAGTAAAATGTTAGTATTCCCATCTTAGAATGAAGTAACAGCCGCAGTATAGAACTGAAAGAACTTTCTACTTGGGCTAATAAATAAGCAGACAACTTTCTTTATACTTCAGTCATATCCATCATGTGTTTGTAAAGTTGGAATCCCTCATCATGACTGTTTGTAGCTTGTTTTTCTTACATGGAATGCTGTCTTTTGCTTCATTATGTAGGTTCCAAGTTTTTCGTAAGGTTTTGGATCCTCAAATATTTGAGTATCTTTTCCCAGAACTCGTAAAATTATATTGGTTAAAAAATACCTCTCTGTCTATTTTGGCTTAGAAGATGAACACAGTACTTAAACTTCTCAGATGAAAAGCTTCAAAATACGAATGTTCCCACAAGCACTTAGTATTATTTTCTTCTGTAAATGATAGAGTACATTTTTGTATTTGAGATTGTCCTTAGAATCCTCTGAGTCTTTCAGCTCAAAACAAAGATATATATGAAAGCAAAATTTTGAATTTTAGTTAAATCTTAAATCCAGGCTGCATTGCCTAAAGTGTTCTGTGGGTATTTACCTCTTGAATAGAGCATGAAAATAGAGCATGAAAGGAATTTTGATTTCTGAAGAGTTTAATAGACAACATGTTTCATTTGTTTAGAAAGGTGTGTGCACTTTGCCTGTCTATGTTAGCTACAGAAGTCTGTGACCTCTGTTTCTGAGCTCTCCTGTCTTCATCTGGAAAAAAAAAAAAAAATGCAATCGTTTGCTCAGTAGCACTGTCTAGTCTGATTTTTCTTGCTCTTGATTTTTCTGTCAAATGATGTGTGCGTTGCATTCAATAGGAACACATCATAAAGTCTGAGCAAGTGGGCGTGGGTTGATATCCTTCTCTCTTGACCTCTTGAGCACTGGCACTTTTTTAAAAAAATGACACTAGCAGGAATCTCTAGGTAAGGCTTTTTCAGATTATGATCAATGCCTTAAGTGACAATGCATGAATATAGTTAGTCATAACTAAAGATGACTCTTTGATGTGTTATGTGATTTTAAAAATACAATAAATACAGCTCATAAAATTTTTTATACTCTCTTTTAAGAAAGGAATTCTCATAATGCTCTTAAGAAAGAGGTAACATTATCTTACTTTAGCAGCTATATACCACAGATGAAAAAATAGGATTTTAATCTCTTGTCTGTTTCATCAAGCTTATCTTTGGTTGGACTTGTGTTTTTTGAATGGTGTGTTTTGAGATTTCGCAAACCAAAACATTCTTCCTCCTGTTGTGTTTAAATGATATTTAGTAAAAGAAGATTTCTCTTCCTTAGGATTATGCCTCTTGGTTCTTCAAAGCCTGGCTAGAGCTGGATAGCTTGATGTGTGGTTGTTTGCTGAGTTTGTTCATTGGTTCATTTGTTCAATATTTATTTAACAAATATTTATAGAGTATATACTATGTGTCAGGCATTTTGTTACAACTCTATCTGGTATTTTTTTTAATCATTCCAGGACTGATGAGGAATATTTTAATATCTCAAGATGGTGTTAACTTGGGATCATGTGTTTTCAGAACAGAAGCACCTGGCTCATTGTATTGTTCCACTCTGAGGCAACATTGGGGGGCCAACATCCCCATCCTTAAGCTTGTAAGGATCATGATGCTTGCGAAGCTATTTCAGATGTTTTGTGATGGTTCATAACCACTGCTTGCTGCCTGCCTATCCTAATCCCCTAAGTGATGAGGAGCTCTTCTGTGAGCCTCTAGTCCCTGGTGAAGCTCTTTCAAATGACCACTTTCACCCACCTGTCACCCATTGTACCAAACCCACACTCACTTAAAACCATGTAAGCTACTTATGTGAGAGTTGCACATTCCGTGTTTTATTAGATATTGTCATGGACTTAGTATGTGATCAGTAGGCCTTATTAAAACTGTTATTTTTTAAAAGATACTTAGAACTAGATCAAAATTGCTACTTTGGATGCTATATAAGTTGACAAAAAGATCATTTCCTTTCATAGAAATGTGGAAAGGTACTGCTGCCAGCCATTTTACTCTCAGCAAGGCTTTTGAATTGCTTCTAACAGTAGTGGCTTGTGTTCTACCCTGTCACAGAGAGACACCTTACCTCGGGTCTCCCAGTAGGTCACTGGCAGAAGTATAAATGAAACATTGGTACGTAGCTTTAACTTAAGACAGAACAGCTTACAAGGTTACATGTTGCTTTCCCTTTGTCTTCTCTTTCTTTTTAAAGGAGTGGTGAATGTGTTGCTGACAACTCCGCTCTGGGTGGTAAACACCAGACTGAAACTACAAGGGGCAAAATTTAGGAATGAAGACATTGTACCAACCAACTACAAAGGTATTATTGGTAAGTGTTTGGTGGGTGAGTTCCTATTTAAGGAGTTTCTTTTCTCTCTGTGTCTGGAATTTATTGCCACAATAATGCTGCATATCAGACGGCCTCAAATCTTCACATCTAACAGTAAGCATTTGTTTAGCTCATGTGTCTGTGGATTGACAAAGATTTGACTCATCTAGGCTGGGATCAGCCTACACATATTCTTCTCTTGGTAATGGCAAAAGCACAAGAGGACACGTCCAGTTGTAAAACCCCCAGTTTGCCTCTCGTTTGCTAACATCCTCTTGTTAGCAAAGAGGCCAAACCCGACGTCAGGAGGTAGAGAAGTATGCTGTTTGTAGAGTGTTGGTGGGAGGGGGGTCAAGATTTCTAAAGAATAATCTACACTGTTCCTTTTTGCTATATTTTTAAAAAGATATTATTTATATATGATAGAGAGAGGTAGCAAGAGATAGAATACAACCATGCAGGAGCTGGAGAGGGAGAAACAGGCTCCTTACTGAGCAGAGAGCCTGATATATGTGGTTGATCCCAGGACGCTTGGATCATGACCTAAGCTGAAGGCAGATGTTTAGTGACTGAGCCACCCAGATGCCCCTACACTGTTCCTTTTAATGTTGTCTTTGGATAAAGTTATCATTAATATCTCATGACTTTTAGCATAATAATACCACGTTACCTGGTTCTCCTTTCCCATGTGTCCATCTTTGTAATGAGAATAGTGGTTTTCTTAGAAGCCATATCCTAAATAATGGATCCCAAGGTACTATCTATTGTTGTCCTGGGCTTTGCTGTGAAATACATGGGCTATAAGTTCACAATTCTCTGTAAGACAAGAGTTCTCAGTCATGGTGGTGGTGATTACTTAGGAAAACCTGACCATCTAATGCCAGATTGTCAGGAAGAATTGCCTGTAATTTAAGTTGGTTTCTCAGTAATGTGACTGTCAGTGTCTGACGATTATCAAGAAGTTACCTGATGAACATGCCCCTAGACTGTCACTGCATGAAGGAAGTTTTAATAGAACTGTTATGATTTGTGTTTTGGATACATTTGAACAAAATTCACATTGTGTTCTCCAGTTAGGGAGTTGTAATCAAAAGTCCTTGATTTCTTGCTTAGATGCTTTTCACCAGATCATTCGAGATGAAGGAATCTTGGCTTTATGGAATGGCACATTTCCTTCCTTGCTGTTGGTCTTCAATCCTGCCATCCAGTTCATGTTCTATGAAGGTTTAAAACGGCAGCTTCTAAAGAAACGAGTAAAGGTAAAACCTAATTTTGAGAGCAAAAGTTAATAATCTCTGACACTCTATTATTTGGATTGATGTGGTTTGCTCTCTTTTTGCTTTCCAGCTTTCTTCTTTGGATGTGTTCATCATTGGTGCAATATCCAAGGCAATTGCTACTACAGTCACCTATCCCATGCAGACGGTACAGTCCATTCTGAGGGTGAGTGCTGGTGGTCTTTCTGCATTTAGTCAGACAACATTTGGAAGTACATGGTTTCTCTGTTGAAAGCAATGTTAATAAAGCAATAAAGTAGTCAGTCGGTAGGCTATACCATTTTTCCATTTGTTTGGTCATCAGTTGGTTTCCTATTCGGTTTGGAACAAAGTTTACATTTGTAATTTCTTAGGTAACATAGTATCTCAGAAAACCCAAATGTGAGAGGAGGTTCTTTAATGATTTTAGGAATGTATAAGCTTGTTTCTTTCTCATTTAAGTTGACTTGCTTAGGTTAACCCTACAAAATCAGAAGTTGATTTGTTCATTTTATTCAGGAGGAATTGATTTAGTTTTCCTGAAGTACTTTGAAATTTCTGGGTTGGTTTTTTTTTTTTCATTCAGTTATTTATTCATCAAATTTTTTTTTTTAAAGATTTTATTTATTTATTTGACAGAGAGAGATCACAGGTAGGTAGAGAGGCTGGCGCAGAGAGAGAGAGAGAGGGAAGCAGGCTCCCCGCTGAGCAGAGAGCCCGATGTGGGACTCGATCCCAGGACCCCGAGATCATGACCCGAGCCGAAGGCAGCGGCTCAACCCACTGAGCCACCCAGGTGCCCCCATCAAAATGTTTTTTAAACACCCACTCTGTGTGAGGAGCTGGGTATACATGGTAAGTAAATATAATCCCTGTCCTCATGGAGGTAACAGAGGAAAGAATGATAGATAAATAAGCAAAATAAATAGGTAATTATAAGTTGAGAAAAGAGCTATCATGAAGGTGAACTGTGTTCTGTAATTTGGTAGAGAGAGGCATGGTGTGGATCTTCCTAGACAGCGTGATTAAGGATTGGACTCCTCTATAAAAATCAAGACTTAAAGGAAAATAAGGACCCAGTTGTCAAAGAGCATTCTAGGTAGAGAGAACATGATATGCTAAGAGCTTGGTGATGACTGAGAACTGAACAGAGGCCACTCTGGCTGGAGAGTGGCTCAGGATGAGATTGGAAAAGTAGCAGGGAAGGCTATAAGTGAGGATTTTAGATTTTATTCTCCTCTGAGTGGGAAGGTTTTGAAAAGCTTTAAACTAGGGAGCAATGTGATTTGATTTACAGTTGGAGAAGATTCTTTTAGCTGTTGTGTGGTGAATTGGTCCTAGGGCTAAGAGATAAGGGTAAGGAGTGATCAGCAAAGAATGCCATTTTCGTAATACAGGTGAGAGGTAGTAGCAATGGAGAGGAGAGATAAGATGTGGACAGATTCATGATCTATTTTGGAGAAAAAATTCAAAGTATTTATTGATAGATAAAATGGCGGTGATGGTGAAAATATCTCAGTTCAAAAAATGTATTACCTTCTGTTGAAAGTGTTTCTACTGATGTGCTTTTTTAAATTGGTATTTAATATAAGGGAATTCGGTAGCATCTAAATAAATGTATTTTGATACTTTTATAATGTAAGCATATAACTTGACGAGCTTAGGCTGCAGTGGTTCTAATTGATTAGTGTTTATCAGAACTTTCTAAAGGACTGGAGGGTAAGCCAGACCATCAGTATCTAAATCTTCATTGTGGCCATTTTTGTTTTCTTTTGAGGTAGTTTTTTCCCTATAACTCTCTGAAGTAAAAATTTCCATGCTTGCTTCATTAAAAAATATTTCTTATTTATTTATTTATTCCTTCCTTCATTCATTCAATTTATTTGAGAGAGAGAGCAGAGGGAATGGGAGAGGGGGAGGGACAAGGAGAGAATCTGAATCAGACTCTATGTTGAGCACAGAGCCTTAGACGGGGCTTGATCCCATGACCTGAGCCAAAACCAAAAGTCGAATGCCCAATCGACTGAGCCACCCAGGTGCCCTGAAAAATATTTATTTTCTCTTATTTCACCAAAAAAGAGAAAATTCATGAAATCTACATAATTGGATATTTTTATTTTTTATTATTATTTTTTAAAGATTTTATTTATTTATTTGACACAGAGAGAGAGAGAGAGAGAGAGAGAAAACACATGCACGGGGAGTGGGAGAGGGAGAAGCAGGCTCTGTGACAAGCAGGGATTCCCAATGTGGGCCTCCATCCCAGGACCCTGGGATCATGACCTGAGCTGAAGGCAGATGCTTAACAACTAAGCCACCCAGGCTCTCCTCGGATGTTTTTATTACTGTATACTATAAGACATTACTCCAACATAATTTCCTCCGCAGAAATTCATCTGTTTTTCTTCTTCCCCAGTTTGGACGTCACAGACTAAACCCAGAAAACAGAACACTGGGGAGTCTTCGGAATGTTCTTTATCTTCTTCACCAACGAGTAAAGTGAGCTTTTTTTTTTTTTTTTTAAGATTTTATTTATTTGACAGAGACAGAGACAGCGAGAGAGGGAATACAAGCAGGAGAAGTGGGAGAGAAAGAAACAGGCTTCCTGTTCAGCAGGGAGCCCGATGTGGGGCTCAATGTGGGGCTCGATCCCAGGACCCTGGGATCATGACCTGAACCTAAGGCAGAAGTTTAACAACTGAGCCACAAAGGTGTGCCATAAAGTGAGCTTCGTAGCACACTTTGAAGCTTCACATTCTGTTCCTTCAGCAGCCATCTCTGTCAGGGAGTAGCCGGATCTGCTTAACTTGCACTACTGCCTTGGCGGTGGCAGCCTAGAAACCTCTCCTTGTGTGCTGTGCTCAGACATTTCTCATTTTAGGGCAGCATTTGGGGAAGTTACGGAAAAACTTCAGGTCTTTGTAACTTAGAAATGTACAGAACTCCTTTAGAGAAGGAAGCCTCCTAGTGTAAAGACTGTTCTGCTATAGTAGTGCTGCTGTCAGTGGCATATCCTGTGAACTCTCTCGTGGATAGAAATAAACAGATATTAGAGAGTAGTAGTCATAGAAAGGGGGGTTAGGAAGAGTAACAATAATTATTGTAATGATGACAGCAGTGCTGTTGATGGTAAGAGTAGCTAACATTTTTGAGTGTTTGCTTTGTGGTAGACCCTGAGCTCATGCTTCAAATGGGTAATCTCACTTTATCCTGACAGTGGCCCTATTTAGAGATTCACACTTTTTTACAGATTTCATTTAGAGAATCTCAGGGGTGTGAAGTAAGTCAGGGGCTTCTTTGGAAGCAAAAGCTGCTTTAACTTTATTACTGTCCCTGGATGTTGCAAGTAAATAAATTTATTATAAAATAGAATATGCTTGGGATAAAAGAAAAAAATCAAAGATAAAGAACTGGCATAAAGTTAAAACTAAATGCTCACCATACCAAGTATGGGCAAGAATGTGGAGCAACCAGAACTTTGTGTGCTGCTGGTGGGAAAATAAAATGGTCCAATCATTTTGGAAAGTTTGGTATTTTCTTCAGAAGTTAAACATCCAGCTATCATAGGACCTAGCCTTTCCTCTCAAGTTATATACCCAAGAGAAATGAAATATGTCTGTGCAAAAACTTGTACACAGATGTTAATAGCAGTTTTATTTTTAAGAGTCAAAGCCTGGAAACAATACAAATGTCCCCGTCACTGGGTGAGTAGACACACAAGTGACTATCTGTCTACATAACGCATAAGAAAGGACGTACTAATACATAGAACAGCTTGGATGGATTTCAAAATAATTGTGCCAAGTGAAAGAGGTCAGACAAAAAAAAAATTCATACCATATGATTCCACTTATATAAAATTTAGAAAATGCAAATATAGTATTCCTCCCCTCACCCAGTGTCCCTTCCCATGGTTTCAGGGATCCACTGTCAACCACAGTCTGAAAGCCCATGATCTTTCTTCTGACTTAACGTCAGAAGGTCAGTAGGACCTAACCACGTCCCAATATCTGCATTGTTCACCTCACTGCATCTCAGTTCATCCAAACTAGAGAGGGAAGACCACATTCCCATAACTTTTTTTTTTTAAGATTTTATTTATTTATTTGACAGACAGAGATCACAAGTAGGCAGAGAAGCAGACAGAGAGAGGAGGAAGCAGACTCCATGCTGTGCAGAGAGCACTTTGGTGGAGCTCGATCCCAGGACCCTGGGATCATGACCTGAGCAGAGGCTTTAACCCACTGAGCCACCCAGGCACCCCTCCCATAACTTTTATTACAGTGTATTGTTATTCCATTATTAGCTATTGTTGTTAGTCTCTTCTTGTGCCTAATTTATAAGTTAGACTTTGGATAGTTCTGTATGTATAGGAAAAAAAATAGTGGGTTCAGTACTAACCGCAGTTTCAAGCATCCAATCGGAACATATTCCCCTGGGAATAAGTGTTGGCTATGAGAGCCTGCTTCTTTGATGCAGGAGTTGACTTTCGTGACAAAAACCTGTTATTTTTTTTCAAACCTCTTTTCTTTCAGGCGTTTTGGAATCATGGGACTCTACAAGGGCCTTGAAGCCAAACTGCTGCAGACAGTCCTCACCGCTGCTCTTATGTTCCTGGTTTATGAGAAACTGACGGCTACTACCTTCACAGTTATGGGGCTGAAGAGTGCCCACAAGCACTGAGACACCTCACACTGCGAAGTGCCGAAAGATGCTCCAGATGGGGGGGTTCCTTCTGTGTGAAGGGAAGTGATTCTCTTTTTACTCTTGCTGTGTAGACCATGAATTTTACCATCATTGGCTGGAGAAGCATCTCAGGGTAAACATGGGATATAGCCAGCTGGACCTGTCCACAACTTAATTTTTATGATGGCTGGTTGAATTTTGTTGGGGAGGTTAGTCTAATGGTCATACCAAAAAAAAAAAACAAAAACAAATTACTGAAAACCTGAAAATGAAAGTTTGTGGGTGTTTATTGTTTTTCTTAAGGCGAATGGACTGTTGCTCTCATGTGTAATCTTTTCCAGTTAAAATCTTTCCGAAATTTACCAGCTGTTCTTTTCCTCTGAACTCTCCCCTAAGATTCTAGGGACACATTTAATATCATATAATTCTCCTCATATACTTTTGTATGTTTTAATCTTGGTATTTTCCTCACTAAAAATACTGATTGTGCCGCAGGCATGACTATTTTTGTTGAGTTCTCCTCCTGCTTAAGGAAAGGCATCTTCTTTACTACATGAGCTATTTATTTTGTGGGAGAAATGAAAATGACTAATCCCAAGTGATTCTCTTATATACTATTTGTGAACATCACTTATTCATTAGTATTTGACATAATTAAAAATATTTATTTTTAATCACCCCTTGCATTACAAAAGGCTTGAAGTTTTTAATGTTCATCCATAGAAGCCCCATCAAGTCAAGCACCAATAATAAACTGTCAACACAAAAGACATTTTAAAAGTTGCCCTTTGTTCAGGTACCATATTGGGTTTACAGCCAGCTTGTAAAAATCATAGAAAAGGGAGAAGGACCAGGTACCTTGTTTAGGCTCTGGAATATTCTCTCCCTTTACAGAGTCCTGGTGGAGGCTCTCTCTTTCAAATAAACATCTGATTGAGGTTATTTCTATTTGGAAACATTTCTTACTGTCCTACTACTCAAAGTGTATGCGTCAAGCAGCAGCACTGACATCACCTGGGAGCTTGCTGGGCACACTGTCCCAGACCTTTTGAATCATTGTCTGCAGTTTAACAAGATCCCCGGGTGATTCACACTCACATTCAAGTTTGAGAGACCTTAGAGCCCCTGACTCAACAGAAGCTGTGATTGGTTTCAGTGATAGAAACCAAGACAAAGATTTTTCTCAAAGGAAAGTTGGACTAATGGATCAAATAAACAGCCTCTGAGAAAACGGAGTGCCCCATGTCAACCTTTATTTTCGCCTCATAGCACGTGTGAAGGTGGTTGGACTTTTATTGTGCAGCTAGGGGTGAATTTAGGCCTCTCAAGCCACCCAAGAAGCAAACTCTGGTCATTTGAGAATAGCTCTTTGGGTTCCTGTAACTTAATTCTTGTCCCTATAACATAATGGCAGGTTTTTCATTTATAAATCTAATTCGGTTGGAGTCATAGAAAGGAACAATGAAGTCTATGGACTGCAGTATTTAGTTCAATATTGAGAGTGGAAATTTCTTTCTCTTATTTCCTCTCTGGTCCCTGTGGTAATTTCAGAATATGTAATTATTAAGCTCCTAATAATTAGAAGATGTTTGTGTTGTTCTAGAAAGCAAGAATTGGGAGGGGCTCCTAATCTGGGAGCTAGGCTGAACACTCATCCCCTATTGAAGACAGAGAATTGGCCCCAATACTACTTTTTATATTACTATAAGGTTTCTGTGTGTCTGTGGCAAGGGTTGGGTGGGAAGCACAAAACTTACTTTTTTATACAGGAGAAGAATGATCATAAAAGTGCAGTGTATGTGCTTTTGGTTGTTTTAATTAGGCAATTCACTTTAGAAATTGAGTTTTGAGCTCAAGTTGGTATGTTAGAATAATTTCCAAGTCAAATTATATAGTTAAATGAGATGTTTATGATGTGAAAATCTGTTTGATGATTTTATGAGTGATGATTTTATGATTTTCTGATTTTATGAGTGAACAATTTAATACTGAGGTTTTATGCTCCCTGTGGAAGCTTACAGACTCACTAGTTGAAGCTAGGTAATGACTCACCCAGTTTTGGAAAACCTTTGATTAATAATAAGTTATTTGAGAAACTGAGGAGCTGAAGTGTATACTGCAGAAATGGATATTTTTGTTTTTGATTCTTCATCCAGCTTCTCTAGAATGAGGATAAGTGCCTTTGGGGTTATATTAGTGTCACTGCAGTAGAAAATTTAATTTCTGTAAGTATTTAATCTGTGTTTTGAAGTGGACACTGATGTTTCCACCCTCATCTGTTTTACAGTTAAGTTTGAAATGTAGAAGTAGGATTGATGGTAAGAACATAAGCAGTGGGAGCTAGAATCGGGGGTTTTATTCCCAGCTCGACCACTGGCTGACCAGCACATTACGTCATCTTATGCTTCAGCTTTCTGATGAGTGAAGATAATACTCAGTACCCACTTGAGAGGATGTTTAAGAGATAATGATGTCAGCTAAATCCCTTTGTGATCTCCAGAGAGGGAAAATCTGAGTGAAACTTTGACCATGTCTAGGTTTATGTAGCAGTTTCTCTTCTTAAAGCTTCAACACTTTCTCATCTTAAAACTCCCATGTCTCTGTGAAGGACAAGGAACAGTGTCCCATTTAAGGTACAAGGAAGTTGAGACAGAACTATCAAATGACTTGCCTGGTTGGAACCAGGACAAGAGTTGAGTTTCCTGCAGTCAAGTGTAAGGATGGAAAGAATGGGTTCTGGAATCAGACCCAGGTTCAACTCTGGCCCCACTCCTTACCAGCTGTGAGAACAAAGCAATTACTGAACTTGTATAAAACTCAGTTTCCTCAGCTGTGAAATGGAAGTCTTGATAAATTACCAGTGATTGTGAGGATTAAAAAGATGATATACATAAATTGCTTAACACAGTGCCTGCCATGTGAGAAGATCTAGATAAACGTTAGCAACGACTTTTATCATAACATGATTATTACTATTGAGGGGGCTAGTGGTTTGAATAGATCACACCAGTGAGTGGAAAGCACCCTAGGTTTTGAGCCAGACCTGGGTTCACATTTTCATTCTATTGCTTAAGAGCATCCTAGCCACAGACAAGCTTGCTTACCTTTCTGAATCTGTCTTCATCTGTCCAATGGAAATGATTACCTCACAAGGCCATAATATATATACAGAAATCTATATAAAGATATATATATCTTTAATCCTCAGAAACGCCTTGCAAGGTTATCCTTTCTTTTGGACAGATGGAGAGATATATATGTGCATCTGGCACATTACATGAAGTATATATGTGCTTAATGGTTTTTTATATTGAGCTATAGATAACATTGTATGGGTTTGGGGTATACAACATAATGATTCTATATATGTGTATATTGCAAAACGACCACCACAATAAATCTAGTTAACATCTGTCACCAAAACATCCATCAGATAAATGCTGTTTGAACCAAGAAACTCAGCTAGGTTTTACTTTGGGGCAGCCTTTCCTCTTTCCATTTGTTTGAATTGTGACTGTTTCTTTTCTGGGAGCCTTATTGGTATATCTCCTCAAAAGAGAAGTCAAAACCATTAATTTCATGTTTTGTTCAATATACAGATTAAGCCCCCCAAATAATGATCAGTTAAACAGTAAAATACAAACTGGTTCAACAGCAGAAGGTCACTGGCTGAGTTAGTGTCTCATCTTGGCTCTCTGGAAAAGCTAAGAGAAGAGTACCTTCATGGAGCCCAGCATCACACATCTAAGGAGAGCCCTCCCTCTGGGTGGGTGAATTACTTACCTGGCAATGTTGAATGTCAGCAGGATACCAAATACATACAAAGGCTCAATTATAGGATATTTACATATGCACTAAATGTAACTGTGACTTGCAGGGTTTTTACCACCATAGGTGTGAAGGGGCCTTGGGTCCACATTGTTTATGGGGCATACGGGAGCCACTGAAAAGTATGTTCAGTGGGACATAATGACAGGAAAATAAGTTTTCCACGGACTGGACAAGAGAAGGAAAGAAAGAAAGTTACTATTTAAAGACAGAAAACGAGGGGCGTTTGGGTGGCTCAGTCAGTTAAGCGTCTGCCTTCAGCTTAGGTCATGATCCAGCAGTCCCACGACCAAGGCCCATGTCGGGCTCCCTGCTCAGCAGGGAGTCTGCTTCCCCCTCTGCCCTCCTCTTTTCTCTCTCTCTCTCTCTCTCTCAAACAAATAAATAAAAATCTTAAAAAAAAAAAAAAGGACCGAAAGTGAAAAAGAAATTCAAGATGGAAATGGGAGTTGGAGGGCTAGCACAGCCCTCAGAGAAGACATGCCCCAAAATGGGTGACAGGCACATAGACTGGGCCTCAAACTGTAGAGCCCAGCCAATGAGGTCCAGTCTGTGATAAGGTAAAAAGGGAAAGAAAACCTGGTTTGGAACTAATCGTGAGAATGGGTAAGGGAACCTCCATGCATTTAGTGCCTATAAAATGCCAGGCACAAAGGATTTACATACATCTTGATAACCTTGTAGTAACTCTAAATAGATGAAGTTCATTCCTGTTCACAGATAAGTTAGGTAATGCTTAATGAGTAACTTACCTGGGTCACACACCTAGTGAACAGAGTTCAAGATTTAAAATCTAAGCTGACTCCTGAAATGTATGCACTGCCGCACCACATTCCTCAGATGTCCTTAAAAGGAAGGCTTCTAAGCCAATATGTGGCTGGTTCTAGGTACTCTTTTACAACATATAGGGGCTTATAAGTGAAGATGTGTAATTCTTTCTGTAATGAATTGTCTGCACCCCAATATGACACCACAAGGTTCAAGGGAAACTTGTGATCTCTGTGTCCAAGGGTGGTTCCTTGGATCTATGCTATTTCTTGTCTTAGTATCTTTGTTTATGCTCTGTGTTGTATCAGGAATCTTTCCCTACTATTCCTGGTGAATCCCTACCCAGATGAGGCATCAGCTCTCCCTAGAAGCCTTTCTGGAACTCCTTTCTACTTTCTCCCCCACCCCTGAAAAACGTTTGCACTCCTATAATTTTTACATGTGTCTTGTCACTGCACCTACTACTTTGGATTTTGAATTGCAGTAGTCCATCTGTATCACTGTATCACTGTCTTCCCCTGTCTTTCAGGACAGGAAATGATCTTTCAAGTAGCAGAGTATCTCACTCATGGAAGGCACTCAGTCGTTGCTGACTTCCTCTAATCAAATTGATCTGTTAATTTAGAGTTTACCTGTGTTTAGGGGTCTTGATCTTGGGGTCATGAGTTTGACCCCACATTGGGTGTAGTTCACTTAAAAAATAAAAATACAAAAATAAAAAGTATACATGTTTCTTGCACTCAGGTGTTTTCTTGGTTGTTGTTTTTCAGTTTTTCAGATTTCTTTTCCTTTATTCTTTCTTTGCTTTATTTGGAGTCATCAAAATTCTCTACCTTGTGGTATCACCAAAGTCTTTTGTGTGTACTTCATCCTTTTTTTGCTTTAGTTTCTATAGAACCCATTGGCAGAGTAGATGGCCAGCCATCAAGATTCCCGATGGAGAAACTTTTATTAAATTGCAGATTCCTATTCTAGGAATAATATTTAATCCATTTATTCAAGAAATATTACCTATCATATTTAAGCACTATGCCAATTACTGGGATTATCCAGTCTCTCCCTTCATATAGCTCATTGTGCAATATGGGAGACAAACCAAAACACAACTTGGAATCCTACCACTGTTGAGTTCTGATGAGAAATGTAAGTGTTCAGGAGTTGCTTTAGGAGCATGGAGAGGCTGGGGCTGACTCCGTCTTCATCTGTGTGATCAGAAGGCAACCTATGAATTAGCAACATACCAAGAAGTGGGTAAAGGACCTTCTTGACAGAAGAAATAAATAGCATTTGCAAAGTAGAAACAGGATGATGCTTTGTACCTTGTACATTGAATTAGATCCAAACACTTCTCAACCTAGATCTTGGAGTTGAACACATGTTGGAATTGGGGAAGGGTAAAGTATCTTCAGGTCACTGAGAGCCTGCAGCAAGGGAAAAGAGGTATTCATGGCCCCCAGTTCTTGATAGTTTTGACTACAGTTACACTTGGATCTAAAGAAAGAAGATACATTCCTATACTCTATGAGTTTAAAATCTAATTTTATACATACTTTGAAAATGAGACACAACACGAACCATTTAGTTCCACCTCTATGAAGATAGGCCTGGAAGAGCAGTGTAGGGTTACTGTGAACTTCTGTTACCATATAGACTTACACTTTATCTAGATCATTATGGAAATGTTTACTTAGAAAACAATTTGGAGCCTAGTTGAAGCTAAAATCCTGAATACTTTCTTGTGCATTTGTTAGTGTGTTAAAAATTTAAAAAGCAGGGGTGCTGGGTGGCTCAGTTGGGGGAGCACGTGACTCTTGATCTTGGGTCATGAGTTCTCCCATGTTGGGTGTAGAGATTAATATATATATGCCATATATATGAAAGCAATGAAGACTTAAGGGGAATTTAAAAATTGAAGAAGTCTTCTGTTTTTTAATTTGCAACTAGGTGTGACATTTACAGGGTTTTTTTCCTAACACATTCATTCTCATTTTATTCTCTATTGTGAGATTTATTTAAATTAATTCTTTATTGTATAGGTGGGGAAATTCAGACACGGATCCGGCTTAGGTCACATAGCAAAGGATTGGAAGTCAGAAATAGGAATTTAGACCTCCTGATACTCTATCCAGCAATCTTTCACTGGGTTGTACTGCTTGGAGATAACTGTATTTTCTATTTTGGTTTAAATTTTTTCTTTTATCTTTTATCTTTTCTTATAAAAATAATACATAGTCAACCTAAAAATTTCAGAAGAATGAAGAGAATAAAGCTATATTCATATAGATATATATGTGTATATGCCCATACTCCTAACGTCTAGAAATCACTGCTAATATTTTTGTATTTAGTATCTATTTTCAGACTTGTTTATATATGTATATGTATCTATATGTACACAGGGGTATGTTTAGATACAGGTTTTTTAAAAGATTTTATTTATTTGAGACAGACCACACAAGCGGGGTGAGGAACAGAGGGAGAAGGACAAGCAGACTCCATGCTGAGCAGAGCCCCACTTGGGGCTTGATCCTACATGCTGGAGATGATGACCCGAGCCGAAATCAAGAGTCAGATGCTTAGCCAACTGAGCCACTCAGATGCCCCTACATCTTTGTCTGTTTGTTTTTGTCTTTGTTTTTGTTTTTAATGAAATCAAGATATACTATGGGTAGGTTTTTTTTTTAATAAAATCAAATTACCTAATTTTGTAAAATTTCATCTCTAATGTCAAATATCTGCATCATAATTTTAGTTGCTTCATAGAGTTGTACTTTGTGGATGTATTCTTATTTAGTTAGGCTCCTATTAATGAGCTTTTAGGTTGTTTCCAATTTTTTTTTAATCAGTATGCTTTCTTTTTAAGATTGTATTTATTTATTTGACAAAGACACAGCGAGAGAGGGAACACAAGCAGGGGGAGTGGGAGAGAGAGAAGCAGGCTTCCTACCAAGCAGGGAGCCTGATGTGGGACTCAATCCCAGGACTCTGGGATCATGACCCGAGCCGAAGGCAGATGCTAAACGACAGAGCCACCCAGACACCCAGGTTGTTTCCAGTTTTTTTGCTTTTATAAATGATGTGATAAGATCCTTAATATATGCATCTTTCTGCCCTTTTCTGATTATTTTGTTAAGAAAAATGTTTAGGGATCTAGTTACTGGGTCAAAAGGTATGCCTGCTGTGACATCATGTTATTAAATTAAAACTTTACCTATCTATTCCTTTATATTCATTGTCAATTTGGACTATATAAACACTTTATTTCTCCCTTCACCTCTGCTTTGCCAACTGCAGGAGAAATTCCATTTGGAGTATGACAGGGAAGAAGTGCTATATGCCATAGGGTATGCTTTAGATGCTTTTACTTTTAATTCTTCTGTGAAGTACAGAATTAAATGAGATATATCAAAAGTTCTAGGGGAGGGGCACCTTGGTGGCTCAGTGGGTTGAGCCTCTGCCTTCGGCTCAGGTCATGGTCCTGGGGTCCTGGGATCAAGCCCTGCGTTGGGCTCTCTGCTCAGCAGGGAGCCTGCTTCCTCCTCTCTCTGCCTCCCTCCCTGCCTACTTGTGATCTCTGTCTGTCAAATAAATAAATAAAATCTTAAAAAAAAAAAGTTCTAGGGGAGTTAGAGCTGAAAATTAGATTTCTTCCAGCAGGTGGCTGAGATCACTTAAATATCACATATCAGAGTACAATAATAATAACTACCATTTATTGAGGATTTACTATACACCAGATGCCATAGTAGATGATTTGCATATATTATCTTATTTAATCCTACAAAGATTATGTGTACTATTTTTTTGCATGACAATGTCTTGCCCATGTATTTATTTATTCATTTATTTAAAAGATTTTATTTATTTTATTTGACAGACAGAGATCACAAGTAGGCAGAGAGGCAGGCAGAGAGAGAGAGGAGGAAGCAGGCTCCCTGCTGAGCAGAGAGCCCGATGCGGGGCTCGATCCCAAAACCCCGGGACCATGACCTGAGCCGAAGGCAGAGGTTTTAACCTAGTGAGCTACCCAGGCACCCCAACCCATGTATTTTTTAAAAAATTTTTTTATTATCTGTGTGAGAGAGAGAAGCACAAGCAGGGATAGAGGCAGAGGGAAAGGGAGAAGCAGACTCCCCACTGAGCAGGGAGCCTGACATGGGAATCCATCCCAGGACACCAGGATCATGACCTGAGCGAAGGCAGACACTTAACCGACTGAGCCTTTCAAGTGCCCCAGGCCCATGAACTTTTTAAAGTTTCTTTGACCTTTGTTTCTATGTCTATATCCTAGTCCCTGTGCCTTTGTTAGATGGCAAATTCTAGAGGGCAGGGATGTCCTATTCATCATTTTGTGAATTGCCATAAACATAGGTTACATCGGGCTGAGGTCTCTATAGAAATGCCTTGTGACTGTGAAGGTTTTGAAATCAAGGACGACTTTTACAAGTTACCTGTGTTGACTTTTAATGTTTCTAGTTTTTACTTATGTGCTAGTTAGTTAATATATAGGGTAATGTTGGTTTCAGGAGTAGAATTTAGTGGCTCATCTCTTACATACATCACCCAGGGCTCATCACAAGTACCTCCTTTATCCCCATCCCCTGCACATCTCTCTCCATCAGCCTCAGTGTGTTCTCTATCGTTAAGAGTCTGTTTTATGGTTTGCCCCCCACGTTCATCTATTTTGTTTCTTAAATTCCACTTATGAGTGAAATCATACGGCATTTGTTTTTCTCTGACTGACTTCATTTAGTATAACACACTCTAGTTCCATCTGCTTTGTTGACTTTTTAATTTCTAAATAAGCTCCTATTTGATAGAAAATGGCTGGGTTTTCTCTTTATTTTGCAATTACAGATACAGAAAAATCTTCAGGCCACCAGAGGGCCTTGAAGTCAGCCTCCTATATCATCCTCCTTGTAAGTCCCCACTGTCAAAGATGTTTAGTGAAATTTGGTCTCAATTAAACAAAAAAAATGAAGCATTCTTAGACCTGCTTAGCAGTCTGAATAGGAACCATGGCTTGAACTTGGAGCTCTACCTGGAAACACCTTTTTTTTTTTTTTTAATCTATTAAAGCAAGGGATGGAGTAGGAAGTATTTTGCTGAAATTATATTCTTCTACTTTTTCCTTTCCCCAGCCATAAGCCAACCCTTTTAATTAGTCATCCATAATTTATAATCTTCTCTTGGCCAGATACTAAAGCTGGTAGCTCTCAATATCAGTAGAAAATAGAGACACTACTAAAAACTTGCAAAATTGACTGATCCACAGTTGACTCCCTCGTTTCTGTCCACCATCTGGTGGAAGTGCCAACAGGCAGGAAAATGATTAAAAGGCAGCAGGAGGGAAAAGAGGTAAAAGGCATTTTGATAACTCACAACTTCAAAAATCAGTTCAAACCCTTACTAAACAAGGGGCTTTCATGTAAACAAGGAAATCTTTCTACTTTGTTTGAAGTGTAACTATTGAGGCTTCTAAGCTGTAGCCAACTAGAGCTCTCATCTGTGATACTAATTTATTTCACAAATATTTATAAGTACAGTCATTCCAGGCACCTGCTAAGCACCGGCATGCAGATATGATGATCGTCCTTATATATTGCTCTGTAGTTTGTAAAACAATCTGGCATTGACTTTCTCACTTGGTACTTACTTTATACATCTGGGATGGATTAGGCAGATCTCTCCATTTTCTAATGGCGGAGACAGGTTCAGAATGGTTAAGTGACTCACAGATAACACAGCCAGTGACAGAGGAGGGTGTGAAGAGAAAGAGGTCTTCTGTCTCCAAATCCCATCCTTTTCCACAGCACCATGCTGTCTTCCTGGAAGAAGAGCCTGTTACTGTCCAGGGAGGACTTGAGGGGTATGATATGCCAAAGGACTCAAGGTTGAAAATGGGTATCTTATAGCTACTTGATGGTTTTGATTGTTTAGTAAAATAAGCTACTTAGAAAATAAGTTCAAAAGCTTTCCAGTTCTGTTTCTCTTTTTTCCAAAAATGGAAGGGTAAGTTGAGTGTGCAGCAATGGAATAAAAGGAAATTCTTGTTTACTACTTGATTGATATATTTATTGAGAATTTAACTCTTTCAGGTCTCTGAGTACCCGCATCTTTCCTTGAGGTATGGTTTATGCAGTAATACCCATGTTTAAAAAACAACAACAACAAAAAAAACAGGCCTGTTGTTTGAGTATCAAGCTGGAATAGGGCTGTCCCTCAAGCAAAGTACCTTTTATTTCTTTAATTGTTTTTGGAACATAATAACGCTGCATAGAGCCCTATCCAGGACCTTCTGTGCTAAGTTGTATTTCTCTCTTTACTAACCTACCTCCCTCAGTAGATTAAGAACTCTGAATCCTCATCACCATTACTATATCCCAGGCCTTATGAGTACTCTGTGACTACTGGACCAGTGAATTCAGATACTGTGGGAGATGGGACTTAGTATTGAATTTGAGGTTTTCTAAACTACAGTACCTAGAGTTCCAACCCCTATGATAATATATATTTTGACTAAAAAGTAAGGCATAGCTTCCCTAAGATTTAGGTGTCTTAGCAATTTCACCATATCAGATAAAATATGGTACATTTTATGATACAATTATGGTACATGTACCAGATACAATATGGCACATGCAGGCTTACCTTAGTCTGAACCTGATAAAGTGTGAGTTGTATCCAGGCAGAAGGGAGCTGAGAAGTAAATTCACAAGCTTAAGAGCTTGTAAGCAGACAAAATACAATGTGATTAAAGCAAGAATGCTGGCATCATCCTTATCACGTTGTGTTATTAGCTCGTCTAAGGCTCCTGTTCCTAGAGTGCAGATTTCATTCCAGTGTCTCTGGTACCCAACAGTGAAATTTAATAATGGTGCTTCAGCAGTAGTGTTGCTTATACCAAGGATACTCTGCTAATTGACAAGCCAACGAATAATTTTTGAGCATCTGCCATGTGCCAGCTGCTTTGCTAAGCAGTAGGGATACACTGTGAACAGGACAGATGAGGTCCCTACTCTTGTGGAACATGAATTGCAATGGAGAGAGAAGACAATGAGCATTAAACCAGTAAGGGGATTTTTGGTAGAGATAACTGCTGTAAAGGGCATAATGAAGGGAGCATATTCATCTAACGTACTTTAACAGATATTTTAGTTACCAGCGTCCATGTAAGAGAGAGAGAGAGTATTCTTCAAATGAAGCAGGCACAATTAGCTTTTTTTTTCTTTTTTTTTTTTTTTTTTTTTTAAAGATTTTATTTATTTATTTGACAGAGAAATCACAAGTAGGCAGAGAGGCAGGCAGAGAGAGAGAGGGAAGCAGGCTCCCTGCTGAGCAGAGAGCCCGATGCGGGACTCGATCCCAGGACCCTGAGATCATGACCCGAGCGGAAGGCAGCGGCTTAACCCACTGAGCCACCCAGGCGCCCTAGCTTTTTTTTTCTATTCACAATTAACTTTTGTATATTGATCTCATACCCTGCAACTTGCTGAACTTAGTAATTCTAACAGGTTTTTTTTTTTTAAACTTTATTTTTTCAGTGTTCCAAGATTCATTGTTTATGCACCACACCCAGTGCTCCATGTAATATGTGCCCTCCTTAATACCCACCACCAGGTTCACCCAATCCCCCACCAACCTCCCCTCCAAAACCCTCAGTTTGTTTCTCAGAGTCCACAGTCTCAATAGTTTGTATCCCTCTCCAATTTCCCCCCAACTCACTTGTCCTCTCCATATCCTAATGTCCTCCATGTTATTCCTTATGCTCCACATATAAGTGAAACCATATGATAATTGACTTTCTATGCTTGGCTTATTTCATTCAGCATAATCTCCTCCACTCCCATTCATGTTGATACAAAAGTTGGGTATTCATCCTTTTTGATGATAATAATCCATTGTATATATGGACCATATCTTCTTTAGCCATTCATCTATTGAAGAGCATATTGGCTCTTTCCACAGTTTGGTGACTGTGGCCATTGCTGCTATGAACATTGGAGTACAGATGGCCCTTCTTTTTACTACATCTGTATGTTTGGGGTAAATACCCAGTAGTGCAATTACGGGGTCATAGGTTAGCTCTATTTTCAATTTCTTAAGGAATCTTCACACTGTTTTCCAAAGTGGCTGCACCAACTTGCATTCCCACCAACAGTGTAAGAGGGTTCCCCTTTCTCCACATCCTCTCCAACACTTGTTGTTTACTGTCTTGTTAATTTTGGCCATTCTAACTGGTGTAAGGAGGTATCTCAATGTGATTTTGATTTGTATCTCCCTGATGGCGAATGATGAACATTTTTTCATTTGTCTGTTGGCCATTTGTATGTCTTCTTTGGAGAAGTGTCTGTTCACATCTTCTGCCCATTTTTTAACATGATTATCTGTTTTTTGAGTGTTGAGTTTGAAGAGTTCTTTATTGATCTTGGATATCAACCCTTTTTCTGCAGTGTCATTTGCAAATTTCTTCTTCCATTCCATGGGGGGCCTCTTTGTTTTGTTGACTGTTTCCTTTGCTAATTCAGTTTTTTACTGGATTCCTATATAAAAGAGTGTGTTATCTGAGCATATGGGACTTTTTAAATTCTTCCTTTCCAGTCTGAATGTCTTTTACTTATTTTTCTTGCCTAATTGCTCATCCAGAACTTCCAGTACAATGTCAAATAGAAATGTGAAAACAAACAACCTTGTCTTGTTCCTGATATTGGACAGAAAGCATTCAGTCTTTCACTACTGAGAATGAGGTTAGCTGTGGGTTTCTTTGCATTGTTTCTTTCAATCAGTCCATTAACTACTTTTAGCCATTCTCAGCAACATGTGATAGTATGCTAACACAGTGTTTCTAACATCATTTACAATGCTACTTCTTTTTGAACTAAAATGTTTTCATTTATTGTGTTGTCTTGTCTTAACCATTTGCATAGAAATCTTTCTAAGGTGGTAAATATTCCTGGCTATTTTAAGCATAACAGGATACATACAATACATACATATTATGTGTATATAATAAACATTATATACATATGTATTATAACATATATTATATAATAAATACACACAATTCAACTGTTGCTTTAAAACTTGAATATAATTGTGATGTATTACCATGCTAGCTAATTAAATGGGGCTGCCTTTGGGAGATTATTGGATAGTTTGGCCCTTGAAAGAGTCCTTCCAAACTGCTTTACATTTTGAGTATCTGTGTCTGCTTTTTACAAATACAGATTGTCCTGTCCCTAGTTGTTAATTGGCACTTTTTTTGACCTTAATATTCCTGCCTCTGAGAACAGTCTCTCCTAATAGGCAATTTCTAATCTCCTAAGGACTAGGCTGCTAGAGAACCAAAATATTTATCATTTCCTAGGTGCTCAGTTCTGTTCTGAATGAGTCACTGTCAGGTGTAAGGTATTACTACATCATAAATAAAATTATTCTTAGAGGCTTGTACTAGCTCCCCCCACCTCATCCCCATTCCTAGTTCATTTTCATGAGCTAAACTCCTCCTATTTCTCTTACTCCTCCAGTACATGAATGTTCATAGCAGCCTTATTCATAATTGCCATAAAATCAAAACAACCTAATGTCAAATAAATAATTAGCATATTAATTAGTACAATAGAATATTTTGTAGCAATGAAAATGAACGAATTAGAGCTGTATTCAGCAACATGGATCACTCACACAATATTGTATAATAGACCAGACACAAAATTTCATTTACTGTATGATTACATTGATATAAATCTCAAAAACAGTGTTAGAAGTGAAGACAGCTGTGACCTTTAGAGAGGAAGAGAGGGCAGTAAGCCATAACTAAAACAAGGCAGAATGGCAGAAAGTAAAGAGGTGAAAATAGACATACCAAGCAAATACTAAACCAAAGGAAAGTTGGTTGATGTTGAAGGAAAAATCATTTTGCAGGATGGGAAAGGTCATGAGCCAAAACCAAGAGTCTCACACCCAACCAAATGAGCTACTCAGGTGCCCAAGACCACAATAATATCTTTTTAAATGATCCCCCTGCTTCTGCATTTCCCCCACGCATTCTCTTCACGATATTGGAACCAGAAATATTCTTTTATATGTAAGTCAGACCCCATTTTTCTCTTTCTCTCATCCCTACAGTGACTTCCAGCAAACTTAGAATAGAGTGAGGCCCTTTGCTGTCCCCCAAGGCCCTTCCTAATCTCACCCCTGGATACCTAACTCCACCCCACCTATGCATGCACGCATGTGGGCACACACACATCCAAAACTTTGACCACGTTGACCACATTCAGCAAACTCAAGCAACCTACTGACCTGGGGGTCTTTGCACTTGCCATTCTTCTGTCACTTTCTTACATTATCACTTCACTCAGTGCTGCTCAGGTGTCATCTTCAGAGGCCTTTCCTGACCCCTCTATCTAAACTCACACCATTGGGGCACATAGGTGGCTCAGTAGGTTGAGCCTCCAACTCTTGATTTTGGCTCAGGTTGTGATCTCAGGGTCCTGGGATCAAGTTTTACGTTGCACTCTCCACTCCGTGGGGTGTCTGCTTATCTCTCTCTCCCTCTGCCCCTCCTCCAACACGCATGTGCACTCTCTCTCTGAAATAAAGACATCTTTTAAAACAACGAAACAAAATAAAATGGCACCAACTATTTTTTATTCCCTTAGCTTGCTTTGTTTTTCTGCATAGCACCTGTCACCACTTTGTTATTATTTATTTATTTATTTATTTATTTATCTGGTCATGGTCTATTTCCTCTAGTTTCAGCTTCTTGAGGGCAACACTTTGTTTAGTTCACCACTGTATCTATGTGCCTAAAATACTGCCTGGCTCAGAGAAACCACTTTATATGTATTTAAGTGACTGACTATTATTTCACCGTTTAAAGCCTGGAGCAAGGTTTCTCAGCAGTGGTATTGTTGACAGGTTGGGGAGACTGTCCGGAGGATCGTAGGGTGTTTAGTAGTACCTCCAGCTTCTACATGCTACATGTCAGTAGTGGCCATCAAAAATGTAGCTATGTGTTACCAAATGCCCCTGAAGGGTCCAAATCATCCATGTGAGATCCTGACCCCTCTATCTAGAGCAAGTCAATCTAAACCAGATTCACCTAGAAAGCTTAAAGAAAAAGCAAATCCCAAGACTTATCAGAAGCCAGTAGATTCAGAATCTCATAGGCTTGGGTTGAAATCGGCTGGTCAACAGGTACAAGGGACTTGCTGGTTTGGTTACCATCTAGTCCCTCCTTGCCGCTCTAAGCATTGATTCTTGAGGTCAGCTAACCCTCCCACTACAACCGTCCTCCCTATGACTCCCTTTCTCCACATGTGTTTTCCTCCCTGAAGTGGAGATTGCTCAGTTGCTTATTAAGAACATTTCCTGTTTCATCATTAGCAACAGAACACTTGTATTGTTGAATCATGACCATGTGCCCAGTTAAATAACACATTTCCTGACCTTCCTTCCTGACAATAGTAGCCTCTCCTCCTCCCCACCCTCTTTTTCCCTTTTCTCCCTCCTTTATTGGTAGAAATTATACATGACTGCATTCTGGTTATACAGGCTTCAAAGAATACAAATGTGCACTTTTGCCTGCCTTCCACCCAAAAATAACTCCCATCCACAGGTTACTATATGACCCCCAAATTCCCTTCTATGAATTTAAATCTATTTATGTTCTGCATACTCATGCAATGGTTTTGATTCCTTATTTCCCAAATAATGTTCATCTAGTCTTTTTATTGAGGAATTTCAAGGCACATTTTTTAAAAATATCCTTTTCTAAGGAAAAGAAATCCTGACATTTTAAGTTAGAAGAGCCTTCTGGAAGGCACTGCTCTTTTAACTTCAATCAGGACCTGGCTGACGTTGAGTCCTTGTTTTCCAAAAAGTGATGAAAATCTGCTTTTCTCCCCTAGTCCACGAATAGTCAGGTCATCTCGATTGTGACATCTTCGGAGAGAAAGCAGCTCACCTTCCTTAGGATAGAGGCACCTGCCGGCTATACATTTATCTATTTAGGAGTGATGTATAATTTCTATTCCAAAACATTTACGAAATAGCCTTACTGTATTCAAGGCACTCTGGGAACACTGCAGGGTATGTGAAGAAACACAAAACAATCCCAGCACCCAAGAAGCTTGCGGTTATTGTGGAAGACAACCAGCAACACATGGTTGTTTACTTTTATGTACTTCAAAATTAGTATCTGTAAATCTTCCTGTATTTCCATTTCTTCATGCAGCTGAACTGTAGTCTCTAGGAGAACAGAGACTACAACCTACGTTTCATTGCATGTTCCAACACAGAAGCTCTCCATTTGGATAAGATGATACTGAGTGGTACAGAAGATAATGTTCCTGAGTTTAAGCCTGTCTCTCCAAAGAATGGTTGAGCTTATCTGAAAAAGAAATAGAGCATCAGTTGCCAGAGATGTGATGGGAGGACTTTTGGTTGCAACCGGGAGGTGTTACTAACGGAACTGAACAGAACCAGCTGCAGAGTACGGCCATGTTCATCCCCTTCCCTTTCCTTTGGCTGCAGCCAAATAGGCAGGAAGGTGACAAGGAATACTTAGATTCAACTGTGAGAGTCAGAGATGTGCCCTTTTGCTGCCTGTGAATCCACCCTGTCTCAGCATGTGTAACCAAGCAGCAGAAAAGAAGACTGGGTTCCTTTGCTCGAGTGGGGTTGTGGTGACACCTGGCAATACCCCCCAGTGTGATGGCTGTGTGGTCCACCGAATGGCAAGCAGGATGTGTGGAACCCCTGTATCCCTTTATTATGCTTTCTTCCCAGGCTAGCCCATCATCTAACGTCAAGTTCAAGAACCAATCCTGTCATTCCAACCTGAATTTTACAACTGCTTCTTTCTTCTGTCCTTCCCTCCTTTATTCCTTCCTTCCTTCCTTCCTTTCTTGACTTTGTTTGTCAGAGAAAGAGGGAGAGAGCACGAGCAGGGGGAGCAGCAGGCAGAGGGAGAAGCAGGCTCCTCATTGAGCAAGGAGCCCAATGCAGGGCTCAATTCCAGGACCCTGAGATCATGACCTCAGCCAAAGTCAGATGCTTCACTGACTGAGCCACACCGGTGTCCCTGAAACTTTCTAGTCAACACTCCTTACTCCCTGGTGAGCTTTACCTATATTGCTCCCAATTGCGACATGATTTAAAATTTTATACCTTCATTATACAGATTTCCTCACTGAAGAAAACTTGGGCCAATTAGATCAATGGATAAAGAAAAAAAAAAATCACCCAGGCTTCCACCTCCCTCATAAAACAGCCAATATTCATATTTAGTCTGTTTCTCATTTATTTGTCTTCATATCCATGTGTGTGTATAAAACTAAGATTGAGATGGATACAAATACAGTCTTAAGTCAGAGTGCAATGGGCAGTTTTGCATCCTATGGTTGCTAATCCATATCAGGTTACTTCTGGTTCCCGTGTTAGGACGTGGGTTAGTAACCAGAATTTTAAATGGTCCACTGCATTGTTAATGTAGCCCCAGGTCTCGCGAATTAGGAACCAGTGACTGGGTGGGGAGAAAACCCAGAAATTTTCCGTTCAAACTGCTCCCCTCGGAAAGAAGACTCAAATACACGTTAGACTCAGTCTCATGGTTGAGACCTGGACTGGCCCCAGGACGGCTCAGGCTCCAGCCTCAGATCCACTACAGACAGGCTGCGTGACCTCAGGCAAGCTTCTTCCCCTTAATTTCCCCATCCACAAAGTCAAGATGGCAACAGTTCCTTCATTCTAGGGTTTTGGGAGGATTAGATGAGTTAATATATGTAAAGTGCCTAGAACAGTGCCTGGTGTATGTTAAGTGTAATGAAAGGGTTGGCTATTTTTCTTTGCTATGGCCAGAGGTCCTATGAAGAAGTTATTTTTATTTTGTATGCCTCTGCTCTGACTTAACAGTTTCTGTGCCTTTAGATGGTCCTTTATTTTAGTCAGGAAAAAATGTGCTGCTTCAGTGTGAATATTAGAGTTTAACTCAGAAGCAAAAGAAATAGATTCAGGGAAGAAAATCCTTTCACAAACTTAGCTATGATTAACTTTTTCCTTCAAAAATGCCAAAAGACTTGATTCCTCTTGATAAATCTGCCACAGAGCTCCGAGATACCAGTTTGTAAAAGCCTCTCATGTAGCTCTCTCTCTGAGTTCTGTGATCACATCCATGATATTGGCTTCTAGAAAATCATTTCATCTAAGTTGTTTCTCCAAGGGTTCAGATAGGAAAGTGAGTTATTTTTAAAATCATTCCTGGATGCAGGAGTAAGCTTGCTGAATGGAGGGTTGGGAGACGTGGGTACAAGTCCGAGCTGCCTCCTCAGTCCCTGCGCTGATGGTCTTGGTGGCGTTGGACAAACCATGTGGCATCTTTTTTTTTTTTTTTAAGATTTTATTTATTTATTTGACAGAGAGAGAGATCACAAATAGGCAGAGAGACAGACAGAGAGAGAGATGAGGAGAAGCAGGCTCCCTGCTGAGCAGAGAGCCCAATGCGGGACTCGATTCCAGGCCCCTGGGATCATGACCTGAGCCGAAGGCAGAGGCTTAACCCACTGAGCCACCCAGGCGCCCCCCATGTGGCATCTTTGAAGCTCGGGTTTATTTGGGTTTTTTAAAAGACTTTATTTATTTATTTGACAGAGAGAAAGCAAGAGAAGGAGGAGGGGGAGTGTGAGAGGGAGAAGTGGTCTCCCCACTGAGCAGAGAGCCTGACTCGGGGCTTGATTCCAGGACCCTGGGATCATGACCCAAGCCAAAGGCAGACTCCCAACGACTGAGCCACACAGGTGCCCTGAAGCTCAGATTTAAAGAGACATTGGCTCTGAAAGGGAGTGTTGTTCTTAACAGTCCCAGAAGGATGTTACAGGATTATACTAAATTCAATCACACAAGAAAGTGTTGTATGGGGTGCCTGGGTGGTTCAGTCGAAAAGCTACTGCCTTTGGTTCAGGTCATGATCCCAGGGTCCTGGGATCGAGCCCCACATCAGGCTCCCTGCTCAGCGGGGAGCCTTCTTCTCCTTCTCCCTCTGCCGCTCCCCCTGCTTGTGCTCTCTCTGTGTCAAATAAATAAACTCTTTTTTTTTAAATGTTGTAGAAATTAAAAGGCATTGTATAGATATGTCTTTCTTGTTTATTAGATGCAGTAACCATAAACTTGCTCCAATTCCCCATCTAAAAGGAGTTTGGGTTTTTTTGATTCCCCTAATGTGTTTCCTGCATGTGCCTTCCGGAAGCATGCCATGTCCAACAGCTGAAGACGTTTCACAATGAACAAATAATTATAGGATCTAGCGTTTTGTTTCCTCTCGGCTTTCATAATGGACTAGGCTGCTTCTTTCCATCCCATCTGAGGGAAGCAGACCCATTATATTTACTGTATCTTGTTCTGTCACGTGCACACTATTGAGTGTTCCTTCATTAATTATAAGTTCCAAGAGAAAACATCTCTATTTAGGCGGAGATCTACAGCTCATATGACCAGCAGGGCCTTTTTTAGGGAGTCTACTGCCTGGTGTGCTGCGCTCCCTAAGAGACAGGCTTGTAGCTATAGTAACTGAAATTTCCAGGCCCGTGGCATGGAGAAGGCAGGGGCAGTGCTAACTGTTGGTTTCTCTGTTCTTCACTGTGGCTCCAAATCCCCTGAGTCATTGGTGGGATTACTGAGAGCTGGTTCTCCTGATCCCCAGCAGTGTCTTTTGTCCTTTTAAAGCATTAGATGTAAAACTAAAGAAGACAGCACAGAGAGAGCTACATGTTTTAATACCCTTGTGCCAAAATGATCTATGGCACTGAGAATAGCACCTACACCTTGCGGCCATCAGGATATGCTCACTATTTGTTCAAAAAACACTTACTTAATGGATGGCTTTCCGATGATGTGAACACATTTTTAAGATTTTTTAAGCTTCTTTTTGGGGGATGCTTTGGTGGCTTAGTTGGTTGAGTATCTGACTCTTGGTCTCAGCTTAGGTCTCAATCTCAGGGTTATGAGTTCAAGCCCTACATCGGGTTCCATGCTCAGTATGGAGATTTTTTTTTTTAAGTTTATTTCTTTTAGTAATCTCTATACCCAACGTGGGGCTCAAACCCATGACCCCAAGATCAAGGGTCACATGCTCTTCCAAATGAGCCAGCCAGGCACTCCCTTCCCCCACCTTTCTTTCTTTTTCTTTTTCTTTTTTTTTTTTAAATTTACTGAGTGTGAACACATTTATAATATCCACATTTGCAAAAACTGTTTTCAGGTTACATTTCTTATAGGTATTACTTTTTTTTTTTTTTTTAAAGACTTTATTTATTTGACACACAGAGAGAGATCACAAGTAGGCAGAGAGGCAGGCGGGGGTTGGGGGAAGTAGGCTCCCTGCTGAACAGAGAGCCCGATGTGGGGCTCGATCCCAGGACCCTGAGACCATGACCCGAGCTGAAGGCAAACACTTAACCCACTGAGCCACCCAGGCGCCCTTACTGGTAATACTTTTGCACCAATGGTAGAACATCCACTTTGTTTTTCAGTTAAGAGGGAGCAGCTGCGGCAAATGGTCTCCCTCCCTCTTTCTTTCTCAATCCTCTTTGTGGACTGCAAGGACTGCCAAAAGTTTGGCAAGAGTTAGAGATGAACCCACACTATGACCAAAACTGAACTTGAACCCAATGTCCTTTGATCAATATTCATTAGGTATCCTAACTATTTGCCAGGCGTATTCCTAGCTAAGTGTTGGGAATACAGAAATAAATGACCTCTGTCTGTGCCTTCTCTAGAGAGCTTTCTTGATAATCTGCCTACCCCCAAACCTGTTTCCTCAGAACCTTCCCTTAAATTGTTGGTTTGCAAGGCACCTGGGTGGCTCACTCAGGTAAGCATCTGCCTTTGGCTTAGGTCATGATCTCAGGGTCCTGGGATCGAGCCCTGCATGGGGTTCTCTTCCTCAGTGGGGACTCTGCTTCTCCCTCTCCCTCTGTGTTATCTCAAATAAATAAATGAAATCTTCAAAAAAAATTGTTGGTTTCCTTGCCCAGTTCCATATTTTTGACTACCTACTATATATTTAGCAATATGATTAACACAAAATTAATTTGCCCTTTTGGGATTGGCTCATGTGAGCCACAAACCAAACTCAGAAGAGAATAATATATTAACCAGAGTCATTTTCCTCATTTCTTGGGAGCATGGGGGACACAAGGAGGAGAGTGGAGGAGAAGACTACACCTTTCCAAGGCCCCTCATCTGGGCTCTTGTGGTCCAGTGCACTCCTCTGTTCCATGGCAGGAGTCTGTGGGATCCTTCTCCCAGATGGACTGGGAGATCCTGAAGGACAAGGAAGAGTCTTCATGGGAAGAAGATGGAAATAAGAGGATGGGGCACCTGGGTGGCTCAGTCATTAAGCATCTGCCTTTGGCTCAGGTCATAATCCCCAGGGTCTTGGGATTGAGCCCCTCATCAGGCTCCCTGCTTTGTGGGAAGCCTGCTTTTCCCTCTCCCATTCCCGCCCGCCCCCCGCTTGTGTTCCCTCTCTCGCTGTGTCTCTCTCTGTCAAATAAATAAATAAAATCTTTAAAAAAAAAAAAAAAGGACAAGATTTTAACTGAAGCCTCTATCAGTGTAATGGTTAAACTTATGTCAACATGGCTAGGTGAGGGTGCCTAGCTGTTTAGCCAAACACCAGTCAAGATGTTGCTGTGAAGATAATTTTTTGGATGTGCTTAACATTTCAGTCATGAAACTTTGAATGAAGCAGATGACCCTCACCCACTCAGTTGAAAGCCTTAAGAGTAAAGACTGAGGTCCCCAGAGGAAGAAGGAATTCTGCCTCTGGACTGTCTTGGGACTCAAGATACAACATCATGTCCTGTCAGAATTTCCAGCCTGCTGACATTATCTGTAGATCTCCAGCTTTCCAACCCCCATAACAACATGAACCAATTGCTATTAGTTCTGCTTTTCTAGAGAACTTCAACTAATATGATTGGTACCACATGAGGATTTATACCACAAGACCACAAGAATTAGTACTCTTAAACTTTTTGATTTTTAATCAAAGCCATCAAATCTTAAATTTTTAGACTTGGAAGCATGCTAAAATGTTATCACAATGAAAATTACAGCTTCATATTAGGGGCACCTGCTGGCTCAGTCAGTGGAACATGTGACTCTTGATCTTGGGGCTGTGATATCAAGCTCCACATTGGGCCTAGAGGTTACTTTTTAAAAATTACAGGGGCTCCTGGGTAGCTCAGTGAATTAAGCATCTGACTTTTGATTTTAGCTCAAGTCATGATCTCAGGGTTGTGAGATGGAGCTCCATGGTGGGCTCCACGCTAGGTATGAAGTCTGCTTAAGATTCTTGGGACGCCTGAGTGGCTCAGTTGGTTAAGCAGCTGCCTTCGGCTCAGGTCATGATCCCAGCGTCCTGGGATCGAGTCCCGCATCGGGCTCCTTGCTCGGCAGGGAGCCTGCTTCTCCCTCTGCCTCTGCCTGCCATTCTGTCTGCCTGTGCTCGCTCTCTCCCCATCTCCTCTGATAAATAAATAAAATCTTTAAAAAAAATTAAAAAGTAAAACCAAGCTTACATGGGTAGTATATAGAGGCTGACAGTATGTTTGTGAAATACCTACATGTGCATATATGTGCAGAAAAAAAAATCTTAAAAAAAAAAAGATTCTCTCTCCCTCTCTACCCCTCCCCCACACTCCCTCTTTCTCTCGCTTTCTAAATCAATGAAATAATTAGTTAAAATTTTAAAAATTATAGCTTCATTTTATGATTGAGAAAACTAAGGCCCAGAGAGGCCCAGTTTCCTATTCAAAGTCACCTGTAGGGAAGTAATTATAATGGGTGAGGCTGGTACCTTGTCTTCTAATTTCAATCACTTCTTATAAATAAAAAGAACATCAGTGAAATGATAAAATATTTAATGTCTTCACTCTGTGCCTTGACTTTGTGATGGTATAATATCCTTTCAGGATCTAGCTTACATTTAAGAGTCACTCTGGTTCCAATATGAAGAATAAATAGATTGTGCAGGGGAATTGTAGGACCTGGGATATAGGTTAAGAAGCAGGTTCATTAAAGGCAATCGATTGTAAATTCCATCTGTTACCTGGTAATACCTGCTTGAGGAAATACTAAAACTCCTATAGATGGTGAGATCGTTTCTCCAACTAATTCTAAGAGAAGCACCTCCCTACTCCAATTACTAAAACGGGGGAAGGTCCTGAGGCTCCTGATCCCAGAGACCCCTCTGCTGTTTAACACTTGCCTGCCAGCAGGCTATACACTTAGGCATGGTTGGTGACAGCCTGTGGATTTTGAAGGACACAAGGAAAATATCTCTTATCGGTTATTCTGTCTGGAAGACAGAATACTGTTACGGTCTGGAAGTCACCCACCAGAAGCTGAATCACCTGTGTTAAGTAAGTATCATCCTGTCCCAGATATTTATTGAGCACCTACTGTGCACTGGGCCCTATGCTAGTTATTGGGAACAAAGTGAAGAACAGATGAGCAAGACATTGCCCTTCATGTCAAGGAGCTCACAGTGCATAACAAATAATTATAGTACCATGTATTAAGTTCATGGAGATATACACATGGCGATATACACAGGATGTGCTTCCAAGCCAGCCTGGGGTGGAGGGTGAAGGTGAGGAAAGGAGACGAAGAATGTTCCCTGAAGGAGGTAACACCTACACTGAGCCTGGAAGAGAGGCAGGAGAAGGTGTTAGCCAGGCAAGGTGAAAGGAGGTGATGCTGGCAGCAGGTGATGCTGGCAGGAGGTGATGCTGGCAGCAGGTGATGCTGGCAGCAGGTGATGCTGGCACAGAGGAAAGCTGCAAGCAGTTCCGGGCTGTCCATATAATGGGGAGGACAGGGACCAGCCGATGAGACTGAGCAGGACAAGAGCAGGCACTGAAGGTTTTCGGTTTGTTTGTTTGTTTGTTTAAGATTTTATTTATTTACTTGTCAGAGAAGAGAGCGAGCCAGAGAGAGAGCTAGTGTGCACAAGCAGCAGGTGTGACAGGCAGAGGGAGAGGCAGGCTCCCTGCTGAGCAAGGAGGGAAGGAGAACCCTGGGAGCACTGCCTGAGACAGTGATCAGCCAAAGGCTGATGCTGAACCGACTGAGCCACCCGGGCCTCCCAAAGGTTTTGTTTTTGTTTTTTTAAGAGAGGGAGAGAGGCTGTGCACGTGCTCGCAAGTGGGGGGAGGGGCAGAGAGAGACACTCTCAAGCATATTCCCCACGGAGTCCGTGGGGATGTGGGGGCTCCGTCTCACGACACAGGAGGTGGTGACCTGAGCCAAAACCAAGAGTACATGCTCAACCGACTGAAACACCCAGGCACCCCCACCAGAAGGTTTTAAGGAGGAGAATGGAAGGGTCGTTTTACATAGACGGATCTCGTTGGTAAGGGAGGCGGGACCAAGCAGTTTGAGATTAGAAGCAGGCAACCCAGTTCGAAGGGCCCTCAAGGAGAAATGAAAAGATGAATTTGAGGAATATTTAGAAAGATAAAATGTACAGAACTGGGGTGCCTGGGTGGCTTCGGGCTCCCTGCCTGAAGAGGGAGAAGAGGGAGAAGCCTGCTTCTGCCTCTCCCACTCCCACTGCTTGTGTTCCCTCTCTCACTGTCTCTCTCTGTCAGATACATAAATAAAATCTTAAAAAAAAAAAAAAAAGTACAGGACTTAGTTATTCAACTAACCGGATTTAGGCATCCCTCACCCCAACCCGTACCCCCTGGCCCAGGTTACTTGGAAGCAAATCTCAGATCTTCACATCATTTCATCTGCCAATATGTCAGCACATCTATCTAAAAGATAAGGATTCTTCTTAGAAAAATAACCACAGGGGCGCTTGGGTGGTTCAGTGGGTTAAAGTCTCTGCCTTCGGCTCGGGTCATGATCTCAGGGTCGTGGGATAGAGCCCTGAGTCGGGCTCTCTGCTCAGTGGGGAGCCTGCTTCCCTTCTTCTCTCTCTGCCTGCCTCTCTGCCTACTTGTGATCTCTGTCTGTCAAACGAATAAATAAAATATTAAAAAAACACAAAATACTATTTTCACCCCGTCAATGAACTGTCATACTTTAATATTATCAAATATCTAGTCAATGTTCAATTTCCATCAATGTTAACGCCTATATTTAAAAAAAAAACAAACCTATTTGAATCAGAATCAGTAAGACCCATGCACTGTGATAGGTTGACGTGTCTGATTCTCTCTATTATTTAAGAAACTGGCTCATCAGTCCCATAGCATTTCCCAAGGTACAGATTGTGCTGATTGCATCCTGTGGTGGCACTTGAGTGTATCCTTCTGTCCCCGTTATTTGCTGTAATATGTTCCTTGGCTATAGAGGCCTGATCACATTCGGGTTTGATTCTTCTGTCAAGATTAGATAGCGCTATTCTTCTATCCAGCTTGATTACCTCTCTCTTTGTGATGTTAGCAGCTGCTGATGGTAATTGCCTAGACTTATTAATTTCTTATGTTTTGAAAAATGACCAGGCCTGTCTTTAAGAGTCTGTAACACACCATCACTGAAGTATGAATAAGATTGTCGCACCCTCTTCTTGAGGGAGACAGAGATGGCAACATGACACCTATGCTGGCCAGGGTTTGAGTTAGGGATAACAGGAGGAAAGGTGGCGAGAAGCCATCCTTTGCCTCACACACACTTTCCCTTCTGCCAGCTCCTCTTAGGGGCATTCAGTTCCTCCTGGGGTGGAGGCACCTAGGATCTGAACGATCCAGTTTCCCAGGGAGGATTTTAAATAGTGAAAGCATTACCTAGCAGAATAAGATTAGACCCACTCCTTCATGGAAGATGTGTTTTCTAAATCAAAGCAGAACTTTGCTGGAATTAATCATGGCTATAGGAGTGTTGTCTTGGTCAGACTACACAAAATGTAAAAAAAAAAAAAAAAAGCAAGTTAGGATCTAATAAATGACGAAAAAAAAAAAAAAGCTGAGGAAGGACTATCTTCCTGGAAAGAACTTCTCTTCTTGCACTGTAGGAAAAGGACTGCAAAATCCTGTCCAGTGCTATAGCCAAGGGAGGGGAGATGCCAAATCTGTGGTCACGAACAGTACTTTCAGCTTGGGAGCAGGGATATTCATTCATGCATTGATTCAGCAAACACATACTGAGTTCTTACTGTGGACCAAGCCCAAGGGGCTGAAGGTAGGCTCTGCCCTCTCCTTTCCCATTCTGGTGGGGAGACAGAGCAATATACAGACCATCGCAAAGCTAAGTGCCTGGAGCAGGGAGCTATAGCCACCCAGAAGCATGTGACTGTGAGCTCAACCAGCCCTCTGGGTAACTTGACATTGGAAAAGGGACCTGCCAATTTGGGACCTCCACTACTACACCCATCTCTCCCTTTTTAAATTTTTAGGTAATTGTGTCTTCAGCAATCCAGGATAACAGAGCAAGACAGACACTTGTTTTGGCTCGAGAGAGAGGGGGAAGCAGGCTCCCAGATGAGCAGAGAGCCTGATGCGGGGCTCGAGCCCAGGACCCTGAGACCATGACCTGAGCCGAAGGCAGCGGCTTAACCCACTGACCCACCCAGGCGCCCCGGAACTGAGAAACCTTCCAAGCCCTTCCTATAATAATAAGTCTCATAAAACGCACAACTCCTTGGTGCTGGCAAACGGCCTCCTCCCCAGGACTGGATCCTGCTGTCACTCCCCTCGCCCCGGGGTACCAGAATGGCTGGCTTGCCAATGTGAGCGCGAATGACGACGGAGCCAGGCTCGGGGCGGTCCTGAACAGCATTTTCTCACTGATACAATGGGGAAGGCAGAAATCAGTATACTGAATATCGTTTTTTGTTTTGTTTTGGGGGCTTATTTACCAGGACATTTATTGTGCGACTAATCCCTGAAACCCCAAGGATGAGCAGGAAGCGGTCCCTCACGTGCGCGGTCACGTGCGCGGCCCACCGCGCGCAGCAGCCCCATTTAGCCCCGGAGGCGCTTGCCCCATCTCAGCCTGGCCCCGCCCCTGTACTTCCTCTTCCGCCTGCAGGGTCGCCCCACCCCATCCGCCACAGGGCGACAACTCCCGAAGGCGCGAGGGCCGCCGCAGCACCACAGCACGAGGCTCTCCTCTCCGCGCTCGCGGGCCGCCACGTCTCCTTCCGCCTCTCGCTTCCGCCGCCGAGAGCCAGGAGGCCGGAAGAGAAGATACTGACGCTCTTGGAGTATGACTTGTCAACCACGTTTGCCAGAACGTTCGGAGAATCCCCCCAGTTTGGGGAATGAAACCGTCAGTGGCCGTCACACCAAAAGCTGAGGCAGGATTTAATTTTTGAGCTGTGCTTCTCGTTCTCTCTCTCAGACCCTCTGGTTGCTCGTTCTCCGGAGAGCTCTGTGGTGGTTGTAATTCCCCCTGAGGTTTCCTTTGTTTCTTTTTTTTCCCTCCAGTTTCGGCTAAGCCGCACTTATCCATCACGGCACAGCTCCCAGGAGGCCACCGGTGGCTCGCGGGGACACAGAAAGGAGACTGGGCCCTGGGGCTGGCCGCCCGCGGAGCTGTCAGTCCTCGTTCTGTCCCTTTGCTCAGTGAGTGACTTTGACCAGGTTAGCCCTTATTTCTGAATCTGCATTTCAACATCTGTGAAATGAAAGAAGCCACAGCCACCCCAGAAAGTCAAAGGAAGTTGGGACCAAGGGCCCAGCGTGGACCTTTGTGGGTCACCTCCTGACACAACCTTGACCTGATGGGCACACGGCTTAGGCAGAGCTGATGGGAGGCACGGAACACAGACGGGGGTTTCCGGGATAGAAGCTTCTCTCACCCGTGTGAACTTGAACAGGAGCCCACAAGCCGCCGACAGACAGTGCCCTTGCTTACTGCCCTTGCAGACAGTAAGGGGAGAGCCTACCCGAGGATGGAGCCAGTCCTGCACACCTTACCTGAAGCCAGACCTCCCCTGGACCGTTCTGCCGAGTGAGCCAAGAGATCTGCTTTGTTATTGCAGCCCGGTCGAGAGGAGTTTTCTGTTTCTTATAACATCGTGAAGTCCTCATTATCTATCTGTCGTGGGTTCAACAGTGGTTGCCAAAGCGATTATGTTCACATCTTAACCTCTGGAACCTGTCAGTGACCTTATTTGGAAAAGAGATCTTGGCAGATGTTATCAAGTTAAAGATCTTGAGGCCAGATCACCCTGGATTATCCAGGTGGGCCCTAAACCAGTGACAGGTGCCCTTATAAAAGACACACACAGGAGAGAGACACTGGCCCTGCAGAGATTGGAGTTGGGCCGCCACAAGCCAAGACACACCCGGAGATGCCATAAGCTGGGAGAGGCAAGCAAGTGTCTTCCCTTAGGGCCACAGGAGGAGTGTGGTCATGTTGACACCTTGATCTTGGACTCTGGCCTCCAGAACCGTAAGAGAAGAAATGTCCGTTATTTTAAACCTAGTCTCTGGTTATTTGGTACACTGATCAATGTGCATTTAGAGATATTAATGTCTGTTTATGTACCTTTAACTTCTTTCCATGACTTTCTCACTCCCCTTCCTTGAAAGGGCCGAGCCAGCCCAGGCTCAAGTCCAGCCTCAAGCTAGGCTGCCCGGGTGACATATCAACTTGCCCACTCCTAGCTGTGTTACCTTAAGCAAATTACTTAACCTCTCTGTGCCTCATTTTCCTTCTCTGTAAAATGTTTTTAGTAGGACTAAATGAGTGAATACATGTAAGTGCTTAAGACAGTGCCTGGGATGTAGGAACCAGTACACGTATATGGTGGTGCTTATGGATTCTCCGTGTTCTTGCGTGATGTCCTTTCCTCATCAGAATGCTATTTCTTCATGGTAATGAGTCAAGTTGTGTTCCTGACTAGATTTTTAAAATTATTATTACTTGTGATTCAGTCACATCATTATGCTTTTAGGCCATTAAGCTGGGGGAAATGTCACTCAAGAAAGGATGAACAAACCAAGTCCAGTGGGATCTCCCTAGATAGCCAAAGTTAATGATTAGGAAAGTAAAAATTCCATACCATTAGCAAAACAGAAAATCAAGGAGCCTGATTTAACCAATAAACTGTTCAGTACCATGGCTTCCAACTGACTTTCTCTAGGTTTCTCTAAAGGGTATAAATAATTTTGTTGGGCACCTGGGTGGCTCAGTGGGTTAAAGCCTCTGCCTTCAGCTCCAGTCATGATCCCAGAGTCCTGGGATCGAGTCCCGCATTGGGCCCTCTGCTCATCAGGGAGCCTGCTTCTCCGTCTTTCTCTGCCTGCCTCTCTGCCTACTTGTGATCTCTGTCTGTCAAATAAATAAATTTTTAAAAAAATGTTGTTGATTTTCAGAATAACTGACTTGGTTTTGGCAGGTGTTTCTTTTTTTTTTTTTTTAATAAGATTGTATTTATTTATTTGACAGAGAGAACAAGAGCACAAGCAGGTGGAAGGGCAGGTAGAAGGAGAGGGAGACGCAGACTCCCCACTGAGCAGGGAGCCCCACATGGGGCTTGATCCCAGGACCCTGGGATCACAACCCAAGCTGAAGGCAGACACTTAACCGACTGAGCCACCCAGGCTCCCCTTGGCAGGTGTTTCTATAATTCCTTGCTTTGTGGTGAGGGTAGATCCAGAGAGAAGGAAGGATTACTAGATTTAAGGACCCCGCTGACAATCTTAACTTTCCACATTTTAGATCACACAGCATGGAGCCCAGCGCAGGGCTTAAACTCATGACCCTGAGATCAAGACCTGAGCTGAGATCAGGAATTGGATGCTTAACTGACTGAGCTACCCAGGTGCCCCCCTACTTTCCAAATTTTAAAGACAACATTTGTTTTTAAAATAATCATTGTTTACCTTTCGTCAAAGGAATTTAAAAGTAGGCCTTAGCTAAGAAATCACTTAGTTCAGAATAAACATAGCAGCTTTTATGACTGTTTCTAATTCAGATACTGGCAATTTCCAGAAGCGTTTAATTTACTAGTACAGCTGGATCTCCAGAGCTCTCCTTCCATGTTCCATTAGTAGCTAAAAGCCCCTAACTCCCTGCTCCTCTATGGGACATGCTCATCTTAACACTGGACTGTGTTCTTTTCTTTTCACTTTCCTTCCTTCATATAAATGGGAAAGGAGAGGAGGACAGATACATCTGCTTCCCAAGCAGATTCCCTTGCCATATTTGCAAAATCGAGAGTCTTTCATGGTATATGGCATGGCCAGAAGCCTTGATTTATGCAACGTCAGATTTCCTAAAAGAGGGAGACCTATATGTGGCTCTTACCTAATATCTTCATGGGCAGTTCTTGGAGCAAGGGATAATAAAATGATTGTTCCTGTTGCACACAAGAAAGAAAAAGAAAGAGAGAGAGAGAGAAAGGAAGGGAGGGGAAAAGGAAAAGACTGGTACCATCATTTCAATGCCATATTTGAAAACGAAGACCTCATTGTTTACGCTGTGATATTATGACATCTGGAGGCTCTTACTCAGTATGGTAGGTGAATTACTCATTTTGAAGGAGGCATTTGTATGGCTCTGTGCCCAGAGTAAGTTCTGACTTGTCTCCTTGAGCCAAGTGGCCACCACTAGGTAAGATCAAAGATGCAACAGTGAGAGACTTTAAGGTGATTTCTTGCCCCAATATCACCAGAAGTTTCAGAGCCAGAGGCCAGCCATACATTCACCTGAACTGAGAAGCATCCAGATGGTGGGGTTCAGGGACAGAAGAGGGAAAGGCAAGGGGGAAAAGGAAAATGAAAATGCTGGGTAGGAGGAGGAAGAAAAAAAACAAACAGATCAAACATTAGGAAGAAGGAATCCCAGTGTCGTATCTCAGTTGGCACTTTGTGGTTTGGGCGTAGTTAGAGGAACAGAAGAACTCCAGGATGGAAAGAGAATATTTTTCTAAAAGAATATCATTCTAAAAAAAGGTTAATGGTGGTAGAGAAAAAGCTCCTGTTTAAAATGATTTTCTCACTATTCTTGCTTTTTCTATGGGCTGGAAATGGTGTCATGGAACAAGAAACAGTGACTGTTTCTTAAAAGACTGAGGTCTAAAGTGAACACAAATATTTACTGGTCTGTAACATTCGTCCTCTCCCTGGCCTAGAGACTGTCTGGTGCTGTGGGTAAATGGAAGGCAAGGAGGATTTTGTTTAGTAGAAACCTGATAGTGGTGGCTTTACCAAGGGGGAATTACTGTCCTTATACACCAAATCTGGAAGTAGTCGATCCACAAAGAGCATTTGGGCTTCCTGTCTTCTATTTGAGCTTCCTTCCACGTGGTCATAAGGTAGCTGCCAAGGCTCCGAGCATTGCCTTCAAGTTCCAAGAAGGATCATGAAGGGTAAAAGGTAAAAGACACAGGTCAACTGAGTTTATTTCTTTTCCCTAAACTTTTTATCTCATTGTTCAGAATTGAGTCACATGGCCATCCCAAGGAACAAAGTACCTGCTACCCCCAATAAACTTGGGATCATTAAAAGAAGAGGAGAGGGTGCCTAGGTGGCTCAGTGGGTTAAGCCGCTGCCTTCGGCTCAGGTCATGATCCCCGGGTCCTGGGATTGAGCCCTGCATCTCGCTCTCTGCTCAGCAGGGAGCCTGCTTCCTCCTCTCTCTCTCTCTCTGCCTGCCTCTCTGCCTGCTTGTGATCTCTCTCTGTCAAATAAATAAATAAAATCTTTAAAAAAAAAAAAAAAAGAAGAAGAAGAAGAGAAAGAATGTGAATAGGCAATTACCAGTGCCTGTTACACAGGGGTCCTTAATCTAGCTGGGTGCCATGAACATACAGAGAGCTATGGGTAGTATCCATGGAAACATTTGCACAAATGTGTTTATGTGCATTTTTCTATAAATTCTCAGCTTTTATCTCTTCAAATATTTCCTCTCCTCCATTCTTTCCCATCTTTCCTTCTTGGACTCCAAGTAGACACATACTAGACTTTCACTTTGGGTGGCTACTACTACCTTTGATATTTCCATCTTGTTGTCTGTGCGTTGTATACTATGTAATAGCCCCAGGTCTGACTCACTAATTTTCTCTTCAGATTATCTGGGGGTACCCGGGTGGCATAGTCATTTAAGCATTCAGCTCAGGTCATGATCTCAGGTTCGTGGGATTTAGCCCAACTTTGGTCTCTTTACTCACCAGGAAATCGGCTTGAGATTCTCCCTCTGCCTCTCTCACTCATGCCCTCTCTAAAAATAAATAAATACATCTTTTAAAAAGTTGTCTACATCTTATGCTTAACCTATCCACAGGTGTTTTTAATTTTCAGAATTCTAGTTGGGGAGCCTGGCTGGCTTAGTCAGTAGAGCATGTTGACTCTTGATCTTAGGGTAGTGAGTTCAGGCCCCAGGTTGGACATGGAGCCTACTAAAAAGAAAAGTTCTAGTTAGTTCTTTTTTTAAAATTGCCTTCTTACTTTCTTTTTTTATATATATAAATTTATTTATTTTCAGAAAAACACTATTCATTATTTTTTCACCACACCCAGTGCTCCATGCAATCCGTGCCCTCCATAATACCCACCACCCAGTACCCCAACCTCCCACCCCCCCGCCACTTCAAACCCCTCAGATTGTTTTTCGGAGTCCATAGTCTCTCATGGTTCACCTCCCCTTCCAATTTCTCCCAACTCCTTTCACCTCTCTAACACCCCTTGTCCTCCATGCTCCACAAATAAGTGAGACCATATGATAATTGACTCTCTCTGCTTGACTTATTTCACTCAGCATAATCTCTTCCAGTCCCGTCCATGTTGCTAGCCTTCTTACTTTCAATAGTCTCTTTCTCATTTTCATTCTGTCTCTTTTTAAAATTTTATGTGCAGTTATTTTACATTCTGATTCTCATATTCTAATATGAATATGACTGACTGGCTGGATTTAAATCCCACCCAGGCCATTTATTAGGTGTATACCCTTGGTCAAATTATTTAATCTCCCTGTACCATATTATCATCAACTCTAAAATGGGAATAATAATGGTCCCTATCTCATGTGGTTGTTATGAGAAGTAATGAGTCCGTTATTATTGTAGCATTTAGAACAATGCCTGGCGTACGGTAAGACTATATAAGTTTTACAATTATTATTAATATATTTTACTTATGTATGTTGTTTATTGCCTGCCTTACCCTCCTAGAATGAAAGTCTTGGGAACAGGGATATTAATCTATTTTGCATTGCTCTATCCCCTTTACCTATAGCAGTGCTTGGTACAAAGCAAACACTCAGTAATTTGTTGAACACATGAATGAAAATGCAGAACTCTGTACTGAAATTGGAGAATATGCCTCCTTTCAAATACACATGGAGCATCCTCAAAAATCAGCTATATACAAGGCTGTAAGTCTCAACAAATTTCAGTGAATCAGTATTATACAGACCATATTTTCTGTCCATCATTCAAATAAGTTTGAAATGAAAGATAAATTTTAAAAATGCATATTTGAAGTTTTAAAAACACCTCACTCAATAACTCATGGGCCAAAGAAGAAGTCTTAATGGATGCTTAAATTATTTTGCATTGAATGATAATGAGTATACCTCATATTAAAACTTGGGAGATGCCATGGAAGCCATACTTCCGGGCAAACAGATGGCCTTAAATGCTTCTCTTAGAAGAGAAAAAAGATAAAAGTCATGAAATGAACATCTACCCCAGTAAATTCAAGGACAGGAGAAAGAAGGTAATGGTAGAAATAAAAGCAGTAACTAAACCATGGTTCTGAGTAGACACCTGGGACATCCACCAGAGGCCATTGCTTTGTACCATGTGAGGGGGTCCTGGACACCATCTGTCCTGTCAGAGGCTGCTGGCGGCTGTCCTAGCGGCTACACGGACTCCTGGTCAAGAGGCCTGGTTGCTGCTACCCACCGGGGCTTCCTATGCTGCCCCCTGCTTCTTTTCCCACCCATCTCCAACTGAAAGTTACTCTCACAAAGGTTCCTTGTTGGAGCCCTGTTCGGTGGTGAACCATCCCTTTCCTCATCTTTCCCCTGCACAAGCAGTCCTCTCCTGGTTCCTCCCCAAGGTCACCACCACCTTTTGGTGGCTAGCTAGGAAGCTTGCTTCCCATTCCTGAACAGCTGTCAGACCTAGAGGTTTGGGGATGAGGTTTGCATCCTCCTTCTCCATCACCCCCCACAACCAGGTACATGCCTATAACCTTTCCCTTCCTTTCCAGCATCCCCCACCTCGGTCCTGCCTCAGACCTCATCATGTTTGTCCTGATTATTACAAAAGCCTCCTCATGGCATCTCTGCCTTCAGGCTGGCTCCGCTTCATTCTCTGCACATCAAGCTATTCCCAGAGCGACCTTTCTAGAAGTACAGATCATGTGGCCCCTCTTCACTCTGGATTACATTTCCTTGGAAGTCTCCATTAAATCCCCAGTCAGTTAGGGCCTCTGTCCCTCCTACTCTTCTAGCACCCAGAGCAAACCTTGGTCGTATCACCTGTCATGTCCCTGGTATATCTGTGGACCTTTGTGGAGAGGGACCATGTGTGTAGGTGTCATTGTTCTAAGTGTGGTCTGTGGAGTATCTCCTTGGATGTCCCATCGGGGATCCTTAGGAGGGCAGAATTTCACACCTCCCCCAGATTTACAGACTCTTCATTTCCATTTAATAAGATCCCAGGTGATTCATTTGCACCTTAAAAATTTGAGAAGCACTAGTGACTGTTGAGAAAAGCTTCTGCAGGGGAAGAGGGCAAGAGAATCTGAAGTTCAGGTTGACCTTTTCGTTTCCTTTGTTGTTTGGTGAGCTTGGGGTAGGAGTGGAGGGTGGAGAGAGCCTATTGAAATGACCTACACACATCCTAGACTGAATAAAATCAATGCAAGCTTTGAGACTCAGATCAGGAAGAGAACTGATTATTCTGGAAACAGCTGACAATGTCAGGTTAATGCCGAGCTGCCCTGAATGAGGCAGGCAGATGCCAGGATATGTCAGCAAAAGGACCTGTCATCGCATCAATTAAGAGAAATGCTGAACACTCACCCCTTTGTTGGAGCCCAGCATGAAGGGGAATGCAGCAGGAGGGTGAGAAGAAGGCAGACAGCTCTGTCCTGGCAACAGGAAATTGCCTTAGGAGGATTGATTTGTGCATAGTGTGGTCATTGTTAGACAGAAACAACTGTGTGCTGAGCCTTTCTTGAGTGTTCCACTCACCCAGGTTGTCCCACCCAATATATTCTTAGCACTCCTGTTGCTCATCAAGCAGTCACAGGAGTGGCACTTAAGTAATGGTCCCTGAGGCCTCACTTCCTGAAGGCTCCAGTAATCTTTCACTTATATACAATAGGTCTTGGGGCAGATCTGACCTTTCCAATGTGGAAGCTCCTTGGTGAGATCTGGGGGCGGGGGGGAGGGCTATAACAATTAGCCTTTGGGTAGCCAAGAGAGCCCCGCTGAGGCCAGCATCAACATTTGTTAAAGATTTACCTCCATGGGGCACCTGGGTGGCTCTGTTGGTTAAGCAGTTAAGTGTCTGCCATGATCCTGGGTCCTGGGACTGAGGTCTGCATGGATGCTCCCTGCTCAGCAGAGAGTCTGCTTCTCTCTCTCCCTCTGCATCTCCCTGGCTCGTGTTTTCTCTTTCTCTTTCTATCTCTCTCAAATAAATAAATAAATAATCTTTAAAAAACAAAAAACAGAAAGAAAGAAAAAGAAAAAAAAAGATCTACCTCTATACACCAGGCACCATGGTGGCAGTGGACATGCATGACCACACTCGTTCCTCTCTCTGGCCATATCCCCCTGGTATTCTCTTTTTATAGTTTCATTTCTTTTTTTTTTTTTTTTTTTTTTTTTAAGATTTTATTTATTTGTCAGAGAGAGAGAGAGAGGGAGAGAGCGAGCACAAGCAGACAGAATGGCAGGCAGAGACAGAGGGAGAAGCAGGCTCCCTGCCGAGCAAGGAGCCCGATGTGGGACTCGATCCCAGGACGCTGGGATCATGACCTGAGCCGAAGGCAGCTGCTTAACCAACTGAGCCACCCAGGCGTCCCTCCCCCTGGTATTCTCATTCCTACAGCTGAAGAAGCTGAAGCCAAGAGACATGAGCATTGGTGGTGTCCCACAGCAAACAAATGGCATTGGTATTTGGGTTTGTCTTGGTATTAGAGATGGTACTATGGGTTGAATTGTGACCCCCTCCAAAAAAAGGTACATTGAAGAGCTAACCCCTAATATTCCAGAACGTGAGCTTATTTGGAAATAGATTCATTGCAAAGGTAATTAGTTAAGATTAGGTGATAACTGTATAGGGGTGGGCCCAATCAAATACGACTGGTGTCCTTATGAGAAGAGACTGTTAGATCCCCCAGTAATGGGTCCGTGATTAAAGGAGCGAGACTGATACAAAGCGAAGGTCAAGCAAAGCTTTATTTCACGCCAAGCATCAAGAATCAAACCGAACGTTCGGGACCACACCTCTTACAAGAGAGGGTGAATTTCTCTGTTTTACAGACTAGTTTTTAAGGGCAAAGACCATGTAGTTGGGCCTGGCCACGCACAGGTGGCCAACAAGATTGTAACACACAGAGGTAATTCCACAGTCATGCTAAGTTACATGTAAGTGATGTATAATTATATTACAATTTACCCTATAGTAGACATTTGACCTAGCCTATCACCTTGGTTAGAATTGGCGCCCAAAAGGTGCCCAAAGGGTGGGTCCCATACTCTTTGGTAACTAGGGAGACAGTATGCAACCCCCACTGATCGGATGTCTCCACCTGGCCTGACCAGCCCTTGTATTTGGCCTTTGTTACCTGAGGCTGGTTTTCAGAACTTGCTTTTCCCTGGAGGAAGGGGGGGCAGGGACAGTTTAAGGGTTAAATAACAAGGTTATTGTTTAGCGGATGGATGGAAGCGCTCTGACTAAATAGGTCCTTACAAGACACAGGAGGGAAAAGGCAGGTGTAACAGCAGGAGCAGAGGTGGACAGGATGCTTCTCCCAGCCAAGGAGCACCAGCACTGCCGGAAGACATGACGAGCTAGATGTAGCAAGGAAGGATTCTTCCCTACAGGTCTCAGAGTGAGCATGCCCCTGGTGACTCCCGGATTTTGGACTTGAAGCCTCCACACTACGAGGCAGTAAAGTTCTGTTGTTTTAAGCACCCCCTGCTTTGTTGCGGCAGCGCCAGGAAGGCAACGCACCTGGGAGCATGGTTTTGCCATTGACATCGCCCTGCAGACAGGATCGTGAGGGAGCCACTCGGGGCGCTCAGATCGATAGCATCCACACTCACATGCCCACTCCAGAGCCTTCACGTGCACGTGAAGGGAAAGAAGATGCTGAGGAAAGATGGGGTTTCAGGAGAAGACCAGGCTCAGCCTGACCCTGTGAGGAGCTTAGCATAACTGCCCCGCAGAGGTGGTTCCCCCAAAAAGCCAAGGGTTGTTGTTGCAAAGGAATCCTGGCTCCACACACTGGCCAGACAGAGGGTGTTGTGTGTGGTGCACAGTGTGTGTTCACTTAGTGATGGGAGGAGCTGAGGTGGTGCGGGTGGGACAGAGGAACTAACTAGACATTAATTAAGGTCTCTTCCTGGTGTGACTCTGGAGGAGTGGGGCTGGGGACATCTCGGGGAGGTGCTGCTGACGGAATTCCTCATTGTTGGATGATCAGTCTTCCAAGAACAACACCGTTTTGACTCCTTCCTCCTCTGAAACTCATTATTAAACTAAAAGTTTGACTAAAAATCAAAATACCTTTAAAAAAGGTTTGGTTCAATTAATGAGTGCAGGCTTTCTTAAGTCGCAAGGACCCAGGGGTGCTTGGAGCACATCCTCGGCTTTCTGAAATGATAGGCCGCTCTGCTCCTTTCCCATCCGTATGCCTCAAAGATAAAGCCAGACAAAGCAGGGTGCCTGGGTGGCTCAGTCATTAGGCATCTGCCTTTGGCTCTGGTTGTGATCCCGGGTCCTGGGATCAAGCCCTGCATCCGGCTCCCTGCTCAGTGGGAAGCCTGCTTCTCCCTCTCCCACTCTCCCTGCTTGTGTTCCCTCTCTTGCTGTGTCTCTGTCAAATAAATAAAATCTACAAACAAACAAAAAAACAAAGCAAAGCCTTCCTTGATTCTGGCATCAAGGTTAAAGTCGAGGCCAAAGACACTCTCTACTGGAAACCAACGAGATGCAGTGGGAGAACAGGAGAGGAGAGGTGCTCCGTCCACAGCACAGGACAGTCCTCAGGGAGACAGATCTTGAGGACTGTGCAGAGTCCCTCTGTGGAGCTCCTTCAGGGCTGGCCTGGGGCTCTTTGTCCCCACTTACTCATCTGTTCTCACCTACTTTATCTACTGCTTCCATGATCTGGGGAGCCAGCCAGTTTCTCTTCTCATCTCATGGGGAAGAGAAGTAAGGATGGGGCTGGCCAAAGGCCAACCATGAAATGCTGGTACAGTCCCTCACCTCTCCCTCTCAGTGCCACCCGCCCACACACCCCTCCGGATGTCCCTCTGCGCTCTCCCTCTCTGCTGCTGCTCACCCTGCAGAGCTTCGTGCCTTCTCCCTGCTTCCCCAACCCCATACCTTTGCCTCCAATCATCCAGTTACCTAACTGGTAACCAGCCCAAACGAGCAGTCGTGCCCCTCTCTATGCCCACCTGTTTCCTTCACGCTTTTGTTCATACTAAAGTGCACAGGGTTAATAGAAGTCTCGCCTTCCCTCAGGCTGGGGGGAAGGGGGTATCATTTTTCCCCCTCCATCAGGGTACTAAGTTGACAAATGAAGCTCCCAGGGAAGAACTGCAGAGCTGGGCAGTGAGCCGCAGAGATGGAAGGTGGGAGTAGGGAGGCGCAGGCTCTCCTAGAGCCCCTAGAACCACATATTGATTACTCATTCATTTCACAGTATTTATTGAGGCAGGGCAGCTGGGGGGAAATGGTTAGAGAATCAGCAAATTGTTATATTCTAAAGGGATCTGACAGGAGCTCTCCTGTTCTCAGTCTATATCAGGCTAGGTCTGAATTAGACCACTCCTGGTGGAGGTGTGGTGGTGGGGTGTGAGTATGCATGTGATAAACGGGTGGAATATGGGGTGTCTGTGATGTAGGTATTGTATACGCAGTGCGTGAGGTGTGGGACGCATGCTCTGTTTGTTTGTGCATGATGTGTGTGTGAAGGAGAACGTTCCGTGGCACTCTGGCTGGCATAGGACATTCAACTTCTGTCTATACCCGTAGTGCCCAGTATAGCTCCATCTCTACCTTCCCAAGCAGCAGTTGGAAGGACGGGGACAAGGGTGGGCACTCAATCTCTTGGCACATATTTATTGACTCTCTACCTCAAATCAAAGATGTCCACTCTGCATTAATTTTCATATATGGCATTCGGTCAGGGTCCCATGTTATTCTTTTGCATTCGGACACTCAGTTTTCCCAACACCTCATGCTGAAAAGACTGTCATTTCCCCATTGAATCATCTTGGGCCCCATGTTGAAAATCATTTGACATATATACAAAGATTTATTTTGGGGCTCTGTTCTGGTCCTTTGGCCCATTTTTCTGTATTTATGCCAGGACCATATTATCTTGTAGTACTTCAAAATCAGGAAGTGTGAGTCCTGCAGTTTTGTTTTCTTTCAAGATTTTGGGGGGGGGGGGCAAATTCAGGGTCCCTTGAGGTTCTGTTCAAATTTTAAAATTTATTTTTCAATTTTTACAGAAAACATTGGAATTTTAATAGGATTACATTGAATTAGTAGATCACCTTGGGTAGTATTGACATCTTAATCCATGAACAAGAAGTGGCTTTTCTGGAGCGCCTGGGGGGCTTAGTTGATTAAGCATCTACCCTTGGCTCAGGTCATGGTCCTGGGTTCTGGGATTGTGAGCCCTGCATCAGGGTCGCTGCTCAGCGGGAGTCTGCTTTTCCCTCTCCCTCTCCCACTCTCCTGCTTGTGTTCCCTCTTTTGCTGTGTCTTTCTCTGTCAAAAAAATAAAGAAAATCTTTTTTTTTTTTAAAGACGTCTTGTTGTTTTTTAAAATTTATTAGAGAGCGCATAAACAGGAGGAGTGACAGAGGGAGAAGAAGCAGACTTCCTGCTGAGAGGACAGAGCCTGACTCTGGGCTCCATCCCAGAACCCTGGGATCATGACCTGAGCCAAAGACAGACACTGAGCCCCCCAGATGCCCCATTTTGCAATTTTCATCATACACATTTTTCACCTTGGTTAAGGTATTTTATTCTTTTGTCTTGTTTTGATGCTGTTGTAAATTGTTGTTAATTTCTCTTTAAGGTTGTTCAATATAGAAGCAGCTAATTTTTGTGTTGATTTTGCATCCTGCAACTTTGTTAATTGTATTAGTTCTAACTGAAAATAAAAATTTTTTTTTTTGGTGGAGAGGGAAAGATTTTTAATTTTCCAGTTGAAGAGGAAAGCGATGTATCTTAAGCAGCATTGTAAATCTTCTACCCACCGGAATCTTGGCAGGAACATGCTGGGTAAATGACTTTCATGGAGAACTGAGCTGAAGGATGCCTGGGCTTTCCATTTTCCTGGGTAATCTATATGTTGGTCTTAAGCCTGACCATAAAGGAAGGTCTGTATAGAGCCCTTTGTGTGTAACCACTCTTTGATTATTTATTTTTTTTTAAGATTTTATTTATTCATTTGCCAGAGATAGATCACAAGTAGGCAGAAAGGCAGGCAGGGGGGGGGAGCAGGCTCCCTGCTGAGCAGAGAACTGGATCCCAGGACCCTGAGATCATGACCTGAGCTGAAGGCAGCGGCTTAACCCACTGAGTCACCCAGGTGCCCACTCTTTGATTATTTTTGCTTGCATGTCTATAATGCATTATTTTATTAGGTTGAACGTGTAATACACTCCCATGGCACAAAATTCAGAAGGTACAAAAGGCTGTATAATGAAAAGTCAGTCTCTTACCTTTATTACCCTCCACCCAGTCCCCACCCCCAGAATCAGCAGCTTCTTGAGATTCCTCCCACCAAAAATGATGTAAGGTATATACAAGCATTTAAATATAGACACTCTTGGGGCACCTGGGTGGCTCAGTTGGTTGGGCGACTGCCCTTGCCTCAGGTCATGATCCTGGAGTCCTGGGATCGAGCCCCACATCGGGCTCCCTGCTCAGTGGAGAGCTTGCTTCCCCCTCTCTCTCTGCCTGCTGCTCTGCCTACTTGAGCTCTCTCTCTGTGCGTGTCTCTGTCAATAAAAATAAATTTTAAAAAATAAATAAATATAGACACTTTTCTTTTCTTTTTTTTTCCTCCCACTTATAGGCATTGTTCTATCTCTTGCTTTTTCCACTTCCCAATATATCTTGGTGATTGTTTGGTATGAGTATTTAAATTGCTCTTCTTTCTTTTCTTTTTTTTAAGATATTATTTATTTATTTGTGTGTGAGAGAGAGCACAGCAGGAGCCAGATGTGGGGCCCAATCCCAGGATCTGGGATCATGACCTGAGCTGAGGACGGACCCCTAACTGACGAGCCACCCAGGCGCTCTGCTCCTTTCTTTTTATTTTTTTATTTTATATATATTTTTAAAGATTTTATTTATTTATTTGAAAGACAGAGATCACAAGTAGGCAGAAAGGCAGGCAGAGAGAGGAAGTGAAGCACGTTCCCTGCTGAGCAGAGAGCCCGATGCGGGGCTCGATCCCAGGACCCTGGGATCATGACCCAAGCTGAAGGCAGAGGCTTTAACCCACTGAGCCACCCAGGCGCCCCAACTTCTTTCTTTTTAATAGCTATGTAGTACTCCATCGGATATCTATACCTTAATGTGTTTGATGGACACTGAGGTTGTCTCCAATTTCTGACATTACAAACAGTGCAGAACAATTATTAAGATTACTCTTGAATGGCATTTCTGTGCCACAGCTCATACTGAGGAACATTCTGAGAAATGGCTGTTACTTTCTCTGTTGTTGAGGTGCCCCTGAGACTATCCATTGCCTTCTGCATCTCAGGATCATCTTTGGTTGGACAGTGGAGGAATTCCTCCCAAGTTTCTGTACTAGGGTTAAGGTGGATTATTCTAAGTTCTGGGTTTTTTCCGTCTTGTACTGGATCCCTCTTAGCTGGTCCCTCTTAGCTTTAGCCACTAAGGTTCTCTGAACCAAGTGTCTGGGCTTTGTTAGCAACTGCACAGAACTACTCTTTACCCATTCATGTATACTAATCGTACTCCTACTTCCATGATTTTTCCACTCTTTACTTTCCTTTCACTTCAATTCCCAAAGCTGTTTGTTTTATTCCTAGACATTGTGCACATTTTTGGAAACCATCTAAAGTTCTTTATGTAATGAAGTGAATATAAATAAACATAAACCTAAATATATCTATCGTACATAAATAAAATACGAATTTGGGTCGAGCCCCTTCAGCCGTCCTAGCTGGCCTGGTCTGCAGGCGTCCCTTCCCTGGGCCTCTGTAGGTGGGGTCCCTCAGCTGTCCTACTTCAGCCTGATCCCATGGCCCAAGAGTCTTATTCCAGCAGCTGTGCTAGTCCATCGGAATGCTCCCAGGCCCTGTTGTCCCTGGCAAAGGCTGAGGAGAAAACCTGACCCCTACATTCTGTAAACATTTCCCTGGAGCAGGGAAGAAGGAGAGAATTTCCGGTGACTGCACACTGCCGGGCATCAGGGGCTGCTCTGGGGTCCTACTACGCAGGTGTCCCTCTTCCCCACGCATCTGTCAGCTGTCTGCCCACTTCAGCCCACCCACCAGCCGTCCTTTTGCCTCATTGTGAGAAAACAATTTGCATCCAACCAGTAGGATTAAGTAAGATAGATGGAGGCGGCCTGCTTCTCATCTCAGAAACCCCTTTCCTCTGGCAGAGGCCTCCGTGCAGATAGAGCCCCTGTGGCCCCTGCAGGCTGAGTTTCAGGCTTGTGGTTGATCGGGCATTAGAGAGGCCAGGGAGTGACCAGCCTGGGAACACTGAAGTCTAAGGGGAAACGCTCTTGGGCCCTTCCCGAGCGGCCTCCAGCTCTGCACAGCGCTGCTGTTCTAAGTCAGAGGAAGGGAGGACCAGATCTGCGTGCAGATGGGGTGGGCGTGGAGGCACCTGAGCTATGAAAAATGGGATTCCGGGGTTCGGCACTCAGAGATGCATCCGGCCGGCCGCTGCTCTCCCAGTGCTTCTCTGCTGGGGCCTTTTCCAGAGCTGAGTTTGATCTTTGTAATCCTCAGAATCTTTACCTACAGGATGGTGTTTGTTTTTTTGTTTTTTTTTTAAGATATTTATTTATTTATTATTTGACAGAGAGACAGCGAGAGAGGGAATACAAGCAGGGGGAGTGGGAGAGGGAGAAGCAAGCTCCCCGCCATCAGGGAGACTGACATGGGGCTCGATCCCAGGACCCTGGAATCATGACCTGAGCCAAAGGCAGAAACCTAATGACTGAGCCACCCAGGCACCACAGGATGGGCTTTTCCTAGGACTGCGCTCACCCAGTGGTTGAGGATTAAGTCATAATAGCTAGTGCTTTAATAGCTCTTATTACAGACCAGCCGTCATTGTAAGTACTCTCTATATAAGTCATTATCATACCCATTTTTCAGCGGAGGAAACTGAGGCTCAGAGAGCTTAGGTAATTTTCCCAAATTCATACAACTTGTAAGTAATGGAGCTGAGATGTGAACCCGGTAATCCGGCCCCAGAATCCGTGTCCTTAAGCACTAGGGCTCTGAGACTTCTCTGCCAAGGTCCTAGGCAGTTCCTGGCATGGTGGGGGGATGGTGTCTGAGCCTCTCAGCTGGTGTCCTGACCTGGGAGGTAATCTAGGTGATTCTCTGGCAGCCCCAGTGACCCCTTCCCCAGGTTGGCTGCCCTTCTGGCACGGCTGGTGTCTAACTCCATCAATGTACTTAGCACCTTGGGCTTGGGTTAAGATTCTCTGTTTATAGCTCTGTCTTCCCTGCTCCTCTGCCAGCAGCTCTCCCCTCCCATATCCTAGCACTTAACACAGTTCTTCATAGATAATAGGTGTTTAATAGATTGTTTCTTCTTTGTTTTGCACTGGGCCCCTGAGATTACCCTTCGAGGTGACCTTGTCCTCCCAGAGGCCTGGGTCAGAGACGTCCCTTTCTAATCTATCCTTCTGTTTTGTCTGCTCGTGTCTCAAGCAGGCTGTCAAGGGCCCTTTAAAAGTACCTTTATAGTTGTTATTGTTTTGCGGCACAGAAGCAAATTATGCCTTTAAAAAAAGGAAGGTGAACATTATAGGAATTTCGAAAATTAAAGTCCTCCCTAGTCCGCTATTCAAGTGTGGTTCCGTCTTGGCCTCACCTGCACAGTCTCAGACCACTCCCACTCTGACCTGCTGAATCAGATCCTGCATTTCATAGGATGCCACGGACTGAAGCCACCTCAAAGTGTGACGAGCTGGCAGTAACCCTCCTTCTCCCCGACCCCAGCCAAGACAAGAAGTGTCAGCCGGTTTGTGTGCATGAGAGCTTTTTAAAAAGCACACTTTTGTAACCTCTCAGCAATTACCTGCAATTTTCTAACCTCATCTAAAGCCAAAATGCTCGTCAAAGTCATCCAGCAGGAAGCTAATGAAGACCTCATTATCTAGTCTGTCTGCTTCCGCTCCTGCCCCCTCTCCCGCCCATACCCCCACCCCAGCAACCATGGTGATCTTTTTAAAACATAAATTAGATCATGTCACTCTTTCTCTTAGAATCCTGTGGTGCCTTTCCATTGCCCTGGGAACTGGGAACGCACCCGAGCCTCCTCACCCCTAGCCCGCGCTCTGCCAACACTCCTTCCCGCCCGCAGTCCCGACCCATTGACCTTCTCTCTCATCGGGCTCCAGGGCTTTGCAGGCTCTGCTCCTGTGCCCAGATGCCCTTTCTCCCTTCCAGGGCTGGCTCCTGTTCAAACTTCAGGCCTCAGCTTACACATCACCTTCTCGGAGGTGTGAGAGGATATGGGGTAAACCTTCCAGTATTCTCCGTGACTGTCCCCAGCTGTGGTCGGAGGGTCTCCCATAGGAGCGTAAGCCCCAGGAAGGTGGGCCGGTGCTCTCGGGCTCTTCCTCAGACTTCACACGGTGCCCGCAGGCAGGAGGTTAACCTTCAATAACAGCCGTGGACTTGGTTGCTTCCTGGAGATCAGGTCCAATAACACCAACGCCAGTTGTTTACAGGTTTATTGAAGTCACAGAACTAATAGATGCTAATTATATAAGTTATAAAGCTCTGCAGGGAGGAAAAAAATGAAAAGTAACATCATTCTTTTCCTGGACTCCTTCCCACCACCAGAGTAACCACTGGTAACAGTTTATTTTGTATCCTTCCCAAATTGCATTGCCTTAAACACACACACACACACACACACGCACACGCACACGCACGCGCACCACAAGATTGTTCTATCCGTATTAATTCTATTCTGCAGCTTGCTTTTCTTTAATAAAGTGATAAAGCGCAGGGGCACCTGGGTGGCTTAGTCTGTGGAGCAGCCAACTCTTGATTTCGGCTCAGGTCATGATTTCCGGGTCATGAGATCGAACCCCACTCTGGGCTCCCCACTCAGCACTGAGTCTGCTTGAGGTTCTTTCCCGCTCTCTCTGGCCCTCCTCATGCTCGTGTGTGTGCTATAAATAAATAAACAAATAAATAAATAAATAGAATCTTTTAAAAATATTATGGTAAAATATGCAAACATAAAATTTACTGCCTTAACTGGGTTTCTTCTTCTTCTTCTTCTTTTTTTTTTTTTTTTTTAAGATTTTTTATGTATTTGAGAGAACACCAGGAGGATGAGGGGGCAGAGGGAGAAGCAGACTCCCCTCTGAGCAGGGAGCTTGATATCGGGCCTGATTGCAAGACTCCAGGATCATGACCTGAGCTGAAGGTAGACTCTCAACTGACTGATCCACCAAGGCGCCTCCTGTCAATTGTTTTGGGTTGTTTTTTTTTTTTTTAAGATTTTTAAATTTATTTGACAGAGAGCACTAGTAGGTAGAGAGGCAGGCAGAGAGAGAGGAGGGGAAGCAGGCTCCCCACTAAGCAGAGAGCCCGATGCAGGACTCGATCCAAGGACCCCGGGATCACAACCTGAGCCAAAGGCAGCGGCTTAACCCACTGAGCCACCCAGACCCTTCTGTCAACTGTTTTTAAGTTTACAGTTCAGTAGTACTAACTTTGTGTATGTGGCTATCTCCAGAATTTTTTCATCTTACAAAACTGAAACCATACACCTATTTTCTTTTAGAGTTTAAGTAATCTCTACATCCCATATGGGACTCGAACTCACAACCCCAAGATAGAAACTCGCTCGATCCACTGGCTGAGTCAGCCAGGCGCCCTGAAGCCAGACACGTATTAAACAATTCCCCTTAGTCTCTGGCAACCACCATTCTACTTTCTGTTTCCAGGAGTTTGAACAACTTGCCTTTTGAACTTAATATGTCTTCCCATGTGGGCTCGTTGGATCTGGCCCATTATTCCTACAGCCACACAGCATTCCCCAAGAGCTACGGCCAATGTTTACCCAGTCTCCTCTCAGTGAGAAGAAGGTGGTTTCCCGTTTTCTGCTGTGACAGGAATGCCGTGGTGCCGCGCTTAAATCCCAGGACTGAGAGGTCGGAGAGCACATACTTCCATTTTGCCAAACTGCTGCTCTAAGAAGTTGTACCGTGACCCTCCCACCCACAGAAGATGAGAGGGCTGCTCTCCGGTTCTTCCCAACATAAATCTAGTAAATAGTATGTCCCATCTCAGGGACCGGTGGGGCCAGCTTTGAAAGGAGGGTCAGTGGCTCCCTTCTGTGGTGGTTTCCCTGGGGAGAAGTCTGGGGCGGTTGGCTGGTGGTGAGATGGGAATCCAGCAGCTAGAGGTAGACACAGGAGGAAGTCTAATTCAAAGCCATATAATCAGTGGACTTGGGAAGGAGCTCGTTGCCGTGGCAACCTGATTTCCCCTGTTGCCAAAAGCAGGGTTTCTTCTTTCTTCTGCACCTGGCAGGAGCTCCTCTCCTCTCAAGATTACTTGAGAAAGAAAGACAGAGTTTGGCATTCTTTTATTGAGGTCAGTGCCCATTTTCAGACAGGGACTACCCTGTCACCGACAAAATGTGATTCTCTGACTGGAATGTGTCCTCTGGAAGCGAGGAGCCCGCTGAGCCCCATTCACGTGGTGCACAGATGCACTGGGGTCTCTCGCCTCAAACACTGAAGTGAGTGATGGACCCCACCGACCTGTATTGTCTTTAGGTGGGCCGAGCTCCCAAGGAGACTGCTCTGTTCCCATCACAAGAAAAGCTTTCCTTGATTTTGTTTTTTAAGAACACCAAAGGTCAAGGTCTAGGAAGTCTGCTTGAGCAGGCCTCTTAAACCAGACCCTGGCTTAAATCACTTTACTTTGCTTTCTCTGCATTTAGCCTTGAAAACGCTGATTGGGATAGAGCAGAATTCAATTATTTGGACCTGTTTCCCCCATATCAGGTTCTATGCTAGGCACACTGTGGACATGCCCTCATCTAATCCTTTAACCTCAGTGAGGCAGGAATTATTATCCCATTGTCCGGAGAATGATGTCTGAGGCTCCAGAGCTTAAGTTATTTGCCCAAGATCTCAAGGCAGAAATTGTGAACCCGGCCCTACCTGGGTGTCAAGGTCACATTCCCCACTCCCAACCAGTAGATAATTTGGAGAGGGCAAAGAGGTCTGTGGGGCCTTGATCCATGAACTTCACCTGCTCACCTCACCTGATGGTGCCCCCCTCCTTCACCCGCACCTCCCTCCCTAATGAGGCAGTGAGCTCTGGTGGGGATAACATGCAGGTGTGGAGGTTCAAATCCATCCTAGCTGTGGATCCTGAACTTGTCTGAACCCCAGCCTCAAAACAAGTATGCGAAGCTGGCCCTCTGGGTTTTGTCTGTTTTCTGTTTGTTTTGTTTTGTTTTTTAAGAACACTTAGTGCTGTGGGGAGGGTTAAGTGAACCAAGAAGGAAGGATCCCGTGATGTATCTCTTCTGTTAAACTCAAAATACCCCAGATCTTCCCCAGCCCCTTGGGAGACTTTTCTACCTTCTCTGACACAGCCTTTCCTGTGGGAAGGTGCTTCCCTAGCCTCCAGGGTAGATGACAGTATTGATTTGTATCCTTGAACTTGATTTATCTACATCCTGTCCCAGAGGCAACAGCCCCTAGAGCTATTCCCAGCAGAATCTTGTCGCACTCACACTCAGTTAGTCTCCCCATTCCAGCCCTGCAAGCAACCTTTTCCCCACAAGCCCACCCCTCCGGCAGGCCTCTGAAATGTCTCCCCGGCCCCGCTGTGCTTCCCAGCCTTCGGAGCACGGCCTGGGTGACCCGTGGCCTGGGTAGCAGGTGCACACATTCAAGGAAAAATGCAAGGACAATGGTGCTTTTCTAGTTCGTGTAACTTACCTGATGAGTCCTCCCCTCCCCCACCACTTTGGGGAAGGAGGAAGGAAACCCAGTTTGCCGGTTCACGGGCTGCAGTGTCTTCCAGTTTAAATGGTCTCTCTCGGATGACTCTGTTTCTGTAAGGTAAACGCTCAGTCCTTTAAATTTCCTCTTTTTTCTACTGCCACAATCCATGATGCTGGCAGCCAGGGTACTGAGCCAACTGGTCACCCATGGGCTTTCTGGAGTGTCCTGCTGACATCCACTGCTGGAATTGTGCTTGGGGCATAAGGGCCCTACAAAGAGTGGTCTCTGAGTCCCTCCAGAGCCCCAATTCCCTTAGATGATCTGAGGAATTTCGGGGCCCCCTGCAGCCATGGGGAGCAGAGTCATTTAGCTAGTCATTTCCCCACCGCATTGTTGCACTTTTGCCTCTCTGACTTCTGTACACAGTGTCTAGTCCAGCATGGGTCTCCTCCTAGGATCCAAATAGGAAAGAGGGCCAAGAATCCAGTGTTTTTAGCTGTCCCCTCAACCCTCTCACTCGAGCGTCCCTCTGCCCTTGGGTTTGGTCTGGAGGAGGAGATTAAGACCATGTGTGTCCCTGGCCTCTGCCTTCGTTCAGGTTGTCCTGGGGCCACACTCAGGTGTCATATGTTGATTTCTTTCCACTCTAGCCTCATAACAAAATTTGGCAGCCTAGTCTACCAGGACTGGTTTTTGATAAATTAATGTATGTTTAAATGATTTAGAAAATCTTTTCTCTCTTGGTGTAGACTGCCTTTCTAGGCTATTCCCTTGCTTTACACTCAGGAATATTTTTTTGGATGTCCAAAGCTAAGCACCAATTTCCTCTTTCTCTTTGCATTCCTAATCCTCTCCAAGGCAAACAGATGCCTCTGGCAGAGGAGGGCCATTACACAAAAAAACGGAGTACACAAGAGATAAGCATATTAATGTCATTCAAAAGATCTTTTCCCCAGTCCACACTCATGACTAGGCATGCTTGAAGTTCCTTCCAGCCCTGAAATTCTGTTAATCTATGAATTCTGTCCTTTCCACATTTTCAGACACAGGAGCTCCTATGAGCAGTATTTTTGGTTTTGTTGTTGTTGTTGTTGTTGTTTTGTTTAAATCCTTTTCTTGGGGCAACAAAGTTTAAGTTACTGCCTTGGCTCTCCTCACCCCTAGAGTAACGCTTCCCAGAAAAGGTGCTCCTACTGCTTCAGAACCCATCAAGGCAAGGCAACAACCACTTTATTTCTAAATGCAAGGTGCCCTCTATTAATTTCCTAGGACTGCTGGAACAAAATGCCACAAACTTGGCAACTTGTTACCAAAAAAATTAAGAGAAGTGTGTTCTCTCACCAAGGCCAGAAAACCGACATCCAGAAGTCCGTGCCTCTCTCCTAGCTTCTGGTAGTTTCTAGGCTCACAGACACCTTACTCCTGCCCCTGCTTCAGTCTTCACAGATTTTGCCCTCTGTCTCCCTCTCTTTTGCTAAACATCCAAGGACATCAGTCGTTGCATGTAAGGCCCACCCTAAATTGAGGATCTTATCTTGAGACCCTTAACTTAATTACACCTGCAAAGACCCAATTTCCACATAAGGTCATATTTGCAAGTGTTGGGGGAAGACTTGGTCAGATCTTTTTGGAGGACACTATCCAAAGTCATGACACACCCTTTTCGGTTCTCAACTTGACCTTTTTGCAGCATTTGACACTCATGATCACTTTCTCTCAGAAATGAACTTTTCCATCTTTTCCTAGACACCCACCCTGCCTCTCTGGCTGGTTCTCCTCATGCTCCTCTACTGGCTCCTCTTCTTCCCAGCCCTGAAAGGCTGATGTCCCAAAGATCCTGTCCTGTCCTGTCCTTAAGTCTCTTTCCCTCTCAGTCTCCCTCAGTCGGTCACAGACATTCCCAAGGTCCTCTATAAGCCACAACGGAATCATCCTGGGATGTATGAGGCCATGGTATTACAGATTTTAGAACTAGAGTGGATCTCTGTCTTTACCTGATGCCAGTGGGAAAGGAATATTATAGGGTCAGAAGAGTGGCAAGAGAGAACACGATATTTTGAAATTTCCCTGGTCTTGGTGTTTGGATGGATTGGACTGGAAAAGGAAATTAGTAAACTGGAGACCTTTGGGAAGTTTCTGCTGTAATCCAAGTATATGATGAGGAGGGCTTAGATTAGGATGCTAGCAAGAGAGAGAAGGCAGGAGAGAACTCCTGTTTTACGGATCATCTACTGTGTGCCACTTTATGCATGCTGCAAGTCTCACAACAACCTTGCAAGGAATATATTCTTACCTCCATTTTACAGATTAAAAAGCTCAGAGAGAGGGCGCCTGGGTGGCTCAGTGGGTTAAGCCGCTGCCTTCGGCTTAGATCATGATCTCAGGGTCCTGGGATTGAGTCCGAATCGGGCTCTCTGCTCAGCAGGGAGCCTGCTTCCTCCTCTCTCTCTCTCTGCCTGCCTCTCTGCCTACTTGTGATCTCTCTCTGTCAAATATATAAATAAAATCTTTAAAAAAAAAAAAAAAGCTCAGAGAGGGGGCACCTGGGTGGCTCAGTCAGTTAAGTGTCTGCCTTTGGCTCAGGTCATGATCTCAGGGTCCTGGGATCCAGCCCCACATGGGGCTCCCCGCTCATTCGGGAGTCTGCTTCTCCCTCTCCTTCTGCCTTTCCCCTTGCTTGTGCTCTCTGTCTCTCTCTCTCTCTCAAATAAATGAATGAAACCTTAAAAAAAAAAAAAAAAAAAAGCTCAGAGTTTAAGTGATTTACACAAGGTCACACAGCAAGTTAATGGCCACGCTGGGGTATAAACCCATGTGCTTCTGAGTCTAGAAGTTAGATGGAAGGAATAAATCTGTGAGATAATTTAATATAAGGCATACTGGGATTTCATGGTGGAACAGATATAGAGGATGAAAGAGAGCAAAGGACATAATGCCCTGGAGAAAAATGGAGGCTGCTGGAGAGTGAGTGAGTTGTGATGGTAAGTACAAGAAGGTTAATAAAAACATGGCTTCCATCTCACTGAGTCTGGGATGACAGAGATGCATGTGGACAAATGGGAATCTTGGACTGGGGGTCAGGAAGGCAGAGGGGATTTAAGGAGCATCAGTAAACAGCAGGGAATGGCCAGCAGGTTAAGGAGATGGAGATGAGGACAGAGGTCATGACTGGTGGGTGCACTTTACCTGCTTCATCTAAAAGGTGTTATTCACTCCCCCATTTTCTTCAGGAAGATAGTGGCTTCATTTCTGATTTCTTCCTCTTAACTCTATTTCCCAAGGAAGGAGGGAGAATTGGGGAGGCCACCAGAAACAGCGACGTTCCCCAGAAAAGCTCGTCTTGGCCTGCAGCCAGGTGAGGCCTGGCAGAAGCCACCAGAGAGCAACAGCCACTCATGTGGCTCTGGGGGCGAGCACTGTTGCTGCTCTTGGACGGCTGGGAGCAGGCGGGAAGCTGACTGAGGAAGCACCAAGCTGGCGGTGGCAGGGCGGTTTGAGCTCAAGACTCATTTGCCTGATCAACCAGAGCTTTCCCAAGTGCTGGTGGTGATAGAGCCGGCATTTGAGGGTGTTGGTTTTTTTTTTTTTTTTTTTTTTTGAGCCTTTTTTTTCTCCTAGTAAGATCCAGGAGAGACCACCATGGAAAGACAGCAGAACCTCTATGGGGGAAAAAAAAAAACCCATGAAACTCTCTTGTTTTTCCCTCTTGCAATGGATGGTTTGCCCCCAGACTGCTGTTACAACCAGTTACAGCCGGATTTCTTTCTTATTACACATTGTAAAGTACACATACTGAGAACACAGTATGTATCCAGTTGAGATATCCTGTGGGTTCATCACATCAAGGCATCCATCAGCCTTCAACTCCTTCTAAACACAGGGCTCTTGCACAGGTGATTCCCTTTATCAGGAAGGTCCCCTCCCCCTCCTTATCCTTTACAGCCTGGTGGGTGAGATGTCACTTCTTCAGCTCTATCCTTGTCCCATGGCACTTATTCTCTCCCATACTTCTCTGTTGTAGATCTGTAGAATTGTAATTCTTACATTTACTTCCGGGCTTATCCGAGTAATGTTTCTTTCCCCTGCTAGGGCCGGGACCCCGCCCAGCTCTGACTGCTGGCGTTGTGACTGCTCAGTTGGCCACGAGCCTTCTAGGATCTTATATTTGACTCGAGCTCAGACATCTAGATTCCACCTGTAAGTATTACTCCATTACTGGGCTCTTCTTCCGGCATCCGGGGAGGAGGTTATAAACCCTCCAAACTTATTTGCAGTATTTTTTTTATAAAGAAATCCGTACGTTCAGCGTGGGGCTTGAACTCAAGAGCCTGAGATCCAGAGTTCCATGCTCCCCCGACTAAGCCAGCCAGACACCACTTATTTGCAGTATTTTATGTGTATATGCAGATGTGCATTTGGGATGAGGGAGAATCCAGATTTTCATGAGATTTGAGGTTAAAGATTCCTTCCTGTGAAAAATTCTCAGCAGTAATCCATTGCCTTCCTTGCTGTCCTCCAAGTCTCCCTCCTTTGCCCATTTGAATTTCCATGCCTTTCTCTCTTTTGAGACCCTATCTGGAGGGATATCTGTTTTGTCTTCAGATAATCTTTCTTTCTATGTAAGATCATATAAACATTCTTTTTCTTTTCTTTTTTTTTTTCTCTTAAAAGAAATGTACGCATGCACTGGCACACACTTGGTGGGGTTTCCAATGAAATGGCCCCAGGAGGGTGAACACGTGACTGGTAGTAGCCAATAGGAATGTCCTATTTCCCTGGTTCTCAGGCTTGGTTGGATAGAAATGGGAAGGTCTATAAAGAGGGGCCAATCTGAGACTTTTAGTTTTTGAAACAGATCTTGGAGGTTAAGATGGTAGGAGATGGTGGGCAGAAGTGCAGGCTAAGCCTGGAGCTGATGCCTGTGAAGACAATGCAAGCCCACACACCTGCTGGTGGCCATCTTTGCTACCACAGAAGGGTTAGGGTTAGGGTTTACAGAAAGCAAAACTGAGCAAAGCATTGGAGAGAGAGAGAGATGTGAGGAAGGAAAAAAAAAAGAAGAGTGTGCCCTAATGGCAGAACTAGAGCCCTGGGATCCAGTCATGACTTAAAGCATCATCTGGCCCTGAACTTTTTTTTTTTTTTTTAGATTTTATTTATTTATTTGACAGACAGAGATCACAAGTAGGCAGAGAGGCAGGCAGAGAGAGAGGAGGAAGCAGGCTCCCCGCTGAGCAGAGAGCCCGATGTGGGGCTTGATCCCAGGACCCTGGGATCATGACCTAAGCCGAAGGCAGAGGCTTTAACCCACTGAGCCACCCAGGCACCCCCTTGAACTTTTTTCTTGAGAGGCCAATACATTCCCCTTTCTTGCTCGTATCAGTTGGAGTTAGAGTTCTGTTAGTCACAACCAAAAATTTCTTACCCATTGTCTCAGTCAACTTAAGCTGCTATCACAAAATACCGTACACTAAATGGCTCAAACAAGAAATTGATTTCCTGCAGTTCTGGACGCTAGAAGTCTAAGATCAAAGTGCCCCATCCCTGAATGAACCACTGTGGCCAGGGAGGTGGGAAATGAGGACTGGTTAAAGCCAGGTGGGGCCCAGCCCTGGAGCTGGGCAATGGGATCAGTCCTTCCTAAACCACAAGGTTAGAAGTTCAGGATATTGGGGAAGGTGTTTGTTGCGCTGAGCACTCGGTGTTGTGTAAGTCTAATGAGTCACAGGCCTGTACCCCTGAAACATATGTTAACATATGGTAACATTTATTAACATATGTTAGGTTTTTTGTTTTTTTTTTAAGTTCAGAATGTCATCAGGAGGGCTAACAGAACAGTTATTAAACAAATAGGGGTTTATTTTTCTTGCACAACAAGAAGTCTGGAGGATGGTGTTGGTTTAGCAAGTCAGTGATACCCTCAGGAACCCTTATTCTTTCTGTCTTTCTGCACCACCAATCTCAGTGCATTGGTTTGCAATCTTATACTTGTCACCACATGATCCCAAGATGTGGCTACAGCTCCAGATAGTGCCTCACCATTCAAGGCAGGGAGAAAGGAGGAAGAACCCAGAAGATATGGATATGAAGCTTTGTTTGCTTTAAACAGGAAAGCAAGACTTTTCCCAGAAGATGTCTGCTTAGGTGCTGTTGGCGAAAACTGGATCTCCTGTGCACCCTCAGCTGCAAGGGATGCTGGGAAAGCAGGAGATGGTGTTGTCCAATGGCTTTAGACTAATGATCCATCACCTGGGGACTCTGTTACTGAGGAACCAGAGGACATGGATATTGAGGGGAATCTCTGATAATATTAGGCAGAGCTCTCTAAATACACCCAAACTTTCTCAACTCTACAACTTTGCTCAAGTTTTTTCCACCTGCCTAAAACTTGCTCTTTTCCATCTTTGCTTGTCAAAGTCCTACCTGCCCTTCAAAATCTTTTTCAAATGCCCCAAACCCCCCCAGTGAGATGTGAGGACTTCTTCAACCTCCCCAGCACCTTCTATCTTTATTCTGGGGCTTTGTTCTGTCTGTCCTGTGGATGGTCACATGCATGACGCAATATCCCACTGTGGCACAGACTTAAGGTTAAAACTTTCCGTGTGTACCCTTGATAGGTGACCTAACCTCTCCAGGGCTTGAATTTCTTCATCAATAAAATGACAGTAATAACAGAACCTGCCTCACAGAGTTGCTGTGAGGATTAAATAGGATAATTTATTTATGTTAAATCTTTTGCCTAGTGCCTCTCCCGCAGCCAGCGCTTGAGAACTGCGAGCCGTTAGTCTTGTTGTTACTCCTGTCCCGTTCTCGCTGTGGCCTCCCTTGGTCTCCACCCTCCTCGGCTTTGCCGCTTTTCTTAAAATTGAGATGTCATGCACATTCCATAAAATGTACCCTTTTGCAGTGTATAATCCAGTGGTTTTCACAAAGCTGTGCAGTTGCCACTGCTGCTTCATCCCAGAACATTTTTATCACCTTCAAAAGATGGCAGCCACGAATATCCTTTCTGTCTCTATGGATGTGCCAATTCTCGGACATTCCATTTAATGGGATCATGTAACACGTGGTCTTTGGTGATCGGCCTCTTTCATTTAGCGTTGGGTTTTCAAACTGATCCGTGATGTAGCATGTGTCAGTACTTTATTCTTTCTTGTGGATTTGTATTATTCCATTGCATGAATCTACCACATTTTGTTGATGCAATAATCGGATAATGGACATTTGGGTTATTTTTGCCTTTGGCTATTCTGAAGAATGCTGCTATGAACCTCTGCACACAGGTTTTTGTGTAGACACGCATTTTTCTTTCTCTTGGGTATGGACCTAGGAGTGGAACTCCTGGGTCACACAGTCACTCTGGGTTTTACCTTTGGAAGAACTGCCCCCCTATTTTTTCCACGGTGGCTGCACCATTTTACATTCCCACAAGTAGTGTTGGAAGTTCCAGTTTCTCCACATCCTCACCAGAATCTGCCCCTGAATGTCTTACTCTGCCATTTGAATCCCAGTGGCCGCACATGGTAGATGTTCAGCATATTGAACAGAAGCTCTCTGGGGCTCTCACTCGTCCAGAGTTCGGTGAAGCTGGCATAGGAGGCATGGTTGAGCCACTGGTGGCATTAGCTGTGGCACTGTGGTCTGGGGAAGAACTGCTATTTCTACCTTCACCTTGGGCTTAGTTGGTGTCAGGCCCAGTGCTGCACCCTGGAGTCCGTGTTGGCGGGGATCCCGGAGTCTGTGGAGGCACAGATACGTCAGCACACTAGGGTATTGCGATGTCGTGAATATAATCCTGGAGGGCAGCCCAGGGCATGGTGGCGAGGTGACAGCTGTTCTCTGGAGGGAGGGGGCTGTTCAAGGAGGGCTTCCTAAAAGAGGAACCACCCAACTTTTCTCTTAAAGATGAAGTAGGAGTTTCTTGGGCAAAAAAGGGGAAGGGGATAATGTTCCCAGGCAAAGAGATTGGCATAGTAAAAGGCGTGGTGGGGGCACCTGGGTGGCTCAGTGGGTCAGGCCTCTGCCTTCAGCTCAGGTCATGATCTCAGGGTCCTGGGATTGAGCCCCGCATTGGGCTCTCTTGCTTGGCGAGGAGCCTGCTTCCCCCTTTCTCTCTGCCTGCCTCCCTGCCTACTTGTGATCTCTCTCTCTCTCTCTGTCAAATAAATAAATAAATTTTTTTTTAAAAAGGTGTGGTGAGAGGAAACACCTGGATTGTGACGTGGAGGTGGTGGGGTGTGGGTAATAGAGTGGAGATTGAGTGGTGAGGGAACAGCAGAGAGCTCTGAATGTGAGAAGTCCAGCTTCCACACAGGAGAAACAGAACAGATGGGAGTCTGTCTCAGTCTCCTCATCTGTAAAATAGGGATAATAACAATATTCTCTACTTGGGATCTTGTATGGATTTCATGAACCTGAGCAAAACGTTTGTACAGCGCTTAAAACCATCTCTGACCCATGCTGGATGAACGTTGGGCGTAACTGCTGCTCTCTGCCAAGACCTTGAGGAGAGGTCTTTTTGTGTTCCTGGTGGGGCTCAGAGAGGAGTGAATGGACAGGGGAAGGGGGGTTGAAATGACAGGTGTTCATAGTAAAGACATAATGTTTCCATTGTCACCATGAGGATGGAGTGGGGCCATAGAGAGACAGTAGGCATTTTCCAGAGAAGGAAGATGGATTTGGCAGGCTAAGCAATAGGTGTGCACAAGGAAGGAGCGGTTAAGTTACAGTCAACCCTTGTTGACCTACTGTGTGCAAGGCATTGTGTGAAAATTGCTAGGATGTAAATAAATAGGACTCCCTAATCACCAGTTTACAATTAACTTGGAGAGACAAGAGAATAATTCAAGTAAATAACCATCCAAGTCCCATGATAGAGCAAGATTAATCATTTAATAGTAGCATAGTTTGGAAGTTTTATAGGAATTCAGAGAATGATTAACTCAGTGGAGGCTGGTGAGGGCTCGGAAGGCTTCATGGAGAAGCAGGAAACTGAGCTGGAGTAGAAGAGTGGGTAGGATTCAAGTAGGCAGAGGGGAGGAGAGGTCAAATCTGATGGAGGAAACCACAGGGCAGGGGCTGAGCTTTTAAGTTAATGCGCAGTCAACCAGAGAAGAGAAAGTCTGGAGCATCCTGTGAAGGTTAATGGAGGACAGGATGGGAAAAAGTGATATAATTAACAACTAAAATTTATTAAGTGCTAGGCAGAGTGTTAAGTGCTTTTTTGTGTTATGTGAAAGAAATATCACCGTTTTAAAATTATCCTGCAAAGTAGTACTTATTGCTCCAGGAAAAGGGTCAGATATATAAACGTTTCCAGGAACTGGACAAAAATGTGGCTCAGGCCAAGTGTTAGATGGGATGGGAGGGAGTGGTGGGGACTGTGGCAAACTCGGGAGCACTCGCTTCCCCTAAAAGGGGCCATCAGTCAGCCCCAGGGAGCTGTGGTCTTCAGTGACCACCATGATCTTAAATCCAATGGACTCTTTCATGCCTCACTGACCTGACCTCCTAGGCAGCTCACCATTCTTCCTTAAATGACTCTCTTTTCCTGTTTCTATGATGCCACACGTACTCACTTTCCCTTCTACCTCTCTAGCCATTCCTCTACAGATTCCTCCTTTGTTCAGCCTCTGCATGGGAAGTTCCCAGGACTAAGGCTCAAGCCTCTTCTCACCCGACTCTGCCCTTACTCCCCCTGGCGCCATCCCATCCATCCGTAGGCTGGCGGCTCTCAACTTTATATTCCCAGCCTGTCTCTTCGGAAATCAGCGGGACACTTGAGCATCTCACGTATAAACAAACCCCATACTGGACTTACATGTCCTCCCATAAATCTGCACCCTGTTCAAGTCCCCTCTTTCTTTCTTTCTTTTTTTTTTTTTAAAGATTTTATTTATTTATTTGACAGAGAGATCACAAGTAGGCAGAGAGGCAGTCAGAGAGAGAGAAAGAAGCAGGCTCCCCGCTGAGCGGAGACCCCAATGCGGGGCTCAATCCCAGGACCCTGAGATCAGGACCCGAGCCTAAGGCAGAGGCTCAACCCACTGAGCCACCCAGGCACCCCATGTCCCTGTTTCAATAAATGGAACCCCCATCCCCCAGTTATACATACCAATAACTCATTCTCCATCCTCCACAACCAGCTCATCCCAGGCCTGTGCCTTCTGTTCCACAAATGTATCTCGCGGGTCCACCCCACTCCATCTCCACGGCCACCAACCCAATGCAGACCATCCCCGTGACTGGCCTGAATAACTACCACAGATGGCCCGTTTGCTTTTCTTATCCACACCGTTCTAATCCATTCTCTACACAGAACCCAGGATGATGACTTTCAGATACAAATGTAAGCATAGCATTCAACTGTTTAAAGCCTTTTGATGGTTTCTCTTAGATTGGGTATAAAATATAAAATCGGGGCGCCTGGGTGGCTCAGTGGGTTAAAGCCTCTGCCTTCAGCTCAGGTCATGATCCTGGAGTCCTGGGATCGAGCCCCGCATCGGGCTCTCTGCTCAGCGGGGAGCCTGCTTCCTCCTGTCTCTCTGCCTGCCTCTCTGCCTACTTGTGATCTCTGTCTGTCAAATAAATAAATAAAATCTTAAAAAAAAATAAAAATAAAATCCAAAATCACTGGGCACCTGGCTGGCTCAGTCAGTGGAGCATGTGACTCTTGATCTCAAGGTCATGAATCCAAGCCCCATGTTGGGCAAAGAGCCTACAAATAAACAAACAAATTAAAATTCAAAAACAGGGTGCCTGGGTGGCTCAGTGGGTTAAAGCCTCTGCCTTCGGCTCAGGTCATGTTCCCAGGGTTCTGGAATCAAGTCCCGCATTGGGCTCTCTGCTCAGTGGGGAGCCTGCTTTCCCCTCTCCCTCTACCTACTTGTGATCTCTCTATAACTAAATAAATAAACTCTTTTAAAATAAATAAATAAATAAATAAATAAATAAATAAATAAAATTCAAAAACAAAGTCACTGGTGTGGTTTATAATGCCCTGCATAGCTGGGCCTGGGGTTATAAGATCAAATATCTCCAGGGTAGAGGCAAGTGACTTAAATAAATGAAACTGGCTGAGTCAGGAAAACGGTAAGAGCAGGGACTGTGGCAAACTGTAGAGTGCACCCCTGTGGAAGGGACCGTCTCTCGACTCTAGCAGATTGTGGGCCTGTGGGAAAGTAGAACCTGAGCAGGATCCTCTGATATTTCAAGAGGAGCTGGGTCAATCTGATTTTTAAGTAAACCTAGGAATTTAAAAGTTGACAACTGATTCGTGAACTTTTTTATCGTAACAAAACAAAAAACAGAAAATCACACCTGTGGGTCAGATATAGCTCCTCAAGCAGCCAGATGTCGACTTCTGCTCCAAGGATCATGGACAGAAAACTCTTCTTAGAAAAATTACTCATAGATTAGTTTGAGAAGCACTTAATGGGGTCAGGGGTTGGGGCTTGCAAAGATTAAGTGGCTCTTCTTCCCCTTGCTGCAATGAGACAGGTCGAGGCACAGAGAAATCCATTGCTTTGCATAATAAAGTAAAAGGGTATCCTCTTCGGCAGGAACAATTTTGTGTTCTACATTGGATTAGGGGCTTTCTTTAGGCTGTCCAGGGGAGAGGAGATTTGGAGGCCCTAAAAGGAGGAAGAAGGAGATGGGGAAAGGGCTCCGGTCCAGTGTCCATGGCTCAGAAACAGGGCAGCAGGCCAAGCCTGTGAGGAGAGGGCAGAAGGGCATCCCTGAGACGGACTGCAGGAATCCTGAGGTCTGCCAGCCAACTCAGTCCTTTCCAATGTGAGCTCTCCCCTCCTGTCCTTCCCTGCTTTGGCCATCTCTGAGCCCCACTATCACAGGTTTGACCTAGCCCTGGCTGCCTTGGGATGAAGCCACCTGCAGAGAGCCAGGCAGAGGTGATCTGAGCCAGAGGCATCTGGGGGCACACAGGAAGGACCTGCCCACAACCACCCACAGAGACGTTTGAGGAACCACCCATGGAGACGTTTGAGGGGGCACCTGCCTGCCTGTAGCCCCCCAGGACAGAGATGCTAAGTTGGTTTATATGGATATCTCAGGTCAAGGGACCCTGAGAATCCCTCAGGTTGCATATGTGACCTCTCATTTAATCATCCCAACCATGGGCCATGTGTTGATCTCCCCATTTTACAGATGAGGAGAAACAGGCCCAGGAGAGAAAGGCACTTGTCAAGGCCACAGGGCTACTAAGTGCTAGAGGCAGCAAGTTGAGGGATTTACCCGCACTGCCCTTACAGGGAGAGAAGGAGGCACAATATTTCTGTAGAGAGAGATCTGAAAAGAGGCTGCTGGGAGTCAGAATGGCAGCGGGATGAAAACTTGATTTGCTTTGGCCAATTCATGAGTCCATTCAGACTTTGGGCCTGCTCCAGAGCCTCTGGACAAGTTGGTTCATGTTGGATTGGACTAGAAGCCCCAGGCCAGCCTCCCAACCCTCTGATTCTATGACATTTCATGTGAATGATGCATCTTCTTGAGCTTCTATGCTGGGCATTGGTGGGGGTCCTGTGAGAGAAACTAAGAAAAGCAAACGTCCCTGCCTGGGCAGCTCACACAGGAAGTAAAAGTACTAAGAGCCCTTCGGCAAGGTGGTAAGGGAGTGACAAGGGGCTTGTACCCTTGGGAGCAATTAATCCTCAGAGGCAGGATGAGAACACAGCAGAGGTGAACCTTGGCGGGAAGCGGCCATATTAGTTTCCATACATAACAAAGTACCACAAACTGGGTGGCTTAAAACAACAGAATTTTATGGTCTCACAGTTCTGGAGGCTGGAGACGCGAAGTCAGGGGGTGGGCAGGACTGTGCTCTCTCTGAAGATGCCAGGGAAGGGTCTGTTGCATGACTCTCTCCCAGCTGCTGGTGGCCTCAGGCCTTCCTTGGTTTGTAGATGGATCACCCCAGTCCGTCATCTGCCCATGGTGTTCTTTCTGTTTCTTCACATTATTTTCCCTGAGTGTGAGTTTGTTCACGTCCAAATTCCCTTTTTTATAAGGATACCAGTCATATTGGATTAGAACCCCCATTGATGATGACCTCATCTGGACTTGGGTAAATCCATAAGATCCTATTTCCATATAAGATCATATTCTGAGGCATTGGGATTAGGACTTCATCATACCTCCTTTTGGGGGATGCAATTCAACTCATAACAGAGGGCAAGCAAGAATCGCACCTGGGAGAGGAGAAGAGGTTCTTCAGGCCATGGATGTACAAAGGCAGAGAGGTGTGAGGTCCAGGGTGCAACTACGGGGGGTGGAGGGCGATGAGGCTGGGGCCAACTTTGGAATCAAGCATACCTGAATTTGAAGCTTGACACTGCCACTAGCTCTGTGACCTTGGGCAAGTCATTTAGCCAAAGTCACAACTGACTCATCTCTAAAATGGGCATAAAGGTCTGTCTACCATGAAATGCTGGTGGAGAGATTAGTAAGTTACTAAACAAATATAGTACTGGACATCATGCTTAGTACAAGAAGGACCTTTACAAAAATAGAAGCTACTCTTTTTTTTTTTCTTTTAACAAAGGATGTTGCCCTTCTGTGTAGTGTGAGATCACTACTATTCATCATGAATCAAGGAGATCGCTTTGCAGATAATTAAGTGAATGACTTTCCATCCCATCCATCTCTGACCTTCTAGAAAGTTTTCCCCCTGGTTGTCCTCTGAGATTTAGATATGAGGTTGGGGCACTCAGGGTAGGTTGCCCATCGCTGTTCAAACAGAAACCCCACCTCAAAAGGAATCCCCTCCCCTCCATCACCATGACCCCCCCATTTCCACAATCTCAAAATTTAGGTGTAATTAGTAAGTCATTGCTAATTGCAGAATTAAGTTTAGCCTGGTCTCATCAACCAGCCTCCAAGATGGGATGCTGCCTTGCTTTTTCTGACCTCCTCAGCTCAAACCACAGGATCAGTTTGAATCATTGCAAATCATAAGGCTGGGAGAATGAGGAGTTTTGGGGGATTTGTGGTTTTCCATCCAAATACTCAATGGAAAAAAGAAAAAAAAAAGACAAGTATCTCATTGAATAACGGAGAAAAAGCCTAGCTAAAATAATTTTTTTCTAGTAATAAAGCATAAAGAATCAACTATTATTATTAATTTGAACTGAGTAAAATATTATTGTTAACAGTAAAAAAGAACCCAATTTTTTAAATGGGCAAAGGGTATGAACAGACATTTCTCCAAAGAAGATATGTAAATGACCAATAAGCGCATGAAAAAGATGTTCAACATGACTTATCATTGGTGAAATGCAATTGAAGACCAAAGTAAGACCACTTAAAAAAAAAAAATAAGACCACTTTACACTCATTAGGATGGTTATTATTGAAAAGAAAGGAAGGAAGGAAGGAAAGAGGAAGGAAGAAAGGAAGGAAGGGAGGCAGGCAGAGGGAGAGGAAGAGAGGAGCACCTAGCTGGCTCCGTTGGTTAGCATCTGCCTTTTGCTCAGGTTACGGACTCAGGTCATGATCCCAGGGTCCTAGGATCAAGCCCTGCATCCTAGAACTGAACCCCACATTGGGCTCCTTGCTCAGCAGGGAGGCTGCTTCTCCCCCTTCCTCTGCCTGCTGCTCTCCCTGCTTGTGCCCTCTCTCACTATCTCTCTTTCTCTCTCTGTCAAATAAATAAATTAATTAAATTAAATTTTAAAAGAGAGAGAGAGAGAGAAACTATTGTTGGGAAGGCTGTGGGGAAATTGAAGAAGCCCTGTGCATCGCCAGAGGGAAGGTAAAATGGTGCAGCCACCATTTTATTTTTATGCAAAGTTAAGCATAGGATTGCCGTATGATTCAGCAATTTCACTTTTAGCTATAAAAAAAAAATTGAAAGTAGAATCTCAAACAGATATTTGTACACCCATGTTACTAACAGCATTATACACAATAGCCAAATGGTAGACATAGCCTTAATATCCACTGACAGATGCATGGATAAACTAGATGTACATATATATACATCTAGTTTATATATACAGGTGATATATACATACAATGGAATATTACTCAACTTTGAAAAAGGAATGAGATTTTGACATATGCTATCACGTGGAGAACCTTAAAGGCCTTATAATAATTGAAATAAGCCAGACACAAAAGGAAAAATACTGTATGATTGCACTTATATGAGGTACGTAGAATAGCCAAAATCATAGAGACAGTAAATAGAATGGAGGTTGCCAGGAGCTGTGGGGAAGAATGGGGAGTTGGTTTAATGGGTGTAGAGTTTTAGTATGGAAAGACCAAGAAATTCTGGAGATGGGTAGTGGTGACAGTCCCACAATGATGTGAATTACTTAATGCCACTGAATTGTACACTTGAAAAATTGTTAAAATGGTTATATCTATATATCTTTTGTTGTGGTAAAAATACATGTAATTAAAATTTACCAATTTAGATGGTAAATTTAGACTATTTCTAAGTGTATGATTCAGTTGTTATGTGTATTTTACCACAATTAAAAAACAAAATAAAAACTAACGGGGTGCCTGGGTGGCTCAGTCAGTTAAGCAACCAACTCTTGATCTCAGCTCAGGTCTTTGATCTCAGGGTCATGAGTTCAAGCCCCATGTTGGACTCCACACTGGGAGTGGAGCCTACTTTAAACCACACACACACACATAATTGATAGTTCAGGAAATAAACAAAAATTTCATGACTAGTCCCTTTATTTGGTGTTCTTAATGTATTTCTTTAGTGAATGTCAACATATGGAAGAGTTTCCCTGCAGTCACTTGCAACTTGGGTGTGCCTAACCTGTGAGGTCCTAAGTCCGTGTTCTGGAATCCTTCCACCATAGGGGACTTTAGGTACTTAATCCTCACAGTTGGAGAGGAAATGTTTTCTGGGGAGTAGATGAAGGAGCAGTGTAGGAAGCAGTCACTGGGATTGGAGAGATGGTGTGATGGGGCCCAAGGAGAGAGACGGTATTTGTTAGGTATTGAGAGGGGGAAAGGAGCAAAGAGATCAATTTCGTGATCTTTACCCACTTCTTGGACTCCCTCTCTGTACCTCACAGTGGCCCCTGCAGTGCTCTGACGCTGGGGCTATAGGTAGCCCCAGGTTGAACGAGGAGGAAAGGAAAATTCCATTCATTTCTCAGACCAGCAACCAGCCCTACCCTCAGCCCACCATTCCCGTCAGTGATGTCATGACGACGGTCCTGCGGCAACCCACCCCTTCCCTCTGCTTGCTTCCCTCTTGCTTGCTCTGATCCAGTGGCACCTGCAGGGTCGGGCTGGAGAAGGATGTGTTGCCCTACCCCCATTCTAATCTCCTTGCCTCCCTTCCTTCTGCATTCCCCCTCTTCCTCTGGACTTCTCCAACTCTCCCCCAATCCTCTCCCCTCCAACCTGTTTACATTTCCACCCACTCACTTTGTCTCAACCTACTTCGCTTCAGTGTCAGTTTTCAGTTGAGGTTGAGAACTGAAGGAAGGGGTGTTCCCCTCCCTAGGGGTTGTGGGGCGGGGTGGGGGGCCTCCTTAGCCTGTCCCCTGCATTTCCTGAGAGAGGCCACCTGACCTATTTCATCTCCCAGACTCCTTGAAGGGGAGGGGGAGTGACAGACCCCCAGGAAGCCTTTCACAGGCAAACCAGGTGCAAGAAACCCTCCTTTTCTGGAACCAGTGGGTAGGAGCTGCCTCGAAGCTTCCCTAAGAATATTTTTTCTTTTGTTGGATGTGCATCTGAAATAGATTGGGAGCTTACCTGCATCGGCAGCTAGAGACCCCACTGTGAGTGAGTAGGGCAAATTAACGGGTCGGTTCTTGGCTCCCCCACCCTGCTACTGAGGTGGAGGGGAACACAAGCCTCCAAATACGACAGCTCATGATCACAATAAAAAAGAGCTGCCCAGGGGTTCCTGGGTGGCACAGTCCCTTGGACTGCTGACTCTTGGTTTCAGCTCAGGTCATGATCTTGGGGTCATGGGATCGAACCCTGCATTGGGGTACGGTCCACTTAAGACTCTCTCCCCCTCTCACTCTGCCCCTCCATCTCTCTCTCTCTCTCTCTTTCTCTCTCTCTCTCTCTCAAATACATAACATCTTAAAGAAAAAAAAAATTAAAAAGAGCTGGTCTGGTCGTGAACGGAAGTTTGCTAAGCCGCCTACCTGCTGCAACTCTGCAGTGAAAAATAACCAGCCAGAAATTATGGATGCATCTGAACAAGTTGGGAGCTCACGATTTGTTGTCACTGTCTCAACGATTTGTTGTCACTGGCTCAACGTCTGCTGTGCGGTTTGCCCCTGGACTCCTGGTTCCCAGCTCCTCTCAGTGAAGAAACTTGAGAAGCAGCAGCCTTGCCTGCCGCCCAGTGGCCCATCTGTCATCTTCCCGATCTTGGCAGCAGCAGGAGGCAGGTTCAGGCCGCCCCAGAAGCCAGCCCCGACTGGTGACTCAGCGGGGGAGGTAGCGGGTGGGACTTGGGAACTGAGGGTCCAGCATGGATGATGACCCAAGTGCTGTGGAGCAGAAGACAGGGAAGCGGAGTCCTGAGCCCAAGACGAGCAGCAGAACTGTAATCTATGAGTTCACGTTAATTCGGTTTGTGGGGCTGAACCCTTCCTGTGGGTTTAGCCTCCCCAGCTTCTTGCTTTTTAAGACGCAGCTTGACCGAGGTCTAGGTTCCACAGCCAAGTGACCCACTTTCCCTTTTCGGCCACTCACCCCCACCCCCAAGCCCAAGCAGTTCTGCAGGAGCATTCAAAGAGATGTGGGTAGAGATTTTCCTTTATTCGTTTTTATTTTGGAGAGGAAGGACTAGAGCAAAAAGATGATACTAACGCAGCAGGCATCACAATGACCCTTGCACATGCAGGGCGCTGACGGACACTCACTCTGGATCTGGTGATTAACAAATGTGCCTCATGACGACAATGTCCCTACAGCTGCAAAGCCCCCTTGCTCCTCCCCATTTTTCTTAATTTTAAGACTCCTATGCATACCCACCCAGTTAGCCTTGTCATTCTCAGTGAGTGATTCTCCTACAAATTGGGTTTTTACTCCTGTGGGCGCAGAGCCCTGCCCCACACCCCCCCAAAATTAAGCATGCATCCCCTAGAGACACAGGCAGATTGACAGGATGCTGGAACACAGAGAGGTGGCATGCTTCATTTCTCAGCATCCTCCAGCGTGGGAGAAAGGCTGCCCTCCATCACACCAGGGAAAGATGGGAAAGAATGCTGAGGCCATACCACTCTCCCATCTCCGCAGGACCCTGTTGTAGGCCCCCCACTCACACCCTGGCCTTCCCAGATCTCGAATTAACCAGCAATTGAGAAAAAAATCTGTGGGAGCTACAAGATGTAGGGCTCAGCTGAGCATTTAAAACAAAATTTTCTTCTTGCTCAGTTTCTGTTCAATCCAAAGGTCTCTTCCTACTCTCCCAAGGGGATTTCTGATGCTTGAAGCCCCCAGATCTGGCTTCCAGCCTCCCCAGCAATTTGTGGACCCTGTGGAATGATTTAGTAGCCGCAACCCCTCACCGCCCAGCCTCCTTGCGTTCTCCCAGAGGGTCTTTGGTTTTTCTCAGTGTCTCTCCCCACCAGTCTGCTGTGCTGTCCTGACTTGGAGGCGCCTGGGGCAGCAGGAGAAGGGTCAGGTGCCTTTGCTTTCTGTCCTCTCCTCATCGGCTGTCTGGGCGTTGCTGATGGCTCGAAGCTGTCCCTGGGCAGCTGGCTTCACCGACAGGACCAAGCGTTTGCGGAATGTCTCACAGAGCACGATGTATACAAAGGGGTTGAGGCAGCTGTTGGCATAGCCCAAGCTGATGGCGGCGTTGTACAGGTAGACAAAGGTGAGGGTTGGGCGGCTGATGGACAGCTGGGTCAGCTGGAGCACATAGTAGGGAGCCCAGCACACAAAGAAGACCAGGCAGATGGCGATGGCCGTACGAGTCACCCTCTTGGTCCGCAGCCGGATGCTGCGTTGAGAGGCAGGAGCTACAGAGGACGTCATGCGCTGCAGGATCCTCACGTACGCGGCAGTGATGACCACGAAGGGCAGGGCAAAGGCCAGGAAGAACTGGTACAGGGTGAACCAGTAAAGGTCAGTGTCTGGGTTGGGCAGGCGGATGCCGCACCCCACCGTGCCCCCCGGGAAGGGGATGAGCCTAGCGTAGAGCCACACGGGGGTGATGCTGATGAAGGAGAGGGCCCACAGGAGGCAGATCACCAGGGTGGCCACAGAGGGCTTCCGGAACTTGGTGGAAGAGATGGGGTGGACAGTGGCCAGGTAGCGGTCAATGGCCATGGCCGTCAGGATGTAGGTGCTCGTGAACTGACTGTTGGCATCCATGGCCGTGATCAGTGTGCACATGGTTTCTCCAAAGTGCCAGACGCCATTGCCCATGAGCTGGTGGATCATGAAGGGCATGCCCAGGAGAAAGAGGAGGTCCACCACAGAGAGGTTGATGATGAAGATGTCGGGGACGTTGCTGCACCAGTGCAGTTTGGACTTCTTCACCACCGCGAAGATGACCGTGGAGTTCCCGATGATGCCCAGGAGGCAGATGGTGCCGAACACGGAAGGCATGATGATGTTGATGTAGGAGACACTCCCTCTGCGAGGAGGTGGCCCTGGGGACAAAAGGAGCAAATGTTGACCCTTTGACATGGACTCTTCTCTAAGGGCTGACATCATCCCGGTGTGCTCAGCCTCCAGCGATGACATGCTTGCCTACCTCTCTTCTTTCCGTCTCAGCTCAGGGCTCACCATTCATCTGGAACCCTTTCCTACCAATCCCGCTCCCCACACTGCTGCTGATCCTGTCCCCTTGCCCTCCTCCACCAGTTCCCTGGCCAATCCTCCCAGATTCTCCCACGCCACCTGTTCGTTGAGGGACCCAGTCCTCTACTTCCTGCATTTTCTCAGAAGGCACAGAATCAAGAACCACAGCCGTCTGCAGAGAATTACTCTGTGGGCTCGCGGGCTTCACCAGGAAACCTCGTCGTCGTAGCCAGAAGGGCATGAACGTGTGTGTCGCGTGTGTGCGCGCATGCGGGAAAGCAACCGCATGCATGGACGGGCGCATGCATGTGTTTTCTCTTCTCCTGCCTGCAGTCCTGATCATCTCATTTTAGAAATCACTGATTGGGAGCCGTGGGCTGATTCCTAGGCGTATCTGCGGGCTACCGTCTTGCGGAGGGAGGCTTTTGCCCATCAGGCCCGCAGCCCGCCCTCCCTTCTCCTGGGTTCCTGTGGGGGAATTCCTTGGTCTGTATCATCTGAGCCTGGGCTTCCCAAGCAAGCAGAGACTGAAGCTGTGTGTTGCAGCCTTGCCGCCCGAGAATTTTCTGCACACAAGCCTTTCCTCTTTTTCCTTCTTTTCCTCCTTCAGTGCTAGAATTTCAGGGCATCTCAGCTCTGGAAATGTCAGGAACCTTCATTCACCCGGAAAGTTAATCCCCTCAAGGCTCTGTGAGTTAGCCCTTCCCCGGGGCCTTTCCCAGGGGTCAGGTGCTTCAGATCCCAGTACCGCAGTTCCAGTAAAAACACAAGGGGATCCGTGAATGAGTGAGCTTCCCCTCTCTCCTCGCATACCATCCTCTGGCTTCTCCTGCTTGCTTTTCCAGCCTGGATTTTTTTTCTACAAAGCATTTGGAACTCCTGGGTGAGTCTTCTCCTGTCTCCGTCACCGGCGGGCCACCATCCCCTGCCACTTCTGAACGCACCTTTGCCCTCTTCTCTGCCCCCGCCCCAGCTGCCCCTGCCTGCCCCGCCCCCTTCTCCCCTTCCCCTCCCGACCAAGCGGACTGCAGGTCTCCTCCCCAAGAACTGTAATAAAGTTTCCGGAGCAGTTTGGCTCAGAGGTGAAACCTTCCCATTACCCATCCCCCGGCGCAGGGGAGGGAGGACTCCCCTCCAGCACTACTCACCGGCCGAGGTGAGGTTATCGGGGCCATCCGAGGTGTTGCTGGCATTGGGGCCAGTGGGCAGCAGCGAGGCTCCCAGGTCCATCCTGCCGCTGCCCGTCGCCTGCTCGCCCGTCCACCCACGCAGGCTGCGGCAGCGCCGCCCGCCCGTCCCGGAGCACGAGCCCCGCAGTCCGGAAGGGGGTCTTCCTGGCGCTGTGGCAGCGTCTGCCGCCTCCAAGCCCCGCTTCTCTCCCCACTCCCTCCTTCCCCGGCTCCCACTGACATCACCTAGACACATTAACATTCGGAAGCAGATGCACATTAACCTCTTCGGTCCCGAGCAGCCGCTCCCCGCTTCCGACTGCCCGCGGAGCCCAGGGGCCTCGGGGAAGCCAGCGGGAGCCGGGCTCAGGCAACCCCATCAGGGAGGGGGCTTCCTTCCCACGTGCTCGTGTGCTCCCAGGAGCTCGCTGCCTGTGAGGTCCAGGTCCCTGCAAAGACAAATGAGGAGAGAATACTCCTCCCATCCTCCGCCCTCCTCCCCGGGACAGAATGAGCCTGGCCTAGTCCCTAACCCCACATGTGGGTGGCTGGGCCAAGTGGCAGGGGCCAGGGGCGACTCCTCATGGATCTTGCAGATGGCAAGCTCAGACCACAGCATGCCTGTCCCCTAGGCCACCCTCAGCTCCTTCCCAGTGCCATGCTGGAGTCCAACCAGCATCCTGCCTAGCCCGCCAGCGTCCACCAGAAGCCCCATTGTCGACAGCTGAGCTGCTGACCAACACTCAGAAGTGACGCAGGTCACTGTGCTGGTGATGGCCAGGGTCTTAGGGACCAGTAGGAGACAAACTACCCTCTGCACAGAATTAAGGGCAAGCTTACAGAGATTTTATTTTTCTAAATGCTCCAGGGTCCTCCAGGTTTTACCTGAGAATTCTTGAGACAGATTTCGGAGCATAGCAGCCCCTCCTCCCAAAAAGTCATCGACCAGGAACAGCCTTAAAGGGCAAAGTATTAAGTGAATTAAGTGCATTCTTGACAGATGAATTAAGTGAATTCATGGTCAAGGTGTCCTGCTGCCAGCCTCCAGTGCCCTCCCAGCCACCAGCTGCCACCACACCAACCACCAGATTCAGAGCAGGGGCTTCTGGGTAAGCACAGTCTGATCGCACTTGCTTTTTCAGTCTTATTTATGAATGAGTTTTTATCGAGTACTTACTATTTGCTGAGCATTGTTCAAAGTTCCGTAGTGAAAAAAAACAGTAGGGGCACCTGGGTGGCTCAGTCGGGTTAAGTGTCTGATTCTTGATCTCAGCTCAGGTCTTGATCTCAGGGTTGGGAATTCAAGCCCCACACTGGGATCCATACTGGGCATGGAGCCTACTTAAAAATACATAAATGAATTGGGATGCCTGGGTGGCTCAGTTGGTTAAGCGGCTGCCTTCGGCTCAGGTCATGATCCCAGCATCCTGGGATCGAGTCCCACATCGGGCTCCTTGCTTGGCAGGGAGCCTGCTTCTCCCTCTGCCTCTGCCTGCCATTCTGTCTGCCTGTGCTAACTCTCTCCCCTCTCTCTCTCTGATAAATAAATTAAAAAAAGAAAAGAAAGAAAAAAAAATCCTGTTTAAAAAAAATACATAAATGAATAAAAAATAAAGTTCCAAGTCCCTGTCCTATTGGAGTTTATATCCAAGTTGGGGTGAGGTGGGGGGGGTAGAAAATATACAAAAAGTTAAAAAGACAATTTCTGAGGTTGGTGATCAGTGCTATGAGAAATAAAGCAGGGTGCGGAGCCAGGAAACGCTAGGGGAGGTGCAGGTTGCTATTTTACATAGGAAAACCTCTCTGGGATGTGTTTTAAGAAGAATCCTAAGGGAAGTGAAGAAGCATGCTTGGAAATAGCTGGAAGGAGATCTTTCTGGGCACTAGGAATAGCCAGTGCAAAGGCCCTGAGGCAGGAGTGTGCTGAGTGCAGAGCAAAGAATGATAATACTGGCTATTGCAGTGCAAAGGAAGATTAGCAGATGACATCAGAGAGGAAACAGTGAGAAGGGCAGATTCTGTTAGGCCTTGTCAGCCATTGTAAGGACTTTGGCTTTTCTTTTAGGGGAAACGGGGTCACCAGTTTTCAGCTCAGGAGAGACATGATCAGACATGTTTTAAAAGGATCAGTCTGGGGGCACATGGATGGCACAGCCAGCTCAGCGTCCAACTCTTAGTCTCGGCTCCGGTCATGATCTCAGGGTCATGAGATCAAGCCCCCTTCCCTGCACTGGGCTCTGTACTCAGGGTAGAGGTTGCTTCAGATTTTCCCTGCTCTCTCTAAAATAAGCAAATTTTAAAAAATACTAAAAGGATCAGTCTCTGTTGGATAGCAATTGAAAAGTTATTTTAGCTTGCATTCCCTTGAAAGCAGAGCCTGAGACAGGACTTACGTATACATGAGCTTTGCTGAGAGATGGCCCAAGCAGCAGGCACGAGGGAGTGGGGGCAATGAGATGGGAAAGGAGAAAAAGCCGACCTACGGGTTCATTAGTAAGGTCGCTGCTGTGGGCGGGAGCTTGAGTTTACCAGGATCCTTGAAAAGTGCACAGACTGTTTCCAGATTTATCTGCCTGAAGCATGGGAGGCAGGAACGCTTATCCAGTTACCCTGTCCCCCCCCTGGTTGAAGGTTGCCTCTCGTATGTCAACTCTGTGCTTCTGGGCATGTGGGTAAAGCAGGCTCCTATAGCATCAAGCATTAATGGGGCAGAGAGCCAAGAGTTGTGCATCTCACACTGTGGCAAGAAGCAAGTAAATCTTGTGCTGGAACCAAAAGGACTCCAACAGCATTGAAATCCAGGGTAGAAGGCCAACAGGTCTGAGGTATGCACTAGAGGCAAGACACTATACGCACAGGATCAGCTGAGCTCACATACGACCATCCACTGCAGTTGGAAGTGAAGTCAGAGGTGGCCGGGGGAAATGCGATGTGAGTTACCAGAAGCATCCAATTTTATATTTTTATAGGCTACTGCAGTAATCCAGTGGGAAGAGGATGGTGTCTCAGATCAGGAAGGTGGAGATAGGGGAGAAATGGTGGACTTCTGTACCTTATGTAGAAGCCCAGAGGATTTGCTGAAGAATTGGATGAGACATGTGTGAGAGAAGGAGGCGTTGGGGTGATGCCCAGCTTTGGGGCCCAAACAGTTGGAGGAATGCAGCTGTCATTTACTGAGATAAGGAAGCCTTTGGGAAAGAAGATTTGGAGGAGAAACTAAGAATTCTGTTTTGGATCCATTATTCAAAATGCCTATTAACATCTGAGTGGAAAAGTTGGGTTGTAGTCAGATCAGAGTCAGAAGTTCAAGGGAGAGGTCATGCCTGGAGATACAACGTTAGACTGTTGACTCTGGATGAGCTCACTCAGGGAGTGCGGGTGAGTACAGAAGAGTTGTGAGGACTTGACCCTGATACATTCCAAAGCTTACTGGGTTGGGAAAATGAGCATCATGACCCGCTCTTTCCTCTTCTTCCACCTGCCATGGTCTTCCCACCTCCATCCTTCTATCCAACCATCCATCCATCCATCTATCCATCCATCCATCTAATAAGTCATCCCATCCAACAAATCATTCTTTTTTTTTTTTTTTTTAAAGATTTGCTTATTTGTTTGACAGACAGAGATCCCAAGTAGGCAGAGAGGCAGGCAGAGAGAGAGAGGGAGGAGGCAGCTCCCCGCTGAGCAGAGAGCCTGATGTGGGGCTCAATCCCTGGACCCTGGGATCATGACCTGAGCCGAAGGCAGAGGCTTTAACCTACTGAGCCACCCAGGCGCCCCCAACAAATCATTCTTGAGCTCCTGCTACGTAGCAGGCACTGTCCATACAGTAAACAAAAACAAACAGGTGCCTGGTATCAATGAGTTCAATTTAAGTGAGGAGAGGCAGATAATAACGAGCAAGCTAGTAAGTAAACAAGATGTCCTTTTCATGGTTGAGATCCAGATGAGTCCAGGTAACTTCATCATGAAGGGATTAAAGTGTTTGTAAAAAGGCCTGGCTCCAAAATTATGCCACCCCCTCCCTCCATCTGCGCTAGCGGAATGACTCGGCCTGATTGGAGGATTTTAAACCATGACCAAACAGCAAGGGCAGGTTTGTATCTTTCCAGCTTTCGCACGCTGGGGTGGGGGTGTTTTTGAACACTGAGCTGGTCAACCACAGTGGCAGCCACGCAGGCTGATTACTCATTGTGGTAGGTGTCGCCACGGGAATGAACGGGGTGCTGGGAGTGACGGGTTCTTCAGGGACTAAGGTCCTTTAGAGAGGAGAGTTTAGGGTGACCTCTTTGAGGAGGCATGCCGGTGGAATCCTGAGCATCCATTCATCACAAACGATTGAACAAGTCACAGCAATCTCCTTCCTCTTGCCAGTGACCATTTCAGGAGTGAGCCTGTCTACTGGCTGCCCGTGTGCACCCTTCAAACCCTTTTGGCCACGCGTAATTTATTTTCCATCCGTTGCTTCAGTGACCCGCCCTGCGTGGTCCCTGACCGTCTTCATGTACAAATAACAGGAACAGGTGTGACTCGATGCTGCTGTGTCTCAGGCCCGCACTGTGTGCCTTTTACTCTCCTTCCTGGATCCTCTCCACTGCTTTTATAACTTAGAATATGGGGACCCATGAAAGTGCCTGTGCGTGAACAACCAGAAGTGTAGGGAGAGTTAACACTCCTTAGGGTGAACCTTTAACCAATGGAGGGTGGAGATGGAGGCCACAGAAAGATGCTTTTCTCCTTCCCTCCCAGGACATGTGGTCCCTAGACACATTTCATATGGCTTCTCAGCAGTCCTGTGGGATAGGGTAACGGGTCCCTTGTAGTTGTCGCCAACTCCCCATTCTTACATGGTGCTCCCTGCTCCTCTGCTGTGCTCCTCTGTCCTCGCTTCTGAGTCCTAGAATCACATTTTCTAGTCAAACATCTGAGCTAATACTTTGACTCTGGCTCTGTGTTCTGAGAACCCAAGGCTAAGGCGTGTGGCCCATTCCTGCCCACGGTAAAGGGGAGGAGTGTCGCCGTGGGAGGCACTTGGCAAAGTTTGCCTTCTTCTTACAAAGAGGACACAGGAAGAGAGGATCCGCTGTGCCTCCTCTGACCTCTGCTGTGCCTGGACATGGCACCTGCAGCCGTTTCTAGTACTTGGAGCCGTTGAAAGAATCTTCATTGATTGAATGAATCAGGGCATCAGGAAAATCCAGAACAAACTCACATAGGGAAGTGGAGGAGCATTTAATAAAGGGACTGTTTTCCAAGGTTACAGGAAAGGAGAAAGGACAGGGAAGCAGCAGCAGGAAGCCATGACCACTCTTCAGCCCGGAGGCCAAGGGGCAGGGAGCAGTTGTGAGTGAGAGCTGCCTCGGGAGCTGTGGTCTTCCGTCAAAGAGGCCACCAACCCATAGCAGCTGGGTAAAGAAGGAGCCAGAGGAAGAACTAACCTGACCTCACTGATCTCTGCCTGTGGAGGCCCAGGGAGGGCTGGTTAAGTGTGGAGAGTGGCTTTGAAGGGGCAGATAGAATGTCAGCCCTCTGACCCAGGGAGAGGGATCTGGGCTGAGACAAGGTATTTAATATACATCATTTTGTTATTAATCCTTGAAACGACTAGGTATTTAATTCTCTTCCTTGGATAGATAAAGATATGGAGTTCCACAGGTGAGGTTTTCTGGCAGACTCTGGAATGGAGAGAGGGTGTAAATTGTTCACTGCGAGATGACCCTTGGGGAGGGAGGAAGGAGGGGGGGACACAGCTTGTGAGGCAGGCCTGACAAGGGCTGGACAGCCCTGTGCAAGCTCCGGGACCAGCAGGCCCACATTAGGTGGAAGCGGCAGGGCCCTTGCTCGCCACCCCGCCCAGCTGAGTGGCCAGGAGTCGCTCAAAGAAGAGTGTGAACCCCACTGGAAAGCTGAGGCTGACCCCAAAGGGGCCAAGTACCGTCAGCTGAACCATACTCCTCTCCTCATCCCTGTGCTCAGTTGGGCATGAAGCAAGTGAGAGCATCCAGGCTCATTCCACAGGCCACAGCTTGCCCCAAAGCCAGGGGCTGGGATTCAGAGCTTTCCAGTCAAGAGCCCTGAAACCCCCAGATAAGGCCACGCTGAACAGATTTTTCAACCTACTCCCCTCTCAGGCATCCGGCTCTGAGCTAGTGCTCAGCCTTGCCTAAGCATAGTCATGAAGAAGGTCAAGTCTACCTCTAATGATAAAGCCTTTCTTCTCTCATCCACATGTCGCCAGTCACCATGCCCTATCCAGGACACCCCAAGCGTTTGGTGTACCTCCCTGACCCCCCAGTGCGGATATCCCCTGTCCTGTACTTTTCAGGTCGTGGCTGCCATCTGCATGTTTTGGAGGCTTACTGGGGTCACTGCACAGGATTCCACTTGCCCCCCTCACTCCTGCCCTGCCTCTTCCTCTCCACCACACAGCAGGAGTATTCTTGCTGAGATGTAAATTTCATCACTCTACTCCACTGTTGAAAACACATTAGTGGCTCCCAATTGCTTTCAAAATAAAGTTAAACCCCTAACAGAAAGTAATGGATGTGACATTTTGCCGGCAGGGGTGTGGGGGGGCAGCCACCAGGATTGACAGCACAGTCCCTGACCCAATTCCCAAGCCTGAGTCAGTCCCTGACCCAGACCCTTGGAAGAAGTGGAAGCTGGCATGGGTACTCCCAAGAGGGGATGCTACAGTAACACGACGAGTCACAGGACAACTATGGGCTTTGAGTCTTCTCCAGACTTCCCCAGAGGGATCTGGAACCATTTACCAGTCTGTAGGCTGTGCAGAATGAAAAAATTAATACTCAGACCTTTCGGTGCTCATCAGCCTCTGGGTTAATACTAAATCCTGGGGACCCAGAACGCCACTGGCCTTTCCTGGCCAGAGGGGAAGTTGAGGTGCGTCAAGTAACAGGTGGAGTTTGACTACAAAGACTTCCCAATTAATGCCCTTAATTATGTAGCCGGAATAGATACTCCGGCCATTTGGCAGAATTACAGTATTGGCTCTCGGATTGGCAGAGGGAGGGATTTGATGATGAGAGAAGTCAAATGGAAATCCCTCCTCACCAAGTGATAAGCCAAAAGCAGTAGTGCCCCACTTGGAGAATTGAGATTAATGTCATCGAGGCCTTTAAAGATGCAGGGGTCGTGGTTTTGTCTTGCACCCACTTTACTCTCAGTTTGGCCAGTGAAGGAGCAGATGGGCCTTGGAGAGTGACAGTGGATTACCATAAACTTAATTACAGGGTGACTCCAACCGCAGCTGCCACTTCAGATGTGGGATCACTGCCGGAGAAGAGAAACACGGTCCCGACACCTGGTGCGCAGTGATTGATCTGGCAAGTGCTTTTTTCTCTATTCCAAAAGACAGAAACGATCAGAATCCTGTTTTATTTGACAGGATCCTCAGTGAACGGTCACCGTCCTGCCTCAGGGCTTCATTGTCTGTCCGTCTCTGTCTCTGTCTCTGTCTCCTTTTTTAAGATTTTACCTTTTTTGGTTTTTTGTTTTGTTTTACCTTTTTTGGTTTTTTTTAAAGGTTTTATATATTTTATTTATTTGAGAGAGAGAGAGCAGAAACAGGGGGAGTAGCAGAGGGAGAAGGAGAAACAGACTCGTGCTGAGTGGGAAGCTGGACGTGTGGCTTGATCCCAGGACCCTGAGATCATGACCTGAGCCAAAGTCAGACCCTTAACTGAATGAGCCACACACATGGCCCTAAGATTTTAGTTTAAAGTGATCTCTACATCCCATGTGGGGCCTGAATTTACAAGCCCAAGATCAAGAGTCATATGCTTTACTGACTGAGCCCACCAGGTGCCCCTCTGTTGTCTCTTTTGACCACCCCAATTCTCAGACTTTGAACACTTCGTCATTACCCAGGACATTATGCAAAAGTTTTGGGGTCCAGTGTTCTGAACATGTCATGATTTTTCCTCCAAAGTAAAGAACAGTTTACCTGACATCCATTACCATCAAAGAGGGGCCCCCAGAGACACAGAGTTGGAAAATGACAGATTCCCCGGAGGAGAGGGAGCAGAGTGGTCCTAGGATAACAAAACCAGTGGTTGGACCCCTGTCGGACTGGTTTGCCTTGAGAACAGGTACTGTGATTCTTACCCTAGAGACAGACACAGCTTCCAAGTCAGTCAATGGATTCCAAGTGCACCCCAAGTCTCCTGCCCTGAACTGATGCCCGCCCCCCGTTTAGACATTTACATTGTACCCTGCACTTTTCTTTCATAGCACTCATCCCAACTGCAATCGTACATTTATTTGTGTTGTTAATTATTAACTGTCTTCCACTCACTAGATTATAATTTCCATGAAGGCAGAGCCCATGTCTGTCTTATTCCTCCCTGCAGCTCACAATGCCAGGCACATAGTAGATACTCAATAAATGTTGGATGAATAAATGGCTAATAGAGGAGTATATGGGGAATCCCGGAGAATGGAGGTGGGCAGAGGCGAGGCGAGCACAGGCACTGCTGGCCATGCTCCCCTGCTCCAAGGCTTGCGTTCAGCCACGTGCTTCATGGCCAACCAGGCAGCAGTGGTCACGCCTGTGACCAGGCAGTGGGCATCTCTCCACTGTGAGGTAACCCAGAGGCGGCAGTTAGTCTCTTTCTGATTGTAAGAAAGACAAAGAAGATCGCCGATAGAGAGATTCACCCTAAGGATCCGTGGAAATCACAAGGGAGCAAGAGAAAGGAACTGGAGTAAAAATTCTTGCATGAGACTCGGACATGTCTACATCATGGAGGAACCTTGAAGACATTATCCTAAGTAAAATAACCAGACACAAAAGGACAAATAATGTATGATCCCACTTGTGAGAGGTACCCAGGGTAGTCAGATTCATAGAGACAGAAAGTATAATGGAATTTTCCAGGGGCTGGGAGGGTGGAGAATGGGAAGTTGCTGTTCAATGGAGATAGAGCTTTAGACTGGGATAACAGGGGGAAAAATAATCCTGTAGATGGACGGTGGTAATGGTTGCATAACATTGTAGTTGTATTTAATACCACTGAATGCTTTTGAAAACAGTTAAAGTAAAATTTACATTATGTAGGTTTTACCACAATTTAAAAATATGTTAAACAGTTGAAAGAAAAAAAGGGTGTTGCATGCCGTAAATCAGTTCAAGAGTTTTTATAGGATCTCAAAAGCCTTCTACAAATCATAGTCTCATTAAGTTGCAGAGCTGTTGCATGTTCAATGAAATATTTCTTCTTTTTTTTTAAGATTAATTTATTTATGAGAGAGAGAGAGGGAGAGCGCACAAGTGGGAGGGGGCAGAGGAAGAGGGAGATAGAATCCTAAGTAAAGTCCCTGCTGAGCAGGGAGCAGGACGCAGGGCGAGATCTCGTGACCCCGAGATCATGACCTGAACCAAAATCAAGGGTCAGACACTTAGTCGACTGCACCAGGCACCCTAAATATTTTTTCTTTCTTTCTTTCTTTCTTTTTTTTTTTTTTTTTAAGATTTTGTTTATTTATTTGACAGACAGAGATCATAAGAAGGCAGAAAGGCAGGCGGCGGGAGTGGGGGCGGGGTGAAGCAGGCTCCCCGCTGAGCAGAGAGCCCCATGCAATGCGGTGCTCAGTCCCAGGACCCTGAGATCATGACCCGAGCCAAAGGCAGAGCCTCAACCCACTGAGCCAACCAGGCGTCCCTAAATATTTTTTCTTAATAGAACATGTAAAAACTAGAAACAATACCAGTACTTTGGGCCCCAGAGATTCTAAGACATCAGGCCACATGGAGGCCTGGGGGTGGCAATGTAATATCTTTGGAAGAACAGGTCTTCTTGTGGGCACCCAGCCCTTGTGCTATCCAAGAGAGAATCTAATGTTTTTTTTCTTTATCGAGTATTAAGACACCAAGTCACCTCAGAACACAGGCTTAGATCTGAGGTGTCTGTGACCAGGAGCAAAAACTTGGCTCATCTGTCAGAGCCATAAGAGTTGCACAACTGCGTTACAAAGGACTGTTTAAGGCCTACCTTCCTTAAAAAAGGGCTATGTGATATTTGACATGTGCCAAGACAATTCAGTGAGGGACAGGGTAGCCTTTTCATCAAATAACACTGGGACGGGGCGCGTGGGTGGCTCAGTGGGTTAAGCCTCTGCCTTCGGCTCGGGTCATGGTCTCAGGGTTCTAGGATTGAGCTCCACATGGGGCTCTCTGCTCGGCAGGGAGCCTGCTTCCCCCTCTCTCTGCCTGACTCTCTGCCTACTTGTGATCTCTCTCTCTCTCTCTCAAATAAATAAAATCTTAAAAAAAAAAATGACACTGGGACAACTGGATAGCCACACACACACACACACACACAGAAGTTGGACACTTACCATATACAAAGATTAACTCAAAATGGATCATAGACCTAGTAGAAAGAACTAAAACTATAAAGCTCTTAGAAGAAAATGTGGGGGTAAATCTTTATGACCTTGGGTGAGACAAAGCCTTCTCAGATATGACATCAAAAGCAAAACAGAAGAAAAAATAGATAAATTAGACTTCAGCAGAATTTAAGACGTTGGTGCTTCAGAGGATGCTATCAAGAAGGTGAAAGGGAGGGCGCCTGGGTGGCTCAGTGGGTTAAGCCGCTGCCTTCGGCTCAGGTCATGATCTCAGGGTCCTGGGATCGAGTCCCGCATCAGGCTCTCTGCTCAGCGGGGAGCCTGCTTCCTCCTCTCTCTCTGCCTTCCTCTCTGCCTACTTGTGATCTCTCTCTGTCGAATAAATAAATAAATAAAAAAAAAAAAAAAAAAAAAAGAAGGTGAAAGGGAGGGGCGCCTGGGTGGCTCAGTGGGTTAAAGCCTCTGCCTTCGGCTCAGGCCCTGATCCCAGGGTCCTGAGATCGAGCCCCACATCGGGTTCTCTGCTCAGCAGGGAGCCTGCTTCCCCCTCTCTCTCTGCCTGCCTCTCTGCCTACTTGTGATCTATCAGATAAATAAAATCTTAAAAAAAAAAAAAAAAGAATGTGAAAGGGAAAACCACAGAATGGGAGACAAATTTTTGCAAATCTTCTATCTGATAGGGGAATCGAATTTAGGTTATAAGAACTCCTACAGGGATGCCTAGGTGGCTCAGTCAGTTAAGTGTCTGCCTTTGGCTCAGGTCATGATCCCAGGGTCCTGGGATCGAGTCCCATATCGGGCTTCCTCCTCAGTGGGGAGCCTGCTTCTCCCTCTGCCTCCTCCGCCTGCCGCTCCCCCTGCTTGTGCTCTCTCTCTGACAAATAAATAGTAAAATCTTAAAAAAAGAAAAAGAACTCCTACAACTGGGGTGCCTGGTTGGCTCAGTCGGTTGAGCAACCGACTCTCTGTTTCAGCTCGGATCCTGATCTCAGGGTCATAAGATTGAGCCCCATATCACACTCCATGCTTGGTGTGGAGTCTGCTTGGGTCTCTCTCCCTCTCCTGCCCCTTCCCCCTGTGCACATGCTCTCTCTCTCCCTCGCTCAAATAAATAAATAAATAAATAAGGATGAGAGATAATAAGTGTTGGCAAGAATGTGGATACATCGAAATTCTCATACATTATTGGTGGAAATACGAAATAGCACAGGAAACAGTTTAGCATTTCTTTAAAATGTTAAACATAGAATTACTATGTGACCCAGCAATTCCACTCCTGGGTCTATACCCAAGAGAAATGAAAACATATTCATAGAAAAAACTGTACATAAATGTTCATGACAACATTATTATAATAGCCCAAAATTAGAAACAACCTAAATGTCCGTAAACTGATTAGATAAATAAAATGGGGTATATCCATACAACAGATTATTCAGGCATCAAAAAGAACGAAGTAATGGGGCACCTGGGTGGCTCAGTTGGTTCAGGGTCCCACTGTTGATTTCAGCTCAGGTCGTGATCTCAGCGTTGTGATCTCAGGGTTGTGACATTGAGCTCCGCATCAGGCTCCGTGCTCAGCGAGGAGCCTGCTTGTCCCTCTCTTTCCCCCTGCTGGCGCACTCTGTCTCCAATAAATAAGTAAATAAAAACTTAAAAAAAAAAAAAGTACTGATTTATGCTACAACATGAATAAACCTTGAAATTGTTATGCAAAATGAAAGAAGCCGGTCAAAAAGCCTATACATCTTAGGACTCTATCAGTGTGCAATGCCCAGAATGGGCAAATCTCTAGAGATACAAAGTCGATTATTAGTGATTGCCTAGGGAGAGGTGACAGGTGAAGGCGGGGGAAAGGTGGTGAGGACCAATGGGTAGGAGTCCTTTTCTAAGGTGATAGAAGTACTCTCCAATTAGTTGTGGTGATATTTGCACCACTGAATATTCTAAAAATTATTGGGGGGTACCTGGCTGGCTCAGCCAGTGCAGCCTGTCACACTTGATCTCAGGGTCATGAGTTCAGGCCCCACACACTGGGCGTAGAGCTTACTTCAAAAAATAACTAACTAATGGGGCGCCTGGGTGATTCAGTCGGTCAAGCATCCAACTCTTGATCTCTGCGCTGTCTCTGGGATTATGAGTTCAGGCGCCATGTTGGGCTCCATGCTGCACATGTAGCCTACTAAAAAAAATTTGTTTAATTAAAAAAAACCCTAACTAACTACATATTGAACTGTACCCTTGAAAAGGATGTGTTTTATGGAATGTAAATTCTATCTCAAAAATCTGATTTTAAAAAGGTGGGGGGTCAGGTGTAGGAAGCCCTGAGAAATACACAGCGGCCTCTCCTGTCCTCGGGGAATAGGTCTGTTCCTTGTCGTTGTGCCCTGTCTCGCGGGAACCTCACCCAGTTGCATCTGGCCAACCATTTAGAGGAGGGGAATGCTGGCAACTGCCTCCAAGGCTCTGTGCTGAAAGGGACTTTCTGGGAAGGCCTCTGACATGGGAACTGCTGTGTGAAGTTGGGTCACGGCTGGTTCTGCTGACAATGCAGGAGTCAGTGATTTGGGTGAGTTTCCACTTTGGCTCTGCGGCTTCCATGCTGTGCCATCCAGTAAGTCCCCAACCTGCTCGGGGCCAAATGTAACTGTTAGAGTCAAATGGGCCGCATTTGACTCGAGATTCTCCTTGCAGGGGATTGTACTGATATGTTTTTTTGAGGCAAAAATGAGAGCAGCTAACATTTAAACAGTTTTTTGTGTTTTTTTTTTCTTTTATTTGTTTTTAACACACATGCCTTCTCTTTGTTAATCCAGTGGAACAGATGTGATCCCCGGTGACAGATGTGGAAACAGAGGCTCAGAGAGTTGGGTGACTTTCCCAGAGCCTTCCAGCCGGCACAGCGGCGTTGGGCCCCAAGCCTTAGGCCCTCTGCTCTTCGGACTCCAAATTCTCCGCTCCTTCCTCTCCACGGCACTCCCTTGTGATGACACATTTTTTCTACTTCCAGAAGGCCGTTGAGAAAACAACTTGGCTTTCATTCCTTGGAGGTGGTCCCTCCCTGGCCAGCCTCCCCACTCAGGTCTAAACCATCTGGGTCCTGAAGTCCCCCAACTGAACGGGGCTGGGCTGACTTGCCCCGTGACAGTGAGCACGGAGGTGGGGATAGAATGAGAATCCCGTTCTTTTTTCTTTTTCTTTTTTTAAAAAAGGTTTTATTTATTTATTTGACTGAGAAAGCACAAGTAGGCAGAGCAGCAGGCGAGGGAGCAATACGGGGTCCTATCCAGGACCCTGAGACCATGAGCTGAGCTGAAGGCAGACGCCCAACCAACCGAGCCACCCAGGCACCCCTAGAATCCATTTCTTTTTAGAAGAACTTTAATCCTTAATTTTTTCTTGTGGCCCACAGGACCCTTCATGATCTGGCCTTTGCCCACCTATCAGGCCTCATCCCCCACCACCTCCTATTTCCACTCTATGCCCAGGGTCTTATTCAAGGATCTCAGTGTTTCCAGAAAGCGCTGCACGCTCCCACAACTTCTGCACACACTGACCTTCTGCTCCCTACCTTGTCCTCCGCCCGACATCCAGCCTGGCACTCAGTGGAGCTGGAGGTGCCCTCCCAGGTCGCTCTTCAGGCCTGTGCACCGACCCACCCCCGACCCCAGCTGCGATGAGTGTTGGCTCCAAGGACTCACAGCTACCCCAGCTGTTCCCATGGGTGGAGAATTGTTCTTGGCCGACAGGAGCCTCCTTGCCCAGGAGGTTACGACCCCCATAAGCCAGCAGCCAAAGCCTGGAGCAGGAAAGGGAAGGGGAACCACTCCACCCCGAAGCTGTGTCCAGAGCCCAGCACCCTTAGCCCTCCGGACCAGGCCAAGATTGGCATGACCCGAAACTTCCCGCTTGGCGGCTCGTCCGTCCCTCACTGCCCTGCTAGCTCCTCCCTCAAGGGTATCTTCCTTCCAGAAAACCCTCTAATCACATTCCATTGTAATTAAGGATTTCCTCATTGTCTCCCGGACTAGACTCTGCACCTCCTGACAGCCGGAATAATGTCCTTTTTACTTTTGTGTCCACACTGCCTGGTGGGGGACCGGGCAGAGCGCAGGTGCTCCATGGAACTCGGTCTGGCTTCTGAGCGGTTGTAAATAGCTCAGCAGGAGCCTCGCCACCTCCCTGCCTCGTTGCCTCTCCCTCTCGCCTCATTTCCTCACCCCTGGGCTGCCCTCCTAGCTGGGTGTCCTGGCTCTATTCCTCCCCTACTCCCCACATGACAAGGAGATAGACCCCCTCTGTCCTGCTTCTGGTAACTCAGGTTTGGAACAGAGCCGGGCAGAGCCGGAGGGGAGTCTGGAGGGGAGTCTGAAAGAAATGGCCGTGTCAGCCACAGGGCAACCCTCCCCGGCAGAAGTAGTGGCAGAGAGGGGCAGCGGCAGCTTGGAGCTCACCCCCCGGGGGACCGGGCAGCGAGAAACCCGTGGCCAAAAGCACCCACAGCACCACAGTGGGCGGCCTTTTCTGATCGCTGCTCTTGACTTTCCCCTCACGAGTTCTTCCTGCTCGTCTTAACTTCATAAATGCTCCGGGAACCTCGGTGTTCTCACTCTTTCTCATTCACTCCCACCCACTCGTGGCACCAGCCCACGTCACCGGAGGAACGTCTTGCCTCAAAGGCTTATTAACTTTCCAGGCAGCATCCAGCTCACGTAGGAGCTGAGTCAGGGCATCTCGGCTGGCGCAGGAGGGAGTCTGCACTGGGCTGACTCAGATGCTCCGGCGGGTCCTAGCGGAGGCCGTCTCCGGCCACACACAGCAGCCAGAGGGCCAGGCCCCGTTGCTCTGGGGAGAGGCTCACCGGAGGCCAGGCACTGGGTTAGCGCTCACAGCTAATCTCACCTCATTCCCCGCAGTCCACCTACAAATCACATCTACTGTTTTCACTGTCCCATGTCCATTCTCCTTCGCCTGCTCTCTGGAGAACCCAGCAGCGCCCACTCCGGGCTCTCAGCAAGGCTCCTTAGAGCAGGTGTGTAGCCACCACGCTCATTGTTCCAGGGCTGGCCATGTGACTGTCAGAGCCCAGGAGAGGCCTTGAGACTCAGGTCAAAACGTCTGGGATGGAGAGATGCCGGGCTGATTCAGTCGCCGAGCGTGGGACTCTTGATCTTGGGGTGGTGAGTTTAAGCCCCAGTTGGGTGTAGAGCTTATTTTTATTTTTATTTTTATTTTTTTTTAAAGATTTTATTTATTTATTCGACAGAAAGAGATGACAAGCAGGCAGAGAGGCAGGAAGAGAGAGAGGAGGAAGCAGGCTCCCTGCTGAGCAGAGAGCCCGATGCGGGGCTCGATCCCAGGACCCTGAGATCATGACCTGAGCTGAAGGCAGCAGCTTAACCCACTGAGCCACCCAGGCGCCCCTAGAGCTTATTTTTAAAACAATGAAAAAAAAAATTCTAGGATGAACACACTCCTTCTTTTTAACTGAACTCTAAGCCCGAGAGGATGTAGGGACCAGAGCTGCTGGTTCTGGCTTGATACCCCATGCAACCCAAGACCATATTGTAGAAGAGAGAGAAATGGTGAGAAAACCGAGTCCTGACGATCTCCTGCTGTCCTGAATCCAGCCATACCTGAAGCTGCAATAATGGGACTTTTCAGCTTCTGTGGATCAGGATAGCCCTTTGCTCAAGTCAGTCTGGGTTGAGCTGTTTGCCAAGTTGCCACTAATCCCTACTAATATTTATTACCACATCTAACTAATTCCAAGACATACCCCTCCCCACCCCATTTTAACATCTCTGATGCTAAGAGTGTGTCTTAGGATCACTGGAAACATCCTGATGGAGCTGTCATTGTTCGCAAATTTGAGACACTGAGTGCAGCTGCTCATAGCGTTTCCACCCCAGCTGAGTTAAATGCACTGTTGGTACAGCGCGTACTGAATTCCGTGCTGTTTCAAATGTCTTCAGAAAGAATCGTGTTGTGATTTAATATTCAGATGAAAGGGGAGTATGTGAAGCAAAAGGCAGGGATATGGGAGCAACAGGGAGTGAAATTGATATAAGTGAAACCTAGCTTTCTCTTTGGAGGAGAGATTGCTCTCTTCTTCCAAAGCAACAGGTGACTTGACACAGGAAGGCGAACCTGGACCAGACGTTGTGTTACATCTTGTTCCTAAGACAAGGGTGAAAAGATTGGCTCAGTCTTTTGCATGGCAGCAAGCACTGCCGCTGAAGGCAGGTAGAACTGCAAATCCCAGCAAAACGACGAGAGGAATTTCCAAGCAACAACTCGCTGTGACCGGTTCATGGCCTGTCCCAAGGCTGTGGGTCAGAGGTGTTGTCATAACCCAGTTGGTGTGTTTTCTTTCTTGGTGCATCTTATAACCACTGGGAGACATTCTCACTCCCAGGTTGCAAAAGTTCTGTTAAGGTCCCTGGCTCAAGGTCAGATGTTCATTATCATCAGGCTTAGGCCACAGCTTTAAATTCTTTATTGTAATTCTCCGTAGTGTGCATGTGGAAATGGACAAAAGGTGAGAGAGAGAACCACCTCTGGCCTGGGGCCTCTGGGAAGGAGGCAAGGTGCGTTGAGGGGTCCAGGCCCTGAGAAATCCAGGTCCTGACCCCCACCAGAGTGCAGGGTGGCCCCCTCCAGAGCTGGGAGGGAGGGGACACTTGAGAGAGACCCTCTACTCTCCCTTGAGGTGTCCAAGAAAGCTGAGCCTCAAAGCAGGGCTGGGCCCGAAAATTAGTTACAAAAGGAATGTTATGCCTAATTTGCACATGACAAGATCGAAACTCAGGGACGCCCAGTAAATTACCTAAGATCACCCAGGTAGCAGGGCAGAGCCAAGCTTCGAAACCAGGCCTGTCCTTCCGCCCGGCTGCCCTGCCTCTCTCTACTGTGAGTTTCTTGCGAAGTTGCCTGTTTGGATACTGTTACCACGGTGTTCACCCGCAGGGAGCTGCTGCCCATGGCGGACTATGATCACTCAGTGTCTTTGCCGCTGCCGGGTTTTGCCACTCTCTACTTTTCTAAGACTTAGGGGCATTGGGGCATTGAGTATCCCTGTCCATTCAGGCAAGAAAAAAAATAACCAACTTAAGAATGAGTCAGTTGGGGCACCTGGGTGGTTCAAAACGTCTGACTTTTGATCTCAGCTACTGTCTTGATCTCAGGGTCACGAGTTCAAGTCTGGCAGCATGGAGCCTACTTGAAGAAGAAGAAGAAGAAGAAGGAGAAGGAGAAGGAGAAGAGGAAGAGTTGGTAGGACGGCAGCCCCTACAGGTCTGTGAGGAATTTCTTCAGAGCATTGTTCTAGCGGGCTGGAACTTTGCTAGGGAGAGAAACCAGCAGAGCCTGTTCCACCAATGTCGAGAACAGACAGAACTCCCTAGAACTCCAGCTGATGGCCGGAGTCCTTATTTCTTCCCACATTGGAATTTGCCCCACTTTGGAGTGAACGCTGGCCTGGAGATCCTGCTTCTGTCTTTCTTCTCCAGCTTTGCTCCTTCTTGTCATTCCCGGGCTTTCTCCCTAAGTCTTCTCTTGCCACGGACAGCAAGACACCCCTGGCAGCGCTGAGCCTGCCTTGTCTTCAGAGCTTAGGAAGTTAGAGGAGAAGAGAGAGCATCTTTCCCCAGTGACCACGGCAGAAGTCCCAGGGAGGCTGCCGACTGGCCTGGCTGGGTTAGGGCTCTGTCCCAGGGGTAGGGGGCTCTCTGGTCAGGATGGGATTGTGCGGTCTCCTTGCAGTAGAGAGGAGAGCTCAGACCCACTGCAATCACATGGACTGAGATTTCTGAGGAATAGGTGTGGACTGTTTTCCAGAAGGATTCCTGGGCTGACAAAATACACCCACCTGATGTCATGGGCGCCACCTCCTGGCAACAGGGACACTGGTAGACTGAAGCACGGTCAGTCTGTCTTCTTCCACACGAGAAAACCTTTCTCTGCCCCATTCCTCCCACCCCATCCCCCACCCAGGGGAGCTCTCATGTGTATCACTGACCAGGACCGGGCAACTGCCCCTTTCCTAAACCAGCAACTGCAAGGACACCCTGGGACGTGACTGTTGTGAGCTTAGAACAAACATCCAGGGAATGGAGGGCTGGGAGCCAACCTGGAGGCCACTCCACCCTCCTCCCTGGAGGGAGAACATATAGATTAAGAGATTGAAGCATCAAAAACCTAAAATGCAAGGAGAGGAGAAGCAAAAGCATAAAATTTCTGTATGCTATCAAAGTACAGTGCTACCAGCTTAAATTGGGATGTTATAACTATAAAATATTTATGTAAGCCTCATGGTAACCGCAAAGGAAAAACCTGTAAGATACATAAAAGATTATTATGAAGGAATCAAGGTTTACTGCCACCCGAAGCCATTAAATCACAGAGGAAGTTAGCAGAAGAGGAAGAACAAAGGATGTATGGAAGGCTCAGAAATAAGTAACAAACGGCACTAGTAAGTTCACACACTTATGGATAATTACCAGTAATTTAAAATTGTTATAATTATCAAAATTTCATAATTCTATAATTATATATACACCACATATAATTTTATATAATTCTATAATTACATAGATTATATTTATATCGATATATAGGTATCTATATATTATATATCATGTCTATGTAGATATTATACATATCTATAATAATAATTCCATAATTATCAAAATCATATCATTTTTCAATATAAGTGGATTAAATTCTCCAAAAGACATAGAATAGCTGAATGGATAAAAAAACAAGGTCCAGGGCGTGCCTAGGTGGCTCAGTTGGTTAAGCAACTGCCTTCTGCTCAGGTCATGATCCTGGAGTCTCTGGATTGAGGCCCCGCATCGGGGTCCCTGCTGGGCAGGGAGTCTGCTTCTCCTTCTGACTCTTCCCCTTTTCATGCTCTCTCTCTCTCATTCTCTCTCTCTCAAATAAATAAATAAAATCTTAAGAATAAAAAACAAAACAAGGTCCAAAACTAATTACAGGAAACCTCTTGTGGAGTGGGGGGTTTTGGCAGGGGGAGCTCTCACGCGCTACCACCTTTGTAGTCAGTTGCAGATGGACTTGACCTTGCATGGATTTGACCTTGCATGTGGTTACTACTTTACTACCCCAGCTGGAGAAAGTGCAATTTCCTTATTCCCCCCCAACCTTATCTCCCCACACAGAACAGATCAGCCAATGAGAAGTTGCTACACTGTGAACCCCCCGTTTATTCCAATGGACATTTGGTTTAAAACAGTCTTCCCAATGTATCCCTTTCCCCCATAAGAAGCATTACCTCTCCTTTTGTTCTCCAGACTTGCCTACAGTTTTGCCACAGCTTGTTGGTCCATGATTACAATTCTCTTTTATTTCCCCCGAAGAAACACTTTTTTAAAAAAGATTTTATTTTATTTATTTGACAGAGAGAGATCACAAATAGGCAGAGCTGCAGGCAGGGTGGGGTGAGGGGAGAGGTGGTGGGAAGCAGGCTCCCTGCTGAGCAGAGAGCCTGATGCGGGGCTCGATCCCAGGACCCTGAGACCATGACCTGAGCTGAAGGCAGAGGCTTAACCCATTGAGCCACCCAGGTGCCCCTCGAAGGAACATTTTTCACTGGTAAAATAAATGGCAGTTTTTATTTTAAGGTTAACACAATGATATGCTGCCTACAAGAGACTTACTTCAGGTTTAAGGATTCATAGGGTTGCCTGGGTTGATCAGTCAGTTAAGCCTCCAACTCTTGATCTTGGGGCTGTGAGTTCAAGTCCTGTGTTAGGCTCTATGCTGGGTGCCTATAAAAAAAAAAAAAAAAAAACGCAAGTGCTGTGAGAGTGAAGAGATGAGAAAACCCATTTCCAAGCAAATGGTAACCAGAAGAAAGCTGGGGTAGCTAAATTTATGTCAGACAAAATAGGCTTTAAGCTAAAATGATCACAAGAGACAAAGAATGTCAGTATAATGATAAAGGGGTCAAATCATCAAGAAGATACAATAGTTGTAAATATTTATGCCCAACAGCAGAGAACCTAAATATGTAAACCAAAGACTAACAAGAAGAAGAAATAAGCAACAATACATTAATAGTTGGGGACTTTAATCCCGGACACTCAACAACGGAGAAAATCAATAAGGAAACTGGATTTGAACAATGTTATGACCAAATGGACCTGACAGAGATACATGATTATTCTTTTTTTTTTTTAAAGATTTTATTTATTTATTTGACAGACAGAGATCACAAGTAGGCAGAGAGGCAGGCAGAGAGAGAGGAGGAAGCAGGCTCCCCTCTGAGCAGGTAGTCTGATGCGGGGCTCGATCCCAGACCCTGAGACCATGACCTAAGCGGAAGGCAGCGGCTTAACCTACTGAGCCACCCAGGTGCCCCGATACATGATTATTCTATCCAGCAAGACTAGAATACACACTCTTCTGCAGTATATATGGAACATTTTCTGGGATAGTTCCTATGGCAGGTCACAAAACAAGTCTCAATGAAGTCAAGAAGATAGAAATTATATTAAGTATTTTTAAAAAAGATTTTGTTTATTTATTTGACAGAAATCACAAGTAGGCAGAGAGGCAGGCAGAGGGAGAGGGGGAAGCAGGCTCCCTGCTGAGCAGAGAGCCCGATGTGGGGCTCTATCCCAGGACCTTGAGATCATGACCTGAGCCAAAGGCAGAGGCTTAACCCACTGAACCACCCAGGCGCCCCAAGTATTTTTTTTTTTTAAGTAAGCTTTACACCCAACGTGGGGATTGAACTTATATGAAACGGGAAGTCAGTAACACATGGAAAGCTGGAAAATTCACAAATAAAAGCAGAAATTAAACAGCACACCCCTGAACAACCCATGGGTCAAAAAAAGAAATCAAAAGAAAAATTAAAAGACATCTTAAGCCCAGGAGAAATGAAAGCACAACATACCACAGCTTCTGGGATGCAGTAAGAGCAGCCCTAAGAGGGAGTTGGCGTCTGAGGATGTGAGGGAAAGGCCACCTTGGTGCCGTGTTGGGAATGGAAACGAGTCTGAGCACAGGGGAAAACAATATGGAAGCCCCTCAGAAAATAAAAAATGGAGCTACCACCTGTTCCAGCAATCCCTCTTCTGGGTAGATATCCAAGGGAAATAAAATCACTCTTTCAAAGAGATGCCTAAACCCCCACGTTTACTGCAGCATTATTTACAATAACCAAGACAGGGAAACAACCCAAGTGTCCGTCCACAGATGAGTGGGTGAGGAACATGCAGGAAATAAAGAAAGGGGATTGTACACAACGGAACGTTCTTCAGCTGTAAAAAAGAAGGGAATCCTGCCATTTCTGACAATGAAATGATGAAATGTGAGGGCATTATGCTAAGGGAAAGAAGTCAGAGAATAACAAATACCATATGATCTCACTTCCACGTGGAATCTGAAAAAAAAATCTGAACTCTAGAAACGGAGAGCACACTGGAGGTTCCAGAAGGCGACAGGGGTTGGGGGAGGGGCAGGGATGGAGGAAAGTGGTCAAAGGGTACAAACTTCCAGTTACAAAATGAGCCCATTCTGGGGGGTGCCTGGCTGGCTCAGGCAGAGCAGTGGCACATGTGACTCTTGGTTTCGGGATCATGAGTTCAAGCCTTATGTTAGGTGTAGACCTTAAAAAAAAATTTTTTTTAAAGAGATGAATAAATTCCAGGGATAACCTGGTGAATGTAGTTAACAATAATGTATTGTATACTTGAAAATTGCTGAGAGTAGATTTTTTTAAAAAGGATTTTATTTATTTATTTGAGTGAGAGAGAGCATGAGAGGGGAGAAGGTCAGAGGGAGAAGCAGACTCCCCGTGGAGCTGGGAGCCCCATGTGGGACCCGATCCCGGGACTCTAGGACCATGACCCAAGCCCAAGGCAGTTGCTTAACCAACTGAACCACCCAGGCTCCCTGAGAGAGTAGATTTTATTTTATTTTTTTTTTCAAAGATTTTATTTATTTATTTGACAGACAGAGATCACAAGTAGGCAGAGAGGCAGGCAGAGAGAGAGAGAAGGAAGCAGGCTCCCCGCTGAGCAGAGAGCCCGACGCGGGACTCGATCCCAGGACCCTGAGATCATGATCTAAGCCGAAGGCAGCGGCTTAACCCACTGAGCCACCCAGGCGCCCCGAAGTCCAAGTTCTTAATCAAGACTCACAAGTCTCTGCTGGATCCAGAGTGCCCGGGGTGGAGGGAGGAAGAGAATGCAGAAGGCAGGTCATGCTGGCAAGTCAGGAGCTGCCGGAAGTGAGATACGGCCTGGGGCAGCCGAAGGAAAGGCCTGACACCCAGAAGGCCAGAACTAGTTGCATGAAGATTAACAGCAGGAAAAGGTTCTTCTCTGCCTCCTGCTGCTATGGTGTCAGTGGGAGAAATGCGGCCAACTCTTTCCAAGGCACAACCACCACTCTGCATTCAGTGTGTCCTTCTCGACTAAGCTGTCTGGCTCTATTTTCCCCGACCTTTCTCTTTTGTCATCTGTTCATATCTTTCCATTATATTGAACTGAGTCTTTTTTTTGTTGTGTGTGTGTGTGTGTGTTTTAGGACTCCATTTATCTATATGACAGAGATAGCACAAGTAGGCAGAAAGGCAGGCAGAGAGAGAGAGGGGGAAGTAGGTTCCCTGCTGAGCAGAGAGCCCCATGCGGGGCTTGATCAAAGGAACGTGAGACCATGACCTGAGCCAAAGGCAGAGGCTTAACTGAGCCACAGAGGAGCCCCTGAATTGAGTCTTATAAGAAGCTTACAGTCCTGTAGAACAAGGCTAGGTAAAAAGTATACAGAAGTTATCTAATTTTAAAAGAATGGCTTTGTTTTTCTCATTAAAAGTAACTCTGCAGGCACTGGGGTGGCAGAGTCTGTTGAGCAACTGACTCTTGGTTTCTGCTCAGGTCATGGTCTCAGGGTCATGAGATCAAGCCCTGGGTCAGGCTCCACGCTGAGCAGGGATTCTGCTGGAGTTTCCCTCTGCCCCTCCTCCACACTGCATGCATGTTCGCTCTCAAATAAATACATAAATAGATCTTTAAAAAAATTAAAAATAAAAGTAACTCTGCATACTATCATATGTGCATTCTTCTCTAGTATACAGTACTTCAATGAAAGAATTTTAACAAAGTCTTACAGTTTATGACCTGAGCCAAAGGCAGACACTTAACTGACTGAGCCGCCCAGGTGCCCCAACATCTAGAAAGATTTTTAACTTCATTACTCATCAAGAAAATGCAAATAAACTGCAACATGATATCCTCTCAACTTGGCCGGATAAAATAAAAAGGATCGAAAGTAAAAAAATATCAAGTTTAGAGGAAGATGTGAAACAACAGGAACTTTCATTCAATTACAGCTGCAATTACTTCCGAAGGCTAGTTGGCAGTAGGCAGTGACGTTGAAACTATGCCTCCCTTATGACCCAGCAAAGGCACTCCTGACAGAAACGTATGCATGTATGTGAACCCAAAGACATGCATAAGAATATTCATTCCAGGGGCTTCTGGGTGGCTCAGTGAGTTAAAGCCTCTGCCTTCGGCTCAGGTCATGATCTCAAGGTCCTGAGATGGAGCCCCGCATCAGGCTCTCTGCTCAGCAAGGAGCCTGCTCCACCCCCCAACCCTGCCTGCCTCTCTGCCTCCTTGTGATCTCTCTCTCTATCAAATAAATAAAATCTTATAGGGCTCTCTGCTCGGCGGGGAGCCTGCTTCCTCCTCTCTCTCTGCCTGCCTCTCTGCCTACTTGTGATCTCTGTCAAATAGATTAATAAAATCTTTAAAAAAAAAAAAAAAGAGTATTCATACCGGTATTTTGTGTAATAGTTCACAAGGAAAACAGCCACATCAGTAGAATGGGTAAGTTTATCGTAAAGGACTCATACAATGCGACAAGAACAAGCAAACTATCATCATACACAAATATATGACCTAATCTTACAGAGTTTTGAACAAAATAAGCCAAACTCCAAATACTTTATTTTTAATATTTTTTTAAATTTTAAAATAATCTCTACACCCAATATGGGGCTTGAACCCACAGCCCCAAGATCCAGAGTCCCATGCACCACACCCTGAGCCAGCAGGGCCTCCCAAACACTTTAGATCCTATCATTCCATTTATAGAAAGAACAAAAATGGGCAAAACTAATCTATGCTGTGAGACATCAATAGGGAGTTACCTCTGGTCTCGTGATTAGAAAGGGGCAGGAGAGGGCCCTTTGGGGTCCTGCTACTGTTCTCTTTTTTGATCAGGGTGCTGGTTAAACATGTGTGTTCTGTTTGAGAATTCTGTGTGTTCTGTGTGAAAATTCTCCAAGTCCTATGGTTAGGATATGTGCACTTTTCTATACATTCCTGAACTATATATACCTCAGTAACAGAACAAAACCGAAAAAAGATATATTATGAAGTCACATTTAAAATATGACTAAACAAGAGCTGAAAGATTCAGGCCTTCCAGATAGACTAGCAGAGGATGTTCTCCCTTCTGTGAAGGTTCTTTGGTGAAAATGTCTGAAAAACACCATGTCCGGTTCCCCTGGGTGAGGTTTTGAGGTGCTACCTCCACCAGGGGCCTCTCGATGGGCTGAGATTTCAGGGTCCCATGCCCATGCTCCTGTGATTAGGTTCAGGTGAGGCTAGTGAGGTATGGCAGGGCAAGCACGGGGTCAGCTGGGGTCTGTTCTGTATTTAAAATTTTGATATTGCATTCATCATGGTGTTTGGAGGATATTAATATTTATTTATTTTAAATACTGCATTGAAATACCGTTATTGAGTTTTTTTTTTTTTTAAAGATTTTATTTATTTATTTGACAGAGAGAGATCATAAGTAGGCAGAGAGGCAGGCAGAGAGAGAGAGGAGGAAGCAGGCTCCCCGCTGAGCAGAGAGCCTGATGCGGGACTCGATCCCAGGATCCTGAGATCATGACCTGAGCCGAAGGCAGCGGCTTAACCCACTGAGCCACCCAGGCGCCCCTTGAGTTTGGTTTTGATGTATGCTTAAATTTTGTGTCTGATTGTCCTTACCCTAGATTATGACAGCGTGCCCAGTTTTCATTAAAAAAAAAAAAAAGAAAAGAAACTGCTAGTTTTTTACATACACTTTTTATTTTTTTAAAGATCTTATTTATTTGACAGAGAGAGTGGGGGGAAAGCAGCAGAGGGAGAAGCAGGTTGCCCGCTAAACAAAGAGCCCAATGCGGAGCTCGATCCTACGTCCCTGAGATCATAACCTGAGCTGAAGGCAGACGTTTAGTCCACTGAGCCACCCAAGCGCCCCAAGGCTTTGCTACTTTTTATTCTAAAACAAAATCTTTATGCTCCGCAAGCAGTAAGAACCTGCCATTGGGTTCCACCGCTCACTGGTTACCAACATTTTGGGGTCTCTGGTCAAGGGAGTAAAGAAGGGATTCCAGCTCTCGACCACTAGAGGGCGCCAAAGAACGGCTTATAAAGCTAAATTCTATTGTAAGGTCGTCCTCCAGGAAAGACCTTGCCCAGCCTGGATTCCTTTTCTCTGACAAAAACCCATCCATTTTGTGATTCTCTGCCTCTCTCTAGCTCCACTCCCAAGTAGGCCCCAAACATATGAGACAAATTCAGTATAACAATAGGCTTGGATTCTATCTCAAAAGTTCTCAAATAAGATATTATGTGGACTACAAGGATCACAAAGCCAGATTACAAGTCCCAATGTGGTTTGAGTGCAGCCTTGTGTGCAAACCCTGGCTTGGGTGATGTGGGGCAAAGTATCCTGGTAGGGTGACAGACCTTGATTTGCCTGGGGCTGTCCTGGCTTTAGTACTAAAAGTCCTGCAACTCAACCTCTCCATCCCTGCAAACTGGGACGGTTGGTCACCCTGTTTTGCTGATCTGTAAAGTGGAAAAAATGTCTGTACAGACAACAGGGAGAATTGAATAAGATGATTATATGCACAATAGGTACTGAAAAAAAAAAAAAAAAAGCTTAGTTTTGTTACCAAGTAATAGTGCAGATGGTTGCAGGCATGGCCCAAGTTCCTTTAAAACCGTTTAAACAGAGCCTGAATATTTTGATCATCCTGCTCATGAATTTGATTCAAACCCAAAAATATTTGCCAAGTGCTTATTACGTATCAAGACATTGTTAGCAGTTTAGTGGTTCTGGTCACATTTTAAAAAATGATTGACACTTCTCAAGGATGGTATGCTTAGGGGCCAAAGAGAGACAGACATGTTTACAGAATACGGGGGCAGGGAGGGGGGTAATCCAAGCTTGCTGCATTTATCCTCATAGATCCTAATTTCCTCCAGGCTGGAAAACCATAGTGGTTTCCTAACTCCCTTCCTCAACCCCATTTTAGTCTCCTTCCAATCTAATCAGTTGACTACCAGGTAAATCTTGACACACATTTTGGAACCTGTTTTCAGAAGGCCGGTACCTACCTTGCCTTGGCATTCTTTACTTTTTACAATAGGGCCTCCACCAAACTTTCAAACCTTATCTCTTGAACAAACTAGACAACTCCCTTGCTTAAACATGTCCCATGTTTTCCTCTCTGCATTCTATGACTCAAATGTTCCTTAAGTTGGAATGCCTCAACTCATTGCTTCCTGTCAAACATACACTTCTTAGTATGAATTTACTGGGTTTTCTGCAAGACGTGAACTTTCACTTCACTTTTACTGACTCTACAGCATCGTTCATATTGGTGTTATTTACAAACCCTGTTTTTGATTGTGGGCAAGGATTGTCTATTTCACTTTTTTATATTTCCTCCAGTTCCTTGTGTGTAGCCAACAAATGTTTATGGTATTACACCCAGAATTCTAAAGTATTAATTTTAGTATCTGTACCATGGCTTTGCTAGTTTGTTGCTGTGTGGCTGTGGTGTATGTGTGTGTGTGTATTTTTTAAGTAGGCTCTATGCCTAGGTGCCTGGGTGGCTCAGTCAGTTAATGTCAGCCTTGGGCTTGGGTCATGATCCCAGGGTCCTGGGATGGAGCCCCATGTCTGGCTGCCTGCTCAGCGGGGAGCCTGCTTCTCTCTCTCCCGCTGCAGCTTCCCCAGCTTGTGCTCTCTTGCTCTCTTTCTCTCAAATAAATAAATAAAATCTTTAAAAGACTCTATGCTCAATGTGGGGCTTGAACTCTTGACCTAGAGACCAAGAGTCACATGTTCTACCGACTGAGCCCAGCAGGCACCCCTATGTGGTATTTTCCTAATTAACCTCCTTAAGTCTCAGTTTCCACATCAAAAAATGGGGATTGTAACAGCAGCCATCTCAGGGTCACAACAAAGATGAAATAAGATAATGCATGTAGGATACTTAGTGTTGTGCTTGGCACAGCAGGAGTGTGGCTTGTCAGAGAAAGAAAAGATCCATTTAGGCTAGAGGAATAGCGGAGGGCTTCTTGGGGGATGTGAGCCAGGAGGGATGTGAGCCAAGATTTGATTAGACACAGTGAAAAGGGAAGGCATTTAGGCAGAAGGGCAACCTGAATGAAGACTTAAGAAGAACCAGAAGCGAGAAGGATGTGCGAGGTGCGACCAAGGATGGAAATGGACAGAATGACAACTAGCTCCTCATTATTAGCAGGGGTAAGCTTGAAATCTTGAGTTTGTGGCCAAGAATTAATTATAGAAGTACAAGAAAGGGTGAATTTTGCTTAGTATCCGTTTGTGGGGGAAAAGCTTTAAAGGAAAGGGAGTAGTAGGAAATGGTTATAAAGTCAATTTGAGCCAAAGGGTCAGGGCAGCCTCTAAATTTGCTGAGGCAACAGCAGTCCAGTGTGCTTATGGTTATGGTGTAGGCGGTCAGATTAAAGAAGGCTGAAGTCTCACTGTACTCTGGTGATCAGATCCCACCTGAGTATTTTAGGTGGTCCCATTTTTGTTGCAAGGAACAGAAATCCAAGCAGGAAGAGAACATACTGTCCTACACGAGGTACGAATGGAGCCCCAAGTAGATCTCTAACAGACCAGTACACCCATCCCCCAGCTGCTGTGAGTGTTGGCAGCTAAGGGTTCCCAGATGCCCGAAATTCCAGAGAATTGCCTTTAGCTGAAGGGAGCAGCGTTGGAGACCTTAACTCCTTGATGGCTTACAGCCATCAAGAGGCTTGGGTACACAGAGCTGCCGAAGCCTTATGGGGAGATAACACCTTGTGGTTTTATCCAGAGCTCTCCGTTGTGGATCAGGCCAAGGCAAAACCAAGTTGATTCTTGTTTCAGTCTTTTTTCTCTGTCCTGTTCAATTCCCTCCCTTAGGGGTTATTCCCCCCTCAATAAATCCCATTCCCAGATCTCCCTTACAGGCCCTTAGGATCCTGATGAAAGACACCTACGAACGTGCATAGCGAGAAAACAGCTGGGCCAGGTCCTCAAAGTCATCCCCTGTTGTGGTTTTTATCTGTACCTCAGCTCTGATAGTTCGTTTTCATATTGGTTTTATGTATTCTCTAGCAAGTTCTTTTGTGCACCTCCTGGTCAGCTCCAGCGGATGAGCCAGATAGTTCAGCAGCCTCAGTGCAAAGGAAACTTCTCCATATGGGTGGTGCGGACAAAGGTCCCAGGACTCATTCTGATTGGACCGCCTTGAGCCACGTGGGTTTCCCTAAATCAGTCATTGCACATGGTGGTGGGGAGAAGCACAGGGAGGAGGGAACAGTGCTCTGATTGATCAGGAATGGCAGAGTGCTGCCACCGGAAAGATGAGTGAGTAGTGAATCAGCCCCCTGGCAGCCAAATGGACAGAAGGTGGGGGAAGACTGGTTCCCTGGAGGAAATTAGGCTCCCCTTATCAGAAGAAAGAGAATGTTTGCTGGAAGGACAAAAATAACACATTCCCAATAGATCTTGACAAACTGAAAGATGTGTCTATGAAGTCATCAGGATGGAAACCATCATCTGGCAAAATCAAAAGTGACTTTATCCTTATTTTGGGGGAATGGGCAGAAGGTATGGAAAGGGCGGGGCCTAATGGTCATCTTCAAATATTTGGAATATTGTCACGATGAAGAGGAATTAGACATGTTTCTGTGAAGCTTTAGGAGATAAATAGGACCTAGGCTCAGAGATTAGAGGGATGTAAATTATCCATAAAACGTATATGTGTAATAAATAAATATCTAGCTTATACATGCATATAGATACAAAATAATTACAGTTTAAGTTGTCCAGAAAAGGAACAGACTTATTTGAGAGGTGGTAAGCTGGTCATGCCTGGGAAGCCGGCAATAGGCTTATCACTCTAATCATGACTAATAAAATATGCTGTGCTTCCTTCTTGCTCTGGCTTTTTCATAAATGCTGTGTCTAGGTAGACACTATCTGGAATGCCTCACCCCAGTCTTTCTTGGAGAAATCTGCCCCACCCCAACAATTTCAAACCTGAGTACTTTTTCCTCTGAGCTGCACCTGGTGTCCTCTTGTTAATCATAACCCTGGGGATATGCTAGTTGGAGTTGTAATCACCTCATCCTGTCCCTTAACTCTCTCCAGTCTGATGAAAGCACTTCCTCAGTATCTTACTCAAGAAATGTTTGCTGAGGGGCACCTGGGTGGCTCAGTCCTTAAGCATCAGCCTTCAGCTCGGGCCATGATGGGATCAAGCCCCGCACTGGGGCTCCCTGCTCAGTGGGAAGCCTGCTTCTCCCTCTCCCACTCCCCTTGCTTGTGTTCCCTCTCTGGCTTTTTCTCTCTGTCAAATAAATAAATAAAATCTTTAAAAAGAAAAGTTTGCTGAATAAATACTTGTATCTGATCTTTTGTGGAAGGATTCTTGCCTTGCGGGGTAGGGGGAGGTGTGTGACTAAGAGGCCACAAGGATCCTGCTGAACTCCAAGCTTCTGTGACTAGCACATGGCACTGAACTTAAAGGTGACTTACAGATGAATAACTGGGAATACCAGGGCCACTCTGGCCTTTGCAGCTACTGGGGAAGAGAGAAGGAGGTATTCTCTCCTGCCCTTCCTCTGACAGTTACACCAACAGGCAGTCATGGGAGAACTCTAAGGGGAAATCAAGGGATCCTGTAAGAATTTATTCTGGAACATAAATTAAGTTGCCTCCTCTCGGTCCTTGTGCCTTGGCACTGCTCCTCCCCAAACCTGTTAGAATGTCCTAGCTCCCTTCTTCCTCTAGCTGCTGTTCCTCCTCCCTCCCACCCTGCCAGGAGACACCATCCCCAGGAAGCTTTCGGGAAAGCCCTTCCCCCTCTTTTCCACCCGCCAAGGAGGAGTTATTTCTCCTTTTCTGGACTCCCTCCCATTGCGGGAGGAGGGGGAGTAAATGGCCTGCCCGCACCAAGGCACTTTCCACAGCAGACGTCGCTTTACTTCTCTCTCCCTTTAAGTTTGCTTTCTCCTTGTTGAAGTCATGCACCAAGTCCACGTGTGGCCTCTGCGCCCAATGCAGGAGACCCTCGCGTACACACACCACCCCCCCTTTGCTACATGAGTGGATGCCAGAAAGAGTAGGACATCAGCATTTTATTTTACAATCGCAAGAGCCGTGGGGAGTCACCTAGTGAACCTGCCCCCCCCCCCCCCCCCCCCGCCACCTTTTTACAAAAGCTCTTCCTAGAGTTTCCGGAAAGAAGCTTTTGGCTTCATTCAGGTCCTTTTCTTCTCGAGGCCCAAAGCACTTTTGCTGTTGATGATCTCAACCCGCTAGGCAGGTAGGAGGGAACGGTAGGTAGGTGTCAGTATCCTCCCTCTCCCCCTGAGGGAAACTGACTCAGAGAAACGAGGCGACGGGCCTCGGTGGGGCGAGGGCTGTAACGGGAATTCAGGGCTCCGGGCCAACGTGGAATTTATTGTGCCTCCTTTTGGGAAGCATGATAGTGAAGTAATCAATTTATGAGGCCCAGGCGAGGACCCTTTAGCCCCCCAGAAAGATCGGGTTGGGTCAGGAGAATTAATGCAGCTGAGAGCTCGCGGCATTGACCCCTTGGCAATTTGTCGAGGTCCAGCCGGGTCCGCCGCCCTTCCCTCGACAGGGTGACCAATGGGTTTCGGCCTCTTTAAGGCCCCAGCGCCCCGCCTCCGGCTCGTCGCCGTCCTCCTCCCACCTCCTAGCCGCAGCTCCGCCAGTTTCAGACTTCCCTTGGCGATGAGGTCATCTTCTCGTTGCTCATTGGCCGCGCTGCGCCGTCAGTCACAGGAAGTCCCGCCGCCGTCCTCACCGCGTTCGCACCTCTCCCTCCCCGCCCTCCCTTTAGTGCTCCAGTCCCAGCCCCCTCAAGGCCTCTGATTGGTCAGTGCTTCTGTCACTCTTGCAGCAGGCCGGGTGGGAGGTGGGAGGTGGGTGTGGTGGGAGGGGCCGCAGCTTCCGTGGCTGAGAGGAGCCGGCGGCAGCCGTGTCTGTAGTGTCCGAGGCGGCGGCGCGAGCGACCGTTCCATCTTCCCCACCCCCTCGGCTCCGCTCGCCACAAGCCCTCCGCTTGCGCAGCCCTTTCCCCAGCTCCGTGCGCCCTGGCCCGGCGTTGAACCTCGGAAGGGGAGGCGCGCGGTAACAGCCGGAGGGGGACCGCCGCGGAGCCCGGGCTGGGAGGAGCGCGAGGCGGTGAGTGAGAGTCCGGGCAGGGGACCCCTCCCCCACCGCGGCCCCGCCCCGAGCATCCTTTCTCCTCGCGACCCCGACGCGCACCCTCGGGGTCGGGCTGCGCGGGTCCCACAGCCGGGCCCCCAGCACGCCGCCGCTCGCTTCGCCGGTCCCTCGGCTCCGGGCCGGGGTCGCCCAGCCGGGGCGGGCGGCCCAGGGCGCGGCCGTGCACCTGTGAGCCGCCTGACTGGGCAGCGCCGGCGGGGGGATGCGGGGGTTGGGGGAGGGTCCTGCACCCGTGGCGTGCGGGTGTGTTTTGACTGCAGGGACCCGGTGTCGGGCGCTTTTCCCGGGATCCCGTGCAGACCCACAGGATCCATGTGCAGTCCTAGGATTCCCAGGCAAGGGAGCCTCACCCGGACTTGTTGATGCCTCTGTCAGCAACCTGAATGCCGCCAGGTGTGAGGGATCTGGCAGATTTGAACCTTGACGGCCGAGAACTTGACTCTTTAAGAAAGTGTCTGTCAGGACGCTTTGATTACGCCTCCCACCGTGGCGGGTACCGCAGGGAAGCAATGATACTCTGTGGTAGCTAGGGCTGGGGCGTTCAGCTCAGACTCTAACCTGCCATTCGCTAGCTGTGTGGTTTTGGGCTTCAGTTTCTTTTTCAGGAAAATGGGCTCATACCTACTATATGGGGTCATCGTGGTTTGAGAACAACGAGTAGATCAGTTTGTATTTAAGCACCAGCCCAACTTGGCTTTGTCAGGATCTCTCTTTTCTCACTGTTGTGTGGATAGCATAAGTAAAAGGCAGTTTGGTGGACACTTGACTACTTACCAGCTGTAGTTGGGGTGAGGTATGTGTGTACGGGAATGTGAAAGATGTCACTTAAGTAATGAAATTACACCTAGCTTCATGTGTTTTTACATACTTAGAAGTCCGTAAGAAGTCTGAAATGTCCCCAGGTTGCCAGCTTTTGAGATCTTTTCAAGATCTCTTCTGCCTGAAGAAGCCAGAACTTGTAACATACTCATTATTTTCATTAAAAAGGGAAATTCACATGTTTTATGTTAGAGGGCCTCAAAAAACTCCACAAATTTCACTGAAGCAGTTTTACAGTTGAAAAGCAGTCACCTCCCAGAAGTGAGGTGGTACAGCCAGCTGGCACACAGCCCCCTGACTGCAGGGTGGGGAACACTTGGCTGAAAGTTGTTAAATTAAGTTTTGCCTAAGGTCATTTGCATTTTGATAGTGAATCAAAGGGCTTTATGATAGCTTCTAAGTGAAGTGTTTTAGAAAGAGGCAAACCAATTATTGTTTTTTTCAAAAACACACGCAAAGAAAAACTGACTGTAGCCCCTTCTAGCGTTGGCTTCAGTTCTTTGCCAGTTAACTTAAGAAGAGACCCTGTTTAGAAAGAAAGGCTTTCACAAGTCACATTTCTTTGGCTAAGTTTTTATTTAGAGTAAAATCGTGAGATGGACGAGTAAGATGTATCCCATAATCCAAACGTATTTATTGCAGACTTTCCACATCTTTAGTTCTCTACTGAGTGCTATGAGGAAGGGATTCAAAAGAAGTATGACATAGCCCAGAAAGAGCAAAACCATAAAACTGGGTCACTTACTACTAGCTTTGGGTACCACTTAAGAAATGACTTCATTCATTCATTCAATAAATAAACTTGTTCCTTGCCAAAACATGCCACGTGTCTTTTTTTTGTTTTTGTTTTTGTTTTTTTTTTTTTTAAGATTTTATTTGAGAGTGAGAAATCACAGAGGGAGAGGGAGAAGCAGACTCTCCACTGAGCAGAAGCCCAGTATGGGGCTCCACCCGAGGACCATGAGATCATGATCTGAGCCCAAGGCAGATGCTTAACTGACTGAGCCACCTAGGTGCCTTGCCAGGTGTTTTTTCTAAAAGCCAAGGTTTCCAGGATAAGTGTGATATGGTCCCTGCTCATAGGCGCTCACAGTCTAGTGTGAAAGCCAGAAAATGACAGATAATTGTAACACACCGAAATAAACTCCAGAACTGTATGGGAAGGTCAAGGGAACTTTTCCTTTGCACTTGAAAGAGAAGGTGGCATTTGAACCGAATCTTAACTTATTAGACGAAGAAGAGGAAGATCATTCTTCTTACGGTTACAGAAGTAACTGAGCTTGGAAAGGTTTCCTGAAAGATCCGCTGACTGCAGGTATAAGCCCTAGGAAAGGGGAAGGGAACTGATGTTTCTTGATGCCCACTATGTAATAGGCATTAAACTGGGCTTTTAATGTTACCACTTCATTAGTCCTATGAAGTAGATTTTACCTCCACTTTAGGACAGGAAAACTGAGGCTCATTATAGTTAAATGATTTGTCTAATGTTACACGGTTAGTGGCGGAGCCAGGACTTGAATTTCTGACATAAAAGTATGTATGCTCTTTTCTTTTTAACACTGTAAAAATAAACATGAATGAGGTGAGATAGTTCCTTCTATATATGTCATTTTACTATATCAGTTACAAATTACTTTCTGTGAAATGTTCATATTTGATTTAGAGTTGCTAGAACTTGTATAATACAAGCTATCAAATGGTATTTCTTTTATAAGTTTGAGGTTTGCTAAAAAGTGTGGTTCATGGAAGCATTTAATGGAAGACATTGATACATATAGATTCTGTATGGGGCTCTTAACAAAGCTGTTAAACAGGTATGGACTCCCCTTGAGACAGTAGCTTAAATATTTAAGTGTATAAAGTGGTGTGCAGATATATGGCCAATAAAATAGAAAATGAAAGGGATAAAATGGTTTTGAGTAATTTTTATGAAAGGGGAAATTAGAATTTTGAAGTCATTAACAGAGATTGTTATATCTAGAGAGACCACTGTGGACTATAAGCTCCACAAAGGCAATTTGTTTCTTTTATTCTCAGCTCAAAGAGCAATTTTTGGGGGACGCCCGTGTAGCTCAGTTGATTAAGCATCTGCCTTCGGCTCAGGTCATGATCCCAGGGTCCTTGGGATAGAGTCCTGCATTGGCCTCTGCTCATCAGGGAGCCTGCTTCTTCTTCTGTCTGCTGCTTCCCCTGCTTGTGCTCTCTCTCTTTGACAAATAAATAAATGAAATCTTAAAAAAAAAAAAAAGCAGTTTTGGGAACATGGTAGATGCTCAGTAAATATTTGTTGAATAAAAGATGAATGTGAATATATATTTACAGTGAGCAGTGTGTTTATGTAGATGCTCGTGTTGGTAGAATTGGTTGACATAGGAAATTTTCATCTGCTGAGAAAAAACTTTAGTCGGGAGGTTATATTTCAGAAAGTCTTTGAAAGGAAAGAGGGAAGGCTGACAGATTACGGATGAAGTGGCACAGGCATACACCATATAGGTAGTTTATAAATGGTTATCCTTTGGAAGAAAAGAATATTGAACAAAGGGAGTGGCCCATTGGCAGCGTTCGAATAGAGACACTATTTATTGATAAGGCTTTAATGAGTTTTCAGAGTCAAGGAAACAATCTCTGCTCTTGAACTTACAGTTTTAGAGACTAGATGTTAGCTATCTATTGCTGTGTAACGTGTTACCCCAAAAATTAGTGTTTGAGATAAGAGTAAACATTTATTATTCCTCATGGTTTCTGTGAATCAGGAATTTGGGAGCAGCTTGAGCAATGGTTCAGTCTCAGAGACTCTCAAGAGATTGCAGTAATATGGCATCTGGAGTTGCAGTTATCTGAAGGGAGACAGGCTAGTCGATCGTCTTCTAGGGTGGCTACTCAGATTGTTGGCAAGTTGGTGTAGGCTGGTGGTGGGAGGTCTCCGTTCTTCTCCATGTGGGACTCTCCATAGATCTACTTGAATACCCTCATGGCCTGACAGGTGGCTTCCCCCAAAGCAAGTAATCCAAGAGACCAAGGTGCATTGTCCTTTATGACCTAGCTTCAGAGGTCACATACCATCATTTCTCCAGTATTCTATTGGTCACATATTGTGGGAAGGGATTACATAGGGGTGTGAATAAGAGGAGGTGAGAATCGTTAGGGGCCATCTTGGAGGCTGGCTACCACAGTGGGTAGCATAGAACCAGAAGTGGTGGAGGGAGGTACAAAGTGCTGAGGGAGGGGAGGGAAGGATTCAGGTGAGGGAAAGCTTACTTTTGGGAAAATGAGAGGAAAGATTTAAGTCTTTTAACAGATATTCGTAGGTATTTATTGGGTGTTCACTGTGTGCCTTCAACATGGTAGGCTAATATGTGGGAGTGAATTGAGGCTGTATGAAATGTTTTAAGTAGTCTAGGGCAGCTTTGGTACTAAGGACAAACACTTGAAATCTGTGTGTGAAGGTGGAGTAATTTTTCTGATACTGAGGAGAACACTAACTTGTCAGAGTGATAGAGGAGCAGTTAAGAGCATAAATACTAGAGCGAGACTTCCTGGGTTGGAGCCCTACCTCTGCCACATGCTGGCTGTGTGACCTTGGGTGTGTGACTCTGGCAGTCTTAACCACATCTTCTTGGTAACTCACTATAAAATGGGGATAATAATAGTGGCTACTTTATACTGCTGCTATAAAGATTAAATAAGTTAAAAATTTGCCGAGTCCTTGGAACAGGTTCACATGCATCATCGTTACCACCATGATCGTTCATTTTGGGCAGTAGTGTAGAACTGGGTGTGGGTGGATGAGGTTCGACTCAGAGATGAGTGATTGTGAAATGATGTCGTATTCAGAGGCTTGTAAAGAACTGGGTGGCTCAGTGGGTGGATGCTGCCTTCGGTTCGATCTCAGAGAGATGATCGTGCTCTTGTGAGAATGCTTCCCTCTCTCTCTCTCTCTCTGGCTCGTATTCTACTTGTGATTTCTCTTTAAAAAAAAAAAAAAAAAAAAAATAAATGTCAATCATTTAAGTATAACCATTTAAAAAATTTTTTTTAAATTTTTAAAATATCATTTAAATGTAATCATTTGCTGATTCAGCATCAGTTTTTCCAATTGGAGTACTTATGTTTAGATAATTTTTATTTCACAAATTGAGTGAACCAGTGATTTCATTTAGCTGAACTCCACAGGTACAACACTTCAGGAGATGCACAGTTGCCTGTGAGAGGTATCTTGCATTCTCTTGTTGTCCCTCTAAATTACTGGGCCCTCTGTCTGCAGAATGGGTTTAGCCAGAAGCAATACTTAACGGTGCAACTTCACAAGAGCTTAGTGGTGGAACCAGGACCCATAGTAAAATACCAGAGTGAGCACTTTTGTGACTGAGTCACAAAAGAATCCTCAGAGACTGATACTTAACACTCCGTCTGTCACTTCTGTGAAGAGGGAAGATCATTGAACCCCATGTTTTTGCAGGTGTTAAAGCAGGAGTTGGGTGCTCTGCCAGGGTGCCTTAGGTAGAGCTAATTGCCCAAGTTGCCTTCAGTTCTGTGGTTCAGGGACTCCAGTCCAACTCTCATTGTTTAGTTGAACAAAGGCGCTGAGATATTAAGTGGTTTGAGACTCCACAACATTCTAGCAGCTGAGCCTGGGCACTTCTTCACCCTGTGTTTAAGGTTGGCTCACATAGTCATGATCTGTAGAATCTTTGGAAGATTGAGCATTGTGAAAATGCCTTTCCTTCAGATACCGTATTTTTATTTAGTGGTATATCGGATTTGTTTGCTTTCCTAGTAACTTTTATTCATATGCCTTTAGAAATCATTCTCTGTTTATATGAGTCCTGGTAACAAGTAATTTGGGTAGCTCATTTTGAAATGTGGAATGTATACTCTGTTACTGAATTCGAAGACAGGTGGGCTACTTACAGGTCTTTGACCTCTAAAATTATGAGTGGGAATTATGGGTAACTTGAAAAAAATTAAAAACGCCGTAGTATGAGGGAGTAAAATAACTAGTGAAGTAACATGTCAAGTTTGAGGGCATGAGCAGAACTAGGTACTGGCAGTTATCAGCTGTGTAACCATAGGTTCACCACTTAACCTTCTTGTGACTAGTTTTTTTCATCTATAAGCTGGGGTTAAGGATTCTTACAACATGAGGTAGTTATAAGGATCGTGGAGTCACAGTGGACTTGTGCTACCTCATTAATTTTCACACCAGTTCTGTGAAGTTATAGCTCCATTTTGTAGATGAGGAGAGAGAATCTTGGAGAGATTCACTAATTTAGGAAGATTTCAATCAGGGTTTGAACCAAGTTCTGTCTCTCTTTCTCTCTCTTTTTTTTAAAAGTAGGCTCCATGCGCTATGTGGGGCTTGAATTCTCAACCCTGAGATCAGGAGTCACATGCTCCACCAAATGAGCCGGCCAGGCATCCCCGTAGGTCTGTTATTGAATTAAAAGATACTAATTCCCTATGATAATGTGTATGAAGTGCCTAACTTTGCCTTCAGTAAATGTCTGTTCCTGTTCACTTTCTTTTGCATAGTTTGTGAAAATGTTACTATGCTGAGAATCCTTTACGGTAATAATCAAGGTGTTGCAGCTTTCAAAGTGTTCTTTGCAGTATTCCTTATATGTATCTTGTTGCTGTTCCTGAAATAGAAAGCTATAATAGTGATTTCACATCCAAAATTGCTCAATAAATACTAAATAAGGACATACTATAGTGTCCAAATTCTAAACATATTTTGTCAGTGTTTCAGTTATCTTTATAACTGTAAATGGCATAAGTGATGCCAAAGTCTCCTAATTGTGGTTAATTTGTACATATTTTCACAACCACAAAATTTATAGGAACTTGGAAAGTTGTCCTTTCCTCATATTTTAGGACACACCATGTTGCATTTTGGTTTGTGAGTGGTGTTAACGATTTCATGGTGAAACTGGTTTTATCATCGACTTTATATTTTGTTATATGATGGATGTATTTTTTTTTTGTAAGATTATTTTCATTTATTTATTTATTTACTTATATATTTCATTAAGTAAGTTCTACACCCAACATGGGACTCGAACTCGTAACCCGGAGATCGAGTCACGTGCTCTACCGACTGAGCCAGCCATGTGCCTCTGTATGATGGATGTACTTAAAAGTAGTTTTTTAAAATTTGCTTTATATTGATGGGCTTGCCTTTCAAAACAATTTAGAAATCAAAGGTAAGGACCATTTTCTTTCTTATCTCTGTTACTTGGGATAATCATTTTTTATGGAAAATCAACTGAACTAAAGCTTCCATTTATGAGCTTTTCACTCTTTAATATTCCAGGTTAATGCCCTAAGGTGGCAAGGGAGGCAAAGATGTCATGGTATTTTAAATTCCCCATTTTGTAGATTCAGTGGATCATTTCTTTTCTTTTCTTTTTTTTTTTTTTAAGATTTTATTAAAAATCTTGGGGCGCCTGGGTGGCTCAGTGGGTTAAGCCGCTGCCTTCGGCTCAGGTCATGATCTCGGAGTCGTGGGATCGAGTCCCGCATCGGGCTCTCTGCTCGGCAGAGAGCCTGCTTCCCTCTCTCTCTCTCTGGCTGCCTCTCTGTCTACTTGTGATTTCTCTCTGTCAAATTAATAAATAAAATCTTTAAAAAAAAAAAAAAAAAAATCTTTTTCTTATTTAAAAGATTAAATTAAAAAAAAAAGATTATTTATTTATTTATTTATTTGTCAGAGAGAGAGAGAAAGAGTGTGCACAAGCAGACAGAGCAGCAGGCTGAGGTGGAGAGAGAGAAATAGGTTCCGTGCTGAGCAAGGAGCCTGAAGCAGAGCTCCATCCCAGGACCCTGGGATTGTTACCTGAGCCAAAGGCAGCTGCTTAACCGACTGAGCCACCCAGGCATCCCTCAGTGGATCACTTCACATTCTGGTTGACATTTCCCTTCTGTTCAGATTTTTTTTTTTTTTTTTTTTGCAAGAGAAGATGGGGGAAGACCTGGAAGGGTGGAGATAGGAAACCAGGAGTACAATGAAGATCATGGATTAGTGATTTGACTTGAAATTAAATAAATTTGAAGCTTCCCTTTAATGCAGTAGAACATCATAGGATGGTGTGGCTCATTTGTGTAATATCTGTCATGAATCTTTGTATACATTGAGTAAAATCATTATTTAGTCATTTTCCTAAGTCACTCTGTAGCATGATCAACCTTTTTTTTTTTTTTTTAAACCCCTTTCACTTTTACCTGAAGCTGATTCTGAAGGTGAGCCTGGCAGAAACAATTTGTATGAAAATTTGGACGTGGTATTCATGACATTTTACTTTCAATATGTTTAATAACCTGTTGGATGCCTGAATAAAACTGAGTTAATTATAGTGTAACCTTTTGTTCTATTTGGAGAGTGTTAAGGGACTTTTGAATACCCTCCAAAATTTACCTTCATCAAGTGAGCTTAGAAGGCTCTTTCTAGAGCAAGGATCCTCAAAACTTTACCTTTATGACTTTCTATTTCTTCTGGCCACTTCGCTTTCTTTTGAAAAAGCATAGTAGATTTTTCCTACTGTTTAGAGATAGCAGGGATGAGTTTGGAGTTGAATGCACCTGTTTTCAATTTGGCTCTACTGCTTGCTGGCTATGTGATCTTGGGCAAGGGAATTAATCTTTCCAAATCTATTTCCTCATAGTTTAGTTGTGTGAGGTAAATAAGTTACATAGAAAGCATTTAGCACATAATAGGCATTTTGTGCATGTTAATTTTCATAACATCCAGAACTTTTCTTTTGTAGCAGTAGCTACAATTAGAGCTAAATAATTGTGTAATTTTTAATGTTTTCTTAATAAGCTTCATGAGGCCAGGGACCATGTCTCTCTCTTCATTGCTATTTTGTCAGCATTTAACATCATGCTTGGCACAGCATATAATAGATGCTCAATAAATACTTGTTGAATGAGTGGAAGTGACCCCCCCTCCCCGTCCTCCCTTGCCTTAAAGGACAGTGTCCTGAACTTAATTCCTTTGGCCCAGTTGAGAATTAACCAACTTTTTCCTTGATATTTGGTCCATTAACAACTGGAGCTAGGTAAAGGGGAAGGTAATGAACAGGTGAATGACAACCACAGCATAATAATATTCAAAGTAAATATGATACTCTAAGATCCTCGTACTCTGGATTTTCTAACCTTTATAATCTGATGTCCAGCCCCAAATTCTCCCAGAACAGTTTCCAGTGAGGCCACAACTGACTTGCATGTTGGTGAGCCAGTGGGATGTCCCTAGCTTAGTAAAATGGTTACTCTTACAGTTATTCAGGCAAGTACCTTGGCATCATTTTCTCTTCCTTTTCCATTCCATCAGTGAATCCTACTAGTTCTGTCTGCTAAATATATCCATATCTGATCACTTCTCACCACCTTCATTGTAATCATCCTTGTCCAACCCATCGGATTAGTTTGCCGTGGCTGGTTACTATAACAAATCACCACAGACTTGATGGCTTAAAACAGCTCAGATTTATTCTTTTAGAGTTCTGAAGCCTAGATGTCTGAAATCAGTTTCATTGGGCCAAAATTAGGATGTCAGCAGGAGAGCTGCCTTTCTTCTGGATGCTTAGGAGAGAGTAAGTTCCTCACCTCTTCCGGTTTCTGGTGGCTGCCAGCATTCCTTGGTTTGTGGCAGTATCACTTCAGTCTGCAAGTGCAGCATCTTCAGGTCGCTGTGCATCTCTTTCACCTCTGTGTTTGTCACATCTCTCTCTGCCTCCTTTTTTTTTTTTTTTTTTTTAAAGATTGTATTTATTTGTTTGACAGACAGAGATCACAAGTACACAGAGAGGCAGGCAGAGAGAGGAAGGGAAGCAGCTCCTGCTGAGCAGAGAGCCTGATGCAGGGCTGGATCCTAGGACCCTGGGACCATGACCTGAGCCCCAGGCAGAGGCTTTAACCCACTGAGCCACCCAGGCACCCCTCTCTGCCTCCTTTTTATAAAGATACATGATTGCATTAGGGCTCACCCAGATAAGCCAGGGTAATCTCCCCATTTTAAGATCCTTAATTTAATCACTGCAAAGATCCCTGCCCTTGTTTTGTTTGTTTGTTTGTTTGTTTGCTATCTAAGGTGACATTCACAAGTTCCAGGGTCTAGGACGGGAAAATGTGGGTATGTTTCGGTGCCATTTTTCAGTCTTCCCGCAGTCTCTCCTTTGGCCCCCAAAGATTCACATTTGTCCCGTATGCAAAGTACATTCATCCCTTTCCAACATTCCTCCAAATCCTAATCCACTGTAGCATCAGCTCAAGTTTAGGATCTCATCTACATGTCATCAGCTCAGAAGTACAAAATCTCATTGTATAAATTCTCCAGGTTAAGTATATGTGAGACTCTGTGGGTATGATCCATCTTGGGGAAGAATCCTTTCCCCATCTTGGGGGAAAATCTAGTTTCTGTGAAACTAGAAAACAAGTTATATGTTCCCAAAATACAGTGGTGGGACAGGTAAAGACATTCCTATTACAAAAAAAGAGAAAATGCAGGGAATAAGTGTGTCACTAGTCCCAAGCAGTTTCAAGGATCCGGCAGGGAAAATTTCATTACGTTTCAAAGCCTGGGAGGAATCCTGTGTGGCTTTATTTTTTATTTTATTTTTTTTTTTTAAAGATTTTATTTATTTATTTGACAGAGAGAAATCACAAGTAGATGGAGAGGCAGGCAGAGAGAGAGAGAGAGGGAAGCAGGCTCCCTGCCGAGCAGAGAGCCCGATGCGGGACTCGATCCCAGGACCCTGAGATCATGACCCGAGCCGAAGGCAGCGGCCTAACCCACTGAGCCACCCAGGCGCCCCCCTGTGTGGCTTTAGACTCCATGCCCAGGGCCCACGGCTCTGGCTTCTGGGCTCAAGGCTCAGCTCTAGTTTTCTTCTTTTTTTCCCTTACTTTTTTTTTTTTTAAAGATTTTATTTAGTTGACAGAGATCACAAGTAGGCAGAGAGGCAGGCAGAGAGAGAGGAAGGGAAACAGGCTCCCCGCTGAGCAGAGAGCCCGACGTGGGGCTCGATCCCAGGACCCCGGGATCATGACTTGAGCCTAAGGCAGAGGCTTAACCCACTGAGCCACCCAGGCACCCCTTCCCTTACTTTCTTAAATTGAGTTATAATTGAAAAATAACATTATTAGTTTCAGGTATACATTGTAATGATTTGATATTTGTTTATATTACAAAATGATCACAGTAAGTGTAGTTAACATCTGTCACCATTTATAGATAAAATTTTTTTCTTCAAGATTTGCTCTCAGCAACATCCAGATATGCAATACAGTATTATTAACAAGAGTCACCATGCTGACATTACGTCCCCATGACTTATTTTTGTAACTGGAAATTTATACCTTTCGACCCTCTTCACTTTTCTGTGGCTGAAAGGTGTTTATGTATACCACACTTTTTTTTATCCGTTCATCCCTTCGTGGATATTTAGGTTGTTTTCATCTCTGGCTATTGTATGTGATGCTTGCATTGAACATGAGGTTGCATAGGTTTTTTCGAATTAGTGTTTTTGTTTTCTTTAGATAAATACCCGGAAGTGGTAGTTCATATGATAGTGCTATTTCTAATTTTTTGAGGAATCTCCTTCATACTGTATTCCATCCTGGTTGTGTAAATTTACACTCCCACCAACATTGCACAGGTGTTCCCTTTTCCCCATATCCAAACAACATTTGTTATTTTTTTGTCCTTAAAGTCAGCTGATTATGAACATTAATCACATCCGCAAAATATCTATAAATATCTTCACAGAAACACTTAGTGTTTGAATAACTGGAGATGGTAGCTTAATCAAGTGACCCATACAACTGATCGTCACATAATCGCTATTATTTCTTGCTTGGATTACTGCATTAGCTTCCCCTGAATGGAATTCCCTGTTTCTGTTTTGATTTTTTTTTTTTTTTTTGATCTGCTGTCCACATAGATTACAGATTTCATGATCTGTTTTCCAGAGTCGGTTTCATGATCTACCACTCAACCACCAGCCAGAAATCTAGATTTTTTTAAATTGTAGATTTTCTCTATTTTATATTAGCAATGAATTTAAAATTTAAGTTTCTTGGGGCACATGGTGGTGCAGTTGGTTAAGCATACAACTCTTGGCTTTGGCTCAGGTCATGATCTTGTGTCATGAGATGGAGCCATCCGTTAGGCTTTGTGCTCAGTGCAGAGCCTGCTTGAGATTCTCTTTCCCCTTTACCTTCCCCATTCATTATCTCTCTCTTTCTAAAATTGATAAATCTTTTAGAAAGTTTCTTAGGAACAAATTTAGTTAAATATATGTAAGATCTTTAGACTGAAAATCACAAAGCGTTGCTGAGAGAAGTTAAAGAAGACTTAAATATTTGGAAATACATCACGTTCATGGTTTGAAAGACTCAGTAATGTAAAGTTGTCCTGTCTTCCCAAAATAATCTATAAAGATTCAGTGTGTTCACAATCAAAGTCTCAGCAGAATTTTTTTTTTGTAGAAATTGACACCCTGGGGATGCCTGGGTGGCTCAGTTGGTTGGGTGGCTGCCTTGGGCTCAGGTCATGATCCCAGCGTCCTGGGATTGAGTCCCCCCATCAGACTCGTTGCTCGGCAGGGAGCCTGCTTCTCTGTCTATCTCTGCCTGCCTCTCTGTCTGCCTGTGCTCGCTCGCGCTCTCTCTCTGACAAATAAATAAATAAAATCTTTAAAAAAAAAAAGAAGAAATTGACACTCTGAATCTAAAATTCACATGGAAATGTAAAGGATCTGGAATATCCAAAATAATTTAGAAGTGGAAGAACAAACTTGGAGGAATTAAATTACCTGATTTTAAGACATTGTAAGGCCAGAATAATCAAGATGGTGTGGTATTAGTGTAAAAAGATATGTGGATCATTGGAATACAGTAGGAAGTGCTGAAATAGACACATATGGTCATTTGATTTTCAACAGTGTTAAATGTAATTCAGTAGAGGAAAGGATAGTCTTTTAAACAAATGTTGCTGGAAAAATTGGATATTTGTTTGTAAAGAAGTGAATCTCAGTTCCGGTCTCACACTATACACACAAATTAACTTGAAATGGCTCATAGCCCTAAACATACAAACTAAAACCATAAAACTTACAGAAAAAATTATGAGAAGATATTTGTGACCCTGGGATAGGCAAAAATTTTTTAGGAAACAAAAATACCATGGAAGAAAAAATTGGTAAGTCAGACCTGTCAAAAGTAAAATCTCTGTTCTTTAGAAGACACTGTAAGAAAATGAAAAAGTGAGCCACAGACTGGGAGGAAGTATTTATACACACACGTGTATGCACATGTATATATAATTTCATATATATATGTAGATATCTATAGATACATTCATCAAAGAATTTATATTTAAAATATGTAAAAAAAAACCTTTAAAACTCAAAATATGAGAAATTACCCAGTTAAGAATGAATAAAAGATCTAAATAGATATTTCATAGAAGGAAATATATTTGAATGTCCAAAAGAATGTGAAAAGATGCTCAACATCATTAGGGAAATACAAATTAAAACTACATGCCATGCCATGCTATTTCACAACCACTGGAATAGATAAAATTTAAAAATATGGAAAATTCCAAGTATTGGTGAGGTTGTGAAACAACTGGAATTCATGTATGTTGTTAATGAGAGTGTGAAGTAGTACAACTGGTCAGTTTTTTGTAAAGTCAAATACATACTCACCATGCAGCCTCGCAGGCCTGTCCCTTGGTGTTTATTACCCAGGAGAAATGAAAACATATATTCCCAGCAAGATCATGTGACTGTACATAGCAGTTTTGTTCATAATGGCCAAAAATTGGAAACCACCCAAATATTATCAACAGGTGAATAGGTAAACTGTGAGTAGACAGTGAATTAAAGATACATACAACAATGTGAATGAATCTCAAAAAGTATGTTAGGAGAAAGACTCATTTATATCAATAGTTTCATTTTTTTTTTTTTAAGATTTTATTTATTTGACAGTGAGACAGTGAGAGAGAGAATACAAACAAGGGAAGCAGGAGAGGGAGAAGCAAGCTTTCCGTGGAACAGGGAACCTGATGGCAGGGCTCGATCCCAGGACGCTGGAATCATGACCTGAGCCGAAGACAGATGCATAACGACTGAGCCACCCAGGTGCCCCTATATCAGTTTCATTTTTTAAATAAAATTTTATTTTATTTTATTTTATTTTTAAAATTTATTTATTTATTTATTTTTTAATTTATTTGAGAGAGAGAGTGAGAGAGCATGAGAGGAGAGGTCAGAGGGAGAAGCAGACTCCCCATGGAGCTGGGAGCCCGATGTGGGACTCGATCCTGGGACTCTGGGATCATGACCTGAGCTGAAGGCAGTCGCTTAACCAGCTGAGCCACCCAGGTGCCCTTAAATAAAATTTTAAAAGATTTATTTAACTATTAGTCTACGAGTAGGAGGAACAGAGGGAAGGGAGAGAGAATCCCAAGCCGACGCCATGCTGAGGGTAGAACCCAAAGCAGGGCTTGATCCCGCAACCCTGAGACCATGACCCGAGCAGTCGGATGCTTAGTTGACTGTGCCACCTGTATTGGTTTCATTTATATGTTGTTTCATTTATATGATGTTCTAGAATAGGCAAAACTAATTTATGGTAATAGAAATTAGGTCAGTGGTTGCTTATGGCTGGAACGGAGTGGGGTGGGGAAGATGGACTACAAAAAGACAGGAGTGATGGGAATTTTTCTTGATTGGGAGTGGCGATTACACAAGAATGTGCATTTGTCAGAACTCATTCAACTGTACACTTAAAATGGGTGCACTTTATTGTAAGTAAATTATACATCAAAGTTGACTTAAAAAAATACTGTGGTCAGCATTCTGTGGACTAAACCCAAGGTGTTTGTATGCCAAATTTCACTGAGGTCAGCCAGTATCTAACATCTGATATATGCACTCCCCAACACATGTGCACACTACAAAAATGCCTGGCCCATAATAGGTCTTCAGATTTCTGTTGACTGAGCGGGTGGACGAATAATTGCAGCACCATACAGGAAAATACCCCATTCTTCATCCTCCTGTGGTTTTCTAGCTTCATTCATTTTACGGAGTTAATTTGGCTTCTCCTGGCAGTAGTACCTTGAGTACAAATGAGGTTATTCATTCATTCAAATAGTTGCTGAGCATCTACCATATGTAAAATCCTGTCTAAGTAAAGTAATTGCTAACTCTGAAGAATTACACAAATGTCCCTTGATTATATGTGTGAAATTAACATTCAATTTAAAAAACAAAGGCTGGGTAAGTTCTTCTTGCTTAGAATTTGTTTCAGCTACCGCTTCTTTGTCTTGTGGATTTACACTGCTGTGGAAAATAGCATAGGCATAATAATAGACTCTCTTCGTTATAACTTCTTAAATGAGATAAAGGAAAACATTTCAGAATGTCATTCTGGTATAGCTATAGAAATGGCAAATTTCTTCCTTTCTGATTTAGAGCCTGTCAGGGATGAGTGACAATTTCGTTGCTAGAACCATGTTGTTTGTTCTTAGTCTGTAGTTATGTGCTGTCTTCATCAAACTTGATTTTGAAGATATTTATAGGTCACGAAGCAGAATTATTACATATTTTTTCAATCAGAACTTTAAGAAAACTGGTAATCATTCTGTATTGATAATTGTTACTTTCTTGACTGTGATCAGACTGCCCTGAATATTCTGGACAGCTTTCTTCCTCCTAATTCTCCAAACTGTGTCCTGGCCCTCTTTTTTTTTTTTTTTAACAGTGGTTGGAAATTTTTTTTTTTTTTTAAGTTTATTTGTTTAAGTAATCTCTGTACCCAACGTGGGCCTCAAACTCATAGCCCTGAGATGAAGAGCCCTTACTGAGCCAGCCAGGAGCCCCCCATCCTTGCCGATTTTTAAGGTTAGCCTCAGGCTTAACTGCTTTACAAAACAACTCTCCTTGATTAATACAATGAGTCATCTGACCTCCAAGTTGTTTTCAGACTTTCCTCTCTTCATAGTACTCTTTTCCAACTTTTCTTTTTTCAATGTCACATTTCTTTTTTTCATTAAGACCTTTTCTTCCTGTTAATATTATTGTTTGTTGAGTGATAGTAGCTGCACCTGATACTGTTTTCTTTTCCATGTTACCTATTGTAAGAGCTGTACCAAGTGAGTTTAGTTAAAGAAGATGGATGATAAATTCTAGCGTGAAGCTGAATATGTAGTACTTCGTTCATAATGGATGGAAGTGTAGTGCTTTAGATAACTGTGGACCCACGTCTTTTCTCCTTCATTTTTCCTTGGCACGTTCCCGTAAAAAGGAAGCCAGGGAGATTAAGAGTTGCTTCTATCTGATAATACCCCAGAAACTTAAGAGGAGGCAGTTCCCATAGAAGCAATCTGAGTCCATTTCCAGAGCTTAATGAACCGCCTTTACCTGTACAGCAGTCAGAGAGTATGTCTCTGTGCTGAGACATCAGGGCGACTTGAGAGAAATTTAACAAGAACCTAAACATGAGGAAAAAAGAAGTGCCTATTTGGAATTGCATATGTGTATAATCTTGGTAGTTTATTTTAATTGGAAAGAATCTGTTATCCTCATCCATAACATTCCTCTGATTTCTCTGACAGAATGGTTTCTTTTTAAGCCCAAGCTAGAATTAATAGCAAACTAAAGAAGGACATTTGTTTATCTGCCATTCTGAATATCCTATTTCAAATACCTCTTATCTTTGGTGGGTTCACAATCTTATTTAGTCATTTTCATTATTCCCAAGATTAACTATACTTTCATTTTACATTCCTGCCTGCGGTGCACGAAGGTTCCAACTTTTCCACATCCTTACCAGCCCTGGTTATTTTGTGTGGGGGGTTTTTGTTGTTGTTTGTTTGTTTGATTTCTGGATAGTAGATCTCTTGATGGGTGTGAGGTGATAGTCTTGTAGATGTTTAGTGATTTCATGTATGATGGGTAGCATAGTGTTGTCTCTGTTGATATTATCACGTGACTGTTTTTGCCCACAACAATTATCACTCATGCCTGAAGTGGTTATTGCTGTTATTATTTTTACTTGTTACCATAAACTCCGTAATGGCAGAGACCTTGTCCATTTTCATCACTGGTATCCCTAGGGCTGAGATAATGCCTGATACGTTACACTTCCTTGGTGAGTACTTGATGAATGAATGAAAGAGTGAATAATGGAAGTAGACGTGGTGGAGTGGCTAGAATCAAAGATGCGGCATCAGACAGACTTGGGTTTGAATTCTTATTTGCTTGTGTACAAAATAGGCTTGATAATGCCTTCCTCACAGGATTGTGGTGAGATTAAATGAGATCACACATGTAAAACCCTTAGTATAGCACCTGGCACATTGTAATTATCTGATGAGTGGTGGCTAATATTATTAGATATTATTATTAGAGAGAGGTCAGCTGGCCAGCAGGGCATCAGTGGAGTTGGGGTTTAAAGATCCTCATTCAGTCAGTGATAAGTTATATAATACTGAAATAAGTTGTCTAATCTCTCTGGTCTGAGTTTTTTTTGTCTGTAAAATAAGAGCATTAAGTTAGATGACCCTTAAGAGCCCTCCCTTAATTTTCATTTGATCCTTACTGTTGTGACTGTATTCATTCCAGCAATCACTACCACTTTATTTATTTTAAAAATTCAGTTCTTTTTTTTTTTTTTTTGAGATTTTATTTATTTATTTGAGAGAGAGAGAAACAGTAAGAGGGCACACAAGCAGGGGGAGTGGGGAGGGAGAAACAGGCTTCCTGCTGAGCAGAGAGCCTGATGCAGGGCTTGATCCCAGGACCCTGGGATCATGACCTGAGCCAAAGGCAGATGCCTAACTACTGAGCCACTCAGGCACCCTCACTACCACTTTATAGTATCCAACTTTAATTATAGACCATTAATTCCAGAATCTGAATCTCAGAAGCATCTAAGTAATAGAATTAACTTAAAAGAACTTTTTATTATTTTAGAGGGGAAGAGGGACAGAGGGAGAGGCAGAAAATCCTAAGCAGGCTCCATGCCCAGCATAGAGCCCAAAGTGGGCTCTTGATCTCATGACTCTGCTCTGTGATCATGACCTGAGCCAAAATCAAGAGTCAGACACTTAACTGACTGAGCCACCCAAGCACCCCCAAAACAATTTTTTTTGAAGAAAAGATCATTTCATTTCAAAAATTAAATTGTTGAAATAGTTGAAGAATAAGTTGCTGAGTGAGAGAATAGTTGCTGTAGTGAAAAGGTGTATAGTAATGATTTAATATGCCAGGTTGTGTATGACCACTCAATGGTCATGGAAGTGGAGAAATGCAGATTCTAATGAAGATTGCAATGATAGTTTGGTGGTTTGCTGAGTTGTGTTGTACTCATTTACTGGAGAGACTTAGTTTGAAGATACCTTTCTGTCCATTTGCTGTGGTGCTGATTGATGGAGGAAATAAAATAATCCTAAGACTTCCGACTTCTGAGATGTGGCTGGTTGTGTCCCTGCTCTTAGCAAATGTGGGACCAGATAGGCAAATTCAGTCTGTCTGAGTTTGAGAGAAAGAACATTTCACCAATTTGCTAAACTAGGTAAGATACATGGCTACATCCCGCAGTTAGTATTACTATTTTTTATACAAATAACTTGGAGCAGAGAGTAGAAGAAACTAGTTTTTAATAAGTATCTGTTTACTAGCCACTGCTGGGTGCTTTCATTTATGCTGTCTTTGTTTTTGTTGATAGAATGGTTGTTTTTATTATGTACATGCTACTCCTTGTCACTAACTGCAGTCACTTATAGTCTTTCCTGGAATTGGGAATGGTCCTTGTGTATGATTCTCCCTATAGCTTTTGTTAGGGACTCATTGCGGTCACTGCGGCCTGAGAAAGTATACACTGCCTTTAAGGAGGAGCTCCTTCGGCTTCATTAAGAGCAAATAACTTGGGGTGCCTGGCTGGCTTGGTTGAAAGAGCAGGTGACTCTTGATCTCAGGGTGGTGAGTTTGAGCCCCATGTTGGGCATAGAGATTACTTAAAATCTTGGGGCATCTGGGTGGCTTAGTTGTTAAGCGGCTGCCTTCATCTCGGGTCATGGTCTCAGGGTCCTGGGATGGAGCCCCAGATTGGGCTCCCTGCTCAGCAGGGAGCCTGCTTCTCCCTCTGTCCCTCCCTCTGCTTGTGCTCGCTCTCTCCCTGTGAAATAAATAAAATTTTAAAAACCTTAAAAAAAAAGATTACTTAAAATCTTAAAAAAAAAATAAAAAGAGCAAATAACCATGATAGCTTGTCACAAACACCCTTATCTCTTTGGAGGTGTTTTCTGGTGGTATGTCTCCAAGTAGGAATCCTTTTTTTTTTTTTTTAATCTTTTTTTCCCCCCCAAGATTTTATTTATTTATTTGACACAGAGATCGAGAGACAGTGAGAGAGGGAACACAGGCAGAGGGAGAGGGAGAAGCAGGCTTCTCACTGAGCAGGGAGAATGATTCCAGGTAGGAATCTTACATGCTTTCCCCACTGAAAGATGTCACAGTTGATGGTTAGGCCTCCAAATGAAACACATACATGTACATATATGTATATAAACTTATTTTATCTATTAGTACATTGGTCATGTAATAGAATTTCTGTAATTTAGATCTTTATTTATAGATTTGTTTAATGGAAAAAGTATGGATCATTGGAAGCCACTTAACATTGGGTGACCAGGTACGAGCGTCAGCTTCTCTGGGCCCGTGTCCTCATCAACAAAATGGGGAGGTACTCATCTTGTAGGGATGTTATCCAGATTGAGGGAAATCATGTGAAGAAATGTCCTGGGTATTTTACAGATGTTAATACTGCCTCTCACCTCTTACATTCTGACTTTTAAATAACTGGGTAAAAGATCTTGGCGCGTGACTTAGTTTGTTAGTGCTTTTATTAAGATTGTTAGCCACATGCCCCAGGGATTGACAGTGGAATTTATTTTTCTTTGCTTATCAATTGCAAATGCTATTAGCGGTGTATTCTTGTTCAGTCTTTGGAATGAGAAAACTTTTTTTAAAGCAGAATTAAGTGGATTTGCTTCAGGTGGCTTTCTAAGATCTGGCAAATTTGGATAGGAAAATTAGAATTGCTTTCATAGTGGAGTTCCTACCTGGAACATAGTTTGCAGTGAGAAGAAAGGTTGTACAATTACATACATTCCTTATCAGATGTTTGGTAACGCTTATTTTTGCCTGAAACACTGGAGGAAGTCCTTGCTCCCTTCCTTTCAGTCCAGAAGCTGATTGTGGAATAGGAGATGAATAAATGAAAATTAATCTGACTTTGGCAATTGAAGAATGAGAAGAATGCTAACCCCAAGGCATCTGGGCTTGTTTCTGTTTTCCGGAGATCTCAGAGGTTATGACCCATTAGTTGTAAGCATTAAAAAAACCCAACCCCCCCCCCCCCACCGCCAACTTGTAGGTGAAGCCTGGACTGAGTAGCAATTTAATAAAGATTTTAGGTTGGTAACGGAATTGTAGAGATGATTTCCACTGGCCAAAATTTGATGTTTTGGTTGTACTCATCTACAGTTCTTGGTAAAGATTATTATTCTTTATCTATCCTTCTCCCCAGAGTGGCAGGAATGATCTTAAAAACATAAGCTGAGGGCACCTGGGTGGCTCAGTCAGTGAAGTGGCTGCCTTCAGCTCAGGTCATGATCCAGGGGTCTTGGGATCAAGTCCCCACGTTGACTTCCCTGCTCAGTGGGGAGTTTGCTTCTCTCTCTACCTGTCCCCCTTGCTCTCTCTCTCTCTCTCACTATCTCAAATAAATAAAATCTTTAAAGCAAAACAAAAAAAACAAGCTGAATCACATCACTTTACTGCCTAGAACCCTCCCCTCAGATGGTTTCCTGTTGCATTTAGAATAAAACCCAGATTTCTTCTCACTACCTACATTGTATGCATGCTTTATCTATGCTGCTCTCACCACTTCTTTGATAGACCTTTCCCCTTCAGTCACTTCCATTATCATCAGCTGGTTTTACTTTCATTCTTTCAACTTTCTTTACCACCATATCTAAAAAATACATTCTGCCCACAAAGTCCCTCCTTTGTTTCCTTTATAACTTAGAGAAATTTATAATTACAGTTGACCCTTGAACAGTGGTGGCTTAGGGGCACTGAGCCCTGTGCAGTTGAAAATCCACATGTAAGTCCCCCCCCCTTCCCCATATTTTGTCACATTAAAAATCTTTTTTTTTTTTTTAAAGATTTTATTTATTTATTTGAGAGAGAGACAGTGAGAGAGAGCATGAGCGAGGAGAAGGTCAGAGGGAGAAGCAGACTCCCCATGGAGCTGAGAGCCCGATGTGGGACTCGATCCCAGGACTCCGGGACCATGACCTGAGCCGAAGGCAGTCGTCCAACCAACTGAGCCACCCAGGCGTCCCTAAAAATCTTTTTAATCTAAGTTTTTAATCTACCTGAAGTTTATTTTGTAAGTTGGGGTTCTAAATGAACTTTTCCCCCATGTAGATATCCAGTTGTCCTAACACGGTTTAGTCCATCTTGTCCCCACTGGTTTTGGAATGCCATTTCTTTCTTTCTTTTCTTTTCATTAACACATATGTAAGTTTTAACTCCCCCCAAACTTAATAGCCTCTTGACCAGAAGCCTTGCTGATAATATAGCCTTACTGATAATATACAACCTTACTGGTAACATGTATTTTATATGTTACATGTTTTAACTATTATATTTATACAATAAACTAAACTAGAGAGAAGAATATCTTCTATTTTTCTATTATTCTTCTATTTTCTTCTGTATTTTCTAAGAAAATCATAAGAGAAAATCTGTTTATGGTACAGTACTTTATTTATTTTAAAAATCTATGTACAAGGGACCTGTGCAATTCAAACCCATGTTGTTCAAGGTCCAACTATAGTTTTCTGCATGACGGCTTGCTTATTTATTTGTTTTTGTCTTCCTGTGCTCCAAGATTATAAATAACCCCATGTAGATAGAGACCATGTTTTATCCTTTTTATCTAGCACATGCCGACGCATGCTGGGTATTTAATAAATATCTGTTGAGGTAATGACTTATTTGATAAACTTCTGCTTTATAGAAAGATTCTTTAGCTCATAAAGGAACAGGCATTTACTTGTTGATCTGACAGTCTATAAAATGATAAAGGTCAACATGGGCAAAAAAATGATTTGGTGCTTTTTTTTTTTTTTTTTAAAGTAATGTCCGCATCCAACACAGGGCTTGAACTCACATCGCCTAGATCAAGAGCTGCATCCTCTAATGGAAGCTTTTCCTGATTGGTCAGGGTTGGACTAGATCTCCCTGTTGTTTGGGCTAGGACGCCATGTGTTTGCCTTTTAATTACAAAATTATAAAAAACCTACTAGGTTCCCTGAGGGAAGGAGAATTCAGTTTATCATTTTATCCTTAGCCCTCAGATTGGTGCTTGGCACATGGTAGTTGTGCTCAATAAATACTGGTTTGGTGAGAAATAAGTGTTAAAATTGAGGTGTTTCTTAAGAAAAGAAAAATTTTTACACTGGTAGCTTATGGAGCTCATTGGTCCCAAGACTTTGTTCTTTGTTTTTCATGTATCATGATGTAGGTTTTTTTTTTTTTTTTAATATTTTATTTATTTATTTGACACGGAGAGAGAGATCACAAGTAGGCAGAGAGGCAGGCAGAGAGGGGGAAGCAGGCTCCCCCCTGAGCAGAGAGCCAGATGTGGGGCTCGATCCCAGGACCCTGAGATCATGACCTGAGCCGAAGGCAGAGGCTTAACCCACTGAGCCACCCAGGCGCCTAATGGCATAGGTTTTTGTTTTGTTTTGTTTTGTTTTTTAAAGATTTATTTATTTATTTATTTGACAGAGAGATCACAAGTAGACAGAGAGGCAGGCAGAGAGAGAGAGAGAGAGAGAGAGAAGCAGGCTCCCTGCTGAGCAGAGAGCCCGATGCGGGACTCGATCCCAGGACCCTGAGATCATGACCTGAGCCGAAGGCAGCGGCTTAACCCACTGAGCCACCCAGGCGCCCTGGCATAGGTTTTTAAAAGATCTTTATTATGGAAAATTTCAAACACATTAAAAAAAAAAGAATAATAAAATGAACCATCCCCATGTGCCTATCATCTAGCTCCAACAGTTATCAACATATGACCATTCTTGTTTAACCTTGCTCCCCCTTCCTCTGCAGTATTTTAAAACAGATCGCAGACATGATATCATTTCATCTGTAAATACTTCAGAAGGGTATAATCACTTTAAGAACTAGTTAACTCTTGGAAAAACTTGATACAAAAATTCCATTTGTCTCCTTGAATCTAATTGTAGATGCCAGCTGGTGAATTTCCATGTGTTAAACCACTCCCAAGGCTTGACTCACTATTGAAAGCATACACACTTCATTGTAATTGCTTGAGATAGCAGTAGTTTGTTAGAGTATGTTATCATGGTTGTTTCTATTTGGGTAGAGAGAGGTTACCAATAAGTAAAAACTCATATGTCAGAGCTAAGTTTGGAGATGTATAAAATCAGATGATATTTTCTGACCATTGTGCATTACAGGCCTTTGAGATTTTGTCTGGAAAATGAAAATGAAATATGGTTTGTGGATTTATAGAGTAAATTCCTGTAGTTCTTTGTGAGTGAATTTCCAAGAGTCACATTTAGCAGTAAAATGAAAAGGGTGTCAGAAGACTCAGAGCAAGAAAGACTCCTAAGCCTTAGAAGGTTGAGGGTTTAGAACTTGGGCCAGAGGAAAAGTCACACGGCATTGGAAGTGGTTATGGTTGGTTTTATTCCGGAAGTTAAAGTTGTGGCCTAGACCTCTGTAAATAGCCTATTTAAAAGACATTTCCTTTGGGAAGAGAGGCATTCTTTTCTTTTAGAAAATATTTTAAAGGATTAAGTACTATCTTGTAAAATTTGAAGATTGGCACTGAGTGAATTGTTGGACTAGAACAGTGTTTTCTCAAGATCCCAGTTTTTTGTGGAAAAGAAATGAAGTGGGGATGGAAAAGCTCATAAGCACCTTTAACTATTTAACTGGTCACATGAGAGAACAAGACTGATTCTAAGAGTTGCAAGACCCAGCCCTGTTAGGACTGCATGCAGCCTTGCTTCCTCCTTAGCTTGAATCACCACATGAGTCTTTTGGTAGGAGATGGAGGAGGTGGGGATCATCCCAAGTTAATTCGTGGCAATTTATTTTGAAAATCCATTCTTTTATTCTTGTCTTTTACTCCCATAACAGTTAGGTAATTTCTCTATTAAAGTACTTAGTACACAGTGCTTTGACTAGGGATTTTGTCATACTCATCTGTGTATCCGTAGCATCTAGCACATGGTCACTTGGAAAATATTTGTTGACACATGATGATCCCTTTTTCCAGCCTTGAGATGGTATGGTTTTGTGATTTCTCCAGTGGCCTAGACCAGAAAAATATGGGAGTAATGCTGTTGTGATGTAGGCTTCTCTCTGAATTGTTTTCCTTCCTAAATGGTGTTTGTTCTCAGACTCTTAGCCATTCTCTTCTTCTGGGACCTTCCAGGGAACCAGAAGGAGAGACGAATTTGTGTTTAGAGTAAGCAGACTGTGTCAGACTGTAGTTGGTATGTTAGGATCCCTGGAATCCTCTAGTCGCAGTCAGGATGCAGAATTCCATGTTGATAACAGATGCCAACAGCTCATTCTCTCGTTATTCTTCCTCATTTACTGAGATTTGACCCCATATCTGTGAGGTGGAGTGAATTTCAGTCTTGATCTTCAAGCTTTAAAGAGTGTGGCCATTGGGAATTAATTGGCGCAAAACGATGAGTATTTATTTTTTCATGTGTGTGGTAACTGCTGAAAATAATTTGCTGTAAAACTGTAGGATCAACATCAAATTAAACCTATGGTTCATTATCTAATACAGGATAGTAAAATAAATGTTAAAAAACCATTATTTCATCAACCTGTGTTTGTTGGTTGGAAAGTTGGAAGCTGTCTCAGACTCAACATATACAAAACTAAGATGATTCATTTTCCTTCTCTATTTTTCCCTGTCTTATGTCACATCTACTCTTTTAGTTGTTCTGGTCAAAACTTTGGACGCTATATTTCTCTTATACACCATATGCAGTCTGCCAGGAAAACTTATGGGGCCTGTGTACAAAATATATCCAGATCAACAACTTCTTACCGTTGCTCTTGCTACCACTGTGGTCTAAGCCACTGTCCTCTCTTGCCCAGATTATTGTAGCATTTCCTGATTGATTTCCCAGCTTCTACTCTTCCCTTTATTTTCATCCCAGCAGCCTGAATCATTATACCTTCGTGAGACATGTCTCTGTTCAGAAACCCTGCAGTGGCTCTCCATTCCACTCCTGAGGAACTATCCCTAAGGCCTTATTTTATCTGGTCTTCTAGTAACCTTTCTGACCTTACCGACTGCATCCCCCTCTTTCACTCTGCTGCAGCCACCGTTGCTTTCTTGCTGTTCCTTTGAACAGGACAGTCCTGCTTCTGCCGTAGGGCCTTGTGTTGGCTGTTCCTGTCTCTTCCTCTAGATAGCCGTGTGGCTAACTCTCATCACTGTCAAAACTTGCTGCTTTTGTCACTTTCTCAGTGAGGCCTACCCTAATCATCTTATGTAAACGTTGTAACTCCTTTGCCTCAGACACTTCTGATTCCCTTTATTGTGACCTTTTTTCCCTAAAACATTCATTATATTTTAAGATCTGTATACTTCCTTTTTTTTCCTTGAGAGTGAGTTTCATGTATTCATTTTGTTTATCTATAAGCTCTGCTTAAATGCTGGTAGACTTAGACAAAACTTCGGTTATTTATAGACCTGTCATGTTCAAGCATCCCAAAGAGTGCTGAACCTAAAACCAAGGAAGAGAAAAGCAAGTGCCTTAGATAGTCAAGAAAGAATTTTTGAGCATTGTTGACAATTCCTGAGAAGACTTAAAGTGCCAAAAGTGCTGGCAGTAGTTGGTTCTTCTACAAGTTGAAGAAGTGTGTTGATGGTGCTGGTAGTGTCTGGTTATAAATAGATCAACATTTTTTGAGATGCAGTGGTGAAAGGATATGCAAGGAAGGCAGAGAAAGCAGAGTAGAGTATAGTGGTGGTCGCAGTGGACTAGATTTGAAGTGACTAGAGCAGTGAATGAGTGGTAGACTCTATTTTTTTTTTTTTTTGACAGACAGAGATCACAAGGAGGTGGAGAGGCAGGCAGAATGAGGGAGAGAAGGAAGCAGGCTCCCTGCTGAGCAGAGAGCCCAATGTGGGGCTTGATCCCAGGACCCTGGGATCATGACCTGAGCCACCCAGGCACCCCATGATTGGTAGACTCTTGAGAACCATGATGGAAGTCAGCCAGATAAGACACATCTTTGTGGAATGGAGATGGACCAGTGCCACAGGAACCTCTTCACATACAAAATGCTTTAAAGCCATAGGCAGAAGGACCCTTTCCTTTGCATATAAATGAAAACTACAATAAGAGACTGCTTGGCACTTGTTAGGAGAGCTATTATCAAAAAAACTGCAAAGAGAAACTGGAACTTTTATGCATCTCTGGTGAGAATATACAGTGGTACAGCCACTGTGGAAAGCAATTTTGTGGTTCCTCAGAAAGTTAAATATAAAATTGCCATAGGATCCAACAATTCTGCTCGTAAGTAATACTCAAAGGAATTGAAAGAAGGGACTTACACAGGTACTCATACGCTAGTGTTCACAGCAGCATTATTCCTAAGAGCCAAAAGATGGAAAACGAAATGTCCCTCCACTGATGAACGGATAAATGAAATGTGGTAATGTACATACAGTAGACTTTAGCCTTAAAAAGGACATTATCGGGGCACCTGGGTGGCTCAGTGGGTCAAGCCTCTGCCTTCGGCTCAGGTCGTGATCCCAGGGTCCTGGGATTGAGCTCCACATTGGGCTCTCTGCTTGGCGGGGAGCCTGCCTCCCCCTCCCTCTCTGCCTACCTGTGATCTCTCTCTCTCTCTGTCAAAAAAATAAATAAAATCTTAAGAAAAAAAAAAAGGACATTATTTATTTTTTAAAAAATTTTATTTATTTGTCAGAACGCAAGTAGGGGAAGCAGCCGGCAGAGGGAGAAGCAGGCTCCCTGCTGAGCAAGGATCCTGATGTGGACTCAGTCCCAGGACCCCGGCATTACCACCCGAGCTACAGGCCGACTCTTAACTGACTGAGCCACCTATGTGTCCCAAAAAGGGAATTCTGGTACATGTTACAACATGAATTAATCTTAAAGACATTATGTTAGGTGAAAGATTCTGGATACAAAGGGACAGATGGGGCACCTGGGTGGCTCAGTGGGTTAAAGCCTCTACTTTCGGCTCAGGTCATGATCTCAGGGTCCTGGAATTGAGCCCCGCATCAGGCTTTCTGCTCAGTGGGAAGCCTGTTTCCCTTCTTCTCTCTCTGCCTCTCTGTCTACTTGTGATGTCTGTCTGTCAAATAAATAAAATCTAAAAAAAAAAAATTCAAAGGGACAGATATTGTATAATTCCTCTTACAATTAGAATAGGCAATGCATAGACAGAAAGTAGAATAGAGGGAGGGGAAATGGGGAATTCCTGTCTAATGGTTATAGTTTCTGTTTTGGATGATGAACCATTCTGGAGATGGATAGTGGTGATGGTTGCACAATATTGTGAAGGCACTTAATGCCACTGAATTGTACACTTGAAAATGGTTAAAATGGCAAATTTCATCGTGAAGTATATTTTAACACCCCCCCCCACTCTCCCCAAGAAGCCCTCTCCTTTAGGTGTAGCTATGTATACACGTGGGTAGGAGTATGCATAGGGAGGGCACAGATAGGCTGTGCCACACTGAAGGCAGGTGTCCCCGTATAGATGCTCAGACTTCCCTGATGGTGGAGATGTGCTCTTTCTGGCAATGCAGTAACCAGCTCAGTCATCTGATTCCTTCTCCTGCAGTCGCATCTGTAAGCATAGGAGAGTCATTCAGTCATTAAGAAAATGTTACATTTTATAAGAAACTGGATGGGGCAGCTGGGTGACTCAGTCCTTAAGCATCTGTCTGCCTTGGGCTGCCCAGGTCATGACCCCAGGCTCATGGGATCCAGCCCCGCATAGGGCTCCCTGCTTGGGAGAGCCTGCTTCTCCCTCTCCCACTGCTTGTGTTGCCTCTCTTGCTGTCTCCCTCTCTTTGTCAAATACATAAAACAAAACAAAACTTGAAATTGTTTCTGGAAAGGAGTACTGGAAGGCTGGGGTGGGAAAGAAGCCTATTTTTTACTATATACCTTATTGTGTGTTTAATTTTTTCAAAATTTGATAGAGAGAGAGAAAGACCACAAGCTGGGGGAATGGCAGGCTGACAGAGAGGGAGAAAGAAGCAGGCTCGCTGCTGAGCTTGCAGGGCTCAACCCCAGGACCCTGCGATCATGACCTGAGCCAAAGGCAGGGGCTTAACTGACTGAGCCACCCAGGCGTCCCTGTGTTTAATTTTTTTTTAAAAAATCATAGTTATATATTAACAGCTTTTGAAAATTAAAATAATCTATTGTTGGGGCGCCCTAAATATTAATTGTTCTTTAAACTCTCTTTCCAGGTTAAATTGATTACTGGAAAGGAAAGCTTTTTGGTGGATGTGAAAGGGAACAGAATACTTTGCTGCTTGGAGGTGTCTAGTTTCTTCTAGAGGAGCTTATGGATACTTCAACAGTGATCTTTTTTGACTGTCTCCTTTTGAGACTCTCTAATAGCTCCAGCCTGGGCTAGACTCTGAGGGGCTGTGTGGGCTGACCTTTCTGACTCCTCCACTTCCTCCAGGAGGCCCAGTCTACTTATTGCTCTTTGTAACTGGAAGAAAGACTTAAGCAGGGAAATGAGCAGAATGAGATTGAATTTTTTCTGGTAGGTGTTCAGTTTGAGAAGGTAGGAGGTAGGTGACCACACCTTGTTAAGGCTGCTGGCTTAAACACTGCGCTTCACTGATTTAATTAGGAATTGTTTTTTCTCTTCTGTTTTTGATATTGGAATCAAACCTTTATATTGATTTTCTTTCCTCTTTCTTTATTTCCTTTTTTCCTCTTTCATCCCATTTTTTGCTTTCTTTTTAATTCTTTGTATCCTTTGCTCCCCAAATGAGGCAGTAGCCTTCTTTCAGGTGAACTGCTTGTTTGAAAGAAGATCCTGGATTTTGTGAAATTATTTATTTTTGTGTGTATGAAGTTTATATTTTAGAAGATGAGGACGATCTCATCTTACTTAGATTGTAAAAATTATTCTCATTTCCTTTGGAATGTAAGGGAAACTTTTTAAAGCTGCATTTCCAGTGGAGATTCTTTGTGAGCATGTTTTGAGCCAAAAGCCTTGAAAATAGCTGTTAGAATTTTCTAATGCCTCAATTTTTAAGGAGCAGCCTTTCCAGAACATCAGGGCACATACATCTAATTTTTAAATTTTTTTCAAAAGTTAGGGAAAGTATAGGTATTTACATTTTTTCTTCTGTTGTAATTTCCAGAACGCTTTCTATCTTCATAAAGCATTGTGTTGTGTAGTATGTAGTAGGAAAAATACACTGGGCTAGTGATCAGATTTGGGCCCAAGTGTTTCTGTTATCAAGTCACTGAACCTCTTCTAGTTTGGTTTCTCAACTGAGAATAAAGGGATTGGATGTGTGGGCTTCCACGGTCTGATTATAAAGTTTTAGTCATTCTAGGTTTTATTGGCATTTCTCTAAAGCCAGTAATATAAAAGATTAGAAGAACTTTGCTTATAAAACTGTTCACATGAAAACTCATTTCAGTGTAACATAAGACTTGGATTCTAAAGGGGATGACTGAAACAACGTTTTTATAAGATGGTCTCGTGTAGAAATCAGTTTCAAAATACATTCTCTGGCAACATTGATCTAAAAATCCTGGATCTCATTTTGATATTAATAATTGTAAGTAATTTGTCATTATCTTTTATCATCTTTTTCTTCATCTATTTTTAAAAGATAACCTATCACTCTGTAGGAGTTGACATTTTCTGTTATGGCTTCCCTTGAAATACTACTGCTTTCATCTTTCTCCCTTAAGTGTCTTTTCCTGAGAGTGCAGGATTGAGTTCATACCTTTGCATAATGATTTAGGGAGTATTTTAAGCTTGGCATGTTAAAACCTGGCTGACTTCATTAATATGTGGGCAAACCAGCACATTAGAACATTTTTAAAGTTCCAAGCCACACGTTGTGCTTTAAGTGAACTTGGGCATGTATAAAAATTAATATTTAAGCATTGAATAGCACAGACATTCGAATTGCCCGTTGTCCTGGGTGACTGATTTTCAGTAAGGCTCTTGCTTGCCCTGCACATTTCTTCTATGCTTTAAACAGTGCCAAGAGCAGAGGCAGTAGAGGGTTTATTACTTTGGCGCTCTGCTACTCCCTGCTTTCGGCAGGCAAAAAGGCTGCTGTTTTACATCTTAAACTCCTACCATATGGAAAGTTTCTATAAATAAATCATGGATTTATGATTGGACTTCTAAATCTGTAACCTCTACGATCCATGACTAAAGCCAATATGAACACCTACTTAAACATACAGACTGCGAATGAAACTGGCGCTATTTCAGTGAGTATGGTCTCCGGCCACAATATCTAAATTATCAATTCAGTTAATTTCTTCTGGCTCAGTTGGCATGAATGGGACCTCATTTTGTTGTCAAGCAAAAACTAGTGAGCTCGGTAGTTTTTAGTGAATCCACTTTGACTTTTTGTACCTGAGTTGTTAGCATAATTATGTGGCAGATGTATTCATGAAAATGTAGAAGTGCATTAGATTTTGACACACTGAATCATTTAAATGTATTAAAGTAGCTGACATTTTAGAGGAATCCTATTTTTACTTATTTTGTAAACAGTCAATTGGTATTTCAGTCAACAAGAATATAATGGGCACCTGTGATATGCCAGACACTTGTTAGGTCTTATGGAACACTGAGTTATATGAAAGATGGTTTCTGTTAGGACATGTAAGAGAAAAGGAAAAAAGGAAACCTGGGGACCATAAAATATTTTATTGCTCTAATGGAGAGATGGACAAATGCCATGTGAGTGTGGTGGAGAGGCGAGTAGATTAACTCTGGGGAATTGGAAAAGGCTTTAGAAAAATATTTCAATTGGATCTTTAATAATTAAAATGATTTCCAAGTGGCTATATTGTATTGAGTGCCTACCATATACTAAGATTAGTTGATGTTACTTACCAGGGAAAGGGGGGGAAGAACATTTTATTATGTAGTAGGAAAACATTGGGACTATCAAAGATTGTCCCAGAAGTAAGAAGTTTGGTATTAGCTAATGGGACAGGGGAGGGAAATGAGTGGCTGGGTGGGATCAGACTATGACGGATCTCAGATACACGGTGTCTGTCCTTGCCACCGTGTTTTTTATATCATTTCCTTGCCTGAAAAGCCTTTCTCCTCTTTGCTGCTATACCTGTTTTTAAAGGTCCAGCTTTTATGCGAAGCTTTCCTCCCCTTTTTTCAAAGCTTATTATTTTTACTGAATGATTGTACAAAAGGATGTATACCTCAAAAGGGCATTCTGTTTCTTGAAGCATTTCTTCTATTATAGTCTGATCTTCCCAACTAGTTTCTCCTAAGGGTCAGAGGATGAATCCTTTTTAGCACACTGTGGGGACTCCAGGAATACGTAATAAATGGATGAATATGAAACATTTCTAGATATGTCAACCATTGAAACAGCCCAGCTGCAGTAGTTGAGATCACCTGTGTTTATTTAAAAGCCATTTTTTAACACCAGTAAGAGCAATTTTCAGAGGTTTAGGTCAGTTGCAATTTGGATATAAAATGACTTAATAAGAGTAATTATCTCATAGGGTTGTTGAGGATTAAATTAGTATTTTTAAGTGCTTAGAACAGTGGCGTAGCATATATAGTAAGTGCTCAGTCAAGTGCTAGCTACTGTTTAACTCCACCTATTTGGGCCTTTTTGCCAGTGACAGAGCTCAACCACTGTTGTAGGCATGAAGAAGATAGGAAATAAACAGCTTTATACCTTTGAAACCAAATGCCCTTTAGGAACTTCAAGAACTGCTTATATTGCATGAACTTTTATTTTTCTCTTTGTGTTTTAGTGATCGAGGGGTATGGTTGGCATGGAATTGAATTTCATCTGTCTGTGGGAGTTGTAAACAAGGTAGGTCCCAGGTTTATTTGCTTTTTCCTGCTCCTTGCCTAAGCTGTTTTGTTAGTATTTTCAATTCTACTGAGCTAGAATAAATCATAGCCCCATGATGGGCTGTCTTTATTGATTATCTAATGTTGTGGACTATGTCTAGTGTCTTTTCAGAATTTATTGAATGCCGAGAAACAGCACAACCAGTTAAAAATTTGGGTGATTATAGAACAAAACCATGAATTCACACACATGCGTGTACAAACCATGATTCAATCGTTGGGAGGCCAGAAGTTCTTGTATTAGAGCCATTATGTAAACCACCTTGGGGTAATGGCTAGTGACAGGCTAGCTAATTCTTCTGGTTATTCTGACACTCAGTAGCTTATGTGAATGGTAGACTAAAGGCAACAAAAGGCCTGTTTTGACAGTAGCCAGGCAATCATGGCAATTACAAATTTTGTTACTGATGACAGAATCTGTCTATCTGCACCCACTAGAGTTTGATTTGACACATTATGCTTGTGTTCTAGCTTCAGCTCTGTGCTAAACAAAAATACACCAGATATGGCTTGGGCTCCTATATCTGTCTTGTGTCAGATGCCCACAAAAAAGCTATAGATGGCAGCTTCACACAGCTCTGCAAACCTATTTCTGTCAGAACATTTCCTGTCAAAGTAAGGTAGGGCTAGTTCACATAGTTCTAGTTTCCTGTGGTCTTAGGTATGTGGAGATCCCATTGCTCATTGGTGCAGGAAACTTGGATTACTCAGAGAGTGAACTTGATAGCCAATAATAATAATAATAATAATAATGACACTACTCCCTACAACCCTCCCAACCAGGAATCCTGTGAACTTGAATATAAGGTTCTGTGGGTTGATGACAGCCTTGGACTCTTGCACCTAAAACAGCAAAAGTTCTTGAGACAACTTGCAAGAATAGCAATCATAAATACATTGCCATAAGGAAAGACAGTCGAGTTACCATTTTCTTTTTTTAAGTAATCTTTATGTCCAGTGTATGGCTTGAACTCACAGCCCCGAGATCAAGAGTTGCATGCTCTTGATCAGGTGCCTCACTGAGCTACTTTTCTGTAGCAAAGGGAACCATGGTCTTTGGAATTGACACTACTGCCTAGGCAGCAAGGTAGGGGGGGTTTGATGAAAGTTTAACTTCTGCAGATGATTTCCCTTCATTATCATGTAGAGACCTGAATGTTGGGTCTGGTCTGGGTGGTCACTCAGGAGATTCTCTTCTGTTTTCCTGCTTTTTTTGGGGGGGTAGTAATAAACAGGAACTATTTTATGGAAATACTGTAAGAATTAATGGAAAGGAAAGAAACTAAAATTTACTGACCTCCTACTAAGGATTAGGCATTCTACTGTAAATGCTATTAGGCATGCTATTTTCACACTATGTTCTTTTATTGAAATATAAAAAGTTCATTGATGTTAAACTTTTTCAAGTCTGAGTGTTTATAACCTTATTGATATCACCACCTTGAGCTATTTTGACCTTTATTGTAGCCATTTAGAGGAAAGCGAGTTAGATATTGGTACAAATGTTGCTTCATTTATGTTATTTATGTCTTCATTATGTCATTTATGTCTGCTAGAACCTTCTTTTGTGAAGAAGAAAAAAAAAGAAAATGCCTACACGGATTAGGGGAATTTTTTGTTTTTGTTTTTATCTAGAAAATAAAAACAGACTTGCTACTGATTTAGCTAAAGGCAGAAAGGAGACTAGCAGGTCTGAAATTAGAGACACCTGTGCTGTTTTGGGAAGTTGAGACTCTTGACCCAGGCTTTGCTGATGTTGATGCAGGGGAGGTCAGAGTAGGTTAATATTTTCATAGCTCAAAGCAAATGTGAATTGTGGTTGTTTATAGGTGCAGTTTCGCTTGATCTCTGTAGTTGCATGTGGGTAAGTGAACTACAGCGCTGCGATCTCCAGCAGCTTCTGCAGAAGCCCCTGAACCAAGACAAATTATTATTCTTCAGAAATACCAAAAAATCCCCCATTTGGATGTTTTGCTGGCTGAGGGAATTGACTGTTGTCATCTTACCGGTAAAGAAATTGTCTTACATTCTTTTAAGATGATTCTAGATTTGATTTTCTGCTTTTAAATTTCCTCTTGAAATGCTGTTCTGATAGGAGGTACCATCTCTACATCTTACACCTATGCAAGGGCGTGGGATTAGAATAAATTGTTACCGCTCTCCTAGGTGATAGGACGTTAAGTCGGAGTTTTCCTTCCCCTGATTTCACATTGAACGTCTCCCAGTCTGTTGTCTTTTTACTCTTAAGACGGTAAGCTTTTGTGGTCTTAGCAAGGTTTATAGTGAGTAACCCAGTGACACAATACTGTCCTTTATTGGGTTGAAATGGAAACATTAGTATTTCTGAATCTGTGCAGTTTTCATTTTTATTTTCCTGTCTGTAGAATGAATTATTGTACTTTTTCTCCTCACTGCTTTCTTTCTTCAGTCAGAAACTCTAATTCCCCCTTCTTGCTTGAGCAAACAAATACCAGTTTTTAAGAAACAGCTTTATTGATATGTAATCTATATACTGCAAAATTTGCCTGTTGGAAGTGTACAAGTCAATGATTTTTAGTAAATTTGTAGAGTTGTGCAACCATCGCTACACTCCAGTGTTACAGTCCCAGGTCCCCCAAAAGATCTCTGTCAGATTCTTAATTGTAGGAAACAAACTGAGGGTTGCTGGAGGGAAGGGGGATGGGGAATTGAGTAACTGGGCGATAGACATTACGAAGGGGACGTGATGTAATGGGCAGTGGGTATTACGGAAAATTGGTGAATCACTGATCTCTAGCTCTGAAGCTGATAATACACTATATGTTAATTGATTGAATTTTTTAAAAGTTTCTTATTATCGGTCACACATTTACCCTTTTGTTATTTTTATTCCTTTTTTTCTTTTTAACCACTTTTTAAAAGTGTAACCTTTCTTAAAGAGTGGCTTTAGCTTTTATTTGAAGTGTTGTCCCCCCCCCCCCAAAGACATTATTCTATAACACTTCAGGCCTTTCAATAAAAGGTTTTATATTGGGGCACCTAGGTGGCTCAATCAGTTAAGTGTCTGCTTTTGGCTCAGGTCATGATCTAAGGGTCCTGGGATTGTGCCCTGCATCGGCCTCCTTGCTCAGCGGGGAGGCTGCTTTCCTTCTCTACTGCTTGTGCTCTCTCTTGCATGTGCTCGCTCTTTCAGTCTCTCAAATAAATAAACAAAATCTTTTTTTTTTTTTTAAGGTTTTGTTTAAGCACTGCTCGACTCTGGGATCATGACCTGAGCCAAAGGCAGATGCTTAACTACTGAGCCACCCAGGTGTCCCATAAATTAAAAAAAGTCTTTAAAAAAGTAAAATGCTAGAATATTGCCATTCATTCATATTAACATATAATGTATTATTTGCCCCAGGGATATAGGTATGTGAATCATCAGACTTACACATTTCATACCACTCACCATAGCACATACCCTCCCCAAGCTACCATAACCCCACCATCCTACCCCTAACCCCCCACCCTGCCCCCAGCAACCCTCAGTTTGTTTTGTGAGATTAAGAGTCTCTTATGGTTTGTCTCCCTCCTGATCCCATCTTGTTTCATTTTTTCTTTCCCTACCCTCCACAACTCACAAATTCCTCATATCAGGGAGATCATATGATAATTGTCTTTCTCTGATTGACTTATTCTGCTCAGCATAATACCCTCTGGTTACATCCATGTCATTGCAAATGATTGCCAGGCATTTATATATTAAACAACCCAATAGATACTAGTTACTTTTTTGTGTTACTATTAGGCCTAGAGATATTAAGTCTGTGAAGATATGGCTCCTTCCCTCATGGTATTATAATCTACCTGAAGAAACAAACAAGAATCAATGTCCAGAGAACAGCGTGATAAGCATTATGGTAAAAGTATTGTAACAGCACAGAGAAGGAGTATTTAAATTAAGTAAAGGGGGGCACCTGGGTGGCTCAGTCAGTTAAGCGTCTGCCTTTGGCTCAGGTCATGATTGCAGGGTCCTGGGATCTAGGCCTGCATCTGGCTCCCTGCTCAGCGGGGAGTCTGCTTCTGCTTCTCCCTCTGCCCCTCGCCCTTGCTTATGCACAAGCTCTCTCTTTCTCTCTCAAATAAATAAATAAAATGTTAAAATTAATTAATTAAAGGTAATAAAGTTTATCACTAATGGAACCAGAGCTGATTTCTTTTTTTTTTATTATTTTTTTTTTTTTTTTTAAAGATTTTATTTATTTATTTGACAGAGAGAAATGACAAGTAGGCAGAGAGGCAGGCAGAGAGAGAGAAGGGGGGGGGAAGCAGAGAGCCTGATGCGGGACTCGATCCCAGGACCCTGAGATCATGACCTGAGCCAAAGGCAGTGGCTTAACCACTGAGCCACCCAGGCGCCCCAGAGCTGATTTCTAAAGAATAAGTAGTTATATTCCATTCAAAGAGAGTGATAAACCGTTCGAGACAATGGTAGAAGCATGAAAACCTTAATGGGCAAAAGCATGACATCATTTGAGGTTAAGTGAACAAGAATAAAAAGCATGGCATGAAAATCTTAAAGGAAGGCAGGAGCCAGATCATAAATGGCCTATGTGATAAGCTGAGTTTGGATTTTTTCCTGAAAGCTACAAGGAGCCACTGAAAACACAGAAATAGAGATAAGATGTGATTAAATCTCCATGTCAGAAATATCACTTGGATAGAAAAGTGAGAGACCAATTAAAGAGGTGACAAGTCCAACTAGAATTCTACTGCAGTTGTACAGAGGGATAAAATAGAGGCTTCAACACTTAGATATATAACTAAGAACTACAAAAACATGCATCCACACAAAAACTTGCACACAAATGGTCATAGCAGCATTATTCATAAGAGCTAAAGAGTAAAAACAAGCCAAATGTCCATTAACTGATACATGAATTTTTAAAATGTGGTTTATCCATACAATCAAATATTATTCGTCCTTAAAAAGGAATGAAGTTCCGACACCTGCTACAGCACAGATGAGCCTTGAAAACATTAGACTGAGTTAAAGAAGCCACTCATAAAAGGGCACTTATTGTATGATTCCTTTTATATGAAATGTCTAGAACAGGCAAATCCATAGAGACAGAAAGCTCTAGAGGGAAGTCAGCTGCTATGTCTTGACAAACTCAAGCAGTCCTATGTAGAGGTCTGTGTGGTAAGGAACTGAGCCTCCAACAATGGCCAGTGAGAAATCATGGCCTGCTGCCAACAGCCGTGTGGGTAAGCTTAGAAGCGCATCCTCTAGCCCCAGGCAGGCCTTCAGATAGCCTGAGCCCCCAGAAACATGACAGCCTTATAGCCAGAATCACTCAGTTAACCTGCTCCCATATTCCTGAGCCACAGAAACCATATGAGATAATATTTATTGTTGTTTTAAGCTGCTGAGTTTTAGAATAGTTTACTATGCTGAAATAGAGAACTGATTCTCCAATAAAACTTTTAAAAGTTTGGGGTACATGGCTGGGTCAATCAGATCATTTTACTCTCGATCTCAGGGTTAAAGTTTAACCCCCATGCTGAGTGTAGAGATTATTTAAAAATAAAATCTTAAAAAAAAAAAAAACTTTTCAAAGTTCAGGTGTACTAGAATATCATTTACCTTATTTACCATGTGCAGAGCAGAATTCTCCAGTGAACAAATATCTAATCTATATATACAAAGAGAAATAACCAGATACACGATTCCCTTTAAAAACAAATAATAGGGGCACATGGGTGGCTCAGTGGGTTAAGCTTCTGCCTTCGTCTCAGGTCATGTTCTCGGACTTCTGGGATCAAGTCCCACATTGGGCTCTCTGTTTAGCGGGGAGCCTGCTTCCCCCCTCCCCTAGTTGTGATTCTGTCTCTCTCTCTCTCTGTCAAATAAATAAATAAAAATCTTTAAAATAAATAAGTAAAAACAATAAATAAGCAAGAAATATAAGAGCTTTTTAAAATTTTTATTTTTTTTAAGATTTTACTTATTTGAGAGAGAGAGCACAAGCTTGGGGGGAAAGGTTGGGGGCAGGGGAACGGCAGGAGAGGGAGAAGCAGACTCCCCTTTGAGCTGACTGAGCCACCCAGGTGCCCCATTTGTTATGTCATCTAATCTTCATAACAACCCTTTAAATTAGGTGTTGTTATTATCTTCCCTTTAAAAATGAAGATGTCAAAGCACAGAGAAATTGAGTAATTTGCTAAAATATACGCAAATAGCAAATGGTAGAGCTGGGATTTGGTAATGCTGGAACTTGAACCTGCACACTCTGATTCCAGAGTCTGTGTTCCTATTTCTGCTGCTGTGCTGCTGCCATAGAGTCTGACACATAGGTATTTAATAAATATCGGTGGGTGAGTGAAAACCCAGTTTCTGCGCACAGAGCCTTGCTTACTTGGTTCTTGCCAACAGGGTGTTTGTCCTGGGGGTTACAAGGACAGGAAGATAGAGATCGGAGTCACAGTGGTCTGAATTCCTATCCTGCTTCATGACTTCTGCTTCTTAACTCCTTTCTCTGCTTTTCTTACTTTTACCAAAGATTGATTTATTTATTTTAGAGAGAGGAAGAGAGAGCACAGAGTGTGGGGCAGAAAGAGAGGGGGAAAGAGAGAATCTGAAGCAGACTCCCTGCTGAGCACAGAGCCCAACGCAGGGCTTAATCTCCCTGAGTGAGATCACGGCCCAATCTGAAACCAAGAGAAACTGAGTCTGGTGCTAAACTGACTGCACCACCTAGGCGCCTCATGAAAAAGAATGATTCTCTTATTCTGCCTTAATCCTTAGGTAATATTTACATTAAGATTCCTGAGTTTTGTGTCTTGGAGTATTTTCTGCCCCAACCTTTTATTTTGATGACATTTAAATCTTCAGAAAAGTGTTAAGAATGGTACAGTGGTTACCCATATACCCTTTTGACTAAATTGATCAGTTTTGGACATGTTGCCACATTTTTGTGTTCTCTTTCCACACACACACATGCAGGCATGTTTATATTTTGCTGAAACATGTAAGGGTCACTTGCAGATATCATGACACTTTATTCCTAAATATTTTGGCATCCATTTCCAAAGAATAAAGAGATTTCTCCTACACAACCACATAGAGTTTTATACTCTGGAGCTTTAGTATTGACATATCATCTCATATACCATCTCTATTGTGTATTTTCTTGGTTTGAATAATGTCTTTTAGTTGTCCTGGCTCATACCCCAAGACAGTTCCTAAAGCCTGATTTTAGGAAGGAAGATGTCTTTCATGACATTGACATTTTAAGAGATGAGTTGTTTTGTAGACTATCCTTCAATTTGGATATATCTTTTTCCTCTTGTGTTGCTTCAGGATAAGTATTGTGGGCAGGATGTTTTGTCTTTTCTTAATGCTAAACATCAGGAGGCCCACAATGGTGGTTTCATCAATGGTGATGTTAAATTCACATTTGGTTAAATTCCTGTCTGCCAGATTTGCCCATTGTGTAGGTGCCTTTTTCCCTTTGTAATATATAATTGATTAGAGTAATACTGATTTTTCTTTTAAAGATTTTATTTATTTGACAGACAGAGATGACAAGTAGGCAGAGAGGCAGGCAGAGAAAGAGAGGGGGAAGCAGGCTCCCTGCTGAGCAGAGAACCGGATGTGGGGCTCTATCTCAGGACTCTGAGACCATGACCAGAGCAGAAGGCAGAGGCTTTAACCCACTGAGCCACCCAGGTGCCCCAGAGTAATACTGATTTTTAAAATACCTTTTGTACAGAAGTACCATGTGGTTATCACAATAGAAATGACACCTAAGCAGTAAACTAAATAGGCTAATGGTGTTTAAAAGTTTAGTATTATGTGCAAGGTGATATGTATGAAATGGAGTTCACACAGTTCATTTAATTTGAGCTTCTTTGTAATATGAACAACTAAGTGAAGAGTTTAAATACTGTTGCTGAAGAGCCTTGGGATGAAAATCTAGTTTTTTTGGGTCATAGGAATTTTTGCTGATAACCTTTTCATAGTTTTCAGACAGATTATTTCCTGCTTTTATTTATTTTATTTTTCCCATTTATTATTTTTATTTATTTATTTTTTAGGTGGGGGAGGGGCAAAGGAAGAAAAAATCTGAGACCGATTCCTTGCTTAGCACAGAGCAAGGCTCAGTCCCCTGGCCCTAAGATCATGACCTGAGTGGAAATCAAGAGTTGGACACTCAGCTGACTGAGCCACCCAAGCACCCCTCTTTTTGCTTTTAAAATCTCTTCCTCCCACCTTCTTTTTTTTTTTTTTTAAAGATTTTATTTATTTATTTGACAGACAGAGATCACAAGTAGGCAGAGAGGCAGGCAAAGAGAGAGAGAGAGGAGGAAGCAGGCTCCCCGCAGAGCAGAGAGCCCGATGTGGGGCTCGATCCCAGGTCCCTGGGATCATGACCTGAGCCGAAGGCAGCGGCTTTAGCCCACTGAGCCACCCAGGCGCCCCTTCCTCCCACCTTCTTATGTGTCCTTTGAAACAATATAGCTCTTTTTTTTTTTTTAATATTTTATTTATTTATTTGAGAGAGAGACAGTGAGAGAGAGCATGGGCGAGGAGAAGGACAGAAGGAGAAGCAGACTCCCCATGGAGCTGGGAGCCCTATGTGGGACTCGATCCAGGATCATGACCCGAGCCCGAAGGCAGTCATCCAACCAACTGAGCCACCCAGGCGCCCCAACAATACAGCTCTTAAGGAGAGCTCTGGAGTTAATCTGGGTTTGAACCCTGGCTCAGCCACTTAATCACTAGGTGATCTTGAACAGGTTATTTAACTTCTCTGTACCTCAGTATTCTCCTCTGTATACTGTGGAAAATAATAATGCCCTCGTAAGCTTGCTGTAAGGATTGAATAAGCAGTGGCTACTGTTTCTGGTCACAAGTATTTAGTAAGTAATTAGATATTCTTTTCAACCTGATAAAACTTGTCAGGTATTACTCAGTGACTTTTCCTTTAAATCTGTGCACTAGACATGTAGACATGAACATATACATGTACTTATAGACTTTGTTCAAGGAAATGATCTTAGACATTTCTTCTAGAATTCTCTCTGTCCTGTCCTTTCTTCGTGAAACTTGAGGGAAAGGAGATAAACCTTTAACTTAGAATACTTGTAGAATCCATATGTTAACCTTTTATTTCTTAAATGTTTACATTTGCTGTATACCATTTTAAAAATAACACCCAAAGGACTACCTGTGCTAGGAAAAAAAAAGGTAAATATTCTCTCTACTTTAGACCATATGATCTTAATGTTGCCTTGGAAATGGTTAAATTCAAGGTATTGATAGCTGACTGACATCTCTACCCTGAATTGGAGGCCACAGTTCATTATGTGACAATCTAAGGAGATACTCCAAGGAGGGTATCAGCTAAATTTTTCAGGGGTTCTTAATGGCAGAGGTGCCGTTATCTCCAGAGAGTATTTGGAAAAGTATGGGGGCATTTTTGGTTGTTGCAGTGACTATAGAGGAGTGAGGATACACCACTGGCATTTAGTGGTCAGGGGCCAAGGGTAATAGCCCAAACCAAAGAATTATCTACCCCACATGCCAATAACATTGCTCAGAGAGTGAACTACTCAAACCCAAAGACTTGGTGAATTGGTAGATACAGTTTTATTTTATCTGTTGTTAAAAAAAGATTATTGCTGGGGCGCCTGGGTGGCTCAGTGGGTTAAGCCGCTGCCTTCGGCTCAGGTCATGATCTCGGGGTCCTGGGATCAAGTCCCGCATCGGGCTCTCTGCTCAGCGGGGAGCCTGCTTCCCTCTCTCTCTCTGCCTGCCTCTCCAACTACTTGTGATTTCTCTCTGTCAAATAAATAAATAAAATCTTTAAAAAAAAAAAAAAGATTATTGCTTAAGGCAGGAAGTTTTCTGAAGGAATATTTCAGAGCTATAGTATATACTCTGTATTCTTCAAGGAGAATTAGGTCATATTTTCTCATTTGGAAGAGTAAGGTATTTTCCTGAAAAATCAGAAAGTAAGTATACATTGGTGGTGTTTATTCCCTAACATTAAGAGTAGTTGAATGGTTAAAATTGTTTGGTGGGGGCGCCTGGGTGGCTCAGTGGGTTAAGCCGCTGCCTTCGGCTCAGGTCATGATCTCAGGGTCCTGGGATTGAGTCCCACATTGGGCTCTCTGCTCAGCAGGGAACCTGCTTCCCTCTCTCTCTCTCTCTCTGCCTGCCTCTCCGTCTACTTGTGATCGATCTCTGTCAAATAAATAAATAAAATCTTTAAAAAAAAATTGTGTGGTGGTTAAAGAAAATTGGTGTTCTATTTCTTTAGTAATCTGTGTATCTTCATGATTGGTAGAAATAACATAATTTATGCCTGGCATTCCAGCGATGCTTAAATATTGCTTGTACTGTTCTCTTTCTTTCTTTTTTTTTCCCTCCAAAGACCAAATGATGTATTTTTTTGGCAGATCAATAAGATTATAGTAGGAATGTAATTAAACTTGTTGTAGCTTGTTTTACTTGAGCCTAATGAAGGACTTTCACAGAGATTTTAGGGAAGATAAGTATTCTCAGCTTCTAGTCAGTTTCTCAAGCTTTTTTGGGCTATAACTCATAATTAGAGACATATTTTATATTGGTACTCAATTGTATGCATAAGTATATAGATAGCTGTAACAAAAGTTTTATGAAATAATACCCTTACTACATGTGGTGCAATCTGATAGTTTTAACTTTATTTAATTGCAAAATGTTGATCTTAGCCTATTAAATTGATTATGTGACCAAGATATTACAAATTATAATTTGAAAAATACTGTTTTAAGATATATGTTCATAAGATTCTAACCCAAGCTTTAAAATATATCCCACTTGTTACTGTTTGTTTTTCTTTTTAAAATTATGTTTTATTATGATAACATTTAAGATGAGATCTGCCCTCTTATTAGATTTTTAAGTGTACAACACAGTAATGTTATCTATATGCACAATGTTGTACAGCAGAACGTATTCATCTTGCATAACTGAAATTTTATACCCATTGATTAGCAGCTTCCACTTTAATCTTCTCCTTATAGCCCCTTGGCAACCATTATTTTATTCTTCTATGAATTTGACAATTTTTTAAAAAAAGATTTTATTTATTTGACAGACAGATCTCAAGTAGGCAGAGAGGCAGGCAGAGAGAGAGATTGGGGAAACAGGTTCCCTGCTGAGCAGAGAGCCCGAAGCGGGGCGTGGGGCTCAATCTCAGGACCCTGAGATCATGACCCGAGCCGAAGGCAAAGGCTTTAACCCACTGAGCCACCCAGGCACCCCAAGAATTTGACAATTTTTTAAAAAAAAAGTTTATTTAAAAATAAACTGGTCGCCTGGGTGGCTCAGTCGGTTAAGCATTTGCCTTTGGCTCAGGTCACGTCCACAGAGTCCTGGGACTGAGCCCCGTGTCAGGTCCTCTGCTCGGCAAAGAGTTTGCTTCTCCTTCTCCCATGCTCTCTCCCTCTCTCTCTTTCTCTTTCTCTCTCTCTCAAAAAAAAAAAAAAGTTTATTTTTTTAGTAACTACACCCAATGTGGGGCTTGAATTTATGACCCCCAGATCAAGAGGCACATGCTCTTAGCCAGTCAGGAGCCCAAATTTGACAATTTTAGATACCTCAAATAAGTGAAACCATGGTATTTGTGGTGATATTTATCTTCTGTGACTGACTGGCTTATTTTCCTTCACATAAACTCTGCAGGGTCCATCTGTGTCCTTGCATATTACAGGATTTCCTTCTTTTTTTTAAGACCGAATAATATTCCATTGTGTGTATATACCACTTTTTAAATCCACTAATCTGTAGATTGTTTCCACATCTTGCCTATTGTGAACAGTGCTGCATTGACATGGTAGTGCTGCTACCTCTTCAAAATCCTGACTTCTGTTATTTTGGAAAGATACCCAGAAGCGGGATTGCTGGATCATATAGAAGTTTTTTTTTTTTTTTTTAAGATTTCATTTATTTATTTGACAGAGATCACAAGTAGGCAGAGAGGCAAGCAGAGAGAGGAAGGGAAGCAGGTTCCCTGCTGAGCAGAGAGCCCAACACGGGGCTTGATCCCAGGACCCTAGGATCATGACCTGAGCTGAAAGCAGAGGCTTTAACCCACTGAGCCATCCAGGCGCCCCCATATATAAGTTTTATTTTTAATTTTTTTAAAATTTTTTTGAGAAAATTCCATGCTGTTTTCATGATGGCTACCATTTTGCGATCCCACCAATACTGTAGAAATGTTCCAGCTTCTCTGTATCCTTGTCAACATTTGTGTCTTTTGTATTTTTGATAATAGACATTCCTACAGGTATGAGGTGATAACTCATTGTGGTTTTATGCTGTTCTTTGGAGAACTATTCAAGTCCTTTGCCTATTTTTAAATGGGTTATTAGTTTTTGAGTTGTAGGAATTCCCAATATATTTGGAGATTAACCACTTACCAGATACGTGATTTATAGATACATTATTCTCATTCTGTAGCTTGCCCTTTTCCTCTATCAATTATTTCCTTTGCTGTGCAGAAGCTTTTTAGTTTGGTATATAGTCCCATTGGTCTGTTTTTGTTTTTGGTACCTGTGCTTTGGTATCATGTCTGTGAAGTCATTGCCACGACTCATATCATGAAGCTGTTCCCCTATGTCATCTTCTAGGAGTTTTACAGTTTCAGGTGTGTTACATTTAAGTCTTTTTTTTTTTTTTCTTAAAGATTTTATTTATTTATTTGACAGAGACAAAGCAAGAGAGGGAACACAATACAAGCAAGGTGAGTGGGAGAGAGAGAAGCAGGTTTCCTGTGGAGCAGGGAACCTGATGCGGGGCTAGATCCCAGGACCCGGGGATTGTGACCTGAGCCGAAGGCAGACGCTTAATGACTGAGCCATCAAGGCACCCCTTGTTGAGAACTTTTATCATGAAAGAGTATTGGATTTCATCAGATGCTTTTTCTGCATCTATTGAGATGATCATTTTTTTTTTTAAGACTTATTTTTAGAGAGAGAGAGAGCGGGTGCCTGGAGGTGAACAGAAGGAGGGACAGAAGGAGAGGGAAAAAGCAGCCTCTTCGCTGATTGGAGAGCCTGACATAGGACTGGATCCCAGGACCCTGAGAACATGAACTGAGTCAAAATCAAGAGTTGGTTGCTCTGACTGAGCCACCCAAGCACCCCGAGATGATCATGTGGTTTTTACCCTTCATTCTATTAATGTAGTCCATCATATTAAATAGTTTGCATATGTTGAACCATCTTTACATCACAGGGATAAACAAGTCTGACCGTTGCTGACTGTCTCCTCCACTATTGCCCTTGGCTGAGCCACCCTCTCCTCTCTCTCGGACTTCTTCAGTAGGATTCTTATTGTACTCCTGGTTTCCTCTCTTGCTTTGTTCCCACCCAGCTCTGTCCTTTCTGTTCTAAATGATGGTTTAAAAATGCTGTCTGTTGTTTTCTTGTTAAAAATCGAGCCTATGTGATTTAAAAAAGTTTATAGAATATTGTAATAAAAATTTAAAAATCAAAAGTTAAAGTAATAATCCTTGACCTCAGATATCTAGAACAAGTTATACCATGGAACTCCCTTGCTCAGTAGTATTGAGGCCTAAACAGAATCTCTCATCTCTGTTTCATTTGCTATCCGTATAATCCTGCTGGATTCATTGTAATTCCAGTGCATTGCCTGGTCTGTTTTATTGAGCTACTCTTCCCTTTCAGATTGGCAGAAATGATAACAGGTCTGGATTTTATTGTAACTTTTTTTTTTTTTTTTTTTTGGTAAGCCAGTATGAGGAAAGATTTGGCATTTTAAAAGACTGGGGCTCCTGGCTGGCTCAATTGGAAGAACATGCAACTCTTGATCTCAGGGTCATGAGTTCCAGCCCCACATTGGGTGTAGAGATTCTTAATTAAATAAAACTTAAAAAAAAGACAAAAGAGGGGAGCCTGGGTGGCTCAGTGGGTTAAAGCCTCTGCCTTTAGCTCAGGTCATGATCTCAGGGTCCTGGGATCGAGCCCCACATCAGGCTCTCTGCTCAGCAGGGAGCCTGCTTCTTCCTCTCTCTCTCTCTCTTTCTGCCTGCCTCTCTGCCTACTTTTGATCTCTGTCTGTCAAAAAAAAAAAAAAGACTAAAAAAAAAAGGCTTAAAAAATAAAGACAAAAGATAGTGTGCTGAACCAAACAGCCCAGAGTCTTCCTTACCTATTCTGTTATTTACAGAAAAGGAATGTGCTAATGTGGAAATCCTGAATTGGAAATCAGGAGGCCAGGGTTTTCCTCTTGCCTTTGCCCCTAATTTGCTGACATTGAGGAAATTGTTTATAACTCTTCTGGGCTTTTACTTTCTTCATCATCTGAAATCATTGGATATTCTAGATTTCCTCAAACCCTAAAATTCAGCAATTCTGCCATCTTTTTGACAGGGTTTTGAAACAAAGGAAGTCTTCTTTATCTATTTTACCATGCTGATGTTCTCCTATCTGTTGTAATCCGAATACCTAGAAAAAGGAAAATAAATTTTAATCTGTCATACTCAGCTATTATGATAAGTAACTCCAGAATCATGATTATAAAAATAGTCTGGGCATATAATAAAGTACTATGTAGATGACAGATGATTACATATCACCATGGTGAAAAATGTAGATAAGCAGTCCCTTCCTGCGTACTTTCTGTGAACTGCTCTATGGTCGCAATTTTAAGGTCCACTTCAGAGAGCTTCTGGGACTTTACTGTGCTTTCCTTGAGTTGCAAGACTAGTTCCTTGCAGTAGTCTCTTCGTATTATATTTTGTGCCTAGAGTGTGTGTAATTCAGCCAGAGGTAGTTCATTGCTTTGGGCATTGGAAGCCTTCCTCTTTTATCCCAAAGCAGTTTTTGCAGGAAAATTAGGCACCAGAAAAGACAAGATTACCAACGTTATGGCTGTCTTGTTTGTGAGCTGGGCCCCTGGTGTCATGTAGGGAGCTGTGGTTTCCTTATTGCACATTTTGTTCTTCCCTAGACATTGTAGCTCGTTTTCTGAGATACTGGTGAGCTGTCTTGTGACTGTGTTTGCTTTCAGGTTACTGGGAGCACTGGTAGACATCTGTTCAAATCCTGTGAAAATAGACAAAACAAGGCTCTGGTGTTTTAATCGGGTGAGTTGTTCAGTGGCCCTTAGACTCTTCAGGCTCTTTTGCAGCACTATTTCTTAAAGGCATTTTTTTTTTTTTAATCTCATTTGGTAAAAGAGATAGAACATATGTCCTAAACTCTCTGAGCTGCCTCAGTCCGGCGAGGCACTGGGCATGGCAGTGCGTTGTGTTCAGCTCACGCCTTTGTACGAGTGGCCCGATTACCGTCAGCCTTTCTCGAGAGAAAGAGTAGTGATGTGCATACGGTGGCTGTGTAACTAATGAACTGAATTTGGGGCAAGTATAATTGTAATAGCAAAGGAGGTAATGGTGTTCATATGTTGATAGGTAGGTTTTACCCCTGATTTTAGAACAAATTGTGCCTTTTCCTCAGGGAGTCTAAGTTATTAGACAGCCTCCCTAGTAAAGAAAGGTGTGTGTGTAATAGTTAAAAGTGTTAGTCAGTGGCTAATTGAAGGAAATGACCCAAAGAAGTTTCTTAAGACTATGAATAAGAATATATCGATGAATTTCTGTACAGAAAGTAGATGAGTGGTTGCTGGAGCTAGAAGAGGGGGATAATGGAGAGTGACTACTCACAGGCATGGAGTTTCTTTTAGGCTAATGAAAATGTTCTGGAATTAAGTAGTGGTGGAACTTTGTGACTATACCAAAACCCACTGAAATGTACACTTTAAAATGTAGAATTAATGGTATGTGATTTATATCCCCCCAAACTGTTATTTTAAAAAGTTAGGACCAAATTATTTGTCTCAGTAAGATATTTACCTCCTTTGTTCAGTAGAGAATATGAAAAAATTTTAAAAAGATTTTTAATTTTTAAGTAATCTCTGTACTCAACATGGGGCTTGAACTTACTGACTGAACAAGCCAGGAGCCCCAGAACAGTATGAAAATCTGAAACACAGAATGTCCCCCCACCGCCGATTATTTATTTATTTGTGTGAGAGGGAACAAGCAAATGAGAGAGAACCCAAGCGTGGGGAGGGGCAGTGGGAGAGGGACAAACAGACTCCCCACTGAGCAATTTGCTATACCCAACTCAAGGCTTGATTCATGACCTGAGCTGAAGGCAGATGCTTAACCGACTGAGCCACCCAGTGTCCCTGGGATGCATTTATTAAAGATAGTCTATATCATCATTTTCCTAGGCTCATGCCAACTTGAAAATCATAATTATAAAGAAAAAATTTTGTTTTGTTGAAAGATTGAGTGTGAAATTTAAAATTCTATAGTATATGTCTTTATGGGTGAACACAAGAGGAAGAAATTGTATATTACATATTGGATATCTGTAATCTAGAAATAGAAATATGACAAAGAGAAAGCCCATTTGTCTAATAAAACTATAAAAATTGGGTCATTCTTAAATAACAAGATACTATTTCTTTTTCTTTTTAATTTTTTAAAATTGATTTTATTTATTTATTTGACAGAGATCACAAGCAGGCAGAGAGGCAGGCAGAGGGGGTGGGGAGCAGGCTCCCCACTGAGCAAAAAGCCCAAGGCGGAGCTTGATCCCAGGACCCCGGGACCATGTCCTGAGCCGAAAGCAGAGGCTTTAACCCACTGAACCACCCAGGTGCCCCCGAGATACTATTTCAAACACTTCAATTTGTGCAAATTTCATCAAGTCTAATAGTATCAATTGTTAAGGCTGTGGGGAAGAGAAACCCTAATACACTGTTGAAGGGTGTCTAATTTTTGGCAAGATTTTGTGAGGTATATATACCCTACAGTGGAGCCTTGAATTTTTTTTTTTTTTAAGATTATATTTATTTATTTGAGAGAGATACAGAGATAGCGAGACAGAGCACAAGCGAGGAGGAGAGGGAGAAGCAGTCTCCCCCCTGAGCAGGGAGCCCGATGCAGGTCTCAATCTCAGGACCCTGGGATCATGATCTAAGCTGAAGGCAGACATTTAACTGACTGAGTCACCCAGGTGCCCCGTGCCTTGGATTTATACAACAGGAAATATGCACTAGCATTTTTTATTTCCAGTTATGTATATTTTTAAAAGATTAATTAATTTATTTATTTGACAGAGAGAGAGAGAGAGAGATCAAGATCACAAATAGCAGCAGGCAGGGGCGGGGGAAGCAGCCTCCCTGCCGAGCAGAGAGCCAGATGCGGGGCTTGATCCCAAGACCCTGAGATCATGACCTGAGCTGAGGGCAGAGGCTTAACCCACTGAAACACAGGCACCCCTTCAGTTATATTTGTAAGAGGAAAAATTTGGAAACTGACCCAACTGTAGAGGAATGGATAAGTAAGCAGTAGTATTTTAATGCAGTTTAATACTGTAACAGAATGGACAAATGAGATTTTTGTGTGTCTACACAGATAAATCCTGGAAACCGCCGAGGAAAATATAAGTTACAAGAAATTGAATGTGATACCCCTTCTGAATGTTAAAAACAAAATAGTGCTGTGTTGTCTATGGATCCATACATGTATGCTGCAAAATACTTTTGAAGATTTATTTGCACGAGCTGGAGGGGTTGAGGGAGAGGGAGAGAGAATTCCAAGCAAACCTTGTGCTGCGCACATAGCCTGGTGTGGGACTTGATCCAGGACCCTGAGATTGCCATCTGAGCCAAAACCAAGAATTGGATCCTCAACTACTGTGCCACCCAGGCACCCCTGCAAAATTATTTATGAAAACCCATGGATTAGAAGAAGATACATTAATTTCAGTAGGAATTTTACTTCTGAAAGGGGAGAGAAGATAGTGGAATGAGCAGGGAAATCAACTAACTTGCAATTTTCTGTTTCATAAAAAAACTAAAGCAAAAATGGCAGTATGTTTTAATTGTTACATTTGGATTATGTATCATTTCACTTTTCTGAATTTTAGACTCTTTCATAACTAAAAATGAAAAAGAAAAGTGGGAACATTGTATGACATTGGCTTTTTTTTTTTTTTAAAGATTTTATTTATTCACCCGACAGGGAGCACAAGTAGGCAGAGAGGTAGGCAGAGAGAGAGAGAAGCAGGCTCTGCACTGAGCAGAGAGTCCGACGCGGGGCTCGATCCCAGGACCCCGGGACCATGACCCGGGCCGAAGGCAGAGGCCCCAACCCGCTGAGCCACCCAGGCGCCCCGACATTGGCTTTTAAAAAACCAATCAGCTTATACATGTTTCCTCAGATATTTTCATATTTACTGTCAAAGAAATAATTCATCCTAAAGGTCATGAACATTAGTTTTTGAAGAAGTGCAGTGTAAGTGCTGTGGATTATATCATATTTTTATTTTAAAATCTTCACATCCATATTTTTTCTTGATTGAAAAACGCTTGATCAGTGCAAGAACACATTATTGTGTTATTGGCATAATTGATTTCTTATTAAATGTACACAGGTTTTTTGTTTGTTTGTTTTTAAAGATTTTATTTATTTATTTGAAAGAGAGAGGCACAGTGAGAGAGGGAACACAAGCACGGGGAGTGGGAGAGGGAGAAGCAGGCTTCCCGCTGAGCCTGCTCTACTGAGCCACTGAGGCACCCCCCACATAGGTTTTTATGTTTTATAGTTAGGACCTGGCTTTTCCTCTGTGCGAGCCCCGTGTCTTTTGGTTGGTGGTGGGAGCTTGTTGCCTGCAAGTGTGTCCTTAAATTCTCTCACACACTTTGGTTCTAAAGAAGGCCGTGCACTAGTATGGTGTTGGCAGGCAGTTACAAATTGTTTGATGACTTAAAGGTTTATTGCTACTAATATTTTTAATAAACATTTATTGTTTATAGTAAAGTGTAAATTACCATATGGAAGTGTGCTTTTTGAAGAGCTTCTTGGAGTAGAACTTTTTAGAACTGAACAGTGGAATGAAGGGTGGTATTTGTTTTAGCTACTCATCTTAAATCTTAGCACAAGATTTGCATGTCTTTATAAAAGTTGGGGATTCTTTAGTATTTATCTTTTAAAGAGCAGACGTGGTTCTGAATATTCTCCCAAATACTGTCAGTTTCCTTTCTGTCATTCTTAGAGGAAAGAATGTTACTAGGATCTCTTCTGATGGAAAATGTTCCCTTCCTAGGTTCCTTTTTTCCCAAGAAGTGATTGAGTCTTTGTATTTTAGATTGAGTTTTCAAGTTAGACTTTCCTCTAGAGCAGTTTTTTTTTTTTAATTATAGTATAATTGGCATTAGTATTATATTAGCTTCAGGTGCACAGCATAATGAGTTGATAATTTACAAATGTTGTAAAATGATCAGTATAGAGCGCCTGGGTGGCTCAGTCGTTAAGCGTCTGCTTTCGGCTCGGGTCGTGATCCTAGTGTCCTGGGATCAAAACCCACATTGGGCTTCCTGCTCCATGTGAAGCCTGCTTCTGCCCACCCCCATCCCCTGCTTGTCTCTCACTGCGTCTTTCTCTGTTAAATAAATAAATAAAATCTTTTTTTTTTTTAATAAATAAAATCTTTAAAAAAAAAAATCGCTACAGTAAGTCTAGATAACATCCGTGACCATACATAGTTACAATATTTTTGAGAACTTTTAAGATTTACTCTCTTAATAACTCTCAAATATATAATACAGTATTATTTTTTTTAAGATTTTATTTATTTATTTGATAGACAGAGATCACAAGCAGGGAGAGCAACAGAAAGAGAGGGAAGTAGGCTCCCCGCTGAGCAAAGAGCCCCATGTGGGGCTCGATCCCAGGACCCTGGGATCATGACCTGAGCCGAGGGCAGAGGCTTTATTTAACCCACTGAGCCACTCAGGCACCCCTATAATACAGTATTATTAACCGTAGTTACCATGCTATACATTACATCCCATGACTTATTTTATAACTGGAGGTTTGTGCTTTTTTGACCCCTTATTAACTCATTTGGCCCACCTCTCCACCTTGGGCAGCCACCAGTTTGTTTTCTGTATCTATGAGCTCCTTTAAAAAAATATATATATTTTTTTAAAGTCGGCTCCACACTGAACATGGGTCTTGAACTCATGACCCTGAGATCAAGACCTGAGCTGAGATCAAGAGTCAGCTGCTCAACTGACTGAGCCACCCAGGTGCACCTCTCCTTTTAAAATTAAAAAAAAAAAAAAAAAAAAAAAAAAAAAAAAGTTTCTCTCTCTCTCAAATAAATAAAATCTTTAAAAAATAAATTTAAAAAAACTTTTTAGATTCCACCTATGAGTGATATCGTATGATATTTGTCTTCCTCTGTCTTATTTCACTTAGTATAATGCTCTCAAGGTCCATCCATGTTGTTGCAAATGACAAGATTTCATTCTTTTTTATGGCTGAATAATATTCGTGTGTGTGTGTGTGACATGTTCTTTATTTATCCATTGATGGACACTTAGGTGTTTCTTTGTCTTGGCTATTTCAGATAATGCTGCAGTGAACATGGACATGCATATATCTTTTTGAGTTAGTGTTTTCATTTTCTTTGAATAAATACCCAGAAGTAGAATTGTTGGATCATATGGTAATTCTATTTTTAATTTTTTAAGGAACCTCCATAGTGTTTTCCCTAGTGACTGCACCAGTTTATATTCACACCAGCAGTGCCCAGGCATTCCCTCTTCTCCACATCCTTGCCAACACTTGTTTTCTTCTTGTCTTTTTAAAAAAAATTTTTTTAGATTTTATGTATTTATTTGACACAGAGAGAGAGAGGTCACAAGTAGGCAGAGAGGCAGGCAGAGAAAGAGAGGGAAGCTCTCTGCTGAGCAGAGAGCCCGATGTGGGGCTCCATCACAGGAACCCAGAGATCATGACCTGAGTTGGAAGCAGAGGCTTAACCCACTGAGCTGCCAGGCGCCCTTGCATTTTTTTTTTTTTTTTTTTTAATGTACCTGTTGGCTCTCTATATGTCTTCTTTGGAAAAATGTCTATTTAGCTTCTCTGCCCATTTTTTTTTTTTAAAGATTTTTATTTATTTATTTGACAGAGACAGCGAGAGAGGGAACACAAGCAGGGGGAGTGAGAGAGGGAAAAGCAGGCTCCCCACTGAGGAGGGAGCCCGATGCAGGGCTCAATCCCAGGATGGTGGGATCATGACCTGAGCTAAAGGCAGCCATTTTAACGATTGAGCCACCCAGGTGCCCCTCTTCCCATTTTTAAAAAAAGATTTTATTTATTCATTTGAGAGAGTGAGTGAGAGTGTGAGGGAGAGGGAGGGGGAATCTGAAGCAGACTTCACACTGAGTTCAGACAGAGCTAGATGTGTGGCTTGATCCACAATGGTGAGATCACGACATGAGCCAAAACCAAGAGTTGGGTGCTCAACTGACAGCACCACTCAGGCTTCCCCTCTCTGACTATTTTTCGTTTTTTTTTTCTAGTTGGTTGAGGTTTTTATATATTTTGGGTACTAACCCCTTGTAAAATATATGATTTGCAGTGATTTTCTCCCTTTCAATAGGTTGCCTTTTCATTTTATTAATGGGTTCCTTTGCTGTGCAGAAGCTTTTTCTCTTGATATAGTTCCACATGTTTGTTTTTGCTCTTACTGCCTTTGATTTTGCTGTCAAATCAAAAAAAAAAAAAATTGTCAAGACTGATGTCAAGGAGTTCACTGCCTTATGTTTTCTTCCAGGAGTTTTATGGTTTCAGGTCTTAATTCAAGTTGATTCCATTTTTGAGTAAATTTGTGTATATGATGTAAAATAGTGGTCCAGTTTCATTCATTTGTATGTGGCTATCTGGTTTTCCCAGTACCATTTATTGAAGAGACCTTTCTTTCCACACTGTATGTTGTTGGCTCCTTTAGAGCAGTGTTTTGGGGCTAGGGTATGTGGGTGGGGGGGTGGTAGTACTATTGAAAAGATCATGAACTTTGAGCAGAGTTTTTCCAGGGCTGTAACTGAAAAGAAATCAGTTTTAGGTCGAACAGGGATTTTCTGTCTCCGTTCTTTCCTTTTCTGTCTAGGTTTTGAAGGCATGTCAGAAATGGGTAATTTCTGATGTCTAGAAATGACATTTCTAATGTCTAATTTCCCTGGAGGTGTGTAGAAGTGTTTCCATAAACATGCCATGTTGGGGCCAAGGTGGTATTTTATTTATGCATGCATTTTCCTGCATATAGTCATTATCAACTGAAATGGCTAATGTCTGCTGTGTACATAACATTCTTTAAAGATGTTCTCTCTCTCACTCCAAAATCAGGTCCTTCAAGTTGGAACCATACTCATGTCCGGAATGTTTGTGCTTCTTGCTATTGTGTTCTGTTTCATTATGATTTTAATGGTGACAGCAAACAAACTACTTTAGTTGACTGTTATATTGGAGTTTTTTTTTCCAAGTAGACAATTAAAGATACACTTGATGAATTAAAGGTAGGGATCTGTTGGTGTGCACGGAAAATTTGTGTAATCTCCTCGAGCCCCATTTTTGGAATAATTTGAAGTTGCAGCCAAATCCTGATTTGGGAACATAGTTCTCTTCTTAAAGGAGTAATCTAAGGAATTCCAGATTAATACCATCATTTAGAATCTCTTGGATTGTTCCACTGAAAGATGGGAAAGTAAGTTTATGGTATAGATGGAAAACTTTAATACCATAAGAGGTTTATCAGCATTCACCCAAAAGTTACAGAGATCCATAACTTATCAAAGAGTACCTTGGGTTTTTTTTTCCTTATTTTTCAAAGATTTTGTTTATTTTAGAGAGAGCACGAGTGGGAAGAGGGGCTGAGGGAGAGAAAAAGGGAGATTCCCAAGCAGAATCTCCACGGAACATAGAGCCTGACAAGCGGCTCAGTGCCAGGACCCTAAGATCATGACCTGAGCTGAATTCAAGACTCAGATGCTTAGCCGACCGACTGAGCTACTCTGGCACCCCTTTTTTCTTTTTTTAAAATTACGTCTCTATATGTTGCCAGGATACTATATAAGAATTATACAAAAGAGTATCACTGGATTATAATATACTTAAATTAGAAAAAATTGCTTAAAAATAATTGTTGAGTTCTTACTGTGTCACCATTGTTATGAGTACTTCTCATGTGTTATCTAATCCTCACTGTAACTGTGAGAGTTATTGTCCCCATGAGGAGTAATAATTAAACTAAGGTCACACAGTCTGGTAAGTAGTGTAGGCATGTAAAATCAGGCTCTTTCACTAAAGTACTTAGGCTCTTCTTCACCATAGTGGCTTAATAAAGTTACCATAGATTGTTTATATCACCTGGAGAACAATTAATTTTAAAAATCAGACTAATTTTTTTTAAAGAGTAGGCATTTATTTTTTAATTTTAATTTTAATTTATTTATTTTTAAAAAGATTTTATTTATTTATTTGACAGAGATCACAAGCAGGCAGAGAGGTAGGCAGAGAAAGGGGAGGAAGCAGGCTCCCCGTGGAGCAGAGAGCCCAATGCGGGGCTCCATCCCAGGAACCTGAGATCATGACCTGAGCTGAAGGCAGAGGCTTTAACCCACTGAGCCACCCAGGCGCCCCCCAAAATTGGACTAATTTTAAAGAGGAATACTTTGCAGTTTACCGTAAGGTGAACATAGTATTTTTGTGAAAAATATCTGGATATATCTCCAAGTATCTTAATCAAGCATTTAAGTTTCATTTTAGAACTTGGACGTATATAGATCTGTATGAGGTAACTTAAGGGAAATTAATTATGAGGTAAATTAAGTTCTACCAATGTTCACTGAGCAACTGAGCATCTTCTGTGTACAAGGAACTGTAGTAGCTGGTTGGGAGCAAGATGGAGAGGGGAACTAACATTTACTGAACGCCTGTTATATTTCAGGCGGTTTTAGATGACTTTATATCTTCATTTCATTAATCCATACAGGAATTAATCTAGATAGGTATTCTCATTTTAGGAAACTTAGTCATAGAGAATTTAAACTCTTATAACCCAAATGGCAGTTGTAGAATTTGAACCCAAGTCTTCCTGACAAAAAGACTGTGCTCCTTTTCTGACTCATCTGTGTTTTCTTTTTTAAAGATTTTTATTTATTTGACAAGGAAAGAGAGATCACAAGTAGACAGGCAGGCAGAGAGAGAGGGGGAAGCAGATTCCCTGCTGAGCAGGGAGCCTGATGCAGGGCTTGGTCCCAGAACCCTGAGACCATGACCCTAACCAAAGGCAGAGGCTTAACCCACTGAGCCACCCAGGCACCCCTCATCTGTGCTTTCTTTTGTGTAAATTTAAGGTGTGTTCCCTGTTCCCTGTTTCTAGGAGTGTATAATCTAGTCCAAGGGTTCACAAAGAGGATTCTGTATGTAGATGGACTGGTGGAAGTCCCTGGTTTAACTTGCAGAAAGTCACAAGTTCAAAATGATTTTTATAATAATACTAAGATGTATATACTAAGATGTTCATTTTACTGTGTTCATATATGTACTGATGATGCAAAAGCCATGGTGGGAAAACTTGCTAGTACCTAAACATGAATTGAGGGAGTGCACCAGACTGCACGTAAGAGTCATTGGATTTTTTTACCGTCTTGTGCCTGTAGTGTGGAAAAAAAGCAGTTTCACTTACAGATGTCCTTGATGCAGCAGTAAAAACTTTTATAAAATTTGGACCCTCTAGTGTACATGTCTTTTAAAAAATTGAGATGTAAGTTACACATACACATAAATCACATACACATTCTTTTCCTTTTTAAGATTTTACTTTTAAGTAATCTCTACACCCAGTGTGGGGCTTGAACTTAAAACCCAGTGATCAAGAGTCACATGCTTTACTGACTCAGGCGACCTGGTACATTTTTAAAAACATACAGTTCAGTGGTATTTATCATATTACGAGGTTGTGTAGCTGTTATTACTATGCTGTTCCAGAACGTTTTTTTTTAAAGATTTTTATTTATTTATTTGATAAATAATTGGGCAGTGGTTTAACCAGGTGTTTTGCCATTGCATAACAATGACCACTAGCTTTTCAGTCTTCAGTTGTGAGTGCTCACACTTTCTATTTTATGAAGCAGTGCCACATATGTTACATTGTTTCTCATGAAGCATCTCATTCATAGCACCAGATTCTGTATTAGGATTATATCCAACCATTTGTGACCCTCCCCCAAAAGTAAAATAGTAGTGGTTTTAAACATGAAACAAGTTTATTTTTTTCTTTTGTAAAGGGAGTCCAGAGGCGGACTGGTAGGGTGCTCTCTAATGTCAGGGAACCATCTTCTTCCTAGTTTCTCTATTTGCCTTGCCATTCTCACATGTGGCTTCTTTCTCATAATCTAGTACAGATGCTTGTTCCAGCACCACATCCATGTTCTAGTCAGCAGGAAGGATGAGGGGCCAAAGAATAGCGTACATGTTTTCTCTAAGGACATTTCCTGGAAATCACACTTAATACTTTCACTCTTACTGTCCCATTAGTTTAAACTCAGTCACATGGCCTCGCGTGTAGGAGCGGCTGGGGATTGCAGTCTTTATTCTGGCATGCACTTAGCTAAAGCTCAGGTGATCTGCTGCTAGAAAGGGGAAAGTGGCTATTGGGTAACAACCTCCAGTGCCTACCACAATCATTCAGGTACGATTCTTTTACTTCCTGCTTATTGGCAGTTTCTGATATTTAAGAGTGCTCATAATTCTCTTCTCATTGTATTCTTCTTTTCATGTCATCTAAGACTTCTGAGTTACTATATTCAGATGATTTCTTCTCTTTGAGATACAAATCACCAGTGTGCTTTCTTTTCTCCTTGATTGATTTAGAACCTTGCTATTTTAAGATACGCCAAAGAAGGTTTTCATGCTGGTGTGCATCTACCTTTTCTTTTTCTGCTACCCACACTGTGCATGTTGCCCGTACAGATGCCTTCAAAATGTGCAGCGCTGACTGCTGCTGCTGTATGTCTTAGCATTTTATAAATTCTCCAAAAATTGCTTTTTCATGTAGTTATAATGTGGAAACTCCTGCAGTCCTTTGGAGAAAACTTTTGTTATTACTTGCTTTGCTTGGGAAATGAATCTTCTTGTGTCTACTCTCTCTCCTTTATTTTAAAGCTTTAAATATAATTGTATTGAAGTTAAAATTGTATTTAGTTATGTTTTATATTTTACTCCATCAGAAATTCTCAGCACATTTTTAGAAATAACAATTGGCTGAGAGTAATACACTTTGAAGCAAGAGGCTATTTGGAAGGGAAGATTAATGACCTATGACTTAGGAACTGTTTTTGTTTTTTCTTAATTTTCAAGTTTTGTTTATTGTGGGGGGGGAATCTGAAGCAGACTCTGTACTGAGCACAGAGCCCAAGGTGGGACTTGATCCCACAGCCTTGAGATCATGACCTGAGCCAAAACCGAGAGCCAGACACACTGAGCTACCCAGGCTCCTCTTAAGAGCTGTTTTTATTTAGGTTTTGCTGAGATTCATTAGGTTTGCAGAGATTTTACCTTGACTGAAATCTTTTTAGGACTGTGAGAATCTAAAAATTCATTTTTATTTTTTTTTTAAGTAGGCTCCACCCTAGGGGTGGAGCCCAGTGCCAGGCTTGCGCTCCTGACCCTGAGATAAAGACCTGAGTTGAGATCAAGAGTCAGGCACTTAGGGGTGCCTGGGTGGCTCAGTGGGTTGAGCCTCTCTGCCTTTGGCTCAGGTTATGATCTCAGAGTCCTGGGATTGAGCCCCACACTGGGCTCTCTGCTTAGCGGGGAGCCTGCTTCTCCCCTCTCTCTGCCTGCCTCTCTGCCTACTTGTGATCTCCCTTTCTGTCAAATAAACAAATAAAATCTTTAAAAAAAAAAAAAAAAGAGAGAGATACTTAACTGACCAAACTACCCAGGTGCCCCCTAAAGTGCATTTTAAAACATAATCTCTGCACCGTAGACCATGAATGTAATATAATGAGTCTGTGCTTTTATATGGTAATGGATCTCGCCAGAGTAGATTAACTTATTTATTTATTTTTTTTAAGATTTTATTTATTTGTTTGACAGAGATCACAAGTAGGCAGAGAGGCAGGCAGAGAGAGAGGGGGGGGGGAGGAGCCAGGCTTCCTGCAGAGCAGAGAGCCCGATGTGGGGCTTGATCCCAGGACCCCGGGACCATGACCTGAGCCGAAGGCAGAGGTCTTAACCCACTGAGCCACCCAGGCGTCCCTAGAGTAGATTAATTTAATTAATAAGGATGCTTTTATAATTATTCAGGAAAATAATTGATTAGTATGCTGGTGATACACGTTGGTATTTGGAGTTCTGAGCTGCTTTCATAGGAATGTGCATTGTCCTAAGGGTCCCTCACTGTGGCACCAGCATATGCCTAGGAGCTGTAGCCTGGCCTCTTCTGCTTAGCCCACAGACATGCTAGTCTTAAGTATACATTTTCTCAGAGTGAGGGTTTCTGTGTTTGGATTTTCCTAAAAATTGTAACAGTTTCTGGATTTCTTTTCTGTGGCAAGCTAGTTCAGTTCCAGTGTTAAGAAATATTTGGAGGTGCCTAGGTGGCTCATTCGGTGTATCATCCCACTCTTGGTTTCAGCTCCGGTCATGACCTTAGGTTGTGACATGGAGCCCCATGTTGGGCTCCGTGCTCTCTCCCTCTTCTTCTGGCCCTCCCCCCACTTGCACGCCCACTCTCTTGCTCTATATTAGTAAATAAATAAATAATAAATAAAGTCTTTTAAAAATATTTGATAAAGGGTTCAGGAAAGTGTTCATGGCTCCTTTTACAAAGAGGAAGTATATCGATTTATGGGGGTAGAGCACATTGGGAAACCCAAGGATATGAGGCTCTGGCACTGGAAAATAGGGCTTCTCTTCAAACACTCTATTGTAGTGTGGAAACAAAGCACAATACTGTAAATGTCTTTCCTTTCCCCCAACTGCTGCATGTCTTCTTCCTAGGTGAGGTTTGTCTCAACAAGTTTTTCATTCCAAAGTTAGTATGTTCAAAAATAACTACAATTGACGCTTGAAAGCACAGGATTGAACTGTGCAAGTTCACTTACATGTGGATTTTTTTATAAATACAATACGTACTCTGTTTTCCTTGTGATTTTCACAATATTTTCTTTAACTTTATTGTAAGAATACAGTATAGAAAATATATAAAATATGAGTTAATCACCTATTTATGTTATCCAGAAGGCTTCTGGTTAAGAGGCTATTTAGTAGTTGAGTTTTTGGAAAATCAGAAGTTTTATGCAGATTTTCAGCTATGTAGAGGATCCCACCTCAAGCCCCTGCATCGTTCAACAGTCAATTTTAGCTTTTTTTTCACATTATTCATACCTGAACAGGATAACTACGGCAATTTTCTACATTGTGGCCTGGCAATGTTTCACGTTGTCCTGGTTTATTGGAGTATGTTTTTGTTGCAAGAGTGGAAGTGACCAAAGAGTTCCTAGCTTGGAAAAAAAAAATTCCTGGCCTGTCTCATGATGAATTACATGATGTTGAAGGTGACTGCACAAGATACATTCAGATCCTATTTAAATGTATTCTGGTCTTTTATACGTAGCCTGTAGACTCATAAACACATCATTCATCATCCATCTATTCCTCTTACAGAAGGAATCTCTAAAATATAATTCCACATTTAAAGATGGGAGTGCAATTGAACACCACAGAAGTGGGATTAGGAATTGTAAGGAAAGCTGTAGTGTTGGAATATAACAAATCACCTTGTCAAAATAGTGCTTTCAATTTCAAGCAGACATTTTGTGGTGAAGGGGCAGTTTGGATTAGGGATTAAGGCATACTGTCAAATTTCTGTTAAATGTTTCCAATAAAATACCACCTTGTAGTTAAACTCTTTGTACTTTTCAAAGTAACTTCCGGAAGACCCTTTAAGATAACAGGACAGGATGACAATTTAAATTTTTTTTTTAATTTATTTATTTGACAGAGAGATCACAAGTAGGCAGAGGCGCAGATAGAGAGAGAGAGAGAGAGAGGAAGAAGCAGGCTCCCTGCTGAGCAGAGAGCCTGATGCGGGGCTCAATCCCAGGACCCTGAGATCATGAACTGAGCCGAAGGCAGAGGCTCAACCCACTGAGCCACCCAGGCGCCCCGACAATTTAATTTTTGTTCAGAGTTATATGCTCAAGGTCATATCAGCAAACTCAGTAATAAGACATTTTTGTTTGTTTGTTTGTTTTAAAGATTTTATTTATTTATTTGACAGAGAGACAGTGGGAGAGGGAACACAATCAGGGGAGTGATGAGAGACAGAGCACAAGCAGGGGGAATGGGAGGGAGAGGGAGAAGCAGGCTTCCTGCTGAGCAGGGAGCCAGATGCGGGGCTTGATCCCAGGACCCCACGATCATGACCTGAGCCAAAGGCAGACGCCTAATGACTGAGCCACCCAGGTGCCCCAGTAATACAATATTTTAAGATACAGATCACATGTCATAACTTTTCCCCAAAATATTATTGCAGTAATTACTAGGGGGCCCAGCAAAATGGTAAATTATATACCAAGTTCAAAGTTGGGCAGCAGGCTAAGGTTTTCTTTTTCTTTTCTTTTTAAAGATTTATTTATTTGAGAGAGAGAGAGCATGCATGCCTGTGGGTGAGGAGGGGCAAAGGGAGAGGGAGAGATAATCCCAAGCAGACTCCAAGCTGAATGGGGAGCCCCATATGGAGCTAGATCTCAGGACCCCAAGGTCGCGACCTGAGCTGAAACCAAGAGTCCGATGCTTCACCTGCTGTACCAACCAGGCACCCTCAGGCTATGGTTTTCTACACAGCCACCAAAGTGATCTTTTAAAAATAGACTGCTGGTCCTGTCACTTTATTACTTAGAAAAAACCTCCCAGTGTCATCCAGTTTTTTGAAGACTGTATTTCTGCCTCCCACTCTGCTCGCTGGCCATGCTGGTCTTTCCTTGAAGAGGCCAAGCTCATTCCCACCTCCTGGCCTTTGAACTTATTTCCTCTGCATGGCGAGCTGCCGCTTATCAAAATCCGGGAGTGCCAGATTGTGTGGTGGCTAGGGGCATAGGTTCTGAAACCCCTTGCCTACTTTCAAGTTATGTGACCTCTCAGTGCCTTCATTTCTTCAACTGTTAAAAATTGGTTGAGAAAAGTAAATCCATCTTGGTGTTTTAAAAATTGAATATATACACATGAAGTGTCTCACTTAGGGTAAGTGCTCATTAATAAGTCACCTCAGATAACTCCCTCCTCAGTGAAACCTGTCTTGACCATTTCATCAAAATTAGCCATCCTGGCCCCTACACTTGATACTTAGTTATCTCATATTATTCTGTTGTATATTTATTGCACGTATTCTACTTATCTTTTTTTTTTTTTAAATTTCTGCTGCTTCCAGCTGGTAAGTTCATGTCCCTTCATAAAAGCCGTTGAGCCTACTTGTGTCTTTAAGTTTGGGGACAGCTGGTTGTCCCTCTGCATTATAGAGTTACAGCTTTATTGAGCTTCTTCTAAAATAGTATGAGTAGAAAGTACTGATACATAATTAGATACTCAGCTGTATATGATAATTTTAGTAGTCAGAGGGATGGTCTAAGACTCAGAGTAGGCAATCTGAGACTAGAAATTCCTGAGTTACCAAGGGTGTCAGGTGTGCTGGCAATTTATTGTTCCCTGTATCTGTACCTCTCCCTCTTCCTCTTCCTCTCCCTACTTTTTTTTCTTTTGTTCTCTTCCTATTCTTGTATCCTTTTCTGTTTCTCTCATCCTACTTTCATTTCCATGTTTTCCTTCCCATGTGCCTAATGGAAGCTCACATATGTTTCCATTACAGATTTCCCCTGCTATCTGGAAGTAGAGTGTTCTATGAAACCTTTTGTAAGCTGAAATAGCATATAATGAAGAAACAATTAATTTATATAGGAACATTTTTTTAGCATTCCCAGACCCCAAAAATAATGCTGCTTAGGCTTTTCTGATACCTTAGGACACATTTTACCAATGGATGCACAAAATAAATTGTGGTAAAGTACAGAAGTGCTCAGACAGAGTTCTAGCTGTGGTGGCTGGATGCTGAGATGCCCAGTGTGGTCCCAGGGAAGGAACTTGGTGTGCTGCTCTCGCCACTTGAGTATGGGCTGCCTGGAAAACAAACGCTGAGCGCTATTTTCAGTTTTCACCTTTTTCCTAAAAGCAACATTCCTCTTCAGATTTCTTTTGGTCAGCAAAAACAGGAACTAATGTAGGTCTTTTGTGAAAGCAGGTGTCATAATGCAAACTTATGAAAGCTGGGAGATAACCCTTATTTGGGTTTGGCTCCTGAACCCAGCATCCAGAATCAAATTCGGCATCTCCTCATATAAAATTCCTCTCCTTTCTTCCCTCTTAGCAGTCACTCTGGCTTAACACTATGAAGTCCTATTTGACACCTTCCTTTCCTTCACCCTCTGCAACCAAACACAAACATATCCTGTCACATTAATTCTGTCTTATTCATTCCACATGAATTCAACAAAGATCTGAGTTCCTGCTCTGTGCCAAGTATGAAGTAGCTTTGGAACTTTTCCCCTAGTCTTGTGTTCCTTTTTTTCAACCTAGTGTTTATCTCACTGCCACATTAATTCTCTAAAGCAGATTTGATGATGTTAAACCCAGCTTGCTGGTCCAGGTACATCTCCTATAACTTGTACTTGAACTGGACTGCCCTTCTAGAACATAAATACACACTTTCTCACATGATGTTCCTATTTATGCTGTTCTGTCTCCTGGGATAACATAAGCTCTCTGAGGATAGGAGCTTTGTTGTATTCACTGTAGTATCTCTACAACCCAGAATAATACCTGCCACATAGTACAGACTCAGTAGATATTTGTTGAAAAAATAAATGGTTTAAAAAAAAAAGTAAATGAAAATTAAGTGAAACCTGTGAATCCTATTCATTTTTTATGGTTATTCTCAAATATTAATATTACCTCTCTTAGGAAGCCTTTTCTGATCTTCTGTATATTTCTATTTAAACATGAATAACCACCTGTGACAAAACTTTCTTCCCTCTTTTCTCTCTTTTTTTTTTTTTAAAGATTTATGTATTTATTAGAGAGAGAGAAATAGTGAAAGAGAGAGCATGAGGGGGGAGGAGAGGAAGAAGTAAACTCCCCGCTGAGCAGGAAACCCAACGCAGGGCTTGATCCCAGGACCCTGGAATCATGACCTGAGCCAAAGGCAGACTCTCAGCTGACCGAGCCACCCAGGTGCCCCTCTTCCCTCTTTTTTCTGTATTAGTGCTGATTTTGATCGTGTATGTGATGTGGTTTCTGTAAGGATAATATGGTCAGTAAATTAACAAATATTTATGGAGTTCCTGTTCTGTGTCAAATATCCTATCTGGGTACTTGAGTTAAAAAAGACAAAGGAACCAAATTCCTTTGCTCAATAAATTTACTGTCTAGTGGAGGATCAATCCATTATAATAGTAGTAAAAGTAAGCAGTAGCAGTAGCGAGCCTGGGATCTGGGAAGCCGATCTGTAAGAGGGGGATGGATAATAGGGAGATGAGGGAGATGAGGGTAGATTGTGGAGGAAGAAACAATATAGATGGTCACATGTAGAGAGCAGCATAGCAGGTACATATGGTTGGAGCTTTAGAGAAGTGGTGAGAAGTGAAGCAACTACTGTTGCTTGTACGGTTTCAATGGTATATTGTTACCATTATCCATTTTGTTGGGAGAAGAAGGAAAACTTGGATGACTGATTCCCTATAGAACGACCAGGTGGAGCTGAAAATGTGAAGTGAGCAAAGGCCATAGCTTCGTGGAGCTTCCTGGAAAAAATAACTTGGGAGATAAAACTTCTGTAGCTTGGAATATCTACTCACACTTGATTGATAGGCTGTATAAGCAATTCTCATTTGAAAGTACATTTTTCTTTTCAGAATTTGAAGGCATACTCTACTATCTGTTTCAAGTATTAATGTCATCTGTTATATCTCCCAGTTTTGTGGCTTAAAGAATTTGGGCAGGACTTAGCTTGGGGATTCTTCTGCTCCACATGGTATTAACTTGGGTCCACATGGTGGCATTCAGCAAATGACTGGGCTTGTCTGGACAGACCAAGAGTGTAAATGCCTGATACCTTGGTGGGCATGTCTATAAAGCTAGTCTCAACTGGATCCCTGTTCCTTTTAGGATAGTCTTTAGACTTTTTTTTTTTAAGATTAGAAAAACATTAAAAATTTTTTTAAAAAATATTTTATTTTTAAGTAATCTCTATATCCAATGTAGGGCTTGAACTCACTACCCCGAGATCAAGAGTTGTGTACTCTACTGACTGAGCCAGCTGGGGTGCCCCTTGACTTCTTATTATGGTCTCTCCAACAGAGTAGTTAGACTTCTGTATGGGGACACAGGGCTCCAAGAGACCAAGGAAAAAGCTAGTCGTTTCTCAGAAGTCTGTATCTGGAACTTGCTTAGCATCACTTCACTGTACTCTGTTGGTGAAAGCAGTTAGGCCAGCTCACTTTCAGTGTAGGGAAAATAGACCTTTTTCTACCAACGGGACAATGTCAGAGAATTCACAGCCACACCACTCTTCCGTGTGTGCCTTCTCCTGTTTTTAGGCAGATGTTGTATTTTTCTGTTTCTTGTATTCCTTGGTTTTAGATGATTTCTATGATGAAGAGGGAACAGAAAGGCCTTATACTGCCATCCCTAGACGTCTGAGTAGTTTTTAAGACATCTGAAGATGATGGGGGTGATAGTGACAGAGATAAGGGCAAGATTGATACTTTCCTCACTCCCTGTAGGACCCAGGGCAGTGCCTAGTTCATACGTAGTATGCTGTCAGAGAGTACATGTTCTTGAATTCCTTTGTGTCAAATTCATCTGTATAAATGTATATATATGTCTGCTAAGATTTTGGTTTCTCTATTATTGAAGATAAATCAAGGAAAATAACCTATCCATCTAAAAGGAATTCATTAATTGATTGAAAACAGCTTTAAAAAAATTTTTTTTGACAGAGAGATCACAAGTAGGCAGAGAGGCAGGCAGAGAGATGGGGGCGGGGGTGGTGGGGGGAGTAGGCGCCCCCTCTGCTGAGCAGAGATCCCGATGTGGGGCTTGATCCCAGGACCCTGAGATCATGACCTGAGTTCAAGGCAGAGGCTTAATTAACCCTCTAAGCCACCAGGCGCCCCTGAAAACAGTTTTTATACAGAAAAATTTTTTTCAGGAGAACCATATCATTTAGTTGCATGAAATGAACTCTGTCATAGGTCATACTTTTTAAAAATCCTGCTAATACATACTTTTTTAGAGTTACCAGCTGTCTGCCTGAGCTCTTCCATTTCTCTAACACATTTTGTGCTGTTGCTTCTAGTTACATATGCCACAGGGCACCAGCAGAAGGCATGCAGCCCCAAAAGGGGGTGGGGTGGAGAAAAGATGAGGCGGCATCAGGCCAGCAAGAGAGTGAAACAGATGGGTTGTGGGAGATGACCCTGCCCCCATGTTGTTTTTGTTCTGTCTGCTACTGATCGTATGCGAGTCAGCAGCCAAGAAATTGGAGTTGGTGATCCTATGATGTAAAAGAAAGTTTGATCTCGAATTGAGTGGAATTATAAATTTACAACACCAAAACATGGCTCGGATTTTTTTCCTTTTGGTTATTATTATTATTATTATTTTTTAAATTTCTTTATTTGACAGACAGGGATCACAAGTAGGCAGAGAGGCAGGCAGAGAGAGGAGGAAGCAGGCTCCCTGCTGAGCAGAGAGCCCATGTGGGGCTCGATCCCAGGACCCCGGGATCATGACCTGAGCCAAAGGCAGAAGGTTTAACCCAGGCACCCCGTCCTTTTGGTCATTATAATTACTTTTCCTCTGAGACATTTCAGAAAGTATTTTGTTTGAGATACAACTTTTACATTTTCCTAAATAACATAATACGTATAGTCTAAGATAAATATTATGCTTTTAGATTCTTTTTCTTGCAGGTTATACAGTAAATAAAATTTTAGGAGTATTTAGGAATTGATAGAGGAGATATTTTAGTCCATAGTGACTGTACCTCCACACTTTTGGATATTGTGTCTAGATGGTCAGAGTTTACTAGGACTTTCCTCTGTGGGCTGTTTAAAAATGAGTAGAAATAATATGTTTGCTAGAGAAATAAATCTTCTATATATGTATATATTTTATGCTAAATATTCTTTTCTTTTGTCAGTGCTTGATTTTGACTTTTTGGCTTATTTTCTAAGGTCAAGATTGAGGACATGTTGCTTTATGTCTTACCAGGTCTTCACTTTGTTCTATGCAATAACCTTATTTTTTTTTTAAAGCATTATAAGCATGTTGTCAAGCATACATAAATGCAGAGAGAATGATAGTTTAATAAGTCCCCATGTACCTAGTCAGTACTCTGCCTCAGCGGCTACCAGCATTGCCACTCTTGTTTCACCTACCTCCCCATCCTGTGGCCCATGATTTTATGGAAGAATTTTGTTGTAATGCAGTTTAATAATGGTATTTAAAAAGTATATATCCTGGGGGCACCTGGGTAGCTCAGTGGGTTGAAGCTTCTGCCTTCAGCTCAGGTCATGATCCTGGAGTCCTGGGATTGAGCCATACATCGGGCTCTCTGCTTCTCGGGGAGCCTGCTTCCTCCTCTCTCTCTGCCTTCCTCTCTCTCTGCCTGCCTCTCTGCCTACTTGTGATCTTTGTCTGTCAAATAAATAAATAAAATCTTTTAAAAAAAAAGTATATATCCTGAAGCTTTTGAAATCATTGAAATAGTAATTACTGAAAACATTAGTAGATACCACCATAGCATGTAATAACTTACCCAGTAAAACTATGTGGTGAAATATATGTATGAAAATTTAAAGTGATCTCCAAGCCCTTAATGATTCCATAAATATGGAACTTCATCAGTTACTAAGCTATTAAAATAAATTCTGAATGGAATAAAGCAGTTAGTTTTTCAGATTTTCTCAATAAAGTGGTTTTTCGGATTGCTTTTTCTTTTATTCCAGACATTGACAGGCACAAACATAACTGCATCACTACAGAATTTGACATGCCTTTCTTTAATCTGTGAAATAAAATAAATAAATAAGTATTTTAAGATTTATTTATTTGAGAACGAGAACAGGAGCAGGGGGAGGGGTAGAAGGAGAGGGAGAAACGGACTCCCTATGGAGCAAGGAGCCTGATGTGGGCTCAATCCCAGGACCCTGGGATATGGCCTGAGCTGAAGGCAGACGCTTAACCGACTGAGCCATGCAGGCGTCCCTAAAAATGTATGTATTCTAAGAAAATTACTTTATAAGCTCAGTTTTTCCCTTCATGCCTAACACTAGACCTGGGTTGACTTTTTTAGGGGGCCATTTTCCACACTTCAATTTTTTAAAATATTTTCTGCAAGTACTGGTTATGTGCATTAAGTGCATGCCCGAATTACAGACTGATGCAGTTTAAATTCAGGCTTCATTTTAAAAAAAGCTTGGTATTCTCTGATAGATCTTTATTGTCCCTTGAGTAGTAACATGCATAAATATTGAATCTCTGAATGTCAGCAATCATCATCATCTAATCCAAAGTAATAGGAGGAAGGTTGTTCTGAATTAGTTAAAGAATAGATGTTTTATTCTTTCAAGCTCAGTGAATAATATTAATTAGCCTAGTAAATTACTTTTTTAGGAGAGATCTTGACAGACCATTTTGAAATAATTGTGGTAAAATACATATAACATTAAATGTACCATCTTACCCATTTTTAAGCGTACTGCTCAGTAGTGTTACATAAATTCACATTGTTGTACAACAGATCTTTAGAACTTTATCTTGCAGGGTGCCTGCGTGGCTCAGTGGGTTAAGCCGCTGCCTTTGGCTCGGGTCTTGATCTCAGGGTTCTGGGATGGAGTCCCGCATCGGGCTCTCTGCTCAGCAGGGAGCCTGCTTCCTCCTCTCTCTCTCTCTCTCTGCCTGCCTCTCTGCCTACTTGTGATCTCTCTCTCTGTCAAATAAATAAATAAATAATCTTAAAAAAAAAAAACTTTATCTTGCAAAGGACTGAGACTCTATATCCAGTAAGTACTAGTATCAGACCTTTTTTAATGAACTGATAACTCATCTGAAATAAAAAATACTTATGTATGTAATAGCATTCAATATGTTCATTTCCTTTGTAATCAGGGGAAGAATTATACATAATGAAGCAGTATTTTAGTTCATCTTTTTAAAAAAATACATCACTTGCTAAAGAAGGTGTTTTTTTTTTTTAAGATTTTATTTATTTATTAGAGAGAGAGAGAGAGCATGAGCAGGGGGAGGAGCAGCGGGGGAGGGAGAAGAAGGCTTCCCGCTGAGCAGGGGGTCTGAAGCGGGGCTCAGTCCCAGGACCCCGGGATCATGACCCAGGCTGAAGGCAGACGCTTAATGACTGAGCCACCCATGTGCCCCAGTTTTTCTCTTAAAACTGCTGGCACTCTTTTATTCTATCATCCCTTCCCAAAAAGAAGTGTAAAATTTTGCTTCGTTCTCAAGTTATAGTGCCCCAGATATTAGTTAAGTCTGAAATCATGGGGTTTTGCTCTTTGGTGAAGAACTTTTTATATGAAACTATGATTCTAGCCCAGAAATTTAACAGGAGTTCCTGCCCTTGAGTTCTAAGCATTATTTTTAATGTTTCGTATCTTTTGTGCATTCTTCCTTATACCATTCAGATTTTCCTCAAGACCTCCCTGTCTTGGTCCCCAGATTATCTTTAGGTATCTTTCATTTGCTTCTGTCTTTGTTCAGACAAGTATGTTTGTATGTATGTATTAATGCATATATATATTATTTTTTAAGGTAGTTTATAATTTTTTTTAAGTGAACTCTGTCCATAACATGGGACTTGAACTCATGACCCCAAGATTAAGAGTTGCATGCTCTAGGGGCGCCTGGGTGGCTCAGTGGGTTAAGCCGCTGCCTTCGGCTCAGGTCATGATCTCAGGGTCCTGGGATCGAGTCCCGCATCGGGCTCTCTGCTTGGCAGGGAGCCTGCTTCCTCCTCTCTCTCTCTGCCTGCCTCTGTGCCTCTATGCCTACTTGTGATCTCTGTCAAATAAATAAATAAAATCTTTAAAAAAAAAAAAGAGTTGCATGCTCTACCTACTGAGCCAGCCAGGTGCCTCCAGCAAGTATTTATTGAGTGCTAGTTAATATGCAAATACTGTTTTATAAGGTCTGTCATACACAGTTGTTACCATTTCCGCTAAATTTCTCAGTTTTCTAATGAGAGGTATGAACTCTTAATGAGGAATAATTTCATAATTTTCCCCAGTTTTATTGAGATAGAATTGACATGCAGCACTGTGTAAGTTTAAAGTGTACCGTAAAAAAATACATCACTTGCTAAAGAAGGTGTAAGTTTAAAGTGACTTACATATACTGTGGAATGGTTACAACCATAAGTTTGGTTTTAACATCCATCATCTCATATAGATACAAAAACATTCTCATTGTGATGAGAACTTTTAGGATTTACTCTCAACAACTGTCGGGTACACCATACAGCAGTGTTAACTGTAGTCGTTGTGTTGTATACTACATCTCTAGTACTTCTTTCATTGGAAGTTTGTACTTTTGACCACCTTCATCCAGTTTTCCCACCACCCTCTGCCTTGTAACCATAAATCTTAAGCGAGATCATACGTTGTCTTCTTCTGTCTGACTTACTTCACTTAGCATAATGCCTTTGAGGTTCATCCATGTTGTTGCAAATGGCAGGATTTCCTTCTTTCCTTATGGCTGAAACGTGTTGTATATTACCAGTTGTTTATACAAACCCTGTTACTGTATATGAACCTCCTTTTCCTCTGTCTTAGGGCTGAAGGTTTGATACTGTCCTACTTTAGTTTAGGACTCACTTATGAGTTCTTGTTTTTTTTTTTTTTTTTTTTTTTTAAAGATTTTATTTATTTGACAGAGAGAGATCACAAGTAGGCAGAGAGGCAGGCAGAGAGAGAGAGGAGGAAGCAGACTCCCCACTGAGCAGAGAGCCCAATGCGGGACTCAATCCCAGGACCCTGAGATCATGACCCGAGCCGAAGGCAGCGGCTTAACCCACTGAGCCACCCAGGCGCCCCGAGTTCTTGTTTTTTAAAAGAACACACGTCTCATGGCATCTGGGTGGCTCAGTGGGTTAAAGCCTCTGCCTTTAGCTCAGGTCGTGATCCCAGGGTCCTGGGATCGAGCCCCGCATTGGGCTCTCTGCTCAGCAGGAGCCTGCTTCCCTTTCTCTCTCTGCCTGCCTCTCTGCCTACTTGTGATCTCTGTCTGTCAAATAAATAAATAAATAAATAATCTACAAAAAAAAAAAGAACACGTCTCAGTGACATCATCCATGTGCATGTGTATGCATGGGTGAGCACATGTGCGTGTGTATCAGGGCGAGAAGGGTATTGAGGCCTGAGGCCTGCAGTCCTAAGGAGTTTGGGTCTCAAAGGATCCTTGCATATCACTTTAAGTCAAAAAAGTCTGCTGTTAAGGAAAGCAGGCATGCTCTTTCAGAGTCTTTTGCAAAGAGTACTGAGCCAGATGGACTAATCACGTATAACAGTTTTTCCCCTAGTGCACACAGAGACACAGCTTAAATGGTTAAGTCACAGGCAAGATGGGAAAAAATTCTTTGAAGATTAGATTCTGAATTTGCGTAGACATTTGCTGTTTTGTAATTCCTAAAATTGTTCAAACCCTAAAAAAACCCATTTTCCATTGTTTGCCCCTTCTACCGCTTAGAATATTAAGTTCCTGGTATTGAATCCCTAATATTTTTTCTCTTGAACTTGCCTCATTCTTCTTCTTCCAGCCTTTTTGGAGTAGAGTCCTTCTCAATATCTTCACTCTTCTTAATGTCAGTCCCCCATCTTCATTGCTGTAATCTGGATCTTTTCCAGTTTATCTTATACTTATGAGGTGTATCAGTCAGAACTACGGCCATGTTTGGGCACACTGTAGCCTTATATGAAGATAGGATGTGATGGTCTTTTTATTTTTTAGGTTTTTTTTTTTTAAGATTTTATTTATTTGACAGACAGAGATCACAAGTAGGTAGAGAAGCAGGCAGAGAGAGAGAGAGAAAGGGAAGCAGGCTCCCTGCTGAGCAGAGAGCCCAATGCGGGGCTTGATCCCAGGACCCTGAGACCATGACCTGAGCCAAAAGCAAAGGCTTAACCCACTGAGCCACCCAGGTGCCCCTATTTTTTAGTTTTAGTTTTTAATGCCTTTCTTCATTTCATAGTTTTCTAGTATTTTATTGGTTTCCTCATCTCCAAATTAAAGTGTTCACTGAAGTCTGCAGGGAACTCCTAGGTCCTTTTTCTAGATGAAGAACTATAGGTTTTTGGGATGCCTGGGTTGCTCAGGCAGTTAAGCGTCTACCTTCAGCTCAGGTCATGATCCTGGGTTCTGGGGTCCAGTCCTTGCTTGGTGGGGAGCCTGCTTCTGCCTTTCCCTCTGCTCCTCCCCCAGGCTTGTGCTCTCTCTCTCTCTGACAAATAAATAAATAAAATCTTAAAAAAAAAAAGAACTATAGCTTTTTCAATATACAAACAATATATATGTGTTTTAGTGAAAATTTGGAAATGAAAGAAAGTAAAAAAGAAAGAAAATTGTTCATAGTCCAGTTAAGACCCATTTTGTGTTTTTGTTGTGTTTCCCTATTATCTCTTTTTCCTCTGGATGATATTTTTATATGTGAGTATGCATTTTCATATCTTTTCCTACATATTAGTCAGCATTTTCCACACTTTAAATGCTTTATAAAATTTCTTCTTAACTGCATAGTAGGATTCAGTGAATGAATAAGTTCCTAATTCACTTAACCATTAGTCCATGCTATGGTTTAATGAAAAGATGCTATTGAAAAGACTTTCGGGGCACCTGGGTGGCTCAATGGGTTAAAGCCTCGGCCTTCGGCTCAGGTCATGATCTCAGGGTCCTGGGATTGAGCCCCGCATTGGGTTCTCTGCTCAGCGGGGAGCCTGCTTCCCCCTCCTCTCTACCTGTTTGTGATCTCTGTCTGCCAAACAAATAAATAAAAAAAAGAAAAAAGAAAAGACTTTCATGTTATAATGTATTCTATATCATTTTTAAAGATCTCATTCTTACATTGCCAGCTGTTTAATAACACATTTCTGGATATTATGATTAAATATTCATGTAAGTTAGAATATTTGGACAAATATTTATCATCAAACATACATCTCTATATTTTTTTATGAAATCTAATGGCTTGGACATTGTTTGTTTCTTCCAAATAAGCTATACACTCAGTGTGGGGCTTGAACTCACAACCCCAAGATCATTTGCTGTACCATCTGAGCCAACCAGTCGCCCCGGGGATTGTTTTCTTAAAGAAATTTTCTCCCCTAGATAATGTTGGTACACTATAAGACTTTAATACCTTTTGGATACTCATTAAAAGGATTATTTCTCAAGGTACTTCCCCTTGGTAGTTGGAGGATAACATCTATTCCGTAACTATTTCTGCTTGGCCACTGTTTCCTTTTATCCCATTAGAGGTTGTGTGTGCTGCTTTTATTTCATTTGTATATTGTCCTCCTGAGAAATATAGTTGGGGACAGCATCAGACTTGAAATCACATGCACTCTGTGAGCATAGTAAATATCAATTACTTAATTTAAAAAAGATTTTATTTATTTTAGAGAGAGAGACCGAGAGAGCACAAACAGGAGGGACAGGAGAGGGAGAGAGAATCTGCAGTAGGCTTCCCGCTGAGTGCAGAGCCCATTGCGGACCTTGATTTCACGACCCTATGATCGACTCTGAGATCATGACCTGAGCTAAAATCAATTTTCAGATGCTTAACTGACTGTACCACCCAGGTACCCCAGTAAACATTAATTTAAAAATGATTCTGACTTGAGAGAAAATGCTTAAGATCAGTGGTAGCTTGCCAGTAGTACAATTTAGAATAGTATTCAGCATATGTCCGGTGGAATAGTCTGTCGCCTCACAGTGACATCTCAACTTTTGTCTGCCCTTCCGTTTCCAGATTGCCGTCACGAAAGCCAAAGTGGATTTCTCCAGTGTAGTGTGCCTGCCCCCTTCCGTCATTGCTGTGAACGGGCTGGATGGAGGAGGGGCTGGCGAAAACGATGATGAAGCAGTGCTGGTGTCCCTGTCTGCGGCCCCCAGCCCCCAGAGCGAAGCTGTTGCCAATGAACTGCAGGAGCTCTCCTTGCAGCCCGAGCTGACCCTAGGCCTCCACCCTGGCAGGAATCCCAATTTGCCTCCACTCAGTGAGCGCAAGAATGGTGAGTACATATGGAATTCTTGCATTGCCTAATTCGAACCAAGGTCTTCATGTGCGTGATCATTACTTTATTTCACGTCCTTGAAAGTTTCTTTACTCTTACTATTCTTATGGAATAGAGAAATAGTAAGTTTAGGTGATCATTTTTTTTTTTTTTTTTTTTTTAAAAGATTTATTTATTTATTTATTTGACAGAGAGAAATCACAAGTAGATGGAGAGGCAGGCAGCGAGAGAGAGAGAGAGAGAGGGAAGCAGGCTCCCCGCCGAGCAGAGAGCCCGATGCGGGACTCGATCCCAGGACCCTGAGATCATGACCTGAGCCGAAGGCAGCGGCTTAACCCACTGAGCCACCCAGGCGCCCAGTTTAGGTGATCATTATAAGCCCAGCATTTCCTGCCTGGGTTATTACAACTGCTTTCTGAGTTGTCTTTCTACTTCTCTGCTTCTCCCTCCCAACCCCTTTCATAAATTCATTAATTCAGCAAATATTTATTGAACATTCCTATCATAAACTATACTAATATTAGAAGTTAAATGATAAATAAGCCTTTGTCATTAGGAAAATTATCCTATACCTTGTCAGAGTAATCTTTTAGACCTCCCTAGCTTAATAGTTTTCAGTGACTGCTGTGGGGGGTAAAAACAAAAGCCATGTTTTACAAGGTTTGCAGGGTCTGGTCTCTTTCTGTTTCATTAGCTTCTCTTTTCATTTCCCCATTCCTAGTTTTTGGTTTTTAAATTTATTTTTTTTTATTTTTTATTTTTTTAAAGATTTTATTTATTTATTTGACAGAGAGAGATTACAAGTAGGCAGAGAGGCAGGCAGAGAGAGAGAGAGGAGGAAGCAGGCTCCCCGCTGAGCAGAGAGCCCGATGCGGGACTTGATCCCAGGACCCTGAGATCATGACCTGAGCCGAAGGCAGCGGCTTAACCCACTGAGCCACCCAGGCGCCCTGGTTTTTAAATTAAAAAAAAAAAAAAGTTATTTACTTATTAGAGAGAGAGCGCGCACACCCTTATGTGTGAGTAGGGGGAGGGGCAGAGGGAGAGAGAGAGAATCTTAAGAAGATGCAGCACTGAACACTGAGTCTGGCAATTCAGGGCTTGATCTCACAACCCTGAGATCATGACCTGAGCTGAAATTAAGTCGGATGCTTAACCGACTGAGCCACCTAGGCACCCGTAGTTTTTGCTTTTTATTTTATTTTATTTTTAATTTTTTAAGATTTATTTATTTTGAGAGAGAGGGAGCATGTGAGCATGGCAGGGGTGGCACAGAGGAAGAGGGAGAGAGAGAATTTCAAGCAGACTCCAAGCTGAGCGTGTGGAGCCCTGCGTGGGGCTCAGTCCTACGACCCTGAGATCATAACTAGAATTAAAACCAAGAGTTGGACATTTAACCAACTTTGCCACACACGTGTCCCAGTTTTTGCTTTTTAGTACTGTTTAAAAGAATTCAGTCTTTTTTTTTTTAATTTTATTTATTTATTTGACAGAAATCACAAGGCAGGCAGAGAGAGAGGGGGAGGCAGGCTCCCCGCTGAGCAGAGAGCCCAACGCAGGGCCTGATCCCAGGACCCTGAGATCATGACCTGAGCCACAGGCAGAGGCTTAACCCACTGAGCCACCCAAGTGCCCCTAAAAGAATGCACTCTTTCTCTTTCTTCAAACTTTTGTTAATTAAAAAAACTGTAATTTGTTATAAAAACAAGATTTCAGAAAAGATGGGAATAGTAATACAGCAAATATTTATATACGCACAGGCCATCTGGCTTATGCACTGTTCTCCATGGATCTTCATTCCCGGGGTAACTACTGCCCTGAATTTGATATTTTATTGCCAAGTATTTCTGTATTTTTTAACATATGAATATATTCCTAATAATTGTAAAATATTATTTCTCCTTTAAATATTGATTTATATTTAAATATAAAATAAATAAATAAATATCAAATAAATTTGATATTTTATTGCCAAGTATTTCTGTATTTTTTTAATTTATGAATATATTCCTAATAATTGTAAAATATTATTTATCCTTTAAATATATTTAAATATTGATTTATATTTAAATATATTTAAATATTGGTTTATATTTAAATATTGATTTATTATTTCTCCAATAAATATTTATTGGAGAGAGAGAATTATGTGTATTCTTCTGCAACTTGTGTTTGTTCAATTTTTATTTTCCTGTGAGTTATTAAAAGTATTCTGTAAGTGCATGTCATCTAACCTATGAATCATTATTTATCAAAAAGTCTTACTTTTCGGGGCGCCTGGGTGGCTCAGTGGGTTAAAGCCTCTGCCTTTGCCTGAGGTCATGGTCCCAGGGTTCTGGGATCGAGCCCCGCATTGGGCTCTCTGCTCGGCAGGGAGCCTGCTTTCCCCTCTCTCTCTGTCTGCCTCTCTGCCTACTTGTGATCTCTGTCTGTCAAATAAATAAATAAAATCTTTAAAAAAAAAAAAGTCTTACTTTTCTGTAGTGATTTTTTTTTTTAAGATTTTATTTATTTGGGGACGCCTGGGTGGCTCAGTCGGTTAAGTGGCTGCCTTCGGCTCAGGTCATGATCCCAGCGTCCTGGGATGGAGTCCCGCATTGGGCTCCTTGCTCCTCGGGGGGCCTGCATCTCCCTCTGCCTCTGCCTGCCACTCTGCCTGCCTGTACTTTCTCCGTCTCTCTGACAAATAAATAAAATCTTTAAAAAATATATATATTTTTTATTTATTTGACAGAGAGAGCACAAGCAGGGGGTGTAGCAGGGAGAGGGAGAAGCAGGCTCCCTGTGGAGTAGGGGAAACCCAATATGGGACTGGATCCCAGGACTGCGGGACCATGACCTGAGCTGAAGGCAGGGGCTCAGCCAACTGAGCCACCCAGGCGCCCGACTGTATTGATCTTTAGTGTTGGCTTTATCTGTTTCTCAGTGTGCATGGGTTCGTTTTTATGTCCTCTGTTCTGGTTTCACTGGTCTCTGTTCATCTGTGTTACTACTAGTAACTAGTCATCTTAGTTACTACTGCTTAATGATTAGTTTTGTTATTTGTTAGGACAGTCTTTTTCTTGCCTTTTCTGTCTCCAGAGTTGTCTTGACTATTCTTGCCCTTTTTAATTTTTCATAACTTTAGAACCAGCTTGTGGAGTTACGCAAAAATAAAACAAAACCAGAAACCTCATTGGGACTTTTTTTTCCTCCAACATTTTATTATGAAAAGTTTCAAAATAAATGATAGAGTTTTACAATGATGATCTTTAATCCGCCTCTTAAATTCTGCCATTAACATTTTATTATACTTGCTTTGTCACATGTCTATTCATCCCTCTATCAATCCATTGTGTTTTTTTGATGCATTTCCAAGGAAATTACAGATACTAGCTGTTTTATTTTTATTATTTATTTATTATTTATATTTTATTTATTACATTTATTGATTATATATTTATGTATATATATTTATAAATTAAATATTTATTATTTATTTATATTGTATTTATTTATTATTATTTATTTTATTTTATTTTTGTTTATAATTTTATTGAAGTATATAACATTAGTTTAGAATACCTCACAAATTGTAAGTGTCCTGGTTGTTGAATTGTCACAGAGTGAATACTGCGTATAATTGCTGCTTTGTGAGGAAATATTTCCAGCATTCCAAAACCTCAAAATATTCCCTCTTTTTGCCCAAAGCAAACTACCATCCTGACTTACAACACCATGAATTAGTTTTGCTAGTTTCTGAACTTCATGTAAATGGAATCATGCTATATATGTTCTGTTTCTGGCTTTTTTTTTTTAAACAGTTTATTTATTTATTTTATTTAACAGACAGAGTTCACAAGTAGGCAGAGAGGCAGGCAGAGAGAGACGGGATGGGGAAGCAGGCTCTCTGCTCCATGGGAGCCTCTGTGGGGCTCAATCCCAGGACTCTGAGATCATGACCTTAGCTGAAGGCAGAGGCTTTAACCCAGTCACCCACCCAGGCGTCCCTGGCTTACTTTGTTTTAAAATTCATTTGTGTTAAATTGTGTGTGGCTCTAGTTTGTTTTCATTGGAATATAATTCATTTGTTTTATGATTATAGTGGAATTTGTCTATTTTACTTTTGGTAGGTATTTGGGTTTTTTTAGTTTGGGGCTATTACAAATCATGCTGCTATAAAATTCTTGTTTGTCTTTTGGTGTACTTCTTGGGATTTTGATTGGAACATATCATTTGTAGGTTATTTGGGAGAACACACATTTTACGTATTGGGTACTAGTTTTATCTGTCCGTTAGTTTTCTCTCTCCAGTTAATTAGGTCTTCTTTGATGTCTTTTCACAGAGCTTTGCAATTTTCTCCATAAAGATCATGCAAATATTTTATTAGGTTTATTCCCAGGTGTCTTCTTTGGGGGGTAGACATTATCAGTGGTATATTTTTATAAAATATTTTCTGACTGTTTGATGCTGGGGATTGAAATACTAAACTTTTTAAAAACTCCCTTGACTTTTCTACATTTGTGCCTTCTATTTGAGTTACCATTCTGTCCCTGCTCTTCTTGTCAACTCTTACCTGTCCTTCAGTATTCTGTTTGGGCATCACTGCCTTTGAGAAGCCCATCCTAACTCAGTCAGTGTTTGGTGTCCTTGTTTCGATTTGACAGATTACTGTTTATCGGTATACTTCATCACTATATTATAATTGGAATTCTCTTGTCAGCAACACAAGTGAGCCTTTGGAAACTGAAATCAGACCCTCTTATGCTTGTCACAATCCTCAGTGTCTTTCTGTGAGGGTTATGATGAAATCAGGTTTTTTGTTTTTTGCTTTTTTTCCAAAGATATGTCTATTTATTTTAGAGAGAAGGTGAGATTGTGTACCCGTGAGTGGGGGAGGGGGGGCTGGGAGGAAGGGGGAGAGAATCCTTAAGCAGACTACCCTGCTGAGTGCGGAGCCTGACGCAGGACTTGATGTCGCAACCTTGAGATCACGATCCGAGCTGAAATCAAGAGCCAGCCTCTCAACCAACTGAGCCACCCAGGCGCCCCAGTATCATAGTTTTAATGACGTGGGCCTGGTATCCTCTCTGACCTGTTTTTTTCTTACTTCTGTCCCCTTGCTCTACTCTGCTTTTGCCACATTGACTTTCTTGAACACATCAAGTATGTTCCTGTCCCAGGGCCTTGGTACTTGCTGTGCATTTACCGAAGTTCCTGCACAAATGTCATTTCCTTAGGGAAGCCTTCCTGCCTGTCTTACCTAAAATGGCACCTCCCATTACTCTCTGTTCTCTGTTTTTTTCCAAGCACTTATTATTATGATGTGTGTGTATGTTTGTATATGTGTGTCTATGTTTATTGTCTATATTCCCCTGCCTTTGATAGTATGTTTCAGGAGGCTAGTGGGCAACCAATAAATATTTGTCAAATGAATAGATGAATGGTTTACTTGTTTGTTCCACTAGAGGCAAGAATTCTGTTTTTACATCCATAGCGGGCAGTGTAACAGAAACTCAAAGTTTTTATTTTGGGAAATAATGGACACTCAAGCATTTTTTTGGTTTTCTTTTCCCATTTCTTTTTTTTTTTTTAAGATTTTATTTTATTCATTTATTTGACAGAGAGAGAGAGAGATCACAAGTAGGCAGAGAGAGGGGGAAGCAGGCTCTCTGAGGAGCAGAGAGACCGATGCGGGGCTCGATCCCAGAACTCTGAGATCATGACCTGAGGCGAAGGCAGAGGCTTAACCCACTGAGCCACCCAGGTGCCCCTTTTTTCCCACTTCTAAATTCTGTTTTTCTCCCCCAAGGTGGCAGAGATTTCAGCTTATTTATACACTAAGGTGAAAGAGTTAGTCCGGAGGGAAAGCTGAAGACAGAAAAGGAGGAAGGATAGGCGAGGAGGTGAGAGGATGGGGTTCAAAGGTATTGGCTCTGCCTGGAGCGGGGGTAGTGTCCACGATTGCTCTGGAATAGGAGCAATGGCAGTGAAGGTGATGACAGACAGCAAACGGCAAACCGCTAAAATCTTGGGCAGGAAGTGGAGGAAATTGATGCTGACAGCTGTGGTGGTCTCAGGGGAGTCAAGAGCAGCTGTTGCTGTCGGGGCAGAGGTGTTGGTGCATCTTGGCCTTTCTCTCTCAACTCTTCGGCAGATAAATCAATTGAGGTAACCCCCTTCCCCCATTTTGAACAACTCTCTAACCTTCCCAAGATCCTGAAAGAGCAGTTTATATCCCTTTCTCTGCTTTCCCACATTCTAGAGACTTCACTGTTCTGGCTTCTGTCCCTATCTCTCTCTCCAGAAGCTGCCAACGCCGAAGTCATCAGTGTTCTTCTAGATCACATAGGCGCTCCTAATCCTCTTTGACCTCCGTGTAGCATTTGACCTGACTGGCCGTTCCCTCTGACCTGCAGCTTTACCTCCACTGACATCAGTGACATCACTCTTCTTGACTTTTCAAGTCTGCTTTTATAGCCACTCTTCTCTGCTCAGACCTTTGCCAGCTTCCTCTACCCCCTCTTAAATTTTGTTATTCCCCAGTGTTGGGCTCTAGGGCTCTTTTACTTCTTACTCTGTATTTTTATTTTGAATGATTCCCCCCAGAACTTTGGCTCTAACCACCATCATATGCTGTTGATCGATGCCTCTATTACATCTCCAGGCCTGTTTTGTCTTGCCCCCGAGCTCCAGACCCCTATGCTCCGCAGACTCCCCGTGCTCAGAGCCCGGCTCCTCATCTACCTGCGGTTCCTGCTGGGTTCTCTGTTGGAGGAGTTGGCACCTCCCTCCACTTGGACATTCAGATATGGGGTTGTTTTGTTCTGTTTTCCTCCTCAATGGAAACTTTTAAGAGTTTTGTTTTATAATCAGATAAAATGTAGGAAACAGAAAGTTCCCTCCTAGTTACACAGTTCAGTGAGAGCCAATAGCAGCAGTTAACATATTTTTCTGTCAGCTTTTGTGTGCTCATTTATTTATTCTTACACAAATATATATTGTATAACTTACTTTCATGTGATTTTATTTTCATGAGATTTTCCTTTATCATTCAGTGGTCTTAAAAAAATTATTTCCTCTGCTTCATATTTGAATTGTGTATTGAATTGTGTATCTATAACAGCCAGTCTCCTATTATGAGACCCCTAATTGTTTTTATTTTTTTCTATTCTAAATAATACTGCAAGAAACATCTTGGTGTATAAATTTTGGTGTAAGTATCTGAAGAACAAACTCTCAGAAGTGGGTGACAAGATATGGACATAAAGAACATTTTCCCTTTCTTGTTGTGAAAGTAACATGTTTGAGTGTGAAGTTTTTACTTTCTTTAAGTCACTGTTCCCAAACTGTCCCGCAGAAAGATGATAGCATGCTAATTTTGGAAGTAATTTTTTTCTTCCATCGCCCTTCTACCTGCTAACTCTGTCTTTCTTCCCAGCCACCAGTCACCACCTTTTTTACATTCTGCAATGTTCATATCTACTGAATTCATTCTTTTCTTGCCATCTTTATTACTGCCACTTAGTGCAGACTCTTGATAATGCCTTTCTTGGATTACTGCAATGACGGCCTTTTAACTGGTCTCACCTTGTTTCTAATCTTGACCCTTTGGCCACTGGGATGATTTTTTCTAAATGATATATGAGGTTCCTGCTCTCCAGGTTGAAATCACTTCATGGTTCCCTTTTCTCCGGGGTAAAGCTTATTATGCTCCTCAGGATGGTAAACCAGCTCCTTCAGAACCAGTTCTGCCTCATCTCTCATCTCTTCCCACTCACACTAAAAGATTTGGGATTTCCCAAAGAGAGAGAGACTTTCATATCTCAGTTTCACTTCATGTCCTATTTTTTCTTTCCCCCTTCCCTGAATGACCTTTCTCCTCCTGACATTTCCACGTAGTCAAGAATTAGGGGAAGGTGCCGCTTCCTTCAGGATTCTTCTTCCCACTGCCAGAGAGGGCTAAGGGTTTGTTCTGACAGTGTTCTTCCAAACTACCCTACGAGTAATATCTAGTTGTTACTGTGTTTGCCTAGAAGAGAAGCTTTCTGAACACAGGGATTATGTCTGTTTTTACTTATTGTGGTATCGTTAGTGCCTAGTCAGAAATTCTGGTGTGCTGATGAATCAGCTGGAGTGCCCGTTAAATGCAGACTCCAGGGTAAATCCGGGAGAGGCCTGAGGTTCCACGTCTCTAACCAGCATGCGGGTGATGCCAGTACTGTTGGTCTGGAGGACCACACTCTGAGTAACACAGTCTTAGAATGTGATAAGAGTTTGATGAATGTTGGTTGAATGTACGAACAAATGAATAAATGGTGAAACTGAAACTATTAATGCACTGAAACATTGATTTTTTTTTTCTTTTTTAGATTTAAGCAGTTAAGAAGGTGATTATTGACTCTGTTGCTGGACAGAGGGGGACAAACCAGTTTAATTCAGGGTTTAGAATCCATTCCTATATAGGTGAAATATGTTATGGAATAATTCTTTTATTCTCTTAATTAGTGATAGAACATTTAGATCACAAGTCTTAACTATTTTTTTAAGTTGATCCCTATAAATTTCAAATTTTCTTTTTTTAAAAAAGATTTATTTGAGAAAGTGAGCTTGCCTGCAAGTGGAGGGAGGGCCCGAGGGAGGGAGAGAGCGAGCTTCTCCAGCAGACATCCTGATGATCTTGGAGCCTGATGTGGGGCTCGATCTCAGTACCTTGAGATCATGACCTGAGCCAAAATTAAGAGTCGAATGCTCAACCAACTGAGCCACTCAGACACCCCAAATTTGAAATTTTCAGTATAATCCTACTGTGTAAAAACCGCTGTTCTGGTTGAAGAAACCTGAATGGAGAAGCCAGACCCGCACTTACTTGTCATCCTTCTTGCTCCTCAGGAAACTCTTGAAAAAGCACCAGTTGAAAACTTCTCATCTGGATTGCATATCCCTTATAATTTGAGCTGTGTCTGATACAACTTCAGTTGCTAGAATGGTTTCCTAACTGCCTGGGATCCCAAATTGATTACCTGTGATCATGCTTAGAAGGGAATATGGATACGTGAAACTGACAAATATAACGTTGTATACATAATTATCATTTTGGCAAGAGAAAAGAAACCCAAGAAAGTGGAATTGTGTTCAACATTAGAAAAGAACTAGTGGGGGGGAAGCTGATAATTAGAACAGTAATGAAGGGGAGGAAAGGGGCTTAATAAAAAAAATACTCTAGGGACCCCTGGGTGGCTCTGTCATTCATTGTCTGCCTTCTGCTCAGGTCATGATCCCAGGGTCCTGGGATCAAGCACTATATTGGGCTCTTTGCTTTGCAAGGAGCCTGCTTCTCCCTCTCCCACTCCCCCTACTTGTATTCCCTCTCTTGCTGTCTCTCTGTGTCAAATAAATAAATAAAATCTTTTTTTTTTTTTTTAAGATTTTATTTATTTACTTGACAGAGAGAGATCACAAGTAGGCAGAGAGGCAGGCAGAGGCAGGAAGGGAAGCAGACTCCCTGCTAAGCAGAGAGCCCGATGCGGGGCTTGATCCCAGGACCCTAGGATCATGACCTGAGCTGAAGGCAGAGGCTTTAACCCACTGAGCCACCCAGGCGCCCCAATAAATAAAATCTTTTAAGAAAATATTCTATAAGAAGGTTGATGACTACAAAACAACTTACATGATAGAATGTATGCCAGTGACCAGAAATACTAATTGCTTAACAAAAAATCAGTAGTTACCAAAATAAGATTCTTTTACTATAGGGAAAAAATAGGAAATATTGATCAAGTTTCTTTTTTATTCCATCCTGCAGCCACAAGTTAAATATCTGGACAGGGGCAATATTGTCAGTGTCTAGTTGCAGGGCCTTCTACTTGTGCACCTTAATGGTGCTTCTTCCTGTCAAGAGAGGGGTAAGAGACTGCTGTATGTGCCAGTGAGATCATTACTATATTCTACGCCAGGTGTTTTTTACATGGCTGTTTATAGGAAGGTAAAGATAAGAGTAGAAATGGAAAATCCTTGAGAAGATTGCGAAATTGGAAAGTGTAGTTCTAGACCAGAATAAATTCTAGAGTTAGGTGCTTTTTCATGGATGGTATACTGTGTATTGGAAGAATGGAGTGAGAAATTTCTTTCTTCTCAGATCAATTTCATTTAGAACCGTATCTTTTTTTTTTTCCCCAGCTTCTGGGCTGTTTAATGGGATTGATGTTAGCGAAAGTTTTGTAAATATGTATATGGTAATCTAATCTAAGTACAACTTTACTTTCTAATGACGTGTTTCCGTGAAGTCTCATTTATTCTGGATATGTAGTTCACTCACTGTTTAGAAGGCCTGCCAAAGATGTTTAGATTCTGGTAATACCTTTCCTTTTTTCTTGACCTGGAATTTTCTCTCTTCTTTTCCTACATGATAATTTAGAACCATATCTTATATGAAAATTCAGTGGTTTAGCAAGGGTCTTTACAGGGCATTAGGCAGTGAAGGTCCGGATGCCTCTGTTTCCTAAACAGAGGAAGTTGGAGCCCTAATGAGAAGAGGAGCCTTTCATTAACCCAGCCCTTATTGGCCTAATTGGAAAAAGTTAGTAGAGAAGTTTCAAGATATATTTTTTAAGATTATTCCTCTGTCATCTTCTAGGCTGAACAGTTACTTTTTAAAGGTAAAATTGAGCATGGATGGATCAGTGAGTTAAACACACAGCTCTTGATTTTGTCTCATTCAGGTCTTGATCTCAGGGTTGTGAGTTCAAGCCCCATATTGGAGCCTGCTTTTAAAAAAAAAAAAAAAAAAAAGGTAAAATTGGTCTATCTGTGGATCCTCTCCAATCTGGACTTGGAGAAGCCTGGAAGTACCTGTTTAATGATTAATCCCATTGGCTGCAACTAAGAGTTCTGGCCTATGTTAAATGAGTTTATCCAAAGCGAAATTTAAGTTTCACTTTGCTTCTTCCTTTAATGGCATGGTGCTCTTTGGCTATTCTTACATATGCACTCTTAACACTAATCTGATATTACTGGTTTTTTAAGTATGAGTTCATTTCAGAACTGGCTGAGTCTGTTTAAGGCTTATTTCAAGAGCCTCTAGGTTGGGAGCTGAGATAGTTTTTGCTTCTTTTCCTTATTACAAATATATTACATTTCACTTATCTTACAGATTTTTGTGGGCAAGCATGGGAATTTTGCCAGAATTCGTATTTCAAGGCTTCTGTTGGAAAGTGCATTCCATGTTCCACATGATCAAATTACAAATGGACTTTTGAAATATAATCTATTTATAAGTTGAGGACTTCCTTATATCCTAAGAGATGTGCCTCTTCAAGTTTGGGAATCATAGACTTAAGACACAGTGAATAATAATTAGCTGGAATGTGTTACTCAGAAGGCACTGCAGACAAAAGATAAATTAATGATGATAAGTTCATAAAGGTTTCTAAGAGAAAGCTCGTATTTGGGAGATTATATTCTTTTTTTTTTTTTTTTTAAGATTTTATTTATTTATTTGACAGACAGAGATCACAAGTAGGCAGAGGGGCAGGCAGAGAGAGAGAGAGAGAGAGGAGGAAGCAGGCTCCCCGCTGAGCAGAGAGCCCGATGCAGGGCTCGATCCCAGGACCCTGGGATCATGACCTGAGCTGAAGGCAGAGGCTTAACCCACTGAGCCACCCAGGTGCCCCTGGGAGATTATATTCTTGACCTTTTATTTTGTCCTTGACTTTTAAAATTTTATTTCATACAGTCATTTGTACCTTCCTACAATTCTGCTGTGGTACTGCCATGACCACTATGGGAATTAGTATTCAGCAGATACTTATAAAGTGCCTATAGTAAGGGAGACACTGAGAAAAATGTTCAAAGGTATAAAGAGGAGTAAGTTGTACCAGTTACCAGTTTTTGCTCTATTCCCTCCTGTTCCTTTAATGAACAAACCAGTAGCTTTTCTCAGAGCTAATCAGTGTGATCCACCCCGCCCCCTGCCTCGGCCATTTTGTGCTACAGACTAAATTTGAGGCTAGTGGCCTGTTTATGGGGGATAATTTCTTTGGGACATTGATAGTGGTTGACTACCAAGCAACCTTTTTGAAAATGATGAGATTTACCTTTCCACTGTGCTGTCTTGTTCCCTTCGTAAGCATCCCATAGGCAGCTATCCTGCACTTCTTGTGTTCTGGCCAAAGAATCCTTGCTTATATATTAAAGCTGATAAGAAATTTGTAGGATTTGAATTTTTGCACTTTGAAGGGAGGTCTCATTCTCATTGTTCTCCAACTCACCAAGGATTGAATAAATAAAGACTTGAAATAATGCCCACAAAAAAATTGCATGTATCTTTACTTACAGGAACCTTAATTTCTGAAGCATGATCCTACAGATACGAACATACTTAGAGAACAATGGGATAGAACATTCAAAATTATGTCTTTGGAGCTGAAAAATCTTATACTAATCACACACCTTGAAATTAGATTGGTGACATATATTTTACCATTCAAGTATTTTTTCTTTTTGGGGGGAAAGATAATAACATATATAGAGAAAAGTATGTAAATCATAGGATAGTTTATAGAATAACCATAAAGCAAGGAAAGAGTTGTGTAACCACTACTCAACAACAGCTCACTGTGAGCCCCAGAGAAGCCTCCTATATGTTCCTCTCTGAACACAACCCCATCTTTCCTTTTACCAATTTTGTAGTTCTAAACAACATAGTTTAGTTGAAGTTTATATGAATGGAGTTCTCTATTCTTCTCTTGCTCAACATATGTGGTGTTCATTTACATATATGGTTTTAGCTCATCCATTTTCATTACTGTATAGTGGCTGCAGCTGTGGAAAAGTACTCCATAATTTTAAGAAATCTAATCTGCTGATGGACATTTGGGTTGTTTCCAGGTGTAGGCTATTACAGTGTTGCTCGGAATGTTCTTCAGCTATCCTGGTACCTCAGTATGTGCATACATACACAGGAATGGAATTTCCTGTAATATGTCTAGTGATATAAAAGTATTGGGTAATACTAAACTGTTTTCCATAGTGGTTGTACCCAGTTTATATATCTTTCAGCAATATATGAAAGTTCTTTTGCTTCATATTCTTGCCAGCATTTGGATTTGTTAGATTTTTAGTGTTCACTACTTGCTATTTGTATAAATATCATATGTTCTTGATTTTCATTTTACTGTTTTCTAATGAGATTAAATATCTCTTCTGATATTTATTGGCCATTTGGATTTCTTCTTTTGTGAAGTGTCTAGTGAAATCTTTGTTGTCTTTTTCTTGTTGACTAATAGACATTCTTCATATGTTGCTGCTTAAATGTGTTAAAGGTATCTTTTCCCACTCTGTGATTTGTTTTTATTATTCTTGTTATGGTATCTTTTGATGAAGAATTTCTAATTTAATGTAATTGATTTGATTTATGAGTCTCCTGGTAAGTTTTGTGTTCTAATTTTGTTGTATGGGGTTAAGATAAGGCCCAACTTAATTTTTTAAAAAAGATTTTAGTTTTTTTTTTTTTTTTTTTTTAGAAATAGAATTTTTTTTTATTTTATTTATTTATTTGAGAGACAGAGATCACAAGTAGGCAGAGAGGCAGGCAGAGGGAGAGAGGAGGAAGCAGACTCCCCGAGGAGAAGAGAGCCTGATGCGGGGCTCGATCCCAGGACCCTGGGCTCATGACCTGAGCCGAAGGCAGCGGCTTAACCCACTGAGCCACCCAGGTGCCCCAGTTTTTTTTTTTTTTTTTAAGAGAGAAAGAGAGCATTCCAGTGGGGTGGTGGGGAGGAGCAGAGGGGGAGGAAAGGGGGAGGGAAAGACTCTCAAGCAGATTCCACCCTGAGTATGGAGCCAATGCAGAGCTTATCCCAGGACCCCAACATGACCTGAGCTGAAACCAAGAATTTAACTGACTGAGCCACCCAGGTGCCCCTTAATTTTTTTTTTTTCTAAATGTGCTCTCCTTAATTGAAAATACTCCCACTTCCTTCAACCACGGATCAGCAAAGCTACCTCTTTGGTATACCAAGGACTTAACCTCATGTGTGGGTGTGTTTTTGAGTTCACTGTTTGTGAACTCATTGGTCTGTGTGTTGGTGCCTGCACCAGGACCTCACAGTCTTAACTATGATAATTATGCAATAAGCCCTGTTATATGAGAGAAGTAAGTCCTCTCACATTATTCTTTTTCCAATAGTATCTTTTCTTTCTTGGCTTATTCATTTCCCTTTGCATTTCCATATGAATTCTAAAATCACTGGGATTTTGATTAGGATTTATTGCATTAGCTCTATAAACCAATATGGGGAGAATTAATATTTTTGGAGTATTACACTATGAACATGATATATTTTTCCATTCATTTAGATTTTCTGTGAGGTCTCCTGATGAGGTTTTATAATTTTTTTGTATGTTGATCTTATACTTCTTGTTAGATTTATTTTTAGAGCTTTCATATATTTTAATGCTTTTGTGTTACCCTTGAAACATTTTTATTTTCTCACTGTTGCTGATTCCTTCTCCCCCTTTTTTAAAAGGAATAACAGAGTTTGTATTTGTTTTCTGCCACGCTGGGTGGAATAGAAAGTAAGAAGGAGAGAATTGCCGTGGAAAGGACACACTAGGTCCCCCTTCATAGGCTTTTCTCCTTCTTTGTGTAAAGCTGAGGAAGTACTCATTTGTTCTCCATAAGTGTTATAGCCTGTGGAAGAAAGGGCAGAGCATGTATTCTTTCTCTGTAAGGGTACGCACTGTATCCTTTCAGTTTTCAGTGTTGCCAGGAGGTACTAATTAACTGCTGAGAGAAGTAAAAATTTTGAGTGGGCTGTTTCTGATCTAAATTACAGTTTTTTCATGGGGAAATGAAAGAGATTTGTTACTTATGTTCCTCAGGAAGCCCGGTTGTCAGGGATTTTCTAGAGTAGGTCTCCCAGCTAATGTGAAAATGCCCAAATCTTAAGTATGTCAATTCATTAAATGATTGTTTAAAATGTGATTTAGAGAATTTCTCAACCTCATCTCAGCACTTTGAAATAGTTTCTCATTCTCAGGCATTCATCAAAGGTTTTTCTAGGTTCCTGGAGAAAAACAGATACCAGGTAGAATCTCCCTCTTAAAACAGTGAAACCGAGGGACGCCTGGACGGCTTAGTCAATTAAGTGTCTGACTCTTGGTTTGGGCTCAGGTCATGATCTTGGGGTCCTGAAATGGAGCCTGTGTCCGGCTCCACACTCAGGGTGGAGCCAGCTTGAGATTCTCTCTCTTCCTCTGCCCCTCTCCTGCTCATGTGCACTTTCTCTTTCTCTCTCTCTCTCTCAAATAAATAAGTGAATCTTTAAAAAAAAAATCAGTGAAACAGAAACAAAATGAATGGATCTCATCTCGCAGAGTAAATAGCTGTTAGCCTATAGCTTATTTACCTCATCTTCTGCCAAATGCACATTTTAAAAAATAACTGAACTAATACTATGCTTTTTTCATTTAGCATTACAGCCTTAAGATTTTTCAGATGTCATTGAAATGTTTTTAAAATTAGCCTTTATAATGGGTGTATGACATTACATTCTGTGCCATCACTTACTTAATTTTTCCCCTCACTGGACATTTGAATCATTTTCTATTTTTCACACGTAATGCTAGTATTCAGTAAAATCCTTTAAAAACCTTTTTCTGCATTTTGGATTATTTCCTTAGAAGTGGAAATACTGTCTTAAATAGTTCCACCATTTCAGTGTTGAAAAATTTATTTGGTGTCTATTGAGAACCATTGTATTTTAAGTATTGGCAAGACAGTAAGGAATAAGACAAAGTTCACATTGTCATGGAATTTATATTTAGTGAAAGATTAGAGTTATAAGTCAATTCAAAGTTTAAAAACTTTGATAAATGCTTTGGTGGGGGGAGCACAAGATATTATAACAGAGATGGTTCTAATTTAGGTGGGGGAAGGGAGGAGAATTGGCTGGGGCCTCTGAGGAAGGGATATTTAAGCTAACAGCCAAAGCACAAGTAGTGGTTGTCCAAACAAAGGAAAGAGGGAATAGCTTGTGTTAAAGCTGGGGGAGATCGGGAAGTAGGAAAAGGGACAGGCAACAGGGAAGGACTGTTGGGGAATACTCAGCATAAAAGAACTTAAGGAATACCAGTATGTCACTGCACAGGGGAGAAAGAGATGCAAAATGAGTAGGGAGATAGGAGCCAGATCACCCAGTCCTTTGTAGGCCTGGTGAAGAATTGAGGTTCTTGGGAAATACCTTGTCCTGTTCCCTTCCAAGCTGCCTGCCAATTTATACTTCTGTCAACCCTGTGTGAGTGCCTGGCTCACTTACTAGCATTGACTATCTCATTCGTATAAGACTTCACTAATGTGATAAATGAAATATTTTCATTTCAATTCATCTTTCTTTGATTACTAGTGAGGAAGAACCATTCCCCATTTGTAGCCAGTAGGTATTTCATTGTTTTTGACCATTCAGTTCATTTCCTTGTCCATTAAAACAGTATTTGTAAGGTTTTTCTAAAAGTACTGTCTTAACAGATGGGGGACCACTTGTCGGGAATTTTGGAAGAGTTTCTTACATGTCTCTCAGTATATACTCTGGATAAGGGGCTGGATCAGGTCAAGACTGGGTTTCTTTTGTCTTTGTCATTTTTTGATTCATGGGTATACATCTGTGGAGTTGGGAATTCAAAAAGTAACTGATAGGGTGCCTGGGTGGCTCTGTCATTTAAGCGTCTGCCTTAGGGTCAGGTCCTGATCCCAGGGTCCTTCGGCTCTGGTCATGATCCCAGGGTCCTTTGGTTCAGGTCATGATCCCAAAGTCCTGGGATGGAGCACCACGCCCAGCTGGCTCCTTGCTTGGGGGAGCCTGCTTCTCCTTCCCTGCCACCCACCCTTCCCCCCACCCCCCCGCTCATGCTCTCTCAAATAAATAAATAAAATCTTAAAAAAAAAAAAAAAGGAAAAGAAAGAAAGAAACTGATAAACTCTGGTCCCTTAATTTTCTTAAGCAACCAGCTCACATAATCTTTCCTCTAAGAAGCAATCCAACTCTCTTGTAACCAGAACCAATTGCTGCCTCTCTCACATTTGTTTAGCAACTCGTTTGTACCCTTACTTGGTACTTCATTTTTTCCTTTTTCTTTTTTAAATTGTTGGTAAGAGATTTTCTGCCCTACTTCTTTATAAGGAAGGCCCTGAAGGGCAGAGGCAGTGTCAGTCTGATTCACCCCTGTCTTTGTGCCCCCACTGTCTTGAGGACAATATTTCAGACAAGCAATGTGAGGGACCTGGCTGTTTATTTATAGCTGTGATAGCCCTTAACATTTACTGTTCTTTGAAAAGTTACCTGAAAATACTGCCTCCATGTATTCTGAGGCCAGGGAGTAACATACGTGTAGTAATGTGTGATCCTCCCAGGGTTGGCGGGTCTCAACTGGGTTTTCCATCAGTGGTAGACTTTGGTCACAAGGGATGGAAGCTGCACAGGACCTCTAGTGACTTGAGGTTGTGTTATCATTGGGTTTTCACTTTACCCAAAACCGGGTATCTGGGGGAGAGACTGAGCTGGTTGGGACCTGTACAATTTCATTATGATGATTGGATTTTTGTAGAGCAGAACCTCAGCATGCACTTGGGAGAATCGAAGTCAGATATGGACATAGGAACAAGATTACATGTTAGTGTACTGAAATCCCACAGAGATCATAAAAGGCATTTGTTACTTTGTATATAGTACCTGTGTATGCTACATTCCATCATAGAAATTAATACCAGTTTTTGGTGAAGTTGACGGATTTTGATGGTTAAAGAATTGCTTATTTTGTAGGGAGCTAGGCTCTCTGTTTTTCTGGTTTCTCCCACTCATTATCTACGGTTTGGGCATTTTCATTGTCAATGATCACTTAATATCCCTAAGGGTATGACTGTGGTCGTCCTTATTTACGTTAACTCTAGACTTGAATGCTGTGGGTAATTTTCGTCTTCCTCATGTAGTTTTCCAAATAGTAGCACCTTCAGCATGTGCTTTATTGAAAATTGTCAGACAACTGCCTTTTTCTGGATAGATAGGGATTCTTTGGTTGTTATGAACTTTTCCCATACTGTTAGACTTTTCTGCGCTATATTTCATTGCATTTGGCATGCATCTGTGAATGCTGTCACATTTCAGACACTGTGCTCTGTTAATGCAGAGGCATTAAGCCATGTGGTAAAGAGCAGTGATAGAGGGGCGCACAGGTTCTGGGGGAGCATAGATGGAGGTTACTTAGCCTATCCATGGAGAGTGTGAGGAGGGTGGGGAGAGTGCCAGGATCATTGGAAAACAGAGGTTAAACCAAGTTTTGAAAGATTAATAAGAATTATTCAGTAACAGGGATGGTTTTTAATCAAGGCAAGGCTGGAGAGACAGAGCACAGTTTTGAAGCTATCGCTGAAGTACACACTAGCACCTTTGCAGTGTTCTTGTGAAAAGCTTTGCGCTAAAGTGGATCAAGCCTCTGTATTTAACTCGTACTAATTTACTGAAAATCTAGGGGATGGAGCAGCATTAAATGATACCATGGGGGTAGTTAGCAAAGTCCACAATGTGGGAAAACAGCCTGGGTTTCTCAACAAATAAACTGCAAAAAGAAGGGAGGGATTATGGATTAAAGGAGATTTAAGAGACACAAGTGAAATGCAGTATATTGTCCCTGTTGGACTCTCATTTGAGTAAATCAACACTAAAAAATTTATGAGACAGTTGGGAAAATTTGACCATTGTTTGGATAGTTGATGATATTAAGGGATTTTTAAAAATTTGGGTGGCAGTAATACTGTGGTTATGTTAAAAAAAAAATAGTTCTTTTAGGTGTACAGAATAAAGATGAAATGAGTTGATGACCAGAGTTTGCCCCAGAGATACTGAGTGTGGGTTGGGTGCTGTGTGTGCTGGGAGTGGGTAGGGAGGGTAGAAGGGCCACGAATTTTGAAACTAAGTGATAGAGGTCCATAAGCAGCTTATTATGCCATTCTTCCCACCTTTGTGTTTGAATGTTTCTGTAACTTTTTTTTTAAAGCTTTTGCTATACTCTGGGCAAGAAATTTGAAGGACCTGGGTGGCTCAGTGGGTTAAGCCGCTGCCTTCGGCTCAGGTCATGATCTCAGGGTGTTGGGATCGAGTCCCGCATCGGGCTCTCTGCTCAGCAGGGAGTCTGCTTCCTCCTCTCTCTCTCTCTGCCTGCCTCTCTGCCTACTTGTGATCTCTCTCTCTCTCTCTGTCAAATAAATAAATAAATAAAATCTTTAAAAAACAAAAAAAAGAAAAAAAATTTGAAGGACCTGAAATAAAGCACTGGCTGTAAAGACGAAAGAAAGGATAGGTTTGAGAAATAAGTTATGAGACAATTAGTTATACTTAGAGGCCTAGGGCTGGAGGGAGGGGTGTCTAAGTTTATGGTTACCTAACGTTACCTAACAGTTAGGAACTGTTACCTAACGTACGGAAAATGGAAGCGATGTATCTTGAGTGGTTGGTGCAGGGTGATATTGGGTGCTTGTTTTGGGACATACGGAATTTCAGATAACCAGATAGAGATGCACAGTAAATTCAGAGCTAGATGTGGATGAGAATGTGGGTATTAGTTAACCCTAAGAAAGGATGAGATTGCCCAGGGAGAATATGTAAAAGAGGGAAGGAATGCCCCTGATAGCAGCAGAAAAAGAGAGAGCTGCTTAGGATTCTGAGAAGAGAGGTCAGTAAGCGAAGGAAGTACGATTTTTAAGAAAATCAAGGAAATAGGAAGTTTTAAGAAGAGTATAGGAACTATGACAAATCCAGTAGGAAGTCAAGTAGGATAGGGACTTTTCCAGTTCTTCTTGATCATGGGGGTGAGGGGAAGCTTTGTGAATATACTGTATTGATATTCTGTAGTTATCAAGTCCTGTTAGTGTGGATTAATAGAGGCTGTAGCATATTTGTGTTGATTAGAGTTATGACTAAAAGCAAAAGAGCTTTTATTTCATTGGAAATTAAGATCATTACCCTTCATTCCCTTGGTGCCATTAATTTGAAAATCATGTTCACTTGTTCAAAGATCTTATCAAAGTTTACTTTAGTTCTCTATGAAACTTTAATAATTGGCACAAAAGATAGTGGCACTGAGGTTGTCATAGGAGTTCAGACTTAGAATTCTGAACCTGTCTTAAAGCCAGTTTCCCAGTGAATCTGGTGCTGCGTGGATACTCTTCAGGGTAACTGCAAAATCTTAGCAGTAGGCAAAGATGATGTGCCTTGTTGTTTACTTCTTTTAAAGATTAATTTTTAAGATTTCTGTCTTTAAAACTGTTTTCCTGTTCTTTAGCTCTTTTTATCCCACATTGCAGAGGAGAAAATGGGAGTGGACTTCCCAGGAAAAAGCTAGCCGTCAGTTGTACTGTGCTGTCTTACTGCTCCCACCATGATGTGACTGTCAGCGTCTCTGTCGGGCTGCAGTCTTGACAGTCGTGGCCTTCTGGCACTCTTCTACAGCCAAGCGAGACATTTTGGCAGAAAGGACATAGCCCTCTGCCCTTCTTGTCATCCTCTGTACAGGAATCTTAGAATTTTATGTTTATTTTCCAGTAAGTACAGAACTGTGAGAACTTGTTTAATTTGAAAAACCCTCACACAGCAAACTGTACAGCCCACATAGGGACAATAGAATGATTCACCCTTTTAAAGATGCTTTTACTTTAGTTGCTAACCTCTGACCAGAGTACCACGTAGCCTGAGAACTGAAATTTACCCATTTTTCATAAGACAGTTGAGAATTTGGTTGCCAGAAGGGGCCAGTGAGAACGCTTCTGTCTTCCCAGAGCAGCATTTAGCCCACACTGGCTGCCACTCGGCTGCCTGTTGAGTCATTCCCACAGTGCTGTATAGAGCTTTTCTGGCTTTTCTTTTAAACATGGTGTTCTTGGAGTGAGAAAGAAAGGAAGTTTTTTCTCTCCTCCACAAAATCTCCCCCACCCCAGATCTGCATTGCTTTCTTTTTTCTAACAACAGAATATTGCCCTCAGTCATTCTGAGGCTGTTTTCTCTTCTGAAGTCTCTTGGTGCTCTCATTTATCATTGGTTTGACTGTGAGTGTTTTGGCATTTGCTGGGATGCGTTTGCAGCAGCAGGCTTTCCAGACACGGGCTGCTACTTAACCAGAAAGATTGAGGAATTCTAACATACCAAACATGGATTTCTAGTTTTCAAATGTTTAGAAGTCAATCAGATATACCAAAAGGCATCTTTATATCCTTATTATGATGATCAGTTAGTAAAAAGGACTGTAAAGGAAATGAATGAGCTTTTCACTTTAGATAAATGAAATTGCTGTGATTTGAAAGGATTTTGGTGTGTTTTTGTTTTTGCAGTGGAAGGTAAAATGCCTGTGTTTGTTCTGATTCAGAAGAGCCTGCTCTGTGCTAGTGGAAAAGAAGTTGAAGTTTCTTTCTCAGGAAAGGGAAATTGTTATATATTTGAACTGTTGTCTTATGTGTTCCATACGTCTAGCAAGGTCATACGCATTTTAGAAAAGTCAAATAGCATCAGTAAACTGTTGACAGCCCACATGTCTCACAGAGGAACAAGTTAAGGGGCTCTTTCAGGGGATTGGCAGATCTGAACGACAGATTACAGCTCCAGAATGTATTCAGATGACTTTTTGAAACAGATATTTTAATTGAAGTCCAGGTGGAGAAATAATTGCGCTTCTGTAGTTAAATATTCCACTTCCTTAGCCTGTTATCTATAAATATCACAGCTGAAAAAGCCCCTAGAATTCTTTTTCAGAAAACTAAGTGACCGTCCATACTCACCTGTACGCACGTATGTGCATGTGCCTAAGTCCCATCCCCACCTCCCAGTAATGGGTCAGTAATTGGGCTGTTTGTTTCAAAAGATTGAGTTTAGTTTGTGTTTAATCTGTTGCTCTAAACTGCATTAGCAACAAAGTCCCTTATACTGAAGGTTTAGAACAAAACTTCATCTTCTCTTCCTGAAAAGAGGGGGAAAAAGCAGTTGATCTGTGTTCTGAAGGTCTCTCTGTCTCTCCCCTCCCCCCCAGAGACGAACAGCAAGGAGGAGGAGCTCGCTCGCTGTTCTAACCACACTTCACAGGGCTTAGCTTGAGCGCCTTTTGGTTTCCTGTCAGCAGTAATTCAACTCTGTGCCATCTTGACTTGCGTGAAGGGTGCATGAATTGCTAACTGCACTGAGAAGAGGAGTGAGTTCTCAGTACGAGCATAAGGCACGAGACTGAATTTATGAAAGCTTTGGTAGCCTCTGAAGACAACATCTTCTGTGACTTTGAATTTTTTCATTGATTTGTGGGCCGCTGTTTCTGAGAAGCATCTGTCATGACTCTACTGGAGCCTGAGAGGTTAATGATGGCTGTGCAGTCCGGTAATTCCGTATTTCCTGCAGATTCTGTTTTGCCACAGGTTTCTTTAATAAGGTCGGGTATATCTGTCCTAGGATCGGATAGAGACGGGAGGAAGATAGATGGGAGCAAACGTACACTGCCCAGTGACTACTGCGTGTTCATGTTTCTGCTGTAAAAATTAGTAATTTTTTCTAGCTGCAAACTCTAGTTACTCTAGTTATTCAGACATAGCTTTGCTTTAGATGTTTACTGACTTAAGACTGTTCAATGAGAGGAAGAAAACATTTCCCTTTAGTTAAGTGTTTTATTATTATCTGTAGCACTGCTTTTAATGTAGGATAATTGAGTTGCTTTTGCTGTTTTATACATTACTGTCTTTAATCCCTAATCCACACTCTATTTTTATGTCTCTTCGTGAAAGCATGTTTTTAAAATTTTCCTTCTTTCTCATTTTGTGGTATAACCTTTCTGAATCATCTTTTGGTTCTTGGAAATGCTCTTGATAATACAGAAGATTGAGACTCGAAGTTTTGGAGATGGAGAAGTTTGAGCAAGAAAGTAGACAAAAGAGAAAATGTAGGATTTTTAAAATTCTGTCTCTAAAAACAGTTTTCTCAACTCAGAAATGTCTTTTACAACAGTTTAAAATTCCAGTTTGTTTTTAATGGTTTCCTTTACTTTTAGTGTTTTGAAACTTGTAAGTTAGATATCTAAAAATAGGGAATGTTCTTTTGTTATTTTTAGACTTCTGCTAAAATGTAGTCTGTAGTGTTTTCCTGTTTCAGAGCATATCTTGAAAGATTCATACAAGTGGCATTTGCGGACCGCTTCCCATCCCCTGGCTTTCACTCATTGGAATGAGATAGGCTGCTTAGTTTTGGCAGATACTGTCTCTGGCAGAATTGGTCTTACTGTTCTCCTTGGGGAACACTTAGATAGTATGTTGAAAGAGACAGATACCCATCTGAAGACAGGATCAGATGGTATCAGCTTAAGCTTTATGGACAGGGAAGGGCAAAGAGGAAAGATACTGCTACCATTCTGTTCTGTCTGGTTTTACAAATAAGACCATGATGAGTCATTTATTATTTGAGTTCTTCTGTTCATATACGCTACACTTTTTATTTTTTTATTTTTATTTTTTTTTAAACTTTATTTATTTGACAGACAGAGATCACAAATAGGCAGAGAGGCAGGCAGAGAGAGAGGGGAAAGCAGGCTCCCTGCTGAGCAGAGAGCCCGATGTGGGGCTCGATCCCAGGACCCTGGGATCATGACCTGAGCGGAAGGCAGAGGCTTTAACCCACTGAGCCACCCAGGCGCCCCTACGCTACACTTTTTAGGTTGTTGTCTTTCCTTTTTCTTCCCGGATCTGTTGAGCTCTGTGTTCTAAACAAGATAGTATTATCTGACTGTTTCCTACCTGTCTTTGATGAAGTAAGTCCCAGTTAAACAGACTCTCGGGGTTTGTTTTGTTTTGTTTCCCTTCTCTGTGTTCTAGTTGTCTGTTGTATGTGGGCAAGTGGATATTTTATCTTGGGCAAAATAAGCTAGTATTTGAACTCTCTCTCCCTTCTTTCATTGCTTTGTTGCTTACAGATTATCTCAGTCCAGTAACTTTTCTTCATAAAGGTTAAAAGAGTTTTTGCTTTTCCTAAGGGGGTCTCAGTGGTTCCCAGCTGAATAAGGGAAAGGGACTTACTTGTCTTGCCTAAGAGCTGGTTTTCATGTGACATATGTTGGGCAGGGCTAGCCACCCATCTGTTGGACCAACTACTTCATAAAACTTTCAGAGGATAATAGTATGTAAGACAAGTATGGATAAAATTGACAAGGGTGTTGGGTACAGGTAGAATGGAAGATCTGCAGAGAATAAATAGCATGTATGTGTACCTCCGTCTTTTGCTTGTGTTCATAGAAGAGAAACTGGGTACAGCAAACTGATTTCTCTAGTACGTGTGTTTCCTAAATGCTCAAAATTTTTGTAAAATTGTTACTGTTTTCTTCTGAAGCTGTAGTCATTATGCTATACTGCAACAGTAATATGACAGTTGTATTTATAATAAATGAAAAAGCACACTATGAAGCCTTGATGAGCTAGAAGCCAATCATTCTTTCTAAAAAGTCAAGACATTAGGGGCTCAGTGGGTTAAAGCTTCTGCCTTCAGCTCAGGTCATGATCCCGGGGTCCTGGGATCGAGTCCCAGATCTGGCTCTCTGCTCCACAGGGAGCCTGCTTCCTCCTCTCTTCTCTGCCTGCCTCTCTGCCTACTTGTGATCTCTGTCAAATAAATAAATAAATAAATAAAAATCTTAAAAAAAAAAAAAACTTAAAAAAAAGTCAAGACATTTAGACTATATGAGCCATAGGTTATTCTAACAATACGGAGAATATTTGGATTTCCATGAATATATACTTTATAGATGAAACTACAATTTAATGAGATTTTTAAAATAAACTCTTTTAGACAAGATTCAAGATGCAGTCTTTACCCTATATTAAACATTAGGCTACTGAGTATGAGAGCAAAGTTTCAAGGTACGTTGTTTATTTATTGACGGTTTTCATTTTTCTTTTAAGATTCTATTTATTAGAGAGAAAGAGAGAGAGTACAGAGGGAGAGGGAGAAGCAGACTCCCTGCTGAACAGAGAGCCCAATGTGGAGCTCGATCCCAGGACCCTGAGATCTTGCCCTGAGTGGAAGGCAGATGCCTAACCAACTGAGTCACCCAGGTGCCCCTGCTGATGGTCTCTTACTGACCCTTTGAGATCCAGTTCAGATGTTGCCTTTATGTGACCCCTGTCTGAATAGAGTCAGCCCTTCCTTCTCTCTGTTCCTACAGCACCATCTTTACAATGTAGACTAATTACCATTTTTACCTGTCTCTCTAGTTAGATTATTGGCTTCTCAAATGCATTATATTTATCTGTATATAGGTACATGGTAGACACTCAGTAAGTATTTTTTTTTAATAAATGAAAAAATTTCATTTGGCATACTTCCCCTATTAAATAGGCATAAGCCTTTAAATCAAGATTTTATCAGAAAATTTTTGAAATCTGTTTTGCATTAAGAAATGAATCCTCGGGGCGCCTGGGTGGCTCAGTGGGTTAAGCCTCTACCTTCGGCTCAGGTCATGATCCCAGGGGCCTGGGATTGAGTCCCGCATAGGGCTCTCTGCTCAGCAGGGAGCCTGCTTCTCCTCATCTCTCTCTCTGTCTTTCTCTCTGCCTATTTGTGATCACTCTCTCTGTCAAATAAATAAATAAAATCTTTAAAAAAAAAAAAAAAAGAAATGAATCCTCTAGGGCACCTTGCTGGCTCAGTTGGTGGAGCAGGTAACTCTTGATGTCAGGGTGGTGAGCTTGAGCCCCACATTGGGTGTGGAGATTACTTAAAAAAAAAAAAAAATCCTAGAAAAGAAAAGAATCCTCCAAATACCATCTCATACCTTAACCAGTCCTTGCCCAGAGCTGGCCCTGTTGAAAGCATGGCTTTCAAAACTGAAAATCTTCCACATCTTTGGATGTGCAGTGTGCCGTATGTCTTCCTGTGATGTGTATTGTTAAATCTAACTTCTGATCCAGCCACGATTAGAGGATTAAATCCTCCATCACCACTGTGCAAACCTATCTAGACCATGATTAGAAAACTAATGATCTGAGATAGATATATGGGATTTTTGAAGTTAAGAGTAAGGGTGTGTTGGGGCATAGCACCAACTGATGTAGTTTACAACAGAGGAATGAGGGGGCTCAGCTCTTGCCAACGAATATGTAAGACTTTGACCAGGCAGGCCTTGCCCCTGTATCAAGCCAGTGTGGTCTTTGTAGTCTCTAACTCTACAACAGAGGGACAGAGTTCCCTTGTAGAGAAGGGGATTAAGGCAGTTCCCTAGGTTTTTATTAGTCCCTTGACATACACTTGATCTTGAAGAGGCACAATTAGGGAGTCTGTTTTTTCTCTTTTGTGCACATATGTGTGCACCGCCCCCCCACCAACCCCCATACACTGGACCCAGACAAACCTCAAAGCTTGTCTGTGTATAGGTTATGTCTGGAAGGATCATAAGAAACTGGTAACAGGGGCGCCTGGGTGGCTCAGTGGGTTAAAGCCTCTGCCTTCAGCTCAGGTCATGATCCCAGGGTCCTGGGATAGAGCCCCGCATCAGGCTCTCTGCTTAGTGGGGAGCCTGCTTCTTCCTCTCTCTCTGCCTGCTTCTCTAACTACTTGTGATCTCTGTCAAATAAATAAATAAAATCTTTAAAAAAATAATAATAATTAAAAAAAAGAAACTTGTAACAGTGACTAACTACTTTAAGGCAGGGGAATGGAGAGCTAGAGAACTGGGATGGAAGACTCTTTTTCTTCCACAAAACAGTCGAGTTCTCTTCCAATTTTATTATGGTATGGAATACCACATAAATTGAAAGAACATATAGAGTGTGTATTACAACAATATTTAGAGTACATAAACCCATGGGTACATTACCCAACCCTAGAAATGGAGCACAAGATGCACTGAAGTCCTCTTAGTGCCCTTGTTGAGTTATCCCTTAGAAAACTGTTTTCTTTGTTTTTAGCCGTATCTGCCTTTTGAATCTTTCATATTTTGTATGCATGCAAGCTGTTTAAAAATATTAGTAATTGAATAGCATTCCTCAGTCCATTTACTCCCTCAAGGGTGATGCTTATATACTTAATTCTTTTTTATTTTTTTAAGATTTTATTCATTTGAGAGAGAAAACATGAGTGGGGGGTGGAGGGGCAGAGGAAGAGGGACATGCAGACTCCCTGCTGAGCATGGAGCCTGATGTGGGGCTCAAACCCAGGACCCCAAGGTCATGACCTGAGCTGAAGTCAGACACTTAACCAACGGAGCCACCCAGGTGCCCCTTCTTAATTCTTGCATGTTTCTTTAACTTCTAGATCCCTGGTTATTCTAATTGCTTCTAAACTGTATATTTTATAATAGTTCAGGTTGGAAGTAGGGGAGTAGTAATTCATAAAAATAAGCTTGAAGGAAGATGGCGGACAAATAACTTTTGCCATTTTTGGGTAATAGGTTAACTTCTATTCAGAAGGAAAGGCCCCTTGTTTGGGTTCATGTCACTCAGGGATCTATAAGAGCTGGTGAAAAACTTCAGAACTTTTAAGATCCTTTAGAATCTCCTAATAATCTATATATTAGTGTGGGCTTTTAAAAAAACACAAGTTTGTTTATATTCAAGAGATTTTAGAGCTTGAGGAACCCTTAGGTGTCACAGGTGAGGAAATTAGTCCATTGAGGATAATTTATTTCCTGAAGCCACGTAATTAATTAGTGACAGAGATGGAAGGAGAATTCATTTCCTTACTCCCCTGTCTGTGCTCTTTGTGCTGAAACATACTTACAAGAAACCATCAGAGATCTCTGATATATGAGATTGTTTATAATTTTCCCTGGAGATCTTGGTTTTCCTTGGGTTTTTCCATTGCAGGTTTCTATCACTGCTCAGATTGACTCGCATCTTAAGAGGTGGGGATAAAAACCAGTGCCTGAGTGTCTAGCACCTGTCCCTGAGGAGTGGAGTCAGATACTACAGGCCCCAGTGGTTGTCTCCATCTTGGCTTTTTCTTCTCTGGCCTGGTTGATGATCTCATACCTTGATGGTGATCTCAGAAGACAGGTAGGCAGACAGACGGCTTTTGTCATCAGTATTCTGGATTACATCTTACTGCCTTTTCTCTGACTCACTGATTTATCTGGGATCCCCTTTGAGTTAGGACCCAGATCAAAGGCATTTGAATTCATCTGTTTGTCTCTATCTTTTTTCCTCCTTTTGTATGAGGCAAACTGTCAAGACCATGAGCCACAGTTTTAGCTTTATTAAATCAGTGCCAAATGAAATAAAGATGAGTTTCATACAGTCTTGTTTTTTTTGGAACTTCATTTTTATGATTACCACATGCATTGTTTTTGAAAGGATTTTCTTTATAATAACAAGGAAAAAAAGACTAAAAACCCTTGCTTTGCCATTAACAACAAGAAATATCTTTCTCTGCCTTTCTCTCAACAAGCTCAAGGGCATTTTCCAGCAGGACTCATAGTTTCAGGGGCCTGGGGCATCCTTAATCTCACAGCAGTCACATAAATGGAGAGGTGGCTGCAGAAATTGGGTAGGTATAGAGGGCCTAGCAAAGAGGAATACATGGCAATTACATAGTGAAAATAAACTTAGTCATGAAATGTTTATAGTGTGTTATATTTTAAAGTGTTTTATGTGTATTACCTTATTTGATCTTGACAACACCTCTTTGAGGTCTCTGTGTCTTCATATACTACAAAGGAGGAAACTGAGGCTCAGAGAGGCTTCAGGACACACAGTAAGAGATGGAACTGATGTTTCTATTCAGGTTTTTTACTTTAAGCCCTAGTGACTTATATTTTCCATTTAAAATGAAAGTCAGATCAGCTCCCTTCTCACTTAAAACCTTCTAGTGGTTCTCATTCGCAGGAAAAGCCCAAGTCCTTGTAGTGCCTGCAGAGTCTATGTGATCTGTCCGCGGCTCTGTAACTCTCAGACCACATTTATTCCTCTTCCCTCACTTGACCTGTCCAAGCCTTACCACTCTCTTCGCTGTCCCTGCATACCTTAGGGAATGCTCCTGTTTCAGGGCTTCAGTACTTGATGATAGTCCTTGCACTTGGGGCACTTTTTACTGGGTAGCCTCTTGGCTTGCTCCCTCACTTCCTTCAGGTCTTTGTGGAGACGTCACTTACTTGGGCCTTCCGTGAGTGCCCTTAGGCAGATACGTTCCTGAGACCAGGCCTTTCACCGGTTTCGTGTAGTAGGCACTATACTAACTGGTGCAGTAGTTCTCCGAGTGTGGTCTGGGAAACCCCTAGGTGTCCCTGAGACCTTTTCTGTAGGTGCAAGAAGAAGGCTTTTTATATATTTATATTAAAATACTATTTACCTGTACGTTGTCCTCATGAGTGAACACTGTAGTTTTTCAGAACTACATGATGTATTTCAACAGGTTGAATGCAGTATATAGGAAAATTCAGCTGTCTTTTAGTAAATTATACATTAGAGAGATTTGCAAAAATGGTAAAACGGTTGTACTCTTTTTACTACTTTTTCTCAGTTTGGAAAATCATCATATTTTTCATAGAAGCATGTCAACGTAGTAGGTTATTTGTTATTTTTTAAAGAAATAATAAATATTTCAGGGGCTCCCTGTGGCTCAGTCAGTTAAGCATCTGACTCTTGATTTTGGTTCATGCATGATCTCGAGATCCTCGAGCCCTGTTTTGGGGTCTGAGCTCAGCATGAAGTCTACTCGTCCTTCTCCCTCTGCTCCTTCTCCCCCCACCCCACCTCAAATAAAAATAAATCTTTTAAAAATTTTGTAAAGAAGTAACAAATATTTAAAATTTTTTCAGTTTTAATTTCTTACCTGAAATATACTGATGGATATAATCCACATAAAAGCTCTTTGAAGTTCTCAGTAACTATAAGAGGGTAAAGGAATTGTGACATCAGAGTTCAAGAAGAGTAGGTATAGTGTTTGAGAGTTAAGAGTTAAGACTTTGGAACCCAGGTTTCTTAGCTCTGCCACTAATAAACTGTGTGACTTTGGACAAATTACTTAGCTTCCCTGTGCCTGCTATTTCATCTATAAAATAGTAATAATAATAATGATAATGGCAACAGTAATTGTGCCAACCCTAGATAGTTGTTATAAGTATTAAATGAGTTAATATATGTAAAATGGTTATAAAGGTTCTGGCATATAGTAAGTGCTTTATGTTTTTATGTTATTGTGGTTATTTTTGTCTTTTGTTGTTGGGATTTTGAATACTTTTAAATGCAGATAGTTTTTTATTTCTTCCTGTACATTCTGACAACGTGCTACAAATGTTTGACATTTGGCAACTCTCAGGAACTTTTAAAAAAAATGCTTCTTCTTTAACCTTGAAAGACTTCTGGGAATTTGTTCTTAGGAAATTATAGAAGATATAAGATTTATGTATAAGGATGTTTATAGCAGTATTATTTATAGTAGTAAAAAAACCTAAAACAAACAGAAACCAAAATTTTAACAGTAGGAGATTGGTTAAATAACTTACAGTGCACCCATGTGATTGGAAACTAATGTAGTCATGAGATTATTTAAAGATGTGGGAAAATATTTACTGTTTATCCATTTAATCCTTAAAAAATGGATGTAAGGATATATACTAGAATATTAGTAGCTGTTGCTGAGTAATAAGATTTCATAAGGGTCTTTTTTGTCTTTGTTTTCCTCTATGTGATTTTCTATCATAAGCATACATTTCTGTTGTATTTAGATAAAAGCCATATTTAAGTGTGTGTGTGTGTGTGTGTGTGTGTGTGTGTGTACATGTAGGTACAGTTAGTTATAAGAGGAAGAAAATGGCTGAAAGTGTAATATCTTGGATTTGGAGCTGAAACTGTTAATTTGGGACTTCTGAAGTCAGAGCACTGCATTGACCAAACAATGCATGCTGAGGAGGCACTCCATCCCATTATACTGTTCCTTGTGACCAGTCTACTTTGTATAAATCCTTTTTACATTTTTTGTCTTTGTTTCTATTTTGTAAGATTTATTGAAATTGATCTTTGCAGTGTTTATATTAGACCATGTTCTTGGCAGAGCTATAGATCCTTCTTGTGTATGCTTAATTACTCTCAATTTGCTGAACCTTTCTGAAGTTTTTATAAACCAAAAACACACTAAGTCATTTTTTTGTTTTTGATGGTAAGAAGAATCTGAGTTCTCTAGGCATTTAATAATGGCATTAGCATAAAATGTTTTAATTATTTGATAGCACATCTTCATTATGTATTTTGTTCTTTGACCCTAGGGTACATGTGAAATCCTCTTGACAATATCTGTTCTTTATCAGAAAGGCAAAACGCCTGTTGCCTCATCTTTATCTTGTAAATAGGACCTGGAGCCCTTGATGAAGAATTAAAATGTTAATTGAATGGATTTTGATTTTGTGAACCGTTATCTTAGTTTACTCTTTTGAGAATCAGTTAAATTATATTTCTCAAATCAGTGCTGTAAGACTAATTTATAAAATATTTGGTTGCGTAGAGAGTATTAGGCTGCCCAAACAGAAACCATGACCTCCGTCTTCTAACACCTTGTTACTCAAAGTGTGTTCCGAGGACTAGCAGCATCTTTATCACCTGGGAGCTTGTTAGGGAATGCACAGTCTCAGACCCCCCAGTCCAAAGCCTCATTTGAACAGTGTCTTTAGGTGCATGTCAAAGTTGAGAAGTATTGTTTCAACAGACATTTTTATTGACTTTGACTTGTTGGTGTATTTCCTGGATAGGAAGCACTGTTCAAAATGATAAAAATGAGAAGATGATAATGCAGTGTTTGAAAAAATTGTATGTTGTGTAATTAGTATGAAAGCATTGGATAAAATAGGAAACAAAAAAAGAAGAAGAAGAAAACTTGCTTCTTTTTTTTTTTTTAAGATTTTATTTATTTATTTGACAGAGAGAGATGACAAGCAGGCAGAGAGGCAGGCAGAGAGAAAGGAGGAAGCAGGCTCCCTGCTGAGCAGAGAGCCCCATGTAGGGCTCGATCCCAGGACCCTGAGATCATGACCTGAGCCGAAGGCAGCAGCTTAACCCACTGAGCCACCCAGGCGCCCCAGAAAACTTGCTTCTAGTACAGTATTCTGCATCTGAGAATGTTCACAGTTTGCCACTTTCTTAGCCATTTTTCCTTGACTTTTGAGAGAAAGAACAAATAGGTTTCTCCTTGGCATTCTAGAATGTTTACCTGAAAAGGGATCTTAGAGATGATTCTTCATTTTACAGATGAGCAAACTGGGAGCTAAGAATGTTAAGCGACTTACCTAGATCACATAGCTTGGGTTCCCCATGTCCTGACTTTCAGAGCGCTGTTCTTGATACCGCCTGTGCTACCCCTCTGTGTTGCTGAAAGCTATACTGCTAGTTGTTTCTGTTGATGTTGGTTGAAATCATACTGAACAGTTATGAGAATATATCTAATATGCCTCACAACATTGTGGGGAAATGGTGGGGGCTAATGTCTCCTTTCCTTTTTGTGAGCTCATGAATAGCTTCAGAAGAAGATGTTACTTGTCTGGAAGTTAAACTGCTTCTTCTCTGAAGCAGGTGAGCTTGCTGCAATAGACCTGTGCTCCCTGAAGTGGGAAGGCACAGGAGTGTGGGGGAAGGTGTGGTAATCGCCTGTTCTGCTGAGATGACAGTGGTTTTGAGTATTTAAAAGTAATGTTATTTTTCTTTATATCTCTTATTTAAATACAAGTCTATGAATCAGGAAAGGAAACTTTTCAACAAAGAATCCTGAAAGAACTGGGCTAACTGTACTCCCCTCACATTGATCCTTTTCCCATACCATATGCAAAAATTCACTTCAAATGGGTCATAGGCCTAAATGTGAAAGCTAAAGGACACAAAAGGTATGAACTATAAAAGAAAAACTCTTTTGTTTTTAAATATTTTATTTATTTATTTGACAGAGATCACAAATAGGCAGAGAAGCAGGCAGAGAGAGAGGAGGAAGCAGGCTCCCCGCTGAGCAGAGAACCTGATGGGGGGCTTGATCCCAGGACCCCAGGATCTTGACCTGAGCTGAAGGCAGAGGCTTTAACCCACTGAGCCATCCAAGCGCCCCAAAAGAAAAACTCTTAAATTGGACTTTATCAGGTTTAAATACTTTTTAATTTTTGTTTAATTCCATTTTGTACGTTATTGAGAAAATTAAAAGACACGCTATAGAATGGGAGAAAATATTTAGGTGCGTCTGTCAAAGGACTTGTAGAATTCTTAGAACTCAAATAACAAGATAACCTCTGCACCCCGCCCCCCCCAAAAAGAAAGAAAAATGGGAAAAGGGGCGCCTGGGTGGCTCATTGGGTTAAACCTCTGCCTTTGGCTCAGGTCGTGATCTCAGGGTCCTGGGATCGAGTTCCGCATCGGGCTCTCTGCGGGGATCCTGCTTCCTCCTCTCTCTCTCTCTCTTTGTCTGCCTATCTGCCTACTTGTGATCTCGGTCTGTCAAATAAATAAATAAAATATTAAAAAAAAGAAAATGGGAAAAGACTTGATCAGACACTTCAGAAAATATGGAAATGGTCAATAAGCATATGAAAAGATGCTCTACATCATTGACCATCAGGGAAATGCAAATTAAAACCACAGTGAGGGGTGCCTAGGTGGCTCAGTGGGTTAAAGCCTCTGCCTTTGGCTCAGGTCATGATCTCAGGGTCCTGGGGCATGGGGGGCATAGGGTTCTCTGTTTGGCAGAAAGCCTGCTTCCTCCTTTCTCTACCTGCCTCTCTGCCTACTTGTGATCTCTATCTGTCAAATAAATAAATAAAATCTTTAAAAATAAATAAATAAAATAAAACCACAGTGAGACACCAGTACCTACCCACTATAATGATTAAAATTAAAAAGACTGGCAATACTAAGTCTTGACAAGGCTACAGAGCAATGGGAGTTCATACACTGCTGGTGAAATATAAAATGGTATAATCACTTTTGGAAAACACTTTGGAAAAGAAATTTGGCATTTCTTACAAAGTTAAACGTATTTATTACATGACGCAGCAGTTCTACTCCTAAGTCTTTTCCCAAGAGAAATGGAAACATTCACATTTGCACATGAAGGTTGATATCAGCTTTATTTTTAGTGATTCCAAACTGGAAAGAACATAGATGTCCATCAACAGATGAATGGATAAATTGTGGTATATCCATAAAGTGAAAAATTAGTAGCAATAAAAATGAACAAACTACTGATATATTCTAAAACATGGACAAATTTAAAAAACATGCTGAATGTAAGAAGCTGTACTCAAATGAGTACATACTGGCTTATAGCATTTATATAATATTCTTAAAAATGCAGACTCTAGTATCCTTTTCAGTAATAATAATAATAATAACAATAATAGACCAACTATTGATACATAAAACACCCTTGGTGATTGTCCAGAGAGTTATGCTGAGTGAAAAAACCAATTCCAAAGGTTATGTATTGTATGATTCCATTTGTATGACATTTTTGAAATGATAAAATTATGGATAGGGAAAACAGATTGATGGTCGTCAGGGGCTAAAGACCGGGAGGAAAGTAGATGTGGTTATAAAAGGTCAGCATGAGGAACCCTTGTAGTGTTGGAAATGTTCTGTATCTTGCCTCTTCTGTATCTTGACTCTGTCAATGTCAGTATCCTAGTTGTAATGTTGCACTATAATTTTGCAGGAAGTTGTCATTAGAGGGGACTGGGCAAAGGAAACATGGGGTCTCTCTGTATTATTTTTTGTAACTGCATATGAATCTATAATTACTTCAACATAGAAAGTTTACTTGAAAAATGCAGACAGTTTGGCAGCTTTTCAAAAAATTAAGCATAGAATTACCCTGTGACCCAGCACTTCCACTCCTAGATGTGTACTCAAGAAAACTGAATACATTCATCTGCACAAAAACTTGTAGTGGTGTTAGCCAAATATGGAAACAACACAAGTGTCCCATCAGTCGATAAATGGATAAACAGAATGTGCTAGATCTTTACAATGGAATGTTACTCAGCCATAAAAAGGAATTAAGTACAGATAAAGTCTATAAAATGGGTGAACCTTGGAAATACTATGCCAAATGAAAGAAGAGAGACATAAAAGGCCACGTACTGTAAAATTGCGCTTATATGAAATGTCCAGAATAGGCAAATTCATAGAGAAAATATACCATTGGTTGTCAGGGCCTGGTGTTGGGGGGATGGGATGGGGTTTGGCTGGCTGCTAACGGAGAAGGGGTTTGTGGGGAGGTAATGAAAATGTTCTAGAATTAGACAGTGATGGTTGCACACCTTTGAGAGTGTACTAGAAACTGCTGGATTATACACTTTGAATATGTGAATTGAGTGGTATGTGAATTCTGTCTCAATTTTAAAAATTGTATAAGAAAAAAACGCAGGTTTCTCTGGAGTGTCAGACAGCAGATCAGTTGTTGCTTGGGGCCGGAAGTAGAGAAGTTAACTGCAAAAGGGTATAAGAGAACTTGAGGGGCTGAAAATGTTGTATGTCTTTATTGTCATAGTAGTTGTGCAGGTGTATGCATTTTGTTAAAACGCATTGAACTGCATGCTTAAAATGGGCGAAGTTTATTATATCTAAATTAAACTAAAATTGATTTTTAAAACTTACAAAATTATCTCTAATTGTTATAAGCTTTAAGTGATCTTTAGCTTATCTCTTATAATGCAAGGCTTAACAACTGTTAGGAAAATTAACCCAAGGACTCTGACTTCTGTTGCTAATTTCTCTTACTCTTTTCCACCTAGTCAATTTACAAAGTGAAATTAGATTGATCTGTTGCAGTCATACTACACTCTTGTGCTTTGAATTAGTATGATTCTGTTGCTCCTCTTTTCAAAAGTATGAGTGGGTGTAATTGTTGTAATTTTTGTTAAGTTTATGGAACATTCTGTTGGTTTGTACTGCTGTTTTCCTTTTATGTGCAACAGAAGAATGTTCCGTTGGGTATAACATACCAGATTGATTGCCTTTCACCTCTACTCTGGAGTACCCAGAGCTAATTTGGGCACCAGGAGATTGGAGTTAAAATCACTCTTGAAGGAAGTAAGCAAAAGGAGAATAGTTGGTAGCACAGCTAGGTAATGCTTAAAATAAAACCGAACAAGTGTGTGAACTTCTTTCCAACTTGCACCCATCCCTGTCTCCCAGCCCCTGATCTGTTGTGAGGAAATGTGCTATATTGCACAAAACCCTTCAAGGGAACAGTTTTGGGAGATAATTTCTAAGTTAGAAAAACCAGCTTTGTTAGTTGGTTTCTGAATTTTCTGCCTGAGGTTTCCTTCCCCTGCCCTCACTCAGTTCTTGGGCCTGACAGTACCTAACCCTGGGAAGAGTGTTTCCTATTGAAAATTCTGCCCTACAGGTGGACAGATCTTCTATTATTTCCCTTAAACATAACCAAGATAGCCATATATTTTTTTTTCTAATTCCAGTACAGTTAACGTACAGTGTTACATTAGCTTCAGGTGTACATCACAGTGATTGAGCAATTCTATACATTAGTCCATGCTCATCATGGGAAGTGTACTCTTCACCCCCTTCACCTGTTTGACCCATCCCTCTGTCAGCCTCCCCTCTGTGAACCTCCAGTTTTCTGTACTTAAGAGCCCATTTTTTTATTTGTCCTTTTTTCCCCTTTGTTTTGCTTCTTAGATTCCACATATGAGTGAAGTCATACAGTATTTCTCTCTCTCTGACCTATTTGACTCAGCATTGAACCCTCTAGATCCATATATGATGTTGCAAATGGCAAGGTTCTGTTCTTTTATACAGCTAATATTCCACTGTATCTATGTATACCACATCCTCTTTATCCATTCGTCTGTCAGTGGATGCTTGCATTCATAATTGGGCTATTTTTTAATATGCTGCAATAAACATAGGGGTACATATATCATTTCGAATTAGTGTTTTTGTATTCTTTGGGTAAATATCCAGTAGTGTGATTACTGGATTATAGGGTGATTCTATTTTTAATTTTTTGAGGAACCTCATACTGTTTTCCACAGTGGCTGCACAGTTTGCATTCCCACCAACAGTGCAAACAGAGGGATCCTTTTTTTCCACCTCCTCGCCAACACTTGTTACATCTTGTGTTTTGATTTTAGCCATTCTGACAGGTGTGAGGTGCTGCCTCATTGTGGTTTTGATTTGCATTTTCCTGATGATTAGTGATAGGGAGCCTCTTTTCATTTTTCTGTTGGCCATCTGCATGTCTTCTTTGGAAAAATGTCTGTTTGTGTTTTCTGCCCATTTTTTAATAGGATTATTTGGGTGTTTAGTTTTATAAGTTGTTTTTTTTTTTTTTTAACATATTTCGGATACTAACTCCTTATTGGAGATGTCATTTGCAAATATCTTCTCCCATTCAACAGGTTGTCTTTTAGTTTTATTGGTTGTTTCCTTTTCTGTGCAGAAGCTTTTTATTTTTATGTAGTCCCAATAGTTTATTTTTGCTTTTGTTTCCCTTACCTTAGACATATTTAGAAAAATGTTGCTCTGGCTGATGTCAGAGAAATTACTGAGAAATTGCTCTTTTAGGGTTTTTATAGTTTCAGGTCTCACATTTAGGTCTTTAGTCCATTTTGAGTTTATTTTTGTGTATGGTGTAAGAAAGTGGTCCAGTTTCATTATTTTGCTTGTAGCTGTCCAGGTTTCTCAATGCCTTTTGTGGAAGAGACTATCTTGTTCCCATCGCATATTCTTTTTTTTTTTTTCCTCAAACCAGCAGTGGCTCAGGGCCCTGTCAAGTCTTTATTTGATACCACTCCCTTTGCATTCTTGCCTCCTTTGTTGAAGATTAATAGACCATATGGTTGTCAATTTATTTCTGAGCTCTGTATTCTGTTCCATTGATCTACGCCTCTGTTTTTGTGCCAGGACCATACTTTTTTTTTTTTTCTTTTTTTAAGACTTTATTTATTTATCAGAGAGAGAGAGGGGGAGAGAGCGAGCACAGGCACACAGAATGGCAGGCAGAGGCAGAGGGAGAAGCAGGCTCCCTGCTGAGCAAGGAGCCCGATGTGGGACTCAATCCCAGGACGCTGGGATCATGACCTGAGCCGAAGGCAGCTGCCCAACCAACTGAGCCACCCAGGCGTCCCTTTTTTTTCATTTTTTAAGAAGATTTTATTTATTTATTTGTTTATTTGACAGAGAGAAGCACAAGCAGGAAGAGCAGCAGGCAGAGGGAGAGGGAGAAGCAGGCTTCCCCAAAGAAGCAGGCTTCCCAATGTGAGTCTCCATCCCAGGACCCCAGGATCATGACCTGAGCCAAAGGCAGATGCTTAACCAACTGAGCCACCTACGTGCCCCCATATTATTTTAGTTACTGCAGCTTTATAGTGTATCTTGAAATCTGAGATTGTGATACCTCCAGTTTTGTTTTTCTTTTTCAAGATTGCTTTAGCTATTCTGGCTAAAGGTTCCATACAAATTTCTGGATTATTTGTTCTAGTTCTGTGAAGAATGTTGGTATTTTGGTAAGGATTGCACTAAATCTGTAGATTGCTTTGGGTAGTATGGACATTTTAATAGGATTTGTTTTCCTAATCCACGAGCATGGAATATCTTTCCATTTGTGTCATCTTTAGTTTCTTTCATCGGTATTTTATAATTTCCAGAGTACAGATCTTTCACCTCCTTGGTTCAGTTCCTTCCGAGGTATTTTATTATTTTTGGTGCACGTGTAAATGAGATTTTTTCTTTATTTCTCTTTCTGCTACGTCATTATTAGTGTATAGAAATGCAACAGATGTCTGTATATTGATTTTGTATCCTGTGACCTTACTGAATTAATTTATCAGTTCTAATAGTTTTTTGGTGGAGTCTGTAGGGTTTCTTTCTGTAGTATCATGCTATCTGCAAATAGTGAAAGTTTTACTTTTTTCTTAATGGATTTGGATGCCTTTTGTTTCTTTTTCTTGCCTGATTGCTGTGAGACAGCCTTATATTTTAAAAATGAACCATTAGTTGGGGCGCCTGGGTGGCTCAGTGGGTTAAGACCTCTGCCTTCGGCTCAGGTCATGATCCCAGGGTCCTGGGATCGAGCCCCGCATCGGGCTCTCTGCTTGGCGGGGAGCCTGCTTCCCACCCCCCTCTCTGCCTACTTGTGATCTGTCAAATAAATAAATAAATCTTTAAAAAAATAAAATAAAAATGAGCCATTAGAAACTAGTAGAGACCAAACAGGAAAATGCAAAGACAAATCCCAAAACATTCAGAGGCATATTTCTAGAGTATGGAATTCTAAGTGGATTTTGTGAGAATTCCAACAAAAACATGAAAATATATTTAAAATAACATAATAGTAGCCAGCACTCAAGTAGGATTTACCATGTGCCACAGTGTTCCAGGCTCCTTACATATATTAACTCTTTTAATGTTTGCAGCAACTATGTAAGATGGATGCTCTTACTATCCCATTTTACAGATACTGAAATTGAGGGGCAAAGTGGATAAGGAACTCGGTCAGTGCCACACACCTGGTAAGTGGTAGAGCTTAGATTGCACCTAGGTGGTCTGGCTTTAGAAACTCTGCTCTTTATCACATTATATTGTTTTCCACGGGAGTTTCAAATCCTTTTATCCTCCAAGTGTATATAGTATCTCCTGACAGCCTACCCAACTTATCTAAGTTCCTTTGTCCTGTTCTTGGAGTACTTGGCCTACCTATATTTTTGCCCCCTTCTCTTCCTTCCTTATCCCTCTTCCCAGAATTCTGTGACATAACCATTAAAGACAACAACAAAAAACCTTTAACCTCCTTGTCTTTTATAATACTTGTATTTTTTTTTTGAAGAGATTTTTATTTATTTGAGAGCGTGAGTGAGGGAAGGGGAGGGCAGAGGGAGAGAGAGAAGCGGACTCCCCACTGAGCAGGGAACCAGCCACAGAGCTCGATCCCAGGACCCTGAGATCATGACCTGAGCCAAAGGCAGATGAGTAACCGACTAAGCCACCCAGGCGCCCCGTAATGCTTGTCTTAAATTCTGTTGCCCTCGACTTCCTTTCTGCATAGGGATGACCTTTTCTCTACAGTTAACCCTATTTAGAAAGTTTCTGTGCTTTTAACAGTGAGTCTTGTACCTGTTCACGAAGATTGGAAAGGATGCTGTTTTGTATTACAGCATAGTAAGATTTCTGACTCTTCTACCCATGGCCAAAAACTAGTGTCATGTGTTTGAAACTAAGCAAAACCTCGAGTGTCTTGCCATAAATGTGCATTAGAAATTTTTTCCGATGTAGCGAATAGTTTCTGTGGATAGGAAGTAAATTTAAACCTGTGTATCTTTAGAGTAGGAACATTTTCCATGTGAAGGTCCTTGTTGGCTCTGTTAAGAAAAAGGTCCCTTGCCTCCTTCTCCCTTTCCTGCTGAGCTCTGTAGTACAGAGCTTTTAGGACTTCTTAAAAGGTGAGTTTTACGTCTGCTGAAGTCTGTCCTTGAGATGTTTGTAAATATTCTTCCATTAACTTTATTTTTATTTTTTATTCTTTTCCATTAACTTTATCCTGAAGATCCCTTGCAGTTAGGCTTTTGGTCAACTCACTCAGTGTTGCTAACTTTATGTTTAATCCCAACTAATGTGGCAGGGTGAATGTTTTTAGAAAAACCTTGATTAATTTGAAAAAGAAGTATATTTTTGATGTACTCATAGAATTTTCCAGGTATTACTTGAAAGGTGTTTGAGAACCCTGTAAAACACAAGGTCCCCACTTGCATAGGGATCATATTTCATCTTAGGTAGTTTAGAGTAAGAGCTTAGGTAATATCCAGTTCTGCAGTCAACACTCGTACTCTTGGAATAGTAAGTTTCCCAGTGTGCTTAGTTTTACCAGCTTACCTCCTTAATCACCCTCTCTACCACGCTTTTCCCTTTGGCTTTCTGGGTTTTATCTACCTTTCCTTCCTTCTCTCTCTCCTATTTCCCATCTGCTTTATTTATTATCCTATTATCCATAGGTCTCCGAGAATGCCCTGCTCCTTCTCCCCTTTTCAGCCACCTCCCCCCATTCCCCTCTGGTTATTTTCATTTTTTCTCATTCTTCATGTACATATACTTTGAGATTATATGTTTATTTATGGGATTCTTTTGTTCAGTGTGTATTTCCCTCAGTAGATTATCAACTCTGTGAAGAATGTATCTGCCTGTTACTCTTTTTTTGCTTTTAATTTTTTTTATTTATTGAAGTGATCGCTATATCCTAAATGGGGCTCGAACTCATAGACCCTGAGATGAAGTGTCCCATGCTCCTCCAACTGAGCCAGCCAGCCTCCCCCTGTTACTGTTAACTTTGTTTTACTATTTTATATCCAGCATCTCTTTAGCTTGATGCGAAATTACTGATTAAATATATGTTGATGAATGACTGATACGAACATGAAATACTGGAGAGACTGGGAAGAAGAAAACCACTCCCGGAACATTCAGTATTCAGGTGCTCCAACCCTGTTTCTCATAGAGCAAGTACAGACCATCCTGCTAATGGATGACCCTCTGGTTCCTTTATAAAATGTAGAGGGTCATCTTTTTTTGGTTACTCTTTTTTTTGGTTACCAGCTCTCCCTCTCCCTCATTCATTTTGAGAAAAGTCATTCTCAATTTTTGTGAAATGTCGAGCTATATAAACTAGGGGGAGTATTCTATGCCTGTCACTGGGTATATGTCTGTCTGGGGTTGAACCAAAAATTTTTTCCTGTTTCGAGTAAGGAGCTAGTACATATTTGGGAGCACTGTATGGTTCAGCTCATTAAGTTAGAGACTTAAATGTTTTCTTTTTAATATACTAGTTTTGTTTCAGGCTTTGGGAGATCATTGTGGCATATTTAAGTCAGAGGACTTCCCAGTTTTCATTAAAATGGCAGGTGTTCAGGGGCGCCTGGGTGGCTCAGTGTGTTAAGCCGCTGGCTTCGGCTCAGGTCATGATCTCAGGGTCCTGGGATCGGGTCCCGCATCGGGCTCTCTGCTCAGCAGGGAGCCAGCTTCCCTTCCTCTCTCTCTGCCTGCCTCTCTGCCTACTTGTGATCTCTCTCTGTCAAATAAATAAATAAAATCTTTAAAAAAAAAAAAATGGCAGGTGTTCATTTTGAAATTTAATAGCTCAAGCTCAAACCAACAGTGTTAGTGTCTCTGTGCTCTGTTCCCTGCCCACTGCTTTCTTCATCTCAGAGTACTTTCAAGGTGAAGATTGACAGTTTTCGGTGAGATATGTGGTGCTCCGGAAAGCTCTTGGCTTAATGTCTCAGTCTCACAAATTGTTTTCATAAGGACGTCAGACAGTTTTAAACTTGGTATGCTGGTAGTGGGATTAAAATCCCACAAACTTTATTTCTTGGAAAACTTCCCTTTCTTCTGATTTCTTTTCTTTTGTTACTTTAAGCTTTCTAAATTGTCTTTGTTTGTTGAAGGTGCTTAAAATTTTCTTTTTCTAGTAAAAGAGATTTAGAAATTTAGGTTCAGAAAATTTACAGTTTAACAAATGCTCTTGTAAACTATTCATGAAAAAGATGGGTCGTTTAAGTTTAGAAATCACTTTTAAGATGCAAATTGCTAAGTGGCGGTGTTACATGTTTGAGTTTCTTGGCCTTTCAGGGTGTCATTCTTTCAGCCCCGTAGCTAAATATCAAGAGGCTACATGTTCAACCATAAAACATTAGCCTCTGCCAGCATTACATCAACTCCACGAAACCTTATTGGCTAATTATCCCCTGGGACTAGGACATGGATTTGGCAGCTTGTGAAAGCTGCTTTTTCCAATTTCTCCCTTCCTGGCTGTGACATATCCCAAAGGAATGAAGTTGAGAAATAATCATCTTCTTTTGAAAGCTCTCAGCCTCTCATTCCCACAGTGGTTCTCATGGTCAGGGATAGAAGATCCCTTCTTTCATTTGAGGACTTCTTGTTGCTGATGATGTATTCTTTAAGTAGTGACCACAGCACCCCAAATGAGCTGTGGAAGGTTGGTGGCAAGGAGACTTATGCTTCTTGAAGTGTGTTTCTGGGTGGTTGTCTACATTGATCCTAGTGCTTTTAGTAAGATCCTCTTATATTACCAAAATTACAGAAGCTGGAAGTCTAGGATTGAGAAGTCTGTGTGGTCATCATCAGTTTCAGTTGACACATGGTATAAAGAATTAGTATTGACATTTAAGATTTCCTTTCATGAAGATTCATAAAGTAACTTTCTTAAGGGCAACATTAGATAGTAAGAACTCTCTGACCTTAAGCAATCCTCTTAGTGTCTTTTAGCCTCATTTTTTTTTTTATCATTAAAATAAAGATGTAGTACTTGCTTTATTTTCCACAGAAGGTGTCGTAAGGATGGAATGAAATAACATGCGTACAGTTTCCCCAAGATCACCAGCTGAGCTGCTAGTTAGCCTATGCAGGAGGCCCATTTTAGGCTTCCTCTTACCTGACCTTTCTTTACCATTTGACCCTATTTGATATTCTCTCCTCATTCTGTGTTCAGGGTTCTTTGTGTAATCTTGACTAATTTAGGCATAAAATACATTTTTGGGAAGAGTATTGTGTACCACACAGTCTTAAGAAGAAATGAGCAGAAGTTGAGTGAGGCAGCACACAGAAGAACGTGTCATGGGACCAGTCTGCTGAGGACTCTCACTGGACCTTCTCTGCTACTGTTGCTGTCCTGATGTCCCACAAACACTTGGTGCCACTGGCACTGCCACCAATAGACATTTGCCACTGTGCCATGAATAATTTCTGGTTGTATTTTCAACCTTTGTATCATTCCCCCAATTTTCAGGGTTCTAGATGGGAGGGTCTGTTTGGCCAGACTTGGGTCATATTTGTGAGCCAGAGGCCAAGATGCTGAGAGGGATGTTCCTCTTCAGTTTCTGTACTAGGAAGAGGGCCTGCCTTCCCCGATCTTGGAATTTCCCCCAAGTAAGAAAGGTATTCAGATCCTGGGCAGGTAAACTGTAGATACTGTTCTTTTTCCAGCTTGCCTTCTGCCTCTCTGTGTACTATGCAGTCTCTTTGCAGTCTTCTCTTCTTCCTGTCCCTCAAATGTATTTTCCAGGATTAGTCCTTGACCCTTTTTTCTCCTCAGTCTGCACATTCTCCCCAGCAATCTCATCCTAGTATGTGGTTTCAGCTACCACTTACTCAGGATGTCTGCATCTGTATCTCTAACCCCAGCTTACTTCCTGGGCTCTGGGTTCATTTAATCCACTCATTCTTCCTACCTGGACATCTGGGTGACTCACATGTACTTCAGACTTTTACATATTAAAAGACGATGTCACCATTCCCCAAGACTGCCCCTGCATCTCCTAACTTGGTGCCAGTTACCTAAGCAGAAAATTAGGAGTCATTCTCAATTCCTCATCTGTTTGGTCTCTTGAGTTCTGTAGATCCTAGTTCTGCTTTGACTTCTCATATTTTGTCTCCCTCTCCTTCATCAGACTCCCCTCGTTTCTCACTGTGGTTTCAGTAGCCTTCGGATTGGTCTCCTGGCCTGTAGTTGGACTCTTCTCAAGCCTATCCTACATAGAGCTGCCAACATGCTTTTTCTAGTAATCACTTCGAATCATTTTTAATCTTCTCAGACTTCTTTCCTTCCTTCCTTCTTCTTCCTTTCTTTCTTTTCTTTTCTTTTTTCTTTCCTTTTATTCCTGCCTTCATTCCTTCCCTCCCTCCCTCCTTCCTTCCTTCCTTTTTTTCTTTCTTTCTTCCTTTCTTCCTTTCTTTTGTAGGGTCCATGCGCAGTGTGGAGCCCAGTACAGGCCTTGAACTCATGTCGCTGAGATCAAGACCTGAGCTGAAATCAAGAGTTGGATTCCTAACTGACTGAGCTACCCAGGAGCCCCTTCTTCCATTTCTTTTGGGGTAAAATTTAAAACTATTATATTCGTATCTTCGGCCTCTGACTAATTATTCAGTCATCTTCTATCACTTCCAACTTCAGAGTCTCCAGCAATGCTGAACTGCTTTTAGTATCCAGACCATTCTGTGCTCTTTTAATTTTCTGTTCCTTTGCATATAATCTTCCCTCTGCCTTGACCATTTCTTTTTCTGCTTGCCTGCCCACCAGCTCTTCCTCTTTCAAGTCCCAGCAAGGGCTGCCTCTTCTGAGATGCATGTGGTCTTTCATTCCCAGACAGACTGACGTCCTCCTTCAACTATGTTCTCCCTGTATCTAGTACAGATCGTCAGAGTGACTATTACCTAGTTATTCCTAGTGGGTCTCATCATTAGAAATAAGTTCTTTGAATGCAGGGGTGGTGTCTTAATTCTGTATCCCCAGTTCCTGGCACACAGCAAGTATAAGATAGTTTTTATTTAAGAACTAAGTGCATGAAAGCACTTTGAGAAGTAAAGCACTGTAGGGGTGCCTGGGTGGCCCAGTTGTGGAGCCTTCGTCGGCCTTTGGCTCAGATCATTGTCCCAGGGTCCTGAGTTCGAGCCTTGAATCGGGTTCCCTGCTCTGTGGGAAGCCTACTTCTCCCTCTCACGCTCTCCCTGCTTGTGTTCCTATTCTCGCTATCTCTCTGTCAAATAAATAAATAAAATCTTAAACAAACAAACAAACAAAAAGTAAAGCACTGTACAAACGTTAACAGTATTTTCTTCATTGGCATTTTCTTATAAGGATTAGACCTTTTTTAAAAAAATTTTCAAAGTAGGCTCCACCCCCAGTGTAGAGCTCAGGGGGCTTGAATTCACAACCCTGAAATCAAGAGTTGGATGCTTCATCAGCTGAGCCACCCAGGTGCCCAAGGATTGGACCCTTTTTAACTCTAAAGTTCTATGATCTATAAATCAGTTCTGTTTTTATTTCATTCTTTTATCTCTGCAGGTGGCCAGAGGTCCAAGAGCCCTATTAGCCCCTCAGATGAGCTTGCCTTCTCTATGATCAGCCCCATAGTCCTTTCCCAAGTGTTCTTTTCTTTAGTTTTCCCCGCCTTCTACCTAATACACATTTGAATCCTGAATGATGACTTGTGTCATGTAGGACTCCATTTCCTTACCCCACACCACCAGTGCAGTCACTTTGCTTTAGCTGCTCTAGTTATCATAAGTTATATCATGATCCAAAATGTACGCATTATTAATATTCTGGAGATTCCCTAGAGAACCTAGAGGTTTATCTATTGATCTGGCTGGACTGATGGCTCTGTGGTTGCCTGTTCTTCTACCCCACAGCTCTCATCCCAGTTCTGTGCTCCTCCTGGGGGGCCTTAGCAGAGCAAACAGTATGTAGTTTAACTTATACTTCATTTTTTTTCAGGACTTGGCATTGCCTCTTGATTTACTGCACTGGGAAGAATAAGTTCTAATTTTTTTTTTCTTGTTCCTCCCTCTGAGGGAGCCTGCGTCATTGAGAAATGTTTAACCTCATGGCCTTGACTGAGGCTGGAAATTTGCCTAAGGGAACTTGAAGCAGGCAGTGTTTTTACTCAGATTCCCCCTTATGGGGAGGGGGATTTCAGCAGAGCCTGCCAAAAGAGGAAGATGTCGGGAAATTTTTTTAGTCGCAAAACCGTTGCCATTAGTTTATTAAAAGTATTTGAAGAGTTTTCAGGAGATAAGCTCAGACATTTTAAAATCCTTCTGGGAGAAAACTGTAGCTTCTACCAGGTATAAACAAAAATTGAGGCTGAGAAACTTAGCTTTTCAGTTGTGGATATGTTGTTATAAGAAAATTTGACCAGTTGGATGAGAAAGAGAAGCAAACCAAAAAGAATTTTAGTTCAGAAACTCTCACTTAGGGAAAATAGCTGTAGGCCGAGGCAAATCTCTATGGACTACGGGAAGAATTTGGCTTTTTATCAATTCTGAATTATCCTAATAGTAGATCATCACAGGGGTTTTCTTTGGCAAACTTCTCTTTCAAAATTCTTATTGGTATTGTCACTGTGTTCTATTTACAAAAGCATTTTGTTGATACAAATAAGATATTTGCCCAGTAAGAGTTAGAATAGTTGATCTTTTGTGTCCAAACAATGATCTCCCTATTAGGAGAAGGTGTGAACCAGCAAATGTTTAGAATATGACTACCTCTGCTTATTTTTATCTTTGTGTCACAGATGAGAAAAAGTTATACAGTTGTTTGCCAGTATGGAATGATAAGCTGAGCAGACTCTGGGCCCTGACAAGAGAAGAATTGTGCAGTTAGACCATTTGTGGCAACTTTGCAACTTCTGGAAAATTGGAAACAAGTACACAGTTCTTAATCCAAATACAGGCATTCCTCCCACCCTGAAAGATAGTTGGACTCTTCCAGCAGGTTGTCTTTCTGTGCAGTGGCTTTCCTGTTAGCATGGATGATTGAGGGTTGATAATATGTGTGACTAGTGTGAGACTAACTTTAATCAGCAAGTATTTATTAATTGCTGATCATATATTTAGCACTCTGATGGGTACTCTTGGGGGATTCCCAAGAAGTGGAAGGAATGATTCAGAAACTCGGGAAATTTATATGCTTATTGGAGGTACAGGGGTTAGAGAAGATTATTAAGTTCCTAAGAAAAAAAGATGTCAGTGAGATCAAGGAAACTTCACAGTGGAGGTGAGATTAAGGCTGAACTGTAGGGGGAAGAGTGCAGTTTGAATAGGCAAGAGGAGTCAGAGGAAGAAAGGGTTAATCAGATGGTATTCAGATAGGAAGAGTATCCTAAGACAGAATGTGGAAACTGGACTAGGCATGGTATGTGAGGAAGACTAAAGTTTTCACTTGATTCAAGAAGGAGCTGTAGGGTAGTTGCAAGAGAAGATTGGGTTTAATAGGTAACAAGGAGCTGGATTATTGAGGGCCCTGAATGTTAGATCACAGAGTTTGTCCTTCACCAGGACATAGTGGGGGTTATTTTAAGCTCCTGAGTAATATATTTATCAATCTATTTCTTTCCATAATTACTTTTTAAATTGGCATTTTAATTGATATATTGTTGATTTATCAGCAGTTGCAAGAAATAATAGTCATCCCTTGTACACAGTATTTTAAGTGCTAAGTTTGTAATATCACTTCAGAGTTCTTATCAATGTATAAGATAACCTGCTTTTCTTTTTTCTTTTTTAAGATTTTGTTTATTTGAGAGAGAGAATGAGAGAGAGAGAGCTTTAGATGGAGGAGATCAAAGGGAGAAGCAGGCTTCCCGCCAAGCAGGGATCCCAATGCAGGATTCGATCCTGGGACTCCAGGATCATGACCTGAGCTGAAGGCCATCGCTTAACGAACTGAGCCACCCAGGCACCCCAATAACCTGCTTTTCACAAGCATACAGAAAAATGATATGTATATATGTGCTTTTTAATAGCTATATGACAAAATATGATGCATAAAACTTGTGTTGTATGAGCAGAGTTCTTAAGAGAAACAACGAGTGACTTTTGCAAGGTGGTTAGGAAAAGCTTCATGGTGCTGGCACCATGTGGAATTGTTCCCTTGGCCCCTCATGTGTTGCAGGGTGTAGGCCAGATGCTAGGGATACAGTGTGAACAAGACAGACATGGTCTGTGTCCTTGTGCAGCCTGAAACTTACTGGTGAGAACAGACAAGTAACCATAGTAAAGCAGAACAGGGGTTATAATGGAAAATTCAGAGTGCCATGGGAGAACAGGGCAGGGCGATCCAAACAATGCTGGGGAACATCACAGAGAGGCCTTGCAAAGGGTGGGATGTTTACGCTGTGACCTGAAGGATGTTCTAGCACAGAGAGAGATGTGAAGGCCTGGAGGTGTCAGGTGAAATAGTGCATTTGAGGAGCGGAGGGACTTTTGTTACAATTGGTATGGAGAACATAGGATCATGGATGTGAGTGAGGGCTCAGTAGCCTGACTACCTGGGTTTACATCTTGGCCTTACCAATTACTAGTTGCCCTTGGACAGTTACTTCTCTGTGCTTCAGTTTCCCCATCTGAAAATAGACATAACTCCTACCTCAACTTGGGAGTAAATTATCTAGGATATATAATGCCCTTAGATTAGGGCCCGGCACACAGCAGGGCACACAGCAGGTGCTCGATACATGTTAGCTGTTACTGCTACTTCCATGACTGTAGTAATTAAATTTGAGAAGATAAGTGGTAAGAACATAACTTTGAGATTCACAGGGGTCTTAGAAGCCACTTTAGGAGTTCTGACTTTATCCTAAGAGTGGGAGGTCACTAAAGGGTTTGGAGTAGAGATGTGGCATTAGATTTGCATTTTAGAAAGATGATTCTGGTTTTAGTGTAGAAGATAAATTGAAGGAGGCTAGGAAAGGGGGCAGGGAGACCAAATAAGAGGGAGTTGCAGAAGTGCAGGTGAGAGGTGGCTGTCATGAGGGAATGGTTAGATTGAAAAGACATTTGTTCTCCAGTCATTTGACACCTAGTTATTGAATGCTTACTGTGTGCCGGGTAGACCTCTCAATTCTGCATGTAGAGTTCTCGTGGAGTTCTATTCGTAAGGGAGGTCAGTAACGACAAACAAATGTGTAACATATTATTAGGAATGATGTGTGTTATTAGGAAAAATAAAGCAGGAGGGGTACCTGGCTGGCCCACTTGGTGTGGAGCAGGCGACTCTATCTCAGGTTGTAGGTTCAAGCCCCATATTGGATGTAGAGATTACTTTAAAAAAAAAAAGAAAAAAAAAGGATCTTAGAGAGGGAGACAAACCATAAGTGACTCTTAACTGTAGGAAACAAACTGCGGGTTGCTGGAGGGGAGGTGGGTGGAGGACGGGGTAACTGCGTCATGGGTGTTGAAGAGGGCGCTGGAAGTAATGAGTATTGGGTGTTGTCCCCAACTGATGAATCACTAAATTCTACCCCTAAAACTATTAGTACAGTCTATGTTAATAAAAAATAAATGAAATAAAATCTTAGAAGGGGAAGAGACATGGGTGGTGAGAGTCTAATAAGGACAGTGGGGGAATGAATATGAGGGAGGAACATATGTACCCCAAGGACAGGGACCTTATGCACCTAGAATTGCTCTGAGCAGTGTCTGGCACACAGTGGATGCTCAGGGAATACTCGTTGAATGGATTGATGGTCAGACAGAATTTAAAATGAATGTACAGATACATCATTCTTCCAAACAAGCCTGATATCTAGGAAGGGGAGAGAAAGTTGTGGGTCAGCTTCCTAACTAGCATCTTTATTTCTCGTGAAAGGATAAGAAGAGAGACTCTGGAGCAGCTACACTATTAGGTTCAAATTTCGGCTTTGCCGTCTGCGAGATCTTGACTTTAGCCAAGTTACTTATCTTCTCCGTGCCTCGGTTTCTTTATCTGAAAAATGGGAACAACAGTAGTACCTCCCTCATGGCCTCACTGCAGGGTGTCTCAGCCTGAGCACTAGTGATATTTGGGGTGTTGTCTGGGGCTCTCCTCGTTGCAGGGTTTAGCAGAATTACCTGGTGCTGCCTCCTAGATGCCAGTAGCTACTTTCCAGCTGTAACAAAAAGAAGTGTCTCCAGATACTGCCATTTGTCCCCTTGGGGGCGAAATTGCCCTGGATTAAGAACCACTGGGCTTTTGTGAGGATTAAAAGTATTGATACGTGTAGAGCACACAGAACAGTATCCGGCACACAAACTTGAGCATAGTGGCTTCTAGGAAATAGTGTTTCTCCTAGCAGTGGCTGAGGACACTTTCAACTCCCATTTGATTAGTAAGAGAAACTTAAGGCACAGTTGCTGATGGAGTGTGAAAAAATGGTTTTATCTATTCCCAGTAAGATTTATTTCTGCACACTGCCACTTTCTGTGGATCTTCTGATATATCTCAATTGGAAGTTTATTTAAGGTGGAGGAACAGTCGTGATAGTTTTTTTTTATACTAACTAGGGTTTGGGGACACGTTTTTGTACCTAAGAGTATGCTTCTCTTCAGGTGTGTGGTAGATTTCAACAAAGTGCTGATGGAGGCCAACATCTATTCTAGTCAGAACTCCCCAACCATAATAAATGTGATCGGTATTTACTGTATTTGGCCACTAAAGAACTGAAACAGTAGTGTACTCAACAGTGTTTCATGGTTATATTTTATAAAGTAAATTTTTGTTGTGTATCACTTGTGCTTGCTGGTAGCTAATGCAGTGCATTAGCTGTTTGCAAGTGGTCTTCCCGCGGGAAGCTGTGAAGGTGGTGGTAGCTGCGGGTTCTGCTTACTGTGTAAAAACCATCATCTAACAAAGGCAGCAATCAGAATGAGGTAATTGCATAAATTCTTTAAAGTCATGATTTGTCACTCCCCATTTAGGGGATTATTACTATTTTTAAAATTGGCTTAAGTCCTTATATCTCAATCTATGTGTAAACAATTTTACATAGATGCATAAATCTGTAAATTTGCATCCTTATTTTTTAAGAGCAGACTTTTTCCCTTAGCATTCCCTCACTTCTTCGCCATTGCCTGCACACTGGTGAATCTTTACCCCCAAACCATGTAAACAACCTAGTGTATATCCTTCCATATTTTTCTCTGCACACACATAATCCTATTATAGATCCACATGCACGTACAAAAACACACAATGTTTTTTTCTTTTATTGGTTTGTTTTTAAATGAAATTACATGCCTTTTTTTTTTTTACCTTTTATTATTCTCACTCAACAATACTTCATGAGATCCTACATCATCTGACATAGCTCAAATTAGTTATTTTAAATGACTGTATGTTAGTTATGGATAATATATTCATTTTACTTCTTTCCTCTTTTGCTGTGATGAAAAACACTGCAATAAACTTCTTTTTTTTACATATGCTTTATGTATGTAGTTCTGTCGTGCGTTTTCTTAGGCATTGAACTGATGAGTTAGGGAGAACATGTATTTTCCAGTTCATTATATGCCTTAGCCAAATTACTTTTTTTTTTTTTAAGATTTTATTTATTTATTTGACAGAGATCACAAGTGGGCAGAGAGACAGGAGGGGGATGGGGGGAGGAAGCAGGATCTCCACTGAGCAGAGAGCCCGATGTGGGGTTCGATCCCAGGACCCTGAGATCATGACCTGAGCTGAAGGCAGAGGCTTAACCCACTGAGTCAGCCAGGCAGCCCTTTAATTAGGATTCTGAACAAATTTGCTGAATAAGCCATATGAAAGCTCTTTGGACACTGTAGCCACATCTTGAAATGCCGTTGAGATGTGGATTGTGAGGGATCAGGGGACAAATGCAGTAGTTTGTTAACAGTGAGAAGCTGGTATTCAGGTTTTAAGGCATCTATTAATATGAAAATGTTGCATAAAACTGAGTTTTGCTGGAAAATATGTCTTTGCATCTATGCAAAACCTTCTTCCCCAGATCCTTGGCAAATTACCATGTAGCAAAGATCACTTTCTGTGGAAGTTTATCACAGTGGTAAGGAGATCACATTCAAGAAGGGTTTACATTTTATGGACCATATTTAACCAGAAAATTGATGCCAGCGTACACTTTAATGCAGTACAGTTCATATTATGAATAACTTTTCTTAGCCTTCTAACTAGTCATAATTTTAACAGTATTAAAACTACCCCACATTGACTAACACCCTTCTTCCCCAGTAGTCGGTACTTAGTTATCTCATTTAGCGGCAATCCTGTGTGGTAGGTACTTTGAGAGAAACTATAACCTCGTTTTAAGTGCTGGAGGTAGGGGTCACACCTTCGACTTCAAAGCACTTTCCTATTAATACTGTGCAGTCTTTTAATTAGATACAGTATGGATGAGCTGGGATAAGACTCATGGCTAATTTTTAAGCTTTATCGTAACATAAATATAGACCATCACAGGCATTATCAGTACCCAGGGATTAATTGAATTAATTGAATATGATCTTTTTCCATTTCCCTTCCCCTAGACTCTGACAATGAAATAATAGTACCAAATGTTTAATAATTGGTGAGCATTGGGTGAAAGATAGTAGACTGAAAACTCAGGATATTTAATAATGTTTATTGAGTATCCATTGGTTAGAGCTTATGGTAGGTAGAGCCCTATTTTTGTGGCAAAATAAGAAAAGAAAGAAGATACTAATCCTTTTCTTCAAATAGCTCAGCATTCAGTTGGAGATAGATGTTGTCATGCTACAAAATAAAAGAAAATTTTATGCTGAAAGTATAGCAGGTGGAGTGACCAGAGTTTTTTGAGGTTAATTAGGTAAAGTTTCTTGGAAAAGTTAAGTTTTGAGCCAGGGTTTTAAGATGATGGACATGAACAGGTGGCAGATCTGTGTTTCTTAAAAGATATTATACTCAGTCAATTCCAAGTTTGAATATTTCATAATTTTAAAAAGAAGGGAGTGTCCTTTATCACACGTCTTGTACTTCTAAATTGAAGATTCTGTTTGACCAGACTCTTTTCTAAGGTTTTCCTTACTTAAGTGACTGCTTTGCTATGCTTCCCCTTGTCATTTTGATTACTTAAATTTGTAGGAATGGAGTTTAAATACAGGATCTGGGTTCAGAAAATAACTTTTAGTTTTCTGTTGCTTTTCATAAAAATAAAAGGGTTAAAGATCATTTTTTTTTTTTTAAGATTTTATTTATTTGACAGAGAGAAATCACAAGTAGACGGAGAAGCAGGCAGAGAGAGAGAGGGAGGAAGCAGGCTTCCTGCTGAGCAGAGAGCCCGATGTGGGGCTCGATCCCAGGACCCTGAGATCATGTCCTGAGCCGAAGGCAGCGGCTTAACCCACTGAGCCACCCAGGCGCCCCGGGTTAAAGATCATTTTAATTGTTTCTCACCATTTACCTAGTTTTATTAATTGAAAAGTTACTGTTTCCTAATAGAAAGGCTGATGTGTTGATATGTTCAGAATCATGGCCTGAATTCTGAGCAGATGCAGCATTTATCCTGAGATCATCTGAGAATTTGAGACCTAAGAAGTCTGAGAAATCTAAATTAATCTTTTAAAATTACAAAGGAAGTGATGGTCATTTTTTAAATTTTTAAAATCAATTTTCAATTATAAAATAATGTTTTCTTTCTCTCTTTCTTTCTTTCTTTTTATGATTTTATTTATTTGACAGAAAGACAGCAAGAGAGGGAACACAAACCAGGGAAGTGGGAAAGGGAGAAGCAAGAAGCAGGCTTCCCACTGAGCTGGAAACCCGATGTGGGGCTCCATCCCAGGACCCCAGGATCATGAGCCGAAGGCAACCGCTTAATGACTGAGCCACCCAGGCACCCCGAGTATATTTGTATTCTTAAATATTGAACTTTTACAAAGAAGGCTCATTATCCCCAATCCAACTTTGAGTTCTTTACCATTTACATTTAAAGCTATGAAATGTATTATTTATCTAAATTTCACTGAATCTTTACAGTGGGCCTATGAAGCCTTAGATGTTTTATTTTTTAAGAAAAGTATCCTGGGAAATGTTGGTACCTTCTTTGTAGTACAGTCTTGATAAAAAAAAATTGGTGGGGGGGCACCTGGGTGGCTCAGTTGGTTGAGCATCTGACTTTTTTTTTTTTTTTTTTTAGATTCAATTATTTATTTGAGATAGAGTGAGTGGGGGTGGAGAGCGTCAGAGAGATAGGGAGAGAGAGAATACCAAGCAGACTCTGCGGAGCATGGAGCCCGCCATGGGGCTCAATCCCAGAACCCTGAGATCATGACTTGAGCTGAAACCGGTGTCAGACACTTAACCAACTGAGCCACCCAGGTGCCCTGAGCATCCAACTCTTGATCTCCGCTCAAGACTTGATCTTGGGGTTGTGAGTTTAAGCCCTGCACTGGGCTCCATACGGGCTCTGGAGCCTACTTTAAAAAAAATTTGTTGTTGTTGTTGTTGAATAGTATCAGAGTCTCAAGACGTGTGACAAAGGACGTCACTTTTTTAAAAATTATGAACCATTCCATAGGAACCAAGTCTCTGAGTACATTTTAGGGAGCTCAATAAACTCATTATCTTAAAGGGCCAAAACTTGTTGCAGATTCCCAGATTGCAGACACTGTGTAGGTAAGTGGCTCTCCTGCTTGCACTGTTTTGAGATTGGAGCTTCTGCGTATTATGTGAACTAGAGCATTGATGTCTGTGAAGCAGCGTGTGTAACCCTGGTGAGCAAGTGACTGCTGGGCAAGCTGATTTCTAGGGAGACTGTCTAGACTGGCAGAAAAATTAGCCTGCAGTACTCTTGCTTCAGAGGAGATGAGTGAGGGGAGACAGCCTTATGCTAGAGGAGTTCTAGCAGCTTTCAGCTTCGACCTTCTGATTTTGTTGCCAGTTCGTGATGTGGAGAGCGCTTGTTTGGCAGGTGACACCTGGATCACTGAAAAAGAGCAAACGGTAGTGTGTTCTGGACCTATCACAAGCAGCTACAGGGAAGCCCCGACGAACAGATCTCCTCATTAGCTCAGCTTTCCTGCACCTACAAGGAAGAACCTGTCTTTGTGTTTTCCTTAGGTTCTTCTTGCCAGTACACAGTACGAGGCACCTTTAAGCAGAGTGGAGCATAGCAAGGGAGCTTGGGTGATTCAGAAGTTTCACTAGCTGCCAGCTTGCCGTGGGCACTGATGACAGGAGGGAGAGTGAAGGGGAGTAACAGGGTGTCCTCTGTGGGATTAGGTAGGCAGAAAGATCCTGGGGTTCCCTGGTAGCATGAGGATTCTTTACAGAGACTGGTTGTACACTAATAAGAGAAAGATATGAAAGTATGGTGTTCTTTTGCTTATAGGCATAGACTTTACTTACATATAAGAAAGTATAGACTTGAAAAACTGTACTTGAAAATCCTACCCAGGTTCTCCTCTGCTTGTTAAATCTTCTGTTTGGACTGAAGTATCACTGCTTGGTTTCATTGCGAAAGGAACTTTATGGGGGGCAGTTTAAATAAGATCATGTTCTAATATCACACAGACATTTTCTTTTTGTGTGCTATGTTCTGCTTTTAAAATCTTAAAATGACCACTCTAGTTCTGGAAGTCATCTTTAAGAAATAAACATTTTTAAAAAGTAAAGTATTTTTGAGTACGTGTGATAAGGAGGCAGCAGTTGAGAAACTAATCGCTTTCCTGAAAGACAGGATTACTAAAAGGTGCAGCCAGTAGAAGACTCTCCTTCCATGCTAGTTTCTCTGTTTCAGAAAGTTGGCTTGCAGTAAAGCGTCGGTCTGCAGTGTGCCGGGCACCCCTGCTTCGCGTTTGTGTTCAGACTGCTTGTCAGTACTCTGCGTTGTCTCCATTCTTTAAATGACTCACTGTTAGTCAGAGTCAGAACGAGGAATCCAGAAGAGATTGTGACTGGCTCCCTATTTTGGGTGATGGTTTTTATTTAATTTCCTAGGTCATGTAATATAGGCAGATATTAACAGTTTGAGAAATCCTTCAGGAATGTTAGTTCCAAGCATGACACCTTTATGAGAAAACAGTTGTGAATTCACTGAAATGTAAATTCAGTAATGTTAAATACACCTTTATACATTACTCCCCCTGTTTTCTACCTCGTTAGTATATTTGTGTCTATATAGTGGGAGATCTTGAGCTGTCCCAAGATGGAAAATTAAAATTAGTAAAAGGAACCACTTCCAGAACATTTTCTGGGTGGCTGATATACTGATTATTGCTTGTTTCATTAAATTCATCATAAATCATAATAATTTGATGATGTTATGCCCATTTTCAGGTGAGATGAAAGCTAAGTGAGGTTAAGTGACTTACCCAAACTCAGACTGGAGGTAGGTGGTAAGAGCAAGAATTTATACAAAGGTTTTTCCAGTTCCAAGTCAGAGTTCTCAGTTCTCACATTGTCCCTGCCCTGCTTCTGAGAGGTAGAAGATCGCAGTGGGTCCTGGGTAGAAGAAAAAGTGAATCTGGTGCTCTTGCTTTCTGTGTCTCTCTTCTTCCTCAGCACCATGCATATGTGGAGCATACAATAGCTATTTACTGAAGAAACAAGGATATTCAATTAACCATGGAATATGGAAGTGAACTGACTTCTTTTGTTTGTAAAATTTTTGTAAGTGTATAGCTATATTTCTGACTATAGTAAAGTACGTCTTCGTCTCATGTTTGCTAGGTTTCTTTGTTGCATGCATAGACATTTGAGTAAGAATAAACAAGTCAGGGCTCCATATGATTTCTGGAAATCATCAACAGTCTGAGTACTCGTTTCCCTCTTCCTGACCAACCTCCCCCTGCTGGGATTGGCCCTCTTTGTTTCCATACTGCTGTCAAAATGCCCTTTCTCTGTTTCTTTTCTCTCTATTGTCTGTTCCCCAAGAAGTTGTTATTTTCTCACCCTTTGCTTTTGTGTGTTCTTCTCCCTTTGGTTGCAGGTCCCTTCCCCATAGTTTGACTTTTTTTTTTCCCCTTTTAATCCAGCCAGGTCTCAGGTCAGGTGTCTTCTCTAACTCCTCCAAACCCAGCTAGATCTTCTTTTTGAGTTCCCATCAGAGCATGTATCATGCTGACAGATTGTATGATTGAGTACAAGTCTGTCTCTGTTTACGAGCCTGTTGTAAGCCCCATGAGGGCAGGGGCTTGGCCGTTTCATCTGTGTCACACAGCCTGGCACATGGTAGGCGGACAGTAAATATGGAAAGAAAAATGAAACAAAATAAAGTGTGTAGCTTGCCCAGTCCCACCATAAATCTTAGAGAACCATTCCATTTTCGGGATGGAGGACACCCTATCTGCTCTAGCCCCTCCTTTATAGAGATGAAGGTGACACCTTGAGGTCATACAATGAAGTAATTAGCACAGCTGAAAAACAGAACTGCTGAGTCCCAGCCCAGTGTTCTTTCTTTCGTTTTGAAAAAATGGTTTTTTTGAGAAAAAAAATTTTTTTAAATTTATTGCAAAGGCAATAGTTGTTTACTGTAGAATATTTGGAAGATACAGAAAAACAGAAGGGAGAAAATAAAATCAGCGTATCCCCGACACGCAGATGGTAACTATCCTTCCAGTCACTTCTGTGCACAGTGACATGTATGTATGCGTTACGTAATTGGGTGATGACAACGGCTGGCACTTAGTGAATGCTTGGCGGATGGGCACTGTTCTAAGTGCCATATATGTGTCGACTCATTTATTACAGCAGCACCATGAGGTAAATACTATTATCCCCACTTTACAGATGAGGAAATGGAGGCACAGGCATGTTAAGGATCTCAGGTCACTCAGCTAGTAAGTGGTAGAGCCAAGATTTAAATCCCGGCTATCTAGTTCCAGAGCATGTATTCCTAACTGCTATTCCATTCTGCCTCTATGCATGTTATTTCGCAATCTACTTTCTTTTAAAAATTGGGATCAGTTTATAGGCAGTAAAAGTAATCCCTTTATAGGTACAGTTCGCTGAGTTTTGATAAAAAGTAAACCACCACCAGGGTGCCTGGGTGGCTCAGTGGGTTAAGCCTCTGCCTTCAGCTCAGGTCATGGTCTCAGGGACCTGGGATTGGGCCCCACATCAGGCTCTCTGCTTAGCATGAAGCCTGCTCCCCTTCCTCTCTGCCTGCCTCCTTGCCTACTTGTGATCGCTCTCTCTCTGTCAAATAAATAAATAAAATCTTAAAAAAAAAAAAAGTAAACCAGCACCATAATCGAGATACAGGGAATAGGTCCATCAAGAAGTCCCATCATGCCTCTTTGTAGACAGTCTCTCCTCGCCCATCCCCAGCCTGGTACCCACTGATTTTATTTCTGCCCTTATAGTTTTGTCTTTTCCTGAATTTCATATAAGTGCAGTCATTCCGTGTTGTAGCCTTTTGCATTTGCCTCTTTAACTTAGCGTAATGCTTTTGAGGTTCGTACATGTTGTTGTCTGTAATAGTTCATGTGTTTCCTCACCGTTAGTACATTCCTTCATATGGAGGTACCACCATTTTTTATTCTGTTCATAAGCTGAAGAACATATTGGTTGTTTCTCATTTTTGGCCATTAAAATAAGGTTGCTATGAATATTCATGAACAGCTCCATATGTGGACGTATGTTTTCATTTCCCTTTGTGTAAGTATTCAGGGATGAGATTACTTAGTTGTATGGTAAATCCATGTTTAAGTTTGTAAGAGACTTCCGGACTGTTTTCCCAGATCATCATTTTGTATTCTCCCAGTAATGTCTGAGAGTGTCAATTGCTCCTCATCCTCCCCAGCAAATTCTTTTTTTTTTTTTTTAAAGATTTTATTTATTTATTTTACAGAGAGAGATCACAAGTAGACAGAGAGGCAGGCAGAGAGAGAGAGAGGGAAGCAGGCTCCCTGCTGAGCAGAGAGCCCAATGCCGGACTTGATCCCAGGACCCTGAGATCATGACCCGAGCTGAAGGCAGCGGCCTAACCCACTGAGCCACCCAGGCACCCTCACCAGCAAATTCTTTATTGGTAGTGTTTGTTTTCTGACATTGGCCAAATTAGTACCTTCACATGGTCTTTTGGGGGAAAAGGTGTTGCTTATGTTAAGGCTTTCTGATAAGTTTTTTCTTTATTTTTTTTCTTTTTCTTTCCTTTCCATATTACAAATATTTATTGAACATCTTACAGTGCAAGGGGATGGATGAGTATGAACAACTCTTACCTAAAAGCCCCCTGGTTGGCCCTGTGGGTAGGGGCCGTGGCCAAGGATGGAGACACCTGTTTTCCCCTAGAACAGATTGCTTCACTAGAGGTTTTTGCTTCCATGCCTCTACGTTTTATGCCTTGCTCAGCTTTCAAGTGCAGGGGAATCTTGTGGGGAGAAGAAAATGGTGGCCCATCTGGCCCTAGCTGTGCCGTCCACCTTACTGACCACCTTAGGGGAAAATGCCCACGAGTGTCAGGATGGTAGCTCTCCCCATAATAATGAGCTGTGTAGGTTTTTCAGTTTAGTCTGTTGGTGTAGCTGCCCTGATTTTCTACCCAGTGATCTGAATGATGGGGTTATGATAGCTAAGTAGTAGAATCAAATGGTGAGCTGAGTTGAGATGGATAAGGGTGTGAATCTCAAATTTTTGCCATTGCAGTATATTGTCTCTGACACTAGCTATCATCTTAAGAGGCTTTATTATTTTTTTTTTGTAAGTGAAAAAGTCAAATATGTACTGAGCTGTATCTTTTTTTAGAGACTTTGTCGCTAAAACATCTGCAAATTGCCAAGAAGTGTCTGTTCACTCATTTATTTGTTCATTGAGCACATTTGCTAATTAACCGTTACGTTTATGGTACTGCTTCTTGATGCTGTCATGTGGCTTATTTCAAAGTAAATTCTTCCCGAGTTTTTCCCTTGGTACTGCCTTCCTCCCAATTTGGTATCTTTCATCTGTAAACATTTTAAAAACAAATGTCAATTGAAATAAAATAGTACAGTGTTACAGGTCCTTGTTCTACTTTGGTGCAGACTTTACACAGGAAGGGAGGGAGGCATAGGAGAGAAGAGGGAACCTGGTCATGTGATACCACTTGTCTGGCAGAAGCCTTTTGGTTCTGAGCAGAGAAACCAACTGTTTACTATTTTGGGTGAATGAGGTTGGTTGGTTGCTACGAGCATTTTCTCTAAGGGAACCCTCTTCTCTTCCAGCTCTACACATTGAAATCATCCCAGTCCTGCTTTTTGGCATTTGGGTAGAGGAGGGAGGTGTCTGTGTCGAGGCCCAGTGCTGACAGGAAGAAATGTTTTCCAGGAGACTTACTGATTCTGACCTTCTGCTGTCACTGCTTCTAATGCCTCGCTCCCTAAGTAAACTTGGGATCTAGCTGTTCTTATACCCTCAGCACTGCAGAAACAAAGTGCCCACTTGAAGCTAAAGAACAATGCTAATCAGATTTTCAGCAAATAATAAATGGCCTCTTTAAGGAGTGAGGTAAGGAAGACAGGTTTATTGCAACACTGGCCTTTGGAGCCTCACATCTCCCCCAGCATGCTGGAGGAGAAGACCAAGATTCATCAACCCACCTGCAGGATTCTGCCGCTCTCATGGATTGTCCTGGAGCCCGGAAGGGACAGCTGCTCCGCAGTGCGACTGGCCCCTTATCACAGTTTTCGGGAAGGTTGGCATATTTATCCTCTTGGGATTTGCATGCTTTTGTTTCCTCCTTAATTCACTGTGGGCTTTTTATCTCGTCCCTGTTCCTCGGCAGCCAGCCAAGCTTTGACTCTGGGTAGTTTACTCTCCCAAGGTTTTGACTGAAGCTTGTAGAGCCCTCAGCAGGTAGACGACTGAGCATGGTACCACAGGGTGCACTTCATGACCTGATGGGGATAGTGTTTATGATGTTTTTCCTGCTCCCTTCCTTCCACCCTTGCAGAGCTCACATACTGAACCCAGATTATGGAAGAACGAAGAAAAACACTTTATAAGGTGGGATTCTTCCCATTTATGTGGGTCACATGCAGTGTTTTAGCAATAAAACATACTCTGGCCACAGGTTCTAGACAAATAAATAGGGAGCTAGTGATGAGGACTTTAGTTTCTTCTGTTAAATACTGATAGTGGATAGATAACCTCTGAGAGCTCATAACACTAAGATATCATAATTTAAAACAAAATAATATTTGGAAGGCTTTTTCTTTTTACTTATACTGAATGTTAGTTTGGGTTGTTGGGGCTGGCCTTACCAATCTTTTTAGTAATTATAGAGTTATATTAGAATTACATCCACATGTATGAAAGATAGCAGGAAACTGTTTATTAGGTTAATACCCATGAAGGATTTTTCCTTTGTAAACATCCCTCTTTTGTGTTTTGAAACTGCTGGGAAAATATTGTTTGGGAATAGAATGGACACATTTGAATTCTGCAAAAAAGTTCAGTAATTCTTTCAGGAAAAACTCTTAAGTTATGAAAAAATATGTGGGGGGAGTAGAGACTTCATTCAAATTCTAACAGATATGAATGGAAAAGAATTGTCAACATTTTCTCTCTCCTAGCTTGGGAAGCTTCTCCACTATTGTTTATATAACTGCTACTTTTCTAAAAACTTAGACATTTCTTTTGATTTCTTAAGATCTCTTTGGGACGTTACTAACATTTGACAGGATGGTTTGAGCTTGTGGTATCAGCAGTGAATGAATCCACTGATGAGGAGATGAGTGATTATCAGTGCCCAGTTTGCAAAGAATGATTTAAAAAATGGACTGAGAGGCAGTTGATTTTTTTTTTTTTACATATCTAAAAGTGTTATAATGTCAAAGAAACACCACAGTAACATTTCAGGGAAGGTTATTTGAAAGGGAGAGACCGTATGGCTTAGGACCTAAAGCTTTGGGATGCCACTGTTAACTTTTTGTAACCAGAAGATTATAGTGTTTCAGATTCCCAGTATGAATATTAAATAGCTTTGTTTCAAGAGTAGCCGTGTATAGGAAATAGAGATGCAGACTTGGCATAAGTAGGATCAGAATGGCAATTTTAGACAGCTAGCCATAGCAATTGACTATATGTTTTTCTGATTTTATACTGTACTTGGAAATTTGTATCTAGAATTCTTTGTCTGTTGGATCTTGAGAGAACTCACATTGTTTTCTACCAGTACACATTGTTTTTTAAAAATGATTGTCATTTTATAAGCTGCATAAGAGAAATAGATTGTGCATTAGATAGTGAAAGTATAAAGGATGTCCAGGATTACTCATTTTGGGCTGAAGCAGGTGCTTGAGGGATAGAGACAGTTCTTCCTTCAGATACACAAAACTACCCAGCGGAAGTGACTCTTCTCAGTATTGTGTTTTATTATTATAGATCAATGCCTGATGATAATCTTTTCCTTCTTTCATATTTTTCTTAGCTCTTTATTTTTCCTAAGTTAAAAAAAAAAAAAAGGATTTTGAAAGGTGGCACACATTTCTCAAGAGAATTGTTTAGGACCATAGGAGGCTATGTGTGATACTGTTCCTGCTGTTTCAGTTGACAGCACAAGGATAGAGACCACACTTTAATTTACCCTTTATGGTCTTAGGACCTGTGGTTTTCTTGACTTTGGCAAGGATCAGAACTGTATTTTTTTTTTTAGAAGTCTTGTGGGAGGTTGGGGTACCAGGTGGTGGGTATTATAGAGGGCACGGATTGCATGGAGCACTGGGTGTGATGAAAAAATAATGAATACTGTTTTTCTGAAAATAAATAAATTGGAAAAAAAAAAGTCTTGAAAGATTGATGTCTTGGGGCGCCTGGGTTGCTCAGTGGGTTAAAGCCTCTGCCTTTGGCTCAGGTCATGATCCCAGGGTCCTGGGATCGAGCCCTGCGTCGGGCTCTCTGCTCGGCAGGGAGCCTGCTTCCTTCTCTCTCTCTCTCTCTGCCTGTCTCTCTGCCTACTTGTGATCTTATCTGTCAAATAAATAAATAAAATCTTTAAAAAAAAAAAAAAGAAAGAAAGATTCATGTCTTGAAGTTTAATGCAGCTTTCTGGTACAGCACTGCCCAGTACTGTATCAGCACTGTCCAGTACAGTAGCTACTTGCTATATGTGGCTGTTGAGCCTTGAAATGTGGCTGGAGTGACTAAGAAACTGAATTTTTGGTTTTATTTAATTTTAACTGAATTTGAAGAACACAGGTTGCAAGTGGCTACCATGTTGGATAGCAGAATTTCAGACCCTTCACAGCCTGACCTTCACCTGCCTTTCTGGCTACCTTCTACTCCCCTTTCACAAACTTCATTCTCCATCTAAATTGGAATACATTAGTTATGTATATAACATATACATATAAGAACATATGTATATATGTTCCTAACCTTATAATATTTCCTACCTCTGGGTTTTGGCTCCTTGCTAGTTTTTGGGTTTTGTTCATACCTAGTGTATAAAGTCCTCCAGAGAAGGTTTATATGCTGCTGTTCCTACAGAGCTTGCCTGATCCTTTTTGTACTCTAGTGATTTATTCTCTGCAAACTCATAGCACTCACAACACTGTCCTTGATTACAGTGATTTATTTCATATTTTTTAATCCTCTCTATTATATTTATAAATTCCTTGAGGGGTTTAGTTTTTATGGTTATATGTATGTAATTGGCTTACCCTTTTCTCTTTTTTCTCCCTTTGAAAGTGCTCATTAGTGAAGTGTGTTTATACACAGTAGGTGGTTAATAATGCATCAGCTGAGTTTGTCTGCTGAGGGTACTGTGCTTCCTGGCACTAGAGGGCAATATCATGCCCGTAAGCAAAAATGTGTTCATCCTAAATGAGATACATTTTGAGCACTCCATCCTAATTGAGTTTTATTCAGTATTTCATAGTAATAATTCTGGTCTGGCCTTCAAAAGAAACTCTGATCCTTTTAAAAAATATTTTATCCATTCGAGAGAATGAGAGAGCGCACGCACGAGAGCACAAATGGGCGGGCGTGCAGAGGGAGAGGCCAACTCCTTGCCAAGCAGGAAGCCTGACGTGGAGTTCTATCCCAGGACCCTGAGATCATGACCCGAGCCCAGGCAAACGCTTAACCGGCTGAACCACCCAGGCGCCCCTCAGATCTTTTAATTGTCAATGATATTAATAAATAACCTTTCCCCACAATTGTCTTGAATTAGATTTAGAATATGACGCTGGTCCAGGAGATTGGTGAGATTCTCACTGGGAAGAAGCTTGGTACATCTGAGAAACACTGGCCAAGGCATTAGGTGTCAGAGATAATTCCTTGAGGGCTGAAAGCCTTTTTGTGGTAGGCAGCTAGCGTTCCAGCACTGAACTGATAGGCAAGAACCTGAAGTTCTTGGTTTGATCTTGCCAATGTGAGTTTGGCTAAATTACTCTAAGCTTGGCAAACCAGTTTCTTTTGTTGTATCATGGGTATAATGTCTGCCATCCTAACTCATAGAGTGAAATAAGATCATATGCAAATAACGTTGTAAAGTATTATATATTTATTTTTAAGAGCTATTTTTATTATATTTCTTATTTCTCTTCTCAATTCCTACTGTGTAACCTAGTACCAAGGCACGTACATAGTAAATGATTGATTATAAATATTTATGACTTTTAAAAAATATTTTCTGTAAAGAATATACTCTGGTAAAGGCTGATGAGAGATGCATTTGCTCCCACCTAGGCTGTGCACACTGAGAAGTGACTATAGTCACAATAGTTTGGTTGACACATATCCTGTCCTTTGGTGTTATGCAGCCTTAAAATGAGCTGTATGTGAGATAGATCTGTATGGGTGTGTATAAACTAAATATGTATATAAACTTTTTTTAGTCTCCTCTCTAGTGAATTTATTTTGTAGATGTCCTACCCTTCCTAATATTAAGTTAAAATACTCAGAATAAGCCAATTATTGGGGGGGGGGTTGAAACCATAGAAAACCTGTTCAAATACAGTTATGTAGCCAAAACTGATGTAGTTTGGAAATACGCATGAACATATTTTCCTACAGGTTTGTGAGTTAGAAAAGAAGCCATTCTAGGGGCGCCTGGGTGGCTCAGTGGGTTAAAGCCTCTGACTTCGGCTCAGGTCATGATCCCGGGGTCCTGGGATCGAGCCCCGCATCGGGCTCTCTCCTTGGCGGGGAGCCGGCTTCCTCCTCTCTCTCTCTGTGCCTGCTTCCCTGCCTACTTGTGATCTCTGTCTGTCAAATAAATAAATAAATAAATCTTAAAAAAAAAAAAAAAAAAGAAGAAGAAGAAGCCATTCTAGAAGAGGGCAGCGTAGGGGTGCTTTTGTTGAGAGCAGGTATCAGCATGGAGCTTTCTCTAGTAAATCATTAGATGCATCAAATAAAATGTTCAGCTGAAGTTCCTGCAATCCCACAGTTACCAAACACTCTTGCTAAAGAGAGTTGCAGTCAAAATATCTGCAATCGAATCATTTCCTGTTGGGGCTTGCAGGTGGGGAACTGTCTGAAACTGCAGTCCTGTGAGATTAGTTATGCAGAAGATGCCTTGGTGGGATAGGCCTTGACATTAAATGACAACCTAGCATGTGTGAGGGCGAAGAGGGTACCCCGGGATCCTACAACTAACCAGACCAAGGCATGGAGATCAGGATATGCAGGCCCACTCCCATGGAGGGATCTGAATAAAGCTCCTGTAGGGCATTCAGATATGTGCTGAACACACTCGGGCAGCGGGCCAGGCAGATGGCACATTCCTGTACTGACCTTCGGAGGCCTGGCAGATTACAAAGCTAGCATTGGAGGCGTGGTTGTGCTCTGGCACGAACAGCCCCAGCAGCCTGCATTTCATCCAGCATTTGGTCCTCCCCAGTTGAAAGGATGCCTTGGGACTGGGTAGGTATCCGAGTCCACTTAGGGACTGGCCTGTATTTTCGTACCCCTCTCCGTCTTGAGTTTACTTTTACTGTCAGCACAGCACCAGAAATGACTCACATCCTCTAAGAGATTCCTCCAGAATGGGGATGACCCAGCGTTAGCCTTTGAGATGCATTGACTCCCTTACCTTCCTACCCCAACCTGTCTTGACTAACTCACATTTTTAGGTTTGACTAAGCCTTTCATAGGAAAGATAGGTGGGGGCTAGGCAAGATAAGCTGCAGTCACCTGTCCCTTCTTTGGTTCCAGGGCATCCCTTTGGCTGTGTAAAGGAAATTGGGTATGATACACTTCTTAGGCTTCACACCCCCCCCCCCCCGCCTTTCCTGTTGCCCTTTTGATTTTTTTTAATCTGATACTGAGTCTCTCCTCCCCCCACTCACACACCAACGGAGTCTCCTAAGCTATTTCTGTCGGTTTAATGATCTCCAGCTGTTGCTGTAGTTCTGGCTGTTTTCATGCTTTGATGAGGCAGAAGAACCAGAAAAAGAGGGGTCTTGCTTGGGTATCACACGGAGTGTGAGACAAATGTAATGCTTTTTTTTTTTTTTTTTCCCAAAAAAACTGGGGCGAGGCTTCTTAAAGAAGGCTGTTAATATTGGGATGATTTGAAAATGCAGGAGGAGGGAAACTACAAGCTAGTCTTTCCGGGACATTTTAAAAATAAGCATTCTGCTGAGAGGTGTGGCACCTTCTGCATCCCTCAAAATTATGTTAGAAAAATGTGGTATGTGGTAACTGGGTAATTGTTTCATTACTCTGCATTCTACTTCCATTTTAGCTTTGGAGCTGGAATGTCCCCCCCCCACCCCTGGTCTGTGTTGAAGGAATCAAGCATCTAAATCCAAAGGATTCTGTGATAGGCAAATGTATGGAAATAATTCCTGAAGTGGCCAGAAAAGGCATTGATTTCAGTTCTGCTTTAACTTAATGTAGGTTTGTTTCGTAAAATTTTGTGCAAAACCTGTAGTAATGACATGTTCTACTTGCAAATCTGACCACACAAACTTCAGGAAATACAAAGTTGCAGTTCTTCAAACAACATGAACTCTCATATAGTTACCTATACATTTACTTCTGAGATGTTTCCACTAAACCAGAGAATGGGGAGTAGGAAAATCCTTCAGTAGTTAAATGGGCTGCTATATTTTAATAGACTGGCTTTCCCTTTATGTATTTGATCTTGAGAATTGTAACTCTTGCAACAGTTTTAGCTGATAGACTTATAGATTTCATACTTCACATGCTGCATGAAATTTAACTCTCCCTCTTTTCTGCCTTTCTGTCTTCTACAGAAAAGAACAATTTTGCTGTAGCTTTGCCAAAGTTAATTTTAAAATACTTTAATTTTTTTTTGAGACAAATAGATACAATTTTACATCACCTAGGACTTAAGGAGATAAGCTATTATTTTTTTCCCTTAAGTACCCATAGAGAAATTTACATATAAATATTTTAAGAACTTTCAGATTTTGTGTGTGTATTTTTAGCACATGTGGCCAAATTTCTCATTTCTAATCACCTGTTTCTTAATCCTTGCCCTCGAGGAAATTTGTTTTCATTTATTTTATTTATTTATTTTTTAAGATTTTATTTATTTGACAGAGAGTGAGAGAGCACAAGAGGGAGAGCAACAATGGGAGAGGGAGAAGCAGGCTCCCTGCTCAGTAGGGAGCCCAGTGTGGGGCTCTGTCCGAGGACCCTGGGATTATGACCTGAGCCAAAGGCAGACAGACGATTAACCAACTGTTGATCTCAGATCAGGTCTTGATCCTCAGGGTTGTGAGTTCAAGCCCTACATTGGGCTCCACACTGGGCATCTAGTCTCCTCAAACAACAACAAAAATCAGGATTTACCTTTTTATTTTTTTCTCAAAATGTCGGTTAAATAAGCTGTCATTAATTACTGCAAACTCTTGAAAGTTAATTTAAAAAATGGGAAGAAGCTAAATAGGATAAGCCTGTCGGGAGAGTTTAAAGTACTTTGGTAGGAAAAAAACTAACTTACTAAATATTTACAGAAATATATGGGGATATAGGCCTCCCTCATTATTTCAGTCCTGAGTATTCTACCATGCTATGTCTTTCAGGGCCACATTATTATTAGAGATCTAGAAAGAGTAAGTACTCTAATACAGTTTTAAGGGAAAGAATTTTTGTCACTTCTGGCTTGCTGTAGAATAACCATGCCCTGTTCCAAGTTTTGAATCTATTCACCTGTCACCTACCCTTAGCAAAGTTGGGTGCAAAATGTCAGCACCAGTAATACCCACAGAGAATAGCAGATGAGATTCAAGGCTGCCCACATTTCCTGGGTGAACGTGCAGAACTAATGCTGCAGGGAAAACACTGTTCCTGGTGCCTTTAACTTTGGAAGGGTTTGTTCAGATGGCCCTGCCAGTCTAAAGGAAGCACGTTCCCAGTGTACCTTCACCCCATTCAGATGCCTCGAGCAAGTACGTGTTATGCTCAGATCTTGTGTGATGGAGTTAGCTGTCTGAGCACTGTGTTATGGATCCTCAGGAAAGAGACCGATGACATCGAAGTAGCTGGCAGTTTGAGATCTGCCCGCTGCAGTTAAAGGAGGACCTTACTTCATGGGGGAGATGAACAGCTACCCAAAATGAAATGGTGAGCTCCAGATTTTGAGGATAGGGGAAAGAGTTTGATTTATTTACTTACTTGCTTATGCATATTATTTTTGTTATGGCTCTGGTATTAAATGTGTTATAGCAGAAAAAGCATAGGCTTTGATATCAGGCCAACTTGTGTTTGAACTCTGGCCTCTACCTCTTACTAGCTGTGCACACAGTTACTTAACCTCTTCGAACTGCTGCTTCTTCATCTGTAAAATGGAGGTAACACGTACCTCACATAGCTGTTGAGATGAAATGAGTCACCGTAGTGGTACATCCCACTGAGAGTTCAACAGACTACATTCCTCATCTCTTACATCTGAGTTTCCTTCTCAAGACAGGCCTCCTCTCACTCAGTGCCTTTGTGCATGTTCTATTTCTGCTGCCTGGAACACTCTCCAGATCTCTTCAAGGTTTATCATATTATGTAGGATTTTGTGTGAGAGTCATCTGTCTCTTCCTCTTCCACAGGCCTTCCATGTGTACTTTGTAGAATTACCACCCCCAGCCACTCTCTGTTCTTTCAGTCTGCTGTACTTTTCTTCACATAATGTCCCATTGGAAATTATAACATAAATAACTTACTATGTTTCTCCCACTAGAACATATGTCTGTGAGGGCAAGGACTTCATCTATCCATTTTCCTGCCGTATCACCTGGAATAGTGCCCAGCGTATAGTAAGTGCACACTGAGTATCAGTTCAATGAATGAATGAATCAACTCAGAATCTCTGCGACAGCAGGAAAAACCCCTGGCAGAATGCAGGAATGAAGTTGTACCAGGAAGCAGGTGCTCTCTGCTTTTCAGTGTGGACGTCTCTGCACTGAGAGCCAAATGGGAAGTAGGCCTGTGAGGTTCTCTTGTGTCCTTCGCCTTCTGTCTCTGGGAGGAGCCCCTTTGAATGACCTTTACACGTTGGCCACTATCATCCTGTTAGTCTCTATTACTTCTGGAATTTTAATTTAAGGAGCGTTTTAGATTCTAGATTTCTGAAATGCCCTGTGCTATTCACTGAAATCACCTGGATTTTCCCTACTAGTAAGTAGATAATTTTTTTTCCAGCCACATCATGCAGAAAGCACTATTAATAGTGTCATTTTTAAACAAGAGGAACTGGTCTGTTTTATGAAGGAAGAGAAACATAACCTATAATAGTGGCTGAGAGCTCTGGCTGCAGATCGAAATGGAGCTGGGTGACCTCAGGCAAGTTGCTTAATGTGTCTTATGCTCAATTTCCTCAGCTACAAAATAGTATAATAATAGCACGTTCCACATAGCTTTGTTTTAAGAATTGAATAAGATGGGGTACCTGGGTGGCTCAGTCAGTTACGTGACCTTGATTTTGGCTCAAATAATGATCTCAGGGGTGTGAAATTGCGCTCCATGTCAGGCTCCAGCTCGTCACAGAGCCTGCTTGAGATTCTCTCTTTCCCTCTCCTTATGCTCCTCGAGGTCCCAGCCCTCTCTTTAAAAAAAAAAAAAAAAGCTGCCACATGCATGTTTTCACTATTTTATTATTTCATAATACAGAGACCTTTTATATTGTACATAGCTCAGTGGCTCAAGTTAGATTTTCATTAGCTTATCCTTTGGCTCAAGTTAGATTTTCATTAGCTTATCCTTTGTAAATACATGTCAGGATAGATACACAAGTAGCCTACATTTGCCACCCCAGAGAGATATCTGATCTCTCTGCCTGAAGGTCTGTGAGTATTCAGGTTAAATAGATAATATTTATCATTTTTTGGTATTACTTCTGATATCTAAAGCAGATTATTTGAGAGATCACTTAACTCATGTTTATACAATACATACAGAGGTAGGTAGAAGAGAAATTTATAGGATTGTGAAAGGGTTGAATAATTGAGGATATTGATAAAACAATCCAACTTGATATCTCATAGGTGGTGTTTTGCATGTGTGATTTTATTTTTTATTTTTTTAAGATTTATTTGTTTATTTCAGAGAGAGAGAGAGAGAATGAGCACATAAGTTGGGGGAAGAACAGAGGGAGAAGGGAAGCAGACTCCCCCCTGAGTGGGGAACCCAGAGGAGGGCTTGATCTCACAACCCTGAGATCATGACCAAGCTGAAGTCAGTCACTTAACCCACTGAGCCACTCAGGGACTCCTCGTATGTGCAATTTTAGAATTAGGAATTTTTCTCTTCAGGATTACATTGTGGTTCATTCTATTTGTTTATGCCACAATCGTTTTATATTTTGAATTTATTAGAAGCCCCATTATTATTCTTAATAATTAGTCATGTATAGGAATGAATCCATAATTTCCTTCTGTCCAGTAGATGGTAACATTTCAGTTTGAAAAACCTGACCCTTAAAAGATTTTAGTAATTGATGCATAAATTTTCTGAAGGGAGAGCAAATCCATGGTTGTTTTTTTTTTTAAATAAGCTTTTTATTTTACAATAACTTTACGCTTACAAAAAAGTCACAGATAGTATAGCGAGTTCCCGTATACTCTTCACCCAGTTGCCCTATGTTAGCTTCTTATATAATTCTGGTACGTTTGTCAAAACTAAGAGGTTAACATTGGTATACTACTAAGTAAATCCCAAACTTTTTGTGGCTTTTGTATGCTTTCCTACAGATTTCCTTTTTCTGTTCTAAGATCCAGTCCAGGGTACTTCATTACATATGATTTTTAATGGTGAATCGTTAGGATCCTAGAGAGAATTACCTTTACTTTTCTTACTCCACCTCCTTTTGTCTTAACTCTGGATCTGCAGGTCCTTTTTTCTCCGGCAACAGATGAATGATCTTTCTGGGTCCTTTAACCACTATTTCTGTATTGACAGCTTGGAATTTCAGCAGCATGCTTTGAGCAATCATCATACATTCAGTTTTATTAATGAACGGTACTGATCCTTCTGCTTTTCTCTGGGTCTTAACTCTTTCGACATACCAGATTGAAGAGAGTCTGGGAATAGAGGGTGCTTCTTCGCTGCCAAAACTGTCTTCCAAAAGAAAACATTTCCCCTCCATTTTCCCCTCCCCTCCAACTGCAGCTCCCTCCTGGTCCCCCTGCTCCAGAACACATAGAGTATGATTTTAAATAAGATGTTTTGATAGAAGGCCCTTTTACTTTGCAAAATAAAACATGTAATTGAAAGTGTGGTACCAAATTACTAGCAGTGTCCATTCCTGTCCTAAAGAAAAGCTAGCTGAGATAAAGATTTATATTCTAGGAAAATGTTTATAGTCCATGTTATGGTTTTATAGAGCAGTTTTCACATATGTTGTAGTTTTTTGTTTTGTTTTTGTTTTTGTTTTCTGTTTTTTAGCTCAAAGCACGGGACTTATTTTTAGGAGTTGTATTATAGAAGGAAAATTGAGACTAAAAGAGGTTAAGTGACTTGATTAGGTAGCAACAGAGCCAGGACTAGAACTTGTGTTTTCCGATTCTTTCTCTAATGTTCTTCTTTCCTTATAGGTCAGTTCTATAAATGTATTGTATTCACTTGCAACTTATAAAATACTCATATAACCAACCCAGTATGCATTGCTTGCCCCATTCCCTAGAAATTATAGTTTGGTTAAGAGTAAACCATTCTGGTTAAGGATAGGACTAATTATAGAATACATTGGGGCCTTTAAAATGCTCTTGTTTGTGGCGCCAGGGTGGCTCAGTCAGTTAGGTATCTGCCTTCAGCTTGGGTCATGATCCCAGGGTTCTGGGATCCAGCCTTGCATCAGGATCCCTGCTCAGCAGGAAGCCTGCTTCTCCCGCTTCCACTCGCCTGCTTCTGTTCCTTCTCTTGCTGTGTCTCTTTCTGTCAAATGAATAAATAAAATCTTAAAAAAAAAAAAAAAAAAGGGTCTTGTTTCTATCAAAAGCACAAGCCAGAAACACATTTTTGGTGCAGTGTACACTGTGCTAACACATTCAGGCTGGTCCCCAAGTTAAAGGGAGAACATTAGTCATGAAAGGGTCTAGAGAAACTTAGAGGTGAGAAAGTGCAGAGGAAGAGAACAGTCCCAGGGATGCTGGAAGACAGAGTGGGGGCAGAGAACCAGAATGCAGGAGAGGTGATGGGAAGGAATAAGGGAGCACAGACACCTCACTTTCTTTTTGTATCTTTCTCATCTCTTTCAGGAAAGATTTGTGGGAAATTAGAATAAATAGGGACTTACAGAAGTGTTTTACTTTTGGGGAACAATCTCAAGAAATTAATTGAAACTTTAGTAAAACTGATCATGAGGATAAAAAATTTTAAGGCCCCATTTGTTGCGTTCACTCTTCTTACCCCAGGTAGCAAAGATTTTGTTTCTTCGTGACTTCCAGTGTTGGCACTGTCACCTTTGTATTCTCAATGTGTGTTTAAAATAGATAGATAAATAGATAGATAGATAGATATAGATATATAAAACTATTTGGATTTTTATTATTTTTAAGATACCAACACTTCTTTTTATTATATATGTATACATGTATATCACACATAAGACCAGATGACTGAATTTGATAGGGACCCTTAATATAGTAGGGCATATGTATTAGCTAAGTTGCATTTTCCTATAACTTTTTTTTTTAAAAAATTGTATTTATTTATTTATTTGACAGACAGAGATCACAAGTAAGCAGAGATGCAGGCAGAGAGAGAGGAAGGGAAGCAGGCTCCCTGCTGAGCAGAGAGCCCGATGCTGGGCTCAATCCCAGGACCCTGAGATCATAACCTGAGCCGAAGGCAGTGGCTTAACTCGCTGAGCCACCCAAGCGCCCCTTCCTATGACTTTTTAAGTAAAAGTCTAGATTACAGGCATCAGATCTTTTCTTATAGCATCGTAGTTACTCATTTTTGTTCTCTCTTAAGAATTCCATGAGAGGGGCGCCTGGGTGAGGGCAAAGCAGGGAGAAGGAGAGGGAGAGGGAGAAGCGGGCTTCCCACTGACTGAGCAGGGAGCCTGATGCGTGGCTCGATCCCAGGACCCTGGGATCATGACCTGAGCTGAATGCAGACACTTAACAACTGAGCCACCCAGGCGCCCCACATTAGTTGTTTGGTAAACATCTGTTAGATGAATGGAGAACCATCCCCCTATCCCAGCTCTGAGTTTGTATTTTGCTTGTGATGCTATAGAGTAACCCAGGCAGCAGAACATGTGGGCTAATCCCCTCTTCTGGGAGCACCCTTCTCATGCTTTTAATCCTATATTCTAAGGATGAAACTAGTGAGTACTTGGAGAATATAGCTTTTGGTTCTAAGTGATACGTGATGTGTTTTTATAAGTTATAAAATCACTAAATGACTTTTTAAGGCATACAGGATAAACTGAAGTATAAAGTACACCAATAGGTATAATTCATTGCTACACAGCTGAGTATTTGAATTATTAGCATGCTAAGCTTCACCTAAGGCTAAAACCTACTCTGTTCCTTCTCTGATCTTCCCAATGAGAAAGATTTTCCAGTTTGGAGGTAGAGGTAGTGATGTCTGTTGCTGAATTAAATTGTGTTTGCTTATTTATTCTAGGACTGGGAGCTAAAGGTTATTGAGGAGAAAACAGTGGATGAGTTACTGGGAGATCAGGCTTGGAAATGCCCTGGCCGTTAGAATCTTTTTTGAAGAGGTCTTCCTGAGCAAAGGGTGGTTCCGAGGGAGGGATTTTGTTCTTTTGCTATCGTTCCCATACTAACCTCTTTCCTGATCTTTTCTGCTTCCCTCATAAATACTTCATCTCCCAATTCTAGAAGCCTTTGTGGAATCCATAATGGACAAGTATCAATAAGCTGAGAACAGCGTGCCAAGCTGCACGTCTCCCTCCCCAGTGAAATCCAGGACTACCAACCAGTGGAAGCCACAGAGCTGGGCTTGAGGACATACCACTTATTTTTGGCTTTTTCTTTCCAATCCTGATTGATCTGTTTGTTTGATGTGGCCATTTCTTTGACATTCCTCTTGAATGCCGTCAACATACTTCCATGGTTTTTACAGGGCAGAAGCACATGAAGTTTACTCCTTTACTTTGATTTCCCAAGAAGCCAGTTATTCAGACAGCACTGGATCAATCACCTTTGTTGGAAACAGGTGGAAAATTTGATTAATTCTGTGGGGAGTGCAGAACCTAGGGTTCCCTGCTTTATTGATTTGGTTTCTTTTTATTCCAGTCCTTTTTCTGGCAGGCAGCTCAGTCGATGCACCGTCCATAAGCTTTAAAGACATCTGCTCATCTATATATAGGCTGCCTGCACAGCCCCATTTAGAAACAGATGATACATTAAATTTGTGGAATTCAATAACAGTGAAAGTATAGACTCGTGCATGTACACAAATAGGTATTTCTGTTTAGTTTTTATCCATGTGGGGAGTGGAGAGGAAATCTAAGTGAGTATAATGAATAGAAAGATTTTGTCGAATTCCTACTCTTTTGAATCTCCTTGGTCTAGCACCGTCGAGGAGTGTAACTATCTGAAACTAGTGCCCAGTACTCCTTGGTGATGGTGGATGTACATTAAATGTGTGGCCTCTGAAATGTACCCCTGGCTGGAGTACCCTCTGTAGTAGACCCAGCACATGTGGCTCTTATGCTGTGTATGGAAAGTGAGTTATTAAATGGTTTCTTCTCCAATGAATAATCCCTCAACTGATGAATTACTGAATGCTACCTCTGAAACAAACGATATCAGTTATGTTGGCTAATTGAATTAAAAATAAGTAAAATTAATAATCCCTGCATTCTGGAAACATAAACATGAATAATCCCTGCATTCTGGAAACATTCTGCATTTCATTTAGAGTGTTTAGAATTAAGAGGAATTGAGCTAGACTAAGGAAAGCAGAAATTCATATATATCTATTTCTTTGTAGTTGTAAGTTTCAGAAGTGGGGTCCTTGCATCTATACACAGCCAAACAGATCATTTCCAAGGTACAATGGTGTAGAGGCTGACAACGATCATTTAGAGTTTACTGCCTAGGTCTTTTTTTCTTTTCCTCCTTATAAACATTGTTTGAGCTAGCAGGAGAGGGTTTGGCAATGTGTAAAGTACATGCCTGTAGTCGGGTTGTAGCAATACCCCCAAGATACTACTGATAAAGGGCGAATTCTATTATGTGAATGCGGAACTTGGTTGGATTTCAGATAAGCACGGAGTTGGGAGTTCACCACTGAGAGGGCACAGGATAGAATTTTCAGATAACTGAACTTTAATTTCATTTAGTTTTGCAGATGGAAAGATTTGTTAGATAAGCCTTCCTCTTTGAGCTAGACCTGTTGAAAAACAAAGGCTAAATCAACCTTTACTGTGTTCTCATAAAAAAAAAACTTGAATCATAGTCTTAAATGTTTGCTCTCATGAGGCAATAAGCTTTTCAGTCAAGAAGTTTGCATAACACCCCTTATGCCCATATCTGTAGATGGGCTATTTAGGAGATCTGCTGATTGGTATTTCCAAATTATTTTTGGATAATGGCCAGAGTTTTCATTAGTTATTGTTTCTTTGAAGTGTTCAGACCTACTGAATTGTATTTAGGTTTCTTTGTTCTCAGAAATCAAATCAACTTGTTATATTTCATTGTTTTCTAATAACTCATATTACACTGGGCTTTAGGAACACTATATATGGGGGCACCCGGGTGGCTCAGTAGGTTAAGTATCTGCCTTCAGCTCAGGTGATGATCCCAGGGTCCTGGGAACGAGCCCTGCGTTGGGCTCTCTGATCAGTGGGGAACCTGCTTCTCCCTCTGCCTGCCGCTCCCCCTGCTTGTGCTCTTTCTGTCAAACAGATCAATAAAATCTCAGAAAGAAAGAGTACATACACAAGATGACAGGTATTTTCCCTTTCTTCCTCTCATTTTCCTTCCTCCAAGGAGGCATATGGCCTAGTATTAAGTGCCCCACACTGTAGATTCACAAAGGGCTGGGTACGAATTCTTATGCCCCTACTTTTGAGCTGTGTGACCCAAGGCAAAGTTTTAAAGGTCTGATCCTTAGTTTCTTTATGTGTAAAATGGAGATAATAATTGTACCATCCTCATAGGCCCCCCCCTTTTTTTAAGTTAAAAGTGTGTTAATCACTTAACACTGGGCCTGATACATAGTGACATTCAGTGACTCCTAGAAGTTAACTATTTGCATTTTATTGTTATTATTAGTGTTGCTGCTAATCTGTGGTTCTAATTTATCTGAAATCACATTTGTAGGTTAGTTTAAATTTATTTTACTGAGTATCATCAAACTTCTTTCACCCTGGCCTGAACCACATCCTTTTTCCTTAGTCCCTTTGTCTATCTCACCAGAGAACCAACCCAGGTGGTCACATCCCATGCCTGTTGTCTCGGCAGCATAGGCTGCAGAAGACCCTGAAGAAGCAGAGAAGTAAGAATCCCATGTTCTGGAATCAGAATGTTTAGGTTCAAATTCTGTTGTACCTCTTATTAGTGGGATAATCTTGGGTAAATTACTGGATCACTCTGGGCATTATTTTTCTACCTGTAAAATGGGGTTAGTAATGTCCCTGTCTTTCCATAGATATGTTAGATTAAATGAGTTAAAATATGAGAGTACACAGAACAGTGTCTGGCACTGAGCACATCGTCTATAAAATGTTAGCCACAAGTGTGTCTGTTGTTTTATCCATTTATTCTAAAAGTCTTTGCTTTTAAGTTTTAATTTGTAAAAATAATAGTAAAAGTTATAACTTCCTGATAAGTTCTCTCAGACTGTATTACCTTTTTTTTTTTTTTTAAAGATTTAATTCATTTATCCGACAGACAGAGATCACAAGTAGGCAGAGAGGCAGGCAGAGAGAGAGGAAGGGAAGCAGGCTCCCAGCCAGGCAGAGAGCCCAATGCGGGGCTCGATCCCAGGACCCTGAGATCATGACCCAAGCCGAAGGCAGTGGCTTAACCCACTGAGCCACCCAGGTGCTCCTGTATTACCATTTTGAGATACAGTTCAGTTCAAGAAACAGTTATTAAATACTTACTGTGTATTGAGTGTATATGGAGGGCATATATTAATAAGGTATATTCTCTGCCCTCCAGGAGTTTATAAACTGGTAGGAGAGATGAGCTATATTCAGGGGCTAACTATTACACAGGGTAAAATACGACTATACTTTTTTTTTTTTCTTTTTAAGATTTTATTTTTTTAGACAGAGGTCACAAGTAGGCAGAGAGGCAGGCAGAGAGAGAAGGGGAAGCAGGCTCCCTGCTGAGCAGAGAGCCCAGTGCAGGACTCGATCCCAGGACCCTGAGATCATGACCTGAGCCGAAGGCAGAGGCCCAACCCACTGAGCGACCCAGGGGCCCCACAACTATACTTTTTAGAACGGACGATCGGTAGCTCACAGGAGGTCTAGAGTAGTTCTGCATGCGTGGGAGTCAAGAAGGTAGGTGAAAAGTGTAGGCATTTCCAAATGAGTGAATAAACAGTTGGGCCAGTACATGGTACCTGAGGAAGAGTAGTCCGACAGGCTTGACGGGGGCACTCGCAGCGGGAGGGGTCCTCCACAAGTAAGGTCGCGAGCGAGGAGGCTGTCTGTGCAACATGGCGAGGCTGTGGCGCCAGAAACTTGGTAAGAGGAGGAGCGTGAGGGAGGTGGAGGAGTCGAAGGTGCCTCAGAAACCTGAATACGAGTTTGGGGGTGGGGAGGTACAGGGATTGCAGATCGTGATTCCATTTTTTAAAGAGATAAGAAAGATGGAAAGTGGGTTGGGTTTTTGGGAGAAAGACAGCTTCTGCTTTGGACCCGCTGACTTTGACATGTATTCGGGACCCTAGTTATGGTTCCGCCATTCCTGGAGGCCTTCTTAAAAACTGCTCTAGGAGTGGAAAAGGCAGGTAACCTAAGATAATAGGATTCCTGTTAGATGCAGGTGTCCCTCAGATGTGACTTGCAGAGACCTTATAATTGAAGACTTAGCACGTCAACGGGCTTTCCCTGGCTCCTAACCCTCCTTCTCTGAATGTTTGCTCAGTTACTTCACCTTCGTATACAAGCCTTGCCATGGTCACTCCGCACGGTATGCGGTGGTAACGCCCTTCACGTTTCGTTGGCATCTGAACTAGAGATCACTTACTTTTAACTTTAGAAAAGTTCTTTCAGGTATTTGGTTAGGTAGTGCTGCCAGACTGGAAACGGGAGACATACTCGTCACCCTCCCCTGTCCCGGGTGCGCTCTGACTCCTGTCGCTTGGTGGTTTCACCCCAACAGGACAAAACTTGACCTGAACAGTGAGAGGAAGAAAGAGTTATGTTGATGGTAAAATGGTTTCTGGTATAGAGAAATGAATTGTTTAGTGAAAATAGGTGTAATTTTTAGGTACAAAAGACAAGATTTTGCAGATAACCTATACTTCCTCATCTGTGTGAGCACAGTATCATTCAGGACACTCACGATGGTAAACTCGTGCTGCCAGGAAGACAGTGCAGAACATCTAGAAAGCTTTTCCTGCTGGGTGTTGGTCCTCATTATATTTCCTTTGAGTTAAGAACTTGTGTTTTTTTAGTCTTTGGAGGAGGATACAGTGTTGTAGGAGGTTTTGAGCAAGAGACAAGACTTGGGTACTTTGTGGATTGTTATCACCCTGCAAGACCCTTCGCAACTTCCTCTCGCCGCCCACAGCAGAATACGGAAACCCTGCTGTATCAGGCCACTTCTGCAATTACAGACCGTCATGATTAAAGGGGTTCTTCTTTCACACTACACTCTTCTGTTCTGAGACTCTCTTTGTATTTGAAAATGTGTCTTTTATGGTGGAACACCCAACTGAGCCTCGGTCTCTCCTCTCTCTTTGCCGCCCTGCAGTGCTGCAGTTGAAGCTCCAGCAGCGCCGGACGCGAGAAGAACTGGTGAGCCAAGGGATCATGCCACGTAAGTGCCTCTCCCTCGCGCTCCGCGTCTGCTGGAGCTCGGGGTCCACAGTGCGTGTGTGCCTGCTGTGCCGTGGGCCGCATCTAACAGAAAACAGGGGCGACAGGTTTCATTTGTCCCTCTCTTACTTGTGCTTTTCCAAGTCCAAGGACTTTTGATCATGGAATGCTAAGATACTGCCCATATTAAGTTCCGTGAAACAGACCGCGCTGGGTTGAACGGTGCCGTCGAACCATCCTCCCCTTTTGAGTTGCTCCTTTTGGGGTTTCTGCTCCCTGTTACCCTCACTTCCCTTTACAGGAGGAGCACATCTCGAGCTGGGGTATTGTGAGAAAGAACCCACATCTTGCATGTGTTTTGCCTTTGTGTTCAGGTGCTTGGGATGAGAAAACCCTTTTCCACCTGGTGTTTTGAATCAACTGCAGTGTTTAGAGTGAGATTCTCCGATCCCTGCGGCTGGCATGGGTGTGAGTGTGCTTGGTGGGGTTCCTGCCGAGCTGGGCGTAGTAGGTGCACAACTACACTTGGGGAGAAATGAAACCAACACTGGAATCTCTTAGAAGTAAGAAATTTTGGTTTTAATACCAGTAGCGTTATAAACTGAGTGGATGCTGGAGCCACGGAGAGCGAGATGTTGCACTTTTTGACATTTCTTTTGAAGTCATCAGCAGAGAGCTTAGGCTCTCCCTCTTCTTTCTTTTCTCTTGAGCATTGCTGCTACTTGGACACACCCTACAAAGTGGAAAGAAAAAAAAAGAGTCCTACAACAACTTCTAGCCTCAGAGTGAGAGAACCGATGTTTTTCTCCTTAACTCAGTGCTGACCTACTGCCACTGTGTTTTCCAAATCCTCAGTCACTTACTCATGCGGAGTAGTTGAGAACCTGGTGTGTGTCCTTGATGCGGCAAGAAAAATCGAGCTCCTGCCCTCCAGAGTTTTATGTTTAAAAGGAGAATAGTGATAATAAACAGAGACAAATAAGATACTTTCAGAGTATGGTAAATGTTACAAAGTAAATTAACCAGTTGGCGTGTTAACAAGAAATAGGAAGGAGATGGGATCTCTTTGGATAGGATAGGATGATCAGGAAAGACCTCCCTGAGGAGGAAATATTTGGGCTGGGGTCTGGAGGATGAGATGGAGTCAGCCATGCAGAAGCAGGCAGAGGGTCAGGGAGAAGCGAGAACAAATGTAAGCGCCTAGTGCAGAGAAGAGCCTGACACGTTTGAAAACATTAAGGAAGTGGGTGTGGCTGGGGCCTAGTGAGTGAGGGGAGCCTAGGCCAAGTTAAGATCGGCAGGGTGGGCGGGGCTAGGAAGAGGGCTTCCCAACTACGGGAAGAGGTAGATTTTGTTTTAGGTACAATGGGAAGCCTTGAAACCTTTTAAGCAAGTGAGAATGGGATTTGATTCATGTCGTGGTGATGGCAGGTCTGTTTCTAAGGGCTAGAACTGTATAGCAGGTGGAAGAAAGGTGAGGTCTGTTTTAATCCTAAGCATCAGCCAGGAACTTAAGTCTCAAATTCAGCTTTTTGTTTACTGCAGTTAACTTCCAAACCATTTACCCACATTATGCTGCTGTCTTCCCTGGCTTTCCAGTGAAGGACTTCCCACCTGCAGCCCTAAAGAATCAGATATAGCGACTGTTTGTGTGGTGGGTCAGTGATGTGATCAGGTAGGGCGCTACTTTGCTTTACAGAACACTCCAGATCTGCCTCGATAAACCCTTCTGTAAGAACAAGTCACCCAGACTCTCATCTCCTTGTCCCTTTCACCAGGGACATCATGTGTTTAATGTCTACTTTGTGCCCAGGGTAGTTAGTCCTGGAGAGATTAAAGAAATATCAAGCAAGGTACCTGCCCTCAGACATTTAACAGTTTATTTGAGTAGCTAAAATTTACTCACATACAAAATAAAGAGCCCTTCAGCATCCTGTGGGGGTGCTGACTAATTACAGTACTAGTTCTGAGAGCATAACGCTATTTCTCAAGATCCGGGAGATGTTTAGGGTCTGAAAGCCTTGCAGAGAGGATGAGGGCCCCGCATTCCTGTGCCTGTCTCATACTTGGTACCAGGGACTACTAGAGCTCACTGCTTAATACAATTGATGGAGTATGGTGTCCTTGCTCAGCATTTCTTGTCATGTTCTGTGCTGTTTAAAGACAGGTGATGCTTCCATTACTGGAGTCAGCTGCTTATACATTTCCCTCCAGCCATACTCTGAACTCCTTGAGAAAGTGTCTTATGCAGAACTGGGCACTGAATGAATGACTCAGGACAGCCGATTTTAAAGTGTGATGTGTGATGTGTGTGTGTGTGTGTGTGTTAGAATGACAGACAGGAACAGATACAACTGTCTTGCAAACTTGTTGGAATTCTAGACATGGAATTTGGAACAATGCTTCTGTTCTGTTAGAAGCCCAGATTCTAAGATGTTCTGAACACCTGATTGTATCCTCTGCACTGTTCTCTTTATCTGTGAAGTGAGAGTAGCTGCCCTTCCTATAGGAACAGGAATTACCTGTTTCCGTGAGAACACCACATCTTCCTCCTACCAAAAGGTCACCTTCAGCTACGGACACAGTCTTGGTTTTCAGCTTTTCTAGTGAAGGAAGTAGGTCACAGTCTTAGATTCTGAGCGATTGTTAATGCCTGGCAATAGTTTCAGGTGTGAAATTCCCTGTTCATCTGCATACCAGATGATACATGGATAGGGTCCTGAGGTTCTCCCCTCAGCCCTGCACCCTGTGAGTAAATTCTTCCTCATCACAGCCCTGCACTCTCTACCCTTATCCTGTGGTAGACTCCAACACCCTCAGCCACCCTGACCTCCCCACCACCTGCCAGCCTCTCACCCTCCAGGCCACAGCTTCCAAAGAAAATAGAGCAGGATTGGAAGCAGATTGTAAGTGACCAGCAAATTGTTGATTGTTGGAGATTTGGAAACCTGAAAAAGTGACATCTGGTTCGAAGGGTCCATTTCCATTCCCATCTTGCTAGCCTAAGGGGTTTCTCTAAAGTGCATTTATACATAAGTTTGTTGTACAACTGAGGAAGTAGGTACACTCTCGAACTGTTGGAAGGGAGTGATGTAGTCATGGCTGTATTCTGCCTCATCATTTCTTTGTTTATATCTTTTATCAAAATTCTTCTCATTCCAGTCTTATTTATAGCTCTGGGAAGAAAACCCACCCACCTCATCTTCCAGAATACTCCTACACAGTTCCCATGTAGGACTGGCTTTCAGTTCTGACAGCATAATCTGTAGGACACCATGTCTTCAATGGCTCCCTTACCTTCAGGGTGGTTCATGTTCTGCATATCGTTCAGAGCTGCCTTTAATAAAGTGCAGGGGATTAAAGCATCTCCCAATTCCTACATACCCCTCTCTGCTGCTTGATACGCTCTGCTCATGGCATCTAAACTATGGGGTATGGAAGTTAGTTTCTGATGTGTTTTTAAACAGGATCATTTACCAGCATCTGTCACTCTCCTCATGTAAGCTTGTGTCTCAAATTTAACACTATATAAACCCTACCAAATACAGAGTGGCAGATAGCAAAGGATTACATATGCCAGGCCCTGAGCCTTCTTTAATAATGTCTGAAGCTCTGCATATCTTGAGGGAGATGAAAGATGGCACAGATAGGAAGCTTGTGCTTAAGTCCAAGATTAAGACCAGAAATGCTGCTGTAGCCAGAGTGAAGATTCATAGAAAACACGGGTCATGTGTGGTACACTCTGTTCTCAAACAGAGCTTTCCCCACAGCCTTTCTCTTTGACATTTAAAGGTGTACTAGGTCATAAGGTTTAGGTGAAAATGAAGAAAATGTTCTGAGCACTGCTTTAGAGGAATAACCTTTTTTAGGAAAACATTGAAGTTCTTCTGACCCAGAAAAATGAGAAAGTCTCCTGTAATCTTTCTGGATTTGAAAGAAGAACCTTGTCTGTCTCTTCCTTCTCAGCCTTCTGTTATTCTCTTTTGAGTCCTTGAGAAAAGCATAGAGTTGCATGTTCCTGTGCTTGTGTGAACCCTCAGTTCACTCTTTTCCCATGTGTGTGTAGTGAAAACACCTTGGCACCTTGGCAAGCATGTGAAGAAATCATTAGTTTTGTCCAGTAGATTCTCTAAGGACCTTGGTCCATTGCTTGAGTGAGCTTGTTTTTGTTTGTTTGTTTGTTTGTTTGTTTTTGTTCTCATTTTAAATGGCGTTTTTGTAGGGTGCCTGGGTGGCTCAGGGTTGAGGCCTCTGCCTTCGGCTCGGGTCATGATCCCAGTGTCCTGGGATCGAGCCCTGCATCGGGCTCTCTGCTTGGCGGGGAGCCTGCTTTCTCCTCTCTCTCTCTGCCTCCCTCTCTGCCTACTTGTGATCTCTGTCTGTCAAATAAATAAATAAAATATCTTATAAATAAATAAATAAATAAATAAATGTCGTTTTTGTGCACCAAGTGGGTGTCATTGGTGACCTTAACCACCGAATAGTTAGAAGAATCCAAAGAGTGTGAGGGCATCACAGTTCAGAGAGGGCAGCCAGTTGCTGTCAATCCAGAAGACTCACAAACCGCCTAGGTCCTGAGAGGTACTCAAATGGGTTGCTAGGTGAAAAAGTGAACCATTTGGTCAGCTAGTTTTGACTAGCTTGTGGGTGTGCAGATAGGTGCTGCATATCTCAGATTGAATCTGTAAAGAATGGCTTTATGTAACGAATCCCCACCACTCTGTATTTTCAATAAACTTGGCTGTATCTTGACTTCCTAACCCTTAGTTCTGCAGTCTGATCCCTTCCTTTGTCACGTTTCAGCTGTCAGTGTTAGCTCAGTGATCTATGTAGAGACAGTGTGCCCAGTTGTAGCACTCATGGCTAATCTGTCATGTCATAGGGCCCCACGGTTAGCTGGAAACCTCCTGTTCATCTGATTATAGCAATCTCTGCACCAAGGAGAAATTTCTTTTAAACTCTGACAAGAGGTTATTTAATGGCTTAAAGTATTAGGATTGAGCACTATGATCTTTGACCTTCTGAAGCTAAATTTCTTCTTAATATTTTTATTTGTAACTTAGGAATTAGTACTTATATTATTCTTCACCAAATGTACAAACTGAGTTTGCATATTCTCTTTCCTTATTTGTGGATCAAATCCATTTTTGTAAAGCTCTTTTAAAACTGATTTTTGTGGGGTGCTTGGATCACTGTTAAGCCTCTGCCTTTGGCTTAGGTCATGGTCTCAGGGTCCTGGGATGCTTGCTTACAGGGAACCTGCTTCTCCCTCGCTCTCTGCCTGCCTCTCTTATGATTTCTGTCACATAAATAAAATCTTAAAAAAACAAAAACAAAAACCTGAAATTTGGGAGTGCCTGGTGGCTCAGTGGGTTGGGCCTTTGCCTTTGATTTGGGTCATGATCTCAGGATCCTGGGATCGAGTCCCACATTGGGCTCTCTGCTCAGCAGGGAGCCTGCTTCCCCCTCTGCCTCTGCCTGCCTCTCTGCCTACTTGTGATCTCTCTCTCTGTCAAATAAATAAAATCTTTAAAATAAATAAATAAATAAAACAAGCCTGATTTTTGTTTTTGTAACCCCTGCAAGGATAAACCAACTTCCTGAAGCCCCAGAGTTTCTTGTAATGAGAAGGAGGCTACAATTTAGTTTTGTCATCTAGTGACTTGGAGACATAGCATGGGATCTTTTCCCCCATTACTAGAATTCAAAAGAACTAGCCATGGGGCTGCCTGACTGGCTTGGTTGGTGGAGTGCACAACTCTTCTCCCAGTTGTGAGTTCGAGCCCCACATTGGGTGTAGAGATTACTTAAAAATAAAATCTTTTGGGGAGGTTATGTGCTATGGTGAGTGTTGTGAAGTGTGTAAACCTGGCGATTCACAGACCTGTACCCCTGGGGCTAATAATATATGTTTATTAAAAATTTTTTAAAATTAAATAAAAAAAATAAAATCTTTAAAATCTAAAAACAAACAGGGGCACCTGGTGGTTCAATCAGTTAAACATCTGACTTTTTTTTTTTTTTTAAAGATTTTATTTTTTTGACAGAGCGAGCATGAGCCAGGGGAGGGGCAGAGGGAGAGGGAGAAGCAGACTCCCTGCTGAGCAGGGATCCCTATGCAGGGTTAGATCCCAGGACCCTGGGATCATGACCTGAGCTGAAGGCAGACACGCCAAACATCTGACTCTTACTTTCGGCTCAGGTCATGATCTCAGGGTTGTGAGATCAAGTCCCACATCAGGCTCCACACTGGCTGTGGAGTCTGCTTAAGATTTTCTCTCTCCCTCTCCCTCTGTCTGTGCACCCCCCCCACCCTGCAAAATAAGATAAAATAAAAAATAAAAACAAATAAAAGAACCAACCATAAGGTCAGTCCCATCCAATAGCACTTTTAGCAACAATAGAAATATTCTATAACACTAGCCACTAGCCATACGAGCTGTTTGAGCACTTGAAATGTGGCTAGCTTAACTGAAGAGCAGAATTTACAATTTAATTTAATTTAATTTTAATTAATTTAAATAGTCACATGTGACTGTAGCTATTATATTAGTGAAGTTTTAGGCCTTATTTTGCCACTTAGGAACAAGGTGAGTTTGGGCAACCCTATTAATTTCTGAACTCAACTTCTACTTTTTATAAAAAGGAAATAAGCCTTCTCACCTACCCCACAAAGTTAGTTTGGAAATAAATGAGGTGTTCATGCTTTTGAAATATAGGCAGTGTTATTCTCAGTTAAGATGGAGGATTTGTGACACCCGGGTGGCTGAGTCAGTTAAGTCTCTGCCTTCAGCTCAGGTCATGATCCCAGGGTCCTGGGATTGAGTCCAGCATCGGGCTCCCTGCTTAGCTGGGGGTCTGTTTCTCGCTCTTCCTCTCTCTCTGCCCCTCATCATTTGTTCATGTTCTCTCTCCTTCTCTGTCTCAAATAAATTCTTTATTTAAAAAAAAAAAAGAAAGAAAGAGGAGCATTAGCTTGGATCTATGCCCCCCACACATATATATCATTGATTTCTCTCAAAACCAGTGTTTGGGAATAGGAACTATTTTTCAATAAATCCTCCATTTTTCTTCCTACCCACAGATTAAAAAACAGTTGCTGAAAATTGTTGAGTCAAAGAACCACTGGATAACATAGTGTTCTGTTAAGACTATTACTATTTTGTTAAAGATTGTTCCTATTTTGGTCCTATATTAGCAGGACTATGATTTTATTAGCTTAAGCTCTCGTGGCAGTGGATGTTTCTTCTTTAACCTCTCTTAAACAAAACAATTATGTGTCTGGGTTGGAAATGTTTTTTTTAATTTCTGGGCAACTTGCCAAGAGACAGAAATGTTCACCCATGGGGATACGGTGGTGATTCCAGGGCGGATGAGGGTCTGGTTTGAGGCTGAATTGCTCTTTTCTTTTAAAACTTAAATTTAGGATGACAAAAGCATTGGCTTCAAGGAAATGTCATTTGTCTAGTTTAAAGCAGAGTGTTGCAGTGTTGAAGGCTAGTCCCAGCGGCTACTTGGTCTAGGTGGGGACTGGGGTGAGAGCAGATCCTCACCCCGGCTCCCATCATTTCCCATTTGCTCCAGTCCACTTGGGATTTGCTAGAAGCTCTTCGGTAGTCTCTGTGGCCCGCATCCCTTTCTGGTAGGAGCCCAGAAGAGGTGTCCCTTAAACCCCACAGTTTGCCTGCTGCCTCCGGTCCAGGTCATGCCCTCAGGCTCATGCTTCCAGATGCTGACCCTCACAAATGTTCCTGTGGTCCATCTGGCTCCTTTGGATCATTGATAGCTTTGTATGAGAGAGCTAGTCACCTGTTTCCTTTGTAAAGTTGAGGTAAAATTGGGGCTCCTGGCTGGCTCAGTCAGAAGAGTGTGTGACTCTTGATCTCAGGATTGTGAGTTTAAGCCCCATGCTGGGTGTAGAGATGACTTAAATATTTTAAAAATAAGATTTTAGGGATGCCTGGGTGACTCAGTTAAGCATCTGCCTTCGGCTCAGGTCATGATCCCAGGGCTCTGGGATCAAGCTCCACATTGGGCTTCTTGCTCAGCAGGGAGCCTGCTTCTCCCTCTGCCTGCCATTCTCTTTCTCTCTAACAAATAAATAAAATCTTTAAAAAAATGATCAACAACATATTAGTTTCGGGTGTACAATATAGTTGTTGTTTTTTTTAAGATGCAGAGAACCCTGCCTAATTGAGATGATGTTTCTTTAGCCCAGAAATGTGACCCTTTCTCTGTAATTGAATACCAAGGTGACATGGCATTTGAGAAATACCATTGTAAATTGTGTGTCCTAGGATTGGGGCTAACCTGACCCTAGATCTGAAGCCCAGAGAAAATTGTGTCAGGCATGTGGACTCAGGAGTACTCTCTTTCATCTCAGGAGATCAGCTGATCGTGTCACTCCGGGGTGTTATATATTTCATTTCTGATAGATACTGCGACCTCTTCCCTGCTATCATAAGGTCTATTCACTCAGTGGTCAGTGACCAGCACCATACATCCTCCTTGACCAGTTGGTAACAAATCCCAAAATAGGACTCTAGAGTGAGTTGTATATTCATGTTCTCAGCATATTCATTGTTGAATTTAAAGAAGAATCCAAAAAAAGAGGGGGAGGTGTGCCTGGGTGGCTCAGTTGGTTAGGCGTCTGCCTTTGGTTCAGGGCATAACCTCAGGGTCCTGGGATCAAGCCCAACATCCGGCTCCCTGCTCAGTGGAGAGCCTGCTTTTCTGTCTTCCTCTGCCTCCTGCTCTGCTTACTTGTGCTATCTCTCTGCCAAATAAATAAATAAAACTTTTTAAAAAAAGAAGAAGAATCCAACAGGGAGCCCTGTTGAACAGGCCATCAAAAGTCTTCTTGGTAAGAGTTCTTGATAAAATTTAATATCTAAAAAGTTAAGTAGGTATTCAGTTTTATTTAATAGTTCTGAAGTGGGGACACCTGGGTGGCTCGGTTGGTTGGGTGTCTGACTCCTGATTTTGGCTCAGGTCATGATCTTGGGATCATGGGCCTGAGCCCTGCCTCCAGCTCTGTGCTCACAGCAGTCTTCTTGTCCCTTTCCTGGTGCTCCTCCCTCTGCTTGCTCTCTCTCTCTCAAATAAATTAATTTTAAAAATCTTTAAAAATAATAATAATTCTCAAAGTACCTGAGATAGCCAAGACCAACTTCTTTTCAAGGTAGTAAAGGGAGTGAGGGAGTTTATAAAGTTGCTCGTTGAAACTGCTCACAGCGTTCACCTGCACCAATCACATAGGCGAGGTGGGGGTCGGGGGTCCTCGTAGCCCCCACTGGGGCCCACTGGGATGCGATCTCTAGAAGGGCAAAAGTGATTTGGAGTTTTTATCTACACAGATGACTTAAGCCTGTTGATAATGGGACTCGGTAAGAGGCAGTGGCTTTTGGGGGCATGTGTGCTTCACCCGGGGAGCGGGGAGCGTTGGCGGGGCGGATAACTGACTGATCCAGAGCGTTAGGCCAGGCTGTGATGGGAGAGCTGGGTATGAACGTGCTCACCGTAGATGTCAAAGGGAAACTCCGAAGACCAAGTTAACCATCTTTAGCCCCTCATATTTTAACCTTTTGGAATTCAGTGAACCTGCTGATACGCATGCCATCGAAGATCGCACACTGACCTTCTTTCCCTAGTCTCAGGCTCTCTCACTGGGGTCAAGGTTGTGACACTGGGGTCAAGGTTGTGACACTCTGGAACAGCTTGCGTTTCTGGGAAGGAAAAGATTCAGCATCCCGAGTCTCCTCTTTTACATTGATTCTTGGTTGCTGGCTTTCCTGCTGGTTTGGGTGGCGGTGACAGCCCCGGTGCCAAAACAGGGGTGGTGGCAAGTCTGAGAACCAAAACAGGATGTGTACGCGGCACGTTTTCTGACTGTTTGGATTCTCGCTTGCACACATGCCATCACCCAGCTCTTTCTTCAATTCACATGGATTTAGTTCTGGTTTCTGTTGTCACGGCCAGCCCCCGGAACTGTCGACACAACTCTTCAGTTAGTGTCTTTGTTGCCGGATAATACCGTAGGCATTTTGGTATGACAGCTGAGAACAGTAAGACAGAAGTTGGAAGTCCAGCCCAGTTAGCTGTCAGCATTGGATTCCACATGCATGCTGTTTCCTGCAGGAGGATGGACCAGAGAAAAGCTGAACCAGTAACAGTGCCTCAGGTTTAACAGAGCCTCTAGCAGCTGGCAAAGCACTTTCACTTTATTAGTACCAACGGCCGTCAGCGCAGTGGTTCGTACAATTGCCATATTGTAGGTGAGGCCATTGAGGCTCAGAGGGGCCATGTGACCACCACTGAAAGACAGAAGCAGAGCCAGTCCTGTCTCCCTTCTCCAAAGTCCATGCTAACTCCTGAAAGTCACAGACTAATGTTTGTTGTGTTTTTTTTTTTAAGATTTTATTTATTTATTTGACAGAGATCACAAGCAGGCAGAGAGGCGGGCAGAGGGAGAGGGGGAATCAGGCTCCCTGCTGAGCAGAGAGGGGCTTGATCCCAGGACCCTGAGATCATGACCTGAGCCGAAGGCAGAGGCTTTAACCCACAGAGCCACCCAGGTGCCCCAAGACTAATGGTTCTAAATGACAGGAATTTTATGGTAATAGCCTGCTGTACTCCCCCTCCCCACCCCCCACAGTTTCAGTAGTGAAAGTTGAAAACAGCATCAGATCAGGACCCACAGTTAGTGAGGTAAGGTGAAAGCTGGTAGTGGGTGGTGAGAGGAGCACTAAAATCGCTTCCAAGTTGCTGTCCCTTTCTGCCTGCTGTTTGAAGGCCAGGGCCGTCTTTCCATTTCTGTCATAATAACCTTTAGTTAGATCAGAGCTGCTTGATTTTCTCTGATGCCACTGATGCTCCTTAGACAATCTTACATTGTCCCTTCGCTGCACAGTTGCGTGGGTTCCCGAGGTTCAGCACAGTTGTGGGGCTTCACAGATGTTCTGCGGCAGTACAGTGTGCCCCAGGTTAGGAGGCCCTGCTTTGCCCAGATACAGAGCCCTTAGATTCTGATCACACATAAAGGTCACTCACCAGGGGCATGGCTGACCTCTGTGCTTTCATCACTCAGGTGTGTAAGGGACCCTCCCCAGATTCCAGTAGTCCTCTGGGCTCCTCACACTTCCTTTCTATAGCTGCCTTCTATGGAGTGTGCTCGCCGGGCTCCAGAGACAAACAGTGGGTACTGGGCCCTCCCTGGGGTGGGAGGGGAGTTGCAAAAAGACCTGATCCTTTGACTCTTAAAAATGCATGCTTTGGGGCGCCTGGGTGGCTCAGTGGGTTGAGCCGCTGCCTTCGGCTCGGGTCATGATCTCAGGGTCCTGGGATCGAGTCCCGCATCGGGCTCTCTGCTCAGCAGGGAGCCTGCTTCCTTCTCTCTCTCTGCCTGCCTCTCAGTGTACTTGTGATTTCTCTCTGTCAAATAAATAAATAAAATCTTAAAAAAAAAAAAAAATGCATGCTTTGCAACCCAGGGCGGTGAACCTGAAAAGGGCTCAGGAGATTAAACTCTACTAATTTGTGGGCACCTACATAGCTAGCAGAGCTGAAATTTGGAACTAAGCTGTTGAAAGAGGATTTATCAAGTCCTTACTAGGTGTACTTCATGGTCACTTAGCCCCTGGTGTTGGAGAGTGAGCAAATGAAAGTCCTTTCTCATCTGTGCTGACACCTTTCCTCTGCCTTTTGGACTTAGGGAAACAGTGGGTTTGGAATTTTAGTGGCACCGGAATCCTCAAAGAACTTAATGAGTAAAAGTCTTGAAGCCCAGGAATCTGCATCCCAGAGAGAGTCTTGCACTCCAGAGTCAAGCTAATGCCAATGACTCTCCAGCTGCACCCAGAGGGACACTGGACCAAAGGCTGCTGATCTTTTCCCTTTTCATTTTTAGTGGCAGCATAGATCACTGTTACTGTCTTCTCGCACTAATTCTCAAGTAGAGGATAGCCTGTCTGTGTGATTCAAGAGTGATGACAAATTTCTAGGACCTCTGAGGCTGCTGCTTATGGAATGACCCAGTTTGGACAGCTTGTGAGTCCCTTGTCTCCAGGGCTGGGGACCCCGTACCATGTCAGTGGTCCCTTGACCAAGTTAACAAAGTGCCTGAAGCAGTGTGACAGACTAGTGCTAGGCCAAGGGATGGGACAAAAGGCTCCATTAACTTTGGAAAGAGTTTGTTTCTTATATAGAGACCCCTTCTGCTATGTTGGCCCCTTCAGGGAGGTCTGGAGGGAAGAGGAATGGCAGAATGTGTGTCCACTTGGACATTTTTTGAGGTTCTATTTGAAGTCCTCCCTCTGTCTCATTGCCAGTATTAGAGAAAAGGACAAGGCAGCATCTCTTAGAGGACTGGCTGGGAGCTGAAAGCAGAATGCAAAAGGTCAGATTAAAATCACTGAGGTTTTTGTTTCTTTGTGTGTTTTTGTTTTGTTTTGTAATTATCACATTTTGGGGCCGGGGGCCTAGAAACGTGACCAGAGATGATCTTTGTGTCCCGGTCCCCCTCCCCTCCTCCTGCCTCTGTTGTGCTGAAATAGAGACAAGTAAAAAGATACAAATTTTGGAATCAGAAGAACCAAAGTCTCCATTCTGTAGTTGATTGGGATGTGATCTCAGGCAAGTCAGGTCTCCAGTATGAATTGGGGAAAATAATAAGTTCCAAGAAGCTCAAGGAAGGTCATTCCCAACATCCTGTACAAACATCAGGGAGAACGGGAGGCCGTGTGCAGCAACTCTGTGTTGCTCTCGGGAGCCTTGGTGTCCATTACTAGGTTGGCAGACACGGTCCTTTATTTCTTCTCCCCACGTCATTTCCTCTAGTAGCACTTGAAGACAGGATCAAGCCCGAAGTCCTGCAAAGGCCCGGGGGTCGCCGCTCTTGGCCTTCCCTCCGTAGCTCCTGCCGCTCCTGTTCTGCTCTGCTGCCCTGGCCTGACGGCCTCTGTCGCCCAGGCCGGCTCCCACCTGGGGCCTCTGCTCTCCTTGTCTGGAGGCTCCTCCACGGATGCCCGTGGGGCTCCCTCCTTCCTCTGGGCTCTGTTCAGAGGGTACTCCAGAGCATCTCCTGACCTTCCGGAGAGAGAACTGCTCCTGCCCCCACAGAATGACTCTCTCTCACTCAACTCCTCCTTTATGTTTCTTCGTGGCCCATAGCACCTCCTGCCAGTGGTCGATGTTCATTTGTTCTCTGTGTCCTTCACTAGCATGTAGGCTGAGGAGAACATGGCTGTCCTAGCACCGAAACAGAGTCTGACGCATGGGCTCTCTGTAAATATTTCTTGGGAGAATGAGTAATTAACTGTTAGCACATCCTAACCTCTTAGGAGACATAAACCTCTGGACCCTACTTCCTCACCTCTTCTCCACCTGGTGCATTGTGTGCCCCAGCAGCCTACTGGCCTGGCTCCGAGACCAGCGGCCACTTCCTAAGTGTCAGTAATCCTGTGGACACTGTGTAAGCCTTACTTTGTCTATCCTGCCCACTGCTGCTGTCTCTCTTCTCCTACTCTCGTTCTTTTTTTTTTTTAAGATTTTATATATTAGAGAGACAGTGAGAGAGAGCATGAGCAAGGAGAAGGTCAGAGGGAGAAGCAGACTCCCCAGCTGGGAGCTGGGAGCCCTATGCGGGACTCGATCCTGGGACTCCGGGATCGTGACCTAAGCCGAAGGCAGTCGTCCAACCAACTGAGTCACCCAGGTGTCCCCCTACTCTTGTTCTTGAGGCTGACTCCTGAGAGCAGCTTTGCATAGCTCTCTTCTGCCTCAGAGAGCCACTTCTGTTTCCTTTGCTGGGCTCTCTTCATCATTAGTGATGAACTGAATCACTTAAATTCTGGGATTCTCTTAAGATTCAGCACTGGCAAGGATTTTCTTCTGTTTCTACATAACCTATCAGATAATCTTTGAATGATATCACATACACACACACACACACGTGTACACACATGCACACACTTGCACATCTCTTGGTAGGATGTCTCATGATCAACTTGTACCAGCATGCCCCTAACTGAACAGTTTCCCACCCTATCCCAAGCTTGCTCCTCCTGTAGTCTGAGAGGGTTAATGGCATAACCTTTCACCCAGTCATTCCACTTGATTCTTCCCAATGTCCTCTTGATCACTACTACACGATCTTGGAAAGATGCAGGTCTTACTATTTTGCCATTCCCAGTGTCATAATTGATTTCAGGCGGGGGTCCTCAGTAGATGCTGAAACAATGAGGTAAATGATGGTCAGGGAACAGGATTTTCACATGGCCACAAATGACATTAACTACAAAGGAGGAAGTGCTATGGAGACATCTCCTGTCACCTTTCGAACTTCTAGCACCATCAGTGGTTGGGCAACATGGTATAAGTGTTTTCTAAACCAAGAGTTACACATCACCTGGAGTCTCCTTGCCAAAAATTTTTAACCTAAATCTAATCATGAGAAACAAATTCAGAATATAGGACATTCTGCAAGACAGATGGCTTAGATACTCAGGTTAGTGTCACAAAAACCGAAAAAAGGCAAAGACGTACTATTCTAGATTGTGACTGAAGAACAACCAAATAAGGTGCATGTTCTCAACTAAATCCTAGATTGGGGGGAAATCTAAAAAATTATAAAAGACGTTTTGGGGGGGGCAACTGAGGAAATTCAAATATGGACTGTAAATTAGATTATATTATTGAATCAGTCTTAATTTTCTTGAGAATGATAAAGGTATTTTAGTTCTATAGGAGAATGTCCTTATTCTCAGGAAATGCACATTAAGGAATTTGGGGATGAAATGTCTCGGTATCTGCAACTTTCAAGTAATTCTTTAAACAAAAATCGTGTGTGTATATGCTTGTGCGTGTATGCTGGAGAGAGAAAACAAATCTAGCTAAAAGATAGCTGGTGGATCTAGGTCATAGTTACATGGCTGTTCACTGTTCTCTCGGTGTATTTGTAAGTTTCATAGATTCAGAATTAAAGGGATACAAGGAAGGGGAGCATGTAGACATGGGGGGGGGTGGAATGAGTGTGTACCAATTACCAGCTGTGTTTCTGCTTATTTTATTTTTTCATATAAATCAAGTAAGAGGTGCCTGTGTAGCTCAGTGGGTTAAGCCTCTGCCTTCAGCTCAGGTCGAGGTCTCAGGGTCCTGGGATTGAGCCCCCCATCAGGATCTCTGCCCAGCAGGGAGCCTGCTTCCCCCTTCACCACCGCCACCCACCTCTCTGCCTACTTGTGATTTCTGTCAAATAAATAAAATCTTTTAAAAATATATTAATCCAAAATTGCTGTAGAAAAAATTTTAAGTCTATTCAAATAAAGTTGTCTAAGGTCAGCATAGATAATACAAAAATATACATATTTAAAAAATAAAACATCAAGTAAGAAGTATCCCCCACCCACCCTCCATGCAGGTCTGTTTTTGTCACTCCCTTGGTTAGTGTGGTGGCCACATACAGATCTCTGGATACAGTTCTTTTTTTTTTTTTTTTTTTTAAGTTTGTATTTATTTATTTGACAGAGATCACAAGTAGGCAGAGAGGCAGGCAGAGAGAGAGAGAGGAGGAAGCAGGCTCCCCACCAAGCAGAAAGCCTGATGTGGGACTTGATCCCAGGACCCTGGGATCATGACCTGAGCTGAAGGCAGAGGCTTTTTTTTTTTTTTATAATTTTTTATAAACATATATTTTTATCCGTGAATCGCCATGAAGGCAGAGGCTTTAAACCCACTGAGCCACCCAGGCACCCAACTCTGGATACAATTCTTTTTTCTTTCTTTCTTTCTTTCTTTTTTTTTTTTTTTTTTTTAATATTTATTTATTTATTTGAGAAAGAGACAGTGAGAGAGAGCATGAGTGAGAAGGTCAGAGGGAGAAGCAGACTCCCTATAGAGCTGGGAACCCGATGCGGGAATTGATTCCGGGACTCCAGGATCATGACCTGAGCTGAAGGCAGTTACTTAACCAACAGAGCCACCCAGGTACCCCTAGATACAATTCTTAATAGCACTTGAAAAATATCATGCCACTTTCTGCTGGCGCCCTTGGTTTCTGATGAGAAATTTGCTGTCATTCAAATTGTTTTCCCTCTGGTTGCTTTCAAGTTTTTCATCTTCAAAAGTTTAATTGTGATGTATCCTGGCATGAATTTCTTTGGGTTTCTCTCTTCCAGGTTGCTCATCCTTTGAATCTATGGACTTAGGTCTCTTGCCACATTTGGGGAGTTTTTAGCATTTATTTCTTTAAGTACTTTTCAACCCACCTTTTTTCTTCTTCATCCAGGGCTTGGATGATATGATGTTAGATTTTTTTTTTTTCTTTTTTAATGAGTACAGGTGACCTTGTTATCCCTGAGCCACAGTGAAAGTCCTGTCTCTTCAGCCCTTCCCTGACAGCAGAGAGGGGAGAGGTGTCTTATTTCTCCTAGGTGGGTTATAAGTCCAGGTTCCCTGTTTGGTCTCCACTTATTCCTTGGGGTGTGGGGAGGGTATTTGTTACTGGCTGGTGAGAATGAAAGCCCCAGCTTCATACTTGGCCTTCTTTGATACCTTTGGGCAGGGAATTGGAGAGCTATATTATAATAGCCTTGCAAGGCGGGGGAATCTAGACTCCTGGTGGCAGATGAGGTGTTTGTTGTGGTGTCTGTCTGGAATAGAACGATTATTATCTAAAAGTTTTGTTTGGTGAGTTTGCCTTTTTTCTGGTCCTTTGGGCAGTGAGAGTAGGTTTTGCTGCGGCTTTTTCGTCTGCCTCCATTGGCGTTTCCAGATTGTTGGTTTCTTCAGCTCCAAGTCTGGGATGTAGGAGATAAAGAGGAAACCCAGGGAACTCACCACTGCATCGTTCTTCGGGTCCCAAGGTCTCTAGCCAGTTTGCCTTCTTCTCTTCACCTTTCAAAACCTACTTAGGTTGGTTTGCTTTATTGTTATTTTTTTTTAATTAAATAAACTCTACCCCCTGTATGGGGCTTGAACTCACAACCCCAAGATCAAGAGTCACATGCTCCTTCACTGAGCCAGACAGGCACCCCTACTTACGTTTGTTTTATGTATAGCATCTGGAGTTTTTAGTTGTACTTAGTGGGAGGAGTAGAGAACAGTATGTCTGGTCCATCTTCCCAGATGCAGAAGTCCCTGCAGTAGCACGTGAAGGGTCTTTGTGGGCTGGGCTGTCCTCCTTTCCAAACTCATTGTCGCCACATGACGTCCTCCTTGGTCCCACCATATCAAACTACTTGTAGCCCCTTGAACTTGGTGTGCTCCTTTCTATCTTCCTGCTCTTGGGTGTTCTTTAGCCTCAGATGACCTCCCCACTCGCTTTTTTTTTTTTTTTTTTTTTTAGATTTTATTTATTTATTTGACAGACGGAGATCACAAGTAGGCAGAGAGGCAGGCAGAGAGAGAGGAGGAACCAGGCTCCCTGCTAAGCAGAAAGCCTGATGTGGGGCTCGATCTCAGGACCCTGGGATCATGACCTGAGCCGAAGGCAGAGGCTTTAGCCCACTGAGCTACCCAGGTGCTCCCCTCCATCACCAACTTCCATTCTTATCTGTGTTGTTTCTGTTTTGTTTGTTTGGGTACAACATCTCTGTGAGATCTACCTGGACAGTTCATACACTCTCGCCTTGGGCTGAATTTTGCCTCTTCTGTCCTATGTGGCACTCTATTTATTTATTTGTTTGTTTGTTTGTTTGACAGAGAGAGATCACAAGCAGGCAGAGAGGCAGGCAGAGAGAGAGGGAAGCAGGCTCCCCGCTGAGCGGAGAGCCCAATGCAGGGCTCAATCCCTGGACCCCGGGACCACGACCCAAACCCAAGTCAGAGGCTTCAACACATTGAGCCACCCAGGCACCCCCTATGTGGCACTTTAAATTACCTCTGTAGTTGTAAACACAACTTTCCATCTTGTGTTGTAATTATTTGTCTTTTTCTCTAACCAGACCATGAACTGCCTTGAGGGCTGGGACCCTACTCTGTTTATCCTTACTCTCAGTGACTAGCATAATACTTCAGAATTGTTTATTGGATGGGTGGATGAGTGACTGTATTTTTAATTTCCTTCCCGGGTTATTAAATGCATTTATCTCCTGCACCCCATCCCCTGCCCAAGCCCCCAACTTACGTATCCAATGTGTGTTTGCCTGCTGCTTCTACAGTGGCAAAAGAAATCCAGCAGGCTTTCCTGAAGGAAGGTCTCCTCAGACCGTGGCACTCCATTGACTGCTATTAGCTATAGTGTTCATAGGCTTCTTGAGTTCCTGTGAGTGTTGACTTGGTGGTGAGCTTCTGGCAAAAGTATCTTATCGAGGATGGGAACCATCATTTTTATTATGCCAGCACCTAATAAAGCGACATTCTGACACAGGCACTTAGTAAATACTCCCTAATGATCATGAGGAAATGAGTCTTGATGGCTAACTGCTGTCTTTCCTTGCTGAGATGGGAGGAAAGAACAGAGCTGTTCCCGGAACTGTTTTGTGGATCTCAGAAGATTTTCCCTTGCCTACATGTTTAAGTAAATCTCAGGTTGTTTAATATCCTAATTTGATGCTATAGGTTGGTTTTTAAGGGTCCTTATACTCCCTCTGTAAGTGCTAGATTAAATCCGGACTGCTCGATTTCTGTGCTCCTGCACTGTAGGTCACAAAGTTCAGTGGACACACTGAGCATGGAAGCTGATGGCAGTATAATTTTCAAAAAATTAAAACTAGGGCACCTGGGTGGCTCACTTGATTAAGCGGCTGCCTTTGGCTCAGGTCATGATCCTGGAATCCCAGGATTGAGTCCTACACTGGGCTCCCTGCTCAGCTGGGAGTCTGCTTCTCCCTCTGACTCTCTCCCCTCTCATGCTCTCTGTCTCACTCACTCTCTCAAGTAAATAAAATCTTTAAAGAAAAATTAAACCGTTTTTCTTTTTTTAGTTCACAAGGCCCTCATTTAATTAGGGCAGCAAACATGTAAGGAGAGAAAGAAAATGAGCATTGGAGAGAGGGAACAGAATATAGATTGGTGTTATAGCCACATCTAGAACTGAAACTGTGATGAAGAACGTCACACCTCTTAGCCACTTCTGTACATTTGATTTCCGTGAGGAGCTTGGTTATTTTTCCTTTCAGTACGTGCCGCCCACTTCCCTTTGAGCACACAAAGCAGTGAAGGGTCCCAGTGGAACCGGCTTCCAGACGGTGGGAGTAAAGAGTCAAGAAGTGCCCTCACCCCAAACATGTCACAAGCCGCATGCGGAGTTCTTCGGTATGCATTGGTTTGGGGGCTTCTCTCAAAGACTGCCTTCTAGGAGTTTCTGGGGAAATGAAATTTCTGAGTAACATCCTGGCTCTTGTGGCAAAGCTGTTACGACAGCAAGGAGGAGGGAGATGGAGGTCTGAGGCAAACGTAGCCCTCCTCATCGGACACACATTTATGGGTTAACTTTGAGTCTTTTAGGGTTTTTCCACAAACAGAGGCCTAAACTTTAAAAACTATTTTCTGCTTTGTTGCACTTGGCTTGTGAAGCCCCAGGTGATTTTGACTACACACTGCCACTCACTCCTCCCAGGAAGCCCAGGGCTTACCTTTATAGCCCTGTGTCTTGGCTGCCCCAGCTCTAGTCTCTCCCCACGGGAGCCCAAGGAACATCCTACAGGAATCCTGACAGCGACCTGGAGGAGGAATAGCTCCCTTCTTCTGTTGGAAATAGCTCTGGAAATTGCCGAACCTGTTCTCAGAGCAGAGTTAACAATGGGGAAAGAGTAGCACAGAGCGAGTATGGGCTGCTCACGGACTGGGACGAACCAGCACACGTGTCAGAAGGTTGAGACCAGAGAAGAGAAGGCGGACAGAACTAGAGCTGGGCTGGGGCCCACCACTCAGTGAGTGACCGTGCAGGTGGCTGTGCTGTTAGCTCCGCCACATAAAATAAGAAGGGTCCTATCCTTGTGGGTTGTTAAGAGGATTCAGTGTGCTGATAATGTTAAAAAGTGAAATAGTCTTGTGGGAATGGTAATGACTGTCTTGAATTCTTTTCTTGTCCTGATTTCTGGCTTTCTTGATCAGGCCCTGAGCAGCTGATATATTCCTCTGGTCTCTCCTTACCCCTCCCACTTGTTTCCTAGTATCAGTGCTGAAGGCTGCCCTGAAGCTCCACAGTGAGCCCCAGGCTTCAAACCGTGGCTTTCTGTGCCTGCGGTCGCTTTGAACCCCTCTTCACACCTGTTGTGCTCAGTGCTGTGGTCAAGCTGACCTTTCCCATTGCCGGTACTCAGCCCTCGCTCGGGCAGTCCACGTAATGGAAGCCTCCTCGCCTCCCCATCCAGCAGAGTCCTCCTCCTCTACTTTCCGAAGTTAAGAAATCCACCCAGAGGAGTGGGAAGAAGTCTACTGGCGGGTGCGGTAGAGTGAGGTCGCCATCCTAACTCTGCCACCCGCTGGCCTTTCCTCTCCTCTTGAGCGTATCCTTATCTAGAAAGTGGAGTATTACCTACCACATGGGATCATTAGGAGTATTAAATCAGATAATCTGTTTAAAGTATCTGGGACAGGCCGACCACATAAGTAAGCACTCCGTAAATACTCATTTCTCCTTTGCTGTTATGTGAAAATTCCCTTACCAAACAGGAAGTCATATATGCAACAGCCACTTCTCCTGCCTCTTATCCCCCTTCATGCTGCATCATCCTTGATGGACTCCCCTTCCATCTAGAAATCCTATGCGTTGTGGGTGGTTCCAGAAATTGGATTTGTGCCTTACCCCTTGGGATAGCCAAGGTAGGTTGTTGGGGCAGCAGACTAACCGGGGTTTTAGATAGGTGTGTGGCTGCACTAACCGGGGTTTTAGATAGGTGTGTGGCTGTGGTACCAACACTAGCAGGCGTGTGTGGGAATCGAACCTGTGATTCAGCTATGCCGATGCATCCGATGACAGCAGCGCTTCTCGTTCATCTGTCTGTGCTCTGCTTGCTTCCGAGCACTCTGCTTCCATCCAGCTCTTCCAAGAGTCCTGAGAGGCAGGCAGATTCTCACTCTACAGAAGAGGAAAATGAGACCCAGAATGCAGTCCCTGGTGTCGCCCTAGTAATGATTGGGAGAACCCAGGAAGACATCCCAGTTGCCTTGATTTTTCTATCTGGGACTTCTGTGAAGTTTTGAACCCAGATAAGAGCCCAAATTCTGGCCATTCAGGTGAAAGTTTAGAAGGTGTAGTGCTCTACCACAGAACCTTCTTGCTTTGCTGTCACTAGTGTATACCTTGTACCGTTTCTTACAGAATATTCATTAGTTCATTGAATGAATTATGTGCTGGGCTCCGTAGGCACCAGGGATTCTGTCAGAAACAAAGGAAAGAGTCGTGCCCTGATGGAGTGTGTCCTCGTGGGAGGCTGACAATCAACCAGTTAAAGAGTGTCCGTGGTGATGAGTGCGGTGCAGGGGAATAAGGCAGAAAGGAAGCTGGGGGTGGGTTGGGGCCGGCACTGAGTTTTCACTTTGATTCTTCGTATTTACTGTCTGCTCCATGACAGTGGTCCGTCACACCCTACCCCCAGATTCTGGCATGTCAGGACTTTTGAAGACTGGTTTTAAGAGGTGAACCAGCTTTACCCAGTAGAAGCAGGTGCAGGAGCTGTCTGCTTACCCACTGAATTGCCCAAGACCTCCCCAGCTTAGGGCAGAGATAGCCTGGATAATGCCTTGGAATGCTGTGGTAGGTGGGGAGGGAGGCCGGCCATGCTGGTTTTTCTTAAGAGACTTTTTGTTAAATCTAGAGCTCCCCCTGCCGTTAGAAGACAGGGAGGGCTCTCAACTCATCGTTTAAAATGATTCTTTTTCATCCTAAGAGTTCAGAATGTTTGTTAAATAAGGAGTGCTGGGACATTTAGATCTTTCTGCTGGGACTGTGGTTGCTGAGGCCCAACCCCCAGGAGTGGACGGGGGAGGAAGCACAAAGGCGCAGGCAGGATAGGTCATATCTGTGCTTTTGCTACTTTTAGCGTCTCCCCTGTGCTCCTACCACAGCCAGCAGCCTATCAGAAGTCGCCTCCACACACAGCCTCACAGCTGTTCTGAAATTCTAGGGCAGCAGAAGTGAAACTGACCACTGTCTTGTAAATTTCTCTCTTATTGCTCTTGTTCCCTACTTGAAGTGAGTCAGGCCTTTTTCCCTCTCACCCTCATGGTGTCCCAGTTCATCCTTTGTCTTTATAGCCAAGTGTTTGATACAAAACTCTCTTCATTGTGCCGCATTTGAGATTTGGTCCCGGTTTGGTCTGGTTTGCTGCCTCAAGAGCTATGGTCTGTGTAGTGGTAGGCTTCAGGGTCTGTAGGGAGCCCTTCCTGTCAGCTGCTGGTTGTGTGCACCGGGGTCAGCCATACACTTACTGTGAAGTTCTTTTAGCCCTCAGAGATGAAATTTAAGGTAATTTTAGCAGCGCTGTTATATTAGCTGAAGTGAAGGAGGAAATGGCATCCAAGCAGACGTAGGTCTTTCTGGTGGAAGTTTGGTCACTTCATGATTCCGAATTAGGTCGAAAAAGTAAGGTGAACCAACATACAGCCGTGGTCCTGTCTGTGTCCCTGTCTTTACCAGAGTGAGCTGGGGCCCAGCGCAATTCTTGGAGGGTTGACCGGTCAATAAGGATCATGCAGCTAATGGCCAAGTATTGGGTCCAGGATATTTTTTTACGTTGCATTCCATTTGTGCACTTTATAGAGCCCGAGCGTAGGCAGTGACTGTTCTCATTAGGAATGAACTAACCAAAACTGTTGTAATGGGGGTAGCTGAACCGTGAAAGATACGTGCTTACTCAGGTGCCATGTTCTTCTTCACTTCCGCTGATAAGATCTGGTGTTGCTAAAATTAACTTGAATTAAGATGCTTTCTCCAGTGTAAATTATAGCTGTACACATGATGCTTCATAAAAGTAATTGTTTTATGATTCTTTTCCCAACAGCTTTGAAAAGTCCAGCTGCGTTTCATGAACAGAGAAGGAGCTTGGAGAGGGCCAGGGTAAGGCCTTTCTTCCCCGAGGGCCTGCAGAGCCCAGTGCATCCATGGCTGGTGTGTTCCTTCCAGCCAGCCCACACCTCAGTTCCAGACACACAGCGCTGCCTTTTGCTGCCCCGTCCCCACCCCCGCCGTCGCACAGCATGAAGAGATACGGGATCAAGATTGCTCCTTTTCTGCATTTAAGGGTGTATCAGTAGTCCTCCCTTCTGTTGCTTTGGAGACCGCTGGTCTGTTCCCATCTTTCATCCCACCTGCCCTTTTATAGATGTCGGGGCACGAACACCAGCCACGGGAAAGCCTGCTTGAGGACTGGTCTTCCACATCCTCGGCTGCCGTGCCTATGCCTCTCTAGGAAGGGCATTCCGAGGGGCAAGAAACCTCACCAGTCTCCATGTGCCCTGAGTAGCCAGTGTCCACTGGAGGCAGTGAATGCAGAAGCTGAGCCCCCAGTTTGAGCCCCGGTTCCTGCTACAGCACCTGGCCTGCTGCCTTGCCCCCCCTTGGTTTCAGTTCCTTCAGGGGCCTCAGGGGGATATTCTGCTGCCCAGTGTGGGCAGAGATGGGGAAGTCGCCAGACATGCTTCCCCTCCACTCCCTTCACTTTTTTCTTTTACATAAAAGACAAGGAAAGAGAACCTCCCTAGTAGAGGACCATACAGGTCAGGCTCCCTAAGACCCACAGCTCTTGCAGAGACTGAAATACTTACTTGTGAGACATTTTTCTGTCTTTCTTATTTTATTTCTCTAAAATTTCTAAGGAAAATTATGATTCCTAGAGTAAGTGGGAAGAATGAGGTCATACACCAGGAACCAAAGCAATAACAAGCTGCACTGGTGTAGTTACTGGGAGGAGTGGAGAATATGGCCCCAGACCCAGCTGTAAGACTTGGTGCCGTTACCTGGCCTGCTTCGCGAGTCGGCAAGGAGCTAACAAGCTCGGTCGAACCGCTGTTACTTACCGATTACTTCCACATGCCAATTGATATCGTTCTCCTGGTTCTGCTCACTTGGGTCTTAGGGATTAGGTTCTCTTCTCTTCATTTCCTAGTTGCACCTGGGAGAAGTTAACTCAGTTGTCCAGCTAGTAAGTGACAAAGCTGAGACTCAATTTTCTTAATTAGTGCTGCATTCTAGCTTGTCCACAGTTCAGAATGTCGGGTAGCTTAGAAAACACGGCTCCCTCTGATGCCTGGGAAGACCTGTGGTGTCCGACTCCTGTTCTGCCATCTTCTGCAGCTGCTGTGGCAGTCCCAGTGCCCTTTGCAGGTGGGGCAGAGTGACAGACGCAAAGCTGTCCCCTGCAGGGCTCCACACTGCCGGGTCAGGGCTCCGAGGCAGCAGGCGAGCGCCCGGGCTTTACTGTACCCACAGGCAGTGCGCTCTGGCTTGTTATTTTCTGCTCAACACTAGTCTACCTTGTCCTGTCCTGTTCTGTGCTGGCTTTGACCTACTCATGGTCTTGACCTGTGGTTTGAAAAATTCTGGTGCTGTAGTTACCTGACTCTGGAGTCAGACGGACTTGGGGCCTCTTGGGTGTTCCAGCAGTGGGCTGGCGCTGAGACTGGTCAGGGGACGCTTCAGTTCGCCTGGCGTCTCAGAAATGCAGAAATGAGGGCATTGGACTTGGAGGAACTACACCCATGACACCATGTATCAGAATTAGTATTCTGTTGGGCAGCCATTCAGAATGAATGGAAAATGCTCATGATATCATACGTTACAGTTTTTGAACAAGATACAAAATTATGTTCACTATGATTACAACTCTGCAAAATGAGACATCTGCATGGAAGAATGATTAGAAATAAATATCCCAAAATACAGTGAGTGATTGAATTTTTTATTGTTTTACCGTGTAGTTTTCTACATTTTCCTTAATGAACCTGTATTACTTTTATGATAGTACACGTAGTAGATTTTTAAGAAACACTTTAGTAATTCAGCCTCAGAGAAGCGAATAGTCTTGACGGGAGAGGGGTGGGTAGGCAGGTGCACTGGGAGTAGATGCAGTGCCCCCAGACCTCCCCTTGCCTCCGAACCCTGGCAGCTCCAGGCTAAGATGGACGGGCGGGGGGAGCCCACAGAGGATCCATGTCATAACTTGTATCCTGGATTTGAGATCCTCTTGGTATGTTTTTTCTGTAGACAGAGGACTATCTGAAACGGAAGATTTGTTCCCGGCCGGAGAGATCGGAGCTGGTCAGGATGCATATTTTGGAAGGTATGTGAGGTTGGGACTGCTTTCTCCCCATGCCCTTGCTGCTTCCACCACGCATCCCCCACATTTCTTTGTCCCCCTTCCTTACCGCTCCCATTTCTGTGCACAATGCATAAGCCAGGCCTTTTACACCGTAGAACAGCAGAGCCATGTTGCCACACTGGTTCTGCAGATTTCCAGAGCAGCACAGTCACATTCTCTTGGGTTGCCTTGCCCTTTCTCAACTCTAGCCACGTGGTGGCCCTAGATCTTGTCATCCCTTGGTATGAAAGCCTTTTCTCCAGAATCTTCTGAAAATGCAGTTCCTTTCTGTGTTCATCCACTCCCTCACTCTCACATCCATTCGGCATTCACGTGAGCACCTGCGACACCCGAGTGAGCGCGTCCTGGGTGTGTCCGCCTGGCCAGGCGCACACTTCTGTCCACGTTCTAAGGAAGGAACTGTTTTGGCTGCTGAAAGCAGTGTGAACATATCCAGTCGTTTTTAGTTTTGACTCAGCTTTGAGTCTGGAGGAGAACTTCCTTAGTCTGAGCCCTGCATCGTGTAGACAGAGACACTGAGACCCAGAGCAGGGACTGAATTGCCTTCGTAACCAAGAAGGCTTGAGGGAGGGCGAGGAGGGCTCCATCATCTGCTGGCTTTCCGCTCTGTAGCCCCCGTGCCCAGTGACCTTGACTGGCTGTGCCCACGCTCTGTCTGCAGCCAGGGCCCCTTCTGTAGAACTTAAGGCTGGGCCGCTCTTCTCTGCCTGGGACACTCTCTGCATCCTGATGGCTTCTGCTCCTTCCCCAGAGGGAAGGAGAGCTGCTCTGGAGTTCCCAGGGTAGAGCCAGGTCCATTCCTACATCCTCCTGCACTCCATTCTCTCCCACGGGCAGAGACCTCGGCCGAGCCTTCCCTCCAGGCCAAGCAGCTAAAGCTGAAGAGAGCCAGACTGGCTGATGATCTCAACGAGAAGATTGCACAGAGGCCGGGCCCCATGGAGCTGGTTGAGAAGAACATTCTGCCTGTGGAGTCCAGCTTGAAAGAAGCCATCATTGGTGAGGAGGCCCCAGGCACCCTGAGTGGACGTGCAGGCTGGATGCAGGAGGAAGGGGCTCTGGGCTTCTCGCTGCTTGACCTCCTGCTTAACCTTAGGGAACTGAGGCGCACAGTGTGAGAGCCTGAGAAGCAGGTTGTGTTAGCTTGGGACAGTCCCAGCGGCCTCAAGGACCATGCCAGAGGCAATAGCTGTCCCAGATGGATCCCCTACTGCTCTGGGCACACAGAGGAGGGTCCCCATCCCGGCCCTGCCAGGGGGGTGGTTCGGGAGAGATGACGGCCAGGACTGGGGCTGCGGGATGAGTTGGAATTCAAGTCCACTGTGGGCTCCAGGGATGGGGAGCCTCTCAGGGCAAGGGGCAGCCTGGGCACGGAGCTGGAAGGAGGTGGGAGGTGGGCAGAGTCCAGGACGTGCCAGGGCCTTGTGTGCTACAGGTAGGTGTTCGGACCTGATTCCTTAGGATTTTGGTCATTGTTAGTACAAGCATATCTTCTAAGACCTGGACCTGGGCAAGGCTGTGCGTTCCTGCCCCTGGGAGGTCGCCATGAGGCTCACCTGCTCCTTCCAGTGTAAGGAGTTAGATCTTCTGGGCAGAGCACCAGGCGGGGGAACCACAGACCCCAGAGCAGGCCAAGTTGGGCTGTGAGCTCAGGGTCAGAGGGGGCTTTGGTTTCTCGGGCCTCTGCGCTGTGGGAGGAAGCCAGTGTGCCCTGACAGCCGCTCTGCCAGTTGGGCCCATAGCCCTCCTAGCTCCCAGGAGGGAGCGTTCATCCCACCACGTCTCCGTGTTCTCCTGCCCTGGTCCTCACTGAATTCCATAGCAGCCCCTAATGTCGGGCCTGTGTTTAGGCCAAAGTCAGTTCTGGACTCTTCAGCCACCCAGACTGTGAGAGTCGGCATGGCGCCAGGCCCTGTGTGAAGTCACGCAGTTTACAAAGATGAACATGGTATGACGCTGCCCTCCAAGAATTCATTCTGATGCAAGAAGACTGTCGTAGGAACATGCGATTTCCGAGCCTGGCTCCTGGTCAGATGCCAGCGCTGTGTAATGAGAAGGCCACGGTCCTGTGACCTAGTGGCTGAGTCACCTGGCTCACGGGACAGGCTGCAGGCCCACGGGCTATAATGGGTATAAAGGGCCTGGAGGTCCTGGGCGTCTGGAGGGACTCACAGAAGGGCTGCTGCCGTCAGCAGTCTTGTTCGTTACGGACCAGGGGACAGGCGCTGTGGTGAGGGCGTGGGGTAATGGTGTGTCAGGTACAGTGCGAGCCTGGCCCGCGCAGGCTTCTCTCAGAGACGGGTATGGTGGGAAGGCCCGGAGAAGTCGGGCAGACGGTAGGACACGTGTGGGCTCCACCTTGCCCAGTGGAGAAGGTACAGAAGGACATTCCAGGCAGAGGGGACTGTGTGGACAGTGGCCTTGAGGTGCAGCAGAGCGGGGCTTATTTGAGGAGGGGGTGTAAGCTAGTTCGGTAAGCAGCTGTTAACCCTTAGTGACCTGAGGGACAGGAGCATTTGCCTGCCAAAGCCAGATCCTGCGGGTTGGGGAGCGAGTAGGTGGTGACAGCAGATGCGGCCGTTTGTTCAAGAAGGGAGGAGAGCAGGAAGAACGAGGGAGATCGTGTCTGCGAAGGAGGCCAGGAGAGGTGCAGGTTTGTGGCCGAGAGGCAGGAGGCAGAGGAGGAGATGGGTCCTGGGAGGGGAGAGACTCGGCCAGGTCTGAGGAGGAGGAGGAGAAGGGGAGGGGGCCGAGGCGGTCCTAAGCCCTGGTAAAGATGGGGGCAGGAGGGGGGCTTCGCAGAGGCCGACCTCCCGCTGTCTTACCCGCACGGTCCCCACAGCCGCCCACAGCACGCCACCGCCCGTGCCTCCAGGCCACCCCAGCTGATCTGGAGATTCGCGTCAAGGCCCCTTCTCCAAAAAGTCTGCCCTGAGCATCTCCACAGAGTCTGTGTCTCCCTTGAGCAGAGGGGACTGGACCAAAATCAGAGGGCAGGGACCCTGTCTCTCCCAGCCTGCCCCTGGCCTGAAGCTGGTCATAGTAGGGAGGCAGATGGACTCTGCTGGGCCACTGGCCGGCCGCTGCCTCCGGCTGGACTGCGCTCTGGGGAGAGGCCAGAGGAGGAGCCCCGCTGTCCCAGATTCCACCACCCCTGCTGGGAGCCGTGTATAAAGGGCCCGGTGGCACCTCCGGTGGCACATCTTGCTGGGAGGACGAGATGCGGGGAGAACCCAGATGTGTCAGTGGCCTGGGCTACATGGCAGTCACGGCGCTCCATGCCCCCCACGCGCTGCGTGCGCGGCCCCGACAGGACGGAGGGGAGGGAGTGTGGGAGCCAGCCCTGGCACTGGGTGTGACTGGCGCCCTTGCCACTGCTGGCTAGTGCAGGTTCGAGCCCAGATTTGTCCTTCCCTGGTCCCAGGGGAGGGAGGAGCCTCGGGTCGTGGCTCTGGAGAGGAAGAGTCTGCTGGGAGAGTTCCTGGTTTGTTCTCGTTCCCTATCCACGGTCTTCTCACCGCTGTGGATTTCCCCAGGCGCCTCAGACAGCTAACCTTGGCCTTGACCCCCGCCTCCACTCCTCCCGTGTGAACAGCAGGCCCCAGGCAGAACTTCTTACCCCAGCAGTGCCGTGCGGGTGGCAGTGATGTAATGTTTTGAAATATCCCACTTGTCTTTCCTTCCTTTTGTGACCTGGGATGTCCACACTAGGGCCCTGGCCGTCCTGCTCCTCCCTCCTGGCCTGGCCTCAGCCAGGACCCTGGCCGTGCAGCAGGGCAGGGCACTTGGAGCCAGCGGGATGGGTTTCCTTCTGGTGGCTGCCGCTGCTGGGCCTTCGATATCCAGGAGCCACAGGCCACTAAAAGGAAGTCACCTCTAGTCCAGTAACCCTGTTCCACCTCTCCGGGGAGGCGTACCTTTTCCTGGAGGCCCTTAGCCTGTCCCTGCTTTTCAGGGGGTTGAGGCAGCCTGGAGAGGAGCCGGGCGCTCGGGCTGTTGGTCCCTTTGAGCCTTCGCTGCTGGGTCCATGAGCCTCTGAGGGAAGAGGAGAGTTTGTGCCACCATAGGATGGACATGAAGTGCCTTTAAGAGCAGGGAAACATCTAGATGAGATAGTGGAGGTTACAGGCTACAGGGAGGGAGCGTGGAACTTGACTCTGAGGATGGGACACAGTGTAGAGTCAAAGACGAGGCAGCACTTGGACAGCATGGTAGCTAGCGCTCCTGCCTGTGTTTCCGGGTCGTGAGGAGCTTTCCTGGAGCTCTTTTGGACCCAGCAAGCAGGTCAGCTGCTGGGGTTTCTCCTGTCTGCCTCACTGGAGTGGAGGTGGGGGCGGACAGGGCAGGCACCTTGCTGGGACAGGCCTGGCTGGGGGAGGAGTCTTACGCCGGCTTTGGCTTTCAGTGGGCCAGGTGAACTACCCGAAAGTAGCGGACAGCTCTTCCTTCGACGAGGACAGCAGCGACGCCTTATCCCCTGAGCAGCCTGCCAGCCATGAATCCCAGGGCTCCGTGCCGTCGCCCTTGGAAGCCCGAGCCAGCGAGCCACTGCCCAGTGCCACCTCTGTATCCCCTCCTCAGGTGAGCTCGCCCCTCTGATGCTCTCCCTGCTCCCCGAGGGCCCAGACTTGCTGGAGCTGCCCAGAGCGAGGTCTCACCTGGGCCAGGTGGGGCGGGGACTCCGGGGTGTTGCCTCGGCTGTTGGGTCCCGGAGCTGTTGGCAGTGGGCCCTGTGCCTTAGTCAGCCCGCCTGCCTGGGGCTGCCTCCCAGTGAGATCCCTGAGGCTCCCTGGCCTATGCCTGCACCACCCAGACCTGCTCACTTCTCCTTCGAACAGTTCAGTGACCTGTTCCCTGCCCTCTGTGTCTCCATGTTCCCGTTCCCATGTTCCCGTTCCCTCTGCCCTGCCCCCCTCCCTGGGCTGCTCCTCTCACCTCCCCTGGTCTTTGCCCACCATTTGCACCACCTGCTCCCCCCGCTTCCCCGCCAGCAGTGCCGGTGCTGGGGGAGACACCTGCGGCCCCATCCTGCCTGATGGGGCCACGCCACCTCCTCCTCTGTCAGGTTGTGTCTCAACTCCCATTGGGTCCGGAATCCGGAGAAACACTTTTCCTGGCAGAGCAGCCGCCTCTGCCTGCCAGCCTCCCCAACGGAACCGCAGCCCCTGCGGCCAAGGCCACCCCGACGCTCATTAAGGTACAGGTCTCCAGCCGACTGCCCTCCTTCCCCTTTCAGGGCCCTTCCAGGCCCTGCTGTGACTTTGTCCCAGTGCAGGGGACAGCTGCAGGGAGTGGGGTGCATGTGTCCCCCCGGGTCGGGGACTGGCGAAGGTCACTGAGGGAAGTGGGAGTTTCTCTTCTCTCTGCGGCTGTCACACGCCACTGCTTACTGGGCGTGGCGGGCCTGGATCTGGATGGGCCCTCCTGGCTCTTGCTCCACTGTCCCCCGTGAAACCACCCCCGGTCCACCGCCTCTGGTCCACCGACCCCGGGTGGCAGTCGTAGTCTGCTCTGTGAGGGACGCAACCAAGAAGGGACATGATGGGCCTGAGGTCACAGGAAGGCCACTTCGGGCATTTTGTTTTTTGAAAGATTTTATTTTGGGGAATCTCTGCACCCAATGTGGAGCTTGAACTTTGAACTCCAAGATGGGACGGAGCCAGCCGGGTGCCCCTGGGCATTTCTTATTCTCCTCCAAGGTCTAAGAGAACACGTCTGAGGGGCAGGGCTCACCACCAGCCCGTGAGAGGCCACCTTCGTAGGGGGGACACTGTGTCAGGCACTGAGGTGAATTAAGTGCAGCAGCACCAAGGCCCAGTGCCCAGGGCCCCCCGCCCCCCGCCGCCTGCCTCCAGGGTCTCTGGGACTTGGCCCCCGACACAGACCCTAGCCTGGCTGAGGGTCTCCAGCCAGCCGTGCACCTCTTCTGTGGCTGCTCGAAGCCTGGGAGCCATCCTGGCTCCCCTTCCCTTGCTGGAGCCAAGCCTCCCGGGGGCCTCAGGCTGCTGCCTCTGTGTTTGTGGGGCTCCCTGGTGCCCGTCTGGGTGGCACCCCCACCCCCAGGCCTTCCCTGTTTGCACCATCTCTGTGAGGCCCTGAGGCCCTGCTGCTGGCAGGAAACTTCAGGTTTTGTAGCTCCCCCATCCCAGAGGAGGCCGTGAGCCGCGCTGGGGTCCCGGTGCCCAGGCCGTCCTTCATCACGGCCCCTCTCGGCCTCTCTGGTGTGTTCATGGTTGGCCACCGAGGTCCGAGTGTTTGCCCCCAGAATCCTTCCTCAGCTCTGCTCCTTGTCACACAACTGGTGCCCTGCTTTGAGCACTGCGTGTTTGAGAGACTGGTGTGACTAGATCGTGGTCCCTTCCTCTGTTCTGGGTAACGCCTTGGCCTCTGCGGCGCGGCCCCCCCAGGGCCCTGAGCTGCCACTGCGGAGGGCAGGATCCCGCCAGTCGGCTGCTGCTGCCTCATCCTGTCCACGCTTTGCTCCAGGCCATGATGACAGTGGCATTTGCTCGATTTTTCTCTCCGGGCTAGAGCCTCTTTTAAGTCAGTGGGGCTGCGCACGGTGCCCCCCCCAACCCCAACCCCCGTCAGCTGCGCACCCCCCGTCCCTGGCACACCCGTGAGCGCTGACGAGGCTGCTGCTGCTGGAGGAGCCGCCCGGGAGCGGAGAGTGGCACCAAGCTGGGCAGAGGTCGGGGCCTTCTGAGAAGCCCCTCACTGCCCCCTGATGGCGCCCCCCGCCCCCATCTCCTGTGTCCCCAGCAAAGCCAACCCAAGTCTGCCAGCGAGAAGTCGCAGCGCAGCAAGAAAGCCAAGGAGCTGAAGCCAAAGGTGAAGAAGCTCAAGTACCACCAGTACATCCCCCCGGACCAGAAGCAGGACAAGGGGGCGCCCCCCATGGACTCGTCCTACGCACGGATCCTGCAGCAGCAGCAGCTCTTCCTGCAGCTGCAGATCCTCAACCAGCAACAGCAGCAGCACTACAACTACCAGACCATCCTGCCCGCACCGCCCAAGTACGCGCCCCTGCCGCGCCCGCCCGGAGGCGCCCTGAGCGGCCGGTGCCAGGCCCGGGCGGGTGAACCCCAGATCTTTAAGGGCCCTTTGGTCTGAATCCGCCTGCCCCGCACCCCTCTCTTCCCCGAGAGTGCTGCCGGCCGGGGCTCACACCTGCCTTTTCTTTGCAGGCCCGCCGGCGAGGCCCCTGGAAGCGCCGGGGCCCCCCCAATACGCAGCCTCTCCGCCCCCAGTAGCGGCTCCAGCTCAGGTGCTCCAGGGCCTGGCGGGCTGGCGCGGCAGAACAGCACCTCGCTGAGCGGCAAGCCGGGAGCCCTGCCCGCCAACCTGGATGACATGAAGGTAGATGGGCACCCCCTTCCCGCGTCCCCTTCCCGCGGGGGCCGCCGGCAGCCTCATCTCCACGGGGCCCGGCCTAGTGTTCGTCCGTAGGGAGAGCGGCCGGCGCCAGGCCCACGGCCATGGAAGGCAGAGCCGAGCTCCGGACTCTGGCCTCCTCCAGCAGAGGCCGCTGGAGCCTGCTCCGTGGCTTGCCTGGCCCCGTCCTCCACGACGCCTGCCTTGTCATGGTGGTCAGTACCATCAACCGCGCAGCCAGCGCCTCGGGCCTTGGGGCCCCCCGACCTCGTCTGTACGGCTTGTCTTCCTTGGTGTCTGCTGTGCAGCATAGACACAGGAGTGTCGCCCCTGCTGAAGGGCGAGCAAGTGGAGTGTTGAGGGCTGAGGGGCTTGCCTGAGGTCGCAGAGCTTGGCTGTTGGTGGTCAGGAGTCCCGCTTGGGGCTGTCCGCTTCGGCTCCCCAAACTTTTCCATTTCCACTTCGTCCACTAACGCCCACTGAATCTGCTGCATCTCCTCGGGAAAAGAATGGCCCATTCTTGGGGCACGGACCCTGCTCAGGTCCTGTGGCCTTGGAGGGTGGGTCATGTCCGGCGCGTGGCCTGTTTTTTCTGCTCCAGGCAGAAGGTGGAACAGAGCAAGTTCTCACGGGAGTGTTTGTGCTCCGGAGCAGACGGAGCCCCGCTGAGTCGGGCTCCGACCCCAGCAAGGCACAGCCCCTGTGCGGGTGGCCGGATGCGGCTTCAGAGCCCATCAGACCGGGGCTAACGTCCGGCTCCACTGCTCGCTAGCGGGGGTCCTGAAATTCTTTGACTTTTGCGAGCTTGGGTTTCTCATCCATAAAATCCGGTTGATTCAATTAAGTATTTAAGTACTCGAGCACCAGTTGTCGTGCTGGGGCTGGGGACAGCTGAGGCTATGTCATGCCCAGAGCAGGGTGGGGTACGGGGGGCAGGCATTCCAGGCAGGCCCCTCCTGTGGTGAGGACCGGGAGAGGGAGGAGGCCGGGCTCAGGGTGCACATGTCCCACCCCCTGGGGCTGCCCTCCTGCCTAGACCCAGTTGTCCCCGTCGCCCTGCCCTCCTGACTCTCGCCCCTTGCAGGTGGCAGAGCTGAAGCAGGAGCTAAAGCTGAGGTCACTGCCCGTCTCAGGCACCAAGACGGACCTGATCGAGCGTCTGCGTGCATACCAGGAGCAAGTCGGCCCTGCCCCGGGAGCCCCCAAGGGCCCTGCCACCCCCTCCATCCTGCCCAAGGCTGGGGAGGTAGTGGTCGCTTTCCCGGCTGCCCGCCTAAGCACGGGGCCTGCCCTGGTGGCCACAGGCCTGGCCCCAGCCGAGGTGGTGGTGGCCACGGTGACTGGCAACGGCGTGGTGAAGTTCGGCAGCACGGGCTCCACGCCCCCCGTGTCTCCCACCCCCTCGGAGCGCTCCCTGCTCAGCACCGGCGACGAGAACTCCACGCCCGGGGATGCCTTCGGCGAGATGGTGACCTCGCCGCTGACCCAGCTCACCCTGCAGGCCTCGCCGCTGCAGATCCTGGTGAAGGAGGAGAGTCCCCGGGCCGGCTCCTGCTGCCTGAGCCCCGGGGTGCGGGCCGAGCTCGAGGGCCGGGACAAGGACCAGATGCTGCAGGAGAAGGACAAGCAGATCGAGGAGCTGACGCGCATGCTGCGCCAGAAGCAGCAGCTCGTGGAGTGGCTGCGGCTGCAGCTGGAGCAGGAGAAGCGGGCCCAGCAGCCCGCCCCGGCCCCCAGCCCGCGGGGCGCCCCCGTCAAGCAGGAGAACAGCTTCTCCAGCTGCCAGCTGAGCCGGCAGCCCCCGGGGCCCGTTCACCCCTTCAGCCCCGCTGCCCACCACGCAGACACTTGTCCCCCGGCGCCCCCGGCTGTGGTAGTGAAGCAAGAAGCCGCGCCGCCGGAGCCCGAGCCAGCCCCTGCTCCGCAGCTGCTTCTGGGCCCCCAGGGCCCCGGCCTCATCAAGGGGGTCCCGCCTCCCACCCTCGTCACTGACTCCGCAGGGACCCACCTTGTCCTCACCGTGACCAATAAGACCGCGGACAGCCCCGGCCTGGCCAGCGGGAGCCCCCAGCAGGTACCTGGGGGGGGGGGCGGCAGCGGCCGCAGGGGAGCGTGAGGACGCTGAGGGTGACAGCCCCATCAACCGGGCCGCCCCGTGGTTGGGCAGGTTGTGCTCGCTTCCGTCCCCTTCCACTCAGTCCTCCGGAGGGAGCGCTCGCCATCCGCGTGCGCGTGCGACCAGGGGACGGGGCAAGAGTCAGGAGGATGGAGGGAGCCGCCAGAGGCCCCGCGCTGGTGAAGCGGAGCCATCGGGGTCTGCCCATCTCTGGGCCCCGGCGGAGGGGCCCCCCCCCCCGCCCCCGGCAGCCGCCACCCAGGCCTGCCTTCGCGCCGTGGGGGTGGGCCAGGCCCCATGGGGGCGGGGAGAGGCCAGCTGTCCCCAGCCCAGCGTCATTGGCAGTTGACTCCCTGCTGCTGCCGCCCTCACAGCCCAGCCTGGGCCAGGGGTGAGGCTGCTTTAGGCTTCGTGTGGCCTCTCGGCCCTGCAGAGCTCGGGGCTGGAGGAGGAGACCGTGGACTGTGACAGGAACTGGGCACCTCAGGATGGGAGACCATGGCCCTTGAGCAGCCTCCAGCAGGAAGGGAGGGGAGGGGACAGTGGACCCAGCACCCCTCCCTGTCCAAACCCAGGCAGCCACATGCCGGCCCTGTCCTCTACAGCGTCGGCGGTCGGCAGGGCCTCCCCCAGCCCGGATCCCTTCTTCCTCAGTGGCTTCCATGGAAGCTTCCTAAAAGCCAGTGCCGCAGCAGGTTGTCTTGGCCCAGAAGCTGGGCGCCTCCCGCCTTGATTCCCTGGAATGTGCTGGGCCCCGGGCCCGCTTCCCTCATCCGAACCACCGGTTCTCTGCCCGTTCTCCCGTCCAGCCCTCGCCCCAGCCTGGTTCTCCAGCCCCTGGCCCGCCCGCCCAAATGGACCTAGAGCAGCCATCACAGCCCCTCTTTGGGACCTCTGCTTTACTGCTGAAGAAGGAGCCGCCCGGCTACGAGGAAGCCGTGAGCCAGCAGCCCAGACAGCAGGTGAAGAAGGTAGACTGAGGCCTGGCCAGGGTGGGCGTTCACCTAGGCTGCTGGGCTGGGCTTCCCCAATCCCCCTACCCCCACCAAGCCAGCTGGAAAACGGGGGCAGAGGAGGCCTTGCCAGGCCGGGCGGGTGGAGGGGGCATTACGGGCAGGTGGGCCAGAGCCTGGCCCGACCGAGGAGCGAGCTCTGGGAGCCTCACAAGCCCGCCGGTGGGCTCTGCGGGTCCGGCTCTCAGCTCTAGGATGGAAGTGAGGGGCTCTGCTCTGAGCCTGGCTGGGGGCCTCCTGTTCTAGATTTTCATCTTTCTTCCCCCTCTGCTCTACAGGGGAACGGTTCCTCCAGCCAGCAGATGGACGACCTGTTTGACATTCTTATTCAGAGCGGAGGTGAAGCCCGGACCCCCTGCGCCGACTCCCCAGCCAACCTCCTGCTCGCCCCGTGGCTTGCATTCAGCCCTGGCTGCTCGATGGGTTGCTTTCTGTTCCGTCACGGAACGCGTCAGGGGCCCACGGGTCTTGTCCTTTGGACGTAGCAGCAGCTGAGACGTACACCGTCTCCAGGGCTTGGACAAAAGGGGTCGGGGTACGGCTCCCCGGCAGGGATTGCTCTACCCAGCAGCCCCTGCGTGGTGGGCCCTGTGCCCGCAGCCTGGGGGTTAACGATGTGCAAAACAGGTGTTTGCCTTTGCACAGTTGTGTGAGGAAATGCGTAGTAGACAAGTAGCTTATACCGTGTGTGAGGAGTAACTACAGAAAGCTGGGAAGGGAGAGGGGAGGTCTTAGGTGTGCGGGGCATTTGGGTTGACCTCGTCGAGCTCCCTGGGGGGCCCCTGGGGGGCCAGGAATGCTGGCGGAGTGGCACGGGCACAGGAGGGAGAGAAGTCGCGGGTTGTTCAGGCGGAAGGGGAGGAGCCAGGAGGCAGCTCTGGGGATCCAGGGGGCCTGGGCCAGCCGTAGCGGGAGGCGGAGAAGGACCTGAGTCTCGGTGTACCTCAGAGAGCCCGTCAGTTTCCTTCTGGACCAGGCGTGTGATGTGGCGAGACAGCAGGAAGGCAGCCATGGAGGTCACCAAGGGCTCAGCCTGAATTGCCCGGATGCGGCTGCTCCAGGGCGTGCACTGGGCGCTCCAGGGCGTGCAGCCTCGGGCTGATGTGTCCTGAGACCGCCAAGCAGGGGCGTCACATGAAGGCAAGCGGGGCAGTTGTTGGCATCTAGAGTGACATTTGGAGCCATGAGATTGGGGAGGATGAGGCATAGTCCCAGGGCACAAGCAGATGACGCTCCGCAGTGGACAGAGTGGGAGGGTGCCCTCGAGACCGTGAAGTCCTAAAGTCCGGGGCTGTCAAGGGGTAGCCAGGGGGAGAAGTGACCTCATCCTGCTGCCGTGGGACCGTGGGTAAGGGCCTATAGGAGCCAGCAAGCCTGGAGAGCTCTCTGCACAGGGTTTCCTGCAAAGGGACCAAGGAGCCGGCCTGTTGGCGTGCTGACGGAGGGGGTCCCTTCGTGCAGGTGGGGGGGCTCGGCGTCTGGTAGGAGCTGGGGGAGTTCACAGGTGGCAGCGGCCAAGGAGCCAGAGCGCGTGTGCAAGTTCTCTGAGTGCCCCGCTGCAGGCCGTAGGGACAGGGTTCGCAAGACGGTACGGATTAAGCGAGAGCTCAGGCGTGCAACTGCGCGCTTCAGAATGGTGAACTTTATGGGCACCTGGCTGGCCTCGTCCGTGGAACATGCGACTCTTGAGATTAGGATTCTGAGTTCGAACCCCTTGTATGGTGTAGGGGTTGTTTATTTTTTAAAGATTTTTAAATAAGTGGTGAGTTTTATCTCAAAAAAGAAATCCCACAGAGTTGAAGAGTTGATGTTACTCCCAGGGTCACGGATTCTGACCTTACGGAGGCTCCTCAGATTCTAGAGTCTGCAGTGGGACCCAAGGCCCATTTCTTTCTTTCTTTCTTTCTTTTTTTTTTTTTAAAGATTTTTTATTTGTTTATTTGACAGAGATTACAAGTAGACAGAAAGGCAGGCACAGAGAGAGAGAGGGAAGCAGGCTCCCTGCGGAGCAGAGAGCCCGATGCAGGACTCGATCCCAGGACCCTGGGATCATGACCTGAGCCGAAGGTAGCGGCTTAACCCACTGAGCCACCCAGGCGCCCCCAAAGGCCCATTTCTAACCAGCGCAGGTGGGCACTGAGGCTGCTGGGCCGGCGGTGCTCGCGGGCAGTCCCAAAGGCTAGTCTCGAGCCGGGGAGAGAGGCCTGGGAGCAGACTTGGGGAGTCCCCGGTGTCCAGACAGGAACCCAGACTGCGAGGGCTCAGGCTTCTTGGGGGGAAAAAGGTGACGCCAGAAGCAGAGAGAGAGCAGGCCAGCACGCCGGGCCTGGAGCGCCAGCCCTGAAGACAGAGCAGAGAAAGGGAGCTGGGGGTGCTGCCCGCCCCCTAAGGAACACGGAACTGGCCAGAGAGGTGGCACGAAGGCCCTGAGAAGGCATTTGCGTGGGCATCTGGGGAGACTGAGCGTGGGGAGACCGGCTTGGTGAGATGGGCAGGCGTCCCCGGCTGGGTTGGGAGGAGAGCGGGAGGCAGGACAGGCCCCAGAGGGCCAGGGAGGGAGCAAGCCTGGTTTGCTTCTGTGTTACTTTTTTTTTATTGTGGTTAAATACACAGAAAATTTGCCATTTTAATAATTTTAAAATGCAGAATTCAGTAGCATTAAATACATCCAGTGTCGTACAGCCATCACCACCATCTGTCAGTGCAACGTTTCCATCATCCTGGACTGACACTTGGGTCCTGATAGGCCGGAGCGCCCCGCCTCCCCTCCCCAGCCCCAGGGAATCTGTCGAACTTCCTGCTCGGAATCCACCTGCTCAGTGGAATCCCGTGGTGTCCTTTGGTTTCTGGCTTGCTTCACAGAGCACAGCATGCTTCAGGTTCCTCCGTGTTGTGGCAGGTGTCAGTTTCCTGCCTTTTTATGGTCTCATGAGATCCCCCACGAGGGACACTCAGGTTTTCCCTTGGGCTGTTGCACCTAACACTGCTGTGAACGCTGCACACTCGCAGCTGCTGGGAGCCCCTGCACGTCCGTGGCGGCTGCGCCGTGTTGTTCACACCAGCCGTGGGCAAGGGCTCACATCTCTCTACATCCTCACAGGCTCGATTACCGATACTGTTATCAGTAACTATTATTACCGTTGGCTAAAAAAGCCGCCCTACTGGGTGTGGGGTGGTGTCTCCTTGTTTGTGGGTTTGATTTGCATTTCCCTAATGACTAACAAGGTGGAGCTTCTTCTGGCCTTAGGGGTTTGCAGATCTTTGGAGAAATGGTGGCGTCCTTTTCCTGTTTGGTTTTGTTGTTGAGTTGTAGCCCTGTAGTCTGGGCACGAACCACCAGATCCGTGGTGTGCAGACATTTCCTCCCTCTCCGCGGGCTGTCTTTGCTCTTGATGGCATCCTTTGGTGCATAAAACTTAGAAATTTTTGTATGGTCCAATTAATGTTTTTGTTGTTGTGTTTTGATGTCGTAACCAAGAAATCATTACCAAATCCAATGAAGATTTCCCCGTTTTCCTCTAAGAGTTTCATAGTTTCAGCTCCTGAATTTAGATCTTTGACCCATTTGGAGTTCGCTTTTTGTATGTGATGTGAAGTAGGGCCAGCCCCTGGTCCTATTCCGGCCTGGTTCCTGACACTCATTCACTTTCTCGTTTGCCAGAAATCTCAGCAGATTTCAAGGAGCCACCACCCTCCCTATCAGGGAAAGAGAAGCCCCCCTCAACCTGTGGGTCGCCCCTGGCCACACCGTCCCCGCCCTCTGCCGAGCTCCCCCAGACGGCGCCGCCTCCTCCCTCGGGCTCACCCGCCCTCCCTGGGCGCCTGGAGGACTTCCTGGAGAGCAGCACGGGGCTGCCCCTGCTGACCGGTGGGCACGAGGGGCCTGAGCCCCTCTCCCTCATCGACGACCTCCACAGCCAGATGCTGAGCAGCTCTGCCATCCTGGACCACCCCCCCTCTCCCATGGACACCTCGGAATTGCACTTTGCCCCTGAGCCCAGCGGTGTGGGCCTGGACCTGGCCGACGGCCACCTGGACAGCATGGACTGGCTGGAGCTGTCTTCGGGCGGCCCCGTGCTCAGCCTGGCCCCGCTCGGCACCACCGCGCCCAGCCTCTTCTCCACGGACTTCCTTGACGGTCACGACTTGCAGCTCCACTGGGATTCCTGCTTGTAGCTCTCGGGCTGTGGAGCCGGGCCGGGAGGGGCTGGAGTTGGGGAGCCTCGGGAACTCCTGGGAGCCCCACTCCCTCGGCCCGATCCCGCCTCTGCGTGGTCACGAGTCCCGACAATCACGAGCCCTGCTTTCCCCTCCCCGGGAGGCTGGAGCAGGTCGAGCCGCCGCCTGGCTCAGGCTCAGCAGGGAGGGAAGCCGCCCGCGACCAGCTCTGGTGTCGGCCTGCGGTCAGGCGGCCGGGACAGGCCAGGGCCATTCCGCCGACCTCCTGTGAGGCCGGAGGTGCAGTCTGGCCGCCGTGTGCTCGGGCACGTGAGGCCCGGGGTGGGTCTCCTTCCTTCTCTCCCCTCTTCCCTGTGAGGGAGAAACTAGCTGGGCCTCTACCTCCCCGTTCCCCGTGATGCCAACCCCAGGGTCCCAGGCTTCCTGGGAGGGGAGCCCCTTGCCATTTTAGTGTCTTGGTGTAGTGTAGCCCGTAGCGGCTGGTGGCGGGCGGTTCCTGTGCAGGTGTACATATGGCGCTACCCCCCCATCGCCATCCATTCATGTCCGTCTGTCCTGGGGGCTGGAGGGGGCTTGGCGCTCCCTCCCGTCCTGTGCCCCATACAGAAGGGCCTGGAGACCACCGCTCCTCGCGTTGGACGCAGCTTACCTCAGCCCCGTCACGCGTGTTTGACATGCAGACACCCTGCCACGGCCTGTGCCCCGCCTGTGTCCTGCTCCGTACTAGTGCCACGAGGGCAGAGGTGCTTCCTGGCCACCCACCCACATTCCGTCCCGCTGCCTCACTGCAGCCACCGTGGCCCTGGGATCGGAGGGGCGGCGGCCCTTAAGCTGTGGCCTCCTCTTGCCCTAGGGCCCAGCCTCCCTTCTGGCCGGTCACTGTCATTAACGGGATTAGGGATGGAGCCCCAAACCAGGGCTGGGACAGAGGTTGGGAAGCTGTGTGGACTTTTTAAAATAAAATGAAAAAACACTGATTTGGGTCCATTTTTGTTCAATCCACAGACAAGGCGGGTGGTGTGGCTGGGTCCTAGGCTTTTTAGACCATTCCAGGAAGGACAGAACCTGGGACACACAGCTCTATGGCCCTAGCTGGACAGAAGACGGGAGATGCTTTCCCAAGGACGTAATTTATTGACAAACCAGAGAGATCAAGGAGCCCTGAGCCACCCCATCCCCTTCCTGAGCAAAAGCGGACAAAACCGAGATGGCTGTCCACCTCCTCACACGGTTTCTGGTTGGCACAAACTCTGAAACTGGGGCCAGGGTCTCTACAAAGACCCGGTCCGAGCACTCCCCTAGGCGCTGCAAGGAACCCGCTCAACCCCACCTTCTGCTCCTGCCACCCCTGGCCTCTGGGGACACTCGGCGTGTTCCAGGTGGGGTCCCCGCTCACCATGCCGCGGTGCCTGGCCAGAGCTCCAGGGTCGCCTCCCCTTCACCCCCACAGCCTGGAGTGGGCCCGGGCCGCCTTGGACCCCATCCCCAAGCAGGCCCAAGGCCGGCCAGGACCACGCTGTTCTCTTCTTGCTTGAGGAAGGGGCTGCTCGGGAGCCAACGGGGTGGGGGAAGCCCGGGCCTGACGAGGCCACGGGAGGAAGCTCATCACCCGTCTATGTCCCAGCTGAAGAGGTGGTGCTTCACCAGCATGTCCTGAACACCCTCCTTCAGTGGCTGCTTCTCCTCCTGCACACAGGGACAGCCTCTGCGTACGCGGCAGGGGTGCGGGAGCCCACAGCGAGGGAACCCGAGGGGGCGGAGGCCAGAGGGGCTCGGGGACCATAGGATGCCGGCACTCGGGGTCCCCCCGAGGCCCTGCCTCAGCCGCCTACCTAGGGTCTGGGGTGATCGGCCACAGACGCCTGGCCTGCCCCGCCCCAGGCAGACCCCACAGGGGGACAGCCGGCTAAGGGGGGCCGAGAAGCAACCCCAAGCGCACACACCTCTCTCTTCACAGGAAGCTCCCAGTCCTGGGAGAGGCTGAAGGCGAAGCAGCAGAGGACGCTGGAGGAAGGGAGCGGGGAGGCTGTCGGTGGCGCTCAGGTCAGCTCTGCCCCCACCAGCCCCACCCCGGAGCACGGGGCAGGGGCTCCCGCGGCCCTGGCAGGGCACTCACCGGAGCTCGCACTTGATCTGGACCCAGCCGGGGCTGCGCAGGAAGGACCAGGGCTGGTACCACTTCTCCACGGTCGGCAGGCTGGAGCACAGCACCTCCAGCCACAGGTGCAACACCTGCTCGCTGGGGACAGGGGGCAAGAGTGGGCCGCCCCGCCCCCCCAGCCCTTCCCTCCCCTCTGCGACCACCTCAACGGACCGCACCTTCCCTCTCAGCCAGGTCTCTGCAGAGGGGGTGGCTCCAGCTCCGGTCCTCTGGAAGACTCTCGGGCCGCTGTCCCCACGGCCCCCCCACATCCCCCCACCCACGTGCCCCTCGGTCCTGTCCCAGCTCTTCCCTCTGACACTCGGCCGCCACCTGCTGTACACTGGGACCTCAGCCCTGCTGGTCGGGCCAGGAGTGATGCCCCACAGCCACATTCTGAGCTCAGTCTCCTGGAGGCCGTCCCCGCTCCGCAGGGAGCCACACGCAGGAAGCACTCACGCTGGCCTGGGTCTGGGCCTCAAATGCCCAAGCTCCCTTCAGGCAGGCGCCCCCCTCTCCGGGCACAAAACCTGTGAGTGGCTTCCCCGGCCCACAGAACAGCGGCCGGCGGAGCACTAGAGAAAGGCCTTTGGGAGTCACCCTTGCTGCCTTGTCTTTCCAGGTCCTGGGCCCGAGGCCCAGCTCACGGGCACCCCGCTGCCCCCCAGAGCCACAGCCCAGGCTGCCGCTCGTCGGACTGGACCGTCACTGGCTCACAGTGGGCAGAGATACTCACTTGAGCCCCACGCAGATAAGGGACCGGAGCTTGACGTCCATTTGTGCGTGTGCGGCATCATGGGTCACGTTCACAGACTGCACAGCCTGAGAGGGCACGGCTGTCACTCGGGGGGCTCCAGCTGCCAACCCAGACGGCCGGTCCCACCCAGCACCCCGCTTACCCGGTAGAGCAGCTCCTCCGGGGTCAGGACTTTGCCATCTTCATCCAACCTGAGGGAGGGATTGCAGCTGCCGGCGCTGCCCTAGGATGCGTGGCCCGGGCTGTGCCCTCCGCGCACGGGGACCGCCAGGGGGCCGCGGGGTAGGGGACGGGGCCCGTTACCTGTACGTCTTACACAGCACCAGGCGTGAATACACCGAGTCAAAGTCTCTCTCTACCTCCCGGCCTGCTGCCTGGGGGGCAAGGTGAGTGTCAGGGACACCAGGGAAGGCACTGGGTCCAAGCCACAAGGCCCAGCTGAGAGCATCCTGCCACCCCCGCCAGCTCTAGAGGGCCCGGGGGCTCGAGGAGAAGGATGGTGGGGGTGGGGTCCCGCCGTCGACTGACCTCCTCTATAAACAGCCATGGGTGGCAGGCGCCCCCGAGCAGGGACGGCTTCTTCAGCCCATGTTCAAACAGGGCCTTGAGAGCTGGGCACAGGGTCCCTCGGACAAGGTCCGTGACGCCTTCTGTCACAGCATCATCCCCCGCGATGGAGTACTGACGGTGGGGGACAGGGTCTGAGAGGCGCCAGCCACCCCCTCCCCATCCCCACAGCCACTGTCCCAAGACAGCACGTGCCAAGGTCAGGCAGCAGCAGCTCCCACGGGCAGCCAAGCCTCGTGCACCCTCACCTCTTTACTCCGTTCATCCAGGACTTCCACAAACTTGGCTGGAAACCAGCCTGTGGGAGAAGCAAGTCCCCGTGAGAAGCAGCCGGCCGGCGTCCCCACACCTCCCGTGGCGTAAGGGCCTAAGGGCAGGCTGGCCGGCCGAGAGAGGGCAGCTCCTGCTGGGGCCAGAGGCGGCGGGGAGGGCGGCCCGGCTGGCGGGGTCCCTGCCCAGCCCGCCCGTCCTGCACACGGAGGCCTCACCTCTCAGGCCGTTCAGCTCCCCGACCCAGCAGTGCTCGTCCTTTTGAGAGATGATCTGCATGTTCGGCCGGCGGAGAAGAGGAGGAAGCAGAGCTTTGGTTGCCCAGGCCCGGGGCCCGCAGCCATAGAGCTGCACCCTCAGCCGGGGGCGGGGGACAGCCCAGGGGCTCCTGCTCCCCACGCCCCACACACCGTGATGATGTCATTCTTGCGGAAGCCCAGCTCATCGTCATCGTGTCGCTCGAAGTCCAGCAGGGCCTTGGCCCGGCGCCGGTGGCCGCGTGAGCATGCCACATAGTTTTCGTGGTCCCGCTGGTGGCTCTCCATGCTGTAGTCTGGGCTCAGCTCCTGCCCGAGTGGCAGAGAGGCCTGCTAAGGGGGAGGTGCCTCCTTGCCGGGGCCTTGGCACCTTAGAATGAGGCTGGGGAGCCAGAGCCCCCACGTGGAGCCCACAACTCACCACACTACAGTTTTTGGGGTCTGTGCACTGGAAATGGCGTGCGACGCGCAGGATGGCTTCCCGGAGGTCAGCTACCAGTTCCGTCTGCTTGATGTTCTTGGCCTTGAGTGCCTCCAGGTCGTCCTCCCCTGGAAGCCCCAGAGAACTATGGCAGCCGTGGCCCCCGCCAGCCTCCCCCTACAGCCCCAAGTGAGCTGTGGGTCCATGCAGGGGTCTGAGGACAGATGTCCCCAGTCTGCGCTCCCATCCCTCCGACTGGGGTGGGGAGCACTCTGGTCCCCGGGAGGGAAGGAGCCACTGGGTTCAGCTCCCGCAGCAGTTCTCACCGAAGAGCAGGGAGGTGATGCCGGACTTCCTCCGCTGGGTCCTGCGACGCACAACCTGCAGGGTGGGAGCAGTCGGGGGTAGCCGGGTGGGGCAGCGGGCGCCCCAGCACTGGAGGGAACTAGCAGAGCTCCTCCCGGGGCCAGGGTCGCACGCCACCTCATCTGAAATGGCCACGGCCAGCTCCAAGCATCAGAAATGTGGTCAGTTCATAGCCAGGTGTGTCCTACGCCCACACAGGGCAGGTCACAGCGGAGATGCACAGAAGGCCCAGGCAGCGGGTCCTGGCACAGCTGTGGTCTGGCCGGGCCCCTAGGGGCCGGGCTAGGGAGGGGGCAGCAGAGCAGGAAAGGCTGGTGGGTTCCCCGCAGCCTCTCTCAGGGCTTCCTCAGGGACCCCCACCCTGTGGGTGAGGTGGGGACTCCTCCCTCATGGGCCTACCTGCGAGAGGTTGGTGGTGGCAGTGGTCCCCAGGAGCTGGCCCTGATCTGCAATGAGGTAAGCCAGGTGCTTGCGACGCTGCGTCTCCACGGCCACATCCGTGAGGGAGCCGGCCAGCCGCATGGCCTCCCCCAGCAGCAGCTCCGCGTCCTCAATCTGTGAAGGTATGTCTGACAGTGTGTTGAAGATGGAGGCCGAGTTCTCCGACTGGATCAGCTCCTCTTCCTGGGCCATGCAAGGGAAGGAGGAGGGGAGGGACCGTCACTGCCAGATGCCAGGCCTGCAAGTGGCCCCAGGGACCTTCCTGGATAACCAAGCTGACACAAGGACTTCCGGGCCCTGGGGGACCGACCCCACCACATCGTGGGCCTCCCAGGAGGGGCCAGTGGTCAGGCCACATGATGCTGAAGGCGAAACCCCAGGGCAGCCCCCCAGAGGAGGGGCCCCAGGCAGGACAGGGCTCCGGCAGCACCTTGAGCCGCAGCATGCCCAGCGTGGTCTGGAAGAGCACCAGGGAGCCCTCGTAGAAAAACAGGTCCCAGAGGCGCAGCAGCACCCTGATGTGCACCACGCTGGCGAAGGCCGTGAGGAACCAGTGCAGTGTGATCAGGGACAGCTCTGTGGACACAGACCAAAGCCTCTGTGTCCTCCGTGGCTGGAACCAGGGACAGCCAGCATGGGGCAGCCTGAAGTGGGGGGCATTCCCCAGGTCCACAAGCTGGGGAGAAAGGGGAGAGTTGCTCCCAAAAAGCAGCAAGTGGCCTTGCCTGCTCCAAGAGGAGGGGCGACAGGCTGTCGGGGAACATCGGAGCACAAGAGCACCACAAAGACTCCGTGTGCTGCTGTGTTCAGGGCCTGGCCCTTGTCAGGTGAGCTCCTTTCTTCCTCCCAACACGGCCAGCTACCCGGTCCCCTGCCGGCCGGGTCGGGAGGCCTCAGATCTGCAGCGTCTGAGCCACAGTCACAGGACCCCTGACTCCAAAGAAGAGGGTGGGTACTGGCCCCTCACCAATGTCGTGCTCCTGGAGCAGCTTGTCCAAGCGGGGCAGGTACTGCACGATGAGATGGCGCAGGACCCGCTGGTCGGTCTGGACGCCCAGCAGAGTGGTGCTGAAGTAGGACGCAGGGAGCAGGTCCTCGGTGATGGCACACATCATCCAGAAAGCGTCCTCCTCCTCCAGGAACAGAAGGAGGCAGGCAGCCACCTGGCCAGAGCAGGAGGACAAGGGGCTTGTACCCAGGTCTCCATGTGAATTAGAAGAGGTCCCCGCCCCCGCCCCGGAGGTCACATCCCAGATGCGTGCTCTTCTCGGGTGGAACCAACGCATGTGGCAGCCCCAGCCCGCTGTGGGGTTTCAGCCCCTAGCCCCACCACCCATCCTACTGCCCTGGATGGCACTGTTCACCTGCAGGGGCCTGGCGAACACCCCTGGGGACACCCCCTGGCCCTTCTGGGCTGTGCTCACCATGCCGGTGCCCTGGCAGTAGCCGATCTCTGGGTAGAGCCAGGCCAGGGCTCGGAGAACCCTGCGCAGGCGAGGCACCCCAATGCTGCTCACGTTGGCGAAGCAGGCGTTGCTGGGCATGGTGCGGAGCAGGTCCTTCTCAATCTGCCAGCGGCCCACCCACAAAGAGCCCCTGTGAGACGCAGCTGCACGCCTGGAGGCGCACACCGCCCTCCATGCTGGAGACATCTAAGGCACCCCTGTGAGAGAAGCTGAACAAACCCCAGGCAGGCCTTTCACCCAGGAATGAGGATTCCTAAACTCTGGGTCCGAGCTGACCTGTCTTCAGGATTAGAGCTAGGCTAGTGTGTAGCAGATGCCACCAGATTCACCAGGGGTCACTTAGGAAAAGAAAATTCCAGCTCCCTGGGCCTCAAACCAGAGCTACAGAATTTATGATCTCTGGAATGAGGCCTGGAAATGGGTATTTTAAATGTCCAGGTGATCCTCATGTACACCCAGGGCTGGTCTTTTTGACAATTGTCCCTGCTGCCTACAGAGGCCCCAGAAAGTGCAGGCGTGTTCCAGACACGTGTGAGTGGAAGGGAGCCCTGTGAGGGCAGCAGCTGCCTGCTCTCCCGGGCCACCCCCGCAAGAGACCGACCAGGGCAGGTTCCGATAACCCCAGGCAGCTCACCGCCTTCCTGCAGGCCCACACAGTTTCTGACCAGAAAGTTCTTTCTGAGGGTCCCCTGGTGCTGGCCCAGCCTCACCTGTTTGGCAGCAATGGTCTCGTCATTGGAGCTGTTCTTCACCATCTCTCGGTAGGACAGCTCGGAGCTCCGCTTCTTCTGCAGGGCCCCAGAGAGCCGCATCCACAGCTGCAGCGGGAGGCGGCATGAGCTTCCATGAGCTTCCGCGGGACGTCTGCGCCCCCCACCCCCCCCCACCACCCCGCTTCCCCGTCGGCGGTCCCTCCCTGCTTCACCTGCGGCCTCATGCTGTGTGGGATGCCGGCCAGCACCAGGGAGCGAAGCTTCTCCGAGCGGGGCAGAGACACGGCGATCTTGTCCCAGGTGAGGTCCCCCACGTCGTGGTTGTGGGTGAACTCCAGGTGGGCCTGCCACCGCAGCCTCTGCTGGGGGTCCTCCAACAGAGCCGCCCCCGGCAGCTTTCCGGGACTGGGGTCCGCGCCATCTGCCAGGAAAGAGCCGGGAGAGGCAGCGGTGAGCAGGGGCGGGCTGTGGCCTTGGCGTCCAGTGCCCAGGTCTCCCCACTGAGATCCAGAGCCACGTTTCCGACAGCGTCCCCTGGCTCCAGCCGCACGTCCCACAGGCAGACCAACGAGCGAACGCAAGCTCCTGAGTTTCGGCCCCAAACCTGGCCGGCCCAGGTCTCACTGCTCTTCCCACCTCCCACTACAGCCCCTGACGAAGCCATCGGCTTCCACCGGGGTCACCGTCCAGCCTTCTCACCCTCGTTGGCACCCGTGCCCCGAAGGCGTTCGGCCGGCAGGCAGCGCTCGCGCTCAGACACAGCCCGGCGTCCCCGGCTCCCGGACGAGAGGCCGCACGATCCACCACCGCGTGCTCTCAGCCCGGCCCTCCGGCCGCCACCGGCTCTCCCCTCGCTGCCCGGGCTCCAGCTGTGCCTCGCCAAACCCACTCCCACCCCAGGGCCTGGGCATGGGTTATTCTCCTCCCCCAGCTGTGCTCCCCGCCGCGCTTCGTCCTAGTCTCCGGCCAGTGTCTCCCGGGAGAGGCCTCCCCTTCTATCCCCTCGCGCACGAGCCACCCCCCCTTCTGCACAGCTCCCGGTTTCGTCACGGCCCTTGCTGCCGGCATGTATCTGTTCACTGCCGGGGAATTCCAGAAGACCAAGACCACTTTAAGGTTTGTTCGAGGCACGGGGGATGCAGCAGGGCAGAGCGGACAACCCGCAGGCAGTCCCCGAAGTACGGCCCAGAGCTCCGGCGCCCACCAGGCGGCCTCAGAGCCCGTTAGCCTCCCACGTCCTCACTCGTCCGAAAGCCACGCCCTCAGCCTCAACTTCGCCAAACATCACCTTCAGTGAATTTACGTGCAGTAAAATGCACAAATTTTAACTGTACGCTCTGGTGAGTATCAGTAAATAAATGTCTAAATGTCATCCCCATCAAGATAGAGAATATTTCCATTATGCCAGAGAGTTCCCTGTGTTTCTCACAGGCCCAACTTTTTAACTTCCAAGTACCCGCCTGCAAACCAAAGATTAAGGAAAACTTCTGTCAGAATTGGAATATGCGTGACCTGAAGAGGACCAGTTTCAGCCCACTGGAATCTTCTAGTCATAGTTGTATCCCGGTGACGGGCTGTCCCGGGTTCTGGCAGGCAGCCTTCCTGACAGCCCGTGTGGAAACCAGCAGGTGTATTTAGAGTAGAAAACAACGGAAATGGCCTGAGGCCCACTCAGAGCAGAGTGGTTACAAAACATTATGATCAATGCATTGTAATGGCATATTATGCAGCCACTGAAAACTAAGCTTTTAAAGAGGTCTTAACTGACAGAAGAGATGCTCATGGTAAATAACATTAAGAGACAGAAGAGCTGTAGAAAGACATGTAGATAACATGTTATGAGAAGTACACACGCACCTGCGTGCGTGCACATGCACGCGCGCACACACACACACACACACACAGAGCCAAGAAAGGAACAAAGTGAAATGTCTGCAGTTATCTTTAGGTTATGGGATAATGGGTTAATTTGTTTTAATCTTTACTCTTTTCTGTATTTTTCAACTTCACTACAATATAACTATTGCTATTATTGTCCTATGAAGATCAATAAAATTTACCTAATTCGGTAGATCAATAAAATTTACCTAAATTCGGAGGCTTCCATACATTTAGAGCTGCTCTGAGGGGGATACTGTTAGGTCAGTTTAGGAGCAGATGAGACCCCCAGAGCCCAGGTCGCAGCGGCACGAGGCAGAGTCACCAGAGTCCTCCCCACGGAGAGCAGCAGGATTACAGACCAGGGGTTCCATCTTACCTTCCTTGTCCATGCGGAAACCGAACTCATCGTAGCAGAACTCTGGCTGTTCCACTGACTCTTCCTTCTAGAAGCAGGATTAGGAAGAGTCAGTTGTGTGGCCACCAGTCCGGGACCACAGATTCTGGAAGGTGCCCCCCACACTGATGCCTGCTGAAATCCCACCAGCTTTCAAGACTCAGATCAAAGGCTACACCTTCCTTGAAGCCTCTGGGTCATCACTCAGCTGCAGGGGCCGCCACCTCCTCAGACTGGCCCAGCATTTTCCTTGCTATCCTCAGAGGTCAAAGATAATAAGATCAAGGTAAGAAAGAGGAGATTTTATGCATTTCTGTGTCTCAATAATATAATGAGCACACGGTGCCTAATACTTTTCCTCCAACCTAATGACTAATTCCCAGAAGACATGGAGCTAAGATGCCATCTCTGATGGTCGCTTCTGAGCCCAAGTGAACACAGTGGGGTGGCTACCCCCTACCCTCCCAGGAAGCCTAAAGCCACAGCCTGGGCACAGAGCTGTACCTGCGTATACTTGGCCAAGATCTCCTGGGGCCACATGCTCGGAGTCAGGGCTGAGAAGGGGCCACTGGCAGAAGGTATGTGGTTTCCTAAAATCAAGGAGGATCAGGAATAGGAAATTGAGCAAATGCAGGGCATTCAGGGGGAAAATTCAAGGTGGGACATCCCCCACTAACCCCCAACAAGGGCCTCAGCAGAAAAGGGACCACTCCATTGAAAGTGGGATGGATGGGGGAGGGGAAGACACCTAAAAATAAGCAACTTTCTGGAAAAGAAAAAAAGGAGCATGTTACAAAACATAACCAAATTTCCTCTCCTTGCTTCTTCTCCCCCCAAGTGTGAGGATTTGCAGGCTGGAGGGAGGCATTCGGAGAACCTGGAGATCTGAGCCATGAAAAGTTGTGGTGACTCTGCCGCCCGGTGGGAGGACCTCCTCCTTTCTTACCCTCTCATCCTGTTTCCACTCCGCTGGATGGCGCCCCAGTTGAGACCCCCCCCTCCTCCTGGACAGCCTCTCACCCATTTCCAGCCCAGGGCCTGCCTCCCACCTGACATTGTGTGGAGAGGTGGGGCAAGTCTTCTGCAAATCCACAATCAGAAGGCTTCCTGGCCTATTATTCTACAGCTGGAAGATTCCTCGGGCTTCATCTGGTCCAGAAATATCCGCCCTGGTAGGAGAACAGAGGGGAAAGTCATTGTAATGCAGCCGCTCTCCTGGGACTTCTTCCCACCCACTACTCTGATTTTGCTGGCCAAGGGGCAGTGAGAAGGAAAAGTCACACTTGAAATAAACACCTCCTATTCTGAACATTTCGTCTAGGACAGGATACATGAAACACGCTGAAGAAGCTACAAAACCGATGTTACCAGCTCTGTGTGAGCCAAGAGGAGTGCCTGCTCCGTTCATTATTAAAGGAAAGAATTATACACACAGGCTTCCCGATGCCCTAGGCTCAGGCAAATGCTTTTTCAAAAGCAAAGGCAAAACAACCAAACCTCCATGAATAGGTTTTCCGAGCTAGAATGTTTGAGGAACCATTTAGCAGAATACAACTTAGCTTCTGAGTCGGTACCTCGACTTCAGCCCAGCACTGACATTTTCCCTGTCACCAAACCATTCGCTCTACCACATTCTCCGCTAACCTTGTAGCTGGGAAACCAGGAGGCTGTGATCTAATCCAGATCTCTCCTATTACCACTGAAATTCCTGCCTCTGTCCCTTTTTTGTCCTCTCAAAAAATGAGGACTCGACAATAAAAAGACAAAATGGGTGAAAGTTCCACATACACTTTTCTCCAAAGAGATGTAAATGGCCAATGAACAGGTAAAAAAATCATTCATCAGGGAAATGCAAACTGAAACCTCAGTGAGGTGCCATTTCACACCCGCTAGGAAGACTGTGACCAGGAAGACCGTAAGTGTGGACGAGGACATGGAGAGAGCAGAACACTTACACTGCAGATGCTGCGTGAGATGGAAAATGAAGAAGCTGCTGCTGAGAACAGTCTGGCTGTCTGTCAAAAAGGTAAACACGGAGTTCCCACATGCCCCAGTACTTCCACTCCTGTAGTCACTCACCCAAGAGAAATGAAAGCATGTCCAACCACCCAGAAACTTGGACATGGATGTTCACAGCAGCATTATTCATCATAATCAAAAAGGAGAAACAAGCCAATTGATGAATGGATATACAAAATGTCTGGATCATACATATACAGTGGAAAATTATTTAGCCATAAAAAGGAGCAAAGTACCAGGGGCACCTGGGTGGCTGTTGCTAAGTATCTGCCTTTGGCTCAGAGTCCTGGGATCAAGCCCCACATTGGGCTCCGGGCTCAGAGGGAAGCCTGCTTCTCCTCCCTCTTTTGCTGTGTTTCTGTCAAATAAATAAACTCTTTAAAGAAGAAAAAAGGAGGGAAGTACTGACACATGCGGCTCTGCCAATGAACCCTGAGAACATTACGTCCAGTGAAAGAGGCCACTCACAAGAGGGTGAAGACTGTATGATTCTATTTAAGTGAAATGCCCAAAAGAGGCAAATCCAATGGTAGAATGTAGGCCAGTGGCTACCAAGGGTTGGGGGAGACAGAATGACCACTAACAGGGTTTCCATTTGGGGAGTGATGAAAAATGTTCTAGAATGGGATGCTGGTGATAGTTGCATAACAGTATGAAATACGAGAACCACTCAATTGCACACTTTAAATAAAAATGGTGGGGACACCTGGGTGGCTCAGTGGGTTAAGGCGCTGCCTTCGGCTTGGGTCATGATCTCAGGGTCCTGGGATCGAGTCCCGCATCGGCTGTTTCCCTCTCGCTCTCTCTACCTGCCTCTCTGCCTACTTGTGATCTCTGTCAAATAAATAAATAAGATCTTTAAAATAAATAAATAAATAAAATGGTGAATTTTATAGCATGTAAATTATATCTCAATTTTAAAAAAGAAAAAAAACATCAATTTGAGGTGTCCTCTAACTCTCTAACTTCTCGTTTGTAACCTGCTCCTAGTAGATCTAGAAAGAATCTATTATTACCTGAGCTTCAACAGAAATGTAGTTTCTGGAGCAGTTTCCTCAGCCTTTTCTGAATATTAAGGCTTTTATTCCCAAGTAGGGAATAAAGGCTTGGACTCTGTGAAAGAAACGAGGGTAGCTGAAATATTTTGGGACAAGCTGCCTTCCAGGTTTGAAACTATGTTTCTCCAGATCCAGACCTCAAGAAATGTCTTCTCCTTCCATTTTTCAGGAGGCTGCTGCTGCTCTGGCCCATAGCAGTGCCTCACCTTCTGCACACCCTCTGCCACAGAATTCTGGTAGACCAGAAGTATCAGATGACTGACAAAGAAGCAAAAAAGAAAAATCAAAGGGAGCTTTGGGAAAACATCACCCTATGGACCCTTAACTTGAGCATATATGTTCATAGTGGGCAGGTGACAAAATCCCTGTTCTCTTTAAAGTCACATTTGCAAATCTGGGAGCAAAAGAGTCATCTTGTAGCTCATATGGGCACAGCTCAGGTCGTGACCAACCTCTCCTCCTGCCTCAGACACAACCCAACCATGCCACATTTGGACTAACTGCTCATCAGGGAGGCCTTGCTGCCTAATAGGAGAGCTGCTCTGTGCTGCTTCCAGACAAGAACCACTGACAGCCAGATGGCAGAATCAACTTCCCTAACAGGTTGGCCATCCTAAGCTTGTCTGTTCTGCATAAGGATAATACTGAAAACAGAATGTCTTCCTGGTACCCGGGTGGCTCAGTGGTTAAGTGTCCGACTCTTGATTTTGGCTCAGGTCATGATGTCAGGGTCATGGGACTGAGCCCTGCGTGGGGCTCCGTGCTCACTGGGGAGTCTGCTTGAGGAGTCACGCCCTCTGCCCCTCGCCGCCACTTGCGTGTGTGCATGCACTCTCTAATAAATAAATCTTAATAAAAAGAATGTTTTCCTTCAGTTTAACAGATATGTAGGGCCAGGTTTAAATGAGAATTTCATGCTGAATGGAGCAATTCCTATTTTTACATTAAAGGGAATAAACTAGAAGTTTTAAAATCCCGTCATCATTCAATCCTTGTAACACATTTTGAAGTAGGTACCTCTACATTCATTATACAGAAGAAAATAAGAGACCCACACACAGTTTTCCAAATAAACTCCAACCATGTACCCTCCTACAAAACCATGCCACCTCTCTATCCTGCCTGGTGAACAGATGTCACACAGCCACCAGCTAGATCGTCACCAGCGTCCTCCTCATTGACGCCACAGAGGAGGTTTCTTCCGGAGGGACCCAGAAACTGTGAAGGAGGCAGGCGTTGCTGACAGTGGAGGAAATGAGCTATCTCTGGTTGTGGAGAACTTAGGGGAACATGAAGACAATTCTCATCTTGGCTTGCCTCCCACTCATTCACTCAGCAAACATGTCCTGAGTGCCACCACAATCCAGGCATGGTTCTAAGGGCTGCGATGCAATGGTGAAAATCAGAAGCTCCAGGCATTAGATTAGAGAATCAGACAATAAGCATAAAAATAGCTGAGTCAGATCACGATAACTACAGTACAAGAAAAATAAAGAAGGTAAAACTACAGTGTAGAGAAGACCGGGGTTATGTATAATAAAATGGTCAGGAAAAGCCTCTGAGGGTAAGGTCGCATGTGAGCAAAGTCCAAAACAGAAGGAAGGGAGGGATCGAGTCATGTGGCCATGGGAGGGAAAAGGGATGCAGGCAGCAGGAATATCAAGCACAAAGCCTTTGAGGCAGGAACATACTTGGGAGGCTGGAACAGCGGCAAGGTGGCCAGTGGACTGGGAATGAGGAAAGCGAGAGCAAACTGGGGTGGGAGACACCGCAAGAGTCACGAAGGACCTGACCACTGTGTGCAGACTTTGGATCTTATTCTCAGTGAGGTGGGCATCGCAGCAGGGTTCTGAGCAGAGGTGAACCTGAATAAGACTTGGGTTTTAAAAGCTCTCTGGCTGCTGTGCGGAGAAGGCTGCAAACAGGAGGCTTGCCTGTGTCACGGGTGGGAATGACACTGGCTTTGCTCTGATGGGACGAGCAAGAGATGGTCGGATTCTAGGTCTGTTTTAAAGAGTCTCTGCGACAATATATATTTGCCACATCTCCCACCGACTGCTCTGAGTCTCCAAGTTCCCAGCAGAAGCCGGATATGATATTGCTAAGCTGGGCGGGCAGGTTTTTCCAGCCTCTGGTTGCTATGGAAACCTTCCTGAAAGCAGCCATCTGGAAGCCGAAAAAACCGGATTAAGAAGTTAGCCACGTCACCAGTGGCCCTGTTGTTGTCACAAGGGTACTGAGAGGCAAACTTCTGAAAACCAGGATAAACGCAAGCAACTTTGAGGTGCTACAGAAGGAATTTTTTTAATTAAATGTACATCCTTAAAGGCATCTTTTTACTCTGCCTCCAGTATATTTCTCCCTAGTCTGCCAATCTTACGATTTCCTGTAAGACAAATTTTGCTCACAAAGCAAAGACTGTCAGATATCGCTGTAAATCTGTGTGTTGAAAGGGGTGCTCACTCTTGATACAGATCAAGGAGATTTTATACTTCATCCACTCTTGACCTACTATTTTAATTTTCTTGACAGTAATTCAGGGTTGCTATAAGTATTCTAAATGGCTGATATCCTAAAGACTATTTTTCTCTGTAAGAAAACGAAAGGACACAGAAAAACTATTGATAAAAACTAACTGGGAGAAAGAAGTGCAAGGCCAGGAAAGTCTCAAGAAAGGCTTGAGTAAGATAATAATGGAACTACTATAAATGCTTTAAAAATTAAAATCTTGGGGCACGTGGGTGCCCCCATTAACCTGTTAAGTGTCCAACTTTTGATCTCAGGCAGGGCTGTGAGTTCAAGCCCTGACTTGGGCTCCATGCTGGATGTGGAGCCTACTTTAAAAAAAAAAAAAATTTAAAATCTTAAAGACCTAAATATGACATCTGAAACCATTAAACTCCTAGAAGAATACATAGGCAGTAATTTCTTTGAAATTGGCTTTTGCGGGGAGCCTGGGTGGCTCAGTGGGTTAAGGCCTCTGCCTTCAGCTCAGGTCATGATCCCAGGGTCCTGGGATCAAGCCCTGCATGGGGCTCTCTGCTCGGCAGGGAGCCTGCTTCCCTTCCTCTCTGCCTACCTTTCTGCCTACTTGTGATCTCTGTCAAATAAATAAATAAAATCTTAAGAAAAGAAAGAAAGAAAGAAAAAGAAAGAAAGAAAGAAAGAAAGAAATTGGCCTTTGCAACATTTTTGTAGATAGGTCCCCTGAGGCAAGGGAAAAAAAGCAAAAATAGAATATTGGGACTATACAAAATATAAAACTTCTAGGCGAGGTAAGAAACCATCAACAAAAAGAAAACAACCAGTTAAATGGGAGCAGACATCTGCAAATGATATATTTGATAAAGGGTTAGTATCCAAATTATACAAGTAACTTACACAACTCGACACCAAAAAAAACAAATAATTTGATTAAAAAATGGGCAGAGGACCTGAACAGTTTTCCAAAGACAACATACAGATGGTCAACAGACAAACAAAAAGAGGTTCCACATCACTCATCATCAGGGAAATGCAAATCAAAACCACAATGAAATATCACCTTATATCTGTCCAAACAGGCAGAATAAAAAAGGCAAGAGAAACAACTGTTGATGAGGATGCAGGGAAAAGGAATCCTTGTGCAGTGTTGGTATGAATGCAAATTGGTGTAGACACCATGGAAAACAGTATGGAAGTTCCTCAAAAAGTTACAAATAGAAATACTATATAATCCACTAATTACACTACTGGGTATTTATCCATTAAAAAAAAAATCTCAATTGAAAAGACATATGCACCCCTATCTTTACTGCATTATTTACAACTGCCAAGATAGGGAAGAAACCCAGCTGTCCATTGATAGATGAATGGATAAAGACGACGTACTCTTCACCCACAGAGACACATGCACACACACAAACACAAATGGAATACTACTCAGCCATAAAAAGGATGAGATCTTGACACTTATGTTAGCATGGATGGACCTGGAGAATATTATGCTAAGTGAAATAAACCAGAGAAAGACAAATACATGATTTCACTTTTATGTAGATTCCAAAAAAAAAAAAACAAGAAAACAAACAGAAAGCAAAAATAGACCTGTAAATACAGAGGACAAATTAATGGTTGCCAGAGGTAAAGGGGGTAGGGGCGGGGTGGGCAAAACGGGGGAAAAGCAGTGGGAGATACAAGCCTTCTGTGCCTGGAGTTTTCTTTGTGGAAGGGTTTCCAAAAATAACTTATTTAATAGAGTTAAGGCAATTCAGACTGTCTTTTTCTTCTTGAGTTTTGGTAGTTTGTGCACTTACAAGGAATCTGTCCATTATCTAAGTTGTTGGATGTATTGGTGAATTTAATGCAAAGTAGGCAAAGAACAACAACAACAAAAAAATCATAGGTAACAAAGATAACAGAAATTAGGTAAGTGGAAACAAATCTAGAGGAAAAACCAATGAAACCAAATTCTGCTCCTTTGAGAAGATCAATAAAGTCTATAAACCTCTGACAGTGAACCAGAAAAAAAGTGAGAAGACACCGATTATCAAAATCAGGAATGAAAAAGGATATATCACTACAGATCCCAGAGGTTGTCATATATATATATCTTCATTTGTGCTTGTACATATATGAATGCTTCCATCACCAAAGGGGTTGACCCCCCGTGGGTCTCTAGGTCTCAAATTCAATACATCTAAGAAGGGACTCGTTAGGCCATTTTGGGAAAAGTGCTCATGCCTGGTCTTTCATGTTTGGCAGTGGCTGTTGAGTATTAATGATTGGTCCAGTTCAAGTCTGCATTCACCCAGAACCAAATGACTAGGCTCAGAGAAATGAAGTCATGTAAATGTAAATAGCTTCCTAGAATTATGTAGTCAGAAAGAGTAAGTAAAGGAAGCAGTCTCAAAAAGTGTGGGCTCAGTGTGGTAGGGAGATTGTTGTTTTCCACACACCCAGAAGAAGGGAGAATATGGGGTAAATCAAACACCAGTTAGTGATTACTAGTGATTACCTATAAATTTGACTTTTACTTTTTTTTTTCATTCGCTGATGTTCATTCATTCATCTAATGTATCTAACACATGCTTATTGAGAGACTTCTGAGTGCCAGGGTTGTGGAGGGAAACAAGATGCAGTCTAGTCATGTGGTGTCAGTAGGCCAAAAAAGAAAAAGGGATAAAAATGCTAAGAGGGGGCCCCTGGGTGGCCCGGTGAGTTAAGGCCTCTGCCTTTGGCTCAGGTCATGATCCCAGGGTCCTGGGATCAAGCCCCGCATCATGCTCTCTGCTTGGTGGAGAGCCTGCTTCCCCCCCTCTCTCTGCCTGCCTCTCCGCCTACTTATGCTCTCTGTCAAATAAATAAATAAAATCTTTTTTTAAAAAAAAAGTAAAAAAAATGCTAAGAGGTAAGTCTGTGATAGACTTAATTCACAATACTTTATAGGAACATATGGAGAAAACCCCAACTCAAGGCAGGGAAGAATCATGAAGGTATATTAGGTATCTCTGATGCATAACAAATTACTCTAAAGCTTAGTGGCTTAATACAGAAATAATCATTTACTATCTCTTATTGGTTTCTATGGGTCAGAAATTCAGGAGCATCTCAGTAGAGAGATTCTGGCTCATGAAAGAGGAGAATCTCTCCTGACATTACTGTTAGATGTTGGCTGAGCCTACAGTCATCTGAAGGCTTGAGATTAAGGGATCTACATTCTTTCTTTTTTTTTTTTAGTAAGTTTTTTTTTTTTAGTAAGTTTTTTTTTTTTTTTAAGATTTTATTTATTTGAAAGACACAGATCATAAGTAGGCAGAAAGGCAGGCAGAGAGAGAGGGAGAAGCAGGCTCCCTGATGAGCAGAGAGCCCGATGCGGGGCTCAATCCCAGGACCCTGGGATCATGACCTGAGCCGAAAGCAGAGGCTTTAACCCACTGAGCCACCCAGGCGCCCCAGGGATCTACTTCCAAGGTGGTTCACTGAAGTGGCTTGCAAAGTTGGTGCCCCTCCATGGGGCCCCTTGAGTGTCCTTACAGCTTGGCAGCTGACTTCCCTCCAGAGCAAGTGATTCAAGAGACGATGGAAGCTGCAATGCAATTTATGGTCTGTCCTTGAAAGTTACACATGGTCACTACTGCCATCATTGGTCACAGAGGTTAACTGTGGCTCATTATGGAGAGGGCCTACACAAGGGTGTAAATACTAGGAGGTAGAAACATTTGGTGCCATCTTGGAGGCTGGCTACTGTAAAAGGCTTCTTTCTATGACAAGGTGTTACTTTGAGTCAGTATGAACAGGAGTCTCCCTGACAGATAAGGAGAAGACCATTAGAGACTAAAGAATGGAGACATTTGGGCAGCTGATTCCAAAATTTAAATGAATAAGCAATGGAATCAGAGTACTCAAAATAATTTTGAAAAAGCAGAAAGTTGGAGAACTCACACTACCTGATTTCAATATTTACTATAAAGCTATAGTACACTGTGGCATTGGCATAACGACAGACATATAGAATAATGGAAGAGAATAAGCAGTACAGAAATAGATCCATACATATTGCCAATTAATGTTATGGGTTGAACTGTGTTCCCAAAAAAGATATGCTGATGTCCCAATCCCCAGTACCTCAGAATGTGACCTTATTTGGAAATTGGGTCTTTATAATTTAACCAACTTAAGATGACATCATTAAGGTAAGCCCTAATTCAATATGACTGTTGTCCTTATAAAAAGGGGAAATTTGGACGTAGACATATACAGAGGAAAGACAGTGGGAAGAGATACAGGGAGAATACTGTGTGAAGAAGAGACTGGAACTACACTGTAACAAGCCAAGGAATATGTGGGGCTAGCAGAAGCTGGAAACAGCAAGGAAAGATCCTTTCAGAGTGAGCAAGGCCCTGATGACACCTTGATTTCAGACTTCTGCCTTCTAAAACTGTGAGATAATATTATTGTCATTCTGAATCACTCATCTGTGACACTTTATTATGGTAGCCCCAGAAATGATTACAATTAATTTTCAGCAAAAAATATAAATATATATATAATATAAATATATATAAATTTATAAATTAATATTTAAGTATATATAAACATAAATAAATATAAATATAAAGACAATACAATGGAGAAAGGATAGTCTTTTCAACAAATGGTCCTAGAAGAACTGGATAGCCATTGGTAAAAAAAAAAAATTTACCTTACTCCATACCTCAGACTATATACAAAAAATTAAATGGATTTTTTAAATCCATTTAATCTCAAAATGGATCACAGGCCTAAATGTAAAACCTAACATTAAAACTTTATTTATTTATTTATTTATTTAAGAGAGAAAGAGACAGAGAGAGAGTGTAGGGTGGAGGGGCAGACAGAGGTTCAAGCAGACTCTGCCCTGAGAATGGAGTCCAATATGGAGTTTGATTTCCCCACCATAAGATCATGACCAGAGCTGAAACCAAGAGTCAGACGCCCAACCAACTGTGCCACCCAGGCACGCATATACATACATACACACACACACACACACACACACACACACACACACACACAATTTTTTATTTTTTTTAAAGTAAGCTCTAAGCCCAATGTAGGGCTCAAACTCATGACCCTGAAATGAGGCATTGCATACTCTATCGACTGAGCCAGCCAGGTGCTCTAAACACTAAACACTAAAACTTCTAGGAGAAAACAGGAAAAAATGTTTGTGACATTGGTTAGGCAAAGATTCCTTAGATTTTAAACTAAAAGCAAGACTTATACACACACAAAAAGATTAATTTGACTTTATTAAATCAAAGCCACAGATGGTAAATATGTTCAAATCAGGTATCTGGTAAGGGACATGAATCCAGAATATTAGGAATTCTCAAAACTCAGTAAGAAAAAAAAAAAATTTAAAAAGGTAGGGGTGGGGTGCCTGGGTGGCTCAGTGGGTTAAAGCCTCTGCCTTCAGCTCAGGTGATGATCTCAGGGTCCTGGGATCGAGCCCCGCATCGGGCTCTCTGCTCAGCAGGGAGCCTGCTTCCTCCCTCTCTCTCTGCCTTCCTCTCTGCCTACTTGTGATCTCTGTCTGTCAAATAAATAAATAAAATCTTTAAAAAAAAAAAAAAAGGTAGGGGTGAAGATTCAAACAGAAACATTTTCAGGGGTGCTTGGCAGGCTCTGTAGGAAGAGCACAAGACTCTTAATCTCCAGGTTGTGAGTCTGAGGCCCACAATGGGTGTAGAGATTATTTAAATAAATAGACAGATAAAAGAAACATTTTCAAATTAGATATACAGATGACAAGTATGCAGACAAATACTCAACATTATTAGTCACTAGGGAAATGCAAATTAAAACCACAATTAGATATTACCACACAAATATTAAACAGTTAAAATAAAAAACCAAACACTACCATCAACAATATCAAATGTTGACGATGATGCAGAGCAACTAGAACTCTCCTACAGTGCTGGTGGGAATGCAAAATGGCACAGCAATTTTGGAAGAAAGTTTGGAAGTTTCTTATAAAGTTAAACATAACTTAGATAACCCAGCAATCCTACTCCTAGGTATATTTGAGTGAAATGAAAACTTTAGCTTCCCAAAATTTTGCATGTAGGGGTCCCTGGGTGGCTCAATCTTAAGCATCTGCCTTCAGCTCAGGTCATGAGCCCAGGGTCCTGGGATCAAGCCCCACATTGGGCTCCCTGCTCAGCGGGAAGCCTGCTTTTCCCTCTCCCACTCCCCTTCCTTGTGCTCCTTTCCTCACTGTCAAATAAATAAAACCTTTTTTAAAAAATCTGTATGTAAATGTTTGCAGCAGCTTTATCCATAATTGCCAAAATCTGAAAACAACCCAATGTCCTTTAACTGGTAAACAGATAAAGAACTGTGATACATTCATATAATGGACTGATCAGTAAAAAAACAAAGAAACTACTACTGACACACTCAACAACACAGATGAATTTCAAATGTATTAGGCTAAAGAAAAGAAGTCAGGGGCACCTGGGTGGTTCAGTGGGTTAAGCCTCTGCCTTCGGCTCAGGTCGTGGCCTCAGGGTCCTGGAATTGGGCCCTGCATCGGGCTCTCTGCTCCACAAGCAGGGAGCCTGCTTCTCCATCTCTCTCTGCCTGCCTCTCTGCCTACTGATCTCTCTATGTCGAGTAGATAAAATCTTAAAAAAAGAAAAAAATGAACTTAGAAATCAAAAAAGAAAAGAAGTCAGACTGAAAAAGATACATACTGCAGGATTCCATCTTTAGGACACCCTGGAAAAAGCAAACAACAGGTAGAGAAAATAGACCAGTAGTTTCACAGGAGGGGAGGAGGAGGAGTTAACTACTTAGCTCTCCAGGGTAATTTGGGGAGGTGAGAGAACTGTTCTACATGTTGACTGTTGGTAATTACATGACTCTCTGTATTTGCCAGAGCTTGCAGAACTGCACACTAAAAGGAGTGAATTTTATCATATGTAAATTATACCTTAACATAAAATTAGAAAAGAAACATCATGCTTAGTGAAAGAAACCAGACACAAGAGTATAAAAATTCCAGTTGTGGGGACTAAGGAAATATGTACACTATTTATTGTCTAACATTAAGTGAAAACATTATAATGCTGCAATGGACACCCAGAAATGTGTAAATCCTTCAGTCATTCACTCCCCAAATATTTCTCCAATACATATTATGTGCTAGGGCAACAATGATTTACAATGTAGAGGGGAAAAATCAAACAGAAAACAAACAGATGGAGAAATAAATGAAAACTCCCTAGTGTGGGAGGTACTCTGAATAATACAAAAGGCTGATGTGATATAAAATCCAGGGAAGGAATCTTGGAAGTACTATTTGGGTTGATACCTGACGGACAGGAAAGTAGCCTTGCAAAGATCTAGGAATGGAGGAAGGAATGGACGGAAGGAATGACAAATCCAAATGCTCTGCTCTGATGTGGGCAAGACCTTGGAGAAATAGGAAAGAGCCCAGTGTAACTGAAACACAACGAACGAGAGGAGCAATAAGAGGAAATGGGAGAGGTAGAGGCACCTAGATCACCAAGGGATTGTAGGTCACGGTAAAGGATTTAGATTTTAAGGACACTGGGAATCCATTCACAAAGGGCCCTACATGTGACTGTTGTACGGCAAATGGCTTGTAGAGAGACAAGTGTAGGTGCACGGAGACAAGTGAGGAAGGGCAAGGTCCAGGAAACAAGTGATGGGAGCTGTGACAGTGGAGGTAGAGATGAAGAGACGTGAATGGATTCAGGATAGAATCAGAAGAATCAACAAGCCTTGCCACTGGATGGGATATGATGAACAAAAAAAGGAAGCAAGCAAAAGTGAGGCTTGGGTTTCTGGTCTGAATCCTGGGATTATGAGGATGCCCTTATAGGGAGGAGGGGGGGGGGAAAGGTTCGAGGGAAGAGGGATCATGAGCTGAGGATAATGCAATGTTCCTGAGATATCCAATTGGAGGCAAGAAGTTGGTAACTGGATATAAAAGTGTACATCCCCGTAGAACTGTCAGAACTAAAGAGATGAAGTTTGGGAGTCTTTCGTTCATCTATCATCTATCCAACCTTTTTTTTTTTTTTTTTTTGAGCAACTACCATGTGCCGGACACTGTTCCATGTTCTAGGAAGTAAACAAGTGCTAGCATGTAAAACAAGATAGACAAAATTCTTGCTCCTGTGAACCTGCAGTTTTCTCATCTGTAAAAGGGGATGACAAATGAGAAAAAGTAAATAAATACTTATCACAATACCTGGCACATAGCATGTCTTACTAAATGCCGGCTATTAATGTTGGTGACAGAAAACAGACAATAAGTAAATAAGTGAATAAGGTAATTTCAGAGTAATAGTATATACTATGAAGAAAATAACACAGACGAATAGGTTTCAGAGTGACACATAGGGGCAGAAGGGCTACTTTTGATGGGTGGTCAGAGAAGGCCTGAGGAAATGACATTTTATCTGACACCACAGAGATGGTAAGGAACCAGCTCTGCAGAGACCGAGAGGGACAGTCCAAGCAGACGAAATGGCTTGTGCAAGGGTCTTAAAGAACAACAAGAGTTTATTACACTGGAGAAGTAACAGGCCAGTTGGAGGGAGAGTGATGAGGGGAACACAGCAGACAGCACTGGAGATACAGGAAGGAACTCACCTTCAGGGCCCACTACCCACGGCAAAAATGCTGGATTTTATTTTAATGGAAAGCAACTGGAGAGCTTTGAGCAGGGGCATGACATGGTCTGACTTAGGTTTTAAAGAAATCAAAATGGCTGCTGTGTGAAGAATGAACTACAGATGGGTTAAGGATGGAAGGTATTATAGTTGTCCAGGTGAGAGACAGTATCTCCAACCAAAGTAGTTGAGGTGGTGACAAGTTAAGTAGATTCTGGATATAATCTGGAGGAGCAGAGGTAGATAACAGAAATAAAGAATAAAGAAAGAAATCAGTGATGATCTCTGGGTTTTGTGTAGGTCCTATTAACAAAGATGAGGGAAGACTCAGGGGAGAGCAAGTTTCAAAGTTAGGAATCAAGAGATCTGCTTTGGTCATGCTAAGTTGGGATGCCTATTAGACCTCTAAGTGGAGATGTCATGTAGACAACTGTATATATGAATATAAAGTTCACAGAAATCAGAACTACATCTGGGAATCATTAGGACTAGATGTCATGGCCAAGGAGAGAATGCAGAATAGGGGGCCTAGAACCAAATCTTAGAACATTCTAATACTTAGAAGTTAGGTAGGAAAAGAACAGGAAATAAAATTTGATGGGTAGCCAGTGTAGTAGAAGGAACACTAGTAGTGTGTAGTGCTATAGAAATCAAAAGGAGGGGGCACCTGGGTGGCTCAGTGGGTTAAAGCCTCTGCCTTTGGCTCAGGTCATGATCCCAGGGTCCTGGGATCAAGTCTCACATCGAGCTCTCTGCTCAGCAGGGAGCCTGCTTTCTCCTCTCTCTCTGCCTGCCTCTCTGCCTACTTGTGATCTCTGTCAAATAAATAAATAAAATAGTAAAAAAAAAAAAAAGAAATCAAGAGGAGGAGGAAGAAGAGATCATCAGTGTCATGCACGATGTAGAGGTCAAGTGGTATGAAGACAGAGAATGGCTTGCTGGTTCTGCAAGCTGGAGGTTTTTGGTAATCTTGACTAGAGTTTTAAATGTTATTGCTGAAGGTGAAAATACAACTGGAGTGAGTTGTAGAGAGAACAGAAAAGTGGAGTCATCAGCATAAAGACAGTACATGATTTCACCCATTTAAAATACCATACCTACATGTTGAAGGTACTAATAAAAGCAACATTGCTGGGTTAGGTGGTAGAAGTATGGATGTGGCTTATTGGTCTTGATTTTTAATGTTTTCCTTTTTGAAAAAATACAAATAATTTTTAAAATATTAAAAAATAATTTTAATAATTTTGCTTAAAAATAATTTTATCACCTGAAAACTTGTACCTGCACATTCATGGCAACATTATTTGTAACAGCCAAAAGTGTAGATAATCCAAATGTCCATCAGCAAATGCATGGGCAAACAAAATGGATACATCCATGCAATGGAATACTATTCAACCATAAAAAGAAATGAAGTACTGACTGGTACAAGCTACAACATGAAACTTGAAAACATGCTCAGTGAAATAATCCAGTCACGAGTCACAAAAGACCATGTACTGCATGATTCCATTTATATGAAATGCCCAGTATGGGTAAATCTATAGAGATAGTAAGTAGATTAGTGGTTGCCAGGGGCTGGAGGGAGGGAGTAATGGGGAAGGACTGCTAATGGCTGTGGGTTTTCTTTTGTGGGTGATGAAAATATTCTGGAACTAGACAACAGTGATGGTTGCACACAGAAACTTCTGAACTGGAAACTTTAAAAAGATGACATTTAGGGCACCTGGCTGGCTCAGTAGGTGAAGCATGTGACTCTTGGTCTCAGGGTTGTGAGTTCAAGTTCCATGCTGCACGCAGAAATTACTTAAAAACTAAAATCTTTTTTTTTTTTAAGTGACTTTTATGGTGCATGAATCATACCTCAATTTTAAAAATTACAGTTTCGTATAGTAGAACCCTGAGGACTAAGGAAGTGTCCTCCACAAGCTCCGAGATCTACAAACAGATCCTTGAACTCACAGCAGCTATGCAGATACTCTGAATCCTGCCTTTCTCTTCCTCCAAAGAAATACTACTTATTACCTCAAATCTCCATCTCTGCAGGGATTTAATGTTTACACAAAACCATAAAAAGCAAAAGTGAAAAAAAAGGTGCAAACTATTAGAAATAGCTGATCTATAACTGTGAAAAGGAACCCTTTCTCTCTCATTTGTAACTAATACTTTACTAACACGGCTCAGCATGAATTTTACATCTTAGCATTTTAGCAACCTGTGAAGTTAGGAACTGCCTAAGTTGCTAAAAGGTAAAGTCTGTCATCTTTCAACTTAGCAAGTTTCCCCCCAACAATCTAAGTCATCACTGGAAAAACAACTGACAATAGTTTAAAACTCATATTTCCAAGACACCAGGTTTTTGTTGTTTTGTTTTGAAGGCTGAACCAAATCCCCAGGGGTCTGACTTCACTTGCACTGCCTAGCTTTCTATTACATTCAAGTGCAAGACTTTCCAAAGGCAAAGCCACTGAAAGCAGTTTAAAGGACAAAAGATGCTTATAAACCGGGAAATTAGAAAAGCACAGCAATTTTAAAGATAGGCTGTAAAAGAAAAATGCTATTTCCACATCCAAAACTTTTACAGATATTTCCCTATACCCTGAATTTTCTCCACAGTTCAGGCACCGCAACCTGAGCTGGGGTCAAGTGGGATTAGAGCCCAAGGCTCAGGAGCACTTCTTTCCATTTCCTCTGGGCATTTTGCACAAGATCACTCTTTTCCACTGAGAACACAGTAAGATACAAACACATGATAAACAGTTGCAGGATAAATCTGAGATAGGTCAGAGGAAAATCTCTGGGGTACAGACACAGTTCTTGGGTTTCTCATGGGAAGGGAAGTTCTGCAATCTTCTCTGCGTTTTGTACTTACACAACTTTTACTTTTACTTTTAAAATTTTTAAAAATTCTGCCATAAGTCTGCCACCTCATCAAATCATTTTCTTCCCTTCTATGGTTTCTTTTGGTTTTTCCCTATATATATACACACATAATCTAACATTATAGATTTTAAAATATTTTTCTCTACTGAACACTAAATAATCAGCATTTTCCCCAGTAACTGTGCAGTTTTTATAGTGCTACAGTCTGTAACTGACTAATCTAGTCATCTGTTGATACATTTAAGCACTTAGGAGCAATATCTGGATTAAAAACAATGTTGGGACGCCTGGGTGGCTCAGTTGGTTAAGCAGCTGCCTTCAGCTCAGGTCATGATCCCAGCATCCTGGGATCGAGTCCCACATTGGGCTCCTTGCTCCGCAGGGAGCCTGCTTCTCCCTCTGACTCTGCCTTCCACTCTGTCTGCCTGTGCTCGCTCTCGCTCGCTCTCTCTCTGACAAATAAATAAATAAAATCTTTAAAAAAACAAAAAACAAAAAACAACAATGTTGTGAGGAACTTTCCCTTTGAAAAAAATTTAAATGAAATTAATGAATCTTTTTTGGGGGGAGAAAAAAAGATTTTAAAAAAGATTTTAAAAAATCTTTATTTGGGAGACGACGTGGATTTTTTTAAAATCTGCTTTTTCTACTTTCAGGTGTCAGCTTTATAAAAAGAAATCAAAGGATGAGATTAGGTTAATAACAGATTATTGATATTAGAGTTTAATATGGTGCCATTTGTAGCAAGGTAATTAACCCAATGACCCCTACACTTAAAATTTTACAATATTATCATTATAGTACAGTGAGGAATTACTATTTTTTTAAAGATTTTATTTGTTTATTTGACAGAGACAGAGATCACAAGCAGGCAGAGAGGCAGGCAGAGAGAGAGGGGGGAAGCAGAGAGCCAGATGCGGGGCTTGATCCCAGGACCCTAAGACCATGACCTGAGCTGAAGGCAGAGGCTTAACCCACTGCGCCACCCAGGCACCCCAAGGAATTACTATTTTAATAGTTGGCTCCAGAATGCTTCCCAGAGAGGGGGTTTATCTTTGCTTCGGAAAGTATTTTGATAAGCTCCTTAAAGGCAGAAGGTAAACCTTAAAGGCACAGAAGAAAAAAGTGATCTATCAATTGCCTAGCAAAAGAAATGAATAAAAATTTGGAGGCAGGAGAGAGAACTAGAAGTGGCCCAGAGCATAAAAAGAAAAGGAAGAGAAGTCCAAAACCAAGGTGAAGAGCTGCATCCTTTGGAACAAAGTGACCTATGAGACATTAACATTCAATATGCCTGGGGGTGAAGGTCTGAAGGGTGAGGGGATAGAATGCCTCTCTTCAGGAAAGGACAATCCAAAACCCAGCTGAAGTTGTGTTGTGGCAGGGTAAAATCCCTTTGCCATCTCCTATTTTTAGTAAAGCCTGCCCTACTAGTAAGAGCCTTGAAGGTGGTTTGGGGGAAAACCAAATAAAAGGTCTAAAAGTAGGGATAATAATTCCTACAGTACAGAGATGTTATGGGGACTAAATGAATTAAATTTGAAAAATCTGGGTGGAGGGTGCTGGAATTTTCACATAATGTGGGCTTATAAGGGCTTGCATCCATTTTATTAAAATTTCAAGATAAGGGATTTCAGCTGATTATATAACACAAAAGTTTTATGTATCTCATTTCCTTAGATTTGTATATAAAATAACTACTTTTTGAAAATACAAGCTACATTTCAACAATATCATGGAGTTTATGGCTCCTCCTGAATTTTACAATATTTTCCCTTTCCCTTAAACAATCTCAAACTGTGGAATGTATCATATTCATCATCTGGAGGACTTTTTAAAACCCCAAAAGTTGACTTTTTCCTCTTTTTTTTTTTTTAAAGATTTTATTTATTTATTTGACAGATGGAGATCACAGAGAAGCAGGCAGAGAAGAGAGGAGGAAGCAGGCTCCCTGCTAAGCAGAGAGCCCAATGCTAGGGACTCAATCCTAGGACCCTGGGATCATGACCTGAGCCGAAGGCAAAGGCTTTAACCCACTGAGCCACCCAGGCACCCCAACTTTTTCCTCTTTTTTAAAAAAGATTTTTGGGTCACCTGGGTGGCTCAGATGGTTGAACGTCTGCCTTCAGCTCAGGTCATGATCTCCAAGTCCTAGGATGGAGCCCCACGTCAGGCTCCCTGCTCTGCGGGGAGTCTGCTTCTCCCTCTGCCTCTCCCCCAGCTCTGCTTGTACTCCCTCTGTCTCTCTCCCTTTCAAATGAATAAATAAAATCTTTAAGAAAAATAAAAATAAAACAATATTTTATATTTTAAAGATTTTATTTATTCATTTGAAAGAGAGAGAACATATAAGCAGGAGGAGAGGCAGAGGGAGAGGAAGAAGCAGACTCCCCTCTAAGTTGGGAGCCCAATGTGGGGCTCAATCCTAGAACCTGGAGATCATGACCTGAGCTGAAGTCAGATGCTTAACCATCTGAACCACCCAGGCACCCTAAGATTTTATTTTATTTTATTACAATTTTACTTATTTTTGACAGAAAGAGACATAGCGAGAGAGGGAACACAAGCGGGGGCATGGGAGAGCAAGAACAGGTTTCCTGCGGAGCAGGAAGCTGGATGCAGGGCTCGATCCCAGGACTGTAGGATCATGACCTGAGCCAAAGGCAGATACTTAACACCTGAGCCCCTCAGTGACCCAAGATTTTATTTTTAAGAATCTCTATACCCAACGTGGGGCTTGTACTTAAAATCCCAAGATCAAGAATTGCATGTTCTACTGACTGGGCCAGACAGGCACCCCCTAAAAAGCTGAATTTTTTAATCTGAAGGTCAGAGTAGAATGAGACTGTTCATTTCTTACAAGTTCCCAGGTGATGTTGATGCTATGGTCCAGGGAACACACTCTGGGAACTGCTGGGGTAAACCACCCTTTGACCATTCTTTCAAATTCTAGTTCAGATGTGACCTCCTGGAACACCTTCCCTTTCCAACTTCCATGCCCTCTACCTCCCTACTATGATAAAACTAATCACTGTACATGCTCCTACTGTTTATTTCATACTATACTGTAATTTTCATATGTACAGATCTGCCTATATCTGGTACCTAGCCTAGAGCTTGACCCATGGCAGGTGCTGACTGCATGAGGAGGGCATACCATACTCCTGAAGATCCCCAGGTACAACATGCTCCTTTGTGAGTTGCTGTGCCAGGCTCCTTCTGGTTGAAAGGCCCCCCACTTTACCTGACTTCTCATTCTCCAGGTTCAGCCCAGGCATTTCCTCCTGGAGGAAGCCTTCTCTGACACACCCCCTTACCTTAGGTTTGTGTCAGGTGCCCCTCTTCCTGTCTATAACATATCATAAAACATATTAATAAACTATTTATAACATATAACAAATCTATCCATAACATATTTATCTTAATAATAGCTATCATTCACTGCAGGCTTTCCAAATGCCAAATAAGCAGAGTTGAATTAAAATCTTTAGAGGTCCTGGGGCACCTGGGTGGCTCATCATTACGTGTCTGCCTTCAGCTTGGGTCATGATCCTGGGGTCCTGGGATCGAGACCCACATCAGGCTCCCTGCCGTTCTCCCTATTTGTGCTTTCTCTCTCTGTCAAATAAATAAATAAAATCTGTGGGGGGAATAATCATCTTTAGAGGTCCTTTTGTCAAGCCATTCCCACTTCTGGTAATTTATCCTATGCTTCAGCAAAATGACTCCTATAGAAAGACACTCCCTACAGCATTGTTTGTGATGACAAAATATTAAAAAAACCTCAGTATCCACTGGTAGGGAACTTATATAAGTTACACAACATCTATATAATAGAACAGTGTACAACTGTCAAAAAACAATGGGTCAGTTATTAATGTGCTGATACGGAATGATCTCCAAGATATATTGCTAAGTAAAAAAAGCAAGGAGCGGGACGCCTGGGTGGCTCAGTTGTTTGGGCAGCTGCCTTTGGCTCAGGTCATGATCTCAGCACCCTGGGATCTAGTCCCGCGTCGGGCTCCTTGCTCAGCAGGGAGCCTGCTTCTCCCTCTGCCTCTGCCTGCCTCTCTGTCTGCCTGTGCTCACTCGCTCTCTCTCCCTCTATCTCTGACAAGTAAATAAATAAAATCTTTTAAAAAAAAAAAAAAAAGCAAGGAGCAAAACAGCAAGAATTGTAAACATCTGCACAAAGGGGAAGTTTTCACATAAAATTTAGAAGGCTGCATGTGAGAGTAACTGGGTGGCAAAGAGACTTTTTACCTAATACATTTCTGTACCTTTTAAATTCTAAAGTATTTGAATACATTACCTATTCAAAGTCAAGCGTGAAAAAAAATTTAAAGACCTTCAGAAAGCCATATGATAACAAGATTAGGTATTCCCCTTATTTAATCACTATAAAAATAAAAATGAGGAAGTCCAACAACATTTAGATTTTTTCCAAGATGACTTTTGCTATGTTCCTATAAAATGTCTAATACCGACTTCCTTCCACTTCTTCATTGTATCTTTTGTCCCTGTGTTATGAGTACCCTCAGCACATGCCCAGTCTACTAAAGGCCAGTCCGCAGCAGATGTTCATTACATCCAGCAACAACACTAGTTCTTACCATAAGAGTGTGCAAGGGTCATGACCCTGTGGTTCTCCTCCTGCCTTGCTGGCTGCTCCTCCTGAGTCTCTTTTCCCAGTTTATTCCCTGCTGGTTCTTAAAATGCCTTAATGTTCTGTCCTGGCTCCTCCTCCAGTTCCCTGCACACTCACTGACTCTCATGGCTTCAATTTATATCTAGCGGCAAATGATCCAATTTCTATCTCCACAACCTATTTCTCTCCAAACTTCAGGCTGACACATCCAACTGCCTCCTGGGCCATTCCTCCATTTCCTGGAAACACCACGCTCGCAAATCAAGTCACTGTGAACCCTGCCCTCCTCCAATGGTCCCTATCTCAGGAGACTGGCATCACAACCTATCTACCCCCTTCTCCAGCCAGAATTGGACCTCATGGATTCTCCATCTTCCCACCTCCATCCCTCAACTCTTAGGATTTTCAGGATGTTTTTTCAAACTTCCCCTTCTCTCCAACCATTGCTATCTCCCAGTTGAGGCTGTCATCGTTTGGTTTTTAACAAGTCTTTCAACTGGGATCTCTGCCTCCAGCCATGCCCCCTGTACCCCACACCCCATCTATTCTCTATTCTGCAGCCAGAGAAATCCTTTTAAAAATGCAAGTGGTGGGGTGCCTCGATGGCTCAGTTTATTGAGCATCTGACTTGGCTCAAGTGGAGATCTCAGGGTCCTGGGATCGACCCCTGCCTGGGGCTCCACTCTCAGGAGCATCTCAGTGGAGATTCTTTTTCCCTCACCCTCTACCCCTCCCCCTGCTTGCATGCTCTTGTTCTCTCCCCATCTGTATAACAAATAAATTTTTTTTTTTTTTTTAGGATTTTATTTATTTATTTGACAGAGAGATCACAAGTAGGCAGAGAGGCAGGCAGAGAGAGGGGGGAAGCAGGCTCCCCGCTAAGCAGAGATCCTGATTCGGGGCTTGATCCCAGGACTCTGAGATCATGACCTGAGCTGAAGGCAGAGGCTTAACCCACTGAGCCACCCAGGTGCCCCAACAAATAAATCTTTACTTTATTCATAATAAATAAATAAATAAATAAAATCGTTTCCTTCCTTTTAAAACCTTTTTCTCTGGGGCACCTGGGTAGTGCACTTGGTTAAGCAACCAACCCTTGGTTTTGGCTCAGGTCATGATCTCAGGGTTATGAGACTGAGCCATACGATGGGCTCAGTACTCAGCACGGATTCTGCTTGAGACTCTCATTCTCCATCTCCCTCTGGTCCCCTGAAAATAAATAAATCTTTTAAAAATAAATAAATAAAACATTTTTTCTTCCTCCTGACTTCAGGAAAAAGTCCAAGTTTGTTAATTTGGTGTACAAGACCCTCTTGACCTAGTAGTCCCCGCTCACCATTCCAGCCTCATTTCTCAACACCTGCCTCTCACTCGCCCTCAGCGCATGCTCTGTGCTCCAGCCACAACATGCTTCTCTCAGACCTCGGAACCCTCTGCTTTCTCTCAAAACATGCTGCTAAATGAAACAGATACTTGGCAGTATGTAAAGAAAAGTCCTGAAACTTGGGCCCCACCAAACACCATAATAAGGCAGCAGGTGGTGCTAATCTTTTAAATTGGCTCCCCACTCCAGTCATACAGACATTCTTGTTGAAAACGTGTATTATTCACTTCACCCTCGGGGCGCCTGGGTGGCTCAGTCAGTTAAGCCTCTGACATTATTTCAGCTCAGGTCGTGATCTCTAGGGTGGTGAGATGGAGCCCTGTTTCAGGCTCTGTGCTTAGCAGAGAGTCTGCTTGGGATTTTCTCTCTGCCCCTCCCCCCACCTGTCCCGTGGTGCTCCCACTCTCTCCCTCTCTCAAATAAATGTATCTTTAAAACTCACTTCAGCTTTTATCTCCGTTAGTGCCAAAGACATCTGAAGTGAAAATCCACTGTATCATCTACACGCCTCAACTGCTTTCCTCCAAACTGCCATCAGCAGATGCGCGGTGACTCCAGGAATCAGTTCTCTACTCCTGGGCCCACAGGCTTACAGCTGGGACTGCTTTCCCACCCCTGAGTCAATATTTTCTTTGTGACCAGAGAGAGAGGGTGCTCCTTCAGGCAACAGGTGTGACTGTGCAAGGCTGAGCACAGACTGTGCAAGCAGGACCCTCCCCCCAGAATCCAGCACAGCAGTTTCAGTTAAATGCAGCTCTCCTGTGCAGACTCATGACCCATGCTCAGCCACTCTAGGTCTTTCCATAAAATAATCATCTGAGGCAGTCCGGTCACTTCCCTGAGTCCCTTCCAGGAGCATACGCCTAAGACCTACAGCCTGGCAGGGCCCAGATGAGGAGAAGGAAAGCAAAGGCAAGGTACTACACAGCCCTCCTGTCAGCATGACTACCAGAGGTGGAGGCAACAACCCCTTCAGGAGTAAAACAACTAACAGTTAGCAACTGTCAACTGCAGCTCGGATAGCTCTGAAAAATAGTGATGTGAGTTTGTGAGGAAATAAAGCTCCTCGAGGGCTGTCAAAAAGGCCCCTGAGATGGGGCGCCTGGGTGGCTCAGTTGGTTAAACGGCTGCCTTCAGCTCAGGTCATGATCCCAACGTCCTGGGATCGAGTCCCACATCGGGCTCCTTGCTCAGCCGGGAACCTGCTTCTCCCTCTGCCTCTGCTACCACTCTGCCTGCCTGTGCTCTTTCTCTCTCTGACAAATAAACAAATAAAATCTTAAAAAAAAAAAAAAAAAGGCCCCTGAAAAATTTGTATTTAAAGTGTTATACTAAGGAGCTTATGGCACTTAAAAGGAACAAGACAGAGAGTTAACAAAGTCCTTATTCCTCATATAGTTAAACCACAGAGGTCAACAAACTGCTTTAAGTCATTTATTTGGTCAGGCCATTTAAATAATTACTGGGAATTTCTCATTTGCAGATACAAAAATACCTACATAATAACTCTGAAGGGTGGTAATCCACTCCTCCTTACTCTGTGGCATTGAGCGGATGGAGGTAGGTATTAGAAGGGAGGTGTCAATTAAAGAAGGAATAATGTATTTATTGACTGTTTATCATATGCTAGAAAACCAGGGCTCAGGGTTAAGCATCTCGCCCATGTCACACACCGAGTCAGGGCCGAGTACTAAGCTGACCCTCTGTCCCACACTGACCAGCACAGCTGTCACTGGCAATTGTGCAGCACAATCTCCAGGGAAGCCCATGAGACTTGTGGGTGTATGAGAACAAAACACCTTGGGCTTGGGGTATGAAGCCCAGTGGAGACCAAGTTAAAACACAACACAAGCACCTGGATCAAGAAACTCAATTTTTGCAGACCGATTAAGCAGATAAATCAGGAGAAAATTCCCATATTATAGGAGCAAATGAATTTCTCTAACAGACCTGCACCTATAGAGATCATTAGCTTCTTTGATACCAGCTATAGTGCAAAGGCATTTAGCACAGCCATGAATGACACAGTTAGAAGGATCTTTTGAGTATGTCCCTCTCATTTTCTTTTTCTTTCTTCCCCCAAAAAGGAAACTGAGGCCAAAGAAGTAGAAAGACTTATTTAAAGCCAAACTGTGAGCAGGTGACATAGCCAGACAAGAAGCTAAGTCTCCTATTTGCATGATTCCAACCTAAAATTGAATCAAAAACTTGGGAAAAACACGAGAACAGGAAAACTGGATCACACTCAGACCAACATCATTACCAATGGAAATCCCAGGAGAGATGTTACGAGAAGTTTTCCTCCTGCTGTTGTAACCTTGGGGTTAGGCAGACCATACTTTTTTTTTGGACCTACATTCCATTAGATAATCTACCGTTTTGGACTAGCTCTGTGTATTTCATATAAACACTGCTGATTTAAACAATCAGGCCCACACAGTTAAAATCTCCACACTGTAGGAATCACACTACCACTCTGAACTAACCACTGAAGCTCTTGCCTCATCCAGCCTCAGGTGAGTTTTCAACTGCTCACTGTTCTCTTAGCCCACGTGACTCCAGCACAAAGTGAGGAAACCAGCTCCAAGCGATTTACCTTCACTGTTGCTCAGCTGGACTTTCATTCTTCTCTAAATGACTTTCCACCACGTTTCCCTTAGTGCTTCATTCAAACTTTTGCCCTGTTTCTTCAGACACCCACCTGTCCTCTGCTGCCACTTAGTCCCTCCCAGCTGATGACCTGGTTTCTACCTTAATGAAGCGGAGGTCATTTGGCTTAGGCTTCCTCAACTTCTACCTCCTCCGTCAAAACTGCCCCATCTTTTCACAGTTTTTCTTTCCAACTTCCTCTCAGAGGAAGAAGTAGCCTTCCTTCCTTCCCAGGCTAAGTCCTCCACTAATAATAAACCTTCCACCATTTCCCTCACTGCATCTCCAGCTTCCTGCCAGCTGGCTTCAAGTGCAGTGCCCATGCTCCGACGCCCCTCATCCTTGCTTACAACAGACCCAAACAAAGCCGCTTGGACCCACTCAAACCTCCTACCTTTCCAGCTCTTCTTCCTCTGCTCTGCACATTTTTAAAGATTTATTTATTTATTTATTTGACAGACAGAGATCACAAGCGGGCAGAGAGGCAGGCAGAGAGAGAGAGGAAGGGAAGCAGGCTCCCTGCTGAGCAGAGAGCCCGATGCGGGGCTTGATCCCAGGACCCCGGGACCATGACCCAAGCCAAAGGCAGACGCTTTAACCCACTGAGCCACCCAGGCGCCCTGCTCTGCACATTTTCAAAGGCAGAGTCGAATCCTGCAACCATGCCTCCTCAGTCAACTTGTTCCTTGGGCTTTTTCCACCTAGCTTCCTCCCTTTGCACAAAGACTTTCTGAAGTCTCCAGTGGTTTCCTTGTCACCATATGGAATCCTCTTCCTTTGGCTTCATTTCCTTAAATTCCTCGAAGCATCTGACTGCTGACTTACTTGGGTTTCTCGAAACTGTTCTACGACTCTGAGAGCACTGAACACACTGGTTTTCCTTCTTTACTTAACTGCTTCTTTGCTGACTCCTCTTCTTCCCCCCTGACTCCCAAAAAAGACATTCCCCAAATCAGCCTCCTCTTTTTCAATCCACTCCTAATGGATTCCTACTTGAGAATCTGTTCCTTCATCTTCTTCAGCGGCCCCCATCTACCTTCTGAGTCAGCTCCTATTTTCTCTGCACGTGCCCTCTGCTTCAGCCACTGGACCACTCACTGCCATCTCAACATGTCTCCAGATTTTTTTTTTTTTAAGATTTTATTTATTTATTTGACAGACAGAGATCACAAGTAGGCAGAGAGGCAGGCAGAGAGAGAGAGGAGGAAGCAGGCTCCCTGCTGAGCAGATGCTGGACTCTATCCCAGGACTCTGAGATCATGACCTGAGCTAAAGGCAGCGGCTTAACCCACTGAGCCACCCAGGCGCCCTGTCTCCCAGATCTTTACTCAGATTGTTTCCTGCTTCAAAGGCCACCTCCCATTTCTGAATGTCCTGATTCTATCTTTCAGTGCTCAACTCAAATGCCACTTCTGTGAAGCTTTCTGGAGCCCCTCTCAACATTTACTTGTCCCCATCTAATGCAACATAGTTACATTTCTCTCATTTTTAACTAGTTGTGTCTACCTTAACTCTAGTAACGTGGAAGCTCCAAGCCTCTTTAGCAGTTAGTACTTAATATAGATTCAATACATGTTTGCTTAGTGACATGAATATACCTTCCTTAGAATTTTTGGATTTGGTGAAGAAATCTATGTTCATCTTATTTATACATGGTACCATGGGAGCAAGAAGTCCTAATTTCGACGATTTGTTTTGCTGTGTGACCTTTGGGTAAAATATTTAATCTCTCATAGCCTCACCTTCCCTATCAAGTAAATTACAGTATATAGTGCCTACCGATTGAAGTACAGAGAAAGTACTTAGAACCTCACCACAGTTATACATACTTAGCATAGAGAAAATATTTTCCAAAGATGGGCCACAAGAATATAACCTATCCCATATTCCCATATGCTTTTTTTTTTTTTAAGTAGGCTCTATGCCCAATGTGGGGCTAGAACTCTTGACGCTGAGATCAAGAATAGCATGCTCTAGGGGCGCCTGGGTGGCTCAGTGGGTTGAGCCGCTGCCTTCGGCTCAGGTCATGATCTCAGGGTCCTGGGATCGAGTCCCGCATCGGGCTCTCTGCTCAGCAGGGAGCCTGCTTCCTCCTCTCTCTCTCTGCCTGCCTCTCTGCCTACTTGTGATCTCTCTCTGTCAAATAAATAAATAAAATCTTTAAAAAAAAAAAAAAAAAGAATAGCATGCTCTATCAACTGAGCCAGTTTCAAGACTACTTAAAAATAAAATCTTTAAAAAAAAAAAAAAAGAGATCAACGTGCTTGGGTGGCTCTGGTCCATTAAGCATCTGCCTTTGTCTTAGGTCATGATCCCACAGTCCTGGGACTGAGTCCCATGACAGGCTCCCTGGTCAGTGGGGAGTCTGCTTGTCCCTTTCCCTCTGCCTCTTCCCTCCCATCTCACATCCCCTCCCTGGATTGTTTTCTCTCTCTCTCTCTCTCTCAAATAAATAAATATATATTTTTTTCTTTTAAGGATTTTATTTTTTTGAGAGAGAGGGAGATAACAAGAGAGGGAACACAAACCTGGGGGCTGAAGAGGGAGAAGCCAATGTGGGGCTATCCCAGGATGCTGGGATCATGACCTGAGCTAAAAGCAGATGCTTGGGGCGCCTGGGTGGCTCAGTGGTTAAGCCGCTGCCTTCGGCTCAGGTCATGATCTCAGGGTCCTGGGATCGAGTCCCGCATCGGGCTCTCTGCTCAGCAGGGAGCCTGCTTCCTCCTCTCTCTCTCTCTCTGCCTGCCTCTCTGCCTACTTGTGATTTCTCTCTGTCAAATAAATAAATAAATAAATCTTAAAAAAAAATAAAAAATAAAAAAAATAAATAAATAAAAGCAGATGCTTAATGACTGAGCTACCCAGGTGCCCCTAAATAAATAAAATCTTAAAAAACAAAGATTGTTGTTTTGAGCCAGTAAGTTCTGGGGTGACTGTTACACAGCAACAGATAAACTAAAGAACTGGTAATACATCCAGCTATTATTTATATAATGTCACTGTAAATTCCAATCAGTTTCCTCCCACCCTTTACTTTTCATGACAAGACCTCATCTTTTTACTGTAATCTCATATGGCAAGCATCACTCTTTCATTTAACATAATGAGTGCTTACTCTGGGTCAGATCCCATTTTAGACTCTGGAAAAGAAGAGAACAAAACAAAATCCCTGCCTTGTAAAATTTTTAGCCTAGTCGGGTAGAGAGACAGCCAAATGAATCCATAATGTCAAATAACAATTACTGTAATTTAATAAATTACACAGTAATTTATATATAATGCTAGGTAGTGATAAGGGTTCTCATGCTTATTACTTATCCTTATAGAAGCTAAACAAATCTATATTCTACCAGAAAAGCACAAAGTACTCAGAGCGATCTCAGTTTAAAATAAAGGATGGGGGACGCCTGGGTGGCTCAGTTGGTTGAGCGGCTGCCTTCGGCTCAGGTCATGATCCCAGCGTCCTGGGATCAAGTCCCGCATCGGGCTCCTTGCACAGCAGGGAGCCTGCTTCTCCCTCTGCCTCTGCTGCCACTCTGTCTGCCTGTGCTTGCTCTCCCCACCCCGATAAATAAATAAAATCTTTTTAAAAAATAAAATAAATAAAATAAAATAAAGGATGGAATATTTTCTGTTTTGTTTCCAAAACATTTCTGAACAATGCCCCATGCATTTGTTGGTCTTTCTGGACACAGTGGCCAAGCAAATCTATAAACTCCAGGTCCCTCCATTAGATCTTAATTGCTCATTTTATCAAAGTAATTTGGGGCTCAGTTGTTAAGCCTCTGCCTTCAGCTCAGGTCATAATCTCAGAGTCCTGGGATTGAGACCCACATCTGGCTCCCTGGTCAGCAGGAAGCCTGCTTCTCCCTCTCTCACTCCCACTGCTTGCGTCCCCCCTCTCACTGTGTCTCTCTCTGTCAAATAAATAAATAAATAAATAAAATATTTTAAAAACAACAATAAAGTAATTTGGAATTTCTTTGTTGTATCAGTAAGCTTCTAGATTCACCTCTTAAATGTTGTATAGTTAATATTTTAGTTAATATTATAGTTAATATATTTTAGTTAATATATTTACACTTTCCAGTTCCTAACTGCAGTTATCTTGTGTTGTTAAAATACTTGTGATTTTCCTAATGGTTTAAATGGTTTAAATAGATTAGTAAAATTTTCCTATAACTTTCCCCCAAGGACTTGGTTCTTCTCCATATGGATGAATATACATTACATTAATGTGAAAAGAAAATATAATTTACAAAAATAAAAGTTGTAGAACTCTTTTTTTTTAACTTTTTTTTTAAATTTTATTTATTTATTTGACAGAGAGAGATCACAAGTAGGCAGAGAGCCAGGCAGAGAGAGAGGAAGGGAAGCAGGCCCCCTGCTGAGCAGAGAGCCCGATGTGGGACTCGATCCCAGGACCCCGAGATCATGACCTGAGCCAAAGGCAGCGGCCTAACCCACTGAGCCACCCCAGGTGCCCCAAGTTGTAGCAACTCTTAAAGAACAGACATAACTCATAAAATTAAATACATTTCCATTCTGTGGTTTACATTTATTTAAAAAATGAACTTTAACTCACTTCCAAAGTTTACTATTCTGTTTATTTGCCTATAGCATTTTCTACCTATTCTTGAATCTCAAAATAAAAATAAACCAAACACACCAAAAAAACACCACTCACACAAATCTACTAATACATTTTCTGGTTATAAAAGTCATAGATACTTGTTGTGGAAAAGCTGGACAATTCACAATTAACAAATGAATAAAGAAATGAATGCCCAAGGGCACCTGGCTGTGCCACTTGGAGGAGCATGCAACACCTGATCTTGAGGCCATGAGTTCAAGCCCCAAACTGCGTACAGAGATTATAAAAAATAAATAGGGGTGCATAGGTGGTGCAGTTGGTTGAGTATCTGACTCTTGGTTTCAGCTCAGGTCATGATTTTGGGGTCACGAGATTGAGGCCCACTGTGGCCTCTACGCTGAGCATGAAGTCAGCCTGAGATTCTCTTTTCCTCTCTCCCCACCCCTCCCACTCATGCAAATACTTAATCTCTTTCTCTCTCTCTCTCACTCACACACATACCGCATAAAGAAAATGTTAACAATCAAACAAAAACATTTCCATCATCACAGAAAATTCTACTACATTGTGTTTCACTATTACACTGCCTCCCAGGACTAGGTTTTATAGTGGATACATCTGATCTGTGTCCACGGGCAATCAAACAAAAACATTTCCATCATCACAGAAAATTCTACTACATTGTGTTTCACTATTACACTGCCTCCCAGGACTAGGTTTTATAGTGGATACATCTGATCTGTGTCCACGGGATTACAATTCCATTGACCAGGCAAATATACACACATGAAATAACAAACACAAGGCCAGTTAAAAATAAGAGAATAAACCACAAATATTAATCGAGTTTCAAAGAAACAAAGAGATAACTATAGGTTGATATGGAAAAGCCTTCATAAAGGAGACAGATATTTATTTATTGGCTGAATAATTCATTAAGGGATATGTATATATTGCACTAGGCACTATAAGGAACTGACAAGATTCAGGGACATTACAGTTTGATAAAGAGATTAACTGTCAATCACCACCCTCTCCCCATTTCTGTCATTACTGAGCTGTATGATATTGGGATCTCTAGTCCTTATGAGGGACCATCTCAGACTTCTAGTCCTAAAGTGCTATGATCCAAAGAGAAGAAAAAGACACCAGAGAGTAAGGAAAGCAACTGACAAAGATCCAAAGTTGAGAGAATGAGGTGTGCTCCCAGAATACAAAGCACACACAATGGAGATTTTGTGTTGAGGAAATAGTCACTCATGTATGTCAACATACATTTACTGAGTATCTATTATGTGCCAGGTACTGTTCTAAAGTGATAAGGATACAACAGTGCTCAAAACAGATTTTAAAAATCCCTTTTGGGGTGCCTGGGTGGCTCAGTGGGTTAAAGCCTCTGCCTTGATCCCAGAGTCCTGGGATCAAACCCCATATCAGGCTCTCTGTTCAGCGGGGAGCCTGCTTCCCCCTTTCTCTCTGCCTGCCTCTCTGCCTACTTGTGATCTCTGTCAAATAAAAAATAAAATCTTTTTTTAAAAAAATCCCTTTTTTCCCTAGAATCTGGCATTCTAGAGGGGAAACAAGTAATTAAAAAATAAATAAGATACTATATTGTTTGCCAGGTGATTAGTGCTACAGAGTAAAATGAAACAGGAAAAGGAATAGGCAGTTTCAGAAAGTGGCTATTTTATTTATTTTTTTTTTTTAAAGATTTTATTTGTTTATTTGACAGACAGAGATTACACATAGACAGAGAGGCAGGCAGAGAGAGAGAGAGGGAAGCAGGCTCCCTGCTGAGCAGAGAGCCCGATGCGGGACTCGATCCCAGGACCCCGGGATCATGACCTGAGCCGAAGGCAGCGGCTTAACCCACTGAGCCACCCAGGCACCCGTGGCTATTTTAAATGAGGAGTTCAGAAGCACCCGGGTAGCTCAGTCAGTTAAGTGTCTGCCTTCAGCTCAGGTCATGACTCTGGGATCGAACCCCCATGTTGGGCTCCCTGCTTGACAGAAGCCTGCTTCTCCCTTTCCCTCTGCCCCTCCTCCTGCCCCTTCTCCCTGTGTGTGTGTGTGCATGTGTTTATGTGTGTGTGTCTCTCTCAAATAAATAAAATATTTATTAAAAAATAATAAATGAGGGGTTCAGGGAAGACTCCGTGCAAAAATGAAATCTGAGCCAAGACCTGAAGAAAGTGAGGGGCCAAGTGAAGCAGAGGTCTGGGACAGAGCTAAGAGCAACAGATAGCTGTAGTGAGGCAGGAACAGAGGAGACCAAGGTGGGAGAGTAGGGAAAGGCAAGAATGGTTTGTTCTAGACTGATCTCTATGTCTCCAAGTCCAAAAACACAGATTTCAGAATTGAAGGAAACTTTATAGGTCATTTAGTACAACTACCCATTAGATTACTAAACCCATACTACTCTTTCCAAGTGACCATCTTGTCTTGCCTTGACCTATTTTATTTTTTTATATTTATTTATTTTTAAAGATTTTATTTATTTATTTAAGAGAGAGAGCACAAGTAGGCAGAGTGGCAGATGGAAGAAGCGGGCTCTCAACTGCGCAGGGAGCCCGACGCGGGGCTTGATCCCAAGACTCTGGGATCACGAACTGAGTAGAAGGCAGCCACTTAACCGACTGAGACCCCAGGTGCCCCAAAGTTTTCAAAGTTTAAAGTGGTAGAGCAGAATCTGAACTTTGCTGTAGCTACTCCTTATTACTATACTCCACAGACTTTGAAAGTGGGAAAAAAAAAAAGTGGTATTTGGACTTTAACCCTAAACTCAAGTCACACAAATTAAGGGTATTTACAAATGAAACTCAAAACTCAAATACAAGAAGAGGGAAATGAACTGCTGATACATATCTTTAGAATATTAGCTAGAAGCCTAACCAGATATCTAGAGACAATGAGGAATACTCCTATCGTTTTGTTAAGAAAAAGTCTTCTCTTAGCTTTACTGGAAATCAGGCCCTTCCCAAGTGTAAGCCTTCTGATTAGAGCTTCCAATCTCTCTTTTTTTAAAAGATTTTATTTACTTATTTGACAGACAGAGATCACAAGTAGGCAGAGAGGCAGCCAGAGAAAGAGAAGGGAAGCAGTCTCCCCGATGAGCAGAGAGCCCAATGCGGGGCTCGATACCAGGACCCTGGGATCGTGACCCGAGCCGAAGGCAGAGGCCTTAACCCACTGAGCCATCCAGGGACCCCTCAATCTCTCTCTTTTTAAAAAAAGATTTTATTTTTAAGTAATCTCTATACCCAACATGGGGACTGAATTTATAATCCCCCAAATCAAGAGTTGCATGCTCCAACTGAGCCAGCCAGGCATCCCTTAATCTCATTTCTAATGTTACTCTTACTGACAAAGTTATTTAATGATTCCAAAGAAGTTAACCTCCCAAAACAATTCACATTAGCAGAGGAAAAGAAACACCCACAAAACACATGCATCACACACTGAGAAGTAGTAGAAATATGTTTATAACTGTGAGAAGCATAATGTTAGAAGATCCAGTTAACTGTGCCTATCAAAAAAAGGTAAATGTCACTCCTCATTTATGAATATGACCATCAAGGAACCTAATGTTCAAAAAAAGAAGGAGAGGTGATTATATGTATACTGTTCAAGCAATGGTGTCTTCAAAATCAGTTCATAAGCCACACTAACAGTAAGCTTCATTCAGTCATGGGGTGCTAAGAGTACTATTCATGTTCTGAATACAATATCCTAAGAGGTATTCATCCATCAAATATTTATTGATCACCTACCACTGTTCCAGAAGACAGCGGTAAGGTGGTAAAAAAGATAAAAGGCTCTACTCTCATAGAGCTTAACATTGTAAGCAGGTATTATAAAAAAGAAATTGAGGCTCAGTTCCCAGGTCTGTTAGACTCTAAGACCTACACTATATATTTTGATGGTATCAGCTCCCACAGGCAAGACACTGCTTCTCCTAAAACTCCACACCTAACCATGCAGTCCTGACAGCCCTGTCTGCAACGGTTTAGGGTTCATCTCTGTCAGCAGTCCAGTGTCACTTTCTCAGTGAAGTGTTCTTCCAAGTCCCAAGAGCAAAGTGCCTGGTCAGCAGTTTAACACATCATACTGACATGAGTGAAATTCTTTTTCTCCTTCATTAGTCCCTAAACTCCCTCAGGGCAAGAACCATGTCTTAGCCTCTTTATATGTCTAGAAGACGGTACAGGAAACATTCAATAAATAGCTGAGTGGAGCTCATGAGAACATTTCCACAGAGTAGAGGGTGGAAGTCAGATTGGAATGAACGAAGGAGTCAAAGAAAGAGAGGGCAATAGTGTTTGCTCTTCAAGAACAAGTCAAGAAAGAAAGGAAAAGGAGGGAAATGGAAGTAGTCTGAAGGAGACATGTGATCACAGGAAAGTTTTATATTTTTTTTAAGAATGAGAAAGATTTTTGGGGCGCCTGGGTGGCTCAGTGGGTTAAGGCCTCTGCCTTTGGCTCAGGTCATGATCCCAGGGTGCTGGGATTGAACCCCACATTGGGCTCTCTGCTCAGCAGGAAGCCTGCTTCCCCCCCCCACCTGCCTCTCTGCCTACTTGCGATCTCTGTCTGCCAAATAAATCTTTAAAATAAATAAATAAATAAATGTTTCATGTTAAAAAAAAAAAAAGAATGAGAAAGATTTGAACATACTTGTTGGGAAGGTAGTACAGCAGAGTAGAAAGAGCAGGGATGACAGAGTCAGACAGGCGTAAATTTGAATCAGACCCTATCTCTCACTATATCTGTAGGCAAATTACTTAACTTCTGTTCTTCAACTTAAACATAAGAAGAATGATATACCTACACCTCACTGTGACAATGACAGCATGTGGCAAACAGAAGAAATCCAATAAATGCTATTAATGACTACTACTGTATGCAGAAGCCTAGACTCTGGTTTTCTAAGCCCTCCTACATAGCTCGTGCTTCAGTGCAGATTTCCTATCCCAGTCTATGTGCAATATGTGATGGCAAAGAAACAGGATCCTTATTTCTTCTGTGTGTACCACCCTCTGTGCTATTCCACTTCTTAGTGACAGTCTGCATCAGCTCATGAATGGCTACTATGGAAAATTACTAATGTCATCAGCTGAGGAAATAGAGACAATCTGGAAAACAAGCAGATAAAACTGATGTTAAATCATCAAATGTACAAGATTCTGGGCTCCTGCCAAAACTCATTGAGAGCTAGGAAGAGAGAAACCGAAAACACAAACACACAGAACATTGTTTAACTTCCTAAGCCAACAAGGTGTTCCCAGCATCCACCCCAGGCACAGAAAGATGGCTTTCCGATAAAAGGAAGGGTTCTTGGGCTGCCTGAGTGGATCTGCCAGCTGAGCCATCCAGCAATTCCTTTCAGTTCAGGTTCTGATGTCCTAATCACAGGATCAAGCCCCACACAGGATCAAGCAAGCTCTGCACTTAGTGCAAAGTCTGCCTCAGATTCTATCAAATAATATCTTTAAAAAAAAAAAAAAAAAGAGAGGGACGCCTGGGTGGCTCAGTTGGTTAAGCAGCTGCCTTCAGCTCAGGTCATGATCCCAGCGTCTTGGGATCGAGTCCCACATCGGGCTCCTTGCTTGGCAGGGAGCCTGCTTCTCCTCGCTCACTCTCGCTCCTCTCTCTCTGACAAATAAATAAAATCTTAAAAATAAAATAAAGTAGCCCCTCCCATCTTCCATTAAAAAAAAGAGAGAGAGAGAGAGAGAGAGAGAGGGTTCTCTCCTGAGTTCCTTTCTCAATATTTCACCCTCATGTCAGAGTCATTCCTATGAATTGCTACTCCAGTTCACCAACTTTTCTGTCATCTCGTAAGTTTCCAAATTCACAAGATTAGCACACTTTAAAAAAAAAAAAATTTAAGTAATTTTTATTCACAGCCTTTTAAAGTTAGTGCCCTCATGCTCACTTCAGTAGCACATATACTAAAGTTAATAGTCCACGCCCTTCCTCCTAACCATATCACACATCTCCATGCTTAAAAAGGGACGCAGTGAAGAGGACTAAAGCCCAGGCTACTGTGACAATTAGTGATGAAAAGCCTACATATAGCTAGGATTATGGGAAGACAGGAAAGATACTGACTTCCATTTAGAATGAGATTACAAATAAATCCCCGAGAACAGATATGAATAGTAGAACAAAGATGATATAATTACTGATTAGAGTTCAGAGAAAACTAGGAGATAAGGAAAAGAAGATGAGGAAGAAAAGAAGTAGGAAATATATGTGTTATCTACAAACTTAATCAAAACATAATCACTAAAAGCTACTAGTAGGGGCACCTGGGTGGCTCAGTCGGTTAGTTGTGTGACCGGTTCGTCTCAGGTGGTGGTCTTGCGGGGGGGAAATCAAGCCCCAAATAGGGCTCTATGCTGAGGACGGAGTCAGCTTCAGGTTCTCTCCCTCTCTCTTCATCCCTGCCTCATCTCAATCTCTCTCTCTAAATAAAATCTTCCTTAAAAAAAAAAAAAAAATAATAATAAAAGCTACAAGTAAACAAGTCAAGGTTGGAAATTCAGTTTTTGTGAATCAGAGTCTTATCAGGAACTTGAATTTACCAAGTAAAAATAAGAAAGAAGGGCAAAGAATAGTTCAGGACACATCTGACAACCCACCAAAACCCAAAGAGCCAGGAACCCACCACAAATGTCACATGCAGCACGAGACTGGAACCTACGACAGTCACCCGTCACAGAAAATAAACTTTAAAACATCTTTTCATCCTCCATAGAAAAAGCATCCTGGATCATTAAACTAAGTAAAATTTTCGGAATTCCAACCTTAACCACGCTGAGTGATCTCGGCTAATACATGCCTCAGTTTCCCCAAAGTTAAAACACACGCATTACAGCGAGTCTCTGCCTGCATCTGAGCCTGTGCTCTGACCCCGGACCTGACTCTTCAACGTCAAGTCACGAATTAAGCCTGAGCAAGCCAACAGCTTAAATGTGCCCGAGGAAAAGAAAAGAAGAAAACGCGCGCCCCCCCCCGCCCCCGGCCTGAGGTGCGGTTTCTGTAAACCCGCTCGCAGCTGCTCACGGAGAGGTATTATTCGGACTCGAGCCCCCAGGACAGGGAGGCTCCGGCGCCGGTGGCCCCCGCTCCCGCGGTCCGCACTGGGAGGCCGCCCCCGCCCCGGGCGGGGATGCGGGGGCGCAGCGACACGCGGGTCCGAGCTCCGCGGCCGCCCCGCAGGCCCCGCACCCGCCCGCCAGATCCCGCGCCCGGCGCCCCCGGCCGGCGCCCCCACCCACGCGGGCACCTGCGAGGTCCGGCTCCGCCGCTCTCCCGGCCGCGGGCGGTGCTTCTCCCCCTCGTCTGCCCCGTCTGCCTGTCAGTCCTTCAGTCGGTCGCTCCACAGCCGCCCCCGCGACCCCACCTCAGAGGCAGGTGTGGGCGCCGGGCTTCGCAGACCCAGCGAGTCACCGCCGACCTCTCCTCCGCACTCACCCGCCCGGCGCGGGATGTCCAGCTGCCTCGCCGCCCCAAATCCCCGCCCCCTCAGCGCCAACCCAGGTCCGGCTCGCCGCTCCACCGCTCGGACCCAGTCAGCGCTCGGTCGCGCCACCGCGCACGCGCGCTGGGCCGAGCGGGGGCGGGGGGGGGCGTGCCGTTGAGCATGCTGGGAGCTGTAGTCCTCTGGAGACAGTGGACTGCGGCGGCACTGGGGTCTGCGCGCTCCCGGATCCCACACACGAGCCTCCTTTCCGAGCTGAGATCCGGTGCCCTGGCGAACGGCGAAGGGGGCAGGGGGCGCACAGAAGTCCTTCAAACCCATTTTTTTAGCTCAGCGATACCCACTGGCCTTCGTCTTCACTGCAGCCCGAGGAGCTCAGGGCAATATGGGGTAGACCAGCAGCTGGGATGCGGAATAGACAAGGCAGGACTCTGGAAAAGAGCGGCTCTTACTTGATGCTCATTTTCTAAATATTTAAGTGCCTTCTTCACAGGTGTACAGAACCAGCCCTAAAGCAGCCTGAACCACTCTTACACAATTCACAAGCCCTGCAAGGAGCCACAAATTGGAAAAAAAAATTTGGTTGCGGGCATGCCGGAAAAATTCACTCTTCCGGCAAGTGTAAAGCAGTGGGCGTAGTCAGAAAGCTGTGTTTGGGTCACTCAACCACGCTAACACTTAGCTCATCCATGAAATGAAAATGTGAACCTATGCCTGTGAGAACTAGAGGTTGTTTGAAAATGTTAAGGCACGGTACGAATGAACAGTCCAGGAAGGTAGCAGGCCCATCTCCATTGGATATCCAGGCCTTAGTAGACGGCAGATTCTATCCTGAAGAGAATGTGTTGGGGTGCCTGGCTGGTTCAGTCCGTGGAGCGTGCCACTCCATCTTGGGGTTGACGTTTGAACCCCATGTTGGGTGTAGAGATTACTTAAAAAGAATAAAATCGGGGCACCTGGGTGGCTCAGTGGGTTAGGCCTCTGCCTTCCACTCAGGTCATGATCTCAGGGTCCTGGGATCGAGTGCCGCATCAGGCTCTCAGCTCGGAGGGGCGTCTGCTTACCCCTCTCTCTCTCTGCCTGCCTCTCTGCCTACTTGTGACCTCTCTCTGTCAAATAAATAAATAAAATCTTTTTTTAAAATTACAAAAAAAAAAAAAGAAAGAAAAAGAGAAAGAAGGTCATCAAAAGCTACAATAGTATTTCAGGAGTGTTCTAGAAATTTCTCCCTACCCGGAAGAGATTATTTAGTTTTAGAGCTGCTTATTAACCTAAGCATGGGCTCCCAATGGTGTTCCAGGGGGTTGATGCCTAGGTGAAGGAATAGACCATTGGCAAATTCTAGAGTCAGCAAGTCAATCTCAGTTGGGACCTCACTGTATTGTGCTCACTTTGCAAAGCAATTTCACGTTATTTACATCCCTACGAAAGCTCGGTGAATTTTATAATTTGAATTTTACAGAGTACATTGGCAAAACCAGTAAGTGGCAGAGCAGAGATCTGAACCGTTTCTGGGGCTACCTTCACTTTCCTTCCCAAATTCTGCTTTCTTAAAACACCCCCGCCCCCCAAAACACCCATTGACTTAGAGCAATGAATTCCAGCCTTTTTAATTTAGTAACATCCTTTTTTCTCATCTCACAACTGTGGCAGGGGCTATGTTTCTTAAGTTTATGGGAGAACACAATTTCTTGAGACAGTTGTCACGCCAGCTGAGGTGTCAAAACTCAATGGTTAAGTAATGCTAGCTTCAGCACAGGCCCCTCAGGTTTTTGCAATAAGTCATTAGCATTTCATTTTTGCTAACTTTCCCTACACACTTAATAAGGAATTAAGGACTTGTCAACACTTGCCAAATGAAGCTTCTAGCCCTCCCCCTGCCCCCGGCATTCCAGTGAAACATCTATCAGAGATTAATACTGGGTAGGCCGGGGGCACCTGGCTGGCTCATTCTGCAGAGGGTGGTGAGTTCAAGCCCCACACTGGGTGTAGAGATAATTTTTAAAAAAGTACTAGGTACGTCCAACAGCCACAGGAGATAGAAAACCAGTACTTCCTTTTAAAAACTGGCAGATGACCTAATGATTCTATGAAACTTTCTTAAGTGCTGTGTGAGAATTCTATAGATACATTTCACCTCCATTAGTCAGACAACAAAAAAGAAAGGAAAATGCCAGTCTTAAAAGCTTCCTAGGATGCCACTCAAGGCAAAGCCCTTCTCAATTTGTGCCATGGGAAGAGTGGATAGAGCCAAGTATATTGAAGGAATTCTGCCAGGCACCAGGCTGGTGGGAAAAGCAGTATCTGCAGACGAAGGGAGGCTTACAAGGTGATAAAAAACCAAGGGAAGCAGTGTGGATCTGTTGAAGTTACATTTCAAAAGCGCCTTTTCTCAGTGGTGCTTTAATGGACTTTACATGTGTTCAGATGTTAAACAGTGTATGTCCCATGGAGCCATTCAGCACTTTGCTCCATAAGCTCCAGGAGGGCACTGACATTCACCACTGTACTCCCAGTACACAGTAGGGTGCGGAAAAAGAAAACGGGTTAAACCATGAAATCTGGGGGCGCCTGGATAGCTCAATTGGTTAAGCAGCTGATTCTTAATTTTGATTCAGATAGTGATCTCTGGAATTGAGCCCATGAGGATCCACGCTCAGCGAGGGAGTCTGCTTGAGGACTTTCTCCTTCTCTCCCCCTCTCTAATAAATCTTTTTTTTTTTTTTTAAGATTTTAGTTATTTATTTGAGAGAGAGACAGTGAGAGAGAGCACGAGCGAGAAGGTCAGAGGGAGAAGCAGATTCCCCGTGGAGCTGGGAGCCCAATGCCGGGCTTGATCCCAGGACTCTAGGATCATGACCTGAACCGAAGGCAGTCGTCTAACCAACTGAGCCACCCAGGCATCCCTCTAATAAGTCTTAAAGTATGACATCTGGAACAGAATAAAAATACCTTGTAAATACCTAGTTCCTCTAGGTTATCACTAAAGAAATGCTTTCTAAGTGTAAGGTATGATTTAACTCCTTTCTTGAAAGAAATGAGCAACTTATTTAGAACTAGGAAATGGACCCCTCTGAGATCTGCTCTTTATGTTTGCATTTCTGCTTCATATATTTTGGGTTTTGGTTGTTTTTTTTAAAAGATTTTATTTATTTATTTGACATACAGATCACAAGTAGGCAGAGAGGCAGGCAGAGAGAGAAGGGGAACCAGGCTCCCTGCTGAGCAGACAGCCTGATGCGGGGCTTGATCCCAGGACCCTGGGATCATTACCCGAGCAGAAGGCAGAAGCTTTAACCCACTGAACCACCCAGGTGCCCCTATATTTTTTGTTTTGTTTTTTTAAAGATTTTATTTATTTGACAGACAGAAATCACAAGTAGGCAGAGAGGCAGGCAGAGAGAGAAGGGGAACCAGGCTCCCTGCTCAGCAGAGAGCCCGATGTGGGGATGTATCCCAGGACCCTGGGATCATGACTGGAGCCGAAGGCAGAAGCTTTAACCCACTGAACCACCCAGGTGCCCCTATATTTTGCTTTTTTTAAAAGATTTAAAGTTACCTCTACCCCCAACTTGGGGCTCGAACTCACAACCCTGCGATCACAAGAGTCACTTGTTCCACTGACTGAGCCAGCCAGGTGCCCCTGCTTTAATAATTTTAAGTACACCTGGCCTGTGCTCTACGATTGGCATTATCCTAATTACAGCTCTTTTAAGTTTAAAGGAAAACTACTAAGTTAAACAATTAGTGTTTAAAGCCGTGGGAGAGGTATGACGTTTTCTCATGATTTTAAACTTCTCAGGACCATAGAGCCACAGCAATAAAAGGCTAGATCATTCATGGATAGAAACACTGGGCTCAGTCATGCTCCCCAAATTCTGTCTTGACTTCTGGTTATGTTCCAGATAAGCTAAATTTGAACTAAAATTTGTGTCCACTAGACCACACCTCTGATAAAGAATATAGCTTGTAAGCAATATATACGAATCCCAGCACTTAAAAATATTATTATGACTAAATGTAATTTGTTCTAAATGGGAATTCTAGAACAAAAAAAGGACATTATCTAAAAACTTAAGGACTTTTTTGATAACATATTAATAATATTGGTTCATTAACTGTGATGACTGTACTATACTACTAATGCAAGACATTAATAAGGAAGATGAAGTGTGGGGTATATGGAAACTTTGTATTATCTTTACAATATAAAAATATTATAAAATTGTTTAAATAAAAATTGCATTAAAAACCTGAAAAAGGGGCGCCTGGGTGGCTCAGTGGGTTGAGGCCTCTGCCTTCGGCTCAGGTCATGATCCCAGGGTCCTGGGATCGAGTCCCGCATCGGGCTCTCTGCTCAGCGGGGAGCCTGCTTCCCTCTCTCTCTGCCTGCTTCTCGGCCTACTTGTGATCTCTGTCAAATAAATAAATAAAAAATCTTAAAAAAAAAAAAAAAACCTGAAAAAGGGGATGCCTGGGTGGCTCAGTTGGTTAAACGGCTGCCTTCAGCTCAGGTCATGATCCCAGCATCCTGGGATCAAGTCCCACATCAGACTCCTTGCTTGGCAGGGAGCCTGCTTCTCCCTCTGCCTCTGCTGCCCCTCTGCCTGCCTATGCCTATGCTCTCTCTCTGACAAATAAATAAATAAAATCTTTAAAAAAAAAAAACCTGAAAAAGGGGGCACCTCAGTAGTTCAGTTGATTAAGTGTCTGTCTTTGCCCCAGGCTATGATCCCAGGGTCCTGAGATCAAGGTCCATGTTGGGCTCCCTGCTCAGTGGGGAGTCTGCTTCTCCCTCTGCCCCTCCCTCCACTTATGCTAATAAATAAAAATCTTAAAAAGAAAAAAAAAAACCTTGAAAAAATACACAAAACTTAAAAGAAAATTAAAACCACCTTAAACTAATCCCCCAAGAAACCACACAGTATTTCATTATGTAACTTTATTATTATCTTTTCTACTTTCTAAGTAAATGCTATGCCAACACGGGGCTTGAACTCATGACCCCGGGATTACAAGTCCCATGTTCCACCAACTGAACCAGCCAGGTGTCCCCAACTTTTCCTATTTTTTATGTTGACTCATTCCCCATTCTTTGGTTGGTTCAAGTTCAGTACTCTCTTCCATGGCGGGCAAACCAAACAACAGCCTCCTCCTCAAATTTTAACCTGCTCTCTGACTGGCTGGTGAACTCTCCCAGGCTCAGAAAGGAGAATCATTTCCTGAGTACCTTCTTCAAAAATGTCAGACCCTATGCTACACAATTTCAGCCAGCTAGTCCTCCCATCCATCCAGGATTTACATCACCAATCTGGAGGCACTTACCCTCTGTGCTTCCACTTAAGGACAGGAGACTCTCCGGGTTATCAGATGAAATCTACCATCAGCCTGGGGAATAGAGCAGTTAAGTACCAGGTGTCTGACTGCAGCTGAACAGAAGATGGTTACCCCACAGCTGCCCAGATCCTGACTTCTACATGACTTAGATCGTGGAATTCAAATCACTGGTTAACTGAATTCAGTCTAATTTTGAGAAGGCCTGAGTGTTCTCTTCTCAGCCAACCTGCAGCCCACCCAAATGCCCTTAATTAATGTTAACTGGTGGGGGAGGGGGGCTGACTGGCTCAGTCAGTGGAGCATGTGACTCATCTTAAGAGTCCTAAATTTTTTTTTAAAGATTTATTTATTTATTTATTTATTTGACAGATCCCAAGTAGGCAGAGGCAGGCAGAGAGAGAGAGAGAGAGAGAGAGAGGAGGAAGCAGGCTCCCTTCTCAGCAGAGAGCCCGATGTGGGGCTCGATCCCAAGACCCTGGGACCATGACCTGAGCCGAAGGCAGAGGCTTTAACCCACTGAGCCACCCAGGCGCCCCAAGAGTCCTAAATTTGAGCCCCATGCTGAGCGTAGAGATTACTTAAAAACATTTTTTTTAAATTTTTTAATGTTAAATGGGAAAATAAGAGAAGATAACAAAATTACATTTGATAGTATAACTTCAGTATGTTAATATAAAAGCAAAAGACACTAGAAAAGGAAAGAAGACACAATAAACCCACCCAAATTGCCCAGGAAGAAAAACCAGCCAAATCACCAATTACTAAAGATCAGACATCTAACATTCATCACAAGACTGTCACCTTACTTCCTTATTTTCTGTGAGAAAATTTAAGTAAAATCCGTGGTACGTGGTATCCCGTGTGTCTGGTGTATAACCTAAATTCTGATTAAAGACACATCGACAGTAGCTACTTCCTCTTAGGTGGCCCAGACTAGAGAAGGAAGTAGACAGAATGCTTGGGAAGTAGAGCCCAGTGACTTAATTCCTTGCATCAGACCAAGATTCACACAAGAGGGGCACCTGGGTGGCTCAGTTGGTTAAGCAGCGGGCTTCAGCTGGGTCAGAGCAAGTCCCGCACCGGGCTCCCTACTCAGTGGAGAGCCTGCTTCTCCCTCTCCCTGTGCCTGCCGCTGTGCCTACTTGTGCTGTCAAATAAATAAAAAATCTTAAAAAAAAAAAAAAACGCAAGAATAATAAACTGTTTCTGAAGGAGTTGAGACCTTCTATGGCTCCAAGCTTCCTTACCACATTGAACTGCATTTAGAATCTGGGTTCAAGGATTGTCTCCTATTCTCCCTTCTAATAAGTTGAGCTCTTTACTCCAGACTACCTTTGATTGTATATGGTTGGAGTCAACTCAGCCTCTTTCCTCTCAACATCCCCATTCCTGACAACTAGGCAGTTTGGCTGCTGACTGAACTGAAGAGAAAGAATGAGGTAGGGCAGAGGGAGAATCACTAACTCAGAACAGCTTCACTGTATGGGCCCAAACCGGCCTGACTCTCCACAATGGATGTGGGTCTCAATTGTGTCTCTTGGGGTCTGCTTGGGTTGCTCAGTTGGTTAAGCATATGCCTTCCACTCAGGTCATGAGCCCAGGGTTTGGGATCAAATCCCACATCAGGCTCCTTCCTCTGCAGGGAGCCTGCTTCTCCCTCTGCCTCTGCTTCCTGTGCTTGTTCGTTCTGTCAAATAAATAAAGTCTTTTAAAAAAAAATTGTGGGGGGCACCTGGCTGGCTCAGTGGGTTAAAGCCTCTGCCTTTGGCTCAGGTCATGATCCCAGGGTCCTGGGATCGAGCCCCGCATCGGGCTCTCTGTTCAGCAGGGAGCCTGCTTCCTCCTCTCTCTCTGCCTGCCTCTCTGCCTACTTGTGATCTCTGTCTGTCAAATAAATAAATAAAATCTTAAAAAAAAAAATTGTGTCTCTTGGGGCAACAGCTACTTACGTCACTCTTCTTCCTCTAAGTGGTATTTGAAGCACTGATAGGTTTTCTCCTATATGATCGAGTGCCCTAACACTCCTTTACCACTCCTCATAGCAGGACACAGGACAAGGCTGGCTCTCTAGTTTATCTCTGTTCCTCAGACTGGCTGTCCAAAATGGAACATAGTAGAGCAAGATGGGAGAGGAGTAGGAGGCCTACATTTCGTCTGGTCCCAGTTATTCAACTAGATAGTTGCCGACCATTCTGAACACCTACAAACCCAACAGGAGATCAAAGAAAAGAACAGCAGCAACTCTATAAACAGAAAAGTGACCACTTTCTGGAAGGTAGGATGTGTAGAGAAGTGAATCTGAGGTGATATAGGGAAGACAGACCGTGGGGGCTGGAAGCCTGTCAGCGGGCTCCCGGTAAGTGACAGAGCAGCAGAACACAAAATAAGAACTTTTAGAGGTCTGCTCTGCTGAGGGACGTCGCTCTAGTGGCTAAGCAGGGGGTGAGCCCTTGCAGGGACAGTAAAGGAGTCGCAGAAGGACCAGGGGTGCCTGAGTGTGGCAGAGCTCCCAGGTATCAAAGCAAGGAAGGGGGCTGCAGAGGCAGAGCTGAGGCGTGGCTCTCAGCTCGGGGCTGCCATAAACCGTGATCTGCAACCCAGTTCGGCCACTACTCTTCGAGCAGGGACCCCACAAGCGGCAGATCTAGGAAGACTCACCTTCCTCCCCGGGGAAGGAGCAGTGTGGGAGCACACCGCAGAGATCAGCTGGGTTTCGAGACTCTGAACAGAGTCCTGTTCCAGAGATAGAAACGCTCAGTCACAGGCTGGGTCACAGGCTGGGTGAGCCCGGAGAACAGCCGGAGACAGGGAGTGAGTGACTGCTTATCTCTGAGAATTTACTGAAGAGGGGGCTCTAAGCTCTCGGCTCCTCCCAGGCCACAGACTGGGCGGCCATCATCTTCATTTCCGTCCTCCAAAGAGCTCTGTGGAAAGCGCTCAGGGAACAAAAGCTCCCAAGGGCGAACCTGGGCAGGTTGCTTAGCCTGGCCCTTGGCAAGGGCAGTGCAATTCCGCCTCAGGCGAAGACATGAGAATCACTGCAACAGGCCCCTCCCCCAGAATATCAGCAAGAACATCCAGCCAAGACCAAGTTTACCAGTCAATGAAAACTGCAAAACTCCAGCGTGAAGGGAATATAGCACATAGAATTCATGGCCTTTTCCCCGATTCTTTAGTCTTTTCAAGTTAATTTTTTTAATTTTAAATTTTCTTCATTTTTTTTTCTATTTTTTCAAATTTTTCTTCTTCACTTTTCAACCAACATCTTATCAATTCCTTTTTAAAAATCTTTTTTTAATCTTCTTTTTAATCTTTTACAGTCATATTTTATCCCTTCATTGTATTTAACCTTATTTTTTGTATATGTATGTTCTTTCTTTCAAATTTTGGCATGGTTTCTTCTAACAGACCAAAATATACCCAAAATCTACTGTATGGCTTTGTTCTAGTCTCCCACTTGGTCACATTCTCTCCTCCCTTTTTTCTTTTTTCAACGAATTTCTTACCAATTTCTTTTTAAAAATCTTTTTAAATTTCCATCATTACAGTCATATTCCATCCATTCATCATATTTACCCTTATTTTTGCAAAAATATGTTTTTCTTTAAGATTTTGGGAGGCATGTTCTTCTAACAGACCAAAATACACCCGAAATCAAGTGTGGGGCTCTGTTCTGTTCACCAGCCTGACCATATTCTTTTTTCTTTTCCCCCCAGTTTGGGGTCTTTTCTTATTCACTTAGTGCTTATTTTTCTGGGGTCACTGTTGCCCTTTTAGCATTTTGTTTTCTCATTCATCTATTCTTCTCTGGACAAAATGACAGAACGAAAAAAGTCACCTCAAAAAAAAAAAAAGAACAAGAGGCAGTATCGACTGCCAGGGACCTAATGAATACAGACATTAGTAAGATGTCAGAAGTAGAGTTCAGAATGACGAGTATAAAGATACTAACTGGGCTTGAAAAAAGCATAGACAATACCAGAGAATCCCCTTCTGGAGAAATAAAAGAACTAAAATCTAACCAAGTTGAAATCAAAAAAGCTATTAATGAGGTGCAATAAAAAATAGAAGCTATAACATCTAGAATAAATAAGGCAGAGGAGAGAATCAGTGATATAGAAGACCAAATGATGGAGAACAAAGAAGCTGAGAAAAAGAGAGATAAACAACTACTGGATCACGAGGGGAGAATTCAAGAGAAAATTATAATATAAGACATAACATCAGAATAGTATTTGGGAATAACTGGGATCCCAGAAGAAGAAGAAAGGGGGGGGGGGGCAGAAGGTATACTGGAGCAAATTATAGCAGAGAACTTCCCTAACTGGGGGAAGGAAACAGGCATAAAAATCCTGGAGGCACAGAGAATCCCTGCTCAAAATCAATAAAAATAGTGGTGCCTGGGTGGCTCAGTTGTTAAGTGTCTGCCTTCAGCTCAGGTCATGATCCCAGGGTCTTGGGTTCGAGCACCACATCAGACTCCCTGCTCAGTGGGAAACCTGCTTCTCCCTCTCACTCCCCCTGCTTGTATTCCCTCTCTTGTTGTGTCTCTTTCAAATATACAAATAAAATAAAATCTTTTTTAAAATATCAATTAAAAATAGATCAACACCCCATCATCTAACAGTAAACCTTGTAAGTCTCAGAGATAGAGAAAATCCTGAAAACAGCTTGGGACAAGGGGTCTGTAACCTATAAAGGTAGAAACATAAGATTGGTCTGGGGTCAAGGGGTCTGTAACCTATAAAGGTAGAAACATAAGATTGGTAGTAGACCTATCCACAGAGACCTGACAGGTCAGAAAGGACTGGTATGATATATTCAGAGCACTAAACGGGAAAAATATGCAGCTAAGAATACTATATCCAGCTAGGCTGTCATTGAAAATAGAGAGAGATAAAAAGCTTTCAGGACAAACAAAAATTTTAAAAAATTGCAAACATCAAACCATTCCTCCAGGAAATATTGAAAGGGGTCCTCTAACCAAAGAGAGATCCTAAAAGTAACAAAGACTAGAAAGGAACAGACACGGCATACAGTAACGGTTACCTTACAGGCAATACAGTGGCAATAAATTTCTATCTTTCAATAGTTACCCTGAGGGTAAATGGGCTAAATGCCCCAATCAAAAGACACAGGGTATCAAAATGGATAAAAAAAAAAGAAGACCCATCAATATGCTGTCTGCAAGAGACTCATTTTAGACCCAAAGACACCTCCAGCTTTTAAGTGAGGGGGTGGAAAACCACTTACTATGCTAATGGACAGCAAAAGAAAGCTGGGGTGGCAATCCTTGTTTCAGATAAATTAGAGTTTAAACCAAAGACTGTAATAGAAGATGAGGAAGGACACCGTATCATACTTAAAAGGTCTGTCCAACTAAAAAATCTAACAATTTTAAATACCTATGCCCCGGGGCGCCTGGGTGGCTCAGTGAGTTAAGCCCCTGCCTTCAGCTCAGGTCATGATCTCAGGGTCCTGGGATCGAGTCCCACATTGGGCTCTTTGCTCTGCGGGGAGCCTGCTTCCTCCTCTCTCTCTCTCTGCCTGCCTCTCTGCCTACTTGTGATCTCTGTCTGTCAAATAAGTGACCTTAATACCCCCTCGCTGAAATGGACAGATCATCTAAGTGGGAGATCAACAAGGAAATAAAGGATTTAAATGACACATTGGACCAGATGGACATGACGGATATATTCAGAACATTCCATCCCAAAGCAACAGGATATACATTCTTCTCCAGTGCACAAGGAACATTCTCCAGAATAGATCACATCCTGGGTCACAAATCAGGTCTCAACCGGTACCAAATGACTGGGATCATTCCCTGCATACTTTCAGCCAACAATGCTTTGAAACTAGAACTCAATCACAAGAGGAAAGTTGGAAAGAATTCAAATACATGGAGGCTAAAGAGCATCCTACTAAAGAATGAGTGGGTCAAACAGGAAATTAAAGAAGAATTTAAAAGTTTCATGGGAACAAATGAAAATGAAAACACAGCTGTTCAAAATCTTTGGGATGCAACATAGGCGGTCCTAAGAGGAAAGTATATAGCAATACAAGACTTTCTCAAGAAACAAGAAAGGTGTCAAATACACAACTTAAGCCTACACTTAAAGGAGCTAGAGAAAGAACAGCAAATAAAGGATAAACCCAGCAGAAGAGAAATAATGAAGATCAGAGCAGGAATCAATGAAATAGAAACCAAAGAACAGTAGAACAGATTAATGAAACTATGAGCTGGTTCTTTCAAAAAACCAGTAAGATTGATAAACCCCTGACCAGACATACCAAAAACAAAAGAGAAAGGACCAAAATTAATAAAATCATGAATGAAAGAGGAGAGATCATAAACACCACCAAAGAAATACAAACAATTATAAGAACATATTATGAGTAACTATGTGTCAGCAAATTAGACAATCTGGAAGAAATGGATGCATTCCTAGAGACGTATAAACTACCAAGACAGCATGGTACTGGCACAAAAACAGATACAGATCAATCAAACAGAACAAAGAGCCCAGACAGATATGGACCCTCAACTCTATGGTCAACAAATCTTGACAAAGCAGGGAAGAATGTCCAATGGAAAAAAGACAGTCTCTTCAACAAATGGTGTTGGGAAAATTGGACAGCCACATGCAGAAGAATGAAATTGGACCATTTCCTTACACCACACACAAAAGTAGACTCAAAATGGATGAAAGACCTCAATGTGAGAAAGGAATCCATCCAAATCCTTTAGGAGAACACAGGCAACCTCTTCGCCCTCAGCCACAGCAACTTTTTCCTAGAAACATCGCCGAAGGCAAAGGAAGCAAAGGCAAAAATAAACTACTGGGACTTCATAAAAATAAAAAGCTTTTGCACAGCAACGGAAACAGTCAAAAACCCAAAAGACAACCAAAAGAAAATAGTTGCAAATGACGTATCAGATAAAGGGCTAGTACCCAAAATCTATAAAGAATTTATCAAACTCAACACCCAAAGAACAAATAATCCAATGAAGAAATGGGCAGAGGAGGAGGAGTCAAGATGGCGGAGAAGTAGCAGGCTGAGACTACTTCAGCTAGCAGGAGATCAGCTAGATAGCTTATCTAAAGATTGCAAACACCTGTAAATCCATCAGCAGATCGAAGAGAAGAAGAACAGCCATTCTGGAAAAAGAAAAACAACCACTTTCTGAAAGGTAGGACCGGCGGAGACGTGAATCCAAAGCGACAGGAAGATAGACCCTGGGGGGCGGGGCCGGCTCCAGGCAAGTGGCGGAGCAATGGAGCACAAAATCAGGACTTTTAAAAGTCTGTTCCACTGAGGGACATCGCTCCAGAGGCTAAACCGGGGCGAAGCCCACGCGGGGTCAGCGTGGCCTCAGGTCCCGCAGGGTCACAGAAGGATCGGGGGTGTCTGAGTGTCGCAGAGCTTGCGGGTATTGTAATGGGAAAGCCGGCTACAGAGACAGAGCCGACAGTAAACTCACAGCTCGGTGTTACCTTGAACCAGTCGCAGGTTCGGTGAGCTCGGAGCGCGGCCGGAGGTCAGGCAGACGGGAGTAACTGGGCGCTGTTCTCTGAGGGCGCACTGAGAAGTGGGGCCCTTGGGCTCTCGGCTCCTCCAGGCGGAGACCAGGAGGCCGCCATTTGTATTCCCGTCCTCCGGAACTCTACGGAAAGCGCTCAGGGAACAAAAGCTCCTGAAAGCAAACCCGAGCGGATTACTCAGCCGGGCCCCTGGTAAGGGCGGTGCAATTCCGCCTGAGGCAAAGACACTTGAGAATCACTACACCAGGCCCCTCCCCCAGAAGATCAACAAGAAATCCAGCCAATACCAAGTTCACCTACCAAGGAGTGCGGTTTCAATACCAAGGAGAGCAGCAGAATTCCAGAGGAGGAGAAAGCCAAGCACGGAACTTATGGCTTTCTCCCTGTGATTTTTTTTAATCTTGCAGTTAATTTAATTTTTTTCTTTTTCTTTTTTTTTTATTCTCGCCTTCTGGTAAAATTTTTTTTTAACTTTTACCCTTTTCTTTTTTAACGTTTTTTAACTAGTTTAACTAATATATATATTTTTTCTTTTTATATTTTTCTTTATTCGTTTTCTTTTTTTAAATTCTTTTCTTTTCTTATTTTTTTTCTTTTCTTTTTCTTTCTTCCTTTTTGAACCTCTTTTTATCCCCTTTCTCCCCCCTCACGATTTGGGATCTCTTCTGATTTGGTTAAAGCATATTTTCCTGGGGTTGTTGCCACCCTTTTAGTATTTTACTTGCTCCTTCATATACTCTTATCTGGACAAAATGACAAGACGAAAAAATTCACCACAAAAAAAAGAACAAGAGGCAGTACCGAAGTCTTGGGACCTAATCAATACAGACATTGGTAATATGTCAGATCTAGAGTTCAGAATGACAATTCTCAAGGTTCTAGGCAGGCTCCAAAAAGGCATGGAAGATATTAGAGAAACCCTCTCGGGAGATATAAAAGCCCTTTCTGGAGAAATAAAAGAACTAAAATCTAACCAAGTTGAAATCAAAAAAGCTATTATGAGGTGCAATAAAAAATGGAGGCTCTCACTGCTAGGATAAATGAGGCAGAAGAAAGAATTAGTGATAAAGAAGACCAAATGACAGAGAATAAAGAAGCTGAGCAAAAGAGAGACAAACAGCTACTGGACCACAAGGGGAGAATTCGAGAGATAAGTGACACCATAAGACGAAACAACATTAGAATAATTGGGATTCCAGAAGAAGAAGAAAGAGAGAGGGGAGCAGAAGGTATACTGGAGAGAATTATTGGGGAGAATTTCCCCAATATGGCAAAGGGAATGAGCATCAAAATTCAGGAGGTTCTGAGAACGCCCCTCAAAATCAATAAGAATAGGCCCGCACCCCGTCACCTAATAGTAAAATTTACAAGTCTCAGTGACAAAGAGAAAATCCTGAAAGCAGCCCGGGAAAAGAAGTCTGTAACATACAATGGTAAAAATATTAGATTGGAAGCTGACTTATCCACAGAGACCTGGCAGGCCAGAAAGAGCTGGCATGATATTTTCAGAGCACTAAATGAGAAAAACATGCAGCCAAGAATACTATATCCAGCTAGGCTATCATTGAAAATAGAAGGAGAGATTAAAAGCTTCCAGGACAAACAAAAACTGAAAGAATTTGCAAACACCAAACCAGCTCTTCAGGAAATATTGAAAGGGGTCCTCTAAGCAAAGAGAGAGCCTACAAGTGGTAGATCAGAAAGGAACAGAGACCATATACAGTAACAGTCACCTTACAGGCAATACAATGGCACTAAATTCATATCTCTCAATAGTTACCCTGAATGTTAATGGGCTAAATGCCCCTGTCAAAAGACACAGCGTATCAGAATGGATAAAAAAACAAAACCCATCTCTATGTTGCCTCCAAGAAACACATTTTAAGCCCAAAGACACCTCCAGATTTTAAGTGAGGGGGTGGAAAAGAATTTACCATGCTAATGGACATCAGAAGAAAGCAGGAGTGGCAATCCTTATATCAGATCAATTAGATTTTAAGCCAAAGACTATAATAAGAGATGAGGAAGGACACTATATCATACTCAAAGGGTCTGTCCAACAAGAAGATCTAACAATTTTGAATATTTATGCCCCCAACGTGGGAGCAGCTAACTATATAAATCAATTAATAACAAAATCAAAAAAACACATCAACAATAATACAATAATAGCAGGGGACTTTAACACTCCCCTCACTGAAATGGACAGATCATCCAAGCAAAAGATCAGCAAGGAAATAAAGGCCTTAAACGACACACTGGACCAGATGGACATCACAGATATATTCAGAACATTTCATCCCAAAGCAACAGAATACACATTCTTCTCTAGTGCACATGGAACATTCTCCAGAATAGATCACATCCTCGGTCCTAAATCAGGACTCAACCGGTATCAAAAGATTGGGATCATTCCCTGCATATTTTCAGACCACAATGCTCTAAAGCTAGAACTCAACCACAAAAGGAAGTTTGGAAAGAACCCAAATACATGGAGACTAAACAGCATCCTTCTAAAGAATGAATGGGTCAACCGGGAAATTAAAGAAGAATTGAAAAAAATCATGGAAACAAATGATAATGAAAATACAACGGTTCAAAATCTGTGTTGAACATAACAAAGGCAGTCCTGAGAGGAAAATATATAGCGGTACAAGGCAGTCCTGAGAGGAAAATATATAGTGGTACAAGCCTTTCTCAAGAAACAAGAAAGGTCTCAGGTACACAACCTAACCCTACACCTAAAGGAGCTGGAGAAAGAACAAGAAAGAAACCCTAAGCCCAGCAGGAGAAGAGAAATCATAAAGATCAGAGCAGAAATCAATGAAATAGAAACCAAAAAAAACAATAGAACAAATCAACGAAACTAGGAGCTGGTTCTTTGAAAGAATTAATAAAATTGATAAACCCCTGGCCTGACTTATCAAAAAGAAAAGAGAAAGGACCCAAATAAATAAAATCATGAATGAAAGAGGAGAGATCACAACTAACACCAAAGAAATACAAACTATTGTAAGAACATACTATGAGCAACTCTACGCCAACAAATTTGACAATCTGGAAGAAATGGATGCATTCCTAGAAACATATAAACTACCACAACTGAACCAGGAAGAAATAGAAAGCCTGAACAGACCCATAACCAATAAGGAGATTGAAACAGTCATTAAAATCTCCAAACAAACAAAAGCCCAGGGCCAGACGGCTTCCTGGGGGAATTCTACCAAACATTTAAAGAAGAACTAATTCCTATTCTCCTGAAACTGTTCAAAAAAATAGAAATGGAAGGAAAACTTCCAAATTCATTTTATGAGGCCAGCATCACCTTGATCCCAAAACCAGACAAGGATCCCATCAAAAAAGAGAGCTATAGACCAATATCCTTGATGAACACAGATGCGAAAATTCTCACCAAAATACTAGCCAATAGGATTCAACAGTACATTAAAAGGATTATTCACCACAACCAAGTAGGATTTATTCCAGGGCTGCAAGGTTGGTTCAACATCCACAAATCAGTCAATGTGATACAACACATCAATAAAAGAAAGAACAAGAACCATATGATACTCTGAATAGATGCTGAAAAAGCATTTGACAAAGTACAGCATCCCTTCCTGATCAAAACTCTTCAAAGTGTAGGGATAGAGGGCACATACCTCAATATCATCAAAGCCATCTATGAAAAACCCACCGCAAATATCATTCTCAATGGAGAAAAACTGAAAGCTTTTCTGCTAAGGTCAGGAACACAGCAGGGATGTCCATTATCACCACTGCTATTCAACATAGTACTAGAGGTCCTAGCCTCAGCAATCAGACAACAAAAAGAAATTAAAGGCATCCAAATCGGCAAAGAAGAAGTCAAATTATCACTCTTCGCAGATGATATGATACTATATGTGGAAAACCCAGAAGACTCCACTCCAAAACTGCTAAAACTTGTACAGGAATTCAGTAAAGTGTCAGGATATAAAATCAATGCACAGAAATCAGAGTTGCCGGAGGGGACAGAGGTGGGAGGGAGGGCGTGGCTCAATGATGGACACTGGGTAGGGTACGTGCTGTGGTGAGTGCTGTGAATTGTGTAAGACTGATGAATCACAGACCTGCACCCCCGAAACAAATAATACATTGTATGTTAAAAACAAAATAAACAAACAAAAAAACTAGAACATAATGCTGTAGGTATAGAACAGTAAGACTACTGTGAAGTTTAAGCCAAATTTATTTACATTTATTTTAATTTTTTCTTCTTAATTTTGGCAACATCATTTCAATCTATTTCAGGTTAGGTAAATTTTAGTTATCTTACCAAATACATGTATTGTCCTAATTTTGTATTATCTGCAAATCTGATAAATATACTTTCTTCATTTTCATCTATGCTGAAACCATTATGTGGAATTGGACAGGGCTGAGGATGGAGATTTCCGGACTAATACTCTTCTAGGTGCCGGGCAGTTCTTAATGATCTTTGGCTACAGCTGGTTCAATCACCTATCGATCTGTATAACCAGGTTTAAAGACTGTCGAAAGCCCTGATGAAATCAATAGACCCAATTAGCTTTTCTCTGATATATAAGTTTTACCAAAAGATGAAGTCAGCCTGGGTACAACGTCAGGTGAGTAAACCTGAAAATTCACTGTACCTCTGACTTTCATTACATATTCTGGCAAAACGTAACCGGATACCAAAGGCATCCAACTGTACTGAATCAGGGTCCAGGTTACTTTGCTAGACACAGATCAAATTTACCTTCAGAAGAGAGGACCAGGAGTTTGATTACTTGCTCATGATCAAGTGAGCAGGTGAAACAGACTACGCTAGGTGGACAACATGCCTGAAAGAACAGAGCGAACTATCAACTACAGGCTGTGCTGCTGTAGGAAACAAGAGTCCAATTCAACATAATTTGTTTTTTTGAGAGAGAGGAAAAGCAGGGAGAGGAAGGGAGGGGCTGAGGGAGAAAGAGAATCTTTTTTTTTTTTTTTAAAGATTTTATTTATTTATTTGACAGAGATCACATGTAGGCAGAGAGGCAGAAAGAGAGAGAGAGGAGGAAGCAAGCTCCCCACTGAGCAGAGAGCCCGACGCGGGGCTCAATCCCAGGACCCTGGGATCATGACCTGAGCTGAAGGCAGAGGCCTTAACCCACTGAGCCACCCAGGCGCCCCGAGAAGGAGAATCTTAAGCAGGCTCCACACCCAGAGCTGAGCCTCACATGGGGCTCGATCTCACAACCCTGAGATCACGACCTGAGCTGAAATCAAGAAGAGTCAGATGCTTAACCAGCTGAGCCACCCAGGCGCCCCAACATGATTTATTTCTGCTTTGTAAACCTTGAGAATTTGAAGGCACTATGCAAAGAAAAAAGCGCCGCATCAATTTAAGGTGACAGGTAAAAGGTAAAATAAAGCATCAGAATAACATTTTCCAAGACTCAGCAATAAAAGTTAATGAAGCCAACGACTTCTTGTTTAATTTTTTCCAACGCTACAGACATAATTCTGCTTTCACCTTCATTACACTTTCATATGGTTTCAGCAGGGGATATACCTCCTCTTCTAAGAATCTCTGCACCTGCCAAAAAGGAAAGCAAATATAAGACAAAAGAAAATGTCAAGATGTAAATTTGATAAAGCTTTTTTCAATGTCCATTTATATCACTGAGAAATAATTTGATAAAGCTCTTACTCCACCAGTGAACTTCCATTTTTCTCAACCACCTGTCAGGAATCTGGCCCTAGGCTGAGGCAGCTCAACCCACCCTGCCCCCATGTGCTTCCCCACAAAGCAGCCCAGCCCAGCCCAGCCCAGCGGAAGTTGGTCTCCCCATCGCCCAACCGGTTCCCCCAGCTAAAATCATCACTGCTTCTTTCCTCCTCATTCAACCAGCTGCCAAGTGACTAACTTGCTAACCGGCCCTGCAATCTCTCCCCTTATCTGTATCTACCACTTTGGCTCAACGCCCTCACCATGTACTGCGTGGCCGCCTCTGGCAGCTTCCTTGCTGGTCTCCTGCCTCCAGTCTGTCTTCCAACTTGAAAGCCTGTAACTATTTCTGGGCACTTGGTGCTCCAGCAACACTGAAATGACTGCAGTTTCTCTCCCATGCTGAACTATGTTATATGCCAGTTCCTACTTGTCCCTAAGATTCAACTCAGATGTCAAGTCTTCCAGGAAGCCTTTCCGGACCTCTCCTATTTTAGAGCTGTTCTATTCCTCTTTTGTGATCCCAAAGAATGTGCTTCCCACAAATCCTGTAGGCATTCCTTGGTGTTATGACCTCTTTATAAGACTTCCCCACCAAGTTTTGACCCCCAGAACGAAGCATAGTATCCGAATGCATAATGAGCACCTCATCCGCACTCGTACGTCTTTTTGAATTAGCTCTTACAGTCTCTAAAAGACCAAGAGGGAAAATGACATTTACTGAATACTTACTATGCATTAAACACTGTGCTAAGTCTTTTGATCCATGTAACCACCAGCCTGTGAGATATGTATTCTTAACCTGCTGGCCATTGAAAGCCAGAAGTCAGGAACGAACCTGATGGATCTTCCTGAGGGTAAAACCCAATCTTTGTCCATTATACCACATGCTCCAGACCAGAATTCAGAGAAATCACAGGGAGAAATACTTAAGACAGCTCAAAACAACCAAATCATCACGTTAGCCTGCTCTGAATGCTTTCTGACTAGCCTCACTCTCATCGTACCTCTTATAAAAGTAGAAACATTGAAGACAGTATTCTAGGTTCTGTAGCCCAGCAGTGTAAATAGAGGGCATTTTGGGGGCACGTGGATGGCTTGGTTAAGCATCCAACTCTTGATTTGAGTTCAGATCATGATCTCAGGGTCATGAGATCACGCCCTGTGTTGGGCTTCATGCAGGGTGTGGAGTCTAAGACTCTCCCTCTTCCTCTGCCCTCCCCCCAGCGCCCTAGCCCCCACTTGCACAGGCTCTTTAAAAAAAAAATTAAAAAATAAAAATTTTAAAAAGAGCGCATTTGGGGAGGCTTACAGTGCTATGGAAGTTTTCTGGTGCTTACCTGTTGGGATGCACGACCTGTAAACGAAGAAGGATCCAGTAGATGGTCCAGCTGGGAGTGAATGGGACTGAAGTAGGCATCGGCCTGGATTCGCTCTATGAGGTCATTGTCACCCCCTTCCTGCTTGACCACAGCAGCTGCCTGCTGCGAAAGCACTCTGATTTTCTCATGGCAATCCTGGGAAGACAATGAAGTATGGTTGGCTTATTTACTAAGAGGGCATCTGAACATCTTAAGAAGTCATCCAACATCACATCCATTCTGTCTGTGGCTAGTACACAAAGCCCTTCTAGGCTGAAGTGGTTCCCCTCACAGTCTGACTCCAAGATCTTGACCCTCTGACCTTATCCTAGGCTGAACCTGAAGTAAATGCCCATCTTGCACTCCCTCCTCTAAAGCCTCACGAACCGTGTGCTCTTCTGTCCTGCCCACTCCCCCACCATTTCCTGTTTGGAAATTCAAACCTAATTCCTTCACTAGGAGTGGACCTTTTCTACAGGTGACTAAGTGATTCGCTTTTAACAACCCAAGTTCACCACAATCACTCTCTAGAGAAAAGCCTGTTCTATGGCAGAATACGGTTACTGCTGTGTACCACTACCATGATTGAGGGTGAAGAAAGAAATGTTTTCATTCTCCTTAAGGGAGGAGAACAGGACTAAAGGTGCACTTTCCACTCATCCAGGACCATGAGGGATCAACAAACCTGGCGGTTACCCCCAGCTTTCACCATGGCCATGATGATGTTCTCTGTGGCCATGAAAGGCAGCTCTTGCCGAATGCGTCGTTCAATTACCTAGAAGAATGAATGCAGGCCTAAGATGGCTCAAGGTTACAAAGTCACGCACACGCAATAAGAGATCCAAGTGACCAGCAAAACGCACACAGGACATGAACTATCGTATTTGTAAAGACAGAGAGTAGAATAGATCGTTTTCATTAACAGTGTATTTTTCAGTTTTCTTTCTAATCCAAAGTAGTATTATTATTTATTAACATATAACCTATTATTTGTTTCAGGGGTACAGGTCTGTGATTCACTAGTCTTACACAGCTCACAGTGCTCACCACTGCACATTTACTCCCCAATGTCCATCGCCCAGCCACCCCACCCTTCCCATCCCGGCTACCCTCCTCAAAGTATTATTCTGATTTAAAAAAGGAATACTGGTTTAAATAAATTTTTAAAAATTGCTTCATCGGAAAGATTTCTGAAACTGGAACTTTGTTGAAATTTCTATGCCCAATCTGAAGAGCCAAGTATGTAACGGAAATGAACCCATCTGCCTCAGGTACTTAAAAACGGGCAAAGGAAATCGTCTGCTCTGCCAGTCACGCCACAGCTGATGATTCCTGCTCATGAACAGTGTAAGCCAAAGGAGTTCCTTTTCTCTCTTCTACAAACATGTCTGTGGATCCCAGGGTTAGTTCTCTAGAGCTTACGTCATCACCTCCGGAATGTGCTCAGGCAGACCGGGATGCAGCTCCCCAAACATATTCACTTCAGAGCAGGAAGAGATTACACTTCCCCTCCCACAATTCAACCCCTCCCCCCAACATTTTGCTGTTCAATGGAGGCATCTTACTTTAGGGTACACCACCAATCCTTCAGAAATGTTCTGCAGCGTATTCAGTATCGTATCTGCAGTAAGAAATGCCTCAGCCAAACAGATACGTCTAGAAAACAAACAGCCCGTTCAGTTATCTCTTTAAACAAATACCCATTTGAGTGACATATATAGGGTGTGTCCCAAGAAGCTGCCTCACTGACTTGTCATGCCACATGTACTACGTGGACAACTTCCTTTCATCTCATGACTTCAGCTACCCCCATATCCTGATGACCCCGCCATCTATCACCCCTTGTCCAGGCCACCTGCTTCCGTACCAGATCAGACACCCCACTGGAGAGCTCCGCCTGGTGGATCTGTAGGCACCTCAAACCCTGAATTGCACTCAGCCACTTTTCCACTGCTTCCTGCTCACGTGTCACACCCACTCTTCTGCTCCCTGTGGCTCCTGCTCAGTAAATGGCACTAACACCACATCATGATTTTAATTCTCACTCCTCCACCACCAAGGTCGGCCAATCTGCCCCCGATTTTAGACCCATACCCCTCCTCTCTGATCACAAAGCCACTGTGCCAGTGAGCACGCAGCTTTTTTTAAAGTAGCCTCCTAACGTGTTCTGACCAGATTCATGTCCCCTTATATCCAATTCTCTAAACTGTTACAGGGAGCTTTAGCGGGCACATCTGATTAGGTCACACCCTGGTGAGAAGTATGCAACAGCTGACTTCTGAATGAGTTCACACGTTTTATTTCCATCAATGTCTTATTCCCCGGATTACACTAAGATCCCAGAGAGTTAGCTTTAACTATGTTTTTTTTTTTTTCAGATCCTACTACAGTGCAAGCAAACCAGAGTAATGTGAAACTACTTTTAAAAAGTACAGTATGGGGACGCCTGGGTGGCTCAGTTGGTTAAGCAGCTGCCTTCAGCTCAGGTCATGATCCCAGCCTCCTGGGATCGAGTCCCACATCGGGCTCCTTGCTCGGCAGGGAGCCTGCTTCTCCCTCTGCCTCTGCCTGCCATTCTGTCTGCCTGTGCTCTCTTGCTCTCCCTCTCTCTCTGACAAATAAATAAAATCTTAAAAAAAAAAAAAAAAAAAAAAAAAGTACAGCATGGAGCGCCTGACTGCCTCAGTTGTCTAAGTGTCTGCCTTTGGCTCAGGTCATGATCCCAGGGTCCTGGGATGGAGCCCTGAGTTGGATGCTTGCTCAGCAGGGAGCCTGCTTCTCCCTCTGCCCCTCCATCTGCTTCTGCTCTCTTGCTTTCTCTCAATACATAAATAAATGAAATCTCAAAAAAAAAAGTCTGGGGCACCCGGGTGGCTCAGTGGGTTAAAGCCTCTGCTTTTGGCTCAGGTCATGATCTCAGGGTCTGGGGATCGAGCCCTGCATCAGGCTCTCTCCTCAGCGGGGTGCCTGCTTCCCCCTCTCTCTGCCTACTTGTGATCTCTCTCTGTCAAATAAATAAATAAAATCTTAAAAAAAAAAAAGTCTGTTATTTCTTGAGTCTTAGAGCATCACCTCCTCTGTGAAGCCTTCCCTGACTCCTCTACCCCCTACCCTCCTCTACTCCCCCATCTTAGCTCCCACAGAGATGATCTCACACACACAATGATCCTAACACGCATCACACTGTTCTATATTCTTGCCTCCCTGTTAGATCCTTCCAGGATCTGTGGGGACAAGGAGACCCCTCCAGCCTCTACGGCGACAAGACCACTCTAGGCTCCGTGGCAACAAGGAGAAAATGTACAGATGCTCAAAACATCCTTCAGGCTCCTCTGCTGGTCCTCCCCGCAACTTGCTGTACACAGCACCCCCCTTCTACTGACCGATTGGCACTATCATCCAGTGTGCGCTCAAACCACTGCACAGAGGCCGTCTGCAGCGGGTCCATGATAAGGGTCATCAGGTGACGGGCGAGGCTGCAGCACCGCTCAGAGCGCATAGGGTTCCGCTTGTATGGCATTGCACTTGAGCCTGCCACGTACAAGGTGAAGCAAATGCAGAGACTTCAGAGGACAGTGAGTGCCCAAGCACAGTGCTGGGTGAGCTATTCACACATGCCCACCGGCCTCCCAGCATCTCTGCAGCACTCCCACATCTTCCCAGAACACTCACCAATCTGCTGTTTTTCAAAGGGTTCCTCCATCTCCTTGAGGTTTGCCAGGAGTCGTATGTCGGTACAAATCTGGGGGGAAAGGGCCACAGGCATCATCCCACAGTGCTGGTGCGCAGGACCCTGGGAGCAGGGGCTAGACTGATGAAGGAGGTGAGCACGTCCTCTCTAAGAGCTCCTGGAGAATATCTCGCTCAGACTCCTTCTGGCTCTTGAAGAGCAGGGATAACAAGGAAGGGAGCATGGAAACACGGTGTGGAACACTGCTGCAGAACACCAAGGACAGACAAGGCAAGATGAGCTTTAATAAGAACGCTGGAGCTAGTCCTGCCTTTTAACACACTTAATTTCAGAGCTGTCACCTGCAGACCCCAGACAGTGAAAATGAAGTTTGACATCTCTCAAGAGATAAGTCTAGATAGAAGTCTGAGGCAAATTCTATCTCTCTGCGGTATGTAAAGCTCTCAGCCCCACTCCCACAAACTGCCTCTACCACTCACCTTGTGCACAGATGCCCCCAAGCTAGCCAGCACGGACAGCACCTCAATATCCAGTTTCCGTGTGTAGGTCTGCCCTGTGATGATGAAAGCCCTAGAAATAAATGGAAAAGAATCATAAGTTAAATATTTCAGGGGCACCTGCTGGCTCAGTTGGCGGAGCATGCAACTCTTAATCTCAAGGTTGTTTTTCAAGTAAGTGTGGAGGTTACTTACAAATAAAATCTGGGAAAAAAAAGTTTTTTCAAAATGTGACTGTGCCAAACAAATGAGCAAAAACAGACCTTAAGCAAAAGCTTGGTCTCACTAGTATACTAAGTCCTACTGAGCCCCCATGACCTCACTGATCACATGCTTCTGAAACAAACTGTTCTTCCACCCTTTTTCCTAACACCCAGGCCCAAGAAGGAAGTGTGGGCCTGGGGTACCCGTGTCTTGTCATAACCTGATGGAAATGCGTGCAACAAGCAGCCATGGTGAAGCCTGGTGGCCCTCAGTGGAAATGGTCAGATTTAGATGAACCCACGGGAGGACCTCGATGTGGGTGAGACTACTCTAAAAATCTCAGAAGTAAACACTTTCCTTTTTCCTTATAAACTGTAAAAAAAGTAGAATCTAGACTATAAGAAAATAAAAACCCAGGCCAGAGATAAAACGATGGGCAGAAGAACGAAGGAGGAAAAAGTTAGGGTCAAATCAAGAGGTACACTGAACACAGGGCTTTCATCACTTAGCAGGGAATAGGGAAGCCAACACTTTTCCCATTTACCTACCTTTTAAATCCTGCCTTTTCTGTCACCATCTTGTCAAGCTGTTCTACCTTGGAAGAAAAAGACCTCCCTGTAGAAATCCAGGTGTGACCAGTATGAGAACATCTCAACATCCTGCCCAGGTTTCAACCCGTGGTACTCCTCTGGTCCAAAGACTCCACTCATCCCAAGATCAATCCTCCTCTCATCCTGGAGGTCAGCTTTGTTTCTGGTGTTCTCACCACTGAGTTTGCGTGTCCCCCAGTTGCTCTCAGAATACCTTCTGGTCATCTCCCTCGAAGAGCTGCAGGAAGCTGGCCTGAGTGCCAGTGGTGCCCTTCACACCCCGAAAGCGCAGGTCATCTCGGACCCGCTTCAAGTTCTGGAGATCCATGCAAAGGTCCTGAATCCAAAGACAGCAACGTTTCCCAACTGTGGTCAGCTGAGCAGGCCTAAAAATGACCCAAGAAGGACACACAGAAGTCTCAAACCAAGGACTTACTTCATAAAAGCTTCATTCCTTTTTTGAACAATTATTGCTATCCCTGGAAAGGGTAAGAATTAAAGTAAGAGACAGAGAAAATGGTGTAGACAAAAACAGACTAAGAGGTTTGGGTAAATAAGGATAAAGAAATTCAATGTCATTTATAAATATTCAATGATTATAGAGCTAAAGGTCTTCTAACATAGTTCTTTATCATCAAGAGGCAATAGAAGGGCAGGCACAATGTCTGTTTTGTTTGTTCCCAGACTTTGGCAAGTCAAATACACTCATGTAACAAACACTTGCCAAATATCCAATGTGTTCTTGGTTTTGAAAATACAGCAAACACAGAGAAGGTTCCTGTCCAATGGAGCTCACACTGTGGTATAAACAAGCAAATGAAGTAACTACTGATTTTTGGTCACAAATGTGAAAACATAAAATAATGAGGACACTGGAGAAAGCTACTCTAGACTGTCAACAAAGGAAGGCCTCTGAGAGACAAGGTCTGAGAAGGAGCTAGCCATGCTGTGGAGAACAGCCCCCAAAAGACATAACCAACGGACTCTAATGTAACAGACGAGGGCTTTGCTCCCCGTCCTAAGTCTAAATCAATCTACTGCAGGTCTGTTTCGGAGTGTAAAGTATAAGTATGAATATACTACAGTAAGGTTGGAGTTCTAATAGATGGTCTAGCTCATCCCAGATGGATTTTCACTTCCGTCAGGCTAATGACATGAACAGCTGGCACCATGAAGGCATACCATGAGCCACAGTATGTCCCCCATTAATCTCACGGCGTTTTCTAGCTAACTCTCCCAAGCAGATTACTGCTACAAGGAAAGATATAAACGGATGGCTTTGCTTGGATCTGTTCATGACAGCATTGCACATAACAGGCACAAAGTAGAAGCAACTCAAATGTCTATCAATGGAAGAATGGAAAACAAAATCTGGTATAGCCACCACTTCAGCTACAAAGAGAGACGAAGCACTCTACATGCTACGAGCCCTGAAAACATTAAGCAAACAAAGTCAGTCATAGTAAGAGGAATACTGCATGACTCTTTAAATAAAACATCCAGAAGCAGCAGATCCATAGACAGAAAAATAGATTGTGACTGCCAGGGGATAGTTAAGGAGGGTAATAGGAGTGACTGGTACGTGGGGTATGGGTTTTTTTGAGAGGTAATGGAAATATTCTGAAATTATGTACTGGTGACTATGTAATTCTGTAAATGTACTAAAAAACACGCATTACGGGCACCTGGGCAGCTCCATCAGTTGGGCATCCGGGGACTCTTGATTTCGGCTCAGGTCGTGATCTCAGGTCATGGGATTAAGCCCTGCATCAGGCTCTGTGCTCAGCAGGGAGTCTGTTTGAGAGTGTCTCTCCCTCTGCACCTCCCCTGGCTCATGCTCTTTCTCTAAAATCAATAAATCTTTAAAAAAAAACCCGATCACTAATTGCAGACTTAAAAAGGGTGAATTTTATCTCAATAAAGCTGCTTCCTGGGGCACCTGGGTGGTTCAGTGGGTTAAAGTTTCTGCCTTTGGCTCAGTTCATGATCCCAGGGTCCTGGGATCGAGCCTCACATCAGGCTCTCTGCTCAGCAGGGAGCCTGCTTCCTCCTCTCTCTCTGCCTGCCCCTCTGCCTACTTGTGATCTCTGTCAAATAAATAAATAAAATCTTTAAAAAATAAAAATAAAAAAAATAAAGCTGCTTCCCTTTCCCCCCTTTTTAAAAGTTTATTTATTTGAGGGGAAGGGACGAGAGAGCAGGGAGCCCAATGCAGGGCTGGCTCCCAGGACCCTGACATCATGACCTAAGCCAAAACCAAGTCAGCCGCTTAACTGACTGAGCCACCCAGGCACCCCACTCCTTTTTTTTTTTTTTTTTAAGATTTTTTATGTATTTATTTGACAGTCATAGATCACAAGTTGGCAGAGAGGCAGGCAGAGAGAAAAGGGGGAAGCAGGCTCCCCACTGAGCAGAGAGCCTGATGTGGGGCTCGATCCCAATACCCTGAGATCATGACCTGAGCTGAAGGTAGGGGCTTTAACCCACTGGGCCACTCAGGCACCCGCCCCCAACCTTTTTAAGTAGGCTTCATGTACAACATGGGGCTTGAACCCACAACCCAGAGATCGAGAGTCACGTGTTCGACTGACTAAGCCGGCCAGGTGCCCCAGAGCTGCTGCATTTTAAGTGCAGGAACTGACTATGCTGAGGTGATACTCATGCATCAGCACTTTTCTGAGCACCTAATGCTGCTAACTGGGGCAGCAGGTGCCCTCATCACGCTCCGCGCACAGGAACACCAGGATGCACGCGTTCTCAGACACTCTCCACTACTCACAGGAGCGGAAGAGGAGCTGCCAACAGAAGGCCACGTTCGTCATGGCCACCCCACATACCGCACACGGACTCCTCATGACAATTCCCTCAGCTTTCTGCTACCGAGAAATGCAGACCTGAACTTTGAGAAGATTAAACTCAACAGCCTCTCCTAAGTTATAGGAGATAATATCCTTGTTGCCACTCGATATCCCACTAAACTGTAAGGCAAATGCTAACACGCCACTACTGGAATGTCATCATTAGAAGTTCGCTACTAGCATTCCAAAAATGACATTCTCTGCTTTTGAAAAGGATTTTAGTTGATAATCATAAAAATATGTGCACACTTTATAGGGAAAAAATGTACTTATCCTATTATGCCACAAACGAGATAAATCAGGATTTATATCTTGGTGTATTTTCTTCCAATCTTTATACAATTTATATGCAGTCTTTATTCTACAACATTAACCTAAGTATATTTCCATGGTATTAGACTTACAAGCATCACTTTAATGGCTGCGTATTATTCTAGCCTATGAATATACTACATACTATACCTTATTTAATTATTCTCTTATTCTGGACATTTAGATTATTCCCAATGCTTACTACCAAAACCAACATGTCGTTTAACAGAGATCTTTGTACATAAGGCTTTTTGCATAATTTAGATTACTTCCTTGGGCTAGAGTCTTAAAAATGGAATTACTAAATCAAGGAGCATGAATATTTTCTACGGCTCCTGATCCAGATTTCCCAATATTCCCCCAATGAACTCTTAAGAATCTAGCTTTTACGGTAGGGACAATGTTCATTCCTCATAAGCATCCCAAGTTATCTGCTAAACTATGTTTTGAGATTCTTCACCTCTAGGCTTCCACAGAGAAGGGAAACTGAAGAAAGAAATGAAAGCCAAATGCACACAAACTAGCCCAAGTCCCAAGAAGTAATCATATCACTTACTGGAAATGTGTGAAACCTAAGGTGGGAAGATCAGCTCGTTCCTTAGCAAAGTCAGCAAGCCGAGAGATCACTCTAGCAAGCTGTAAGAAAGACCATGTAGAGAAGAATGAGTTCACTGTGAGCTTGCTATATAATCAGGAGTTAAACTTTTAGACAATATAAATTTATATTATAAAAATATAAATATAAATATAAATTTAGACAATGTAAATTAGATCTCCAGCCTGTGGAAGGCAGAGGCATATCTTTTCATCTTTGTATCCCAAAGTGCCTTCATGAGTTCAAAGCAACCAATATTTGAAAATTGAGTTGACTACCTAGAGTCATGAACTTTTTCTGCACAATTTAAAGATCACTTATGTGCTCATGCAGAAAAAAACAGGATAAAATCACAAATCTGACCCACATATTCCAACAATAAGCAGGTAGTTAACTTCCTTCATTTAAAAGGCTATGTTTTATTTTCATTTAAAAAATTTTTTTTTTAAGATTTTTAAAATTTATTTATTTGACAGACAGAGATCATAAGTAGGCAGAGAGGCAGGCAGAGAGAGACAGAGAGAGGAGGAAGCAGGGTCCCCACGGAGCAGAGAGCCCGATGTGGGGCTCAATCCCAGGACCCTGGGACCATGACCTGAGCTGAAGGCAGAGGCTTTAACCCACTGAGCCACCCAGGTGCCCCATATTTTCATTGTTTTTGAAGATTTTATGAGAAAGACACAGTGAAAGAGGGAACATAATCAGGGGGAGCAACAGAGAGAGACGGAGAAGCAGGCTCAAGCTGAGCAGGGAGCCCACAGGGGGTTTGATCCCAGGACTCTGGGATCATGACCTGAGTTGGGACAGACGCTGAACCCACTGAGCCACCCAGGAGCTCCTAAAAGGCTATGTTTTATTTATCTATTTATTTTTAAAGGCTATGTTTTTTTTTTTTTTTTAAAGATTTTATTTATTTATTTGTCAGAGAGAGCTAGCGAGAGCGAGCACAGGCAGACCAAGAGTGGCAGGCAGAGTCAGAGGGAGAAGCAGGCTCCCTGCGGAGCAAGGAGCCCGATGTGGGACTCGATCCCAGGACGCTGGGATCATGACCTGAGCCGAAGGCAGCTGCTTAACCAACTGAGCCACCGAGGAATCCCTTTAAAGGCTATGTTTTAAAAAGCATTTGCTTAGAGCATTTTAACCCAAAGAAACAATTAGTTCTACAGATCTGACACAGGATCGTTCCCTGAGTAAAAGACAACCTATTTATATTCACGTTATGTTGATTTATTTGAAAGTGGTGCCATGTCCTATCTTGGGGAAACCAGGGCTGACAAGAAACTGCTGCCAACTCCTTACCTTTGGCAAAAGCAGGTCAAATGCGTTTCTAAGAATAATCAGGTCCTGCAAAGGAAAATGCAGTGGTCTCACATTAAACAGCTTGGCCCAAACAATATTACATAACCCCTTTTAGCCCTCACAACTGGGCTTCTCAGCTAGCCACTTATCTCACTATAAGCTACCCTCGGTGCAAGCCAGAAGATCCTAGCAGAAGTTGTTCTTTTCAGGTTACTGTTTTAAAAGCACATCAACCTGGAGAGCAGTACTTCTGCAATCTCCAAGGAACAAAATCCTTATACCCCCAAAGGCCAGTGTACATGGTATCTAAAATGACTGGAAAACAGTCACGGGGCAAACTTCCATCCTGAATACTGTGAAGATGTCCAGGTCACCGAGCTCCCAAAGAGAAATTCCTGAGTCTCAGAGAAGCTTCCAGGGGGAACATTCCATTAGTTTCCCCTATCTGTGTCCACATCTACCATTGCTGACAACAACAACAACAACAACAAAAAGACATGAACCAGAATATCAAGGTTTAGGAAATTTAAAGCTGTCCTTGAGGGAAACAGGATATGCATTTCAGGCCAACTCACATGAGACAGTAATTGTGGAGCCCAACTACACACTGGGTATATGTAAAAAATAAAAAATAAAGTGTATTCCAAGGAAAGGGATTGTAGTTCTTCCATTATTTGAGTCACCAATTACACACAGATGCCTTTAATTATGTACCACTTGAGACTCTAAGTATTTGGGGCAATTTAAAAATCAGTGGCTTCTTTCTGACTTGGAAGGGTATCTGGAATAGAACTTCTGGTCCCCCCCGGCACAGTGTGATCCAGAGCACAGCTTTGGAGCCATTCTCCCTGGGCATGTATCCTTTCTAGCGGTGTGACATTAGGCAAGTTCTTCAACCTAAATGTCCTCATCCGTAGAGAGAGGAATCATAAAGCCAGATCCAAAAGACTACACATTCTGATTCCATTTATAGGACATTACCAGAAAAGGCAAAACTACAGAGAAAGAAAGCAGGTCAGTGGTTGTTTGGGCTGGAGAGCAGGAGTGGGAACTGACTGCCAACAGGCATAAGAACCCCTCAGTGTGATGGATGTGCCACAATCCAGACTGAAGCAAAGGCTGAACTGTAACAATTTACCAAAACTCACTGAACTGCACATTTGAGATAGGGAAATTTATGGTATGTAAACTACACCTCAAAAAGCCATCGAAAAATGGAGATAAAAGCAACTCTCTTATGGTTGTGAAGAATAAATGAAGTAAGACATATAAAGTGGTCAGAACACTGCCAAGGGCCTAGTAAACTCTTAAGAAAATGTGATATTACTTTTTCATGTTTGACGATAAACTCCTCTGCCAATTAAGTGTTTTGTGAAAGAATCCTAATGCAAACCTTTCCCCCCACCCCAGAAGTTACAATAAAGAGTTATAAAGGACTTTGGAAAGAAACCCCGTCTGGACAATGGCCTTGCCACTAAAACACTAAGACCTTGACTTGGGTCCCGCCAACCAATGCATAAACTGCATCTGCCAGTCTTCCATTACGGAAGTCATTAGGGGCTTATAGTTTAGATTGGAAGGATAACAAAAGCAGAAAATTCCTGAGTTTATGAAACCCCTACAGCTAATGATCTATGGAATCACTTCCTAAAATTAGACAAAAATCACATAAAATTCATAAATCCATTATGAAGACTGAATCCTAAGTGGAAACTAAACAGAGGCTCTTACCGTATTGTCTCCAACGTAGCAGGAGGTGGCGCCAAGATGAATTATGGCTGCAGCTTTTGGGCAGCAGTGGCCAAACGTGTGCACGTGAGCCATCACATCATGTCGCAACTGCTTCTCCTCCTCAGCTGCCATCTTGAAGTCGATGTTGTCCAGGTTTGACCTCATCTCCTGGATCTGTTCATCTGTGATAGGCAAACCCAATGTCTGCAGAACAGGCAAAGCAAAATAAATAACCTCAAATGTCACAACGACTTGAAGTGACACCAAGAAAAAAAAAAAATGGTTCATCTTAGCATTTACGCCCCACCTCCCAATTCTTAAATTCAAATTTGGGGTGGGGATCTGGGTGGCTCAGTTGGTTGAGCCATGCGGGCTCTTGATTTCAACTCAGGTTATGACCTCAAGGTCTTGGGAGGGAGCCCTGCCACAGACTCCCTGCTCAATGGGGGTGTCTGCTGGTCTCCCTCTCCCTTTGGCCCCTACCCCTCCCTCCCTCGCACATACTCTCTCTAAAATAAATCAATAAATCTTTAGAAAAAATAAAAATAAAATTGGGGGCAACGAAAAGTACATGGGGAGGAGGGCATGTTTTCTTTTTTTAAGATTTTATTTATTTTGGGGCACCTGGGTGGCTCAGTCAGTTAAGATACTGCCTTCAGGGGCGCCTGGGTGGCTCAGTGGGTTAAGCCGCTGCCTTCGGCTCGGGTCATGATCCCAGGGTCCTGGAATCGAGTCCCGCATCAGGCTCTCTGCTCAGCAGGGAGCCTGCTTCCCTCTCTCTCTCTGCCTGCCTCTCCAGCTACTTGTGATTTCTCTCTGTCAAATGAATACATAAAATCTTAAAAAAATAGCTCTTTCTTCCTTGGAAAAAAAAAAAAAAAGATACTGCCTTCAGCTTAGGTCAGGATACCAGAGTCCTAGGATCAAGAACCGCATCCAGCTCCCTGCTTAGCAGGAGAGTCTGCTTCTCTCCCTCCCTCTGCTCATGCACCGCGCTCTCTCTCTCGCTCACTCTCCCTCTTTCAAATACATGAAGTCTTAAAAAAAGGGATGCCTGGGTGGCTCAGTTGGTTAAACGGCTGCCTTCGGCTCAGGTCATGATCCCAGTGTCCTGGGATCGAGTCCCACATCGGGCTCCTTGCTCGGCGGGAAGCCTGCATCTCCCTCTGCCTCTGCTGCCACTCTATCTGCCTGTGCTCACTCTCTCTCTCTCTCTGGCAAATAAATAAATAAAATCTTTAAAAAAAAAAAAAAGATTGTATTTATTTATGGGGGGGAACATGCATGCACACGGGGAGGGTCAGAGGAAGAAAGAATCCCAAGCAGACTGCCTAGGAAGCACCATGCAGGGCTTGATCCCACTACCCTGAGATCACCACCAAGCCAAAACCAAGAGTTGGATGCTTGACCAACTGAGCCACCCAGACTCCCTGGAGGGCACAAGGTTTTTTTTCCTTTTTAAAAATTTTTTTTATTTTTGAGAGAGAGAAAGAGAGAGCTTGCACCCTCCAGCAAGTGGGTGTGGGGGGCATAGGGAGAAGCAGACTCCCCAACCAGCCAGGACCCTGGGATCCTGACCTGAGCAGAAGGCAGACACTTAACTAAGTCACCCAGGCACCCGAGGGCACGATTTTCTTAAATAATGTAAATTACATTCTAAGTAAATGCCAGAATATGCAATAATATATTCTGATCTTTGTTCTCTCTGCCTTTATATCTCTGCCTGGCTCACATATTTTGGTCTTTGGGCTCAAATGTCATCACCTCAAAGAGGTCCTTCCCAAGTCCCAAATGAAACATCCTTCTTATATGTCATTCAACTATCTCTTTTTTTTTTTTTAAGATTTTATTTATTTATTTGACAGAGAGAGATCACAAGTAGGCAGAGAGGCAGGCAGAGAGAGAGAGGAGGAACCAGGCTCCCTGCTGAGCAGAGAGCCTGATTCAGGACTCGATCCCAGGACCCTGAGATCATGACCTGAGCTGAAGGCAGCGGCCTAACGATCCCAGGACCCTGAGATCATGACCAGAGCCGAAGGCAGCGGCTTAACCCACTGAGCCACCCAGGCACCCTCAACTATCCCTTTAACCTAAATTTATCTACAGCACTTAATACCACATGACACTTTTACAAACGCATTAGCCTGTCCCTCCCCCTAGAATGTACACTCCATAAGAGGAGAGTTTGTTTTTATTGCTTACTTACCCCTTAGTGCTTGGCCCGTAAGTGCCCACAGTAAGGGATCCAGGTCAAAACTTTACTTTTGACCCAGATGGATTTACTTTGAGAAAGGAGAATTAAGAATGTTGCAAGTGGTTTTGCCAACAAATTATACACAGCAAACTCAGTAAAACTGAAAACCACTACAGGAAGTTATTGAGAAAATAAACACATAAACATCTTACATTCATTCATCACTGGAAAAACCAGGCTGGAAAAAAACAGCTTGCAGCCCAGAGGCAGCTCAGAATCCTGGATTCAAGTGCTAAATACACAGTGGTGAAATTCACTCAAACCTGTCTTGAAACTCCCAAGCCTTGACCCTGGGGAGGTTCATGCATCGAAGGCCTATCTTGTTTAAGACGGTAGCTACTTGCCAGATATGGCGATTTACATGTAAGCTGATTGAAATTAAAAAGTAAAAATTCAGTTCCTCAGTCACACTAGCCAAATTTCGATAGCTCAGGTAGCTATAGGGGCCAAGCTTTATGACAACAGAGGGTATCTCAGGTCTCCTTCCAAAGCAAAGCAGCAGGGGGCAGTGTGGCAGAACTGCTTCCTGCCCCCAAGCAAGGCATCTTGTTGAAATTCATCCCCTACCCCTGCTTTTCTGCATTCCTCCCGATCTCTTATTCAATTTTCTTCTTAGCTACTAAAAATCACTGCGCAGTTTATGCTAATTTCGACACCCTAACATATTCCAAACTCAGATTATACCAAACGTGTATGCATTTCAGGCAATGCGCTGACTCAGCAGAGGAAATGCATAATCTGAATCTGAAATCTGAATGCATATTCAGAGGACTCCACATTTCCGAAATTCCTGCTAGAAGACGTTTCCTAGTTATGGTGATCCTGGCATTTTTGAATGCCCCTACCCTCATCTATATAATGGAGTATCATATGAAAGAGAAAAGAGTACATGCCAGTACATGATAAATCACAACACCCTATTCAGGTCCTTTTCTACTCATTACTGTCATTTTAGCCGATAGTTGGTGAAGTCTTTCTGTGTCTCCATTCTGTCATCTGTCAAACATCTGTAAAACAGTACTTACTATACAGGATTTTTCTGAGGGTTAATGAGCCATTAGTATGCAAGGTCTTAAGACAGTGCCTGGCATACAGTAGACATGATAAATGTGTCTTCTATTATTATGTCACTTAATTTTCTTGAGCACAATGAAGGGGAAGTGGAAAATCTAGTGAGTTTTCTGCTTGGGGAGTTCGACTATACCTCGGTCCCAGGCACGCGCTCAGATTGTTTCCAAGTTTATTGATGCCCTTTGAGAGGACACTGCCATCTTGCCTGTTGTGGCATTTTCGTCTGAAACTTTATAGCTCTCTGGATCACCTTCAGCTTCCATCAAATCCTCTGGGAAGGCCCCTCTGGGGCTATTTCTGAAAGCGCTGAGCTGAACAGCTTTATATGCAGCTCTTAAAAAAAAGACACCAGAAATCCCATCAAATAATCCCTTACCCTGATTCTCCCTCCTTAGAAAGGCAAAACGCAGCCGAATGGACGGGAAATAGCGGCCTAGGAAATACGAATTTTGTAGTGACACTCCTATCCCTAACTCCATCGAGGCACCGTGGAAAATAAAGTGGCTGAGTGCTCAGGCTCGGCACCGAACCCAAGTTAACATCCCGGTTCCGCTATTAATGGTTAGGAGCCAACAACGCGCGTGGCTATCACTGAGGCTTGATTTCGCCCATACCATGTGGAATTTCCACATATAATGTGGAAAAGGCACCACCTAGTTTGCGAAGTTTGTACGAGTTAAACGGGAAAAGATGTGTAAAGAAATTAGAACAGCACACAAGCACGTAAGGAGCGCTCAGGGTCCGTGGCCAGCGGAGTATTCCAGCAGGAACGGCCAAGATAAAGCCTTAAAACCACAGGGTGCACTTCTCGCCGCCGCCTCCGCGTCCCTAACCCTCTGTGAGTCTAAACTAGGGAGACAACAGGTGTCGCTCCCGGGCCTCCTGCCCTGACCTTCCTCGGGCCATAGCACCTCAGGAAAGGGATACTCGGCCGAAAATAGCGGGGCAGCTGCCCCCTGGGGCCAGGCCCAGGCCCAAGCCCAAGTCCAAGCCCAAGCCCGGCGCCGAGCCGCGCACGTGCCGAGCGGGCCCGCCTCTCCCAGCCCGGCCCCTGTCCCCGTGGCCCGTTACCTGCTCGGCCTCCGCCAGCCACAGCCAGAGCTGCCGCCAGGTCCGGAATTTGTACCTGTCACTAAACACGAAGCACATCTCCGGGCTGGCATAGCGGGAGGCAAGCGGCGAGCGGTAGCTGTCGTACCCGCAGGGCGCCTGCTGCCCGCCGCGGTCGCCGCTTTCCGCCATCCCGACCGGGAGTACCTACTAGCTGAGGGAGGGCCAGCGAGGGCTGGAGCGGAAGTCCGGGGGCGGGACTTCCTCCCTTCGGGGCGGGACCTCCTCCACTTGGTCCCGCCCCGGGGTTCTGGGAGACGCCGGCGCGTAAAGTTGTCGGGCTTGGGCTGCCGGCGGGTGAGGTTTGGCGGGTTTCTCTTCGTGGACAAGGGACGTGATTAGCCTTTCGTTGGTTACTTAGCCACTCTGTGCCTCAGTGTCCCCATTTGAAAAAAGTTACGCTAATACCTGCCTTTAAGACTACCGTGAGGTGTCAGGGTATCAGACCGATGTCTGGGACACTTAGAAAACCCTCTATGTGTTTTGCTATTCTTTTTAAAAATATTTTATTTATTTATTTTAGAGAGAATGAGAGCGCACAAGCAGGGGGAGGGACAAAGAGAATCTCAGGAAGAGTCCCCGCGAAACGTGAGCGGGACGGGGGGCTCGATCTGATGACCCTGAGATCAGAACCTGACCGGAAATCAAGAGCCCATGCTCAACTGGCTGAGCCACCCCGATGCCCCTGTGTTGGCTGTTATTCATTATAGCCGCCGCCCAGCCCAGGTTCACTGCCACTGCCTGTCTGGCACCAGCGCAGTTCCGAGGAGAAATGGTGTCCAAGCGAAATCAGCATTTGTTGAGGTCCAAGTGAGCCCCTTGCACGGAAATGCAATAAGAATGCATTTTGGCCAGCATTTTGGCCTTCTGGCATTCCAGAAGCTGAGTGACTTGCTGAGGGCCACCCAGCTAGTAAGTGGAGCCACCCCACTATAGATTCTGCACTGTTAGCCACTGTGCTGTATGGTTTCCAGCACACACCATGCCCTGTCAAACCCTGGTAAAGGCATTTGCTCTCAGTCTGGAACACCTCTTTGCTCTCAGTCTGGAACACCTCTCTCTTTCCTTCACAACCTTCTACTTAAGGCTCAGTCCAGAAAATGTTCCTAATGAACCCACTCTTTCCTCTGGTTGGTCAATAATAATAGAAACCTCGAACACTGTGGCGCCTGGGTGGCTCAGTCCTTAAGAGTTTGCCTTCAACTCAGGTCATGATCCCAGCGTCCTGGAATCAAGCCCTGGAGCCTGCTTCTCCCTCTCTAGCTCCCCTGTGCGTGTGTTCCCTCTCTCGCTCTCTCTCTCTGTCATAGATAAATAACAAAATCTTAAAAACAAACAAACAAACAAACAAACCTCTAACATTTGTGGAGGTCTTAGTAAGTTTTTCTTACCTACAGGCAGTAGGTTTTTACACTCAATCTCATTTAATCTAGCTGGCTCAGTTGGAGTATGCAACTCTTGATCTCAGGGTGTTAAATTCGAGTCCTACACTGGGTATAGAGCTTACTTGAAAATGAAATCTTAGGAACACCTGGATGGACCAGTCAGTTAAGTGCATGGGACTCTTGGTTTCAGCTGAGGTCATGATCTCTGGGTTCTGAGACCCAAATAAAGTTCTTGCCTCAATGCACAGAGTAAGTGTTCAGTAAATGCCAGCCATTGTTACGACCCCCATTTTGCAGGTGGCAAAACAAAGGCGTGGGCAGGTGGAGAGCCTCTAGAGAGTGTTTATGTGGGTGGGCGGGGGGAAGTCTAGGCATTAAATGCAGGCAGAAAGGCCCCAGAAACGTGGTTCTTAGCAGCTCCAAATACACACCTTCCTTCATGCTGCAGTAGCAGACACTATGCTGCTTTGAAATAACCTATTTCTGAGTTCCTCAGTAGAAGGAGACCTCCCAGGGGAATTCCATTTTGAAGTCCCAGCTTGTTTGCTGAGGTGACCTCCCCTTTGCCAGTAACCATGATACTTCAGGGATATTAAAAGTTGCTGATTAGGGGTGCCTGGCTGGCCCAGTCATGCGACCCTTGATCTCAGGGTCATGAGTTCAAGCCCCATCTTAGGTGTAGAGCTTACTTTGGGAAAAAAAAAAAGTTGTGGATTAGATCTCAAGGCTTCAAGATCTTAACTTTTTTTTTTTTAATTATTTATTTGACAGACAGAGATCACAAGTAGGCAGAGAGGCAGGCAGAGAGAGAGAGAGAGAAGAGGAAGCAGGCTCCCTGCTGAGCAGAGAGCCCGATGCTGGGCTCAATCCCAGGACCCTGGGATTGTGACCTGAGCTGAAGGCAGAGGCTTCAACCCACTGAGCCACCCAGGCACCCCAAGATCTTAACTTTTTTTTTTTAAAGATTTTATTTACTTATTAGACAGAGAGAGATCACAAATAGGCAGAGAGGCAGGCAGAGAGAGAGGAGGAAGCAGGCCCCCCGCTGAGCAGAGAGCTGGATGCGGGGCTCGATCCCAGGACCTTGGGATCATGACCTGAGCCGAAGGGAGAGGCTTTAACCCGCTGAGCCACCCAGGTGCCCAGATCTTAACTTTTGACAACAGTTTCTTTTTCTGTCACCTTTCCATTTCTGCTTTCATTTATTCATGGATTCACTCAAAACCCTATGGACCACACCTGTGGTATCTCCTAGATGACAAATGACCTCCTGGCTTCTTTTTTATTGTTGTTCTTAAATATTGTATTTACTTATTTGACAGAGAGAGATATAGCAAGAGAGAAAACACAAGCAGGGGGAGTGGGAGAGGGAGAAGCAGGCTGAGCAAGGAGCCTGATGCTGTGGGGCTTGATCCCAGGACCCTGGGATCATGACCTGAGCCGAAGGCAGACACTTAACTGAGTCACCCAGGCGTCCCCAGAGTTCAGTGTTTTTGCCTTTCCAACTGATGGCAGACTTGGTTGGGGCAGAGATGTCATCTCATCATGATCAGAGATCATGACATCTCAGTCACTGTGTCCCTGGAACCTAACACAGGATCTATCTAGCACAGTATGGGCGCTCAGTCAATGTCTACTGGATGAAGGAATGAATGCTGCCCAAAGAAGTCTAGCAGAGAGAGAGAAATAAGGCCCACAGTAGGCAAGATTCAAGTTAGATCCTGACATTACACTTCCTCTTTCCACACCTCTCACATTTCCTCCATGTCCCCATTCCACGGATCCTTCTGGCCTCCACCTGGACCTCAGAATTAGCAGCCAAAATTGACTGAAGCACTAATTCCAGAATACCTTGGCTGTCAGAGAAGCCCATCAGTTACCTGGGCGCAGCACTCAAGTCTTCTACGTCCCTTCTGGAGCTGCAGAGGCTCGGTGTTGGGGGTGAGAACAGACAATTCTGGGAAGACGGAGAATTTACTTCCGGGAGCTTCCCGCTCTTTGCAGAGTGTGGCAGGGCTGTCACTGCTTTGATGTGCAGTGACGAGTGTCCTATTCTCACTTTCCACTGTGACTGTTGCAAAGGCAACTGTTCCCTCGGTCTTCCAGCACTCTCTTGCCTCTGCTTCACTCTGCTCTCACTTTTCCCCCCTCAACATAGGAGTTTCTGTCTCCAGTTCTTCTAGATCCTCATTCAGGAAAGGATCTTGCTCTTTCAATTACTTGATGTCAAATCTTTTATCCCTCTAGTTCTTCCTCCCTTCTTGTGATTTAAAAAAAAAAAAAAAAAAAAAAAAAGCACAGGTCTCTCCCACTATAGAAGCATTTCCACTTGCCCTGTTACTTCTTAAACACGGGAGCCTCTCTTTCTGGCTGTGTCTTCACCAACCATTCCTGGCACCGTGTGATTTGCAATTGCTTAACCTTTCAGCACCTGGGCCTTCTCCTCTGCCGGAGGTGGCTGATGATCCCCAGGTGGACAGTGACTGACGAGCAAAGGCAAGAATAGAAGCTGACTCCCTAGATCACTCACCGTCCAGGATCTGCCTGTATTGAACAAATGTGCTCCGCTGCCCACTTTATTCCTTAGCACTTTCATATAACCTCTGCCCTCTGGTTTCCTCCAAACCACACTCATTCATCACTGAGAACTTCCTGTAATAAACACATCAAAAGGCCCTTGCCCATATTTGCATGAAGAACCACTAATATGATAACACAGTATGGTATGTGTAACACACTAATATGGTAACACTAATATGTAACACAGTGTTACATATTAGTTTTTTGTTTGTTTGTTTGTTTGATTTTTAAAGATTCACTAGGGGCACCTGTGGCTCAGTTGTTAGGCATCTGCCTTTGGCTCAGGTCATGATCCTGGGGTCCTGGGATCGAGCCCCACATTGGGCTCCCTGCTCAGCAGGGAGCCTCCTTCTCCCTCTCCCACTCTCCCTGTTTGTGTTCCCTCTCTGTGTCTCTCTCTGTCAAATAAATAAAATACTTAAAAAAAAAAAAGATCACTAATAAAATCTGTGTGCTGGGAGGACATGCAGGGAATGAAATAAGCAGGGAAAGAACGGGGAGCCAGCTTTTTTTTTTTCCTTCCTAATGTATGTCTTTATGTCATTTTCATTTTTGAGTCCAACAGGAGAGACAGAGGAGGAAGCAGGCTCCCTGCTGAGCAGAGTCCGATGTGGGACTCGATCCCAGGACCCTGAGATCATGACCCGAGCTAAAGACAGAGGCTTTAATCAACTGAGCCACCCAGACGCCCCTCTTGTTTCCTATATTAAATCACCCCTCCTGGTAGACTGGAGTGCTTAGCAATTTTGACAAGCCCTGCCTCCCTCTTGCTTTGAAAACAGAACCGTACCGATTCCCCTCCCTTTCTGACTGCTCTTTCTTCGCTAACATTTCCCCTTCTCAATTCTGGAAAAGGAAGCAGTGGGAGTTTCTGCAAGACTAACCCACCTTTCTGCACTTAACCCACCCTTTCTGGAAACGGGTTGCACATCTGCAAGGCTTGCCTTCTGAGTCTGCAGGTTCTCCAGAGCTTTGGTTCTTGATCTTCAAAGGTCACTTCCAGGGATGCCTGGGTAGCTCAGTGGGTTAAGCCTCTGCCTTCAGCTCAAGTCAAGATCTCAGGGTCCTGGGATTGAGCCCCGCATCTGGCTCTCTGCTCGGCAGGGAGCCTGCTTCCCCATCTCTGCCTACTTGTGATTTCTCTGTCAAATAAATTTAAAAATCTTAAAAAAAAAAAAAAGCCACTTCCACCTGGTTGTCATGGCTACCTAAATCAACATCTCTAGTTTGGGAGTCTTACCTTTTTCTTTTTTCTTAAAGATTTTATTTATTTATTTGTTTTTATTTTTATTATTTTTTTATTTATTTGACAGACAGAGATCACAAGTAGGCAGAGAAGCAGGCAGAGGGAGAGGAGGAAGCAGACTCCCTGCTGAGCAGAGAGCCCGATGTGGGGCTCAATCCCAGGACCCTGGGATCATGACCCGAGCCGAAGGCAGAGGCTTTAACCCACTGAGCCACCCAGGCACCCCAAGATTTTATTTATTTATTTGACAGAGATCACAAGTAGGCAGAGAGGCAGGCAGAGAGAGAGAGAGGAGAAAGCAGGCTCCCTGCTGAACAGAAAGCCCAATGCAGGGCTCCATCCCAGGACCCTGGGATCATGACCAGAGCTGAAAGCAGAGGCTTTAACCCACTGAGCCACTCAGGCACCCCACCTTTTTTTTCTTTTCTTTTAAAGATTTTATTTATTTATTTGACAGAGAGAGAGATCACAAATAGGCAGAGAGGCAGGCAGAGAGAGAGGAGGAAGCAGGCTCCCCGCTGAGCAGAGCCTGATGTGGGGCTCGATCCGAGGACCCGAGACCATGACCGGAGCCGAGGGCAGAGGCCTAACCCACTGAGCCACCCAGGCGCCCCGGACTTTTACACTTAAAAAAAATTTTTTTTTGTTCTAAGTGGGCTCAACACTCAACATAGGGCTTGAACTCACAACCCTGAGATCAAAGAGTTGCATGCTCTACCAAGTGAGCCAGCCAGGTGCCCCTCTGTCCTTCTTCCTTAAACAAATTATTCATGTAATGTCCTGTTACCCATTAGGATCATTCATTCCACAATGGTGCGTACCGTGTGCCAGGCATTGTACTAGGCGTTGGGATACAGGGGTCAGCTGACGAGGCTGCCGTGGAAGAGGACAAAGGCGAGAAGAGGAGGTAATTTTGGAGAAGTAGATGGCAGCCAGACCAGGAGATCCTTGTTGGAAAGAAGGATATTTGGGGGTTTTATTCTAACCCATGGAAAATCACTGAAAGGTTTTAATGACAGACGGTGACTTAATCAGATTTGTGTTTTGAAAATATCCCATTGGCTATGTATGGAATGGATCAGGGACAGGGAAACTGGGGTGAATGACACGAGAAGCCAGTTGCGCTAATGCTGTAGACTAGGTAAGGCCTAGGGGTATGGGTAATCTAGCTTGGATAAGAGAAGTGCGTGCAGAGGAATTAAAGAGTGGGAAGAGATTAAAAAGTACACTCAATCCATTTTAGTGATGGATTAGTTCTGGGGTGTATGGGACAGGGTGGAGTCACGGATGCTTCTAGTTCTCTAGGTTTTATCACTGCATGGATAATAATGCCACATACCAGGGGGTGAGAGGAGGGGCTGCAGGCAGGACGGACTTCTGTCATGGATGTGTTAACAGAGCTGTTATCTAGGTGTTTTGGGACTCCTGGGTGCCTCAGTCGGTTAAGCGTCTACCTTAGGTTCAGGTCATGATCCGAGGGTCCTGGGATGGAGCCCCGCATCCGGCTCCCTGCTCAGTGGGGAGACTGCTTCCTCCTCTTTCTCTCCCTGCTTCTCTGCCTACTTGTGATCTCTGTCAAATAAATAAATAAAATCTTAAAAAAGAAAGAAAGAAAGAAAGCAAGCAAGCAAGCAAGCAAGCAAGCAATGTGGAGCAGACGATGAAACATCCAGGTCTGGAGCCCAATGGTAAGTGCTGGAAATATAAATTTAGCGGTCATTAGCACATAGATGGTAATTAAAACCATAGAAGTTTTAGGCCCTGGAGCTGATGAACAACACAGGAAAGAATTCTGCCTTGGGACGACTGCCTGGCATGGAACTCCATCTCTGGGTCTTAGGGTCGTTGGGTCAAGCCACAAGTTGGGTATGGAATCTACTTAATTTAAAAAAGAAAAAGAAAAAAAAGACAAATTCTGCCTTTTGTGCAGTGCTTACATTCCAGTGAGGGAGATGATGTTAAAGAATAAACAAGACAATTTTGGAAGTGCTAAGTTCTTGGAAGAAAATATAGCAGGACAAGAGCACAGAGTAACTTAGGGTGGGTATGGGGGGGTGACAACTATTTTTTATTTTTTTAAGTCTATTTATTTAGGTAATCTCTACATCCAACGTGAGGCTCAAACTTACCACCGCAAGATCAACTAAACCAGTTGAAGGCGCCCCAGTGACATCTATTTTTGATAGGACAAGCAGGCTAAGACCTCACATTTGACCACAGATCACACAATGACGCAGGGACCAGAGCATTCCAGACTGTGGAAAAATAAATACGATGCCTTGAGGTGGGCATGGGGAAGTCTGGTGTGACTGAGAGAAAGGAAAGCTGACAAGGGTCCTGTAAGACTGAGATTGAGAATCACAGAGAATGAGACTGAGTATGGGTTTTGTGGACCACGATACAGAGTTTGGATTTTAATTTTTAGGAGAAAGCCCTGGAGGGTAGTGACATAAACCAACAGAGAAGTCTGGGGTGGGCGTGAGGGGACAATGGGCAATGGGGAGGGCCTCCTGCAGTGGTCGCTGGACCCAAGTTGCTTGTGGGAAGATGGGGACCACGTGGGGATGTTTAACATACAGCTGAAGGGCTTCCTGATGGCTGAATCAGGGGCGTGAAGCAGCTGTGAGTCTGAACCATTAGCTGAACAGTGGTGCCATTTACTGAGATGGTTAAGACGAGGGAAGCAGATTTGACCAGGAAGGCAGAGGGATTTGTCCATTAGCCTTGGCTGTCGACAGTGTTGACTGTTAGCGGATAGACAGGACATTAGAAAGGCCAAGGCCAGAGAAAGAATTTGGGCAGGATGGGGACACGTGTTGTATTTTAAAACACTGGGCTGGCTGATCTCATCTAGGAGGAGCAACGGGACTAGAGAGCAAAATTCAGGACTGGGCCTGAGCCCGGGGCATTCCAAAATTGAAAATTTAGAGCTCAGTCAGAGGAAACTAAGAAAGGCGGCCCGTCAGGAGGACACCGCCTGGGATTTGGGCACGAAGAACACTGGGGTTGAGCACTGATGAAATCCAACATTTCTTGGCCAAGGCAGCAGAGGCTGGGAGAGATGGAGGGGGTAGAGGAACACGTTAGAGCATAGAAGGAAATCCTGGGGCTGCGGTCTCAAGAGGTAAATGGCCGTGTCCACTGGACTAGGGAGGCTGTTAGTGACCTTAGGGGAACGATAGAGGCAGAGACCCAGGAGGAGGAGGAGAGAAAGTTTCTCCAGAAGGAACGTGCGACAGCGGGGCAGGGGCCGGAACGGGGGGCCCACAGGAGGGGGTCTACAATGGCACGGACTTCCCTGAGCAGGCCGACTGGCCAGGGCTCCCAGCCAAACACGTGAAGACAGAATGGATGATGGAGAGGCAAACGCACCTAGGGGGCCGGAAGGGAAAGGGTCCCACACACCAGAGGAAGCAGCACTTGCAGGAGGAAGCACTTCTCTCTGATTATACTTTGGAAGCAGGAATTTAGGGGGTTTTCTGACACCTCTCGTTTTCTTTCTCCGTGCATCAGGGCGCACGTTGCGTGGCGTCAGGGTCTCACTGCTGGTTGGTTCCAGGCTGACAGGAGTCCTTATCTGCCTCACGGTGACTTCTTTTTTTTTTTTTTTTTTTTTTGAGCAATGCAGAAAATAAAGAGAGTAGGGTTTCCAAAACGGGGATTTTCTCACGTGGGTGTCAGCACAGGAGCGACAACAGAATTTAAGGGACTCTGCGACCATGTTATTGAAACGATGGGCTATAAAACGTCACCTGCTTAGGGAAGAGGAAGGAGAGGGCTGATGGGTTGGAGAAAGCAAATAACGTCGTGTCCTGGAGTGGCCGATGAGTCTTAAAACAGAGAGGACAGAGAACCAGTTGGAAGGACAGGAGGGCAAAGTCAAGGGTGCTGAAATTTGTGATCGTGGAGGGGAGCGATGTGGCGCGACTATGGGAGTGTGTGGCTGGGTTGGCCTGGAGGAAGGAACGTAGCAGCCTGGGCTGTTAGGGCGATTCTCCATGCGGACACCTGGAGTCGCCGAAAGTGACAAAGTGACGGCAGGCCTTACAGGGGAGAGGAAGGCGGAGTCAGACGTTGAGGCTTAACCGCTACCAGTCCTTCTGCAACCCCATGCCCACCCTTCGCCATCGATGCGTTCCTAAAAGACCCCAGGTTTAAAATAAAGTCCTTGGCGATACAGGTCTTCGGAGCTCCTGTGGAGATCTAGTCCCCGGATGACAGCACTTGCTTGGACAGGCGGGCCCTGGGGATGTTCTCCGGCATCTCGTTCACCTCTTCTCCCATTTCCCGGCGCTGACGTATTTTACAACACAAGAACTGGAAGTGTGTGGCCTACTGCTTCCTGCAACAGACTCGCTGAAGATCATTTTCTCAGAGACCCAGTGGTTTCCCGCAGAGGGCGTTTTGGCACCATCACTTTGGGATCCCGTCCGGGTTCCTGGTATGGTTTCACCACTGGCTGAGACGAGGGTCAGGTAAGCGAGTGCATGTATGTTGCGGGGCTCCCTGAGCAGCGCCCGCTCTACCGTAAGCAGTCCATCAGTGCTATCAGCAGCTCATTTAAGTTCTTCTGAGCCGGTTTCCTCAAGAAATGGGTCTGCTGCCATCTGTCTGGCAAAGTATCCTGAGAATTAAGTCAGACAACAGTACCTGGGAATCAGAAAATGTTGGTTTCCTTCCGTTCCTCCCCTTTGCCATTCTAGAGGCGCTTCGGGGCCAGAAGTCTACCAGGTCTCTGAGCGGCTAAGCATGGGTAAGAGGCTGCCAGGGCCCGGCATCAGCGGGCAGGTTCTCGGCCACGGCCTCCACCAGGCACTTCTCTCTGCTCTCGTGGCTCTCACTCCAAAGGCAAGTAGGGATTCAACAGGACAACAACAAGAGGCAGAAGGAGAACATCAGTTTCTTTTAGAGACGGTGGACCCAGCGTGGGGGGGAGGCAGGCAGGGGGGAGCCGGGGCCACCGCGCACCCGCCACTCTGACCACCCCAATAGCCATGACCTCACAGGGCAGGACAGACACCACGGAGGCCCAGTTCAGATGCTGACTTTTGGGGAGCTTCTGTGTGTGGATCAGAGAGGGCTAGAGAAGAAGAAACAAAATCTAAACTTTCCGCAAACAAGCCAATTAAATCAGCGGAATAAAACAGGAAACCACAATCAATGCTTAGCAGCCAAACACATTTATTAGTCTTTTTTTTTTTTTTTTTTTTCCAGGAACCCAAAAATATTTTGTAGTTATAATGTAAGCAACTGAGTTGCACATAATACAATCATATCTTTCCAAAATAAAATAAAATAAAAAACTAAACAAAACAAAAATAAGCTGTTTAAAAGCCCAAAAAAACCCTTCAGAAAACTCTTACATATGCATTACATCATCTCTCAGTTTTAATGAAATGACGGCGACTTAGTTCCTCAGTACGCAACCTGTCACAATCCAATAAACACCACCCTTTAGTTTTTTTTTTTGTTGGTTTTTGAGATTTTTTTTGTTTTTTTCTTTTTGTTTTTGTTTTTGTTTTTTTTTTTAAATCCAGCATGAGAAATACAGTACCTGCTATGGCGAAAAATACACATAAAATGCAACTTTTCAGCTTATTTGTACATTAGTAGAGTTTAACATTTTATTGTTTGTTTTTTCTTTAAGTGAACCAGTGATTTTAAGTACCACTATACTAAAAAAAGTAAAATAAAACAGAGAAAAGGGGGGCCCAGCCTGCCATGCAAGTGCACCTCTAAAGTGCCTAGTTTCTGTGTCCATGTAAAACCAGTAACATGAGGAGCAATTTCAACACCTGGGAGTTTGATTAAACCTCTGTATGCTTAAGGAAACACACACAAAGACAATGCCATATCCTCCCTTTTCTCCCCTCACACTTCCTTGAATCCCCTCGTCGCTCCCTCTGTCGCCCACCAGAAGAGAGAAAAGAAAGCCGCCAAAGTAACATCGTCAAAGCTATTTCAAGTATAAGAAAACCAAACACTTCTAGGTAACTTGCAGAGAGCGTCACTATGGGCGGCTGTGGAGTCGGGTTGGGAGGCTTTGTTTCTGCTGAGTGTTTCAGATGAGAAGATTTTTTGCTGTACCTTCCTGTGAACCTGTTGGTGTGCAAAGTTGGAAAGCTGCCTTTTAAAACTCCAGCCCCTTTCTGATGCCCTTCTCTGTGCCTTCTGCTCAAAGGGGGCAAGGAGAGAAGTCCGGGGGGCGGAGGAAGGAGGAGGGCGGGGCTTCTCCATCTCCCCGTGTCCCCCTCCCACCGGGTCCCCTCACTTCTCTTGGTCACCATTGGTGACCTAATTAGCTCTCTCTCACTGCAGAGATCCCCATGCTTGTTTCCTGATTTGGTAGGATATATTTTACTATGTAAACATAGCCCCTAGGATTATGGAACCCAAAGCAGCATTTATATCTCCAGCTAAATGGAGAAAGAGAAAATAGTACAGAAACCTCTCCTCAGGTTGCTTTTGTTGTCTCTTTTTGGTTACTCAAAACAGGGATGGGTTGAGTGGGCACAGAATGAAGTTGTAGGCAAATAGCAGAGTTAGGAGTGGGCACAATTGAGCTGTTTCGTCTGCTTTTCCCTCCCAGAAGGTTTTTTTTTTTTTAAATAACCTGTTAAAAATGTTCCTGCACCTTAAGTCATACAGAGGTTAAGGCCAAGGGTGCAGAATCTTGTGCACGTGTCTCTGTGAGCACATTCGTGGTGCAGGCACCATTTTTGATGACTTGTGAGATCACTGGACACACTTTGGTCACTGGTGTGTGCAAAGGGTGGTGGTGGGGGAGGGTCCCAGGAAAGAAGTGCAGAGATCAGAAAAGCCCTTTGGGAGCATCGTGGATGATGTGAGGGCAGGAAGAACTTACGGGGGACGAGAAGAAGGAGACAGACAGAAAAGGGACCTTTCAAACAAACGAGAAATAAAGTCCTAAGGTGGTCAGCGCCCCAAATCAGAAGGTGGGCGGTGAATTAGCAGATGTGCATTTATTCTCAAGTTTCTTTCCTTCAGAGGAAGTCGTCACTATACAAGGTCGGGGGCTCAAACTAAAAAGGGCCTCTAGATACAGGGTTGATCTTTGAGATGGGGGTGGGGAGGGAAAGAGGTGTTGGTGAAGCAGCTGTTCAAAACGATCCACTGTGACCCTGCCTTGGGAGTGGCCAAATCCTGGAGTGGTAGCTGACAGATCCTACAAGCAGCATTTGTTAAAACCTTCTCCATCCTGTCAGCTTCAAGCCTCAGGTAGGGAGGCATTCACGGAAATGCCTGAGGGGGCCCACACCTTTCAGGAAGGTGGTTTGCATGTCTCAGATGAACTACCTTCTCAGTAAGAAATCAATACATTTCTGGAGCACTGCAAAGTGACGAGTCTGTGAATTCTACAGCGCCAGACTGAAATGCCAGGAGTAAGGCCCTTTGTGAACTACAGAATGTACTCCATGACTCAAAAAGTGAGCCTGCGGGGCGAAGCAAGAAAGGTTGAGAGCTCAAAGTCTCAGGTTAAAAAACATCCTGGAGTGCCCGGAGGGGATGCATCTTCTGGAAGAGAGAAATTCAGCCACGGACCTACCCTGGAACTAGATCTGGAGTAGATGGACTAGATGGCATCTCTCCGAAACAGGGTTTAGACTCGGGTCGGCTGGCACTGTACGTGGCAGGCAGTGGAGAGACCACCACCCCGCAAATGCACGTCTGCTCCCCCTGACCTGTTCTGCTTTCTTTTTTTACGCAAGAAAGGAGATCTGAAACTTCAGATGGCTTAAAAAAAAAAAAAAAAGAAAGAAAGAATATCATATTTTAGGGCTACTTTCACAGCAAAGAAAATTGTAAAAGTTATCTTACTATTTACACATTCATATTTCAAAAAGGATAACCCACTGATGTCAGAAAAGGAGAGGGGCGGGGTGAGGGGTCTACACTGCAGGAGAAATGTACCTCGAGGTATCGTTTTGTGTTAGACAGTTGAAACGTCAGGATTTTTTTTTCTTGGTTTTTTTTTTTTTTTTTTTTGTCTAAAGGCAATCTAACAGATTGGAACCCTGATAAGATCGTGCCTGCACAGCCCTGCATGGGCACGAGGAGACTGTGATCAAGTCTGTTACTCGTTACAGTACTGTGAACGTCGACGACAAGAACTGCTTGCATGGAAACACTGAAAACGGGCAGAACAATCTGTGGCTTTCGATACTGTAGGCTGCAGACAAGGCCTAGACCAGAGGGAGGCGGGTGCCAGGACCCACCGCAGGCCAGAATCAACAAAGGAATTCTGTCAGGGCGAGGGGAGGCTGGGGGCGGTCCTGTGGCCTGCACCTCGCTGCTCACTAGCTCTCCGCGGAAGGAACGCCAGGCCGCAGAGAGAGGACATGTGGCTGAGGGGTAGGGGGTGAGGAAGAGAATTCTTTCTGCCTGCCAAGCAACAGTCCCCCTTCCCCACAGAGCAGGGCAGTTTCCTTACAAATAAGCTCATTCGAAAAGGATGACGGAAGAAGGAAAGAAAAATTCAAAGGAGCGAGGAGGAGGAGCAGGGGGAGAAGTTCTGGAAATCAGAGAGAAAGATCAACTTGAAGGTCAGCACGAGGGAGGCATGGTTTCCTGAGCTTGAAAGGGTTCTGAATTCAGGAAAGGAGGAGTACTTTGTCCCAGAGAACACTAGGGCCTTTGGGGCCCCCTGTCGCCCTGGGCTAACACTGCACGGCTGGGGCGGAGAATCTGGTAGCACAGCAGCTGGCAGGGACTGCTGGCCCCAGGTCCCCCGCCGCCCCCCACCCGCCCCGGGACGGCGGGGAGGACTGGGCTCCAGGCCTCTTTCTACCTCACTGTACAGACTCCACTGCTTCTCCCTTCACTCCCCTTCCCCGCCAGGACGTGGGGATACCATGGACACAGAAACCGTAGAACAGGGATGCAAAGCTACTTCCTTCCCCTATCTGCCCCCCACTTGCAGAATGCATAGTTACAATTCACGTTACAAAATAAAGAAGCAATGATGACCACATATGGGACCTTTTTTTTTTTTTTGAAAAAAGAAAAAAAAAATCCAACAACCTCTTCTTAAATTCAGTATCAAAATTCACATTTGCATAATAATACATTTCAAGGCCATTAGAGAGGAATGAGAGAGAAGCACAGAAAGCCGCATCTCTCCTCCCTTTGTCTCCTGAATGAAGCTGAAGGAATCTTGCGGGAGGGATTGTTTTCCTCTTTGGGGAGTACTGAGGAATTATGGAAATGGCCCTTAGCATTCACTTGCGGTTTCTTTAGAAGAGAGGGCATGGGGAGAAGAGGTGCAATCGTTGAAAACAAACACAAAAACAAATTAAGAGACACTGCAGATTTCTATGCTTAACTATAATAGTTCGGAAGAAATAAAATATGACTTCAGACTTTTCTCTTTTCTTCCTCAAACATTTCCATCTTATTCTTTCAGAAGCTTTTTCCTTGCGTGTAATACCCTGTTCGCATAAACAGCCAGAGGATGTGAGGAAAGTAACTGCCTTCTCAGGACAGACTCAAGAGGGGGAACAGGTGCCGCCTGCCCCGCACACGGCAGAAGCTAGAAAACGCCTTCTTGACATGCATGCATGGGTCACGAACATCACCGTATTTCAGTTCTCCAGTGCTTACAGAAACACAAAAACTCAGATAGGCACAGCCACACGCGCGCGCTTGCACACACACATATACACACGAAGGAAACTAGGTTCTGCAGATAAATTCAACCTGCACGCTTGGACGACCCTGGGTCTCTGTCGCTGTGCACCATCCCCTCGTTCTCCCTCCCGAGCCCCAGGATCTCTTCCACACAACTCGACACTGTGCAATATTGATGCTAATGGAAACTCCAGAGCCGCCCCTGGGGTCCGCCGGGAGAATCGCTGACTTCCCTAAAAAGACTACGCTGACCGCCTTCCTGTTTCATCCTCATGGACAGCTTCTTCCTAAAACAGACGGTCTCTGTACTCACAAAGGCACATTCAGAAATACTACACTTAAGTAATTAATTCCTTGGACAAAATTAAAAGGGGAGGGGTAGGGGTGGTGTTTTAAATACATTTATTCCAACTTATCCTGAAATTTCTGGCAAGAAGCGTCATGCTGAATGCATCACTTGGTGAGAAACTATACTACCTTTAAAAGGTATGTAACTTCTGGAAGGATTCCAAAGGTTTTTGCTTTGTTTTGTATAAAGACCCCTCCCCCTCCTCTCGTTCATTTTTGGTGAACACATTTAGGATAAGACTCTCTCTCTTCCATTCCATAAAGCTCTGCTGTAAGGCTAGTCCCGCAGTAAGGCTGCTCCAGCTCAGCCCCGTGACCTCCGACCTCCGACCGCCCAGCCCTGTCGGGAGCCCAGGGAGAAGGCCTGCCACATTCCCCGGGAGGTCCCAGAGAGCAGGGCAGAAGGGAAACAAAAGCACTTTGTTTCACATCTCTGCTACAATGATAGTGTAAACTACCTTCACAATTTTTCTTTTGCTGTTCCCAGTAAAGAGGAATTTCTCTTTTTGTAAAGACAGTCTCAACGTGTTAACCTTGGCTCTGGACGGGCCAGGGGCTTGGGAGGAGAGGACTGATAGTGGGAAAACTCAACTGAGGCACAAAGTGCTTTGGGGAAACACGAATTCTTTTTTCTTTAAAACAGAACAGTTCTTGCCTTCATCTGACCTTTCCTCTCCCATGGAGAAAGCAAGCATTTGTCACAATGATGACCCCATGACAGGTCCGGCAGAGACCCATTGTTCAGGGCGGTACCAATTTTCCTGATGTGCAGAGCTTCTCATGACAAACAAGTTGTGTGGCTAACGGACAAGAACTATCTAAATTCTGTGCGGCAAACACTGGCAGCTTCCGTCATTTTCGTTTTTTTTTTTTTTTTTTTTTTTTTTTAAGTGGTGGTGGCAGGAGGATACTACAAGAGCCTGACCATTCAGAAACTGCTCACACGTTACAATACTTGGTAATTCCTTCTGATCTAGTCCTAGTGACCACGCACCTAAGGACAGAAGGAATGCCCCACCAGTGGGGAGTAGCTCTGTTTCCTGACCAGTGTTGCCTCTGCCATCCTGTGAATGTTCATGGCCTCTTTCCTTTGGTGGCACAGGCAGCGCAGGGAGGTGTGGTGGGCAGGGGAGGGAGGGTCAGTGTTTTATTTTTATTAGGCTATTACTATGTTTACAAGTTCTTGAAGTTGATAATTATTTTAAATCTAAAGAATGTGATGCCAGTACCTCCTTTGTCTAATTCAAGGTCAAGAAAACAACACTATCATTAATAAGCAGGGACCATCTCTGGAAATTACACACACTTTTGGCACTGGCCATAAACCTACAGAGCTTATTACAGGGTATGCACTAACTCTGGAAACACAGAGAACATTCTATGTGGGTTTAAAAAAAAAATAGATTGATAACGTTCTTGACAACATTATGTATACTTGTCTGTTTCTAGACTGTGTGGACAACCTGCACTTGTAGGTAAGAAAGCTAAGAGGGTGTGGTACAGCGTGCAGCAGAGGGGGAGGGCATACCACTTTCTGAATGGGTTCTGAGGTCTACAGATTGAGAATTCACTGCAGACACAGAAGCTGGAATATTTTCATCTGCACCATCACATGCAGACCAAGCTGGACACTCACAGGAAGAGAAGCAACTCAAGAATAAGATTTCTTTTTGCAGCAACGCTAAGATGCGGAATTAACGCACAGGCATGAAGACTGACAAAACTTGGCAAAAACGCTGGAGAAGAAAAAGTTTGATTTTTTTTTTCAACCAGCTGAAAATGTACCTCTACTCCTAGTAAAAGATCTTATAGATAGCTAAAACAAAAGAAAAAAAACCCAAATCCAAGCAATAATCCTACAACGTGTTAACATACTGAATCTGAACTCTGAGGAGGGGTAGAAGGGACCTGTTTTACATAAAGACTCCATTGTTCCCTAATCTTAGAGATGGCTATTACAGCCAAGTCTGCCGAAACATCTTGTTTATACTGCAGAGGAAAACAGGCTTGGCTCAAGCGTTTTGCTCAGCACAGAGACATCTTCATTTTGTTTAAGAGAAGAGTCAAGATGGCAAAATAGGAAAAAATAAAATTAAAAAGTACACAGCATCTGAGGTCGATATGGAATCTGGCTGTTAATCTTACAAACACTGCCGCCCCCATGGCAAAAATTCAAGTGACTATTTGCAACAAGTCAATAGCCTGTGAAATGCTAGTTTCTGCTAGATATATTAATAAAAGCTCTTCCAAATTCTTAGGAATTTCTTTTCCTTTTGTGTGTGTGTGTGTGTGTGTGTGTATCTCAGATACCACATTCAACCCACAGGAACTTGGAAGAACCAATTGCTAATTCATGCTACATTCATATCAGAAGAGTTGGGAAAGTTCTTAGAACAGGAGCCATTCGATTAGAAAATTAAGCTGCTCTAAGTAAAACTGATCGAATGGCAATCAATGGATAATATTGATTTACTGGGGGACACTGGTGAAGAATTTGGTTTGGAACCTTAACATGTAGCACTGCTAAGTTAACTTCTGTGCATGTTGTGAATGGAAAAGGTCAAGGCTAGGTATGGAGGAATCAGAGATGCCATATGGGCCATCCATTTCTTCACAGTGTCTCGGAGATCTGAACTTTGTTTTTTTTTTGCTTTTGTTTTTTTTTTGTGTGTGTGTTTTTTGTGTTTTGTTTTGTTTTTTTTTTGGTTTTTGTTTTTTAAACACCTAAAATTAGGTCATGGCACTGGATTTCAATTGCCAGTAGAGGTCTCCAGTCTGATGGAAGACATCTCTTTCCCACGAGTGCTTTTTCCTTTTGGCTACTCATGTGGTAGACAGAAACCAAGTTTGTGATGTCTGAAAGATGGGCACCTCCAGCCACTAGTAACCAAGTGTTTAAAAAAATAAAGGAAACTAGTAAAAATTGGAAAGCTCAAATTTACATGATTGAAGTGTTTATAAAATAAATCTACGTTAAGGAGAGGTGACCAGCAAACCTCTGCACACATGCCAGAATGTGGTGGAGAGAGGCCACTCCCACCGAATTTTTTAAGTGTTATAGAAGTTACCTAACCTCTCAGCAGACTTGCCTCTTGCCAAAGAATACCATGGAAAGAAAAGAGTTTTTCTCTTCCATTATATCCTCACTATATCCTATTCTTAGGTCACTGCCAACCAATAAAGCAAAGCTTCCAGCAAGTTGACGAAAGATATGGGGTCAGGGTGGGGGGTGGGGGGAAAGAGGAGACAAAGTAGGACAAGAGCAGAAAACCAGGAACCCCTTTCTACTGGCCCAACACAAACCGACTTTAAAATCACTGTATGCAGTTGTCCCAATGACATACCTGGAGAAGTCAGTGCACAGTAACGAGGGCAATAACACAAGGAAGGATCTTGGCATTCCGCATTATCCAGACATGAAAGCGTATTTAACTTCCTTGACTTCTGTTTATTTATTTTAAATTTAGCCCCCTGCCTTTGGGGCCTGTCCAGAACCACTCCAATTTCCTTAATGGGCAAGCGTAGGTAATGTCTGTGGAGTGACTGGACCACATGCACATACACACGAGCTCCCCCTGCTTAGGATGTCTGGGTGTATGTACGAAGGCACTAAAGTGGTTTTAGAGAAATTGCAGGCAGCAACCCCACCCACTCCCGTTACCTGTCGAGCTGGAGTTTCTTTCCCACTGGGAAGCTTAGATGTTTAAAAGAAGCTGTGGTCATGCTTGGGAATTCTGACCCCTGGCCCCAGGAGGGAATACAAAAGGAGAATTCAACATCAGGAAAAACTGAAAGGAAATACTCCACATCTCCAGCTGAGGGATGGGGATAATTAAGCAGCAGATCTTCAAAACAGCAATTACAATGAGCACAACAGTAGCTGGGAGCTAAAAAAGTAAAATCACTTGTTCCTCATTAGATTCTGCTTATTTTCTCCTCCTCCCGTAACAAGTGGGGAGGTAAGACAGACATTCTTCATTAACAGAACAGTCCATAGATATTTTCCTCTAGTAATGCCTATGTTTAAAATTTGTTCCAAAAATTATTAACCTATATTTCCTAGCTCTTTACACAGATTCTCAGCAATCCAACCGTACAAGATTTTTACAGATTAGAGTTTACTTCTGTTTTTCTAAGTTGTTCTTTCTTTCTTTCTTTTGTTGCTGGGGTTTGAGGGACAGGGAGAAGGGTTCCCTTAAAAAAAAATAACAATCTTTAGGGGAGATGTCAGTTCACTCTTAAATGGAAAGGAAAAAAGTGATGGCATTCCCATTTATACAAACCAAACACTCCCACTAAATGACACACAATTTCAAATAAATCTGTGATAAAGCTCTTAGAAAGCTAAACCTTCTCCCATATTTTTAAGATAACGAATTGACCTGTTGCTGCTAAATTCATAATTTTTAAAAAATATTTCTTTCTATGTGTTTTAAAATGTGTGATCCCCAGTATGACAATAATGTTTGGAGACTTTTCTTTTTACATTTTTTTAAGTAAAAATTGTTTAAACTTTTTGAAGTTTCAGGAACTTGTAAAAGTTTATTAACAGGAAAGAAACAGCCGTCTATCTAGGATAAGATACGGTTAAATAAACCATCTTCAAAAAACTGGCTTCCTACCCTAGAATTCCTGAGAATGCTTGCAAATTTTAAAGCAGGAAAATAAATGTTAAAAACAAAAACAAAAAACACTGTTAAATGCTCCCAGAGTTAGTCTTCATCTAAAATATATATTTATATGTATATATATACGCACTTTTTGGTCTTTTTTTTTTAAGTTTTTAATTTTTTCCCTTTAAGCTTAAGATGGAAGAACATTTGAGCTTCTCGTGTTTATTTTTACATATTTCAAATCCCTCATTATGTCTTGTAAACAAGAGGGGCTCTAGCACCCGGCTTTCACCGTAGTATCGTAAGGAACCCAACTAACCCATAGTGCAGGCCTAGGAACCAGCAGGCAGGAGGGGGGCGGGGGCAGGGCACGGCAGGGAACCATGGCAGTGGACAGGGTTGCCACGGGCTCGTGGTGGGGGGCCTCAGGACATGCTCCTGGCCCGGGGCCACTAAAATTTCGCCTCCTGTAGATGGCTGAACACAGCCGCTCTCCACCTGGACATCACCACACACCACAGGGTTTCCCTCACACACAGAGAGCAGGCGGAGGGGCCCGGAAGGAGACGTTTGTACATGGGCAGGGGTGGAAGGGGCACGGTGGTGGTGATGACAACCAGAGAGCAGGAAGAGGGCGCGGTTCGCTTTCTACAAGGCATCCAATGGGACCGAACCAAGGCTGGAGACTGAAGTCTGACCACCTACCCACAAAGGGCGCATAGAGACTTAGCTGAGCCATCGCTCACTTGAACTATGCATGTCAATCTCTTCTGAGGCTAGGTTCACAATCAACGGGGTAAGCCGAAGGACTACAGAATTCCCATTCTTTGCCTCCTAAAACCACTTCAATGCAAATAATTCGTTTTTGCCTTTTCCGATACACACCCACCCACCCACCTACACACAGACACAAGCTAAAAGTCAAATACATTAGACATTGTTGTATCCTTCACTGAAGATGCTGAAGAAAGAAAAACTCCCTTGTCCTCACTAGCAGCAAGTTACGGAGGACAGTAGAGGTCTGCTCCCACCAAGGGTTGGAATGGGCAGGTATTTGCTGGTACAGAATGTCGGCACTTTATGTTAAACAGTATAATGCAGACTGGGATGTCCACACCAAGTGCTAGCACGTTACCGGCATACGTTCCCCTCCCCCCACCCCACCCGCCCCGCCAGCCATCCGCTTTGTATAAAGGGGTTTTCGGGTCTGCTAGAACTCTTCACAAAAAGCAGTCTGATACATGTTGATTCCAACTAAGTACATACATGTTGGTGGTAACTGTGGATTAAAAGTTGCCCCCTAGTCGGCCCAGAGTACTACTACATTGATGCTTAAAAAAAAAAAAAAAAAAGTCTTTAAATACCGAAATAAAAAAAGCAACATTACAAGGAAAAAAAAATAGAGGTCAAAACCAAAAAAAGGTGCAATACTTAAAAAGTCTTTGCTAAGTTATACCTGCCTAAGCGAAAACCACATACACAGGAAACACACAACACAGAGGAACGAAAGGAGACGCTTGAAGTCCACACTGGTTTAAGGACATTCGTTAAGTAAACGTTTCTGTCAGTGATGGCCTCGTGCTGTAAGACGCCGCGGCCTGGCACAGGTAACGCTCGGCGAGAGAGGAGCAGAGAGAGGGAGGAGCTGCAGGGGCTCTCAGGAGGCTGCTCGCAACCGATTTGTGTCCGTTTTCACAAAACGAAAAAGAGAACCAATGGAAACCTTAATTCGGCACTACCTCACGTCTGCTCAATTCCTCCTACCTGATGACACGAGAGGGGGAGCGTTCTTTTTCTGCCTTTGAGACGTGCTGTATGTAAAAAACCGCCTGTTCCCAATCAGACTGATGAAAGAAAAGGCCTGGATAAAACTTAGTGGGTAATTCCATGTGCCCGGTGGCCATGAACTTTAAAAAAAACCCAGAAATCAGTAAACACACGGTTGCTCCACCAGGTGCCTCCTGCTCTCCTACTTTTTTGGACTTGGCAGTGCTCCGCTCTACTGCTAGGTCAAAAGAAAAGCAAGAGAAAACTCACTCGGGCTAATTTGCAAATGGAAAGGAGCTCCCCGCTTATGAAATCATTAAAAAGCACTCTGTTCATCTTCATGCAGCCCAACGGAGTTGCTTTAGTAAGCAGTGGCTCCCTGCGCTTGTGTGTTCTCTTAGTTTAAAAAAAAGAAAAGAAAAGAAAAAGCAGATGGCCGGCCAGCCAGCCTGCAGACTGTCAGCAACGCAGCTTTCTGAGATCGAGTGGGGGAGGAGGAGGAGGACACGGGTGTACACACACACACACACACACACACAGAGACAGAGAGAAGGATGCACGCGGATGCACATGAACACACGTGCACACACATACCAGAACGAGCATGCCTGGGCAGTTACATGTGCCAGAACACACTGGTATTTATCAACCAGCCAATCACAAATTTTTTCCTTTTTTTTTTTTTTAGGTTTTTTGTGTTTTTGTTTTTAAAGTGAGGCTCCGTCAAGTCTTCCCCCCCCCACCCCAACAATTCTTTTGAATTCCCCTCCCTCCCAAACGTGGTAGACCTAAGGACGGAAACACACCCAGTGCAAACAAAGTTAAAAAGCTATTTTTTTTTCAGTATATATGTTTCTTAGCAACAACTTCCATATAACATGAAAAAAGTGAAAAACTAGAAACTAATTTTTTTAATTTTTTTTTTTGTGTTTAAATTTAAATGGTATGTGTACTTGCTTCACATTGTCTTTCTAGGTTGGCGTTCATGATTCAAGTATTTCAAGAGTGATATGTTCTCTTTTTGGATTCATATTCCAAACGAAAAAACTGAAGTTATAAGGGAGGCAACTATGTGCTCAGACAGTCTGTCAATGACCCACCTTTTTTTTCTCTCTCCGTTTTCTTTTTTCCTTTTAAAAATGTATTTATTGCAAGTTGAAAAAAAAAACGAAAAGGTCAAGTTAGTGCTGCTGCTGTTCCAAAAAAGGTCACGAGGTCAGAGTTGAAAGTTCTAAGTTCAGATTGAATCCGACCCTCCTCCCAGAAGGTCACCAGGTAGTAAGGGAGCAGGGCTGCCCATCCTATGGGGATCTTCCACAGCTGGGACTCCCCACAAGCTAGAAGAATAGTTTGGGGGCCCCCACAACGAAGCGCCAGCAAGATCGGCCCCGCTGCTGCCACCAGCACTGCTGCTCCACTGCCCGAGCCCTGTGGACCCACCGAAAAGATTCAGAGCCGGTCCGACGGGATCTGACTGGGTCTGGCCGGTCTCCAGCGACTGCCAACCTGTGGCGGGTGCACTTGGGGTTGCTGCAGGTGTAGGGGGCTGAGCTTGTGCCAGAAAGCGGCTAACTTCATCATCGGTGGCAAACTCAGCCAGGATGGTAGTGTTTCCCAACACACACCTAGAAAAAAGGGGAGGAAACAGCTATGGATTGGAGGGCAATCCTAAAGCACCCACAGGGACTGAGGGTGCTGAGTCCTCGACAGTCACTGGGTACCCCTCTGACTAGGAGCTTCCACATCCCCAGGAAGCTTTGTAGAACGCCGCATTGTGGGCCCCACCCCAGGCCTCCAGGATCCCGTTTTAACCTGCCCGGGTGCTCGAGAAGCACTGTTTTCAATCAGTAAGGGATCACTAATCTCAGGACATCCAAAGACTACTCGAGGGCACCACGTATCAGTAACCTTTGGGTATATGGAATTCGTACGTGGAGAACAACGTCACGCCTCTTTTCCCCCAGGGGAGGGGGAAGGTCACACCATAGGCAATGGGGTGACTCAGCTTTAGACATCTGGAGGTGCTGCTGCTCTGTGTCACGGCCCCACTCGTTGCCCAAGCCTCACTGCTGCCCGCTCGCTCGCTTGGCAGCTTTCTGCCGTGGCATCTGCTGGCGCCCAGTCTGAAGCAGCTGGGAGCGGGGACGGTCGCGGTGTGATTCAGTCCCACCTACTTTAGACAAAACCACGGCTACCCGCGCACCCCGACCACCGCGTTTCACCTTCACCAACAAAGAAGCCAAGGTAGGTTGCTAGGTTCTATTATGAAAAGTCACAGCGCTTCTTACAATGTCTCCCAGTCTCATAAATACTGGCTTTGTTTCACGGCACTCAACATTTACTCACTGCTTCACGACTTCACAAATTCCTTAGTTTTGGAATTCTGGTGAGTGGCCTATGACACTGGTGAGTGGCACGGGACAGTCCGCGCTTAGGGAGAGAAAAGCAGTCCCCTCAGTACCAAGCAGTCGCTTAAGCCATGATGCTGTTTTTGTGTACCTGTGTCCCGTCAAGCAGGTGGCAGGTCACTCACGTGTGCACCTTCATGCGTGTCTGTCTCAGTGAGGGCACGAGGGGTACTCACATGTGCAGTGCGGTCTGGGCCTTGGCCGCCTCCTGTTTGGTGCTGTATCGAATCAGGGCGGTGCCCTGGGTTAGGTTCAGATGGAATGTCAGCAGTGGGCCATGCTGCATGCAGATGGTTCTCAACGTTGACCCATCGATCTGAGGGGTAATGACATTCACGAGATTAAAACCTGGTCGTGGGGTGTGAAGGGAACGCAAGTGGCCGTTCTTACGCAGGAGAAGACTCCTGGATTGTAAATAACGGTGTCAGCACAAAATGCGTCTTGGAGAAAGGAAGGAAGAACTCGGAGCAGGAAAGAGTGCACTGAATAGAGGTCTTAAAGGCAAATTTTAAGATTTTCAAAGCCCTGCGCTAAGATCTAATGGGTCCATACTAGAAATAGAAACGTTTGTAAAACACAGCTCAAAACAAATCATACGATTCAACCTGCAGTGTCTTTTCCTGACCAGGTAAACAAGTGACCGTGTGTTGATCTGTGAGGCTTCAGGGAGCAGAAATAAGACGGCACCTGAGTAGAATTTAAGAGAACATGCCCAGTTCTTGGCATCACTGCCAGTGTAGTAATCTCCACTTCCCTGGGTAATGATCTCACAGAGAACTAAGAGGTTAGCACTGCTAATCACACCTCATGGTGTGGGATGCTGCTGGCTGACCTAGCTCACGGACTATAGTGGTGTCCTTGGACTCCCACGGTGGCCAACCCAGGGTGAGACTTTCTGCCTCCTTCTCTGTGAACTCTGCTGCCTCAGCCTCCTGTTAGCCAGACTCTCATGTCCAGTGATTTGAGACTGTTTCTCTCACCCAGGACATGGATGAACAAACCTACTTCTTCACTCTGATCAACTTATTTGTACTGAGATCTTAACTAGGTTGAGATAGGCTGCGGAGTCCAACACTCGGATCATTTCTTTGGAAGGGAAACAGATGACCATCGGAACAGCCTTCGAAATTTGTGCATGGCAGCTGTGGAAACGCTGTGTGGTTTCACCACGGAAACCCTGCAGGATGGAAACCAGTAGGTTCACCAAATTTCTTTATAGAAAATGATAAGCAACTATATGAGCATGGCCTAGAGTATGCCACAAGTAACCTTTCAGCAGAGATGCCCTCTAAACAGATTTTAGGTAATTAAAGTAAATTTATCCAAGTTCCAAAAGATTTGCCCTAAAAACTTTCTAAACTACGATGGAGATTAGTCTATTAGGTAGTTCTGAGCTTTAAAATTAAACAATTCTTTTTACTACAAACACAGCCAACCCATTGATTCATTTTACACACATATACATATGTATTCACTGTTTTTCATAGAATAAAACAGAAGTGGACAGTTCGTTAGCTTCCCCAGGTTCCTTTCAAAACAGCGTATCCATTACTGTCTCTCTCATCCTAACCATATAACCACCACACCGAGCGAAAACTTTCAGAATGTTGTCGTATTCTGGGATGCCGGGTGGCTCAGTCGGCTAAGTGTCTGCTGCCTTCAGCTCAGGTCATGATCTCGGCTAGTCCCGTGTCAGGCTCTCAGTGGGGAATCTGCTTTTCCCACTCCCTCTGCACCAGCCCCCCCACTCGTGCTTAATCTCAAATTCTTTAAAAATGTTCTAATGAGGCATATACAGTTCTGAGTATAGTCATATAAAATCTTCATACTTCAGTCATTTATCAGCTAAAAAAAAAAAACCCTACCTAGGGCTTTTAGCTGAATTGATATGGAGACTAAGAGCCAACCCAGATCTTTCCTCATGCTAACTGTATTTATGAACTACCCTTCTCCACATGTACTCTGAAATACAAGCCCTGGGTACACTCTGCACAAACAGATTCACTGGGCAAGTAAATTTAGGAGAAGCTGTATTTCCCCACAGAGGATCATAATACATGTTAGCATATTAAAGGATCTAAGAAGTCTCATAGTGAAGAAACCTGCTTAATTTTGTTTAATCAAGTATATATTCCAAACATATTAGGCCAGAGACCTATTAATATCCCATGGGAACACTCTAGAACATGCTGGCTTACTAAAGTGTGCATGAATCCATTTATGAATTAAATGCTAAACAATTCATTTTATGTGTCAAAGGGAAGGAGATATAATTGACTCCTTTGAATAAGGTGTTGTAAAGGGGGTGCTGTCAAGTCCAAATGAAGGTCATGGGCTCACTTGCAGTGGGTTCATTTAATCTCATGTGAGTGTTCAACATAATACTCCTGCAAATATGTCAGTTATCAAGCAAACAAGGTGACAGAGTGGCTTGGAGCAAATGAAACCCATCACTGTAAAAACAACCCAGAGGGCATGTTCTGAAGAGAGCAAATTAGTAATGCCATCTACAAAGAAGAGAGTAACAGACGGAAAACTGAAAGCACTCATGTGGCATTCACACTAGGAAACTGACAGATTTCCTCTACTGCCGAGAGGGATGGTTAATTATTTATGAAGCATAAAAATGGGAAGATATTGAGTCTTAAGCCTTGCTGGGCCTACACTCCCCATTTAGGAGAAGGCTTCAAGCCCTTGGGTTCGCAGACCCACTCCTGTGCGCTGGACCTCTCTGTAGTGACCAGGAAATTAATAAGCTTTCTTATCTGCCGACATCCCACACCTGAGTTTCCCTTTCTTAATGCAATCAAGTCCTGTCTCGAAAATCACAAGGAAACATGATTACCTGTGGAGTGAGATTGTGAAGAACCAGCCAGTAACTGGGACGGACTGAACCACCATCACTCCAGGTAGAGGCTGAAGCAACCAGAAAAACAATTAGGAAGAGCAATAAAAAAAGTCAGGAAGCCACGTGTGAGAAACACTTTCACACAGCCCACATACTACTTCTCTCCTGTTCTCCGCGGGTGTCTCTTTTCGACCGCCCTCTGACCCCCTCCACCCTGTCACTGAATGGCCAGCTCTCTTCTCCTACACCTCCTACACCTACGCACTCGTGTACCTCACTGGTAAGACAACGTTTTCCTCCTAATGTTCTCCCTCTGCTGCTCATCATTTTTGCTTCAACAGTCCCTTGAGAGTTCTCGGATCCCTCTGCCCTAGACTGACTGCTACCTTCCACTCAAGAGATACTCTCTCCTCTACCAGACTTCCTGTCTTCTGAAGATTTCATTCAATGTTGTTTTGTGTTAACATGAACCCCTTGTGGGATGCCTGGGTGGCTCAGTTGGTTAAGCAGCTGCCTTCGGCTCAGGTCATGATCCCAGCGTCCTGGGATCGAGTCCCACATCGGGCTCCTTGCTCAGCAGGGAGCCTGCTTCTCCTCTGCCTCTGCCTGCCATTCTGTCTGCCTGTGCTCGCTCTCTCCCCCTCTCTTTCTCTGATAAATAAATAAAAAATCTTAAAAAAAAAAAAAAAAAAAAAAAAAAAAAACATGAACCCCTTGTGTTTTTGGCGGATCCTTCTCACCCGAGGCAAGCCGCGAGTCCTGTGTCCCCCACCCCCTGACTGATCGGGGTGCTGTGCTGCTCCAGGGAGATGACGGTTTGGGGTTGGTCAGACCGGGAGGTGGGCGGGGCAGCGGTGTAGTGTTCCTTGAGGAAATATGGTTTTTCCACATCTTGTTGGAGAGATGAGTGGGGTTGTGTCCTATGGGATCAGGGGACCATGTTGATTTGTAATCAGGGAACTTTGCTATAAAGAAGAGAAAATCAAGGAAGGAATAAGGTTAGGACCGGTCACTTTTGTTAATATACGTAAAATTTGTGTATATTCATAAAATTCTAAAAATAGTTAAAAAAACATTTTGAGAGTAGCATTGCAAAGTAACATTGCCCCTTGAGCTTACTAAATATAAAAATGTCAATGATTATTACTCTGAATTGACAACATATAAACTGAAGATTTAATAAGATAACTAATTCTCTACTACTTTCTTGGTCAAACAGAACATGAAAGGGAAGATTAACTGAAGGGAAGTATTCCTAGAACCATGAGTCTTACGGATACAGTAGAATGTGAACCCTAGTAAAACTATTCTATAAATAGTCATTGACTGAATGAAAAGTAATTAGAAATTTGTACTTTTCTTGATCCAGATTATTAGCTATCAACATTCAAACAAAATTTTTTTTGCAAGTTTTTTTTAAAGTAATCTCTACACCCAATATGGAGCTCGAACTTACAACCCTGAGATCAAGAGTCACATTCTCTACTGACTGAGCCAGCCAGGCGCCCCAACATTCAAAAAACAATCAACAAATATTTGGCAAGGGCTTAAGATGCTTAAAGGCACTTAATCAATGCTGTGGGTAATACAGTTATTCTCAAGAGTTCACCGGGGAAGACATAACAGAAAAATAAGAGAATTGGTAACCTCAGGCATCATCACACATGTTCAATACATAGAGAAGACACAGCTTGGCCATCACGTAAGGGTTTGCAAAGATAGGTCTGGAAGGATTTACATAAATGGTTGGGCTCAGAGAGACAGGAGAATATAGACCAATGTCCAATCTGAACTCTATCTGTACCAAGTATGTTTTCCTCCAGTTCTGGCTAAACAATATTTCACAGGAGCAGATATAGGAGGCCGGAAAGGTGGGCAGGGGCCGATGAGGATACTACTAGATTGAGCACATAGTATTTCAACTTGGCCCTCATCTTGGGTGACAGCAAGTAGAGTGGAGCAGAAGATATGGATGGGAGATGGGGATGCAGACTACACCCCCTGGGAAACACCCAAGACAGTTACTGAATGCAAAGACTTCGTTAGGAAAAGATAATGGGGGGGTGCAGAAAAGTATACACTCAGTTTAAATATGTCGGGGCGCCTGGGTGGCTCAGTGGGTTAAAGCCTCTGCCTTCAGCTCAGGTAACGATCCCAGGATCCTGGGATCGAGCCCCGCATTGGGCTCTCTGCTTAGCAGGGAGCCTGCTTCTTCCTCTCTCTGCCTGCCTCTCTGCCTACTTGTGATCTGTCAAATAAATAAATAAAATCTTAAAAAAAAAAAAAATCTGAGGTGATTCTTGGGTCATCTCTCAGGTGAATGTCCAACTGTAGACAAAAAGATAAAAACAGTTCAACTGAATGAAGACAACGGGCAGTTACTGGAATAAAAGAGTTGGGTTGAAAAGTGAGTTTTTATGTGTAAAGAAGTCCCACGAAAGTATAATTCAGGGTGGTCAGAAACCTGGATTGCTGAGTTGTGCCCTTACACACTCACTCAGACCTGAGGCAAACTATCAGCTCTTTGAGTCTGAGTTTCTTCATCGATAAAATGGGGAGAAGGCCAGGACCTGCTCCCAGTATTTGATGAAGGTAAGATAAGGACTCATGCTGACGGCTCAGCCTGGTCTCCAGGAGCAGTCAATACGTGACAGGCAATTGTGACCCTGTCGATGTGACACAGAGGTGAAAAGAAAAAGAAGATAATCTGTAAAGCCATTCACCTACAGTGTCTTAGAAAGTAGTTAAGGATTTGTTCCATTTGCTTTTGCTTGGACAGAACAGAAGCCTTAATGACTTTAATGGCTTGAGGTCTAACTTTTCCAAGACCAAGGTGCCAATTAGAAATAATCTCTCTACCAATCTATGAGGCAGTGTGTTAAATGAGTGACTTCAAAGGCTTTATTGTATCCATTAAGTTGTCATTCCCTATCATCTTAAAAAAAAAAAAAAAGTAACACACATACACATAAGGAATTCAACAAATGTTGTTGGTAGAATTAATTGAAGGTCTCTTTTTTTTCCCCTTGGCCATTTGCCTGTAGCCTTTGTCCATAAGTGGAAGGATTTTTTTTTTTTTTTTTTTTTTTTTTTTTTTAGAAAAGCAAGCCATAATTGGCTGCCTAAGAAATAATAACCTGGATTTCCCCGGCCCTTCCCATGGCCATGATTCCTTCTGGTTCAAGAAAAGCACTTGTGGCACCAAATTTAACCTCTGCCCTCCCACAAGGCTCCCTGCAATTATGTCACCATCTGCCCTGCCCTAAATCTGTGTGTCTCATCCTATCTCTGTGCCACAGGAAGCCCCTTGAGAACACGGCCAACAGAAGAGGTCTGCCTCCATTTTGGCTGACTTAGCCAGTTAGCTTATGTTGAAGTCGTCCTTAAGAAATAAGTGCCACTTCCTTTGTCAAGGGGAACCTGACGAGAAAGTGCTAGCCAAAGGGAAACAAAGAGGTCATACTTGTACCTGAAGTGCTATGAACGTTGGTAAAGGAGTTGTCAGAGGCACTGTAGGGCCAGGCACCAGGTGAAGGCAGCGAGGTGTTGAGGGAAGAATTAGACCCTTTGGGTGACACGGGAAGAATGAGATGAAAATACTGCAGACAGACGTCAGTATAACCAGTGAAACCTTAAGTACTGTATTTAGCCTTTGATGGAAGATTAAAATGTATCTAAAAATGTATCCAAAAAACCCCTGAAAAGCTACATATTTTTATGTTTTCTGATTAAATTATTAGATTATTAGCAAGTACAAATGAAAACATAGATTGACAGATACGAAATGTTGGATATTGAATAAACACAAAGGATGCCTCACTCGTTTACCTGTGGTGTTATCCCGCAGAAGTTGGTGGTCAGTATCTACAATGGGAGATGTGGCTGTACCCCCCAGCACACTTCCTGGGGTGACATAGGGGTCAGATTCAGGGTCAATGTTTTGGATACCTTTCCACGGCACTCCTGGTTGGAATTCTGAAAGAAGGAGAACAAATATTAGAGGTAGGAGGTTGTTCAAAAAAATGATAAAAATCTAGTTTCTTTTTTAAATTTTATTTTTAAGGAATTTCTACGCCCAGTGTGGGGCTCAGACTCACAACCCCGAGATCAAATCCTATGTTCCTCTGACTGAGCCAGTCAGATACCCCTCAAGTTAGTTTTTGATATAAGACATAGATCTGTGAAAAGTAGAATACTCAATCTATTTTAGTTCAGACTTTTAACATAAAATTAAAGATAAAAAATTCAGCCCGGGGGCACCTGGGTGGCTCAGTAGGTTAAGTCTCTGCCTTTGGCTCGGGTCATGATCTCGGGGTCCTGGGATCGAGCCCTGCATTGGGCTCTCTGCTCGGCCGGGAGCCTGCTTCCCCCGCCCCTTTGCCTGCCTCTCTGCCTACTTGTGATCTCTGTCTGTCGAATAAATAAAAATCTTAAAACAAAACACAAAACACTCAGCCCGAACAAGTACTGTGCCAGAACCTCTATGTCATCAAGCACGCTGACTTTTTCGCTCTCTGTGGCTTTGAACCAGAGCTCATCAGTGCCTGGTCCAGGTGGCCGCTCCTCCTGCTCCCAGGAAGTTCGGGCCTGAGGGCAGCAAAGTCAGGAGTAAGTAACCCGGTGCTCAGAAAAACTGTCCAGGCATCCAGAACAAGAACTGGGAGAAAATCTGGGTTGGAGAGGAGTGACTTCTCCCATTTATCTCACCGAAAATTGGCTCAGATACACAAAAGAAAACACAACGCAAGCGACCACCGTGACGTGGAACAGCCAGGGACAAACAGCAGGAATGAGCTGGCTTATCACGAGAAAGCCTAGAATACGTGGACGACGTGTCTGCAATTTTTTTTTTATCAGTTAATTTAAATCCTACTCAAAGCCATGGGATAGGATTTACAAGCTTTTGTTTTCCCAATCATGATGGAGAGATAGAGCATTACACGCAAACAATATACATTATACGAGCTTCAATGGGAGGAAACGAAATGGATTCCTATTACAAACACGGCCATACAGGAAGAGGTTTAGAGAGAGACACACGGATTTTTTATTTTTGCTTAACTAAATTTGAAAAATTTTTACAATGAAAATATTGTATCAAAATAAAAAGAGAGGAAAAAAGTAACTCTCACGGCAGCATTATTGCATACCTGGGACCTAACTGGTAATACTTGCTTCATGAATAAACAAGTCAATTACAAGGACATTTCAGAAGATCCCATGTTACAAGGCATCCTACCCACGGAGGAATGCCACAGTGCCAGTGCTCCCACATCACCTTCTCTGATCTCCAAATTCCACTCCTCTGACCTCCTATAGCTCGACCGTGCCTCTGCAGTGTTCATCACAGTTACCTGCCTTGTGGGGGACCAGCGTCTATACCTCACCTTCCTGACTGAACTCGAAGGAGCAGAGGAGACCCCATCTACTGTGAATGTCCTATCTTTCCCATAGCACCATGCCTGGCTCTTATCAGACAGTAATTACGAAATGAAAAAATAAAGTAAGTGCCTTAATAACTGGCAAAAGCAATCTGCCCAGAACCCAAGATTAAGAATTAAAAACAAACGATACACCAGGAAAAAAACAAAACAAAACAAAACAAAAAAACATGGCCTGGACAGTACCTGGAGGCCAACTGGCATTGCTGGATTTACTTCCGATTTTATTTGTTGGTGGAGATTTGGCAGGTAACCAGCTATCACCAGCAGGACCCGTATGGCCACCCAGTGTGTCACTCGGGATGATATCAAACTGGTTGTATGGTGACCCTCCTCGAGTCTTACCAGGGGCCACGATAGCGCCTGAGAGGAGAGAGGAAATTCATTCATACCCAGAAAGGATTCTTATGAACATAACTTGTCAAGTCTCTTATTCAGCAGAGAACAGTATTCTGATGTTTATGCAGTTAGAAGGGAAAAACAAAGAGGTGCTGGAACGAGAGGTCACCCTGGCGAGCCAGTATCCAATTCACAAGCAGATGAGTAGAAACAATCCATTTCACCTTCCTGAGCCTCCTGGGGTCTCACTGAAGCACACAGCACTTTTCTCATCCTCGAATCTTCCTTTCAGTTTTAAAATTCCATGGTTTAAGAAATTAACAAAACTTTCATCAACGATGAATCATATCATTCTCCCCAGTTTCCATACTGATGACTCAAGAATGAGAAATGGGGAAAAACACTACACAATCCGTGGTACACAGGATATGTTCTCATGACACTTGTACGGATGCCTCCCCCCAGCCTCTGCCACCGCCCCAGGTTCTTCCGTGCTTGTCAGACCTCAAGTAGCTGGAAGAAGCAGATATACAGAGGGAGCCCACTGGAGAGAACAGCATCTGCGATTGCTTTGAATTCCAAAGCCATGAGATGAAGTCCCGCCTTAGGTCTCTCCAGCACGTGAGCAGGGAACCCTGCAGCTCTGCAGCCCATGGCCCCCCACACAAAGCAGAACTAATCCTTTTGTAACTTTCTTCCTGAGAGATTTCGGCAGTTCTGTCTGTGCCCCTTTTATGCATTTCTGATGCTACGAGGCAGGAAGAACATTGAAATCTCAAAAGTTCTCTTAATCTAACAAAAAAAAGGATCTTCACCTTCAATAAAACTTTGGGCCTCTGTGAGATACTACCCTATTTCTTTCTCAAATGAATTTTACATGCTGCATTGTGTCACCTGATCTCCCCTCAGGATGCTGTTTATAAACAGATAAAATTATTTCCAGCATGATGTATTAAAATATTTGTGTAAATATTGATTAAAATAATTTGCCTGCGTTGGCCCAGTAGGAGCATTATCAAAACCACCTCCACGCTCTGCTAAGACATCCCCTGCATTTCTGGAGCCGCTGACAGAAATCTGACTCAAGGGCACATCACACTGAAGTTGTAGGAAATGAAGAGCTCAATTACCGTGGCGAAGGCTGAGGACATGGGGAGCACTGTATCTACAAGCTCTGAGAAGGCAAGTAGATGTTTAAACTTCTAGCTATCCTCTCACATGACATTTCGTGTTTATTATCATGCACCAATCATGTCTTTGGGGACAAGGGGACCTGACGAATCACCAGCCTAAAGAAGCAGGATAAGCGCCCAAAGCTACAAATGCTGGGCCTGAATTATTCAGTCTAGAGATAGGTGTTAGAATTTCAGTAAATCATTCTTGATTTCGTGGCATGAAATCAAATGAAAGCACACAGGGAGAGCAAGGAGGAGCTCCATGTGGCCAGTTTACTGTCTCTCGGATTGACACGTTCAAGAGTGGTTGATAAAGGAACCCTGGAAGTTTTCAGACCTGAGGCGCTCAGGTCTGCCAGGGAACTGCGGCCGGACCAGCCCAACACCCGGTTATACCTGGTTCTCAGGGCTACAGCTGAGTCCACGTGAATTACTGTCACAGAGAAGCATTTACAGAGAATGATGGAAATGAAGAGCCCACGGTTCACAACCAAAGCCCGTGATGTCCCTCAGCTGCTGTCTTGTGGACACTAATTCATTACGAACAAGAAAGCTTTGTGAACCGTTCAAATTTCATGTTATCTATCTATCTATCTATCTATCTATCTGTTATCTATCTTTTGGAGACTAAAGGGTTCGAGTAATCAACATGATATTTGTTGTGATCTCTTATACCTTCAAAAAAGAAAAAAAAAAGGGGTTCTGTTCTCTCAGCCCAAATATTAGGGTCTCATCCTAATGGGTTCTCGACTTCACTGCTACTGTCCTCAATCCCATTACAGGTGGGAAATTCTGCTTCCCTTGATTACCGCTAGCATTTTAAGTTTCTTATAATTTGAAATATACACAATCCCAACCTGCCTCTCACAGGTGATCATAGGATTTGGAGGAAAAAAATCAAGAGATCAAGAAAAAGCTAAAGATTTATGCTTTAAAATAATTTTACAGGACGTGATGTAACATTAAGGCCCAGGAAGGCTGTACAGCTCCAACTCATAAGGCTTTGCTTGCTCTTACCATTTTTGTGCATATTGGCTTCCTGTGTGGCTACAGAGGGCAGTCCCTCCATCATGGAGGTCCATTGTTTAAAGCGAGACTCTGTTCCAGCCTCCTTCCCACCAACCATGCCATAGTCCATGCCGCCAGAGCTGAAGCCTAAAACAGAGAACCACATTTTACATCTTCCTATATATTTCTAGTATCAGCAACCAAGAGATCTGAGATAGAACCAACTTCATTTGTCATTTAAAGACTCATTCACAAAAAGTTTCTTCACTCAGAGATTTTGATTCAAAATTAATTGGCCCTTGCTTGCTCAAGAAAGCAATGGCTCTTTGTGCAGGTATGAAACTGTGCAGGACTCCCCAACACTCACTCCTTCAGCTAACGCCTGAGCCAGGCAGAATGCTGGGGCCAGGAATTCGCCAACTCAAAGTGCCATCTCCACACATCAAACTAATATGACAGAACAATAGCCATGAGGGTGAGGGTGTGTGGCTGAAGAAAGGCTTTGCAGAAGAAGGGATATTTGATTTAGGGCCAATGGCAGGTATGCAGCTAAGTCAAGGACACCAAGCAGAAAGCTTTAATTGATGACAATCTGGTACATTTAGGGAATGAGGAGTTCAGTGTGACTCTAGTGCTGGGCTAACCATGGCTGAAGTGAGGCAGGGTGACAGGAGATGAGGGGGGAATGAGAGTCATGTTCTGTAGGTTCTTTATGTTTTAGGCCAAGGACTTTGGGCCTTTTTCTCCTAAGACAGGAGATAAAGACATTTTTTAACAAGTGAGAGAAAGAGAAAACTAAGTTTGTATTTTAGGGAGCGCCCGGCTGGTTCCGTTGGAAAAGCAAGTGACTCTTAATCTCAGGGTCATGAGTTTGAGCCCCACATTGGGTGGAGATGACTAAAAATACGTAAACTTAAAAAAAAGTTCGTATTTTAGAAAAAGTGTAAGAATGGGGCACACGGAGATCAAGGCAGATACAGGAGATCAATTTGTAAGACATCTTTATGCAGTGACAAGACCCCAGAGCTCGAACAGGCAATGAAGGAGAGGTTCAGAGGTTACTCTGCAACGAACCCCAGGTAAGCCTCAGGTGTCAAGGCTTTTAGCACGAGCATAGGTGGGTCATGACTTCCTGCTGCACCGGGCGGAACAGGGGAGAATGAGCATGAGAGGCTTGCTGACAGGGTCTCCCAGGCCCCACCACCCACTGTAGATCAGAATGTCAACATAAAGAGCAAAATAAAGTACTAAAATACACAAACGAAACAGAGGAGGGGAAGAGCAATGAACAGCCAGAGGGAGACTGAGGAGGGACCGCAGTGAGCACAGAACAGCCATCGCAAGGGGGGTGAGCAGGGGTCCCGTCACGCGAAAGCTCAGGCGGCTACAGGAGCCAAACCCCATCTGCTGGTTCTGGAGAAGATGTGCCACGGCAGCCAGGCCACGCTTCTCGCTGTACCCACTTGACCCTCCAACCATGTGTGGTGCCTCACTGGCTCTGAGATTCTACTGATTATCCAAATCCCATGAGGGCCCAGGTCACGTTTTTTCCCCGTGCTTCTGAGTTGTCAGAGTCAGTTTTATAAATGCATAATAAATCCAGTTCAAATCATTCCTAAAGCCTTGACCTATATTTAAAATGTTGCTATTAATATAAAGAACACTGCTTCGCACTGTTTGTAAGCAACTTTACTAGTCCATGTGATTACTTGGAGCATGGGGGCGGGGAGCAGAAATTCTTGGCATAAGCTGGAAATACTTCAAATTAACTGATTTTTTTTTTTTAAAGAAGAGTTTAAGGTATTTTCTGTTTTCCTATGTAGCTGAAATGAAATGAGACTGGAGGATAGCAGGGCTGAAAGCAATAAAGCCCTTCTCTGACGGAAGCTTTAATGGCCTAAGTGGGTTGCTCCTTGGGCAAGGAACGCCTCTACCTTTGACAGAGAAAACCAACGCCAAGTGCCTGGATTCCAGCTATTTGAAAGCTTGGTTCCAACCATGGAGGAAGAGCTTTTGGGAATAACCCTGGATTATATGGTGAAGACTAGAAAGAACCTGACGATTAGTAAGAAGATAAAGAACCATTCCTTACATATTTCTTTTCTTTTTTTGTTTTTTAAAGATTCCATTCATTTATTTGACAAAGAGAGAGAGTGCACAGGCAGGGGTAATGGCAGAGGGAGAGGGAGAAGCAGCCCCCCCGCCCCCACACTGAGCAGGGAGCCCGACGTCAGACTCAACCCCAGGACCCCAGGTTCATGACCTGAGCTAATGGCAGACACTTAACCAACTGAGTCACCCAGGCGCCCCCACATTACTTTTTCTTTAGAGTTGCTCTGAAATGTCTTTAGAACTCACTGTGAATTATAATTATTTAATTTCAGCTGCTTAGAGTCCTTTTGTGACACATGAAGTGTAGAAAATTATGAAGAGTTATACATCTCGAGGGGATGAGGGGACAGTTTGAGCAGTTCCATCTGAACCTTAAGCGAGGTTGGCATCTTTCTGGTTAGAAACTTGGGAATCAAACATCATCAAAGCAAGGCAGCATCCTAACTAAGGAACAAGGTTTGGGAAGGAAACATCCAGAGGACTGTGCGGAGAGCAGGAGATAAAACTGCCCTGAAAGGTTTAACCTCTGAACCCAATACCGGGAGAGGAAGAATCAGCGCAGGCTGCACATGGTTCTGGATCTTTCTTCGATGCCCCAGAGTAATGGGCAAGACTCACAACCTCTACGCCCTTTGTGAGGCACCACATCTCCAAGCCCAGCAACGTCCAGACCTTTCTGTCCTTGCTACTTCATCAAAACCACACTCCTCGGTCCACCAAGCGGCCTCCCAGTAACCCTCTGGCTCACCAGCACAGAACCTGAGCTCCCGTCCGACAGTCCTTCAGTTCAGGTCAGCGCACCCCCACAGAAAGCCTCATTTGTGCCAGGCTCTGTGAGGAGCTGAGGGACAAACAGGAATAAGACATGCCTCTTGCTCTCTCAGGGGATCGTGTCTCCAGTACCTCCTTTTTACCTATCTTGTCGTTCCTACAGATCCAACCCTTGGCCCCCCTTATCCATCCTGGCCAGAATTACCTTCTCTGCCACACACACTGCTTCACTGACTCCTCATCATTACCATTTGGCTCAGCTGCCACCTCCTTGAGGAAACTTGGATTTCCTCTTTCACACTCTTTGTCTATGTTAGTTCTTTCTTTCCCGCTTTTCCTCTTATTATAGATTATAAAAGGTTTATTATAGATTAAAAAACAAATCTGTGCTTTTATAATAATAAAAATACACTGTAAAAGAAACAAACCACCCATAGTTGCTCTTTTAACACAAATATATATTTTTTTAAGTAGTCTCTACCCAACATGGGGCTCAAACTTACAACCCTGAGTTCAAGAATTGCATGCTCAAACAACTGAGCCAGCCAGGTGCCCCCAAATTTTGATTAATTTTATTGGAAGTATGTTTTTCCCTTTTAAGTAGGTTCCACATTCGGCACGGGGCTAGAACTCACAACCCTGAGACCAAGACCTGAGCTGAGCTAAGAGTCAGACATCCAATAAACAGGAGAAGTAAAATTTTATTGGAAGTATGTTTTTTTCCCTTTTAAGTAGGTTCCACATTCAGCACGGGGCTTGAACTCACAACCCTGAGACCAAGACCTGAGCTGAGCTAAGAGTCAGACATCCAATAAACAGGAGAAGTAAAATTTTTTTTTTTTTTTTTTTTTTTTTTTTTTTTTAGGAGAAGTAAAATTTTATTGGAAGTATGTTTTTTTCCCTTTTAAGTAGGTTCCACATTCAGCACGGGGCTTGAACTCACAACCCTGAGACCAAGACCTGAGCTGAGCTAAGAGTCAGACATCCAACTGCCTGAGCCACCCAGGGGCCCTAGGACATTTTCTAATAAGACGAGGGACTTTACTTCTTGATTAGTTCAGATACCTATACATGAGAGATGAGAGGGAGTTCACACTATTCCTCCTTTTTAAATTCTGAGAGACAAAAAGCACCAAGAAATCTTATATATAAGTACACAGCTGTTCAAACACGTTAGGATAGGTCACCAACCCGACAACTCAGTTAGGTATATTTTCAATTCTGCTAAAAGCAGAGAATGAGAAACCATTTTTTTTTTTTTAATAAAAACAATCAGTCAAGGATCAGTTAAAGAATCATTAAACTCATTCAACTTTTTAATTTTGAGAAAATATACCAAAAGAGGCTTTTTTTAAGGACTTACTAAGAGGCTTTTAACTGTTCGTGCCTCTCTTTCACCCAGAGGTGTCTTTTTTAGTTTAATACTCAATAGTAGGAAAAGTGAAATAGTATTCATTTTACTACATCTTTGTTATACACTTTTTGAAAAAAAATTTAACCTCTCTGTATGCAGTACGTATATTCTCATCAAAATCTTAAAGCTATAGATTTAGTTATTCAAAATAGGCAGCCAAATTAGATTTACTTTCAATCCCAAAACCTATTTTTCAATTCAAATAAATGTCATAATATTAAGGAATTAAGGACATTTTTAACTGTGAAATAAATTGCAAAGTATACTTTATAAAGTAGATTGTAAGTAGTCAGATCACAATATGATAAAGACCTAATAAAATTTATCTACTGTTTCATAAATGACCAAATGGAAATAAATCAGTAAGTCAGTATGTTTTTCTCCTTACTTAATTTGGATTATAATGCATAGTTAAATTTAAGTTATTTTGAAACAAAAGTATGATTAAAAAAATGCCTTTTCTTCAGTAAATGTAATATGTTTGTATGTATATAAAACTCTGATCCTTCAGCCATAGGGAAAAAAAAGCCTAAATAAAAGCACATAAGAAGTCCATTCACAGGTTTTATCTGATAAATTGTGAAAAAATGTGTACTTAAGAGTATCTGTATCACTAACCTATGTTGCTCAAGTTGTTGGAAGATACTTTTCTTAGCACCTAAGACATGGCCCTAGGGCATGAGACTGATGAGCTCAAAAGAACTGTGCATTTCAACATGTGGAAAAGCTGCCCAGGACTTCCAGATGTCCACTTTGCTTTGTACGACTAGACCCTACTCTGGGAACCACATACTCTTTGCCAAAAGGGGATGCAGTAAGCAAAGCTACCTTGCTTTATTATCATATACGGCATCTAAATTCACAAGAACTGGACACATACCAAAATACCCAGGTTCTTATTTCATTTCATCCTTAACAGAAAATGTTGTAAGAAGGTGAAGCCTTGAGGTGCCTGGGTGGCTCAGTAGGTTAAGCCTCTGCCTTTGGTTCAGGTCATGATCCCAGCGTCCTGGGATCAAGGCTGGCATCAGGCTCTCTGCTCAGCGGAGAGCCTGTTTCCTCCTTTCTCTCTGTCTGCCTCTCTACTTGTGATCTCTCTCTGTCAAATAAATAAATAAAATCTTTAAAAAAAAAAAAAAAAAGGGAAGGTGAAGCCTGGAAACACAGAGTTAATGACACCTTCCTTAGTCATCATGGGAGGCTTCCCCCTTGCTTAGCACCCTGGATTTCTACACCCAAGATGGGCAGGCCTTAGTAAGACAGGAGCTGGTGGAGAGTTTGCTCTTCTTTTACGTCAAGTGGAAGAAAGGTTATTTTGAATTTAAGTCAGTTCTCAATCAGACCATTTTAAAGAAACAATGCCATTGGTGGATCTGGAAATTAATTCCCTTAAAACTATCCAGGATCAGGATCAAAGCATCCTTGGAAGTCCCTGCTCTTCTCCACACGTGGACACCCACCAGGCAGTGTGCACCCCACAGAAGTAGAGCAGAGAGCAGGGCTATGTGTCCAGAGTTGCTTTGTTTCCTAGGAGCCAAGGGTTTCAGGTCTCCCCGACTCTTATTTTTTGAGTTTGCACAGAACAGTGTTTTCCTTACCAAAATAAAACCTGAATCTTATCACTTTGAGGAAAAAACCCACTGTAGTGTGTGGTACCTTTTTAATTTTTACATTTTATTTTTAAGTCACTGTTGCCTCACGGACTGGATTCTGCTTACCACACGTTCCCCGGTTCTGAAAAAGCTACCGTTTGCCTGCCAACAAATTCTTGATGAATGTCAAAGGTATAACCTTACTTGAGCTAATTCTATTTAAATCAGATGAAATACTAATATCAGAAGAATTCTATCAGTTTGTCTCCCGAGCTTCATTTTCGTTTTCCATTTCTCCACAAGAAGGAACTTTTATCAGTAGAGCTAAACACCTCAGCCTGTACATATTCTAACAGATTATAACTTCAGATGCGTGTGGCACTCACAGCGCGAACAAACGTTTCAACTGGCTTTCAAAAATTCCTGGTGGCAGGGGCCCCTGGGTGGCTCAGTGGGTTAAGCCTCTGCCTTCAGCTCAGGTCATGATCCCAGAGTCCTGGGATCGAGCCCTGCATCGGGCTCCCTGCTCAGCAGAGAGCCTGGTTCTCTATCCCTCTGTCTGCCCCTCTGCTTACTTGTGCTCTCTCTCTGTCAAATAAATAAATAAAATCTTACAAAAAAAAAAAAAATTCCTGATGGCAGAAGAGCAGGTTGTCATTTGAAAATAGTAAAAGACTCCCTTGGACCCAGAGAAGTCGGAAGCACAGCTCTGAGATTTACTCATCGTGTGGTCAGCTTTCAGACGCCATCAGAACTCTCGACTATCGGCTGGAAGGCCAGGGTGAGAATCCTTCTCTCTCTCCTGTGGCTGATGCGCAAACAGGGGTTAAGGAGGACCAAGCTCCACCAGAGGCTCAGCGCGTGACTGGCGGATTTTGTTAAAAGTGATCTGCACTACTGACCACTTACCAGAACCATATCCAGGTATTGGCCCTTTGGTTTGAAGGTCTGGGAGCCCCACATTCAGAGCGTTGGGTACCATGTTGTCCAGATGTGGCTTGGGCCCAACGGGATGAGAGGGCGAGTGCTTCATGCCAGGTTGTCTCTGCTGCTGCTGCTGCTGCTGCTGCTGCTGGAGCGCACTCACCATCCGAGCCAGCTGGAGGCCAGGAGGCCAGAGCGAGGGGGAACCGGAGCGAAAACGGACACATGAGAAGCCAGCACCCTGACCCTCCCAGCAGAGACTGCAGGCGGCTGGTGCTGGGCTCTCAGGGGCCCGAGCTGCAGTGCTCACACAGAGCACTAGAGGGACCCTGCCAACCCCGCGTACCTGCTGCTCTTGCTGCTGGCGCACGGCTTGAGAAAGCTTCCTCTGGTTCTGTAGCAACTGCTGCTGCTGCTGCTGCTGCAGGAGAAGCTGACATGCCTACAAAACAGGGGAGGGGAGAGAGGAGCAAAGTTTCCTGAGCTTGACTTACTGAGACACCCTAGGGAGCTGTGCACCAAAGCACAGTGGCTGAATCAAGCATCTAGGAGGGAAGGACCACCCAGTTCCTGGTCTACTGGGCACATCTACCTCTAGCTGAGCTCATATGACCCTTAAACATGCATAAAACCAAGCAAATCAAAGTTAAGGGTGGGGGGAAGCAAATAGCCTTTTTTTTTTTTTTAAGCTATAGGAGGAAAACCTGCTACTCACCAACTGAAACTGGGGAATCTGTGGAAGCTGGCTCAGCATGGCAATTTGTTGAGGAGACAACTGGGGCCCCACATTGAAAAGACCTGGGTTCAGGCCACTGTTGGGAAACTGCTTGAGCATTGAGGCAGAAACCTGACAAGAAAAAAAAAGATGAATTTTTTTAGAACTTGCCACAATAAAACTTTTTTCCTGTAAGAAGGTCTTAATAGGTCTAAAACAAGTACCCATGGTTTCCTTGACAAGTATTTGTGGAAAATATTAAATGATCAGGAGAAATACACTAAAGTGTTAACAACGGTTATCTCTGAGTGGTGAGATAGTTAAGAGCTAATTTTAGGGGAAACTGGCTGGCTCAGTCGATGGAGTGTGCAACTCCTGATCTTGGGGGTTCTAAGTTCGAGCCCCACATTGGGGGTAGAGATTACCTAAAGATAAAGTCTTTTTATTTTGTTTTAAAATTTTTAAAAAATATTTTATTTATTTATTTGACAGACAGAGATCAGAAGTAGGCAGAGAGGCAGGCGAGAGAGAAGGCGGGGGGAGCAGGCTCCCTGCTGAGCAGAGAGCCCAATGTGGGGCTCGATCCCAGAATCCTGGGATCATGACTTGAGCCGAAGGCAGAGGCTTTGCCCAGGCACCCCTGCTTTTAAATTCTTTAAGGAGATTTTATTTATTCATCTGACAGACACAGAGCACAAGCAGAGGGAGTAGCAGGCTGAGGGAGAGGGAGAAGCAGACTCCCTGCTGAGCAGGGAGCCCAATGCAGGGCTTGACCCCAGGATCCCAGGATCATGACCTGAGCAGAAGGCAGATGCTTAACCGACTAAGCCACCCAGTCAGCCCAAGATAAAATTTTTTTTTTTTTTTAAAGAAAAAGAGCTTTTAAATTCTCTATTTAGGTTTTTCAATTTTTCTACAATAAAATTTATGAACTTACAATCAGGAAGACTTCGGCAAGACAAAAAGTTTTAATGACAATACGACTTTTACCTGAGAAATTGTTACTGGAAACGGAAACAAAGTATATCAAACTTCACAAAAGTAATAAATAAATGCCTAAAAGTATTTCTGTTATACACATAAGGAATATACATTAGCCTGTAGGTGGGAGACACTGGAGTTTCAGTTCATGACTTCTCACACCAAACACTGGGAGGCACAGAGAGGCAGAGTGGAGGAGCCTAACCGGTCAGATGACTCAACCTGCTCCTTCTCCATGGTCTTCAGGAGTGAGCTAGGCTGGGCTGCAGAACCTTCAGGGACAGAGAGAAGACTCCCTTGCACCTTCAGACTGCTGGTCTAAGACGTTTGCACGGAGCTGGAGTGAGTTACCCTGCACTTTCGTTCTCCGAACCTACTGAATCAGCTGGTGCCACAGAGAACAAAATGAACCTTCTGTGGTGGGGGGCGACACACTGGTCACGTGTTGGGGCTGCAGGCCAACTTCACGGGCTCCCATTGCTAACGTGTGTGACTGTTAGCCCTCTGAGCCTCATTTTCCTTATCTCCAAAATTAGAATAATAATATTAACTCTGGTGATTGAGGATGTTATGAGTTAATCCACATCAAAGGCTTAGAACTGCACTTCATAAATGCTTGTATCCTTCCACAGGGACGGCTCTCCAAATGTCGGGAGACGATTATAGCTCTCTCTGTCTCGTCTTCAGACCAAACACGAGGAATTCTTTCATGTGTATCTCATCCAATTTCTCAATGCACAGCCCAAGACAGAGAGAGTCATTTTCTAGAGCAGTCGAGTACTAAGTAGACCTGGCCATCACTAACCCTTGGGTTAAAAGCCAGACTTCTATTTAACAATGCCTGAGATCTCCGTTTCTATGATGATTGCACCCTAACTCCCAATCACACACTAAACTTACTGTCAATTAAAATCTGTAATATTTTTAGGTTTTGCTCTCCTATGTAATATTTAAGCAGGTTGAATTGTACTAATTTATGTTTTTGAACTTAGGATCTTATCTTTATGTACATGGCATATAGTAGATGCTTGATAAATACCTATTAAATAGGTATTTTATTTTTTTAAGACTTAATTTTCTTTTTTATTTGACAGACAGAGAGAGAGAGAGAGAGGAGGAAGTAGGGTCCCCGCAAAGCAGAGAGCCCGATGTGGGGCTCGATCCCAGGGTCCTGCGATCATGAACTTAGCTGAAGGCAGAGGCTTTAACCCACTGAGCCACCCAGGCACACCTGGGTTTTTTAGGAAGAGTTTTTGTTTTTGTTTGTGAGTGAGCGCAAGGAGGAGAGGGAGAGAATTTTTTTAAATGATTTTATTTATTTATTTGTCAGATATTGAGACAGATAAAGAGAGAGAAAGCACAAGCAGGGGAAGAAGAGGCAGAGGGAGAAGCAGGCTCCCCGCTGAGCAAGGAGCTCAATGTGGGGCTCAACTCTAGGACCCTGGAATCATGACCTGAGCTAAAGGCAGACTCTTAACCAACTGAGCCACCAAACATCCCACAGAGAGAATCGTAAGCAGGCTCCACACCTAGTGCAGGGGCTGACGTGGGGCTTGATCTCACAACCCTAAGATCATGACCTAGCCATCCAGGCGCACCAGATTTAAATTAAAAAAAAAAAAAAAAAGATTTTATTTATTTGACAGAGAGAGAGAGTGAGAGAGCACAAGCAGGGGGAGCAACAGAGGGAGAGGGAGAAGCAGGCTCCCTGCTCATCAGGGAGCCCCATGTGGGGCTCAATCCCAGGACTCTGGGATCATGACCTGAGCCAAAGGCAGACAGTTAACTGACTGAGCCACTCAGTTGCCTAAAAAATTTTTTTAATGTAATCTCTACAGTCAGTGTGGGGCTGGAACTCATAACCCTGAGATCAAGAGTTGGCACGCTTCACGTAGTAAGCCAGCCAGGTACCCCGTGAATATGATATTTTAACTTATTAACAGTCACTCCACCGAATTCTTTTCTAACCTATTATTTCACTTATTCCCAGTTTGCGTTTCCCTATCTGGTTGTTGGTGGGAATCTGGAATGTGATAGAGCTTAAGATAACCTATCAGCATGTCGTAAAAACTTCTTTCCAACTGAAAGTGATCGGGCTGGGAATAGTCAATCATTTACTAATCCACACAACTGTTTCAGCACTTAACTTACATTTATACATCTTATCTAAAACAAAGAGACAGCTTGTCAAATGGCTTGTCAAAATAAGGATTTTGACAACAACTCTATCATTCTTATAATCTGTGATTTTTTTAACCGATTAATAAAGAAAATCAGTTAAGACTTATTAGTAAATTTATGATTCTTGATTTCCTATCACAGATGCTCAAAAAGCTATATTTTTGATATCTAGTCTAGAATCTTGCCTAGAATTGGCACCAAGTTCATCAGTCTAAGTCACTTCCCTTACTGTTTCAAAAATTATTTAAAAAAATCCCCATTCTCCTCACTTCCTTGTTGGGGAAGGGGACTCACCTTCTCATCACACTCCAGGCATCCTGCCCTTTCTTGGTGGCAGTAAACCTACAGGGAAGGTGGCCCTCTTCCAGTTACTGCTGTCTAAGTTTGTAATTCAGGATTAGGAAGCTCACATACTCCAAGATCAGCTTTCCCAGTGGTAAAGGGGGTATTTTGGCCCCACATGCCTTCATCTTGTCTTAAAAATTCAGGATTTGTGCAAGAAAGAGGAGTTGTCATTATTAAACTCCCCTTGAAGATCCCCAGACTTCCTCCAAGATCACAGAAGGGCTCAGCAATTCTTTTCACAAATTCTTTCTCTGTTGTAGGATTTAATTTGTCTTAACCCTTTTGGTCGAACATCTTTGTTCTTAATGGAGAAGACAAAAGCGGTAAAAACTTTATTTTCACTTAATTTAACTTAATTTCTATTTAATCATTTAATACAAATACAAGTAGTCCAAAGCAGGGATTCTTTTCCCAGTCACCAGAACCGCACCAAACTGAACGCTGAAAGCTCTTTCAATATGCCTGCTGTTTTGCAATTCTGTTTATGTTGCAATTCCCCAACACACTCTTACACATATTCATCCCTGCTTGCTACCCTTACTTTCCATCTTTTGAAAATACCCCTTTAAAATCTGAGTCAGGGGCGCCTGGGTGGCTCAGAGGGTTAGGCCTCTGTCTTTGGCTCAGGTCATGATCTCAGGGTCCTGGGATCAAGCCCCGCATCGGGCTCTCGGTTCGGCGGGGAGTCTGCTTCCTCTTCTCTCTCTGCCTACCTGTGATCTCTCTCTCTGTGTCAAATAAATAGATAAAAATCTTAAAAAAATAAGATAAAATCAAATCAAATCTGAGTCATCAGAAAGCTCTCACCAGAGACCCACTGGGTCTTTCCACTGGGTCTTTCTTTAGCATAACGAGTTAAATTGGTACTTCTGAGTCCCCATCTCTACCAGTTTCAAGAATACCTGCCCACCTTTCCTTTCATACTTTCTAGTCTAGAAATATCTGAAGTCATGGTTCCTGTCCGGGCTCACCAACTCGTTTTCTTCCAAGATCTCAGCCACTTTCACTCAGCCTATCAATGCTGTCATTTTGGGATGTATTTTGGGTTAAAGTAACAGTTCTCCCAGCTGTTTCCTCTCTACTCTCTAAGAGATGCTGAGGGTTGCCAACCAATGGGAATGCTTGTTGGATTTTCTGTGTTAATAGCTGGAGGCCTAGCAATTGTGAGCTCAGCGTGTGCATCCACTCCTGTGCACTGTGCCTCCACACTGATTTTACAGCCAGCACGACGGGCTTAATATTTAAAAAAAAGAAAAAAAAAGTAAAAATTTCAATAATAACCTTTAAGCACTGATTGCAGGTTGAAATGGTAATGTAGCTATACTGGGTTAAATAATATATATATATGTTGAGGAGCCTGGATGGCTCAGTGGGTTAAGGCCTCTGCCTTCGGCTCAGGTCATGATCCTGGGGTCCTGGGATCGAGCCCTGTGTTGGGCTCGGTCCTCAGCAGGGAGCCTGCTTCTTCTCCCTCTCTCTGCCTGCCTCTCTGCCTACTTGTGATCTCTGTCAAATAAATAAATTAAAAAAAAAATCTTATAAAAGAAAGAATATATATATATATATATATATATATATAATTAAATGGAATTTTACCTGTTTCTTTTTATCTTATTAAATGTGGATACCAAAAACCTTATGTTACATTATGTGATTTGTGTTCTATTTCTATGGGACAGTGCTGCTCCCAGGCCATCAGCATTGTTTCTCATTTCCTTTTCGAAGGGAAAGGACTCTATGATTCATGGGAAATCTATTCTGCTTATTCTGTTTTCCAATCTGCCAACCTCTCAAAGAAGCAGCCATTGTCAGAACCTTCCTTTCTTCCCACTTCTCCGTTCAGTTTTAAAAGCTCTACTGAACAAATGAGCTAGTCTGCCGATCAACCCATTTCTCTTCAGTCTTGAGAATGTATGCCATGGTTTGCCAAGAGCCCATGCTTCCCACCCACCTCCAATATTCCTATCCCTTGAAATTAGCTAAAGAAACCACCATTCAAAGTAAAACATGCGTGTGATCCAGCAGTACCCTAGGAAACAAATTCGTCCTGGGAGACAAATACAGGAATATTCATAGCAGCACTGCTCGTAATAGCAGAAATCTGGAAACGACCCAAATGTCTACTGGTAGTGGAAGAGATAAATAACCGATGATATATTCATGTAACAGAGACTACATGAACCAAACTGCCCAGATCAACATGGGGAAATCTCAGAAGCACTGTCAAGTGAAAGAAGTCATAGAAGGCTACATACTGCATGTTTTTGTTACATAAAACGCAAAAAAAAGTCAAAGTCAAACTATACTGTTTAAAGATAGACAGATACGAAAAGAACTGTAAAAAAATGCTAACACAAGGTGTTTTATTCTTTTTTTTTTTTTAAGATTTTATTTATTTATTTGACAGATCACAAACAAGCAGAGAGGCAGACAGAGAGAGAGAGAGAGAGAGGGAAGCAGGCTCCCTGCTGGGCAAAGAGCCCAATGCAGGGCTCGATCCCAGGACCCTGAGACCATCCTGTCCTGGTCTCAGGTCGGATCTGAGCCGAAGGCAGAGGCCTTAACCCACCAGGCACCCCAAGGTGTTTTATTCTTTAAATTTAATTTGGAGGCCAGCAACTCCAATGTGCCATAAACTGACAGTCATAAAGACTAGAAAGGTTACCTTCAAGGACTTCCTGTCTAGCTTTGCCCAACTTTTCCCTTCCCCAGACTAAACACTGCCCTTCCCCGATGAATACAAAAGGACCAGAGAGAAGCACCACTAGGCTCCTGGCAAATGGCTGTTCATGCCTGGGATGCAGAGTAATTAAAGTGCAGGTTTGCACATTCCCGTAGCAGGGATTTAATTATTCTGGCTTAAAAGCCCTTCAATCTCCAGCTGGGCTGGAGAAAGGGAAGATCTAGTTGGAGTCAATATGGCATTTACCGAAGCACTGCAGGTGCAAAATGACAGCAATTTAAAGCAAGACAAGAGCCTGGTAGAATATGTTACTTTCAGAATATTTGAGTAACAGGAGGAAAGAGACAAGGTAGAAACCCAAGACCTGGAACACCTGCAGCAAATCTTAAAGGTGAATTTCAATGTCTCCTTTCCAGGTTCACATTACACATGGACTGCCCTGATAAGGCAGTTAAAATGGATGTAAAATTTGATATTATACATTAAAAAATTTCAGTGTTCATGTCTTTTGACCCATACATTTCATTCTGGGCAACTGAAGGTGGAAATAACATGGGCACAGATTGATGTATACGGCTGCATAAAAGATCCATGGATGGGACACCTGGGTGGCTCATTTGGTTGAACATCTGCCTTTGGCTCAGGTCATGACCTTGGGGTCCCGGGATCGAGTTCCACTGGGCTCCCTGCTCAGCAGAATGTCTGCTTCTCCCTTTCCCTCTATTCCTTCCCCCTGTTCCTATGCATGCTTTCTCTCCCTCTCAAACAAATAAATAAACAAATAAGATATTTTTAAAAAGAGATCTACGGATAAGGGTTTCTCTATTGCATTATTTTTAACAGTGAAAAATTAGAAACAATTTAATATCCAATAATAGGGATGAGAATGTTTCAGGAAATAAAAGTAAATCTACCCGATGGAACATTATGCCTTCTTTGTTACAAATGATCGATAGAAGACTATGTTGTAACAGGGAAAATACCAGGTATGACCCAAAGTTAACAGAAACCGCAGGATACAGTGACCACAAATGTCATTATGTGAAACCATGCCAGTATATGAACGGTATGAATAGGGGATTTTGTAAAAATAATCCCTGTCACTGCAGCTGGATCGGGGGTTCCTGGAAGAATTTTTTTTTCCGTTATCCAAACTTTCAGTGTGGTTATTATACTGTCTTTAAATAAATAAATAAATAGCTAAATAGCTACCCAACTGCTTTGTTTTTTAAGATATGGAAATGTGAGGAAAAAAACCTGAGGTTTCTACAGTTTAAGATTCTGCCCCCATTTATGCATCAAATAAATGTTAACCACATTTTGCTAAATGAATAAATCTCGAAAATGAGAACACAAATACTTCTCTACACAGAGCAGATCATAGGTCATACAGAGACTGGCAGCCTTAGGTCTCTCAGACTAAGTGAACTGTGCTTTCCCGAACAATTCCACTTCCTAATCATTCTGAAATGCATCTTCCCATGACTCGACATGTATTTACTCAAAATACATGCCCTGCGCAGTCGTGGATTTCAGGATCAGCAGTGAACAAAGGCAGATACAGACTCGGCCACTGTGAAGCTCGGCACACGCCTGCGGTTGGGGAGAGTGACCGTGGTGGGCTGTATGCTCCACAGACCAGCCTGGGAGAGCCTCTCTGGGAAGGCGCCTCGGCAGCAGAGATCTGAAGGAAGTATGGATGGAGCCCTGTGGCAATCTGCGAGAACAGCATTCCAGAACACACCTGGTGCCCTAGGGCACATTGACTAGACAGGCCAGAGCTAATGGGGAGGGAGAGTGGCAGGTGTCCGGGGTGGGGAGGTGACCATGAGCGCTGAAACCCACAGTAAAGAGCTGGCTTTGTACTCTCAGGGAGAGAGGGAGCCGGGAGAGGATAAAGTGGTAACATGATTTACCCTTAACTTCCCGTGATCCATCTAGAATGTTCATTCAGCAGCCACCGAGCAGGTGTAGCTATTTAAGTGTAAATCAATTAAAATTTCAGTTCTTCCACCCGTTGGTCACATTTCAAGGATTCAGGTGGTGGAGGGCCACCCTGAACCGCGTAGTTTTTGAGGATTACCAGAATGCTGGGTGGAGGCAGGCAGGGCGGGACCAATCAGGAGGCCACTTCTGGGAGGGAAACAGTGGTCACCTGCCATGGGTCCTGTTAGCAGAGGTGGTAGGAAACAGATTTGGGACAGAGCTCTGAAGGGGGATTTGTTGGTGGACTGAATGTGAGCTCAGGGGACTCTGCACCAGCTCCGAGAGCTGTGGCCTGAGCACCTGGAGGATGGGAGAGCCACAGACCTGGAGGGAGAGGATGTCTTAGAAGGGAGTATGGGGGGGCACCTGGGTGGCTCAGTGGGTTAAAGCCTCTGCCTTCAACTCAGGTCATGGTCCCAGGGTCCTGGGATTGAGCCCCGCATTGGGCTCAGCGAGAGCCTGCTTCCCCCCTCCCCGGCCCTTGCCTGACTCTCTGCCTGCTTGTGATCTTTGTCTCTCAAATAAATAAATCTTAAAAAAAAAACAAAAAACAAAACTAAGAAAAAGACAAATATTTCTTTAAAAAAAAAAAAAAAAAGAAGGGAGTCTGGGATGGAATGGAATTACATGTTCTGTTTTGGACACGCTGACCTGAAGTGCCTGTAAGGCCTCCTAACAGAGATGCCCAGAGGTCCATGGAATTGAGAAGAGAGATCTGGGCTGAAGACAGTCTTTTTTTTTTTTTTTTTTAAGATTTTATTTATTTATTTGACAGACAGAGATCACAAGTAGGCAGAGAGGCAGGTAGAGAGAGAGAGAAGAGGAAGCAGGCTCCCTGCGGAGTGGACAGCCCGACATGGGGCTCGATCCCAGCACCCTGAGATCATGACCTGAGCTGAAGGCAGAGGCCCTAACCCACTGAGCCACCCAGACGCCCCTGAAGACAGTCTTTAAGAGTATTTAAGAGTCACCCACGGGGCAAAATCACCCAGCAGTGGCTGCAGGTGGTGAGAAGAGGGTGGAGGACTCAGACTGGGGCTCTCTGATGTTTCATGTTGCGGAGGTAAGGAGGAACTTGCAAAGGAGATGGACAAGGCAAGGCACGTGGAGAACCACTGTACAAGGTGTCCCAAAGCCAGATGAATGAAAGGTTTCCGAAGGGAGGGCGCGATCCTCTATGTCAGATGCGTCTGATACGCCAATAAGGAGACTGGAGAAGAGACCAAGACATTCCACAGCACGAAGGTCATCTATGACCTTCACACCATCTTAATCACACCATCTCGCTCGCTCGCTCGCTCTTCACACCATCTTGCTGCTACCACCTTACGTGGAGTCCTTCGCTCTAGTATGTCTGCCATTCAAACATGTCCTCTCCATCTCCGTCAATGTTATTTTCTAAAACGTTAAGTTTCCCTGCATTGCCACTCAGCTGAAAAATCTTGCCCAATGCTGCAGTATCTATGGCAACAGCAGCTAAACTTTAGGGTGCAGATAAAAATCACCAGGGGGTGACTAGGCTCTGCCTCCCAAGATTCTGTCTCAGTAGATTGGGGGAGACCTGGGAACTGTATTTTTAAGTAGCAACCCAGATAACGGTTCCAAGGGACAAAGTCCAAACTCCTTAGCAAACAAAGCTTTTCTGAAACCAGTGCCGAACTTCCTGACTTGTTTTTCCCTCTTCCACTGCAGACCACTTCCATGTGCGTCAACAAGCTCAACCTAACTATTCGGAGTCCAGAGTGCTCCTCATTATACCATGGAACTGCCTCAACCTAATATTCAAATCGATTGCATTTTCCCAAACACACCATGTTCTTCCAGATATGACTACTCCTCGTCCAAGCCGTTCCTGCTGCTTAGAAGGCACCTTTACCCTGGTGGTGCTCAGCAAACTCGGACTCACGCCTCAAGACCCAGCTTAAATGCCACTCCTAGTGTGAGGCCTCACCCAAATCCCAAATTGCGCTGAACATTTCTATGTAACATTGATCGTGGTGCCTATTTGCTGACTGTTCTGCCATCACCCCCACCAACTCCAGGAGGGTATGACAGGAGACGGCAATTTCTTCATCTGTGCAAGGCCAATACCACCACTGGGCACACCGCAGACATCTGATAACCACAGGACTGTTGCCTGACACCAGACACGCTGGGAGTTAGGAAGACACAGTGACCGTGGAGCACTGGGAAAGTTGGGAGCAGCTCTGTCTAGAGGACAGACGGCTACCTGAGGCCTGGAGGATGACCAGGACTTAGAGACAGGGGCAAGGAAGGAGGGACACCAAGAGGACTCCCAGACCCCTGGCACAGGACCATGGAGACGGGAGGGTGACATGATGAACATTTCCTCTCCTGCTAAGATAGTTACAGACCTAATGTCAAACACAGAATCTGAAATCTATAGGATATGGTTTCAAATAAATATTTTAAGTCTAAGTTTTACAAGATATCTCAAAAACAAAACAGCAACAAAACCTGACCCTTCATAACCTGATGGTTGGACCTAGTAAGTGTCCCACCCCCTTCTAGAGGATGGGACAGATTCAGAGCTCTTTATCTTAGTTCACTGAAGTGACATTCTAAGGAGACTAAGTCACTTGCTGAATCCTTACATGGACTCATAGCTTTTATACTGCTCCTCAGACCTATTTTCTCACAAAGAGGTATGAGGGACAGTTTGTGGCCCAAATCTCTCCCCATACCTTGCCAACAACTCACGGCACATCTCCTACTAAGAAACGGACCTAAAAGGTTTCCCCAGGGGCACCTGGGTGGCTCAGTGGGTTAAAGCCTCTGCCTTCGGCTCGGGTCATGATCTCAGGGTCCTGGGATCGGGCCCTGCATTGGGCTCTCTGCTGAGTGGGGAGCCTGTTTCCCTTCCTCTCTCTCTCTGTCTACTTGTGATCTCTGTCAAATAAATAAAATCTTTAAAAAAAAAAAAAAAAAAAAAGGTTTCCCCAAAGACTATATACCCCACAACACAGAGATGCTCCAAGAGTAAGTCTCTGCCATTTCATTTTTTCCCAATCCCCCTTCCAGAGCTCCTAGTTAGTACTTCAACATCTATCTCCTCAAAACTTCTTAGAGTAACCCAGAGCCTGGTTATTCTCCTGCTTATGTGCTGGTGGATCCTCAAGGGCAACCGACTTCAGAGTGTTGACGCATTGGGATTTACAAAGTAGTTTTATTTACGCGCAAAGAAAATAACAAATGCAGCATTAGAAAAATATAGAGACACCTAAAAGGAATATAATCAGAATGGTTTTCATGCAAAAACATCTTTGTATGTATGATACATTAAAGAACTGAGTTTGAGGGACGCCTGGGTGGCTCAGTTGGTTAAGCAGCTGCCTTCGGCTCAGGTCATGATCCCAGCGTCCTGGGATCGAGTCCCACATCGGGCTCCTTGCTCAGCAGGGAGCCTGCTTCTCCCTCTGCCTCTGCCTGCCATTCTGTCTGCCTGTGCTTTCTCTCTCTGATAAATAGATAAAATCTTTTAAAAAAGAAAAAAAGAACTGAGTTTGACATTTTTTCTAAAAATCTTGATTTGGGGGCTTGACCTGGGTAGTTCCGTAAGCTAAGCGTCTGCCTTTGGCTCAGGCAGGTCCTGGGATCCAGACCCAAGTCAGGCTCCCTGCTCAGTGCGGAGCCTGGTTCTCCTGCCCCTCCCCCTGCATGTGCTTGGTTTTGTTTTGTTTTGTTTTGTTTTCCCAAATCTTGATCTGGATTTTTTACATTTTAGACATTTAGGTAACTATTATTCCTTTTATGCCCATAAAACCTGCCTGTTGGTGACAGATAACCACCTGGATAGGCTTTACTACTGAACCTGGAAACACGAAATTGCTTACCTGGGGGGAAATAAACTGGGGAGGCACTTGCGCCCGGAGATTAGGAGAAGAACTTAGTGGCTGCACCGGTGTGTGCATACCTCTCGATTGTGCTGTGCTATTTCCAAACAAACCATGATTGCCACCCTGTAAACGAACAGCAACAGTAAGGCTTTTTGTTAATGTAAGAAAATGCAAAAAAGAAACAGTTCTGGTTTTCTATCCCTAAGAAGAATCATAGCCTGTGTTCCATGGAATCACAGAATTTTCTAACTAAAAATTTCCTGGTCTTAGAATGTTTGGGGAAATTATTCAAATCAAATCATGCACACAGCACCACCACCCCTGCAGTCGGATGCACTCTACAACCAGAAGGGTTAAATTTGGTCAAATGTTAAAAAAAAATGCACAATTTTTTTTTTTAATTGAAAGGTATAGGCACTACAGTGTTTATTTCAACTGCTCTCTTTTTTCTTTCTTAAGATTGAGTTTACCAAATTTATTTTCAAGTCCAATAATCTGAGCTCCATCTTGAAAAGGCACCTGAGTACAATGCAGCCATCTGAATAGTACCAACTTTAAAACAACACTAGGACATTAATGTCTCTGAATTAGTTCAATCATAGAATCAGAGCCACCAAATTGTAGTACAGCCCCATGAGAACCCAACTTGAGATCTGAACACCTTTCCCTGTCTTGGGTCTGCTTGATCCCTTCTTTGCTAGATGAGAAAATCTAAATCAAGAGGGAGGTTTTTTAAAAAAAAGAAAAAGAAAAAGAAAAGCAGAAAAGGGAAAAAGTGAAAAACCATTACTGGGACACCAAAAAAAAACATTACTCACCTGTAACCTCTCATTCCAATGTATGAACATTAGTCTGGTTAAAAATAAGCTTAATTCCCTGATTTCTGGAGGATCAACTCACTGGAGTACTTCTAGACTATTCCAATCAAAGAGCTACACAAGACTGGTTTATAAGATGGCCCTTCTGTTCTGACTTGTTTCAAGCTGAGAAAAAGCCCTTCAGCGAAGAACTTGACACTGTTCTCTCTGTCTGAGGAAAGCTTCTACACCATCTTCACTTGGCCTCTTTGAGGCCCAGCTCAGAGGTCATCCTCACAAAGGAAGACTTCCCCGAACCTTCTTCCTTGTTTCACATTCAAATTAACTAAGCCCACCTCTATGTTCTGAAAACACATTAAACACTCTTGGACGGACCCCATGAGCAGGTCACATTAATTTTCCATTCTGTCTGTCCACCACCAGCTTAAAACTTCCCTCTCTGTACTCCCAGAAATCAATAAAGGGCCAGTCTATAGGATGCAAATGTCACGACCCACCAATTCCATACACTTGACAACATCCCACTGAGTATCTTTGCTGAAGACAGCCCTTCCACTGCTAATACAAGTATGTATATTCTGAACTGAAGTCACCATCTTCTCCTTGGCACAGTGGGGATTAAGGTAATTTTAAGGAAGAATTTTGTAACAGCACCACTAAGTTCTAGAACACTAAAGATATTTCAATGGCTTAATGATTCAAGACAGATTAAGGGACTGCTACCAGGAAATTAATGAACTTAAAGGCACTGAAAATAAAAATGGCTATGAACATAAAGTAGAAAAGGCAATCAAAATCTGTGTACATCTCACAAAAGAAAATCAGAGATCCATCCTGAATTTCCAATCTCCCCAAAGACTGTTTAAACATGAAAAGACCTTTAATTCTACAAGCTGTAATGTCGCCACTTCCCCTGCCTTACTAATCAAACTGTCACTCTAAGGTGACATGGTTTGGCTCTGATTTTTCTAAGATCGTGGTAGCTGGCAGCTTACCTACTGATCATTCTCAAGAACATGGGAAACACCTGTTTCACTGAGAAAATTCTGCTAAGATCATTCTCACATTTTACTATAAAAGTAATGACCTTGTTATCAGATGTGAATTATTCATGGTTGGGTCCTCAGATGGTAGGATTTCTGGTAGCTAAAGTCCTTGTCAGAATCCATGTTTTAAAAAGTCCAAGACTGCTTTAAATTCCAACTCCTCTTTTGGTAAGAAATATTAGAAAGCATTTGCCTTTTTTCGTTTTTGTAACATCAGGCCCTATTTGCACATTCCCAGTGGACAGATGCCACCCCCGCCCCACCGCCCAGAGGTTTTAAGTCTGCTTTATCAAGTGTCTCTAAAGCCGTATCAAGCCCTGAGATACATCTGATTCGGATCATAGTACAGATGAGTCAATAGCAGTCTATCCAAAACACCTTCCTTCTTTTTAAATATGGAGCTTTGGCACTGCCACAGGCTCCATATTTTCTTGGCTTGGGATAACATGGCTAGTGGCAATCATACATAGTTTTTTAAGACTGTATTTAGAAATTAGGAAAATGGTCATCCAATGCTTATATGTATGTTCACGGCAGTTTATCTGGTTATTTCTAGAGCTTCACTGCTGAATACAAGGCTTTTATGCTGACCTGAGTCCTAGTATTTAATGGTGATCGCTGCCTCAAATGTAGTGTTTCACACAAAAAGGCATATAAATTATAAACCACGTTACCAAGCTGACTGTAATCTGTGATTTGAAAATAAAAATCTTCCATTTTAATTTTTAATTATGAATTATGAACTATATTAAGGCTGCATGAAAATGGTATAAAAGAACCACGACACACGTACCCACCGGATTCACAATGGACTTTGCAGTATTCCATTTTTAGGATTAAAAAAAAAAAAAAAACAACCCAGAGAGGAATGACCTTTTCTTCGAGCCCAGTGCCAGCTACTTTGGCTAGTCTATTATATTAAAAATTACAGGGGCGCCTGGGTGGCTCAATGTGTTGGGCCTCTGCCTTCAGCTCAGGTCATGCTCTCAGGGTCCTGGGATAGAGCCCCGCATCGGGCTCTCTGCTCTGCAGGGAGCCTGCTTACCCTCACCTTCTCTGCGTGCCTCTCGGCCTACTTGTGATCCCTCTCTCTCTCTCTCTCTATTAAATAAATAAATAAAATAATAAAAAATAATAATAAAATAAAATAAAAATTATATACTAATGGCTCTTGATAAATGCACGATCCTGTAGGCATGTTTGTAATCATCATTTATCAAGAGTATTAGGACTATTTTATATTTTCTATATTTCACTCCAAAAAGAGAGCTGCCCCAAACCACTGATATAATTATTTCTTGTTTGTTTATATAAGCAAAATAGGTCTATGGTCTCTGTGGAAGCATTAAGAAAAACACAAGAAATATAAAAAAAGAAAACAAGAAATTACCCATAACTCCCAAACCAGAAATAACCAACTGAACACAAGGATATCATATGATCCATTTTTAAAATGTGCTACAGCAATAATTAAAGTGTATGAAAGACCTGTGTGCAACCAAGGACTATGGTGTGAAAGGTGATCTGTAACATCCTTTCACATGTATGTGAAAGTCAGTATGTGGAAACAGAATGGATACAATTAAAAATTAAATGTCCTTCCATGACATCCTGAGGTGAGAGTCACAGTGACAGGAAGTGGCCATAGAACTGTGGCTAGGAAAATATCATCACTGGAGTCACTGTCACAGAATGGTCTCCAAATTCCTGGTTTTCTCCCTGAGAACTACCCTGGACCTGCTGTGGGGTGACAGAGGCCTGTGGCACTGCGTCAGGCTCATGGAGGGGAGGGGACCCCAGGGGCCTACCCTGCCAGTCTCACTCTTGGTGCTTGTCTCTCCCCAAATAGGGCAAATAGGCCGCCATGTCTGAACAATGTCCAGTCTTCCCAAAACTTCATTCTCTCCTATCAGATTACCTCTCTCGGGGTAATTATCGTATTTTACCCTTAAAGACACCCTTAAGATGTTGTAACATTCCAGTATTTGCTCTTACTAGTTTTGCTGTTATTTTCTAAGTAGAAGTTTTACTAACGTGAAAGGACTTCAAAAATATCACTTGCCATTCAATCCAAGGTTAAAAATGGCAAATTTTTGTTGCTAAGTCAGATAACATAAAATACCTACATAGCCTCTTTAACATTTTCCTAAAGTAGTTCTTAGGAACTTAGCTTAACTTGGAACCAAAAATGAGAAGACAAAAGAAACAGATTTAAATAAAATCCATGTTGAGAAAATATGAGGAGAGATGGGTTCTACGGGCTAAGAGATCTAAAGCCTATACTTAGTATCATTCTGTGCATTCAGTAATCAACAAATTTCCCAAGACAGACAAATGATGCAACGAACTGCAGACCAGGGCCAAGGCGAGGCCACAGCCAAGCAGTTGTAAATTTGAGAGGCCTCCTTACTTGTCTAGCAGCGAAGTTTTGGGGGTTGAGCCCTGTGCCGATTGCTCCAAGGCTGACGTTGGGTAGTGTGGAACCAGAGGGAGACAGCTTGTAGCTGGGAGAAGGGGAGAAGGGAGAGCAGGGAGCCTCATCCCCAAGGCACCCATCTTGATTGGAGAAAGGCAAAGTCAGCTGAAAAGTAGTAGGAGTTAGCCAATCACAATGAGTGTTGGTTAGTGAAGCAACAGAATGCAAGAAGGGACAAGAGAGAAACACTAGGAACAAACAGAGTTAGAGTGTATTAGCAATAAATGAGGATGGAATTTGGATTTGATAAGAGTCATTATACTTGGCCCAAAAGACACCATCTGTCATCTCTGATACGGATTTTTTTTCTTATCCTCTAAATCAGTAACACATTCTGTCCATTGCACTAGGATAAAAACTGCCAGATTCTTTACTTTTATGCTTCTAATACTGATTATTATAGGTGGCTGCTGAAAGAGAAGCCAGAGTAATACTCCTGTGAATCTGTTGCTGCCTGGAACAGCGGCATCAGCGTAAAACTTCTGGTTTTCATTGCTTTCTGCAGAGCCAGGGCCATGGCAAATCAGTATTCTCAATCAAGGAATTACTTCCTCCATTAGGAATGATAAAAATCAAAATAAACAGGTATAAACAACTTCTTTAAATAAGGTAGTTGAGAACTTGGACAGTTTACCATTGTAACTAAAAACAGGTCACTAGGGACATGGAGAAAGAACAAAGGAACTCTCTTAGAAATAACACAAGAGAAAGTTCTGAGGCTGGAAGGCAAGGCCTTAGGAGATACGGACTGTTTGCACAAGATCCCAAATTTAAGTTCTCATTGTACAGCAGCAGAGAAAAGAATTCAGAATAAATTTGTCTCTCAAATTTCTTCTACATGTTTCGAATGTGCATTTCCCGTACTGTAAAAAGTCAGACCATTCATTTCCCACCCCCCTCGGAACTTCATAAAATTTCTAAAGACTCAGACCTTCTTCACACACTAAAGACAGATGGTTCTAGCTTCTGCCTAATCACCTGTCGACATCGACTGCTTTTATGTCACCACTTAAATGCAGGTGATGTTTGCGTTTTGCTCATTAATTAATTCAGTAATTCTATGCTTCCTCCTGGAACTGATTATCAAAAGAACAAATGGGAACCCAAGTGGTTCACATGAATTATTGTGTGAAACCAAGGATCTAACTCACCTTCTCGAAATAAGGCCCACTATCTGTGGTTCCCATGTCTTTGGAATTAGGTGGACGGAACCCAGATCGATCCTTCCTCATGATATCATTAAAATCCCCGAGATTCATCGCTCGTTTGTCCACGTCAAATTTTTTATCTGGAAGGCTCCCTGAAAAAGAGCACAGAAGAAGTGAATATTTCAAGAACCAAAGTCTCCCTCACGACAAGGAGTTACCAGCTCCACTCTTGTCCCTTAGGTGCTGGGTGTAGCCCACAAGGGATCTCACTGGCTCAGGCTGCTGGGGAACCCGCCCTCGAGCGCTCGTGGGCCCTTTTGTTCCTTTTTAAAAAACCCGTTATCAGTTTTAACTTGTTTTCAGTGGAGGACTGAGAGAGAGACTCAGACACGACCCGGTAAAAACCTGACTAAAAAAATATTCCCACCAGTTATTGACATGTTTGAAGAATATCACTTGCTCATAGATTCAATTGTCCTGGGGGAGAAAATTTGTCTCTTGCCCTTTTAGCATCTGCTAGATAAATGGGTGGGGCTGTGAAACAGTTATTGGGAATAAAAAGGCCTAAGAGGCACAGCTGTTGCTCTAGAATTTAGAAATCAGAGTTGAACACATTAAGTACCATGGTTATTCCTCATTTTCTTCGCTGCTCTGAAAATTTGCTATCATACACTGACATGATCAGAGCTCCTGGAAGCACGCTTTTTTGTTATTCTTAGATTTTAAAAATATCATAGATCAAAGACAATCTCCCTTATGACCGAGGACGGTCTTTCTTCCTGGTTTGATTCTTTTTAGTTCCTCAAGGTGAGCAACAGGGTCATGGGGACGAGCCCACAGATGAAGGGCAGACGCTGCATCTGGCCCACTTGCAGTGGGCGAGCTCGTCAATAATGCAACATCCCAGGGCAGACGGGACCAGCAAGCTGAGAGCAGAGGCTGGCAGGGCCACAGGATACTTTGTTCGGCCACACACCACAGTTTTTTGTTTTGTTTTGTTTTGTTTTTAAAGATTTTATTTATTTGACAGAGAAAGAGATCACAAGTAGGGAGAGAGGCAGGCGGGGGTCAGGGCGGGGGAAGCATGCTTCCCACTGAGGAAGGAGCCCAATGTGGGGCTCGATCCCAGGACCCTGAGATCATGACCTGAGCCAAAGGCAGAGGCTTAACCCACTGGGCCACCCAGGTACTGCCACACACTGCAGTTCTTAAAATCTGAATTAGCGGGGCACCTGGGTGGCTCAGTGGGTTAAAGCCTCTGCCTTCAGCTCAGGTCATGATCCCAGGGTCTTGGGATCGAGCCCCGCATCGGGCTCTCTGCTCAGCAGGGAGCCTGCTTCCTCCTCTTTCTCTGCTTGCTTCTCTATGAGCTCCATCTGTCAAATAAATAAATAAAATCTTAAAAAAAAAAATCTGAATTAGCTTCCAATATTTAAGTATCGGGTTGTCCATGAATGTATTTCTGGCCTTGCTTGTAAACTGAAAGCTCTGACAAAGCTGAATCCTAGATCTTGTAAATGGGTACATATGCCCCCACAGTAACCAGTGGCCTCCAACTCCCACTTTCTCCTACCTGGCACACACCATTCATTTACAGGACCTTCCGGGATCCTACAGCCGTTTGAGTTTTCAACCCCCACCTAGTGTCTAGGACAGTCCTTCACGTCTGCTTAATAGCACCCACCCCAACTCAAACTGAGCAGGGATCCAACGTGGCATCATTAACAACAATATATATTCCATTCTTATCTGTGGAGTGATACACACCTACAGACAAATCCATTTTGCTGCCTGGATTATCTTCAGTTTGACTCTGAAAGAGAAGCAACAGGGAGGGAGGATTAAAGGTTTGAATTCAATGTCTGGATCAGAGGGGAAAAAATGGCATTATTTATAAGAGAGCTGTGGCGTCTGACGGGCACCATACACGGCCCTTTGATGTGAACCTTACGCAGGGATGAAGACAAGATCATTCGGGATACGACTAATTTGATTGCCATTGGTGTCTATACTCCCAAATTCAATTTTCACACAGAATTAGCTTTAGTAATTCTATGGACACAGCAATAGCTAAATAGCCGCTTAGAGAAATAAAACCCTGTCCTCAAGCTCCAGTCGGCTCAGGATCAAATTCCATGAGTGTCAGCCAAATGATGACAACTTCTTCTCGTGACTCGTCAAGTCATCAAATCTGGAAATGTGCAGCCAAGTCAAGCTATTTGTCTTTTGGCAACCAGGGACGGGGTGTCCCCATGATGCTCCCAAGAGATAAGGGAAAGAAAAAAAAAGAGAAGTCCTCCAAGAATTTCCTATATAATTAATTACAAATATTTTCTCTAGTTATTTTGCTGTTGCTGCCGTTTTTAAAACTGTAATATTAAACCTGATACAGGAGTAGTCAGGGAAAATTCTACAAGTTTTAAAGCTTTGCTCTTTCTTCCTCTAGCCACCTAAGGAAAAGGTTACAAGGACTACAAACTCAAAAGCCGTAACCATTAAATATTGGAGTAGATCACTAAGAATAAAAGAATAGAAGACAAATATTGCTTAAATCAGAAACACTGTTTAACCAGTTTCTAACTCTGTGATGTTGTACTCTATGTGGCAGTGGTTTTAACATCTGTACTAAAAGTAAAAGCTGGGCTATATTACACATAAAAGAAAACGAAACTTACCAGCAATCCCATATTTGAAAACTGTTTGGCAAGAGGATTCATCCATGAATCATTGTTTCCTCCTTTCAGTGAGCACTACAGAAATGAAATATGTAACCTCAGAACCAAATTATTTTATCTCACTTCATATCTGAGTTGCATTTAAGTACTGACTGAAAATGCAGAACCAACAGTTTACCTTTTAGAGCCCAAAGTTCCCTCTTTGACTATGGTTATTTTGATATTTAATCTATTAGATGAAAGATTAATAAGCTTTAGTTCTATCTGTGTTTTCATTTTTCTTTTGTCACATTGAATTAGAATTAACTGGAAAAATATACAGTCGGGTTCCCCCACGCCCCCAGGGGGAATGGCAGAGGGAGAGGGAGAAGCAGACTCCACACTGCGCAGGAAGCCTGATGTGGGACGAGATCCCAGGACCCTGGGATCATGACCTCAGCTGAAGGCAGATGCTTAACTGACTGAGCCACCCAGGCACCCAGGTCTGCTGGTATTTTTACCTCATAAACAGAAGAAGGTCAATATCAGATCACAATGTCAGATCACAAACACAATGTTTGCGTCCTAGTACTTTCCCCTTTACTATCTTCTTGTAACCCAGTTTGTAATGGAAGAGTTTGATGCTAGTGCCTATTATAAAATAAATAGGCACTAACCTATTAAAATGGGCTATTTAAGCTGGTCATTAGTTTCTGTGTGCAAACAACGAGGACTCATCCACGTACCCTTCGTCTGCTTATTTAACAGTATAAACAACCAGGGTCCCCAATGGGAAAGAGGCCTAGCGGAAGACCTCACAGATCTTACTGTAAAGTAAGGCAGATGCTGAGTTTTTGTTTCTTTACTTTTCTTTTTTTTTGTTTTGTTTTTTAAGATTTTACTTATTTATTTAAGATAGAGCGAGCATGAGCTCGAGCGGTGGGGAGGGGCAGAGGGAAAGGGAGAAGCAGACTCCCCGCTGAGCAGGGAGCCTGATGCAGGACTAGATCCCACGACTCTGAGATCATGACCTGAGTGAAGGCAGACACCTAACCGACTGAGCCACCCAGGTGCGCCTGGGTTTTTGTTTCTCAAGGGACCTAGTTTCTTCCTTAAACAGGACACCCAGCATCAGCTCCTCTTTTACTTCTATGGAGGAGGCAGGTGGAACTGTGATGAGGACTTGTTGGGGACATGGGGTGATGGGGCTTTGTGCACTTGCACAATCTACTGATAAAAACTCTGTGTTTTGATGATATCTGTTACGTCAGTTTTATTATTCTTGAAAGGGAGTAAGTTTATTTCAGTTCAGTTATAGGTTTTAACGTCAAGAAAGCCCTCACTGGAGAGAGGGGAGAACTAACTGGTAGTTTTTGTTGAACGCAAACAGTTTCGGTTTTGCAGATGAAAAGAGTTTTGTGGTGAGATGTGGTGACAGTTGCACAATAGTGTGAATGCACTCAACACTAATGAACTGTCTGTGCACCTAAAAATGGCTAAAATGGTAAATCTTACGTTATCTGCCTTGGATCACAATCAGTTAAAAAAAAAAGGCTCTTGAATACAAAAGGTCAGAACTGTCAGTCACGGGGCAGAAACACTGAATTCCCACTGAGCCGGATCAATTACGTCTCAGGGCCACCCACGGGGCCAGCACCTTTCCCTTGCTCACTTCGGGTCAATCAGCAGTCTCCCTCAACTGTCTTTTATAATCCGACTCATTGGGAATTCGTAAATGACAAAAACAAAGCCACAGCAAGTCAGACAATATGAGTACAAAGATGCTGACCCGTTTATCTGAATAATTCCTTCTGTGACTAGAGTGAGGGAATAGAAGTCCTTAGGAGGGAAACTGTGACTGGCTGCTTACCCAGGATGCCTCCAACAGGAACCATCTGTGTTCTCGGCTACTGAGCTACCCTATTCAGAACAAAACTGCATCCTGCAATAAAGGGGATGAAGGCACAGCCAGCCCCCTTAGCCAACCAAAGACCTTCCAGGAGGGTACTTGGTGTTTGAAACCAGGACAATGTTCACTGAAATGTTTCACGGGGCAGCAAGGCTCCCATGTTGAAATTAAATATACGACTGCCCACTCCTTATGTCCATCAATTTACCTGCAGAAGGGAAAAAACGCCTCTGCTGAGAGAGTGGTTCAGGTTCAGAGACTTGTTCTAGATTGAAACCAAAGTTCTCATCAAATTATGCAAATCAAAGTAGAAACCGAGTTGCTCTAACACAAGGAAAGCGACTTTATTCCCCCCCCTTTTTTTATTTAAGTAGGCTCCATGGCAGCATTTAGCCAAATGTGGGACTTGAACCTGTGACTCCGAGATCAAGATTTGAGCTGAAATCAAGAGTCAGATGCTTAGCCAACTGAACCACTCAAGCGCTCCGGAAAGTGACAACTTTAGAACAGGCATAGGATATAGATAATATCAGCCGGCAGATACAGCAGGGCTACGCACCAGCACTTCACTTTGTTGGAAGAACAAAGTGTTTTTGTTCTTTACCCGAAATCGGATAAAAACCAGTCATGCTGATCACCACTGGAGAAGCTATCTTTCTTTGGTTTCTCTTCTATATATCATTGGGACTTACCCTAAAGACTTCCTTGGCTTTAGAATGCAAAAGCATAAAACATTTATAAGGTATGCCTTGAAAGCTTCCAAAGAGTTATCATCATATGGAAACTAAAAGTGAAAAAAATCTCTTTGAAAATTCCACTTTGTTCACAGCAACAGCTCTGTAGTTTGAGGTTTCAAGGTCATGGGGAAGGAAGATGAGGAGTAAAGAGGAAGTAATTATTTGCTCTTAAGAAAATATTTTCCCCCTTACTTAGGACCTCAGGGACTCCTCCATTAGAAAATTCTCAGTTCTGCCTTCTAAGAATGAAGAAGCAAGCTCGAGCATTTCTAAAGTGGGCTACTACCTTCATTTGCTTCTTTCCTCCTTGTCCCCAGCTTGCTGAGTTGTGGGAGGAAGCACTTCCCTGAGAGCCGGCGGTGTTCCAGACTCCTCCATCATCCTCCTCTTCCCAGCTGGGATGGCGAGTTCCCGTCACTGGACCGTCACTCTCCCCCCAGCCGTCTTGCATAGATTTGGAATCTTTAGGAAAAGAACAGGTCAATCGTATGCGATAGCTATATATGGCAATAACCACAATGCTCAGTCCCTATGAGTGCAGCATTCGAGGTGTTTGTCATCATATCTAATCCATCTCTATGGCAAGGCAAACAATCTAGCCCCTTCCACATTTATATTACCTAGACAAAGGGTAGGTACCATTATAGCTTTAACTACAGACGATCCTGAAGGGATGAAGACATTTTTAAACTGAGAAGGTTTTCTGATGGAAGAAGGGTGATTCTAAGGTTGGGAAAGACACGGAGAAATCCTGACAGTACTGCCCAAGCGTCTCTTTGTGCCGAGGGTCTGGTTCATGTCTTCCAACATCCATTTTGGATCTATTTCAAGTTTATAGCGTGGTATTTCCCATGATGATACAACCAATTTTACAGCGAAAATCATGATGAAATCATCATCTTTATAAAGCTATTTCTATTTCTATGAAGTGAAGGAGATTTGTAATTTTTAAAATGCAAATTACAGATACAAGAATCAATTTCTAGAAAATAGCTAAAATTATATTTCTTCATGTGGCACTGTTAAGAGTCATACATACCATATGATAGAACTGACAACAGAATTTGTTATTCTAGTTCAAATTTTGAGCACTCAGTATGACCACACTTTTAAATCAAAAGATAATTCCTTAAATCTGCAATATGGCAGAAAAGAGATGTTGGAATACTTTTAAAGACAACGACAAACAAGTGAAAACGGGCACTTGAAATTGAATTTTTCAACATTCCATAGCATCGGTTTACAAAGTTTTACAAATTACTGGGCCTACACATTGCCAGCTGGATCAAGGATAGCTTAGACTTTCAATGATTATGAATAAGTGTGACATGCTTCGTATAAAAACTCAAATGAAGAAATCTTTGTTGCATTCAAGAAACCTTAAATGTTCCTATGTGGGTGGAAGTATGAGAGGAGAGACAAAGGGACAAGGAAGAAACAGAAGGATAAAGTCACTGAGCGGCAGAGACTGTGATCCACAGTAAAAGCCAGGAAAAGTCTTTTCAAATTATACTAACAAAGGGGCAGAGATGCAAAACAGAGATGGTGAGCAATATTTACGTTACTGGCAAAAAAAGCACCACGGCAACATTTCAAATCTGGCCAGATACTAAACCTAACTTAAAATGAACTCAACAAAATCAACTTATGTCTTCTAGACTGTAAACATGTTAACATACGCAAAGCTAAGTCACGGTCATTTGCGACTGATGGTTTATTAAAGGTCCACGGTCCTCAGTCTCATTGAAACGACAGTTTAAACATCAGCCCACGCCTCACCAACATGTTTGGCCTCCAGATCAACGGAGACTCCCTCACAAATAAGGCTGTACACTTACTAGGTTTCATGGCATTTGGAGCGTTGGAGGGTGTGTTCCCCCAGCCTGTGGTCGATGCTCCCGTGTCATCCATTTCACCCCACCCAGGACTGCTTTCGTTTGGCTCACCCCAAGCTGAAGTACCATTATCTGGAGCAGGTGGTGTGCTTTTGCTCCAGACTGCAAAGAAAGAAAATGGGTCTCTAAGAAGGATCTGTTAAAGGAAACATCCTAATATCCAGGGAGCCAGGGAGCCAGGGAGCCAGGGTGGGGGAGGGGCGGCGACAGTGGGAGAAACAGGCACTCCTGGGTTCTGCCGGCAGAAATAGGAACGGCTTCCACCCTCAGGAGGCAATGGGCATTGTCACTTTAACTTCTGGCCCAGTACTTCCTCTGCCGGGAAACTATACGACAGATACACTTGTAAAGTACATAAACCTACATGTACAGCAGTGCTCACTGGATCGCTGCTGGAAACCATCTGGAAGCGACCTAAGTATCTATCAAAGAGGGACTGGTTAGGCCAATTGTGTCACCCATGAAATAAACACTGTACACGAAGCAAATAAAAGACAAAAATGTATGTGCTAACATGGAAAGTTTTAAAGTATGATGAAAAAAGCAAGGTGAAGAACAGCGTATACAGTACAATCCCTTCTGTGTAAAAGCTGTAAAGGATAGATATATTTTGCTACAGGTATGAACAAAATTTTTGAATGAGACACAAAACTCTAAGACATTACCTGTGGGAGGAGACCCCGGGGGCTAAGATTCTTTTATTCACTACATTTCGCTTTTCTATATAGTTTAAAGGTTTTTTACTATATGGATAATAAATTTTTTCATGTTAGCAGGTCTTAAATGCTGGTCAGGGAATTAATAAGCGATCTTTATTTCCTGCTTCATTCTTTTCAATATTTGTGGGGGGAAAAGAGAACTAGTTAAAAGCAATCATTTTCTAAGTGCCCATAAATACATTCACTGAACACTATGCTTACCCAAGGAGTGGAAAACTAAGTATTAATTCTACCAAGAAAAACAGAAACAAAACCCCACCTGAAGAGTGCATCCCCTTAATTTGCTGAATTATATGTTTTAAGGGGACATTCAAGTTGACAATGCCAAAGATGGTATTACTAGCACTACCTTTAATTTACCAGGTATGGCTATGGTTTCTATTCAGACAGAGGAAGAAGAAAGTTTAATTCTGGGCAATTGAGTATCATGAGAGAGCAACTTCTTATGTGAAGTATTCCACTTCCAGATCCTGCTGTGCTACAGCATTCCAACGGCCCCTTCCAGAACAACACAAAATACTTCCCTTCGCTGGGGAAGGAGAAACACAGAGGATATGTCCATGGGTAGAAACTGAATGGAAATCAGGTCTATTTCTGCTACTATTTTAATTCTTCATTTTTAAAATCTGGAGCATAGTTTGTTTAGCAAGATACATTTTTTGGATTCTGCAAGACCAATACAATTACCACACACACACACAAAAAAAACCCCTCTGGGAGACTAACACAGGGATGGCCATCTTTTTCCTTTTGCCAAGAAAGAACATTAAAATGTACCACCAGCATCTGTTATCACTACCATTTTATAAAAAGAGAGCGTCTGTTAACCGTAGAGTAGGGTTAATGTAGAAAGATTTCCAGAACAAAACCAACTTGAATAAATGCAGAATAAATGAATAAATACCAATGCCCCGGTTTAGGATTTTTCCTTATTGACCCCGCAAGAAGCAGCCACTGCCTACCTGATGCTGATTTACTGGTCATCGGGGTAGGCAGGTTTGGTTCTCGAGGAGCTGGGCCCCCTTGGGAATTCTTATCCCACAGATTCACATTCTTGTAGTTGTAACTGTCAGGGTCTCCCCACGCTGAAGTGCCATCATCAATGTCCATTTTCCGACTAATTGACTGTGGGGATGGCTCTTCCCAACCACTGGGTTCCTCATCCTTAGCGGTTACTGGCTGTGGTCCGCTGCTCCAATTGGAACTGGAAGGTCGTCCATTGCCTGGAGGTGGTGGGGGCGGGCCTCCCCATGAACCGGAAGCCTCTGGTTGTGGTGGCGGTGGCTGCTGTGGCTGCTGCTGCTGTTGGTGCTGTTTATTCCAGGAACTGGGCTGTCTGCCAGTCTCAGTCCATGCTGGAGACCTTTTGCAATCTTCCCACCCGCCTTTGGAAGCTAGGCTTGCACTCCCGCTGTTCCCCCAAGTTCCGATTTCGTTCTGCCCTCCTTCACCCCACCCAGACCCAGGTTTACTTGCCGAACTTTCCCAACTGCTGTTTTTCGCTTGATCAACTTCCTCTCCCCAACCATTCTTCCCGGAAGTCCATCCTTGATTGGGCTGGCGCCCCCCTCCCCACCCCTGATCCTTGCTGGAGTTCTCGTTCCAAGAGGAAGATGTCTTTTCATCCGGTCGTCCGCCTCCCCAGTTGGAAGAATTGTTGTTCTTGTAGTCATTCCAGCCTCCTGTGTTCTTGGGGTCTTTCCACTCTGTAGAGGCTGAGAGCTCCCCCCATCCAGACTTCATTTGATTGCTTTGGCTGGGTGCGTCTCCCCAGCCCCCTGAGTTCTTGGTCTGTGTGGCAGCGCTCTCCCACCCCTCAGTTCCTTTGTCAGACTTCCCCTCAGGCCTTGGCACCTCTTCAATATCCCACACTGTGTCCTGCTTAATTTGAGTTTGGCCCCAGCCAGTGTTTGAGAGCACCCTGGGGTCCAAATCAGTTCGGCTCAAAAGAGTCTGTAAGACAGCCTGACAATCAGGATGTGTGGGCCGGTATGACCGACGGCCAGAATTATGACTGTCACTACTTCCTGCTTTGTGGTTGCTTCCAGTGCTTTGACCTCCAACTTCACTTCCTGTGGAGCTGGAAGATCTTCCCCAACAGGGAGCCTGGGCATTGCCTTGGTTTTCAGGGAGGGGGTGGCCCTTCTGATTGTCCCATGCTCCAGTGCTAGAATTTGGTTGGTTTGGACCACTCCATTCTCCAATTTTCAACTCATCAGACCCAGTCGGCTGTTTCCATTCTCCCTGAGAGACCCCAGATGTCATTTTGTTCCCTTCACCCCATTTGTTGTCGTTAGAGTCCTGAGGGCCAAAGTTCCAGGACCCACCCGTAGACCTGTTATTGTTGTCCCAAGAGTCATTTTTTGACCCAGATGATTTCTGAACAGAAGCTCCTTTCCAGGAGTCCTCTCTATCCTTTCCATTGTTCCCATTGTTTCCAGAATTGCTTTGTCCAGAGGCTGTGTCAGTTCCAGAAGGCCCCCTAGCTGCACCCCAAGATCCAACACTCCCAGTCTTTCGATCTCCAGTGCTTTGTGAAGGGGCATCAGTGCTCCTGGAGGCGTTCCCCAAGCCCATTCCAAAGGGCATTCCCTTATTCTCCATGGGGTTTGGTGAACTTAAGTTCAAGGAGTTAGTGTTTCCATTTTTTGGTCCATCAGTGTTATGAATTTGAGCCTGTTCTCTGCCAGAGACAACAAAATTAACACCCGCATTTTCCATCTTTGACTGCTGTTCCCTGGACGCCTGACCTACTGTGCTAACCTGTGCACTGGAATTACTCGTATCCGTTTCCAATGCCCCTTTCCTAGAATTTCCTTCTTGGACCAGCGCTGGCCAGGCAGATGGGTTGCTATTTGGGTTAAAGTTGCTGAAGCCAGAGCCAGGTCCGACTCTATCCTGACCACTCACATTCCTCCAATTTCCTAGTCCATTGTTGCCCTCTGTAGTAGAGTTGGAAGATTGAACAGATTTAGTCTTAGGGTCAGATTTCCAGACCCCAAGATTACATTCGTTCCCAGAACTTGCAGACTGGCACTGGCTCCCTTTTCCTTTGTTACTAGTGGTGCTTCCTGGCAGAGTGCTCTTCTCAGAGCCAGGGTTCGAGGCACTGTTGTTATCGGTGGTGTTTTCGGAAGAAGACTCAGTGTCTTTGCTGGCAATACAAGGCCACTCTTCCATGTCAGACCCGTCTACAATCACCTTGTCCCGGATGTGAATGGGGTTGGGGGAGGCGCCGTTGTTGGAGGAGGCTCCCGGGCCCCAAGTGGAATTTGCATAATTTGAAGCAGCAGCACCTCCAAGGGTTGACTCTGGGAAAGAGATGATCTGATTAATCACAGCCACACATCCCCTTTCCCCACAAACTAGCTTCTCTACCCAGTTGCCTGTCTTGGTTAACTGTGCCACACCTGTGCTAGTCATCTCTTCTCTCTCATTCTGCAGGGGTGCGGTATTGCTAAGTGTCACTCCACAACGTTTCTCAAAGCTGTCCCCTTGTCATTCTTATTGACAGAGAAGGGCCTTTTTGTATCATGAGACAATGCAGTAACAAGCTGAAGCTGCTTTCTATTTCCAATCTACTCTAAGCACTCCTGGCTAGAGTAAATTGCTCTGAAGCACCCTGTCAATTAGATCACTGCTGTATGGGAAGCTTCCACAAGTTTCTTCGTGCACAAGAACAAAGCTAAACTCGAGTCTGATCAAGACACTGCACAATCTGGAGCCAACGGACTTGTCTGGTCATCTTCCACTACTTTCTATGTGGATGCCTACATTCTGCACTCCTCGACAGTCCACGACTTGTGCCTTCTCACCCTGGAACTACTGGTTCCCCTGTTTGGATTCATATACTGAAGTTTATCCATCTTTCTGGGCCTAGTACAAGTGCTATTTCCTCTATGAGGTTTTTGGTTTGGTTTTTAGTTCATCACTTGAAAATAACCTTTCCCTGTCCAAAGCTCAGTGCTGGGGTACTGTGTTCCCATCTACCTTCCCCCACATTAACACAGAGACTCGCCCAGAAGCTCCCTCTCTTAGAGAGACCCTATCTTGCTAAGGTTTGAATTCTTCATAGTGGCCAGTGCTTTGCTGCTCAGTAAGCATCTAATGAATGCTGAATGCCCACCCAGCTAGATGCTGGGGCAGACGAGTATGGATCACTTGTATGCTCAAGGAACTTAGTCTGACAAATTAGTCTGGCTCAGCACACACCTTGGTGTAACTTATCATATTTGGTGGGAAGAAAAATGACGTTTTTAACTCAGTAATTTCTTCTAAACTTGTTTTAGTTATTTTAACCAAGATGCTTTAAATCAATATAAGACTGAAAAAATATTGCACAGAGCCATATTAAGTGTAGAAAGTAGAGAATCTCCAACCATTTTGAGATTTAGGGGGTCTCCTTGGTTTTAAGAATGCAAACGAGGGACTCATGTCTACATCCAGGCCTGGCTAGATCTGGCTGCAGAAAAACCTGATATGACCACCAGCACAGACTTCCTTCTGCAACTGCTTATGAGGGGCCAAGGAGGAGGGGCCCTGAGGCTTTCCTCTGCCTGTTTTAGGCCTGGCCTGATGGCCACCACAGGAAAGTCTGCAGAGAGCCCATGTAACTGTGAGGTTTCTTTCCATCTTTACTCTGCACAAGAGATAGTGACAGAATTTTCCAAGGCAATTCTATGTTCAAACTCAGAACCAGAATGAAGCATGCTTTCAGTTAACAATGACCAATTCCTTGTTCTTGCCAAGGCCTGATGATGTTCAAGCTCTGAATTTTAGTACAGCCTCAAAAAAACCCTGTAAGAGCTAAGAGGAAATCTGTTAATAAGATTTGAAACAAAAGGGGGGGAGGTGATGTTTGGAGGTTCTCGGCTGTTAGCTGATTTAGTATTCACCTATTAAAAACTCTCAAAACTTGTAAAGCCCTTCTGCTAAAGATGCCTTATATCTACATGCAGTTTTCCTGTCTGTCTAAAGCAGGCTCTATACCCAATGTGGGACTCAAACTTATGACCCCAAGATCAAGAGGGGCACACTCTAACTGTGGCAGCAGGGCGCCCCTACATACAGTTCTTAACAAAACTCAAAATCCCCTAAAGAAACAATTAATTTAAAAAATCCAATAAAAAACTACAGAATGGTATTATTTGGTATCTCCTCCCACGAGATTCTACAGAGTAACCTAAGAGATAATTCTCTCTCGGCCCCCGGCGTTCTGCAAGCAGAAGCACAGGCAGGTAAGGTTCGGAACAAGCCTGTGCACCGGCCCCACCTCCAGTCGTACCCTGAGCACACACTTGTGCTGATGGCTGGAACTATGGACGCTTGGGTTTATAATGCGCTCGTCTGAGGAGGGAAAAAAGTCCCAAATGGTGATGACGAGCGAAAGCCACATTAGCTCTCGTGCCAAGAGCACACGCTGGACGCTAAAACCCCGTTTCAGAAAGCGCTGGTGCGCATTTCATCCTGGGATCCTCGCCTGTCTTCTGAGTGACCCCAAGAGTCCAGCTAAGGAAGGGTTTTCGTGGACCCTATACCAGGCCATAGAGAAGACACGCTCACTAGTTTTAAAGCTGCCGCGGGATCCGTTCCCAGCGTGGAACCCTCACCTGGTGCAGTCCCACCGTCACCCTGCAGCAGCGTTCCTGTCACTTGTGCGTTGTTTGAGTTTGCTCCAGGTGCGGTGGAGGGAGGAGGCCCTGCCCCACCCCCAAGGAGCATGCAGGACGGTGGAGGGGGCTGCCCACGTTTTAGTAACACTTTGTGGTCCTGCTGGCAACGGAATCGCGGCGGCACCTCCCGAGGCATGTAGCGGGCGGCGCTTGGCGGTTGTCCGTTCGGCACTGCCACCCTTTTGGCATTGTTGCCACCATTGACTGGTGGCGATGGAGAGCTGCCAATTGGGCTGGCGGCCGTTGGTTGGCTTAAACTTGGTTTCGTCACTTCGGGCACTGAAAGAGAGAGATTGGGAAACGGTCTTTGAAACCAAATACCTTTTTCTAAAGATTGTTTTTAAGAAAGCTTCCATGAGACCAATTCCCACAGGACAACCCTTCTTCCATCAAACTGTGGACGGACGTGGTCCTTCTCAACTTCCCTGCACCTTCAGTTTACTGGAGGGACGGCAGAGGTGGGGAGAGATGGTGACAGGGGCCCAAAGACAGCGATGCCATAGAACTCCATTCCATCCATTAAGGGGGGGTGGGAAGCAATCACCATCTGCTCCCCTGAATCCCTGAAGGGCTGCCCAGCCAGTCTGAGGGTACATATGGGCATGAGGCAAAGCCGCTGGGGAAGGTTCAGGGCGCTCAACCAGAATGCCCCTGCCCTTTATCCACCTTCTTGAAGACCTTCAAAAGAGAAGCTTTTCTTGAAGTCCCTAGACTAGATGGGCAAAACACCTTTGTTTGTGCTCCTGGAACACGATGTCCATCTTTCTTCACCATGAATTTATCACATTATATTGAAATTCTCATTCACGAGCTCCTCACCCTCACGAGGCCAGGAATCCGTCAAGGACGAGGACCCTCCTTTCATCTTTTCTCTTGGGGCCTAGCACAGAGTAGATCCCCACAGGAAACCTCAGCCCTGGAGTCACAAAATCCATGGATTTTGGTTTCTACAGCTACCTGAACTCGAACACTCTTGCTTTGCACTCTGTAAATAATTAGAAACATTATAAATTTTTTTTGCTGGTGTCAAAAACAAAATTTTTAAGGGGTTCTTGTATGTTTATTCCAACTCTTTATTTAAAATAAAAATTTCAGGGGCAATTGGGTGGCTTAGTCGGTTAAGCAGCCGACTCTTGATTTCTGCTCAGGTCATCATCTTATTAGGGTCGTGAGATCAAGCCCCTCCCTGGGATTGGCAATGGGACTGCCTAAGAGTACTTTTTCTCTCTCTCCCCCTGTCCCTCCTTTCTCTCTCTCACACTCTAAAAAAGAAAAAACAAAGTAAAATAAAATAAAAAATGCAAATAAAATTAAATAAAAATTCCAAAATGTAGGTATTTTTCCTACTTATTTTAAAGAATTTAATGTTTGGGGTGCCTGGGTGGCTCAGTTGTTGAGTGTCTACCTTCAGCTCAGGTCATGGTCTCAGGGTCCTGGGATGGAGCCCCACATCGGGCTCCCTGCTCAGCGGGAAGCCTGCTTCTCCCTCTCCTACTCCCCCTGCTTGTCTCTCTTGCTTTCCCTGTCTCTCTGTGTCAACAAATAAAGTCTAAAAAAAAAAAAAAAGAATTTAATGTTTTATCTTACTTTTAAAAATGGCAAACAGGAAGTGTGGAATGTGCAGGGTGACTGAAAATATACCCTTTGGTTTTCCCCTCAACCCTACAGAGGATGATCTTCGGCACCTCTCTTGCTTCATCCTACCGACAGGCTCCCCCCTCCTTCCAAGAAAATCTACCTGGCAAACAGAAGCTGGCAATGTTACGGAAACAACCACTGAGCCAGGTAAGTCAGATGATTCTGAGGCCCAAATCCCTGACCTCCAGAGGCATGTCTGGGCCAGCTCTGGTACTGCTCCGACTGCTGAAAGGATGCTGGGCCAGCATGCTGCTCGTTGAACTGGCTCCTTTATGGAGAGAGAGATATCATCAGAAGTCAGGGGGCCCAGTCTACTCCCACTGGGCACTGGTGAGCACTGTGAGTAACAAAAACAAATAGGAGCCTGAAGTCACTTCAAGGCAATCCCTGGTCTAATCTTAGCCAATCATGAGGCAGTCCTGGGCCTCCCAGTAAGGAAGGGAGGTCAGAGAATCCACAACCTATGAGAAGAATAAAGCTATTTCTTGAGAAAATAAGTTGGTCGTTGCCAGATATTATCAATATAGTAGGTTCTGCATGACCTATAACAGCCGATAGATAAAAATAACTGATAAATGAATGAAGATGAATTATTCAGTGATTCATTTTCTATCTGTGCCTGTAAGATTCTCATAGCAGATGAGATTCTCATAGCAGATGGCATTCCCAATCCCCTCTCTTCTTATTATGACAATAAACAAGAAGTTGGCAAGGGCTGGGAGGAGTCTTCCCAATTGTTGTTGTTGTTGTTAAGATATTTATTTATCTGACAAAGAGAGGGGGGCAGGGAGAGCACGCACACAAGCAGGGAGAGTGGCGGGCAGAGGGAGAAGCAGATTTCCCCCTGAGCAGGGAGCCTGATGCAGGCTTGATCCCAGCGTCCTGGGATCATAACCTGAGCCCAAGGTAGACACTTAAATGACTGAGCCACCCAGGACCCCATGAATTGAGTCTTTAAAAAAACAAAACAAAACAAAAACCCTCCAAAAAACTGAACATGAAGATGAGGTCTAAACTCTTCCCACATTTAAGTTACTTGAGTACAAGTTTCCCCATACTTGGACTTTAACATTTATGTCCAAGTGTTTCCCAAATCACTACCATCCAACTCAGATCTCTTTCACCTTTCTTCCTTTTAGCCAGCGCCCCATTATTTCTTAGCTCAAGGAATAGAGTCATCACCTAACCATCCGCTCAAGTAGGAAACCTGGAAGGTGTCCTAGACTTTGTTCTTCCCCGCACATCATTATCTGATCATCATTACATTCCAATGAACCAAAGCATCTCTCTGATGCCTTCCTTCCTCCTCTACCACTGTTCCTAACCAGGTTCAAGTCCTCACTGCCTCCTCCCTGGACTATTCTATGCCCACCAGCTGAGCCATATGTCATATACCAGCATTCACTCACTCTCTAGAGGCAGTCAATTCCATCTCTGAACAAACGCTCCCACCAGTGTGAGAATACACAGGTGTTTCTACCAGGTGTGACGCACACTGCAATTAGTTTAGTTTGTAAATTAGCTACCTGGGGGGAACCCACCTCAAATCTTAATAAATGAGAGTAGACTCAAGGTTATCTCAACCACCAACACACATTTACTAAATATGCCTTCTAGGGCAGACTCAGCAGAGAGACTTGTGGCCAGTGTACCACAATGATCCATCACCCCAAGTATGCTGATGGGAAGGTGCTGTCCCTCAGCTGTGTTCATGTGGGGTAAAGGTTATGACCTGCTGCTGTGCAGGACAGTATCTAAAAATTTCAACTTATATTAAGCTGGAAGCTTTTCCCTGTTGCTTTGATTCTCACTATCAGTACTTGGCTGTAAGAATAGGCTGCACTGAACAAAACACCTGACAGACATTTACCAAGAGACTAGTAAGTGTCAGGCACCAGGACCCTTCAAATCTCTGAAGACCGTTACCTGAGCTTCCTCAGGCGGTAAGCCTTCCACTGAGGGTTAAGCATCTCCATGTGTATAACCCTCCCCAAGGCAACACAGGCTCAAATCGCTGACCAATCTGGTTCAAACCCCACAGGCTCTAAACAAGTTGATTTCTGTCTCTTTACACAGTGTGGTGCCTGTTATAGGAATTGCAAATCCCTTCCTACATACTGCATTTCTATGAACAGCACTTAAGGTCACGTCAGTCATCTTTTCTTCAAGATTTTATTTACTCTAGAGAGAGCTGGAGCACACACACAAGCGGGGCCAGGGGCAGAGAGAGAATCTCGCGCAGACTGCGCTGAGCACGGAGAGGGATATGGGACTGGGTCTCATGATCCTAAGACCACGACCCAGTCAAGCCAAGAGACAGAGGCTTAACCGACTAAGCCACCCGGATGCCCCAGGTCATGTTAGTTTTTATAAATCAATCATTTCATACTGATAACTATACCATTAAGCCAACCAGGATCCTAACATCTTTTTAACAAGGAAAAATTGCTATGTCCAAACTCCTCCATTGCACAGTCTTTCGAGTCCTGATATTTTTTTAAGTAGGCTCCAGGCCCAGTATGGAGCCCAATGCAGGGTTTGAAGTTTAAAGACCCTGAGATTCAGATCTGAGCTGAGATCAGGAGTCAGATGCTTAACTGACCCAGGCACCCCTTTTAGTCCTAACCTTACCCTTCATCCCTGTTATATCTGGTCTATTACATCAATCCCACAGACCCCTTCGATTCTAAGTCCAATATCCAACGAAGTGGGACATCAGCTTCTACTTTAAGTGCTTCATACTGTCTGCTACTGGACAGCAAGGCCCTCCTCTAGGCCATGTCTTCACATAACCTCCACTTGAAATCTTATTTCTATTCTCCAGAATTTTCTTTTTATAAAATAATGGAAGTTAAAGACAGAACATATAATGAATCTTTTTTTTTTTTTTCCCCAAAATATGGACAAATCTTACTTCAGTCCTCTGAACAACCAGAGACTTGGCACCAACAGTCTTTTTTCTCATAGGGTCTACTGGGAAAAGAGGGGCAGATTCAGAGTTATGGGGAGACTGCCTAAGAAAGGCACCATCTTTGGGAAGAGGAACAGGACCTAGAAACATCAGCTAAGGGAGAGAAGAAAGGATTTAGAATGCCCAGACATGCTTTTGGGAACAAAGATAAAAATGTGGCTGTAAAGTGGGGCAAAACCCCAGAAAGATCAGGCCCAGTGCTAGGCCCTGTCTTCATATAACCTCCACTTGAACTCCTGTTGTATTCTCTCCAGAATTCTCATTTTTCCTCTCCCTCTACTTATGGCCTAACATACCCCAGAGATAATTTTTATTTTTACTTCTATTTTCTCCTTGGTTCTACTAAATAAATTCCTTAGGAGATCTGAAACAGGCTTTCAGCTCACTTAGGAATTAACTTTTTTTTAAGATTTTATTTATTTATTTGACAGAGATCACAAGTAGGCAGAGAGGCAGGCAGAGAGAGAGAGGAGACAGCAGGCTCCCTGCTGAGAAGAGAGCCCGATGCGGGACTCGATCCCAGGACCCTGAGATCATGACCGGAGCCGAAGGCAGTGGTTTAACCCACTGAGCCACCCAGGCGCCCAGGGATTAACTTCTGATGGGGGATGGGGTAGAAAAAGTATGGAAACTGTGAGGCTATAATCCATTTTATGGGAGGTCAGAGAAAAATCCTAATTGGAAAGAAAATTCAATAGTAAGTAGGAAAGGAAGTTTGATTTTTAAGATTTTGGCAGAGGGAAGAGGAATGTGTTTCTGAGAATAGACCCAGCACATACACAAAAAATCCAAGAATGCCTTAATGGATTTTCGATTTTCCAATAGAAACACCACTTACCATACAGAGCAGCTTGTTTCCATAGCTCAGTTAGTACTTGGCATCATGAATGTTAGAGTTGTGGCCAAGCCCAGGAACCTAACCACCATGTTTCAACAACCACAGAGCCTGGATTTTCCAGGAAAATGCCAATACTCTCATCTGTTGTCTTGATAATCATCAGAAAGTCCTATAAACATAAATACTATGTGCCCAAATTCTTTCCTAGATTGTATGTTGGTATAGAAAATATGGATTCTGTACTACTACCAATAACTCTATTTTTATGGTTAAGTATAATTTCTATTTCAAACATATCATTTATAAAGATACTTCCACATAAAGCCCACTTCTGTGTTGGGTACTGGCTAAAAGTACAAGAGGAAAACACTATTCTAAAAATTAAGACAATTATAACTAACAAATGTTCTTACCAGTTTATTTTATAAATCACTACAAGGCCCCAGACTATATTCTCCCTTGAAATGCATTTTGATTAGAAATACATTACAGTAATGTCTAGTCATATGAGAATTTGTTCTCCAGAACTAAGTTTCCTTAAAAACTAGCACTGTCTTGGGGCGCCTGGGTGGCTTAGTGGGTTGAAGCCTCTGCCTTCGGCTCAGGTCATGATCCCAGGGTCTTGGGATCAAGCCCCGCACTGGGCTCTCTGCTCGGCAGGGAGCCTGCTTCCTCCTCTCTCTCTGCCTGCCTCTCTGCCTACTTGTGATCTCTCTATCAAATAAATAAAAAATCTAAAAAAAAAAACCCCAAAACTAGCACCGTCTTTATTAGTTTTCCATCACTGTTGGACATGGTTTGGCCTAGCAGTCAACAAAAGAAAACAAAACCAAAAAGAAAACAATCATTAGAGGGTCTCCCATCACATCTTGGCCTATCCGTTCCTATCTTGGCCTATCCATACCCGGACCTTCTTCCAAGTTATCACAGTCCTAATGTGATTCCTTCCATCCAAGGCAGTGGTTCTCAACCTGGGGTATGTATTGGGGTCACCTATAGAGCTTCTCAAAATACATCTGCTAGGTCTGTGGCCTGAGACCATGAAGGTTTAGGAGGAGGTCCACACTTGTGTATTTGGCCAGTCTATGCAAATGATGTCAATGCATATCCTAGCTGAGAACCACATATTTAAGTGGGCAAGGACAGGAGTCAGAACACTGGTCTCAAGGAATGAGGTCTACCGTTCTGCAGGGGAACCAACCAAAAGTGCAACCACCATCAGACTGCATAATCCAACCTGCACCAGATTATGCACAAAACTGCATAATCCAAATAAACAGGAGAGAGAGAGATCTGAAAGCACAGACCATTAGGTTGGGGATGGCCTGAAGAACATCTGCTTCTGTTTACGACACATCACTAGTCTGTAACAGAGTTAAAATGTATTATTTTTTGAAAAAGCACATTCCGGGCTCTAGCTCAGAGGACCACCTGACCATCCCAGACATTTAACGCGCCCTTTCAGACACAATGCATGGCATGCATCAAGATATTTAGCAATCCTCTGCAGTTCCCATCTATAAATGAGCGGCTAGAGTTTTCTTTTTCTTACTGTTTTGAAAAGGTTCAGTTCAAAATCATGACCCATATACTTTCAAAACAAGGTATTACTTCTTCTAATCTCCTTTGCCTTCTAAAAAATTTAAGGCCAACTAGAAACACTACTACAAATACTTTTAATTTGCCATTACTGCTCTTCAGTGGTTGTAAACAACCAACTTAATTACCTTGCACCCACTCTCACTAACCAAGTGGATTGGAGGCTGAGTCAGCAAGGGTGTAAAAATCTAAACACAGAAGGTTCCAAGGACTGAAAAAAGAAAAAAAAAATCTTACCTTTGGTTTTTTGTTCCGTGACCTGAAAAATAAATTAACAGACAAAAGTGAATGAGATATGTTTTCTAGTTCCCTATTATAGGACTACTGTAATTCTAATGACTTAAGGAATTCAGGCTATCAGACATGCAGACATGTCTGATAAGGATTAAGGATTATGACATGTCTGATAAGGATTAAGTCAGATTACCCTATGCCAATGCTCAATATTTATTTGTTGTTTTTAATCAAAGTTCATGAAAAAAGCTTGAGAGTCCACGCTGATGTCCTTCTATAATGCCACATGCCCACTTATAACTTACAATTATAACTTACTACTATGAATACTAAAAATTAAAACAAAAAGCATTCCACTCTTACTAAATGATGAAGTAGCTGTGCCAGGAATGCTGTTTGTCATTTTCATGCTATGACTAGAGAAAAGCAAATGGATAGAGCCTAGAAACTAAACTAGCCATACAGACAAAACGATTACCCTATAAGTATGGACTCAAACATTCAATCTCAAATCTATAAGACAAAAGTTCAGAAGCCCATCATCAGAGGTATCAGAAGCCATGGCAGAAAGACAGGATTGAAAACCAAGCCATACCACTTCCTGGCTGTGTGATCTCCGTTTTCTATTTATCTGTTGAATGGGGATTAGTAAGAACAGGATCTCGAGTACAAAGGGTTGTTATAAAGATTAAGTCAGATTACCCTATGCCAACACTCGGTATTTATTTGTTGTTTTTAATCAAAGTTCATGAAAACAGTATGAAATACAGCAATGAGTGAACATGTAAATTCTGAACAAATAAAGACTGCTTTGTTGAAAGTATTTCTTTATATAGTAACTAATAAATCTATGGAAGTGATTAACTTAAAAGGTTGGATAGGCTGAATGTAATAAGAGGTTTTTTAGAGAGTTTGGATATGATGATTAGGAGCCACATGGAAACTGCTTCTGCTATTGAGAGGAAAATAAAGGAGTGCACCTAATTATATATGCCCTATGATATTAAAAAAACCACAAAAGGCCATGCATAAGAAAAACACCCAAAAGAAAATGCACCAGAATTCTAATAGGCTTACATTATTTTCATTACTATTATGGAGATCGTACATGATTTTGATTCCCTTTCCCAAATGTTAATCTTCTAAAGCATTTTTAATGGTTCTCTGACTTTGATATAGAAAAGAAGATGTTTGGTTATTTGTGGCTGATAAGCAGTGCAGGCCACTGCGACGGGTGCTCATGCAAGCATGCCGTCTTTGGAGTGTATGTCCTACAGCTAACCAACCCGCTCTGCAGTGGATTCCAGCACGCTAATGCCTGATACAGAATCTGAATGAAATGCCCTAGTTGTATGACCTCCCGGAGTGTTCCTTACACTCTTGCATTAAAAGACAAGCTAATTCGACTCTATTGAATTTGTAGTAGACAGCACTTTAAAATGAATGTGTTTCCCTGTACCAACTGTTAAAGAGCTCAAGTCTACTGTGCAATTTTTCTAAAACTCCGTTTCACCACGAATGAACTGATTTGCATCCACATACCACCAATTCCTTAAGGCAATTTAAGCCTTATAACATTATAAACATTTCTCAGAATGCCATTTTGAAGATCAGTTATACAGGAAGTCAATGCCTTCCCCAGTTGTAAGTGACAAACCCAAGTAATGTCAACTGTGTCTTACAATGTGGGTTCTGTTAAAAGAGCTGTCCTCCAGACGGTGGAAAGCTGATGATCAAAGCATGTGTTCCGCCAACACTGAACAATGGTCCTTCAGCAGCATCAGCTTAATGAATGTGAATGGAATCCTTCCTTGACACCTTTCCCATGAATGGAAATCTAACCCGGTTTACTCAGCGATGGCTCTAGAAAGAGCAAATTGAGTAAACCCACACCATTTTCATGAGAAAAGCTCAAGTTTAATGTGTGTGTGGAAATAGCTTGATTCAGCTTTAAGGAAAAGTCGATTCTTCAAGAAAATCACATTGCCAACACTCACTCTTAACCACTGATCTGTTAAACAAACAGGTTTTGTTTTTTTTTTTAAAAGATTTTATTTATTTATTTGACAGAGAGAGAGAGAGAGAAAGAAAGATAGAGATCACAAGTAGGCAGAGAGGCAGACAGAGAGAGAGAGGAGGTAGCAGGCTCCCTGCTGAGCAGAGAGCCCAATGCGGGGCTCGATCCTAGGACTCCAGGACCCTGAGATAATGACCTGAGCCGAAGGCAGAGGCTTAACTCACTGGGCCACCCAGGTGCCCCTAAACAAACGGGTTTTGAGTGACTCTTATGAACTGGGCACTGCCCTAACTTCCCGGAAATACAAATATGAGTAAAACCTCGAGAAACTGACAGTCTAACAGGAAGACAGACACGAAGAGATGATTGTAGAGCAAGAGGGTAAGCAGCGAGAAGGATGGAAGCACCGTAAACGGTGCAGACTGAATGAATGACCACATGATAGAGCCTCTGGCACATTCCCTATGATTCTTTGCATCATAGCACATTTTATGCCTCCTCGTTGAGCCGCTGTCTCTACAATAAGGTTGGGAGCCACTAAGACAATCACATGGTAACCTTTGTGTTCTTCCTTAAAACTGCTAAATCAGATTTTAATTCTGGAATGGCACAATGGTTCAGTATGATACAACAATATCCAAGGCCATGTGTTGGCCTGAATCCCATGTCAGCCGATCTAGAACATTTTTGAACAAAAATGATTGAATGTTATTGTTCATATGTAACCATTTGGAATTTTATTTATGGTGATTTTCTTCTTTGCCATAATTTCTGAACCAGTTCTTCATGTAGATACAAGTACACAGGGAGAGTGACCAGCTGTATAAATGACATTCTCTGCCTAAATACCCAATTTGCTCTTGAGTAAACCCACACCATCTTGTATTGTAAATCATTTTTCTATTAGTGGATCCACAGTAAAGTTTACAGATGCATATTTTATCAATCACAGCCAGATGCTGATTATTTTCCAGTTGAGGAATATTATGACCTTTGTGAAGAATGAAGACAGATCACAGATTGCCTAAAATAATCACTCGATTTGCTATCTTCTTGTTACCACTCTTTGCTCAAGTTCACCCATGTCTAGCCTATTAACCATTCATTCCCACAGACTGCAAAATCCAATTTTTATACCAACTTAGTTGATGAAATGGGAATGCCCTAAAGGAAAGAAAACCTTCACTGCGGTTCACTCTTCAGTGAACAGGTCAGTATGAGGAGGGGCAATGCCCTGACACGTTCTCGCGGGCGGACCTGCTTATCACACCTCAATACGTGGAAGGGGGCTGTGTCTCCAAAGGCAAGTATGAAAAAATCCTCTAGGTTGTTATCTGACATCTTTAGTCAGACTCTTTCCTGACATTTTAGATAATTCTAACAAGCTCAGATCAGAAGCAACATGTTAAAAGCAGGTGCCCTGGTAGCACGAGGATGGGATGGTGAGCACACCACTACTAACAGAAACAGAAACACCAAGAAAAGCAGACAAAACCTTAATGAGCATGTGCAGAGTCTATTATATTATAGTAGCAAACAGTAACGAATATTCCTTTTAATTAAGTCATGAAGAAAAGATGAAATTTTATTTTACATGTTTAATGTGGCAGGGTCATATGCAATCCAATTCAGAAAATATTTCCAGTATTGTTTTTTCTCCTGGCATCCAAAAATGATCTATTTCAGAAATTCAGAAAACTGACTTATGGGAATAACAGTTCTATCCAATAATGCTGAGATAACTTGTGGTGTCCCGTGACACCCCACACTGGTTTGTGTATGACTGCCTGCCTGGGGTCTGTTCTAAATCTGGACTTTCTACCTTCCTAAACTTGGCTTCAATAACCTGGCACTACAGCAGGAACCCTCAAACCTGACTCACAGTTGAGGTCCTACTTCCCAAGTGTGCTAGTCAGCAGTAACAAGAACTGGAGGCAAATCATTTTACCTCCCCCAAAGGCACCAGAACACTCTTGCTGAGCCAGAGCCTAAGTCAGGCAATGCTGAAGAGTGGAGGTGGGGGAGATTAGACCAGGGAGGGGGCAGAGGAGCACATACTGAAGGAGGGGCGCGGGGCCCGCTGGTCTCTGCTCGGACAGCGCTGAGGTCCAGCTCATCAATTAAGACTTGTCAGCTGACAGGAGCATCTCAGTGGCTCAGTTGTTGGGCATCTGCCTTCGGCTCAGGTCATTACCCCAGTGTCCTGGGCTCCAGCCCTGCAACGGGCTCCCTGCTCAGCGGGGGCCCTGCTTCTCCCTCTCCTATACCCCCTCTGCTTGTGTTCCCTCTCTTGCTGTATCTCTGTCAAATAAATAAATAAAATCTTAAAAAAAAAAAAAAGACTTGTCAGTTGACAGAGGTGAGGCCTGTGTCCTTTTTCTTTTACCATCTCTTCTTCCCTAAGCAAGGGCCTCAATGCCATGGTATATTATCTCCCCCAGAGCACTAATCAGACTCTACAAATGACAGTGCTGTAAGAGGGACCAAAAGGAGAACACTGTGGTGAACTTAACAAGCCTTAAGAAGTTATTTTACAAGCTAACCTAAGAAAATGGAGATTAATTATGATATGAATGAGGAAACTCTAAGAATTTAAATGCTGGGGACCCTCTTGCCTTTCTCGATTTCGTTTACTGCTGTTCTCATTAAATCAGCTGTAGCTCTCCTGAATACCTACTTATGGAAACAAATGCAGGTCTCCAACTTTCTCCCACTTTCAGATCTTAAAACTTTCAAGTGAACTAAGCAGCATTGCTGGGCTCGCAGGTATCCAACCTAAGGCAGTTACTTACTCTAGATGCTTGGTGGATGTCAAGACAGACTTAAGTAATTAAACCTACCTTCTGAGTGGCTTCTTTTTTCTTTTTATCCTCTTTCTTCCTTTTCTTGTCTTCCATTAACTGTTCTTCCCTTTCTTGCTCCTTCTCTCTGTTAAAGTAATATCACACCAGAAAGTTAACATCTATATTCAATCTCCTTGCAGCCAATGAAATGTTTGTGGATGGCGTGCAAACATTCCATCTCTGTGACTGAGCAGAACCCAGTATTTTACTTAAACTAAGAGGATGCATAAAACTAACCACATTTGGTTATCCACCTATTTTGGTTTGTTACTCCTTTTACAAAATATGACTGTTTGGTTTTAAAGAAGCCCATTAAAGTGAACTTTAAAGTATATTCCTGAAACAAAACAACACACACACACACACACACACACACACACACACACACACACAGCAAAACCCTTGATTTGAATATATGACAACATCTGGTTGGCTTTTAGGGGATATTCCTGGAATCCATGGATCTACGGAACACTCAGTACCTGGTCTTAAAAACACAAGTAGAGAACACATAAAATACAAAGCATTAGCAATGTCAAAAAAAAAAATGTTTTTAAAGGTTTTTATTTATTTTTTTGAAAGAAGGAGGAGGGAGAGAGAGGGAGAGAGAACAAGCACGGGGCGGGGGGCGGCGCAGCAGACAGAGGGAGAGCAGACTCCCTGCTGAGCAGGAAGCCTGAAAGTATTTGATCCAGGACCCTGAGATCATGATCTGAGCCTAAGGCAGCTGCTTAACCAACTTAGCCACTGGGTGCCCAAGAAAAATTCTGTGATAGGCAACAGGCCTCAAAAATAATACAGTATATATTAATCATGATACGCAGTTACAGATCACAATTTAGGCATTTTCCCATGTCATCTCCAGTGTGGTTAACATAAAACTCTACATTCTGCAGTTCATATTTTTCTTCTGTATTACTAATACTGGACACTTTACATGTGTTTTTAAGGCGGGTACCAAGCATCCTATAAATCCGTGTACCCACTCCTGAATGAGTTCATGTCTACAGCTTTGTGAACATGTGCATTAAGACCACCAACAAGAGCAAAAATGATCCACGACAATGAACATTCTAGTTGAACACGTGCTGAATCTTAAGAAATTAAGATAATGGGGGCGTTGGGGCACCTGGGTGGCTCAGTGGGTTAAGCCTCTGCCTTCAGCTCAGGTCATGGTCCCAGGGTCCTGGGATCCAGCCCTGCATCGGGCTCTCTGCTCAGCAGGGAGCCTGCTTCCGCCTCTGCCTGCCTCTCTGCCTGCTTGTGATCTATGTCTGTCAAATAGATAAATAAAATCTTAAGAAAAAACAAAAAAAGATAATGGGGGCGCCTGGGTGGCTCAGTGGGTTAAAGCCTCTGCCTTCGGCTCAGGTCATGGTCCCAGGGTCCTGGGATTGAGCTCCACGTTGGGCTCTCTGCTCTGCGGGGAGTCTGCTTCCTCCTCTCTCTCTGTCTGCCTCTCTGTCTACTTGTGGTCTCTCTCTGTCAAATAAATAAATAAAATCTTAAAAAAAAAAAGAAAGAAAGAAATTAAGATAATGTAATTGATGCTTCACATGTAGAAGAATGTAATATTTAGACTCCTATACCCTGTAACACGCGTCTGAATGTAACGTATACATAAGGCTGCCAACCTCCACTCCGCGCAGCAAACGGGAAGAGCACATCTCCAAAACTACTGCAGCTGCTTCCAAGCTCAAGGCAGGGCCTGACGCCACTCTCCAAATGGCGGAGCTAGAAGGAGACCCAGATCTGGCGCCCAGTTCCCCCATAGTACTGAACAGATACTTAGGATTTTAGGTGATCCAGCACACTGAACTCACAGCTTCCCAGATACCATCCAGAAAAATGCCAAGTTCAAAGTCAGACACATGAAAGAAAAACGTGAAGTAAATGTTTGCTGGCGTGGCAAAAGCCACAAAGACGGTTCCTGAAGGACTTGAGCCGGGGAGTGGTAACGCCTCAAGCTGTACAAAGAACTGACCATCAACACTGAAGCCGGCTCTCCTGACCGGGTAATGCTTTGTTTCTAGAAAACGAAAACTAAATGACAACAACTAAGGATGAGGTGTTCTCCCTACATGCCAAGTCTCCTGGGGTTCTGCCCATATTCCCAAATACTGGCCCTTCTCCCTCCCTGCCTCTGGCATAGACATACAAAAGCCTGATGTGCACAATTCACACCCCAAAGGCAACTTCAACGGAAACTATAGAAACATCATCAAGGAAGAGGTTTTATTGGGATTCCCATAGGTTGAATGCTGGAACTCTGTGGAGTCAGATGATGTGTCCCTCAGTCTCAGTGGGAACTTGTGGTGGAAATCCACCCGCAGCAGTGCACCACTTCCAGAACGTGGCATTATGAAAACTGGCAAGACAGAGGCTGACCATCTAAGGCAGGCTGGCCAGGGATCCTGCTGTAGTTGCTTCCTCTGGATGTAAGTGGGAGAAGATGGGATTCCTCATGACCCAGTTACTGTAACTCAGTTCCTGTATTTTAAAGTGCAATGGACTACTGGGAAAGAGCAACACAGTCTGAAAATCTGTTTAAATATCCAATGCTTTAAAAAGCAGTGAGTTGCAATTTCTTTCTGTATCTATTCTAAAAAGTTTATTTTAAAAACTAATGTAAAAAAAAAAGCAAAGTAAGTCTTTAATGAAACACATTCTTCAAAACAACTAACCTTTTCAAGTATTTTTTCCTATAAACAGGTAATTCAGGGAAAGGGACTGAAATTCATATTCACTACAAGATTTATTTCCAAAATAAATATTTTTCAAAGCTTTCCAGGAGACAGGCTGTGCTTTCACCGTCATCTTTTACTGCTTATATTGGTAGAATTGAGTTTTCTCTTTAGATTTCACTTCCTTAGGAAGAATTTACTTTCCCAAACCAAACCTGACTTAAAAACCTGCCATTTAGGGGCGCCTGGGTGGCTCAGTCATTAAGCATCTGCCTTTGGCTCAGATCGCGGTCCCAAGGTCCTGGGATTGAGCCCCGCATCAGGCTCCCTGGTCAGTGGGAAGCCTGCTTCTCCCTCTCCCACACCCTGTTTGTTTCCTCTCTCACTGTGTCTCTCTCTGTCAAATAAATAAAATCTTTAAAAAACAAACAAACAAACAAACAAACCTGAGGCGCCTGGGTGGCTCAGTGGGTTAAAGCCTCTGCCTTTGGCTCGGGTCATGATCCTGGGGTCCTGGGATCAAGCCCCACATCAGGCTCTCTGCTCAGCAGGGAGCTTGCTTCCCTCCTCCCCTGCCTGCCTGTCTGCCTACTTGTGATCTCTGTCAAATAAATAAATAAAATCTTAAAAAAAAAAACCCAAAACCCAATTACTTAATGATGCCATTTACTTAATGATGAATCAGAAAGTACAGAGTTCACCTTTCTTCTCATCCAGTTGTGCTCTACCTTGGTTGCATCATTGGGGAGCTTTAAAATATCCCATGCTGCACCAGAACCCAAGAGGGCAAAGGGCAAAGAGGGCATCCATGCAAGGAAGGCAGTTACATATAGGGGGACTGATTAGTCTATCTATCTATCTATTTTTTTTTTTTTTTTTTGACAGAGAGATCATAGGTAGGCAGAGAGGCAGGCAGAGAGAGAGGGGGAAGCAGGCTCCCTGCTGAGCAGAGAGCCCAATGCGTGGCTCAATCCTAGGACCCTGATATCATTACCTGAGCCCAAGGCAGAGACTTGAGCCACCCAGGTGCTCCAAATCAATATATTAATGATGATGACAACCAGGTTTCTCACTATTGAAAAAGTAGCTACCAAAATGGAAAGGGAAAAAGCTCAAAAGAGTCCTGTGGAGTTGGTTCAGAATTAGTTATTGGCAACAACTCAGGGTTTTTAACATATAGAGAAAGATTTAACAATAAACATAGATGCGATTTTTGCAAGCCCATATATGTGTATATTCCTTCATGTATGCAAACACACACACACACACACACCCCTAGCTCTGCCACTGAAAGGGCTTGGGAAGAAGGAACACCCCAATAGCAATGAACATACCTAGTACCCAGACTGTGGCTTCTAAATATCATTCTTAAAAAGAACTAAAATCCTTTTTTAGAAGAGCTAATTTGGGGGCTAGGGCAAAGGAAGTACAAAATGAGTGTGGAATGTTCATTGCCAAGAAGCAAGGAAATGTTCAACAAATAATAAACGGCTGCAGAGACCAATTTGAAGGGGCTCCTATAAGCTAAATCTGGGACAGTATGCACATAAAAAATAATGATGGTAAGAAATTATAAGCCATTGTATAAAATAGGAAACCATGAGTCCATTCAGACAGAAATAAGTAAATGAGTAAGTTAAAAGTTTAAGAAATGGAATATTCACATAGTTTTAAGGTACCTCCCTATGAAAATACTTATTAATTAGAAAGGAGATAAGAATAAGTACACAGAGGAGAAGCCTGGCAGATACCACCTTAATCAAATAAAACACACGAGCATCATTGTAATGGGATAAATTGAAACTGTGAGTTGCCTGATTAGATACTCTGAGAACACAGAATCTCTTCTACAATATTCCTCTCAAGTATGTATAACCTGAAAATTATCAGGAGGAAATGCCAGAGAACCTCAAACTGAGAGGCATTTTACCAAATAATGGGTCTGCAATCTTCAAAAGTTTCAGGATCACTGAACCTCAGGGAAACAGGAGATTTAACAAGACAAAATAACCAAATGCTAAGTGTGATACTTTTGCTATAAAGGCTATTATTGGGCTAAGTGTCAAACTCTGTGTAGAGGCTGAAGATTAAATGGTAGCAATGTATCAGTGTTTCTTTTGTTTTGTTTTTTTTAATTTCGATAGTTGTTTTTTTTTTTTTAAGATTTTATTTATTTATTTGACAGACAGAGATCACAAGCAGGCAGAGAGGCAGGCAGAGAGAGAGGAGGAAGCAGGCTCCCTGCTGAGCAGAGAGCCCGATGTGAGACTCGATCCCAGGACCCTGAGATCATGACCTGAGCCGAAGGCAGCGGCTTAACCCACTGAGCCACCCAGGCGCCCCTAATTTCGATAGTTGTATTGTGGTTATATAGGAGAATATTCTTGATTTTTTGAAATACACCAAAGTATAGGGAAAAGGGATACGGGTGATAGGACACTGGGACAACAATTTATTCTTAAGTGATTCAGGAAAAGTGTTGTTGCTGTTTTAATCATATTTGCAACTTTTCTGTAAGTTCAAGATTATTTCAAAATAAAACAAAAATCAACAAAACCATTATTGGGGTAGCTCCTCAAATCAACTACATAGGAATCTCTAGGGAGAGAACCACGGCTCCAAATTCTGCATATAAGCCCATACTTTAAAAGGTATTTATTATAGGGGTACCTGGGTGGCTCAGTTATTAAGTGTCTGCCTTCAGCTCTGGTTGTGATCCCAGGGTCCTGGGATCGAGCCCTGCATCGGGCCTCCCTGCTCAGCAGGAAGCCTGCTACTCCTTCTCCCACAAACCCCTGCTTGTGTTCCCTCTCTAGATGTCTCTGTCAAATAAATAAATAAAATCTTAAAAAAAAAAAAAAGGTATTTATACTTCAAACATCAAACCTTCCATCCAGCAATCAAATACAAGTGCCAGGTGACTAGCTGGGTCCCACTTAACCACCAACTGCTTCTAAGTCTAAACGCAGAGGAAATCATTCACATTCTCCTGCATCTCTTAACTATGTAGCCAGATCCAAGTGTGAACACTATAATCTAGAATAAATCTAGAATAGTAAAAAGGCAAAACTACTTTTAAGAAAGGTCTAAGGTGAAAAAAATACAACAGTGTTTTCTTGTTTCTTAAAAAAAAAAAATTAATTGAAAGAAGTAGAAGTAATTATTTTTTGAGAAAAGCAGTACTTGAATAAAGGAAAATATCCAGTCTTCACCTGAGCTGAGGCAGAGCAAGATTCCTGATCTGCTGACAAGTTCAGAATATGGAACAGCCATTGTGCTAACGTTCCTAAAAACCCACCACATCACACATTCAAAGAGTCTAAGAGCACACAGGGCAAGTTAAGAGCTGTGCCATCTGGACACCTCCCTAGAGCTCACATTCAAGATCATTCACAGTACAGTTCTAACTTCCATGTTCTCCCTCATCCATTCCACATAGCTAATGGAAAAACCTTCCTCCTTCTGTGGCCCAATCATACCTTACCCCGTTATCAAGTCTTGGCTCAATATCCGTCTATACCATCTCCAATTCACAGGAAACATGCCTCCCCCTGGACATCCCACAAGCACCCAAGGTGTTGGTAGCTATCCATCACGGGCAGCATCAGACCACATGAAAGGACTTCTCTGCAGCATGGCGGCTTTGAACAGGGAGGGCTCTGGGGAACAGAGGCTGGTTTGGGGCTTGGCTAGTCTGTGTTTCGCCTCTTCTCTTGGAGGCTGCCCAGGAACGGATCCATCCATTCCTTTAACAGACATTTCCGGGTGCCTAACACAAGCTGGCCCTTCCCTAAGCACTGGTGATAGAGCAGAAATAAAACCAAGGCCCAGCTCTCCGGGCGGGGGCGGGGGGGGGGGCGGCGCTTACCTTCCAGTGGGGAAGAGAGACAACCAACAAGATCTACAACAAAACTCTATGTATCAAATATCCACTTCCGGCGTCAACAAGTACCCTGGAGAAGACAGGGTGGGGTAAGCTGATGGAGATAGCGGGCAGGGAAGAGAGCATCTTACATATGATGATTAGAAAAGGCCTCTCTGGTCAGGTGGCCTGAGAACCCCACCAAAGCAAGGGATTGTGTGGGTGCCTGGGAGACAACATTAGGAGATGACGTGTCTGAGGAACCAGGAGCTTGTGTCTGAGGAGGAAGGAGAAAGTGGTGGTTGGGGTCAAAGAGGCAGCAGTGGCTCTTCCTAGAATGACTGCATTTTTCAAGTTAACTGGAACCTACCTTCTCACAACTGAGTAACAATCACCACTTCCAAAATCTCTCTCGTTCTCACCTTCAACCAAAAAGCCCACCTCTCCTCTCAGGTGTCAACAGCTCTAGGGCTGCGGTTTCCGGCCTCAGTGGGGGCTCGCATGCCTCCCTCAGAGCACCCAGCTCACTGCAGAGTCGTGAGCTAGCACGTTTGCATTTGCTACCCACGGCGTCTCTGAATGCAGGGGAGCTGGCCGTGCTTTTCTTAGGCACCCGCAAAACAAAACAAAACAAAACAAAACTAGGGACACACCAAGTCATTACAGAGTGAGGGAAATTCTCTCTCTGAGGAACATGTGTTCTATCAAAAAGCCACCACACAACCAATGAAGTCACTTACCATACACTGAGTTACTATTATGTGCCAAGCACTGGGTATACAACAGTGGGGGAAAAGAGAGACGGGCCCTACCCTCAGGAAGGGGACATTCCAGACAGGAGACAAACACCCAGTGCCGGGGAATCATTACAAACGCCAGGAAGAAAATAAAGCTGGGAGAGAGGCTATAGAGGACCAAGAGAGAAGGGAGGAGTGGGTTACTTTATACAAAATGTTCAGAGAAGGCCCCTCTGGGGCAGTGAGAGACCTAAAGAAGAAAACTCTCTGGAGGGGAGTGACCCACCAGGCACAGAAAGCAGAAGGGCCCTGAGCTGGGGAAGCGCATAGTGTGAGTTTGGGGTTTTATTCGGTTTGGGGGCTGGGGGTGAAGCTCCTCCCCTCCTTCACCCTCTCCGCACAGCAAACACCTCCACACACCATCGGAGTCTTCTGAGCTTATATATAAGGTCACTCCCATTAAAAGAACGGGGCATCTATTTCTTTCAAGTTTCCCTTCTACCTCACTCAATTTTTTTTAAACACTTTATTTATTTATTTGACAGACAGAGATCACAAGTAGGCAGAGAGGCAGGCAGAGAGAGGGGGAAGCAGGCTCCCCGCTGAGCAGAGAGCCTGATTCCGGGCTTGATCCTAGGACCCTGGGATCATGACTTGAGCCAAAGGCAGAGGCTTTAACCCACTAAGCCACCCAGGCACCCCTACCTCACTCATTCTTTCTCTTTCTCTTTCAGTGCCTGCTGAGTGCCAAGCACTGTGCTAGGGGCCCAGAATTCAGCAGCAAATAAAATGCAGCGCTGTTTGCCTTCCCAGGCCTCTCGGTTTAACTTTTTCAAACAGCTGTTAACTCCCTCCCCTTACAACCCGGGCATCATTGTTAGAGCAGGAACCTGTGTTCTTCATGCTCTGACCTCTATAAACTTTGGGGGACTCTGAAGAGAGCTTATAGCTTCTTTGGTGTTTTAAAGTACCAGAACTTTGGGCATATGAATTCATGGCCTCTGATAAAGACCAACTTTTCTCCATCACTAGAATCATGACCGATGGTTCCTGAACTCACTTGCCCAAACCTATCATGCTTCAAACATCAGGCAGAGGCAGGGCTGACAATTTCCTACTTGGCAGCAGTAACCACCAAGATTCTGACTGGAGTGAAACGATTTTAAGAACCTCAATTCAGATAAAGAGGGCTCATCCTGACAGGAAAATGTCTCTAGAAATAAAGAACATCTTATTTTTCTTTAAGGACTGGATAACTGCCCATCAAATAGCATCAAAACGTATTCCTGGGGCACCTGGGTGGCTCTATGGGTTAAGCCTCTGCCTTTGGCTCAGGTCATGATCCCAGGGTCCTTGGATCGAGCCCCGAATTGCGCTCTCTGCTCAGCGGGGAGCCTGCTTCCCTTCCCCTCTCTCTGCCTGCCTCTCTGCCTACTTGTGATCTCTGTCTGTCCAAAAAAAAAAAAAAAAAAGTCCACCTTTTGGGTTCAGCTCATGTTATAATCTTATGGTTGTGGGACTGAGCCCCACGTGGGGCTCTGTGCTGGGCATGGAGCCTGCTTAGGACTCTTTCTTCCTCACCCTCTTCCTCTCCCCTCTGCTTTCTTTCTCTCTCTCAAATAAGTAAATCTAAAAAACCAAAACAAAACAAAACAAAAAACCCCCAAAACAGAAAACAAAAACAAAAAAACCCCCATGTATTCCTGATGCTCTGTGTAAGTGTGTTAGTGGTTCATTATCAACTCCATACGACTGAGGCAGACAGATGTGAACAGATACAACATGTCCACCCAATACGTGAAACGTGCCAGAAGCAAACCAATACTGTACAAAACACCCAACTCGTAATACGTCAACAACCTGGATAAGTCTCCAGGGAATTATGCAAAAGACAATCCCAAAGGTTACATACTGTATGATTCCGTTTATATAATATTTCTGGAATGACTGCTCTTGTTGGGGGCTGCAAGGAGGTGTGGGGCAGAGTGACACGGGTGTGGTTACACTAGTGATCCCTGGGGTAGTGGGACTGTTCTGGATTTTCACAGTGGTGGCAAATATGTGAACGTACAGGTGGTAAAGTCATAGACAAGTATATACAAACAGGTAGAAGTAAAACTGGGGAATCTCAATAAGATCAGTGAGTTCTATCAATATCTCGGTTGTGATACTGTAGTACAGATCGGGAAGAAACTACTGATCAGGGGAAACCGGGTAGAGGACACATGACTCTTTCTTACGACTACATGTGAGGCTACGATGATCTCAATTAAAATTTTAATTTAAAAGGGCTTCAACACGGACTCATCTGTTTAAAATTTTCTCTAAGGACTTCTATTTTAAACCATTTTAAAGTAGTTCTTTATGAAAGTCCTGTAAGAGTCAAAAGGAATTTTTCAAATTGTTTAGTCCTGGCATTCCCAGAAATGCATTCCCAGGAATATTCTAGAATTTATAATTTAGTCTAATATGTTCAAATTGTTATAGTTGTGTCAATCAAGGTTCCTGGCCTTGAGTATGTTAGATACATGATAAATATGATACCAGAGGGGTACTTAAAATCTTCCTCTACCCCATAATTCATCATATAATTCTTTCACTGAGGATTTTAGTGATAACATAGTAATATACCTTACTGTTTGACTCTGTGGTGGGTATGTTCAACAGCTCAGTCAACACCAATTCCAAGCTACCTCAGGTCCACTCCCCTCAGAACCAGAGACTGAGATGTGATTTACGCTCTGCCAGTAAGGTAGGCCTGTATATGAACTTTAGAAGGAAACGACAGGATACAGGGCACAGATCTTCTCAGGGAGCAGAATCCACACCTGTAATAACGGTTTCCTGAGTGTGCAGGAAGAGGAAAATGCCCCCATCAGGCCCTCCCCAGTTCCAACGTGTGGTTCCCAAGAAATCAGTGAGATGGTGTCACCACTGACTAAACCCCCGGGCACCTGGGAGAGTGGATTCTGCAGTCCGGACACAAGAGCTCTAACACAGACTTACACGGAGCTTTTCCAAAGCACTTCTAATACATGTGGCTTGTACCTTTATTTCCCTAAAAGACAAATGGTTATCTTGGCAATTTATAAAACATTAAGAAAATAACTAGATCCTCAAACCATTAACAACCATAACCAATTAAGGATTAATGATACCGCATGTGTATCTGGGGTGAAAAAAATTAACAAAAGAAGTGCCATGAAAAGAGTCAAGCAAGTGCTCAAAGTATCCATTTAGAGTGTTTTAATTAAAAACGCACACAAAAAGAAAGCATGTTGGAACATATCCAGTCAGGCAGAGGAAATTACATACTAGGGTACTCCAAATATCTGTATTGAATCTCTTCTTAACATTTTTTTCATTTGCTAGTTCTGACTGAGAGAATTTAATGGGATGCTAATGTAATTTGTACATGATATTAAATTAGTAGACAAAACCAAACAGCACTGAGGCATAAAAATCATTCCAACACTGAGTGGCTCATGGGAAGAAAATGGTAACATTAAACCTAGAAAAATTAAGGTAAATGCATTTTTCATTTAGAGGGATACAGAAATATCTCCTGCCTTCAAATCCATCATGTGACACGTGACCGGCAATTCTTTTGTATCCCAGAAACAAAATTTAACATAGCTCCTTTTACAAATGGATTATCTTCCTATATGAAGTTAAAGAAAGCAACGCTTCTCAAACTTTAACGGGAATCTCATTAAAATGCAAATTCTTATTTAGTAGATGTGGATTTTAAACTACAACTCTCCGTTTCTAACAAGCTGCCGGTCCCGGGCCTTGACTTTGAATAGCCCAAGTACAATGCACTTGGTTGTTTCTTTCCAAGAAAATACGGAATTGTAGAGTCATTTCTCCAAGAATAAATACTAACCTCATTACTATCAAACTTATGCCTTGTTATTCCCGTCTGTGTTTCAGTGCCAGATTATAGCATAATCTTTACAAAGTTATATTAAAATGCAATTAAACAAATCATGGAGTACCAAGTATGTACGGAACGCCACTGAAATGATGCTAGGAATTGCTAGGGCCAAAATCATACACACAAAAACAAAAAATAAAAACAAAGCAAAAAACCGGATGAGAGCCAATCCTAAGGCATCAATAGCTGAAGTGTGCCCATCAAACTGCACGCAGACTTCAGAGATGTCAAGCATGTAGAGGATTTAAGTTTCAGAACCAGTGAAATATGGCAGGAAGATCTGTGCACACCTCGGCTCTAAGAGTCTCAGAAATTTCCCACTTTCTGTATTTTGAGACATACAAGATTAGACTTATTTAGAATTACTCAAACTAAGTAAAGATAAAATATTTAAAAGAACTTGTTTTTGCTTTCAGAAATTTAAGGTGGCAAAAGTTGTAACCGATGAACCTAAGGAACAACTAATTTGAAACCACTCTTCTTCAAATCCATCATGTGACACATGACCCGCAATTCTTTTGTATCCCAGAAACAAATTTTTTTTTTTAAAGATTTTATTTATTTATTTGACAGAGAGAAATCACAAGTACACTGAGAGGCAGGCAGAGAGAAAGAGAGAAGGAAGCAGGCTCCCTGCTGAGCAGAGAGCCCGATGCGGGACTCGATCCCAGGACCCTGAGATCATGACCTGAGCCGAAGGCAGCGGCGTAACCCACTGAGCCACCCAGGCGCCCCCCAGAAACAAAATTTAACATAAATTAAATTCTTGCTAGGCTAGACGGCCTAGCAATCTTGAACAAAGGGAAACTCTTGGCCTTCTGTTTTTGTTTTTTTTTTTAAAGATTTTATGAGAGAGAGAGAGAGAGAGCATGTGGGTAGGAGTGCGAGAAGGTGAGAGGGAGAAGCAGACTCCCCACTGAGCACAGAGCCAGAGAGGGGGCTCAGTTCCAGGAGCCTGAGATCATGACCTGAGCCCAAGTCAGACGCTTAACTAAATGAGCCTGAAGCAGTGCCCCCTTCTCTGACCTTCTATTCGACCTTAGTCCAGCTGTGCACTTCTTGAAACGGTCTCCTTGCAGCTTCTGCCCACCGGTCCTAAACCTTCCTTCCCAGGCTGTGCAGAGCAAGTGTTCTAGTCATCATAGTCCCCCATCATGTGACCCCCAAGGCATTCCCAGTTCCTTCCAACACTGCCTGTGTGGTCTGGCTCTCTACCCCCTCACACTAGGGTCATTATCCCCTAAAACATGTTCCAGTTTGTGTACACTCATCCAATTATTGGGCAAGGCAGCACGAAAGCAAGCCTTGCCACGTCCTCATCCCAGAAAATATACTACTGCCACTGCTGTCCAAGAGCCCGTGTGCCTTCTTGGAAATCACATCTTGCTGAATTACAACCGTCAAACACCCCTATTTTTCATAGTACTGCTAAGTCACTTCTCCACAACTGGGTGTGGCATCTTACATGTAGCTCCATTAATGTCCTCTGTGCCAGACTGCTGGCCTGGCACTGCCGCCTCCTAGTCTTCCTTGCATAGCAGGAAAATGTAGTCTGGAACTACATTTCTGAGAAGCCCATTCTCCATTTGTTCTAGGTTAGACGGGCTGAAGTAAGGCACACCCATGTGAGATTTGGAAGACAAAGTCCATATGCTCTGAAAACAGCTGCAAGCAGACACACAAGCAGCAGGAGACCGGACTTTCCACTCTTAGAGCAGCTTCCAGATGAGTTAAAGCCATACTGGAGCGGCAGGCAGTTGAGATCACTGCTTTCCTGGGAAACCGGCACTCTAATTTCATCAACAATAAGAACAGCCCCCTCCCCTGAACTTTTCCCCCCAGACTTTCTAATGATTGTGAAAGTCTTTAGTTCCCTTTATTAAAGTCTATCCTTCTTGGAATATACAGTGGATTCTAGCCTAAATAAATAAATAAATAAATAAATAAAAAGGGGGGAGGGTATTAGAATTAATAAATGAATTTAGGAAGGTTTTAAAACACAGAATGTCTATATAAAATCAGTTGTATTTCTATAAACTAGCAACAATCAGGAACCAAAATCTTAACAAGTCCTATTTAGTAGCATCAAAACTTATGAAATACTCAGGGATAAATCTGAGAAAAAGTTTGCAATCCCCACACACTGAAAACTATAAAACATTGTTGAGACAAAAATTTAAAAACCTAAGTAGGTGAAGAGGTGTACCATATTCATGGATTAGAAGACTCAATACTGTTAAGATGCTGATTTTCCCAGATTTAATTTATGGATTTGACCCAATCCCTATCAAAATCCCAGCAGGTGGGGTTTTTTAAATAGAAATTATAAGCTCCTTTTAAAATTTCTTAAGAACCCAACAACTTTTTAAAGAGCGAAGTTGGAGGACTTACACAACCTGACACCCAGACCTGTTATAAAGACATAGTAATTGGAGTGCCTGGCTGGCACTGCTGGTGAGGCATGAAACTCTTGATCTTGGCTGGGATTGTAAATTTGAACCCCACGCTAGATGTAGAGATTACCTGAAAATAAAATCTTAAAAAAAAAAGAGTAACCAAGACAGTGGGGTGTTGGCATCAAGACAGATTAAAAAATTCACTAGGACAGGATAGATTCCAAAAATAAATGGACAGAGATATGGACAAGTGACTTAAAAAAAAAAAAAAGGTACAAAACCAATTCAGTGGAGAAAGGACAGCCTTTCTAACAAAGCATTGTGGAACAAATGAACATATTTAAAAAAATGAACTTCAATCCATATCTTGTACTATATATAAAAATTAATTTAAAATGAATAGACCTAAATACAGAACCTTAAACTACAAGAAAATGTAAGAAAAAAAATTTCTATGACAAACTTGGGTTAGGCAAATTATTTCTTAGGTACAACACTGAAAGCAAAATCCATAAAAGAAAAAAATGCATAAATCTAATTCAAAATTAAGAACTTTCTCTTCAGAAAATGCTGTTAAGAAAATGAAAAGAGCTGCCTACTGGGAGAGAGTATCTGCAAATCACTCATCTGATAAAGAACTGACGTCCATATATATTCCACATATATAAAGAACGCTCAAAACTCAGTAATGAGAAACAGCCCGATTTTTAAAACAGGCAAAAAATTTGAACACTTCACTGAAGAAAATACACCGATGGCAAATAAGCAGATGAGAAGATGCTCAACATCATTAGTCATTAAGAAAAGACAAACTAGGGATGCCTGGGGGGCTCAGCGGGTTAAGCTTCTGCCTTCAGCTCATGTCATGATCCCAGTGTCCTGGGATCGAGCCCCACATCCGGCTCTCTGCTCAGCAGGGAGCCTGCTCCCCTTCCTCTCTCTCTCCGCCTGCCTCTCTGCCTACTTGTGATCTCTGTCAAATAAATGAATAAAAATCTTAAAAAAAAAAAAAAAGACAAACTAAAGCCACGATGAGATACTACTCCATGCATACTTATTAGAACATCTAAAATTAAAGAGACTGACCTTACCAAGTTTTGGCAACTGGAACTATCTCACGGTGAGAGTGTAAAACGGTATAATCGCTTTGGAAAGCAGTCTGGCAGTTTCCTACAATGTTAAACATAAACCTACCATATGACCCAGCCATTCCACACCTCGGTATTTACCCTACAGGGGAAAAAAAGGATACATCCAGCACAAAGACTCTGTAAATGAGTATTTGGTAATAACTGAAAGGTATAAACTACCCAACTGTGCATCAGTAGGTGAATGGATAAATAAGCTATGGTAGAACTTCCTACTTAGCAGTAAGAAGAATGAACTGTTGATACACACGACGCGAATAAACCTCAAAACTATAATCAGTGAAAGAAGCCAAACAAGAAGTACGGTATGTTCCAATTGTATAAAATTCTAAAAAAACCCCCAAAACCTAAAAAACCAAAGAACAAAAAAACAAAGAACCCCTGAACTAATCCATAGTGACACAAAGCAGATCCGCAGTTACTTAGGGGTTGGGGAGGGGCAAGAGAGGATAGGAAGGCATATTGACAAATGGGCACAAATGGACTTTGGGGAACAAGGGATACATTATCTTTTGTATACATAGTTCAAAATTTAACATATACTGAACACTTCAAACATGAGCAGTTTATTATAGGTCAGTTAAATCTTAATAAGGGGCTATAATAAAAATTAAAAAGAGGGGTGCCTGGGTGGCACAGTCAGTTGAGTGTCCAAGTCATGAACTTGGGGTGTGGCATGGAGCCCTACACTGGGCTCCTCGCACAGCAGGGAGTCTGCTGGAGATTCTCTTCCTCTCCCTCTGCGCCTCCCCCTGCTCTCTCAAATAAATCATTTTAAAAATTTAAGAAGAAATAAAAAAAGGGAAAAAAGAAAAGGAAGGGGATAAGAGATCTTTCCTGCTAGAGTACCCTGAATGGCCTGTTTTCCTGGCTGATACGCCAGTCTGAGACCTCTTTAGCAGCTGAAATTTCACCCAGGCGGTGCACACTATTCCCTAAAACAGTAAATCTTTAAATTGGGAGCTTCTGCATGAATAACGTTCCTATGATGGGTATAAAGTTTCATTTTTAAATGCAATGAAACCTCCTATAAAAGAAATCTTGGTAAATCAACGTCTGAATTTTTAGATCTTTACCTTTACATTTCATTTAACATTCTGGATCACTATAAACTACCAGCATCTTCACTGTATTTTCTCCTGAAGTTTCATTCAACTGGTAACACCTGATGGTGTGTTTGTGTTGTGACTCAGGAGTCAAATCTGCTAATTTTTCAGCCATTCTTGTGGCTTTGTTTGCCTTGAACTTAGCTTCTTCAAGCTCAAAGAACCCCTTTGGTTTTAAGGTGCTAATCTGGCGAATAAATCTTTATTAGCAATATTTTACTCCTAAAAGTACTTTCCCATACACTCCAATTAGTATGCCAGCTTCCTAAAAGCCTGAAATTAGCAGTCATTTTACAAAAAGCCCAACAGGCAAAGGGGCAACACCATGATGAGGTCTATACCACATACTCTAGTATTTATATCCTGGAACCTCTAAAAACCATGTTTAAACCTTAAGGGCCAGACAAACCCACAAATCCAGACGGCAGTCTACCCTCGGCATTCAACAACAAAGAAAGTGGAAAGTAATGAAGAGTCAAAGCCAGGGCTTTGGAAAGAACTGTTCACTACAGAATAGTGATGATATAGGGTTCCTCAGCGGAAAAGAAGTTTCTCAATCAGAATCCACAGTTGTGAGGCACACATTTTTAGAACTGACAACTTATTAACAGTAGAGTGGGGCTGTGTTCACAAACATTGAAGTGCTTGTTTTTATGTTGTTTTTTCCCCTTCTCTGCCTGCTTCCATGCATGGTTCAACACAATTATTATATTAAAAGAATAACTGATCTTTGAAATCAGTTAAGATTGTTAGCATTTTAACCAAAATGACAGTAAGTAGACACTCTATTAAAAGGCGGTTTTAGGGGTGCCTGGGTGGCTCAGTGGGTTAAGCCTCTGCCTTCGGCTCAGGTCATGATCCCAGGGTCCTGGGATCGAGCCCCGCATCGGGCTCTCTGCTCAGCACAGAACCTTCTTCCCCCCACCCCCCTGCCTGCCTCTCTGCCTACTTGTGATCTCTTTCACTCTGTCAAATAAATAAAATAAAAAATAAAAGGCAGTTTTAAAGGAATCAGAGTGTGACATATGACTGTAAAAGTATGTGGTACCCAGACACATTCAGGAGTAACTCAGGGGCTAGGACATTAAAATGCCTGACATGCTCTACACATGTCCATCCACGCCAGGGTCTCATCTTTGAAGATGCTATCGTGGAAGTCTCAGTCTGAGACTCAGGTCCCTGTGTGCGCACCTAATGGAGATGGTACAGCAGGTTCTGGAAGGTGCTGGGAGGTTTTTTGCCCACCAAAACAGGGAAAGAGAGTTGGATAGTGTGTACCCTCAACTGGGAGTCATCTTTCTCAGGCTTTGGACCCTCCTTCCTCACTGACCAAGCTACTTTCTGTCTCATGGCTCTACGGTACACATAAGAAACGAGGCTAAATAAAAATCTTTAAGAAGATTCCTTAAGGGTGCCTGGGTGTCTCAGTGGGTTAGGCCACTGTCTTTGGCTCAGGTCGTGATCCTGGGGTCGTGGGTTCGAGTCCCAAATCGGGCTCTCTGCTTCGTTGGCGAGCCTGCTTCCTCCCGCCCCACCTCCTGCCTGCCTATCTGCCTACTAGTGCTGTCTGTCAAATAAATAAAAAAAAAAATCTTAGGGGCGCCTGGGTGGCTCAGTGGGTTAAGCTACTGCCTTCAGCTCAGGTCATGATCTCAGGGTCCTGGGATCGAGTCCCGCATCGGGCTCTCTGCTCGGCGGGGAGCCTGCTTCCCTCTCTCTCTCTCTGCCTGCCTCTCCGACTACTTGTGATTTCTCTCGGTCAAATAAATAAATAAAATCTTAAAAAAAAAAAACCTTAGAAAAGAAAAAAAAAGAGACAGAATATTCCTTAAATTTAAGGACCAAAAGGAGAATCCAAGTGATAAAGACAATTAATTGACTCTCCTCTGACCATGTCTAGGCTCACGTATACACTGTATTGTGTTCAGAAGGTCAGAGGGCCACTACGGGTGTTGTCATAATGCAGGTTTTCCAAGCAAAGTGACTGTTGCATACATTTCTAGACCTCTGCCTTATTAAAAAAAAAAAAAAAAAACACAGCATTTTATGTCAGAAATTAGATGGAAGAGACACAGACTTTCGTAAGACATCACGCAGTATCTACTGCAGACAGCGGGGGAGACAGGCAGTGCGTAAGCTTCCTGATTATGCTGCATTACTACCATTTTATTAAGTTTGTGCCTGTTACTCTAATTCTGGAAATCCTCTGAGAAAGGGTGCTATTTGTGACACTTATCTTGGTATTGAAAAAATTAGCAGAGAAGGAAATCAACTCTGAATTTAGGATTCCACAGGTGACAGTCGTACCCTACTTCTCAATGCTCTTAATTTGTGCTCTATTTTCAGAATAGTAAAAATGGAAAGTCTTGTTCTTGGGTGCCAGCAGTTGTCATTTAAATTTAGCAAGCTGAAAGATAATAACTGAATTACCTTGAAGAAAATGCGTATTTATGAAAGGCAAGCATGTTTAATGTTAATAAGTAACCAACTACAGAGTAAAGCTAACTCATGAACTTACGTGACCCAATTCTTGAACTAAAACTATACACCAGTGCGAAAATGATTCAAAATTTAAAATATGATTTATAAATAGCCTTCTGATAACAACTAACCCAACACTGACCTGTGTTTAACTCTCCAGGATCAAATACTGACGGCTAACTCCATTTAGGATGATATTCAAGTATCCGTATACAGTTCTGTACCTGATTTCTATGTAAGTAATCTGAGGGAAATTTTTGTTTTTTTTTTTTTAATATTTTATTTATTTTTGAGAGAGAGAGAGAGAAAGAGAAACAGCATGATAGGGGAGAGGGTCAAAGGGAGAAGTGGGCTCCCTACTGAGCTGGGAGCCCAATGCGGGACTCGATCCCAGGACTCTGGGACCGTGATGTGAACCAAAGGCAGTTGCCCAACCACTGAGCTACCTAGGCGCCCTTGAGGGAAATTTTTAGAGAATGATCTATCTACCACTGCAATCTTTAATGGATAATCTCAGTAAGAGCTACGTGTAAATGTCATGTTTTTCCGAGAGAATACTTAAATTTCTCTTTAGGTATCAAGATCTTTCTTTCCCTTGTAGTTAAGAACTGTACTTTCTCGGGGCAACGGGCCAACTGGGTGGCTCAGTGGGTTAAAGCCTCTGCCTTCAGCTCAGGTCCTGATCCCAGGATCCTGGGATCGAGCCCCGTACTGGGCTCTCTGCTCAGCGGGGAGCCTGCTTCCCACTCCCCTCTCTGCCTGCCTCTGCCTACCTGTGATCTCTGTCAAATAAATAAAATCTTAAAAAAAAAAACCAAACTGTACTTTCTCTATATAATTTGAGTCTAGAGAGTCTCTGAACTTATGCACACAGTATTTTTATATTCCTCCTCTGTGTTTTAAGACCTTCAGTTCCCAAAAAATTCTTCAAAGTTCTTTTGATTCCACCTCCCACAATTTCGTAGAAGCATGGTAAACTACAACAAGCAGAGCACCTTCTACCAAGGCTGCCTAGTAGAAAAAAAGCACACACTTGGAAGTCTAGCAGTTTTAAGATCAACTGTGTATCTTGAGTCTCAGACACTAATGGCACAAACTTGGGCAAATTATCTGGCCTCTAAGTCAGTTTTTGTATCTATAAAATGGAGGTATGCTACCTATCTTAAAGAGCAGCTGTGCTGATTAGAGAGCGTGGATGGAAAGCACCTAACAATACCCAGCCTGTGGGCTGCTGCTGCTTCTGCACTGGCGTCCTCCTTCTCATGCACCTTAAGCATCTGTGATGCAAAAAGCACCAGAGAAGGGCAACAGGTAATACAAAGAGGTATGAGATGCCAAACTTTCTAAGAAGAGACTCAGGGACGATCATGACTCTCCCTATAAAATTAGATCCATACTTCACACAAATGAAAATAAAGTCCAGATGGAGAAAAGATTTAAATGTAAAGGTTCAGGAAAGATACAACTAAAGCACTTGAAGAAACTGTGGCTAATTTTTCTTTTCATAATCAGAGTGAACAAAGACTTTCTTTTTTTAAAAAAATTTATTTATTTTTAATTTTTATTTTTTAAAAAGATTTTATTATTTAAGAAAGAGAGGGAGAGAGAGAACACAAGCAGGGGGAGAGGCAGAGGGAGAAGCAGACTCCCTGCTGAGCAGGGAACAGGACCTCAGGATCATGACCTGAGCCAAAGGCAGACGCTTAATTGACTGAGCCACCCAGGCGCCCTTAAATTTTATTTTTAATTTAGTACTCATACCCAGTGGGGGCTCAAACTCACAACTCAAGAGTCATATGCTCTACTGACTGAACCAGCCAGGCTCCCCCAAATACTTTCTTTTTTAAAAAAGATTTTATTTATTTATTTGACAGACAAGAGATCACAAGCAGGCAGAGAGGCAGGCAGAGAGAGAGGAAGAAGCAGGCGCCCTGCTGAGCAGAGAACCGGATGTGGGGCTCGATCCCGGGACCCTGAGATAATGACCTGAGCCTAAGGCGTCCCTCCCCAAAGACTTTCGAACTAGGATACAAACCCAAAATCCATAAACAATTGCTCTATTTGTATAAAATGCAGATTGTAAAAGTAATTGCTATATAAAAACTTTAAACAGGGGCACCTGGGGTCCTGGGATTGAGCCCAGCATCAGGCTCTCTGCTCAGCAGGGACCCTGCTTCCTCCTCTCTCTCTGCCTGCCTCTCTGCCTACTTGTGATCTCTGTCTGTCAAAAAAAATAAATAAAAATCTTTTAAAAAACTTTAAAAAACTTTAAAACACTTATTATGATAAACCTACCTGTAACAAATCAGTATTTATTCAGAAAAAGAGATTAGCAACTTATATCACAAAAAGCTAAGTTCCATAATATATAAAGAACTTCTACAAATCAGTAAGGAAAATACCAACAATCCAATAGCAAAGTGGGTTAAGGAAACGAACAGTTCACAGAGGAGGAGTGATAAAAAGTTCTAAACATATGAAAATATGATCTACTGCATTCCCTACAAAGGAATAGTGTATTAAAACTATATGAAATATCACTTTTCACTCACCAACTGTCAAAGACAAAATTTGGTAAAAAAAACACAGTGCCATTCAAAGGGGTCACGGAAAAAGGCATTCACATATATTGCTGGTGAGAATCAATCTCACTGAGAACCATTTGTCAGTAACTCATCAAAATTAAAGTGTACATAGTTTTTGACCCAGCTATCTTACTTCTAGGAACATATCACAGGAAAATAATTACAAAGGAGGGAAATTATCTATGTAAAGGATATCTGCTGTAACATGTCTGTAATGGCAAAAGACTGGAAACAGTCCATCAATTAGGAGATTGGTTAAATAAATTACAGCTTATCCACACAAGCTTCTATAATTGCATATATAAAAGGAAGTTTTTTCTGTACTAATGAAAATAGATCTTCAAGATATATCATTAAATTTAAAAAGCAAGATGCAAAGATGTGTACTTTATGCTACCTTATGTGTAAGAAAAAGGGGGACTTATATGTATTTCTTTGTATATTAATAGAGGCTCCCTGGAAAGAAATATGAAAAATGAGTAATACTGCTGTGTCTGAGGAGGAAATGTTGGGTGGTTGTAAGACAATCGTATACTCTTTTTAACCAGATAAATTCAGTTTAAAAAAAAAAAGACAGGGGTGCCTAGGTGGCTCAGTGAGTTAAAGCCTCTGCCTTCAGCTCAGGTCATATCCTGTGGTCCTGGGATGGAGCCCCACGTCAGGCTCTCTGCTCAGTGGGGAGCCTGCTTCCCTTCTCTCTCTGCCTGCCTCTCTGCCTACTTGTGATCTCTCTCTGTGTCTCTGTCAAATAAATAAATAAATAAATAATCTTTTAAGGAAAAAAAAAAAAAGGATAAAACAGTAGGTGTTACCAACAGGGGAAATGGTAAAACATACACAAGTTTATTTCTTACAACTTTTTAAGCTTTTATTTAAATTCCAGTTAGTTAACATACAGTTTGTTATGTATTTCAGGCATAAAACATAGTGACTCAACACTTCCCTCCATTACCTGGTGTTCATCATGACAAGTACCAGCCTTAACCCCCATCACTACTTCACCCATCTCCCCACCCCATTCCCCTCTGGTGACCTCAGTCTGTTGTCTATAGTTGAAAGTCTGTTTCTTGGTTGGCCTTTTTCTTTTTCTTTCTTTCTTTCCTTCCCCCCACCCCAAGATTTATTTATTTGAGAGACAGAGAAAGCAAGTGAGGGGAAGGGCAGAGGGTGTGGGAGAGAAATCCTCAAGCAGACTCCCTGCTGAGCGCAGAGCCCTACAAAGAAAGAGCTCCATCTCAGGACTCTGAGATCATGACTTGAGCTGAAACCAAGAGCAGGATGCTTAACTCAGTCACTCAGGCTCCCCTTTTCCCATTTTTTAGCATGTTATTTTTACAACTGCATGTGAATCTACAATTATTTCAAAATAAAGAGGTTAAGTTAAAGAATACAAATCCCCTCTCTTTCTTTTGGTTCTAATCAAGGCCTTCAAATAGCCAAGCGATCTCCCCTGGGTCAGCTCCCGAGTCCCTCTAAACCTCTTTCTTACCACTGACACCTCCTTGTTTTGTGTGGTGGCACAGAGGGAACCACACACAAAGATGCACGCTGCCCAGATCAGCCAGAAGTGTAGAATGAAATCCTGAGAAACAAGCTGCAAATGGTCAACTAAGAGGTTTCAAGGACTTCCTAATTTTACCTCTGCGAAGGGGCTAGGAGATGGTGTGAAGACAGAAGGTAAGAGAGGTGGTCTAGGGAGACTCCAAAGAGTAAGAACTTGTTTTCTCCACTTCTCCTGGGACTGAAAGTACCTGGATTATTAGGTATGAGTCATCCTGCCTCCTGGCTACTTCTTAAAATGGGAAAAGTGATGGATGGCCCAGGAACCTGAAAACTTCAGGACACTAGCCACTGAAATCCTTCCACTAAATCACCCTTTATATAGACTCCACACTCACCAAAGGACACACAGGACACCTAGAGGAAGGACAATTTTGTGCAGAATGTCCAGTGAGAATCACAGAGCAAGGGGCAGCAGGAAAGTAGACAGGAGGTGTCAATAAACAGGGTTAAGAAGTTAGCCAAAACCTTCACTTAGTTATACTAACTCCAAGAGAAAACTTGCAACAAAAACAAGTTTGCGTTTATAGATTTCCTGAGCACTCAACTGGTATAGGACTATGGCTCCTGAGACATCAGAGAGACTCTGGAGACCTGACTTAGGAACAGAGGTAAGAAACACTGTCAAATAATTCATACACTTAAGAGAAGGAAACCACTGCCCTGACCAGAAGGAAACTACATGCTGTGGTATGTCTCAGGGAATGGTGGAAGACTTAGAATCTTCTGGACAGAATGTTACAGGTGTGAACAGAACGGGGTGGGGGGGCACGAGGTGGGAAGGGCAGGGAACGGGACACTTTAGAGGGATGCCGCCATCATCGGGAAAACCAAAGCTTCCCAGAAACAGCCAGGCATTTTTGCTAAAAGCGTATCAGGTGGGGCTTTTGAGTTAAAATTTGCGGTTCGCTTTCCCCTACATGCCCGCCTTCGCTTACCTTTTTCATTCATTTTATTTGACACGCTCCGGGCCTTTACCAAATTAGACCAACGAGTCCAGTCTTGAAAAGCTAACAACTGCTCTCCACACACACCAATTTCCCTTTTCCTAAAACAAAGCCTTTAAAAGGGAAGGGAAAGTGAAGAAAGAGAGCGTGTTCACAATGCCTGCCAATTCTTTTCGCCAACTTGGGTTTCCGCAATTAAGCTTTGCACTGTTGTATGTGCATCTTCTGTTTAAAAAAAAAAAAAAAGATGAAAGGAAAAGGGACATGAAACACTGAGCACCAGAACTCAGCTTTAAAGGTGCCATAACCAAAAGGTAAAAAAAAAAAAAAATTCCAGGAAGATGAAATGATTTAAGCGAACACTTGAACAGTGAGTTGCTGCACGCATACTCACAAAACTATTCACTGCCTCCAGCAGGGGAGATTCAAAGAGTCTCTCCCTCCCTCTTTTAAGTCACTCTAAAGCTGACAGAGTGACAAAAGCTCCCCAGTGGGTGGGGGTGAGGAGGGAAGGGGGCTCAAACCTCACCCCTCCCTCAAAGGGCGAGAAACGGCATCTGAGCACAGAGCCGCGGGCATCCTGTGCACCCTCGCTGCACTCAGGATTCTGGCTTTGGCTCCAGGACCCCTGTGGCCTGTCCGCAGTTATCAAGAGTTGGGGCATCCTTCACCAAGGAATCCCGACTACACATGCCACCACCGGCAAGCAGCAGCCAGGAGAGTGGCAGAGGTCAGGGGGTCAGAGCATCCAAGATCTGGCATGCTGGATGCCCTACCGTGGCCGATTCCCAATGCCATCTGTTGTAAGCTGTGTCACGGTCGGTTGCTAACCAAGTTCCTAGGTTTACAGTCAATTAAAAAAAAAAAGGGGGGGTCTCCCTCTGTAACAAAATGTATTTTTCCCCCTGCATTCAAGTAGTATCCCCCATAGGACACGCCTTGTTCTGGGGACTCAGCCTACAGGAGAAAAAGGCAGAAATGGTGTTTGCAGTCCAGTACGGGGAGCAACCAGTAAACCAGCAGACCAACAAGGAACAGGGTTTTAGTCATGATCAGTACTACGAAGAAAACTAGGTAGACAGGGTAATGAGACAGGGCAGACAACGGGTTCTAGAAAAGGAGAAGGAAGTCTTTTGAGGAGGTGACATCTGAGGCCTGGATGGTGCAGAAGAGCCAGGGAGGGTGTGGGGTGTGGGGGAGGGGGAAGAACCAGTCTGAAAGGCTCCGTGAGGAGGTCAGTGTGGCCACTCTCCACACCCGGGTGCTCAGCCTCAGTCTGCGGGGTGAGTGGCAGTTAGAAGACGAGGCGCTGCTGGGGGTAAGGGGTGGGGAGTCCATGGACCATGCCTGGACGACAGGGCTCTTCCTGTCCTCCCGCCACAAAGCCCCTCCAGCCTTCCGTCCACAGTCCCCAGCCCGGACCCCTGCGTGCTCAGCTCCGCCTCGAGACGCCCTTCTCGCTCCTTCACATCCTCTTCTCCGGCTGCAGTCTCCCAGTTCGAGTCTCACCCCCTCCTCCCCTGCCCCTCAGATCCAGTGCAAGGGCTCCTGAGGGCCCGGAGCACTCAGTCATCTTTCTAAGCAAATACTGACCGTCCTACTAAGTGTCAGGCATTAGCCTTGCCCTGGGGATACGGAAGGGATCTAGACACAGGCTCTGCTTCAAGGGGTCTGGCCTGGTCTTCAGGGAGAGGAAGTGGTAAACACACACTTTCTACTCAGTGGGGTAATCGTAACAATAAAGTTCATTTGACTTTTAATCAGGTAACTGCCTCTGACAGCAACTTAACTCTTTTGTGGGAGCAGATGATGTCACCTGCCCAGATCAGCCTGAAAACTCAACAGCCAGGTAAACCTGCTTCCTGGAAGGCCTAGGCGGTGGACTTGAAGCCTATTGTTCCTTAGAAGTGTCCCGGTTTGGACAATGAGCTCACCTCACCTATGAGGACCCCGCCTCCAGTCCCAAGCCTTGTCGCTAAAGCCTGCTGCCTGCGGGGCCTCAACTTACACCCCTGCCTCCTCTACCACACCTCCCTGTACAAAGCTTCACTTCCAGTTACCAGAACCCACTGCCACCTCCGACACCGCATGCCTTTTCTCTGCCCCACGCCCTCCACGCTTGGTCCAGGAACGGCATTCAGTGAACGCTTGTTAAAACACAGAAATAAAGGGGAGGCCTGTCCACCTGCACCGCAGCTAACTTCAGTCTCTAAGCCGCAAAAGCTGTCCTGGCGGCACCTGCCTTCCCACTCACTACCCCTTAGTAGCAGTAAGGCACGATGTAACACGATTTTTAAAAAGATTATTTATTTATTAAAGAGAGAGGGACAGGGAGAACACACGAGTGAGGGGCGGGGCTAAGGGAGGGGGAGAGAATCTTCGAGCAGACACCCCGATGAGTACGATCCTCCGAACCTGAGATCATGACCTGAGCTGAAATCAAGCGTTGGACACTTACCGATGGAGCCACCCAGGCGCCCCTGCAGTCTGCTTTCTTAAAGCAACAGTGATTTAGACGTGTAAGTTCCAGAGGACCAGCTTAGAAAGGAATGATGTGGTCACACTGTGCATTCTCTCCTGCCACCCCCTTCTGCACCGCACGTGCCCAGCCCTCCCTGATAGCGACACAGGAGGCAGGGTGTCTAGAGCCCCGGGAAGGCCACTCACTCGGCTCTGGCTCACACCTGTGAGAAAGGGAACTGGGCTTCCAGATGACGTCAGGTTCCCTTCAGCCCTAACATTTTATAGTGAGTTTAGAGCATTAGTAAAATTCAATTTCAATAAAAGAATAATTTGGAAAATACTATGTAGGACAAGTATAAACAGGCTCTACTTTTTATTGTTAACTACAAAAGGGCAGATGCCAATAATGCAGCGACAGAAGACAAGAAGCAGCCAGAGCATGCTAATGGACTCCCAGAAAGGACACGGGTGGGGTGTACCCAGTAAAGCAGAAAGATTCAGCCATGCAATGGACAGCTTGAGACGGTCCAGCAGGCCGTCCCTGCAGTGAATTAAGAGAAAGTTTTAAAATGTTCATGCTGTAACAAAATCTCCAATTTGAGACTAATGACAACTCAAAGAAGAAAGCCAGATAAATTCATGTTTGTCTTTTAAGGAAGGGGTGGTAATACAGAAACCACAATAGGAATTAGGCTTCAAAGGGGTTTTCACGTGCTTTTCATCCAAATATTACAGAAGGGAACAACCTATCATACCATGACTTTGAGATTATTAAGTGAACCCTGGGTGGCCCAGCTGGTTGAGTGGCACGACTCTTGATTTCCGTTCAGGTCATGATCTCAAGTCCCATGTCCAGCTCTACACTCAGCAGGGAGCCTGCCTAAGACTCTTTCTCTCTCCCTCTGATAAATACATTTTAAAAAACAAAAACAAAAAAAAAACCAAACAAAAAACCTCTCTCTTGATTAAAAAAAAAGAAGAAGAATCTTTTTTCATGGTTTGGCTCCTTGTCAGTATTTTTACTGAAGTGACCTAACTCACAGCAAGACTCACAAGTCACCTAACTTACTTTCTCAAAAGTTTTTACCTTGTAATAAAAATCGATTCACCATTAAGATATCAACAAGTGGCCCCTTCCTACACTCAACAAATATCTATTTTATAATATTCCCGTTCATTCAGCAACTATTTACTGGGCATATACAACGTGCCAGGCCCTGAGGACACAGCAGAAAGAAAAAAAAGAAGGGAAAAACCCAACATGGGCTTAGTCCTGCCCTTGGGAAGCTAGGTGTAGTTGGGGAAAGAGACGTTCATTAGAGAAAACTGATGGAAACGTCCACTGAGGCCACAGTAGGTGCCGTAAGTGGCACAAGGTACTACTGTGTGTGCAGACCAGGCGGGGAGGGAGAGGGGATTTCCTGAGACTGCAGGACGGTGCTAGGGACGGAGGGCGTGGGAGTAGGAAGGAGTCTAAGCAGAGGGAAGAGAATCGATAAAGGCTACGAAGGAGAAACCGGGCTGCTGAGGAACTGAAATGAGACCTGTGCGACGGGAAGTGGAGCAGATGAGCCCGCCCAGCCACCACCCTGCAGGTGCTGGGAGCAAGTTTCTTCTCTTTCGGCAAAGCGCGGGAATCCACCGCTGGGTTTAAGCGGGAAGAGATTTCTATTCTCCAAAGGTCACTGGAAGCAGAGAACCGTGTGTGTAGGGGCAAAGCTCGGGAGCCGTCCACATGCACAGGGCTGGCTCTGTCAACTTTACCAGCAACCGTTGAGCCCACGCAGGAGACAGGCCACACACATCATTTTCACAGAGAGGTTTTCATATAAAGAATGGTTAGCTAGGTATAAAATGACTGACTAGTCCCTGCAAAATCAAACAGAAAGAGACAGAGAGCACACTGTCTGCAGTAGAGCAGCCGCCTGAGGCTGGGGGGGGGGGGGGGGGGGGGGGCGCCTGCACCTTAGGGGGTGCAAGAAAGCTGGTTCTGCAAGGTCCCTGCACGTGGTGGAAAAACTGGGGAATGGACTGAGCCGCTGCTACAGGAAGGAAATGCTGCCGCTGGAGCAAGGCTGCGTTGCTAAGAGGAAACAGACAGGAAGAAGCCAGTTCCTTCTTCCTCCTCTGGCCCCGCGGTGGCCCTCGCACACCCCTGTTGACAATGCCTGACAGGGCCAGAAGCGGGGGGCAGAATTTCAGCTTTAACACCCCGAGAGCAGGAAGGGTGAGCTTGGGGCTGAGAAACAAACACTTAATAACCAAGAGAACACACAAAAAAGTGCCTGACACAACTCACACCAGCCCCTGGTCTTTTCCAACATGGCTGGATGACTCACAGACCATATTAAATCTTGGATACCATGATCGTTCAGACGAACCAATTTAGGTGCTGCTAAGAAAAACTGTCACCCATTAGACTAGCTCGATGCTAAGTCTCCGTGAACTGTAAGACGCATCCGTATTTCAAAGATGTTAGAGGGCGAAGAAAAAAAAATGTATATTTCAGAATTGACAAAACAGCTGAATATTCCTTAGCAGTATGTCAAACTTAATCAAAACAAGTCACTTATTACTGACAAAGCCAGATAAAAGGGAAATACCGAAAACCAGGAGCACTAAGAGGGATTTGTTTTGCTCTATTTTGGGGGGTTTAACTTTTTATTTTGAGATCTATGGATTGACACACAGAGATCCTGTATACCATTCACTCAGTTTCTTCCAGGGGCAAGTCTTACATGACTGTAGCAGAACATCACAAACAGGAAACTGGCACTGATGTAATCCAGCAATCTTACTCGGATTTTACCAGTTTTTATGTGCTCGTTTGTGTATGTGCGTATTGTTCTCTGCCAATTGTCATATGTGGATTTGCACAACCATCACATCACAGTCAAGGGACAGAACAGCTCCGCTGTGACAGTCCCCATGCTATCCTATCACAACCATAGCCATCCCTCTCCCTGACCAATACCGTTCTGCGTTGTTTTTAAGGCAAAGAGCTTATATATTACTCTATCACTATTTGTCATATGAATTGAATTTTCTTCTGTATTTAAAGAGCAATTAAAGAATGTGGTATCTCAGTTGGCTTTGGGTTAACTATTCCTACACGGGAACACACTGCCAAGTGGGTAAGGACCTCTCCAGAAAAGGAAATCTCATTTTCTGACTACTGTCAGATCCCTGCACTAGCCCAGGTTCGCCCCTTCATTGCAACACCGAACGTTAGCTGCTATTATCATCCTTGTGATTGGGTATGATTAGCCTGATTATGTCTCTCCTGTTCCAGTTTTGCCACCCTCTGACACTTTTTTCACAGAGCAGTCAGAGTGATTTTTATAAAAATAAAATCCAAACATGCCTCTGCTTGCTTAAAATCCCTCCCAACTTTCCAGACCAAGCCTTATTTCCAGAGCCTGCCATTCGCAGCTCTTGGAGGCCTGGCCCCCGCGGCTCTCTGGCCTCTGCATCTCCAGGACAAGAAGCCACGCGCCACCTCCTTCCGCGGACCATTCCCCATACCTTTCAGACTCAGGGTGCTCCCTCCTCAGCAAAACCTCCCTGGGGCCCTTCACTGGAGGCTTCGTGCCCCTTCACCATGTGGGCACTCTCTTTATAGTGAAAAATTATTCGTGACATAAAATTCACCATTGTTTCTATTTTTTTTTTTTAAAGATTTATTTATTTATTGACAGAGAGAGAGGGAGGGAGAGAGCACTGGCAGAGGGAGCGGGAGAGGGAGAAGCAGACAGCCCATGAGGGGCTGGAACTCAGCCGGTGGGATCACAACCTGAGCCAAAGGCAGATGCAGAACCGACTGAGCCACCCAGGCGCCCCCACTGTAACTATTTTTTTTTTTTAAAGATTTTATTTATTTATTTGACAGAGAGAGAAATCACAAGTAGGCGGAGAGTCAGGCAGAGAGAGAGAGAGAAGCAGGCTCCCGCTGAGCAAAGAGCCCGATGCGGGGCTCGATCCCAGGACACTGAGATCATGACCTGAGCCGAAGGCAGCGGCTTAATCCACTGAGCCACCCAGGCGCCCCCCACTGTAACTATTTTTAAGCGTACAGTTCATTGGCATTAAGTACTCTATCCAGCTTTAACACAAGTTTATTACTCTAGATGCAGCAGGCATTGAAATATGTAACAGTTTTCCACAGAGTAGGAGAAGGAACATATCAGAAGTCAGAAATTAGAGACGTCATAGTCTCATTTAATAGGAAGAGTTACGCTATTAACAGTTAAGACGTGAGCTGTCCAATATGGTGGCCACTAGCCACACCTGGCCACTTACATTGACGAAAATCAAATAAAATGTGGAAATTAGTTTCTCAGTCATACCAGTCGTATTTCAAATGTTCAATAGCCACATGTGGCTCACGGGCACCACATGGGGCAGCACAGATACCGAGTATTTCTATCACTGCCGAAAGTTCTACTGAATAGCACTGCTGAAGACTATTTTTAAAAGAAATGAGGAATATCCAGCTGGCGAAGGCAAGGCACACAGGCAGGAGCAAAGCCACAGCCACAAGGGAAGCTGAGGCATGCTGGAAGCATGTAGAAACCCGGCACACAGAGACCACAATCTTGGCCTATGTCCATACCTAAAGGCCATAAAAACCCCAAGCTAATCTGTACCCAAAGGTATGCTTTTAAAAAAATCATAAATGCTGGCAATAAGGACCCTAAGGAAAGTGCCAACAGCAGTAGGTGCAGAGGCTAAGTAAGAATGGAACAGTTAAGACGGGAAAGGCATTAAGAAGCCAACAAGGTCCCTCCAGCAAGGACCACGTTGTGAGTCTTAAAGAATAGACTTCAGTTAGGGGGACAAGGTTAGCAGGGTGTTCCAGGCAGGGTTCAAGGTCATGGAGCTGGTAGGTGGGAGAGCCAACATTCAAACACAGGTCTGTTTCCCAGCGATCTTGACCGTTCGAGTAGATAACTGGGGGAAACCGCAGCAGCACGGCAATCTGACAACCTGAGAGTGGCTGGAGCCCTAAGTCGGAGGGAAATGACAGGAGATAAGTCTCAGATAAGCAGGGGCTAGTACAAAGGGCTTTGTCTCTCAGGCTAAATTTGGACTTTATCTTGGGGAGGAACTGTTGAAGCACTCTAGTAAGCAAAGTAATGAAACCACCACATTGCCGTTTTAGAAAGCGAGCCTTCCAGATGGGGGAAGGTTACCGGGCCGGAGGAGACAGAGGCAGAAGGACGGTGAGTCAGGAGTGAGGGAGACTTCAGGCTTCAGGCTCTGCAGTCAGAGCCCGGCCAGCTCCACGCAGCACACAACCCTGGACATGCTTCCTTCGTGTGAAAGGGGGTATCTCCCTACACATTTTCTTAGGGATGAGGGGCTGCCCTCTTCTGAGGACAGCTGTCAGGGTCCTCCTGACAACACCCCCTGCTGTCCTTTCTGGGACGGAGGGCTGCAACGACAAGTCTGGCTTGGGTTGCTGGGGCCTCCTGCTGCCCTGCTGGGAGGGCCTGTCAGAAGGGGTACAGAAAGAGCTGTTGCCCTGGGCTTCCCAGGAACACAGGCCAGTCAGTTCCTCTGGCTGGCTGAACGGTCTGCGCTGGCCTGAGGTTGCCTGCACAAAGTTGTGGTCAGGATTACACGGGACGCATGGGAAGAGGGGGGCATGCTGTCTTACTCACTCAGGTACTCAGTACAGGGGGGGTTCTCAGTACCACCCGAAAAGTTCAGGCAAGAGAAAAGCACCTGCACCAAGTCAGTGAGAACAAAGAGGAAAGATGGAATCTCAGCTAAGCAGGGAGCAATCAGCAAAGAGTCTTAGTGACTGATTAAACGAGAAAAGAGAAAAAGAAAGGTATAAGACGGCCATTTTCAAAGGAGGTGTTTTTGCCAGCCAGGGATCATCGCTAATGTGTGGAAACGCATGAGACTTTCATAGGGACAGGGCGCTACTGGCAGCTAGTGGGTGGGGACCAGGAACGCTGCTCAACACCAGACAACGCTTGGGGCTGGTCCCTCAAACAAAGTATTATCTGGCTTCCAGTGTCAGCTCTGAGCTTTAGAAACTGTGGTCTAGGATGGTTTCCAGGTTCCTAGACTAGGGTGACTGGTCACGGCAGACTCTGCATCAAGAGAGAGCACACAGGAGGAAGGACAGAGGTCCGGGGACGGGGGAGGCGCAAAAGAGCCTGAGTCGAGGTGGGGATGTGGTAAAAGCTGTGTGCCCCTGGGGCGCCCAGACGGACCTGTTGAGTAAGAGCTTGGAGAGGAGATGTAACAGGAGTCAGAGCCTTAAAGTGCCAAGGTAGAAACCCAGGTCCCAGGAGTAATGAGTTTATCCAGGGAGCATGAAGAGAGGATGGCCAAGGACAAAGCCAAGGAGGATATGGATTTTAGCAAACCACAGCACATCTTCCTTATCATTAACTGAGTGAAGGGCTAGGAAAGATGCGTATGACAGGGTATTTGCTACCAACAGTATGCTAACGGCTCCCAACCCTCGCCTTTATTTACAGCTAGGACTACCGCAGCAAAGAGGAACCCTTGGGAGCGTCCAACTCATCTACCTGTTTTAACCACTGAAAGCAATGCCTGACAAATGCTAGAAAAAATAATTTTGATCCAAGTGCTAGTACTTCTCAATAATTCAGAAGCGGAAATGGATCCACAGACTCCCTCAGCAATTTATTTATTTATTTTTAAAAAGATTTTTTAATATTTTTTTGACAAAGATCACAAGTAGGCAGAGAGGCAGGCAGAGAGAGAGAGGAGGAAGCAGGCTCCCTGCTGAGCAGAGAGCCCCATACGGGCTTCAATCCCAGGACCCTGAGATCATGACCTGAGCCAAAGGCAGAGGCTTAACCCACTGAACCACTCAGGCACCCACCCCAACCCCTTAGCAATTTTAAGCAACACTGTACAAGCCACACACCTTCAAAGCTATGTTATAAAGATCAAACTCTGTGTTCAACAGCCAACATTAAGAGGCTTGTTAGGGGTGGAGGACAGGGAACACCGCTAGGTGTTAGGTAAGGGGAACAATCATCAGCGCCTGTGTCCCCACCACATGTCACTGAGGGCACGGCATCTTCATGCCTGTTGTCTCATCTCACCTGATTGATCTGTGCAGCGAAACTGTCACACGGATATTGCCATCTCTATGTTATAGTTGAAGAAGCCACTTTAAAGGTTTTCTGTGATTTGCCCATGTTCACATAACTACTTAAATGGCAGGATGACAAGCCCTGTGAAACCTGAGGGGCAGCCATGAAGGTGGGAGGAAGAGCTAGTCCCTGCTTTTCATATGAAAATTAGGGCCAGTCCGAGAACGAGAACAAGAGTGTCCATCGGGTGTTTTAGATGTATCTGTCCTTCAACCCTTCATGCTTTGGGGGTTCTTACTACTCTCAATTTAAAGTGAAAAATTTGAGTTTCAGACTTTAATTACAAACTTTTACACATAGTATGTGGCAGAGCTGAGGTTTAAACCCACATTTCTCTGATGCCCAAGCCCAAGTTTTTAATTTACTCTTTTCTTTTGCTTACTACTGAATTTTCTCCTGTTTTGGTAAGATAGGGTTTGGACTTTTTCCCTTACTAGCCAGATGACATGTCCAAACACAACTGGAAGAAATGAAAGTTACTTTCACTTATTTTCTTCTTACTCTCTATTGAGTACATGATTTGGATAGAAAGGGACTGGAGTAAGCGAATGTTCTCAAGGAAGGCTGTAATCAGCTTTGACTAGAATAAACTGGGGCTCTCTTAGCTACTCACATTTTGAAGTTTTATCAACAGGAGATTAGGGACAGTAAAATCTAATGGTTGATGCGCTGAAAGAGAACCTAATGTGGGAAAGAAACATTTTTCCATCTGGCTCAATTACTTAGATGCCAAGAAAAAAAGAAAACGAAAAGGAGACGGCCATATTGCTGCTTTGCTAAACACGTGAGTACGCGTTCACATGCCACCAAAATCCCCTTCCACCAGCTTTCGGGACACAATGTCACATCTGCAGAGGCACAAGCTTTCCCAATGCCAAAGTCATGGGACAACCAAAGATGGCCGGGCCTGCCTTTCCCTTCTCCCTGTTTCAAGCATCTCTCATCTACAAAGAATTCAAAAACACATGTAAAAATAAGTATTCAGCACTTGAGTTACTTGAGTTACTTCTTGGATGAAGACTTGACATTTCTGTTATTTTTCCACTCTTTAAAACTTCTGGGGTAATTTTTTAAAAGCTTTTATTGTTAAATATTTAGTGCATACAAAAGAACACCCATGTACCCACCACTCAGTTAAAAGCAGAGAACATTCCCAGTACCCAGGGACCCCTGTGATCTCACCCCTTCCTACTCTATGAGTTTGCCACCCCTCGGCTAAATGCCTGTCACCTCCTTGCTTTACCACACAGTGCTTTGTAGCCTGAACAACGTATTTTTTGTTTTGCATATTTTTATAAATGGATCTGTACTATTTTATTCTTTTGCAACTTGCTTTTTCTCACTCCATATTATATTCCTAAAATTAATTTGCGTTGTGTTCCGGTTTGTTCACATAAATGCTGTACAGAGTTTCATCATTAACGTACCACAAAGTATTCATCCATCCCCCTTTTGATGGACATTTAGATTTCCAATTTGTGCTACTACACACAGTGTTGCTGCTGTAAACATCCAGGGACTCTCCCTTCCTATGGAAGCATGTATACAACAAGAGTTCTTCAGTGAGGCAGGTTAACTGCAGATAGTTCTAGCTGCTGGGTCACCCGAACTTCACTGCATACTGTTACAGTTTTCCAAAGTGATTACTACAGTTTTCTCTCCCATCTGAAGAGTGTAACAATTCCTGTTGCCCTACATCCTCACCAATCCTTGGTACAGTACTTTCCAATCTTTTAGTTTTTGCTAACCCGAGGAGTACAAAATGCTAGCTCATTGTGCTTTAACTTGCATTTCCTTGATTACTCACTAAGTTGGATTTTACTCCCCTACGTTTATTGGTCATTTAGGTTTTTTCCAACCATGAAATTTGTTTCTTTATTTTTCTATTAGGTCTTTTTCTTATCAGTTTGTAAGAGTTCTTTGTGAATTCTGGCTACAGCTCCTTTCTTGATAATATGTGCTGAAAATACGTAAGTTCTTAATTACAAAAAATATGAATGCAACAACTTTTTTCATTCATGATTTGTGCTTTTGCACCGTGTTTAAACATTCTCATCTCAAGATCACAAATATTCTCTTATATTTGTTTCTGTAAGTATTAAATCTTTTCATATTTATATGAATCCATATGGTATTTATTTTTTTATAGAGTATGTCTGATTTGATCCTTACACACAGGGGGAAATGATGTGAAAATGGAGGCAGAAGCTGCAGTATTATAGTGACAAGCCAAGAAACCCCAAGTATTGCCAGTAAACACCAGAAGCTAGGAAGAGACAAGGAAAGACTCCTCTCTGGTGCCTTCCAGAGAGAGCCCCACTCTGCCAACACCTTCATTTTGAACTCCCAGCCTCCAGAACAGTGATGGTGTAAATTCCTGCTGTTATAAGTCATCTAGTTTGTGACATTTTGTTAGGGCAGCCACCAGAGATTAATACAATCATATGGAGCATCCCAGCACCTCTTGTTCAAAGCCCACCTCTCTGCTAATATACAGCGTCGACTGTCACTTTGCCAACTGATTAATAAGGCCAGTTCTGTCACGGACTCCATATACATGGAATATACATGTGATCTGAATCACATGTATACACACATATACATGTGATCTGAATCTAGGCTTTTCACTCTTGATGCTCTGGTCCATCTCTAACCCTGCAGTTAAACTATAGTGCCTTAATTTCCAGCTTTGCATTAAGTCATGGGCAGGGTAAGTCCTCTTATTATTTCTGTTCTTCTCTCTTCCATATAAATTTTAAAATCAGTTTATCAAGTTTCAGAAAAAAAAACTGTTGGGATTTTTATTGGAATTTAAATTTAAATACCAATCTGAGGAGAAATGACACCTTTATTTATTATTGTTTTTTAAGATTTTATTTATTTATTTGACAGAGAGAGGAAGAGAACACATGCTAGGGGAGCAGCAGAAGGAAAGGGAGAAGCAGGCTCCCTGCCAAGCAGGGAGCTCGATGTGGGGCTCGAACCCAGGACCCTGAGATCATGACCTGAGCCAAAGGCAGACGCTTGATATCTGAGCCACCCAGGTGCCCCAAAATGACACCTTTAAATTACTGAGCCTTCTTACCATGATCATGACAGAGCTCTATGCTTATTTAGGTCTTATATTAATGTCTCCTAATTATTTCCTTCCATAGAGGCCTTATTAGTTTTGTCCCAAAATTCTTTTATTTTCTCTTACGACTCTAATGATGTTTTAAAAGACTATATTCTTTTTTTTTTTTTTAAGATTTTATTTATTTATTTGACAGAGAGAGATCACAAGTAGGCAGAGAGGCAGGCAGAGAGAGAGAGGAGGAAGCAGGCTCCCTGCTGAGCAGAGAGCCCGATGCGGGACTCGATCCCAGGACCCTGAGATCATGACCCAAGCCGAAGGCAGTGGCTTAACCCACTGAGCCACCCAGGCGCCCCTAAAAAACTATATTCTTAAACGGGGACTCATTTAAATAAAAAAGATGAAACACTGTTCTTTAGAAACAGTTCCTAATCATATACTCATGCCCAGTAACCTCTTGACTGAGAATCTCATGTAGAATTCAGACATTCTAATAACCATATTAGTATCTACTATTCCAGTGCTCATTATGTGTTGGACACTACCCTAAGTATATAGTCCTCAAACTTCCGAGGTAAATTCTATTAGTCTCATTCTAAGGTGAAGAAACTGGCTTAAAGAGGTAAGGAGCCAATGAGGTAGCTCTAGAGATAAAAACCAGTACTTGGTTCCACTGCAAAACTTCTTAAATACCATTGTATTGTCTCCTGTATTGTGGTAGATGAGAATAAAAGCCACCTTAACCTCAGAATGCAAGAATTATTATCTCCTAATAATCAAAATCCCCTTAGGCTGCCCAAATTCACCTGATGGGTTCTCCAAATCAACACAGCATTCACACTGCATTCAGGGTTTCAAAACTCTTCTGATTAATTTAGAAGAAAACACTCTACAGACGATAAACACTCAACACTTTCCATAGTTACATTTAAAAAACAATTAAGTAATATAGTAAACCAAGAATGTCACAAAGACCAGTATTATTTCGGTTTGTTACAATGGCAATTTTAGATAATTACTCAATTACTTAAAAAAAATTCTCAATGTTTAAATGGCGATTTTCAAATTAACTGACTCACTTTCAAGATTCAGTAATGGACCTCAGTCAGACCTAAAAACTTCTAGGTTGATGGTTACTACTGCTTCCGTGGGCAAGTCAACATCTGACTAATCTTGTAATTTCTGTGATTACACTACTGTTTTATGTGTAAATTCTTTCTTACTATATTAGTCACAGAATCAGCATATCAGAGTGCCAGTAATCTTTTGACCTCCAGCCAATACCAAAGAATCCTTAGTTTCAATGCATAAAAAACTGATCTCACCTTATGTTAACAAATAATCCGTGAATGACATCTACTTATTTAATTACATCTGTTTGTGTTCTCTGATGCTACAAATATTTATTAGACTTCTTCCAAGCACTTGGGTTACATCATTTAACAAAACAGAACACAATTCTCCCTATGAGAACAAGCCAACCAACTGGCAAAAAAAACCCCACGGGTCCAGCACCCTCCAGGTGTGGTTCTTAGGAGTGCTCGGGAACAGCCGATTGGCCTATTAAATCACATGTGTGCAATACACCTGAAATTAACACCATTATCAATATTAATGTATGTTAGGCAAAGTGCCCTTTGCTAGATATGCCTGCATATTGAACAATGCTGTTTGGTAAGATAAAAATGCATCAGTACTTTCAACGTAAGAGTTACCAGAGTCTTCTTAATATCAATAATTTCACTGGATGAGAGAAAATGATGATTAAAAAGCAATGGCAGTTTTCCTATGCCCGTTTCAGTGAACTGCTGGTATCCCTGCAAAACCCCAGTAATTGGCAACTTATTAAAAATACAAAGAGCAGCAGTGGTGGCAGAGAGAACAACAGCAGGTCGGTCTAAGCACAGCGGAGCTTCGCAGCAGCCGCAGGCGGCTGTGCAGTTGCTCGGCAGTCAATTTACTCTCACAAAAGAGCATCAATGAGGGCAGGTAGCCCCCAGGTCAGCTGCACATGTTATCATTCAGAGATACATCATACTCACAAATAGTGGTGCAAGCATTAAAGATCCAAGTTCCACAAACTGCCACGCAACACGCAACATTTACTCCAGCTAATCATCTGGAGGCTTTTTCTGAATATGGTGGAACAGAGGAAGCAGAAAGGCAGGTCACCAGTGGGGAAGACGTACATTGCCTGGGTTCTACCAGTCCCTGGGAACCACAGTGGCAGCTGGTGATTCTTGAATGACCAGCCCTGGACACCGACCACAGCGTCCTCAACCAGGATTTTCCCCTTCAAGGAAAAAAACAGGACCTGAGCTCCCACTTTACCCTAATGGTCTGTGAATAAACAGCAGACTGAGGTTTCACAGGACTGACCAAAATTTGCATTAAAAGATCCTGTCCCACACCTCCTTCTCTTAGAATTAAGCAACCAAGAACCCGAAGGGACTAAGCATGGTACCAGTGGTTTCTGAAATACAAAAGATTATTCATAATCTCTAATAACTTAAAATAGATGTGGCAACACATAAAGACAAACAGTTACATATTTTGCTCAACATTCTGCATTACAATGTTTCTTCTCTTTTCTTTTCCTTCCCTTTCGTTTAGGCTAAGGCTGAGAAGTAGAGGGCTGAAGAAGGCAGTGCTATGTGGGTAGAAAGAGGGCAAGATGGAAATCTGAGGAAGGAAAGGAAAGGAGAGAGAAATACATCACAATGGGCAATGGAGACAAGCAGGGGGTCCAAGCTGAAGCTAGCCACTAGCTTCCCACCCCACAACCAGATCACTGCACCCTGCAGAAAGCTGTGGCCAGAATTTTCAGCCATTTCTGGAGGGACTTCTGAGCTGCACCTGCCATGTGGCAGGAAATGAAAACAAAACACAAAATCGCAGAAGCAGAAGGCCTCACCACACAAGAATGTTCTGATGGCTGAACCTAAGGCTATATAAAGAAAGAAGATACCAGATCTCAAAATTTCATCTCAAATACAGAACTTATTGCAACTGTAAAGATCTTCCATAGTGGCCATGATCCAAGTAATCATTAAAGAGTTTATCGGGCTATCATCCCATTATCTATTTCACTGCACACTTGTACACTTTTGCATTCTTAGACATACCTGGCAGAGATGAAAGTAGAAGCAAAGAGCATTCTCATGAAGCTGATTTCTGTTATGGAAGAAATGGTGGGCCGTGGATTGATGGAAAGAGGAAGGTGGATCATACAGCCAGAAGCAATCCTGATGGGAATCCGTTAAGGGGGTGAGGCAGACCTTGGGCAGTGGGGAAAACCTGGCAGGTTGTGACATGTGAAGTCTTTGTGATGCACTAGAGTGCCCTGACAGCTGGCTGGGAAGCACCAATAGCTCAGGACTAAAAATGTGCTTTGTTTTGAGCTATCAGTGAAGTTTGTTCAACAACACTGCCAACACTAATAATTAGTTCTACCACACTTAACAAGACGGGCTGCTAATCACTGGCCAACATTTTTTGAAACCTGCTAGTAAGGTAATGCCAACCTGCAAAACGGAACCTCATTCAACAGAGACCTCGGCCTCAACACAGTCTAACGCAACGAATGAATGGGCCCGATGTCCTCCTCATTAAATTCAAAAGTATGTTAAAACAAAAGGGTAGTGAATAGTGAAGATCTGGGCAAGAAAGGCAAGAAAGAAAAGACATCAGAAGTGTGGAAGAAAGACAGGATGGAGGCAAGGTCGACAGGCTGTCACTTCTGAAATATTCAGCAGTACCAACTCCTGGGTGATAATCAGAAGAGCAGAGGACCAACCACGCATGCGCCCCTTCAATGCATGGGCAAGAACTTGAGATTCATTTGGGCCAGAGATATGGAGGAAACATTGTTTAGAAGATTTTATTTATTTACTTGAGAGAGAGAGCGCGCACAGGCAGCGGGGGATGGCGGGGCAGAGGGAGAAGGAGAAGCAGACTCACTGCTGAGCAGGAAGTCCCACATGGGGCTCAAGGCTCGATCCCAAAACCCGAGGACTGTGACCTGAACCCAAGGCAGACGCTCAGTCGGTTGACTGAGCCCCCCAGGAGCCCCTGATGACACATTCTGGTCTTCACAAAAGCTATGAGGGTGATTATTCACCAGTGTGATTCCCTATCCCCAATTTGAGAAACAAGTCATTTGCAACCTTGAAGTAACACACAGATCAGATTAATCTTTTAAAAAATTATTTTTCCTTTTGAAAGACCTGACTCCTTCTGTTTTACAGTCCTCAAGCAAATCTCATCCTACATGAATTTATACATGCTCAAAGGTAGCAACGGTTCATTTACATTCCTTCACTGACTGCAGGAATCACAATCTATTTGCAATTATAATGCTCTAAAAATAAGTTATTTGATTCTTTCAAATGTGAAAGGTAACAAACAAGTGGAAATATTCTTGTTAAACTACTAATAGAAACTTGGTGATTTGTAAAATAGCTCTGCCGGGGTAGGGGGGAGGGGAGAAAGAAAAAAAAGAAAAAGAAAAGTCATTTGGAGGTTTTAAAAGCCTATTTTGGTTTTTAAAGCAGCATTTGCAACAGGGTATATAAGAATATAAACATCAAATTAAGTGACTTTAGCTAAACTAAAACAAGTATGAATTCTCTGACTTTCAAAATCCACCATGAAAACTTTTCAAAACCTGGCATATAGTATTTTCTTGGCTTATACTACTTGAGACAAAAGTAACTTTAATGTGGCCACCTGGGTGGCTCAGTGGGTTAAAGCTTCTGCCTTGGCTCATGATCCCAGGGTCCTGAGATTGAGTCCCGAGTCAGGCTCTCTGCTTAGCGGGGAGCCCGCTTCTCCTCTCTCTGCCTGCCTCTCTGCCTACTTGTGGTCTCCATCTGTCAAATAAATAAATAAAATCTTTAAAAAAAAAAAAGTAACTTTAATGTTTCTTAGTGATCCATATTAAATGATCCTTTCAAATTTGGGCAAACTCACCTAACTATTCTGAAATTATTTGAACACGGGCAAATTTCCACATAAAAACAATGTCAGGGGCACCTGGGTGGCTCAGTGGGTGAAGTGACTGCCTTTGACTTAGGTCATGATCCCAGGGTGCTGGGATCCAGCCCCTGCTCAGCGGGGAGCCTGCTTCTCCTTTTCCCTCTGTCACCCCCCTGCTTATATTCTCTCACTCACTGTCAAATAAATAATAAAATCTTAAAAAAAAAAAAAAAGTAAAGCAACACCTGAGCACAGAGAAATCTGGAATTAAGCCAATATTTCATATTCCATGTTGCTCAAGGTCCACATGCACATGGCAAAGAACTGCAGACAAGTATCCCCACGGTCTGTTTTTTTACATCACTCTTAAATCCACTGAAAGCGAAACTTTATGGTAGAAAGGTAATCAAAGGTTTTTAAAAGTTTCTGAAGCTAAGTATGCAAAAATATGTTTAAAGCAATTTTAAGACTACAGTATTTATAAAAGCAAAAAACCAAAAACCTAAATATTCAGAATAGCTACTGTTTATGGAGTGCTTGCTACGTGCCACACTGAAGTGCGGGTACTCTGCATGTTTCATGTCATTTTCAAGATGAAAATTCTCTTAGATGGGGACTAGTAACATCTCCAATCTGCAGATAAGAAACTGGGGCACCACGAAGTTGAGTAAGATTTCTCAGTTGCCGGAGGGCTGGGATCTGAATTTAGAGCAGAAGCCTCCAACACAACAGTGCACTGATTCTCAGGACAGAGAGCTTAAAGAAACAACAGCACCCAAGCAGAATGGTGGGGGGCAGGGGTGTGAGGGGAAGGGGCAAAGGCTTTGCCTTCTGATTGCTGACCATTGTGATTCCTAGGAATGCAGCAAGCATAGCACATCATACTCAATATAATCTACAATATATATTATACACACAGCCATATCTACATAAATAAAATGCCCAAGAGAATATGCATCCGCTGTTAACAGGGGTAGAACTGAAGGAGAGTGGGGAGGAATTTTAAAATGAGAAATAGGGGAATTACAATTCTACAAACTTCTCATGATCTGAATGTTAGGCAAGAATATTACTTTCTAAATTCTGAAACGATTTCAAACTTCGAGAAAAGTTGCAAATATGGTACAGAGAAAGAACTCCTTATCCCAGAACTGCTGAGAATACGCTGTCAGTCTCATGTTCCACCACCCCAAATACTTTAATGTATGTTTTTCTTTTAAAAATTCTTCCAACCACAACAGAACTATCAAAATCAGAAAACTAACACTGATACGTAACTTCCATTTAATCTTCAGGCCCCACTCAAGTTTTGCCACCTGTCCCAGTAGCGGTCTTCATGGCAAAGAAACAGCGGCATTCAGCTGACTTGTCTCTTTAGTGTCTTTTCAATTTGAAATGGTTCCTCACTCTTGCTTGGACTTGACACTTTCGAAGATGATTGCAGGCTATTTAATTTGTAGAACGTTCCTCAGTATTTATAAAAGCATGTTTGATGTTTCTCCTGATATGATTCAGGTCCTGTATCTTGGCAAGAGTATCACTGAGGTGATGCTGTCCTCTCACCGCCTCCTATCATGTGACACAATTTCAGTGCCGGCCCATTCTGGGGAGACTGACTCAGATCACTCAGTTAGGGTGGCGTCTGCCAGACTTCTCCGCTGTACTCTTTCCCTCATGGTATTCAATAAGTATTTTGTGGGAAGGTATTTTGAAATTTAAATAACCCATGCCTTGAACTCTGAATTTCTTTAGAACTCCATACATAGGTTTTATTGCAAAGTAGGTGGAATTGTGTTAAGAACCCTTTGTTTTCTCTTACTCGACAGGTTTTAATCAATGACATCTTAAATTTTGATAATCAAATTATCCCAGGTTTGGCCCAGTGGGAGCCCCTTCAAACTGGCTTCTGAGTCCTTCTGAAGTGTCTCTATCATTTTGTGAAAATGTCTTTGCTTTTCTAGGACAAGATATTTCAGGTTCATTTTAAACTTTCCTGCTCTAAATCCTATAATCAGCCATTCTTCAAAAAGCTGGAATTCCTTTGAGTAGAAAATGGTATTTAGAAGCCAAGATCTGGGCATGTGATGTGCTCATTGCTATTGGCGTATTGCTGCTTCCAGCAATGGGAAGAGCAAGAATTGTATGCACACACGTATGTATATAAATACACACATACAGGGTGCCAGGGTACCCCAGTCAGTTAAGTTTCTGACTCTTGATTTTGGCTCAGGTCATGATTTCAGGGTTGTAAGATCAAGCCCCATGTCAGGCTCCACAGACAGTGGGAAATCTGCTTAAATTTTAATTTTCTCTCCCCCACTCCCCATTCTTGCTCACTCTCTCTCAAAAATAAAAAAGTAATAAATAAATCTTAAAACACACACACACACACGCATTTTACATCTATAGTATTTCTATGTTTATCAACACTTATTAAAATCTTTGAGTTCACACCAACATTCTGTTTCCAGTCTAATATCATAGGGATTATTCTAGTTTTCTCCTTTTCAGTATCTGAAGCTCTCTTCTCCAACACTGAGAATTTCTGGCTCCCATTATCCTTGATATACTTACCTAACCAATCCATCTGTATTTAACCAATCTACCAGTGAGCCTGCCACTCCAGCCCTATGTGGGTACCCCTCCCCTCTCTTGGGCTCTGATACAACAAACCAGTCCCTCTCTGTATGTGAAGACCTTCTCATTCTACTTGGGCTGTGACACGCTTGGCCAGGATTCCTACCTTCTCTGTCTATCTCTTGGTCGCAGGACTGAATTGTTCAGAAAGGAGAAGAAAAAGAGAAAAATATTTCTGAAAATTAAATGTTTAAAAATATATATATTTTAAAAATACTCTCCATTAAACTGGAATTTGTTATAAATCAGACAGCCAAACTGAAGTTCACTTTTGCATCACCTATGAAGAACAGGTTTGTTAAGTAAATTAATAGTGTAAACAAGCTTGTAACCCAGATGTTTAACCTACTTAAGAAAACTAATTGTTTTCAAGCACTTTAAAATCACTGGGCATGTACTTGCCTTTAATTATGATCTAATTACAAATGATTTCTATTTTCTTCATTATGGCTTTGATAACTCCTCTACTTGATTATACTTTAAGAAGTACTACTTAAACTTGATAAAGTTAAACTGCTTTTTAAAAATGATTCTTTATTAATCAATTTGGCTTTTAAATTAATCATCTGAAATCAGGTTTTTAATCATTCAGTGATTGTTCTTTTTTCTTAGTTAACCTATCATGCTGCTCAAAAAGAAAATGCCTTTCACTGACCACCCAGGACTGCCCCCCAAATCTCCTACTCTGTGTGCTTACCTCACTGTCCTTATGTATTATGGATGCAGTGCTGAGGACCCCCCAAAAAGCCATCAGTTCTCATCCTCTGAGTCCATACTTAAAAAACATTCCACTTTATAAAACAGGAACTCACGAGTTAACAAATGAGTCTTTACTGCATTTTTAAAGGCTCTAGGAAGAGACCACGTTCTGGAGTTACTGCACCTCGTTCTGCCCTGTCCTTGTTTATGTGGCCTCAGACCAGTCAGCATGCTTTGGGCATGCCATCTTTCTTATGAGCGAACCATTCTCCATATCCGGTTGTCATGAGGACTGAATAAGGTAATGGGAAGTACCTGCTATAAATGGGCACTTAATGAATATGAGTTCATGACCCCCAACCCCAACCCACCTGCAGCCTTACAGAAAACCTTGCTAACATTCAGAGCAGAGTTTTCCAATTTGGTCACACAGAACCTTAGAGAGAACCTATAGAAAAACATGGGGTATAACTGCCTCTGGATTTTTTTTTAAAGATCTTATTAATTTATTTGAGAGAGAAAGAGAGAGAGAGCATGAGCAGAGGGAGAGGCAGAGGGAGAAACAGACTCCCTACTGAGCAGGGAGCCTGACATAGGGCTGGATCCTAGAACCCTGAGACCATGACTTGAGCCAAAGACAGATGCTTAACCAACAGAGCCACCCAGATGCCCCATAGATGCCTTCTTAAATTGTATCTGCCCCTGACCAAACCAAGGGAATCATGAAAAAATATCAGCTAGAGTTCTATGACCTAAAAATGAGCTATCAACTTATCCCTTACCCAGGAGAATAGTATTGGTATTCATGGGGGAAAGAAACGTGAAATAAATAGGCTATATTTTCAATTCTGACTTCCAAATAAAAATGTCAACTAGTCTAGAAACCCCAACTGATCCTGGCCTAAGGGTCATCTCTGGTTTTTCCTAACCATCTCTGTCAAGTACCAGTGACTAAATATCAGGATTTAATATCTGATAAAAGAAGACCATGTTATTAAGAATCCATGGTGCCTTGCCTCAGTAGCTCAGTCAGACAAGCATCAAACTCTCAATTTCAGCTCAGGTCATGATCTCAGGTTCTGGGATTAAGGCCTGCATCAGTCTCCCCACTCAGCAAGGAGTCTGCTTGTCCCTCCCGTCTGCCCCTCACCCGCTGGTGAGCGCGCGCTCTCTCTCTCTCCCTCTCTAAAAAAAATAAATAAATAAATAAATAAATAAATAAATAAAAAAATAAAATCTTAAAAAAAAAAAATCACAGTGTCAATAATGTGATGCCCTATGGGCTAACCTAGCAGTGTGTTTAAAAAAACAAACAAACAAACAAAAACAACAACAAAAAAAGCTAGTCCCCAGAAGCAAACTAAGCAGAACTGAAAAGGTCCCAATCCGTAAGACATTTCAAACACATGGCCTCAACATAAAACACTAGTATCAGGAGTGATTCTAAAAATTGCCAGCAAATAAAGCCACATGATCTATTTCTCAGTATGTTCAATATTTGAAATATCTAAGCTTTTGGCATGTAAGATTATGTGGTTTTGGTGTGTCACTTCTTTTAAGAGCATGAAAATCTGTTTACATGGAAGAGATGGAAGATGTAAGGGCATTCCTTCCAAACTGCCTCAAAAGCCAGATATTAAAAGAACGCAAACCAAATGCTGAGGTACCACGTGTACACACCGTTGCTTCCCCAAGTTACTGCTTCTTCACAGAGAAGGATGAAGTGGTCTACGTGTCTCATCTGCAAAGCCTCCGAACTTCTGAACAGCCTCTAAGCAAAGGTCAGAAAGCATCTCCCTTGGATGTGCCAAGGGCCCAGGCTCAGAGTGCTACGTCACAGACTTCAGACAAGGGTGGGGTGGGGCAGCGCTCAGGGACAGCGACTGAACTCCTCACCCAACAGAAGCCCAACTAGGGGTCGCCTGGGTGGCTCAGTTGGTTAAGCAACTGCCTTCAGCTCAGGTCACGACCCCGGAGTCCCAGGATCGAGTCCCGAGTTGGGCTCCCAGCTTCATGGGGAGTCTGCTTCTCCCTCTGACCTTCTCAGCTCTCATGCTCTCTCTCAAATAAATAAATAATTTTTTTAAAAAAGGGAAGAAGAAGCAGCCCAACTAGTTACCCAGAAAAGCCGATGGAACCTACAACACGAGGGGACTCCCTTGAGAAGAGGTCCCATCTGTCAAACTGGGAACTGGGAACTCTAAGTCTGCAGCCCCACAACCACTGCTGATGCTACCACTATTTCTGCTACAGGCAACTCTGATGCGCTGCACGTCAGACAAGCTCTTCTCCGGTCTCGGCAACCCTCAGTCTGCTCTGGCTCTTGTCAGTTGAGATGCATAAAGGTGCGGCAGCTCAGAGAACTCACAGACTGACAGGCACTTGGTCTTCTTTAATTGTGAAATCATCTTTGTTTCCTATGAAAGGATGTTGGGCATGAGCAAGGCAAAAAACTGAAAAAAACTGGGGAAAAAACTGAGAGTTCTACATAAAAAATAATGTTGCCTAAAATACAGAAATTTATTTTTAAAAAGGGAGACAACAGTCAACCGCACCCTTCCATGCCACCCCAAATATTTCTGTTAGGAGGAAGGGTGGCCCAGCAACTTCAGAAAGCTATTACAAAGCTACATGGTGGGGGAGAATCTTTCATGCCTGGCTTCCCCCTACGGCAGCAGAGCACAGGGCTCACGTACACAAATGCAGCAGCCAAGGCTGTGTGGGCCACTAGTTCTACCTGTGTAACCTTGGGCAAGATATTCTGTTAGCCTCAAGAGTCTTCATGAAGATTCAGTGAGTGAACATATGTAAGGCACTTAGAACGTGTGCCTGGCATTCCTCAGAGGAAGCACACAGCAAGTAATTTTATCTTTCCACTTAAAAAGAAAAAGAAATGTTTTTAAAGTAATCTCTATACTCAATGTGGGGCTCGAACTTACAACCCTGAGACGGAAATTCACGTATTCCGCTGACTGAGCCAGCCAGGTGCTCCTCTTTCCCTTCTAATATGGAAAGTTCTCACCTCTCCAATCCAGACTCTCTCTTTACCTAATCTTCCAAGTCATTTGCTGCTCCCTGGTTTTATCTTAAGGGAGCCTGGACTCTCAAACATTCACCAATATTCACCAGCATTCCCCCAAAGACTTCACCCCTGGTGATCCCACACTCCCTTTCTAGGCCAGTCCTCATTCAGCCTCAAATGAACCCTAACCAGCTGCATTCTTCACCTTGACTTGCTGGAAAAATGAAATATCTTCCCTCCCAGTGAAGCCCTGAGAGCTGGTATATGTTTCACGGTTTTCTTTCTTCCCTTTGGTGTGGGGTTGGAAAGGCTGTTCCAAATGTTTTAGCTCTTTAGGCTCCCCTTTACCTGCTCAGACTTCCTCTTCTATTTTACAGAGAGGAGGGACTCCCATTCAGACGACAATGTCTCTCAAGGGAACTCTCTCAAATATCCTTCCTTCTATTTCCAAATTTACTCCTCCCTCTCGAAGGCTAACCTGTCATATATGCAGTGAATCTCTTCCCACACCTCAGTTCTCTTCTTGGACCCTCACTCCCATGTTCAAGTCAATGAACTGTAAAAGCCTAGTGGGTGCCAAGTTCAGTCTGTGGATGATCAGGATACAGAGCTCTTCTCACACTTTCAATCACTACTCCTCTCCTTGCTCCTTCCCCTTAGCCTTCTCAATCATGTTTTAAAATGTAAGCCCTCCAAGGAGAAGGATTTTTATCTAATTTGTTCTCCGCTTTATCCCTAGAGATTAGCACAGCTATTAAAACACATAAGGCTCTCACACTCAATAGGTATTTGTTGAGTTAATCCAAGTCATTCTTGATTCATTTAGTCCTTCAAAAAAATGCTCACAAAAAAGCAAAAAAAAAAAACCAAACAATCTGATCAAAAATGGGCAGAGCACCTGAACAGACATTTTCCCAAAGAAGACATACATACAGATAGCCAATAGACACAGGAAAAGATGCTCAACATATCTTAACATCAGGGAAATGCAAATCAAAACCACACTGAGATATCACCTCCCATGTGTCAGAAAAGCTAGTATCAAAAAGACATGAAATAACCAGTGCTGGAGAGGATGCGGAGAAAAGAGAACCCTGGGGCACTGCTGGGAACACAAATGGGTACAACCATCGTGGAAAAATGGTGCAGAGGTTCTTCAAGAAAATAAAAATAGAAATACTCTACAATCCAGTAATTTCACTACTGGGTATGTTACCCAAAGAAAACAAAAACACTAATTTTTTTTTTTTTCAAAAACACTAATTTGAAAACATATCTATATATGCACCCCTGTGTTTATCACATTACACTAACAGAGATACGGAAGCAACCTGAGTGTTCACCGACAGATGAATGGATAAAGAAGATGCAGTATATACACAGACGTGGAATATTAGTGGAACCCCTGACAGGCTCCATCAGTAGAGCATGTGACTCGTGATCTCGGGGTTGTAAGTCTGAGCCCTGTGTTGGGTATAGCGGTTACTTAAAAATAAAATCTTAAAAAAAAAAAAAAAAGGAATGAGTTCTTTGTGACAACATGGATGGACCTAGAGGATATTATGCTAAGTGAAATAAGACAGAGAAAGACAAACACCACATGATTTTACTTATATGTGGAATCTAAAAACCAAACCAAACCAAACCAAACCAAAATTCTAAATATAGCAAACAAACTGGCGATTGCCATAGAGAGGGCTGGGGGGGATGGTAAAATAGGTGAAGGGGATTAAGAGAGGTACAAACGTCCAGTTATAAGATAAGTGAGTCATGGGGATGTAACGTATAGCATGAGGAACACAGTAACATACTGACGCTATATGGTGACAGACGGGAGCTACATGCATCACGGTGAGGAGAGTACAATGTACACAACTATCCACATCATTACGTTGTACACCTAAAACTAACACAACATTGCAGGTCAACTACATTTCAATTTAAAAAAAAAAGTCCCCTGGGCTCTCTGTGTGTTACAGTGCTGGGTCACAGAAGGGAGCACAACTAGTTTCGGGCCCACAGCTGCTCACTGTGTTGACAGAAAAAGACCCCAAGCACATGGGAAGACTTCCCAATGTGCCCAGGGCCAAAGAGGATGGCAAAGTGCTGGGGCTGCTGGACTCAACGGAGCCCTACACCTAATGCCCTGAGCTCCTCCAGGCCAATCTCACGACCCAAATTCGGGGCTTATCGCTACTGGCCCCTGAGGACTACCCTTCACCTTCGCTTCCCTAAACTCCTTCCTATCTGGGTTTCGCTTGGAGAAACCTTGTTTCCCGTTTTCATCCCACTCCTCTGACCATCTGTTAAGGGAACACTGTCGGTCTCATGGCCTAGATGACCATCTCCAGACGTAAACTTCTGTCTGGGAAACTCTCTTGAGCTCCTGGCCCTTATTTCTACCTGCCCAGTTATAGTAAATGCCCAGCAAACACCTGAAATGTGTCCAAAGCAACACACAGCCTCTCACACCCCATCCTCACCCCACTACCTACTCAAAATCCCTTCTCTCCCCGCTGAACATGCATGCCGCCTCACGGCCGCGCTCATTCTCCTAGCCCGGGCCTTCCTGACCTCCTGCTCCTCCCTTTCTGATCTAGCCAATGGATTACACTTCAGAAGTGTCTCCAAAATCTGGTCTTTCTATCTTTACGATCGTGGCCTTAACTTACATTTTTTTTCCAGTTGCTCCTCTTGCTTTGACTGGCCACAATCTCCCCCCGCCCCCATCACACCTTCAACCTGGAGATCAAGTGAAGCACAGTTGATTTTTTTAGTTGCTTTCTGCAAGATGGTATCTAGATTTCTTACAATACTCAAAGGCCAACCAAGCCTTGCACTCTGGCCCAAAGAGCCAGCCCTGCGACCTGCTAGTAGCTCAGCATCTGTCACCCTCACCCTGTCCCTAACTCCTTGTCTTTGCTTGTGCTCTTTCCTCCGCCTAAGATGCTGACAATAAAACTAATGAAAACGGTCACTAACACTGACTCCAAGCAATACACTGAACACTTCAAATGTGTTCTCCTTTAATCCTCATAACTATTCTTTGAGGTAGGTGCCATGATTACTCCACATCTTACCGGTGAGAAAAGCTGAGGCATACAGGTAATACTGCCCAACACTGGGCTGTCCGGACTTCAGAACCCGAGTTCTTAACCACTACACCATAGCGCCCCTGATCCACTAGCCATCCCTTCCACCAAACGGTTCCTAATCACCCTTTAAGACACAGCTCAAACACTCCCGCTTCGGTGGGACTTCCCCAGTGCCCTAGGCCTCTCTCCCCATCCTCCAGGATCCCTGGGCATCATGCTTTTTATCTTTATTACAGGCAGCCTCACTGGTTGAGTCCCAAAGATAAGTCAGGTTGTTTTTATCTTTGTATTCCCAGCCCTATACCCCGTCTGACACACACACACTCAGGAAACACACAAACTCTTCTCCAAGTACACAGAACCTGTGGTCTATCCTGCTCAAACTCAAGTCTACCCTCCACGTTCTGGCTCCCGAGCACCCTTCCCTGCTAACCAGCTCCCAAGCACCCTCTCCCCTCATCCTCACCTACCCCCCCCAGGCCTCCTCCATGCTGGGGCTGCCACTCCCACAGGCAGCTGATAGCATTATCACCACCAAGCAGGGCCAGCAAGGAGCTGGAGAGGAGCTGGCGGGGCACCCCTTGATTACAGAGAAAAGTACACCTAAGAAGCACTTTCCCTGGCTGAAGAAAGAGGGGACATTTGATGTGGGGCTGCCAGATTTAAGGTCTTGGTCATTTAAAACGCCTAAGTCAGATGGTGAACATAAAAATGTACATAATAGGACAAAATCTGCCATGAACATTATTCATAACTCATAAAGAGCCAACCAGCTGACAAAAATGTACATAAGTAATATTATTTAGTTCTGTGATCTACTTGCCACTTTTACATAATCACCATCATTATATATTTCATTAAATCAGATAAACTTTGCTATAGGTTTTGATTACTTTAGATGCTACAACTGCTCAGCACCTAATGGAATTGGTTTTTCTTTTCTTAAAGTAGAATGGTTACTTGCTCACAGTCTGTGCCAAGGGAACAAAGTAATTTTTTAAAAAGTATGAGTCAATGAAATCATCACCACTGTAGCCAGTAAATAAGAATGAAGGCAGGCAGTCCCAGAACTTGAAGTAAGGTTTATTCCTTTGAGTGAGGCTAATAAAAACCAGGAAGTACACAGTTAATTGTAACACATGCTAAGAGATGGTCTATAATTAGGATGTGGTTCCCAAACGCTGACCTTTAGTACCTGTGCCGATCTATACTTCCTACGTAATGGTTTTCATAAAGCTATATTCAACTTAATGAGATGTCTATGATTCTGAGACCTTCCATTCAACTGTTACAATGTTTTTTTCTTTGAAACAATGGTAATAAACAGTGAGTTTTTTAAAAATGCCTTTACCTGGCAAGTTTACAACAGGTAACTCATTCGGCTCCCAATACTGCTTTTACAGTGTCACAGTTCCCCAGAACCCAAGTCTGGAAACTACCATGGGAGAGCGTCTGAAGGAACTTGGGCCAAATAGAGCTTGTGTGACCAGGACATAGTTTTAGAAAGGAATAACCAAAACGTAAAGCTAATGATGCATTTCCTCAAACTGTGTCTAAAAAACCAAAAACCTGGTACTTTAAGATTTTATATCTGCACATTACTTAAGATTCCCAGTGTACATTAGCATCTTAAAGACTCTAAGTCCTGTAGTGAGCAAAAACCAGTTTAATTCAGAATCAGGAAAGGAATTTTTTTTTTTTTTTTTTTTTTTACAAGCAAACCTATTAGTACCCCAACAAACTGTAGGAAATCTTGACCTTATCAAATGTATTAAAGTTTGTGTGAAAACAGAATGTGTTAATAGAGAAGATATATCTTTACGAAACCTGGAGATGGGGCAGGGAAGTGCCCCCTACCCCCTCCAAAGATGAGTGAAACAGTGTTTTCTGAGGGACTTTTCCAAGAGAGAAAATATAATCTGTCAAAAGGTGTTTTCTACTGGGGCGCCTGGGTGGCTCAGTGGATTAAGCCGCTGCCTTCGGCTCAGGTCATGATCTCAGTGTCCTGGGATGGAACCCCGCATCACATCGGGCTCTCTGCTCAGCGGGGAGCCTACTTCCCCCTCTGTCTCTGCCTGCCTCTCTGCCTACTTGTGATCTCTCTCTCTCTGTCAAAGAAAATAAATAAAATCTTAAAAAAAAAAAAAGTGTTTTCTACATAAGGTTCTCTAAAATCTAGAGGAATATCATATCTCCATTCTTCAATGTGGATGGTCAGCTCCTTTTTGATCTGAATGGAACACTCTGGGCATGGAGGACAACATTCTGGTCATCAAAATACCCACTTCCCACACACCAAAGTAACAAATTAACATTTTAAAAAATTGCTTATGACTATGGTTGATGAGATAACTCAGTGAACTGATACATTTGATTTTCAAGACCAGCACCCGTGGAATAATATGATGTCTCATGTCTCACATGGAGTTCCCTAAAACTTCTTCAAACCTCATGAGACAACCTTTAGTGGATCCAATTAAAATTTAAATCAAATTAGTGGGTTGGGATCAGCTTTTTTTGAGTTGGGGTGGGTTTTTTTGTTTTGTTTTTAGGTTTATTTATGTATTTGAGAGAGAGAGTGTGCAGGCAAACAGAGGGAAGGGCAGAGGGAGAGAGTAAGAATCTCAGAGACTCCCCGTTGCTCCGTCTCAGGACTCTTGAGATTCTGACCTAAGCCAAAGTCAAGAGTCAGACACTTGGGACGCCTGGGCGGCTCAGTCAACCATCTGTCTTCAGCTCAGGTCATGATCCCAGGGTCCTGGATCAAGCCCCACATCATGTTCCCCGCTCACTAGAGAGCCTGCTTGTCCCTCTCCCACTCCCCCTGCTTGTGTTCCTTCTCTCAATGTGTCTCTCTCTGTCACATAAATAAATAAAACCTTAAAAAAAAAAAAAAGAGTCAGACACTTAACCCGCTGCCAACCAGGTACCCCAGGCTGTGTTTGTTTGTTTGCTTTTAACAAATAGAATATATCAGAATACATTACACACAGTAACAGAAAGTCCCTATTTTTGCTTCTGTGTACACATTCACATACGTACAGAGCCTTAATGCAAACAGTGTATTTTACTGGGCAGCCACACAGAAAGCCACTGTTTGAAGTTACCCAATATTCTTTTTTTTTTTTTAAAGATTTTATTTATTTATTTGACAGAGAGAGATTACAAGTAGGCAGAGAGGCAGGCAGACAGAGAGAGGAGGAAGCAGGCTCCCTGCTGAGCAGAGAGCCCGATGCGGGACTCGATCCCAGGACCCTGAGATCATGACCTGAGCCGAAGGCAGCGGCTTAACCCACTGAGCCACCCAGGCGCCCATGAAGTTACCCAATATTCTATCTAACTTCAGTTTATACATAGGAACTTCTTGGCCTAAAAACAACAGCAACTATTTTCTGTAAGCAAAGGAGTTAAAAAAAAAAAAAAAACACACACACAATAGCACGGAGGTTCAAGATGCTGCTCTGTTTGGGGGAGGAGATGGGGAGGAGGGCGAGGGACCCTGCGCTAGGTGTCCGCCTTATCACAGCAGTCCAGGACGGTCCAGGACATTGCTCAGACCCACCACCATTCAGTCTGGTTTTGACAGAGGCATAAATGGATAACCCAAATGCACTTCTAAAGGAAAACAAAAATGGAAGGGATTAGTTTCCATATTGATTAAAAACAAAACAAAACACAGTACTTCACGGAACAGCTGACATCCCAAACTCCTACAGGGCTCTTCACAGAACACCAGGCTCCCCTCTGACCGCTGAAATGAAACTGCAGCAACTAAAAAAAAAACCACGGCTCACTCTCCAGCGTGAACAAGGTTTGTTGGGTTCCGACCACAATTCAAGATAATTTCTATCTTCCCTGGTTATTACTTAAAAGGTCTAATTAGTGACTACAAAGCAATCTAAATCAATAGGATGATTAAATAAAAATCTTTGAACCTGCTTTTTACGAACCACTCATATTTAGTAAATATTATACTAGCCCAGGACGGCAAGAAATACGAAATGAGTGTAACAGTATAAGGCCAAACAGCTTGCGGATGACCGAAGCACACAGGAAGTAATTAGCCCTTCAGCACTGCTTTCCCCCCTCAAACACCTCCACTGATGCTAGATGGCTGGGACCACTTACCAAAAGCTTCCAAGAACACTCAAATTCTAATTTCATTATCTCTCTGCCTGGAGCCACCATCAACCCACTGACTCCAAAATTCAACAAGATCAAAAAAGGGGCAGGAGAACTCCCATCTCTGCAACTGAATGTGCTTTTCGTGTAAGCCTCTGCACCTAGCAATTCTGACATGTGACACAAATTGGCACGCTGAAGACCTTAACAGTCTTATCCGTAACTGGCCAACATGCCATTCTATTGACTTAAGCCAAAAACAATTTTTAAAATTTGTTTTAAATTTTGGAATCTGTGCACTTGCATAAAAATAAAAAAGTTCACCTCCTCACATGCAAAGTTAGGATTTGACCCTCCCAATTCTAAAAATTCCACTAGCGGAATCCAACATGTATTCTAAGAAACATCAGTCTATGAAATGCTTTGTGATGGTAAGAATGCTTTATGGTGCTTTAGCTGTTTTTAAAATGTGCATTAGCGGTAAGGTAACCCATTTACTTCTCAACAAACCCCACGGTGTCCAATATGGTAGCCACGCATGGCTAGTGTGCACCTGTAATAAGACTGGTGTGACTCAGAAATGGAATTCCAATTGTATATTAGTTCAAGTACTGAAAATTTAAAGTTGATACTCATTCCCATTAATGGAAAACATTTTGTATGTTTGGAAAAACATGGGTATGTGGGTGTACCTTTTCAACTGTAAATTTTATGAAATCTAAATACAGATCAAGTATTTCCAATAAAAATTTCATTTTCAAACTGAAATGTGTTTTAAGTATAAAATACGTACCAGATTTCGAAGCCTTAGTATAAAAAAAAGAATGTCTAACATCTGATTTTAAGTATTTAAATATTTAAGTACTTTAAAATTGATTTCAGGGACGCCTGGGTGGCTCAGTTGGTTAAGCGGCTGCCTTCGGCTCTGGTCATGATTCCAGCGTCCTGGGATCGAGTCCCGCATCGGGCTCCTTGCTCAGCAGGGAGCCTGCTTCTCCCTCTGCCTCTGCCTGTGCTCGCTCTCTCTCCCTCTCTCTCTGATAAATAAATAAATAAATCTTTAAAAAAATTGATTTCATGTTATACTGAAAATATTTTGCACATATTTGGTTAAATAAAATATTTATTATTAAAATTATTTTCATGTTCCTTTTACCTTTATTTTTAAAAAAGATTTTATTTATTTATTTTACAGACAGAGATCACAAGGAGGCAGAGAGAGAGGAGGAAGCAGACTCCCCGCAGAGCAGAGAGCCCAATGTGGAGCTCGATCCCAGGACCCTGAGATCATGACCTGAGCAGAAGGCAGAGGCTTATCCCACTGAGCCACCGAGGCACCCCCTTTTTACTTTTTTAATGTGACTCCTGGAAAATGTTAACTATCACATGACTCACATTCCATTTCTTCTTCTTCTTTTTCTTAAGTTTATTTTATTTAAGCAATCTCTATATCCAACATGGGGCTGGATCCCAGGACCCCAAGATGAAGAGCTGCATGCTCTACTAGGTGAGCCAGCCAGCTGTCCCTCACATTCTGTTTCTACTGAATGGTTCTGGAGTAACCTAATGATCCCCAAACCTTTCCCACTGGAACACCTCCCAACACTAGGTTTGGGAACGCTATCGTAACCACATACTGTTCTTCCTGCTGACCACATCTGAGATTGAGAAGTCCTTTTCTCCTCTTCAGCAATGATTCCAAATGTCCGACACAATCACCTTCCTTTTCATCCCTTCCCAGGTCCTCTTTCTCTTCCTGTCCCCAAGGACCTATTCTCAGTTCTCTTTTCCATTCGCTACCCATCCCTGGTGAGCTCATCCACTCGCTCGGCGTCAGCTATCACGTTTATGTGGATGACTTCCGATCCTTTATCTCCACTTCTGACCTCCTTCTCAAGCTTCAACTTCACACTGCCAGCTGCCCGTTACACAGCAGCCTCTGGGAGTCTTGCTGCCTTCGTAAACTCAGGATGTCTGTCTGACCTGGAGTACATCTTCACTCCTCCTGAAGATTCCCATCATTCCTCCTGAAATCCCGGAGTCCCTGTCCCTCTTCTAGCCACGCCACAGCAGTCTTATCCATAACTGGCCTGCATGAGTCTAAATCACCCTGGAGTCCTCTGCCCCACTGCCACTGAGAATTCCCCAAAACCACTTTGAATGCTTTGTTATCATATTTTCAAGTCCCATCTGTCTGCCATCCAAACGATGAGCAATCCAAACTCCTGAGCAGGTCTCCCGGCTTGCCTGTACATCTCTGAGCTCCCATCAACCCTTCCAGGACGTAACTAATCCTCCAGATGGATTGCTCTCCACTCTACACAATTCCCACCAACCTTTTAGGCTTAGCTCAAACGCATGCTCCTCATAAAACCTTCGATGATCAACTTGACCAAAATTAGTCTTTCTTTTCCTTGAACTCCTTTGGTATTTCTAATGGCAACCATCATGGTAATGGGAGTATGTGGTCTTAACATCTTTATAAAATAGTGTCCTCTTAACAGCAACTAACAGCACCTTGCACTGCACATTGTCATTTTTGGACATCTTACCAAAGAAATCACCTTGAAAAGAAAAATGCTGGAGGACTTGGGACTACTGACAATTCTCAAATCTTTATCTCCAGACAGATACGTAATAGCTCCACACCTTCATTTGGATGTCTCAGAATGCAGCAACTCCAGAACTGAACTCATAATCTAAACCCCACACCTGTCTCCCGAATGGACCCCTCCTCCGTGAATGAGACCACCATCCCATCAGTGGCCCAGGCCAGAGATGGGAGGCATCACTTTTAACTTCCCCATACTTAGTATTCAGGTGCTGTGAAATCTCCTTCTTAAATATCTCTGGATTTAACTACTTCTTCCCAACTCTGCTGCCAGTTCAGGCCACCATTACCTGGGATGACTGCAATACTGTCTGGTCTTACACTCAACTCTCCAGCCATTTCCTATAGTGCAACCACAGTCGTCTTTCAAAAACCTAATCTGAGCATGTGACATTCCTGCTGAAGACCCTTCAACTATTCTTAAGATCAAAACTTTCAAACATGACTTACAGACCTTCTGCATCTGGCCAGTGTTTATCTTTATAGCTTTGCTTCCCATTTCCCAGACCATCTCTTTCCCTATGTACCTCATGTTCCAACCATGTCCAAGCACTCAATATGCAGTTCTCCAAGTATGACAATGTCCTCTCTTGCCTCAGGGCCCTTGCACAAGCTGGTCCCTCTATTTGGGTTGGATGTCGGTCCCTCCCTTGTAATCATCCAACACTCCCAAACACTGGCCAGCCTCCTTGTATTTCTATTCTTTGTAACTTCAGCAATGGTACCTGGAGAAAACTTCACCCTATTCCTATACTAGCACTTATCCTAATATCCATCATGTAATAGGTACTCAATAATTACTTGCTGAATGAGTAAACAGATAATAGTTTTCTGAGTTAAAAAAAAAAATTCCAGGGGCACCTGGGTGACTCAGTCAGTTAAGCATGTGTCTTTGGCTCAGGTGGGCTCCCTGCTCTGTGGGAAGCCTACTTCTCCCTCTCCCTCTGTAGTTCCCCCTGCCTGGGCTCTCTCTTTCTGCCAAATAAATAAATAAATAAATAATATATATATTTTTTAAATTCTCAAGTCAATGAATGAAAGCCATTTCTAGGACATCTATATTTATTTGACACCATTGTAAAGTGGGCAATTGACCTAAGTTTTTTTTTTTTTTTTTTTTAAGATTTTATTTATTTATTTGACAGAGAGAGATCACAAGTAGACGGAGAGGCAGGCAGAGAGAGAGAGAGGGAAGCAGGCTCCCTGCCGAGCAGAGAGCCCGATGCGGGCCTCGATCCCAGGACCCTGAGATCATGACCTGAGCCGAAGGCAGCGGCTTAACCCACTGAGCCACCCAGGCGCCCTGACCTAAGTTTTTATCTGTCTTTTGAATCAAAACTATTAAGTTTCATTAAATAAACAGAATTTACAGGTATAGGCTCAGAATAATCACAACGAAGGAGAAAACACTGTATTTTATGTTCTCCCTGGTAAACTTGGGACCAACTCATCTGAAACTGTTGAGAACCTTTTGATGCAAAACGCAGAATGTATGAAAAGCAGCCAAACAAATGTGGCTACATCACAGAGGCAGAGCCTGCAGGAAACTGGAGAGCCTGAAGAGACGACATCAGACCCCAGGAATGCAGGTAGGGACTTTTTAATAAAAATAAATGGCTCAGCACTACTCCTGTCCTTATCCAGCCTGAAGCTCAGAGCACACGATTCATGATCCCGTGAGCCAGGAGAAAGAATGGAGGCATCTGTGGGGCCAAAAAACTCTTTCTGGTTTATTTAACAAAGAGAGACAGAGCAAAGGGGAAGGAAATACTTACTAAGCAAGGCAGCTAGGTGCCGGCTCTTACATACATTTCCTTTACGGTTCACAGCAGTGTATTATCCCCATTTTACCGATGAAGAAATGGGGACTTACGGTCACATAGCTGGTCCTGGGGACCTTACACTCCAGTCTAACGCCAACCTGTTAAGCCCAGTTCTAGATGCTGGGGACTGAGCAACAAGCAAAACAAAAATCTGCTCTCGGGAAAGGGTATGGTTTTGTGGGGAGTGATGCATCATACACAAATAATGTAATTTCAGATAGTGACACAATTAAGGGATATTAAAACAGTAGAAGTGAGGAATGTGGCAGAGTAAGGAGGGAGGCAAGTTAGGTTGCAAAGTTTGCAGGGCTCATTTAAAAGAGAATTCTGAGGAGATACTTTTGCATGGCCAAAGGAAATGGAGAATAAAGTGATTATCTGTCCAACCTTCAATGGAAATCTCTGGAACTACCAGAAGCAAACATTACCATTCATTTCCTGATTCTCAGCAGAGACTAGGAGATGAAAGGAGCTACAGTGTTATCCTAGTCCTAACCCAAAGCGATCGGTTAGATAGTCATCAGATGGTGAGTATTTCCACACAAACCAAGGGGTAGTTCAGGGCGAAGGGCTGACCAAATTAATTCTTACACTTACAACAGTGACAACACCTACAACAGTACCCGACACATGCCACGGCGTTAATAAATGAGAGCTGAACGACTATACGAAGGAAGAAGGAAAGAAAATGTTAAAATGTCACTGTCATGGCTTAAATCCCTTTTCAGGCCAAGCGGCTTCAGTTCACCCCAGCCCACTCCACCACCAGACTCCACCACAAGAAGAGCGTGAGAGAAGGTGACTGGTGTAAATCCACAAACAAAACTGTACGAGGAAACAATCAGCATATGCTTCCCCCTCCCCAACCAAAGATGTCAGAAACCCCACCTTTAAATCACAAGTTACACTTAGTGAAAGTCTAATAATCCAAATGATGACCAAAAATGAGTAATTACTTAGCTGTTTTAAATAAGGGCTCTCTTAATGCAGGTGTTCTGGATACTTCTGTGTCAGGTACCTGCTCTCACTACCGCACCCGCAGCACCAAGCTATGATGGCCTCGTTATCTGATGATCTTCCTTGCTAGATTGGTACTTCTTGAGGGCAGGAACAAGGTCCATTCATCTGTATTGCCTCAGGGCCTTACCCAGTTTAAACTGGACATGGTTATGCTAAGAACCATGGTTATGCTAAGAACCACGATTATGCTAATGTAGAAAAATTAAATTTCTCCAAAACGTTCCAGACATGGGGTATAGGGTTAGGGTGAGGCCTACCCACTGCCACTGTGATCTGCGGAGCCTTCTCTGAAGGCCTCACCATCACACATCACTCTGTGAGCATCTCTTGCACAGGTGATGAACTGGAAAAGCCTTAGAAGTCTCTGCTTCAGTTTTTAGAAGTTTGTTTTTGAAGGACGGCGGTAGTGGTGACAAAGAACAAATGGCTGTTCAAAGCTGAATGAGAGTTGAGTTTGCCACTAAATATCAAAGATGCTGACGCTTCCTTTCTGGAACCCGGATGGAAGGACAGACACAGTGTAAGAACAAGATACCACTTCTGATAGGTTAGCACTACCAATTTTTGTGATGTTTCAGTAGATCTTAATAATGAATCTATGACACTTCTTTCAGAGACAGAGCAGTGTTGTGAATAATGACATTACTATAGGATCACCAGTAGAACCAGCATAAGGAGATATGGACGGTGGGGGGGCGTCCTAAGTAAGAATCACATACATTTTCTCTGGTAAGAAACTTCCTCTGCATACACTGTCTCGTTTTTAAGAACCGTAACATGCAAGTTCTAATCTCCTTGGGTTCTGCTCTTCCAACACATCAGCCATGTCACTATAAAGTTTTTTAAGCTTCATTTCGCCCTATCAACAGAAAGAAAGCTTCGACAAAAGGCACAAATTAAACACTATCCATCTGCACGCTTGATTTCTTATTCATTTTTTTTTTGCTTCCGAATGACCACAGTTTCGGTGTGCCATCAGGATTGGCTCTGCAGGAACTTAGATCCAAAATGGCAGCTGAGCTTCTGAAACTCACCAGAGCCATAACGCTTAACATACGTGAAACCAGGTCTTATGTATATCACTTTTCAACCTGTCTAGGAGATAAGAATATTTATAAAAACATTTCAGAGATTCAGATGGCATTCTGCTCACGTTCGTTCGATCATCTTCCTCCTTGCGGGAGAACAGGCACCCTGCTTTTGGTTCCTCGGTCCCACAAACTGAATTAACCTGCTATTCACATGTTTACACAGTCCACAAAAGCAAGCTAATGGCAAAACATGGAAACACTCTCCTCCTCTAAGGCCAACTTAGGAAATGGGTGTAAAATGAATCATCTAACAGGTAAAGCCCCAAATAAGCGCTTTCGTTTTCAGAAAAAATAACAATAATGAGAGCTTTAATTTTCTTGAGGTCCACCACAAAGCAACACTCTTTATCACTATGGTAATTTCTATGTCTTTTCCTTTAAATTCAAGCTGCAAAGAAATTTTTTAAGAGAAATTTGTTCCAGATACCTCTTTAATAGAATGTTTCCAAACCCCTCTTACACAAAAGCTGAACTTATATCACCAAAAGATGTACGCTGAATTTAAACTGTCACTTCTCTACTTATTTCCATTACTAATATAATAACATTAATTCTAAAAAAACAATAAAATACTTGCTCTTTAGAGATGGAGAACTTTAATTATCTTTATGTATTCAAATGCAGAGTCTTTTTGTTAAATTAGCGTGAAAGTCCCTTCATCTACACACAATTGGCCCAAAGAAACAGGCCATTTTCAGCACAAGGGGCCAATCCATTTGAACAGTGAATAAAGCTTTTGAAAGCACTACACACCCTCTTCCAGACTGTCAAATTTTCAAAACGGGCCAGCATTTCTTCCATTTTTTTTTTTTAACACTTGCAGGACCAACAAGCATCTTATAATTAGATTAATTAAAAAGGAAACAAAAACACTGCTCCCTTCTGATCAAAATTATTCCATTTTGCTTAATTAGCTTTAATCCAAGTCTACATATTTAATGATGGGGATATGACAATTCCATCCATTTGCATATTTTAAATGCCTTTCTAAACTATACTTTGTAACAGATTTAGAAGAACAGTCTCTTTCTCATGCCAGTATGCCACGCATAAATCAGGAGGATACAAATTAGGAAAAAAAAGAAAAAAGAAAAGAAAACAAGGGAGAGCCAGGGATGTGCTGAGGGGGTGGGGTAATTTACTCAGGGGTGGGGGCAATTTCCCCGCCACATCACAAACTACGATCCTTTCAGCCCACCAGACGAGAGAAGCATTACATCACACTCTTACAATGATAGGGGGAGGTGGCTCTGAGAAAGCAAGTTTTCAGCTTTCTTCCCTCCCTGCTCCTAGGCTTTCTAGAATCCTGTACTGGGAGTAATGGAATTTAACTTGAGGGCACCGCACGGTTTCGGGGGTAACTAACATACACATCCATACAGCTACCTATTTATGTGACCCTAAATGACCACTTCAACAATGGATACCTGACCCAAACAGGCAAACACAACACACACACACACACACACACACACACACGCTGAATTTGCACTGAAAAGCCCAGTTCGTCTGTGTAAAATTAAACAAAAATGTTAACCCGTGAGAAATGGAAGAGGCCAGTCTACCGGGAGAAGCTGATAAAGAATTCATTTCTAATGGGGTGAATAGCTGTTTAGATCTTTAACACACCATGTTTACAAGACAGTCCTACCATTTGGTTCAAACCACGATCAAAATAAAAGCGCATCTGGCTGCACATTTGAGAACACACACACAGACCCAGTGCAAATGAGCGCGCGCAGCGAAGACAGGGGTGATCCACACATTGCTTGGGAGGTTTTCAAGCAGGGGAATCTACAAACCCCAAACCTCCTGGTGTTCACTCGCCCCCAGCCTGATGTTTAAAATGTATCAGGTCTTATTTTAGGTTCTACATCTCTCTAGGAAGGATGGCCTAGCTTTAAGGGAGAAGGAAAAAAAAAAAAAGGCTTTCCCGTGGTAGTGCTTGCCCTCCCAGATCCTTTGTCGGCCTTAGCAGCCGAAAGAATGCAAACCCATTTATATTTATGCAAATTTTTGCAGCAGATTTAAGGGGGCAGGGAGAGGTCTGTGTTTTTTAAAAACCTCTTTCTAAATATCAAATTTCCAGTTATTCGCAGTTTCATTTATTTGCAAGAAGAAATGAGGATGAAAATCTGTATATAATTAAAAGTGCAATTAAATCACTTCAAAATTTAAATATTCTACGAAGGCTTTTCCATTTCTAAAATGCCGAACCAAAAGTACATCACGGGTCTGATTTACACAGATTCACGAAATGTCTGAAGCCAGTCTCCATGCTAGACAAATGTCCATTTGCAACACCACTAGTGAAAACGGTTAGACAAGATCCATATAAATCAATTGGTTTAAAAAAATTGAAAATATTTACCAACCTCATAAAGTGCAGCAGTGCTTAAATCCAGCAAATTGAGGCATACAAGGTAGAAATGGAAATGAAAAAAGGTCCAAAAAATGATTTCTTTTTGTCTATCTGTTTTTTTGTATTTTAAATATTCAGAAACCAGCAGAGACTCTGTCGGCCATTTTGGCTTGAACTAACTCTCTCTCACTCACTCTCCCTCTTGCTCTCTCTCTCCCCCTCTGTCTCTAAAGGAAGCAGCTTTTTGTGACCTTCAAATAGAGGCGGATCATGTGACTTCGGGTAGGTTTGTCAATCAGGAAAGGGGAGGGAGCTGGGGTTGAAACTGCCTTAAAGGGAAAGCAGCCCTTTTCCACTCACTTTCATTTGTGAAAGGCTGTTATCTCATACTCTCCGCCTACACACACTGAATGTGAAAGTGGCAACAGCATAAGGGTAACAGATGAATAAAATATAAAAACCTTTATTGGTTTATAGAAATATGCTCAGTTGCTAACGATTCTTGCAGATCCTAGAGCTTGGCTTCCTTGCTACAGTTATTCTCTAGTTGTTTGGGCAAGCATGGGCTGGCAAACTGCTCTTTAAAAGGGGGCTTAAACAATGCTTTAGCCAAACAAGAGACTAGTTTTTAAAGATTAAGGCGAAATACAGGGCACAACTGATCTCTGACAAGCTCCTCAAACGCACGGGAGAAGACTAAAAGGAAACGCACCCAAGTACAAACGGAAACTGGCAATTCAGAGAGGTTAAGTGACTAATCTCAAATCACACAGCGAGACAGAAGCAGAACAGGGACCGGTCTCCCAACTGAAGTTCACATGTATTCTTTTGGGTGTATGTGTGTTAGATACCTCCTCCCCCAGTCCCCGCCAAAAAATCGATGCTGCAGCTTTAGAGAGCTGACTTCCTCTAGGATAGGGAAGATTCCAGGCCTGTTTAATCCCCTCTCCCACCTGAGGAAGGAGCTCTGCAGCTGACAAGAGTAAGGATGAAATTTAAAACCTACCTACTTTCCCTATCATACCCGGTCCCTTCTGGCTACATGCACTCTTGATTTAAAAGCACCTAAGAAAGCCAGACTGGGTTTGCGTCTCTTGCCCTGGGGCCAACAGGCTGTGCAAACTTAGTTAGGCAAATCCCTTCACCTCCCCACGCTCAGTTTTCAGACTGGAATGTAAAGACTGGACCTTACTAGATGGTATCTTTGGTTCCTTTCCGCTCAAAAACACTGCACTTGGCTTCTTTCTTTTAGCAGTTCTGTTCATCTTATCCTTGCCATCTCGAAAGTAAGTCATTACTCCAGGAATGCCTTCTTGACCCTCTTGGTGGAGACTAGGCCTTCCTATCCAACACTCCCATGACATCCTTCACGGCTTCTTTGTAACATTGGTCAGAATCACCATTTATTGTTTGCGTAAAAATTTCCCTATTGTTGCTCTTCCTACGGTGTGTATAAGGACAAACACCACATCTTCCCTCACTGCTACCTGAGGCCCCATGCAGTAGGTGAATGAATGAATGAATGAATGACCTGGACTTCCATTCAGAAGTGCCGGGCAAGAGGAGATTCGCCACCCAAATAGAACGGAAGTCACAGCGTTTCCAGGAACTCACAGCGTTTCCAGGAACTCCCCTCCATCTATCTGTTCGAAGGACTGCTTTGGAAATAAAGCAACTACGCGACAGAGAGCAGGCAAAAGTGCCCCGCGACTCAAAACTCCATCCATCTCCAAAAACCAAGAACACTGGGATCCCCAGTGTGAGTTCCCAAATGAACAAGGCTGACCAGTGTAACCTGACACGCCATCCGGCAGGGAACCTGTGGAGTCTGCAAGCCCAGCCTTCCTCGAAAAGGAACCTATGATTCCTTCCTAAATCCCACACGTTTGTCATCCTGGCTTTTGGGTCTCGTCTTCCTATAGACTTCCTCCCTTGCTTTTTCCATTCTGACGGAAGAACAGGAAAGGAGCTGTTTCAGGATAGGCGGAGCCAATGCCTCAATGATCTGGCTGGCATAAAAGGCTTCCACTGTCTTCTCGCCGACCAGCCCGGAGTAGGGCAAGAGCCAGGACCTAGACTGACAATTGAGTTGTAAGCAAAAGCAGGAAACTCCTTGGATGGAAATTTTGAATATTTAGTCTATTTTTATCCTTCCAATACCTTCCAGATGAGTTACGGAAAGCTTACTTATGTGGCGCATGCGCCCCATGTTCAAACGCATGGAGACTGTACAGCTGCCTTGTTTTAATTTGGGATAGACATGGTTTCCTTATAATTTTGCTAAGTTTCCATTTCCCAATGCAGAATATTATTGTATAAATATATGTATGTGTGTATGTGTCACCTTAAAAGTGCTAAACAAGCTGCATGAAAGGCCAGAAAACATAACCACGTTTAGAAACAAAATACTAATTCTATTTTCAAAGAATAGGATCAATGTTTCCTTCAACTTCTAGAGAGCTTTGTTTTGTGAGATACCTCTAACCTTATAGCAATTAGTTCACTTGCTCATCTGAAGGAATAGCTGAAATAGGGGCGCCTGGGTGGCTCAGTGGGTTAAAGCCTCTGCCTTCGGCTCAGGTCATGATGTCAGGGTCCTGGGATCGAGCCCCGCATCGGGCTCTCTGCTCAGCAGGGAGCCTGCCCTCCCACAACCTGCCTCTCTGCCTACTTGTGATCTCTGTCTGTCAAATAAATAAATAAAATCTAAAAAAAAAAAAAAAGAAAAGAAAAGAAATAGCTGAAATAAACCCATTACTTTCACTGTATTTCCAGACATTTTGGACTTCGTGATATATTTGCTGTACTTTTTCATATTGACCATAAGACAGTGTTTTTAAACTGTACTATCTATTATAATATGAGGATACAAAGTAACAAAAAAGTTTCACTTTTTTTTAAAGGTTTTATTCATTTATTCATAAGAGACAAGAGAGAGGCAAAGAGCAGGGAGCCCAATGGGGGACCCAATCCCAGGACTGGGATCATGACCCGAATCAAAGGCAGATGCTCAACTGAGTCCCCAGGTGCCCCCAAAGTTTACTTTTTTAAACAAATAACCCAAAACTTAGACACTCATATGTGTGTTATCTTTCAAAGTTGGCCCCTTGGTGACAATATACTGAAATATTTTTACTAGGAAACAAGATGAAAAAATAATGAACTGGGGCACCTGGGTGGCTCACGTGGTTAAGCGCTTGACTCTTGGTATCAGCTCAGGTCATGATCTCGGGGTCATGAGATCAAACAGGAGCCTGTTTAAGATTCTCCCTCTCCCTCTGCCCCTCCCCCCAAACCAAAATAAATAGGGATGCCTGGGTGGCTCAGTCAGTTAAGTGTCTGTCTTTAGCTTAGGTCATGATCCTGGGGTCCTGGGATCGAACTCTACATCAGGCTCCTTGCTCAGAGGGGAGCCTACTTCTCTCTCTGGCTGCCACTCCCCCTGCTTGTGTGCTCTCTCTCTCATTCTGACAAATAAATAAATAAATAAATAAATAAATAAAATCTTTAATAAAAGAAAGAAAGAGAACTGAACATTTAACTCAACAATCTAGAAAACAAGTAACAAACCAAAAAGAAATTTATAATGATAAAAGCATAAACATAAAGCAAAATCAAAGAAGAGTAGACTAATCAAACTAACACCTTTTTTGCTCTAAAAAATATAGGTATATAATCCTTTGGAAAATCTCATCAATTGGGCAGCTGGGTGGCTCAGTCGGTTAAGCATCTGCCTTCAGCTCAGTTTATGATCTTAGGGTCCTGGGATCAAGTCCCGCATCAGGACTCTACTACTCAGCAAGGGGTCTGCTTCTCCCTCTCCCTCTGCCCCCAACTCATGTTCTCTCTCACTCTCTAAAATAAATAAAATCTTAAAAAAAAAAAAAAAGGAAAATCTGATCAAATTTTAAAAAAGGAAGAGGGAAGTCATAAATTAACATTAGGGCTCAGAAAGAGGGCATTATAACTACAGATCTGGAGAGTATTTTTTTTTTATTGTTATTTATTTATTTATTTATTTGACAGAGCAAGATCACAAGTAGACAGAGAGGCAGGCAAAGAGAGAGAGAGAGAAGCAGGCTCCCTGCTGAGCAGAAAGCCCAATGCGGGACTCGATCCCAGAACCCTGAGATCATGACCTGAGCTGAAGGCAGCAGCTTAACTCACTGAGTCACCCAGGTGCCCCTGGAGAGTAATTTTTTTTTTTTAAGATTTATTTTTTTTTAGAGAGAGGAGCATGAGCATGAGCAGGGGGAGGGGCAGAGAGAGGGCAATACAGAAGCAGACTCCCTGTTGAGTGTGGAGTCTGACACAGGGCTCAATCTCACAACCCCAAGATCATGACCTGAGCTGAAATCAAGGGTCAGATGCTTAACCAACTGAGCCACCCAGGTACCCTGGAGAATATTTTTTAAATTTTAAGAGAATTATACATTACTTCACATCAATAAACTTGAAGAGTAAATAAAATAGAGGGAAAATAAAGAATAATCAAGGAAAATAGAAATTACTAAAATCAATTCAAGAAAAATTATGAAAATAACAACAAAAACCCACAGCAGAAATCTGTAAGGTATTCCAAGAAGTAGCCACTAAAACTACATCAGGCACAAATGGTTTTCTGGGTGAATTCTACCAAACTTCTATCAGATAATTTCCATGTCATCCCTACTATTCCCAAACTTATGGAGACAACAGGGAAAGCTTCCTAATTTCTTCTTTGTGGCTAACATATTTCTGATATCCATCTGAACTGAGATGGTACAAAAAATAAAACTATAGATCAATCTTCACTTGCGAAGACAAATATAAAAATCCTAAGTAAAATATCAACAAATAGAATTCGGCAGTTTTAAAAGAACAGTTCCAGGGCGCCTGGGTGGCTCAGTGGGTTAAGCCGCTGCCTTTGGCTCAGGTCATGATCTCAGGGTCCTGGGATCGAGTACCGCATCGGGCTCTCTGTTCAGCAGGGAGCCTGCTTCCCTCTCTCTCTCTCTGCCTGCCTCTCCGACTACTTGTGATTTCTCTCTGTCAAATAAATAAATAAAATCTTAAAAAAAAAAAAAAAAAAAAAGAACAGTTCCTTATGACCACGCAGGGTATATACCAACAATACAAGGATGGTTAAATTACAAAATCTATTAACATAACTTCACTTGTTCAACAAGTATGTGCTCAATGCTTTCTGTGTGCCTGAGTCCATGCTAGTTGAGTTAGTGAACCGTACCAGAAAGGTTCTTGTCCATGTGCAGCCAACATCCTTGCAGGAGAAGGAAATCACTGATAAGGAAATGAAGTGTTTGATGGCATACAGAATAACTAAGGGAGGTTCACTTTAGATAAGGTGGTTAGGGAAGGCTTATCTCAGGCTGGACATTTAAACTGAGTTCAAAAGCAACCTGCTAGCTTAAAAGAACAAGAGGGATGATCAGGAGGCTAGAACATGTGAGCAGGGGAGCAAAGTATGAGATGCATCTGAGAGTAAGAGGAGCTAGATCATTCTGGGTCTTGCAGGCCACGATAAGGATGTTCTTTTAAGAACAGTGGACAGTCGGATGCCTGGGTGGCTCAGTCAGTTGAGCCTCTGGCTCAGGTCATGGTCTCAGGGTCCTGGGATCAAGTCCCACATTGGGCTCCTTGCCCAGCCAGGAGCATGCTTATCCCTCTGTCTGCCACTACCCCCTGCTTGTGTACTCTATCTCCCTCCCTCTCTTGGACAAATAAATAAAATAAAAATATTTTTAAAAAGAAACAAAAGAAGAGTGGAAAGTCACAGAAGAATTTTAAAACAGGAGACCAAATGGCACTATTTTATCCATTACTCATTTTCTACTTAAGGACTATCGTCTACCAGCTTGTCAGGAGACTAGGAAAATATTTAGGACCTGAAAAAATATACTTCCAAGTCAAAGATACAAAAAGAAAATTATAACCACAAAAATTAATAAAGGCTTAAATGTCCTGAAATATAACCACCCAGGAATTTTTTTTTTCTTTTTCTCTTAACCCAGGGCCTCATCTCATGATCCTGAGATCAAGACCTGAGCTGGGATCAAGAGTCAGATGCTTAACTGACTGAGCCACCCAGGTGCCCCAAACCCAAGACTTTCATTCACTGTTAAATTTGGGATTTACACTTGATCTAAGCCAAAAGGCAGAGACATCTGAAAACAATTCTCACTTTACAAAAATTCCTAAAAATGCTAACTGTTAAAAAAATCTCAGGTAATTATAAATTAAGTTAGTTATTTGTAGCCAAAGAACTTCAGTAGCAAAATTATTAATATCCTTTAAACACATGATAGCAAAAATAAATAAAACCACAAGTTTAATATGGAACCTGGGTACCTTTTACTGGATATCCTATAAAGTGGGGCAAAGTCTCCAAACCCTCCCTAAGTACGCATTTCAAGGACCCATGGAGGTCTTACCACCACTTTAGGAGAGACAGGATCAGATTAATGTTTTGAAAGGCTCATCCTGCTCGTACATGGAGAATACACTCTACAAGATCCAGAGCAGAAGCAGAGAGACAAACTGGCAGGCAACTGTGGCCATCTAGGTGAGGGAGTGACCAAGTAGAGGGGGGAGAGGTGGGGAATATATTTAGAAGGTACAAGTGAGTCTATCATCAGATTAGTAGTTGTTGTTAAGAATAATAGCTGTGACCATGAAATAAAGTAAGGCCAATCAACTCTTTCAAAAATAAGACTTCAAATTCTGGACCTACCATTCATTCATACAGTCAAGAAACTTTTTGGTTTTTGTGCAAATTTTAAAGTGTCCACCACACATTATATACTGTGCTAGAACGAGGCCCTGGGGGATACAAAGATGACTTTTAACACCCTCAAGGACAGAAACATAGTTAAAATACAGTATGGCAGGGGTGCCTGGATGGCTCTTCAGTTAAGCGTCTGACTCGTGATTTCAGCTCAGGTCATGATCTCAGGGTTGTGAGACCGAGCCTGGTGTTGGGCTCCGCACTAGGCGTGGTGCCTACTTAAGATTCTCCCTCTCCCTCTCACCTGCCCCCTTAAAAAACAGCGCGGTAAGTGCCATAAATAAAGAACAGAGACACAAGATAGTTATGCCGCAGGAATACAAAGAACTAAGTGCTGGGAGAGTCACAGAAGATTTCACAGGGGATATGAGATTATGAACAGAGTCTAAAAAATGAGTAGGAGTTTGCCATGGAGAGAACATAGAAAAGGTAAAGACTTTTCTAAGTTTATCAACTTCCAGTACTATCAAATGCTGGCAACAACGAAGGCTGACAAGAAACAATACAAATTTAAGAGCTAACTTTTTCAGGATTCTTAAATCCCAACAAAATGAGAAGGTGGATATAGTAGCCAAAGCTTCTAGCTGGAAAACAGAATGTTAGCATTTATACTCTTACTACATTTAGAAATTAGAATGCTAGCAGACCTAATTTTAGGGAACATTAAAAAAAATTCTCGAATTCTTTAGAACCAAAACTCCAAGATCAAATTTGCATTTAGAGGAAGAATTCCTTGATACTGAGGGTTGAGGCTGCTGTCCTCTGTGCTTCTGGCTCCCTGTGCACATGTCTAGGGTAGCAGCTTCATGCCCTGTTGCTGTTGTCACCCATTCATTTTGTACTTCTTCTAAACTCTGAGCTTCTTAAGCACAGACTATGTGGCTACACTACACTTCTGTGTAGTACACAGAAGGAATTCAGTTCGTATTTGCCGGATGAAGGACCAAACGAATTAGCAAAGGAATAAATGAACAGTACAAATCTAAGTATTTACAGGGTGCAAAAGAAGACGATACTTAAAAACCTCTAATTGGTTGGGGGCGCCTGGGTGGCTCAGTTGTTAAGCATCTGCCTTTGGCTCAAGTCAAGATCCTAGGACCCTGGGATCCAGCTCCACAGGGCTCCCTGCTCAGCGGGAAGCCTGCTTCTCCCTCTCCCACCCCCCATCCTTGTGTTCTCTCTCTCACTGTGTATCTCCCTGTCAAATAAATAAAATCTTAAAACAAGAGAAAACAAAAAACCTCTAATTGAAAGAAGATAAAACATGTACACAGGATAGTCAACCAGAAAGTACAAAATAAACTGTTAACTGTATGGCTTGCCTAAGAGACACAGGAGTTTGAAAACAGAGGCTCTCCCGAAGCCCTTCAAGGGGTCCTGGCACTGTGCCCAAATGATCTCCCTGCTTTTTTCTGTTGCAGTGTGTTTTTGTCTTCTTCTTTAATTGTGGTAAAATACACCTGTTATGAAATTTACCATCTTAACCAGTTGTATGGTTCAGTAGCATTAAGCATATTCATGTTGCTGTGAAACAGATCTCCCGATCTCTAGAGCTATTTTATCTTGCAAATCTGAAATTCTATACCCATTAACCAACTTCCCTTCTTCCTCTCCTCTGGTCCTTTGTAACCACTATTTTATTTTCTATTTATATAAATTTGACTACTTTAGATACCTCATTTAAGTGAGACCACCCAGTATTTGTCTTTCTGGGACTGGCTTATTTCACTCAACACAGTATTCTCAAGATTCAATCCATGCTGTGTATGTGACCGGATTTCCTTCTTTTTCATGGCTAATACTCCGCAGTATGTATACGCCACCTTTTGTTTTTCAATTCATCCTCCCATGGACCCTTGGGTTGCTTCTGCCTCCTGGCTACAGATGCCTATGCAAACAGTTCAATTCTTCTGCATGTGTACCCAGAAGGCAGACTGCTGGATCATGCGGTAGTTCTATTTTTATTTTTTTGAGAAATCTTTTGTCTTCCATAGCAGTTATGTCATTTTATAATCCCAACAGCACGCAAAGGTTTCAATTTCTCCACATCTTTGCCAACACTTGCTCTTTTCTGGTTTTGGTGTTTTTGTTCTGGGTTTTGGTTTTTGGGGTTTTGTTTTTGTTTTGATAGTAGTTCCTGATATATGTGAAGTAGTATCTCATTATGGTTTTGATTTGCATTTCTTTCTTAGTGATGATGAGTGTCTTTTCATATGCTTACTGGCCATTTATATATCCTTGGAGAAATGTCTATTCAAGTCCTTTGCCCATTTTTAAATCACGTTATTTGATCTTTTGTTGTTGAGGTACAGTTCTCTACATATCCTGCATATTAATCCCTTACCAGATATACGACTTGCAGATATTTTCTCCCATTCTGTAGACTGCCTTTTCACTCTATGGACTGTGTCTTTTGATGCACAAAATTGTAAAACTTTGATGTAGTCTCATTGGTCTATTTTTGCCTATACTTTTGGTGTCACATCCAAGAAATCCCTGCCAACTCCAGTGTCATGAGGCTTTCTTCTTCTGTTTTCTTCAAAGAGTTTTATTCTGTTAGGTCTTAATCCATTTTGAGTTAATTTTTGTACATGGTATGAGACAAGGGGACATCTTCATTCTTTCACAACTGGGTAGCTAGTGCTCCCAACACCATTTGTTGGAAAGACCCTCTCCTTCATTCCCCATTGAATGGTTTTGGCACTCTTGTCAAAGATCACTTGACCTTATATGTGAATATTTATTTCTGGCTTTCTATCCTATTCCATTGTCTATTTGCCTATCACTATGCCAGTATCACACTGTTTTGATTACTGTAACTTTGTAATATATTTTGAAATTGGAAGTGTGACTACTCCAACTTTGTTCTAAATGACCAATTATTTTTATAAAGTGTGCAAAGACAAAATATTTTCATCACTTTAACCCATATTGTTAAAACCACAGTCTCTTTCCATTTCAACTTTCCCCCATCATGATTCCCTGTCAGTAGAGTTAGAGTGGGTGCAGGCATTTTAGGGATCTGTAGAAAGAAGTTAAATTGGTGATATGTTCATTTTAAGATTAGCGGAATATAGTCACATGGTTCTCAGTCACGTCTCTGTGTGTTTGAGTAATGTTAACCATCCTTGTATACAAAGATGTTACCGGGCCAACTTACTCTGCATCATGATATAAATGTGTCAGTTCAAAGAGTATTTCAAAGTAGCCAATGTACAGGAAAAAATGAAGCCTTGTAATTTAAAGGATACTTGATAGAGGTTTTTCCCAAAGTTGACAATAATCTTAAAAACTTATATAATGTTAGTAATAACAAGTTGTGAGAATGAAAGGAACTTTGCTAATCTGTCAATAAGAAAAACCATATTCTGGTCAACCTTTCTGTAATAAACAATGAATTACCTTTTTATTCTATTTTTAGAAAATATCACAGAATTGTTATATGAAAGAGCAACAAAGACTATACAGCCAAAAAATGGAGAGAAAAAAGTTTCACAGTGATGTGTTAAGCAGTGAATACAAATATTATTGCTATTTTTCTGACTTTTGTATTTGTCAACTCTTAAAAGTTGCCATTTTTGTGATTTCTTTCCTCATTGCAAATAAATGTTCTCTTCTGTACAACTTGTCTTTGAAATTAATGCTCTTAAAGAGCATTCCCACAAAACCCAGATTCAGAAAGGTCTTCTTTGCCTGAACAAAGGCATATAGAGGGGAAGGAAATGAGACGTGCATGGAAGGCCTTATGGAAAGCCACTGGATGGGTGCAGAAAGATCCTTTAATTAATTAATTAGGCAACTAATTAGTTAGATTTTTCTTTTAAAATAATCTCTATGCCCAACATGGGGCTTGAACTCATGACTCCGAGATCAAGAGTCACAAGCTCTAACCTACTGAGCCAGCAGGATCCCCAAGATCCTTTAAACAACAAAAAAAATATATGCATTGGTAGGCTAAAGGCACAAAGAAAAAGTTCAGACATGGATAGAAAGGCAACTTCTGCTAAATAAATAATAACAATTGGCTTATGGTAGAGATCCTTAAAGAACAGTCTCAAAATCAGGTCTGTTAGAATATACTCAAGAAAGCATTGGCTATAAAGTCAAACATGATATGTTATCAAATTACGTCCCTTCTGCTAATAAAAAATAAAATATTCTGGAGTTAGGATTTTTAATAACTTCACCTCAGACTTTCAAAGTGAGTATAGAACAGAGATTCTTAGCACTCAGATAACCTCATTCATTCAATATAGTATATTTATTGACATTTTCTATGGGCCATTGGCAGTGACCAAGCTGAAAAAGGTCTTTGTCCTTGCAGAGCTTAAGAGCAAAAAAGCTTAATCTGCCTGCCATGGTGTGCCTCCTCTCTACCATGTTCTTCACCTCTCCTCCAGCCCCAACTTCCAGGCACAGACATTCCCAGCAGAAGGGAAACCCAGGCCAAGTGCTCGGGGCAGAGCTTGTCTCCACACCCTCTAGTGATCGTAACATTTGGGGGAAATAAACACTAGCTTCTCTTCATGACACCCCTGGAGATTCCTGCAGCTGAACTTGTAGTTCTTTACCTGTAATTGCTATTTCAAAGATTTCAGAAACATTTTATAACTACACAATAATAACATCTAAAAAAAAAAAAAAAAAAAAAAGCCTAAGACACCAATTTCAAGGAACCAGGCAGATACATCTTGCCTTTCGAGTAATGTTTTTCCATAAAGGCAGTTAGTTTGTCCATAAGCAAAATATAAGCTAAATAATTAAGACTATTATAAAATTAGCCACAGTTTTCTAAGAACTGCATGATCTATCCTATTCATTGTTGGTTAAAGTCGCCACTCGAACCTGTAAGTAGCAGCAACCCACACAGTTTGTATCATTTTCAACTATGAAACACACAGCTCCTGAAGTTACTCTTACTGTAACTAATCCATGGACCAGACATCCAAGAAAAACCTCATGAAATACAATTCAGAACCTATTATATACGATTCTGAAACTCGGGAGAAAAATGTTTTCAGAGAATTAATTTTTTCAGTCACTTCAATGCAAATTACAAAATTTATTAGCAAGGGATAGTTTCCCAAAGACCTAATACAAAATGTTTATGGTTATGCTAAAATTCCCAGCAGCAAAAATTCCATGAGCATAACTATCATCTACTGAACCTCTTTGTGGCATTTTCAAAATACCAATTAACTTGAAAATAAAACTCATTTCCTTTCTCTTAAAAACAATCAAAGACGATTATATAGAAATCTAACTAGTCTTCTGATGTCCAGTTTACCGCTGTGTAATAATGATGGAGCTTACACAGAGTTCACTTTGGTACTTGTTAGTAAGTTTATTTCAACTTGTACATATTTCAATAGTTTAAAGAAAAAAAATGGTGAAAAACTGATGGTAGAACACAAAAATGTTAAAATAAAAACACCTCTTTCCTATGGTCAAATACCAGTTAGTGTTTTGAAGATAATTATGTATAAAATAAGTGACTTGGAAATACTTTCTTCTCTCTCTCTCTCTGTGTGTGTGTGTGTGTGTATTTATTTAGGAAATACTATAGAGCTACCCCATTTTTTTTTTTAAACAAGCACCCAAAAGAATGGTTGCGAAAGAACTCAGTATTAAATTTGGTGGTTAAACAGGAAACAATGAATATCCTAATAAAAGGAATCCTTAGTGTAGAGACTGGGGAAGAATAAACTTAAAAGTCACACTACAGTATAAAAAGAATTGGAGGAAGATAGAGCCGGAAGTTAATGAGTACCAGTAGGAGCAGAAACAAAGATAAGGTAAGGACAAGCTGTTAGAATTAATGAAAGGTCTGTATAATTAATAATTCAGAAAAATTAAAAGGGCATTTATAACTAGACATTTAAGTTGGGAGGAATGTAATTAGTAAGAAGAGAATTTAATCAAGACATCGAAGTTAAGACATTTAAAAAATAGCACCTCAAGCCCAAAGCCATATTACACCACACGAGAGTATAAAGAGCAATGTTGATTCCATAAATTACATTGTTTTCTCCGAATCAATATAAAACTATCTTCAACACTTTGATTTCCATATAGCCTCCCATGCAAACTCTGAACAGATTCTCCCTTAAAAAAGGGAAATCAAAAAAGATGGTACTCCAAGGGTGTTGAAATACAGGAACTGATATAATTAATTCTACCAATAAGCCTAAAAAGGGGATACTGTCTATGTACACATTATAAAATGAGATTTTTAAAATTTTTAATATGTATGTTTTATTTAAAATAACATAAAAATTACCAGTTCAACATAAAATCAATGTAAGTTTTATTAATTTTACATTATCTTTTATGGTACTAAGTCTTTGAAATTCCAGCTAAATTTTGTATTTAAAGTACCTTTAAATTTGGTTGCTTTTTTTGTGTATGTGGCAAAACACATCAAATCAAATTTATCATCTTAACCATTTTTAAGTGTAAAGCTCAGTAGTGTTAAGTACATTCCCACTATTTTGCAACAGATCTCTAGAACTTTTTCATCTTGTAAAACATCCATTGAACACCGATTCCCACTACTCCCTACCCAGAGACCTTGGCAATCCTCACTTTTCCACTTTCTGCTTTTAAGATTTTTTAAATCAGATACTTCATTTGAGTGGAATCACACAGCATTTGTCCTTATGTGATTGGCTTATTTTGCTTAGCCTAATGCCCTTCAGTTTCATCTATATTGTAGCATGTGACAGGATTTCCTTATTTTTCAGGCTTTGTAATATTCCATTGTGCGTATATGCCACATTTTCTTTACCCACTCATCTCTCAATGGACATTGAGGTTGCCCCACTGCTTGGCTGTTTATGAATGCTGCAATGAACATGGGTGTGCAAATATGTCTCTGAGATCCCACTTTGAGAGATTTGTTTTTAATGCTGAATTTTCATAAAATGAACCAAAAGATTCAACAAAATTCAATCAACAAAGATTTACTAGAAAAACTGAATCACTGTAGTATATTCAAGGCAAATATCTTTTGAGAATGTGAGTCTACTTAAACATGGAGATTTAAAGCTTATTCTTGTTTACAAATTAGATTTTAAGGAAGAAATTGAAAAGAAGCTAAATTCATTAATACAGTTGATTGAACATCACAAGTTTGAAGTGTGTAGGTCCACTTAAATGCAGACTTTTTTTTAGTAAGTACAATACAGTGCTGTACATGTACTTTCTCTTCCTTATGATTTTAAAACATTTTTTCTCTAACATTTTACTGTAAGAATTTAGCATAGAATGTATATAACATACAAAATACGTGTCAATTGACTGTTTATATTATCCATAAGGTTTCCAATTAACAGTAGACTACTAGTAGTTAAACTTTTGGGGAGTCAAGAGTCACCTGTGGATTTCTGACTGTGTGGGGGTCAGTGCCCCTACCTAACTCTCATGTTGTTCAAAGGTCACCTGTACACGAAAACGGATATTTGGCTGCAAATAATTTGCAACAAATAATCTGCCTTCAAACATCTAGACCATCACTTGCCTCATAAATAAAACCAAATCAGGAGCCTGTCTTGGGTGGAAACATTTTATATAAAATGAGCTTTCAAATAAGCAGAGTCAAACACAATCTATGAGCAACTATCTGCTTATGCTTTTTGAAAAGCTGTTATAGTTTTATCTTTACCCCCGTGTTAAACACATTATGTGATTAATGCTGTGTGAGTTTAATGTAGTAATTATATGGCAATAAACTTAGCTTGTTTGATTTGTTATAGTAGCTCATAAAGTAAATATCCTCAGAAAAATGATTGTATTAGATATAGTAATACTTCATAAACCTCATTAAAAAGCAACAGTATTGAAACAATATATATACACAAAGTGTTTAAAGCTATACACTCTACTTAATCTTGTTCACACATACATCAGAATCCAGTACAACTGATCTAAATATTAACAGTTTAGCACAGATATTTCTCAATATCAAAAGTCAATTATTATTTTTTTAAAAGTCAATTATTTTTTAAGAGGGTTTTCTACGTGCATAGCTACCCTAACTTGCCTGTTAAAAGAATTTAGCTCCACTGAAATAAACATCAAGAAAATAAAATAATTTTTTCAAAACTTCTGGCACCTATGGTAAAAATGTTAAATGATGAAGCAAAGAAAGTGGCATAGATCAGCTAATAAAAATAATTTTAGTCCTAATCCTTAAAAGAATTTGCTCTATGACCCTGACATTCTATTAGCCCTATATTCCATCTGCCTCCATAAATAAAATAGGCTATTCATACAAACTGAGACCAGTGAACGAGAGCCATTTTGGAAATCAATTTGGAAAAAAATTTAGATCTCTGCCTCACTTCATACACAAAAATGAGTACCAGTTCAATTAAGCTGTAAAGGGAAAGGGGCGCCTGGGTAGCTCTGTTGGTTAAGCAACTGCCTCCAGCTCAGGTCATGATCCCCGGGGGCCTGGGATTGAGCCCCGCACTGGGCTCCCTGCTCATTGGGAACTCTGCTTCTCTCCTGCCTCTGCACCCCACCCCCCATCCTGCCCTGGTTCATGCATGTGCTTTCTCTCTGAAACAAAAAATAAAATCTTTAAAAAAAAATTTTTTTTTTTAAATGTAAAGGTAAAAAGTAAAGCAAGAAAACTGAGGTATTTTATTACATTAGGGCAGGGACAACTTCTCTCAGCAAGCACAAAATATAGAAGCTACAAAGGCTGACTGATTTTATCACATAAAAATGTTTTAACTTTATAAGTATGAAAGATACTCCAATGATAAAAGATAAAAGATTGGGAGAAAATATTTAAAACATCTCAGAAGACAAAGGTTAATATCTATATCTTATGAAGGGCTCCTACAAAGCTATCAAAAGAAACAATCCAATAGAAAAATGGGAAGAATATGCAAATAAGTTATACATAAGATTCAAAAATCTATGGCCAATAACTAACAAAAGATATTCCAACTTATTAGTAAGCAGAAAGGAGCAAATTAAAACAATAAAATATTAGGGGTCCCTGGCTAGCTCAGTCGGTGGAACACATGACTTTTGATCTTGAGGTTGTGAGTTCAAACCCCATGTTGGGTGTAGAGATTACTTTAATAAAACAACAACACACATAATAAAATATAAGAGTGGCAAAAATTTCAGGATAAGTCATTTTATTGTCATCAAAGATGAGGAGAAATGGGCATTTTTATACACTATTTATGGAAGGCATCATGGGTATATAGCTTCTTTAGAAGGCAATTTGTTAATAGCTACCTTCATGCAAAAAAAAAAAAATTCTATGAACTGACAATTCCATCTCTAGAAATTTATTCCACAGAAATACACCTGTGAATAAAGATATAAGAATTAAGGATGTTCAATAAAGTATTATTTGTAATAATCAAAGAAGTAGAGACCACCAAAATATCTACTGGAGAAGAATGATTATAGTCCATCCATTCAACAAAATGTTCTGTAAATGTTTAAGAGAATGAAAGAGGCTGTGTAAGATGCCAAATTAAAAAAGCAAGTCACAGAAGAAAAATGTTGGGTAAAAAAATTCCTATTTAGGGGCGCCTGGGTGGCTCAGTGGGTTAAGCCGCTGCCTTCGGCTCAGGTCATGATCTCAGGGTCCTGGGATCGAGTCCCGCATCGGGCTCTCTGCTCAGCAGAGAGCCTGCTTCCTCCTCTCTCTCTCTCTGCCTACTTGTGATTTCTCTCTGTCAAATAAATAAATAAAATCTTTTAAAAAAAAAATTCCTATTTAGTTATTTTAAGATATACAGAAAATGGGGTGTCTGGCTGCCTCAGATGGTAGAATGTCCAACTCTTGATCTCAGGGTTGTGAGTTCCAGCCCCACGCTGGGTGTGGAGCCTACTAAATTAAAAGAATAAATAAATAAATAAATAAATAAATAAATAAATAAAATATACAGTAAGTGTTTACAAGGATTAGGAGGGGAAGATGGGTAAAAGAAGAGTCTCGCTTTTATTCCTATATCTACATTTACCATTTGAATGTTTTATGACAAACATGTACAGCTGCCCCTTAAACAACGTGTGGGCTGGGGCGCTGACTCCCCCACACAGTTGGAAACCTGCGAATTATTTCTGATTCTCCACAACTTAACTATGAATAGCCAACTGCTGACTGGAAACCTTACTGATAGCAAACTGTCAACAACTACTTTGTATGTTATATGAATTCTGTATTATATACTTACAATAAAGTATGCAAAAAAAAGTGTTTTATTGACTGATTTTTAAATATTTCATTTATTTATGTGAAGAGAGTGAGACCGCACAAGCAAAGGAGAGGCAGAGGGAGAGGGAGAAGCAACTCCTCACTGAGCAGGGAGCCAAAGGCAAATGGTTAACCGACTGAGCCACCCAGGCACCGTTTAAAACATAAAATGTTTTATTTTATTTTTTGTTTTGTTTTGAGTTTTTATTTAAATTTTAGTTAGTCAACATATATAGTGTAGGCGCACCTGGGTGGCTCAATTAGTTAAGTTTCCATCTCCTGATCTCAGAGTAGTGAGTTCAAGACTCCAACTGGGGCTCCACGCGAGGTGTGAAGCCTACTTTAAAAAAAAAACAAAAGCAAAAACAAACAAACAAGCAAAACCATAGTTCAATATTGGTTTTAAGAGTAGAATTTAGTGAAGAAAATGTTTTAAAATCATGAGGAAAAGAAAGTACATTTACAGCACTTTCCCATATTTTTCTGGCTTAGTCAGAAAAGCATGCAACTCTTGATCTTAGGGTTGTGAGTTTGAGCACTATGTTTGGTGTAGAGATTACTAAAAATAAATAAACTTTAAAAAAAATTCCATGTATAAATGGACTTGCACAATTCAAACCCGTGTTGTTCAAGAGCCAACTGTGTTATTTTTAATAATTAGGAAAAAAAAAAGAATAAGCAGGAATTTCACAAGTTATTTGGCAATGTGTACATGCCCAGGATCTAGAATGTAATATTGAGTTCCTAGATCCTACTACCCAGGATTCAATCATCCTCTGCCAACTGCAGTTCTGAGATAACGAAATCATCATCATCATCATCATCATCATCATCATCAAAAGACCACATCGCCTTTGGTCCCCACCCCCATAGAAGAGCTGGACAAGTCTATGGGAGGAGCATCTAGTGAGAAGCATCATTTCTGCTTTATCATTTCAATATATGACAGCAGATCAGGCTCAGGAAGAAAAATAAAACAAAACCAGACACAAAACAAAACAGGATTAATCTGTGAAAAGGCAGTATGAGACTCACGAAAACAAAACAAGGTAAGGACACAACACAAGTCCACGGGGCTGTTTGAAGCTCTAAAAGAAGCACCGTTTGTGTAACACAGAACTTGTGGGAGAATCTGCCCCAGGGATGCCTTCTGAATACCTAGAGAGGCTGATACAGGATAAGGGTTACTGGAGCAGGTTTTTAAAGATAAAGACTAGTTTGTTTGGGAAATGGATACTCCTGGAGAACAGAACTTTCATCTGTGTTTTAAAAATAGGCTTAATGCCATTTTCATTGCTTCCCCCACCTCCCTCTTATCCATGGGGCTTTGATCTTAACACCACTACTTTTCGGAAACACTGCTCCCAAGGTTGGCAAAGGATTTGGGTTCAGGAGATACTATAAAACACCTTAATGTCAGAAAGATCCAGGTTCAAATCCTAACTTCCATTTCAAGCTGCATTCCCATGGACAAGTTACCTACCACGACCCTGGAGTAAAATGGTACACTGTCACAAACAGAAAGAACATCAACAGCATCTAAGCAATGTACCTTATGCACAGAAAACCCTAATCAAACGGGAGGTATCATTTTTATATTATAAGACCTCTGACCGGAGTTGGGGGTTGGGGGAGTGGGCAAGAGGATGGGAGAAATGTCCGAACTGTTCCTGTAATTCCACGGGGACTCAATGTTTGGCATTCCACTTGGCTAACGATGAAATGACTCCATGAGTCCATGTAGAATATAAGTGCATTTGACAGAATACAGCAAAGTTAGGATTTATATTGTAAGCTATTTTTTTTTTTTTTTTTTAAAGATTTTATTTATTTATTTGTCAGAGAGAGAGTGAGTGAGAGCACAGGCAGACAGAGTGGAAGGAAGAGTCAGAGGGAGAAGCAGGCTCCCTGCGGAGCAAGGAGCCGGATGTGGGACTCGATCCCTGGACGCTGGGATCATGACCTGAGCCTAAGGCAGCTGCCCAACCAACTGAGCCACCCAGGCGTCCCTTGTAAGCTATTTTTAAAACTGCCTGGTTAGCAAATTAAACCAGCTGTGAAAATATCCTGGTTTCCATTCACAACAAATACAAGATAAACATTCTCCTTAATGAACCTGGCCTTGTGGCAGCACAGCATATTCTGCATAATTCATTCCTAAGGGTTTCGGAGACATCATTTTCATAAGACAGACCAAAACTAAACTATTTTCTAAGGAAAAGGAAAAGAAAAGAGAAAAAAAAAGATGAGAGAGGAGTTTCTTTCTACAGATTTTCAGTAAATTCCATGAATCGCTGTAGTTTAGGAGACTACAGTCTGAATAAAGGAAGTTCTGTCAATACTTCAGGCCAGCCTTAACTGTGCTTCCTTTAAAAGGGCATATGAAACACCAGTCTTCTCTGCAACACAATTTTTCAAGTTCTGGGGCAAAGGGAGGAGAAAAATCTGCTCATGGTCACCCAAAAGCTACTCCGAGGACTCCCAATTTCAGATTTAAAACTGATCACTCTTTGAGAAGTCAGGGGAGAGATCCTGAATTATTTAGAATGTTGGCTAAGTTATATTATTTATGATTGCCGTTCCTTTAGGGAAACAATTTGTTATTTAAACAGAGAACAGAAGTATAAATAACTAAATGAAATAGAATTTCAGGAAGTGCTATACAAATAAATTTGTACTTGGAATGCAGGGAAAGTCTATTCGTTTAGCGCACTTCATAAAGACATAGCTAAGAAAAGAATGTAACATTTTAAACTTCTTTGGAAATCAACCAGACTGAATTAGTTCAATTTGGAACATCCTGAGCCTTAAAGCCTTTGCTAAAGTGTAACACAAATTTTGATTAGCCAAGTGTGAAAAACTACAAAGCCAACTTTCCTGTCCCTCCAGTTAGTCTGTCTATGAATAGAAGCAAATGCATTACCAGCCACCAAAGCATTTGGTGAGTTCCAGTGTGCCCAATGTATGCATCCTCTGCAAACGTGCTCTCAGCATGTTTAACCAAAGTACTTCTGAAGATCTGTAATAGGACCCTTTTTAAATAAACTGTGACTCACTGTTTGCTTTCTTCACCAGGAGGTGGAGTCTTGCCATGCCCTTCCATTACAAAATCCTCCTGTTCCACCTGCAAAAGGCAAGCACCACAGGTCAGCAGTAGTCAGTAACTAAGATACAGCTCACTCAAACTTCCAGGGCCTGGCCCGTGCACAACCACATGGCCACTGCCCTCTGTTGCCTGGTCCAGAAGCCTGGGCCAGTGCCTTTCAATCCCCAGGTTTGTTCAAGGCATCTCTCCTAGTTTTGCAGAACAGAAAAGGAAGTGTGTTGACTTGGAACTCACATAACTGTAACCAAAAAAAAAATTTACATCTGGAATATAATAACAAATTGCTATGAATCAATAAGAAAAAGACAATGAACCAGAAAATTTTACAAAATAATCAAGTAGGAATTTTACTGAAGAGGATGCACAAATGAAAAGATATTCAATCTCATGTCAACCAGGAAAATGCAAATTAAAACCACCAAGAGAGGGGCGCCTGGGTGGCTCAGTGGGTTAAGCCTCTGCCTTTGGCTCAGGTCATGATCTCAGGATCCTGGGATCGAGCCCCACATCAGGCTCTCTGCTCAGCGGGGAGCCTGCTTCCCCCCTCTCTCTCTGCCTGCCTGTCTGCCTACTTGTGATCTCTGTCTGTCAAATAAATAAATAAAATCTTTAAAAAAAAAAAAAACCATCAAGAAATACCATTTCACAACTACCAGGTTGGCTAAAATTAAAAAGTTGGGCAATACCAAGTGTTGGCAAGGGGACGGAAGAACAGCAACACTCATCTACTTCCGGTGGGAAGAAAAATTGGTGCAACTGCTTTTCAAAAGTTTGCCACTATCTGGTACATTGGACTATGTATGTACTGTACAATCTAGTGACTGCACCTCTGGATAAATACTGCAGAGAAACTTTTACACATATATAGAAATATTTTTTGTAGAATTACTTTAAACAGAAAAAAAGCAAACATCCATCAACAGTAAAATAAATAAATATACTATGGTGTTTTCAGAGCAACAGAACACTATACTATATGAAAAGGAATTAACCTCAACCGAGATGAGTTACAAAAACACAATACTGGGTGAAAAAGCAAATCATAAAAGAATACATAGGCAGTATAATTCCATTACATAAAGTTCAAATATACACTTTTTAAAACTATATATATATGCATGTGTATATAGATGTATATGTATGTATATATAGTTTTTATTTTTATTACTTTTAAAAAAGATTATTTATTTATTCACTTATTTGAGAGCAAGAGAGTAAGAGAGAGAGTGAGAGCACGAGATGGGAGAGAGTCAGGGGAGAAGCAGATTCTCCCCGCTCAGTGGGGAGCCCGATGCGGGGCTAGATCCTAGGACTCCAGGTTCAGGACCTGAGCTAAAAGCAGTCGCTCAACCAACTAAGCCAGGTGTCCTTATATACAGTTCTTTAAAACTATTTTATTACTTTAGAAAGATTTTATTTATTTATTTGACAGAGAAAGTGGGAGAGCACAAGCAGGGGGAGCAGTAGAAGGAGAGGGAGGAGCAGGCTCCCCAGCTGAACAGGGAACCAGATTCGGGGTTCGATCCCAGGACCCTGGGATCATGACCTGAGTTGAAGGCAGAAGCTTAACCATCTGAGCCACCCAGGTACCCCTAAAAACTATTTTTAAAAAATAAATGACAAAATTAAAAAATTAAAAACAAACACACATACACACACACAAAAATGAATGACATACAAAATGTAGGCTAGGGATTGTCTTAGGAAGGGACATATGCAAGGTCCAGGGGTATGCCTGTGGTTTACTTCTTGGCCTGTGTAGAAGGTATATGGAAATTTGCTTTATAATTATTCTTTTAACTATCCATTTCTTTCTTTTATATATGTATGGTTTATTTCTCAGTACAAATTTCAAGAGAGAAAAAACATTTTACCATTCCAAATGGTTTACTGATCTGGAAGATCAGTGACAGAGATAGAGCTACCTCCACAAATGGGGATTATCTGTCAGTCCTATGAAGACTCTCCCAAAAGGCAAAACTTTAAAAAAAAAAAAAATCAAACAGATATATTCAAGGAAATAGACAAGATTATTCCCAACTTAGAAAAACAATTATAGGACCTAATAAGCTGGAAGACAGACAACAGTAACATAGACACATAAAATACAATGAAGCCCAAAGAAAACAAAAGGCTCTCCAATTCTGTCATCCCCAGTCTTCATTTCTTAAGAAGATGGGGTAATACTAAGAGGCTAAGTTTCAAAAAAGACGGAAAAATTAAGAGGTGTTCGTAATTTCCATTGAAGAAACCAGAGGAAACATACACAAGAATAATTAAAGACACATGCTGTGCATACTGTAAAAATTCAAACCAGGTTTTGACTTTATTCTTAGGAACTTCCTCACTCTGCAGCCTGTGGGACTTAGCCAAGGAGAGGGAGGATTCTCCCATCCTAAGCTTATACTTAGGATGTAAAAACTCTAGAAGAAAAAACAGGATTGCAGATGGACACTTAATGAGGAGCCTGAGATGACCTGGTTGTGTTACAAGAGTGTCCAGGTATATATTTGAAAATCACCGTGTTGCACATTTTATTGACTTAACTATATAAATGTTGTGCCTTAGTTAGGAAAAACAGGTGACAAACTATTTATGTTTATTAAGTTTCTTGCAAGTGCAAGCATCAATTATTTTCTTGAAGACAAGAATGACTATTCTCTCATTTATATGTATTATGGAAATTTCTTGATCCTTCATCTTTAAAAATTCTCTCCAATTAAAGAGCTCTAAGGAAAAAAAAGAGCTCTAAATTGTGCACCTTGGCCTCTGCTTAGTAGTTTTTTTTTTTTTTTGAAAAAGGTTTATCTAGAATCAATTTCTAGTTAAGTACAGTAAGATTGAAGAACCCAGAGCTTTGACAATCTCTTCCAAGTGGGCTCCCAATCTTAAACTCTAGACCCCATGTTATGCACACTAGTCTTCTCTGCTTAGATGGCCCAATAAATTTCTAAGGAAACATCACCTTTGTCCTCAAATTTCCTCTTCTTTTTATATCCCCTATGTCTCCAAATGGTACCATCATTCACTAAGATCCCCAAACATGAAACCTACACAGGTATGCCGCACTTTTCAAAAGTCTGTATTGTACCACTTCACTTTCACAAAAGACCTATGTTAATACCTATTTTTGCTAAGAACAACAGAAACCTGGAGAGGATTTTCGCTTTTTTACAAATGAAGGCAAAAAGCAAAGTAGCATTTAGAGCTGGTCTTGCAGCAGCCGTTACAGAGCAGTGCGCGCCATGAGTGGCAGACAGGGGCACCACCAGTCTCCTTCCCTAGGACGTCCGGAGGACTCGGCATCTCGGCATCCTGCTGCCAGAACTTTTAACTTTGTGAGCATCTGTGCTTTATCTCCAGTTATCCTGTGTGTCCGTTAGCAAGATGTGTCTTGAAGTGTCGGAAAAGGCTAGGAGAGGTTATTTTCTGGGTTTGGGAATGTGCCAAGATTTTCCCATATCAAGAAATGGTCATCATTTCTTGGTTTTATACAACATTTGGACTTAGGAAAGATTTCATAGGAAAGCTCTACCTTCAGGTAGCAGGAGAAACCTGTCATCACACAAGAATCCAAGGTTCCCTCCTTAACCCTACATCCTATTAATCACCAAGTATTGTGGCTTTCACCTCTTAAATAGCTCTCACATGCACCTCCCCTTCTTTATTCTCTTTAATGGCCACAGTTAAAAACCAGCTTCTCTAAATCTCACTACTACACAAGTCTTCTCAGTGGTCTTTGTGCCTCTGGGTCCCATCTCATTTTAATACATCCTCCAAATTGTTTCTGTCAAGTGGGCTTTGGAAATGCAAATCTGACTGCATCATTCTCCTTGAAATTCTTCAGTGGTGCTCCATCACCTACCAGGAGGGATAAAGTTCAGTTCCTTTGCCTAAACAATCTTTTCATCTGCCTCTGCCTTACCCACTCTGAACCCCTGGTGGGGGCATACAACTCCTTAGCCCTCCGTGCATTTACATGAACTGCTCCCTCTTGCCTAGAAGCTCTGGCCTTCTGCCCACGAGCAGTTCAAATTCCTACTCATTCCCTTAAGTGTCAATTCAGATGCCTTTCCCTGGAAGACACCATCTCCTGCAGCAGGTTCACAACTTTTCTCAGTCTCCATCACCTCGAAGACAATAAAAACGGTCCAGAGAGATCACTGCTCCTTACTGCCACTTCCTGTTTTTCTCATGTCCACTTCCTGTCCCTTCCCTTATTTTTTTCCTACAAATTTCACGAACACCTTTGGACTTAGTTTGATGATCTCTACCACTCCGCCTCCTTGACTTCATCTGCAGGAGTTGCAAGATTTTTTTTTTTTTTTTAAAGTAGGCTCCCTGGCCAGCTTGGGGCTCAAACTCATAACCCTGAGATTAAGACCTGAGCTGAGATGAAGAGTTAAAAAGCTTTATTGACTGAGCCACCCAGGCACCCCTCAAGATTTTTATACATAAAATTAATACCATGTCTTCACCTTTCTCCCACTACCATTCATTCATTCAACCAACATTTCCTCAGCACATATTACACGCGAGGTGCTGGGCTGAGATAAAAGTGAAGAAGAGTGTCGGTGCCCTCAAAAAGCTTGCAGATTAGTGAGAAAGACAAACAAAACCCAGTAAATTACCAGCATTGTATGGTGATAGATGGTAGCTACACTTCTGGTGAACATAGCAGCATAACGTACAGACCTGTGGGATCACCTGAAACTAATGGAACACACTGTGTTGACTATACTCCAATTAAAAAAAGACAAAACACGACCATACAGTGGGAGAAACCAATGCAAGGATCCAGGAAGGGCGCCTGGCACAGCCTAAAGGAGTCACACACACTAAACCAACCCCAGGCAGGTGACTTCCCTCCTTCCTAAATTCAGCTAGGGAACGGGCAGGACCCAAGCTGCTCCATGGCAACGTCCCTCAATTCTGAAATAGGACTCGGGCCACAAGCTCCCCTTGCACTCGCTCCCTCCATCTGAACCTGGGAAGAGTCCCTCTAACTTCTAGTTCTGCTGTTGGTCCTCAGTGCCCATTCAGAGGCTCCTTGATGCATATTTCAGTGATTTTTCTGCTCGGTGCCCTAGATTTGCTCAACACCAACTTGTTTTTAGGGTATTTCTGTCCTACCAATCCCTTAATTTCTTCTCTTCTGCTATGGGAATACAGAGCATAGCTGGAGAAAGTTACAAACTGGTTCCTTTTCAACCCTATGCCAATTAACTTCCACTCAGTGCTTGTACGTCAGCGCCTGGCCTGCAAAGCCCTTCACTCATTCATTCTGTACCTTTACACTCTCCTCCAAGATTCCAAACCCATCCATAAGGCGTCCTCTTTAGTCTGGCCTTTCTGAAGATTATCCTGAAAGCCTGTCCCACACAATGGATGCCCGTGGTTTCTTCTTGTCTGGATTATGCAGTTGAACCTGCATCTTTACCCACTTCCCCCCACTCCACTGCTCCACCAGGCTCCCCTCACTGCCTGAATCCTAGATGCATGACCCACACCACACCACCTCCAAGAAGCTCTTTCTTCCTTTCAAGTAAATCCATCCCCTCAACTGACAAATACTTTGTAATCTCTTCTGTTCTGAAAAATTATTTTGGCCTGTGATACCCTCCAAATATCTTCCCGTTTTTACTCTTCCCTTTACTATCCAAATTATTAAGAGAATAAACAATACTCCATTTCTTCCATGTTCTCATCACTGATCTGATAAAACACTGGTTGCCTGATTAAACTCTTATTGAAGTAACATATATATGAATTTCTTTTTTTTTTTTTTTTAGATTTTATTTATTTGAGAGAGAGACAGAAGGAGCATGAGGGGGGAGGGGAAGAGGGAGAGGGAGAAGCAGACACCCCACTGAGCAGGGAGCCCAACATGGAGCTCCATCCCAGGACCCTGGGATTACGACCTCGGCTGAAGGCAGACACAATTGACAGAGCCCCCAGGCGTCCCTATATGATTTTAAAAATCAAATAATACCACCAGGCTTATAAACAAAAATAGCACTCTCCTCTGGTGGCCCCTCACCCGCCCCCATGGAGTGCTTCTTCCCCATCCTCCCAACTTAAGTCACCATATTTGTTCAAATCAATATTCAGCGCTAACCGTGCTGTTACTAAGTAAATAACAGATACAGCTGAATCATACAGAATAGTGTAATTAAATTTGCTTTTCGTGTACAATTTTCTGTTTTCTGTGGAACTAACAATTACTACTTTCTCTTCTTACACTTTCTTTCGATTTGCGGGGCGGGGGGAGCTTAGTATTTATTATGGATTTTTCACTAATTCATCCTCAAACTCTCCAACAAAGCTGTAAGTCTCCTCTTAATAAATTCAAACACTTGAGGTAATCTACCAATTTCATTCCAGTCTGGGAGACCTTCCTCAGGGGTTTTCTCCTGTCCCAGTCTGGATGGTTTGCTCTCTAGGCCACTAAAGAGCTGACACAGGGATGTCTTCTCCCCTTCATCTCTGAAATTCCTGGCGTTCTGTCTCCTACCCAGGAGCATCTGTTCCCCAGATCCTTGGTCTTCTTTCATGGTCTACTCCCTGGTTTAGGTGGCACATATATTCCAGGGATTTCCTGATAAAAGGTATACGGAAAGTAGATTTTTTGAGATCTTGAATGACTGAAATGTCCTTATTTTATCCTATGTATAACTGACACACAATTTTTTTTTATCCACATACATAACTGAATTAGAAGTTCAAGTTAGTGAACCCTTTTCCCTTCACACTTTTGAAGTGATGCTGCAGTGTCTTCTAGTTCCCAGAGTTACGATATAGAAATCTATATCTATATACAGTATTTTAAATCCTAATGTTTTGGATACAACCTGTTTCTTTTCCAGAAACTTTTAGGGCCCTCTACCTCTCCTCTGTTCCGCAAATGCAAACCACAAAGTATGGTTCTTTTTTTATTTATTGAGCTTCCAGGTAGGTACTTGCACTCTAGAAACTCAGATTCTTCAGGTTTAAGACATTTTCTCTACTTATTTTGATAATTTCATCCCCTCCACGAATTCCTTATTCATTGCTGAGTTTTGGGGGCTGATCCATAAATTTTCTTCTTTTCTCTCCAATTGCATCTCTCTGGCTTTTTCTTTTACTTTCTAGAGAGTCTCTCAACTTTACCTTCCAACACTTCTAATATTTAAAAGAATTTCTGTACTGTGACTTAATTTTTGAAAGCTCTTTCTTGTTCTCTGAATACTTTTTAATAGTCGTGCTCTTATTCCATGATTATACCCTCTTTTATCTCTGAAAATTAATTAGAGTGTTTTTGTTTTAATTTTCTTCTGCTCCATATATTACCTTGTTTCCTCCAAGTCCTCTTTTTTTAAAAATTTTTTTATTATATATTTTTTTAGATTTTATTTATTTGACAGACAGAGATGACAAGTAGGCAGAGACACAGGCAGAGAGGAGGAAGCAGGCCCCCTGCCGAGCAGAGAGCCCGACGCGGGCCTCGATCCCAGGACCCTGAGATCATGACCCGAGCCCAAGGCAGAGGATTAACCCACTGAGCCACCCAGGCGCCCTCAAGTTCCTCTTTTATATTTGCTTTGGTCACTATCCTCCAGTCATAGTTTTTTATCAGATGCCTGGTCATCTTTGGCTATCTGCTGATACTTATGAGGTAAGCCGGAAAGAACTCAGGAGTGCTCTTCATATGAAGAGAAGAGAGGGATATCCTCCCTGGATATCAGAAGGGAAACCTGGCCATTTCACTGGGAGAACTCTCAGGTGTCTGCCTCTATTTATTCCTTTTCTCCCTCTTTGGGCTTTTCAGTTACCCAGAGAGGTACCCTTTAATTCTCAGCCTGACTGGTCTAAGTCTGTCAGTGTTCGGGGACTGAATTTGGGAAGACAGCTGGCATGATCTCACATCAGTCAATCATCACTGACTTGACAGAATCTTTCTGCTTTGAGTTGGATCCTTCCCTCCACCTTGAGCCTTGCCATGGTACAAGAGGGAAAGCTATCCCTCTGGGATGTGCAGGCCAGAATACGAGGGGCTTTGCTCCTTGTAAATTCTTCAACCAATGCTGCTGTCAGTGTCACTCCAAAAGCTTTTTGGCTCTCAAAATTTTGTTGGCATTTCTTATGTTTCATATACTCTTCCATTTACTTTTTTTTTTCTGGTGGATTTATGCTTGCTAAAACAATTTCAGTGGAGTTTTGGAAGGGAGTGGAGACTAATAACTGGGTTTAATCTACCATGTCTAGATCTACTCTTAAAACTCTTTTATCTCTTCTTATTCCCCTCTATCAAAATTGCCTTATTTGGGGGGTGCCTTGGTGGCTCTGTCCATTAAATGTCTGACTCCTGATTTTTGGCTCAGATCATGATCTCAGGGTTGTGAGATCGAGCCCCATGTTGGGTTCTGTGCTGGGTGTGGAGCCTGCTTAGGATTTTCTTTCTCCCTCTGCCCTTCCCCCACCTCTCTCTTTCCCTCTCTCTCTAACCCCCCCACCCCAAACTGCTCTACTTAATGTCACCAATAAATATTTGTTGGTTGCCTCCTTCTTTAAAATATTATTTGAAGGGCGCCTGGGTGACTCAGTCAGTTATGTGTCTGCTTTTGACTCAGGTCATGTTCCCAGGGTCTGGGGATCAAGCGCCATGTCAGGCTCTGGCTCAGCGGGGAGTCTGCTTTTCCTACTCCCTCTGCCTCCTGCTTGTGCTCTCTCTTGCGCTCTCTCTCTCAAATAAAATGTTTTTTGTTTTTTTTTAAGATTTTATTTATTTATTTGACAGAGATCACAAGCATGCAGAGAGGCAGGCAGATGGGGGGTAGGGAAGCAGGCTCCCTGCTGAGCAGAGAGCCCAATGTGATGCGGGATTCAATCCCAGGACCCTGAGATCGTGACCTGAGCCGAAGGCAGAGGCTTAACCCTCTGAGCCACCTAGGCACCCCCAAATCTATTGTTTTTAAAGATTCTATTATTTACTTGTCAGAGAGAGAGAGAACACAAGCCAGCAGAGCTGCAGGCAGAGGCAGAGAGAGAAGCAGGCTCCCTGCTGAGCAAGGAGCCTGATGCAGGACTTGAACCCAGGACCCTGGGATCATGACCTGACCCGAAGGCAGCTGCTTAACCAACTGAGCCTCCCAGGTGTACTGTAAAATAAAATCTATTTAAAAAATAAAAATAAGGGGCACCTGGGTAGCTCAGGGGGTTAAAGCCTCTGCTTTTGGCTTAGGTCATGATCTCAGGGTCCTGGGATCGAGCCCCGCATCAGGCTCTCTGCTCGGCGGGGAGCCTGCTTCCTCCCTCTCTCTCTGCCTGCCTCTCTGCCTACTTCTGATCTCTGTCTGTCAAATAAATAAATAAAATATATTTTTAAAAAAAGCTACTATGAACATCATTTAGAAGTTTTTGTATGGATATATGCTGTCTTTTTCTTTGGGTAAATACTTAGTACTCAGCAGTGTGTATCTGTTTACTACGGATGCTACAACAAAGTACCACAGCTTGTGTGTTTTCAGTAGCAGCAATTTATTATCTCACGCAGACCTAAAAGCTAGAAGTGGGACACGAAGAAGAGCATTGGTTCTTTCACAGGGCTGTGAGGGAAGGATTTGTTTCAGGCCTCTCCCCTTGGCTTACAGATGGCTGTCTTCATGTTCGCATGGCATTCTCCCTCTGTGTATGTCTCTATGTCTAAATTCCCCTGTTTCATTTGTTTAAAGATTTTTCCATTTATTTGAGAGAGAGAGAAATCACAAGTGGAAGAGAGGAGCAGAGGGAGATGGAGAAGCAAACTCCCAGCTGAGCAGGGAGCCCAGTGTGGGCTTGACCCCAGGACTCTGAGATCATGACGTGAGCTGAAGGCAGATGCTTAAGTGACTAAGCCACCCATGTGCCTCTAAATTTCCCCCTTTAAAAAATGACTCACCCTAATGACTTATTTTGCTTTGATTACATCTGTGGAGACCCTACCGCCAAACAAGGTCTATTTTGAGACAATGGGGGTTAAGACTTCCAACAGGTTAATTTGGGGATAGGGGCTAGACAGGGAAAACAATTCAGCCTCTAACAGTAGAACAGTAGAATATGGTAGCTGTATGTTTAACTTTTTAACAGTCTCTGACTGTTTTCCAAAGTGGCTGCAGCATTTTTATCTCCCCACCAGCAGTGTATGAGAGTTCCAATTCCTCATACCTCACCAACACTTGGTGTGGTAAGTCTTTTTAACTTCACCCATTCTAATTGTGGCTTTAATTACATTGACACTGAACATCTTTTCACAAGCTTCTTTGCCATCCGTTCTCTGGTAAAGTGCCATTCAAATTTTTGACCATTTTTAAAGCAGCTTTATTCTCTCTCTCTTCTTAAAAAATAAGCTCTATGCCAAATGTGGGGCTTCAATTCATAACCCCAAGATCAAGAGTTGCGTGCTCTATCAACTCTTGATACTTATTCTAAGTATCTTTACTGAGATATAATTTACGTAACATAAAGTTCACCTGTTTAAAGTATACAATTCAATGGCTTTTAATATATTCATAGAATTGTGCAATTATCACCACAATCCAATTTTAGAACACTTCTATCATCTCAAAAAGGAAACTTGTCCTTATTGGCAGTCATTCCCAATTTCCCTCTCTTCATCCACCTTTCCAGCACCAGATAATGGCTAATCTACTTCTGTCTCTACAGATTTGTCTGTTCTGAACATTTCATGTATAAATGAAGTCGTATAGTATGTGCTGTTTGTTTGTCTGCTTTCCCTGAGCATAATTTTTTTTCTTTTTAAAAAATTAACATATAATGTATTATTTGTTTCAGGGGTACAGGTCTGTGACTCATCAGCTTACACAATTCACAGCACTCATCACAGCACCTACCATCCCCAGTGTCCATCACCCAGCCACCCCATCACTCCCACCCCCTCCACTCCAGCAACCCTCAGTTTGTTTCCTCAGATTAAATCTCTTAGGGTTTGTCTCCCTCTCTGTTCTCATCTTGTTTCATTTTCTCCTCTCTTCTATGATCCTCTGTCTTGTTTCTCAAACTCCTCATATGAGTGAGATCATATGATAATTGTCTTTCTCCGATTGACTTAATTCACTTAGCATAATACCCTCTAACTCCATCCAAGTCATTGCAAAGGGCAAGTTTCATTTTTTTCTTTTTTTTTTTTTATGGCTTCACAGTATTCCATTGTATATATATACCACCTCTTCTTTATCCATTCATCTGCTGATGGACATCTAGGCTCTTATCATAGTTTGGTTACTACTTATATCAGCTATACCATTGCTGATATAAACATTGGGGTGAATGTGCCCTTTTGGATCACTACATTTGTATCTCTGAGGTAAATACCCAGTAGTGCAATTGCTGGGTCGTAGGGTAGCTCTATTTTCAACTTTTGTGGAACCTCCATACTGTTTTCCAGAGTGGCTGCACCAGCCTCCATTCCCACCAACAGTGTAGGAGGGTTCCCCTTTCTCCACATCCTTGCCAACATCTGTCATTCCCTGACTTGTTAATTTTAGCCATTCTCACTGGTGTGAGGTGATATCTCATTATAGTTTTGATTTGTATTTCCCTGATGCCGAGTGATATTGACCAATTTTTCATGGGTCTGTTGGCTATTTGGATGTCTTCCTTGCAGTAATGTCTGTTTATGTCTTCTGCCAATTTCTTGATTGGATTATTTGTTCTTTGGGTGTTGAGTCTGATAAGTTCTTTATAGATTTTGGATACTAGGCCTTTATTTGATATGTCATTTGCAAATATCTTCTCCCATTCTGTTGTCTTTTGGTTTTGTTGACTGCTTCTTTTGCTGTGCAAAAGCTTTTTATCTTGAAGAAGTCCCAATAATTCATTTCTGCCCTTGCTGCCCTTGCCTTTGGTGATGTTTCTAGGAAGAAGTTGCTGCAGCTAAGGTTGAAGAGGTTGCTGCCTGTGTTCTCCTCAAGGATTGATGGATTCCTTTCTCACATTTAGGTCTTTCATCCATTTTGAATCTATTTTATGTGTGGTGTCAGGAAATGGTCCAGTTTCACTTGCCTGCATGTGGCTGTCCAATTTTCCCAACACTATTTGTTGAAGAGACTGTCTTTTTTCCATTAGACATTCTTTCCTGCTTTGTCAAAGATTAGCTGACCATAGAGCTGAGTGTCCTTTTCTGGTCTCTCTATTCTGTTTCATTGATCTATGTGTCTGTTTTTGTCCCACTGTCATACTGTCTTGATTACAGCTTTGTAACAGATCTTGAAGTCCCGCATTGTGATGCCATGAGCTTTGTTTTTTTCTTTTTGTTTTTCTTCTTTCTCTCTCTCTTTTTTAAGATTTTATTTATTTATTGGACAGACAGAGATCACAAGTAGGCAGAGAGGCAGGCAGACAGAGAGGAGGAAGCAGGCTCCCTGCTGAGCAGAGAGCCCATGCGGGGCTCGATCCCAGGCCCCTGGGATCATGACCCGAGCCGAAGGCAAAGGCTTTAACCCACTGAGCCACCCAGATGCCCCTGGTTTTCTTTTTCAACATTCCTCTGGCTATTTGGGATTTTTTCTGGTTCCATAAAATTTTAGGATTATTTGTTCCATTTCTGTGAAAAAAGCTGATTGTATTTTGATAGGGATTGCATTAAATGTGTAGATTGCTGGGGCGCCTGGGTGACTCAGTGGGTTAAAGCCTCTGCCTTCAGCTCAGGTCGTGATCTCAGGGTCCTGGGATCGAGCCCCGCATCGGGCTCTCTGCTCAGCGGGGAGCCTGCTTCCCTCTCTCTCTCTCTCTACCTGCTTCTCTGCCTGCTTGTGATTTCTGTCAAATAAATAAAATCTTAAAAAAAAATGTGTAGATTTCTCTAAGCAACATAGACATTTTCACAGTATTTGTTCTTCCAATCACATCATCTGCAAAGAGAGTTTGACTTCTTCTTTGCTGATTTGGATGCCTTTTATTTCTTTTTGTTGTCTGATTGCTGAGGCTAGGACTTCTAGTACTATGTTGAATAGCAGTGGTGATAGTGGACATCCCTGCCATGTTCCTGACCTTAGGGGAAAAGCTTTCAGTCTTTTTTTCCCCCATCAAGAATGGTATTTGCTGTGGGCTTATCATAGATGACTTTGATGATAATGAGGTAATGTACCCTCTGTCCCTACACTGTGAAGAGTTTTGATAAAGGATGCTGTACTTCGTCAAATGCTTTTCCCACATCTATTGGGACTATCATATAGTTCTTATTCTTTCTTTTATTAATGTATTGTATCATACTGATATAAGAAGTGCCACCCCAGCTTTCCTTTGCTGTCCATTAGCATGGTAAATGGTTTTCCACCCCCTTGCTTTAAATTTGGAGGTGTCTTTGGGTCTAAAATGAGTCTCTTGCAGACAGCATATTGATTTTTTTTTTTTAACCTGATACCCTGTGTCTTCTGATTGGGGCATTTAGCCCATTTACTTTCAGGGTAACTACTAAAAGATGAATTTAGTGCCATAGTATTGCCTGTGACTGTTACTGCATATTGTCTCTGTTCCTTTCTGGTCTATGTTACTTTTAGTCTCTCTCTTTGCTTAGAGGATCCCTTTCAATATTTCCTATAGAACTGTTTGCAAATTCTTTTAGTTTTTGTTTGTCCTGGAAGCTTTTTTATCTTTCTATTTTCAGTGACAGACTAGCTGGATATAATATTCTTGGGTGCATATTTTTCTCGTTTAGTGCTCTGAATATATCATGCCAGTCCTTTCTGGCCTGCCAGGTCTCTGTGGATAGGTCTGCTGCCAATCTAATGTTTTACCGTTGAGGTTACAGACCTCTTGTCTTGAGCTGCTTTCAGAATTTTCTCTTTGTCTCTGAGACTTGTAAGTTTTACTATTAGATGACGGATTGTTGATCTATTTTTATTGATTTTAAGAGGGGTTCTCTGTGCCTCCTGGATTTTGATGTTTCCTTCCCCCAATTAGTGAAGTTCTCTCCTATAATTTGCTCCAATATACCTTCCTCCTTCTCTTTTTCTTCCTCTGGGATCCCAACTATTCTCAAATATTATTCTAATATTGTTTCCTCTTATATTATCACTTATCTCTTGAATTTTCCCCCCATGATCCAATAGTTGTTTATCTCTCTTCTCAGCTTCTTTATTCTCCATCATTTGGTCTTCTATATCACTAATTCTCTCTTCTGCTTCATTTATCCTAGCCATTAGAGCCTCCTTTTTTTTTTTTCTCTAGAAAATCTATATTTAACTTATTTGTCAAAAAATTTACAGAAATGGGGCCCTTGGGTAGAGCCTCCATTTTTTATTGCACCTCATTAATAGCCTTTTTGATTTTGACTTAGTTAGATTTAAATTCTTTTATTTCTACAGTAAGGGATTCTCTAGTATCTTCTATACTTTTTTCCCAAGCTCAGCTAGTATCTTTATAATTGTCATTCTGAATTCTAGTTCCGACATCTTATGAATGTCTGTATTGATTAGGTCTCTGGCAGTTGGTACTGCCTCCTGTTCTTTTTTTTGAGGTGAGTTTTTCTGTTTTGTCATTTTGTCCAGAGAAGAACAGATGAATGAGAGAAAAAAATGCTATAAGGGTAACAATGACCCCAGAAAAACATACACTAAACAAATAAGAGACCAAAACTGAGGGGAAAAGAAAGGAAGAAAAAAAAAAAGAATACAATCAGGCTGGTGAATAGAACAGAGCCACACATTAGATTTTGGGTGTATTTTAGTTTGTTAGAAGAAACTACGTCCCAAAATTTTAAAGAAAGAAAAACTGATATATATACACAAAAATAACGGTAAATATGATAAAGGAATGGAATATGAGTGTAAAGACGAGAATTTAAAAAGATTTTTAAAAAAGAATTGATAAGAAGTTGGTTGCAAAAATAAAATTAAAAAAAAAAAAAAAAAAGGAGAGCATGTAATCAGGCAGGAGACTAGAACAAAGCCATACCGTAGATTTAGGGTACATTTGGTCTGTTAGAAGAAACTGCATTCCAAAATTTGAAAGAAAGAAAAAATATATATATACAAAAAATTAAATACAATGAAGGGACAGAATATGACTATAAAAATGTAAAAATGAAAATTTAAAAAGCTTTTTAAAAAGGGATTGATAAGATGTTGGTTGAAAAAGGAAAGAAGAAAAATTTTTAAGAAATAGAAAAAGAAAAAATAAAATTCAAACAATTAACTTTGAAAGACTAAAGAATCATTGGAGAAAAGCCATGGATTTTATGTGCTGCATTCCCCTAGTGCTGGAGTTCTGCAGTTCTCATTCATTGGTAAACTTGGTCTTGGCTGGATGTTCTTGCTGATCTTCTGGGTGAGGGGCCTATCGCAATGATTCTCAAATGTCTTTGCCGGAGGCAGAACTGAACTGCCCTTGCAGGGCCAGGCTATCATCTGCTTGGGTTCGCTCTTGGTAGCTTTCGTTCTCTGATCACTTTCTGTACAACTCTGGAGGACAAGAATGAAGATGGAGGCCTCCCAATTTCTGGCCCCAGAAGAATCAAGATCTTGGGGCTCCCCTCTCCACTGAGCCCTCAGAGAAGAGCAGTCAATCACTCATGTCTCCCTGGTCTCTGGTGGAACTCTGTGCTCACCCGGCCTGTGACCAATCGTTTCTATCTCTGGCACATGGCCCCATTTGGAGTCTCCAAACCCAGTAGATTCCTGCGGTGTGCTTCTGTGCCACTCCTCCCTAGGGGATACAGAGGAGTCTCCCTGGATCTGCTGCTTGTTGGGTCCAACTTGTAGTGGCCTGACTGGGCTTCAGATCTCGGTTTATGCAAACCCCAAGCTGAGGCCCCTCCTTGGCTCTGATACTTGGGAGGTATCCCCACTTCCCCACTCTGATACTTGGGATCTCTGCCACAGCCCCTGTCTTTCTGTGACCCCGAGGGTCCTGAGACCACACTGTCCCAGCGAGGATTCCACCCCCTGCTTAGCCACCAGAGCAACATCCCTCTGCAGAGCAGACTTCTGAAAGTTTCGATCTTGTGCTTTGCTGCTCTGTAACCTTCCAGGAGCCGGATGATGGCGTCCACCGCCACCCCCCACCCCCGCCATGGTCTATCTTTGCCGTGGATTCACTTCTCCGCACATTCCACCTTCCAGAAAGTGGTTGCTTTTCTGTTCATAGAATTCCTGCTATTCTTTTCTTTGATCTCCTGTTGAGTCTGTAGGTGTTCAGAATGGTTGAAAACTATCTAGCTGAATTCTTGGGACCAGAAGAAATTTAGGTCTTCTACTCCTCCACTTCTTGCTCCTCCTCCAGCATAATGTTTTCAAGTTTCATCTTTGTTGTAGCATGTATCAGTAATTCATTCTGTTTTATTGCTGAATACTATCCTGTTATATGGATAAACCATTTTGTTTATCTATAGTATCAGCTGATGGACAGTTGGATTATTTCTACTTTTTTGCTATTACGAATAATGCTATTATAAACATCTGTGTACAAATTTCTGTGTGGACATATGCTTTCATTTCCCTTGGGTGAATACCCAGGAGTGGAATTGCCGGGTCATATGATAACTTTATGTTCAACTTTTTGAAGGACTACCAAACTGTTTCTCAAACCAGCTGCACCATTTTCCATTTCTACTAGCAGTGGTCCAAGGGTTCTAATTTTTCCACATCCTCACCCACACTTGTTATTATCAGTCTCTTTGATAGTAGCCATCTTAGCAGGAGAGAAGTGGTATGTCACTTTGGTTTCAGTTTATAGTTCTGTAATGGGTATTAATGTTGAGCATTTCTTCATGGGCTTATTGGCCATTTATCTATCTTCTTTGGATAAATGTCTTCCAATTACTTGCTCATTTAAAAAAAATTTTTTTTCCCTACTATAGAGCTTTGAGAGTTTTTAATAGATTCTAGATACAAGTCTTTATTCAGGTAAATGCTTTTCATGTATTTTCTCCCAGTCTGTGGCTTATTTTTTCATTCTTATTAGCAGCATCTTTCAAAGGGCAGAGGTTCTTAATTTTGATGTAGAACAATTTATCAATTTTTTTCATTTTTGAAAGACTTTATTTTTTAAGATTTAATTACTTATTTTATTTTTTAAAAAACATTTGTTTATTTATTTAACAGAGAGAGAGACAGCGAGTGAGGGAACACAAGTGGGGGAGTGGGAGAGGGAGAAGCAGGCTTCCCCCTGAGCAGGGAGCCTGATGTGGGACTCGATCCCAGGACCCTGGGATCAAGACCTGAGCTGAAGGCAGACACTCAACCAACTGAGCCACCCAGGTGCCCCTATTTACTTATTTTAGAGAGAGAGAGAGAGCAGGTAGGGGCAGAGGGAGAGAGAGAGACTTCAGCAGACTCCATGGTGAGTACAGAGCCCGACAGGGCTGGATACCATGATCCCGAAAGCAGGAAATGAGTTGATGAAGATTTGGATGCTTAACCGACTATGCCACCCAGGAGCCCCACAAATATTTTACTTTTAAGTTATCTCTATACCCAACATGGGGCTCAACCCTACAAGAGTCACATACTTTATGACTGAGCCAGTCAGGAGCCCCAGACAATTTATCAATTTTTAAAATTTAATGGTTGTGTTTTTGCTGTGGTATCTAAGAAATCTTTATCTAGTCACAGATTTGTCTCTTGCATTTTCTACTGGAAGCATTATAGTTCTAAGTTTTACATTTAAATCTAAGACCCATTTTCAGTTAATTTTTATATATGCTATGAGGTCTAGATCTATTTCATCTTTTTTGCATATGGATATCCAATTGCTCTAATACCATTTGTTGAAAAATTTCTCCACTGAATTGCCTCCACAAAATTGCCTTTTTCAAAGATCATTTGTTCATGTATGTGTGGGTCTATGCCGGAACCTCTCTTCTGTTTCACTGATCTAATTTGTCTGTCTTTTTCTCAATACCACAGGGTCTTGATTATTGCAGCTTTCCCCCCTCCATTTATTTCTTTTTTAAATTAACATATAATGTATTATTTGTTTCAGGGGTACAGGTCTATGATTCATCAGTTTTACACAATTCACAATGCATGATTATTGTAGCTTTATAAAAAGTTCTGTAATCAGGTAGTATTAGCTCTCCAACTCTGTTCTACTCAAAAGCTGTTTTGATTATCATTATAAGTTGAATAGTGTCCTCCCACCAACCCAAAAAGATGTTGGAGTCCTAACCTCCAATATTTCAGAACGTGACTTTATTTAAAGATGGTGTCTTTACAGAGGTAATCATGAAGTTATTAGAGCAGGCTCCAATCCAACCTGACTGGTGTTTTATAAATAAGGGGAAATTTGGACACAAAGACAGACATGCATGCAGGAAGAAAGCCATAGGAAGACTGGCTTATGCTGCAATTAAGTCAAGAAGCTAGAAGCCAGAAGCTAGGAGAGCAGCCTAGAAAAGACCCTTCCCTAGTCCCTTCACATGGAACAAGGTGTCAACACCATGATCTTGGACTTCTGGTCTCCCGAACTGTGAGACAGTATGTTTCTGTTGTTTAAGCCATTCGGTTTGTGGTACTTTGTTAGAGCAGCCCTAGAAAACTAATATAGCTGTTCTAGGTCCTGTGCATTTCCATACGGATTTATAAGTCAGCCTTTTCACTTATACAAAAAAAAAGGCTGCTAAGATTTTTTTTTTTTTAAGATTTTATTTATTTATTTGACAGAGATCACAAATAGGCAGAGAGGCAGGCAAAAAGAGAGGAGGAAGCAGGATCCCTGCGGAGCAGAGAGCCCGATGTGGGGCGATCCCAGGACCCTGAGATTATGACCTGAGCCGAAGGCAGAGGCTTTAACCCATTGAGCCACCCAGGCGCCCCACCGCTAAGATTTTGATAGGGATTGAACTGAATCTAAAGATCAACTTGGGGAGAAGCAACATCTAAACAATATTGAATCTTCTGACCTATAAACAGGTATATCTCCCCATTTATTCAGGTTGACTTCATTTTCTCTCAGCAATGTTTAGTGGTTTCCAGTGTATGTACAATGCTGAATAGAAGGGGGACAGCAGACATGCTATTCTTTGTCTTAGAAATAAATAATTCAGGGTGCCTGGGTGGCTCAGTGGGTTAAAGCCTCTGCCTTCGGCTCCGGTCTTCTGGGATTGAGCCCCATGTCGGGCTCCGTGCTTGGCAGGGAGCCTTCTTCCTCCTTTCTCTCTCTCTCTCTCTGCCTGCCTCTCTGCCTACTTGGGATCTCTATCTGTCAAATTAATAAATAAAATCATAAAAAAAAAGGAATAAATCATTCCATCTTTCACCATTAAGTTTAATTGTAGCATTTTCATAAAGGCCCTTTATCAGGTCAAACAGTTCCCTTCTATTCCTAGTTTGCTAACAGTTTTTTTAATCAGGAATGGATGTGGCCCTTTGTCAAATGCTTTTTCTGCATCTGCGGAGTTGATCATACGTTTTTTCATTTTTAATTTGTGAACATGATGAATTACATAGTGATTGATTTCTGAAGGCTCAACCAGCCCTGCATTCCTGGGAAAAATCCCACCTGGCCTTGTATTTTCTTTTTTAAGATTTTATTTATTTAAGGGAGCCTGGGTGGCTCAGTGGGTTAAAGCCTCTGCCTTCGGCTCAGGTCATGATCTCAGGGTCCTGGGATCGCCCCACATCGGGCTCTCTGCTCAGCAGGGGGCCTGCTTCCTCCCTCTCTCCCTGTCTGCCTCTCTGCCTCCTTGAGACAGAGAGAAAGAGATCACAAGGAGGCAGAGAAGCAGGCAGGGAGAGAGGGGGAAGCAGGCTCCCTGCTGAGCAGAGAGCCCGATGCGGGGCTCGATCCCAGGACCCTGGGATCATGACCCGAGCCGAAGGCAGAGGCTCAACCCACTGAGACACCCAGGCGTCCCCTGGCCATGTATTATCATATGCTCAAACTTTGTTTAGAATTGTAGCACCCACTTCATGAGAGAGCCTATTCTGTAATTTTCTTTTCTTGGAATATCTTTGGTCTTGATATGAAAGTAATGCTGACCTCACAGAAGGAGTGGGGAAGTATCCCCTTCTCTTCAAGTGAGATTAAGCTAATTAACATGTAACATGGGAACCTTACGATAGTATTGATAGTATTCTTCCATCTCCCCCCCCTGGCCTTTAGGCTGCTATCAGTGTACAATACATACCTATAAACCTACACTGGATTTGTATGACTTTTATTCAAACAATCAGTTCTCCTTTAAAGAGACTTAAGTAATAGGTCTTCTGTATCTACCCATGTCATTTCCATTTCTTTTTCTTTCTTTTAAAGATTTTATTTATTTATTTATTGGACAGGCAGAGATCACAGGTAGGCAGAGAGGCAGGCAGAGAGAGAGGAGGAAGCGGGCTTCCGGCTGAGCAGAGAGCCAGATGCGGGGCTCGATCCCAGGACCCTGAGATCATGACCTTAGCTGAAGGCAGAGGCTTTAGCCCACTGAGGCACCCAGGTGCCCCGTCATTTCCATTTCTTGAGCTCTTCATTTCTTTGCATAGATTCGTATTTCCATCTGGGATCCCCTTCCTTCTCCCTTCCATATTTCCCACAGTAAGGAAGGGTATGCTGCTGATGAATTATTTCAGCTTTTGTGTGTCTGAAACAGACTTTATTTATTTTTTTTTTTAAGATTTTATTTATTTATTTGACAGAGATCACAAGTAGGCATAGAGGCACAGAGGCAGGCAGAGAGAGAGAGGAGGAAGCAGGCTCCCTGCCAAGCAGAGAGCCCGATGCGGGACTCGATCTCAGGACCCTGAGATCATGACCTGAGCCGAAGGCAGCGGCTTAACCCACTGAGCCACCCAGGCGCCCCCTGAAACAGACTTTATTTTGCCTTTGTTCCTGAAAGAAATTTCACTGATTACAAAATTTATGATCAACAGTTTATCTTTCAGCACTTTATAGACCACTGTTGTCGTCTTCTTTGCATTGTTTCCAAAGACAAATCCTTATCTTTGTTTCTCTGTTAACATAAGTGTCTTTTGTCCTCTGCTTTTCAGATTTTTTCTGTCACTGGTTTTGAGTAATTTGATTATGACATGCTTCAGTGTGGTTTTCTTCATGTTTCAGGAATATTTAACTTCTTGGATGTCTGGGTTTACAGTTTTTATCAAATTTGGGACCGTTAATTCTTGGGTTTTTTTCTGCCCCCTTCCCTCTTCTTCAGAGACTATAATTGCATGTATATTAGGTTCCCCGAAGTTGTCTATAGAACGCTGATCATCTTTCCACATTTTGCTTTTTACTCTTTTTTTCTCTGTGTGTTTTGTGCTGGATATTTTCTATTAGTATGACTTTAAATTCTCTAGTGTTTTATTCTGCAGTGTCTAATCTGCCACTAATCTCATCCAGTACATTTTTCATCTCAGATTTTACAGTTTCCAACTCAAGAAATCTGATTTGAGTCTTCTTAAAAAGTATCTTTCATTTCCCTATGTGATTTTTTGAATATTAAAATACAGTTATAATAAGTATTTTGATCTCCTGTCTGCTAATTTTAATCTGTCAGTTGTGGGTTGACTTCAATTAACTGATTTTTTTTCCTTTCACTATGGTGTGTATTTTCCTGGTTTTTAGATGTCTTATAATCTTTGCTTAGATACCAGATATTGTAGATTTTACTTTGTTGAGTACTGAATACTCTGGATTCCTATAAATATTTTTGAGCTTTGTTCTGGGACACTGTTAGACTACCGTGAAACAGTCTGCTCCTTTTGTGTCTTGCTTTTAGGATGTTCTAGGCTGGACCAAAGTAGTGTTTAGTTCAGGGCTAATCATTCCCTACCAATGAGGTGAGGACTCTGTTAGTACTACTACTGAGGATTCGACCTAATGGTCCATGAGTTATGAGGTTTTCTAGGGTATAGAAAGAGGCAATATTATGGGCATTGTTTCTTTTGAGCCTCTTGGATGGGTCTCCCTACCCTGCCCCAGCCAGGAATAGTTTCCTCATATGCATGTGTCTCAAGGTATTCTGCTGATACTCAGAATGAATCCTCCACAGATCTCTAGAGTTCTCTCTGTGCGTAACTCTTCCCTCTCCAGTATTCTGGCCAGACCTCTAGGTGTCTTAGTCTCTCCAGAACGTCAGCAAGGCTGCCTCAGCTGAGAGGGTCCACTGGGCTTTGCCTGGTCTCTTCTTCCCTGATCTGTAGCCTGGAAGCTTTCTTAAGCCAGTATGCTGGGGTGGTCAGAGGACTCACCTTATTTGTTTTCCATTTCTCAGTGATCACTGCTCTTCATTACCTAAAGTCCAATGTTTTTTTTTTTTAAGATTTTATTTATTTATTTGACAGAAATCACAAGTAGGCGGAGAGGCAGGCAGAGAGAGAGGAAGGGAAGCAGGCTCCCTGCTGAGCAGAGAGCCCGATGCGGGACTCGATCCCAGGACCCTGAGATCATGACCTGAGCCGAAGGCAGCGGCTTAACCCACTGAGCCACCCAGGCGCCCAGTCCAATGTTTTTTAAACTGCTGTTTCAGATATATAGATTATTTTTTGTCTATTTTTAATTCACCAGTAGGAAGGTGAATTCTGTCCCTGACACTCCATCTTGTCCAGTAGCAGAAGTCTCAACAGCTTTAAAAAAATGTTTTATTAAATAAATTTATTATCTATTATTTATTAAAATAAAAAAAATTATTTTAGGAGCACCTGACTGGCTCAGTTGGTAGACCACATGACTCTTGATCTTGGGGTTTTAAGTTCAAGCCCCACGGTGGGTGTAGAGATTATTTAAAAATAAAATCTCATACAAAATTGTGGTATTTTAACCATTTTTAAGTATACAGTTCAGAGGTATCAAGTATGTTCACACTGGCATGCAACCATCACCACCACACATCTCCAGAATGTTTTCCATCTTCCCAAACTATACTTTTCATTCCCCTCCCTTCAGCCCCCGGCAACCACCCCAGTACTCTCTGTTTCTATGAATTTGACCACTCCAGGTCAAATTTTTGCGAGTAACTTATTTCACTAAGCATAATGTCTTCAAGGTTCATGCATGTTGATATGCCACTTCTTGTTTATCCATTAATCTGTCAGTGGACATTTGGTTGGTTCTATTTCTTGGCGGCCACTGTGAATGAGGTAGCTATGAACATAGGTATGCAAATATCTGATAGAGTCTCTGTTTTCAATTATATCTTCTTATTTTTTAACTAAGTTTTTAATTTTAATTGCAATATAGTTAACATACAGTGCTATATTAGTTTTAGGTGTACGGTATAGTGATTTAACAATTCTATACATTATCAGTGTTCATCCTGCTTCTTTTTTTAAAGATTTTATTTATTTGTCAGAGAAAGAGAGAGAGAGAGAGAGTGCACGCACAAGCAGGGGGAGTGGCAGGTAGAGGGAAAAGCAGGCTCTCCACTGAGCAAGAAGCCTGATGTGGGACTCAATCCTAGGTCCCGGGGATCATGACCTGACTGAAGACAAAAGTTTAACAACTGAGCTACCCAGGTATCTCCCTGCTTTCAATTCTTAATGATTTTTTTATTATTAAGTGGAATATCCTTTCCACTTACTGTTCCTATTTCTCTTTGTCCTCTAAGTAACAGTTCTCACAGTAGCCATCTTCCAAAAAACCACCCTTTTGAAATATCTCCTCTGCCTTATGCTGGACTACACTCTCCATTTCTTTTCTTCTCTCTCATCTAATCTTAGAGCCTTTGAATTACATCTTTGACTTAGAAAGCTCTTCTCTCATATCATTACACGAAAGCTTCCTTTACATCATTTAGGCTAGCTCAAGTGCATTTCCTTAAACAGAACACAGCTAAAAGAGCTGCATGTCAGGACCCCAGAATGGGCTCCACACTGTGCACGGAGCCTACCTTAAAAAAAAAAAAAAAAACAACAACTAATTTTTAAACTTACTACTACTTCATTGAACAAATATAATTTTTTTTTTTTAAATTTAGTTGACACAGAGAGGGAGAGATCACGAGCAGGCAGAGAGGCAGACAGAGAGAAAGGAGGAAGCAGGCTCCCCGCTGAGCAGAAAGCCTGATGTAGGGCTCGATCCCAAGACGCTGAGACCATGACCTGAGCCAAAGGCAGAGGCTTAACCCACTGAGCCACCCAGGTGCCCCTGAACAAACATAATTTGCTTATTCATTCACCTCTTGATGGACAATTAAGTTATATCTGGTTTGGGGCTATTACAAATAAAGCTACCACGAATGTTCTCACTTATTTTTGTGAACATATGCAGTCGTATGCACTGGGTATACACCAAGAAGTGGAATGTCTGGGTTGTAAGTTAGGCCTATGTTTAGCTGTTTTTTAAAAGATTTTATTTATTCATTTATTTGAGAGAGAGAGATAGAGAGAACATGGGGGAAGAGGGACAAGTAGACTCCATGCTGAGCACAGAGCCTGAGGCAGGGCTCCCTCCCATGACCTGAGATCATGACCTGAGCCAAAACCAGGAGTCCAATGCTCAACTGACTGAGACACCCGAGCACCCCATATATTCAACTTTAAAGGTTCAGTTATTTATTTAAATTTGAGAGAGAGAAGGTACGTAAGCAGGAGGAGGAGCGGGGTGTAGAAAGAGAGAATCTTCAAGAAGACTCCCCACTGAGCATGGAGCCCAATGTGGGGCTCAATCCCAGGACCCCAAGATCATGACCTGAGCCAAAATCAAGAATTGGACACTCAACCAACTAAGCCACCCAGGGCTCCTGTTTAACTTTATTAGAGACTCGAGAAACAGTTTCTAAAGTAGTTGTATCATTTTATACTCTCTCTAACAATGTGTGAGAGCTCCAGTTGCTGCATGTTCTTGCCATACATAGTATGTTCAGTCTTTCAAACTTTGGTGAGTATGTAATAATAGCACATTAGTTTTGGAAGGTTGTTTTGGTTAAGATTTATTTATTTCAGGTGGGGGAGGGGCAGAGGGAGAGGAATAGCGAATCCCAAGAAGATTCCGAGCTGAGGGCAGAGACCAATGTTGGGATTAACTCATGACCTTGAGATCATGACTTGAGACAAAACCAAGAGCTGGATGCTTAAACCAATGGCGCCACCCCAATATCAATGTTAGTTTTTTGTTTTTAAAAGATTTTATTTATTTATTTGACAGATAGAGATCACAAGTAGGCAGAGAGGCAGGCAGAGAGAAGAGGAAGCAGGCTCCCTGCCGAGCAGAGAGCCTGATGCAGGGCTCGATCCCACGATCCTAGGATCATGACCTGAGCTGAAGGCCGAGGCTTTAACCCACTGAGCCACCCAGGCGCCCCTATCATGTTAGTTTTAATTTGCATTTCTCTCATAAATAATGTTGAAAACCTACTTTTGCAGCCATTTGTGTATCGTATTTTGTGAAATAACTATGTGTTTTATACATATTTTTCAGTTGTTTGATCATTCTTACTGATTTTTAGGAATTCTATATATATATTCTAGATATGAGACCTTTATTAGATAAATGTATTGCAAATAGCTTTTCCACATTCTTAATGCTGTCAGATGTTTAAATTTTTTATATGAAATTCAATGGAACAACTGTTCTTTTTTATGGATCGTGGTTTTTGCAATCTACCTAAGGTCACAGAGATCTCTCTCTTTTTTTCCTGGCCCCTCACCCCCACTGAGACATCTTTTATGTTGTTTTCCAAAAGCTTTACAGTTTTCGCCCTCACATTTATGTCCTTGATCCATCTGAAATCAGGTTTTCTGTATGGTGTGTGGCATAACAATCATGGCTCGAGTATCTCCATATGGTTATCTGGTTGCTCCGGTACTATTTACTGAAAGATCTTCCTTTCCCTCATTGAATTACATTAGTCTTTTGAAAAACCCTTTTTAAAATTCTAGGTTTAAAAGAAAAATTGTACAACTACAGGACGGGCAAGACCAGTATAACAGCAGCATACTGGATAATTTGGCTGACTTTTCTGACATAGAAGCACTTCCCCCTTAGCAGCAGAACCTATCAATTTTAGCTAACGCATATTCCAACATCATTTGAAGTTTATTGTGGTCATGTCATTAAATTCTGGTCAAAGAAATATAAAAGCACAGCTGAATGTGCAATCTTCATAAAGCCTTTCAAGGTAAGTGACAAGTTCTCTCTTTTTTGCTAGATGGAATACAAACATGAAGGTTGGGGCCAGAGAGAAAACAGAATTTTCTCTTTCTATAAATTAGGAAAATTTTTTAAGATGTAGAAAAAAATAGAATAAAAAAGCAAACACACCCATGTAACCACCACTCAGATTTAGCATACTTGCTTTATCATATTTGCTTCAGATTTCTCCCTCTTTTTTAAAGAAATAAAAATACGGATACAGTGAACAGTTGAGGCCCTCTGTGTATGTAGCCAGTCCTTTTCCAACTCAATCTTTTTCCTCCCTCCCCAGATGCAACCCTACCCTGAAGTTTGTGTATGTCTTACCTTTCAGAGACAACTTTAAAGAATTTACTGGTTCTGCCGTCTCTGAGTGCTCCCTAGTTCAGATGTGATCTGTGCACTACTGGCTTAGGGGTCATCTGGGGCACTTGGAAAATACAGAGATCCCAGCTTCCCAAGCCCTGAGGTTCTGTGTCAGTAAGTCCAGGGTGGGCCTGGTCACCTCCATTTTAGTATTACTTTATTATACTTTTTTTCACTTACATTTAAAAAAAATGCCAGGCATAAATCAAAGCCACAATGAGATAGCATTTCATATCCACTAGAATAAAAAAATACATAAAATAACAAATTGGTATGGATATGGAAAAATTAGAACCCTCGTATACTTCTAGTGGGAATATAAAATGGTACAGTCATTTGGAAATCAGTTTGGCAGTTCTTCAAAAACTAAAACACAAAGTTACCATATGACCTGGCATTTCCACTCCTGGTTATTCACCCGGTTTTTCACCCAAGAGAAATGAAGGCACGTGTCTGCACAGAACCGTGTAAGGAATGTTCGTAGAAGCATTATTTATATGCACAAAGCACCCACTCTCCTTGTATGCATTCTCCTACACCTTTCTAAGAAGTTTCTCTGACCTAAGTAAACAGAATTGATTACTCTGCAGAGAACTTCTTTGGGATGGAGGACTGAACTTAGCATGGACTTTGGAGTCAGACCTGGAATCCAATCCAGTTTGTTTGCCAGCTATGGAAACAAATAGTTTCTTTCCCAGTCTGCTCTTAAAATACCAAAAGCCATAAAATCTTGTTATAATTTGCTAAATCAGATTCAGTCTCAGATAGAGATATCCTAAACTTAAACAAGCAGAAGACTTGGGATGCCTGGGTGGCTCAGTCGGTTAATCATCTGACTCTTGATTTCAGCTCAGGTCATGATCTCAGGGTGGTGAGATTGAGCCCCACATCAGTTTCCACGATGGGCTTGGAGCCTACTTAAGATTCTTTCTCTCTCTCCCCCTTTTTCCCTCCCCCTTCACTGCCCCACCACACTCGCTCTCTTTCTTCCTAAAGGAAAAAAAAAAAAAAGGCAAAAGACTTAGTCTAAATAATCTCATTTAACTCTCTGATGTAAAGCCAATCAACAGATCACTTTATTCTTTGTAGACAAGACTATGTTTACTTATTACCTCTAATAACAATTAAAAGAACACTATAGCTAAAATGTTTGCCTCCTGATTAAGTGTTTTTTTATTTATGGTAATTAATAAAGACACATGGGCACTTAACTTCATAGCTATAATTCTTAAACTCTAGAGCTTATTTCTTTTTATTGTCTTATTATAAAATGCTCAACTATACAAAGAAGTACAGAGAATAAGATAACAAACACTCAACTGCTCAGTTTTATGATAATTTTTACTATGCTTGCCAGATTTCACTTAAAAAATAAACATTCCAAGCCTATAGCTGCATAATCCCTACAACTAGTAAGCTAACACCAACTCGTTTAGAATATCAACCTAAATTATACTCAATGTAAAGTAAGAAACAGCTGTGGAGTTGAAATTAAAAATTCTGATCCATCCTTGGTAAGAAATAAAGTGGAAGATTATATCAGCATTGACTGGAGATGTCCCAGGAGTGCTGGCTCTTGCCTCCTGCTTCATATGTCCTTTCATGAGATCTACTTCCTTGTCTGTGGTCCCTGCCACCTGACTCTGAGAACTCAAGAACTAACGGAAATCAGGCCACAGGCTACGTTGGGCCAATTAGATTCTCTTGCTTTAGAGAATGAGTGTCAAGATGCAGATATGCTAGTGTATCCTCTACATTAACACTGGTTGTTAGGAGAACAAATCATATAGTAAAATTTAGCACATCTCACCTCCATGCCTGTTCTTTTTTTTTTTTTTAAAGATTTTATTTATTTATTTGACAGACAGAGATCACAAGTAGGTAGAAAGGCAGGCAGAGAGAAAGGGAGGAAGCAGGCTCCCTGCTGAGCAGAGAGCCCAACTCAGTGCTCGATCCCAGGAGCCTGGGATCATGACCTGAGCCGAAGGCAGAGGCTTTAACCCACTGAGCCACCCAGGCGCCCTTCCTGCCTGTTCTTAACGCTCCTTAGCCCAAGATAATCTTAGATAATGGTCTCCATCATTCCCTCCTCTTCAGCTAGCACCAACACTCTAATCACTACTAAAGATGACCTCAAATTTTCTCCTTGTCCTCCTGCTGAGAGGTGGAATCTGTTTCTCCTCCCCTTGAATCTGGGGTAGCCCTGGGACTGGTTTTAATTCACCAGAAGGTGGGGAAAGGAAAGCAGTTTGACTTCTAAGGCTGCAGCTTCTGCATGCTTGCAGTACTCTATCTTGGATCCCTGTTGCCATGCTGTGAGAAACCCAAGCCATGTACAGAGGTCACATGGAGGAGATCCTTGAGGCTTGGGTCGACAGCCTCAAGCTGAACTGCCAGCTGCCAGCCCGTGAGTGAGCCATTTTCTATGCTTCGGGCCAGTTGGGGCTCCAGATGACTGCAGCCCCTGCCAAGACCACTTTGGAGCAGAACTGCCCTATAGATCTCAGTGAATCACAAATCATGAGAGATAATCAAAAGCTGTGGTCGTGATTTTATATACATATAGATATATATTCCTCTATTATTAATATCTTATCTCCGTACCTTTGTCACAATTAATGAACCAATATGATGCATTATTATTACCTAAAATCCATACTTTACTCAGATTTTCTTAGTTCTTATCTAACAGTCCTATTCTATTCCAGCATCTCCTCTGGGACATTTTATTACATTTAGTCATGATGTCACCTCAGGCTCCTTTTGGCTGTGACAATTTCTCAACATATCTTGTTTTCCCTTGACAGTTTTGAGGGAAGTCTTGGTCAGATATTTTGCAGGACATCCCTCTATCAGGATCTGTCTGATGTTTTTCTCATGATCAGAGGGGAAAATGGGCTTTTGGAAAGAAGACCACCGAAGTAAGGTGCCACTTCAGCCCATCACATCAAGGGTACATACTGTAAACATGACTCATCCCATTGATGTAGACCTTGACCATCTGGCTGAGAGGCTGTCTGTCAGGTTTCCCCACTATGTGAAGCCACATTTAAGGAAGGGGGATTTAGGTTTCCATTCTTTTTTTTTTTTTTTAAAGATTTTATTTATTTATTTGACAGACAGAGATCACAAGTAGACAGAGAGGCAGGCAGAGAGAGAGAGAGGGAAGCAGGCTCCCTGCTGAGCAGAGAGCCAGATATGGGACTCGATCCCAGGACCCTGGGACCATGACCTGAGCCGAAGGCAGCGGCTTAACCCACTGAGCCACCCAGGCGCCCTAGGTTTCCATTCTTGAAGGTGAAGTACCTACATAAATTATTTGGAATTCTTCTGGCCAAGAGATTGTGACAGTAGTTTTAAACCACTAATTTGTGGTGTGGTTTAATATGTAGCAAGATATCTGAAATCCACTCAAATCCATCTCCTGTTAGACCCGACCATTTACATATGCAACACTTGCGTCATTCTGCTTACAATGCCCTTCCCACCTCCACTCACCCACTCACCAACCAACCAACCAACCAATAAAAATGAACAAAAACTCCTTATCTTTCCAACAAAACTCTAGTATTACCTCCTCTGTCATGAAGCTTCCAATGAGAAGGAACTCTTTGCTCTGACCTAGCTCCTAATAACAAACAGGTAATACCACTATCATTGCCCTTATGGTATGGTTACCTCCCTCGACTAGACTACAAGTTCCCACCATGAGAGACCCCACCTTATGTAACTCTGCACGCCATACTTGGGACCATCAGCACATACTAGCTGCCCCGTAAGTGTTCGTGAACTAAGTGACTGACTGACTATGAAGGTATATTTTTTAAATAATACCACAATTTAAAAGAATAAAAAAGACAGCATAAATAAACAGCTATAGTCCAGGATGTGCACAGTTCCATGTGCAACAGCTAGACCAGGCACTAAGAAAATGGATCGTTGCATTCAGGGAGTCAAAGTCACATATAACAGACAAAACAGTATCTGTTTTCAGATCAGTGTGACGACACAAGCACATAAATACTAAATAAATTAGATCACACGAGTCTCTTTCTAAGGGAAATGAAGGCCAATGAAGTCCATATTCTCGCCTTTGGATTTCCTGATATGTCATCAGAAACTTTTTACAGAACACAATTTTCATATTTAACTTCTAAAGTGTGGAACAATGAGACAGATTCGTGGGTAACTCTGTTAGTTCTATTCAATTTTCTCTTTTACGTCCACAGCAGGGAAATTAAATAAGCCCTGAAGTGGTCCTTGGGAAAAATATAAGAACAGTCACTGTGTCTCTGAAGGATTCAAGGGCTTCTGAAGTTTTACATTAATACTAATTCTGTCAACTTGTCTTCCTTCAGTATTTACAATCGCGGCTTTCACTAAAACAGCAGAATGCTCTGCAAGAAAGTGATTAGGTCATACAAAACTGCATTCTAGTGACCAGGGGAAAAAAGCCCTCCCACAGGAAGGACCAGTAGCACTGGCAGCAGCAAAAAGACGCCCCTCAGGAAGGTCTAGGGCAGCAGACTGGGCACTGTCCAGGACACAGTGTGAGATACCCTCGGAGTGCCCAGTAAGGACGAGGGACAACTTTGAAAGGAGACATCAAGGTGACACTGAGGGTCCCATTTGACCAGGCAGCGAAAGATCCCAGGGAGAGTCAGGACATGGAGCCAGATATGGAGATACACATAAGCACACAGATAACAATTTACATACCGGGTTTGACAATGGTTAACATTCATTCATGCCTGAGCCTGAAAACCCAAACCTAACAAATTACCATTTAAAAATTTATAATAAAAAATGTCTAAAAATTATTATAATGTCTCTGTGCAGCAGGAATAAGTGACAGGCTTTTTACTTTTTACCTTACACACTTCTGACTCATTTTAATTTCTTAAAATAAGAATATAGAGCCTGCACAATAAAATATTAAAAGATAAAGGGCTACCATTGCACAAATGAAGCATACAGTTCTCTAGGAGTTCAGTAAAATTTGTTTTAAATTGGTCATGGAGCATAACAAAAATGGCTATCAAGAAGAAAAAAAAAATCTTCTCAACCTTAGGTTAGGTTTTAATTTAAATCAAGCTAGTTTCTAAATTCACCTAAAACAAAACACCCACTCTACTCATCCACTGCCTGTTTTTAATTTCTACCCAAAGTGTTTGCATCTTTAGTAGTTCACTGACCTTGGAACTGCTTTCTTCCGACACTTCTCCCTCATTGGTTTGCATGGGAACAGACTCTGTGCAAAACTCTGCAGAAACACACAAATACTGCCTAAAAGAGGGAAGAAGAGAGAAAAAAAGGAATTTAGTACACACATCTTTGGTAAGAAGGGAAGGAGAGAGGTAAGGCAATTTTCCCCCACCTTAGGGGAGGAGAGTTAGATAGGGGAAGGTAGTCATTGATGACATTGGGATATTAAACAGTTCTATATTTCTTTCTTCTTTTTTCTTGGTTTTTGGCAGAGGTGACAGTGAAAATCTTCAGTAATTCCTGCAGTACAATCAGTGACCTAAAAGGATGCCCACCTCTGTAAAGCAGTGGGCCAGTTGTTAGGCTGTAGCCAGTCATACTGTCTGCATATTACAATAAGCTACTGGAACTGGCTGGGTTTATAATTTATGTTCAATATTTGTGGGATATTTTATAACTGAAATTACAGTACATGCTAATGGTAGATCCTACTTTTTAAAGAGGTTTTGCTTAATCAGCTAAATATCAGTTAATTTATTTTTACATGAGAACAGGCTGTCCTAGGGCAAAACAATAAAAAGTAGTAATGTTTCCTCTAAGAATAAAATGAGTCAAGTTAGTTAAATTTTATGAATTAAAATGAGGAAACTAAGAAAAGTGTATGTAACATTCAAATTTTTATTCAATATGGAATTCCGGAGGAATAATTACTCAAACTGATACACAACAAATCTCCATTACATTACAGGTAACCAATGTTTAAAAACCCTTCTAATACTTAAAAGGTTCATACCTACAAAATATAAAAGCTAGGATGTGCGTGTGCAGAGAATTTCTTTATTAACGCAGCAGCCTAGAGGTCTAGTGTGGGAATGTCTCTTCATCTGTTGCGCGGGAAAGGAGAACCTAGTACCGTGCTCACCTAATGAGGTTTCTTGGGAACCAGTGCGTATTTATGTGCCATGAAATGTCAAACTGGTAGAGTGGGAGCTCTGTTAATCGTACACTCACTCCAGATGAATTAATACTGCCCGTTCCCTCTGTGAAACAGATGCTCACAGCAAGGGAAACAGGCTTTCTCTTGCTGGTTTTGCCCCTCATCTGTTTATGAGAGTTGTGCAAAAATAAACTTGCTCTTTCTATGAAAATTAAATTGACAGCACCGGAAAAAGTCTGTAAGCTACCTAGAAGGATGTTACATGCAAACTGCTTCACTGACGTCCTTAAGTTTCATTCTGCTTTACAGATGTAGAGACCGTATTTCTTAAATGATGCATTATATGGACAGTGGACAAAGAAAGACACCCCAATGATTTCTGTGCCCGTTCCATTTGAATGTGCTGGGAAAGAGGAACCCTCCTTCACCCCTCCCGAGGCTTCCCTCCTGGCTCCTGTCCACGCACCCAAGTTCCACCGCGGAGGATCCTTTCTGAATGTTGAGATCAGAAGGAGAAACAGGGCATGTGAGCTCAGCCCTTGTCTCTTCCTTTTGGAAGCCAGCTGTCCCAGGGAGCACGCACTTTCCTCCACTCGAAATGCAGGACCCCCACAATGATCTGGGACGAGGTAAGCCTGCTGAATATTGAGTTCGGTGCTAGGAAGTTCACTTGCCTACAGATGTAAGCCACATTCTCCTATATAGCTTTATTAGTAACAGAGATGATATTTTGGTCTTTCAAATGCCCTGCTCTTTTATCTTATTTCTCACTTGGTATAGAACTCAGCCAAGGGAAAAAGACTGCTATTTACTGGGTCTCTCAAAGATCCTAATATCTGGTACATGAGACTAAAGTTTTGATAAACACACATGAAGGGAAATTTGGGGAGTGAATGCATGTGGAATTTCTTTTCTTTCTTTCTTTCTTTCTTTCTTTCTTTTTTTTTTAAGATTATTTATTTATTTATTTATTTGACAGATAGAGAGAGAGAGCATAAGTAGACAGAGCGGAAGGCAGAGGGAAGGAAGAGAGAGAAGCAGGCTCTCCGCTGAGCAAGGAGCCCGATGCGGGGATCCATCCCGGGACCCCTGGAATCATGACCTGAGCTGAAGGCAGCTGCTCAACCAAATGAGCCACCCAAGCGCATGCATGTGGAATTTCTAAGGCTTCAGTTAGGGCAGGACTTTGGGCCTTGGTCTTTTTAACGAGGGAGCAATGTGTTTTAATCTTGCAGAGGTTTACATGAGGCCAGAGTTTTACTTGCAGAGGTTTACATGAGCCAGAGTTTTTGCTGTCATACACCAGTTTTACACTATTGAGGCCGAATTAGAAGTTTATAAACCACAAGCCACATTGTATTTTGACATTAGTGATGACTGTAGTTATGGTAACTCTGTCTTCAGGTAAGTGGCTATTTCTATACAGACAAGACTGAATATGCCAGGCACACAAGCCTTGGCAAAGGCTTGGGGGCTTTGCTGGCGACAGCAAGGAAAGAAGCCACAGTCTGGTGGTTGCGGTACTGAGGCTCATCTACATGTCAGCTGTGCAAGTGGCCTCAGCATACATGGGCCACTCTGGCCCAGCAAGCAAATGCTAGCCGTGCTGGCCTCAGCAAAGGGAACAGGGCATTAGCAGGCTTGGTTGGCTTCAAAGTACAGAAGGCTGCTGCCTGACCTTGAATTATGCAGGCACAGCTTTTCCTAAGCAGGCACGGCTGAGGCAAAGATTAGACTGTAGGGAAAAGAGACTTTTTTCATACAGGCTCTTTAGATTTTAATGAGTGGAACAATTATTTGCTTGCTGCACATAAGCTGCAAGGCAGCTGAACGTCACACGGCACATGTGCTACAAAATGGGTGAAGTTCTACGTTTAAATTGTTCGTGCTCGGCTTACACAGGCAGTCCAAAGGCGAAACGGAAATTGAAGAGTTGTCTCACTATACTCATAGAAGGCAGGGAGCCAGGGAACTTACGGAGGAAGGGAAGGAACTTGGTAACTGGGGACACCACTACTATAAATCCCTAAATATTGCAAAAAGAAGGTGATACTTCAAGGATTAATTTTTAAAGCAGAAGTCTGTACACTGGCTGGGTTTTTTTGAGATGTGGTAAAGGCCCAGTTCCAAATTTAATCTCCTGCTGGCAGATTTTTCCAAATTGGGTGGAAGTGTCCAAGTTGTGGATTCTGCACACTGGCATGGGGTAACCGGATACCCTGGAGAGCCCCAAACCAAGAGGACCTCACCCATCCTCCCTCAGACACCAAGGTGGCAAGACTGAGTACAGCGTTCTGAGAACATACTTTTATCAGAAATTACTGCTCGTGGGCAGGAGGCAGGCTTACTTTCTGAATCTGGCGGCTATGGGGAGAGTGCTCAAACAATTTTGTTTAGTCTTGGAGTTTGTATAATTTATATGCTGTGCTGATCCATTTTAGGATCTCCTGGGGGGCAAAATCCTATTTTGTCTATCAATTTTGCCCAAGAAAATGCCCAAGAGAAGAGTGGTAGTGGGGGTCTGTCCTCTTGAAAGTGGGAGCAGGAGTGTCCTGAGATGTCCCCCCTCCCACCCTAGAGGGGAGGGACAGAGCCAACGTGACCTGGATTACTACTTAAGACCCATGTGCTAGGAGACAAGAGCCACTATGTGTTAGGGGAGGAGAACTTGCCCACTCTAGACATTTCCTTCCACATGAGGCCACATCCCTTTACTGCTGTTAGCCTTATACTCCCGACACATGCTGTCAGGGTGAAGTGCCTTGTTTGGTCAGTGAGTCTGGAAGGAGAAACTGGGCCTGCACAGTCCAGCACCCCCCTAGGCCCTTCCTGTGGCAGCACCTATTCTGCTCTGCTCCTTCCTTTTCCTAGGAGGCAGAGGTCTGTCCATGACTCGTCTTGCTGGGTGAGGAAGCCTGTTAAGTTTCAGAGCTGAGTATTAGAAAGCTGACTTGCTGTTAGATACAAGCTGATTCTATGTCAACTTGAATGGTAATAAAAGTGATAATCTGTTCTCCACCTGCCTTACTCCTTTATCCTATGTCTGTGGTTCAGAACTCACTCAGGGGAGAGAACGTTTTTTATCAGGTCCTCTTCAATTCCAGGTTATATATGGAAAGTCTTCTCTTCAGAATTAAGTTTTCTGTATCCGTCTTATCTTCCCAATTATCCCATTACCATTGGATACGAATAGCAGACTTTTACTTTATAAACTTTTCAACTGTTTTTAGCTACTTCCCAAACACACACTATCCCCCACTTCACTCAGGCAAATCTTCTCTCCACTCTCTCCACACAACTTGCTAATTTAATTTCTTTTTTAAAAATATTTAATTTAGGGGTGCCTGGGTGGCTCAGTGGGTTAAGCCTCTGCCTTTGGCTCTGGTCATGATCTCAGGGTTCTGGGATCGAGCCCCACATCGGGCTCTCTGTTCAGCAGGGAGCCTGTTTCCCCCTCTTGCTCTCTGCCTGCCTCTTTGTCTACTTGTGATCTCTGTCCGTCAAATAAATTAATAAAATCTTTAAAAATTTTTTTAATTTAAATTCAATTTAATTCACATATACTGTATTATTAGTTTCACATTTAATTTCTATCTATGCAGTCCATGCCCCATTTGAAAGCCCTTCCCCTCACCATCAATCCACATCTCTCCCCTTCCAATATCCAGTAAATTTTTATTTCTAAAAATCTTTTCTGATTAATACCATATAGTCTCCCTACTTACTACACATCATTTTTCTTGTGTATGGTTTTGGACCTAATCTCACTTTTTTTTTAAAGATTTTATTTATTTATTTGACAGACAGAGATCACAAGCAGACAGCGAGGGAAGCAGAGAGAGAGAAGAGGAAGCAGGCTCCTTGCTGAGCAGAGAGCCTGCTGCAGGGCTCGACCCCAGGATTATGACCCGAGATGAAGGCAGAGACTTTAACCTACTGAGCCACCCAGGCACCCCTATTCTTATTTTTTCTAAAGGAGTTTCTTTTTTTTTTTTTAAGATTTCATTTATTTATTTGACAGAGAGAGATCACAAGTAGGCAGAGAGTCAGGCAGAGAGAGAGAGAGAGTGAGAGAGAGAAGCAGGCTTCCTGCTGAGCAGAGAGCCCATGCGGGGCTTGATCCCAGGACTCTGAGAGCATGACCCAAGCTGAAGGCAGAGGCTTAACCCACTGAGCCACCCAGACGCCCCTCTAAAGGAGTTTCTTGAAAAAACCTTGGTGATATTCCTGTGAAACCACAGCTTATAGTTTAGTCTACATTGTGAATTTTACTGCCCTTCTGACAAAATGGAAGGAGAATGAAGTAGGCCATGCAGAAGTATGAGGTTGAGCTCTGGGTTCCACTTGGGAAGTGACAAAGGGACCAGTGTACTGGTGCTAAGAGAGTGATGAAAAAGTCAAGGTAAAGCCCACTTCTGTGAAAATTCACTGGAGGGCCGAACAAGTGGCAGCAAAGCTGTCAAAGATGACGTGACAACATGAGCATCTCATTTCTGCTCCGGCACATGATGTCATCTCAGAGCTGTCACCAGCTTGCTATATGTGGTAGCGACTGGCAGTCTTGACCTGGCAGTGCTTTAGCACACACAGAACAGGACTTAACAGATGTTAACGACAAACATGAGTAAAACTGTACATCACACCGCATCCAGGCTAGGTCTCCTCTCCAAGGTGGCAAATGTATTCCCACCTTGCAAGTTCTCCAGAATCTAGCCCTCACAGGTCTCTCCCGTGTCATCGGCCAGACCTCTTTTTCCCTTTGCTCCCGTCATAATGAACTGCTTACAGGTTTCACAAATATGCCAGATTATTTCCGGGTTCCATGTTTTTGTTCATACTACTCCTTCTGCCTTTCCCTCCTCTGGTACCACCAGAGAACACCCTCCTCTCATCATTCAAGACTCAGCTTTTCAAAAGTATTCCCTGATCCATCTCTGCGCAGAACTGATGAGTCCTTCCTCCATGTCCCCCAAGGATCTTACTGGAATTCTATTATTCTATTATATTATCTATTATCCTATTATTCCTGTGATGCTCTACTGACTTTACTTGCTTACACAGATGCCTCCCTTATGACACCGTCAACCCTTTGCCACCGGACACTAGATCTCGTTAATGTCTATACTCATAGGTTACTTAAAACTGTATACCTGGAATGTAATAGTCAATAAATTTCTATATAGGAAGGACCAAATTAATCAACTAAAGTCCTTTTTTATTTAAACTGCAATTGGAAATTCTATCAGTTCAATAGCTATTTCCTGGGTCCCTACCACACACCCAGTGAAGCTCAGCAGGAGAGCTCCAGGAGAAGAGCTTTGGCTTTGAAGGAGCAGAATCATTCATAATTCTTTGTCGGTTATTAGCTGTGTAATCCTGGGCACTTAACGCTCTAATCTTCATTATTTTCATCCATAAAACTGGTCAGGAGGAGGTGTTACAAGGATTAAATGAAGTAACATATGCACAGCGCTCAGCAAGGTATCCGCCAACAGGCGCTAAAGAAACAGTTTGTTCCTTTCCAAGAAGTCTCAAAGGGTTTACAGACTAGCAAAGGAGACAGAGATAAATAAATATCTAATATAAAATACTGAATACTGTATCATGGTCGCGGTAATGGGTGTACCTAGAATACAGATGAGAAAGAAATTCTGCCAACGTGGCCTAGAAGAGGGGACGATAGAAAAGATACGAGAAAGAGCAGTGGATCGCTGTGGAGAGCTGCGAAAGCGTCCACCAAGGCACAAAGCTGAGAAAAAGAATTCTGTATTTGGGAAACAGAAAATGGCCCAGTAGGGCGTACAACAGATCGGGGGCACTAGAAAAGCAGCCAGAAGCACTGATGGGAATTAGGTTCTCAAGCAGTTTGTAGGATGGCAGCTGTAGCAGCTGAAAGCCCCGAGAGCTGCTGGAGTACAGGAGTGACTGAGTGAATACCTCATTCTGAAAGCTGGTCCTGGCAGTACTGCGGACGACAGACTGGAGTGAGGACAGACTAGAGGCAGTGAAGCTAGGAATACACTCACGGAATACTGTGCAATTGCTAAATCCTAATAACAAATTCTAGCTTTATAAAAGGATGAGGCACCACATGTTACTATCAATCATTTGGACTGATGTGCTTTTCAAAGGGACCTACTGAAGGAGAAATGCAGAGAGCCGCTGTGATGGCCACTTTCCATATCCTCGTGGAACGACCCGGGAAAGGAGCAATACATCAACATGTACTTTTCTTCTTTTTAAGATAAAGACTCTCCCATTTCACTGCCAATACATCGTGGATTGAAATTTTTTAAAAACTTACCTTTGACAGTATCCTGGGGCAACACGAACCCGTGAAGATGAGGCTAGACTACATTCAGTGCAAAAAACCCAAACCCTGAAAAGAGAGAAAAACCACAATGAGGGGCGTGCTCACGGCAAGATGCCATGGGGGGGCGGCAGGGCTCAGCTCCGAGTCGGGCAGAATCGCACTAATTCAGGCCCTTTCATCCACCAGCTATCGACGGTTGGGCCAATGCCCTAAGCTCTCAAGCCTCAGCTTCCTCATTCAACACTGAGAACGGGCACAGCACCTTCTTCACGGCATTCGTTGGAAGTCTAAATGGAATATGTGTAAAACAGTACAGGGCAGGGCACCCACCACATGCTCAATAAAGAATGTGAGCAGAGGGGCGTCTGGAGAGCTCAGCTGGTATAACATCGACTTGGTTTAAGCTTAGCTCAGCTCATGATTTCAGGGTCGTGAGGTTCCATGCTCAGTGCTGAGCTGGCTTGAGATTCCCTCTCCCTCCCTATACTTGCACGTTCTCTCTAGATAAATGAATGAATGAATGAAGAAAGAAAGAAAATCTCTAAAAAACCCCAGAAATACCTTCTGAAGGACCACCAAAACCCGTATTAAACCTTTATTATTGATTTTGCCTTACGTGTTCTACCAGAAAAATGCCAAGTTCCCTTTTCAACTTCTCCATTAGACGCGAGGATGTCTCATAACCACTTTGGATTCATCGCATCCCAAACGGTCCTCTTCATCCCCTGCCTGAACCTCATTCTTCAGTCCCCACTGTCTTATCAAGGGCACCACCCTCTGCCCTGTGCTTGGGTCAGCACCTCAGGGCGATCCTGGATTTCTCCCCCTATCCCAGGCCCCTCACAGCCTCATCAGCAATCCTGTCATTTCAGATTCACAGCATGTGAATTCTCCACTTCCGCTGCCATTATCATTCCTCGCTAGGGGAGGCAGCTTGGCTAGTCTCCCGCCCCTACTCTTGCTCCTCCCCCGTCCGCTCCCAAATAATGGCTGGAAGGACCTCGTCAAAATCAAGCTGGATCACAGCAAGCTGCTAATGGATGCAGTGAAAACTGTATTTATGTCCTGACAGAATGTCTCTCTCTCTGTATTTATGAAATACATCCGTACACATCTGGACACACAGATGTGCGAACATGTATGAAATGAAAGCCACAACATATTCGACATTTAGAGGTCCCAAGCCAGTCCCTTCATTTTGCAATGGCAGAAACAAATGCCAGAAGGAGATCTGCTCAAGGCTGGACTTCTGTGTGTGTGCAAAAGTGGTCAAAAGAATGCCGGACAAGCCCTAGGAAACTCATCTGTGATTAGCGTCTGCACTGCTGTCAGAAAACCTGTCACTGTTTGGAAGTTGGGTCCTTGGTTTCACAATCAGTTTAAGTGTTTCTGTCCAAGAGGGGCGCCTGGGTGGCTCAGTGGGTTAAGCCTCTGCCTTCAGCTCAGGTCATGATCTCAGAGGGTCCTGGGATGGAGCCCCACATCGGGATCTCTGCTTGGCAGGGAGCCTGCTTCCTCCTCTCTCTCTGCCTGTCTCTCTGTCTACTTTTGATCTCTGTCAAATAAATAAATAAAATCCTAAAAAAAAAATGTTTCTGTCCAAGAAAATGTATTCTGTCCCCACGGCTGCAGACTATGAGTTCCAGCTTTAGTTCCACATCACATCTTAGTATTTGAGATGGTGCTTCAGGGAATCTTGAAAGCATCTTGCTGCCCTCTTATCTATCAGCACTTCTCCCTTCGTTTATTTTTTTAGCAGTGTTTGAATAAATAAATCTCGGATGGAATTGCACTATGATGAGTATTAGTGATATTTTAATCATTATCCCTATTCTCCTACGATACACACCGTTAACCCAGCCATCTTCTGTTCTAAAAAGCAAACGTGACCTCTGAGTAAATTGCTGCCAAGATTCAGTCAATAATTACCCATTACCTTTAAGGTAAAATTCAAGATCTCTCTACCTCTATCATCACTTCATATCCTCCTCACAGGGACTGTGCATGGTTTCCTTGCCTGAAATACACGCACTGAGGGCCCTTTGCTTAATTCCCATCTACTCCTCTTGTAAGATCTGCGTCCGGAATTATCTCATGAAAGTTTTCTGTACTGTCCTTAGCTACCCTAAGTGTCCCTCCTCTGAGATATACCATACAATGCGGGTAGTGTCTGAGGGTCTGCTTTCTACACTCAACGGGGGCTTCTTGACAACAAGGGCTCTCTGCGTCTTACCCATCTTAGAATTTGGTATCCAGCAGGATAAACAAGCTGAACTTAATCCCGACAGCCTCCCAATAACTCAGCACTTCAGTGTGGAGCCCTCCCCGTTAAATGGCACCAGGAAAAGCTGAAGGAGCGGGCTGGAACCTCCCAGACGGGTCTGGCCCTCATGGAGGACATGAGCTATGTGGTTATGCATGACCCTCAGCACCTCAGAAAAAGATTCAATTCTTTCATGTTTTGTCACCTACAGATTGTCAAGAGAACAACCCTGACTAATTTTCAGTTCTCTATCCTGATTAGTTTCTGCCCAGGCTAACCATGACTTCTCTAGACTTACCAGTTGTCTAAACTCTGTACCAACTTCATAAAGTAGCCCACCATCACGTATCTTGTTAACAAACAAGCTTAGGACACTAGTTCAGTCCTTTGCCTGCTTGGCTGGTGGGCTCAGATGCCTGCCTGTGTTCAGTGAGGGGAAAAGGAGCTGAAGCAGAGGAGAGGCAGGCGAAGGAAACTGGGCAATTTCCAAGCACTCTAGAAACCAGTTTTTACAGAATGGTTTCCCTAAGCTTCTCTGCAGGGCTGTGAACCTCCTTTATCAGATGCACTTGTACTTAAGACAAAGATAACATTTGATTCTAAAATCAACATTTGGAATTATCTTGAAGTTATCTACAGCACTGTTTTCCTTCTAAGGTACGAGTAATGGCAAATTCCTTCAAAACATCATTTTGAAATGTTCGGAACTGCACTGTAACCCTACCATTGGATTGTATACAGCCACAGCACTAAACTATTTGAAGCATTCCAGTTTGCTCTCTTGCAGAGCAACCATACTGGCTTTGAGATCCACACGCAGCTGGGAAGGTTTCATGGGTCTTGAACTAAATCACAACTAGGCCCTGCTAAACTTCAAGTAGACTTCAAGAGCTCCTCCAAGCCCACTACCTAATTGAACTCATGGGATGCAATCAAGCCTACATCTTTCCTAGGAAAGAAGGACATTTCCAATAAATTATATTCACTTTACTACTTTAATATGGCATAGTTTTAATTTTCAAATGTGATTATTCAGCCTAATTCTCATTTTAAAAAATTCAAGCGATATGGATAAGGCTCTTCCTTGATCACAGTCCCCTCGCCCCTACCCTCACCCAGGACTCCCCACTGTTATCAGTTTAATTTCCAGGCATAATTCTGGGATTTAGACTATTAAGAATATACAGTTCAGGGTGCCTGGGTAGCTTAGTTGGTTGAGTATCGGACTCTTGGTTTCAGTTCAGGTCATGATCTTGGGATCGTGGATTGAGCCCTGTGTTGGGTTCTATGCTCAGTGGGGAATCTGCTTGGGATTCTGCCCCTCCCTCTCCTTCTGCCCCACTCCTCACCTTGCTCACAAACACTCTAAAATAATAAAATAAATCTTAAAAAAAAAAAAAAAAGAGGGATGCCTGGTTGACTCAGTCAGTTAAGCATCTGCTTTTGGCTCAGGTCATGATCCCAGAGTCCTGGGATCTGAGTCCCGCACTGAGCTCCTCGCTCAGCAGGGAGCCTGCTTCTCCCCCTGCTTGCTGGTACTCTCCCTGCTTGTGTGCTTGCTTTCTCTCTCTATCTCGCTGACAAATAAATAAAACATTAAAAAAAAAAAAAAAAGGAATACACAGTTCACCCTTGAACAACATGAGTTTGAACAGTGTAGGCTCATTTCTATGTAGATATTTTAATAGGACAGTTCTAAAAATGCATTTTCCCCCTTATGATTATCTTCAAAACACTTTCTTTTCTCTAGCTTACTTTATTGTAAGAATGCAGTATGTAATACATATGAAATACAAAATAAGTGTTAATTGACTGCTTATATTATTGGTAGGCTTCCAGTCAATAATTAGTTAAGTTTTGGGGGAGGCCAAAGTTATACACAGATTTCCGGCTGCACAGGGGGTCAGGCATCCCTGGCCCCTGCGCTGCTCGGGGGTCAAGCATACTTTAAACTTTTAACTCAGTCACAAGTAACGCTGAAAGCCCTGACCACTTACGTCATTGGCAACGGGCCCGACTTCAAGCAAGATGTCTGGAAGAGGCATCTTAAGTGAAGCAGCAGATGTGAGCGTGGAGCAAAACACCAGCAAGGGAGCCGGAAAGGCCTTTCCAGGAGGCGAGCCCAGATGCCAGGACAATCGTGGCTGATAGGAGGGTACCACATGTCCAGCTCTATAAGCAGGGCACTCAGCCCAAGTGGGTGAGAAGGAACTGATTTAATTAAATAACACAAAGGGGCTCCTGGGTGGCTCAGTCGTTAAGAGTCCGCCTTTGGCTCAGGTCGCGATCCCAGGGTTCTGGGATCAAGCCCCACATTGAGCTCCCTGGTCAGCGGGAAGTCCTACTTCTCCCTCTCCCACTCCCCCTGCTTGTGTTCCCTCTCTCGCTGTGTTTCTCCCTCTGTCAAATAAAAAAAATAAATTAAATAAATAAATAAATAAATAAAATCATGAAAAAAAATTAAGTAACACAAATAATATCAAAAGCCCAAGCCGCACAGGTGGAGGAGATGGGCTGCTGCAGGCAGATGGGTTTACTTACCTGCCAATACACAAGCCTTATGATTGTTCCAAGATCTGGAAATGTTACCTGTGCAGTTTCAGGTCACCTCTACTTAAGTTCAACACTTTAGAAGTTCTGTAAAATGTTCCAGTCTGCACATTCTGAATACCATCTTCTTTAATCCTAAAGTCTCCTCTAGCTTTTGTACCCTTCCTTACCTCTCATTCGCTTATTAATCATTGCAATAGGACATCTTCCCCTATCAATCCCATTATCAAATACAATGGCTATCATTCAGTTGTTTTTGTTTTAACCTCTCTTTCACATTTAAAAATCAGAATGACCTGAAGGTCTCAACATTTGGGGGACCCTTTCCTATCTTGTTATCAAGGACACTGCAGATCCAGGGGCAGTGGAGCATGAGACTTCTGATCTCAGGGTTGTGAGTTGGAGCCCCGTGTTTGTAGAGCTTACTTAACGGTAAAATGTTAAAAAAAATAAAAAATAAAAAAAGATAGTGCAGATGCAGTCACTGAGCCAGGGGTACCTTGTTTTAGTTGCTGGTCTCTTAGCTGGGCCTGGTCCTCCTGTCTCCCTGGGCTTGCAGCCTGCCCCAGGCCTTTGTCAACGCTGCTGATTTTCAGATTCACAACGGAGCAGAGGGTTGCTGGGTGAGGAGCTGCTGCCTCTGCACATGGGGGCAGGGGTACACGTGTTGTGGTGGGGTAACCAAACTCAACTCCTGAGTTCAAGGACTGAGGCCAATTCTGATACCAAACTGTCATAGATCATGTCCCTTTACCCCACAGAAGGAGCCAAATTCATTACTTGTGCCACCTCTTACACCATTTCTTTGCAGACTCTTACTATAGAATCTTTCTCTGCTCGTTCTTTCATTACTGGTATGTTCCTTGGGAGTTACAGCCTTCCCTTTCCCTCTTTGTTATACACATACATCTTTAACTTCCCCCATAGATTCAACTCCTATCTATGTCTTGAAAACTCCCAATCTCTGTCATCCTGACTTTTCTTACCATCTTCAAAGCCTTCTATAAACTGCCCAAGGTCAATGCTCTTTGCCTCATGTTCCACAGGTCCCTAAAATGCAACACACCTAAAACTTCATAATCTTCCCTCAAACTGTGTTCTTCTCCTTCCGCCTCACTTGGGAATACTGTCGTCCCACTCAAGTAAAAAAACCTGGCACCGTCATCAGTATCTTCTTCTCACCTAACTCTGTCAGTTAGTTCAGGATGTACTTTCTTCCCTATTCCTACTACCACTGCATTAGTTCTGGCAGTTTCTCACTAGATTTATTCCATTTTTTTACACCCTCAAGACCCTTGTACCCCCACTGCCATCAGAATTGCCTTTATAAAGTGCAACGTCCATCTTCAAGACAAAATCCAATTCTCACTAGGTGGTTTCCAAAGCCCAGGACCTGTTCCCCTCTGAGCTCCATCTCACAACATCACACTGCTTTCAGTTTTCTTTAAACACCACAAGGCTTCACGTGCCAGTGAGTTTGTATATACTGTTTCTACTTGGACTGCCTTCCTGCTCACAAGGCAAATTTCTTCCCCACCTTCAAGATGCAGGTATAGGAAAACATCTTCTATGAAGGCTTTCTTAATGCCGCACTTTTTTTTTTTCTTTTAAGATTTTATTTATCTATCCGAGGGGTTGGGGGCAGGGAGGGAAAGAGAGAGAGAAAGCATGAGAGAGGAGAAGGTCGGAGGGAGAAGCAGACTCCCTGCAGAGCTGGGAGCTGGATGCGGGACTCGATCCTGAGACTCCGGGATTATGACCTGAGCTGAAGGCAGTTGCTTAACCAACTGAGCCACCCAGGCACCCCTTAATGCCACACTCTTGCCACAGGTGGTCTGGATGGGAACTTGTTCTGAGTTAGAGACAACTGGTATATATTTCCACTAGGCTTGTTTATGTTGTACAGACTACTGAAGGCAGCATGTGAGTCTTCTTTACTACTGTATCATCATTTAAAACAGGGGCAGCGTACAGAGGCCTCTCAGGGCAGAGGGCTACTTGTGCGGGACCCCTAGACTTCCAGAGGGAAGCTGTGAAGGAAACTCTGGGACTGACAGGTCCATGGCACAAAAGTGTTACATTTATTCATGTATTCTGTAAGTCAAGGATGGCTGCCTAAGAAAAATAAGCTCAGTCTGAAGCAGGGATGAAGAAAAGGGTATGGGCTCACTTTTAGCTACGTATTCAGTGGGGTCAACTAATGCCTTCTAGCTTAGTCTAGGACGACCTGTCAATCCTTTAACAGATGGGTCTTCAGAAGTAACCTAAACACAAGCAGGCACCACTTGGAGGTGGGGGTGGGGACGGTAGGGAATGATGACTGCTGGCTACAGGAACAGCAGAGGCAGCTACTGAAACAGCAGAGTCAACTCGGCCCGCTTTACTGGATGCTTACTAAGCGCCCAGCATGATGCTCGCGGTTTCAGAGCAAGGGGCTATGGCCAGGTTTTACTTCCATTGTTGGTCGCATCAGAATTAAACAGTTTAACATGTTCAGTTTTTATTCCAAATTTACAGATGAATCATGATCAAAAAGGCTTTATTCTTTTTTTCCATAGTGTATATTAATTTGATGTAGGCGTTTTTTTTTTAATCAAATAGCTATTTCTATTAAAGTTCACAAAATTTTAAATGCATTCACCAATAAAACCAGTAAGTTAGGGAAATTTTAATATTTATATTGGAGATGATAATAAAATGGATAACCATTAACCGATAACCACCATTTTTTTTTAAAGATTTTATTTATTTATTTGTCAGAGACAGAGGGAGAGAGAGCGAGCGAGCACAGACAAAGAGGCAGGCAGAGGCAGAGGGAGAAGCAGGCTCCCTGCCGAGCAAGGAGCCCGATGTGGGACTCAATCCCAGGACCCTGGGATCATGACCTGAGCCGAAGGCAGCTGCTTAACCAACTGAGCCACCCAGGCGTCCCCCGATAACCACCATTTATGCTGTGCTCAGCCAGGTACATCATGGACACCTCAAAAAACTCTCATTTAACAGATGATCCCTGTCCTCAGAGATCTTAACACTACTGATAAGGAGAAGAAAATCAGCACAGCAATCAATTGCACAAGAACTAAAAGCACTAAGCTACGTGGCACAGAAGTTAAGACAACTCAGAGAAAACAATGAGCCAGACAATCAGAACAGGACAGCTTTCAGAGAGAAACTAGGAGTCCAGCAGAACTGACAGGACTTAAAGCTGTGATTCGCAAACGTTTTATAGCCTAAGGATCTCGTTACAATTCCAAAAAATTATTAAGGACCCTAAAGAGTGTCTGTTTATGTGGGTTAAAAATATCAGTATTTACCCATACTAAAAATTAAGGCTATGAAAAATTTAAGATATTTACTCATAAATATCCATTTTAAAATATTAATATATTATTGCACATAACATCTTTAAGTTAAAAATAATATTTAGAGGATAAAGAAATTTGAGAAAAGTACCATTGTTTTACACTTTTGCAAATATCTTTAATGTCTGGCTTATGAGACAGCAGCTGTATCCTCGTATCTGCTTTTGCATTCAGTCTTTTGCAGTATCGTATGTCAGGAAGCCTCTGGAAAACTCCACAGCACACTCGTGAGAGAGTGAGTCTAAAAGGCATATACATGTCAGTATTATTAAAATGGTTGTGACCTCATGGACCCCCGAAAGGGTCTGGATGGGGAGTGCGGAGGACCCTTGAAGCACACTTGTAGTAACTACTAATTTTAAAAGAAAAGAAAATGGTATAAGGGTATGAGCAGGAAGGAAGTGTGTGGCTCGGGAGCCATAACTTTCACATACGCAATGCTTACTCTTAACATCTCGGCTACAACCAAGCTCACCTCCTCCACTGTGAGCCTCAGAAACAGAATCGGGAGGGCTAGGTGGGGTTCTGCATGACAGCGGGACAAGGAGCTTCTCCCTCACCATCGCGCGCGCGAGTGTGTGTGTGTGTGTGTGTGTGTACATGCACGCGCGTGCGTGCGGGAGAGGCTCTACTTCCCCCAGCAACATTCCCTGGAGGCCGCGTCAGGTTTTCCTCTCTAGCGCCCACACTGTGCTCTCCTCCTAGAAGCTGTAAATGGCTCATAAGAAACTGCCTTGCCATGGCTTCCCGAGGCTGTGTTTACTAACTGCAAAATCATCTCACTGCTACAGCCTCATATTTTTCAGACATTTCTTGATCTGGCTTGTCTTAAAAAGCAAATTTAACATCAGCCACGTAGCCAGTTTTTTCCTTGCCAATAATCATGTGAGTTTGTGATTCTGTTCCTGTGCATCTTGTGCTCTGTAAAAACAGTTCCTGGAGCATCATATGTCATGGATCTAGTTGCCATAAACTGAAAACATTTTCTTCATATTTTGTGGCATAAACTAAAAGCATTCTGGATGTGGTTTGCATACAGTCCATCTCTGGCCAAAAAAGAGGTTTAAATATATGGACAGACAGAGAAAGGGGGGGAGGCCATTACCACGATTAAACTGTTTGATCATCAAAGTCAATGTTTGATAGTATACTTAATTTTACTGTAAAATTTGCTATGATTAGTTCTAAAATTACCCTACAGTAGTAGGGTACAATTGTTCACTTTATATAGCAAGCTTTAAGTTATCGAAAAGTACTTTCTAGCTGAAAGAAGCACAGATGAAACAGAGGCTTCTTTTTGATCTCGCAAAAAAAATATGAAAACAACCATGAATCTATATAGTTTTTAGTCTTTTTTATTACTTTTTTTAGTCAACATATTTCTTAAGGTCCCCTTACAGACCAGAATAGATCCTTTTTAAGTCAAAGTGAAACTAAAACTTTAAAAGATTTCTGCTTCTGGGAATGGCAAACTAGGTAATTCAGACCAACCGTCCTGCTGAGGGTAGCCAGAAAATCTGAAAAAAATATAAAAAGTATATCGAAGGCAGGGGCATTAACAAGTTAATTAAGAATTACCGGTCACAAAAATCAATTCCAGGACAACTTTATAACTCAATATGAAAAATAAATAATAAAGCTTTTAGAAGATAATATGGTATAATGTTTTCCTGACATTAAGGAAGGATTTCTTAAGCAGCACACAAAAAAGCACCTATTATTAAAAAAACAGATGAATTTGACATGAAAATACAGAATTTTGGTTCATCAAAAGACATCCTCAAGAAAATGAAAAAGCAGGCTATATAAAACCAACAAAGAGCTCATTTTTGAAATAACAAAGAATTCTAACAAGAAGGAAAAAACTAAGATAAATCAATAGGAAAATGGGTAGAAGACTAGATAAGCCAGGTCAGCAAACAAACAAAAACAAAAGACTACATTATCTAAATGGCCAACAAAACATATGAAAAGTGTCTAGCCTCATTGGGAAGTAAGAGAAATACAAAATAAAACCCCAATGAAAAATACAAAGGAGGGGTGCCTGGGTGACTCAGTGGGTTAAAGCCTCTGCCTTCAGGTCATGATCCTAGGGTGCTGGATTGAGCCCATCGGGCTTTCTGCTCGGCAGGGAACCTGCTTCCCCCGCCATCCAGCCTGCCTCTCTGCCTACCTGTGATCTCTGTCAAATAAATAAATAAAATCTTTAAAAAGAAAAATACAAAGGGAAATCATAAAGACATATCATTATATACGAGAATGGCTAAAAATTTACTTGTTTATTTATTATTATTATTTCGAAAGATTTTATTTATTTATTTGACAGAGATCACAAGTAGGCAGAGAGGCAGGCAGAGAGAGAGGAAGGGAAGCAGGCTCCCTGCTGAGCAGAGACCTCGATCCCAGGCCCCTGGTATCATGACCTGAAGGCAGGGGTTTTAACCCACTGAGCCACCCAGGCGCCCCTATTTATTATTTTTTAAGAGTTTAAGTGATCTCTACACCCAAGATGGGGCTCAAACTCACAACCCTGAGATCAAGAGCCACCCACTCCATCGACTGAGCCAGCCAGGCACCCCATGAATGGCTAAAAATTTACCAGCCAGGCACCCCATGAATGGCTAAAAATTTAGAAGTCCGGTAATAAAAGTGTTGCCAAGGATATGGAACAACAGGCTCTCCCTTACACTAGCTGAGTCAATGTAAACTGTTACATCCACTTTGGAATACAATGCGCCATTATTCTTCCCTATGATCCAGCGATTCTACTCCCAGGTATATATATACCCAGCAGAATTCATGCGCATTTGCAGCCAACAGACACAAACATCTTCAGACCAGCACTGTTTGTAATAGCTCTCCACTGGGAACAATCCACACACCGAGTAGCAGAATGGATAAATATCTTCTGGCATATTCATACAACGGAATACCATACGGCTACAAAAATGAAGGAACAACCACACAAAACACGGATGAATCTTGCAAATACAAAAGAACATATGGCCTGTGATCTGTGTTCAAAATCAGCCCAAACTGTAATGTTTAGAGGTACACAGGTGGTGAAAGGAAAAAGAAAGAAAGAAATGAGGAGAGTGGTTACCTGTCGGTGGGAAAGGAGGACTGACGGGCAAAAAAAACTACAATGGGACTGCTGCATCCCTGTCATGTCCTACTTCTTGACCTCGGAATGGATTATTATTTAAAATTAAATAATTCATTAAGTTTTACATCTGTATTCTATGCACTTTCCTGGCTGTGTGATATATTTCACAGTAAATGGGAATGAATGTAAATAGAACTAATACAAAGGGAAAAGTGGTATCTTTTGTATAATTTTAAAAATTAGATCACAGAACCCAAGTTCCTTAGAAGGCATCCAGGCCCTTCATTACCAAGCCCTGTCTTCCTGGCCTCACCTCCTGCCACCCACCTTTTGTTGGCCAGTAGTCCGCCGCGCTCGCTCGCAAGCAGGTGTGTCCTTTACACTTCCGCATGGTGTTTCTCAGTCCAGAAAACCACGCAGACACACCCCAATCACCCTCCTGCCAAACTGAGTACAAACGTTCATCAAGACACAGCCTGGGTATCTACCACCTTCTGGGAGAAACATTTTTAGGAGACACAGACTCTACAGACACACTGTCTGCTTCAAATTCTAGATCTGCCATTTACTAATTCTGTGACCTTGGTCAAGTCACCAAACTTTAGTTTTATAGTTTCCACATCTGTAAAATAGGATAAAAACATTATCCGCCTCACTGGGTAGTTTGAGGATTAAATAAGTAAATATATGCAAAGTAAGACAGTAAGGACTAAGTACTAGATATTATTATTACCTAATATTAACTAGATATTAGCTACTATGATTATTATCAATACACTCTGGTAACCTCCTGAAGCCCCTGCACATTAGATACTCTTCCTCTGGGCTCCCATGGTGCAGTATTACAGTTTATTTTCCTCTATACAGCCCATTATGGACAGTTACTTCCTTGAGAGCAGGGACTAAATCTTTTACTGCTCAATCCCTAACATCTAGCACAGTGCCTGGCATGTAGTAGATACTCAGTGAGTATCTGTGGAATGAATAAGTCACCAAGACTCCAAACAGGCATCTACATCACATATAAAAGTAGTCCTCTGGTGCTGAAGGGTGCCCTATCCTTGTGCATGCCATAAACCAGAAGCACAGTCTTGACAGATTCCTACAGCAATTACCTCGGAATATGGGCATAGACTCCCCCTGGTAGCAATAAATGAGGGACAAGTAATAATACTTGTCCTATCTACCTCTTGTGAGTCTGAAGTGATAATAACTATGAAAATGTATTTTTTAAAGTGTGATGTTCTATTATATGAGGTTTTATTGCCTTAATAAAACAACAGGATTATTGTTGAGTTGCAAGTCTGGAAAGGGCTTTAGGGAGTAATAAGGAATTAATATAATGTAAAAATGCAATCTCATATGGTCTGAGATAAGATCTTTATTTTTAAAGTAAACATTAAATATTTATTTTTAATAATAATTTGCAATATACTGCAGTAATAATTAAAATATTTTGCAATAAAATTCCCCCAATTTTCTCAATTGGTTATTAATGATTTAGGTAATAGCAAAAACAAATATTTGCCTGGGTGAATGTTCACAGCAGCATTATTCATAATAGCCAAAAAGGGAAAAATCCAAATGTTCATCAGCTTGAAAATGGATCAACACTGTGGTACATCCACCCAGTGGAACACTACTTAGCAGCAAAAAGGAGCAAGCTACTGATAAAAACTACAGTGGGGTGAGCCTTGAAAACACAACGCTCAGTGAGAGAAGCCACTCACAAAAGATCTCATGGTGTATGATTCCACGTACATGAAATGTCCAGCAAATCTACAGAGACACAGAGCAAATTAGTGGTTGCCTGGACTGGGAGTGGGAACTATGGACAGCAAACGGGTATGAAAGGTCTCTCTGGGCTGACGGAAATGTTCCAAAATGATGTTGTGGTGATGATTATGTAACAGTATACATTTACTAAAAATGTTTGAATTGTACACCTAAAACAGGTGAATTTTATGGTGCGTAAATTATACCTCAATAAAGGTGTTTTTTAAAAAACAGAAATGTTGGGCACTTTTTTACAGCTAGCTGTTATTCTCACATCTTTAAAATCTCACCCCCACATGGGACCAAAGAACACAAGCATAAAGCATAATGACAAAAGTTAGCTTTCAAAAAACAAAAAAAAGATTTTAAATGTCACGTACTAAATATCTTAAAAAACCAAAGTGCCACCTCCTTACTTATTTTCCAACCCAGCAGCAACAAAACAATGATCTTGATAAACAGGCTTTCACTGTCATTTGTTTATTTCACCCCACCTGTACAGACACACATTCTGGCCTCATCTGTATTTATAATTGCAAACAGGAATATTTGGCACAATGTCCCCCACTCCTTATAGCCAAAAGGCAAACATAAGAAAAAGATAAATACAGAAAACATAGTATATAATGAAGGGCACCTGAGTGGCTCAGTTGGTTAAAACATGGTGTATAATGAGATAAAAAAATAATATTATACCTATGATAAACAGGCTTTCTAAATAGAGTTTAACCCTCAGAAATCGGCAGTTCTTTCCACAAATGTACTTCAGATTAAATTCTACAAGAATTCCTAAAATCCTATCCAAATTATTTTGCTTAACTGGAATTGCTAAATTGGATATTGCTTAAAGTAGGTCATTGGCTCGGGCTTGAAAGTATTTGGTAATGCAGAGATCTGTCTGCAACGTCATTTGTCATAATGAGATTTGACTTAGACAAAACAGGAGAAACCACACTGGTTGGGTGTCAAGTGTCAGTTGTACTTGATTCAGATAATTCTCATTTTAGATTTATCTCACTGCAGACTCTCGAACAAGGAAATAACAAGATGAAAGAAGTGTTTCTGAAAGAGGAAATCTGGTGGCAGCGTTTAGAAAGCACCTCTTAGGCTTCCTGCTCCTTTGTCCCTCACATGTGCTCAGTCTCCAAAGACCATTAACCTTTCCTTTGGAATGTTTTCAGGTTTATTCCTTTCTCTCCACTTCTACTCTCGCCACTACAATCCTAACTGGTGTCAGGAAGAAATAAAGGACAAGAAAACTAGGAGAAGCAGCCAAACTAGATACCATCATCTAAGATGGAAATGAAGGGGCCCCAGTCTTGAGCAGTGGTGCTCACAGTGTGGTCCCCAGACCAGCAGCATTGGCATCACCTGGGAACTAGATGCAAATGTCAAGTCTCAGGCTTTACCCAGATGTACCAAATCAGAAACTCTGGGGGCAGAACCAGCAGCCTGTTTTTAATGAGCCCTCCAGGTGTTTCTGATGTAGGCTAAAGTTTGATTGTTAGGGGTACAGAAAGAGCAGAAGAGGAAGAAATGGACCGAGATGAGAAAACTTCAGAACCTGCTGAGAACTTCTACCACGATGTCCCTCCAATCTCTATCCCAACCCATCCAAAAAGAACTGGTTTCCAAACTTTTTTTTTTTAATTTTATTTATTTATTTGACAGAGAGAGAAAGAGATCACAAGTATGCAGAAAGGCAGGCAGAGAGGAGGGGGAAGCAGGCTCCCTGCTGAGCAGAGAGCCCAATGTGGGGCTCGATCCCAGGACCCTAGGATCATGACCTGAGCCGAAGGCAGAGGCTTAATCCACTGAGCCACCCAGGTGCCCCCATAAACTGCTCTTTCAAGTGCTGTTCACTTCTGCTATCACAACCCTCTACACTGCTTACAATAAATCTCCCTTCTACCAGTCCTCATCCAATAAATTAATCTGCTTGTTTCCATAGTTGGGGCTCTAGGCAGTCAAGAAAAAAGGAAATGCACCACATATGGGAAATTATGATTTAAAAAAAAAAAAGAGGCCCTTGAAATTGGTAGGAAAAGATGAGGGGAGCCTGGGTGGCTCAGCTGGTTAAGGGTCTGTCTTCAGCTCTGGTCATGAGGCGGGGATCCTGGGACCGAGCCCCATGTTGGGCTCAGTGGGGAGTCTGCGGCTTCCTCTCCTTCTCCCGCTCTCCCTGCTCATGCTCTCTCTTGTGTGTACACACACACTCTCTCTCTCACTCTCTCTCAATAAAATCTTAAAAAAAAAAAGAAAAATTATTATTCAATAAATGGTTTTGGAGGAGTTGGCTAGTTGTTGTCGGAATGGAGAATGGAGAGTGGAAAGCCATATTCCTCACTTTATGCATCGTATTCCGTGCACCAAAATAAAATTTCAGGTAAATCAAACACTTTAATTAAAAAAACCAAAAGGAATATGAAAGTAGTAGATGAATTAATCATTAATATTTTTATCATCTTCAGTAAGAGAAGATCCTCCTAAAAGCATGATAATTCCACCCAGAAGACTTAAAAGAAATTTCTAATAATTATACTACATAAAAATCTGAAAACTTTTCTATGGCTAAAAAAGATCACAATATTAAAAGAAAAGACATACTGATAAAACATTTGTAGTGCACAATAGGTAAAACTTTCTCTCATACTCTTTTTTAAAAAAATTTTTTTTAAAATTTATTTGACAGAGATCACAAGTAGGCAGAGAGGCAGGCAGAGAGAGAGAGAGAGAGAGAGAGAGGGAAGCAGGCTCCCAGCTGAGCAGAGAGCCCGATGCGGGACTCGATCCCAAGACCCTGAGATCATGACCTGAGCCGAAGGCAGCGGCTTAACCCACTGAGCCACCCAGGTGCCCCTCTCTCATACTCTTAAGAAAAAAAATGAATGCGGGGCACCTGGCTGGCTCAGTCAGTGAAGCACACAACTCTTGATCTCAGGGTCATGAGTTCAAGCTCCATGATGGGTATAAGGATTCCTGAAATTAATAAATTTAAAGAAAAAGAAGAACAAGCCTAATCAGATAATTGCACAAAGGAAAAGAAAACATAATTCACAAAAGAAAATAATACAAAGGATATAAAAATCATGAATCTAATACTTTTTTTAAAAAGTTGGTTTTAGGGGGGCACCTGGGTGGCTCAGTGGGTTAAAGCCTCTGCCTTCAACTCAGGTCATGATCCCGGGGTCCTGGGATTGGGCTCTCTGCTCAGCAGGGAGCCTGCTTCCCCGCTCTGACTGCCTCTCTGCCTACTTGTAATCTTTGTCAAATAAATAAATAAAATCTTAAAAAAAAAAAAAAGTTGGGGGCGCCTATGTGGCTCTGTGGGTTAACCTTCTGCCCTGGGCTCAGGTCATGATCTCAGGGTCCTGGGATCAAGCCCTGCCATCAGGCTCTCTGCTCAGAAAGAAGCCTGCATTCTACCCCTCTCTCTCTGCCTGCCTCTCTGTTGGGATCTCTCTCTCTCTATTAAATAAATAAGCAAAATCTTAAAAAAAAAATTGGGTTTTGTTTTTGTTTTTACTTTTTTTTTTTACTTAGCAAATTGGCAAAGATTAAGAAGATTGACAAGGCCAGGTGCGGGACAGCAGCACTAACACATTGATGGTAGGCTATAAACTACCTTTCTACAGCATAAAATGACATCTACCAAAATGTAAAATATGCATTTCTTTCATATAGCAATTCCCTTCTAAGAATGAATTCTAACAGGGGCGCCTGGGTGGCTCAGTGGATTAAGCCGCTGCCTTCGGCTCAGGTCATGATCTCGGGGTCCTGGGATCGAGTCCTGCATCGGGCTCTCTGCTCAGCAGGGAGCCTGCTTCCCTCTCTCTCTCTGCCTGCCTCTCCGTCTACTTGTGATTTCTCTCTGTCAAATAAATAAATAAAATCTTAAAAAAAAAAAAGAATGAATTCTAACAAAAATACTCACAAGTATACAAATATATTTGTATAAAGATGTTTACTGCTCCTTCTGCTATACTATTCGCAATCCCGAATTGTAATCCTGAACAACTTTGATGTCTTAATGTCAACCACTTGGAGACTGGTAATAGAAATAGAAGAGTATTCTGCAGCCATTACAAAGGGAGTTTATGTAACAGGGAAGGTGTTCACAGCGTCTTGTTAGATTAAAAGAAGAGCCATTATCATGTATCGTTTAATTCCTTATTGGTAAACACACACACACACACACACACATAACTATAACACATAACATACATAATATACATTTATATATCTGGGGAGGTCAAAAGCTACATGGATATCTGACTGCATGGGGGACTGGTGCCCCTAACGCTTGTGTTCAAGGCCAACTGTATACATAAATCACAAATATATTATATCCTACATATGCTATAGGTATATATGTAATGTATACAGTGTAAAATTTACCCATTATAAACCAGCATGAAAGTATAGGGGGAAAGTCTGGCGAGATATACAATGACTTTTAAAAACAGGCACTTTGAGGAGTGTGATGGGTGACTTCATTTTCTACTTCATAAACTTCAAGTTCCTCTCAAGGAACATGGATTGCTCTTATAATAAAAAGTAAATCTGATGTCACTCTTTGTCCAAAGTTCTACAGCCTCCAGCCCATAGAGAGTATAGTCCAAACCCCTCAGTCAGGTGTTAGGATGGTCCAGCTTTGTTACCTGACACCCTTACCCATCACCAGGGTGAACTCCTCTAATTGGGCAGGTTAGGCAGGGTAGAGTGTCTGCTCTCCCTCCTTCATTGTATCCCTGGCAAAGTGTGGTGCCCCCTCTGGTAACCTTTCCTGCCATTGTCAAAGCTGTTAATGTGACAGGTACACTGGAATGACACTCTGATTTGTTCCTTTTAGAACAACATTGACAGAGCTGCTCAAATAAATTAATAGATTCCTTCAACTGCCTTTGTAGGAAAATAAGTTCACGTGCTAATGTATGGGCTGACCGATTCATCCCCACCACTGAAAACCAAAATGTAACGTGTTTTTTGGCTAACAAATATTAAGAGAAATGATGTTTGGAGTTTTTTTTTTTTTTTTAAGATATTTATTTATTTATTTATTTATTTATTAGAGAGAGAGAGAGAGAGAGAGAGATAACAACAGAGATAGCAAGAGAGCATGAGCAAGGAGGAAAGGGAGAAGCAGGCTCCCACTGAGCAGGGAGCCCGACGAGGGGCTGGATCCCAGAACCCTGAGATCAGGACCTGAGCTGAGGGCAGATGCTTAATGGACTGAGCCACCCTGGCACCCCAATCTTTGGTTTTCATAGCCATTTGCTGGCATATATCCCCCATCCTATGTAACACATAGATACAACAGTTATAACTGTTCTGGAGCAGAATATTGAGACAAGATTTCTTAGAAGACACAAGAGGTAGAGTCAGTTTTATGATCTCTTTGTTTGGGATGCAATGCGGATGGACCACCAAGTACTCAGACAACACCTTGATCCTGTCCCACTGTTCATCCTGCGAGCCTAACTTACTCTACTGTCAAGGTATGGTGATGTCACACGACCTATATGCCAGTGCAAGTTTGACTCGGGGTTTGTTAGTAGAAAAATCATGTCTTTGCAGGAAATCTGGATGCTTCTCAAAACTACAACGCTATGGTTGAGTAACAGAGCCTCGTTTTGGCTCATCCATAACAAGGCTTTTCTAGACTTCCTAGCTGGGTAATATCAGCTTTATTCTAACCCACACCTTCTGGCTGACAATTGTCCTTGCAGACCTCCTGAAAAAGAACTGACCATTTTAGAAGTACCCTGTGTCTAAAGATCTGGAACCCAAAGTCTTACAAAATTTTGGTCCATGATCAGGGCACTTACTGGTTGACTATTTATTATGGATATCAATGTGTTCAATACAATAGATGGTACTTTCTTAAGTCAGAATGTAGTCATGATCAGCTTGATAGAATACAAATACTTGGGCTTAGGGGTGAGAGGGGTACAAAGGAGCTAGAGTACATGGACTGCCTAGGCTAAAGTCACTGGGTCAGTGAGCTGGTAATGGCCTGAATAAACCACTATATGTGTCAGTGACATCTGCCATGAACATGAAGGTTATAGGTTATAGCGCTTGTAGCGGTACAGTTTAGATGTCTACCTCCCCTACCAACCATGGGAGGAATGGGGTACTTTACTCATATTTGCATTGAGCAGGTACTCAGTAATGTTTGCTAAATTAACGAAACATATGCTTTAAGAAAATACACATCACAGAATAAAATGGCAGATGGCAAAAGCTGGTAGTTGCCTACATTTCCTATTGCTATCCAGATTTGGTTTGGTGCAATTCTATACTCAGATTTCTCAACATTTCTTTTTTCTTTCTTTCTTTCTTTTTTTTTTTAAAGATTTATTTATTTATTTGACAGACAGAAATCACAAGGAGGCAGAGAGGCAGACAGAGAGAGAGGTGGAAGCAGGCTCCCTGCTGAGCAGAGAGCCCGATGTGGGGCTCGATCCCAGGACCCTGAGATCATGACCTGAGCCAAAGGCAGAGGCTTTAACCCACTGAGCCACCCAGGTGCCCCCCTCAACATTGCTTATGAATAGAGGTGGCCATGTGTCGCAGTTCTGGTCAATGAGATACACCTCACTGGATGAGGCAGATGTTTTGTACTTCACCCGTCCTCCTTTTCTAGGGGCTGGAGGAGGGTCGGGAAGCAGAGAAGTGAACTCCCTACTCTCAAGAAAGATACATCTAGGAATGGGTAGAAGGAATTTGAGCACTGTGGAGTGACTGTAACAGCCTCGAACTACTTACTTCTCAGCTTTATATTGTATAAGAGAAAAGAAATCTCTATTTGGTTCAAACAAACTTGGATTTTCCATTACATGTAATCTAATTTATCCCTCAGTGATAAAAGTAGCGATAGGAAGAAGAATTATGAGGCTACTGTGGTAATCCCAAGAACAACAATTTTATTCTAATAACTGAGTAAGTATAGTGTTCTTTTTCTTCATGATAGTATAACTGTAAATAATTCTAGGGTGTCTGATATCATTAAATGACAGGACTGTAGCTAGCAGTTCAACAGTGATTTGAGATTATCTAACCAAATCAAAATGTTTGGAAAGAGTGGTGATGCTTATACTGCAGAGACACACTGCAGTGTTATCAGCACGAAGACCAACTAAAACAGATAAACTCCAAGATCACATGAAATTAGCAATAACCTCTCAACTCCATGGAAGTGGTAATCAAAACCCAGACTGGAAAAGAAAACTGAAAACTTCAAAAACACCTGCAGAAGAATGCTACTATCCCAGCTGCATGTTAAACCTCCTTCATCAGATACGTTCTACATTCAACAGCTGGCCTTCCCCAGCTAGTGCCGACCAATTCAGCATTAAAGAACACTTCTTGTTTAAATAACCATCATGGGGGAAATTTTTAATCCCTTTCAAGGGGGTTCAGTTGTAGTTCACACTCACTTCTGAAGAGATGAAGGTAAAACATGTTGTTCTGTCCACTCTCTCTCTTTTTTTTTAAGATTATTTATTTATTTATTTGACAGACAGAGAGAGAGAGAGATCACAAGTAAGCAGAGAGGCAGGCAGAGAGAGAGGGGGAAGCAGGCTCCCTGCTGAGCAGAGAGCCTGACAAGGGCCTTGATCCCAGGACCCTGGGACCACAACCCAGAGGGTTAGGCAGAGGCTGAACCCACTGAGCCACCCAGGTGCCCTGAAACAAGAAGTTTTTTAAAGTATCATTATGAACTGATAAACTTTTCAGTTAATGTTTTTATTGGTATTCTAATTGTCTCATCGTTGGCCAAAGGGAGTTGTTCATGTGTGTGCGCTCTTGCATCTTTTTTTTTTTTTTAAAGATTTTATTTATTTATTTGACAGACAGAGATCACAGGTAGGCAGAGAGGCAGGCAGAGAGAGAGGAGGAAGCAGGTTCCTTGCCAAGCAGAGAGCCAATGCAGGGCTTGATCCCAGGATCCTGGGATCATGACCTGAGCCGAAGGCAGAGGCTTTAAACCACTGAGTCACCCAGGCGGCCCTCTTGCATCCTTTTGATGTGACCCTTGTCACCTTGTCTTTGATGACTTCCTTCCTATATGGTATAACAAGAAATTCTACGTTTATCTCATATAATTCCTGCTGTAGGCCTGGAACAGTTACCCAAGGAGTCGTGCTTTCTTTTAGTGAGAACTGGTACTTCAAGATCAAAATTCGGGCAATTAGGGTTACATACTGCTAACTCGGTTGGTTATTGTTTCTAGGCCTTTTCAGTGTAATACGTTGGGCAGTTTTTTAAAGATAAAATGTATCAAGAGTTAACACTAAAACTTCCAATTCAAAATCTAGTTAATCAAGAGAATGACAAGACAAGCCACAGAATAAGAAAAAAATATTTATAAAAGATTTATCTGATAAAGGACTATTAACTAAAATACATGAAGAACTCTTAAAACTCAAAAATAAGGAAATGAAAAACTCAGTTAAAAAATGAACCAAGGGGCACCTGGGTGGCTCAGTGTGTTGAGCCTCTGCCTTCAGCTCAGGTCATGATCTCAGGGTCCTGGGATCGAGCTCTGCATTGGGCTCTCTGTTCAGTGGGGAGCCTGCTTCCTCCTCTCTCTCTGCCTACTTGTGATCTCTCTCTCTCTCTCTCTGTCAAATAAATAAAATCTTAAAAAAAAAAAAATATGAACCAAAGGGGGCGCCTGGGTGGCTCAGTTCCATTGAGTGAAGGACTCTTGATCAAGCCCTCCATTAAGGCTCCCCAGGCATGGAGTCTGCTTGGGATTCTCTCTCTCCCTCTGCCTCCAACCCTCCCCCTGTTCGCTCTCAATTTCCAACAATAAATAAAATCTTTTTTTTTTTAAGATTTTATTTATTTATTTGACAGAGAGAGAGAAAGAGAGAGAGAGATCACAAGTAGGCAGAGCAGCAGACAGAGAGAGGGTGGGGAAGCAGGCTCCCTGCTGAGCAGAGAGCCCGATTCTGGGCTCGATCCCAGGACCCTGAGATCATGACCTGAGCTGAAGGCAAAGGATTAACCAACTAGCCACCCAGGTGCCCCCAATAAATAAAATCTTTAAAAACAACGGTGAGGGCACCTGGGTGGCTGAATCCGTTAGGCCTTCGGCCTGGGTCATGATTTCAGGGTCCTGGGATCAAGCCTGGGGTCAGGATCCCTGCTTAGCAGGGAGTCTGCGTCTTCCTCTCCCTCTGCTCCTTCCCCCTGCTCATGCTCTCTCCCTCTCTCTCAAAAAAGAAAAACAAACAAACAAAAAAAGAACAAAAGACTTGGAACAAGACACCTCACCAAAGAAGAAACACAAGTGGCAAGTAAGTATATCAAAAGATGCTCGACCTTGTATGTCATTAGGGAATCACAAATTAAATAATAAGATACCAATAGCCACCTATTAGAATGGCCAATAACTAAAACACTGACAGTATCAAATGCAGGAGGCGATGTGGAGCAATAGGAATGCTCATTCATGGCTGGAAGGAATGTAATATGGAGTATCTTCCACTTTGGAAGATGGCTTGTGGTCTCTTACAAAACTAAACAGATTCTTGTAATCCAGCAATCACACTCCTTGATATTTACCCAAAGGAACTCTGTATCCACACAAAAACCTGCACATTGATACTTACAGCAGCTTTATTCATAACTACCTACACTTGAAAGCAACCAAGATGTTCTTCAGTAGGTGAATGGATGGATAAATGAACCATGATATGGCCAGACAACGAAATACCATTCAGGGCTAAAAAGAAATGAGCTATCAAGCCAAGAAAAGACATGAAGGAAACTTAAAGGTATATTTTAGGTCAAAGAAGCAATCTAAAAAGGCTACGTACTATATGATTCCAACTATGTGACATCTGGTAAGGCAAAACTAGAATGTAGTGCAAAGATTAGAGGTTGTTGGGGGCTCCTGAAGAGGGAAGAAGGAGTAGGAGGAACAGAGAGGATTTCTAAGGCAATGAAACTATTCTCTATACTACAGTGGTGAATACATGTCATTATGTATTTGTCAAAACACACAGACTGTACAACACCAAGAGTGAACCCTAATGTACACCACTGACTTTGTATGATAATGAAATGTCAATGTAAGTTCATCAATTAGAATAAACGAACCACTCTGATGCAGGATGCTGACCACTGGGGCAGCTGGAGGTATATGGAAACTCGGTACTTTGTGCTTAATTTTACTGTGAACCCAAAACTGTTCTAAAAAATAGTCTATTAAAAAATCAAGTTAATAGGGTTTTAATTAACCTCTTTTATTTTTTATCTGTTAACTCCTTTCACCCAGGTTGAGATTCTGGGTCTCAACAACACAAGAAATGATAAAATGTCACACTATTACTCATACATATTATGTGACAAATATACACACAGCAATCTCAGACCAAAGAATAATAATACTGACACCATCGCCAATAATATACCAGTTTTGTTGTTGCTGTTGTTTTTCGCAGTTATTTTTTTTATCCTTTCAGTAGATACCACTAAGGATATAAAGCTCAAATTTCTGAGGTTTAAATTTTTGGTTCTTTGTTCCTTGTTATTTTCAATTTTTAAAGATTGGTTTTTAAAAACAATTAACTTTGCCTTGTAATCATTTAAATCACTGCATGAAGTCATATCTATAAATAGGCTATATTCAAAGCAGTCTAGTTCTTATGTTTCCCTTCCATCATCTCTTATAATCTCTTTAAGTTCTTATGATTTATTCCTCTATTTAAAAAATATAGACTGAAAATACTGACATCAAAATAAGCTAGAAACCCTTGCATTCAAAGTGAATGGAGGAATGGAGCAGAAAGTCACTGGTTTGTAGTTAGAAAATGCAGTATCCAGTTACTAACGCACTACTTATTACTGGACCTTGGGGAATTATCTAATTTTTCCGAGCTGCATATCCTTTTCTATATTATGAGGAATGCAATAAATATCTACCTTATACAGTTGCTATGGGGTCAGATCTAAAAATCTTTTAAAGGTAAATTATATATGAATACATTCTTAAAGGAATGGTTTCTGAAGATTAGCCAAAAATAATTCTGTTTATAATAAAAATCTCTTTTATTCTTAGGTACAAAATAAGAAGGTATAATCTATTCCTTTATTAAGAAAGAACCTTCAAGAAGTAGGGGGAGAGAAGCTGAAGTCAAAGAGCTCCAAGCAGGTTAAGCTTTCCCTAGGGGAAGGACCAAGGGGTCCTGGGAAGTGACATAATGGAAACCTGGTCCCTGGAGTCTGGGGCACCAACAGTTAAGTGACTGTACCTCTGAATCTCTAAGGGAAACTGAGGCTGATGGTGCCCTGTAAGACCCAGCCCTGCCGGCATCTTAGCTTTTCTCCCATTCCCTGCCTTTTCTTCCATCTCCAGTAAACCAGCTTTTCTCAGTTCCTGCAAGTTCTTTTTCCTCCCTCAGCACCTTCACACACATTCTTCCCTCTTTGAACAGTACCTGATTTTTACGTTGCCAGAAATGTGATAAGCTTATTAGTATTTCTCTTCAGTGCATATAATGAATAAAATATGGCAGACAGAGAATACACAATTTAAATGGGAAGGTAAAACTTTATTTAATTTTTTTTTCTATCTAATGCCTTCATTTTCAGGGCGCTTGGGTGGCCCCTTCAGTTAAGTGTCTGCCTTTGGCTCAGGTTGTGGTTTCAGGGTCCTGGGATCGAGCCCTGCATCAGCCTCCTGCTTGCAGAGAGCCTACTTCTCCATCTCCCTCTGTTCCTCTCTGCCCTGCTTGTGCTCTCTCTCTAATAAATAAATAAAACCTTAAAAAAAATAAAGCCTTCATTTTCCTTTTTCCTTGCAAACAAATGAACGAAAACACAGTTTATTTTCATACATTAAAAAAAAGGATAAAGTTTCTATTCATTAGAACACCTTTTTTGAACTCTTCATAGATTCTGATAAGCAACTCTTAAGAAGTCTGCTGTGTATGACCAAGCAGCCAAAGTCTACATACATACAGCCTTTACCAATGAAAGGAACTAGAGCTCCCTGAAGAAAGCTGATGCCGGACTGGGACAGAAAATGTACACATCTAGACATCTTGCCATATCAAAAAGCAAGGATGGTATAAAAAGTCTTCAGAAGTCAACTGGAAGAGGCTCCTCCCACTAGTCAAGAACAGGACAATACTGGGGTGCCTGGGTGGCGCAGTTGTTAAACATCTGCCTTCACTCAGGTCATGGTCCCAGGGTCCTGGGATGGAGCCCCGCATCAGGCTCCCTGCTCAGCGGGAAGCCTGCTTCCCCCTCTCACTCCCTGTGCTTGTGTTCCCTCTCTCTGCCAAAAATCTTAAAAAAAAAAAAAAAAAAAGGACAATATGAAGCATCAATTAAAAAAAAAAATCACTGCAATGGACTCACATCTATTAAATATCTTATTTAAGTCCAGGGGCGCCTGGGTGGCTCAGTGGGTTAAGCCTCTGCCTTCGGCTCGGGTCATGATCTCAGGGTCCTGGGATTGAGCCCCGCATTGGGCTCTCTGCTCACCGGGGAGCCTGCTTCCCCCTGTGTCTCTGCCTGCCTCTCTGCCTACTTGTGATCTCTGTCTGTCAAATAAATAAAATCTTAAAAAAAAAAAATTTAAGTCCATAATGATATATATATATTTTAAATTATGTTGTTCTGCTTTGGACCATCGATATTAGGAATCACATTATTATGAAAACTAGTAAGTAAAGGGAAAGAATCAAGCATTTAACCTACCTTTCCTAAATGAAGTGTACCTCAGATTAGTCACAGAGTTGATATGGGAAAGCTTCTCTAGCTAATTAAGAGAGACAAATGACAAAATTAAAATACCACCATTTTGCAACATAAATTAACATAGCTAGGCACTGATCTTCAATACCTGTTAACATCACAGTAAGATGCGACAACTGTTCTTACGTGCCTCCTGACGGAAGTAAATACCACTTCGTATGATGTCTTCTTGCCAAACAAAAAGCACCTGAACTAGATCAAACTCTAGATACAACTACCAGTTTACACAAAACAGAAGATAGAAGAACATGTTAAACATAACACGGGGATGCAATCAGCAAAATCTAGAAGGTGGGAAACTATAAGACAGATGGCCAAATTTATTTTTAAGATAACTTGGGAAGAAAAAGAAGAGAGGGAAGTACAGATAAAAAGAGACTGGGGAAGCATATTAACTAAACAGTAAGGTGGTCCTTGTTTGGACGCTGATACAAACAGATCAACTTTATAAAATCAGGGAAAATTTGAATATTGATTTTTTTGGTGTGATATTAAAGAATTATTAAGTTTTTATTTTTTATTATTTTTTAAAAGATTTTATTTATTTATTTGACACACAGAAAGAGATCACAAGTAGGCAGAGAGGCAGGCAGAGAGAGAGGAGGAAGCAGGCCTCCTGCTGAGCAGAGAGCTCAATGAGGGGCTTGATCCCAGGACCCTGGGATCACGACTGGTCCTGGGATCACGACTGGTCCTGGGATCATGACCCGAGCCGAAGGAAGAGGCCTTAACCCACTGAGCCACCCAGGTGCCCCAGAATTATTAAGTTTTTAGATGTGATAACTATATTATTTTTTTAAGAGTCCTTATCTTTTAGAGATACACACCAGAAAATTTTGAATGAAGTACTCGTGAGGGACTGCAGTCATCTAAAGGTCCATCTAGGGCTGAAGGATCTCCTTCCACAGGGCTCCCTCCCATGGTGGGTGTTGGCTGGATGCCTCAGTTCCTCGCCACACGTACCTTCCACAGGATACTTCAATACCCTCACAGTACAACAGGCTGCCTTCTCACAGGGAGCGGCCTAAGAGAGCAAGGCAGAAGCTGCAACCTAGCGCTGGAAATCATGCACCATCGTTGCCTCAATATCCCACTGGTTACCCAGGTCAACCTATTCCATGTGAGAGACGACTGCACAAAGGCGTGAATAGGATCATCAGGGCCATCTTGGAGGCTGCCTCCAAGTGCATCATGGCACTTAAGCTCCTGACTTTCAAAACCCTTCATCATCTGGCTCCTACTGCGCTCCAACCTCATTTCATTTTCTTCTTTCTTATTCTAATAAGCTCCACTTCACAGGCCTCCTTTCTGTTTCTCGAGGGATTTGTCTGTATTAGCTGCTCCCTCAGCCTGGGTTATTTCCTCCCCTCACCATCTTACCGTTTAGATCTAACCACAATATCACCTCCGCAGAGAAGCCTGTCCTGACCACCCAGTGTGAAGGAGCTGTCTATCCCTTTCTGTCCCAGAACCCAATTTTAATTCTTTGCACAACACTTAATCACTATCTGATATTTTAGCACATCTGGCTCAGTGGTAAACTCTCCAGCACAATGAGTCATCACACTCAACATAACTTCAACATCCAAATGGGTGACCTCGCCAACCACGCTGGCCTCTCTGTTCCGTACACTGCTCAGCTCCAAGGACCTTTTCCTTCACTCTGCCTCAACCACACACTCCCACTGTCACAACAAACTCAATCCCTCTTGCATCTCCTTCAAACTCTATCCACAGTTTGATCCTTCTAGTTCACTTGCTCGGGTGCCCCATGAAAACAACTTTTATTTGCCATGAGACCCTCAATCCCTTGGCCCCACTCTCCATCTCCAGATTCCACTTTTCCTATTATCTAGCTCAGATTTCACACTTGAAGTTATAATTACCTCCTTGCTAGAACACTCAACTTTCTTTCAAGGTCTCTTTCAAACTCCGTAACACCAGAACTCAAGAAACTGCCCTCTCCATACCAAAAATATTGATGAAAAAGCATTCAACGAGGCAGATTACTTTCCCCATAAATTCAAGGTTATTTTAAATGCGCACTCAGTCTTAACTAGTAATCCCACCAGATTTCACTGGTAAACTAGCTTTCTAATTCTTCCCCTCCTCAAGAAGGCACTCTCTTACTCATTTTTCCCTCCTCTACAACCTTCATGTCCCTTTTAGCTAGTGCCCTTGACTCTTCATTAAAAACTACAAAACCTAAAATTAAACCTAGAAATCTGTCATCTTTTCATGACCAGCTGTAAAAGCCTACCTGAATTTGCACTCATTCTCCCTCCTTTCCCTTGTTTCAACAGACCTGACCTTCTCCTCTTGAAGAACAATCCCTCCACTTATGCACCAGTCTCATCCCTTCTTCCCGACTTATAAACTCATCTTATAATTATCCCTCCTTTTCCCACCATCAACCATTACACACTTTTTCCTGAATCATTCCCATCTGTGTATATTTAAGATCTAGTATGACCTCTTTTAAGAAACAAACAAAAATTCTCCTTTGACCCCTATATCCCCCTTTGGGTATTACTCCATTTCTCTACTCTCTTTACAGCCAATGTTGTTAAAGTGGTTTAAAAAAAAATGCTATCTGCACTTTCTTACCTCCTGTGCATGCTCTGTTCAATCCATCCCAATATGACTTCTGCCTCCATCACCGCAACATACATTCTGCCAATCCAATAACTAGTTTATGCCCTCCTCCTACTGGGCCTCCCAGCATCGTTTCCTCCTTCTTTGGAATAATCTTCTGATTTTATTCAACCAGTGATTACTGAACTCTAGCCCCGGCCAGGTACCATTTTAGGCACAGACTGCGGATACAGGGCTTCTATGATCTCTCCCTTTGCTGGTTTCCTTTCTATGTTTTTCACTTACCTCTCATCTTCATCCTCCTTTGACCTGGTCTCTAAATGTTAAGTAATTCAGAACTTAATACCAACCAAGCCTCCTTTTCTATACTCTCTCCTTAAATGACATCATCCATTTCCATGGTTTTAATTATTATCCTTAAAGTGAAAACATCCAACTTTTTGATCTGTAGCCTGGAACTGTCCTTGGAACTCTGGTACTCCTGTGTTCAAGACTTAATGGACATTTCCACCTGGATACCTCAAAGCATCTCAAACTAAATATAATCAAATTTTAACTCTTGACCTTCCTTTCAAAACACAAGATAAAACAGAAAAAACACAAGATACAGCTCTCAAACCATTAATCTGGATTCTTCTCTCCCCCTCCTCTCACTTCTAATCTACCAGCAAGCTCCCGAGCCTGTCTTGAAAATATATCTCAACTGTGTTTGTTTTTCTTCAATTCTCTTGCTATTATTATCTCTTGCCTAAACTACTGCAAAAGTTTCCAGCTAGCCTCTCTGGTCCCATCTTTTTCTCCCTCTGATCCTTCTGATATGCACCTTTAAAAAACAGAAAATGACATCAGCCTTTTCCCTGCTCTTAAGTCTTCAGCAGCACTGCACTGTAAGAGGAATAAAATCTGGACACCTTCTCTGGTCTTCAAGATCGTTAAGTGATACATTCTCTGCTTATCTGCCCTCCAACATCTGTCTCCAATCTTCCTTTCTAGAAGACAGCCACACTGACCTTTCAGTGTCTTGACTATGCTAAGAATTGTTCTCCTGTGGCATGCGCTATGCTACTCCCTCCCTTGGGAACACGTGTTCCTCCACTCTGGCTGGTTCCTTCTCCATGTCTAGTCTCAGCTTAACTACAAACTTGCCAGACCATCTACGATGGTCCTTCCTAAATGCAGCCTTTATTCATTTTCTTCACAGAACATAACATTTCATAATTACTTATTCATTTAATTAAAAATGTATTTTGAAAACGTATAAACATAAACAAAAGTACAGCAAACAGTAATGAGCCCACAGATTCTAGTATTTTTATTTTTTAACTACTTCCCTTGCTATACTATAAGCTCCAATGGATAGAGATCGTATCTTTTTCTCCTTTTCATCTAGAGCCTTGCAGAGTGCCTAGCTCATGATAAACACCGAACACACTTTTTTGTTTTGAATGAGGGGGAAAGTTGAAGATGACACTAAAAGACACTGATGGCACCATCAAGAAAAGCAAAACAAGGAGGGGAGAGTTTTGAGGACAGCTGGTAATTTATTCATCAGTCTGCTCCCTGCCAGGCTCTGGGCAAGGTGTTGGGTTTCAAGAGATAAATAAGTGAAAGTCTTATACAAAGTCCAGCAGAGACAGATGTAATAACGGAGCATTTATTCAGGGCCATCCATGTTCTGGATACAAGGAGAAGCATTTCAGACTCATTGTCTCATTTAGTCCTATGACAACCTCACGAGGAAGGGATTATTATGATCCCGTCTTGCACCCAAGGAAACAGGATTATAAAGGTTAAATCACTGGTAGCAGGACACCGGCTGGGAAAGTAGTAAAGTAAGGTTTAGAACTTGGGCTATTCAGTTGCAAAGCCAAGCCACTAATTAGCACTGTGCTTCCAGCTGTGCACTATCCTCTCCAGCCCTAGGAAAACCATCCCAGCAGAGGGTGCGCAAGGTGCCCTGGGCGGAAGCAGAGAACTGTGAGGAGGAGAATGGACCAAAAGCCTCCTTCAGAGGTAACATGAAACAGAGTCTGAAAGTTCAAGCAGGAAATTGCTAGGCCATGCAGTCCGAGGAAACAGTAAGCACAAGAGTATGCAGGCACTTAAAGGAGCCCTGTGTACCTAGGATGCTTCCAAGGATTCTTTGTTTTATTTTTTACAAGTGAGTGTAATGAGTACCATTGTGCTAGGAGCTGTGGATGTGAAACAAAAGATGAAATACTACAAGGAAGTTATGCATAAAGCACCATGAAAGCATAAAGGAGAAGGTTTCTTGCAGCCCTGGGGGAATCTGGGAAGGCTTCACAGAAAAGGAACCGACACTGGATGCGTTAGGAGAAGAGGGCAGGCAGAGAGAGGTACTTGCAAAAGGCAGGGCCATTTGATGAGGCAAGGAACACTTGAGGAACCATGAGAACTGGATATGGGCAGATGTGGAGAGAGGGGATTAGGGTCAGTGGCAAGAGATGAGGCTGGCAGCCAGTCACAGATGTGACCTTCAACATCTTTGCTGGTTGTAAGATTAAAAAACAAAAATGCCTCAAAGCCACAGTTATTTAAACAGCATGGTCCTCCTACAGGAATATATAACCCAGAAACAGATCTATGCATATGAACAGGGGGACCTGGTATAGAAAAAAGATGGCATGTCAGATCAGTGAAGAAAGGACACATGATTTAATAAATGCCGCAGGGATAACTGGTTATCCAGTTGGAAAAAAAAATCAAATTGGATCCCCTCTTTCATATCATGTAAGGAAATAAAATTCATTTAGATTTCGGATTAAATGTAAATAACAGAACCATAAATATCTTTTTACAATAAAATAGTATTTTATGAAATAGAATATAAATTCTCTAAGAATTTTTCAGTTGAAACAGGAGACTTCAGGGCGCCTGGGTGTCTTAGTTGGTTAAGCAACAGCCTTCAGCTCAGGTCATGATCCTGGAGTCCTGGGATTGAGTCCTACATCAGGCTCCCTGCTCAGTGGGGAGTCTGCTTCTCTCTCTTACTTTTCCCCGCACCCCTCCCCTCTCATGATCTCTCTCTCTAATGCTCTTTCTTTCAAATAAATAAATAAATAAAATCTTAAAAACAAAACACAGGAGGCCTCAAAGGAATTTTGTTCTTTTGTTGTTGTTGTTTTTAAAGATTTTATTTATTTATTTATTTGACAGATCACAAGTAGGCAGAGAGGCAGGCAGAAAGAGGAGGAAGCAGGCTCCCCGATGAGCAGAGAGCCTTATGTGGGGCTCAATCCCAGGACCCTGGGATCAAGACCTGAGCCAAAGGTAGAGGCTTTAACCCACTGAGCCACCCAGGTGCCCCTGTTCTTTTGTTTTTAAAGGAATTTTGTTCTAATGGCAGACTAATGTGACTTACCAAAATGACAGTTACTAAGTTCACTTTGTTGGGAAAGTCTTCCCCCCACCACTTTTTTTTCAAGAGTTATTTATTTTAGAGAGAGAGAGCACAAGCAGGAGGGGCAGGAAGAGGGAGAATCCCAAGTAGACTCCACACCGATGTGGAGCTTGATCCCATGACCCAGAGTCCTCAACCAAAGCCAAAACCAAGAGTTGGGCACTTAACCAAATGCCCCACCCAGGCACCCGCTACACCTTTCTGCTAGTCAGAAATATGTGGAGGAGCTTTGTAAAACCTCCCAGAAGCGTATCAGAGCTTCTAGGCTAAGAGGAAGGCTTAAAAAGAACGAACTTTCTTTAATAAAAGTTTTCACTAAAAAAAAAAAAAATACACATTGATTTTCAATAGCAATTAATTGTTGGAAAGTAATTTCCTTGGTCTAACCTCTTGATTGGGTTCAATAAAGCCTATAACTGAAACTGTTTAATATTTCACTTTGCACTCAAAGATGTATAAGCTTAGCACAACATCTGAGCAACTACTAGGCAGACTGGGAAGCGCCCTTAATTTGCAGGCGGAAGACAGGGGTTCCAGAAATTACCACACAGAGGCTAGCTGTGGGTGCTAAACTACTGACTTGGGTATTTAACTTCTCTGAAATGCAACCTGATCACCTGTGGACTGAAAACGATGATAATCCTAGACTCCTCTCCCACAGGGAGGCTGCAGTGGGAATTGAATGAGATCATCTTCCTCTATAAACCACTCAATAAATATTTGTGGGATGACTGAAGGAATACACCATATACAGTAAGTGTTTCGCACATCTATAAATATGTATGAACACTACAAAAAAATCCCACCTACTCTTAGTTATAATAACCACTGGAACTACACAATATAGACGTGTATCTAGACGCCTGTAGTCCACATTCTGTAGGCTTGTAAAATACACACCAGGATGTCAGGGAGTCTCGGGGAAAGGCTGTCCTACTCCCTTTCCTTCCCTCCTCTCCACCTTTCCACCTCTTTCCTCACCTTGTCCTTGCCTTCAGGACCAAAGAGAACGCAAAGGGCTGGTTTTCTCTGCATGACTCAAGTCAATGAAAGGGTCTCCTCTTTCCAAACATCTCAATTTAAACCACATTTTATTTTAAATTTTATTTACTTATTTATTTAAGTAATCTCTACGTCCAACATGGGGCTCAACTCACGAGCCCAAAGATCAAGAGTCGCACACTCCTCCAATGGAGCCAGAAGGCTCCCCAAAGTCCACTTTTTAAATATATTTACCGGGACGCCTGGGTGGCTCAGTTGGTTAAGCGGCTGCCTTCGTCTCAGGTCATGATCCCAGCGTCCTGGGATCGAGTCCCACATCGGGCTCCTTGCTTGGCAGGGAGCCTGCTTCTCCCTCTGCCTCTGCCTGCCACTCTGTCTACCTGTGCTTGCTCTCGTTTCTCTCTCTATGACAAATAAATAAAATAAAAAATCTTTAAAAAAAATAAATATATTTACCTTTCTTCTTGAAACATGGTGATAATGTTTTACCACCATAAATTCAAAATTTCACTTCTTTCAATAAGCATTCCTTTGGTAAGCAACCTTTAACCTCCCAAGTGTATATGCTCGCGATAGATGCTCCACCTCCGTAATATTTTGTGGAGCACTTAACCACAGTCATCCTTTGTTATAAATGTCTGCGAATGTCTTAGCTCCTCATGACCTCACAAGTGCCAGCGGACTGTCTGCTTGTGGGGCTGAGCACACAATGCTCAACAAAAATTCAGGTTAAAGGGGCGCCTGAGTGGCTCAATTGATTAGGCATCCACTTTTGGTTTCAACTCAGGACATAAGCAGGTCATGAGATTGAGCCTCATGTGGGGACTCTGTGCTCGGTGGGGAGTCTGCCTCTCTTGCTTCACTCTACCCCTCCCCCTGCTCTCTTTCTTTCTCTCAAATAAATAAATCTTTTTTTTAAAGATTTTATTTATTTATTTGATAGAGAGAGATCATAAGTAGGCAGAGCAGCAGGCAGAGAGAGAGGGGGGAGCAGGCTCCCCGCCGAGCAGAGAGCCTGATGCGGGGCTTGATCCCAGGACCCCAAGATCATGACCTGAGCTGAAGGCAGAGGCTCAACCCACTGAGCCACCCAGGTGCCCCCAAATAAATAAATCTTAAAAAAAAAAAATCAGCATATGAATGGATGCTGGCACATTAGAAATTCACTATCACCTTAGAAGGCTGAAGCCTGAGTCAAAATAATTGGGATGGCAGAAACTGAGAAAATATATAATTTCACCTCACTTCATGTATATTTTATAAGCATCTACTATATGCCCAGTACAGCGCAAGGTGTGCCATAATGAATAAAACCCAGTCTCTATCCTTAAGGAGTTTAGAATCCTATTAACACTCAATCATATTTTTTATTATGGTATAATTTCAGACTTAACGAAGAGTTACAAAGATAGCACAGAGAGTTCTCATATCTTCCCCCAGCTTTCCCTAATATTAACACCTTCCATAACCATGATACAGTCAGTGAAACTAGGAAATTAATATCACTATAATACATTAACTACAGGCTCTACTCTGACTTTATCACTTTTTGGAAGTGCTGTCCACTTTCTGTTTCACAACCACTCATTACACTTAGTTGTCACATCTCTCCTCTAATTCTATTTTAAATTTTTTTAAAGATTTTTTTGTTTGTTTTGTTTTTTTAAAGATTTTATTTATTTATTTGACAGACAGAGATCACAAGTAGGCAGAGAGGCAGGCAGAGAGAGAGAGGCAGGGAAGCGGGCTCCCTGCTGAGCAGAGAGCCCAGTTCCTCTCCCCCCCACCCCCCCTCGGGACCCTGGGATCATGACCTGAGCTGAAGGCAGAGGCTTTAACCCACTGAGCCACCCAGGCACCCCACTAATTCTTTTTTTTTTTTTAAGATTTTATTTATTTATTTGTCAGAGAGAGTGAGCACAGGCAGAGAGAGTGGCAGGCAGAGACAGAGGGAGAAGCAGGATCCCTGCTGAGCAAAAAGCGCCATGTGAGACTCCATCCCAGAACGCTGGGATCATGACCTGAGCTGAAGGCAGAGGCTTTAACCCACTGAGCCACCCAGGTGTCCCCCAACTAATTCTATTTTTAATAACTATTTTTTCCTGCTTACAGTAACATGTTTCCTGCAAGTGAAAAAAAAATAGAAGGAAGAAAAAGAAATCTCTGATAAACTCTATGAAAAAAAATAAGCACTCCTAACATCTATGATTGACTCATCTTTTTTCCATGTATATATGTATATACACATTTTACTTTTCTTAAAACCAGGAATCTAAATACAGTCTTTTGTGTACTTTTTCCTCTTATTATTATTATTTTTTAAAAAGATTTTATTGATTTCTCTGACAGAGAGAGATCACAAGTAGGCACAGAGGTAGGCAGGGAGAGAGAGGGGGAAACAGGCTCCCCCCTGAGCAGAGAGACCGATGCGGGGCTCGATTTCAGGACCCCAGGATCATGACCTGAGCCAAAGGCAGAGGCTTTAACCTACTGAGCCACCCAGGTACTACCTTTTATTATTGTTTTTAAAATTTCCGTGTCTTTAAAAATTATTTTAAAATATGATTTTAATTATAGCTTAGATTCCACTGTTACAATGAATCATAATTTGACCATTTCCCTGTTATTGGATAGGTAAGTTGCTTCCCATCTTATACTACTATAAATAACAGTGCAGTGAATATCTTGAATATGAAAACACCGTAACATTTACAGCGATGGATAAGCACAGAGTATTAGTGATGCAGCCGGCAGAAACAACCAACCTAGCTTTGAGGAGTAGAAAATCAGAAACACTTGTTGGAGGACACATGTTTGAGATGGCTTCTGAAGACTAAATGTATTCCCTCTTTCATTAGTATTCAACCAAACATTTACTGAGTGCCAGTTACACCCAATTATTATGCTGGGATCCAGGGATACAAAAGGGACTAAGGCTCTGCAGGGGAAGTTCACTGTCTAATCAGAGAGGCAGACACTAAATAGAAAAACCACAACAAGATAAATGCTATTATCACAGTGCTGTGTATGAACAAAGTGCTCTGGGAGCACAGAGAATACATTTAAAGAATCAACTGTAAAAGCAGAAGGAGTTATATCAAGGTTGATTAACAACACATAGAGGTTTTAGTGAAGTATGATATTAATGTGTATCGATGACATGGAGGAGTTCCTTAAGACAGGTAAATTATTATTATTTTTAAAGGATTTTATGTATTTACTTGTCAGAGAGAGAAAGAGAGAGCATGCACAAGCCAGAGGAGCAGCAGGCAGAGGGAGAAGCAGGCTCCTCGCTGAGCAGGGAGCCCAATGCAGGGCTCCATCCCCGGATCCCAGGACCATGACCTGAGCTGAAGGCAGATGCTTAATCGACTGAGCCACCCAGGCACCCCTAAGTCAGGTCAATCATCAACAGGGAATACAAAGTATTCAGATGGAGAGAAGTAATGGTTCTATTATATTCTATACTGGTAAAACGAGGGCTAGAACACCACGTTCCTTTCTAGAACTCTATCATTAAATCAATTTTATTGAGATATGTCCACAATGAAATGTACTCACCGAAGCATACAGTCTGATAAAACTTGATGAATCTATAACCCATATAACCACTACCACCATCAAGATACAAAACACTTCCAATCATCCCTCAAATTTCCTTGAGCTTCATTCCAGTTAATCCCCTTCACCCCACATCTAGCCCCAAAGCAACCACTGATTTGCCTTCTGTCACTACAGACTTGAATTTTTTAGAGTTTCATATAAATGAAATCATACAGGCTGTACTTTCTTGGCTTTGGCTTCTTTCAACCCAGCCTGGTTCTGAGAGTCAACCATGTTGGTATGCGTACAAGCAGTCCATTCCTTTCCATTATTGTCTGAGTGGGGAGTTAAGAAGCTATGGATAAACTAAGATCAAGAGAAGAGAGACTAGGCCATGAGGTGAACAGAAGCCAGGTTCTATGAGAAATCACTGAAAAAATCTGGTTAACACTGAAAGGGAGAGCATCTGAAGAACTTTAATGTGTGGAGAACAGGCTTGACCGAAACTAATGGCTGCCCACAGAGGCAGTCGAGATATTTAACTGAAGCATCATGGCTGACAAAGATGCTCTTGGAGGGATTCCAATCTCAAAAAGACTGTGGACTTGATATAGTTAGTGTTTCTTCCAACCTTGAAGGCCTACGATTCTGTAATTCTCATAAATGAGAAAAATTATGCCATTATTAACCACTAAAATCTTAGTATGAATTTTTTTAAACCAAATTAGCTATTCTGTCAATCCCAGAGTTAGTACAGCCTATAGTGTCAAATGTTTTGGGATGGTGAGGTGGGAATGTCTTTAAAATCAGACAGGTATAAGTCTAAATAAGTCTCCATTCCGCCACTTACTAACTGTGTGTCCAGGACTTAACCTCTCCATGCCAAAGTTTCTTCATGGAAAACTGACACAATGATAGATATGCTTGTCTCAAAACAAAATTGAATAAATCTTGTTAGCAAGACCCTATAGAATAAGGTAGGGAAAATATGAGTTTTGAACAAGTGGGAGCCTAGGAAAGATACTAAGGCACTGTCTAGAACCGGAGTGATAAACTATGACCCAAAGGCCAAATCTGGCCATAGCCTGGTTTTGTGTGGCCACTAGCCAAGGACGGCATTCACATACTTAAAAGGTTGTAAAAGAAAACAAAGAATAATTTGTGACATAGACCTTATGTGACCCAAAGCCTAAAATACTATCTGGACCTTTACAAAAAAAGTTAGCTAAAACCAGGTATAGAGCAGACAGGGCTCAATGTGGCTGGTCGTGAGTTATATGGCTTTAAAGAGACAAACATAAAGACTGTCCTCTGGTGAAAGGCATACAGGAGGAGATGTGGAGGAGATGTCCTCAAACATGTGTAGCCTTGGGTTTCTTATCTATAAATTGAAGATAAAAACATTCAACTTCTGCTTAGGCCATGATTAAGCAATTAGCACCAGACTTGCCCTTCCATTATAAACAACTAAAAAGTTGTGCAAAATAGGGACACCTGGGTGGCTCAGCTGATTAAATGTCTGCCTTCGGCTCAGGTCATAATCCCAGGGTCCTGGGATCAAGTCTCACATTGAGCTCTCTCTCTCTCTCACACACACACACATAAATAAATAAAATCTTTAAAAAAAAAGACAAGAAGATTGTGCAAATACACAAAACAACTGTTTTAGGCATTGAACAACAGTTAGCACTGTGGTGCCTGAGAGAAGGGAACCCAAGATGAGCCCTAAGAAGGCTCTGCATCTCTGCTTGGAGGTACTGTCTACACTGTGGCACTGGGAAAAAGACCATAAGCAGAGCCCAGTGAGCTAAACAGGTCAAGGTGACAGAATTCAGGCTTTAGAGAGCCTAGGAAGGCTGGAATCTGCCAGGGCAGAGTACATATAGAAACAGCTCCAAAATTCTGCATAGGGATCTCCTCGAGTGTTTCACTATACCAACCTGTTGCATAGAATTCTGCAAATTCTAGATTGGCAAAGCCAACCTGTTTGGGGGCGGGGGAAACAACTAGGGCGCCTGACATTGAACAGTCCCAGAGCTGATAACCAGATAGGAGACATCTGAGCTTCTACCAGCCAGAGTGGAGACTCCAAGGAATACTCCAGACATTCAGCAGAGACCCTAGATGTCAGGTCTTACTAGAGGGCTAAATGGAGACACTTAAAATAAAGGCAATTCTAGATCCACCCTAAAAGCTTAAAAACTAGCCTAGAAAAAAATCCATCTAACCCACAAGAGACTCAATTGCTTGCAAAAACAAAACTTGACCCTCTTTAAAGAAAGACAGTAAGACAATATATAGCATTCAATAAAAAATTACATGCAAAGAGGCAGGAAAATTTAACCCATATTTAAGAGAAAAAATATTAGTCAATAGAAACAGATTCAAAAATGGTGAAAACTGGGGTGCCTGAGTGGCTCAGTCAGTTAGGTGTTTGCCTTCAGCTTGGGTCATGATCTTGGGTCCTGGGATCAAGCTCCACGTTGGGCTCTGCTTGGTGGGGAGTTTACTCCTCTCTCTCTCTCTCTCTCTCAAGTAAATAAAATCTTTAAAAAATGAAATAAAATCTTTTAAAAAATGGTGAAAATTATAGAATCAGCAGGTAATGATTTCAAAACACTATAAATGTGGGTTTTTTTTTTTCAAGATTTTATCTATTTATTTGACAGAGATCACAAGTAGGCAGGGCAGCAGGCACAGAGAGAGGGAAGCAGGCTCCCTGCTGAGCACAGAGCCCGATGTGGGGCTTGATCCCAGGACCCTGAGATCATGACCTGAGCCGAAGGCAGAGGCTTAACCCACTGAGCTACCCAGATGCCCCTATAATATGTTTAAAACTTAAAGCAAAGCAACAAAATGAGAAAAAAAAAAATGAAAGGTATAAAAAATAATCAAACACAAGTTCTAGAGAAGAAAAACACAAACTTCACTGGCTAAACCTAACAGCTCAAAAGATACTACAGGAAAGAAGATCAATTAACTTATTAACTTAAAAAAAAAAAAAAGGAAAGGAAAAGAAAGGCAAAAAAGGCAAAGTCTCAGTGACCTATAAGATAGTATCAAATAATCTAAGTTATGTGTAATTTCAGACCCCAAAAATGTATATTGTCTGTGTGTGGGGTGAGGGGAGGATACTTAAGAAATAATGGCTAAAACTTTTCCAAATTTGTTGAAATGCCTAAGCCCATAGATCCAAGTACTCCAAGAAAACTACCCAAGGCACACTGTCATCATCAAATAGCTGAAAACCAGTGAGAGAAAATCATATAGAGCAGCCAGAGAAAAAAGGCTAACTAGACAAAGGGGAACAGTGTTAAGACAAACATCTGACTTCCCATTAGAAATAATACAAGATAGATGATAACAGAAAAGCACCTTAAAATGCAGAAAAATAGCAACTGTCCATCTAAAATTTGACAGCCAGCAAAAATACCATTTAAAAATGAAAGAGAAACTCAGATTTTTTCAGCAAACAAAATATGAGAGAATTCATTGCCAGCAGATCTTTTCTAAAGAAATGTTGAGGTTTTCATGCTAAAGAAAAAAATGATACCAGGGTGCCTCGGTGGCTCAGTTGGTTAACCATCTGCCTTTGGCTTAGGTTATGATCCCAGAGTCCTGGGATTCGAGCCCCGTGTCAAACTTCCTACACAACAGGGACTCTGTTTCTCCCATTCCCTCTGCCTCCCCACCCCACTCACTCATGCTCACACATGTGAGGGCACTCTCTCTCTCCTAAATAAATATATAAATAAAATCTTTAAAAAATGAAAAAATGATACATATAGGAACTTAGATCTAAACAAAGTTATTAATAAGGGCAGCAGAGGGGGCACCTGGGTGGCTCAGTGAGTTAAGGCCTCTGCCTTCGGCTCGGGTCGTGATCTCGGCGTCCTGGGATGGAGCCCTGCATCGGGCTCTCTGCTTGGCGGGGAGCCTGATTCCTCCTCTCTCTCTGCCTGCCTCTCTGCCTACTTGTGATCTCGGTCTGTCAAATAAATAAATAAATAAAAATCTTAAAAAAAAAAAATAAGGGCAGCAGAGGTGCTGCCCTATCTCTCTCTCTCTGCCTGCCTCTCCATTTACTTGTAATTTCTCTCTATCAAATTAATAAATAAAATCTTTAAAAACAAAAAAGCAAAAACAGTAACATGAACTGTGGGGTTTATTATATATGTAAAAGTAAAAGGTATGACAACAATAGCCCAAAGATTGAGGAAAATGAAAGTATACTCCATAAAGTTTTTACACGGTAAATAAAGCAGCATATTATTTTAATGTGATAGTATTAGTTAAAAATGCATACTTAATTTATTTTTTAACTTTTTAAAAATTTATTTGTTGAGAGAGAGAGTACAAGCAGGGGGAGCAGCAGGCAGAGAGAAAAGCAGGCTCCTGGCTGGGCAAGGAGCCTGATGGAGGACTCGATCCCAGGACCCTGGGATCATGACCTGAGTTAAAGGCAGATGCTTAACTGACTGAGTCATCCAGGCATCCCAAAGATGCATGTTTCAAACTCTAGAGCAGCTGTTATAAAAATAAAGCAAAGATTTAAAATAGCTAATAGACCAGGAGAAGAAACAGAATAATAAAAAAGTAATAAAAAATAAGCTAGGAACAAAAGAAAGAATAAACAAAAAGAGATGGGCTAAATAGAAAACAAATAGCAGGTGGCAAGTATGTGGGGAAACAGAAAAAACTTTTTTTCATTAAAAGCAAAAACAAGGGGCGCCTGGGTGGCTCAGTGGGTTAAGCCGCTGCCTTCGGCTCAGGTCATGATCTCAGGGTCCTGGGATCAAGTCCCGCATCGGGCTCTCTGCTCAGCAGGGAGCCTGCTTCCCTTCCTCTCTCTCTGCCTCTACCTTCGGCTCAGGTCATGATCCCAGGGGCCTGGGATCGATTCCCGCATGGGGCTCTCTGCTCAGCAGGGAGCCTGCTTCTCCTCATCGCTCTCTCTGTCTGTCTCTCTGCCTATTTGTGATCTCTCTCTCTGTCAAATAAATAAATAAAATCTTTAAAAAAAAAAAAAAAGAAAACAAATAGCAAAATGGCAGACTTAAACCCAACCATATTACAAATAAATGTAAATGGTCTAAATACTTCAAATAAGAAGCAAAGATGGTAAGACGGGATTAAAACAATAACATATGACCTATCTGCTATCTAAAAGAAACTCACTTAAGAAAAAAAGACAGGGGCAACTGGGTGGCTCAGTTAGTTAAGTGTCTGACTCTCGATCTCAGAATCATGAGTCATGAGCTCAAGGCCTGCATTGGAGTCCATGGTGGGTACTTAAAAGGAAAAAAAAAAAAAAGGCATACATAGGTTAAAAATTAAAGGATGGGGGCACCTGGGTGGCTCAGTCGGTTAGCAGCTGCCCTCAGTCCCAGGGTCCTGGAATCCAGCCCCAGGTCTGGCAGGAAGTCTGCGTCTCCCTTTCGTTCTGCCCCTTTCCCAGCTCGTGCTCTCTCTCTAGCGCTCCCCTTCACTCTCTCAATAAATAAAATCTTTAAAAAAAGGAAACAAGAAAGGTTGGCAATCAATGACCTAAGTTTCCATCTCTGAGAAGCTAGAAAAAGAAGAACCAATAAAATCCAAAGCAAATAATACGAAACAATAAAGATTAGACTGAAAATCAACAACAGAAAACAAACAGCGAGACAAAAGGGAAAATCTATGAAACTCAAAGCTGGCTCTTTGAGAAGATCAATAAAACTGATAAATTTATAGCTAAAGAATGAAGAGAAAGAAAATATAAACTATCAATATCAGAAACGAAGGAAAGGACATTCCACTCCAAATCCTATGGGCATTAATACAATTTAAAAATGTTATAGACAGGGGCACCTGGGTGGCTCAGTGGGTTAAAGCCTCTGCCTTTAGCTCAGGTCATGATCTCAGGGTCCTGGGATGGAGCCCCACATCGGGCTCTCTGCTCAGCAGGGAACCTGCTTCCTCCTCTCTCTCTGCCTGCCTCTCTGCCTACTTGTGATATCTGTCTGTCAAATAAATAAATAAATAAATCTTAAAAAAAAATGTTATAGACAGCTTTATGGCAATATACAACTATGATAAAATAGGAAAATTCCTTGAAAGATATAAATTATCAAAATTAATATAAGACAAAATAGAAAATCTGAATAGCTTAATGATACACTTAAAATGTAGAACCTGCATTATCTACAAAGCATATTTTAATGCATTAACATCTTTTTTGAAATTCACAATAACAAATATTTCATCATCTTCAAATATACTGGTTTCAAATACTCTAAGGATAAAGTTTCTCCATATTTAAATCCTTTATTTACTCTTAAATTATTAGCTTGAATTATTTACCATTTCCTACCATAGGAGAATTTATGTTACTCCTCTAAGTTATACCTAACTGCCTAAAATAATCAGGTCTATTTTAAAATTTGATATTTTTTATTCTTCAACTTGCTAATTGGCTTTTTAGTACTTGGGATTACTTTTGTCTGACTTTACAGCAAACCTTTGTTTATTATTATATGTTGGTCTCACTTAATAGTAATTTTATTTCTACTACATTTTATAGTCAAGTTTCCTTTCATCAACCAGCATTTTTAACTTCATTAACTTTGTAATGTCAAAGCCTTGTGTGTGTTTCCAGTACCTCCAAAATACCACTAAAAGGAAAGAGGCCCTAGATTCTTAACATTCCACCAGCCAAAGCTTTGCCATAAAGTCCTTGGAAATGTCTAGCTCACACAATTTCCAGCAACGTCAGAGAAGCTCCTGTTCAATGTAGCACACTGAATCCTAACAAGGTTGCAGGAGGAGACGACAAAGACAGTGTCCCTGACCTTCACTTAACAACAACAGCAAACAGGGGCGCCTGGATGGCTCAGATGGTTAAGCATCTGCCCTCAGCTCAGGTCATGATATTTAGGTCCTGGGTTAGAGCGCCATGTTGTCACTGGGCTCCCAGCTCAGCAGGGAGTCTGCTTCTCCCTCTCCCCTTGCTTGTGCTCTCTCTCTCTCAAATAAATAAATAAAGTCTTTAAAAAACAACAAGAGAAACAGGATATACACACTCTGCAAAAACAAGAAATCTGAAAGCTCTAAGCGGGCAAACAGGCCACCCGGAACACTCACGACTACTTATTTCCTCTGTTCCACATATATGGTGCCAGGTACAAGGACTGGAAAAACCCAGCCCCTATGTGTGTGTGGGAGGCAGGAATGAGATGGGGTACAGTGGGGGAAGTTCTAGTTAGGAATCAGGACCAAGCAATTTGAGACTGCACGTCCTTTGGCTGAATACATTTCGGCCAATACTTATCAGATACACCCTTATTTAAAAAGGTACATCTGACAGCCTCATTATGACTTAGAAAAGTGGTTCTCAGCTTTTTTTTCTAGCCATCTCTGGACAGTCCCCTGGAAATATCCCCAACATTCTCTCTCTACTAAGGCAGTTCTTCACATAGTATTAGTAGTACATCAACATTAGTTGAACTAAAGAATAAAAAATCTGGGGCACCTGGGTGGCTCAGTGGGTTAAGCCACTGCCTTCGGCTCAGGTCATGATCTCAGGGTCCTGGGATCGAGTCCCGCATCGGGCTCTCTGCTCAGCAGGGAGCCTGCTTCCTTCTCTCTCTGTCTGCCTGCCTCTCAGTGTACTTGTGATTTCTCTCTGTCAAATAAACAAATAAAATCTTAAAAAAAAAAAAGAATAAAAAATCTGGATACCAGCGTGCCTGGCTGCTTGGTTGGTGGACCTTGTGACTCTTGATCTTGGGGTTGTGAGTTTGGGCCACATGGTGGGTGTAGAGATTACAATGAGATCTTTAAAAAAAAATCTGGATTCCATATAAAACACAAATTTACACTTTCCCCAGGAGGACATTCATGTTAAGAGGCATTATGCTTTTATATTTATCCTGGCTTTAAAAACATAAGCAATTTGGGGTGCCTGCATGGCTCAGTCAGTGAGCATCTGACTCTTGATTGTGGCTCAGGTCATGATCTCTGGGTTGTGAGACTGAGGCCCAGCATGGAGTCTGCTTAAGATTCTTTCTCCGTGGGGCACCTGGGTGGCTCAGTGGGTTAAAGCCTCTGATTTCAGCTCAGGTCATGATCCCAGGGTCCTGGGATCCAGCCCCGCATCCGGCTCTCTGCTTGGCGGGGAGTCTGCTTCCTCCTCTCTCTCTGCCTGCCTCTCTGCCCACCTGTCATCTCTGTTTGTCAAATAAATAAAATCTTTAAAAAAAAAAAAAGATTCGTTTTCCCCCTCTCCCTCTGCAGCACACACACATACACACACACTCTCTCTCTAACAAAACAACAAAAACCCAAAATGTGCTTAATACATTAATAAACAATTTGAGTAGTATTCTTGGGACTAATCAGTGGGACCACATCTGCATCGCACTGCCCATATGCTTACCTTGAGAACCACTGACTTGGCAAAAGAGCTCACACCCCACTTAAAAGTGCTCCTTAAAATTAACTGTGCACTGTCAAACATTACGTATGATTTTTGACTTAAAAAAATCATTTTTTTGCTAAGTAAATCAGTAAGTCATTATTTCTACTTCTACATATAAGTCATACTCGGATACTCTCAATTCGGAACAATTAATAATAAAACGTGTTTAATTAACATTTCATAATGATGTAGTTTGAACAGACAGCTCTATTTTTTTTTTAAGATTTTATTTCTTTATTTATTTGAGAAAAAGATCACAAGCAGATGGAGGGGAAGAGGAAGAAGGGCAAGCAGACTACCCGCTGAGCAGGGAGCCTGAGGTGGGGCTCGATCCCAGGACCCTGAGATCATGACCGGAGCTGAAGGCAAATGCTTAACCAACTGACCACACAGGCACCCTGAACAAACAGCTCTAGAAATAAAATTTATACATGCCAGCTAGAACAGAAAGGGCCATCTCCATAGTTTAACACATAATGAACACAAACTCAGTCCAAGCGGGGTTATAATGCCTAATCGGAATTTCCCAAACTGTCCTCTGGAATGTCTGAACAAAAACAAAATAAAACAAACAAACCAAAAAAGGATCCAAACCCCTAGAAAAGCTATAAAACAGTGGTCAAAAACTGGCTGTGTGAGGAATGCCAGAGGATGGGAGAAAGCTTGTACTTTTTACTTATACTTTTGTAACCCCGGATTTTTGTTTTAGAATAAGTACGGATTTCTTCTAGATTTATTTTTAAAGCTACCACATTAGCGGATAGGAGTTAAGGTCAGTTCAGAGAAAGCTTGCTGCTCCTTCTGAAACCTTATTACATGAGCTAGGATATCTTTTACGTGAAGTACAGCACATTTTCAATCCTTTTCCCTTACTATTTATTACCACAAAGCACCTCTGAAAGGAGAACGGGGAAAGGAACCAGGAGATTCTTAACATAAAGACAGGGAAGTGGAGAAGTGCCACGTGACCGTGACAGCCGCCTAAGGGATCAAGCTTTGTCAAGAGGTGTCCTAATTTCTATTAACTGGCCCGTAGAAAACAGATTTAATCTCATATCCTGTAGGAAAAAAAAAAGGAAAGCAGGTTTCATTTTCAAAAGGTAACACAATTAACCAAGCATTAGAGCTAAGAAAGAAAATACTGGTCCGTAATCCCTTAGCCACAATTCCCAAATCCAAAAACTTCTGAAAACCACCAGTATTCCATAATTCATCTAGAAGAAAAACTTGATCTGAACTTAATTGGCACAATATCTGACCTGAACTGACATGAAACTATTTATAGTGTACCCACTAAAGTAAGAACAGTCATAGCTTTGGCTGCCGAAATATATAACGTATTTGACTACGAAGTACTGCCCCTGACTCTGCAGGGCCATTACGAAATATAAGGTAAAAGCATCTTATTAGCTTTCTAAAAATAAAAAAAATTCTGAATTCTAAAATACTGATGGCCCCCACGGTTTCCAATAAAGGACTACGAACTTAAAAATGTCTTTTCATTAAAATGGTGCTGTCAGCCTCCACTGAAACATACAGCTTTTCCTGAAAACATTCTTATAATTGAACTAATTAATTTCTCTTTTCTAAAAACTACCACTATTAAAAAATCTTACTTTGCGTATCTGTAAACCCGTAACTGCATTATTAGCACATTTTAAAAAATGTGTTTACTTGAGAAAGAGAGAGAGCACAGAAGCAAAGCGGTAGGAGGTGCACAGAGAGGGAGAGAAAAGGTCAGGCAGGTTCCCACTGAGCGCAAAGCTCAACACAGGCTCCATCTCATAACCTGAGCTGAAACCGAGGACTGGACACTCAACCAACAGTGCCATCCAAGCGCCCCAGTTAGAACATTTTATACTTATCCACATTACTTTAAATCAACCTCTCTCTGAAGGTAGCATTAAAACCAGAAGGGTGGTAGCACCTCTGGCAGAAGGGCGGTATCAGAGTGGAGCAAAGACAGGCAAGTGAGAAAAGCAGACCTCTGCCGATATGCTTTTTCTTCCTATATTTAAAAAACAAAACAAATGGCATGAGATTTTTTTAAGTGTCAAAGAAGAGCACAGATTTTACAAGTGAACAAGTACCAACGTAAATCATTAAAAGAATCAAAAGCAAAACGAAGTCACATAATCCAAGTAGTTACCAAGCAGTAGAACACAAAATAAGAGTCAAGAAATAGAACATTTGGGGCGCCTGGGTGGCTCAGTGGGTTAAGCCGCTGCCTTCGGCTCAGGTCATGATCTCGGGGTCCTGGGATGGAGTCCCACATCGGGCTCTCTGCTCAGCAGGGAGCCTGCTTCCTCCTCTCTCTCTGCCTGCCTCTCTGCCTACTTGTGATCTCTCTCTGTCAAATAAATAAATAAAATCTTTAAAACAAAACAAAACAAAACAAAAAGAAATAGAACATTTACAAGTAAGGAAAATTATATATTTTTGCCCAGTTATGTATCAATTCTATTATAATATATGACTAAGTGACAAATGATAAAAAAGCTTACAAAACTCAAAGGTTTCTATTATGGAAAGAAAACTGTAAAGCCAGATTAAAGCAAGAACTAAGACATAAGACTACTAAAAACCTATAATTAATTACAGTGCAGAGTAATTTAGAAAATTTTACAAGAAAAATAGGGACAGAATCGACATTTTAATAAACATAAATACAGTACTATATTTTAAACCATTGTATCTACATAAAACAAAATTGGTAAAAATTTTAACTCTACACGAATCCTCCCTCCCTCCCTGACTCTCGCACAACTAACAAATGCTAGAAACAATGCAACCAAACAGGAACCTCATTTCACAACTGGTAGACATGAAAGCAGTGAAAACCTCTTTTAATGAATGTGTGGGATACAGAAGAACCCCAATTATTTCTGTTTAAAGGAAGCTCTCACAAAGTTATACTCAAAAACAAAACAAAACAAAAAAACCTGAAGACCAAAAAATCACTCAAAACACTCCCAAAAGCAACATTAGTAGCAAAACTGGGTGTTGCTATACCCTAGAGAGGAAGGATGAGGCTATCTATACCACTATTATTTACTAAATTGAGTTTTTATTATCCATGAAATACATACAACCCTCAGAAATAGTATATATGAGAACATCGCTAATATGCAGAATTCTACATTAATTAAAACTAAAAATTAAAAACCCCAGGGTAGGGGCGCCTGGGTGGTTCAGGCAGTTAACTCTCTGCCTTCGGCTGAGGTCATGATCTTAGGGTCCTGCGATCGAGCTCCACCTTAGCCTCCCTGCTCAGTGGAGAGCCTGCTTCTCCCTCTCCCTCTCCTGCTCCCCCTGCTTATGTTCTATCTGTGTCTATCTCTCCATCAAATACATTAAAAAAAATTAAAAAAAAAATCCTCAGGGTTGATTAGGATATTAAAAAGTCCATGTCATATACAAGAATTTAAATTTGAGAATATCAAGGATAAAGAGCAAGCCAAGAGGATAACAAGTAAGAATAACCAAACTCTTTACTACAAGATTTCCTAAAAAAAGAACTGTAAAGCTATAAAGTCTGTTAACTAAAAATAGGAAATTAAAGAAAGTTAATGTTGAAAGTCAAAAATCTAAGAACGTAATCCATTAAGAATATTTTTTAAAACCCCTTATTTTCTAGTGGGAGTTGGTGGTAGGACTAACAGGACCTTCAGGTGCTAGGAAACAAAGACCGTGGGAAAAGAGTTCTACTTAGTGATGAAGGCTGCCCATAATGTAGCATATATGCCAGTCTAGAAGATTTTAAGGGTAGTCCTTGGTTAATTATGTAACAGATCCAGATTCAAGGCATCTCTTTGAACTAGGTCATTCACATAATTCCTATCACTTAAGAAAGATAGGTATGTGCTCATGCTACTGGAACTCTGTATCTTATAGGAATAACTTCAGATTTAAGTTATGAAAATATTAATAATGCTATGCAAGTATCAAAACCCCATTTACATCCTTTATACTATGCAATGTATCTTGACAAGGTGATCTTAGTTTCCTTACAAATTAGTTAACTCTTAGTTAACTATAGTTAACTAGTAACTATTCTGATTTAGGGAGCTTCCACAGTTGAGTATAGCCTAGTGAGACAATATTCATAAGTACCCAGAGGTCAGAGAGTTTATAGTCAAGTGGGAGATAGAGTATCACACAAAAACAATTTAAGAAAGCTTACTAAGAAGAAATTAAGTCCACGTTGTAAATATAAACTGATATTAAATATATACTAATCAATATACAGAAACATTTGAAAGGAAGTTATTTTTCAAGAAACATACTTCTAAGAAGTTTTATAGGTCTTTATCTCAATCAGGTTGACATCACTGATAATATTGTGCAATTCCTATTTTGCATCCAAACTGGTTTACAAATCACACAAGGAAATCTGCCTCATTACTTTGAACTAATTTTGGACCCAAAATAATACTGCCCAGACAAATCATTTAACCAGACCTGAAAAATGGTTCTTGGTTGCTCCCCAAAATCAAATCCACCCTAAAAGAATGAAGATCTCCTCCTGCGGAAATTCCAAGGAGGATCTCATACTCTGGAAGCAATTCCTAAATAATTCCTCAGATGTTTTATAAAAAGGCAGGACACTTCTACTTTCAGAAAAGAAGGACTAACAGTGGTCAGATGTGCCCTTGCAACTAAAAAACTGGATGAAATATATGAACAACAGTTTTCAAAATGCTGGACATCAGGAAAGGAAGGACAGTGATCCCTAAGAGATGGTAAACAAACAAGGTGAGCCCTGCAACTGCCGTAGCTTGCTGCCCAGGGAAAGATGCCAGGCCACCACCAAGCAGGGAGGGGGAAACCCAACTGGAACTCAGAGACCTCCCTTAATTCAGGAGATGCAGCTGAGATTCTGGGAAAGCCAAGGCAGTGTGCAGTACCGGAGAGGAAAGAGCTACAGAGAAAGAACTCAGGGAGAGGGGACCTCCTCCAGTATTCAGCTGAGTAGTAACTAAGTAACTACAGCTAACATTACACTTAATGGTACAATGCTTTCCCCCAAAATCCGGGGGAAAAGCAAAGAATCCCATTCATACTTTTTCTATTCAGCATGGTACTTGAGCTCCTAGCCAGCACAGTAAGGCAAGAATTAGAACTCTAGGGTTAGAAAGTAAAATTGACTTTCTTTGTAACTGATATAGTTGCATACGTAAAAATCAACAACATGGGGCGCCTGGGTGGCTCAGTGGGTAAAGCCGCTGCCTTCGGCTCAGGTCATGATCTCAGGGTCCTGGGATCGAGTCCCGCATCGGGCTCTCTGCTAAGCAGGGAGCCTGCTTCCCTATCTCTCTCTCTCTGCCTGCCTCTCCATCTACTTGTAATTTCTCTCTGTAAAAAAAAAAAAAAAAAAAAAAAAAAAAAAAAAATCAACAACAAAAAAAGAACCAACAAAAATGCCACTAAACGTGATGAATGAAATTAGCAAAGTTTATTTGCTCAGTCATATTGATGAAAACAAACTGTGTCCAAGTGAAAGAAGGCTTTCATAAAGAAAGGCTTCCAGAAAGAAAAGTTTAGAGAAGGCTGAGAGTAAGAAGCAATATGGTTTGGAAGCCAGAAACTGGGAGAATATTTTACAAAAGGAATAGACTTTCGTAAAGTATGAGGACAAAAAGGGAGAAAATCATACAGAAGATAGGTAAAAGACTGTATGGGAGAAGGCAAAGATTCAAACGTAGGGAGTGACAGTTGATGGCTGGAGCAGTAAAGTGGGTAGCTCAGACGTGGGTGTTTGGATTTCACAGAGTAAGAGTACACAGGTAGAGAAAAGAAAGTAACATGTAGAGAATGTGTTTTGGGGAGAAACCAGGAACAGAACTGACAAGAAGCTATTTTAATAATCTAGCTATAGCCTGAGGATGACTTAGAGTCAGGATGGTGGCATGGAAAACAAAAAAGGAGAGACTCAACGTCCAAAGCCACAGGAGAAAGGAGCTAAAGAATACGCTAATATTCCAAGATTCAATGTTTCAGGATTCTGAGATTCAGGAATTGGGAGGGTGGATTACCAGTGATGGACTCAATAAGGTCAACAACTTTTAAGGGAGGGGAAGCAGAGGCCCCTCTCCAGGTGACCTGCCTTAAAAGCACCCTTAATGAGGCGCCTGGGTGGCTCAGTGGGTTACGCCTCTGCCTTCAGCTTAGGTCATGATCTCAGGTCCTGGGATGGAGCCCTGCATCCCTGCATCAGGCTCTCTGCTCAGCAGGGAGCCTGCTCTTCCCCCACCTGCCTCTCTGCCTACTTGTGATCTGTCAAATGGATTAATGAAATCTTAAAAACAAAAACAAAAACAAAAAAACAACGCACCCTTAATGACAATTCCCAAGTCTTTGGGAGGTTAGAGGAAAACAAGAGAAAATGACATTAAATACGCATTTTTAAGTACAGTAAATAAAAGTCTAGAGAGCATCCGCTTCCAAAGCAAACACAAAACATCAGTGTTGAGCTGGGGCTCTGGCAGGTTCAGGAAGCGGAGGGCGGTGTCACAATGTGCTGAGGCCGACTCACAAGCTGTGTGTGGGGCACAGGGTCCCCTTTTTAAAGTTTTCAAACCAGCCCTTACTGGCTTGAAATGTGATGTGTTTTGCACTTTCATTCTATTGTTTTGTTTTTGTTTTTTTCTACAAAGAGCCTTCTCACTAATTCTCTTGGTGTTTTAAAAATAATGTTTTCCCGTCTGGGTCTGTGTTTCAAGAATGCCCGTGCGAGGGCGTAAAAAGACCTCCTCTCTTTATCCCAATCCACAGACCCACCTGTGTGGTTTAAGTGGGAATCAATAGTGTGTCCTTTTAAGGGGCCAGAGCCAAACTGTAAAATAAAAACATCATAAATTTTAAATACGTTGGTATAAAAATATAAAACTTTTATAGTGAAAAGGCTGACAAAAGAGTACTCAGGAAGAGATTTATTTTAAAATCTGTTGGTCCATCTGAGTGCGGAAATTCTATATTCAGAAGTTCCAGAGACAGGGGCGCCTGGGTGGCTCAGTGGGTTAAGCCTCTGCCTTCAGCTCAGGTCATGATCTCAGGGTCCTGGGATGGAACCCCGTATCGCATCTCTCTGCCTGCCTCTCTGCCTACTTGTGATCTCTCTCTCTGTCAAATAAATAAATAAATTCCTTTAAAAAAAAGAAGAAGAAGAAGAAGAAGTTCCAGAGACAGACATCCACAGAGGTAAAGGATTTCCTCATGAAGAGGATACTATGGAGCATGATACATCAGCTGCCAGATTTTCACAGGAAGGGAAATACCTGGGCTCCTTGGAGGGCCTCAGTTTTCATCTTCTTACTTTGAATCTCCTTCCTTCCACATCAGAACCTAGCAGATGCTCGAAACATTTCTCTAGGTATACTGATAGGGCCTAAATTAGGAAGCCTAATCTACTTCTACTTTTTGAGGCTCTCAATATTGTTTTTAAAATAAAGACATGCCAAAACAGCATTATAAAAACTGTAGTATATTTTAAATACATACTTTTCATAAATTGACAGTTTTAGGAAAAGAATACAATGTCACCTGTCTTATTCACTAAAGGATTATTAAACACATTCATTTATCATAAACTATACAGTGTGATCCAGTAACTAGAACAAGTTCAAAGTTACAAAGTTACAATTAGTATTTTCTTTCCATCCAATTTATCTCTTGGAGTGTCTACACCTAGGGGCACCTGGGTGGCTCAGTCGTTAAGCGTCTGCCTTCCGCTCAGGTCACAGTCCCAGGGTTCTGGGATCGAGCCTCGTATCCAGCTCCCTGCTCAGTCAGGAGCCTGCTTCTACCTCTCCCACTTCCCCTGCTACTCTCTGTCAAATAAATAAATAAAATCTTAAAAAAATTCTGTGCAAACCATTCTGCTGGGTGCCAGAGCAGTATAAACTTGTTTTAAGTTCAAGGTACCAAGAAAGAACCCCAAATTCTCCCTTTTCTCTAGTTGAGGAACTACAGGAACTTTTAAGGATTATTACCCCAGCCATGTCCTTCAAAGGAATCTGTTGGCCTTGCCCTATGGACTACCTGCTACCTTCTCCACTCAAGCAGTTTCAATATTTCTTTCATTCCTGGATCCTTGCTACACACCTTTAAATAGGTCTTCTATCTCACCTTAACTTGTCTTCTCAACCTTGTTCTGCTTTCATTGTCTCCTTCCTTTCTTTCCCAAACATCTTTCTAAAAAAGATTTATCTATTCATTATTTTAGAGCAAGAGAGGGAGAGCAGGGTGAAGGAGAGAGGGAGAGGGAAAGACAGTCTCGAGCAGACATCCCACTGAGCACAAAGCCTGACACAGGGCTGGATCCTCCAACCCCTAGATCATGAATTGAGCCACAATCAAGAGGCCAACACTCACCCAACTGAGCCACCCAAGTGCCTCTTTCCAAACATAGTGAAATAAACTAAACTCACTGCTATCATTCTCCCACCATCCACTGTCTCATTCACCCCTTGAAATCTAGGTCCATAAATGAACGCACAGAATTTGTAGCAACCGACAGTGCAGTGGGCCAATTAGCATCTTCTGCGTGACACCAGCACTACCAGAACGTCGTAGTTTTTTTCATTCTGGAAAATATCTGAACATGCAAAGCTGGGAAACACTGGTCAGCCAACAACGCAGAGGCATCCCACAACTGCAACTAAAAACAACTCAGTGATTATGGAAAGAGAGATGGCAAGAGATGGGTGGGTTGAGCGAAAGGAGGCACTACTTAAGAGTAACAGGGCTGATAAAGGAGGCATGAAGTGACAAGAGAGCCAAGAGCTGATGAACCGAAGAGGAGTAAAATTAAGGAATATATGCTAGATTTCCAGTCGACAAACATTCCTTTTTCAATTTTGGTTGAGAATCAAATTAAACCAATGCTAGTTCAGTGAACCAGTGGGAGAGAGTAATAGATAACAACCTTCAAGATGTAGAAATGTACACATACCCCGAGGCTCTTTTGGGTACTCCTTTCTGATCTTATCCCTTTCACTGGTTCAGCATCTGGGCCTTGAGAGACAGATCAGCACTCACCTCAGGCAGTCAAGCAAGAGGTCACTTCCTTTACTCTGGGCTCCTATAGATAAACTTAATGAGTCACCACTTTCTAGTTCTACCTGATATCATTAGCATAGTTACATGTACAGTGACAAGAACCATTCTGGTTTATGACTCATCTTCTTTGAATGCTACTATTTTGTTTTGTTTTGTTGAGTATATTTGACACTGAATGGCATATTATAATGCCTTTATGAATTCAAATATACAGAATCACATCATTATTTCTAAGATCATTTCTAGTATTGAAACGCAATATAACCTAAGAGTCTGAGGCTGACATGTCACAGCCTATTAAGTCAGCTGTTGGCCCTGTACCCCCAGACCAGCTTTATAAAGCATACCACTGTGCTAACCCTCTTCTCCATGTGCTAAATGTGCTCCTTTGTGCCTCTGCACAGGCTGTTCCCACTGCCTGAAGTGCCCTTTTCTTCCGTGACTTACTGGGAGTGCTTCCTTCCCTGGAAAGGTTTTCTTGACCTCCAGTTGTATTGATGACCTTCCTTCCCTCCTGCCCCATCCCTTGCAATGTCTATCACAGCTTTTATTACATCAGATGGCACTCCTCTGTGCCCAAGTCAGCCTCACCCACGTGGCTGTGCACTGCTTGGGAGCAAAGATCTCTTCTCATCCCATTCTTGTAGTCCTAGCTTTTCTTTTTTTTTCTTCCTTTCCTTACTTTTTTTTTTTTTTTAAGATTTATTTATTTTGAGTAAGAGAGAGAGAAAAGGAGGGAGGGAGAGGGCATGCAAAAGCAGGGGGCCAGGCAGAGGGAGAGGGAGAAAAGCAGACTCTTTACTAAGAGGGGAATCTCTCTCTCAGAGCCCCCCCCACCCCCCCCATGGCCTGCAGGGCTCAATCCTACAACCTTGAGATCATGACCTCAGCAGAAAGCAAGAGTTGGACACCCAATCAACTGAGCCACCCTGGTGCCCCATAAGATTTTAAGAGGTATAACCACTCTGATCATTTCTACTAATAAGGATTAAAAGGATACTCATTAAACTCTAAAATAAGATTTTCAGGGGCGCCTGGGTGGCTCAGTGGGTTAAGCCTCTGCCTTCAGCTCAGGTCATGATCCCACAGTCCTGGGATCCAGCCCCAGATCCGGCTCTCTGCTAGCAGGGAGCCTACTTCCTCCTCTCTTTGCCTGCCTCTCTGCCTACTTGTGATCTCTCTCTCTGTTGAATGAATAAATAAAATCTTAAAAAATAAATAAAATAAGATTTTCAGACAACTTAAAAAATTTAAGAACAATATTCTTTCTGTAATTCTCAAATGTTTACCAATTTCAACTAGAAATTTAAAAAAAAAAAAAAGAACTTGGAGACAAAAGGGAAGCCCCACCCTGCCCCCATATATTTATTTAAACTGTTAGAATGACTACTTTTTTTGGACTCACTACTTTTTAAAAATTCTATTTTTAGTTCTCTTTCCTAACTTCATTTGAAAAATACTTATGAGTACCTACTATATGCAACTTACAGTACTAGATACTGGTTACACAAATGTGAACAAATCAGACAAGGTATTTTTCCTCACATAGGTATGTTCTAACAAAGAAACTACACAAATTACATCGTTATTCCATGACAATTCTGCTAAGTGTTCTGAGTGTTTAAAAGGAGCGCATCTAAGGGTGCCTAGCTGTTCCAGTGGGTTAAGCACATGACTCTTGACTTCAGGGTTGTGAATTTGAGCCCCACATTGGGTGCAGAAGTTACTTAAAAATAGATCTTGAAGAAAAAAAAAAGGAGCACATCTAATCTGAGGTGGGGATAATTAGGAAGTCACTAAAGAAGTGACACATAAACTGAGCTCTGAGGATTGAGGAGGCATCAACTAAGGTCAGGTATGGGGGCTTCCAGGCTATGGGAATAGCAAGTGTAAGGAGGAGACCTTGAGTGAAGAGGAAAATGCATTTCAGGGACCAGAAGAGGGTCAATGTGGTGAGAGTTCAGGCAGCAAAGGGGAGAATGACCGGAAATGAGGCAGGGTCTTCACTGGGTCTTCAGAGAACATGAGAGATCAGTTATTTCTTTTCCTGAAGTTTATACTCCAAGAGAGGATGGCAAGGCTTTTGGGACTCATTAACAATTTTAAATAAGGGACAAGTATGATCAGATTTACAACTTGTTTTTTGAGTAAATGTTTTACATTTGCGGTATAACACAGAACAGATACACAGTTTTAAAAGATGATACTTGCAGCTTCAACAATTCTCTACTTACAAAAGAGAACACAGAAGTTCTGAAAAGCTAAGTAATTTATTTGAGGACCTCAAATGTTTAATGAGGTCAGAGCGGGTACAATATGGCAGGCACAGTACAGTGTGTGCTTAGGAATGCAGAGATGAATACAAGAGTTCTGTGCTAAAGAAACATACAATCTAGTGACAGACCTAGAAACGTGATATAGTGCAGTCATGCTAGGAATGAGTAAAGATATAACGGAGCAGAGAAAAATTAAATCTTCTTAGGAAGCATTAATCATTTTGTCTCTGTGTTAAAGGGGCATTTTTTCCATACTATTATTTACAGTTTTTGAATTTTCATTCATTCCTGTACTTGGAATATGGTACGGATTCAAGCAAATGTCTGCCATACAGACCAATCACTACTTTAACTCCCAGTGCGGTGCCTTTCCAAAACCAAATGCGTTTCTAACTCTGGGAGAGTATGCATTAATTTCAAGGAGCTCTTTTGAAGCTGCTTTCTGAGACAGTTTACAAACCACAAGAGAAATCTCATTCAATTAAAGCCAAACTTCATTTCTGACCCAACCTGAAAACCCATAATAATGTCTAAACAGTTATCATTTTTTAATCTTTATTCAACTTTTTAACCATCACCAATGGGCACTAACAAACGTTTTAAGTAATCTCTATGCCCCCAATGCGGGGCAGGACTCCAAGAGCAAGAGTCACATGCTCTAAAGACTGAGCTAGCCAGGTGCCCTAAAACAGTTACTTGTTATTTTTTGTTTTTTTAAGATTTTATATTTTAAGTAATCTCTATACTCAAAGTGGGGCTTAAACTTAAACTCGGAGATCAAGTGTTGCATGCTCCTCTGACTGAGCCTGCCAGGTGCCCAAACAGTTATTTTTTTGTTGATATCTCTTTTTTTTTTTAAGAGTTTATTTATTTATTTGACAGACAGATCACAAGTAGGGAGAGAGAGAGGAGGAAGCAGGCTCCCCACTGAGCCCAATGTGGGGCTTGATCCCAGGACCCTGGGATCATGACCTGAGTTGAAGGCAGAGGCTTTAACCCACTGAGCCACCCAGGTGCCCCCCTTTTTTCTTAAATCGGGGCTAGAACTCATGATCTGAGATCAAGACTTGAATGCTTAGCCGACGGAGCCACCCAAGCACACCCCAACAGTTATTTTTTAAAGCAAATCTTCATTCAGAAGAAATGCTCCTATGAAGACAATCAAGAAAATATTCCATATACTCCTCCATAATCCATGATCTCTGAACCGAAATGACTTACATTTTAGTTTCTACTTGGAAAGATATAATATAAAACATAAAATAAAACAAGATATAAGGTAACATTTGTTCACTTATTTACAGTATTTATGGACTGCCTACGACAGGTCAGCACAGGAGCTGTAAGGATTGCAAAGATGAGCAGGACAAAAACCTGCCTTCAAGAACTTATAGTCTGATGGGGGAAGCCAACAGCACACAACTCAGGACAGTGAGAGCTGAAATTCAGCAGGTACACACAGATGAGAACACAGAGGCTCTGCACAGCTGCCATCAGTTCTAATTCGTCAGTACCCGTGCCTTTTTTTTTTTTTTTAAGATTTTTATTTCTTTATTTAACAAAGAGAGAGAGATCACAAGTAGGCAGAGAGGCAGGCAGAGAGAGGGGGGAAATGCGCTCCCTGCTGAGCAGAGAGCCCGATGTGAGGCTTGATCCCAGGACCCTGAGATCATGACCTGAGCAGAAGGCAAAGGCTTAACCCACTGAGCCACCCAGGCGCCCCTCAATATCAGTTTTAAAATACTTGAACTTTACCTCAGATAACAATGCAAAGGCGTAAATATTTTAAGTACTTACTTTATAGCAGAACAGCAACACACACAAAAATAAGGATAAAGGGTCAGAGGAAATGGTGAGAAGTGAAGTTTTGGGATACCTCAGGATTCCCGAGCAAGGAAGGTCACCGTATTTGGATGAGGAACTGGTTGTAGATAGGAAATAGTTATCAAAAGGCTGGTGGCTGGAATTAGCTAGGAAGAGCTAGGTATAGCGCTCCAACCATACTGAGTACGTGGTGCAGAGCTGTGCTGTCCAACATGGTAGCCATTAGCAGCCGGTGGCTGCTGAGCACTTGAAAAGCAGTTAGTCTGAATTGAGATGAAGTGAAAAATACACTCCAAATTTCAAAGGCCTAACATAAAAAAAATTGTAAAACATCTCTGTAATTTTTTCTACTGATTACGTTTACATAAAATAATTTGGATATACTGAAGTAAATAAGATTTTATGAAAATCTACTTCACCCTACTTTTTAACTGTGGCTACCAGAATATTCATGACTACGTATGTGGCTCACGTTTATGGCTCGCATTCCATGTCACTGGACAGTGCTAGTCCAGAGTGCCTGGAATAACAACTGAGGAGTTGAAGCCCTCTAGGCAATGAAACACCACTAAAGGTTTTCAACCTTAAGTGCCTGTGGTTGATTTGGGGAGGGGGCAGGGTACGTAAAAAAGCACCGTTTCAGGAAGATCAGTGCGGGGCGATCTGGAGGGTCAAGACACTAGAGGCAGTTGTCAATGTCAAAAGGCTGGCAAATGTCAAAGGGTAAGCAGGCTCAGCTGGAAAGCAGACAAGGTCTTTAGAAGCCACAGGCTGGGTGGAGAGAGGAAGAAGAGATCAAGAGCAGGGGTTGGTGAGCGAAGAGTAACAGCTACAGGCACTGGTCCCAGCCTGTACTTGGACAACCAAGGTGCACTGCTCAGCAGACTCAGCAAGCTCAGCCAGTCAGGGTTAGATCTAGGACGCCTCAGAGGGCTCCCAGGCAGGGGCACACTTCAGAAGGAGAAAAGGCTTGGTGCCATCTTCAGCAATTTCAGCTTTGTGTGTGGCAAGACTCCCGACAGTGAGATCAAGTCCCAGAGAAGGTAGGAGGTAGAAGGCAAGGCTACCAGGAACTACAAGAAAGCAATACATTATAAAAACAAAATCCAGACTCATAACACAGCCAACAAATATTTACTGGCAGTTTATTGTACGCCTGATACTTGGCTCGGCTCTGGAGACATGGGAAACAAAACAGACATGGTCCTGAATCACAATCGTGGTGAGAGCTATGAAAAAGGAACAGGAGCTTTTCAAAGACCTGACTGAGGCTGGATGGAGTGGTGGAAGGTCATAGAAGAAAGTGTCTCTGAAGAAGTGACAATTTAATCTGAACCCTGAAGTCAGGTGGGTGAAGATTAAGGAGGAGGCAGGGGAGGAACAGTCCAAGCCCGGAGAGTGGTATGTGGTATGTGCAAAAACCTTAAACCTGCAAAAGGCTTGGGTAATTCAAGGAATTGAAAGAAAAACCAAGTAACTGGGATATCCAAAGTGGGGGGGGAGGTGGGCCATAAAAGAGATGAGAGAAGGTTGGAGAGGGAGGCAGAAGCCAGATCTTACCAAGCCTCAAAGGATGAAAAATAAAATCCCAAACAGGCCTCAGTGCAACTGGAAGCCACAAGGGCTTCTGACCAGAGAAGTGGTCCAAACCTGATGGTGTTCTAAGGACTCCAATTACCTACGCTCCGCTCAGACTACTGAATGGGAGCCAGCTTGGCAGCAAAGGCCAATATTTGTAGCTAAGTAGCAGGATTCCGGGTCTGGGATAAGAGAATTTATTATACGGCCCTCCAAGTGTTCCAGGGTTCCAAGCAGGGAGACGGACGGCATCACCAAAATGTACAGAAAAATCTGATGGAAGAACTGGTTTAGAAGGCAAAGTTAAACAAAACTTTAAACATACTGAGTAGGAAGGCACAGTGCATTCCAGCAGGTAAATACTCATGTTGTTTTGGAGTACAGAAGAGAGATCAGGCATGGATATGGAGGTTAGCAGATCTAAATGTGATAGATAGTTTTAAGTCCCCAAAGTAAATAACATTTTTCAGGAGTAGGCAGAGAAAAATAAAAGAATAACAAACAACAAAAGGAGCCTAAGACTGTTTGTTTATCTCCAGGATAGAAGTCAGGAGGAAGGGGAATCAAAAGGAATATAGTATGAGGATGTTTTTTTGAGGGAATGATATCTGTATCCTGACTGTGGTGGTGGTTACATGAACCTATACACGTGTTCACATTCATAGAACTGTACACATATTAAAAGCTAATGTGAGGGACGCCTGGGTGGCTCAGTGGGTTAAACCTCTGCCTTCAGCTCAGGTCACGATCCCAGAGTCCTGGGATCAAGCCCCACATAGGGCTCTCTGCTCAGCAGGAAGCCTGCTTCCCCACACCCTCTGCCTGCCTCTCTGCCTACTTGTGATCTCTGTCTGTCAAATAAATAAAATCTTTAAAAATTAAATTAAATTAAATTTAAAAAAATAAAAATAAAAGCTAATGTGACTGTTATTTTTTAAAGGGGGAGGGGTAGTCAAAAGGACTGACTGCTGCAAGGAGACATAACAGGATAAATCCGAGAAAGATGCTCTGGGACTTTTAACCATTAGGTAACTGGCAACCTTGGAAAAAAGCCTCACAAAGGCTGGGAGCCAGGCTGTAAAGGTTCAAAGCATAACTCGAGCAGTGAAGGAAAGCACTCAGTACAGCCTCCTCTTTTAGAACTCCGGAGGTGAAAGGAAAAACAGAATGGCACATAGCTCAAACAGTAAGAACTGGGAGATTTAGCAAACTGGCAGAGCCAACCTTCCACACCACGAGTGGCTCCATTCCAGCGTTTTTCTAGAATACGCATTTTGCACATGAACTATTCACTTTCTTATTGTCCCATTAAACTAAAACTGTTAAACCCGAAGTCATTACATTTTTGACTGTGCTCCTTAGTCCGCTAACATTTACTGTGTTCCTACTATGTGCCACGCACTGTCCTAGATACAAAAGTGAGCAATGCCTTGTCCCTAGATGAGCATTTTTCACAATAACAAGGTCCTGGGGGTAGAGATTTGCATAAAGCGCTCCGAAAACCTTGCCCTTCTGAATTGAATGTATTTGTATTTGTAAGAATTAAAGAAGGAAGAAATAAAAACAAAGCTGGGATGTAATTTTGTAAAAATGTTCTTAATTTCTAAAAACTAAGAATGAATTTAATTTAATACTGACGTCTTAAGTTAGGCATAGGCAGCCTCACCATCAGTGGCACTTCTCATTTCTTTTCCTACTTTTCAGAGTCCTTTCTGCCTTATTTCCTCAGGATAAATTAGGAGGCAAAATGGAGTAAGTGCAGGCTTTGAAACCAGACAGACGTGAAACTAACTAAACCTATCCCTCCAAGTTCCTAGCTGTGCAGCTCTTGGATGGTCTTTTTCCTAGCCACAAAACAGTGATGTCACCTACATGACAGATCTGAGGTAAGGATTAGAACAACAACAACAACAAAAATACAGAGGCTGGCATATTAGAAAGCAGTGAATGTTGGTTAATATTTTTACCATCATTTGAACAAATAATATTGTTCTGACTTAAAACATTTTTAAGTGCTTCTATTTTTAAAAAAATATTTATTTATTTATTGGAGAGAGAGAGAGAGAGAAAGGAAGAGAGCATGAGAGGGTTAAGGGTCAGAGGGAGAAGCAGACTCCCTGCCGAGCAGGGAGCCCGATGTGGGACTCAATCCCTAGATGCCAGGATCATGACCTGAGCCAAAGGCAGACGCTCAACCAACTGAGCCACCCAGGTGCCCTTAAGTGCTTCTATTTTAATGAAGAAGAAAAAAAAATTTTCAAGGGCACAGCATGTATATTGTACTTTAGAAAAACAGCTTGGTAATTTCTTCTTCTTAAGTCCTATCAGAAACTATTCTGCTCAAATAATGATGTTTGTTTGGGACAAGCACCTAAAAACAGCCAAGAACCAAGAAAATATAAAGGCAGCTGTTACCATCATCGCTGTGTCCAAGTGGGACAAGCCAGTGGCTTTGTGTTCTGGATCCCTTAGTGTAGGTACCTACTCCATTCATATCCCTTCCACTACCTACCTACAGCCACACAGCACGCTGCAGGGGTGCTAAAAGTTCTGCTTTTAAAGAGGCATTTACACAACACTACCAAAACAATAAATCTAGTTTCAAAGCAGAAATCACTGATGCCTCTCCAAATCAACAGGAAGCTATCCTCCACTGAAATTCCCCACAACTATGAAGGAAATAGCCTCTATTCTTAAACTTTCACAAGATGCTAAGATGCAAGATGTTTATACACCTTATTTCTGTACGCTTAACTCCTGGGAGTGGCCGGGCAGGGGTAGGAAGGCAACCCATAACGTTTTATTCCCTATGGAGAAATATCTCTGGCCAATTCTGTCTTGCATAATTTTGCTTATATTGTAATACAAATGACCACCTTGAAATTCGTCTTATTCCTCGCACCATTTCCAGCATAGATGCTGAAGAGTAATAAAACAGCCGAGAGATACGTGAGAAAGCAAGAAATCTTAAAAGACAGAGACTAGTACACTGTCCTTAAAGAATTGAGGATGGGCTGGTCCTCACTTAAGACACCTAACAAGAAGCTACGGTTACTGGGTGTCCTCAGCCACTTTAGGGTGCCTGCCCCCCCGCTGGCTAACAAACCCGCTAGTTTGAAGCTAAGGGGAGCCAGCTCAGGAGGACACAGGAAACACCCCTCATGCCGTCTGGTCCCATTTCCTCGTGGCCAGCCTGAATCGCCTCTCGAAGGTGGCCACGCCGCAGGGCTCTAAGGTGAGGGGGGCGACACCCCCCCGCACACCCCCGGCCCGGATTAAGCAGGGGAACGCGTTCGCGCTGTCACGCAGCTCCCGCGCCGGCAGGGACCGGGAGGCTCGGAGGCCTGACGCCTCCCTCGGCACCACCCGCCCCGCCAGGCAGGGGGCCCGACGCGCCTCCGCGGGGGCCCCCCGCTCTCCGCCGCGACAGGAGCGCCTCGCCGCCCCGGAGGCCCCCCAGCGACGGGAAGCGAACCCGACTCGACCAGCCCACCCGGAAGCCCTCCCCCAGCTCACACCTGCTGGCGCGTGACGCCCGGAGCCGCGCGCGCCCGCCCGCCTGCCCCGGCCCTGCCATTCCCGGCGCCCCTTCTCTGCGCGCGGGACGTGGCCCGCGTCCCTCCCCGCCCCGGGGTCAAACCCACCACACTCCCGCCCAGACGGAGCGCGAGCTCAACGCCGCCGCCCCCGCCGGGGCCCGCGCGCGCTCCCGCCCCCCGCCCAGGCCCTGTCCCCGCCGCGCGCGCTCACTCGCGAGGACACGCACACGCTGCGCCTCAGCTTGACAGGCCGGCCCGCGCCGCGCGCTCCCGCGGCTGTCCTCGCCCACCCGGCCGCCCAGCTCTGACTGGGCGGTGCGCGGGGGAGGGGAAGGGCGGCAGTGGCCGTCGGTCCTCACTCACCGCCGAGCCGCGCCGGCTCCCAGTGCGCGGCGTTCCGCTGTGAGGCGATGCGCTGCGATGCGCGCGGTCCCCGCTTCTCCGCAAGCAATGGAGGCGACGTAGTAGGGGGACTGAAGGGGCGCGGGGGGTCACTCCCTCCCGCTTCACCTCCCAGAAACACGGGGACCCCAGAAACTAAAAACAAAATAAACAAACTTTCCCCTCCGCCTCCCTCCCCCAAAACCACAACACAAACACTCGGGAGCCCGCCCAGAGCCCCACTCCATTGGCCGTAGGGAGGATGCTTCCGGCTCTCACTGGCTGACTTTTGTGCCCATCAAGCTGCGGTTCCGCCCCTCCAATTCCTCGCCGCTGCCGTCGCCCCTCATTGGTCAAGGGCTTCCCGTTTGACGAGCTAGGATTGGCTGAGCCGCCTGCGCCAATCATTCGGGGACACACCCCCTCAGCATCCCAGAGGCCGCTTCCTTGGTCGCGGACGCGGAGAGGCGAAGGGGAAACTAGAGCATGATGGCGGCCGAGCTCACTTGGCGCAACCATTCTCTTTTTTCTTTTTTTAGCTCATTGGTGCCTCGCCCTCGCGCTGTTTCCCCTGAGCTCCTCTCTCCATCCAGTATTGCCTAATAACGGAATCTATACGCGCCGGCTCCTTGATTTATCCCCTTCGAAGTGCTGAGTGTGGGCTGGCTGTGCGTCATTGGACTGTCAGAATGTCACTCTCTAGTCAAATCTTCAAGCTATTGGTGGGGCAGGCAGAAAACCCGTCCAACAACAAGGACTAGTGCCATTGGTTTGACTCCACAGAGTTCTTTCCTGGTACCTTATTGGGTAAATAGGCGCGTCCGTCAGATCGGATTCTCGGTGCTACGGTTAATTGTTCGCCGAGAGTTTGGATGACTCTGGTCGTTTGGCCCGTAGTTGACGATAATAATGACTGTCGTTTATTTTGTGCCTGCTTTGTGACAACTACTGTTCTGGGGTTTTTACAGGGATTTTCTGGCTAAATCTGTGAGTTTTACATTCTCTGAATTTTACAGATAGAAACGAAGGCTCTCAAGAGATGTAGGACACCTTCCCAAGGTCACCCAGATAGAACGTAATTGGTGAACCCGGCGTTGGTCCTAGGACCGTCTGACTCCAGAGCCTTTGCTCTTTTAATTGGCGCCTCTTCCTTCGGAATCTTACCTGATAGCCAACGCAGCATCTTCAAAATGTGTTTATTCCGAATTCAAGTCTCCCCCCCGCCCCCCCGCCCCATCAGTTTCTGTAGGTGACATTGTGGGAGACTAAAGCTGTGGAGAGGTTGTCATTGCCGCCACCGCATTCTCCTCTCCTCTACGGCACCCGTTCCTCTCCACCCCAGAGTAAACCATCTTGGTGTTTCCTGACCAGAAGCCCATCTACTTCTGTGTTTATTTTCTCAGCTTTATAAATGAGCATTTCTACCATCCTTGTGTGCCAAGCCTACCGCCTCAACCCTCCCTCATCTATCTCCAGCTCACTCTTTGGAGAGAGACCTCAGAAAGAGAGTCTAAAGAGAGATAAAGAGTAAATTGCTTTAGAAATAAATAATTTATTACATGCAAATGGAACAGCCCTTCAGCTCCTGGGAAGCTTCCAGAGTGGCCCCTGATGCTGTGCGAGTCGTGTGCTCCTGGCTCCTTGCCATTAGATTCTTTCTCTGTGGCAGCTTTCAGGGAAGTGAATCCAACATTCCAGCCAGGGGAGGGCAGGATGCTTAGGACCCACTGCCAAAGAGCCAGCCCCAGCCTCTGGGACTGAAATGATCTCCAGGAGCACAGCTCTGGACTCCAGCCTGCATTCCGTCTCGGGTAATTAACATTTTACCATCCCAAATCCCCATCCCCTGTAGCTTCAGTGGGATCACGGCCCTTGTTTCACTTCCTGATCCAAGCTGTTGTGTAACCTCGTTGGCACTGCTTTAGTAATAAAACAACCACTGTAATACTGTAATGCTCAACACTTAACAGATTTTCAGCAGAGGAAGACAAGGCATTTCACAAACATCAATTAAGATTAAGTGGCAGGTAATTCCTGGCAACTGCCACAGCAGGACAGAAGAAAGATCATGAGTCAAATTCTAATAAAGGTCCTAAGAACCTGAATCCTTATAAGAACATGCACATACCCCATCCTAGCATTCCAATATGGGGATTCTGAATCAGAAGACACAATGAATGAGAAATGTTCAGAGTTCAAAACCTTTCTTATCTTCATTTTGGTTCTTTGTAACTCTTTTCACCCATAAACCAGTGCTTGGTTTTACAGTTCATTGTCAAACACATCTGTCTGCCCCCACTTAGTTGTAAGTTCCTTGAAAACAAATGGTTTCTTTTTCATCTTTGTATCCCTTATATTGTTCTGATTATAAAAGGTCCCCAAACAAATAATTATTCAATAAATGTTTATTGAGTCTGTCAGCACTTTCCTAAGGTAGAAGGGCTATCCAGTTGAATAAAACACCTCTGCCTTCAGGGAACCTTCAAGTCTAGTGGTGGTGGCCAAAAGATAAAAATCATTACAGTGCAGGTGGTTTGGAAGGACACGGGAGGAACATAGGACTCAAGCTTTGCAGGACAGGGATGGATTCCCAGAAGAAGTGACATCTACAAGGAGACCTAAAGGATGAAATGTGGTTAGCTGACCAAGGGACTGATGATGTATGGTGACCTGCAGTGTTTTCTCTCTGTGTGCAGGGAACAAGAGGGGACTATCCAGGAATGGCCAAAGCCAGTTCTTCCTATAATCTTTTTTAAAAATATATTTTTAAAATAATTTAATTATTTATCTGGCAGACAGAGATCACAAGTAGGCAGAGAGGCAGGCAGAGAGAGAGAGAAGAGGAAGCAGGCTTCCTGCTGAGCAGAGAGCCTGATGCAGGACTCAATCCCAGGACCCTCAGATCATGACCTGAGGTGAAGGCACAGCCTCAACCTGAGCCACCCAGGAGCCCCAGTTCTTCCTATAATCTTGTTCGTGAGGGCCTTCAGCTATCCATCTGCTCTGCCTCATTGTACTTTCCCTCCCTTGGAGAAAGCAGAAAGCTGCAACCCCTGTCGTGTTTGCCCACCTGAGAACAGGAAAATAATTTCCAAATAAGATTGCTGTTCTTCCAACAATAAAAGTAACGCTAAGTAAAGATTTCAGACAGTACAGAAAGCTTTAAAGTGGAGAATAAAAGCTCTCTCAAATCCTTACTAGCACCAACTCCTATGAAGGAGAGTATCTAACCCAGACTTCTCATGGATAGACCCACATGTAGATTTTTTTCTTCCCACAAATAGTGGGGTGTGGCTTAACGTGTACACTCTGGGAGCTCTCCTTGCTCAGAACTGCAGCTTTGGGTGAAACCTGCTCTCACTTTCTATACTTATGGCAAGGAGGCCAATAAATCAAATGTTTATTGTGGAGGCTGATGGTTTCAAATTCCTGTTGCTGGAAATAACAAATTACCACCTGTTACAGGAGTTTGGGGCTTGCTCAGGCTAGTGTAGAGTCAATGAATTGAGGGGGGTGGGGAGCCTGCTGTGCCCACTACCTTGGGTTTGGGCTTATGGGTTTGCTTTGGTGGTTGTGGAGTCAGTCCATGCCCTGAAAAGGCAGCCCAGGTCAGAGAATAACATGCCAGGATGCTCTCCTATGCTGTCTTTCTCATTTCTTCTCTGCACACTACTTGGGGAAAATATTTTTTGTTTGTTTGTTCCAACTCACCCAGCTTTGAGAGTAAAAAAAAAAACCTCATCAAGCCCTGCACAGTTGTATTTAGGCCAAGTGCAGTATGTTCTTGGAGTGCCTTACTATTCTTAGAGCTCTATATGTAGGGTTCTATACAGTTGGCTTTTTGCTGGAAGGGAAGGCAGATTTGATGAGTGATAGCTGCTTTGGATGGCTACCAAAAATGCTCTAAGCCATTCCAAGCAACAGGCCTTCCTTTCTTCCCTTGAGAGATTGCTCTGTGATCCCTGAACACATTGCATTGGCCTGGACAAAATCCAATGCAGCGGGAATTTCTGTGAACGATTCTGCAATGACCCACAAGCTCAGGGTGACATAGCCCGCTGGATCTGCTCCAACTCTGATTTCTGTGCCACAGAAGAACTCCGTCCACCCTTCACACTGGCCTCTCATTGCTATGAGACATTGGAAGTGTTTGTAAAGCGTTCTCCAATTCTCCATTCGTATAACCATGGGAAGATCCCTGTGAAGGAACCTAATCCAAAAGACGAGAAGCCTGCTGACAGCTGATACTGCTTACTGGGGTAGTGGGTATGGCCAGAGCCAAGGCCAAGAGCAGTAGGGGAGGGGAACTTTCTAGGGGGTGCTGATTATAGAGGACGTGCTTAGAAGCATTTATTACATGTCTGGTAGCATTTATTGTAGAACAAAGCCCTTGTGAAAGACGCTATGCTACTTCTAGATCATTTCTATTCTTATGACCACACTTCCAGAGAAACTTCCTATGAAGCAGCCAACCCTGGGCTCCTCCTGTTTGCTGGCCAATGCTAGACCCACAGGAGGCTCACAAGGGAACCAGAGTGGCTGTTAATAATAGCTACCCTTTCATGAACACTTGCTTGCTGTCTATCAGACACTACATTGAGGGCTTTACCCAGATCGCAGCAGCTAATCTGCACAACCTTGGTTATCCCCATTTTCCAGATAGGGAAACCGAGGCACTGAGGGCTGACGAATTTGCTCCAGGTCCTCATAGATAATAACCTCGCAGCGGAACCCGGACATTCCGACTCCAATGAGTAAGCTCTCTTCTTCGCTGCTGCATTGCCCCAGACATCTACTTTGAGAATGCCACCGTGCAGCTGGGGAGACAACAGGCTTCCAGAGGAGCCGTTGCCCTCATCGCCGTCAGTAGCTCAACTCCACGCTCCTTTCTCCTACAAACACAGAGAAAGAGGTGTGCCTCTTCTTGGCTAACTTACTGCCTCCAGTGGTCCTTCCTCCGCATCCCAGTTGGGAACTGGCTCTCCTTACACCCCCTTCAAAGCAACCTCCTTTCTTCGTGCCCTTTCTCCCTGTGCTTTTTCTCAGCCTTTTAAATACTGGCCTGAGGCCATCTCCACCGGTGCCCCTCCTTTAAACCTGGTCCGCACACTCTTCTGACACTCATTTCTCCAAGCTCATCTGTGACCTCTTGTGGCCAAGATCCAAGAGCCTGTCTCAGTTCTTGTTTCCATGGCTTCATCACTACGTTTTACTCCGAGAATCTTCTCTTGGCTTCCCAAAATAGCCAGCTTCCCTCCTACCTCTACAACTGTTCATGCTCTTTTTCATACCACCTCTTTCTCTAAGCTCTTTCAAAGGAGTCTGTCTGCTCTTCTCTCCTTATGTTGCCTTCTGGGGGCATGGGGTGGGGGCGGGGAGTTGGGTCATTGTCCTGCCTTCACCCGGAAGACCCGGAAGATTGTCAACTCCCCGGCTCCAGGCTTCCTTAGGCAGCCCACCCGCTGTTCACCTTGCGCAAGACACAGGCACCGAGTGGCCATCTCTTCCCTTCTAAAATGAATATATTGAATCAGATTTGCTCTTCTAGGCTCTAAAATGAAACCTGAAGTTTTTCAGCACATACCATGCCCAGGCAGGACCAGCTATATAATTTGTGGCCATGCAAAATGAAAGCACGGGGCTCCTTGTCCCGAAATCATTAAGAATTTCAAGAAGGCAACAGCAGAGCATTAAACCTGAAGTGGGACCCTTCACCTTCTGAGTGTGGGGCCCTGTGGGACGGCGGAGGCTGCCTGCCCATGAAGCCAGCCCAGCGCCAGGCACTGTTCTCAGGATTTTATACGTATTAGCTTATTCAGTCCTCATAACAACCTTAAAAGGTAGAATCAGATGAGGAAACTAAGGCAAATAGAGGTTAAATAACCGTCCAAGGTCACATTTTTAATTGGTGGAACCGAGAAAAATACCTGTTGCTGTTAAGAGGTTCTCACATCCCTCCACACATCTGTCCTTCCTTCTGCACCGAGGTCTACACTTCCTTCACAGCTCAGTTCGAGCCCCCTCTCCTCTCAGGGGCTTCTGGACCAGAGAAGTCAGGCCCACATCTCTACTCCCTCAGAGCCTCTCAGTACCCTGTGTACCCACTTGCCCACTGTTTACTGTCTTGAGGCTCACTGATAACCAATTCTACAAGTCTAGAGAGAAAACTTCTTTAAATCTCTCTCTACAACATTATACCAGCTTATAGTAGCCTGTCTCACCCACCAGACTGGGAGGCCTTGAGGGCAAATACTATATCTGAATCTTCACTACATCTCTGATGCTTATAATTCTCTTGAAAGAATCCTTTTTAGGCTCTGGACCTTTCCCTGGAATGCCTTGCCTCATTCTTCCCTCTTCCATATACTCCTCAGATATTGGCTTGGAGATCACCTCCTCCTCCAGGAAGCTCTCCTTGACCTCCACCTGTGGGTTAAGTGCCTCCTCTGGGCTTCCGCACCCCCTGTACCACCCCATCATAATGCTTGCCTCCCTGTGTCCATCTTCTCAACAAGGTTATTAACACCTCATGGGAAGAGACCAGGTCTGTTTTATTACATTGCCTAGGTTACACGAAGTGTTCAGTAAGTTTGTCTGAACAAATGAATTAATAAAAGTAAATCTTAAATACACAATGGTTAAAACTCCAGGCTCTTTCATGGCTCTCACACAGGGCTGGGCCCCTGATGGATACTTACAGTGAAAACCAATAACTCCAGGATTTCTCTACAAAAGAAGGCTTAGTCGTAGCAGTCTGGTTAGAGCAGCGATCCGGTTGGTTCCTCTTGACGGAATAATGACAAAGTAAAGATCCCAGGTGTGACAGTGGGGAGTTGGGATTGGGCGCACGGGAGGCAAGTGTGTGGGGCCAGACCGTGGCAAACATGGGCTCGCCAGCCCTATCCAGCCCCGGCCTGTGTTGCATAGCCCACAGGCTAAGAATGATTTTTGTGTTTTTTAAATGGTTGGGAAAGTTAAAAGAATAATATTTCATGACACATGAAAGTTATATGAAATCCAGAAAGTCTCATTGGCATATAGCCACGCCCACTCATTTACATAGTGTCTATGGGTGCTTCTGTGTTACCGCAGCAGCAGATACCGTGGGTCCACAATGCCTAGAACATTTGCCCTCTGGCCATTTACAGAAACAGTTCACCCACCCTTGGCCTCTGCGGTCTTACTCTTAGCTGGAGGAGGAAAAGCAACGCGCTGCTGACTGGCCACAAGGTGTCAGCATCTCACCACGGTGCTGTTAGATGCTCCCTGAAGGACCCAAAGCCAGGAGTACAGGGCGGCACTGGGCACCTGGGCCTTGCCTAGGAAGGAGCCAGCCTCCTAGGAAGGAGTAGCTGTGGAGAGCAACGGAGTGTGAAAGCTAGAAGAGGGGCGCCTGGGTGGCTTGGTGGGTTAAGCATCTGCCTTCCGTTCAGGTCATGGTCCTGGGGTCCTGGAATCAAGACTCACTTGGGGCTGTCTCAGCAGGGAGTCTGCTTGTCCCTCTCCCTTTGACCTCTCCCTCCCCCCATGCATGCCCCTCTCTCACTCTCTTTTTCTCCCTCAAATAAATAAATAAAATCTTAAAAAAAAAAAAGTCTAGAAGAAAGTTAGGGAGGGCCTGGAGCCTACTTGAATGGAAAGTCCAGTGGTTTGCTACACATAAGCAGCCTTTTCTGGATGTGCTGCGGGGTTTTTTGTTTGTTTGTTTGTGTTTAATTTGTATTTTATTATTATATTCTATGTATGAAGTGTTGCATTTTATATATGAAGTATTTTCCAAACAAACTAAAATTGTCTATTTTACCCAAAACTATCCATGAAGAAAAGTTGTGGGACATTTTCACAACCAGAGAAGACTGTGGCCCTGTTCCATGCCTGGAACCAACCAGCCCACAGAGCTGAAGTGAGGGGGGTTTGACCGGAGCACATGGGGCCCTGCCAGGCAAAGCGGCCCTCAAATGGCCTCCCTGGCAGGTTTTCTGCATCCTTCTTTCAAAACCTGGCGCTTGGAACTTTTTTCAGGTGGACGGGCATTTACCTGCACATGCCCACTCCTCACTGAAAGTGGCAAGTGTGTATACAGGGAGGGAGCAGGGAGAGTCCAGGAGAAAACGCCCCAAGAGAGAAGTGATGAAGCCCTCGCTCTAACACACCAATGGAAGCATGGGCGGGTGACTAAGCTACCCCAGGCGTTAGCCACTCTGCTGAGCGCTTGACTCCTCACAGCCTCTGGAAAGTGGCACCAAATTATCCCCATTTTACACACGAGGAAACCCAAGTTCTAGGTGGGAGGCTACTTGCTGGGTCATTTAGCTGGTATGTGGCCAAGTGGGGACTCCAGTCCCACACTGCCCATCCTGACGACTATCCTCTGGTCCCCATGTGCCTCAGCTAAGGTCAAAGCAAAAGGCCTGCCCCAGACCACCCTAAAGACATGAGCCCCACCCCGGGCCTTCCTTGCTCACCATTCAGCCTCAGGCCGAGCTCACAGCAAATATGCGTGGAAGGAACAAATGAATAAAGCCTTCCAAATCCTGCAGTGAAGTGCCTTTCCTGGTCCAATCAGCCAACTTCCAAGACCTTCTGGAAAGAGATGAGTCGTAGAGTCCAAGCTACGCTTAGGAAAGAAGAATCTCCAGACATGGTTTTGGGATCTTAGCAGAGGACGGTGTGTGCTTCTCCCTTGCTGGTGCCCAGAAGGTCATGGCCATCGTGGGCAGATGGCCTGCTCATGTTTTCCCCTCCTGCTCTCCTCCAAACTGCTTATGCTCTCGCTGCGGCAGGTCCTAGCCGGTCTCCTATGACGTGGACTCCTGTTTCCGGGCTTGCTATGTTGTGGCTGCAGACAATGCCTAACTTCTAGCCACTTGACTGGATGAAAACGGGTCTCCAGCTGGCTGTCACTCCGAGAGGCCATGGGCACCACTCCAGATGGGCCCAGATAACCACATTCTAGACCTTCCTGTGACTTGTCGGGGGGTGGGACACAGACTATTTTCTCACATCAAGGCCCTCACCTCCTCACCCCATTCTTGTGTTAGCAGTTTGAAAGGAAGCAGGCAAAGTCATCCCGGAGCAGCCAGAGAGGCTTGGAGGCCTGGGCCCACCCAGTCTGGAGCCACTGGGAGAGGAGACTGGCCCCTAGGGACACAGGCTGAAAAGAGAAGACCTCCCCGAGGAAAGGATTTGGTCAGGAAGGACTTGGGATAACTCAGTTCTTAGGAAATTAAGTAGCAAAGAGCAGAGTCCTGTTTGGCCTCTAAGTACGGTCTCAGAAGTCGGGAACAAGATTGAAAGGGTCACGATCAATTCTGGAGCCTCTGACACCACCCACATTGACCAGCCTGGCTTGCTCTCTGTATCAGGAGTCTGTCGAGTTTTCAATCACTCAACAAACAGGCGCTAAGTAGATACTGTGGATACCCAGTGACCCATAGAGATGATGGGCAGAATGGGTACTTACCACCCTCTGGATGGGAACCTCAGGGATAGAATGCGTACCTCTCAGCCTTCACTCCCGTGTGCACCTGCTGCCTCCCAGCCTTCTCGAAGGCACCCAGCCTCTCAACCTTGGTCTGGCTCATCCTGCTAAGCCCAGGGTGCCTGTTCTGCACCAGACAGACCTTCAGCCACAGGAGTGACAGGGCCTATGATTAGAGTGACAGCCGCCGGGTCCTCCAGGGTGGGTGGGGAGTGACTGTGGCGTGCAGCCAGATGATGAACTGTAGCCAGGGTGCCCGGCGGGGCTCACCTGCTGCTGGGGGGCTTTGCCGATGTGACTCGTGATGCCCCAGCCAGCGATTTCCACCGGGCCTGATGTGAGGACCGTGGAAGCTTCTCTGCTCTCAGCCTCATCTGCCTTTTGGGAGTGAGGACGGTGTTGGGCACACACAGGTCTGCCCAAGGGCGCTTTCCATGTAGGGCTCGACTCGAACTAAAGGGAGCCGAACAGATTGGGAGGAAACGTAACAGGGTTCTCTGTGGAGTAAGGCAGATGTGTGCACATAAACACACCTGTTCCGGGGAGCACAAGGCGGTGAAGAGCTGAGCAAGGTAACTAGAACAAGACAGAAGATGCTATTATGTCAGTCACAGAAAGCAAAATCGTTGGCAAATCAGCCACCTCTCTGGGCCAAAGCGTTCTGTTGGAGAGAAAGGTTTCCCAGGGGCGTGCACATGAGCGCGCCTTAGAGAAGCAGCCTGGGGCTTTGAGGCTGCAGCTAGCGGCTGGGCTGTGGGGACTTCATCCCCTGGGGACACTTGACAACATCTGGAGGTATTTTTGGTTGTCTCGTTGGGAGAGGTGTTGCTGGCATCGAGTGGGTAGAAGCCGGGGCACTGCTAAACATCCTGCAATGTGTGGGACGGCATCTCCTCCAACAGTCTGTGGCTCCCACGTCTCACCACCCGCATGGAAGGCGAGAAGCCCTGTGCCAGAGGAGCAGGGCTCAGACCTGCATTTTACGCAGTGTGGGACCTTGGGAGAGCCACGTGCCTCCTCATCTGAGAAATGGGCACAGTAAGACCTGAGCTGCTCGTCACACAGCTTCATGAGACTCAATCCCCAGTGGTCCAGGAAAGCTTTTTTAACACTGCAAAGGGCTCTTTCCTGAGCTTTTCTTAGTTTGAAAACTGCAGGTGACTAAAGCATCTGGCACGGTCACTGGCATATAGTAGGTGCTCAATAAATTAGAGAAAATCATCACAGTAAAAACAGAAAAGGCCCATTTCACCTCTCTGTCCTGTGTCCTCCCTATCTCAAGGGCCATCTTTTTTTTCTTTTTCTTTTTGCCTATCCATTCTATTAAATTCTCTGACAGTAGAGGGTAGTGGTGTTAGCAGAGGCCGCATGGAAAGCATCCTTGAATGATCAGGGATAGGAATCACCATATACCCTGACAATGGAAGACGCAAGAGACTGGGAAGTTTTGCCAAATCAAGGGAAGGCCCCAGTCCCATGCAGGAGTCCTGTACTTTCCGCTTGAGTGGGGCAAGGTCCGGGTGGCAGCTGCCCCATGGTCTCAGCCCTCAGCTTCCTCTGCTCACCGGAGGTCAGCCCACCCAAGGAGCTGTGCAGGTTGTTGGCACTCAGCCTACAGAAGCTGGACCCAGAGTGGGCTACTTGATGGTGCTGCTGGTGGTGTCGAGAGGGCCGTTTCCTCCGTGCTCCTCCGGGAGCCCCTCTGACGTTACCAGCCCTGTGGAAGCTGCCGTGTGGGGACCAAAGGCACGATACACCCTTGCACTTGCCATCCATCTGAGGATGCCAGATGTACCCTTGAGATCTGATGAGAGAGAGAATGCTTCACAGTGTGTGTGCAAATGCTGGAACAGAGGACAGATGTAGTAAAGACTGCAAAACCCAGAGGCAGAGCAGAGTGGTCTGGAGCTTGGGCAGAGGCTTGAAGCTTAGTGCTTCAAGATCCTTAGCAATCTTTGCACTACTGTCCTGTCCCTGGCCTCTCAGGGCTGGAGGGGTCAGGCGCCATCTCATCCAAACCTCGAAAGGGCATGGGGAGACAGGCCAGAGGGGAGGTGCCCTCCCTCGGCAGCCAGAGGTCCTCCCACTACACAGCCTTGCTTCCTCGTGGTCTCCTGCCCCCTTGTTTCTACGAACAAAGTGGGAACACCCCGTCTTGGCACCTGGGGAAACAGGCAGAAAGGCAGGCCTGGTGCCAGGCTTCAGTGACTTGGTGCTTCTAATCTGGACTCTCCCACATGTTAGGGCTGGGGAGGAACTGGCCCTGCTCTGGGTCAGAAGAGGGGAAGGGGATACAGCAGGCCAGCTTCTCTGGGAGGGAGAGCAGAAGAAGCCTTTGGGGAGAACTCTTAGGAGCTGGTCCCTTCTCTAAGGCCTCCTCCCCTGTCCCCAGAGGGGTCCACTCTCCCCATCAAGGGTGATCTTTTTCCCTGACTGCCATTTGCCCACTTGTGTCTCATACTGTCAAGGTGACGGCCCTGAGCAGAGGGGACACCCTCCACCCTGGGGATTCCTATCCCTGGTTTTCCTTTCCTTGCCCTCCAGGACAAGCACGTGCCACAATGCCAGCACCTCCCAGGAAATATTTAATCCTCAGAAAAGCTCAAGGAGGTAGGTCAGGGCCCCCTGCCCTCTCCACCCCCCACCCTTGAAGCTAGCCTCAGGATGGAGAGAGGAGCCCCTGGGAAGTGGGCTCACCCTTCCTTTCCTCCCCCACTGCCAGAGGCCAGGTTCTTCCCCCACAACCCCACCACACCATCCCACCTCCTGGTTCACTTCTGTGGCCCCAGTGACCTCCCCCAACCCCACACATAGGTCCCTCCTCCAGGTGCTGCGGGTGCCCCAGGGTTTTGCAGAAAGAAAGACACAAAGACAAGTTGGGTTCAGAAGAGGCTGGAAGAGGCCGCCTGGTGTTGCTTCCACTGGGCCATGTGGCCCCTCGGCTCCCTGGTGGCTGTGATCCCACAGCTGTAGCCTCGCAGAACCTGCAGTCTGGCAATTTCTGTTGTCCACTCGAGAAATTTCTCCTCAACTCTTAATCTCAGGAGACAAACTCAGGAAAGGATGGGGCGGCTGGGGGATGGACACTGGGGAGGGTATGTTTTATGGCGAGTGCTGTGAATTGTGTAGGGCTGATGGATAACAGACCTGTACCCCTGAAACAAATAATACATTATATGTTAATAAAAAATTAAAAAAAAAAAAAGGAAAGAAATCTCTCCTTTGACCCCTCTGGTCACACAAGTAGGGAGGGGTAGGGGGTGTCTTTAGGCTGCTCTCCCTGGGCTGGCGTTGTGGCCATTAGGCCAGGCCTCTTTGGGGAGGCAAAAGCTCCTAGATACAGCCTGACTTTTGTCAGGAGGCAAAGGCTGGTTTTCGGCTGAAATGTAACTAGAGAAGGCACAAAAGTCCCGGCCGGTGAAGGGGCCTGATGGCCATCTTGGGAGGAAGCGGGGAGGGAGGTGGGAAGGACAGAGGCCCTTGTCTGCAGGGCTAACCTCCCATAGCACTCCCCCCCCCCCCCCGCCTGGGCTGCCAACCAAGGCACTTTATTAAAGGGAGGGAGTAGCCTCAGGCAAAAGCACAAGAAGCAGCCCCATATGTGTTTGCACTGGTGACAGCCAAGGAGGTCTGCACCGCTGGCGTGGAGAGTGCTGAGATGGTGGCAGGGAGGGGAAGCAGACCTCAGTGTGAGGGCTCTCAGCACGGCAGGGTCAGATTCTGCCCCTGGCTGAGGGGAGGCTTGGCCCTCATTTCACTCCAGGTCTGGTACAGGAGCCTGCAGAAACCAGGCCAGGAAGGCCAGAGCAGCTGGTGCCCTAAGCTGTGCTCGCTGCACCTTCTACCTTGAGTGCCGAGCCTAGGTCGAGACTGGCTCCCCGGCCCAGAGTCCCATCCGTTCTCTTCCTTTATATCCCACCAAACCTCTTGGGGGATCAGGAGCACCAGGAAGCCCAGGGAAGGAGAAGTCAGGGAGCTGGGGCTGCCCTGGAGACCCCATCACATTAGGCATGAAGACACGGGCTCACCCCATCTGGGCACCTGCAGGGCAAGGCTGGCCCAGTGGAGGAAGGGGGTCTGGCATAAAGGAGAGCAGACACGAGTCAAGCTTCCACTTCATGTAAACAAGGAGTGTCCCCTGCCTGGCCAGCGACAGTCTTGCAGGGGTGTGCGGTCGTCTTGAGATGCTGCAGACTCTCACGTCTGGAATCAAGGGTCCCTGAGGCCAGGATTGAGGCTGCTGGGCAGGAAGCAAGTGAGGGTCCAGAGTGCAAACTGGTGCAGGGCTTGACCTGAATTCTCCATAGGGCAGGGCCGGGGACACCCATAAGTCCTCCCCACCGCTGGCCCACAGCTCAGGAAATCACGCAATTTCTGGCCTTGGCGGGACTGGCACTTGTTTTACCTGCAGAGACAACTGACACAGGCAAGGAAGACGTAAGCGAAGTGCTCGGCGGACTCGCCTCCCCCTCCTCTCCCGTGTTCTGCCCACACCTCAGATTTAGGGGCTGGGCTCACGGTCTCCCCCGCAAGCTGCTGATCTGGGGTCAGTAGGGCTCCCAGGAAAGCAAGAGGAAACGTTCTCCCTGTCTCGTTCTCTCTGCAAGACAGTCACTGTTTGGGGTACCAAGGGATCTGCTGCCTCCTGACCTCAGCAGCATCAGCAGGGAAGGATCCAGAACCCCAATCTGCAACTATGATCAATGACTGAAAAAGTCTTTCCAAGAGGTGGCTTCCCAGTAGCCCAGACTCTGTGCAGCTGCCCTCACCGCTTACCAAGCACAACAGACCTTCTCTCAGCTAATCCCCAGGGCAGTGGACACACCGTGAGACGGTGTCACCAGCCCTGCCGCACAGCTGAGGGCAGCGGACCCACCGGCTCCCCAATCCTGTCAACACCAGCACCAGCCTCGGCTCCTTCCCCGAAGGGATCACCTGGGTCAGGAGGCTGATGGCGAGCCAGGCAGTGTGGCCCAGACTGCATGCTTAGGGGGGTGGTTGTAAGACAGAGGAGGGAGGGAGCACGCTTCACGGAGGGGAAAGGTGGGGGAGAGAAAGCTGCTCTCCAGGCCAGAGGAGCCCGCTTCCCGCTTCCCGCTTCCGGCTTCCCGCCTCCCGCCTCCCCAGGCCCCTTCCCTCCACTTCCATCCTTTCAGCCCCAAGTGGAGGCCGGTGGCTTCTGCGGCTGGATTTCTGCGCCGGGAGCTCCAGAGGGAAGGGGGCGGGGGGAGCCGAGAGGCAGACACTGACATTTCGGCCCGCCAGGTGTCAGGCTGCTGGGCCTCCGTCCTCCTGGGCACAGGCTGCCCTTCTCCCAGGTGCCAGCCGCTGAGCTCCTTGGTGCCAGCCCCTCTCGAGGGTCACCTCCCTGGCGCCCACACCCTTTCCCACATCACTCCAGCTGCGAGTTTAATTAAGGGAGACACTGAAGAGGCTCCAGTGGAGGCCTCCCCACCCCCCTCAAGCTCTGCTCGCCACCACCCTGTCTGGGGAGACTGAACTCGCTCGGACTACGAGGCCAGCTAGGCCTCCCTGGAAGCCAAGTTTGATGCTTGTGAGGCTTAGAGAAAGTAGGAGGGAGGTGGATGACTGTGCCCCACCCCCCCAGCTCCAAGGGTCAAGGAACCTGGGTTGACTTGGGGGGAGGGCGGGGGTGGGGAGCGGGCTGCCTCTGATGCAGTTGTGCTGTCCCACAGTCCCCTCACAACTACCACAGACACAGCCACCCCCAATGTCTCTCCTTAGTGGCTTCTTTTATTTGCTTGGCCTCCTGAGCAGATGTGGCGTTCCTCCCTGGAGGCGGCAGCATTCTGGAGGCAGGGAAGCAGATCAATTTCTGTAACCCGAGGCAGGGGAAGGAGTGTGGCTCCAGGGTGGGAAGAGCGGGCCTGCATCCTGGGCCTGCATCCTGGGCCTGCACTGCGCCCCGGCTCTGTCCCCCTGCCGGGGGAAGCTGGGGGAGGCAGGGGTGAGAGCCCACAGGTTTGCCAGGTTGCGCCTCCCACTCGTTCCATCCGGCCAGGAAAGCCTGCAGAGACTGGACTCAGGATTCCTCTCCGTGCCTCCGACGGAGAGATGGTTTGAGGACAAAGTCTTCGTGCGCCATCGTTCCCTCCGTGCGCGCTGACTGCGAGTCTAGCGTGTGTAGGTGTTTGGCAGGACTGAGGAGAATCAGACCTGCTCAGGTTAACAGGGAAGAATACATAAAAATGGCTTTTCTTTTCTTTTCTTTTCTCTCTTCTTCTTCTTCTTCTTCTTCTTCTTTTTTTTTTTTAACAAAGTATGGGCAGCGCAGGGAAGATCTGAGGAAAGGCCAAACGTCAAAGGGAGCTAACGCTGAAGTGAGACCCCGCGTCGTGGGGGAGGTCGCCGGTGGAGGTGCCCGGGGCGTCAGGGCAAGGACACTGACCGGGATGCCAGACTCGGACCATGGGCTCTACAGCCCCAGGGGTTTCAGGACTTCATATTACCCTTTTCTGGAAGATTCTTCCTCTGGATGTCTACACAATGTTCTCGCTCCCTTCACTCAAGTTGCTGTTCAAATGGCCCTTTGTCCCTTCATCAGACAGGCCTTCCTGATCACCCTTTATCAAAGGGCCATTGCCCGCCCTGCCCTTCTGTTTCCAGCCTGGTATTCACTCTGTAAGAGCAGGGGCTTTGCTTGTTTTGTGTGCTGTAGTACCAGGAACTTAGAACAGTGCCGGGCAAACAGTGCACAGATATTTCTTGAGTGAAATGGGTGCCCAGGCAGCGGTAAGCCACTCACAGGTTCGTACCAATCCTCACAACAGCAGCAGCAGCCATAGGTCTCAACTGGGCGACGTACACGCCCTCACTCACCTGGATGGTGAGGAAAGCCCGGGCGAGGCCCAAGGGAAACGGGAAGGACAGAGGGATCACGACGTATGCCGGTGAGAATAAGGACGCTATCCTCTTTTCTAGAACTGGGTGGGATCAGTCCCCTCGAAGGATGCTCACACGACTCCCCTCACCTTGCCGTGCGGTCGGGACCCTGACAGGTAATAGTACTTGGCTTTACTAAGTCAGACTCCAAACACCAGCTGGGGCACAACCCGTGACCCGCAGGAGCGACACTGAAGTCCGAAACTCTGTCTTGACAAGACAGCTCTTGAGTAGACTTATCCTGGAACTGGTGGCCCACAGGTCCCCTAGGGGGCTCTGAACCCCAGGAGTACTTCCCCAACCTTCTGTCCCAGACAGGGGCCCAGATTTCCAAGAGAGATTTGAGAAATCCAGCCCCCAGGGATGACACAGGTGAGCCTGAAGTCCCAAACCAGGAGCCTAGTGGCCACAGCACTAAGAGCCAGACCACATTGTCAGTTAAGATGGCTCCCCCATGCATGAATCAGGGAACCCAGGAAATGGAAATGTCACTGTAGTCACCTCCGAGAACTCTGGGAAGAAAAGTATGGGCCCAGAGGACCTTGGTAGGTCATGACCCAGAGGTACTCTGGAGTGTTAATGGCCACGTTCTTCTTCCTCTCCACTAATGGGATATCAGGGGGAGAGTCCATTGGTAAGAAGCCTCTAGACCTTCCAAACAGTCTTCAAAGATGTAGGAAAGTAGCACTAACCCTAAGTTCTAGAGATAACCACAGTGCTTTGTGCGGGGCCCTGGGAGGCAAGAGACCATGCTGCCCTATTTCCCTGGACACAGAATCTTGTTTCTCTGCACCTATCTGTGAACGATGTCATCCAGCAGGGTGGTTGTGAGTTCTGTGTGACAGCAACTAGCGTGGGTCCACATGGCACCTGGTCAGGGAATGTCTGCGCCTTTCTTCCTTCCCTTGACCATAGTCAAGAGTGATCTTCTTGGGGGGACGGGGAGGGGCTCCGGGACATCATCTGGAACTTCCTTTCCTCAGCCTGGCAGCCCCATGAGGGCAGGCCCTTATGCGAGAGTCATCATAATCCACAGCTCTGGGACCCCGTACATGGGAAACACTCGGCACACTTGTTTAAAAGGCAGATTCCTGAGCCCAGCCCAACGGTACAGACTCCTCACTGAGTTTTAACAAGGCTTAAATTCCAGTGAAGGCCGCTCCCTGAGATTGGGATTTCTGTCCCAGAGGACCGTCTTAACTCCTGGATGGACACAGGTGTCAGGCTTGGGAAGTCTGTAAGTGCACCCACCGCAGATACAAGGTCCCAGTTGAGAGAAAAACCAGAAGGGAAAGGAGCTCAGCTTCCACCAGTAGAGGGTGCAGTGAGCCTTCAAACCACCAGGGTCCATCCCCACCTCCCCACCAGCCGTGACAAGACACCCACCCCCCCATCCCCAGACCTAAAGGAAGGGATTTCCGAAGGTCCTCCCAAGGGCCACACTTGGACCTGCAAACATTTGCATGCTGCTTGACAACTATATACTTCTTATCGAGCAATTTCACAGGCTGCCAGCACTTAGCTTTTCTATTTTTCTCTTCCACCCACCCTATCCATCAGCCCAGGCTCTCCCTTGACAAGAGGGAGGCAGGGAGAGAGAGGACAGAGTCAGAATCAGGAGCTCAAAGGGACCTCAGAAACCCTCCCTAGCTCAGCTCCTCCTCTTCTCGAACAGGAAACAGCCTTGGGGAGCAGGAAGGATGGGTCCAGGGTATGGGGAGCAAAGTGCTGGGGGGCGAGGTCCCACATGATGTCTGTTCTGATGATGTTCTGAATGTTCACTGTAGGAAAAGGATCCTTTCCCTAGATGAGGGCCCTAAGCTAGTAGTTAAAGTGATTTCCTCCCAGATGACAGTTCCAAGAGTACTAGAACTGCTAGTTCCAACCTTGGGGGCCCTATGAAGTCAGGAATGTGACCCTCTGTCTGTCACACAGAGTCGTGGTGACTTAGCTTCTGCCTGAGATGAGACACCAGGACAGCCCAGCTGCTGTCATACATTTGGGAAGCTGGAGGCCGAGAGAAGGGCTTGTGGGGCGAAGGGTCCTGCTTCTTGTCCCTTCCCTTGGAGGGAAGCAAGCGGCAGGGAGAGGAAAGGGCTCATTAACAGCCTGACTATGAGGCCCTGGGGAACGGGAGGCCCAGCCCTAAGGCCACTTTGTGTTTCTTCTAAAGGATGGGGAAGGAATAGGGTGATCCTGCTGGGTCTCCCGGGGCCTTCCTGACTTTACGTGCTAAGGCATCGGGCACTCGGGAAAGGAGCGTCCCTGGGGCGCAGCCCCATGTGCTTGGCTGGCTCCAAAGACATGCAGAGGGCGGAGGCAGGGGCGGTGAACTGGCTGCTGAGAGACTTCAGAAAGGTGGCAGGAAGGGACAAGATAATGGGCCTTTTGTTTCTATGGAAACACTTCAGGGTGAGGGGCTGAAGGGAGTGAGAGCTCTCACTTCCTCCACAGTCAGGACTTGGGAAATGGCCCTTTTTGTGCCCACTCCTCCCTCACCCTGCCCTGCCAGGTGTTCACCATGGCAACCCTTCCTCCCAGCAAGAGGGGTAAGGTGGCAGAGCGCCAGGTGTGGGGGCGGGGAGCCAGGGATCCCTGTGGGAACGCGACTGGGGGCCACCACCCCTCCCTGAGAGGTCATGGGCTCAGGCCTGGGTTTGAGTCCCGACCCCACCACCACTTCCTGTGTCCTGAGACCACCGAGTGCACCTCTCTGAGCTCCTACCAGCCACCTCTGTGGTGATCGTGAGGAAAAAGTGAGAGAGAAAGCATCTTATGAAGGGCCTGGTACATGGAGGTGCCCAAGAGACGCTTCCCGGCCCAATGGAGGTACGGCCCTGGCACCCCTGTGTCCCAGATTCAGAGACTCCCAGGCCTGTCCTAACCTGGACAAGCACAGGCAGAGCGCGCCAGGTTCCGGGGCCGGCTGGGCAGTCAGCGCAGGGGAAGGTGGTTGTGACCCTTGCTATCGAGCCATTATCAGGTCAAAGCTAGGGCTGTGGGGGTCAATGGAGATCTGGAAGCACTCAGATACCCCAGCAGCACCTGCCTTGCTGGGGGAGGCCGGTTGCCCTGGGGCCGAGCCTCACAGCCACGAGCGAAATCCCTGCACGGAGACCCCTTCTTCTCGGAGGTCCTACCGTGAGGAAAGGCCCCGGCAGCAGCCCTGGTTGTCACCACCCACCTCTTCAGAAAGGCCTGCTCCGGAGAAAGAGATGGAGGCCCAGACCTCTAGGGAGTCCCAGAGAGACAGCCAGAAAGACACCACCACCAGGAACACGCTCTCCCGAAAGTAAGCAGCAGGGCAAACACCACTTATCAAACAAGCACAGGGAAGAAGCAAGTCATGCTATTTACAACAGAAATGAGGAAAGTGGGTCAGGGCGTGGGTGGGGTTCAGGCGAGGGTGGGGTGTGTTTGAGCCAGGTGGATTGTGATGACAGGTGAGGTGGCAAGGAACAGGTTTTCTAGAACGAGCCCTCGACTCAGAGGCAGAGGTCAAGCTTGGGTTAGACCACTCAGCTGCTCTGTGTCTGTTTCTTCACTGACAAAGGAGAAAGTTTCCAGGCTTCTGGTGGCAGGAACTAGAGCTCTCAGATGACTCCATGTCCAGCACTGTTCCAAGCACCTTACAGCCTCAGAACAGCTGAGCTTCTCCTCTTTATTTTTAAGATTTATTTATTGGTACCCTTCTCCTCTTTATTTTTAAGATTTATTTGTTGGAGAGAGAGAATGAGAGAGAGAGCAGGAGAGGGGGAGAGGAAGAGAGAGAATCTTAATCAGGTTCTACGCCCAGCAGAGCCCCACTCGGGAGCTCGCTCTCGAGACCCTGAGATCATGATCTGATCTGAGCTCAAATCGAAGAGTCAGACACTTCAGCCAACGGAGCCACCCAGGTGCCCCGTCCTTCTTTCCTCTTAGAGAAGAGGAAGTGAACTTGGACCTGCCGGAGCAGGATGGGAACCGAGGGCCTGCGGGACCTCAGGGCTCTGGCTGTCTGCACGCCAGCAGGCAGCCTTTCTGCAGACAGGAGGCAGCGCTCCGGGATGAGGGCAGCCGGCCTGGGGGCGTGGGGCCGTGGGTGGAGGGAGGGCTCACCTGAGATGTCAGCACTGGAGCCCTCTTTGGGCCTCTTCCCCGTCACAAACTGCACCTCTGCGAAGGTCTCGGTGGAGAGGGAGCTGCTCCCGCCGTTGGGCGCCGCGGGAGTCTTGGACCGCCGGCTGAAGAGCCTCCTGCTGAAGCGCCTGCTGTCCTTGGCAGTGGCGGCTTCCCCGTTGGCAGCCTCTCCCTTGCCGTTCCGGACCAGCGCCTCCGGGGGTCTGGGCTTCAGGTCCACGTGCAGGTGAGAGACCACCCGGCCGCCCTTCCGAGCCAGCTGTCCCGAGGGCACGGGCTCCATGGGGGGCAGCACCTGCTCCAGCGTGACCAGGTCGTTCAGGAAGCTCTCCAGGCGCCGGGCCGCCTCCCCGCCGCTGCCCCCCTCCTGCTGCTCCTTGGGGTCGCCGCCGGCCTCCCGCTGCTGCCGGACGGCCCAGCGCATCATCTCCCCGGGGGGCTGGCGGCTGCCTGACACCAGGGCGTACTTGGGGTTGATGAGTCTGCGAGCCACCGTGGAGGAGTGGTTGGGGCTCAGCCTCCCGGCTCCACTCCCCAGGTTCAGCTGCTGGTACAAGTTCACCTCCTCAGAGATGGCATACAGCTCCCGGAACAACAGGTCGAAGGGCTCCACGTTCTGCCCTGTGAGGAGGAGGAGAAGGTTCCTGTCCACGTAGGAGGAGCTCCAGGTGAACCTGGGAACGTGGGGACAGAGAAGCACGACACGTAGGCCCAGCCTGCGGCAGCCCCTGGCCATCCCAGCTCCACAGCCCGCTGCCCCCACCCCAACCCCATCTCCTATGGAGGCCGAGGCCTTGCTGCCTGGTGGAAGGGCCTCCTGGTCCCACGTCCTCCCTGTTTCTCAGGTCTTGGCCTCAAATGCAGGAAGCAGGCGAGGGCATGAGAAGGCGGGCCTGGGTTCCCACCTGGTTTCTACCCTTGGAGGCCTTGAAAAGTGGGGCTCAAGGAGCACACAGCCACACAAGTGTGGTGAGGCTCACGTGTGACACCACGTATAAAACATTTAGCTCTGTACGTGGCACACACACACCCCGAGTAAGCGGGGATGGGGCTGCTATTACTGTTTTTTTTTGTTTTTTTTTTTAAGATTTTACTTATTTAGTTGAGAGAAAAAGTGCACACAAGCTTGGGGGAGGGGCAGAAGGGCAGAAGCAGGCTCCCCGCTGAGTAGGGACCCGGATGCCAGGACCGGGGGATCATGACCAGAGCCAAAGGCAGATGCTTAACCCACTGAGCCACCGGGCGCCCCCGCTGCTACTGCTAATACGGCTCTTCTCAGAGTCTTCCAAGCGCTCAGTGTCTGCAAATCCTGCACTTCAGCCATGTCCGAGGACCGTGGCCACTTACTGATCATTTCCCGGCCCGGTCTCTCGCCTCACCGGGATTTCGGTTTTCTCGGAGGGCAGAGTCCATCTCTGAGATGGACTTTCTCATGTTCCTGGTAACAGACTTCTGAACTGGAATTGGGACACATTGCTTTCACACCACATCCTTACATTCCTTTTTTTTTTTTTTTTTTTTTTGGCATATGAAAATTTATTTCTGTCATGTTTTCACCATCAAAACTTAGGATCTTGTCTTTCCTTCTTGCTTTTGTATTAGGCAAAAGAGAGACATCGGCTACTTTGACAGCCTTAAACCGAACGCCAGGAACGTCACCGGCAGCGTGACCTTTGTGGCCAAATCCATCAACCAGAACCTCATCATTCCCCTCGGTAAAATTCAAACCACCATACTTGGGTACAAAGTCTGCGACTTTTTTGCCGTTCTTGATCAGCTGGATCCTGACATGTTTCCTGATGGCAGAATGTGGCTGCTGGGCTTCAAACCCTGCTTTTCCCAGCACAATCCCCTTTGCACGGGAAGCGCCTCCAAATGTGTTGGCCCCCAGGGCTGTGCCCAAAGGGACCTTCTTGTGCCATTTATTGTGCCACTTCTGATCTCGCAGGCCATGGAGCTTCCTGGCAGTATGAAAACTAGGACCATTGCCCATCCTGCTGGCACCACAGGCCTGAGTGAAAGTGACCACACCCTCCCATTTCTTTCCCAGATCTGGTCCATTCTGCTTCCTGACTGTCCCCGCAACGACTAGCCTCACAATGCAAGAGCTGCTGTGGACCATGAAGGTCAAGCTGTGCTTAATGCCCGGGAAGAGTTGACCCCCGCCTCTGGAGTAATACAGTAGCCAGAAATTTGGAGGGCAGGTACTGGCCAGGAGGCTCTTCCCTGCCATTAGATCCAAGAACCCATCTTAGACCCACGACCATGGGGGCTCCAGTCCAGAGTCTTCCTGACCATGTAATTTGTTACCCCAAGTAAAAGCCTCAGGGTTCTTCTCTGACCTGGCCCAACTCACCTGTAAGATCCTGTGGCCACTTTCTCACCATCTACCATTAGGAATGTTGATGACAGGGTCCCCTTGATCTTCCCCATGGGCATGTAGAAGCCAACACCTGTTACAGAGCGGACACGGATGTTCTGTTGAGAAGAGTGGAAAAGCACTGTCACTCATGAGACTTGGAGCCAAGTTTTGTGTGGCAGAGAAGGAACCCTCTTGTCTGTGGAGCCCTGCCTGTTGGTTCCCGTCTATGCTAGACTCTACTTCCCACAGGTGTAGAGGTACAACCCCATCTGGAGAGCAAGAGGAAGTTAGCACATCTTGCTTTGAGCATAGATGAGCCCAAGGTGGTTCCTGCCTGCTCCCAAAGCTCCCTAGAAGAGAACCAAAGCCCTAGCTTTGATCCTGACCGTGACTCTGCAGGGTGAGTACCCCAGGACTGGGCCAGAGCTGCCTCCTTAACCTCAATAGTCTTGAGATAAAATTTAAGCTGGGCATGTAAAAGTTAGGGTTATCAATTCACAAGGCAAGGTTCTAGACAGAAAGAAAGGTGTTGAACTCTTGCCCGAACTGGGCAGAGGCTGGGGGCAGAGGCAGCCTCCATCTCATCTCTTGCACCTCTTCCCTTCACGCTCTATCCCTACCCCAGTGGTACAACTCACCCGAACGCGGAAGTCGGTGAGCTCTAGGCCCTGACACATTTCCAAGAAAAACTTCACGCCTGCCTCATCCAGGATGATATACACCGGGACCCGGCGCTTAAAGGCAGCATCCACAATGTCTTGGAAGATATCGCTGTCAGTGAAGAAGTCCATGACCACCGCAATGACCTGGATGGGGAAGGGCGACTAGTGAGACATGGGGTGACTCCGTCTCTATAGCGGTACACTGTGGCCCAGAGAGGTCTAGCTGGGCCTATGTAACCCAAGGCCAAGAGCCAAACAGCCCATCTGCAACACTCCTGGGCTCTCTGCCCTGAGAACTGTCTGGGGGTCCAGGCAGGCTGTGCTCTATCCCCACTACCCGACCCTGCCCGTTCTCCAACAGCTCTTCAGAAGCCGCGCCAGGGAGATCTAGGAGGTTGAGGAAAGTTGGTCCTAGTGGCCCAGGGAAACAAGTAGGCTCAAGAAGAAGTCACTGAGAAGCGTGGGATGGACTCATTCTCACCACCTGCAAATCTGCTCAAACCCCCTTCTCTGCCGGCCTGAGTGCTTTGATCTCCCTAGAGTTGTGCACGGTCCCGTCCTCCCGTTGGTGCGGATTCAGGTAGAACTCCAGGAGCTCAACTCTCCTGGCCTCCAGGTGGCCGGGTTATCTCACACCACCCTCAAGTCAAGGTCACTGCCTAGGACCCTTGGTTTCTAAAAGCCTGTCCTGAAGATCTGTCGTGGAAGGTGAGGTTTTCAGCTTGAGGTAGATCTGCCTTTCTGACCTTAGTTTCTTCATTTTCCTAGGCAAAACTTCATCTGCTCCAGTGGCAGGGTTTTCTTGTGGGCCCCAAGCATTGTGGGTGTGATGCAGAGCAAAGGGCATGCTTTGGGGTCAACGGATCTGGTTATATCGACTTCCTATGTATGTGACCTCAGGCAAGTCACTTAACCTTGGTGAGCCTCTGCTTCCTCATCTGCAAAGTGGGCATACCCTTTACCCTGTACTTTCATTTTGCCATTGAGATTAGATAACATCTGTAAAGCATCAAATACAATGTCTGGCACGCAGGAAGTCATAAATAAATGGTAGTCACTGTACGGTTGAGGGCTTCTGTTAGCTGTTGCCACTGGAAGCCTGAACTCTGAAGTCAGACAGACCAGGCCTGGTAGACCAGCTCCACCACGTACACCAGTACACCAGCTAGTAACCGGAACGATCTCAAAGGGCTGTTGTGAGGGACTGGGGAGACAAACCGCGAGAGCACTGAGCACAGTGGTATCCTCCATCTCCACTACCCTCACACATGTGCTCTACCCTCCCCCTGCCTCTAAAGAACCCCCCCTCCATTCACGCAATATTATTTACCACTGTTCTTGGCTCCCACATTTCATACTCAATCATTCATACAAGTTAAAATTTACTGGGTCCCAGAAGCAGAGGGGGGATCTACAGATAAACTTTAATCCCTGACTTCAAGGGGTTAATCCCACTGGAACGATAAACCGTTTGCACTAAGTAAGACGTGAGGCAAAATGAGATAAATGCTTTAAGAGAAGTACAAGTGATCTGTGAGGTGAGTTCAAAGTCAGAAGGGGGTGTGGGAGGAGGGGCAGCAGGAGGGAGGGAGACTGAATGATTGCTTCTGGCCAGGGAAGAAATTCTTAAGAAAGGCTTCATCAGGGAAGCTAACACCTGAAGAATGGGCAGCCTCCGGGACCGGGAGAAATGAACAGGGAGGAAAACAGAGCTGGCAAGTGGGAGGGGGTGCCGCGCGTGGGTGTGCGGGTTGTGCACTGCACATGGGCTCTGGGCTGAGGGGGTGAGTGGTAAATATGCCTGCCTGAGGAAGGGATAGCTTTTTCTAATCTGACCACATCCACAGGGGCTAGCAGAAGCTTATGAGGCACGTGTTTCTGGCAAAGAACACATCGTAAACAAAGGCACTGAAGACAAGGACTAACAGGCACCACACGCTTTCCACGTGCCCCACGCTGAATTTTCTAATCTGATCCTCCAAATAAGGAGGACTGTTCTCATTTTATAGATGAGGACGTAAATGCAAAGGGGCTTAATGATGTGCCCAAGGTCTTATGGTTAACATGTAGCAGAGCAGGGATTTGAACTCAAGTCTCTCCAACTCTGTAAGGTATTTTAGAAACATCATATCAAAAGCTGGTTCTTTAAAAAGACCAAAAAAGGGGCGCCTGGGTGGCTCAGTGGGTTAAAGCCTCTGCCTTCGGTTCACGTCATGATCCCAGGGTTCTGGGATCGAGCCCTGCATTGGGCTCTCTGCTTAGCTCTCTGCTTCCTCCTCTCTCTCTGCCCGCTTCTCTGCCTACTTGTGATCTCTATCTGTCAAATAAATAAATAAAATCTTTAAAAAAAAAAAAAAAGACCAAAAAAGATAGATAGACTTTTGACAAGGCTGACAAAAACAGGGAATGCAGATAAAGTGCTGAGTAAAAACAGAAATAACCACACACATATTTACTTTTTAAGAAATCATATTATTTAAGAAATAGTAAAAATGACAAAAAGAATATTAGGACTATTTACATACTGATGAATTTGAATGTGAGAATGACGTAGTTCAGTCATTAAAAGCAAATTAAACATAATTCAGCATAATCCAGTAAGGTTTATCCTGGAAATACAAGGATGATTAATCTGTTCTTTTAATTTATAACATTTATGGGGTCAAGGTGGGAAAATCATATATTATTTTAATAGGTTTTTTAGAAGTATTTGATAACATGGGGCACCTGGGTGGCCCAGTGGGTTAAGCATCTGCCTTCGGCTCAGGTCATGATCCTAGAGTCCCAAGATAGAGCCCTGTGTTGGGCTCCCTGCTCAGTGGGGAGTCTGTTTTTCCCTCTGCCCCTCTCCCCACTCATATTCTCTCTCTCTCTCTCTCAAATAAATAAATAATATCATGTTTAAAAAAGTATTTGATACATGAGATCCCTATTTATGATTAAAGTTCTCAAAAAAATAGCAATAGAAGGGACCTTCTATTCCTTAACTTGATAACAGCTATCTACAAAAAACCCACATGAGGGGCACCTGGGTGGCTCAGTGGGTTAAGCCTCTGCCTTCAGCTCAGGTCATGATCCCAGGGTCCTGGGATCGAGCCCTGCATCGGCCTCTCTACTCAGTGGGGAGACTTCTTCCTCCTCTCTCTCTCTGCCTGCCTCTCTGTCTACTTGTGATCTCTGTCAAATAAATAAGTAGAATTTTTTTTTTAAGATTTTATTTATTTGACAGACAGAGATCACAAGAAGGCAGAGAGGCAGGCAGAGAAAGGAGGAACCAGGCTCCCCGCTGAGCAGAGAGCCTGACATGGGGCTCAATCCCAGGACCCTGGGATCATGACCCAAGCTGAAGGCAGAGGCTTTAATCCACTGAGCCACCCAGGCACCCTAAATAAGTAAAATCTTAAAAAACAAAACAAAACAAAACCCACATGAAACATACTGAACAGAGAAATGTTAGATGCATTCCCTTTAAGTTCCAAGAATATCAATAATACTTTCACCATTGCTATGGTGGAAAAAGTACTGGAGGTGCTGACCAATGCATTATGACAGACAGAGAGAGACCAATAAGAAGAAACAAAACTATCAGTATTTGGAGATGATTTTTAATTTTTTTAAGTAGGCTCCATGCCCAGTGTGGAGCCCAACGTGGGGCTTGAACTCATTACCCTGAGATCAAGACCCGAGCTGAGATCAAGAGTCAGATGCTTAACAACTGAGCCATCCTTAGAGATGTTATTTTTAGAGAAAACCCAGTAAAATGTAGATGAACATTACTAGAATTAACAGGGGAATTTAGCAAGATTGCCAGATACAAGAAAAACTAACAAAGGGCAACAGCACTTTTATACTACAGTAGTGATCAACTAAAAGAGAGGGGTGGGGAGAAAAAAATAAGATCAACGTTGCAATTTTATTTTTATTTTTATTTTTTTAAAGATTTTATTTATTTATTGTGACAAGGTCACAAGTAGGCAGAGAGGCAGGCAGAGAGAGAGGAAGGGGAGCAGGATCCCTGCGGAACAGACAGCCCAGTGCAGGGCTCGATCCCAGGACCCTGGGATCATGACCTGAGCTGAACGCAGAGGCTTTAACCCACTGAGCCACCCAGGCACCCTGACATTGCAATTTTAAACACATAGGATTTAAGAATTAATACCTTTATTGAGAAATTTAGAAACCTCTATTCAAGGATACTTAAAAATATGTGAATAAATGAACAGATAAATTGTGTTCATGGATAACACGATTCAATATGTGAAAAATCAAATTCTCACCATATTAATAAAATTCAATGCAATTCCAATGAAAGTCCAGTCAGTATTTCTGAGGAACCCAAATAATTCTAGGATGTAAGGAAGGATACAGATCTACAATAGCTAAGTCAATTTTGAAAAAGAAAAACTGAGAGGCACCTGGGTGACTCAGACAGTTAAGTGCCTGCCTTTGGCTCAGGTCACGATTTCCCAGTTCTAGGATTGAACCCCGCATTGGGCTCCCTGCTCAGCAGAAATTCTTCTTCTCCCTCTGCCTCTTCCCACGGCTTGTGCCCGTTCTCTCTCTCAAATGAATAAATAATCTTTAAAAAAAAAAAAAAAGCAAAAGAAAAGCTGAGAGGTGACACTTTTCCTACCAATAGTAAGACATGCTGCTGAGCCATAGTCATAAGATTGTGGTACTGAGGCAGGAAGGAAATGAAAAACAAATCAGTGAACAGAACGAAGACCAGAAACAGACCATAAACATCTAGAACTTAAAGTCTGACAGAGGCAGAATTACAACTCAGTGGACAAAGGATGCTGCTTAGCAGATGTTACTGGGATACTGGGTTACTGGAGAGAGAGAGGGTATCCCTGCCTTACACCGTATATAAAGGTGAATTTCAGGTGGGTTAAATACCTAAATGTGAATGATAAAACTAATAAAGGAATTGATAAGATAGGATTTCTTAAAAGTCTAAGAGCACAAGTTGTAAGGCAAATGAAATTTAAAAAATAATGCATTTGGGGCACCTGGGTGGCTCAGTTGGTTAAGCGTCTGCTTTCGGCTCAGATCATGATCCTGGAGTCCCGGGGTTGAGCCCCATGTCAGGCTCCCTGCTCAGCAGGGAGTCTGCTTCTCCCTCTGCCCCTCCCCCACTCATGCTCGCTCTCCTCTCTCTCGCTCATAAAATCTTTAAAAAAAAATACAATGCATTTGACAAATTAGGGATTTTTTGTTCAAAGAAGGATGCTGTAGATAAAGGCAACTGATTGACGACAGGGAAAAGATATTTGTAATGTCTACAACCAAAAGGAATTAATAATATACAAGGGATCCCTGCAAACCAGCAAGAAAAAGACAGGGAACTAATTAGAAAAATGGGCAAAGAATATGAATAAGCGACTCCAAGAGGAGATACCTGAATGGCTAATAAGTATAAAAAGAGAAGCAGACCTCATTAGTAATCAGAAAAATTCAAATTAAAGCAAAGTGATAAGAGAGAGAGAGATACCACCTTACAACTGTAATATTCACTAAAAATGGGAAAGCTGGCTAATCCCAAGAACCGGAATGTGAGGGCAGGGGAACCCGCGTGGGCGGCTGGTGGAGAGAACACAGGTGCCGCTATTCCCTTCAGCAGTGGGCAGAGAGTGGTGGATTTAAAAATGTGCATAACTCAACTCAGCAATGCCGCTCTTGGCCGTGCACCCAGGGAACCTTCCAGATCTTTGCAATAGTCTGTAAGGGGACAGGAATGGAGACATTTGCTGCAGCTTTCTTTGGCATAGCAAGGAGTTGGCAACAATTAAATGTCCATCTCAAGAAGAATGTGTAGGGGCACCTGGGTGGCTCAGTGGGTTCAGCCTCTGCCTTTGGCTTAGGTCACAATCTCAGGGTCCTGGGATCAAGCCCTGCATCTGGCTCTCTGCTCAGCTGGGAGCCTGCTTCCCACCACCCCCGACTCTGCCTGCCTCTCTGCCTACTTGCAGTCTCTGTCTGTCAAATGAATAAAAAAAATAAATAAATAAAATAAAAAAGAATGTGTAAGGAAAATGTGAGGAATGTGCATTGCAGAGGGCTTAGTAGCCGGCAGAAGCAATGTACTAGTTCCAGGGCAGAATAGTTCTTTTGAAGACGGAGAGTTTGATATAAAATGTCAGGGAATGACATCTCTAGCCTAATACCATTCATGTAAATAAAAACACATGACATAAAATAACACTGCATATGTTTTCCAAGGGCACAGACATGTGCATGGACATATACTGAACACGTTAGGGTGTCTGCCTGTGGAGGGAGAAAGGGGTCTTCTGTGGTAGCATGATGGCAGTGGCCCATGACCCGAGGGTCTCAATCAGCTCTGCACTTGAGGTCCAAGATGGACAGACAAACCCAAAGCGGGCGACCCAGAGCAGTTCAGGGTAGTGAGTAAGTATAGTGGGGTTGGGCTGGGTCATGGACGGCTTTAACTGGACGTTTTGGGCTTCACTGCATCGAACATCTCCCCTCCCCCCCGCCCCAGTGTGGCAGGGCTTCTGATACCTTCCCTCCTAAGTGCTATCTGAGGCCAGAGGCCATTGTTTACTCATTTCCAAACTCCCTGCAGTGTCCAGGTCAGAGTCAACTCTCCACGTATTGCTGGGGAGTGCCTGTCTGGCTCTCAAGTCACTTCTGGATCCACTCTCCTGCTTTCCTTTCACAATTGCAAAAGCAAGCAGGGAGCTGGCCGCCCTCACCCCTACCCCACCTGGCGGAGGATGTGATGTGGAAACGGATCGCCAGCCGGAGGGAAAGATGAGTCCCGAGGGCCCCCCCCCCCCCCCCCGCTTTCAGGAGGCTTGGTCTGCAGCACCCTGGCGAGAGCCAGCCATCTGTGTCACTACCAATTAAACAGTGAAATATCTGTAGTCGGAAGAGAAATCAATTGCTCTCTGACTCCTGCAATCTCGTTGTGGAGGAGAAGTGATAATTACCCTCCGCTTTGGTCTCTGGAGGGCACTGCTTGACATTCAGCTCCGCAGCTCCAGCCCCAGGAAAACCAGCCTCCCCACCACCGCCCTCCCCGCCGTGGTGTTCAATGCCTCGTGATCCTCTACCCCAAACCCAACTTCCAGACTCCCGGAGCCAGTGGAAAATGGGGTATGAAAGGAAGGACGTCACAGGCTCAGAACCCAGGGAGACCGATTCTGTCAGCAGAGAAAAGTCACCCCCCTCCCCGCCAGCAGCAGGCTTCCAGTGTCCTTTAGCTGGTGACCCACTGATGTGCGGTGCCCAGGGGGAGAGGTTAATCTGAGGCGGCAGGAGTTTTTAGAAGCTGCGGCAGGCGTCATGCTGCAACACTTCTCATCAGGTGTTTAGTTAGCTTAACATCTCCTCCTCTGATATCCTGCCTCAGCGGCATAGGGGTGGGGGTGGGGGCGCGGAGGACAGCGGGGCAGGGGAGGGTTAGGGAGCCTCAGAACACCCCTCTGTCATTTACCTTTAATTACACTGCCAGCTTTTCAGATTCTCTGTCTGGATTCCTTAATTGCCATTAGAAAGCAAAACAACCGAAAGACTCCCACCTTCCCTACATGCTCCAAGGCAGCTCTGCTCAAGACTGCCCAGGACCAGCACCCCTGGTGTGTTTGGGTGACCCGGACTAGATGTGTGGTGCGGATCTCACCAGCCTGCCTCACAGGCACTTCCAAAACCAACATCCTCTTGGTCACCCTGGCCAGAAGCCTGAGTCTACTGGTCTCCTCCTCCTGCCCCACTGAATACATCTAATTGGTTGCTGAGCCCAGCAGGTCCGACCTGCTCCGTGCACCTTCTCTGGGTCACTTCCTTCCTATTCCCACCATACTGCTGCTCTCAGGCCTTCCTTTTCTTACTGAGCTCCTGGAATAGCTTCCTGACTAGTCTCTCCTACTAATCATTCTCCCCAGCAACAACCCCCAAGACCACAGCCTCATAAAATGGGGGCAGGGGTCTCAGGGGCCTCAAGAGAGGTCCAAACTCCTTAGCTTGGCATTTGGAGGGCCTTATGATTGGCCCCTTTCTGCCCCTCCAGCTTCAGCTTGGGCCACATCACCTCTGTCCCTTTGCAGTGCAGAATGTCCTGCCGTGGCCCAAACAAGGGGTTTCTCGACTGTGGCTCTACCGACATCTTGGGGTCAGTGCTTCTTTGCTGCGGGGGGCTGTCCTGTGCACGCTGTATAGCTGCATGGCAGTAGCCTCATTCCGCATGGTAACAACCAAAATCTATATCAAAATCTATAGACGTGACAGATAAATCTCTCCTGGGGGCAAAACTGTACCACCCCCCACTTCCTTCTGAGAACCGCTACACACTTCTGGCAGTTTTCAGTCCTTTTGGTCCTACTCCTTCCATAAACCGGTGAAAACTCCTCTGAAGCTTTCAAGCTCAGCCAAGAGCTTCCTAAACGTCCCCCCCACCCCTACCCAGCAGTGCTCGCCACTCCCTGCTTCCTGCCCTGGTCATAGTCCAGGCAAGTGCGAGGTCCTTAACACTGTATTGTAAGTAACATCGGCTCAACAGCTCTGTCCCTCCCTGGGCTGTGGGCTCCTGGATGGCAGGGACCATGTGATTTGCCTCAGAGTCTCCACCCTCGGGGGACCTCTCTGCACAAAATCAGCTCTCTGCGTTTGCGCATGAATGCCTGCATACGGTATTTGGTATTTGTGGGTGCGGTTGGAGCTTTGTAGTTCTTTCATTTCATTAATGACAAGGCACTGGGGTGGGGAAGAAAAATAATACTAGGCAAGCTTCCTGGTTCAATCATCTTGCTGGAAGGCAAGAGTTAAAGCTCTTCCTCAAGGGTGCACAGAAGAGAAAAGAAGTTGGTGCCCTTTGGGACTGCCACCTGAGCAATAGCTTAAAGGTCTGGTCTCTCTGCCTCTATTCTATGCACCCAAGATCTTAAAGAAGCAGCCAGCCCATCTGTGAAGACAGTACTTAGCCAATGTCCATCTGGCCAGGAGGTGGGGCTGCCAGCAGCAGGTAACAGCAAGCACCTTTGTGAAAATGACAAAAGGGAGCCTGTCGTCCCTGCCATGGGATGCGAGGCAGTGAGTGGAGCATGCGCTCTCAGCTGTGCCTGCCTGCAGGACACAGGCTGCCCCTGGCACTTAGGCCCTGCCCTGGAGGACGTGCCAGACGCACAGAATCTCAGAAGTAGGAGGAAACTTGAAGCTGGAGCCCACCTCCAAGGTTAACTGACTCTGTTGGGTAGAGGTGGGACGAAAGCCTGGGCTTCTCACCATAGTCCTGAGCTTCCCTAGGACACCAACCTGTCACCCCCTCCCTGGGGTGATGGGGATAGTGCAGCTCTGGGCACAGGTCTACTCTGGCAAGGCCCCCAGTCCACCTCTGGTCACTCAAAACCAGGCTGCTTCAGTGGAGCAGGACAATGCCACGTTCTCCTTCACTGTTGTCCCCAGCTCCCCGCTGCTGCACTGGGCGCGTGTGGCAGAGATTTGTGCCTTTCTCGCTCGGCTCTGTGGTGGGGAAAAGCAAGAGGCCACAGGCCAAGCCTGTCTGTTGCATGGATGCTTGCTGACAGTCCCCTCTTTCTAGAAAGGAAGGGAAGAAAGCCCACCAAGGTATGGCCCAAGGAAAGCCCACCAGTTCCTGCTTCCCGCTGATTATGTATACAAGCCTGGGGCCTGACTTTCACCTCCCAGGACTGCTGGGAGGTTCAGATGAGGTCATGCTCATGAAATCCCATGAAAAAGCTGTATGGTTATAGGGGGTCATTAAGGTAACCCCTTAATGGGTGAATGGGACTAGCACCCCACACCGGAAGCCCTAAGTTTCCTCGAGGTAGGGTGGCTGCAGGTGGCCATCTATCTATCTGGCAGCCCAGGGCAGTCCATTTGTCTGGGACCAGACAGGAGTCCTTCCCTTTCCTGTGGGGGGTAGTGCTGGGTCAGCCAGCCAGGGGTCTCCCCTTATCACCCTAGTGAGGGATCAAGGTCTACAGCCAGTAGTTGTCAAACTTCACTGTACAAAGGATCATCTGGGGTGGGTTGGGGACGGCGGTGTGCCTGCTCAACATGCAGATTCAAGGGTCTCATCTGCAAAAATTCTGATCCAGCAGGCCCTTCAATAATGCATTTTAGCAACACCCTTCCCCGCAGGTGATCTGAAGACAGGCGGTGATGGGTCACACTTCGAGTCCTGACTGGTGTTGGCAAGAGAACACACTCTCTGGACGCAGACAGTTTTACTGGTTGAATGGGCCTTGAGTGAGTCATCTCCTCTCTGGCCCCAGCTCCCTCACATGGGGAGGTGATGCCTTCCCGGAGTTGTTCTGGGTCTTAAGTGAGATAATGGAGGCGGCACAGGAGCTGGGGTGAGCGGCGGGTACAGGCTGGTGCCAGCTTCTCAGAGACCCAAGGCAGAATGAAGGGGCCATCACTTCAGAGGAGGGGCGGCAGAGGAAGAGAGCAGAGAGGGGGCACCAAGCTCCCAGGGAGCCGGCGTTGGGAGCCGCCCGCCAGCTCAGACATCAAGGTGGAGATGTTGCTCCTGTGTTCAGTACCAGCCCAGCAGGCCCAGCCTGGGGTGGTGATTAAAGCCTAGACAACACTACATTTACAGAAAGGTCAGAACTTGAACTAATTGAGGGGAAGGGCAGCTCAATTAAGTGAAGAGCCCGCATAGGCACTGTTCCTCGAGCGATGCTGGGTGTCTCTGCCCGCACACCAAGCAGCCGAAGGCAGTAAGCCCGCAGCTGCCGGAGGAGAGGGGACCTCAGCGTGGCCCCGGGAACGCCACCGGCACAGTTGCTAGTGGAGCCCAGCGAGGTGCTGCTGGAGGATGGAGACACCTCATCTCGGGGGCGGGGGCTCTCGGTGCTCCGGGTACACCCGGCTTCCTTCTGTCATCAAGGCTCCCTCTGGATGATCACCAAGCCTGGTAAGGTGTGAACAACTGAATAAGAAAGCGTTCCATGTCTGCTCCTTGCGGTGGAGGGAGAGGAGAGCCAACAGGGGAGGTCTGCACAGCCCCCATGGGGAGGACACTCATGGAACACTGCCTGGCCCTGCCCCCTCCCTCTTCCTAATGTCCCACCCTGGGCTCCAGATTCATTCTGCTAAAGCCCCAGGCCAAGAGTGTACTGCAGTGCAGAAAGCGGACTTTGGAGTCAGGGATCCCACGCTGGCGGGAAGACCTCTGAATTCTACCTGTAAAGTGAAGTCTGCTGGTTCCGTGAGGAGCACAGGACTGGAGCGGTGCAGTCCCAATTGTTAGGAGGCAGCTGAACAGTGAGGTAGTCAGAGCCAGGGTCCCAAGCAAGAAAAGATGGAGTCAGGACAGCCAAGATCAAACAGCACTGACATCCTGTTCTGCAGCTTAGAGGGGACATGCACTGACATTCTGCTTTGCAGCCTTTGCAGAAGTGACTTCTGCAAAAATCCTAGAATAAAACAATTAACTGCAACGCATTTGTCACCATCATGGGCAAGGGGCAGTTAAGACATAGGCCCCCAGATGTTAGCAAAAAAGGACCATCGGTGTGTAGACATTAACCGAATAGGCAGACAGATACCAAAGCCCTGATTGGCACCACTCAGCACAGCCTGGTTGCTTAAGACAGTTCTAATCTTAGAAACTCTGGGGGCGGCCTTCTCAGGCCCCTCCCTCTCCGGGAGCTTTATCCAACCGCTCAGTAAAGTTTGCCTTGCTGCCCACCACTCCTCATCTGGAATCTACCTCTTCATTCTTTGAAGTACGTGACCAAGAGCCACGGGCACTAGAGGCAGATAAATCCTGCAACACGATCACTCTCCCTCTTGGCAAGCGGACCCAGCAACAAACCCTAAACACGTCCTCGCCCTGCTCAAACACTCTGGCCCCCCGCTGCCTACAGAATCAAACCTTTCGCCCAACTGAAGACCCTCCATATACTTCCAACCCACTCTCTCTCCTGACAGTAAATTCACAGCACCCGAAATCATTCTACGTTCTCCAAACACACTAGCAGCTCCTCCCTGCCCCCCCCAACACACACACACCCCTTGTGTCCTAACACGTGCTGCCTCCACCCTATCCCCGTGGTGATGGGAATGCCCTTCCTCTGGCCTTATTCCACTCTTCACAGAAGCTGTTCCAGGATCATTCTCTGTTCCCAGCCCCGAGGGCGGGAATGCTTTCCCAGGATGCTTGTCTCCTCAGGCCTGGGTCTGTCCTGAGCACCTGGCAGGTGGGGACAGAGACCTGTCATTCCCTCCCTTCCAGAGCCTGACACACAGGAACTGTTCTAAGAAGACCTCCGCAGTGGGGGCTTCCCTCTGGTTGCTGAGGAAGCTGTCTGGACCAGAGCCCCGGCCCACCAAGAGGGCAGAGCCAAGCCCTGCGGAGTCCTGTTCTCTGCCTGGGGGCCAAGTTGCCCCCATCTCACCAGCGGGACATCTGTGCTTTGTCAGCAGAGCCTCCCAGCTGTCTGTAGCCGTGTTACATTGTTTCAAGCTCACTAATTAGACATCATTAAACACTGGGCTCCCGTGATGCACCAGCAGCCACAGGAGCCCAGTTCCGCCCAGGCTGGCTGTTTCCTCTCCCAGCCGCTTGGCTTCTGGGCAAAGCTCTGCTCCCAGCCCGGCAGGTCCTGTCTCCCTGCTGAGTGGCGCTGGGACTCTCTCCCTGGTGATCTGACCCTGGGAAGCTGTCTCCTACTTGACACCCAGACCCCACACTAGGTTGAAGGGGACAACATAAAGGAGATCCAGGCTGGCTCTCAGAGAAAGAGAACAGACTGCACCCACGTGAGCGAGGTCAACTAATTCAGCCATGAAGAACCATATGTGACCCGCTAGGGAGTAAGCATAGCAATTCTTTTTAAGATCCTAGGCCAGCTTTTCTGTGCCCCATGGCGGGCTTCTGGGACAACTTCCCTGCACTAAGTTGGTGTTAATTAGTGAAAATTATCTCATGCAAGCTCATTTTAACATTAGCTTAAAGCTAAACATAATTAGGAAGATAAATCAGCTGCTAAAAAAAAAAAATCCGATGAAGATACACAGATGATTTTTAGGACTAGCGGCTGGTCTGGGTTACTAGACCGGTGTTCTGAGTGCTAGACGCGGCAGGGGCAGAGCAAGGTGGGACTTGGAAAGCACCTTCTGAGGTATTTCTGCATTGATTCACCAGCGCAAGACAGCTGGGGTCGGCAGCTTACTTGGGAGGTTCTAAGAAACAGAAATGACAACTTTGTGGTCACTGCCTGGTGATGCTACCTGGGAGAGCTTCCCCAAAGAGGAGAGGGCAGGGAGGGGTGTGGCTGGGGAAGGTGGTCCAGACGGCGCTGGGGTGCAAGGAATAAAGTGAATCAGTGTGCTCCCTGGCCCCCAGCCTTGTGAAGCCCCGCCCTCGGCCCCGCCCTCCCTTCCACACTGGCTGCTTTAGCTGTCAATCCCTGGAAGGCCTCTCCTAGCCCTGGAGCTCTGTGGGAAGCGGCCTGCTCCGTTCCATCCAACTCCACTAGTTAACCAGCTGTCCGCCCAGAGCCTGTTTCCCCATCTGAAAGATGGAAAGTTGCTGGCTTGTTGTGAAAGTGTAATGAAAGAATATTTTCTAAAAGGGTCGGCCCCTGCACGTCTGGCATGGAAGTGTTCCCGAACAGCCATCGAACCCCTCCCCCAGATGCCCTGCGGTTCCTTTTCTTTTTACCCCCGTTAGACTTAAGGTCAGGGTCAGGGTCCACATTGTATTCCGCTGTTTATTTCTCAAACTGGCACATCATAGGTCCCCAATAACACGTTGAAGGAATGAACAAATGTGTAGACTCTCCAGACAGTTTGGAAACCCTCAGGGAAGGTGGGGGAGTTAAGAACACTCACTGTCCGTCCTCAGAGACCCACCAAAAAGTAAAGAACCCTGATCCCTGCCATGCCCCAAGCATTTGCAGACTCACTGCTAGAAAAAGAGAACAAAAAGAATATTTATCCAGAGCCTGCCACATGCCCAGGCCGTACTTCGAGGGGTCCCACAGAATGACCACCAACACACAAGCTATGAGGGGATGAGCTTACAGGTTCTGGGAAACTCGGTCCAGAGAGACTAAGAATTAGAAAAGCCAAAGACTCTATTCCAGGGCTGAGATTATGATTATGGGCTCATTAGCAAGGCCACAGACTCCAGGAATTTCAGAGGAGGAGGAACAAAACTGGGGAAGGTGGCAGCTGCAGCTAGAGCGGACCAGTTCCAGCACCTGGGGTGGGGCGCTGCGGTGGGGGAGGAATCACCAGAATGACTCAGGGAGACTGGGGGTGCTCAGGACAGGGCCAGGAGCCCAGGCAGGCAGGCAGGACCCACCCTGGCTTGATTGTTCTCTGCCCTGCTCCCTACCTCCCCCCAACCCCAAGGTTGGAATCCTGCCCAAGAACAGGCTCTGCCTTGTACACTGAGAAAGAGAGGTGGATCTGGCCACCAGCCAAGGTGAGGCAGCATCCTAGGGGCTGAGAATATGGAAGGACTGGGGTGGCGGCTGGGAATCTCATCAGCATGTCAATGAGGTCACAAGTGGGGGGAGGGGTCAGAAAATGGCCATTCAGAGGACAATGTAAGTCCCTGAAAGCTACCTACCCTCAGTTTCCAGGCAACACCTGCCCCAACATCTCCAAGTAGAGAGAGAATCAGAGCAGCCGGCTGCAGTGTACGTGTCTGTCTCCAAACTAGTCTGTGAGCTTCCCAGCCTGGCTGGCAACAAACACACTTTGTTTCTGTAAGTTTCAGAGGAAGAAGTGGCCCCAGAGGGCAGTCCCCAAGGGTAATGGTATTTGTAGCAGAAGCACACAAGCCTTGAACTCAAACCTGAGTGGAATCCCAGTGAGCCTCTTCCAAATTCTATGACCCTGTGCTTTCCCTGAGCTTCTGGGAAAATGGCACTTCCCTTGTGAGGGGCTGAGGACTGGATTAATTAAAGGAAATAGCGTAACACCCGTCTTTCAACAATGTTAGCTCTCTTCATAGAAACCCCTTTTATTTGCACATGTTACTCATCTGTTTCAAAGTGCTATATGCTAGTCTTGCTTTAGAGCCTCAGGCAGACTTGTGAAAGTAAGCAAGAAGGCAAGAATTATCCTCACTTACAGATGCAGAGATGGTGGCCTGGCAAGGTCAAATGATTTGCCCAAGGTCACTAAGTGGGCAAGGACAGAGACAACCTGAGCAAGAATGAGGACATCCAGGCTCCTGGCTCCAACTGTGTACTTCCCTTGGCAGTGGCCTGGTCTCCTGAGACCGCAGCCCAAAAAGCCTGATCTCCCCCACACCCAACCAAGAGAAGGTCATGAAGAAGTTATCCCTTTATTGAGGCCCCATCTTCGATGTCTGGACTCCCTGAGAAACACCCATCATCAGAGTTTCAGAGACCCAAAGTGTCAGATTTCAGAAGAACCTCCTTCTCCAAAGAGAAGAACATGGTTGGCCCTGCTGTGCCACACTGCCCACCTGTGGAAGCTTTAGTTCCCAAGGGATATTTCCAGACTGCTCTCAGGCTCTTTGGGCTGGGCCACACAGCCAGTCAGGCCCTTCTGGAAGCTAGTGTGAGGGAAATACCCTTGGGGATCCCCAGTTTAGGAACTGGGGCACCTCTGTGCCTTCCTGCCTCTTCTCTGCCCGTGGTGGATCTTAGAGGAGATCTTTGTCTGAGGACTCAGATATCACAGCCTTGCAGACAGCAAAGCGGTCAGACAGCCACTCGAACAAAGAGTCCTCACCAAACAAATGCGGTGGGGCTGGGGGCAACAGGCAGCTGGTCTTCTCTTACTTCAAGGAGGAAAATGAAATACACCTGCACAGGGCCCCCAGCAATGAGAAGTGACTCCTAACTCCCCTAATTCATCTCCTGGGAGGAAATTCAGCCACACTTCCCTCCCCGGATCTGAGAGAAGACAGAGAAGGCATTACTTTCCAGAACAATTGACATTTGGGGGATACTTTCTCAGTGGCCTTAGGTTTCACATGTAGTTTCCTCCTTGTTTTTCAAAACCATCCAGAAATCTCTAGGTATTGTCATCCCATTTTGCAGATCAGAAGCCTCAGAGAAGGAAGGGCTTTACCCAAAGGAACACAGCTAGTGAGTGGCCAGATCTGGAGAGAAACCATGACCTTGCGATTTAAAGATCTTTCAAGGCTTGGCCTTGACCTTGACATGCAGCTGGGTCTCCACAGCTTGGTAATTCTGGCTCCTGGGATCAGTGATTGAGCATAAAGGAGAGACACTCAGAATCCAACAGCCAAAGAGCTCAGGGCTTGGCAGGGGTGCTGCCGGGACAGGCTGGGGCAAGATGGGGAAGGGTTACAAGTTCTCAGTCCCCTGAGCTGCAGCTGCACGATTACGCACCAGCCTCCAGGGGACAGGGACTCTGGAACTGCCCTGTGCGTCTGAATTGAAGTCGGTGCGGGATGGTTACTGGAGCAGGGAAGAAGGGTCCGGTGGATTGGACTTTTTTTGGTATCTGCCTCATATCAATACCTCAATGCTCAGCATGGGGCTTGGCACAGAGACTGCTCAGTACTATCTGCAGGATGTCCTTGAATGAGGGGATTGTTGATTGAGGCTAATAGGGGGAGACAGTAGGCTCTGCTCAGTGGCAAACACTGCCACCTGCCAGGTGAGCCTTCTGGCACAGTGAGCCAGACTCCAAGATTTTGCCATTACCCCCTGCACCCCCCACCCCGGGGCCCATGTTCCCAGCTGTTCATTCCCCGGCACCCTAACCAAGCTGCTAACCCGGCAAACCATGCCTCCTGCTCTGGTGCTTTTCCCTAAATCCTTCGGCCCCCTCCCCCAGCTTACAGCATTCTTTTCTCTGCTGCCAGACAATTGGTTACAATGGGATTAAAGGAGGCCCCTGGGTCATGCACCGTTCAGTGGGGGACATCTCCAGACACTTGCTTCTCTAGAGGCGCGGAGAGAGATGGCTGGCTGGCTGGAGACAGTTTCCAACCATTTTTACAAATCACTGACCACCTGTGACCGCTGGGGCCCTGCAAAGGAGACTCAGAGGAGTAAGGTGGGTTCTCACTCTTCCAAAGCTGCCAGCCCCTGAGAGAAACCGGGCTTTCCCAGAGCAACCTGTGTGACGTGCACATGTGGGACAAACAGGGAGCTGCATCGGACAGTAAAAAGGTCACTTTTGTTTGTTTTAGAGAACATGTGCAGGGGTGGGGGGGAGAGGGGAAAGTTACGGGGAGGGGCAGAAGGAGGGAGAGGGTCTTAAGCAAGCTCCATGATCAGGGCAGAGCCCCACGTGGGGCTTGATCCCATAAGCCTGAGATCACAACCAGAGCTGAAATCAAGAGTCAGACGCTTAACTGACTGAGCAACCCAGGTCGCCCCCAAAATGGTCATTTTTGAATTGAAAATTTGATAAAGTGCCTAGGAAGAAGTAGCACATGGGCTGAGCCCTGACAGAAAGGAGACAAAGCTCTATCGGCGGGCAGGAGAGGGGGAGGGCCAGGCCCCTCTGTGCCCCATCACCAGGCGGGTCTCCGCTGGAACAGGAATGAAGAGCTCCTGCTTCATCCAAGCTGCCCAGTGCCCCAGGCCGGCCACCGGCCTCCCTCTCCTGGGTTGCATCAGTGGGGTCACCGGTGACTCTGACCACGCACCTGGGGAAGCCACACGATCTCCTTGTCCTTGGTCTAAAGACCAACCATTATACCCTTTCCGACCTCAAAGGGCTCTTTGCAGAAATGAAGAGAATACTTTGCCCGTCTCGGTGACAGGGGCTCAAAGGACACGGGCCAGCAGGCGGGAGGCAGTGAGGGGCCTCCGGGTGTGGGGCCCTGGAGAGCAGGGTGGAGGGTCAGTCTCTGAGACAGGGGGGCAGTAAGCTTCCTACTCTATAGGCAACCTCTCTAAACGCACGCAGGGGCCTCAAAAGCAGCCGCCAGCGGGCACAAGGGAGCCCGGGCGCCGAGAGGGGTGGGGGTTCGGCCTTCCTGCTGGTTGGGACACGCTCAGCGGCAAAGGGCCGTCCCTAACCCTAACCCCTCAAGGCCCCTGCGGCCGCGCCCTCTGTCGGGCCCTTTGCATTCAGTGTTCTAATAATGGTTTAGAAGACTATTAGGCTACTTAAGAGGAGGGGCGTGTTTTATATGTCTGTTTTCTACCCATGGGCTGAGCACACGGTAACCTCCAACCACCCATGCCATGAGCATTCTTCCAAACCACTAGCCTATCCCAAGTGCAGTGGTTGGGTCCCTCTGCTCTTGGACGGAAGAACCCAAGGTTTCCCAGTCTACACGGGGTCTCACTGGATGTCTCCTCCGCCCTCTGCATGTACAATGACCTTCGCAGCCCAGGCAGCAGCCACCTCCCCGGTCATCTCCGTCATTGTGAGACAGGCCAGGGACTCACTGCTTGGTCCCTGAAGGCACATTTTCTGCCCATGGGTTAAGCAAAGTCCATCTTTCAGTGACAGTGAAATAAAGGGGAAAAGACAGCAGGGACAAAGCCACACCCCACAAGTAAACACGGAAGGCCAGCCAGCCGCACACAGCAAGGGCCTTCTGCCATCGGGGGAGGCGGAGGGAGCAGATGACCCGACCGCCCGCTTCCAAGGCCTTCCTCTCAGGCCACCAGCTCCCACTCCGCACCCGCCCGACTGTTTCCTCCCTGCCCTCTGCCGTCCCCCACCCCCAGTCAGATTTTCAAAGTGCCCCCCAGTTAGGCTTCTCTCCCTGAATCCCTGAGGTTTGAAGCCCTTGCTGGTCGGCAGACATGGGTAGGTCCGGGCCACTCCCCTGGGCCTTAGTTTCCTGTTTGTCCCTCAGGAATAAAGGTGACAGCAGCTCGTGAGGGTCTACGGGAGATGAAATGAGATAAAATCCGAAACTCCCTGGGACACGGCTGTATGTCTGTGTTCTTTTGCCTCCCCGCCACGGTCCCCCTCATCGAGGCACAGAAACCAACTCAGGCTGCCTCACCTGCCCTCACAGCAGCCTGCTGCTCCCTGCAGACAAAGGAAACTCCCTCCCGCGGGGTGCAAAGGAAGGAGGGGAAGAATCTAGAGGAACAGCCGTGGACGGTCGCTTGCCAGTTGGACAAGCTGGGGTCAGTCGGGGGCAGGCAGTGCTCGGAGGGTGTAGCCTTTAGAGCAGAACCAAAGGATCTGGGTCTTTCCATAACCCGCCACATGACCTTTGGGCAAGTCCCTTTCCTCCTCTGTCCCTCAGTTTCCTCACCTGTGAAACAGTCAACCTCTCTGTCCTACCTACTGCGTGGGGTCTCTGAGAAGAAGGTGCTGTAGAGAAGGGAGCGACAGGGAGTGCCGGTGGGGTCCGGAAGGCCTGCGAGCTGCGTGGAGCAGAGACAGGGTCAGAGGCTGCCTCTGCCAGGGGTGCTCTGACCTGCTTCGGACTCAGTTTGGGGATGCTCGCGCTAGGCCCCACACAGAACTCCCCTTAGGGGAGCTCTTTCCTCTAGTCAAAGCCCAGTTTCTGTTTTTTGTTTTGAAAAAGATTTATTTATTTTGAGAGCGAGAGCGAGTGCGTGGGAGAGAGAGAGCCCCTGTGTGCACGTGCAAGTGGACGAGATGCGGAGGGACAGAGGGAGAAGCCGACTCCCTGCTGAGTGTGGAGCCAGATGGCTCTGGGGCTCGATCCCAGGATCCTGAGGTCATGACCCAAGCCTAACTCAGATGCTTAACTGACTGAGCCCCCCAGGCGCTCCAAAGCTGCTTGCTGTTTTGAAGGAAAAATCTTTTGCTCCTGCTCCCAAGTCTCTTAACGGAGAAATTGGCCATTCAAGTTTCTTTCTCTTTCCCCTTTCAACCATGCATCTCACATCCCTCAGGAAGCCCTCCCAGATTAGGCTCAAAACACACTCTTCCTTCCAGCACATTCCCCAGTATTTGCGTTCCTGCTTGGAGGGCAAAACCCACAACTTCCATCCTTCTGTGGCCTGCGCCTGGCACTAAGCGGGCACTCAGGAAGTAACGACCAGTTAAATATGTACATAATGGACTCGATCACAATTGTTAAAGTTTCTGTTGTTCAATATTTAAAGAGCTAAGAACATTGCGTTACACAGGAGACTCCTGACATTCCACGGGGACTAGCAGCCCCAGTAGGCAGGGGTCCTGTCTCTCCCTTTTTGTAACAGGGGCACACAATGTACCCCGGGTTGTGACCAGGCTAGGTCCATTCAAAGCCCTTGGGTTAGTCCCAAATATCATCAGACAGCCGGGCAGGATGGCCCAGTGATTAAGAGCAAGGACTTTGGCTTTCAAATCTTGATGCAACCACTTACTTGCTGTGTGACCTTTGGCAAGTAACTGTTGTGAACCAAAAAGGAAGGCAAATGCTCATCTCACCTAGTTGTTGTGAAGCACAAAAGAGAAGATGAAAGTAAATTATTAGCACAGAGCCTAGCACATAGGAAGTGCTAATAAGTCAAGGCTCTTAGTATTGCAACGTGAGAGCTGAGCCCCTCCCCTGCTGCACAGGGGAATCCTTGTCTTTTTTCCACCTCTTCTCAAACTCGCCTTTCTCTTTTGCTGAATGCAATATACAAAGAAAGCTCAGGCAAATAAGAAGGAATTTCTTAGAGAGGGAGGGTAGAAATATGGGCGAAGAAAGTTAAGGCTTCCTTCTGGGAGCCAATCTAGCCAACAACCTGCATCACCTCTTCCAGGAAGAGGAGCGTCACCGCTGGTCTTTCTCGATTGTTCTTTCCTCCCAGACCACTTCAGCCTCCAGGGGTAACAGGGCTCAACCACATCCACTGGGCTGAATTAGAAGGGTGAACCCAAGCCACCCCTGTTGTATATTCTGCACCAGACACCCAAAGCTGCTGGTGTTTCTTAACAAATCTCTGTGGGGGAGCCAGATTTAGCAAATGAAGCAACAGAATGCTCCATTAAATTTGAACTTCAGAAAAACAACAAAGAACATCTTAGTATCAGTACGCCCCATGCAATGTTTGAGGCATACTAATACTAAAAATTATTTATCGTTAATCCAAAATTCAAATTGAACAGGATGTGCTATGTTTTAGCCAGAAACTCTAACCAAGGTGCCCAGGGCACTAAATTCTTCCCCTCCTTGTCCCACAACCACAATACTGGTCCATCAGTATTTTAACTAGCTACTCTGGAAACATCCCCTCCTTTTAACCCCCAGGCAGAGACACGGTAAGTGAGAGCTTTCCTGTCCCTCCTCCGCCCCAGCTGCTGAGTCCAGTGAGGTGGCTTGTTCTCAGAATACATTTCTTCATTCATTCCAGGCCGCTTGTCTAGTACTGGCCCCCAAGGCGAGGGGGTGAATGCCAGTCCCCTCTTGACTCTGGGGAGGGGGGTGTCTCCTAAGAACAGCATGGCTGGGGTAAGGTGGAGAAGTCCCACGACCCAGGTCCTGAGTGTCCTGTTGCTTGAAGACCAACCGAGAAGGTGGCCTGGCGCAGGATTTGTAAATCCCTGGGCAACACATGGGTTATTAACTCGACCTCTGAGTGGCCCATTTTACCACAAAGCCCCCACTCTTCCCACTTGACAGGGAGAAAGCAGCACATGGTGGGGGAAAGCCACCAGCCCCTCTGGACGCTGGAAGAACGACAAACCACTGTCCCGCGCGTTGTGATTTGCCGAACACATTCCCAGTCATCCTCTTCAGAGGCCTCGGCTTAAGGGAGGGTTCGGGGCCGGTTTTCTAGAGCGGTCAGGAAGTCCTGACCCAGGCCCTGCCTCCGAGGTGGGGCCTGGTCCAGAGGGCTGCCCGTGGGGGGTCCCACCGGTGTGGGGGGCGGCGCCTACCTTCTGGGCCTGTTGGATCATCTGCCTGACCACCTGCTTGAGGTGGGGCGCCTTCTCCTCCTTGGGGGGGTGGGTGTAGAGGGTGATGCGGCTCACGCCGCGGTAGACGCCCTGGTCGGTCCAGCCCAGGTCCAGCGGGGGCACCTCCGTGTCGGAGCGGTCGGGCCAGTAGGCCAGGGACTCGCAGGGCTCGGCCGGGGCCTGCGCCTGCGCTGGGGCTTTGGCCTTGGCCTTGCTCTTGCCCCGGGCGGCGGCGGCGGCAGCGGCGGCATCCTCGTAGGGGCTCCAGGCGGCGCGGAGGGCCTGTTGCTCCCGGCTGGAGAGGAAGTCCCGCAGCTGCTCCTTCTTGACCAGCTCGCGGTACGCCCGCTCGCCGCCGGCCAGCAGCGCCTCCAGCGCGGCCCGCCTCCGCTCGCAGTAGTAGAAGGCGGCCTGCCCCTCGGTCACCCTCTCGTTCACATGCGCCTCGTCCAGGCAGCTGAGCTGGGACTCGGCCATGGCGCCGCGGCAGCGCGTCCCAGCCCCGGCCCCGGCCCCGGCCGCGGCCCCGGTCGTCCCGCCGCACCTGGAGCCGAGGGGCGGGGCGCCTCACCTGGCCGCGAGGTCGGCCAATCCGCGCGGGCCGGGGCGCGGGCGCGGCCGTCGGGCGGGGAGGGGCGGCCGCGCCCTCTGCCTCTGGGGGGTCGGGGGGCGGGGCGCGAACCGTGCGGGCGGCCTAGGGAGACGGTTCCCGGGGGGCGGGTGGGCGGACGCGGCAGGGACCAGGCCTGTGGGGCCCGGCCCGGCCCGGCCCGGTGGGCAGGAAATTGCAGAGGTAGTGGTGGTGGTGGTGGGGTCCCCTAGTTAGACGCACGTGAGGCCTCTGGCCGGCTTCTGCCTCCCGGCCCTGACCCTTCGGTGGCGATGATCTAACCCTTCCTGCGACCTGGCAGGGCCGGACGCCGAGCAGGCGTGCGTTCTTCTTCCCTGCAGTTATGGCCGCGAGCACCTGCTTGGTCGGGGTGCCTCCGGGGTGGTGGATCTGACCACTCCTGGCGTTGAGGGTACGGGGTGGGGGTGGGGCCCTGCTGCCAGATGGGATTGTGAGGGCTTGGGCGGGGTGTGTGTTGGGGGTGGGGGTTGTGTGCACAAGCGAAATGCTAATAAAACCCTCAGTTCCCGGCCCACACGTCCCAGTTCCGAGATCAGAGGGACCCAGAAGCTGTCAATACAGCTCCTTCACCACGATAACAGTTTCTTAAAAACAAACAACAACAACAACGAAACAAATATAGCAAGGACTAAAGCTGCAGTGGTAGAATTTCACCCCCATTTTAATTTGAACTGACCTGTGTGTGTGTGTGTGTGTGTTTGGGCAAGATAGGCTGCCAGAGGCTTGATTACTATATTAGTGATTCAAAGTACATGTTTGAGCTCAAGGAAAGAAGCTGCGCGCGCACACACACACACACACACACACACACATCACCAGCGGCAGCTGCTCTGCTGTTTCCCATTGGATTAAATACAATCTTCTTAGTCATTAACATATTATTTTGTTCATGCACTGCTGTACAACTTGATTCTCCACATTCAAAATATTTTCAGATCATAGCAACCAAAGGTTCACATTTCTCCCATTTTATAGCACAGCCTCTCAGAGCTGGAAGGAGCACTAGAAACTGGTCCAACCCCCTCATTTCAGAGCTGAGGAAATTGAGGCCTTCAAACACGTGGTCTGGCTAGGCCTCCCACAAAAGGAGAGGTGGTGCGTGGGGCCTATTAGGTTCTCTGTGTCTCAGCGATCTTTGCCCTACATCTCAGCCGCCGCTGCCCTTTCTCCTTGTGAAATGACAGAAGGTTACTGGGGACCTGATTTTAAACCCCAGGGAATTTGAGGAGGTTGTCTACTATTTCTGGGCCTTCCTGTGACAGCATGGGGGGAAAAAAGGGTTAGATTGTCAAAAAGCTGTGACTACTGTGACACAGTGGTCCACTGAGGCACCCAGCATCACCCCAAAGATCAGCGGTGGTGGGCTGTGAGATGTCCACGGCCGTGCCACCCTTAGGAGCCTCAAGGCCTTACTTCCGGCGGCATTTTATGCTTAATTTCATCTTTAGACAAATTTTGTCTCTAGAATGGAAACCATTTAGTTTGCTTCCTAAAGCTTTCCAGGCCCTAAGAGATGCCAGACTGTGCCCTGGGGGCACAGAGGAGCCCAGGGAGGTGGGGATAACACAGGTGTGACAAAAGTGCTCTGATTAACTCAAGCAGTGGTGATTCGGGAGCAAACCGATACTCAAGGCCCACTACCTGCTGGGCATGCAGAGTGCGCGCAGTACATGGTTCTTTAAAACAGAATCAATTAGGGCCAAGAGAAAGGTATGTGCAGGGAGCTGTGGGAACTTTAAGGGAAGAAAGAATTAATCTTGCCCAATGGAACGTGGATAAGAAAGGCTTCACCCAGCAGGAGGGGATTTTTTTTTTTTAGGATTTTATTTATTTATTTGACAGACAGGGATCACAAGTAGGCAGAGACACAGGCAGAGAGGAGGAAGCAGGCCCCCTGCCGAGCAGAGAGCCCGATGCGGGGCTCAATCCCAGGACCCTGAGATCACGACCCGAGCCGAAGGCAGAGGATCAACCCACTGAGCCACCCAGGCGCCCAGGAGGGGATTTTGAGTGGAGCCTAAAGGATGAGAAGATTTCAAGGGGAGAGAGGGAGGGAGTGAAGACACTCCAGGCAGAGGGAGAGGGCCAGAGCCTCATGTCGGCATCAGGCACATGAGACTTCAGGTCAAAAGCCTTAACCCTCAGAGCGTTAGTGTCCTCATCTGCAGAATGGGATGACAATGCCGATATCCTAATACCTCCCAGATTGTTGTAAGGATTAAGTGAGATCTGGTGTTTGATTTAATTAGCTTTTGTGTCTGGCTGGTAGAAAGTGGTTTACAACATTGCTTCCAACACTTTCCTGTGCATGGAAATGACCTGGAGGATCTTGTGAAAATGCGGGTTCTGATTCAGGGGGTCTGAGGTGCGGCCCCAGATGTTGCCTTTCTAACAAGCTCGTAGATTGTGTTGGTAGTGCTGGCCTGGACTACACTTTGCCAGCAAGTGGCAGATTTTTCAGAGGCCAGTTGAAGAAGAGCGTGAACTTCTGTGTCAGGGAGTCCTGGAATGAATCTCACTTTCTTGTGATAAGATGTGTGTCCCTGAAAGAGTTACTTCCCTTTTCTGAGCCTTGGTCATGTCTTTGGCGAAATGTAGGCTATAAAAAGTCCTACCTTAGGGGCACCTGGGTGGCTCAGAAACCTCAGGAGAAGGCTCAGAAGCCTCTGCCTTCAGCTCGGTCCCGGGGTCTTGGGATCAAGCCCTGCGTCGGGCTCTCTGGTCAGCGGGGAGCCTGCTTCCCCCCACCTCTCTGCTTACCTCTGCCTGCTTGTGATCTCTGTCTGTGGGATAAATAAATAAAATCTTTGACCAAAAAAAAAAAAAAGTCCTACCTTACAGGGCTTCGTGAAATGTCTGGCCTGGCGGAGAAGCCGGTAAAGTACAGGAAGATGGGACTGGAGAGAGAGGGACGTTGGGGCCCAATTATGGGGACCTTAATTTTAGATCTTATCCGGTAGCCAGAAGGGAGGCACTGAAGGTTATTAAGAGACTTGTCTGATCATAAACAAATAGCAGTGATCACTGCGTCCAGACGCTGTGCTGGGTATTTTGGGGATCCTACCAATTTTAAATCCTACCTATTTTAAACATTATTATCATCCCCATTTCGTAGGTAAGGAAACTGAAGCACAGGGAGGTTCAGTAGCATACTCTCGGTCACCCAGCTAGTGAATACGAGAGTCAGGATTTAAACCCGGGTCATCTGAGCCCAGAGCTTGCCTACCCATCTGCCTTGCTCTACTGCATCGCGTGAGAATGTTAGGAAAGGGCATTAGTGAGAGACCATGCTCCCCTTGCTTACGAATTTAATCATTCAACAAAATTTGCCGAATGTCTAGCGTGGTGTTCTGGGTTAGAAACCGTTCACTGATTTAGAGATCCTTATTGAGCCTTAACATAGGTGCGGTGATGCAGCTCTGAACCAAACCAAGTCCTTGCTCACGTGGAGTTCCCACTGAAGTGCAGTGATTAAGACACGGTTTTTGCTCTCAAGAAGCCCAAATGTTATGTGACATCAGTTGGAATTGGACAGAAGGTTAGAATCAGAGTGGACTATTTTAGTAACAGTTGACATTGGAAAAGATCTCTCCTAGATGTAACTGATAGGAAACACCCTGTGGTCTTTTTGGAATATTCTCCCTTAGGTACCAAGGACTGACTTACCCAGCTCCCGGTTTTGAGCAGTTACTGTGTACTAGATAACTTGCTTGCCACTGGGAGTAGGAAAAGAGGAATCAGACACCATAGCCAGCTGCTGTGGCGGCTGCCTGAGTGTAGCTGGGAGTCGGATGCCCCCAACTATCTCTGCAAAGCAGGGGATGAGTGACGGCGTTGGCACTGGCGTTCTCAGGGAGGCTGCAGGCTATGGAGTCGTTTTAACCTACAATTATCCAATTTGATCTGCCCCTAATCTGGTGAAGTAGACTCGGAAAGGGATTACAGGGAGGGGTTAAAGATTAATAAATTGAGACTCCAGGAGAGGACCCGTTCCAGGTTATCCGCTGACAAGTGGAAACCCCGGGGGGCACCCGTCCACTCAGCCTGACCCCCCGGCCTTCCACACCCCCCTCAACAGCTGAACGCTGTGTATTATCACTGGGGTTTAAAAAAAGCCTTACCTGCCAGGAAATTGATTCCTTTCAGGCAGAGGCTCTATCTATTTTGCATCTGGGGACATTCCGCGAGGAGGCGGTGACAGCCTGGGAGAAAGCCTCAGGCCCCACACCAGTCCCTCTCGTCCTGGGGCTGGAGTTTCCCTAAGCGAGGTGAAGCCCGTCGAGCTTGCCTTTCCCCCAAGGTCACTGCGTCTTCCTGAGAAATCGTGCCTCTGCGTCTGGCAGAGGCCGCCCCCCCTCACGCGGGTCCTTGGCTCCCGTTCACCTTTCTCTCCCCAGGGCACGCTGCCTGCTGAGTGTGCAGTAAAGGTATGACACCTTGTCGTTAATGCTAATTGTAACTGTGTTCGTCTCTGCACTCGTCTCTTTTCCCAGGCCCTCCTGTGTAATTTGAGTCCCAAAATAGCCCACCTCCTGAGAGATCAGCTACGTGTCCCAGGGCTGACTTTTTCTCCTCTGTGGAAATTTGTGTCGCGAGCACCTGTTGTGAAACGTGGCGGACTCTTCGTGCCCGCTGCCTATCCCCAGAGAGGAGGAGAGAGAGAGAGAGGAGGTGGCTGAAGCTGGCGCCATGGGGAGGAGGGTGTCGATTCTCGGACTGAGCTAGATGAGCAAAGGCTTTCTCCTCTGACCGGCTCTGCTGGCCCCGAAGGAGGAACACACCCAGGTCTCCCCCAACCCTCCCAGCCGGGACTTACCAAGGCTTCATCTTTTTATTCATGAATGGTTTGGGGACACGGATTACGTACTAGGCAAGCTCCCGTCCCCTAAGACCTTCCAGACTCGGAGACTTTGCTGTAGCTGCAACCTTGGAAGCATATAGGTTTCCCTCCGCCACCCCCAACCACTCTGCCACGGCTTCCCTCTCAGCTCCAGAACATTCTCCTCCACTCATTTTAGTTCATCAGGCTTCCCACCGGTCCTCTCTGCTCAGCTGTCCCCCAGGTACCTCCACTGCAAGGGAGGTCTCGAAAGGAACCCACACCCACTTCTCTCCTACCCCCGCCCCGCCACTGTTCTTTCTGGGTCGCTTTGCTCCGGAATGACACCACCATCTGCCCGGTTACCCAAGTGGAAAATGTGCATGCATCTCGACTGCTGTCCCTCCCTCATGGCCACCAGGCCAGACAAGGCCTCTTCTGAGCCGTTTCTCATGAGTCCTCTTCACCCCATCCATGCTGTCACTCCCTCCCACACCCTCCCCCACCACATTGTTGCAAGAGTCTCCTAACCGGATCTTCTCCCCTCAATTCCTTTTAAAATGCAAAGATAATCATGTAATTCCCCTGCATAAACCTCTTCCAGGATTCCCCACTCACCCTACACCAAAGCCCAAGCACCCTGCAGCCACTTACCGTCCTGTTCATTTTCTTCCGTCTCCTGTGACTTCCTCGACATGGGACATGTGGTGCCTTTGCTTAGGGAGCTCCCGTGGCTAAAAATGCTTTTCTCTCTAGTCTGCTAGCCACTCTTCTGGATCCTTTGGTCCTCTGGTCACTTCCTGGATGGTGACTCCTGGCCCTCCAGGTCTGGCCGGGTGCCCTCCCTTCGTGCTTAGCCTCAGTTCAACTCAAGTTCCGTGTGGTAATGGTTGGTTCCCCCCACTCCCTGCCCCGGACAGGCAGCAGGTTCCTTGAGGATGCGCTGTCTTGTTCATCAAGGTGTTCCCAGGTATTATACCTTAAATGCTGGACTGTTGCCCTGCTTTCCCCCCCTTCTCCACCACCATTTTACTTCAGACTTCTTAAAACTGGATAGGATTTTCTCATTTTGCCCTGGCATAAAGTACAAACATAACAAGAGCCTAGAAGGCAAAAGGTGATTGAGCTGAATGGGAGTCTTTCTTTAGCCGTGCAGTTTCACAGTGTGACTGCGTGTTGTGTGTGTGTGTGTGAGAGAGAGAGAGAGATCTTATCTGATATGTGTGCTGGTACATGACATGGTGGACATTTTTTTAAAGTAAGCTCTACACCCAACATGGGGCTCGAACCCATGACCCTGAGATCAAGAATAATACTCTCTATAGACTGAGCCAGCCGGGCTCCCCGGTGGACATCTCTGATCATCTTTAAAGATAAAGAGGGATTTTGGCACCCACGCCCTCCCAGGAGGCCCAGACCAAAGGGCAGATGGGGAAGGGGGAGCCAGGACCAGAAAGGGAACAGGGGTCAGAGTTCAACCAAAGGCCTGCTGATAAGCAAATGGACCCAGGGGTCTGGTCCTTTTCCTCACCTGGAAGCTCCTCCCCCAACCCTCCAGCAGGTTCCCAGCTGCAGCAAGCACTTGGGCCACGTGTCAGAATCAGCCCATGGTGGGTTCTGGGTATGCAGCGCCCCAGAGCAAGAACTGGTCACCGGCGAGGGGACTGTGGTAGATGAGTTTGGGTTCCACCCTCTGCCCGGCAGTGCCTGCCTCTGGCTCTCTTTTTGCTCGTTTAGTACCAGAAGATTCGTGACCGTGAAGGAGGTGGACCAAGACAACCGCAGGTCCCTAACCTGGCTTTAGAGCCTCTGCTCGCTGACTGCGCTCTGATGTGCACGCTGCCGGCCCAGAGGGGCCCCATCCCAAGCTCTGTGTGGCCAGGGTCAGAGGCAGCCCTCGGCTGGAAGGCAGATTGCCTCCACCACTAGAGAAGTTTCCAAGGTTAGGAACAAGTGCACTTGCCTTCGTGTTTCCTATCATATCTAGCCAGCATCCACTCTACAAATATTTATGGACGGAGTTCTGAGTAATACCCTCAGGGAAAACAGTCATTCTATCAGCAAACATAGATGGAACCCTATGTTGTAGGGGATTTAAGAAAAAGATATGGGCCCACTCCCAGCTCCCAAGGGGCTGGTCTACTCTACTGCTGTCTACTCTCCCTTGACGCTGCTAGGGAGGCAGGAATTCGACATTATTTCAGATCAACTGAGCATATCCTAAAACCTTTAACCGTATTGACTTGAGGCTAACTGTTCGGGATCGTAATCCACAAATAATTAATTTCTAGAGATAAAAATTCAGATTCAGTGAATTTCCTAATCCTTCCCCAGGCACCAGGCACCCATTGGCTCATTTCATCCCCACATTAAATACTACATTTGCACATGATACAACTGATAAAGCTGAGGCTCAGAGAGGCTTAGCAACATGATCAGGGTCACACAGCTAAGGATTCAAACCTAGGTCCACTTGCCACCAGATCTGTGGGAATCAAGGGCCAGATGGGTTATATAATAGAACTGCCTTGTCCAATATGGTTGCTGCTGTTCAAATGTAAATTAATCAAAATTAAATCAACGTAAGAAATTCAGGGGTGCCTGCTTGGCTTAGTCGGTAGAGATTGCGACTCTTGATCTCAGGGTCGTGGGTTTAAGCCCAACGTTGGGTGTGGACCCTACTTCAAAAAAATCTTAAAGCAATAAATTAAAAGTAAGATATTCAGTTCCTTGGTCCCATTGGCCACACCAGAAGTGCTGAATAACCAATGGACCCAAGGGCTATCACCCTGGAGAACGCAGATCTAGAACATTTCCATCAGCACAGAAAGTTTGTGATCACATGGCATTGCTATAGGACCGTTACTCGAGAGCTGAGAAATTAGGAAGGCTTTTCCAAGGAGGTGGAGCTCGAGTTGGGCCAAGGACCTAAAACTCAAAGAGGCGGTCAAGGAGCATTGGAGGCAGCAGCAACTCCCCGGAGAAACAGGGAAATCGTGCCCTTCCATGCGCTGCCAGCTCTAGCAGGGATGTGGTGCTGACAGGATGCTGAACGGGTGAATGAATGAATGAATGAATGATCAAGGCAAATAGAGGCTAAATGGACACGTCAGTTTGGATCATGGTGTGTGTGTCTGTGTGTGTGTGCAGTGTATTTTTGTCTTGTGTTTGTGTGTACACGTGTATTTGTGTATCCATGTGTACACGTGTATATGTGTGTACATGTGTGTTACTACACATACATAAAAATGCACATGTACATGTTCCAGGGGTGGGGGCAGGATGGGGAGAGGGAATGGGCCAGAAGCAGAGGTTGCCCCATGAATGTTCTTGAATCTCTGAATTCCAGGGTGAGTTTGAACTTAGCTCTGTCGGCAGTTGGGAGCCACGGAGGGTGTGTGAGCTGGGAAATGGCAGGATGTCCCCGGCAGAGGGCACGGGATGGGCCAGAGGCAGAGCGAGCCCTCGGCGTGCTCTGACAGCACTGAGTGTTTGAGGAAGACGGCTGCTCTGGTTCTGGGGCTCAGGGTGTGTTCAGAAGGAAGTCACAGGAAGGGATGGAGTTTCTCTCCCTTCTTCCTGGCAGTAGCAGAGCTCCTGGAGTGGTGTGTCCTGGTCGGCAGGGGAGGCAGCGTGGGGCGGCTTGAGCAATCTCCAGCCCCGCAGGGCGAAGCGTTGCTAAAGAGCCTCCTCCCCTTCCAAAGAACTAGCAGTGCTGGGAACTGGGGTGTGTCTGAAACATTTCTAGACAAATTTGAAAACAGCTGTAACCCCAATTGAGGGACCTGGACTGGAATTATGTGTTTAGCCTTCGTTCATCCCTGTCTTTGGGGACCAGACCACGGGGCACGGGCCCCTTGCCCACCCACCCCTCCAAGGTGAAGCCAGAAAAGCAGTGTCAGGAGATGGTTCCACAGAGGGAGATTTGCTCTCTGAAGCTGGAATCAAGGAGGACGTCATGAAGGAGGTGGCATTTCCTTCAGCCTTGCACACTGGCTGGGACACGGACAGAGGGCCACAGAGAGGCACTGCCCAGTCACTGAAGGAGGAATACGCAGGACAAGGTTCAGGGCAGAGAGTGGCCCAGAGGTTCCTGCCTCCCCTTCACCCCCCAGCACTGGGGGACAGTCTTGAACCGCAAGCTAAGGAGAGCGGGGGACAGTTTTTAGGAGAGAAAGTGCCGCGTCTGGGTGGGGTGATGTGTGAAGTGGCAGAGAGCGTGGAGGCAGGCAGACCAGCCACAGAAGTAATGGCAGCTCCGGGACCAGCCAGCCATTCTCCATCAAGAATCACTCCTTTATTTGACCCACACCCTGAGCACTTTGTCCCTTGCCAGCTACCGATACAGGGCAGCTGTCCCCGGGGAAGAGGGTGGGCGAGCTCCAGGGAGGGGAGCTGTCCCCATGCTGATTTACCACCTCAGCAGCTTATCAGTGTGATCGGTGCAGAGAGACTTACCCTGAGGAGAGCTGAGGACAGGACAGTGAGTTTCCGGGGTGTGTGTGGGGGGGTGGTGTGTGTGCAGAAGACCGTTCCTGCCCCGGTGGAAGGTGTGGTAGGACCCTGCGCTCTGTTTGCTGGGCTCTCCCCAAGCAGTTCCTCTAATTCTGTTCACTTCTCATGACATCTTAGTGCTATTGTCTCTGATTCTCTCGATTAGCTCAGAGAGGTCAAGTACCTTGTCCTGGCTACAGAGTCAGCAAGACGGAGTGTTTTCTCCACTGTTCCCACATTGCCTGCAGGGAAAGTAGGCGATAGCTAGGAAGGAGGGGGCACTGGAGTGCACGAGTCAAGGATGGGCTTTCTCTATATGACTGGGTGTTTCTAGGTGGCCCGTATCACAGCAGGCAGCTGAAAAGCCGCTGGTCCTAACACCCCCTACTGGTTTTCACACCCTATGTACAAGGTGTGAATTACTCCCTCGGCTCCCCACCAGGAAGGGGGAAACTCAGCTGTGGAGTAGGGGTGGAGAATGTTCTCTGATAGGATTCCAGCATCCTGGACCACAGTCAGACTAACCCTGTTGACCATGTATATGGCAGGGGAAAGTTAAGGAGCGGCCAAAACTTAGAATTGGAGGCAAGGTCCAAGGAAGAAGGGGGAAGGCAGATCAGCTCTTGGAGGTTGGACGGGTAGGGTCCACTTTCTCCTTTGGGGCTACAGGGACCACCAGTGACAATGGGCATCAGACGGTTCTGGTGCTGTGGAACCAGCAGCATTGGCGGGGGGCTCCAGCATGAGGCCAAGGGAATATCAGTGTGGGGGAAGCATGGGTGGGGAAGGGAGAAGTAGCCCACAAGATTGGAAGGTTCAGGCAGCTAGACAGGCAGGGGGGCAGCCAGGGCTAGGAGACTCCAGCAGCGGGTGTCTGGATTCTGGAAGGGGACTGGCACGGATGAGAGGGAGCAGGGGGTGGAGCTGGGTCCTGCAGACATCCCAGCACTGAGGCCTGGCTAGGGGGTCTCACTGCAGGAATGAAGGAAGAGAATTGGGCCAAGGCTCAGATCGAATGTGAGATCACATAGACAGTCCTAGAGGCCGGTGCAGAGCCCCACAGATCAGTTGGTCCCAGAGGCTGGGCCTGTGCCATGACTCCAGTGGGGACAGAAGGGCCAGCAGAGCCCAGGAAAGGGTAGACCCTTTAGCAAGCCTACGTACCTTATGGTAACACACCCTTAAGGGGACTTCCTTAGGAGGTCTAGGTTCAGAAAAGGACCCAGGGAGCCCCCGGGACTCATGAGTACAATTCCAGAAGCTAAATTCCAGAATCTCCATGACTTTTATGTGTCCTACTGGAGACACTGGCTGGCTAGTTTCTTCTTTTTATTTTAAACACAACTCAATCCATTCCTCTTCTGCACCCATCTTGAGTCATTCTTACCTAAGAGGAGTCTGAGGGTCAGTGTTTATTTAGTATACGCCGTCTGCATGCAGCAGTGGTTTGAGCACTTTATTGTACTGATGAGAATGAGGCACAGAGGGGTAAAGAAATTTCCCAAAGGTCTGGTGGCCCAGAGAGAGTGAGGACAGAGTCCAGACTATGGACATCCCTGCTGCCCACCCCCCCCAGCCAATGCTCCCTTTCCCCTGTGTCCCCCCCACCATTGGACTTGCCATGGTAACCAAGCCTCCTCCAGCGTGGGAAGCAGAGGCTGCGTAGCAGTTACCTAGCAACTCCCCATAACCAGGTCAGAGCAGGGAGAGGGAGGTGCCATGTGTTGCCCACCCAGGGGAACTCAGTCCTGTTGAAATGGGATTGCCCACGTCAGCACGTGGCCACAAATGACCCTGGGTAGAGCCGTACCTGGAAGCACCCGTGTGGGGGAGTCTCACAGCAGGTTCAGGGCTGGAACTATGGCACAGACCTGACTGGCAGGGGTCTCTGTCCCCACAGCAGGTCCAGAGCCTCACTGTGTACAGTTCTGGTTTCTGGGCAGAGCGTGGAAGCTGTCCCCACCGACATGCTGTTTTAACATGCATGTGGGAATCCACTGAGGAGGGCTGAGGGAAGAATGTGTGTGTGTGTGTGTCTGTGTGTGAGTCTATGTGTGTCCATGTAGGCATTTCAACTCTGAGGGGAATGCCGGGCAGCTATGCTGCCTCACACTGCCTTCTTGTTCTTTAACTATCTCAAGAATTGTTTCTGGAATGGCCTGGTTCATAAAATTAGTGCATCTTCTTCTAACATTTCTTGTAGACCGGGTCTTCATAGCCATTGCTGCTGTCACTCTACCCCATCCATTTCCTCCTTTAGGACTGGGCTCTGCCTGGGTCCCCAGTTTTTGCCTCCTATAAGGTCCCATCAACTGGTCTAAGCCAGTCAGGGTGGTCTCATCCTCTTAGACATGGCTGGTTTAGGAATGGCAGCTGACCTAGTCATGCCAATGGGGTTCGAGGGAATGACTGCTGTATGACTTTTGTCACAAATTTAATTAATTAATTAGTTAATTAATTTGAAAGAGAGTGAAAGCATGAGTGGAGTGAGGGGCAGAGGAAGAAGCAGGCTCCCCACTGAGCTGGGAACCCAATGTTGGGCTTAATCCTGGCACTCCAGGATCATGACCTGAGCTGAAGGCAGTGGCTTAACCAACAGAGCCATCCAGAAGCCCCTATTTATTTATTTATTTAAACGATTTTATTTATTTATTTGAGGGGGAGAGAGAGAAAGATTGCACAAGTGGGGAATCTCAGGCTCACTCACTTTCCACTAGTAGGAGTGGGGCACTCAGGAGATGCCTGGATAAGGCTTGGTATTAAAAGTAAAAGACCTAAAAATTTTTTTTAAAAAACCATAAAAAAATTTAAAAAAATTTTTTAAATTAATTAAAAAAAAAAAAAAGTAAAAGACCTAAAGGAGACAAGCATCCCTCTTTCTGAACAAGTCAAAAATATGCCTCCTTGGTCCTTCCTCTCCTAGGTTGGAAGTGGAATTGGACTTGTAGCTGCAGGACCACCTTCTTCCAGGTTGAATCGACTTCCCTCCTGCCCTCCCTCTCTCCCTCCCTTCCCTCATTCATGCATTCATTCATTCATGCATCCGAGCTGAGACTCGTTCCTTCTGGCTTGTGAGAGCCAGTCGCGCACACATCTCTTCCCCACTCCCAATTTGCTGGTGTCATGCTGGTGGCTTGAAACCAGCCATGGTGGCAGGGTTTTGTTGTTGTTGTGTTGTTTTAATGGACTTAATTTTTTTTTTAGGGGGGGAGCACTTTTAGGTTCACAGCAAAATTGAGCAGAAGATAGTCTCCTTATACCCCCAGTTCCCACACATGCACAGCCTTCCCCATTATCAGCATCCCCCACCTGAGCGGTGCCTTTGTTATATTGGGAGAAGCCAAAGCAACACATCATCATTATCACCCAAAGCCCATAGTTTACCTCAGGGTTCACTCTTGGTTTGCACACTCTCTGGGTTTTGACAAATGTGTAATGACATGTGGCCACTGCTCTAAAAATCTGTGTTCCACTTCTTCTTTTCTCCCTCCCACCTTACCCTTGGCAACTGCTGCTCTTTTTACCATCTCAATAGTTTTGCTGTTTCCAGAATGTCCTAGCGTTAGAATCATACAGTATGTAGACTTTACAGATTGGTTTCTTTCACTTAGTGAGAGGCATTAAGGTTTCTACATGTCTTTTCATGGCTTGATAGCTCATTTTTTTTTTTTAAAGATTTTATTTATATGAGAGACGAAGTGAGCAAGTGAGAGAGAGAGAGAGCGTGAGCACACAAGAAGGGGCAGAGGGAGAGCGAGAAACAGACTTTTCACTGAGCAGGGAGCCCAATGCGGGGCTTGAGTCTAGGACCCTGGGATCATGACCCGAGCGGAAGGCAGATACTTAACTGACAGCCACCCAGGAGCCCTGATAGTGCATTTCTTCTTAGTACTGAAGAATATTCCATTGTTTGAATGGACTGAAGCTTATTTATCCAAACCCCTCCTGGAGGACACCTTGGTTGTTTTCAAGTGTTGGCAATTATGAATGGAACACCCATAAACATTCATGTACAGGTTTTTGCATGGACATAAGTTTTCAGTTCCTTTGATAAATACTAAGGAGCATGATTGCCAGATCATATGTTAAGACTATGTTTCGTTTTTCTAAGAAACTGCCAAACTGTCTTCCAGATGCTACCAACCATTTTGCATTCCCACCAGCAGTCAATGAGAATTCCTGTTGCTCCACACCCTTGTCAACATTTGGTGTTGTCAGTGTTTTGGTCCTTGGATTTTCTAAGAGCTGTATAATGGTATCTCGTTTTTATTTGCATTTTGCTAATGACATGTAATGTCAACCATCTTTTCACGTGCTTACTTGTGATATTCTATTTTCTTCAGTGAGGTGTCTGTTCAGGCCTTTTGCCCATTTTCAGTTGGGTTGTTCATTTTCTTATTGTTGGATTTTAAGAATTGTTTATTTTGGGTAACAGTTCTTTATCAAGTAGGCTTTCTGAAAATATATTTTCCCCTTCTGTGGTAACTCATTCTGTCTTCTATTCTTCTGCTGCACAGTAGGAATATCTACACTACAGAATTGGCAAATGTGCCGATTGGGGCTTTCCTTCAGAGGGCAGTTGCTTAACATTTACCAGCACACCAATGCACGTGTGCATCAACCATTTATAGGGTGAATTGCTCATGCATGAAAAAAAGTTCAGTGCCGTGGAGGAGGCAGGCTCAATGAATCCCCAACAATGCTATAGAGTTCTGAGTATTGGGATGGAAGCAGAACAAGGATGCAACAGGAACATGAAGGAGGGACATGTACCGCAGCCATGAAGTTGGGATGGAATCCCAGTGGAGAACTTGAGCCCTGAGCTAAGTATTTCAAAGTGAGTAGCTGTCTGGATCCCTACTGCCCAATGAGGTAGCCAGCCACTTGCCCCATCTCGCTGTTGAGGGCATTCACACTAGCCACATTAAGCAGTCAGTGACTGCAAGTGACTGGAGACTGTCACATTGGACAGAGCAGATAGAGAACTTTCCCATCACCATCACAGATGTGCTACTGGACCTCACTGATCTAGATAAAAAAAATGCGGGAAAGGCATTCCAGGCAGAAGGAACCCAATGGAGAGACTCAGAGCTCTGAGACACCATGACTCATTCTGGGGAGAGATGAGCATTGTGGCTGAACAAACAGGCAGCATTCAGATCACACAATGGCATTAGTGCCGAGCCTGGGAGTTTAAACTGTGGCCAGAAAGCTAGTGGGAGCCCCCAGAGGCTTTTGAACAGAAGCCTGATGTCATCAGCTTTGCATGTTAATAAGGTCTCTCTGGCAGTCAGTGGGCTGGATCAGAAGGGCCAGCCCAGAGGCAGGGGTTGGGGGTTGGACTTGAAATGAGGCAAGGACTGTGGCACAGCTGCAGAGGAAGTAGAGAGATGTGGATGACCCACTGGCTCATTGCATCTGGCCTCTATGGGGTGTTTTGTAAATAGTTGTTGATTTAATGAATGAATTACAGCACAGTCCAGATTATACGACAGGGTGCATATCCCTCTGGCACCGTGGGCGCGATCTATTGCACAAAGAGTATGAGAGCATTTCTTTTCAGCGGAAGGAGGAAGGGGCAACAGGGTGGGAGAGATGGAGGGGAAGGGGACTTCCTGTCCTGTGTGAGGGAGCAAGGGCTCCAGTGAGGAGGGAATGAGCTGTGCGGGAACTCTGATCTAGGTAGAGGGTCTCTGGGGCCCAAGGACAGGGGCGACTCAGAACTGCGTACAGGCCGTTCTCCACCCCTCCTCTTCCCCGACCCACCTAGCCACACGGACTACAGGGCAGAGTTAGCTTCCTGAAGGATTGGGGTATTTCCTCAACACGCTGATGCAACGGACAGCGGATCGACCGCATCCGGGAAGATGCTGTCCGCGGAGGATGTTCAGGGAAAATCGAACCTGGCCAGAGTAGGAAGCGTTAGCAGACCTGTGCTTAAACACACGAGACACCAGCCTCCCTCCTGTGGACTCTCAAAGTAACTGGAGATCTTGAGGGCACACGGCTGAAAGCTACTGTAACTTGGGCATCGATGCTAATATCACCTTGTTTGCACCTACGGGTCCATGAGGCCTGGGACCTTTGGGTTACAGAATGAATGATAGGTGACACGAGGCAGGTTTCACTTGCTCATTCACTAAACAAATATTTGTGGAGCCTCTGTGCACCGAACACAGGGCTACATGTTGTGGCATACAATGGTCCACAAAACAGATGATCCCTGCCCCCAGGGAGCTTAAAGTCTAATAGGCCAATAGACCAACTTACACGTTGTTCAGGAAAAGCACCAGGAACCACCAGATAGTCCAACGGGAAGGATTTTTAGATTAGGGTCAGGGAAAGATAATTGGAGAAAGTGACATTTAAGCTGAGGACTGAGGGTGCATAGGAGTTAGCTAGGTAGAGGGAGACCAAAAGGTATGGAGGCTTTGGGAACCAATCTGGAGGCTGAGAGAAGGCCAGTGGGTGGGAGCATGGCATCAGGGAGGGGAGAGGCACAGAGGAGGCTGAAGGGGGGAGGCAGGGCCAGACCACCCGCAGCCACATGGGGACTTGGATTAAAATCCAAGTGTGGCAGTTGGCAGGGGAGTGACGCGATCAGGCTGCTGTTGTACAAGGATCACTCTGGCATCTGTGTGGAGAATGGACTGGGGACAAGAGGATATGCTGGGAGAAGCGTGTCCGGGCTCAACGGGTCACCAAGGAAAAGATATGGTGGTTCGGCTGTGGTGATGGAGAGACGTGGAGGAACCTGAGAAGTATTTAAAAGAAACAAGACAACATGCTTTTCCCGTGTCCTTGTTTTGGTACACACAGGCTGAAGTGTTAACTTTTGACAAGGCAAATAGCAAGTACTCGCCCAGGCCAACCTGTCCTGCCTGTGGCCTGTTTTGCTCTGGGTTAGTTGATCTAACGGTGCCCCAGTGACATGGGTCATTCCCTCGCCTCCAAGCAGGACCACACCTGATGCAAGTGCATTTTATGTTTAAAGATTTCCTGAGAAAGCTTTCACAACTTCTGTAACCTCTGCTTATCTTTAAACTAATCACCATTGGGAAACCCGTGTGTGGCCTTTTTCTGAATGCTAGTCATCCTAAAGTTTCTTGATTCTTGATAGAGGTGGAGAACCTGAAGTCGATCACCTGGGCCGTCAAATGCGGATGATGTCATAATGGCAGTTCTGAATCACATCTCATTTGTAAGCGACAGAGGAAAGTGCCTGAAGATCCCTAGAAAAAAGATCTCTTCTGATTTTTGTGGCTCTCTAGCCCCCTGTCAAGTTCTGTGCCATCGCTACTCGAAGACTGGTCTGTGGATGAAGGCATGTCACCTCAGAGCTTGTGGACACGCAGCACTGGATCTGAATCTGCATTTTAACACCTTCCTCAGGCAATCCACAGGCACTAAATTTTGAGAAACACCGCTTTCGATCACCCTGAGGCCATCTAAAAGTGGGTGGGCAGTGGCAGTTTCCAGAGATTGGAAATTGCAGGGAGCCTCGGCAAATGGGTAGAAAATGGAACCGGTTCATCAGGAACTGGATTTTCTCTGGAAGTTCCCTGCCCCCGGGTCATGCAGAGCGTTTCAGCTGAAGTCAGACATCTGTGCTGTTTCCCGGACTGGGATTGCGTGGCTTGTGAGGCCGGGAGGACACGCCCCTGGCACTGAAATGCTCAGGTGGAGAGGAACTTCCCATGGGCTCCCCGAGGCAGTACCAGAGGCCCAGCAAAGCCACTTCCCAACAGCCCCTAAGTAGGGACAGTTGCATCCTTATCCTCTTAGCCTAGTCCCAAGGGCCCTAGAGCTCTGCCCACACTGCGGGGTGAACCTCCCCAGGCCAGAGCCCCCCACGCCCACAGACACAACACGCAGCCTGGCAAAACACTGGCACTGGTCGTATCATTGTTTTCTTGAGGAGTGTTTCAAGGCACGAAATCCAGGCCAGAACCAAATCATTTCCCTCTCTCTCCACTGGGGCCGGTCCTCCTACATCATCAGACAAATGGATGGGGTTTGTGGGCTGTTTAAAGCATATGGTTTGTAAATACTGTAAAATCAAACATCACTTTTGGCTTTTATTTACTGTAACATGTTCGCATCACCGAGCACCAAAATAGCTTGTAGGTCTCCTTTGCCTTGTTTTCTCTCTCCCGGCTCCTCATCCTTCGCCCCTGCCTTCGCCAGCACTCCCGTCTCGGCTCTAATTCCTCCTTCCCCGCTGCTCCGTTCCTCCTTCCCCTGCTTGTCCGCCCCCGCTGGCCCCTGCGCTGCCGTCTTCCTCACCTGCCCCACGTAACGTCTTGCCTCCTTTCCCTCCCTTTGTGCCTCTCGAGCTGCTCCTTGATCTTTTGAGATGACTCTGCTACCCTTCGCGTCCCGGCTCCCATGTCTGCAGGCTGCGCCAGACCGCTCCACTCCCCTGGCCTCTCAGGGCTGCTTTCTCTTCCCTCCCAAGACTCCCTGCAGAGTGCCTGCTTTTTCCCTTCCCCTCTAAAGGCCACGCAGGGATCACAAAACCATAGAATTCGGAGTCAGAGGGACACAGCCTGTGTTATACTGACTGTTACTTCTGAGTCAGAAACTCTTTCTTCTCCTGTCACCCTCGGTAATGGCCGCCCGGTCACTCCTTAGAGCAGGAAGGGCTGGGGGAGAAGACAAAGGGACAGGCCCACCTCACCCCCATGTTCCCTCACCAGCACAGGCACCCCACCCTTTCATTTAGGTCTCATGAGACACCCCCCACCCCCATCAGGGCCCTTGGGCAGACGTTTCTGCCCCCCAGGTCCCACTGAGTTTCCTGGCCAGTTTGTGCTTCACACCCACACCCCCGAGGGAATCACAATTCTATGTTGAGGTGGCAAGAGAGATGGTGGCATGGGTGTCCCTTGCCCCTCATGCAGCTGTTGGGGGGGAGCTGCCAGCAATGGCTCAGCAGCTGGATCCTGGACGCTCGTGGCAAAGCCGGCTCCCACCCAGGGTCATGCCGCGGCAGGTAGCCCGTGGGCAACGGCAGGTCAACGCCCCCGTGGACTGGGCTGGTCTCTGTGCCACTGCGCAAAGCATCCTCAAAACATGGGAAAACAAACAGAGACCCAAAGAGACACCCTTGTTGCCATAAAACAATGGCTCTCAAATCCCGCTTTCTCACCCCGGGCTTCTCCAAACATTTTACAGAGTCTCCAAGCTGCTTTCTTGGTATCCCGGGAAACAGAGGTGACTCCCAGGTAAGCCACTGGGGATTTGTGAAAATCCCTCCATCTCCCAGTGCTTGGCTCCTCCGGGTCTCTGATTCCCCAGGTCAGCCACAGGGAGGAGGATTAGCCGGGAACACGGGCTGCAGGGAGGTGAAGGTCCCCGCTGAGCGTGGAGCGGGAGACCAGACTCGCCCCGGCTGCAGGACCCCCTCCCCACCCAGCGCCAGTCCTGCCTTCACGGCCCCTCCTGCTCCCAGCTCAGCCCCATGGGGCCGCGCCTTTGTTCTCAACCCCGCTGAGCCCACCCTTGTAGAACGGAGGGAAGCTGCCTTGCAAACCCTGGAGGTGAGCAGGGCTGGGAGGAAGCGGAAATGGGCCCCCAGACCTGCCCTGCCCTGTTGTTCTGGGACAACCCGGGCGTGGATCTCGCTCCGCTGCTCGTGGCCTTGGGACGGGAAGAACTGGGAGCCTCCTGTCCCTGCCCCCCACCCTCCAGCTTTCCCACAGCCTTCCACGCGCCACTGAGGGGAGCAGAAAAACAAGTATGAATCTAATTCTTCGCCTGACTTCCTTTCATATCAACTAAGTAACCAACGAAATCGCCAATGAATTACTACTATAAAATGCGCGCGCACACAGGCAGAGGTGTGTGCGTGTGCGCGCACCCGTGTGCGTATGTGTAGATGGCCCCGGCTTCTCTTCCTTGCCCCTCTCCCGCAGGCAGCTTCCGATGACAGCCTCTGACGCCCCGGGAAGGGCCTCATCGGATCATGGGTGCCACGTAGTTGGCGGGGAAGAGGCCCAGTTTGTTGTGCAGGCGGCCGGTCCACCAGGACGGGTTGGAGCTGTCCAGGACCTCGACCACCTCTCCGCAGCGGAAGCCCAGCTCGTCGTCCTCGAGGGCCTCGAAGTCATAGAGCGCCCGGGCCCACCGCACTCGCTGTTGGGGGAAGCACAGAGGGGGTCCCGCTGAGCCGTGGTGGGGGGTGCTGGCCCTCCGAGCCGCTGTCTCGCAGGAGGGTCCTGCCGGCTCCCACACTGAGACCAAGACCTCGGCGAGGACAGAAAGCAGACCCCGCAGCCCAGCCCCAGGCCTGACCTCAGCAGAGCCCACCTTAGTCGCGCTCCGCACTCAGGACTTCCACCGCCAGAGCAGTTAGTCTCCCAGGCCCCAGGAGCATCCTTGACAGCTACTGCCTGGGCGTCTATGCGGGTCTTTTGACTCTCTCCAGGTGACAGAAAGGATGGCAGCATGCCCAAGCGAACAGTGCCCGTGTTACGGCCACCCAGGGAGATGCAGCGCCAGGAAAAGGGCAACAGCTCACGTCCGCTACAGCCCAAGCGGGAGCCGAAACGCGAGGTGAGGACACGGCCCGGTGGCGGGACAGGACAACAAGCAGGCTCGGCTGGGCCCCAGAACTCCTCCTCCTCCCAGGAGCGCCCACCGCCTCCACTCGGAGCTCTGAGCAGCTTGCTTCTCTCCGGGAGGACCAGCCCCTGCTCTAAGTGCCCCTCTGGCCACCCTCATGGAGCCCAGGGAGGGAAAGCCTACGTACCCCGGCCACTTGGAGCTGCACGGGGTCCGTGTGTCTCCGGTGCATGAGGGCGGTGTTCATTTCGCTGCCCGCGCCCATGCCACAGTGCCCATCGTTTATGTCAAGGCTGCCTCCTCGGCGGTCCTGGGAACACATGTCACAGAGGACCAGTCACCATACCATGTCCCTGTCAGGCCCCCCGGCGCCTTGCTCAGATGCCACAGACACAGCCAGTGCTCCAAGGATACTTGCTGCTGGTGACAATAAACCCAGGTGTTGGGGGCAGGGGCGGTGGAGGATGGCACAGGGACCTTCGATTGTGAAGACGATGCCAGATTTCATTCACTCAAAGAGTATTTATCAGGCGCCGACCATGTGTCTGCTACCGTCCTAGTCACTGGGGATATGTAGCTGGAAAGAAAAGGTCTTTGTCTTTGGGGATTGTCGGTTTAGACGGGGAACTACACACATTTAAGTGATAACTGAGCTGAGAGAATGTCTAAGTCTGCCAGGGTAATCAGAGAAGGCTTCCTAGAGGAGGTGACACTTGAACTCTAGCTTTAGAGGAGAAGGATCAGCCAGCAAAGGGCATTTTAGGCAGAGGAAAGAGGATATAAAATGCCGCCAGGTCATGAGAGAAAACACACAGACCATTCTGGTAACTAAAGATAGTGCAGAGTTGCTGGAATGTGTCTTTGCTCAGGGAGTGGGGAGGGTGGGGCGTGGGGGTGGTTTAGGGGGAGGCAGCAGCAGATGAGGCTGGGGAAGCAGATACAGGCAGCCTACAAAGGGCTTTGTGTGCCCTACTAGGGAATTTAGGATCGATGTTATCTGGCTGTGTTGTCCATCTCGGTAAGCGGCCCCAGACCCCATCTGGAACAAAGCAGGGAGTAAGGAAATAAGCAAGCGGGGCTCTATTGTGGGTGTTAATCCGTTTTTCTCGTGGCTCTCCACAGCCAGATGGGTTAGGGGGCACGGATAGATCTGGAACTGCGCTGACAGGGAAATGAAACAATGGTTCACTGAATCCTCAGGGTAGGAGTGTGCGCGCGTGCGCGCGCACGTGTGTGTGTGTGTGTGTGTGTGTGTGTGTTTGTGTGTGTGTGTTCAGGCAGGAAACCAATGAATTCACAGGGCCTTCTTTGCCAAGAGCAGTTCCCATATCATATTATCATATTTCTGCCAGTTGTAAGGTCCCGGGTCTCCGTTATGAACTCTGTGAGTCCTCACGAGGCTGGGCAGGGCCCGAGACACTCCTCCCCACGGTCCCAGGACCACGACAGTCCCCAAGCCTTTGTTCACTCTGTTTGCATCTGGTGTTGTGGGGGATTTTCACACGCTCCGTGCCCGTGGGGACAGGGTGGCCCGAGCCCCAGGGTGGGGGAGCAGGGCGTCTTCCCTACCTCACGGCGCCCACGTCATTCCTCTGCTGTACCTGGTGGAAGTGGGGGTGCTGCAGATAGCGGTGCTGCTGGGCCGGGGGTGCCGGGGAGTACTGCGAGGGAGGCGGTGCCGGGTGGTCCGACAGCTTCCGGATCATGGAAGGCCGCATTTCTTCTCCCACAGCCCCACTGAGGTGCGGGCCTCCCTGGGGCCTTCGGTCCAGGCTGTTGCCCCGGTGACCCTGGGAAAAGATGATGAAGATGATGGAGATCCGTCCCCCTTGCGCATCTCCCGGCCCCCCAGCCCCGCCCCCCCTTGCTGCCTGCTGTTTCCAGACTTTGCCCACGACCTCTCCCACAAACAGCTGCCGGCACGCGGGCAGCCTCAAGAGAGCCCATGGTTTGGACCCTCATGGTTTCAAAAATGGTCTCCAGTTTCTCAGGTTCTCCTGGGTTGGGGACTCGGGCTCCTCTGGTTCACTTTTCCACGTGCTACCCATTGAGCCCCTACCCAGCGGGCTTGTTTCCCTCTCTGTAATCAACCTGCAATATTCTATCTTACTGACACAATGCCACTCCTCCTTATCGCGTGTTGCCACACCGCCAGACACCCTCCCCTCCCCATAAGCTCTGCCATTGACTCTGCCTGATTTTGAACTGTCATTTATCGCCTGGTGATAGGGCCCCAAACAGCAGCCCTCTTGCGGCACCATGGAAACCAGGCCTGGCGCTGGGCACGTGCTGGGAAGGAGCACGGCCGTTCTGCTTAATGGCACCACAACCTTGTGACTCAGAGGTAATTTCTTGTTATTTTTATTTCATAAACAACTACCCAGGGCCTGGGCTTCGTACATGCCAGGTGCTGCTCGAAGTGCTTTACAAATATGAACTCATTTCATTCAGTTTAATGCATCTTAGGCTACCCCTCTTTTCTCTACATGCACATCCTGGTAAATTAATACCTCTGTTTCTTGGTTTAAATAATTCACAAAGTCTCAGTAAACCTTTGTTTTTCTTTCTGAACTCTGACGTGCCCTTGCTGGGACACCCTTTTCTCCTAGGACTGTCCCTTCTTAGGCTTACAATCAACCAGTTGCCTGAGATGGTTTTCTCCACTTCCCCCAGAGCACCTGTTGCTTTGAAAGCCTCAAAGCCTTTCAAATAACTCATTCCAGGGATTTCAACTGTTTTAACTACTCCAGAAATGCTTCTTCCTAGAATACCCATTTCTTTCTTACAATGATGTTGTTTCCTTTGGAAGGTATTTTATACGTTGTGTGCATGTGCATTTTCTAATGGGAAGCAAGTTAGCATTTCCTTGGTGCCTACTCTTGTCCAGACTCTAAGGCATGTGCTATCACTGTATTATCTCATTTAATCCTTACAACAGCCCAGTGAGGGAAGTATTATATTCTCTCCATTCTCCAGATGAGAAATCTGATACTCAGAAAGGTTTCTTAACTTGGCTAGGTAATAAGGATAGTTAGTGATGAAATTAGGATTTAAAGTTAGGTTCAGTGGGTTGAGCCTCTGCCTTCGGCTCAGGTCATGGTCTCAGCATCCTCGGATCGAGCCCCACATTGGGCTCTCTGCTCAGCGGGGAGCCTGCTTCCTCCTTTCTCTCTGCCTGCTCGTGATCTCTCTCTCTGTGTGTCAAATAAATAAATAAAATCTTTAAAGTTAGGTTCGTCTGAGGGTGCCTGGGTGGCTCGGTTGGTTAAGTGTCTGACTCTTGGTTTCAGCTCAGGTCATGATCTCAGGGTCATGGGTTCCAGCCCTGTGTCAGGCTCCGTGCTCAACTCAAGATTGTCTGCTTGAGGTTCTCTCCCCCTCCCCTGTCCTTCTGCCTGCTCTTGAGTGCTCTTTCTCTCTTTCTCTAAAATAAATAAATAAATCTTTAAATAAAAAAGTTAGGTGTGTCTGATGCATTTTCTAGTAAAATAGTACTCTATATTCCACACCATTCCAAGAGCAAGCATTCCAGATCCAGTTTTTTTCTCCAACACCCCCAGCCTCCCTTTCTCTGACAAAGCTCTACCTGCCGCCTTAGTCCCAGACTCTAGGCGGCCCTCCTACCTCCCCATGTGTGGGCCCCTGGCCTTCATCTTTGGGCAACTCCTAGGCTAGGCTGGAACTGTGATGTAGTACTATCTATGCGAATAAAACAAAGCACCCACAATGAAGAGCTAATGTTTGGGACGTGCTTGTAGCACTGTTAGGAGCGATGTCAGGGAAGGGGCTTACGTGGTATCCTCTAACCTTCACCACCATCTACGAGCTAGCTGTCACCATCATTCCAGTTTTATGGATCAGGAAACTGAGGATCAGACAACTTTCCCAAATCACATGGTTGGGAAGTGTTATGAGATGGTTTAAATTGAGGTCTGACTTCAGACTTATTCTTTCTTCCAGAATCCTCAGAGGAAAGGCTCATCGAATGTGTTGTCTCGATGGGTCACATAGGACTCCTGTTGTCTAAAATCTGTGGACTGGGGATGATCGGGACCTGAGGCATACCTGATCCTCTCGGGTTCTATCCCTCAGAAAGATCTGCTTCTGTTTGGAGATGGAAGTCGTCCTGTAGTAGTCCACCAGCTTATTTAGAGATGGAAACTTCTCTGTCCACAGGAAGTAATTACCCTTGTTGTCTCTCATGACTTTGAAGTGCTGAACGTCATCTTCATGCCTAGAGATCAGGGTGAATCCAAATTGTATATTACATGGTGACAATGTTCCCATGCCCAGGGCTGACTGCATCCAGGGTTGCTGGAGTTCTTCTGGGGCAGGAAAGGGGATGTGGAGTGCCTGCCCATCACAGGGCGGGGGTGCTGGCTCAGTCAAACTCTCAGGGGGAGATTGGTGCAAGGGACTTCTCAGGACACGGGCAGCATTAGAAGGGATTTCTACATCAGCAGAAGATAATCTGTCTTCTGACACTGGAGCCAACCTTTTATAAGAAAAAAAAATGTCCGAGCACTTCAACAATGACCAGGTCAAGGACTTTTTACAATGTTTGTTTGAAACGTGGCCTTGCTTGCGTCCTGTACGATGCCAAGGACTCCACCAAGGCTTGAAGGGGAGAGGTTTTTCACCCCTGTTATCTTTCCATTATCAGAAATACATTGAACCAGTTCTTTTAAGCCCATAAACTAGCTCTGGATAGTAAGAGACTATCTTGAGAAATTTGTCGCACTTGGTTCTCTACTTAATGGAGATCTCTTGGTCTTGGTTTATGTTTTGCATAAATAAAGTTACAAAGTATTTCGAACCTTTGGGGAGAAAAGTGTTATACAGCCATGCAGTGTTTTGATTGAAAAGGACCTCTGATGGGGCGCCTGGGTGGCTCAGTGGGTTAAGCCTCTGTCTTCAGCTCAGGTCATGATCCCAGGGTCCTGGGATCGAGCCCCGCACTGGGCTCTCTGCTCAGCAGGGAGTCTGCTTCCTCCTCTCTCTCTGCCTGCCTCTCTGCCTACTTGTGATCTCTGTCTGTCAAATAAATTAAAAAATAGAAAAAGAAAAAGAAAAGGACCTCTGAGGTTGTTTAGTCCTGTCTCCATGTTACCCATGAGGATGCTGAGGCTCCAATTGGTGGAGGGGCTTGGCCAAGGTCACTGTGAGTGATTGGCAGAGCTGAGGTGAGAACCCCGGCTCTCTGATTCCAGTCCAGTGAATTGAGCCTGTCATACCATGTACACGTGCCAAGTTCTTTCGGTACCTTTTGACAACAGCTGGAATCATAGTGATGGGAAATATTTCTATCAGGGATGGAGAAATTGGATGTTACTCATCTGGAAAGGGAGAGCTTGGCCTTTACTAATAGTTCCAGTCTTTCCCCATCACCAAGGCATTCTCTTTTCAATGTCAAGTTTATTCGTCAAACAGACATACATTTCTATCTAAAAATAAACCAATGATACCAATTGCCTGATCCAACAGAAAGGTCAAGAATTTAAGGAGAGTTGGGGAGTGAAGATACCTCTGAAGATTAGTGCAGGTTTCTTAAGGATGGACTCAGTGGTTCGTGTTCAGAGGGGACAGGAATTTTGATTGATCTTCAGTCTCATCTTGTGAGCTAGGCTCTGTTCATGGCCAGGTGAACCCATATGGGGACCTCTGCTTGACTGCTCTGGGCCAGGAACTGACACTCTGCAATCACTGTGTGGTCTTCTCCTCAGTGTTGGCCACTAACAGATGCTTCCTTCGCTCTAACAACACATGGCTTAATTCATAGTCATTACTCCTCACATCTGTGTGTGGAGGAGGAAATATTCTTGTTATAATTATTCATCCACCATCTCTTAGTCAAAGAACTCAGAGTGAGAAACATTAAACGCCCCGCCCCCCATGAGCTGAGAGGATGGATGTCAGGCTTGCAGCCAACCCTCTGGACCCATGGAGAGAGAGAGTGGCTGCACCATTGTCTCAAGTTCTAAGAGAGGCAGAAAAAAGGATATAACTCAGGGCTCTAGCCTCTAAAATCTAGTGTTTCAGACCCTTAACAAATGCTAAGTGATAGAACCACAATTAGCTCTTAATTATCTTTGCATGACAGAAGGCAGATGTATAAATAAATAAAAATGATTTGCTTTGGAATATATTAAGCTACATTTCTGCATAAGATGTAGTAACAATTATGGTAATAATCACAAGAAGCTGCAAGCTTCTGTAAGAGACTGTGGCAGAAGTCAAGGCTGATCATTTTGGAGAATGCACCTTACTGGAGGAAATACAACCCACGATTCCTAGGTAAAAAGCCACAGTGCACTTCACGCAAACCAGAGGCACCAAGAGATGCCCTTCAACATAACCACTTACCTGGTCCAATCTGTAATCAGAATCCTTAAGAGAGGTTTGACTGTAAGATTTATTAATAGAGCAAATTGCATTAAGACCTAACAAATTTAGAATTTGTGACACTTCAATATTGGCCTGAGCTAAAATTTCCTGTTGCCTAAGCTGTGAAAAAAAAAAAAAAAGTTTTAGTTAAGGAAAATTAAGATTTTAAGCAATACTGCAAGGGCAATGCTAATGAGAACAAGCTATTTTTGAGCCCTGTGGAGGCACACGTGCATACAAATTGTTGACCCCTTATTCCTAAGTCCTCCCTACCTATTCCTTAAAATAGCTGTTTAAAATGGTGAAGTGCCCTCCGTTCATTACCCGAGAGTGGATTTAGGCACCTAAACCACTGAAGCTATATGCCTTTCAATGTGCACTGAATGATCCAGACCAACATTTCCTGTCAATGAACTTGACAGGAGGTTCCACTGTACAGGTGGTCACGTCTCCTCCTGCACAGATATCAGCATTAACTTGTGCACTTTCACATGTGGTCACCCTGCCTGATGGGTGACTCGTGATCCCAGACATGCTGACCACACGCAGTGCGCTCAGACTTGGGGTTTCTGAGCGCGGGGCTGTGTCATGTTTATGCCCGGACTGACTCATTTCCTCCCGGGTGCTGCATGTTAGTGAGATTTTGCTGCTCCGGTCCCTTGGCCCAGCCCTCCTCGGCTCGGATGTGTCGCTGTCAGTGTGCTGCATTACGGTGTGCTGAGCTGGCCCTTCTTTTATGCAACCGCCTACAACAATGACTTGGGATTTTAATTTTCCTCTGCGCCTTCTTCAGACACATATCAGTAGTGGAAGAAAAGGTTTAGATTTAAACCCCAAGAGAGATGTGGACAGCTGGGAATTCCTCCTTCTCCTGCCCCACGTCCCTGCACAGAATGCACGTCCCTGAATGCCTGCTGAGTACAAGGTACTGGAAAAGGCACAAAGGTGAAATAAATTAGGATCCTGTCCTTCCAGAAGCACTTTGGCTAGAGGAGGAGGCAGAGGAACATATATGGCATCCCAGTTGATATGACGCCTGGACCCCTTGGCCACCACGTCCCTGAGCAACAGGTCACATTCAAGAGGTCACCCCATGGCCTTAGCAGTCTGGGTTGGGAATGGTGAGTACCTGACGGAGATGGAGAAGTCCCCTGGGGAGCTCTGGCTGGCCCGAATGATGAAGAAACCAATCTCCTTGCCCATAAGTAGGTTCTCTGCCTGGTGTCGTGAGAGACCTTCATGAAACCATCTATGGGATGAGACAAAATCAAAGAATCTTGTGAGATGCTGGGGTGGTTGGAAGGGGAGGGGGAGAAGCGATGACCCAAATGGACGGAGGCTGGGGACTCTGGTCAGTAGCGTGCGGACAGAAAGAGAGGAGGGGCCGGGGCCTCCGAAACCAAACGTGCGCTAGGCAGCTTCCAGGCAAAGCAACTGAGTGTTCCCCTGATGCGCTCCCCTTTGTTCCTTCCCTCTAGGAGAAGCCTCTCTCTAGCTCGGAAAACCTGAATCATGGAAATGTGCCACTGCACCAAAATGGGACAGCGTGGGAGTGACTTACTGCGGGAAGCAGCCTCCTGCTGGCAGCCCTGTGAGGGATGTCACTAGGAAAGATCTGCAGGGACAGATGACGCACCAGGACGACAGGAACCCCTTTGGGTGCTGGGGGGCCGGAGCCGGGAAGCCTTGGGCTCACGCCCAGGCAGAGAGCTCAGTGGGCCCCCTCGGAGCCCAGGGACCCTGGGGACCCTGGGGATCTGGGTGGCGTGGAGCCAGGCTAGCAGCCGCCAGAGAGCAGCGTCTACGCAGCCAGCTCCTGGGAGCTCCCCCAAATCCAGGAAGGTCATCTTTACTGTGGAAAAGAAGGAATGGAGAAGAAACTCCTTTTTCCAGGGACAGTTGGGGTGGCAGCCTGCAGTGCTATAGCAGGTGGCAGAGCCTGCATGCAAACAGAGGCTACGACCTGAGGGCAGGGAACCAGAAACCTCTCAGCCACAGAGCAAAAATGAGTGTTTGCTATCACTCAGCAGTGCTGCCTGGGACGGGTCCCTTTCCTCCAAGGTGGCTGCTCAAGGGCTGCCCCTAGTCTGTCCGTCCCTTTAGGGTGAAGGTCTGACACGCTTCAGAGTCCTTTGTAAGCAGTCCCTGTGCTCTCTAGAATTTGGGAACCTGACCTGCAAATAGGAGTGGCAGGAGGGATGTCCTTATTCCAGACTGGACCCTGCAGGGGAAGTGTGGTTGGGCCGTGAGGGGCCCGAAGTAGAGGGTTTCCGGCCGCCAGCTGCCTGGAGATCCTATCAGAGTGTCTGCCATGCTTGGCCACAGCGCTGGACAAGCGACCACCACAGCTTGCCTTGCATAGGGAGTGTAATGGGGCTGAAGAAAGGAACAGGGCCTGCTCCACAGCAGCCATACCTCGAAGGAAAGATTTTGGACGAGGCAGCGAGTGGTTAGGGGATGGTCTTGAATTTTCCAGACGATTCGAGGACAAATACACATTTATCACTAACCCAAATACACATTTGTCCTCGAATCGGAGTTTGATACGTGACTTTAAAACGGGCGAAAATGTCCACACACTACTTTTTAAACGGGTAGGCAGGGGTATATTTTCACCCATCATTCCAAAGCTACTCACTCATTCATTCAACTGTTTTTTTACCAAATACCTACTACGTGCTGGCCTTCTGCTGGGAGCGGGGGACGCAGCGGTGAGCAGAGCAGACAGGAAGGCCTGCCCTTGGGGAGCTTCCGTCCTATCCTGCAGAGACCCCAGAACCCGCCAGCGGGCCCCAGAGCCCACTGAGACCGCGATAAAAAGACTTCAGGGGGTGGGGAGGAGTTAGAGATGAGAGGGCAGACGAGTCTCCAGAGGAAGGACAGTGGTAACTGCAAGGGGACTTGGGATCACGAATTTTGGGTTTTGGGGGGTTTTGGGAGGAAGATGGGAGAAACTGGAGCATCTTTGCTGAAGGGAATGACCCAGGAGAGAGACAGAGAACTGATGTGTGAGAGAGGGAGGAGGAGTTTCTGCTAGCAGCAGACGATTCTTTCCAAACAGCTGCAGGAAAGGCATCCTTGTCTGGGCGCAGTTGCAGGAGGTGGGTGGATGCAGTGAGTCAGCGGGGGGTTGGGGTAGAGGGGCTTTTCTGGTGGCTTCCTCTGTCCCAGTGATCCCGGAAGCAAGAGCCCCGAGCCTCGAGGGCTGTGGGGGAGGGGCTGGAGGTCTGAGGAGCAAGAGGGTGGCAGGTAGTCTTCTAGAAGGGCCTCTGGGTGGCTTAGTTGGTTAAGTGTCTGCCTTCCCCTCAGGTCATGATCTCCTGGGATCGAGTCCCGCACTGGGCTCCCTTACTGGCGGGGTGTTCCTCTTCTCCCTTCCCCTGCTCATGCTTCTCTCTCTCTCTCTCTCAAATAAATAAAATCTTTAACAAAAGTAGAAGATCACAGGGCAGCCTCAAGGGTTGAGGTCGGTGGTCGTTCTGCTGGTTCAGTGGCCGGCCCTGGTTCACGGTGAGCGACGCTCCTGCACCTGACCAGAGTCACCAAGACCACTTTGGGTTTCTGACAGACCTGCGCTCTTTTGAGCCAGACAGTGACTCTCGGAGATTAGATTTCTATCTAACCCTTGTGGTCAGTTCTTGAGACAAACGAGACGCAACCCCTATTTTCCTTTTTCCTCTTGATGAAAGGAATTTCCTCTCCCCGCCAATGGTTCTCAGGGATCTGAGATCTGAGATCTTCTCTAAACCATTGTAGAGAAGGCAGGGAGCTATTTGGGATCCCTGATGAGGATGAAGACCTTGGGAGGTAATGCGGACATGCCCACAAGGACAAATCTGGGCGTGGGGTGGCCAACAGCGCCCCTGATGGAACTCGTGGAAACCCTGTGATTGCAATTATAGATGAGTTTGGCTTATAAAACCTAAAATAGGTGATCCGTGCGCATGGTGTAAGATTCAAAAGGGAATGCAGCGAAATGCAAATCTCCCTCCCACCGTGGCCTTCAGAGGCGTGGTTCCCTCTCCAGAGGCAACCAGTTTTGACAGTATCTTGGGTATGCATAGATAATTTTAGTGACTGCTGAAAAAGTCAGGGGAGTGTGTGTGGGTAGGCCCCTGTCAGCGGGCTGGAAATACTTACTCAGGAAACTGGATGTCTATAAAATTCTTGGGCACATATCCTTCTTGGCTCCCGAGCTCCGCCTTGAACCACTCCTGTTGGTTACTTAAGATCTACACAGAAGAGAACGAAATACAGAGACTGTAGGGAGGACACAAAGCAAAAAAAAAAAAAGTGGGGGGGCTGCAGGGTGAAAAACACCCTTTCAGATTTAGAGGGAAAAAGGCCAAGAGAACCACAGGGGGCAACAGGTTTCTCTCTGGAATTTGGCTTCTTTGACCCCGAGCATTTCTGACCATGGGTTCCGCCCACACATGGAACCCCACCATGGTGTGGACTCCCCGACTCAGCCCTCGGGGGATTCTCTGCATATTCTGGAAATTCATGGGTCCCAGATCTCAGCCCCCGATGCTCCTCATTTGAGCCAATGCTGGGAAGGCAGGAGTGGCCACCCCATGATTTCTTCTTCTCTGCCAGGTAACCGAGGACCTTTAAAAAAATGTAATATTTTCTTATTTCTTTAAATAAGCCAATTAAAACTTAAAACATCCAGTGGGGCCAGCTTTGAAAACAGTAACTTTTTGTGTTCACACTCCATGTGTTTCACAAACAATTTGGACGTAACTCAAGATACTTGGGATGCCTTTTCTAAACTTACTCTTAGTGGCAGATCCCGAGCAAAGCCAGAAGTTCTGTCTCCTGATTATATGGTCCTTCGTTGACTGTGACCCCAAATGTTATCGCTTCCCTTGATTACTCATATGAGTCTATGTGGCTCTGTGTGGCTTCTGGTTATTTCAAAAAATGTTTCACTATTAAAAGACAAATGTTTGCCCCCAACCTCCACTGAGAATGTTTCTAAAGTCTGTGGCATGGACTTGAACAAGAATGGAGATGGCGGAGCCAAGCGATGAAAAGAAGCTCGGCGATGTCATTGAACCCCGGTGAGCTACGCGGGAGCCCTCCTCCTTCTGGACTTTGTGTGAGAAGTGATCAACCTGCAGGTTGGCTCAGCCGTATTCAAGTTTCTGCTTCTTGCAGCTGACAATGCCTTAATTGGATGGAAGTGCTATGCTGAAGGAGAAAGCAGAAATGGGTAGGGAAGACTGCCTGGAGGAGAGGCTTGGAGACGAAAGGAATTAACCCAGGCTAAGTCTGCTGGTGCAGGAACTTCTGGGATGGGAGGAAGTGGGGTGCATTCTGGGAACGAAAGGCCTAGGCCTGGCAGGCGTTGAGACTGTGGTCCCTGGGGGCAGAGCCAGGGGAGAGCAGAGGCACAAGGCCATGTGACCCACGTAGAAAAGTCTGAACTTTTATCTTGAAATGTATGGGGAGCCGCTAAAGGCTCAGAAGGAAAGGGAAAGAACACAGTAAGAACTAGAGCCCAGAAAGAGTTCTATGACCGAGCACGAAGACAGACTGCAGGGGGAGGTCTAGGAAGGCAGGGTAGTCATGCTGGCGAGAGGCGAGGGGCTCTTTTAAAGGAACCTGGAAGCAAAGTGTGCAGGATTGCATGACTGTTTTCCGAACCAAGGGAGAAAGGGATTCTGGGAGGGCTCCGGATTTCAGCCTTGGGAGACTAAGTGGGTGGTGATACCTTGGCTAAAATAGAAAGTACAGGAGGAGGAGTGGGTCTGAAGAAGGGCTCATGGGCCTCAGACTGCACATGGGTGAATCCAAGTTGCCCCTGGGACCGTCTGAGAAGAAAAGCTCGGGGAGCAGCTGAAGGTGTGTGTCTGGACTCAGCAGAGATGTTGGGGCTGGCGTTTGGGATTGGAGAGTCATCCTAAAGCAGGTGGAGTTGAAGTCCGGGTCCCACAGATTTTTCTCTTCCAGAGACGGGAAGAAATGACGAGAGCTCACTAACTGATATTTCTAATGTCACCCCGAGGTGGAAGAAAGGGGCCAGCACTCTGAGCTTGGAATGAGAAAACCTAGTTTCTAGCTAGGCTCTGTCACCAGCTGTATGACCTTCGACAAGTCAACGAGCCCCCTGAAAAATGGGGCCAGTAACAACCAGCTAACCCCTCACAGAGCTGATGCGAGGATCAGGTGAGGCCTGGTACCTCGAAGTCCTTCAGAAAGGGTACGCTGTTTTTAAAAACACAATTCTGCAAAATGTGGTATTCTCAGGAGGGAGGACTCCAGCTCTGAAGGACATGGTAGGGTTTATAAGTTCTTTAAAGTATTATATGTGCATGTTTTGAATTTAATCACTTGTTCTGAAGAAATAAAAGTGTGTCCCATATTTGGGTTCTAGAATTGCTGAGGACAGAAAACTTTATAGTTTCTAACATCAAATGTGACTGCTGGTATCACTAAGGACACGTGGGATGTGTATGCCGAGGGGGGTAGAGTGGGGTGGGGAGCAGAAAATCTAGGTCAGAAAAAGAACTAGGAAACTTGGCACACAAAGAACACAAGGACACTTCACTCCATGCCTTCACCGCCCCCCCACCAATATATGGCTTTGGAATTCCTTTCTCCCGTCACACAGGAGTGAGATGTTTGGGCTGTGTAGCCAATGTCAAGTATAAGGTGAGCAGGGATAAAAGAGGCCAATTGGAAATTGGCTCATCACGGTAAGAACCAACTTTGTAACTTAGTTCTCCAACCTGAAACCAGCTGTAATTTTAGTAATTGTGGCTCATACCCATCTACCTCCTGTAGCAACTGAAAGATTATCCCACAATGCCGGCCATTTCTCCCACCACCTGGTGCTCCGTCTGCCTGAGATCGTGTTCCCAGAGAGGTGAATTTACAGGCTTTTTATGGTGTATAGAAGGCAAGGTTTTAAAAGAATCTCATTTTCTGCAAAGAAGAGTGTCTGGGGGGAGGTGGTTTCTTCCTGCCGTTGCTGGCCCAGGGCCCCATACTTCCTGTTCTTCTCATCTCTCTGCCTATTCGGTTCCCCCTATCTCTTGTCCCCATCATGAAAACCTAAGCAAGGGGTTCAGTCTGAGCACATGAGGTTTTAGACTTCACCTTACGGTGTCTTAATTTTTATAATGTTGCTTACGAGCATAATTTTCTGGGTTACATGGCCTGAGAATAAGTTAGACGGGGGAAGAGGACAAAATGTACAGTTGGGAGAATTTTTTAAAATTGGATGGAATTATAGCTCTTAGAGGCAGAGCAGAAATCTGAAGTATTGAAGTTAATTGACGTACGATTAACTCTAACAGCTTTCAGGTCACTGTTTCAGTAGGAAGAAATGGAGTTGAGCTGGACACGTTACAGAAGCAGGTAGAAAGGGACTGGGTCAAGAGACATTTTTTAAAAACGACCGGCCAATTTCAGAGGGAAATGCAAGTCGGGTGCTGCGTGTAGCTACAGGTCTGGGATGGGGTGGGGGGTGGAGTTGAGGCACGAACATGAAACCTCCAGCTCCTGATGTCAAACGTGTCTCTCACAGGAGAAGCGGGATCGAGTTATCTGGCTGGAGTTCCCCGTCCACCATCTTGTTCACCATCCTGTCATCTAGTGAGCACCTGCTGTTTGCACTTAGGTGCTGGGAATACAGATATGAATAAGCTGAGGGCTTTGTCCTGGGGAAGTCACAGTCTGGAGTGGGTGGGCTGGTGGTGAGCTACTCAGACATTGTTTGTGCCTTCTAGTGAGAAAGTCTGTTTAGTCTTTTAGCAGGAAAAGCCTAGGAGGAAAGAGATCCCAGGAGTAGATTACTGGGGCAGTCAAGAGCCGCCTTTGGAAGCACTTGCAAGATCTGGGGCTCGTGACCCATCTCTGGAGTGGCGGAGTAGGGTTGCGGTGGCTCGGAGAGACCCACAGGCACAGCACTAGCCACCACGATGCAGAACCGTGGTGGGGCTCAGCCAACAGGCCCCTCTCCACTTTCCTTTCCACCGCTAAGTGGCAAGGGACAGAATTTGAAAAGAAGGAGAGGTCTGCCCTTCTGATGGACTTCTACACGAGCCTGCAGAAACGCAGTTTAACAATTCAAGCCGTTGGCACCGAGCACCTGTTTGGGGCCGGGACTTGTGTGGGGCGCTGCTGTGAACACACAGAGATGAACCAGGCATGGCTCTGCTCTCGGGGAGCTCACAGACCAGTGGAGGAATCAACCACTCATTCACTCATCAAATGTTAGGGAGGGTCAACAATCTGTTGGTTTGGACACGGGCGGAGCCAGCAGTCAGGATCCCGCAGGGTAAGGGCTGTGATGAGAGACGGGTGTAGAGGGTGCGCAAGGGCATGGCTGCTCGTGGATAACGCTCATGGGAGCGGAGATCGTCAGTGCCTTGAATGAGGTGTGAGTGTACAACGCTGTGCGAGAGCTGAAGCGGGAGTGATTAATTTTGCTGGAGCCATCGGGAGAGCAGAGGGAGTGAGGCTTCCCAGGCATGGTCAAATACGTGTGTACAGGAAAGAGGCATTCGGAGCACAGGGAGAACCTGACACAGCACAGTGTGTATATGGCAGTGTGACCTGGGGCATTGCACACACAAAGGTGTGTATGTACATGTGTATGTACAATTGTGAGTATGCACAATTACATTACTAGATCTTTCCAAGGTGACCACAGTTAGAAGTGTGTGCATGGGTGTGCATATATGTGCACGTTCATGGGCAAGAGCTTGGTGAGGTTAGAGAGGAGGTTGGGACAAGGTGGCTTGAATTTCAGTCAGTTGGTAATGGAGAACCACTGAATGCTTTTGAGTAAGGAAGTAATCTGACCTGATTTGTCTTCCAGAAAGATCCTCCTGAGAGCAGTATGTTGAAGGAATAAGAGACAGCAGGGGATGAAGTTAGTCCAGGGGCTGTGGCAATGGTCTGACTGGCAGCAGGAATGAGTAATGTTGAAATAACGGCAACTGTTTATGAAACATCCACTTTGAGCTGGGGCCATTACCTCTAATCCCTTCCAGAACCCTGAAAAATAGATATGGTCTCCACTTACAGATAAAGACAGTGAAGCTCAGAGGAGGTAAGAGACTGACCCAAGGACACACAGCTAGTCAGCAGGGATTCAAACTCAGATTTACCAGTTCTAAACTCCTGCTTTTTACTTCATCAGATCACTCTCTTGTGAAGAAGGGGTTTGCTTAAGAGATCTCAAGAAAGAAAAATAGTCAGGGCAGAGTGCATGTTTAGGAGAGAGGCTGAACCCCATTCAGATCCAGAAGAGGGACAGTTAACAGTGTCAAATTCCACAGATGGTCCAGTAAGGTCATTACAGTCCACATTAAGGAGACCACTGGTGGGGTGCCTGGGTGGCTCAGTGGGTTAAAGCCTCTGCCTTCAGCTCAGGTCATGATCCCAGGGTCCTGGGATTGAGCCCCACATAGAGCTCTCTGCTCCACCGGAAGCCTATTCTCCCTCTCCCACTCCCCCTGCTTGTGTTCCCTCTCTTGCTGTGTCTCTGTCCAAAAAAATAAATAAAATCTTAAAAATATATATATATTAAAAAAAAAAGAGAGGTCACTGGTGGGCTTACAGAGAGTGTTGGGGGTAACAGGCAGATTCCAGAAAGTTCCAGTGGAGTAAATGGGAACGGAGGAAGTGGAGGTACCAGCACAGAGAACTTCTCCCAGTGTTACTAGCGAAGGAGAGGAACGAAATCGGGAGGTAGATTGAGAAGCAGAGTTGAGGAAAGTTTTTTTTTTCCCCCTTTTCCTTTTCTGAGGAATAGGAAACCTTTGAGCCAGATATTAGGTTCTGTTTGCAATGGGAGATGAGGGGTGGGGTTGGCCCCTGGCCCCTAGAGTGAGGACACTCTATAGTGGTTGATAATCCCATGGTCACAATATCCCATAGAGAAGGGAGGGGCTGTTCACCATGAGACAGAGAGGTCACCCTCTGTGACCTTGGTAAGATCCCACAGACGTGAAGGTCACCTTTTCTTGGGTCAGTGGCCCAGGTAACACTTTGACCTTGAGAAGCTCCAGCACTGAAGACACCCTCTTCACAATTACATTACTAGATCTTTGCAAGGTGACCACAGTTAGAAGGATGAGTCCCGGGGGTGTTCAAGTTCCAAACCAAGTCCTCCTACCTGGTCTGTGCTCCAGGGACACTTTCTGAGTCACTCTGTCCCGTTCTGCCAAGGTTCCCTCTACAGCAAGTGAACTTCGTCATGGAGAGCCTGGCCTCAGTGCTGCTGTGCAGTCTGAGAAGGCCCAAGTGGGCTGCTGAGGACCAGGGGTCGGGATTTCTGGGGGCGCTCTGAGGCAAGGTTGGGGGGGGCACGGACATCACAGAATCCTCAAAGGGCCTGTGTAAGGGTTTGTGTTTTGCTCCAAACAGGGCCTAAGATGTAGGACTTGAGCCTGTCAGTACGGTGCGTGGAATGTGGAAGTCCAAGGCCTCTACAGCCCTCCAAGCAGCCACTACAGCTCAAGTGTGGGTGTTAGGCAAGTTCTAGGGCGTCCTTAATGGGGCCGGTGTGCGTGGCCTCTACTGGCCCATGTCCTCTCCAGCTGTCTTTCCTAGGCTGTCTCCCTGCACCTTCCTGTTAAGTTCCTCACAAAGCTCACTGAATGCCCACCCCCACCCCCACCATTGAGCTCAAGGTCAAAGTCCAACTCAGGCTCCCTGCATTCCCTGACCACCGAGTTCCTGCCACCCTGTCTCCGCAAGGTGGGGCCCCTTGTTCCCTCACCTGTGATCCCTGAGCACTTAGACAAGAATATGGGTCAGAGCTCTTCAATGGCTTTCTTCCCCTCTCCAGTCCACAAGCATCTCAAGACAAGGCTGGTGGCTTCTGTCCACCGCCCAGCCTGCTAACGGGATCCCGGGGTGGGGGTGGGGAGCCCAGAAGGAGCCCTTCTGCTGGAAGTGAACTTCTCTTTTTGAAAGGAACTGTGTGTAGCGCTTAAGAAACAAGGGCATGGGTTGTTAGTGAACTTGGGGACCAGATCATAGTAACCTAAATGCCCCAGAGCACCCCAGGGGCCCCATGGCACCCACCTTCAGAACGTCTCCAGTGTGAAAGCTCAGTTCGTCCTCGCCTGAGGCGGTGAAGTCAAACTTGGCGATGGCTTCCATGTCCCCACGTGAAGCTGGAAGACAAGTAACGTTCTCATTATGCCCTCTGGCCAGAGAAGAGAGCAGGGCGGCGGGCCGTGTGGCAGGCTGGGCGGGTGGTAGGGTCCTGGCCCAAGGCCTCCAGGCCTGAGCGGGAGGCCCAGGCCCACGGGGAGGGCTTTTAAATCCTGGGAATTGCTGCGGGAGGGAAGCCTGTAGGCTGTGCTTCCCCTTCTTCCCAGAGTCCCCATGCCCCAGGAACAGGGAACGGAGGCCGAGGCCGGCAATGCCTTTCCCCTTCCTTTCATCTCCCTTTGCCTGCCTGGTCTGTCACCCTTTCTGGGGCATCGCTGTTTCCGGTTGATAAGGACCGAAGACTTGCTATCATCTCTAACTAGGGGCTGGAACGACTGTTCTGTAAACATCGCCCTGAGGCTGTCCCTTGGCGGCTATATTTAACCAGGCAGTGTTAATTAGACAGATGCCATTTTCTCTTTTACATCTGAATCATTTAAGAGAATTAGGCAGCGACGGCCAGTGGGGAACGCAGTGTCCTTCTACATGGCTTGAGAGTGGAACGCGTTCTGGTTCTGGAGGCAGGGGACTCGTTTAGTCAGCCTCCTTGTTTCTATGCCAAATACAATTTGAAAAATGTCATTCTGATACTTCTGCATCAAGTTAAAATACTCTCCCCCCGCCGCCCCAGGAATACACGAGGCCTATGTGAAATAAAAAAGTTAGCCTACAAATGAAATAGAGTTTTAGGATTGTTTTTGTTTTTGTTTTTTGGGTTTTTTTAGGACACACTGAAGCATGTCTGTAAGAAAGAGTCCTGCTTTTGTTGGTGACAAGATGTATGATTTTGTGCAATAACTAAACCTCTTGAGGTCTCAGTTTTCTCATCTGTAAAGTGGGGATAATAATATTCAACTAATAATAGGGGTGCCTGGGAGGCTCAGTCAGTTGAGCCTCCAACTCCTGATTTTCCTCAGATCAGGATCTTAGGGTCGTGAGATCAAGGCCCACGTCAGGCTCAGCACTGGGCATGGGGTCTCCCTCTCCCTCTGCCCCACCACTGTGCACACACTTGCACACACTCTCTCTGTGTGTGTCTCTCTCTAAACAGATAAAAAAAATAGTCCTTAAAAAAATAATTGTATGGAATGAATTTATCCTCAACAAAGGTAGCCTGGCCAAAAGCAGCCTGAGTTTTCTTCTGATTTCTCCCATCTTTTATCAACTTTCCTCTCCGAGATTTGGTGTTTATTCTCCATGACCCGCAAATCCTCTGATTCTCTGCTAAGACAGTTTGCTGTTAGGACAGCCTTGGAAGCTGTTGTTTGGCATTTATGTTTATCAGAATTTGGCTAAGTCTGAAACCCTTTTGGTTAGTCACCTCACACCCAATGGCTTTCGGTAACGAGTAAACCAGGACCACAAACATACTTTCAGTGGGAATTTCCACCCAAGGGGCAAGATTTGGGTAAATGAAGAAGGTGGCTGCCGGTGGGAGAGTGCAGCCCGCAGAGTTCGGGGGATTAAAGCCAACTGCCACCGTGGTCACAGCAAGGGCCTTGGTTCTCTGATTTTTCACCTTTGCTTAGTCATCCAAAGGCAATTTATAGAGATGACGATTATCCATCCTGAAGATAGATATTAAGAAAAGATATTTCAGGAGCCAAAGTAAAATGTCAGAGTTAATTGAGCTTTATCACCATCCAAAATTTATTTCCAAACAAAAATACATATATATACTTTTTGTACCCTTTCTTCAGGATCTGTCCATCTAAGGCAAATTAAAACAGTGACCTTGGATGGCCCACTCGACAAGAAGGAGTATTCTGCCCTCCTTGGTGAGTGCTAAATGCTTCTGCTGATTTGCTTCACCTTGTGGCTTTAACATGAAAAGCCTCCCCTAATTAAGGCCCTTGCCTTGGGTTTGTGGGAAGATGTGATGTCTGCGGGTCACCGTCATGGTATCCACAGCAGATATTGGTCACCTCAGGAGAGCAAGTGTCAGGTGAATGGTCCTGAAATCCAAGATCCCATTTCTATGCAAATTTACCTTAATAAGCAGGATGGAGACAAGGGAGGGCAAATGCTAAACGTATTAGAAAATCACATAAATTAGGGTTGAAAAAATATCCCAGGCATGCTCTAGATGTGACCTTGAGCTTGGGAAGATCTTTTGTATGTTACGTGTGGCTTGGATGCAGCCTGGATGCTTGGTACAGGCTGGTCGGGTGTTACCTCGGTGAGGAGGCCAAGGCAGAAGCAGCATGGCTTCTGAGAAGTGCCTCTTTCCTCTGCCTTCTCCCAGGATGCAGGTAGTATGGCAAAGCCAACTTCATGGGCACATCACAGAACTCCCTAGTTTATAATATTAATCCTGGCTCCAGAAACCCAATTAAACAGGCCCACTCTTCATGAAATCACTTTGAAAAAATGTGTGTGCCTCCCATTTCCCATTTCCATTTGTGAAATGAAATCTGCTCAGATGCTGTTTGGTAGGAGGGAGATGTTCAGGGGGGAGTGGAGTCAGTTCTATTTTCGTTCCAAAACCAAGGCTTTGCAAATTTCTCCCCTTGAATTTACCATTCCCTGCTTCCCTAATAGCAGTGGCAAGCCCCAGGGGTCTGTCTTCTGTTTGATCATAAAAATTCATGGAAATTTACATCCCATTTTTCTATATCCATTAGTTCTAATTTTGAAAACTTTTAAACTACCACCAGGGAAAAAGAAAACTGAACTAACATATTTTGTTCAGTATTTATCCATTCGTTTTATAGTCTGTACCTTCTACTATATATATATATATATATATATATATATATATATATATATATGTTAATATATATTATATTAAAAAACATGGTACCAACAATTCCAAGACAGAAGAGACAAGGGCAGCGGCAGGGGAGAAAGGGAGCCAGCTCAAGTTCAAGAATGCAATGGAGCTTTCTAGCTGCTGTGTGCAGTTACAGCGCTCCTGACCTCAGGAGGAGAAGACCAGAGATGTCTCTTTAAAGAACCTCACGGACGGATTAAATGTGTGTTTCCATCTAGGGATCTGCTTCAGAAATGGCTGAAATGCTGCCGGCTACAGAACGTGAATGACAAGTGACCGTGTCCAGGGGCAGGCAAGCCGCCTCCCCCGCCCACCCCGACCCTGTTGCCTATGCGGTTTGTCCAGGAATCCTACCTCCAAACCATGCAGGGCTCCTGCCCCTAACATTGGCTCTGCTTCTCACCATCCCCCTGCATCTCTCTCACTTTGCCCCTTCACGAACTGCGTGCCACATCCATTAGCAGCCCCGTGACAGATCTGCTGCGCCATTTGGCGACACCGCACAGGACTTCCCCAGGCACGGTTTTCTCTGCCCCTGCATTTCCATTTAAACTTCTTTTACTACCAAAAAAAAAAAAAAAACCACCCAAAACAAAACCCTGAAAAATATTCAGGCTTATATACCAGGAATGTTTGTCTACTTCTAAAATACAGTCACCACCAAGGATGAACACAAAAGCTGCAAGACAGCTCTTTTAAAAGAGCCGCCATGTGAAATCCAGATTAATTGGTTGTGCTCAGAAACACGTAGTTACCCTCAAAACTGTACCAGGCGAGAAACCAGGCTCCTCCTAAGTTGGCTATGAATAGTCAAGGCTTCCGTTTTACGCATCTCTGAAAAAGAGCAATTGCTTAACACCACGAACCCGAAGCTGTTGGAAGATTCAGGCTCAGGACACAAAGAGGGAAGGAGCTGGGTCCCAAGTACAATCCGCAGCACCACCACCTCCTATTTGGCCTGGGAGAACCCGAATTTAGATATTATGTGACTTGCACCTGTTTACACTATAATTCGGTTAAGCTATTTTTTTTTTTTTTTTGAGAAAAACACTGCTCTTTATAAATACCTCCTTCAGCATTTTATCAGGATGGTAACAACAAATTAAGTTTTATTAATTTATCTTGTGTCTGAAATGCTGTGATAGAACAGCGAGGAGTTGACATGAAAGGCCTCTGAGGGCAGCTAAAGAGAAGAGCTTGGCTAAAAATGTAAAATTCTCTGGGCACTTTAAGTTCACATAATGTGGACATTCGGAACCCACAGCCTTTCTATTCGTCAGGCAAAGCCCCTCCTGGAGTCAATGAGATGGCTGACCGCTTACTCCCTGCCCTGAACTGACAAGGTCAGTTCCATTACTTTCCTGAAGTAGGAAACCTTCCCCGCGAGGAACAACAAAAAAAAGATTATAGGAAAGCCTCACTGTACACAATGGATATGTTCTTGAAAAGTTATTAGGGATAGAGTACTTGTAAGTGGCATCATATTAGCACACATTATAGAGGCTCATTCTATAAAGGAACCCCATGGTGCATCCCTTTTACAAAATGAAAAGGAAAATTTGTTATGCAAATAACTGCCTTTTAATTTATCTGTTTTAAAATCTGTGTTATCATGCATCTATGCATCTTAAAACAGAGCACACCTGTAAATCCTTCTAGTGCCTCTCACTGTGAGTTAAATACATGTTAGTTTCCTCTCTTAATTCCCAGAACGTTTTTTAAACACCTCTCCTATTGATAGATAGCGGTCCACCTTGGAGTACAGAACAGGAGCCATCAGACCTTTTCTGTAAGGAGCAGAGAGTAAATATTTTGGGCTTTGCGGTCTGTATCTCTGCCACAGCCACTCAACTGGGCCGCTGTAGCCAGGAAGGCAGCCTGAGAAGAGTACTGAATGGGTATAGCAGGCTTCCAATAAAACTTTATTATGGACACTAAAATCTGAATTTCACATAATTTTTACATGCCACGAAGCAAAAATGTGTGGTGGAACTTGGGGCCTTCTGGCCGTAGTTTGTGGACCCCTGGTAGAGACCCTTATATCTGTATCTTTCTTCCCTAGTAGCCTGGAAACTTCCTGAGGGCAAGAGCTGTAGCTTCATGGACTGAGTATGGGCTTAGGAGTAGATAGGCCTGGATTTAAATCCAAGATGGGCCATTCCCTTTCCAAGTGTCCTGTTTCTCTGTCCATTAGACTGGAGTGACCACATCTATTTCACGGGTGCTGTGCATCCCGGTGTGTAGAGACATGGGCATACAGTAGACATTCCCTAAATGGTCACAGGGGTTGGTGTTACTGATTAGATTCCCTACAATATCGAACCAGTGCTTAGTAGGCACTTAGTAAATGCTGAGTGAATGAAAACCTGGTAAGCGACCTGCCATCAGAGTTACAACTGTGATTGATTTCCGCAGGGAAGGCAGAGGACCCATTTACAAGGATGAATTAATTTCCCAGTCAAAGGTGCCCTGCCTTCTCCGCAAACTCAGCCAGAGATAATAAAACACACACCCACATGAAAGGTCTGATTTATTTAATCCAACAGAGGGCAATGGTGTACCCCAAACCGTCGGGTCCATCCTGTAAATTTTTTTTTTGTGTGTGTATGTGTGCATCATGCGTCTCCACAACCTTTATCTAGACATTGTTTGGCCATTGTTCTCCTTGTCTCTTGTGTGTTTCAGGGCATGTATATTTTAACATTTCAAGGAGTCTAAAGCCCACACAATACAGAATGACTTCACTGGGAAAGAACTGGAAGCCATTGGCTCCTGCTCATATTCTGCTGCTCTAATTCCCCGAGTATCCTGGAAACATACATGGTCCCAGGCATCTCAGAGTGGTGAGTCCCTCACTCCTGCTTTTGATTCTAGGTTAATGATTTATGTTGAAATTCCTACTGTGTGCTTTTCTTCTTATCTGAACGCTATAGCTATGGCTGGAGACTCTTTGCTTTAGTTTAGCACCTTTTTCTGGACATTGGACATGGGAACAGGACACCAAGAAAGGACATAGATGGCCCTCCTTGAAAATTTGTAAGCTAGGATGGACAACTACCTATAAATCACCTGTTGGCTATTGATTAAATATTCTTCCAGGGACCCAAATCAATCTATTCTGGAAAAGAAAGTAAAAGAAGGGAAGACAAAGCCTGAGCATGGTCAAGAAATCAAGGGCTGGCCTTTTTTCATTCTGGGCTTTCGAAGGGCAACACTTTTGCTCTAGTCTACACCAGCAGAATCCCTGCTTACAGAATACCTCTTCATCAGCTGGTCATGTTGGAAATGTTAACCTTCTCGCTGAATGTCTAACACGGTATACACGTTTCTTTACTGTGCCTACTCTTGAATTACTTCTAACTCATCCCTTTAAAATATAACTTTTTAAAATAACTTTATCCCTTTAAAATAGAAACCCTCAAATCCTATTCTAGTAAGATCCTCCTTCTGGTTTCTCTGGAGACTCGGATCTGTGGCCACATGTAGAGGGTGAAGTGGGGGTTGAATCATGGCGGTACCAGTCTTGCAGACAGCCATGGACTTGAGAATGGCCATCGGGGGCCTCTGCTCTCAAAAATTTAGGACCAGCAGCTCCTTCACTTACTAGACCTCCCCAGTCAGACATGGGGAATCAGTTCTATTTAGGTTCAAGATCTCAGGGGAATAAAAATAGCCCTCTTAGGAGGACCTGGCCTGTTTCCACAGGTGTTCTCTCCATGGGATATAAATATTTCTGACTTTATTGCAACCAAAGCAAGCAAAGACAAGTGGACTATACTTCACCAAACCATTTCTGGCTAGCTGGCTGAGATTTTAGTACCCTCTAAAAGCGTCCATTTTAAATGATTTTGCACACATGAGACATTCTTATTTTCTCTTGTCCCGAGGTGACTCATTGTTTCCCCCTCCAAAGCCCCGGGCAGGCATAAATTCCCCCAGCACAACTGGCAGGGGTGAACACGGGGAACTAGAGGGGCCTCCACAGCCTGTCCGAGAAAAGCAATTCCCTAGCAGCTGATCTGCTGACGCCAGTCTTGGGGACATGAGGAAGTGGCTTAGGAAGAAGCCTTCAGAGAGGGCCCCATCTGCCCTGCGGGAGTCTTTCTCCCACAGCAGTCATCCTCCGGCTGCTTCACTTCTGCAGAAAGCAGCACGGAGCTGTCTCTTGTGACAGGTAGTGAATGGGCAGTGGGTCCCGGAGCGAGAGCTGAGACATGGGCAGGAGGGGTCTCAGGTTCAGCCCGTAACCGCCTCGCTGAGGCTGCCTATATACACCATGACGTTGGGATGCTGTCCCTACCAGTGCACCTCCTGCTGACCCTCTACCAACCGCTTAGGGTCTCGGTCTACACTTTGGTCTTGCCTTGTAGATGTCTCCCTATTTTCTACGTGGGAATCATCTCCTCAGCTAGAAGGCACTTGTTTTAGGTTTGGAAGCCAAATAAATATATTCCAAAGACATACAGACAAACTTAGCACAACTATAAATCTCTTTTATCCTTATTTAATCAAATTGCTGTTCTGTACGTCCCTGCTTGTCACTGTGGATCAGGGAGATCTCACCGGTCTCAAGGAGGTTTCCTTCTTTTTTAATTAGCTCCTTTTTTCCTGCTTAAGGTTTTTTGTTTTGGGGTGGGGAGGGAGGGCAAGGAGAAGGGTGTAGAAGAGGCTGGAGACAAATTGGGGGACTGTCCCTGCATAGGTGCCCTCTCCTCCCCTGCCTTCTAAATTGAGTGATGCCCAAGACAGAGGGTCATTTGCTCTTCCTTCTTCTGGTTACTTATCATCTCAATCTTCTGTAATCAACACCAGTCTGACATATCAAGTGAAACTTTTCAGATTTTTTTTTTAAGCGATCTCTACACCCAGCATGATGCTCAAACTTACAACCCCCAGTTCAAGAGGTGCCTGCTCTACTGACTAAGCCAACCAGGTGCCTCTCTTCCCCCCCCGCCCCCGCCCCAAGTTCAAAGCACATCATATAAAATTTCACTGGTCCTCAAACTTTTTATAAGAAGAATATCCTTTTCTTTCAGTGTAATGCCTATGTTCTCTCCCACTCAAGCAACTTCTATTCTTTTTTTCCCTAACTTGCCATTCTCTGTAACGTGAGGTTCCCAGGCACAGTGGCGGGGCACAGACCTGGCTGTCAGACAGACCTGGTTTCAGATCTCAGTTCTGCTGCTTCCTTGCTAGCTGGGAACCTTACCTCCCCTGTGCCTCAGGTTTTGCATCAAGAATTCAGATAATAATGCTCATTCCCAGTGTGGCCGGGGACAGGGTGTGGAACACCCCGCTCATCCTTGGTGTTCGACAGTTCGGTGTCTCTCCAGTCATTTCTCCTCTATCTACTCTCCTTTCTTGTAGAGAAAACAGTTTCAAAATCCCGTTTTTCAAAAATCCGCCAAGCATATACCCCCTTCCCGGGGGAACGCTAGCTTCTCTCTCTACTCCCTATGGAGTCCTGGCTGCAGCAATTTCAGAAGGTAGGACGCAAAGAGTTGTCATCAAGACAATCCTGTCAGTAGAGACAAAAGACAGCCTGAACCAAAGGGCAGTGGGGAGACGGAAGGCTGAGAAACAAAACTGATCTGGCTTCCAAGCTTTGCCGTCTGTTTGCCTCACCCAAGTCTAGAGACAAGAGCCAGCTGAGCCTAAGTTCCATGTACTGATGTGATCTATCATGGGCCAAGAGCTTCGCATGCACTTGGCGACACGATTATGATTATGATCATCATTACCAGTACGACCATGACTGCCACGCCCATTTTATAGCTGGAAAACGGAGGGGCGCGATTACCGTCTGCGTCTGTTCGCCCCTGAGGCTGTGCTCTCTTCCCTTCACCACGCTGCCTGTGCCAGTACGAGCAAAAATAAAACTCCTGCACTAGTTCAGGATAATGACTAATGAGCTCAGGGTCCCCTATACCTTCCTGGGCAGCCATCCTTCAGCCAAGAAATTGTTGGGCACAATTCTCACATATCCACAAAATCCAAGCCCCTTATTCCTTGGTCTAAGAAGGCAAAGTCTGCAATAAACCCGGCTGACCTCAGACGAAGCAATCACGAGCTTTAAGCCCATTTGCCGAAATGGAAGCAATCTCAGTTAATAAACCTACACGCGGCTTTTCTTCTCCTTGCCTTTCCCTTGGCTCCTGTCTCGCTCTCTCTTTCTGTCTTCCGAGGTCGTGGGTTTCTAACCTCTCGCAGCATCCACATCCCTCACAATCTAGTCTGCTTTTGTTCGGAGCTCTTTTTCTTTCTCCTCTAAATGCCAGTGACTTACCGCGAATCTGGTTAGAGCAAGTGTACCTCAAGTCTTTTTGTTTTTACACCTTCTACACTTTTCTTACTGAAATAATACCATGAAAACATCAACCAAAAAAAACAGCGACAGAACTGAAACAGGAAGAGCCCACCCAGCCCCACTCCGCTGCCAGACTGAGGTATCTCTTGCCATTTTCTTGTGCTCTCCTGATTGTTCCCTAAAGCAATGACAATTGTCGACAGAAACACTATGAATCCTGCTGGTGAAATCCAAACGAGAATGAAGCATTAAAGAGAATGAAGCATTAAAGACAGACACATGCCCAATCAGAAATAATTCAATGAGCCCGACGAGAAGGGCTGGAGGAGGCAGCAGTGGATGTGAGTGGAAGCAGGAAGGAGACAGACAGACAGACATTTTTGCAAATCCCCAGATTTTTTTTTTCTCCCCGCTACACTTTCTAATTTCTATTCACATCATGATTTTTTCTTCAAATATATCACCAGGATTTTATGGTGCCTTCATGTTCTCTTTTCCTTCTCTTCCCGTCTGTTCAATTTCATGTTTGTGTTTATTGATTCGGGCTCTGAACGCTTGGCTCATTTATCATATATATATGAAAGCCTCTGTCTTCTTGCCCTGTCGTCACCAGGGCTGTAACATCTCCCCCAAAGCAACAAGGCTGCTCAGCACCCTCTCTTCCTTCTCTCGACATTTGCACCCTGTGTCACCTTCATTCTTACTCGGGCAGAGCACAAAACCAGAGAGTAGATGACTCCGTGACCACAACTGTTTCAATCTTCTTGTTACTTTTACTTATATTTCCAGGCCTCCACTTAATACTGGAATGCGGGTCATTTTTCAGTTCACTGGTCTCAAAGCTTGCCAAAGTGGACGTTGACCCATCCACAGTTTAACCGGTTTCATTCAATAAATCTATCCCTCCGATTGCTGGAGGTAATTACATTTTTATGTATCAAGTCACCCCATAAAGGTACTAGAAAGTTGCTGTCGCCCATTACTTCCGTCAGATGAACAGTTATAATATTCTTACCTTTTTTTGGAAATTTAGGTCATGATTTGAGTTCGCTTGAACTGAGGAACACCTGTATTTGCTTTGCTGAAGGTAGTCTCCTCCTTTTCAACTGCCAGTCTTAATCCCCTAAACCTTAGGCTCTCTAAGTTGGAGGTGACCCAGAAAGTTGGCCCTGTCTTTTCTTAATTTATTGAGATGATGGAGAATGGTCATAGGGAAGATGGAACCGGAAGCAGCTAAGCAGTTTGGTGAGTTGGTTCTATGGAACCAAATGTCTCACTGTAAATTTCAGTCCGAATTCTGCCCTGAGGAGGAAAAGAAATTGAATGCATGAAGATGACACTTGCAAGTTGCAAATTCTTGTTTTTAAGCCTTGACTATATTCCTGGCTCCTCCACCACCCTCCATGGGATGAGGCTCAGACTTCTTGCTCTCCGGGTCATTTCCTTCAGGTGATGTCACAGTTTGTCCATGTTCTTCTTAAAATGTGTTACCTAGAAGTCAGCTCAGCATTCGAGAAACGGTCTCAGCTGGGCTCAGTCCAAGAGCACTGTTTAATCACTTTCTCTGCACAACGGAGCTTTCACCACTGTTACTCTGTTGGCCGTTCAGGGTCCGACAGCAGGCACTGGGATGAAAGCACAAATGTTCCCAGCGCGAGGAGGGGTCACGCCAGGCCCCTCTACTTCGTATCTGCAAGAGGCTTCTGGGAGCCAGGATGTGAGGTTCAAACTTAATCTTTTTTATTTTGATCTTGTTTTGGTCCTCGCTGGCCAGTTCCTCCATCCGTTATGATTCGTCTGGGCACGGATTTGTATTGCTCCCCGCTGGTGTCTCTCCTGACTCTTTTCTCACAAGCAAGCTTAATGCCATTTTGGTCTTTATTTCATAACTGAGACGTGGGCTTTGGAGTCAGGCAGAGCTGGGCTTCAGTCCTGGCTCCCTCACTCACCAGCTGTGTGATCATAAGCAAACTGGTTATATCTCTGAACTCAGTTTCTTACTGAATGCCTCCCTCCAGGTCGCCACGAATGTATTCATCAATGCTCTCTCAGCATTGGCTCCAAACCCACCAGATGAAGTGGTTCTCATTCTGCTATGTTTTTCTGCATTTTCTTCTCTAGGGTCTCATGAAAAATGCAACCAAATGCCTTGCTGAGATCAACCTGGGCTGTGCCTGTGCCCTTTCCTTAAATGGCAGTTTAATAACCTTATAGGAAAATAACATAAACCACAACAGGGTCAGCAACTCTTTCAGGATCATGCCTGGGGAAATCCAACATGGAAGAAATTCGTCTTTTCACTCACTTGCCCTCTTTTTTGTCTTCTGTTCCCCAATCCTTGTCCATTTTTCCAGCCCGTTGAGTTTCCTTTTATGTCGTTTAAATAGGCTGCTGTCACCGTCTCTCCCGTGCCCCCATTCTCCACCCCCTCCCATCACACTTGCTTGTTGGAGAAAGGACTCCTGGACGTTGAAGCTTTCTGGCGCACACTTTCTGAGAGTCATTTTCCCATATAGAATTTGTCGGTGCCATGTTGTCATGCTACCTCCCAGATGCACTCAAGACTCTCCTTTTGCCATTTCAGGCCTTAACAATCTCTTCCCTAACACATCTCTCTAAACAGACTTCAGAATACCATACACCCATGCACATATGTTTTAGGATGGCTTTTCATTATTCTCTAAGCACTCCCTCTGCACCCTCACCTCCACACCTGTCCTCCCTCTGCCACCTAACTCAGGCTACTATGTACGGTTGTGCAGGTTGTTTACTGCACGAGGACCCGTGGCTGAGGCTGCAGTAGGGGTTAAAATCCAACCAGTACTCTTCGATCAAGCTTTGGGAGTCCTGATGTGGGGCTGCATCTGCCTAAAGTTAGGGGCACACTTTTCTAACATAAAGACATCAAGTCTAACTGCAACTGCCCCTTCTAAGCCTTATTCAATGTCTGCCTTTGTCACACCCTATGCTCTCATGCTCTCTTATTTTCCTGGGGGACTCACTGTATTTACCCCTTGCTTGGTGTTGCCATCACGTTCAGTGAGATGGGCAAGCACCTGACCTTTTGGAATCTAGCTACCAGAGTTCAAATGCTGGCTGTACCACTGGCTCTCTGGGTGATCCTGAGCAAGTTACTTCATGTCTCTGAATCTCATATTTCTCATCTTTAAAATAATAATAAAAATAATAGTGCCCACCTTCGTGTTCTTGTGAAGATATCTGGATATTTGAGATATCCATCTAAAATACTTAGTATGGTGCCTGGTGTACATCGGGCCCTTCATGCCTGCTAGCTACTGTGCTTCATGCGTATTCCTCAACAGCTAGCAATGACAGAGACTGGCTCTCAGGAAGAACGAGTGAGAAAATGTATCCCTCACTAGGTAGGCTTGCTAGATAAAGTACAGAATGTTCAGTTCAATTTGAATTTCAGACAAATTTTCTAGTATAAGTTTTCTTTTTTCTTTCTTTTTTTGAAGATTTTATGTATTTGTCAGAGAGAGCACTAGCAGGGGGAGCAGCAGGCAGAGAGAGAAGCAGGCTTCTTGTCGAGCAAGGAGCCTGATGCGGGACTCAATCCCAGGACTCTAGGATCATGATCTGAGCTGAAAGCAGACATTTAAGTGACTGAGCCATCCAGGCATCTCTCTAGTGTAAGTTTTCTAGCATAAGTATATCCCAAATGTTTACCTTGTCCACAAAAATCCCACAGGGGTAGATGGTGCATTGTTAAAAACAATGGCAAGGAGTCATTTGAACTTTCCACTCTGTCCTCTCTGCTCGGCCCACTGCTTTTCATCTCACACAATGCTTGCCCTACAGGGTCTCTGACATAAAAACTGGGGAGTGGGCCAGCTTGTGGCACGAGACTCGAGGTCTTGGAATGAAGCCTTTAGGTGTTCCTGTGAAGGTTATGCTTTGCATGGGGAAGTGAATATTCTCTCATTCATATATGTGGGGAGCCACAAAACTGTCACACTTCCCACCTGCTCTGCCTTTCATGTGTTATCTGCTACTTTCCACGGGGTGTGGCCAAAAGGCACGCTTTTCCTGTTAAGCATTCTGGCATACTATGGGTTTTGATAAGTGGGTGTGATAGATTGGAATTTGTGTTTCTGCAATGGAATTTGTGTTTCTGCAAGTGAATTTTCTTGTAATCCATACTTGTGGTAAAGTGGGACCCCTCTAAGCCTTCCTACGCATTCAGACGTTTCTCTTGTGATTATTCTGGCGTTTTGCATTGTTATTCTCAAATTCACTATCTGTGCTCTCATATCTATAACTTGTTAAATTTTTCCATGCTTGGCATTTTCACCACAGTAAAAAACAAACAAAGAAACAAAAAAATCGCAAAAACCTCCTGGGCACCGGCCCCAGTGAATTATTAGTCCCAACACATAGTCACCAGGTTGACATTTACTTGTGTTACCGTGTCTCTAGTCCCAGTGACAAATAATCCTTGAATCGATTGCTGATACCTCATCCTTTTTTTTTTTAATTTTTAATTGTGATTTGTGCTTTTCTCGAGCATTGCCTCTTCCTGGAACTACTGTAGAGAAGCTACTAAATCCCCAACGTGCTTCTGTTCCCTTTACGATCTCCTCTTTTTTATTCTCCCTCCTTTTTTTTTTTTTTTTAAGATTTCATTTATTCATTTGAGAGAGAGAAAGAGAGAGATCACAGGGAGAAAGGGAGAAGCAGGCTCCCCGCTGAGCAGGGAGTCCGATGAGGGACTCGATCCCAGGACCCTGAGATCATGACCTGAGCCGAAGGCAGAAGCTCAACCTGCAAAGCCACCCAGGTGCCCCTCTTTTTTATTCTCATTCATTTAAAATCCTCCATTACTGACTCCTCACCCAGATTCTTTTCTCTCCCAACTCTGTCTGCATGGCCAAGCAGTGGTGACTTCTCCTCGGTCTGGTTCTCACATTTTCTGCTGCTGGACCTCACAGGGCTTTCACTCTGCTCTCTCTCAGGAGTATCTCCTCTGCTTTATGCATTCACTCAGCTGACATCCTCCAGGCCCTACTTTGTGCCAGGCGTTGAACTCCACATGGAGATCCAGAGTGGATTAGAGAAGCGGTCCCAGAACTCAGCTGGCTCCCACTCTCGAAGGAAAGACAGAGAAGTTGACAAAAAAATGAGAGCTGTGTGCTAAGAGAGCTAAACTTCACGTGGTTGAGGAGCCCAGAGGAGTGGTTCCTGATCCAGCCTGGGATGGGTACAGGTGCAGGAAGGGCTGAGGGAGATTTCCAAGTGAGATAACAAAGAAACTGAGTGTTGTGCACAAGTAGAGGGCACGGACGTCACTGATGGAAGGAATGATCCATGTAAATAGGAATTGTGGAGCCCATTTGGTTCATTATAACCATTGTGGACTGGCGTGGGTTGGGGTTGGTGATTCTGGTGGGGACAGGCCACAGAGAACCTTGCACAGTATGCCAAGTACATTAGAACTCATGCCGCGAGTAAAGGGGAATCACGGAAATTGTTGATAACATCTGCATTAGGAGAATGTTTAATCTGGCAGCAGTATGAAGGATTGGGGGGGTGGGGTGAAACTGAAGACAAAGAAACCACCACAGTGGTCTTGGCCAGAAACGATGGAGGCCTCATATGACAGCGAGAGACCTCGCTTCTTCCCTGCACCTTGGGTTTTTGTCTCAATAGTAAGTGCTTTACATGCTATCTCATTTAACACTTGCAAGGTTCTGAGAAGTAAGACCCGTTGTTCTATCCATCTCATCTACGAGAAAACCAAGGTGCGAGGTGAAAAGACTGTCTAAGGTCACATGTGTTAAAACATGTTGGAGCCAAGATTCAAATTCAGTCTGTGCACTTAACTAATATGGTGACCTGTCTATTACTGTGGCCAACTATCAATGGCTAGAAGGCAGAGAAGAGTCTAGAGCAGCGCGCTCCAACAGAAATATGCAAACCACAAATGTGAGCCACATATGTCACTTTAACTATCTCACTAGCATATTTAAAAATTTATTTTTAATAATTTATTTTATTTGACATGATATATCCCCAATACTATCATTTCAACATGAAATCAATATAAAATATTACTGAAATATTTTGCATTCTTTTTTCTGAACTAAGTGCGGTATGTATTTTACAGTTACAGTATATCTTGGTTTGTACCAACCATAATTGAAGTACTTAATAGTACATGTGGTTACCAGCTACCATATCAACCTACATGGATCTGGAATGGCTCTCATCTTTCTGCTGTGGACAACATGGTAGATGGAAATAACATTTTCAGAGATAAGGCACTAAGGGCAGAAAAGATAATCTGGAAAAAAGTTTGAAATGCTTGAGAAACATCTAGGTAGAAATTCCTAGGCAGGGGTTGGATATATAGGCGAAGATCTCAGCATAGAAGTCTGAGTAGGCATAGACAGTTGGAACCTAGTCTCATAGAGACAGTTATTAAAACCCAGGTTTAGAAGGAACTCACATGGGGAAATTATGTACAAGGACTGAGTTCTGGAAACACAAGGAAGGGCTGGATGCCTTGTGTAGGTAGAGGAATTCATTTGTAAGTATCTCCCCTTGAATGAGAAGGAAGGACAAAGTGAGTGGGAGTGCAGAAGGTAAGTTTGTGTAGGTAAAGAGGATGAAGGGAGATAAGAAATAGCCCTTCTAGCCCGATGTTGGCCGGGGTTCTCTTGCCTCTTCTACTTCTTTTTTTCTCTTCTACAGAAAAATGAGCCCTTTTATTGCTGATTCCTCACAAAATCTATATGCAAAAAGGGGAGGAAGAGGCAAATAAAATGTAAATATTTGTTCAACCCCAGGAAGTAAAACCAAGATGAGTACTCTGTCCTCTTCATCCTCTTTCCACAATGGTGACCCCATACACCACCACCGTACAGCATCAACACCAGGAAACTGACACCGGTACAATACTATTAACGAGACCTTTATCTTTTATCATTTCTTAGCAGGAAGCACCCTGAGTAAAAAGAATCAAAATGGGGTAAGATGTAATGTCCAACCAGATCCAGACCTTTATGGGTGTTCAAGACGTTTTTATCCCTGTAACCAAATGATGTGCTTCAAATAACAACACCTAAATGCCACCTTAATCCTCAGGCCAAAAATACCTTCTTACAGTGATCTGTAACTTGTACCAACATTATATGGTCAGACCAGACTCTTCGCTGTCTGTTTGGCTTCTAGTTATGGAGAACAGCAAAGGACAGAAGAACCGCTCTGCCGTCCCCATCCAGATCTCTAATGACGACTGTATGACTCAGAAGGGAAAGGGAGGTGCCCTACAACCAGGTCTCACTGACTACTGAACCCAGGCTCGGTTTCTGACAAGGCTGTGTGTCTTGCTAGATGCTGTTTCCTGCCCTTATCTACACAGCAGAAAACCAGTGGATTAGGAGGGAGTCATTCAGATACGTGACCCCATTCACCTTTCAGGTTGGGATGATTTCAGAGGAAATCATCTACAGCACCCAATACGATAGGCTCCTCAACAAATGTATGGGGTTTAATCGAATCAGCACACAAAAGAAACAGACCCAAAGGATACCGGCACATTCCTCAAAAGCAGGATCAAAGAAAGAAAGAATCAAGACATCTCTTTGCTTCAAGGAAACAAAAACCATTGAGAGAAAATGTAGCCAACTCAAAGGGAACAGTGGCTGTCCATCAGCCAGGGTTTGGCCAAGGCAAAGAACCAATCTATTAACAGTGAGAGTTTCTCTTTTTTTTTTCTTCCTCTAAGTGGTAATTTGTTAACCAGTAAATATGGAATGACTTTTTTTTTTCTCCCTTGGAGATAAATGAACAATTTCTGAGCAGCTGAGGAAGGAACAATTTAGCAGGAAGAGGCTGGATCAGGGTGCTCAGATGCCTTCAGGCTGAGTGATCTCTCGAAATGTATTTTGTGTATCTATACTTTTCCCTTATAGTGTCACGTACCATATCTGTGCTACCAGTAATAAAACAGCTTCTGTCCAGTTGGAGAAGGCAGGCTGGGGGCAATTCGCAGTCGGGAAGACAAACTAGAGCCTGAAAGGAACAGGACCCAGGGAAGGGGGAAGGGGACTCCTGACTCGGTCGTAGCCATGGGGAAGGGTCTCCTGCCCCCCAGGTGCTGTGACCGAGCAGCCCTTACAGGATGAGAGTGGAGGGAAAGAGCCAAAATCAGCTCAGCTCTATCAGGCCGGTTAGCCAAGGGTCAAGGGTGAGAAAACCCATCCTGTGTTTGATGGACTGGCCCTGCGTGGACCAGAGTTCAAAATTCAGCCCCGAGATCTGTTCTGCTGCCGACCTGTACCGTGACAGTGTGCTTTGGCCGTCTGTGTCCGACCCAACCATTTGTTTGGGGCTGACTAGAGGCAGCCTGCATTTTCAGATCTGGGCAGATGCTTACACAGACCCCGCTCTCCAGTCAGACAAGAACGCCACCAGATGTGACTAAATGTGCCTCCCTTTCTAGCCGTTTCAATGTGAGAAATCCCTCCCCTATCAGTCCGCTGCAGAAAACTATTTTTATCGAGGTCGTTCAACCCCAGCTCTGAGACGCATCACAGATATGCCCACAAAAGTTCCCCAGCCGACAAGGAAATAAATCCCGTGCCAGACAGACTCGAACACTCGGCCAGGCAGCAAGGGGAGTGTGAGTCCTGCCTGTGATCCCGGAGCTGCAGGTAAGCTAAGTGGGGGAAGCAAGGCAGAATTAAAATGTGATTGCCGTGGCGTCTGGTTTCTCCTCTCTTCAGCTTCCACGGAAGCAACTGAGAAAAAGGGGAGAAGAAGCAATTTAAAAAAAAAAAAGAAAGAGAGAGACAAGGAAGGCCCCTTCCCGGAAAACCAGTTCTCAGCTTGAATGCTCAGCTGTTCATTCCACTTCAGAGAGCCAGTGACCACTTCCTGGGCACCAGGGGACAGAAAGTCTCAGTCTGATCCAGGCCGGGAGCGAGGCAAGGGGTGGCAGCTTCTGCTGTCTCCCTTCCCCCTTCCAATCACAATAAATATATTTATACTCACTTGATTGTGGCAGCCAGACAATGCTCCCCTAATTGGCAGTGATCAGAGCTCCAGAATTGCTTGGGTGAACCTGCTGTCTCTCTAACAGGCAAAGCAATAAGGGGCCACTAAGGCAGTCCCCATTAACAATTTCCGGTGGAATGAAAAAACAGTCCCCCGACTCCTGCATGGCAATGGATTTTCCTAACAGCTCCTAAGAGTCAGCCCTTGAGGAACTCAGACTTAGAGGAAACTGCCCAGCATAGAATGCTTTTCTAAATCTTCCCCACCCCCAGCTCTAGGGCATAGAGGGAAAAAAAAAAAAAAAGAAAAGAAACCATAGCCACTTCCTTCTGCTGGAGGTTCTTTTGTTCTTTTACGTTTTTCTCTTTTTCTCTTACGGGCCTTATGGAGCTAGCTGTCATTTTTGGTGCTTGGTTCTTTGCAAATTTCAGGGACATCTGGCACGCAGTTTCCTGCATTTGCTAGCTTCGTATTTGTAGATGTGGATGCGGTCTCCACTGCGTGTGCATGTTAACATTCCATGCGCATGACTGATGCACACATAATTTGGAACTTGAGGGCCTTGGTATATTTTGACATGTAAATGCGACTACCACAGTGCTGATCATACGTAGTTGCTTAATAAATGTCTGTTAAATAAATGAACGCATCAAGAAGGCAAATGTCACTCATTCATTCATCAGACGTGTGAATACCTGGTATGTGCCAGTGTGTGGCTTAGAATGTGCTAGATGCTACGTGTCCAGGGACGCACACCCACGGTCCCTGCCCTCAGGGAGCTCACAGTTGAAGGGTGGGAGACAAGCTCATAAACAGGCGATGATAAGACATCATGGAGAGAGCCCTGTGCAAGGTGGCATGGCTGAGGAGGGAGACCTTAGTCTACCTAGGAAGGGGCTGAGGCCATGATGTGTGTAGTGTAGAGGGTCTCCTAAAGGTGGTGACACCTGGGCTGGCACTGTAAAGTGTTCCAAAGGAGACAGCATAATTGAGGCAGGACGCAAGAAACAGCAAGGAGTAAGCAGAGGAGGTCTAGAAGCCCGAGGGTGTTTGAGGAAAGCACTGAGGCCAGGAGTTAACAAAAAAGAAGTGGGGGCTCAGACAGGGGACTGGCTCTGGCCAGTAGGGCCTGGGGCGAGTAAACAAAGGAGCTTCAACTACCTCAGGACTAAAATTCTTCTGGATTGTGTCAGAATTCGTCCATGCACTCCGCAAAGCAGAATTTGAACCTGCTTTGGAAGCACTGCCCACGGGCCGTAAGTCACTGCACCTGTCACTGATGAGCTATGTGAACCCGAGCAAGGGCTGCCTTCTGCACTGAGGGCACGGACTCTTGGGCTCTTACAAGCTTCTAGAGGGTAAGTTGCCTGAGTCTCTGAGGTTCGTGTGCAGATCACAGCTGGGCCTGTACCCTGTGTGGACCACGGGGCTCTGAAGTCACAAGCCCACTTCCCAGCAGCACACAGTACCCCAGCACCACTGTCTTAAGGCACAGAGATGGGCAGGCATGTTGAGTGCAGCTCAGCAGACGCCCCTAAGCAATCTTCACGAGAATGTGCTGCATGATGGAAATATCCTACTGTCCCCAGCCTGGGTCAGGGTCTCATTATCTGAGTTCTGAAGAGCCCCCAATTAAATTCATAGCACGGATTGCTGCTTGATTACATCTCTCTAAAGCACTGCTGAGCTTATATCCTTTCTGCTCAAAAACCCTGACTGATTCCTCTTCACGTATAGAATCAGGCACTAAATTCCTAGAACGACATTTGAGGCCACCCTCAATCTACCCCCTACCCTACCAGCCGCAACTTCCGCCTCAGCCAGGTGGGACCCTGGGCAACAGCGTCCATGGAGATTCCTCCGGCTCTGCTTTTTCTCCCTCCAGCCCCCCCCGCTAAAGGTCCAACTCAAATTCAAGACCATCTCTTCTAGGAACACCGTCTGGCTGCCCTGTCCTCTTTGGCATCCTGTGTGGTCCATACGGTGTTGTTCATTAGTGACCAATAATTTCACTTTGTGGTTTATGTCTTACTTCCCCAGGTAATTTGTAAGCTCCAGAGGATAGGTACCAAGCCTCCCTCCTCCTCGCAGTCTACGGACTGAACTCAGTACCCTGCTCATGGTAAATAATTGCTGACAATGGCTTTCCTCCATTGCAGCCTCCAGGAGGCCACTGAGTAAAATCCACGGCAAGTAGAATTATTACTGTGTCCTCACAGCCCTGTGGCCCAAAGTCCTTTTTCTGTCTTCTTGGAAAATGGAAACGTTGGAGAGAGTGGTCTGCTACAACCATTTTAGAGTTAAAAGGATGTGAAACATTTCTCCGACGATTCATAAACAGTATTTTAGAGGCGTTCCCTCAGAGCTTAAAGTTCATCCGGGAATGAGCTATTGTGCAGATCGAAAGGAGCACAGGTACGCTCCACCAGGAGGAATAATCACTCTGCTAAATTTATTTATTTATTTATTTATTTATTTTTAAAGATTTTATTTATTTATCAGAGAGAGAGAGAGAGAGAGAGAGCACAGGCAGACAGAATGGCAGGCAGAGGCAGAGGGAGAAGCAGGCTCCCCACCGAGCAAGGAGCCCGATGCAGGACTCGATCCCAGGCCCCTGGGATCATGACCTGAGCCGAAGGCAGCTGCTTAACCAACTGAGCCACCCAGGCGTCCCTCACTCTGCTAAATTTAAAGGGAAGAATGATTGAACGCTCCAGCTCGAAAGTAGAAATGGTTTAACATCACACGACTGAAGAGGAACATGAGTGACTTACTTAATGTATGGCCCCCAGTGTTCGGTTTTTATTGTATGTTCCACTGGGCAGCGCACGGGCTTTCTCACAGAAGAGGAACTGGTATTAAATCAATAAGGAAAATCACCATTTCCTTACTGATCCAAGAGCATTTAAGGAAGCTGAGCCCTGCCAATATGTACAACTGTGCAGAATTTGGAACTGGGCAGTGAAAACCACCACCGAAGCTGGCAGCTGTGATTCTCCCAGAAGCAGAGCTTCAAGAAGAAAAATAGCTTTTAAACTTTAGTTCCATTTTTGCAAATTGGATCTGTTCATGAAAAACTGTTTTAAGTCCAGGTTTCTTTCTTTTCCTCCCCCCCCCCCCCCCCATTAGTAAAGGGTATGATTGTTTCTTTTCACCCACAAGGAAATTTCTTCATTTACTCCACAAATATTTATTGAGAACCTATCATGAGTCAAACACCATTTTAGGTGCTGGGGATGCAGACATGAACAAAAGAGGCAAAGTCCCTGACCTCGTGGAGACTACCTGCTAGCGGAGGGAGACAGCCGATCAAAGGGAGAGAGCTAGTAAATAAGTAAACAAATCAGTAGATAAATATTGTGTCAGGCATAAATATGGAAATGAAGTACATCCTATTGTACTTGAAAAATCATTTTCTAGAAAATTAAAAATGAAGGGACATGTGGGTATCTCAGTCGGTTAAGTGTCTGCCTTTGGTTCAGGTCATGATCCCGGGGTTTTGGGATCGAGCCCTGCGGCAGGCTCCCTGCTCAGTGGGGAATCTGCTTCTCCCTCTGCCTGCTGCTCCCCTGCTTGTGAGCTCTATCTCTGTGTCAAATAAATAAATAAAATCTTAAAAATATGGAGACTCCTCCATGAATATTATTTGACTCATATGTCATACACATGAAGGGGTATTTAAAAAATAACTAGAAAAGAATATATATATTGCTCTTTACATGTGACATTGACATTCCCTGCTGACTTTCTGCAGCCTCATATCTCTGAATCTTTCCTAGACCTGAGGGCCCAGTCATAACAGCCCCATGGAAGGTTCTCTGGCGATGTGATGTGCATATTGTTACTAGGTGTTCCTTCTTCCTTGAAGACTCCTCCTCCTTCTCTCTGATCCTTGCCGCCCGTTAATATGGCTCCAAAGTTACCCTCTCTGTGTAACCTTCCCAGATCCACCAAGTAGAGCTATGTGCTCCCTCTCTTCTGTCCCAAGGATATCCTGGTACCTTCTCAAGTCAAGGAAAGCATCTCCTGGAAGACTTCTGCAGTGGTTTGTTTACTTCTATGTCTTCCTTCCCAAGCTACACTCCTCCAAGTAGGGAGTGTCTTGTTTGTAATTTTATCACACTGCACAGTGCCTGGCCTGTAGTAGGCCCCTGATTAATACTGGATGAATGAATGAATGAATGAATGACCTATGGTCTCCTCTATTTTGGCTTATGCTAAGCTATGAAGTCAGAAATGAGGGCACTGTAGCAGAGTAGCGGAGGAAAGCCAGCTGGCCAATACAGTAAAGAACTCCAAACAATGGATTTTAAACATTTGAGCTCATGGACTGCAGATGATAAGGAATTTCAAAATCAAGGTTTCCTAGATGATATTTCTGTGAGTACTAACTCTGGACGGTTGAGAAGTTCAAATAAATGATTAAAGCATGTAAAGCAGAACAATTAAGTAATCTGGATCATTTACTGCAGGAGAGAAACTTGAAGAGACTTTAATAATGGGTCTTAATGAAAGGAAAGATTGTATTCCAAGGACGACTAAACACCCTCCATCTGCATGCACACAAAAGAAAAAAAAAAAAAGGAGATCACAGCACTATAAAATTTAAGTTAAAAAAAAAAAAAGGAACTCAATTTCAAGTGGGTTACAGGAACTCATTTCAAGTTACTCTTACAAATAACTGGCATGTGAGGAGGGCTTACTCAGAGCCAGGTACTGTTCTAAACCTCTCCCCATGTGTTACTTTCCCCCAAACTTATGACAAACCCGTGTAGGTTTTACAATTTCAGTTGTATTAACTCCTGTTTTACAGGCGAGGAAGTGGAGGCATCATTACTGATGGTTAAGGAGTTCTCCCCAGGGTTGCACAGCGGGTGTTGGTGGAGCTGAGATCCCAGCCAGGGCTGTCTGGTCCCTGAGTCCTTGCTCTAGCGTACTCTGCTCATGGCTTTACTAGAGGCAGACATAGAAACCAGACCGTCCTCTCACCGTGGAGACCTGAAGCTTAGCTCAGTTAAGCTCCTGTGGCTCACTTAAATTTGCACAAGAAAATCCTTGAATACGTAACTGCCCTTCACGGTCAGGGCCACTTGACCATCTCATGGGCTTTACTACATCAACGCGTGTGCATGTGTGTGCACACGTGCGTGCATATGTGCATGGTGAAATTCGAAAACCTGCTTTTCTTTTCTTTGTTCTAGTGAGTTGGCTCACCAGCTCTTGTCTTTCTAATGAGATGTTGAGTGGTTCTGTATTGTTTTCGGCAGCCTGCACACATGGTTTATAGGAGCAGACGCAAGTCGAGTCACATTTAGATGTTATGATTTTAGCTCCAGAGTGAAGGAATATACTCTCGGGGCTGAAAAGTCAGCATCTTCTTCCCTGTTATTTTTTTTCCAAGGCAACCTTGTTCAGCCTGCCCCGGGGACAGAAGCAGTGGGGTCGTCAGCAGCACAGAGCAGGGGCAGCTGGCTGAGCAGCTCAGAGGCCTAACACCAGGAAGTCAAGGCTCATGTGGTCCTTGGAGGAGAGAGTGATCAGGCCCCGTGCTGCAGGAGACCTGGAGGCTGGTTCCGGGGAAGCAGGGCAGCCCAGTAGGAGCCCTGTGAAAGGGTGTGAATGAGTCACTACACTTTTCAGGTTGACTGAGATGACTTCTGTTGATTTTCTTCGAATTTAGATCTGCTATCAGTGTTCACACATGGGGCCTAACGGGAAGAAGATGAGTGAACATTTTCTTGATAGTGCCCGGCCTTCGGCAGCATTGCGATAAGATTCGGGTTAAGATGTGACTCTGCAAGAATGTGTAGGTCAGCGAGTGTGTCCTGAGGGCCTCAAGGAGGCGTGTTTTGGTGTCCTGAGCCTGAAGGAGACCCAGGGGGACAATGTTTTCTGACATACACAAGTCAGCCTGAGTTGGTATAGTCTGCGAGAGACACTTTCTTTTTAACACCGGGTCCCCCACAATGACTAGATAGATTATTGGTGCCTTTGGTTAAACTTTTGGGTTCTAGAAGCTCACTTAACCTTTCCGGTCTGAGTTTCCTCATCTTTAGAATGGAAAGGACAATGGCACCCACACCATTGGGCACAGTTAAATAGATTGATACGGGTCAAGTGCTTGGAGCAGTGCCTGGTATTTAGGTAGCATGAAATTTGTATTTATATAATGCACACATCTTTGTTCATACAGCCGCTTACTTAGCAGAGGACCAACTCCAATGCTTATGCAAAATAGGTGCTTAACTATTTGTTAAATGTTGAAAGAATTAAAGGAATGGATTTAGTGGAATACATGTATGGTAACCTGTTCTGACTTCTCAGAAACCTGTAATTTGGGGGCAGATTAGGTGTTAGATTTAATCTCCTATAGAGAAATATTTCAAACAAGCAAAGTGTTGGGCAACCAAACAGTTATCTCTGCAGAAAAGAAGGGAACAGAGATGATGGTTTTGCATGAATATCACAATGGAAATGGCATGAAAAATTGATTTTTGAGGAATTGAGGAACAGGTAGCAAGGTCCATGACTCTCAACCAAATAAAGAAAAGTATCTAATATAATCAGACATTTCAGATCTGCTAAGTATATGTTACTTTTGAGTTTACAAAAATAAATATAAAAAATGGGAGTAAAATCTCTGATCTGTATTTACCTTGTATTGATTTTTGAATAATGACAGCTTAAATCTGAAATGAAAAACTTAAGAAAATGGAAAGAAAATGAACAAGATAGTGTTTTAGGAGCTGGTACAGGTTAAGAGTACATTGATATTAGATTGAATCATATGAAATTGCCACTTCCTTTGGTGAAAAATGGTCGGATATAGTCAGTTTCAAATGGTTCAATCTAATATATTTAAGCTAATTAACACTAAATCAAAATACTTATATTACCTTTCCCTTTATTGCCTTTCAACTATGACTCTAGAACTAAATGGGCCAACTGTATTTGTCTTGGCCTATTTTGCCTCTCAGAATTTGAACACAGTAGGTGCTAAACAAATGTTTTCTTAATTGAGAGCTGTTTTCTGTTAATTTCCCTCAAAAATTTGACCTAAATTTCATTCTGCTACCTAACGCCGAGACTGCCCTTAAAATATAATTAACAAAGTGTTAGCTTCATTTCATGTTTTATGATTTAGATAAATCCTTTCTGTGCCTTGTTTGGGCAGCACTGGGAAGCTAATTAATACATTATTAATATATTGTAGAGGCAAACGAGACTCTGCTTGTGCACACAAGCCATGACAAGAATAAATTTGGGTCAGATATAGTTTTGCAATTAAGGAAAAATGTTGTGATAATAATGAGAAATTACTGTTTACATGACATATCTCTGCACATTCAAACACATTATAAACTTATAAAGGAGGTGAATGGCAGAATCAGGCACGCTTTCTCCTGAAGGTTCCAAGCATTTAGGGCTCGACTGGGGCATCCAAAGGGCCCTGCAATGAACTAGAAATGATAACCTTTGGGACCCCCAGGAATGAAGAGCTTCCTTATTATTCATCGGAGGTTTCATAACGGTTGGCACTGGTCCAAGAGTTAGGAACACATATTGAAATAAATGAGCAGGAAGCCTTAAATGGGTTTCAACTCAAAAAATGAAAGGCTTTTTCTACAGTGGAAGGGATGGGGTATGTTCAAGGAGGAGCATGAATAAACCATGAGTTATATTACACCTGCTTGGGCCTCGGTTTTCCCCACCTTGGTTCACTACCTCCTGGAGAATACTCATTCTCTATCATCTCTGTTGCTCCCAAGGTAAGTCACGTCATGCCTTAAAATGAGATGCGTTTCTTAGGGGGACGAGCTAGAGCTCTAAAATGGATTATTTAGGTATTTGTTGACCTGGAGCTGTGAGAACAGCCACATTGCCTAAGCAGAGTTCTGAGAAAAGAGTTGCTTTCATTTTTTAAACAGAAGAACCACAATCCTTGTTCTGTTTGGATCCTCAGACAAATCAAATAAATGAGCAAAAGAGGGCTCACGAAATCACCAGTTTTAACTTTACCCCCAGTGCCACAGATTTTTCTTAGAGATTTTTTTTCTCTGAGTGTGGACCATGTACAATATTCTGTTCGGTTTGTGCTGTCTAATGAGATCCCAACCCAAGGGGATGGGCTCCTACAGTAATGTCTTAATGCTAATTACATTTTAGAATGGTTAGGGCAAGAATAGTTCCAAACATACTTGAGGTAATAACTAGTCCTTTATCTAGAAGGTCAACAGTTCAATCAAACAGAGAAAAAAAAATGAGCATATCTTAAGAAAGAGTTCGAGTGGTTTTGTACAAGAGCTCTCATTAAGTCTACAAGAACACTTAAAATACTGGTAGAGCTAGGTAATTCTATATTTCCCTTTTTAACTCACCGAAAGCCCCTGATTTCAGGGAGCAGTGTCTGAGAACAAGAAGCAACTGGCAGGTGAAGGGGAGAAAGTGTGTTGTTAAGGAATTGGCTGGAGTTTAGGTTAGGGATCTATGCCAAGACTGCAGCACAGAGTTTGGGGGTGGGGGATGGATGTGAACTTGCTGATGAAAAAGCAGAGGAGATGCTAGAGAGTTATAGGTATCAGATGAGGCCCCCGGGCCAGTCTTCTATTACGGTAACAACATGGCTTTAGACCGTGGTGACAGTAAATCTCTCGAATAATTGTTCATCAAACCACTGTACACAAAATTACAATCTGCTCTCATGAATGCAGTTTCTCTAACAGTGTCAGAACTTTCCCACCTCTTCCCATTTTTCTATGATTTCTAATGCGCTCAAAAGGGGAGCAGTTGGAAACTATACCCATCGCTATCTGTTTTAAATGACTCACGTTATCTTTCACTTAGAAGGGCCTAGTAATTTAATCTATTTTTAAGATATTTATTGAGCACCTATTATTTGCTTGGCAATAGTCAGATGGCTAATCGTTTTAGAGAGAATTCCTAAAAAAGACTTTCTGCTCTGCCAAAGATAAAGTATTAAAATAACAAAACAGCTCAAGGATTTTTTCCCCCATGTGCTAAAAAGTGGTGTTTCTCATCCTCCAAGAGCCCCCCACTCTGCACAAGGAGGTCCTTTCAATAAGGGTGTGATGCAATCTGGCGTTGTGTGAAGCGCCAGTCTAAGAAGTAACCATTTTAGGGGGACCACGTTCCGGAGAGAAAACACAACTAAGCAGGGAACATGAAGAATGACTTCTATAATTTAAATTACAGGGAAACTTCTGAGCTGAAAATCAAGTGACAATAAAAGGGACTGAACTCAGTAACCTTTAAAGAGGATTTTCAAACGTACGGAAAAGTACAGAGAAGAAGAAAATGCCTGTACGTACCCACCACTCATAGAATTTTTATGAGTCTTTGTAACAAACCCTGTTCCATGTCAGAGGGGTCCAAAAGTTGCTCAAATAAAAACCTTTCTGTGTCTGAGGCCAGCCTCTGGGGATAGAACCTTTTTGGAGGTCATTACCGGCTGGAATTCTCTTCTATTTTCTGGCCACTCCACCAGGAGCTGTTACTGGTGGGGGAGGGGAGGGTCTGGCAGATGCTAGCAGGGCTCCTGCCTTTCGGCACCTCACAGTCCATTTGAGGGGATCGATGCCCACATAAATAATTCTAACATAAGGCTGACAGGAGTGCCCGGGGAGAAAAAGATTAATTCTGTTTGGGGCTAACCCCTCAAGGTTGGCTTGGATTTAGGAAGGTGGCTATGTGGGGGCTGGGGTAGCTTGAGCAAGAGGGAAGGCCTTGTTCCAGAATGTTGAGCAGACTCCGGTCCTTGGAACCGAGTGTATGTTCTCAATGAAAAGGGTATGCTTTGGCTATTAATTTGAAAAAAAAAAAAAAAATGTTGAGTGCCTCTAGCTTATTGATGGCGGTGGGGGGTGGGGTGTCAATGTCCTAATTTCTCTCATTTCCTTTCTCAACTACCGAATTGCCACTAAGTCTTACTGAATTTTTATATATAATCCAGCTGCTTTTTAAACCTCAAAATCATGTAAAGCAGTCATAATTTACCTTTGGAGAGCATGTTAACAATTTATAAATGCCTTTCTCTATACACATGATGACATTAGATCCATATAACCACCCCGTAACACCATAGGCTCATCTCCTCAAGTTATTTCTTTCAAGTTACTTTGAAAGTAACTACTACTTACAGGAACTACCAGCTGTAGAACTCAGAAAAATTTCCACTAGCAGCCTTATTGTGTTAGAAGTGCACACCAGGATAAAGGCAGCAATTTGGGAGTAATGAAGGAGAGGGTCCCGAGATAGACAGTGATTGTCATAGAGGGAGGATTGTGGTTCTGGAAACGAGAGTGATGCAGAAGGTAGAAGAACGGATTAAGCGCAGGGTGGTGGTCCATGGCGGGAGCAGGGTGGGGGAAGATGGTGGTACTTAGCACGGTGCTGGGCACTCAGCAAGCCCAGAGTTGATATCTGTTCAGCCCTAAGTGGGTTGGGTCTGTATCTTGAGCAGTTCCAGCAGGCAGCACAATTCAAAAATATAAAGTGGTGACTTTTAGAACATGGCTACAGAATAAAATGAATATTTTTTTTTATAACACTGAGGAGTGAGAGAGTGGTTCAATCTGGGGGAAGGGAGGAACGCTCATCACATTTGACACATCTATGCTCTCTCTTCTTCTGCAACATCTCCATCTATGGTAACTTTATAAGCTGCTTTTCACATACCGAATCGGTGCACTTTTGCAACTACTTCATAGAAGCTAAAACAGCCAGGACACCGTGATTATTGTAATCTAGTTGGAATAAGCCTTACTGACTTCAGATACATCAACATATCCATTTAGCCTGATGCAAATCAGTTTACTTTTCTCCTTAGAGACATGATGTGAAATGAAATTAATCCAGTTGCAGCAAAGTGAGTGAATTCAGTTGACTAAATCCCTTTTCGTAGAGAAGAATTTTGTTCTGCAGCTCATTTGAAACAAAATCCACATGGCAGTATAATGCCATCTCTGGAACTGAGCAAATGCATTTATCCCACTTTTATTTACAGCTAAGTTCACATCAGAGCTGTTTCCTAGGATAGCGTACTCTATTGTCCTTAGGTGACGGTCGCAGTGAAAGCATTTGTGGGACAACCAAAATGTGACAATGGCACTTAGCCTAAGGACTGTCTCTCCAACTGGACTATGAACTCAGCAAAGATCAACAACTCCTTGGAGAGAGAGAAAAGAGAGATGAACAGAGACCAACAAAACCATGCCTATTCTTATACATTATCTCTTCTCTGCCCTCCATTGTCAAAAGGGCAGTCAACACACAGTGTTTGTTTAATAAATACATTTTGGTGGTGACTCACACAAGCAGGCAGGACCTGGAGACGGTCCAGAGAATACCAAAGGGATGAAGAGGTTGGGGCTGTGCAAATGCAATTGAGATCCTCTGCCCCAAAAAGGGGAAGGCTGGGCGTGGCCATTCCGGATGCAACTGAGGTTGTTGAGTATCACCTTATGTTAGAAAGCACGTAGCCTCCCTGGTGGGATGAAAGGAAGCCAGCTGACTTCCCAGGAAGAGGATTTGGGGTTAGCAACAGGGAAGAAGGCTCGACTTAGATGCATTATAAGGCATCAACACAATCTTTAAAGAAATCTTTCCCTGGAAATTTTACAGTTGTAAAGTAGACAATCTTTCTGAAATGATTGAAGTTCGGTAAAGCAAGGAAATGACCCAAGAACATCATAAGCTCTATCCCAGTACTGACCCCAGGATTTTTCACCAGCCAGGGTCAGGACCTGGTTCGATTCTTGCCTACCTTTCTCCATAGCTGAAAGCACGTGACCCCTTCCTGCAAGTCAACGATACTGTAGACTCTGCACTAACCCTTCTCTCGTTTGGGAGGGATTTAAGACATTCGCTGTGGCTGAATACTTGGCTAGATCATATCAGGTCACCCCCACTGCTGCCCTGGCTCAGAGATGTCCAGTTCCAACAAACGGGATTTTGTCTTACTCCTAAGCCCTTGTTTTACTGGATTTACCTGAAATCCACTGCGTACTCTCAGGCTAACACCTGAAAGCCTTTCTTGTTTTCCAAGCCCAACATGATTTTGGGATCATATCTAGCATCTGCTCTAGGACTGAAGCTTTGTGTCTCTGGCCCATTCTCCCCCCATCCCACCCCAAGCCCCAGTTCATACCTAGGGTCTAGTCTCTGAATCTCATCCCTGTTATGTAAAGTTGACTATCTTTGTGCACAGAGCAACGTGATCGTCTGTCCTAGATGTCTCCTCTAGCTTGTGGCTGGATCCCCCACTGCCTTCCTTCCACATCCCTCCCACCATCATTGGGCCACTGCCAGCCTATCTGTTCTTTGGTCATATCATGACATGCCACAAGGCTCCACTTGCTTATGGTGTTCTATAATGTACAGTTGCACATCTGAATCTTTCTCTACAAACTATATACCTCTGTAACAGGGTTTCTCAACATTATTACTATTGACATTTGGAGCTGGGTGGGGGCCGTCCCGTGCGTTGCAGGGTCCTTAGCAGCATTGCTGGCCTTCACCCACCCAATGCTAGTAGCAGCCCCCTCACCCCCAATTGTGACAACTAAAAATGTCTCCAGGCATCGCCAAATGTCCCTGGCAGGGGGCGGATGTCAAATCTCTCCCTGTTCTACAAGAACTCAGAAAGTCAAGAGTATTTTAAAGCCGGTTATATATATTTTGAGAAATAGCTAGATGTATATAAAGTATTTAAATCTGGTAAAAGTTTAACTAACAACTCTAAACTCTTAATCAACACCAAGTGGAATTTTAGAATTGTATCACGACACAAGATGGACACTGGGTAACGTGGTGCGAAACCTTGCACCCTAGGTCGGTTCTTCTCATATTTTTGTGTGCATAAAAATTACCAGGGTGATCTTTTGAAAGTTCAGATTCTAATTCAGTAGGTTTGAGGCAAGGTCTGAGATCCTCATTTGTAATAGGTTCCCCGAGTGGTATCAGCTGGACTGGTGGTTGAAGCTGGGTAGGGAGGCCCTAGATAAAAATCACTGGGATGGCGTGGCGGGGGGCGGGGGGGGGGGGTGGTGGTGGTGGTGGTGGTGGTGTGGACATCTGTGAATCTTAAGGATTACAAGGTCATGAGAGCAACATTCAAATTTGCCTCTGAATGACAGATTAGGAAAACGTGGATGCTCCCTGAACCTTTCTATAAGAACAAAACTGCTCACAAGAATGGGTTTTGAAATACGACGTTTCTATTAGCTTAAAGTTATAAAAGTTATACAGATTAGCCCTGAGTTCTCTGCTTTGGCTGGGAAAGAAAACCTATGAACCGCTAAGCTACTTTGGCAAGACTTTTAGGGGTTTCTAAAGATCTGACAGAAACCTAAACTTCAAGGTCTTTGTAGTCCTTATTCTACTAACGGAAGAGGCCAGGGCTGAAGATGCCAGTGGGGGAGGGGAAGGAGAGAGAAGAATCACTTTAACTGCGGCTTTGCAATGAAACAGATATACGTGTTCATGTTTACTCAAATTACAAATCAGGCACTGAAATTGTACTGACATCACGTGATGCTACTCTAAGCCCAAATCAGATCACTCAGCTACAGCTTAAAACAGTTGCAAAAATGGATACTATTTATTATAACGGACAGTGGTAAGCATAATCAAATCTTCCAAAAGCTGCTGACAGCCTGAAATAAAATTTCCTCTTTTCACTTAATAGTGCCTCTGAGTAACTTTTACTTGGAGTCTGCAGACATCTGACTCATTGTTGCGTATCCTTGGGAAGGAAAGGGCCACTCACATGTGTTCTTATTTTATAGCCAGAAAGATGGAGGATCGCTGGTTTGTCTAGAGATGGAGATATGTCCAGGCTTGCAGAAAATTTACTGAGAGGAGGGAGATAATTAAGTCCTGACCCTGATCTTCCAGAGGGATCCAGCATGAGACTAACCGTGCCCTCAGCAGCAAATAAATACTCACCTGCTAGGAGGGAGAACTAATTCACTAGCTTTGAAATATTTTTTTAAAGATATTTATTTTTTTAAATTTTTAATTGATTAATTTATTTATCTAACAGAGAGAGAGAGAGAGAGAGAAAACAAGTAGGCAGAGTGGCAGGCTGAGGGAGAGGGAGAAGCAGGCTCCCCCAGAGCAGGGACCTCGACATGGGACTCAATCCCAGAACCCTGGGATCATGACCTGAGCTGAAAGCAGACACCTACGGGCCTACCTACTCAGGCACCCTGCTTGGAAGTATTTTGATAGGCTGTTACAATACGGCTTAGTATGATAGGGATAAATTTCTCTACATTTAAACCTGTGCCTAGAGTTTTTTGTTTGTTTTTAAATCAAGAGTGTAAGTACAGAATAAGGAAGATCTGGCTTAGTAGTCAGGCATGGGAACTCACGGGTTTCAGCTGACCACAATTTCGGTATGAGTCAGCCTTGTGACATGAATGCCAAAAAGGCCAATGCAATCTTGGGCCATATTAATAGAAATATAAGGCATAGAGGAAGGGAGACAACGACTCCATGGCACTCTTCATTTGTCAGAGGGCTCCTGGAGAACTTTGTCCCATTCTGGGAACCACCATCCAGGCAGGACTTTAAACTGGAGTCTGTCGGAAGTGAGCACTTAAAATGATGACAGCAGCCAAAACCCCATCTTAGGAGAGTAGTTAAAAGAACCAAGGCTATTTAAGCTTGAAGAAGAAGACAGAGAGGGACATAACTGGAAGTGAGAGAAGAGCAGGCAATCTGGGAAAAGAGCTTAAGGGACAGCTTCCAGCAGCAGAACTTTAATTTCTGGCTCCTCAAGGAAAAATAATTCATGGAGACTTCTCAACTCCTATCATCTGCAAAATAAATGGATCATCAGTGAAGAAGACTCTATTCCTCCTATGATTTCCGTGGAAGATGCGAATTTGTGGATGTAGTTATGTCTCTCTGTTTAGCCACCTCCCTCCCCTGCAGTGGCACCTCCTCCAGGAAGCCCTCTTTGCTCCACTTGCTCTGTTAATCCCCTTGGCACAAGTTGTGCACTGAAGTTTTCATCTGTCCAGTTCCCCTAATAGCTTGTATGTTCCTTAGGGGAAAGGATCCATTTGGTTTTGTTTTTATTACCCTAAGTGTTCTCAATGTATCTGCATACTGTGAGTTAGAGATTGAGGGGGTGTCTGCTGACGGTAGCCCCCAAAATAAATCAAAGTAACCAGACGGGTAATTTTTTATAGCATCTATATGACAGAGCATTATAGCGAGCTCTCTTGATGATAATAGCACCTAACTGACCCTTCATTTTATGAGATAATTTGAGCTGACAATGTTGGCTGTGTAATAAATCTTGCTTTTCCCTACATCTTGCATTTTAAAATAAAACAAAACAGAACAACGAAGTTTACTATGGAAGAGCTCCATCTACCTTGTTCCAGGTCTTGGGAATCACTCTCCAGCTAGGGGATTTTTTGGTCTCCACACTTTCTCCCTCTTTGTTTATTCGGATTATTTACGGGGAACCAGTGTCCAGTCAGGATCTAGTTGATGAAGTGAATTAGTAGTCTACTTAACAATATTAGTCTAAGAGATAGAAATGTCACAAAATAGGGTTGGCTAAGTAAGAAAGCACCATATTATTCATTTTATAAATATAAATGAGATATTACATCGTTCTATTTATCAAAGGTCTAAAATTCTTGTAACAATGGATGTTTCTTCTCAAGGATCCTGCATAGCAGGTTAAAGAATGGCATTGTCCCACTCAAAGACAGAGGAGGGAAGGGAGCCCACTAAGTCATCCACGAGGCTAAGGAAAGAGCACGGAACATAGGAGTAAAGTTCATGCTCTGTCGTTCTCATCAGTGGACAGTATTTCTTCCCACAGTCAATGACCTGACACGGGACTGAGCAATTTACACGCTTCTCTGCAAGAAATTGTTATGGCTCCATTTGATGGCCTGAAGTTCATTTGGAAAATTCACAGACAAAAAGGGCTGAAAACCAGGGCCCCCAATTTCATATCTCTCGCTATTGATCACAAATAAAGATCTGTGGCAACCTTCCCGATTATGGAGGTAGCCAGCCTGTCCCTGCCAATACTCTTTGGCTCAGACTGGTCCAAAGGCCAAGAATAATGTGGCTCCTGCCATCCGGGCAGATCTTTGGATCTGGGGTTCTATCTGGCAACTGACATACAGAGCATGAGAATTTTTCTGCCTGTTTTAGCTTCCCGGAGAGACTCAGAGCTAAGCTGGGGCTACCTCATGGATTTTGTGTATTTGGCAGCATATGTTACAGACTATTTTAATAAATCTGAAACAAATGCTAACACAAATTCTTCTAATTATACTGACCCAAAGATTCCCCAGGTAGCTCCCGAAGTGAAGGGCTCGGTCACGTCCTTTCTTGTTTAGGGTTTTCTGTGCTCAGCGCTTGTAGGCCCTCTTACGAGTCTCCCGGTTTCCAAGCACATTTCAGGGACATTAAAGGAAATAATTCAATAATGAAAAATCGGGATGGAAGGTTTAGGTCCTTCAAGAGGAATAACCTTTATAGAGGATAAGGTTTATCAGCCCCAAATAAGTCCATCATCTTTATTTATTTCCATATTATACTCTGAACTACCCAAGAGGGATAATAAATAATCGTGGTAGGTCTGTCTGATGCTGAGCACAGAGAGCAAAATCACGGTGAGGCAGTCAGCCCTGCAGGAAAATGAAGCAAACAGCAGAATGACACACAAGCAGCCCACAAAAGCACTATTACGTTTATAGCTTCTAAGGGGATTTGGGCATCGCAAAGGAACCGATCACGAATTGGACACCAGCTTTTATGACCTACAGGGAAGGGTAAAAGGTCTTGTCCTTTATTACAGAAAAGGTCATTTCCCTCTATTCTCAGACCCAGTGGGATTAAGTAATTTGCAACAGAACTAAAATGGCTTCAGAGCACCTATGGTCTAACCTCTCACTTGACTGAGAAGGAAACTGAGGCCCAGAGAGGTTACAATGTCTTGTTCAGAGTCACGCAGGAAGTTTCCAGGAAAGCCAGAATTCCGATTTCCAGAAGCTCATTAAGGATTCCTGCTTCTTCAGAATGTAGTGCCCAGACTAGTGTAGCAGAAGGAGCTCTGAGTATCAACTTCACAACCTTGGTCTTAAGTCTTGGAGGACGTTAGCAAAATGACCTTGAAAAATTTACCTAACTTCTTAAGCTTTGGTTTTTCCCACACTGCAACACGAGAGGTAAAATATGTAGTGTGTCTACCTCAAAGATCAAATGAGATCGTGTGTGAAAACTCTTTTGAAAGCCTTTACAAGGCTCAGGGTGAAATAACTTCAGATAAAGGAAATTCTTTCTGTTGAGGATACACGGGTAGACTCCACAGGATTCATGGACCACTGGAAATTCTGCATAAAGGTGTGTGTGGATGAGTGCTATCTAGGCGCACTTTTCTTCCTCTGGGGAGTTTCTAGAGCTTTCATCAGCTGCCTAAATGGGTGGCTATGTACTATGGATATCAACATATTTATGATCAACTTAAAAGGTTGATGTATTAAAATATAACTATTTTTGTGTATTGAATGTAGGTCTGAGATTTTCTTGCTAGCTTTACTGATTCAATAATCTGTGTTTTTAGAACATCAATCTATTTGGGGGAGGGGAGCTAATCTAACTTCCCATTTTGCTCCATGAAAGACTAAAAATCTATGGCCTATAGAATGACGAAAAGAAATTTCAGATTACAAATCAACCAAGGTTTTTATTTTCCTGCTTGTGTACTTTCCTAGTAATATTTTTTGGTTATCTAAAAGAGCTTTCTTTAAAGTCATATTTAACAAGAAAACTATCTACTTATTATTTACTGAGTTCCTACTGAGTTCTCAGCACTTGGTTTCCAATATTTACCCATAAAGCACTAGACAAAAGACACAAATCATAAGCCATTTGTAGGCTTCCACATTATGCCCATGGTTCTAGAAGGCTGAGCGGTGTGGAGAAAAACAAATGAAAAAGTATTATTTATGACCAATTGATCAATTAGGCTGCTTTTCATTAAAAAACATAAAAAGGCAGAACCGATTTAGCAATGACTGTGTTCGAAGTGCATAAAAACATTATTAATGTTGGATTTTTTTTTCTCACTTATTTTTAGTTCTGTTTAGAAAATTACACTTGAGAGCTTTCTGTAACAGCATTTAAGGGAGTGGGTAAGACAGCCCCGGAAAGCTTTTGTAATGCTAATAAAGGGGTAGGGTAGGATACCGGTTTGCAAAGCCTTTTCTGTATAGAGTTCTATGTTTCCGAAGCAGAGACTGACTTCTGGACTATCTGAAGGTCTGAGATAACCAACCAGGGAAGTCACCTACTTACGAGACTCATCTACTGTCCCACTGAGAAATCCAGTGGGGTCTTTTACAAATCTGACAATGGCTATACTCCTGTGTTTAAGTGGTAAAATCTTAAAGTACAGGAATGTGAAAAATGAGAGGGATTTTTTTTCCTCTCTTGACTATATCAAAATATCATCTCCTGCCCCACGGCCCTGAGGACTCATAATTCCCCTCTTGTATTATTCCTTTGTGTTAGCTTCCTTCCTTTTCCTTCATAGTTCTGTATTTTTCAGGTCCCAGTGATATCTTTTGTTTAAAGTTCCTCATACAGAGCCTTAAGCTATATAAATCTGGTAAGTGCACTCATCTGTGCTTAATGTAGTGCTATCATTCCGATGAATAAAACCTAAAATCTGCTTTGGTTGCAACAGTCCCAGACTTTCAATAACTTAGAGTAACTTAAAACCTGGGTGGTGGTGGCGTGAGGTCCCGTTACTGCTTCCCATTCAGTTCCATTTCTGTCATCTCTCCTTACAGGTTCCTTACAGGTTCCAGTCTTCGGAGAGAACACTCTGCAGTCAGACTTCCTGGGTTCAAATCCGGACTCTACCACATACTAATTAAGTGACCTTGTGTCAGTTTCTTACCCTCTCTGCACCTGTGCTTCCTCACTTGCAAAAGAAGGATAACATAGCCCTTAGTTCTTTGGGTCTTTATGAAAAGCAAATGAGTTCATACCTATAAAGGAATAGACCCATGCTGGGCAAGCAACACTAACAGACACCATTTTAGGGACTTTACATGTATAAATTACAGTTGCACCTTGAATAAGGTGCGGGTTGGGCCACTGCCCTCCACCCCTACCTCCTGTTCAGTCGAAAATCTGTGTGTGACTTTTGACTGTCCCCAAACTTAACTACCAGTAGACAACTGTGGACCAGAAGCCGTACCAATAACATGAACACTCGATTAACACCACTTTTGCATGTTCTGTGTATTATACACTGTCTTCTTACAATGAAATAAGCTAGAGGGGAGAAAATATTATTAAGGAAATCACAAGGAGGGGCACCTGGGTGGCTCAGTGGGTTAAGCCTCTGCCTTCGGCTCGGGTCATGATCTCAGGGTCGTGGGATCGAGCCCCACATCGGGCTCTCGGCTCAGCAGGGAGCTTGCTTCCTCTTCTCTCTCTGCCTGCCTCTCTGCCTACTAGCGATCTCTGTGTGTCAAATAAATAAATAAAAATCTTAAAAAAAAAGAGAGTCATAAGGAAAGGGACATCTGGGTGGCTTAGTTGGTTAGATGTCTGCCTTCAGTTCAGGTCATGATCCCAGGGTCCTGGGATAGAGACCCACAGTGGGCTCCCTGCTCAGAGGAGAGCCTGCTTCTCCCTCTGACCTTCCCCCTTTCATGCTTGCTCGCATTCTCTCTCTCAAATAAATAAAAATTTTTAAGGATTTTATTTATTTATTTGATAGACAGAGATCACAAGTAGGCAGAGAGGCAGGCAGAGAGAGAGAAGGGAAGCAGACTCCCCGCTGAGCAGAGAGCCCAATTCGGGGCTTGATCCCAGGACCCTGGGATCATGATCCGAGCCGAAGGCAGAGGCTTTAACCCACTGAGCCACCCAGGTGCCCCTCAAATAAATAAATATTTTTTAAAGAGAAAATCATAAGGAAGATATACTTACAGTACTGCACTGTATTTATAGGAAAAAATCTGAGTGTAGGTGGATGTGCACAAACAAACTCATGTTGTTCAAGGGTCAACTCTATTGAGTCTCTAAAACAATACGATAAGATAGGTACCATTATTACCCTCGTTTTTGTAGCTTAAGAAACTAAGGCACAGAAAGACTAACTTGTCCCATCTGGCCCAGTTAGTAGCTGGAGGACTGGCCTCAAACCCATAGCAAGCACTCAATAAATGTTACTTATTATTGTTGTTAGAATTATTGCCTGAATTTATACACTCAATAATATCTGCTATTGCTGCTCAAAATGATGAATTTGTATGTCTAATCCTTCTTCAAAGTGCATTAAAAATGTATATGATCCCCAGTGGAGCAGTCGATTTTGGCAAGGATTATCACCTAAAGCCATTAGGTGACATTTGTTGGGAAGTAAGATACTACCAGTGTCGAAGCGTCACCCCCTCGGAGAACTTGTTAACTGCAAAAGCGGAAAAAGTACTTTTACAATGAGAGCTCCCTGGAGTGAGAGCACTACTGCGAGCCACGATCAAACCGAGAGTCACAAATAGAGCGACAACCTGGCATTTTGTGCTTCCTGATGAGATGCGATATGGAGCACCTTATAAAAGACATTCAGTCGAAATCTAATCAATGCGTAGGCCAGACGTGGGCATTTATAGGAAATACAGGGGGTAGACGAGCAAATTAAATGACACCATGAGGCAACAACAAATCCAGAACATGGGACATCCTTCAAGATAACTGGCCTAACCCTTTAAAAAATCCAATGACAGGGGTGCCTGGGTGGCTCAGTGGGTTAAGCCTCTGCCTTTGGCTCAGGTCATGATCTCAGAGTCCTGGGATGGAGCCCCATATTGGGCTCTCTGCTCCATGGGGAGCCTGCTTCCCCTCCTTTACTCTCTGCCTGCCTCTCTGCCTACTTGTGATCTCTGTATGTCAAATAAATAAAATCTTTAAAAAATAAAAAAAAAAATCCAATGACAATAAAAAGACATAAAGCCCAAATGTAAAAATGTGTTTTTCTTTATAAAAATTAGACCCTACTTTTTTTTCTTTAAAGGTATAGACAGCTTTGGAGGTCAGGTGGTGAAGTTTAGATATGGTCTAAATATTAGATCATGCTAAAGAATTACTGCCTGTCTTCTTAGGTGTAATGATATTGTTATGGTTCTGTAGGAGAATGCCCCCATTCTTAGATGTGTACCCAATCATTTAGGAACAAAGTGTCACTTTGTCTGTAACTTACAAGTAGTTCAGAAAGAAATACACAAAGATGGAACAAATATGGCAGAAACATAAAGGTTCATGAACCTAGCAGGTGAGTATAGAGGTATTCATTGTACTAATATTTCAGCTTTTTTTTGTTTGGACATTTTCTTCACTTTCTTCATGAATGTCTTACATCTTCTTTGGAGAGCATATGAAATTTTTATCTTCATGTACTTAGTAATAGTTTCTTTTATAATGATTGTCTGTGAATACATATCTAAAAAGAAATTTCTAAAAATCACTTACTGAATTTTTACTGGCCCAACCTTACTGAAACCTAATAGCAATGCTGAAGAGTGCTTAGGGCCTAATACAGGGCCTGTTACATAATGAAAGCTCAATAAATGTTTATAAGTGCTTATTTGTTAAATTCATTTTGTTCCTGAGAATTTTAAGATCCCAGGAAAAAAAGAAAGGAAGGAAGAAAGAACGAACGAACACATGAGGCTGTGTTCTTCCTTTCCAGATCAATACACGCGTTAGCAAATCTTGAGATGGACAAGATGGGAGCCGATCAACTTTATCTTTTGATTCAAATAACAGATCACAAAGATTCTTGACACATTTTGAGTTTGTCTTAGGAGAGCATGAAAATAAAGAATCTGGCCCTAGCACTAAACCAGCAGCTACCCGTTACTTATTTAAGAATTCCTGATGGAATCACACTCAATGACACATTTTTGAACAATTGTGGACTTTTTTGGTTCAGGGAAAGAGGCAAGTTCTGCTTAAGTTAAGGCGTGAGTGCCACAAGGCACCAACACCAGTGGGCATTATTCTCTGAGAATCAATAAACTTATGGGAATTGGGGATCACTTTCACTCTTCCATGAAGGCATCTTCCAGATGGCTTCAGGTAGTAAGTGAGATATATTTTGTATAAAAGTAGAAAGAAAATGATAAAGATTCAAAGAAATATTTAATAACGATACAATTTTGCATTTTCATAGTGCCTTTTTCCTAAGGCACTTCATATATCAATATGAGCTCACTTATTCTCATAGTATCCCTGTGAAGTAGAAAATAAACAATTGAAATAAAAGAATAAAAGAGATTTTCATCAGGGTGTAAGATGCGGAAGATACTCGAATATCATGTTAGCAATAGGGATATTACTCAGATCGATATTGAGCAAATCAATAGCATCCCTCCCCTCTGCTTCAGTAAAGTCATTAAAAAAAATAAAACCTATTACAATTTAAGGGAAAAAAGCTTACAGTTTCCTCTATGGAAGACACTCCAAGTCCAGTCTAAAAAGATAGTTTTATTCAATGATACAGGCCTTCTCTCTTTCAGAAAAACGAATCAAAAGGAGTACAAATCATGATTTTTAAAACTTGAAATTTAAATGCCCTTTGATGGTTCTGTATTTACACAGTGCTCTTTATTTAATAGTGGATGCTTTTGTAAAGAGGTTTGCCTTAAAATTATATTACAAACATGAAGTTTTATAAATAATACTGGGTTGTTCAAGCAGTATCTACTTATACTAAATGTTCCTTCTGAAACAAAAAATAAGAAAGAAAAAAGGGAGACCCCACTAAGGAACTTACCAGTCTATGATCAATGCAGCTGTATAGAACAAAAGATACTTCAGCCTGAGATTTCCTACGCTCAGATGACATAACATGAGCACATGCAATCTTTTTCATCAGATTTTTAGATCCTAAACATTTCCCTCTTAATTTATCTGGGGATGAGTATTTTCAGTAATGCACAGGCTAAGTTACGTACACCTTATTAACCAGGCCTCATTCCAGTCATATAAACACAGTATATTTAAGCTAGTGGAGTCCTTGGTGGTATCCTCAACCCTCATATTCAAGAATGTTTGGGGCAAAGAGCACAAAGGAGGAGCTGTCTTCAGACTCAACTCCTGAACTGGACACCATCTTGGGGATATGGCGCTAATTATTAATAAAGAGCCAAAAATAAACAATACTCTCTCAAAATCTATTTCAACAGAAACTTCTCTTTTTGTAAAGAAGTTCAAAGTGGTGTTCTTTGTACAGGTAAATTCTAAGAGAATTTCTAAGAGAGTAGAGATGTAAGCAATCCTGGCCCCCCAGTGCCAATATTCATTCATTGCTGCCCAGACCTTCATCCCCACCCTCAACTGGGGTTCAAGGCTGACGACGGAGAGGTGGGATTTTACCTCTGTAGTGGGTCTAAAGTCTCCCCCTGGGATGGCTCAGAAGCCAATTAGTGGAGAATTTTGTGTGCTGTGCTGGGTAAGGAACAAGTTCCTTTGCTGGAAGTCGAATCTCATCCCCACAAGCATTGTTACAGCAAAAGATTTAAAGACCTTCGCAGATGGACCAACATATGAGTAGCAATATTTCAAGAACCCATGGGATTCATTTTAATTAGATTTGACTCATAAAGAACATTCTGCAAATTATAAAACGGTTGAAGATCTCTATAGAGTATATGGCCCGATGTTGTCTAATGACATACCTTTTTGAAGAGAAGAGATCGAGTCTATATCTTGGCTTTGACACTGAGTTAATAGTATCTTCTCTTCCAAAAAGGAAGACAAAGTCAAACATCAAAATTACTGCATTTCAGAGTACAGATCCACGTTGTGCTGTCTTCCAAGGACCACACTAAAACAGAGTACAAGTTTGCAGATCCATTAATAGTGCCTCCTCCTGCCTTACTTCTTACTCCCTCCTCCAAACTGCCCCCAGCCAGCCCTGCAGTCTGTAGGCAAACCACACAGGAACTAGCAGAAACAGGGCTTCAGAGAGTTGGGTGTGAGCCTTACATTATGTGGTTTTGTTTTCTTGCTGCCAGAGTTGAACTAAAACGCAGGAGGTTCTCTGAAGCACTTTTGCTTCTATATGCTTGGTTTCAATTTTAACAATTTCCCTCTGAACGATTCTGTTCACATAGGAAAATTTCAAATCCTGGAGATGATTCATCAATAGGCTGCTCTGAAGGAAAACTCTCATTTTCTCCCAGTACATCCAAGATTCCAGAGAAAAATTTAGGACTTCTTCAGGGAACTTATTTAATACCACCCTGGGATCACGCACAGAGTAAAATCCCAGAGAAGATGCTTTCTTAGTGTACTCAGCCCATATTACTCTTAGTCCATAACATGACCCTTAACAAAAAACAAAAGAAGAAAATCTCTGAACCAGGATGACTTCTAACCCCAGGTTTGCCAGTCAGGCAAGAGCGGGGACTGGTTCCTTAGATCTTGGGGACTTTCCTTTCTTCTGAGTTGGTCGAGCTAAAGGATTTCCGGGATTTAAAGATTTTTCACTGACCTAAGATTTTTGTCATTGCCAACCTCCTTAGTTCTTACCTTCAAATTTGTGAGAGCCCTCCTTCCCTTTAGGGTCCCATGCCAAGTCTAACTTGCGAAGGCCTTTTCCTCTCTTTGCTCTTACTAGAAATGGATTGCCAACGATGCATCTTTTGCACGACATAAGCGACACTGCCACCTGCTAAGTGGCTCCAGTAAGAATTTAAGCCCAAAAGAAAGGGAAACACTGTCTCATGAGATAGATGTTCCCAGCATTAATTCCTTGAAGGCTAAGAAGGAAGATATCATAGAAGACTCAGTTTGGAGTTCTAAAATTTAAACTTATTCTATATGGTGAGATGAGATCTTTTTTTTTTTTTTTTTTTTTTTTAGATCTTTTCACCCCTTTAATACCTAAATCTTGTTCAAAATTTCCTTCTGGGGGGGGGTGGATTTCTCCTTGGTAATAACTGCTCAACACTTTCATTGAAATAGAAAAGAATAATGTGGTTTGAAATCATCAGGGTACTTTGGTCACGGTAGGGGCTCAATATTTATTGAATGAGTTAAAGGAAAGAATTTGCTATTCTTAACTCCTTAATACAGAATTTTCTTTCTGTTAATGAAATTTTGTTCAATTTTCTTAAACCTGAGTTGTGTCTGAACAAGTTCCTCACTATTTCCACATGCTATAAAGATAGAATTTTAAAGGCAACAGCATGTCCCTGACTTTACAACAATAAACATCTTAATGTGGGCCTCAGTGTTCTTCAGTCTTCATGATCTAAGGGCATTCCTGGACCCAATATCATGATACCCAGCAGCTTCATAGCTAGTTGTCAGACACTGAAATCCTCTAGCCATGGAGCAAATCCCAAGTCAGTGGTATTGAAGTGGTTGATCAGCGAGGTCCTAAATGCCCACAGCTGGAGAGTGTGAAGAAAGGAGAAAACATAAACAGTGTTCTAGAGCAAGAATCGTGGAGTTCTCAGCTTGCACCCTAATGAGGAAGCTACTTTTCCACAGGGTACTACCCCCCTAGGGAGCAGAATAGAACTCCTCCCCTTTCAAGTGTGGGGCAGAAATGCAATACAGGAAAATCTCAAAGAGAAGTTATTTCGGCAGCAAGTAATGATCTACAGACGTGTTACAGAGCATACGGAGAGGGCAGCGAGGCCACCCTAGTGGTTTATTTCACGGATGCTTTGTCATTGAACAAGTGCAGAGGCAGAACCTAAGAATAGACTCTAATATGAGAATGCCATTAGTTCAGTCCTCACAGTCACGGGACACTCAGAAAATATCAGCAAAATTGCGAGGATTCAAGAATCTGTGAAAAGTGGACTTACTCATACTAGAGATTTTTCTTTTATTTTTTTATTTATTCTTGAGAATTTTCTTCTAAAACCATACTCATTTGCAATTTTTCAGCAATTCTATTTGAGGGGTCATTGCTAATATCAGAACCTCTTGTACATAATTATGTTTAATTTACCTTTATGGTAAAATGTGTACTTTTCATTCAATAGTACAGATTCAGACATTCTTGTTTCATTCATTCATTCAGTAAATACTGTTTGAATACCTAGTCTGTTAGGCCTGTCCTAAAGGGCTGGGAATAGAGCAGTGAACAAAATATAGTCCTTGCCCTCCTGGATCTTATCTTCTGGAAGAGAGGGAAATAATTACGTATGTCAGATAGTTGTGCTACTACAGAGAATCATAAAATGAGGAAAGAGTTAGAGAAAGTGTAGCCCAGGTGGAGGGTGGAAATTTTATTGGGAAATCAAAGGACATTTGAGCTAAGTCCAGAACAAAGTGAAGCAGCCAGCTTGATGGCTCTCTGGGGAAAGAGTAGGGAGGTATAGGGACCAGCAAGTACAAAGCCTTATGGTGGAAGTAAGCTTGATGCAATGAGTAAGGGGGGGGGGCAGTCATGATGGGGGTCAGAGAGGGAGCAGAGCCTGGAATACATAGGGCCTTGTTGGCCATGGCAAGGTCTTCGATTTCATTCTGAGTTAAGATGAGAGTCAATGGAAGATTTTGAACATGGTCTAATTTGGGTTTAGGTTTTAGAATAGCTCTCATTACTGTATTGAGATTAAATTGTAAGGGAGCAAGGGTAGAGGCAGGGAGACGTTAGAAGGCTACTGCAGTAGTCCTGCCAAGAGAAGGCACACCTTCGGACAGGTGGTAGAAAGTGGAGGTGGTGGGAAATGACTACATTCTGAATATATGGGGCGACCAGAGAGTCTAGAAGCATAAATATTATTATTTTTTCATGAATTAGAATGTGGGATCAATAAACCATTTATCACCTACCAACTGCATTGATGGCCACTCCACGTTAAAGGTGAGCTGATTATATGATGTGAAGTCTGAGAGCCAAAGAGTGGCACCAACGATGACTACAAAGCTCATGGCCTGAGAAATCAGAAGCAAGGATGTGTCCTTACTGAGACAGAGGAACAAGCTTGAAAGATCAGAAGCTTGGTTTGCGGCGTATTAAGTTTGAGATTTCTATGAGCCATACCACTGGGGATGTCAAGATAGAGATGAGTCTGGAGGTCAGGAGAGTTTAGGGCTAGAGATAAACTTGAGAGCTGTTGAGATAAAAGGTTATTTAAAGTAATGAAACTGGATGAAACCACCCAGGGAATGAATACTGATAGAGAACAGACCTCTTCAAAGTAGAGAGGTCAGAGAAATGGAAGAAACCAGCCAAGGAGATGAGAAGGAGCAATGGTTTCCTGGAAACCAAGTGAAGAAAACTCTGTTCACTTTAATCAAACTCTGAGTTCAAGGGAAAAAAAAGCCAACACACCAAGTTATTAGTATAAAACCATGCCTGTATTTAGAGAGTGCAACTAAATTTTGGTGCCCCCAAATGGAAGAAAGCAGAGAAGAAAGACCTTTCACATGTTACTTTAACGAAGTTAATTCCACTAGGTAGGTAACACTTTACAGTTTTGCTGAGCCTAGTCAACATCCTTTCAGAAACACCCAAAGATTCATTCTAAAAGGAGGAAATGAATGGGTTTAAAAAGGAAAAAAATGGATCTCCAATGTTTTAAAAATGTAACAGGTTATGATTTGTGACTGAGAATGTCAATGGAGGGGAGCCTGGATGGCTCAGTTGGTGGAACGTGCAGCTCTTGATCTTGGAGTTGTGAGTTTGAGCCCCACATTGGACGTGGAGAGTACTTAAAAATAAAATACTTTAAAAAAAAACAAAAACATTGGTGGAGTTCAAGATTAAGAACCAAAAATAGTCCTTAGGGTAGAGGAAAGGGCACGGAACTGGACACTCCAAATTTCGGTCAAGTTCTAGCTAAATCCCTTGCTAGTTGAATGTTTCTGAGCAATTCATGTAACCTATTTGTTCCTTCAAACTCAGCCCAAGTTCACCTCTTCCAGGAAGACTTCTCTAATTATGTAGATTTAGGCAAATCCTCTTTTTACTACCAAAGCATTATTATAATTGCTAATTTATTTTTGTCTTTTTAATTAGACTATTACTTCTTTGTATTCCCATAGCTCAGCATAGTGCCTGGCACTTAGCAGGTGCTCAATAATGTAGAATGAATGCATGTTCCCTCAAATCAGCTTCCTCATTTGTAAAATGGAATAATTATACCTGCTTTTCAGAGTTCCTTTGAAATTTACATAAGCTATGACTCAAAAAAATCTTTATAAATTATAACTCACTATATAAACAAAATACTTGTTTGTCCTTCACTATTTTATAGAATAACACCTTAGCGTGGCATTCAAGGTCCTGAACAATCTGTTTCCAGGCCACCCTTTTTAGTTTCCCTCTAGCTACCATGCCCACTACACTATATGATAGTCAGTTAGGTAGTATTTCAAACACACCAACTTCTTTCATATCTTCCATTTTATATCATAATTACCTAACTACACGTCAGTATCGATCATTAATAATTATTATGATTGAAGTCGTAGGAGCTAAAAACAAATGTTACTTTCATCTATGAAGAGTTTTTCTACTGTCTAAGTCTTTTCCCTCCACCCTGGTGGAATAGTGACATAGTCCACACAGCCAGCCACGTGCTTTTAAAACATGGGTTTGATTATATTTATAATGCCTACCAGATAAAGTCACCTAGCAGCATGGACAAGGTGTTTCATGATCTGAATTTCCTCTGCCACTTCCTCTCTCTCTGCTGTTCCACTAATACCTTTTGAGACAGCCATAGTAACTACAGTACTTGTAGTTTTACCAAGATAATAGGCTCTCTCAGCTTTCAAGCCTTTACACATGATGTGTCCTTTGCCTCTAATGGCCTCCTCCACTTTGTCTATGCAGTGAACTCCCTGTCATTCTTTAAGACACAGATGTAAAGTCTTCTCTGAAACCTGCCCTTAAATACTCCTTGGCAGAATTAGATGCTCTCTCCTCTCTTATTACAAGATACATATCTTGTCACAGTCTTCCGTGACGGTGCCTGTCACCTCCACTAGCCTGTAAACTCGTGCTTTATCTCTGGGTCCTTACAGCTCGGTGGGATGCTTGGCACAGAGCGGGTGCTCACTGAAGATCAGTTAAATATTTCAACAACGACCCATCAGGGGTACGCGAGGCCCTCCCTGGAGACACTCCATCACTGCCCATCACACACACACTACTCTTTTCGGCCCTAGCAAACGACCATTACCTTCTTTGTCGTTTGAGGTGGAGATCAGCGGCGGGCACCGTCTCGTCAGAATACATTAGTAACACAAACTGTAAAATTTTTCTTTGAAAGGAGCTTGAGGGCAGCATCACAGCCCCAGCGACTGTTAAACGAAGACACGTGCCTTCATTGCCCTTGATATCCGCCCCTCCCCACAAAAGAACCTCGGTCATTTTAACTCCTCGCATCCCCCTCGCTAGATGCCCTGGGAGTCGGACACCTGACCCCAGAGAGGCCGGAAGTGAGGGCCCGGAAGTGAGGAAGCGGAAGTGGGGAGGGCGTGGGCGCTTGGCCCCGGCTGCAGAAGGCGATCAGCCTAGGAACGAGGGGCTTGAATTTGAGCGGGAAAAGTTCGCGACGCTGTGGCAGGACTTTCCCCTCAGGTAGTAGATTCCTGTTTGGGGGCTTCAGACGGGCGTGGAAGGGTGGGGTCTCCGCCTCTTGTCTCAAGCGGTGGCGTCGCTGACTCCGTGCAGGCGAGAGGGGGCCGAGGTCACTACGGCCTGCGTGAGAGAAGGTCCCCATTGTGTGACGCCATCGTGTCACACTCCCTCTTTCTAGAAGCTTCTCTGTGGCCCAGGCTTCCGCTCCAAGTAAACTCTGTGCTTTCCGAGGGGAGTCCATAGTCGGGCTCATCTGTGTGGCTCTAGACCTGGCATGGGGCCTGCCTTGTACACGGTGGTCGTTCTGAAGAAATGGAGACCAAGGAAAGACGCTGTCTGCAGGAAGTTGATTCTCTGAGTCTTCACCCTTCATGTTCAAAATTCTTTCTCAAGCATCTCATTTCTTCCTCTCAGCTGTTCTTTCTATGGGGTGATTATTCTTTGTGGTGCAGGCGAGGGAGCTGAGGCTCAGTGAAGTCGTTGAGCCTGAATTAGGAAAGGGCAGAGCAGGACCTCAAGTCCATGCCTTTGGAATCCTAATTAAAGTAATGAGATGAGGTAGGTGAATGCCTAGGTGTGAGCACATTATGAGCATTCGAAAGAGAATAGCCCTTTATTCCAGAGGATGGGGATTGTGTCTTGTGTACCTGTTTTTCCATTTTGTAGAATGGAGTCTGCCACATGGTGAACTCTAGAGAACTAATAGTGGAATGAATTAATGAACACACAGGAGGGCTCCAAAAAGTTGATTTCTCTGCCTCTTGCAGTAATCTTCCCATCCAAACAGTAACACCTCCTAATGCCATGGTATTCTCTATAATCATTCTCCCACAACAATCTTGGCCAGAGCTTATTTTCTCCTGAGTAAACCTAAGTCTACAGGCAGAAACTGTACAAAGAGGAAAGCTGCTCTCTACCCCTAAATGCATCTTTCCAGATGCCTCACACTCAGCCTCTTAGATGCCGCTATTATTGTCCTAGGTCTTTGGGTCAAGTCAGTTCAGCTCCTCAGTTCCTTATTTCAATTCTGATATCCAAAGAATTTTGAAGACCAGTTTTCCCCCCAACTCATTTGGCAGCAAGACCTGAATTGAAATGAGGCATTTTGTCTTTATTTGTTCCAGATATCTACAAGCTTTTGCTGTGGTCACGTTAATGTGTTTGCTTGTTCAGAGCGGCCCCACACCTTACTGTGGGTATCACATAACACGGTACAGACACGGTGTGACCCTTCAAAAGTCTGAAAAAAAACCTTGAGTTTGAATTCCACAATGCCATTTGATCACTTAAATGATTTCCTGTTAAAGTTAAAGTAAAGCTAGGGGGAAGAAACGGCCTTTGCCAAAACATGGAAATAAGTCTGAAAAGGAAACCAAGAGACTTTTTCTACCTCATCATGTGTTTATTTTGGAATTATTTAAGGGAGAATTAAATTATTTAAGGGAGAATTATTTAAGCTCCTTAATCAAACACTGGTTTTTGAGTGTCGGAATCATGTTTTAAATTGCTTATATCCTACACAAAGGCATACAAACGGTAGATACTCAAGAAATATTTGCTGATTGAACTGAAAATATTTAAACTCTAGAATTTTACTTGACAACTACAAGGCTGGAATATAATTTTAAAATGTCATGGTTTTGATCCAAAGCTGTTGAATCAATGCAAGTTTATCCCAAGCAGAATCTGTCAGTCATTTGGGCGTTCACTCAGCACCTGTTTCTTGAGTACCTACCATGTTCTAGGTACCTATTAAGCAATAGGATTATACTGCTTTGTAAATAAGATGGTCATGGTCCCTGCTGTCATGGAGTTTTTGGTCTGGTGGTGAAGAAAGCAAATAACAAATACACAGGTACAGATCATGGTACGTGCCATGAAGAAAATAAATCAGGTGCAGAAAGAACATATTGGGAAGATCTGAGTAGCTAATGTGCTTACTGAAGGCCTCTCAGAGTAGGTGACCCAGATTGGCAACATGGAATATCTTAACTTGCCTCCGTTTCTAAATATTCTATGGATTTGGGTAGCCAGAAAACCAATATTCAGGTGTGAAAATTACCCTCTTGGGCACCACTTTTGTCTTAGATGTCCCATCACTGTAATTACAATCTCAAGTTTCTAGTGGTATGAATAAACTGAACATTTGCATATAGTCAGGTGTCTAAAACACAGAAGACTAACGTATAATTTACCACTAACACCAACTGAACTCCTTGTTAATCTGAAAAGATAACAATAGTGGAATGTGTCTTACATATTCTATGGTCATGTCACAAAGCACTATGCATTAGTAAATGGTATTAATTCACTCAGCCAGACTTTTTGCTTTGTGGGTTTTTTTTTTTTTAAATGGTTGGGAATTTAAACTAAAATGGGAATTTTAAATGGTTGGGAATTTAATTTTTTTTAATGGTTGGGTATTTAATTTCAGTATGATACTACACACATCCATTTTAAACTACTCTATTGGATTGAAGCCTATTATTGGATAATTTCCTGGGGCAGAAGTTTCATTTAAGAAAACATTTTTAAAATGCAAGATAGAGAATATAGGAAAACCTAAAAATTAGAATTTTTGTCTCTCCAAAATATAGTATCGCCAAAAAAGAAAAAGACAATAGTGTTTTAATGACTCTTGCTCAATTCCAGCAGGTAAAGATTCTAACAGATTTTTTTTAATAGACTTGTGAGGAAACAGATCAATATTTGTTTCTCTAAGCCAATGTCACAGTGCGTCTCTGCATCGCGTGAGCTTGCTGAAAGGGAAAAAAGGACAGTAGAGAAAGAAAACACTCACGACTGAAAATCTTAATGGCTTATTGAAACACATTACAAGTCTGGTTTTCACTGCAGGAATGAGTCAGATAAAAATGCCTGTGTTTGAAATGCAAACAAAAGAGAAAATCAAAATTGTGAAAACACACAACTTCCCTTTTTTTTCCTAGGGTTGACGATAGTCTCTTTCTGAGAAATGTTAATTAAACTGACACATTTTCCATCTTACTTATTTGAGGATGTGTTATACTTTTACCAAAAAAAAAAAAAAAGGTTAACTACCCTTTCTCTTATTTTTTGGAAAAAAAAAAGATAGCTCATATAGTTTCCTTCTGAAAATTTATGTCTTCTTAAATACATACACAGTAATTAATCAGACCCGAGCTAGGAGCTGTGAAGGTCAAGGCAGAGAAACAAAACTGAAAACAAGACAAATTTGTTACGATTTTAATGTCTTTCTTTTCTGTGCATGCGGTTTCTCTAGTAAAATCTGATTATAGATCATCAAGGTTTCATTGGGTCTGGATGCTTGGCAGGGCTTGAAATCAATTTAGTATACTATCTTGGTGACCATCGGGGTGAATCACCAGGGAGATTGCAAACTAACTAACCCACCTTAATGCGAAACAGCGAAAAAGAAGGTAGGGAATGGTTTCATGTGAACTGTGAATTGATCACTCATAAGCTTCATTTAAGGTTTGGCGGCTGCAGACCTCCTTAGGTTTTAATGTATTTTGTATCAACCTAAATGGGCCTCTCTTTGTGTGTACTTGTTTTGGAATGTGACAGATACATGCTGATCACTCCAGTTTTTAGGGAAATTTTTATCCGATTTGAATCATACTACTGACATCATTTACTCCTAAACGCACAGTTCCTTTTCTAAGGCCCAGTAAAGTAAGTAATTTATCCTTTTCCTTGAACCTTATTAACCTTACCAGTACTGAAATACTCATCGAGGGTACCATGAATTAGATGTGGGGTTTCCTGTGGTGCAAGTACTTGTGTTAATAGTTGACAACCCTCTCTACTTTCAGGTTAACAAGAAAGCAGAACGTATTTAGATCCGATTCTAGTGACATGTAGTTCTAAGAAGAATACAGCCATAGGGTCACATGATGATCCCAACTCAGTTGTTCCCATCCTAATTATCTTTAGGACATACAATTTTTTAAAAAAGGATTTTATTTATTTATTTGACATACAGAGATCAAAAGTAGGCAGAGAGACAGGCAGAGGGAGAGGAGGAAGCAGGCTCCCTGCAGAGTAGAGAGCCTGATGCGGGGCTCTATCCCAGGACCCTGAGACCATGACCTGAGCAGAAGGCAGAGGCTTTAACCCACTGAGCCACCCAGGTGCCCCAAGACATACCATTTTTATACATAACGACAAATCTTAAGCAGGGAATGTCAGACTACAAGTCCCATTTTCTTTTCCTAACTTGCCCACTGTCCTATTATGTTTTAAAATTGTCTTATTCCTGGCCAAAGAGGCCGAATGCTATCTTCTGCAGAAATTTTTAGGACTAGAAAGACCCTGTATATTTCTTTAAGTAATATAGACCAATCCCTTATGAGAGATTTTCCCATATTGATGCTAGGAAAATTTAGATGGTGCCTCAATTCTGGCTGATGTGAGGGGCTGATTTCTAAGTAAACCTAGATTTTTCAGACTGACTTGGTCTTTTATAGACATTTCAAAAAGCATTTAATGTACATATTTTTTTGTGCTTTGCTTTGCAGGAAATTGATGTCTCATCAAAATGGAGATTAATCATTTGTATTTGGGAGCAGCAGAACTGGGGACCAATTACCTCTCAAGAGTTTTATAAACCAATTGTCATAACTCCTATTCCATTGCTCTCATCCCCAGCTCACCTTCAAACTTGTCTTACCTATGGCATTCAGGAGGCAAGTGAAGAACTTCGTGAAAAATTACTCAGATGCTGAAATAAAAGTCAGAGAAGCAACTTCTAATGACCCTTGGGGTCCTTCTAGTTCTCTAATGTTAGATATCAGTGACCTGACTTTCAATACAATTTCTCTGTCAGAGATCATGAATATGCTATGGCAGAGACTCAATGATCACGGGAAGAACTGGCGCCATGTATATAAATCCCTTACGCTGATGGATTATCTCATCAAGAACGGATCAAAGAAAGTTATTCAGCATTGCAGAGAGGGGTTCTGTAACCTTCAAACACTAAAAGATTTTCAACACATTGATGAAGCTGGAAAAGACCAAGGTAAAAGAAATGCATGCAGCGCGCCAAGAAAGAGTAGAGGTTTGGCAGGGGATCATTTTAAACCAGGAGCTGGGGCAAAGTTCTGAAAATTTTAGCCACCTTTCTTCTGGGACAGTTATAGCTTCCCTTTGTGTTGACCCTTGAGGGTCTTGGAGAACAGTTGTTTGTTTGTTTTTTCTTCCCCCAAAAGATGTGTAAAACTAACACACCTAGCTCCCTGATAAAATGATACCTAATAGAAAATGAACAAAGTGAATAATACAGGAGGCATGGCAGCTTGGTATAATAATGTCACTATAATTCATAATTATAATTAGACTGGAATTCAGTCATAAATGTAAGGACGCGTTTCCAAAGACAACAGAATCTTCAAAGACGATCTAGATGAAAGTACTTATATGAATTCAAAAATTTAGGTCATAATTTTGCCAGGGGTGGAGGAGGGGTTGAACGAGGGGGAGGGCCTGTGGAGTCCTGAACTGAGATGGTTTGATAGCGTCTGGGATTACGATGCTGAAAGAATCAGCACTTCCTCCTCGTCTGATGTAAAATTAAAATTTGTGCTTAAAGTGAATCGTCTTAGGAATCATGAGAAGAGGATAAAATTCAGTGTAGTCTTTGTGTTAAGTATACATTTTTAGAATAGACTTTTTGAAGAGCAGTTTTGGGTTTACGCAGGAAGAGGAGAGTTCCCACATATCCTTCCCTATCCCTTCCCTGTTGTTTCTCCTATTAACGTCTTGCATTACTGGGTGCATTTGTTACAGTTGACAAATCAGTGTTAATACATTAACTGAAGTCCTCTGTTTACCTTAAGGTTCACCCTTTGTGTTTTCCAGTTCTGTGGGTTTTGAAAAATGCTTGTCATGTATGTCCCATTCCAGTATCAAGCAGAATGGTGTCGCTGCTCTGAGAATGTCCTGTGCCCCACCTCTTGGTTCTTTCTCCTCTGCCTGGAACCCTTGGCAACCATGCATCTTTTTGTTGTACTTACCGTTTTGCTTTTTCCAGAATATCGTCTAGTTGGAATCATACAGTATGTAGCTTTTTCTGACTCGTTTCTTTCCTTGACAGTATGCATTTAAGAGTCTCCTATATCCTTTTTATAGCCCCAGATTTCCTTTCTTTTTTTTTCTTCCTGTTTTAAAAATCAGCCTTTATAGTGATACAATTCAACATGCCATACAGTTTGCCCATTTAGAGTATAGATCCTGTGGCTTTAGGTGTATTATTAATTTTTTAAAATTGCGATAAGATGTAAATAACAAAATTTTTCATTTTAAATGTGCAGTGCAGTGACATTGATTCTATTCACAATGTTGTATAACCATCACCACCATCTACTTCCAAAACTTCTTATCACGGTAGACAAACTCCATAACCATTAAGCAGAGACTCTCCTGCTAACCTCTCATCTTTCTTTTTCTGTACTTTTGCTTATTCTGGGTACACTCACATAAGTGGAATCATATAGTATTTGCCCTATTCTGTCTGGCTTATTTCACACACCATAATGTCCTCTAGTTCATCTGTACTGTGGGATGTATCAAAACGTCATTCCTTTTATAGCTGCATAACATTCCATTGTATAAACATACCGCGTTTTGTTTATCTGTTCATCAGTTGGTGGGTTCTTGGGTTGTGTTCGCCTTTGGGCTATTATGAATATTGCTGCAATTAATGAAATCATCCAAGTGTCAGTTTGAGTCTCTGCTTTCAACTCATTTGGGTGTATACTTAAGAGTGGAATTGCTGGATTAAATGACAGTTCTATGTTTAGTTTTTTGAGGAACCAATAACCTGTTTTCCTTAGAGGCTGCACCATTTTACATTCTTTTTTTTTTTTTTTAAAGATTTTATTTATTTATTTGACAGACAGAGATCACAAGTAGGCGCAGAGGCAGGCAGAGAGAGAGAGAGGAGGAAGCAGGCTCCCTGCTGAGCAGAGAGCCTGATGCGGGGCTCGATCCCAGGACCCTGGGATCATGACCTAAGCTGAAGGCAGACACTTAACTGGCTGAAGGCGCCCCCCATTTTACATTCTTAAGAATGATGTAAAAAGGTTCCTGTTTTTCCACATCCTTGTCAACACTTATTATTGTCCATCTTTTTTGACTATAGCCATTCTACTGAATGTGAAAAGTAGTATCTCATTGTGGTTTCAATACACATTTCCCTAAAGACTAATGATGTTGAACATCTTTATATGCCCTTATTGGCCATTTATAGATCTTCTTTGGAGAACTGTCTGTAGGAATCCTTTGCCCATTTTTAACTTTTTTTTTTTTTTTTAATTGTTGAGTTTTAAGAGTTCTTTATATATTCTGGATACAAGACCCCTACCAGAGGGTGGTTTGTAAATATCTTCTCCCATTCTATAGGTTGTCTTTTTATTTTCTTATTAAATTTTGATGAAGTTCAATTTATCAGTTTTTCCTTTGGTGCTTATGCTTTCAGTGTCATATGTAAGAAATCATTGCCTAATCTAAGGTCATGAAGATTCATACCTGTGTTTTTTTTCTAAGAGTTTTATAGTTTTGGCTTTTCCATTTACATCTTGGATCCATTTTGAGTTAATTTTTGTGTATAGTGTGAGGTAGAGGTCCAGCCTCATGTGGGTATCCAGTTGTCCCACTACCACTTTCTGAAAAGACTACTTTTTTCTCATTGAATTATATTGGCAGCCTTATGAAAATCATCTGACCATAGATGTAAGGGTTCATTTCTGTGCTATGATCTCTGCGTCCTTCCTTAGGCCATGCTACACCATTTTTTAAAAAAGATTATTTATTTATTTATTTGACAGAGAGAGAGAGAGAGATCACTAGTAGGCGGGGGTTGGGGTGGGTAGCAGGCTCCCTGCTGAGCCGACAGCCCGATGTGGGGCTCAATCCCAGGACCCTGAGATCATGACCTGAGCCGAAGGCAGAGGCTTAACCCACTAAGCAACCCAGGTGCCCCATGCCACACAATTTTGATTACTGTAGCTTTGTAGTAAACTTTGAAATAAACTTGAGTCCTCCAGCTTTATTCTTTTTCAATATTGTTGTAGGTCCTGTTGTAGGTTCTGGGCCCCATGCATTTCCAATTCAACTTTAGCATTAGCTTGTCAATTTCTGTAAAAAAAGCAACTCGAAATTTGATTGAGATTGCATTGAATCTATAGATCAATTTTGAGAATATTGCCATCTTAACATCAGTTCCTCCCATCCAAGAACACAAGATGTTCTTTTTTTTGTTTGGGGCCTCCTTACATTTTTTTCATGCATGCTTTGTAGTTTTCAGTACATAAGTCTTAATGTTTCTTTTGGTAAATTTATTTGTAAGTATTTCATTCTCTCTCTTTTTTTAAGATTTTATTTATTTATTTGACAGAGATCACAAGTAGGCAGAGAGGCAGGCAGAGGAGGGTAGGGGGAAGCAGGCTCATCACTGAGCAGAGAGCCCAATGCAGGGCCCGATCCCAGGACCCTGAGATCATGACCTGAGCTGAAGTCAGGGGCTTAACCCACTGAGCCACTCAGGTACCCCTGGAATTGTTTTCTTAATTCCATTTTCAGATTATTCATTGCTAATGTATAGAAGTACAACTGACCAAGTTATTTTTGTGTATTGGTCTTGTGTCCTGCTATTTTCTGAACTCGTTTATTAGTATAATAGTTATTACTTTTTAAAGATTCTTTAGGATTTCCTACATGCAAGATCATGTCATCTGCAAATAGAAATAGTTTTACATTTCCTTTCCAATCTGGGTGCCTTTTATTTCTTTTCTTTTTGCTTAATTTCCCTGGCTAAAACCTCCTGGACAATGTTGAGTAGAAGTGGTGAGAGCAGATATCCTTGTCTTGTTCCTGATCTTAAAGGAAGCTTTTGGTCTTTTACCATTAAGTAGGATGTTGGGTGTAGGTTTTCACAGATGCTTTTTATCATAAGGTTGTAGGAGTTCTATGCCTAGTTTGTTGAGTGTTTTTATGGGGAAAGGCTGTTGACTTTTGTTCAGTGCTTTTTTTGGCATCTGTTGAGGTGATTATGTGTTTTCTCCCTTTACTCTATTAATCTGGTGTATTACATTGATTGATTTCCATGTAGGCACGAGGCTTGCATCCCTAGCATAAATCCCACTTGGTTATGATGTGCATCCTCTTTATTTTTGAACTGTTTACTTAAGGTCAGGTTTGAGGTTTAAAGATTTTTATTAATTTTTTAAGAGAGAGAATGCGTGAGAGAGAGCACAACCAGGGGGAGGGGCAGAGGGAGAGGCAGAGAATCTCTAGTGGACTCCACATTGAGTGTGGAGGCCAACACAGGGCTATGATCTCATGACCCTGAGACCATGACCTGAGCTGAAATCAAGAGTCAGGTGCTTAACCAACTGAGCCACCCAGATTTGAGGTTTAATGATGAAATTAGAGAAAATCTTCTTGGGTTTTGATCATGCTGTATTTCTTAATCTAGAAATTGTAAAGATATCGATTTCCATGGGGATTAAACTTATTATTAAAACTTAAAATAAAATACTAATTAAGATTTTGTCTCCCCAAGAATTAGGTTTTAAAAAGGCATAATAGGGGCCCCTGGGTGGCTCAGTGGGTTAAAGCCTCTGCCTTCGGCTCCGGTCATGATCTCAGGGTCCTGGGATTGAGCCCCGCATCGGGCTCTCTGCTCAGCAGGGAGCCTGCTTCCTTCTCTCTCTCTGCCTACCTCTCTGCCTGCTTGTGATCTTTCTCTGTCAAATAAATAAATAAAATTAAAAAAAATAAATAAAAAGGCATAATATTTTGGATGATAGTGAATGGGATATAATCTTTTTGTTTTTTTGCTTTTTTAACTTTACAGAGTATTTTATCACTATACTAAGCACTTTTTTTTTTTAAGATTTTATTTCTTTATTTGACAGAGATCACAAGTAGGCAGAGAGGCAGGAAGAGAGAGAGGAAGGGAAGCAGGCTCCCTACTGAGCAGAGAGCCTGACGCGGGACTTGATCCCAGGACCCTGAGATCATGACCTGAGCTGAAGGCAGCGGCTTAACACACTGAGCCACCCAGGCGCCCCTATACTAAGCACTTTAATGATTTTTTTAAGTGGAAAGAATGGATCAGCCCCTGCTCTAAAGAGTTTATTAATTATTTTGAGAGATAAAATAGATAAGCATGAAATTATAAACAAACATTTATGCATTTATACCATTTCTATGTATGGTATATTTAGATGTACAGTATATTTATGGTATGGTATATTTAGATATGTTTAAATTCACTATCATAAAAGCCTTTCAGATTTCCTAACAGTTGAGCTTAGTGTCAAAGAAGTAAGCACAGGTATACTACCTTAGATTTTATAAATACTCCTGTTGATTTGGTAGCACCAAGATGACAAGAATATTACTTATTTTTATCTTTTATGCATTTATCTTTTTGGGTTTGTTTTCTAATGAGTGTAACATATTAGAATAGTAGCTCTTGGCATAATTTAATTTATACATAAACAAATGTATATATATATATATAGAGAGAGAGAGAGAGAGTAGATGCATGCACAAAAATTTATTACTGGTTGGGTATGCCGTCAAAATAATTTGGGAACCACTCGCTCTCAGGATAAAGTCAGTCCCCTTAGCATGTTCCCAACTGACTTTTCTACTCTTATTTTCTTAGTCTTCAATCTAACATATTGCATCTAGCATTACTGGTAGATTATTTGCTTCCACCTCTCTGCGCTGATGCTTAAGATGTTTCTTCTTCCTTGTAATAGTCGTTTCTTGCTGTATGTTTGTTGAGTTCCTACTTAGTCATCAAATTCTAGCTCAGAGGTCTTTTCCTCTATATCTCCAATGATCTCCTCTTTTCCTCACTGGGTAGAATTAATTGCTGCAGTTCTTCATTAATAATATCAGTGTGTGTGTTTTTACAGTATATCCATTTGATATATATGTGTATGTGTGTATGTATGCCTGTGTGTATACATATACATCTATATGTACAAATACATCCTTGACTAGATTCTGAGGGTATATGTCATATGACAATCATCTTTTTACAATCAGGCCTTGGTACATATTAGACATCAGTGAATTTTTATTGAGCAGAAGTCATAAAAAAGAGCGGGAGATTTGAGGTAAGAAATGCGATCATTGAAAAACTGCTCAGTCAGAATGATTTTGTTGGATCAGAAAAGAAAAAAAGAGAGTGAAGTTTATGCTGAGAAATTAATGGAAGAGAAATTGCAGTGATCCAAGTAGTCTGTAGCTGGATCCTACCTGAGATACAGGTTATCAAGAAGGGGCAAAGAAAAAAGATAAAAGCAGAACAAATTATAGAAAAAAGACCTTTTGTTTGTTTCCTTGATTGGTTTTTACCCTTTGCCTGGAGTACTCATCCCTACTTACCTGCACTGCTTTTCCCACACACTTTAGATCTCTGCTGAGAAAGTCATCTTATTAGTGAGGCCTTTTATATCTGCCCTATTTATGAAAAAATCAGTCCTACCCCACTCTTTGCACTGATATGCCCTAGCCACTTTCTGTTTTATTTTTCTTAGTAGCTTTTCTTATCTGACATTGGACATATTTTATTTTAGTATTTATTTGTTTTCTGTCTCTTCTTACCAGAATGTAAGTTTCACGAGGGCAGGGTTATTTTATGTCTGCTTTGTCCGTGTTCTATCTCCCAACATTACAAAGGTGCCTATCACACCATCCTGCCCAGTGATTAATAGAAGTATTACAGTATTCTCCCCTTATCTGTGGTTTCAGTTTCCACAGTTTCAGTTACCTGTGGTCAGCCATGGTCCGGAAGCAGATGATCTACCTTCTGACCTATCGTTCAGAAAGTTGGTAGTGGCCTAGTGTTATGACACCCTGCCTACGCTGTTCATTTCATCTCAGCACGTAGACATTATCTCACATTACCACATGCAGAAAGATGAGGGGACAACAATAAAATATTTTGAGAGAGAGACCCCATTCATATAATTACTTTTATTACGGTATATTGTTATAATTGTTCTATTTTATTATTGCTGTTAATCTGTTACTGTGCTTAATTCATAAATTAAACTTCATCATAGGTATTCATGTGTACAAAAAAAACCTCATATAGGGTTTAATACCCTCCACAGTTTCAGACTTCCAGTAGAGGTGTTGCTAAGGGGAGGCAACCGTACTATAGGCGGGAAAAGTTGAGAAAACAGTTCGGAAAACTTGGGGAAGAGGAGAATCTTGTTTTCAAATAGTTTGTTAGTTAACATTTCGAATAATGTTCTCAGTATGGTTTTCCTCAACCTCCAGACAGCTTTTCAGATGAAGTAAGCTTAAAGCAGCCAGCCTAAATATCAAACTAAAAAAAATTTATGAAAAATACATGATTTTCACTGTTTCCAGGTCTTGGGGACACTCTGTATTATATTATAGTTTTAGGGTTTTTTAGGTTGACAGTTGAGCACATTGCTTTAAATTTAGAGGTACTTTAACTGAAACCGTGCATGGATCTTAAATGTACAGTTTGATGAATGTTGGTAAGTATAACCAACTTCGAGATTGTTCAAGATAAAGACCATTTCCATCATTCCGGAAAGTTCCTTTATCCCCCTTTCTAGTCAATTCTCCCTCCTTCCCAGAGGCAACTGCCATTCTAATTTCTTCTACTACATAAATTAGTTGGGTATGTTCTTGAAATTCATTCAGATGAAAACATATGTGTTCTTTTGCCTCTGGCTCCTTTATCTCCACTAATGATTTTGAGACTTGGGCATGTTGTTGCATCTTCAGCAGTATGGTTCCTGTTTATTGGTGAGTCCTGATCCATTATATGACGTCTGTTTGCCCATCTTCTGTTGATGGGCATTTGGTGTGTGTATAGTTCTTGGCTATTATAAATAAAGCTATTATGAGCCTTCTTATGTAAGTCTTTTTGTTGCCATATATATTCAATTCTGTTGGGCATATGCTTAGGAGTAGTATTTCTGGGTCATAGTGCAGGTGTATATTCAGCTAAAGTCTTTTAAAGTGGTTTTTACCATTTCGCACTCCCACCAGCAGTGTTTGAGAGTTTGTTACTCCACATCCTTGCCAGTAGTTAAATACTGTTATTCTTTTTTTTTTTTTTTAATTTAACCAATCTGATGGGTATATAGGGTTGTTTCAATCTCCATTCCCCTGAAGAGTTGTTGAGCACCTTTTTGTATAATTCGTGGACATATGAATGTCTTTTGCCTATTCAAGTGTTTTGCCTATTTTCAATTTTTATTTTTTGCTTATTTTTTATTTAATTTGTAGGGTTTCTTCATACATTTTGGATATGAGTCCTTTATCCGATATATGGATTACAAGTATTTTCTCCAAGTTTGTGGCTTGTCTTTTCACTTTCACTTTCTAAATGTCTTTTGGTGAAGCGCAGTGTGTTTTTTTCCTTTTATGGCTGATGCCTTTTGTGTCTTGTCCAAGAAACTTGCCTACCCTGAGGCCATGAAGGAATTCTCTTGTTTTCTTCCAGACATCTTACGGTTTTAGCTTGGTCTCTGATTGATCTAGAATTAACTTTTGTGTATATTGTGAGGTAGAAGTAAAGTTCATTCTTTTCCATGAGGTATCTAGTTGAATTATTAGACTTTATTAACAGCATTTTCATGTATGGTATCTCATTTGAGCCTTTCAGCATCTTAGAGGAATGAAAGTTATGTGTTATCTCTCTTACAGAGATGAGGAGCTAACACTCAGATTATTTAGGTAAGATTGCACAGCTAATTAATAACTGAACATGATTAAAGCTCATATATCCTAATACTGTTTAGTCCTATTCTATTATTACGCTACACAGCTTCTTCTAATTGAGTTTTTAAAAATATCTGAACAAAGTTTCACTAAACTAATAGAGTGAATTTAATTAAAATTGTCTGAAAAATACCCAGTTGAATGTTTCATACCATCAAATTATTTATTTATACAAATTATGGCATTCTTTTTATAAAACCAATTCAGGTTCTCAGAAATGTGTGCATTATAGATTTATGTACTTCTTTATTCTCAATTAGGTAAAGTCATGAGATTGTAGTTAATTTTGTTTAAATGGGCCATTTTATATGTACACACACTCATATTTGAATTAAAAGTAGATTTCTTTTAAAAGGTATATTTTAGGGACGCCTGGGTGGCTCAGTGGGTTAAAAGCCTCTGCCTTCGGCTCAGGTCATGATCTCAGGGTCCTGGGATCCAGCCCCACATGGGTCTCCCTGTTCAGTGGGGAGTTAGCTTCTCCCTCTCCCCCTACTGCTCCTTCTCTCTCTCTTGCTCATGCTCTCTCTCAAATAAAATACATAAAATCTATTTTAAAAAAGTAATGTTAAGCAGTTTTACTAGAAGTAACATAGTGTGCACTGGTGACATTGGTGCCATTTTATTTTTTCACTGTCATTATCAGTCATCTGATGTGAGGAATTAGATGCTTCACACTTATATCCATGGCTGATTTTGTACAGGCTGCCTCTCTGCCTCCAGAATTGGCCCTTCCCAATCACCTACCCATTTGCTCAGTGAAATAATGTCTTAGAGTAGGAAGTAAGCCTGGTGAGCCAGAGTTAATTCAAACTAAAATGTAAACAGCAAAGACTCTAGATAATGTGATTCATTTATAAATTTATAGATTTTACATTTGTATATTTACATATATTTTGAGGAGGAGGAGGTTGTTTTTCGAGCTCAGGTTCTCACAGAAGGGCAGAAGACACCAGGTTTAGAGAAAGGGTTTAGAGAAAGAGAGAATGCGGGCAAGTAGGAGGCAGAAAGGAATGACTGGAATTTCCCTTTCAAGGCGACTGTACTAAATTACAAAGAGCCCGGATATCTGGAAAGTGAGTTCAAGAAAAAAAATATTTAAAAGTATAAAAGAGTTTTTTAGATGTTGGCTGGCTGCTTTAAGACTAAAACCAAACTAACTGAAATCTGAGGATATTTCTTGTTTTACAGAAGGGACAGAACAGGGGCTGGAGGGTGAGATAGGCCGTTCCCAGGCATGTGGGATAGTGGCTAAGCACTGTGGACAGACTCTAGCTTCCCAATGCATCAGACTTGATTTTCTCTCTCTAGCTGTCAGACAGCAGTCGTCAGAATTCTCTAACCATCAGACCTACTTGGATGGATAAGGGTGGTTGGATTCATTACTGCAAGGTAGATGTGCTAGTCTTCCGAGAGGTGGGTTAACACAAGGCTGCTGAACAACCGTGGTCTCTTGTAACAAACATTCTTAGAGTTTTGATAAACAGATGAATTTCTTTTAAGCAAACATATAGGCTTTGGGTCATCATAGCCTGTTCTGTTACTGTTACAAGTTACTTAAGAGTTATGTTACTGTGAGGTCAAACAAAACCTTTCTACCTGAAACAGTTGAATATTTTGGATCACCTTTTGCTCCTTTGAACAAATATAGTCATTGGTCATCACGACAGCAAGAGACAAACCACGAAATTTATTTAAACTTAAATACGGTGGTCCAGCCAGTCCTCCCACGTTCCACTTAATATGTTGTACACACGTGGATAACAGAGGACAGTAAACAAACAAGGGAGAATAACCAGTTTAGCACTTCGGGGCTGTGCCCACACATTCTTTTCTCAAGGTTCTTATCAAACAAAAAAACTTACATATGTATGCTAAATTCAGTCAAAGAAATTGGAGTCTATATTATGGTCTTTCTATAGAGCCAGTCTCGACCTTCTAGCTTATTATTGACTTTATGACTTTGGGAAAGATTTTGTCCCCCTAAACTTACTTTTCTCATCTGTAAAATGGACTTCGTGAGGACTGGAGATAATGTCTGAAAGTCAGGAACCTAGTGAGTCATCAGTCAATATTGGCTAATACTGTTAGTCCTTGGCGTATTTTTATTTTTATTACTTTTATTTCCTGCAGTGTATGTTCATGCCCAAATAACGCAACCATTCACTAGGAAGGGCTTTGCCAGCTGCCCTGTTTCCACAGTTCCTGCCCATCCAGTGCACCTGTCCACACACCTGTCGAAGCACGCAGCTGTCTGACCCAAGTACTTGTCAGTCCCTTCACTGCACTGCCGGGTTTGGAGGGTTGAGGTGACTTTATTGGTATCCCTGTTTCTTCACCCAGTTTGGTGGAATGCCAAATAAATGTTTGCTGGCTGAACAGCTGACTAGTGGTCCAAAGAAAGGATTGGTACCTTTTTTTTGGGGGGGGGCGGGGTTGATAGTTTTAAGAGCTCATTATCCTAAATGTTCTGTTTTTCTACATATAGGTTTATTTTTATTTACCCTACTTGGTCTTTGGAGATCATTTTTTTTTTTTAAATTTTATTTGTTTATTTGACAGAGAGTGAGATCACAAGTAGGCAGAGAGGCAGGAAGAGAGAGAGGAGGAAGCAGGCTCCCTGCTGAGCAGAGAGCCTGATGTGGGACTCGATCCCAGGACCCTGAGACCATGACCCGAGCCGAAGGCAGAGGCTTAACCCACCCAGGTGCCCCTGGAGATCATTTTTGATGTGAGGATTGATGTCTTTTCTGTAAAATTCCCAGCCCCCTTTTGCTCTGAATGTTGCCTTTTTGTGATTACCATAAGTTTCTTCTTTTGAAACTTCTTCTAAGTGAATACTGGGCCTTGCAATCTGTGTTTATGACTTTTAATTAATCTTTTTAATCTTGTTGCCTCTCTGGATTGTATTTTGGAAGAATTCCTTAATACCATTCTTCAATTACCAACTCGTCTTCAGTTTCTCTTCAACTGTTAAATTCTGGAGTTTTCCTCAGATGTTGAGGGTTTTTTTCTTTTTAATCCCACTGACAACAGTTTTCATGTCTAGGATTTTTAACTGGCTCTTTTCATATCCATCTGCTTTTACTTCCTTTCTGCCTCGTTTTGTTTTGGTTCATAATCTCATATTTCTGGTTGTGGATATGATTCCTGTATTAATCTCTCTTAATCGCATTTACTTAAAAATCTTTGTTTGGGGGCACCTGGGTGGCTCAGGTGGTTAAGTATCTGACTCTTGATTTCAGCTCAGGTCATGGGTATCAGGGTCCTGAGATCAAGCCCCACATAGGGGTTGCCCTGGGGGTGGCACCTGCTTGGGAGTTTGTCCCCCTCCTCCTTCCGCCCCTCCCCCCGCCCCCGCTTCACACATACGTGCTCTTTCTCTTTCTCTCTCTCTCAGATAAACTAACTAAATTAATTATACATGAAAATAAAAATCTTCATTTACGATTCTAAAGTCTTCTAACGAATCTAGAATATTGCTTATAGAATCCTGTGAAGCGCTGATTTCATTTGCAGTGAAGTTGTGGGTGTGTTTTGATTGCTGCTTTTATCAGCCATCTTTCTTAAACATTAGATGTTTTTAAAAAACTATTTTGGAATTTGAGTTTTCTGTCTTCTTTTGACTGGGACATTCTTCCTCCTCCATCTGTGTTCGCCGCTGTATGTTGGTTTTCAGTTCTTGCCCCCCACGTCCCTAGAGCCTCCAGGACAGCCCTTACTGAGGCAGCTCAGGGCTCATGCCCTGTGACAGAACCGGAGTGTCTTGGATGCGGTCGCTGAGGTGGCGGGTGGCTCGGTGTAGTTCCCAGCCTTAAGGCTGCTCACGTGTCTTCTAGCTTCTAGATCACAGCCGCAGATACGCGACAACCCAGGAAGCAGTTAGCAGCTGGGTTTTTTCCCCTTCTTTCTCTTTTCTTCTCAGCCTTCTCTCACAAACATGGATGCTCCCCAGTGAGACCAGCTCTGGTTCCCTAACGCCTGAGGAGCGGAACCGGGTCAAGAGCCCAGCAGCCCTGTGGCTTCAGCCCTGGTCATCGCCTTTTCATTCCTCGTACATTTCTGGAGGTTTTTACCTTGTTTGTGAGGCCGGCGATGTCTCTCCCTCTGTGTGTTTGGAGCGGAGCACGGGGGTACTTCGAAGCATGAACTGACTGTGCCAACTTGACTGAAGGTTTTTTAACTTGAAAATGACACTGTTGGGGCTACTGCTCCCCGCCCTCCCCACCCTACCCTCACGCTCACCTGCAGAGACATTGTGGAGGATACAGGAGAAGGGAGACTGGAGATAAGTAAATAATTCAGAACTCCGCAGGCAAGAAAAGAGCAGCGCCTGAACTAAACTAAGGGCAATGGAGCGCAGAGGACGGATGTAGAAGTTGCTAGCTGCTCCCATCAGTGGACACGGGTTCCCGGGCGTGGGAGGTGAATGTTCACAGTTTGGGTTTAGAATAGACGTAAAATTCATTGAGAAAGGAATCTAAGAAGAAGAGTAGGGGTGCCTGGTGGCATCGGCTCAGGTCATAATCTCGGGGTCCTGGGATCGAGCCCTGCATCGGGCTCTCTGCTCAGCAGGGAGCCTGCTTCCCTCTCTCTGTCTGCCTCTCTGCCTACTTGTGATATCTCTCTCTCCGTCTCTGTCAAATAAATAAATAAATCTTTAAAAAAAAAGAGTAAATTTTGGTTGGTTAGTGGGTCAGGTATGGAGGAAGGGGAGTTAAGATATTTTATGACCACAGTTTTAGGCGTAATACAGGTTTTCCTAGAAGTCTGCTGTGTGCCTTTGCTGCTGTCACATCTCATTGCCCAACATCTCTGCATTTACTCTATTTCCAGATCTCTTTACATGCTGCTCATGTGTTTGTTTACAGGCGCACTTCCTCTGCATTTGGGACATTTTTTTCTCAGCATGTTCCTTCATTTATTTAATAGACATTTCTGAAGTAACTCTTAAGCAGGTATAATTCTGGCCTTCATGGATGTTATGCTGTAATGGAGGAAAAAGACACTTATCAAATCAATAAGAATTGCAGCATGTGGAAGTGCTGTAGGAGAGCAGGGCAGGGACTGGAGAGTGTGCAGGGCAAGTCGGGAGGGGCTTGCGATCCCTCAGCAGGAGGTGAAGTCGGAGCTGAGCTGCTCCCTCTGCCTGAAGGGCTGCAGGCCTGGCCTTTTCTTGCTGAGCGAGATGCCTGTCCGTCCCTGCACCACAGCTCGGTGTTTAGCTCCTTACTGTGCTTTACTTCCTTCAGAGCATGTATTTCTATCTGAAATTTTCTTGTTTGGAAATCTTGTCTTTTTTTTCTCTCACTCATGTTTCTAGAACAATTCCTGAAACTTAAGTGTTGAAAAAATGATCAAATGACCGCCGAGGTGAATAAGTGTGTTTCCTTGGCTTTTGGTTTGGCACAGAGTTGCTTAGTGATTTGCATGTCCCGGTCCTTTGTGTGAGTTTGAGAAGCCTCCTCAGGTTGGCTTTCTGTCCGTTCATTTTTCTGTCTTCTTGACTGTCTCCTCAGTCCACTGGGCCCTTCTGATGGCGGTTGCCAGTGGGAGCGTGCCACTCTCTGGCCAAGGGGACAGGCATGTGACTTTCAAGCTGAGCCAAGCCTAGTCATTCTGGATTTTTCCAATTTGAGTGAAGGAAGAGGGAGGCTTCTCAGATGGCAGAGTGTGAGGCATGAACCTGGAACTCTCTGTGGCCACGTCCACATTCAGGTGGAGGAAGCCGGTCTGCAAGAGGAGAAAAGGAAAGCATTATGCAGAGGGAGGAAGGGACAGGGACGGGGGGAGCAGTCCTGGGCGCTCTCCATACTTGAAGCCCAGTGGCAACCCCTGGTTTTCCCATGGCCTGTTCAGTTTGAGTTTCTGTCACTTATAACCTAAAGATCCCTGATTTCCTAATTAAAATAGAATATAGCTTTATTTTTACTTTACCCTTCATGTCAATAACAAGCTTTATGTCTTGGTGTATCTTTGGGTATTGATCTGTTTCATAGTTTGATTTCTCATTTCAGAGACTCCATGTCTCCCTCTCTTTGTCGATCTCTCTCCCTCTCCCTCCCACATTCTTCCCCCCTGTCTCTTTCTCTCTTTCAGACACAGAGCCGTGACTTCCTACATGTGTTCTATTCCCCAATTCCGTTCTAGTGCTAGGTCGCTCCTTTCCTTTCAGAAACATATTGCTTAGCAGCAAGGAGATACCATCTTTTTGGTACTAATTGTTATTTTTTACTCATCCTTGAAGCACATTTATTGGGGTTTTAGATTTTTTTCACTTTCAACTTTGGTGCTTTAGAACAGCTGGGTTTCTACTGTCCAGCATCTCAATGGTGGTGGGGGAGTAGCCATGGCCATGCACAGCCTTGAGAATGAAGCAAACCACTGTGGCAGGCTGTCACCTGCTCCCTTAGGAAAAAGCCTTCATGTTTCAGGGAGAAGTGCTTCGTCATTGTGGCTGGCTTTCTGCTTGATGTACCTGCTTGGACCTTTGAACTTTTGTAGCTGCTTTCAAGTCCCACCAGTTCATGCAGACTCCGACTGAAATAATCCACATCTGTCCCATAATTTCTAGTTCTGACCTCTTGTAATTAAGGGTGTTGCAAGAAACTTTTTCAGGCCAGGCACCTTTCTCAGGCAGCTACACTATAAATTGGCACTCGATACCTTTCATCCATCTGGTTCCATTTGTGTTATGTCAGGGAGAAAATGGAGACTTTTTGGTAATTTGTTCCTTATCGATTTTTTTACTCAGCAAAGATTTATTGAGTAGCTCCTATGTGCCAATCATTCTCCCAGACACTGGAGATACTGGGTGAATGAGGCTCTCTGCCCTCATGGAGCTTGTAGGTGAGGAAACAAACAGTAAACAAGTAAATAAATGTGTATATATTATTATGTGTATATATATATAATTATTATTGTGTGTATATATACAAACATATATATGTACACACACACACGCAATAGCAGGTGGTGATAAAATGGGTAAGGGAATAGAGAGTGATGGGAATGGGGCTATTTTGGATAGGGTGGGCAGAAGTAAGGCTTCTCTGAGGAGGTGACATTTGAGTAGAGACTTGAATGAATTAGGGACCTAGCCATGCAGAGTCCCTGGCAGAAGCAACAGCTAACACACAGCTTGAAGGAGACCGAGAGCCTGGTGTGACAGCAGAATAAGGCAGTCTGGGTGGTTCAGCTGGAGGAGAGAGAGGAAGCAAAAAGGAGATGAGTTTTTGTGAAGTTAGAAATGGAAAAACAAGTTTTCCACCCCTTCCCCCAAACTAAGCTGCGGCAGTTTCAAGGGAGTAGTGGTGTCTGGCATGTTGTCCCCAAGGGCTGACAGTCACAGCAGGCTTCTATCAGGCGACAAGGAGTGGTAACCCAAAACCCTGCAGGATTTTTTTGTTTATGGCCTGTAGGTTCCTCAAAGGAAGTTAAGGGCGTCAAGAAGGGCACTCTTCACAGCAGTTATAAAGGAAGTTTGGAAGGAGGAAGTGACTAAGTAATGAGACTGAGAGTAGATAAAATAATCTTGGGAGAGATGGCAACTTAAGCAAAGGTTTCTAACACCGTTGTAGCAGTCCTTAATGAAGTGACTGGCAGAGAACATGTTGGCCGGTTTTGTCAAAAGCACCCTCCCTTTGACCATTGCTCATTACTTCCCCTGCTAGTAAGTGATAGTTGGATATATTAATATTTCAATTCGCCACGCTTAGAGCCCCAAATGAACACAGTAGTGGGTCTTTAAGGACTTGTCATTTTACTCCTGGAGGAAGGCTTGGGAAAACGTGAGATGTTCTATTATGAGTTGGTCCCGAGATGTGGAGAGGGAAGTGGTTTTCCTTTATCATTTTTCATGGGAAGGGATTGAGATTAGTAATAATAATACTATATATTTGAATGAGTATTCTTTTGTATCTGTGATTTACACTGAGCAGATATGCTTCTACTGGCTTTCACATCAAAAACTCAAGCCCATACAGACCACCTAACATATCAGAGTCACACAGTTGGTTAAGGACAGTATTGTCATTGGGATTCTGGTCTTAGACTGTGCTCTGGCACTCTATTAGTGGCATCAAGTTGTTTTAATAAGACGTTTTGTCAAAGAAAATCTAATTGTCCTCCCTACTCTTGTCCCACCCTAATGTCCTCCTTCAAGGTAGCCGATATTAACAATGCGTGGGGACACTGCTGGCCATCTGCCTGCCTATCCATCATCCATCCACCCGTGTATTTCTCTATCTACTTCTCTCTCCTTGTATACATATATAATGATTGATTTTCCCGTGTGCTTTACTGATTCGACTCATAACCGTGCATGTTACTTTAAATCTTTAGCCAATGTCATTGTCCTATATCTAGATCTAATTCATTCCTCTTCTTTTATGCCTACATTGTTTGGTTTATTGCAGAGAATGAATTGTTTTTAAAAGGAAATATATTTAGAGTGAAAAATGTCATGTCAATAAGTGATAGGATTTCATCACACATTTAAGTACTTCTTAAGGTATAAGAAAAGGAGTACTTATTGACAACTCCAATGAAACTTAGGTTTCCCTTTGACTTGTTACAGATTTTTTCTGCTTTGCTACACTGTTTGCATTTTTCCCTAATTTTCTTTAGAATAGAAATTAATTGTAACTTCAGTGAATATTTTCTTACCTATACCAATTCAATGTATTTTTCAGGGTATTATATCCGGGAGAAGTCTAAGCAAGTCATAACATTGCTGATGGATGAACAGTTGCTGCACAGAGAGAGGGAAGTAGCATGTCGGACAAGACGGCGTACCTCCTACTCTATGACATTTCCTAAAAGATTACCTGGTACAGCTAACTCACCAACAGCATGTGCTTCCGCCCACACACCAGAAACTCCTGCCTCAGAGAAGAAACGTAAGCTTCTTAAGGTTGCAAGGCTACGTAATAAAAGTACGTATACTGAACACAGACCTACAATGTAGTAGGTATCATTTAAGAACAATTAAAAAATATAAAACATTAGGTTTTCATGCTGAAATATTAATACTATATTAGTACTCTTATTACTGTGTTAGACATTGTACTGTACAAAACAGAGATGAAGAGTAATAGTAGAAAATTTTGTGAATATTTTTGGAATACAGGTTTTCTGGGTTTCAAAAAAAGTGGGATTTTTGAGCTTAAATGTTATTAAAGTAGTGATGCTTACTTGGCATCATGATTCATTTTAAGATTTTCATTATAACTAGAATGTGAGACTCGGGGTCTGGGTATTGTGCATTTTGTGCTGTTTGATCCTACATTTGCTTAAAGGTGCCTCAGAATTCTGAAAGTGTCTAAAACTCCTACAGGATGACAGTGCCTCATAGTACATACATTTTAAATATGAACTGAACTTTTTAAAAAGGAATTTCTTTGTAGCGTTATAGAAATCAGTAGGGAGATACAATTATCTTTCCTATTAAATTTGCTAAAAAGTAAAGGAATGTCAACGGACTCTGTCTTCTCTGGTACAAATCCTGTTGTGAAGTTTTGTATGAGGAATGGACAGTTTGAGGAAGCAAAAAACATTAAAGAAATGTGACTTGGATCCTTGTCCCTTGAAAGGAACTAAACCTCATGCTGTAAGTGAGAGACACAGCAGGAGTAATGTAGAGTTAAAAGTATTTTCAGAGGCTGGCCTGCTAGCTTTATCCTGCAACTCTATTAAGGAAGATCCTGAAAGAGCTACAGGTGTTCAGTTCGAACAGATGTTCCAAATGTCAGTTAAATCTGGAAATTAAGAATGTTCATAGTAATACCAATGTGGAACAATCCTAAAAATCACTAAAGTACTTTTCTGACTCGGTCAGATGTTCTCAAATGTTCTCTCACTTTGTGCTTGTGTGGACTGCGGAGACGGAAAGACAGTAAAAGACAGTAAATGCCATCTACATGCTTCTAAATGTAGTGGAACCTCTTTCTTGAGGGCGGCCATTTTATTTTGAAATAAATCTCCAGGAATGATAAGAGACTCATTCTGAAATTTTCTCACGGAAGCCTTCAGTTCAAACTACTACAGAAGAGGGTTACAGAGTAAAATCACCAACTATGAACTGGCCCAGAGTTTCTTCACTCCTTTTGCAACTGCTCTGTTGCCTTTCTTATTCTCCCTCCATTGCTTTTCTCTCTTCCTTTCTCTTTCATTATAAACTTATATTTATGGAATTTATTTGAAGTTTGAATTTATTTGAAGGTACCGAGCAAAAATTTGGAGCTATAACAGTGAGTAGACCATAGTCCCTTTCATCATGGAGCAAATATTCTAGGGATAGAGACATATACTAACCACACACAAACAAAATAGATATAAAATATTATGCTAGGGACAAGTCCTGTAAAGAAAAGGAAAGCAGTGTTAGGGGACAGAGAGTGACAGGGATGGCTTTAGTTTAGGTCAGGAGTGAGGGAAGGCCTTTTGGAGGAGGAGACCCAAATGAAGTGAGGGGACAGTCCATCTGTATCTGGGGTGTTCCAGGCAAAGGAAACTCCACGTGTAATCTGGGGCGAGCTTGGTGAACTTACTGTAAACTTAGGAAATGAATCTTTAAATTGCCAAAGAAGTAGCTTAGCTCTGAGCCATTTTTATGATTCATACAAGGAAATTGAGTTTATTGCTTTATAGTCACTGCTTTTTTTTTTTTTAACCCCAAATGATATTCTCTAGCTTTATGACACATCTTGTTCACTAAACTGAGCTTGGAATGACTTTTGACTACTTTTAAAAAGTCAGTCTACCTTCAAATGAAGTTTTGCTGCAGTTCATTTTTTTTCATATTACGAACATGTATTGAATACTTATTATATGCCAAACACTGTTCTAGGACTGGTAACCAAATTGGATGTATTTCTGCTCTCTTAGAAGTTATTGGGGTGCCTGGGTGGCTCAGTGGGTTAATTAAGCCTCTGCCTTCAGCTTGGGTCATGATCTTAGGGTCTTGGGATCTAGCCCCGCATCGGGCTCTCTGCTTGGCAGGAAGCCTGCTTCTTCCCCTCACTCTCCCTGCCTCTCTGCCTACTTGTGATCTCTGTCAAAACAAATTTTTTTAAATTTAAAAAATGAAGTTATATCTAGTGACGGCTTTCAGCCTGTTTAAAAAAAAATGTTCAAAAGGAGTTTTGGTGAATGATGGCACCATCAAAATGAATTGTAGTTTAAGAGTACTATTTAAAAGTGAATAGTGAATGTTTGGATGTAAAAACTTAGTGTGTTAGAAATCTGTTAAATTATTTTAAAACTTCATTTATCCACCACTAGGTATAGATGCACATAAACATACTAGATACATAGATGTGTGTGTTTGTGTTCAAAAAAGAGTAATTGTATTAAGCTTAGCAAACTAACTGTTTCCACATGGGCATTTGAATATGAAGCTGTATTTCTTTTTTTTTTTTCAAAGATTTTATTTGTTTATCTGACAGAGATCACAAGTAGGCAGAGAAGCCAGCAGAGAGAGAGAGAGGAGGAAGCAGGCTCTCTGCTGAGCAGAGAACCCGATGCGGGACCCGATCCCAGGACCCTGAGATCATGACCTGAGCCGAAGGCAGAGGCTTTAACCCACTGAGCCACCCAGGCGCCCCTGTATTTTTTTTTTTTTTAAGATTTACTTATTTATTTTAGAGAGAGAGTGTGAGTATGAACACAGGGGGAAGGCCAGAAGGAGAGAGTCTTCAAGCAAACTCCCCGCTGAGCACGGAGCCCGACCTGGGCCTGGATTTCACAACCCATGAGATCATGACCTGAGCTGCAACTAAGAGTTAAGTAGTTAGCTGACTCAGCTGCCCAGGTGCCCCAGAAGCTGTATTTTAAAAGAAGAAAGGAAACTGACAATTTGGTGTATATGTTTTGGTGTATATGTTTTGGGGGTGCTGAGGGAGATAAGAAGATGAAGTGGGGGGAGCATTAATAGTGGGACAGAAGTAGCTGATGAAAACTCAGAGATAGATGAATCAGTTAGAATTCAGTGTTCTCAGAAGTGATAGTAGAAGAGGCCACCAAAAATGTTAACAGCTTACACAAAATGGGATTTTTTCCTCTCTTCTAAAAATAATCCAGAGCTAGATATTCTAGGACTGATATGGCTCTTCATGATGTCAGGGACCTAGAGGTCTTTCTGTCTTGTTGCTCCAGAGAGGCTGAAAAATGTAATTTTTATCCTGGACAGCCATGTGCCCTGATTAAAGTTAGAGGATCTATCATTAAGGAATGAGAATAAATATATGGGAAATTCAATAGTCCCTACTGTAGAGGTAAAGAAAAGAAGAAACTAATTAATCATGTTAATGCATGGTTGTCAGACTAAATGGAATAGAACACATAAATTTGAATATGTTAAAAATGTGGACAGGTCATTGAGAGTTCATAAAGGACATAACGAAGAGTATTTGGAGATTTCACTTCGGTACCACTGGCAACTAGGAACCACTGTAGGCCTTGGAGAACAGAAGGGGTGTTTAGCTTAGTCACAGAACTTTGCTTTCTTATTACTGAAAACAGCTGTTGGTGGAAGATAATTCTTATTGCTTTGTGTAGGAATGAAGGCCATACGAATTGGAGAGAAGCTCTGTAAGAGACAGTTGTTTTCAATCCAGCATCCTGCTCTAGGGTTATTGAAATGAGGGAAAGGTAATGTGTAAAGATAGAATATGGAGAGGAAATGGGGTAAGCAGATGATGTATTGGAGAAGAAAGAGAAATTGAAAGCGACTAACATTTCAGTTAGAGAGGCAAGTGATGGTATTACACAGGTGCATTTCCATCAGGAGGTATTTAAACACATCTCTAAATTATTTAGTTATATTGAAATGTAAAGTTGAATCATTGCTAGAAATCTGATTCCCAGGCTTTAGGATCTAGAGCTGAAACAGCTGTGCCTAGCTTCTTTGTGGTAAATTAGCAAGGGGAAATAGGTGCTTTGGAGAAGGTGTTATGCACACATTACTACCTCTATCCCCTTTTTTTCTATTCCTACATGTTTTCTCCAAGTTTTGATTGTGGTAGGTGGCTTGGAAAGTTTTTGTTTAGGTATTTTATTGCTTGAAGGAGGAGATGGACTGAATGATAATTATTGTTTGATGTACATGTACTCTCGCTATGAATTCATCTCCGTGATGCCATCATTCACCAAAACTCCCTTTGAACATCTTTTTTAAAAAACAGACTGAAAGCTACCACTGGGCATAACCTCCAAGAGAACAGAAATACAAGGAAAACCCTATGTGCACAGTTAAAACTCTTGCTTCTCGGAGCTGTAAGCATCAGTCATGCCCTTACCTTAGAGGTGATAACGATAAAAAGCTATCACCAGAGACACTGCTTACAACCAGACCAGCAAAGCATTAATTACCTCTGTTGGTCACCTGATCTTCCATAAAAAGCTTCCATTTTCACACTGGTGCTATACTTTGCAATGGAACTTTACTTCTATTAGAGAAGGATTACTTTGGTCTATGTTAAATGTAGTAGCACTCTATGTCATGGAAATGTTTCCCAAAAATCGTGTGTATTTCCTGTTGGACCAAAAGTAGAACTTCAAAGTAGTAATGATTTTATAAGCACAAACTCCAGTGTTAATGTTACTTCCTACGGTGAACCTTGTACTAACAGAGTTGATGTGAAGTCACATTTGGTGGCCATATCCCACGCAGTCTAGATGGCAGGGCTCATGGCACAGATGACAGTTCCTACTAAAACAGCTGCACTGATAAATGTCAAGCAGTGATTTTTTTCAACTTAAACAAGTATACAATAAAGAAAATAAAACAACAGTAGCTTCCATCTCTATCACCCTAACCCAACTGCCATTAACACCTTAGAATACTCACTTCCAGTCTGGCTCTTTTCCTTCTTCTTTTTATTTTATTTTTAAGTTATCTCTACACCAGATGGGGGGCCCAGACTCACAACCCCAAGATCAAGAGATCAAGAGTCACAGGCTTTACCAACTGAGCCAGCCAAGTGCCCTTATTTTCTTTCTTTTATTTTTGTTTCAGAAAAAAACCACTCTATTCTTGTAAAAACAATGCAGGCTCAAAAACACTAATGAATCAATATTTTTCAATGTCTTCACTCAGAAATAGCCATAACTCATGTCAGATGAGCATAAATTCTAGGCATCTTTCTGTACATATATACATACAGAAAATGGATAACTGGAGAGAACTTATTTTTATAAAAATGGCATTGTACTAGATGTATTTTTTTTTTTTTTTTACTAAAAGGTATTTTAGGTCTATTTCTAGTGATGAGACTTACGAGGGATTCCAAGAAACTCATTTATTGCATAGTAACCAAAGACTAAATGATGAACCATTGCAACATTTCTGGCCTCGTTGGGGGTATGGGAAATCTCCACAGATCTTGCCTTCCAAAAATTTCAATTAATTAATTAATTTAATTAAGTAAATAAGAACAGGACAGGTGAGCAAGAGTCAGAGTGACTTGGAGCTGGTGCCTGAAGGCCCTGCAGGTGTCTTTCAGGCTTGAATTGTTTAAGGGCATTTGTCAATAGTTAAGAAAATGGTTTGGGGCCTGACTTGAACATTGAAAGAAAAGCCTGGGTTTGTTGTGCTGAACCAGGTGGGACTGAGTGATTAAGGCAGTTTTCTCTGTAAGAATAAAGACCAGTTCACAAGTTAGGTCCATAGGATTCCCTCCAATTAAAATCAGGCAATGAGCTCACAATCTATATCACCAACCCAGGAAAAAATGAGTAGCCCCCCAAAGATTGTTGATAGTAGAGAGGCCAGATACATGACATAGAATAGCTACGCATTTAAATATCTAAATAAACAAAGGATTAATCATGGTATTGATATTGATATGGAGAGGTAATGCATGTGTCAGAGAGAGGTATATGGAAAATCTCTACTTCTCAATTTTGTTGTAAACCTAAGATTGCTCTGAAAAATAAAATCTTAAAAAGACATACATACAAGCAAAAGTGTCAAATTGGATTGATCCTTCTCTAAATTAATCCAGTTATTCAAATGTCAGTTATATATGCCATTGCCTGGCTCCTTGGGCAAAACCAAATTCTAAAAATTAAAACTATTTTACTTAAAAACAAACAAAAGACATCACGGGGAGCCTGGGTGGCTCAGTTGGTTAAACGGCTGCCTTTTACTCAGGTCACAATCCCAGGGTCCCGTGATCAAGCCCTACATTGGACTTCCCTGTTCAGCTTCTCCCTCTGTCGCTTCCCTGCTTGTGTTCTCTCTTGCAAATAAATAAATAAAATCTTTGGAAAAAAGATTATTAGGCATGCATATATTAACTTGAAAAATGGACACTTACAGAAATGAGAAAAACCATTGAAATAAAAAAACTTAATTTAGTGAACCAGAAGATCTGTCCAAAGGAAGAGGAAAACAGAAAAGCAGTGTTAAGACATAGAGGACACATCTGCAGGGGAATGGCTGTTACCCTGCCAGTGACCTCTCCTCTTCAGCTACTGTGGAGGCCAGATGACAATGATACAGCATTTTCAAAGTGCTCAGAGAAAATAACAGCCTGTGATTATGTACCCAGCAAAACTGTCATTCAGAGATAAGGGTGAAATAGTCACTTACAGATAATAAAAAACCCAAGAGCTTACCACCAGGAGACCTTCATTAAAGGATATACTTGAAAAAGAAGGAAAATTATTCCAGAAGAATGGTTGGAAATGCAAGAGGGAGTGACTAACAAGTAATAAACTTGTATGTAAAATGAACACTTTCTGTGTAAAGTAGTAATGTCTAACTTTTGGGTTTGAAAAACAGACAAAAATAGTGGGTAGCCGTGGTCTGTAGGTTGGAAGTGAGTCTACAGAATTCAGTGTTCTAAGATCCTTATATTTTTTGAGAGAGGGGTAAAGATATTGTTTGACCTTCAGCCTTTTTTTTTTTTTTAAGATTGTATTTATTTGTCAGAGACAGAGAGCACAAGCAGGAGCAATGGCAGGCAGAGGGAGAAGCAGTGTTCCCCCTGAGCAAGGAGCCACATGCAGGAGTTGATCCTAGGACCTTGGGATCGTGACTTGAGCCGAAGGCAGACTTTTAACCAACTGAGCCACCCAGATGTCCCAATCCTCGACTTGTTAAAGTAAATGTGCATGATAAACTTGAAAGGTTTAACACCAAAAGAAGAGAAATAGAGTGCATAAATTCCAAAGTAGTGAAAAAATAGAATGAGAAAATGAAAGTTTATAAAGAGGAAGAAGCAGTGCTCGCTTCGGCAGCACATATACTAAAATATAAAGAGGAAGAAGCAGAGGGGCACCTGGGTGACTCAGTCAGTTAAGCATCTGCCTTCATTAAGGTCATGATATCAGGGTCCTGGGATCGAGCCCTGCATTGGGCTCCCTCCTCTGCAGGGAGGTTGCTTCTCCCTCTCCCTCTGCCTGCCACTCCCCCTGCTTGTGTATGTGCACTCTCTCTCTCTCTTTCTCAGTCAAATAAATAAGACTTTTTTAAAAAAAGAGCAAGAAGCATAGATAAAATGGGATAGATGGAAATAAAAAAGGTAAAATGGCAGAAATAAGTCCAAATATATTAATAATCATAAATATCAGTGGATTAAACTCATCTTAAGGCAGAGATTATCAATTGAGGAAAAAGAAATCCAGATATATGCTGTGCACCTAAGTCCACATAAAGGTTAAAAGCAAATGGGTAGAAAAAGATAAACCAGACATATACTAAAGAAAACTGGTATAACTATATTGTATCAGATAAGGTAGAATTTAAAGCCAAAAGCATTATTAAGGACAACAATAACAGGCTTAAATCCCCAGGAAGATATAACACTTCTAAATGTGAGTATACAGAATAAAGTAACTTCAAAGTATATGGAGCAAAAAAATGGTAGAACTACAGGAAGAGATTGAAACATATCCCATTATAGTAATGACTTTAAAGTCTCTCTCTGATAAATCAAGTGAATAAAACATCTTTTTAAAATATGGATTTTATAATTGATATTATAAAGAAAGTCTTAACATTTCAAAGAATCTATGTTAGATCTCTTTTTCTAGAAAAAAATGCAATTCAGTTTGAATTTTTAAAATGTAAATTAAAGTTTTTCAGACACTTAAATGTGGAAGTATTCCTTTTAGAATCAGGTAGGAAAAAAATGTTCCCATTCTCCTTGCTTCAGCTTTGTACTATCCCTAGCCATCACAATAAAATAAGTAAGAGAAATTAAAAGTAAAAGTATAGAAATGGAGGCAAATGTATTTTCAGATAATAAGATCTTCCTATAGAAAATTTGAAAGGATCTACAGACATATTAGAAATAGAGTTTTAGCAATATGGCTGGCTATAAGCTCAAAATGTGTAAATCAAGTTATATTTTTATGTACCAGCACAAAACAGTAAACATTTTAAAAATACCATTTATAATAAAAAAAATCACTATCTACTTAGGGATAAATCTTTAAAAAAACTATACAGGACCCGTACACTGAAAATTATAATACTTAACTGAAATACATTAAAGATGACCTATATAAATAGAATGATATTCATGTTTGTTTATTGAAATATACAAAGATAAATACCAATTCTCTCCAAATTATACAAATTTAGTGGAGGTTTTCCCTCAGGCTTGGTACTATTGATATTTTAAGTCAGGTAATTTTTTGTTGTGGGGGCTGTGGAGGATACTTAGCTTTATCCCTGGCCTCTACCCACCAGATGCCATTAGTACAGCTCCCTACCTGTTGTAAGATCCCAAACTGTCTGCAGGTATTGTCAGACGTTTCCTGAGGGCCACAACTGCCCCCAGTTTGAGAACCACTGATCAGTGCAATTGCAATCAAAATCCAAAGAGGATCTTAATTTGGGCTGATTCCCAAATTTATCTGGAAGTATCTAAAGGTCAAGAATATCCAAAACATTCCTGAAGAAGGATAAGTTGGAGGGCTTGCCTTTCTGGGTGACAGGACTAAAGCAAGAGTCATCATGACAGTGTGGTATGGATGGAGGCATAGGCACGTGGGCCAGTGGAACAAACCTGTAGAGCCCAGCAAACAGACTGTGCAACTAGGTTATCTTAGTATATGACAGAAGCGGTGCTCCACACTGGTGGGGAGAGGATGAACTGCTTCATAAATAATGCTGGGGCACTTATTTATTCATATTAAAAAAAGCAAAATTGGGTCTCTACTTCATATGCAAAAAAACAAATTCTAGAGGAATTAAAGACTTAAAGGAGAAAAAAAAGATGTCAAAGTGTTTTGAAGAAAATAAAGGGGAATATCTTTTTTACATTGGGATAGGGAAGGATTTCTTAAACATAACTGAAAAAGTGCCAACTATTAAAAAAGCATTTGTAAGTTTTACTCTTGTGGTAGGGCAAATTCTGAGAATAAGCCCCAATGACCCTTGTCTGTATATGATCCCCTCCCCTTTGAGAGGTGGGCGTTACCTGTGGATGATTACCTCCCATGATTATGTTACTTGTATGTCAAAACAGCCATCAAAAAGAATGAAATCTTGCCATTTGCAATGACGTGGACGGAACTACAAGTATTTTGCTAAACAAAATGTCAGAGAAAGACAAATATCATGATTTCACTCATATGTGGAATTTAAGAAACAAAACAGATGAACATGGGGACGGAAAGGAATAATAAGATAAAACTAGAGAGGAAGACAAACGCAGGAGACTCTTACCTATAAGAAACTGAGGGTTGCTGGGGGGTTGTGGGGGGGAATGGAGTAATGGGGGATGGGCATTAAGGAGGACCCATGAAGAAATGAGCACTGGGTGTTATATGCAACTGATGAATTACTAAATTCTACCTCTGAAACTACTAGTACACTATATGTTAATTTATTCTAAATAAATAATAGAATAAAAATAATGGATATCCTTTGTTTACTGATGTAAAATGCCTACCATTTTGTAGTCATTTTCCATTAAACAAATTTTCTAATAAAGCCACTTAACATTCCAAAAAAGGGGAAGGGAATGTCCAGACCAGCTTAATCCAATCACACACCATTTAAAAGCAGAGTTTTCCCCAGGTGGCAGAAGAGGAAGTCACAGATTCCAGGTGTGAGAAGGATTTGATGCACCTTTACTGGGCTGAAAAGAGACTGGAGTGGTATCACTGGAGTGATTAAGGAACACAAGTGGCTTCTAGAAGCTGAGAATGATCCCTGGTTGCCAGCCAGCAATGAAATGGGGACCTCAGTCCTACAACCACAAGGAAACCAAATTCTGCCAACACCCTGAATGATCTTGGAAGTGGATTGCTCCTCAGAGTCTTCAGAGAAGAGTCCAGCTTGGCTAACACCTTGATTTTGGCCTCGTGAAACCCAAAGCAGAGCACCTGGCTAAGCCTGCCGGACAGCTGAGCTACAGAACCGCAGCATTGTTTTGGGCGTTGTTTTAAGCCGCTAAATTTATTGTAACTTTTGGCAGCAATAGAAAACTTCTAAAACTATATTAAATTCTCTTCATCAAAAAACACCCTATAAGAAGTGAAGAAGACGGTCCCAAACTAGGAGAAAAATTTCTAACATATGTAAGTGACAAAGGATTATCCAGAATATATAAAGAATTTCTGCACATCGGTGAGAAAAGGACAGCCCAACGGAAAAAAAATAGGAAGGAGCTATGGAAAGCATTTCCTAAAAAAAGAGGAGGAAACATGTAAGGCCAAGAAACATTGGAAAAAAAAAAAAGCTCAACCTTGTATTGTCATACAGTAGCAACAATTCTAAAATGAAATCTATGAAAATACACAATTTACAATAACTTCCCAAACCATCTAATGCCATATTGTGAGGAACGTCCTTCTGTTCCTTGAAGTACGTTCTCTTGTACATTTGGAGTCTATTTTTTGCATGCCGGCTTCCTCCCCCTCTCTCTCCGTCTCTTGCTCCCCCCTCCCTTCCTCCTCCTCTTTTCCTCTTTTCCTCTTTTCCCCCTGGAATGTGTTTGTGGAGTTGCCGGGTCTCCGGCAGCTCTGGCGAGGCAGTGTGTTTTGAAGGCAATGAAGAGTTAAGGGTTAAGCACTTGGGTCCTGGCACTTTACTGACCGGACTTGAATCCTGACGCAGTCTGTGTGGACTGTGTGCCCTCGGGCACGCAAGCTTTTGTAGCACAGTGTAAAATGAGGATAATATGGTTTCCATCCACAGAGTTGTCTTAAGGAAAAGAGGAGATAGAGGGACAGCACCATCATATTCAGCAGTTACAGGCTCAGACACACTGAGTGATTTCTTCACTCTTCCCACCATGTTTGAGACCAGTTTGTTTTCTCCACTGAGCTGTGGTGTTAGTGCTGTTTCTTATTTTATCCATTTTCTGCAGCAGTGAGGAAGGGAAGCCTTCATGAGGCCTTACATGATCTTATTTAGAACACCTGGGCTCTGCTCTGTCCTCTGAACATTTTGTGCAGGATCCTGCTCATCCTGTCTAGCTGGGAAATGTGTCCTGCTGCCCTGGGGTGGGGAGATGCTCCTGAACTTCAGATCATCCACGCAATTCAGTGTGAAACTGTAGCTTTCACTTCCATGAAAGTGTCGGCATCTGTATTTACTCACTCTGGCACACCTCTTTTTTTCCCCTTTACCAATTTCCACCTCTTCTCAGTCACAAGGAGTGAGAAAAGCATTGTCCGCTCAGTTCTCCTTGTTCTAGACATGTGGATAGTGACAAGAAATCTCAGAATCTTTTTTTTTTTTTTAAGGATTTTATTTATTCATTTGTCAGAGAAAAAGGAGAGCAGAGTGGTAGGCAGAAAGAGAATCAGGCTCCCTGCTGAGCAAGGGCCCCAAAGCAGAACTCTATCCAAGGACCCTGAGATCATGACCCGAGCCAAAGGCAGATGCTTAATGGACTGAGTCCCTGCCCCACGTGTCCCTGAGAAATCTCAGAATCTGATCAACTCATCACTATCACATTTGGGGGACAGGGAATGCTTGCTTTGGCCACCAGTCATTTTCCTTTTAAAAATTTTTGGTTGTATCTGTTTTCATGTTAGATTGCTATTGTACATTTTTAAAAAATTAGTTTTGACTTTTTTAAAACTTCTTAAGTTTTAGGATGGAAATGTGTGTTTTGAAGGCAGTAAAGATGGGGTGCCGTTTCAGTGTGCTGTCTTAACCTAGGAGCCAGCCCTGAACACTTAATCCTGCTCGCGCAGTGACTGTGTGCTCCTCCTCTCTGTGGCTGAGCTCTTAATGCGGTCTGGGCGTTTTCCCGTTCCCGGTTAGTCCTAAGAAAGAACTGCTGGCGGTGTCTCAAATTTTGTATGCTATTGTTAGCAAAACACAGAGATAAAATTGCCTTAATTCCCTTTTTAGGATCTCCTGCAACAAAAGTTTGTCTTTTCTCACCTTTTCTCATCTACCAATTTAAAATTTGATTTTTAAAATTGCTTAAACATCTCTGCTTTCCTATTCTTTGTGTTTTCATTGGGGTGGGGGGAAGCCTTTTCTCTGCTAATCTCAAAATTCGCCTTTCAAAAAAGATTTACAGTACTCACATTCTACCTCCAATCCCTCTGCAGCATTTCTCAGGGTCTGCAGGTGGGGTCTGCCGTGGACTTTGTGGTGCCCCCCAGACCCTGTCTCCCAGATCAAGGCACTCATTCCCTCTGCTGCTGGGAGGGTGGGCAGCTGAGGGGGTCTCAGCTCAGTTCTTCTCTAGGAATTCCTAACATTTGAAGGGAACCTCTTGGCTCAAGGTCACAGTCCCTTCCTGAGGGAAATGACATCCAGTGGTCCATGGTTGTGGCTGGGCTACTCCCTTGCTTCAAGGCAGGACCACAGTGAAGAGCCATCCCAGCTCCACAGCTTCTGGCAGATCGGTCCCGGCCTCTGCTGCAGCCACGTGACAGATGAGTTTCTCCCTTGGCCCGGTCCTGCCTTCCCCGCTCCTCACTGGTGCTGATACAGAAGGTGCTCACTCCCTAGTGTATCTCCCTCACACAAACTTGAGCTTTGGGATCTGCTTCCTGGGGAACCCAACCTACGACAATGGCTTTTCCTCGAGGTGTAAAACATTGGAGTATCATAATATGTGTGTGTCCACGAGGAAAGAGAATTATAAAGCAAATGGAGCAAAACGTTAACAATTGGTAAACCTAGATAAAGAGTATTTGGGAGTTCTGTGTAGTCTTCTAGCAGCAATATTTCCATAAGTTTGAAGTAATTACGAAATGAAAGTTTAAAAAATTAGAACAAACATCTATTACTTGAAGATGCTTAAGTGCAATTTGCTCCAAGACAGTGAAGTTGTTAAGGTTCCAAACTCATGATTCTGCAAAAGTTAGATATAAAGATAATCACAATGAGACTTCCCCATCTTATCAGTTCATCAGCCCACGGAGTATTTTCTTTGGTAGATGCGTTTTCTTTTTAAAGCTGATTTTGTTAAGTAAATGACTTACCTTACACCTGAAAGGATGCTGTCAATACATAGCAATGCTATTTATTAGATTAAATAATAAGTGGAGGAATTTGGGAATTTACATAATTTGTGCCACATTTTGGTTCCAAAGTGTGCTCTTGCCTTGTTAATGTCTGATGATTTGAATGTCAGTTTGCTATCTCATCTAAGAAGTATCTCAGGGCTGCCAGTTCTGCTCTGCGGTATTATCTGAGTTGCACAGGCTCACTGAAATCTACAGGCTCTCTCTCAATGGTTTCCTCCCGGCACCTCCAGCTTTGGTATCTAACCTCTCATCTTCGAATGACCCGAAAGCATCACTGCCTCAGCACCTTCACTTTTCCCTCTGGGGTTTCATATTTGCACACGAGTCCCCCTGACTTGTGACTTCACCGTCTCAACTGGTAAACAGCTTACGATACCAAAGGGCCTTCATTTCCACTAAGAAACTAAACTTGTGCTCTCAGCTTGCACTTGCTTGTGAAAATCCAGAAATAAATCTGGTGTAATCACCTAATTTAATTAAGCACACCTCACTTCCAGTGCTGTGCTGGTACTAAAAAAAAAAGTCTCAATGAATTTCCATAAACTCACTATGTTCTAACTGCCTTCTTTCTTGCCCTAGAAGATTATTTAATATAGGTTTAGAATATTTTAGTTGTTTAGCCTAAAATGTGTCTCTAAATATTCAAGATATTTTTTTCGTTCACAGTTCTTGCTGTCCTTCAGTTTTCTTCACACTTTAATTCAAAGTTAACTTCCTGCAATTGTTATTAATCTACCTTTGTGATGTCCAAACCTAAGTCCGTTTCACTTGAAGGATAATTTTGTTGCTGAATATTCAAAGAGTGATCATAAAGGTAGTTCCTGATGAATCACATGAAAGTACAGAGATGATCTAAGCCTCAAACCCCTACTGTTTGCCAGTAATCATTATAAAATCTCTGGGCCCCCAAATAAGCTCATTTTAATTATTCATTTTCATGTGACATTAGGAGAGGATGAAAAGTTAGAGTCATAATTGCAAATTTCTTATTCTTTCTTCGGTGTCTTTGGCATATATCATACTCCTTTTGCCCACGTAGCTCCTTCTACTTGGGATAATTTCTCATTCTACACTGATCAGGATCCTAGTCATCCTTCAAAGCCTTGTTCAAATTCTACTTCCTATATGAGGCACTTTCTGGTTAGTGCACACTGGGTTTTTTTTTCCTCCTTAGAATGCTTATTCTCAAAGTTCGTTAATTTAAGAAAGTTCGGCACGGTCTTATTTTCCTCTAATTGTTTCCCATTAAGTCTGTGTGTCAGTCTTACCTCCTGAGTCCGGCTATAAACTTTCTGAAGGCGAGAACCACTGTGTCTTAGACTGTTGGTTTTCAAGCTATTTTTCTTGCATAGCCCCTAAAGTGATTTTGAAAAATTAAATACCTCCTGCATTTTTTTTTAGGTTGCCATGTGAAATTGTATCACAAGTCACTGCAAAGGACACAATTCAAAATACTGACATTAAGGACAAAAGAAAACAAAATGAAACGGTTCTACGAGACTTTTAATAGTATCTAAAGGAACCTAAACACTGCGTAACTGCTACCTGCAGCCATTCATTTGAAAAAACACAGTCTTTAACTGTTGGAAGCTTTACATCACGTAATTTCTTTTTCTCCTTGAATTCATATTTCTCCTCTACATCCCTCGTAGGATTTCATCCTAATAGAAAGTATTTTGATGCCTGGAAGTCCTCTTTACATCAAACATGTATATAAATTGAAATTACATTTTCTAGGTCCAGAGGCTTTTAAGTGGTAAAATATTCTTTCTAGATTGATTTATCATTACAATTATTTTTAGCACACAATTGATCAAAACCAAAACCATGTAAGTATATTATAATTTTTATAAATACTCAAAAAGAATACCATTTTATTGGAAATGCATGTTTCTATGAGATACATGGAGCTGCTTATTGACCCACCTATGAATATTACTTACTGCTGGAAGTAAGCAGGGTTCAGCATAAATTCTGTTTCTTTTTTACATTTTTATGGATGGAAATGCTAAGAAGACTTTTTCACATAAAATTGTAGGTGGGAATAGAAGGTGTTTTATTATAGCAATGTCAGTCAATTCGATGAATTCCTTTTAAGTAATATTCCAGAATTATATAGTAATTTATTATAAAAATGGTTTTCATCTCTTGTCAGCTGTTGACTTGATTAGGTCTGTCTTCAGTGTTGTTGAAAGCAAAGAAACGGAAACAACCCTCATAGAAAAAGATTTGTTAAACAGTCATTAGGAGTAATGGACTTTCTCAGTTTTGGGGAATAATATCAAAAAAACCTTTACTAAAATTTATCAGATTATTAATTATTGCCAGTTACACTTTAACACAATATACTCACAAAGTGTGAAAAAGAAAAACATTCATCGTGGAATGCGTGTTAGTATAGCAATTTTTGAGATTATTTCATATGCTTTAAATATGTCTCAGCAGTTCTTCAGAACTACAGATCTCGTTCATTCCGCTTTTGGAAAACATTGACCATATTTACCTAGTTGGCAAAGCCAGCCTTTATTGTCAAAATAGTCTGCTAGATCAGATTTCAACTTTCTTTCAGAAAACATCTTACTTCATTCAAATAAACATCACTGTGATTGCACTCACATTCTTGAATTCTTCTCCTAGGGGAGATGGCTAAGATGTGGAGCCTTGTTGTAAGTCTGTCGCTTTGATGAAAGAAGTTGCCCCGTCTCCCGGGCTTGTGCTTTCCTTTTGTCCTCCTCAGAAGTGATGCATTTTTGGACAACAGCTGAGGGATGAAAAGCACAGGACATTAAATGAAGTTTGTCAACTGTCCCGCTCTTCCATACTATAATAGGTCTGAAAACCAAACACTCCAGTATGGACCAAAATACTGTGCTATTTATGTCCTGCTTTGCCATTAAGAGAAATATGTGTAAAGTAGGACAAATTTTGGAGCTTTACTTTGGGTTTTTCCTGCCTTGGTTGAAGGAGGCTTCCCTACCCCAGTCTTTTCTACTGTTGTACTGTTCTACTGTTGTTTGTTTCGACGGCTCTAAGAGTGGTAGCCTAAAGGACGATGCATCGTAAGAAGATGGGGAGAGGGTGGGTCTGTCTGTGTAAAGTGAAAGGAAACCGACTATGAAAGCGGAAGAGGGAAGAACTGACCTGATGCTTCCACACAGTCCCGTTCTTAGGCAGGTCAGTTTTTGGAAAGAGTATATATAAAAGTGGTAGGTCTGGACATTGAGTTCTTTAAAACTGTGTATGCCCACCTGGCCTTTGGGGAGTCTTTAAGTACCCCAGTGGTATGCAAATACCGGTTTGAAGATCGCTTCCTTACACTTATTGTACCCAGTAGCATGCTGAGAGAGAGTTGGCGGTAATTCGTTTACGCAGTAATTCAGATAGAAAGAAAGGAGGGAGGGGCGACTGGGTGGCTCAGTGGGTTAAAGCCTCTGCTTTCGGCTTGGGTCATGATCCCAGGGTCCTGGGATGGAGCCCCGCATTGGGCTCTCTGCGGGGAACCTGCTTCTTCCTCTCTCTCTGTCTGCCTCTCTGCCTACTTGTGATCTCTGTCAAATAAATAAATAAAAAGAAAGAAAGAAAGGAGGGGTGCCTGGGTGGCTCAGTCGGGTAAGCATCTGACTTGGTCTTGGCTCAGGTCATGATCTCAGGGTCCCGAGAATCTGTGACAGACTCCATGTTGGGTGCAGAGGCCGCTTGGGATTCTCTCTCTCCCTACACCTTTGCCCCTCCCCACCCAGGAAAAGAAAAGGTAGAAAGGAAAACAGCAACTACAAAACCATTAAATTCAGTTAAAACATACAAGGAGAAATCTCCTATTTCACTGGCATAGCATGTTTAGAAATTTTTTAAATTTTGTTTAAAAGTGCTTTCTCATCATACAGCCTACACCTCATATATGTGAACACTTGACATTCACACTGCAATTAAATATTAATTGGGATAATTCTAGTTGTCATTCCTGCTTTTGCTAAGGATAATTTTCATACAATAATTTTCTATACTGTATTGTGCCTTATTTAAAAAAAGATATTTCAAATAATAAAGCATACAATAAAAGTGTTGATAGGTACAAAGGCTAGAATCAAAGTTATATTTTTAAATTGGCCTAAATTTGTCAATTATTATGAAGGGATAAATTGAAATGACCGTCGGCCCAGGAGGTACCTGTTGCAGACAAAATGGGTCTTCAGAAGTAATCAGCTTAAAAATTGGGAGCTAACATAAAAACGTTACTATTTTTTGCCAAAGTGAAATCTTAGCTTTATGTTGTTGACAGAAAACACTTCCAAGGCAGGAGCGAAACAAGAGCAGTGCCAAGACACTCAGTTGCCTAGTGGAACCGTGTTGTCCCAGGGAACACTACCGGTCAAGACTAATGCTTGGAAATCCACAGAGGTAAGTCACGTGCAGCCGTTTCCTGTTGCTGCTCTAACAAATCACCGCCAACCCAGTGCCTTAAATCAGCACAAATGGGTTATTTTACAGTTCTGTAGGTTAGAAGTCTGACACGGGTCTCACTGGGCTCACATCCAGGCGTCTGCAGGCCGCATTCCTCTCTGGAGGCCCAAGGGGAGAATTTGTCTCCTTGTCCTTTCCAGCTGCAGCTACATGTGTTCTGAGAGAATTGGTGCTTGTCTTTGAACTTCATTTTTGTTGGCTTTTTTTTTTTTTTTTTGCTATACACAGTTTTAAATAAGAATAAGTTTAGATTATCGAAGTTTCCTTTTATAGCTGATCTTTTAAAAACATCTTATTTGAGAAATTCTTTTTATGCCAATATAATAAAGATCTCTGACTTTTTCTTCTAAATGGACTCCTTGTACCCTCTAGAATTTTATTATATAGTGTAAGATGGGTTTTGTTGTCTTTGCACCCCTGTAGATAAATAATATTTTGGTTGTTGGACAGTCCATCTTTCTCTCCTCATCTAAAAAAAACCTTTTTTTGTGAAATAAAATTATAGACTTGGAGGCAGCTGCAGCTATAGGTACAGAGTCCCAAGTACCCCGCACCCAGCATCTCTTCCCCCCACCCCCCCCACTGGCATCGTCTGTGACTGTGGTACGAGTCACGGTATTGAAACAGAGATGGCCGTCGCTGTGTTACTGCTGACTGACTGCAGGCCTTACTCAGTTTCCAAATTTTCAATTCAGTATTCAGTTTTTTAACCTGTATTTATGTATGTGTGTTGGGGGCCGGCAGTTTCCTAAGCAATTTTATTCAAAGTATAGATTCATGTTATCAGCACCAAAATCAAGATCCAGAAGTGTTATGTCCACACAAAAGCGGTCTGTCCTGCTGCCCACCCCGTCTCCTCCCCACCCCTTAACCACCTCATGCCCTGATAGCCCTAATCTCTTCTCCATCTCTATAGTTTCATTATTTCTAGAATGTTATGTAAATGGACCCCGACAATATACAACATTTTGAGAGTTTTTTATTCCCCCACTCAATATAATACTCTTGAGATCCATTCAGGCTGTGACGTTTTCATATCTCTAGGATAAATGCCTAAGGATGTGATTGCTGAGGGGTGTGGTAAGTGCATACTAAATTTGGTTAAAAAAAAAAAAAGGTCCAACTGTTTTCTAGAGCAGCTATAACATTTTGCATTCCCACCAGCAGTGTATGAGAGCTCCAGTTTCCCTGCGTCCTCACCAACTTTTGCCATTACCGTTTTTATTTTAGATATTTGAATAGGTCTGTGATGATACCTCATTGTGGTTTTAATTTGTGTTTCCCAAATAGCTAATGATGTCGAGCATTTTTTTCATGTGCTCCTTTGTACCATCATAACTTCTCTTTGGTGAAATGTATGTTCAGATCTTTTGCCCATTTTCTTTCTTTTTTTTTTTTTTTAAGATTTTAGTTATTTATCTGACAGAGAGAGACCACAAGTAGGCAGAGAGGCAGGCAGAGAGAGAGAGGGAAGCAGGCTCCCCGCCGAGCAGAGAGCCCAATGCGGGACTCAATCCCAGGACCCTGAGATCATGACCCGAGCCGAAGGCAATGGCTTAACCCACTGAGCCACCCAGGTGCCCCTTTTGCCCATTTTCTAATTGAACTGTTTGTTTATCACCATTGAGTTTTGAGAGTTCCTCGCATGTTCTGAATACCATCATGTTTCTGTTCGTGCTCTTATCCATGAAGATGTCTGTCTTGTTTCTGAGCATGACCTGTGTCTTTAATTTTAACATTCGTATTTTCTCTGCCATTGCTGTGTGTTTGGGGAAGGTTGGTATCCCCAAAGTGTGAACTTAGAAAACCATCTTGACTGGCAATCTGTTCAACTCAAGATTATTTGCAATGATCTCATTCGCTCATTTGTTTTTCTGTTTTGTGTATGTTTCTCCTTCTAAGGCAAGCTCCTTGAGAGTAGAAACCATTTTAGTCTTACTCGTTACTGAATCTTTATTTGCCAAATATTTGTTAATGAAGAAATGACTGAATAGTAGATATGACTGAATAGTAGATGCTCCATATTAACTTCCCTCTTTCCCTTTCTTGTAAAAGAGACGTATTTGGTCTTCCGCCTGGCCTGCCACTGTTCCAGTGAGAGTGGCTGGAATTATTTATTCACCATCTGTTCCCAACCCTTTCCCGAACTCAGGTATTAGATTTACCTGATTTTCTAGCAGCTCAGAAAAGTACATAAAATTAAAATTTCACTGTTCCTTAATTGCACTGTAGCCCACAGACTGAAAATCTGTAGATTATGACGTGGGAAGCAAAGGCAGAAGAAAAGTTGTCAAATTTCCTTATTACTTATAGTCCATTGATAAGTCCTTGAAACAGGCAGAGTGACATTCCTCTAGGGACTCAGCTGCCTAAATGTTAATACTTTGCCAAGGGCAAAAGGTAATCTTAACCCAACCTCCAGGACCCTGTAAGTCTACTTTAACATAAAAAGATGCCTTTGGAAACTTCCTTTGTCTCTACCCTCCCACTCCTGCCCCCCCGCCCCCGCCGCCATACATGTTGGCAATCATCTTCCAAGCATATGACCCACTGATATACATCTGAAGGGTCTCATGACTGAGAGCTTACTAAACAATAATAAATGACTTTTCCCAACAATAGTTAACCCCCTCAGGATCCTGAAAACCTTCCTTCCTAAATACCTGGGAGGCTTACACCATCCCTAACCCCCTCCCAACTTGAAAGTATATAATCGGCCGCTCCTCAAGACCCCAGTGCAGCTCTTTCTGCCCACAGGTCCTGTCCCCATGCTTTAATAAAACCACCTTTTTACACCAAAGACGTCTCAAGATTTCTTTCTTAGCTGTTGGCTTCAAACCCTAAAGTCTTTCCTATATCAGATTATTTTTTAAAAATTGACTCTAAGTAAAATTGATTCTTAAATTTGAGACCAGTTTTATTTGCTGCTGCTGGCTTTTAAGGGAGAAAATAGACTTGAATAATCTTACATGCTTTGGACTCTAACAAAGGCATAAAATAGCACCTGGCTTTTTTGTATCAGTCTTCCACTTCTCATTATTACTGTTTTCTCTTACTTGAGAGGAACCACTATAACTGATTTACATCATTCAGCATCTTCCATCAGTTAGCATGAAATGGTGCCCTTCTCTCAAAAGAAGTTTAAAGCTGGATTTTCCTTTTTCAATTCATTAGCACTATATCGTGACACGATTCCATCATTCTATTGACAAGCATCTCCTCTTCTTACCATCAGGAACATTTGATGCAACCCAGTATGTCCTCTTCAGAAATCTCCTTTTGTGGCAGAAGACAACACCTACCAGGCTGAACAGTAAAATCCAATTGTTGTTGCCAAATGTACTACATCTACATTAAAACTCTCATGTTCTTAATAAGAATGAAATAGAAATGATACTGTTGATTGCTTAGGCAGATGAGGGTGCTTAAAAATATCTTTTAAAAACTTTAAATAGAAACCTCTTTATTCTCTTTCTACAAATGAAAGAATGATCTAAAAGCAGTAAATAAAATTCTTAACAGAATAGGGCTTTCAAAAGCAGAACAGCGCTCGCCTGTGATACTTTCAAAACTAAGAAAAGCCTGCGAATGTATGACACTTAGACAAGGATATGTTTTCTCTCTGTGTACTGTCCAGAATTTTTATTATTAAATTTGCTAATTAGTAAGGTTATATGTAGCTTTTCGCCACCTTGAAAGACCTTCCTCTTTTCCTGTTTGAGGAGATTCAATAATAAGGGTTATGGTTTTTTTTTTTTTTTGTCACAGTTGTTTCTATAGCAACAGATAGGGATGCTACGAATTGGTTCACACAAAATTAAAGCTGACCAAAGCCTTCAGTCTAGTTGTGAGTTGCTAAATTGCTAGTGATGGAAGATAAATGTTTATTTCCTACTGTCTCTGTTTATTATTTTGCTAAATGAAGAGTAAACAGTTTTTATCCTCGGGTTTATTAGCATATCATTCATTATGTTTGCAAAAATTTGAACTCATCATAGCTCTTAGGGAAGTGGAAATTACACCCATTCTAATCATGCTAACCCAGCATCCCTTTACTTCTTTTCTGCGTCATTACCTCATGCTTAAAAGTCCTTTTTTATTTTCATGTTTGTATTTTTATTCTTTTTGAGTTGGAAGATAATTATGGGGAAAAGTTCAAACGATATGAAATGGTAATGAGTGAAAGTTTCTTCTTAATTCCGTGTGCACCTTCTATTCCCTTCTTCAGAGGCATCCATTACTAACTAGGTTCTTCGAGATTTGGGAGGGAAATTTTCTGTGTCCGTGCATTTCTTTAACCTAAAGGGATCCGTTCAGTATGTACTGCTCCGGAGTGTGCTGTGAACTAAGCGATACATCTTGGACATCTTTTTAAGTAATCAGTGTAATCATTGAATATATATCGTCCCAAATTTTTTTTGCTAAACTATAGATTATGAATTCCTTTCTCTATCAGTCTGTATAACTGCTGTATTCTTGATGCATAAATGAATCTTCATTTATTTCATCACCCCCTGAATATTTTTATGTTTTTGTCTATTGAAAGCAATGTTGTAATAATGGCTCTTATATACATTGATTTTGATGTTGTCCTAAAAGTGGAGTTATTAAAAGGTTACATTTATTTTTCATTTTGAAGAGTCCTCCTAAACTGCCCTCCCCAGAGTTGCACAATTTATATCCACCAAAAGCATATCCCTTCATCTTCGCAAATAACGAAGTATTACCATCTTGTACATTTTTGTCAGTCTGAGAGGTGGGAAAAGTTTGTTTTACTTTGTCCCACAATAATTATAGGTAAGATTAGAATAAATTTTGATGTTTTTATTGGGAATTTGTGTTTCTTTTTTATTATGAACTCTATTCATATCCTTTGCTCATTTTTTTCTGGTTTCTCTTTTTCTTAACAGATTCTTTTTCTCTTTTTAAAAGATTGTATTTACTTATGTGACAGAGAGACACAGTGAGAGAGGGAACACAAGCAGGGGGAGTGGGAGAGGGAGAAGCAGGCATCCCACCAAGCACGGAGCCTGATGTGGGGCTCGATCCCAGGACGCAGAACCCCAGGACCAGAGCTGAAGGCAGAGGCTTATTGACTGAGCCACCCGGACGCCCCTTTCTTACCAGTTTCTAAGAGCTATTTGGCTATTAAGTGATTAGCCCATTGTCTGCTTCTTTATCTGTCTATTCATTTTCAATTTTACATTTGATTTTTTACTTTATGGCTTTTTTTTTTTTTTTTTTTTTTGGCCTTTGTGAAAGGAGAGCACACTGCTCTTCCTTTGTTTCTTTTTTCCTCTCACACTGTGGTCACACTTCACTTCTGACAGCAGAGATGTGGGCTTTCCACACACCAAGCTATTCTCTGCTACACCAGCTGGGTGTCCTGCCATTTAACTCATTTCTGACACTGTCTACCTGAAGATAGCATCAGATTTCACAGGCTGCTTGCACAGTCCCCAAAGCTCCCTTTCCCCCACGTCCCATTTCAGACGCCTATTGCAAGCCCAGAGTTGTCTCCTGCACTTCGAACCCACCACTAGAAATTGGGATTCCCATCACCCCTTCCTTGGGTTTGATTACTTGCTAGAACAGCTCACAGAACTCATAAAAATTTTTACTTACAGTTGTGGTTTATTATATAATAAAGGATATGAGAAAGGATGCAGATGAATTGTCAGATGAAGAAATGCATAGGGTAAGGCCCAGAAGTTTCCCAAGTGCAAGAGTTGCTGTCCCCATGGAATTGGTCTATGTCACCCTCCTGGCATGTACATATATTCACCAACCCAAAAGCACCTTGAACGCCAAATATTTGGAGTTTTCATGGCGGCTTCATCACACAGGCGTGATTGATCCTTTACTCCATCTCCAGTATCTCTCCCCTTCCGGGAGGATGGGATGTAGGACAAAGTTCCAGGCTTCTAATCATGGCTTGGTCTTTCCGATGACCGGTCCCCATCCTGAAGCTGTCTAGGAGCCCATCAAGAGTGACTTCATAGGGGGGCCTGGGTGGCTCAGTGGGTTAAAGCCTCTGCCTTCAGCTCGGGTCACGATCCCAGGGTCCTGGGATCGAGCCCCACATCAGGCTCTCTACTCAGCAGGGAGCCTGCCCTCCCACAACCTGCCTCTCTGCCTACTTGTGATCTCTGTCTGTCAAATAAATAAATAAAATCTTAAAAAAAAAAAAAGAAAAGAAAAGAAAGAAAAAGAATCACTTCATAGAACAAAAGACGCTCTGATTTCCCTGAAAATTCCAATGGATTTAGGAGCTCTGTGTCAGGAATGGGGATCAAAGACCAAATATTAAAACAAAAGATACTCCTAGTGCTCTTACGGAGCTCTGTGCCAGGAACCGTAAATAAAACCTAAATATATTTTTATTATAAATCACACTAGCACAGCCTTAAAGCAGTCTTCAATTTTTATTAAAAGGTAATCAAATTTTCCTTTCCATTATTATGGCTTCTAGATTTTAAGTCATTGTTAGAAAGACCTTCTATAGTCTAAGATTTTATTAAATATCACCCTGGCTTTTACTGATTTTTTTTTAGAAGATTTATTTATTTATTTAAGAGAGAGTCGGGAGAGAGGCACAGAGAGAGGGTGAGAGAGATTCAAGCAGGCTCGTGCTCAGCTCAGTCTCATGACCCCAAGGTCAGAACCTGAGCCCAAACCAAGAGTTAGGTACTCAACACCAAGAGTCAGATGCTTAACCAACTGTGCCACCCAGGCACCCACCCCATCCTGGTTTTTTATCTAACAAGATAATTTTTTAGGTCAATTTTAGACTCACAGCAGAAGTGAATGGAAAGCAAGAAGCTGTCCCATATACCCCATGTGTACCCCCACCTGCCTCTGCCCCATATGACCTCTCGCACTATTAACAGCCACACCAGAGTGGTCATTTGTTATAATCAATGAACCTAAATCAGTGCTCGTTACCATCCAAAGACCATAGTTCACACTAGGGTTCACTCTTGGTGTTGTGTGTTCTCTGGCTTTTGACAAATGTGTAATGTCCTATATCTACCATTATAGTATCACGGAGAATAGTTTCATTGTACTAAAAATCCTCTGCACTCCCATCTGTTCATTCCTCTGCCTGCTAACCCCTGGCAACCACTGCTCCTTTTACTATCTCCTTAGTCTCGCCTTTTCCAAAGTCATATGGTTGGAATCATACAGTATGTAGCCTTTTCAAACTACTACTTTTATTTAGTAACGTACATTTAAGATTCCTCTATGTCTCTTCATGGCTTGACTGCTCATTTCTGTTTAAAACTGAATAATATGCCATGGTCTGGATATAAAGATTATTAACCCATTCACCTCTTGAAAGACATCTTGATTGCTTACAACTTTTGGCAATTATGAATAAAGCTACTGTGAACAATTGTGTGTAGGTTTTGTGTATAGGTTTTGCGTAAGTTTTTAACTCCTCTGTGTAAATACCGAGGGGTGCAATTGCTAGGTTGTGTGATAAGCGAGTGTTTAGTTTTGTAAAGAACGGGTCCTACTTCTTTTATGCTTTAATTTTAAAAATCTATTTAAATGTTATCCATCAAAAATTTATTTGTTGAATGGGGAGTGGTAAAGATTCATCTTTCAGACTATATCTTTATAAATGATAATCAGTTGTCTCAGTGTCACTTACTGAACAATCCATGTTTTCCCCATTGACTTGAATTGTGGTTTCTATTACATAATAAATTCCCATTTATGTTTAGGTCCATTCTTGGATTTTTCCATTTCTTTATATTAAAGATGTACCATTTAAAAGATCAGCTATAACATTAAAAATAAAGAAGAGGTTACTCATAAAGGGAAAGGGGAATAAGGTGGAGAGGATAAATAGAAGCTAGGATCCTTTGATTATACAGTGGTTTCAGATTTGTTATTGAAATCCTGGAAATATTTTTACATAATTATAAAACAATATTATACTAAAGAAAGTAATCCTTTAAAATGTAAAATGAAATTAAGCAAATGTTCATTGCATTCAGTTGGTGTTTTTATTCTACGATGTTGGTGTTTTTGACCCAAGATTATTGTGAGTATAATGTGGAATGAATCAAATGAATATCATCTTTGTATCATCTTTGGTGCCCTTGAGAACTGGGATTCTTGGCATGAGGGAAAGGAGATAATGAATTTAAGATAGAAGAGACTGTCATGACCTCACAGACCTGAATTGGATTGAAGGTATATCAGTATAAACTCATGAGGATCTTACCTGAAATCTTTTGGAAAATGAACTCCTAAATTTTTCATCGTCAAGGGGAAGTCTCACAGAAAGTGTTAAAATGCATAGAATTGAATGAGAAGACAGCACAACGTATCAATATATATGAGACACAGGTAAAATAGTTGTGGGGAGGAAATTTATAGCACTAAATGCTTGTATTAGAAAAGAGAAATGGTGTAAAATCAACAATTTAAGTTTCTTTGAAAAAACTAAGAAAAGCAAAATAAACCTACATGAAACAGAAGAAAGAAAATAAAGAATAGAAATTAGTGAAATTGAAAGCAGGAGAACTGTTAACAGAAAGTGAATGACATAACAAAACCTAGTTCTTTGAAAAATATAAAACTGATAAACTTCTAGCAAGACTGATGAAGAGAGAAGACCCAGGTTACTGATATCAGGATGAAATAGGATATTCCTGCAGTTCCTGTAGCTATAAAAGGATAATAAAGAATTACTGCCAGCAACTCTATGCTCACAAGTTTGACAATTTGAAGAACTAGAACAATTTCTCAGAAAGCACAAACTACCAAAATTCAAAGATGATGAAAAAGAACGTGAATAGTTCTATAACCATTTTTTAAGTGAATTTGTAGTATCAGTCTCCTGAAAAATCTCCAGGCCCAGATGGTTTTACTGGAGAATTCTATCAAAGATTTAAATAAGAATTGACACTATTTTCATACAGAGGTCTTTCAGAAAACAGGAGGGAATGCTTCCCAGTTCATTTTATGAGGCAAGTATTATTCTGCTACTAAACCCAGAAAAAGAAACTACAAAGTGTATATATATATATAATATAGACTATTATCTCTCATGAAATTAGATGCAAAAATCCTCAAAAAATTTTACCCATCGAATCCAGCCATGTATTTTTAACATTTCAACATTTGAAAGCCAGTCAATGCAATTCATCATATCAACAAATTAAAGAAGAAAAATCATAGGATTTTGTCATTGATGCAGATGAGCATTTATTAACAAAATTCAACACCCATTTATGATAAAAACTCAGCAACTAGAAATAAGGAATTTCCTTAGTTTGATCAAGATAACCTACACAAAACCTACAATAGCATCATTCTTAACAGTGAATGCTTTCCTTTCAAGATCAGGAACAAGGCCAGGACTTATTCAACATAACACTGGAAGTTCCAGCCACTGCAACAAAAAAAAGGTATGGAAAATAGAGAGGAAAAAATTAAATTGTCCTTGTTTTGAGATAGTTTGCATAGAAAATCTCAAAGAGATGACAAAAACAAACTTCAGGTGCCTGGTTGGCTGAGTTGGTTGAGCATCTGATTCTTGGTTTTGGCTCAGGCTTGTGCTCTCTCTAAAATAAATAAATAAATCTTAAAAAACAAGGACGACAACAAAAAACCCTCATAGAACCAGCACGTGAATTCAGTAGGGTTATAGGGTGTAAGATCAACATACATAAATAAGTTAACATTTTTATGTACTAAGAGTGAACATGTTGAACCTGAAATTAAGACACATCCAATTTGCAGTTAATGCTCCAAAATGAAATCCTTAGGTATAATTGTAACAAAACATATGTAGAATCAGTATGCGGAGAATTATAAAATACATAATTATAAAAATACTGATGAAGGAACTTAAAGACTAGTCAAACATACCATGTTCATGGGTTGAAAGATTTGTCATAATAAAGATGTCCCTAATTACTCTATAAGTTTAATGGAGTTCCTGTCAAAATTTCAGCAGTTTTTTTAATACAGAGATAACAAAGTTATAAAATTCATATGGGAAGGCATAGGCCCTAGAATAACTAAAACCATCTGAAAAAGAAGAATAAAGTGGAACTAATCTTGCTGCCTATTAAAGCCTATTTCATAGCTACCATAATCAAGAGAGAGTGGTATGGGTGGAGAGATAGATACCTATCTTTTTCTAGATAGAAAACCAAGAAAGACCCACACCAATATGGCCAATTGATTTTTAACAGAGGAACCAAAGGAATTCAATGGAGGAAAGATAACCTTTTCAACAAATGATGTTGGAACAATTGGACATTCATAGGCAAAACCATGAACCTCAATGTAAACCTCATAGAAATTGAGTCCAAGTGGATCATGGACTTAAATATAAAATGTAAAACTATCAAACTTTTTAAAACTACTGTAGAAAAATCTTTGGGATCTAAGGCTGGCCAAAAACATGATCCCTAAAAGAAAAAAAGTTAGACTTCATCACACAAGGGTATAAACACAAGTTACAGCCTGAGAGAAAATATTTGCAACCCACATATTCAGCAAAGGACTAATATCGGGAGCATAAAAACGAAACAAAACTTCTCGGAGTCCTGCATGTGACTCTTAATCTCAGGGTCATGAGTTTAGGCCCCATGTTGGGCAGGGAGCCTACTTTTTTAAAAATTAAAAAAACCCTCAAAATCCTAACAGTTAAAAACCAAACAATCCAACTAGAAAATGGGCAAATGACAAAAACTGTCACTTCAGCAAATAAAAATGGCAGATAAGCACATGAAAAGATGTTCATTATCACCTGTTAGGAATATGTAATTTTTTTCAAGATTTTATTTATTTGACAGATATCACAAATAGGCAGAGAGGCAGGCAGAGAGAGAGGAGAAAGTAGGCTCCCCGCTGAGCAGAGAGCCCGATGTGGGGCTCGATCCCAGGATCCTGAGACCATAACCCGAGCTGAAGGCAGAGGCTTTAGCCCACTGAGCCACCCAGGCGCCCAGAATATGTAATTTTAAATACATAATGAAATATAGGCGTGCCTGGGTGGCTCAGTGGGTTAAGCCTCTGCCTTCGGCTCAGGTCATGATCTTAGGGTCCTGGGATCAAACCCCGCACTGGGCTCTCTGCTCAACAGGGAGCCTGCTTCTCCCTCTCTCTCTGCCTGCCTCTCTGCCTACTTGTGATCTCTCTCTGTCCAATAAATAAATTTTTAAAATCTTAAAAAAAATAAACACATAATGAAATATCAAAGTGGCTAAAATAAAAAATAATGACAACACCAAGTTTTGGCAGACATGTGGAGAAATTAGATCACTCAAATATTACCAGTGGAAATGTAAAATTGTGTAACAATTTTGGAAAACAGTTTGGCAGTGTCTTAAAAATTAAACATGCAACTACCATACAACCTGGCAATTGCATTCTTAGGCATACATCCCAGTGATATGAAAATTTATTTGATATGAAAATTTATTTCATTTTCATATGAAAACCTGTACATAGTGTTAACAGCAACTTTATTTATAGTAACCAAAATCTGGAAACAATCCAGATTTCCTTTGATAGGTTAAACAAACTGTGATACATCTATACCATGGATACTACAGAGCAATAAAAAGGAACAAGTTATTAATAAATGAAACAACTTGGATGAATTTCTGGGAATTATGCCAGGTGAAAAAAGCCAATTCCAAAAGGTTATATCCTGTAGGATTCCTTTTATATAACATTCTTCAAATGTCAGAATTACAGAAATGGAGAACAGATTAGTAGTGGTGGGGGGCAGGCTATGGTAATAAAAAAGTATCAGGAAGGATCTTTATGGTGAAGAGAATGTCCTCTATTTTGACTGCATCAATGTCAATATCCTGGATAATATTGTACTACAGTTTTTAAGATGTTACCTTTAGGGAAAACTGGGTAAAGGATACACAGGATCGCTCTACTATTTCTTACAACTGAATATGAATCAACAATGATTTTAAGATGAAAATTGAAAATATAAGAAGTGGCAAATCATTTGGAAAATGGTTTGGCAGTTTCAAGGAAGTTAAAAGCTAACCTATCCTATGACCTAGCCATTCTAGTTCTGTGTAAATATCCAGGAGAAATGAGTATATTTGTCCATAAAAAGATTTGAATAAGAATGTTCATAGTAGCTTTATTCATAACAGCTGAAATTTGGAAACAATCCAAATGCACATATGGAGGAGAATGGATAAACAAATTGTGGTATATTCATACAATGGAATACTTCTTATAAAAAAAAAAGGAACTGATACACATAAAATACGAATAAATCTCACAAACATGTTAAGCCATGGGAATCAGATACAAAAGAATACATACTATATGATTACATTGACAGGAAGCTCAAGAACAGGCAAACTCCTTGATTACGGTAGAAGGTACAATACTGTGTACTGGTAGCAGGGGAATGGTGTCAGCTGGAAACGAGCTGGAGGAACTTTCTGGAATGACAGAAATGTGGCTACACAGGTATACACAAAATGTTAAAACTCATTGAGCTCCACACTTAAGATTTATGCATTCTATGTTAATTATACCTTAAATAAAGTACTGTGGAACAAATCTCTGTTCATGGGGGTGAAAAGATATGTCAACTGATCCCACCATGTACTTTATTTGAATCCTCTCTTAGACAAGCTATAGAACAACCTACTTACGGCACTTAGGAGAAATTGAAAAGATGAGTTTCTAATTGATGACATTAGAGAGTTGTGAAGTTTCTAGGTATAAAATAATAATCATTGTTAAAGAGTTTTTGTCATTTCAAGAGATATACTGAAATAAGTGATACATCTAGGATTTGCTCCACAATAAAACAGATGAGGAGTGGGAGGATATGGATAAAACAAGACTGGCCATGCACTGATTTGTTTAACCTGCACGGCTGGATTATCATCTGTTTTTTTACTCCATGATAAAAAGGTAAAGTTTTAAAATATGAATAAAAGATACACATGGGTAGCTTTATTATTGCCAGTAGAACAGAAGAATCATCTTCCCAGATAGCTCAAGGGCTGATAGGGACAGTTAATGCCTCAAAGAGAATCATGGCTTGCCTGCACCAGCTGTCTTCATCAAGGAGTGAGGATCTCCAAGGGTAGAAAACCACCCTGTACCCAGTGGACACCGAGTGCATAGCTAACTTATATATGGGTTCTTTCAATTAAAATGTGTTTATGTTTGCCCATATAGACACACTGTAGCTTTATAAATTGTCCACCTACTATAACAAACTGAAGCACTGGGATCAATTACTTTTTTCAACCTTCATGTGCTCTCCTATTTTCTCTAAGGACCTGATGTTATTTTATGAGGATGATCCAAAGCCACTTTTGCCGACAATTCCTCCTTCCATTATCTCGTCAACTAAATGGCTATCAGAAGGACCAGCAGACGTTTGTAACCTCTGGGATGCAGGTAAATTGGTTAAAAGATTAGAAAGGCGACTCAGAAACATGAATAAGCAGCATTGACAGGAATTGCTTTTCATCAGATTTTATTTTGCGAAATACAGCAGCAGTGACTTTAATTTAACTTCGATAATGAGGGATGAGACTAGCATGGATGAATTCAACCCACACATGATCCTGTAATTTTAATTAACATTTGTTTCAGTGGGGTTTTAGTCCCTCTATTTTGCTTTTTTCCTTTTACATTGTGTCGAAAATTATTAACTGCAAACCTCAAATCTCTTATGAATGGTTTTAAATGCAGAAAAATTAGAGTTCCTTTTTTCATTTGTGTTAACTTCGCTTTGATAGAGTTTAAATTGTGACATTTTTCATAAGCAAGCATTGGACCAAAATGTGAAAAGCAAGATGTACGGCATCCCACAAATTGGCTAATCACCTCTTGAATAATTAACATTAGAGAAAGTATGGTATAAAATGATACAGACTGCCCTCCAATAAATGACCTATCCATTTCCACCTGGGCTTGGCTGCTGCTCGGGCTCTGATTGATTCACACTGGAGCCACTCCATACTGTCCCTGTTCTTCAGAAACTCGATTTTTAATACATCCTTCCTCTTGCTTTTCTCAAAAAATAGGACTCAGGACCCTCTGCCAAGATGTGAATGAAACATTCTCATTAGTATCTTTCAGCCCTTCATTTATCCGTGCTTTTCTATTCAGCCAGGCATCCTTTCCCTCACTGCAGAGGTGGCTCCTTATGTTTCGAGTTTCATCTGCTCCCTCATCTTTAGGCCACGTGCTGTGCTTTCCTCCTCCTATAGATCCCCAATATCCAAATAAAAACTGTAGTCGATTAGAATAGATTTCTTTTACGGGTTCATGTTTATATAATTTTCTTATAAAACTCATCATGAGAATGATGAGGAGGATATTTCAATAAACACGGATCACGGAGTTGTGGGTTATGGTGATATTTGTAGTACAAGGATGGTATAATTACTCACATGGATAATTCGTTATAAGTGCTTACCATTTTCAAGACAGCTTGCTCCATATTCTTAGAATACACTTTATGTCAACTGATCCAGATCCAGAAGCTTCAAAGAAGAATGGTAAGGAAAACCTTTTTTGTGATCTAATGTCCCCTCATAGTCCCCCACCCCCAACATTTTAAAAATAGGCTTCATTTTTTAAAGCAGTTTGAGGTTCACAGTAAAATTGAGTGGAAGGTACAGAAATTTCCCCACATACGCCTGCCTCCAGACAAGAACAACCTTACATCTGTTGCAGTCAGTGAACCTACGTTAACGCTTTCATCGCCCAAAGACCGTGGTTTCCATCAGGGATCATTCCTTGTGTTGTTGTGTTCTGTGGGTTTGGACGAGTGTCTGAAGACATGTATCCGCCACTGCAGGATCAGACAGACTAGTTCACGGCCCTGCCAGACTCCTTGTGCTCTGCCTGCCGTTCCTCCCTTCCTCCCAAGCCCTGGCTGCCGCTGATACTTTAACTGTCTCCATAGTTTTACCTTTTCCAGGAAGTCCTATAGCTGAGCTCACACAGGATGTGGCCTTTTCAGACTGACTTCTTTTATTCAGCAGCACATTGAAGGCTCCACCATGTCTTTCATGGCTTGATAGCCCCTTCCTTTTTAGTGCCGAATGGGATATACCAGGGTATTTACCCATTCACCTGCTGAAGAACATCTCGGCTGTGTCTAAGTTTGGGCACATTTAAATGAAGCTGCTGAGAATATCCATGGGCCCATTCTCGTGTGGAAATAAGTTTCCCCAGCCAACATTGTAATACAAGTGAAATGGAATATAAATGAGCCTAAGAGGCAGCCCTGTGGAGGAAAAGAGTCACAAAACATATTGAGTGAAGGATGATTCCACCATGTTCCTTGGTTGGAACTCATCTTGATTGGAGGAGTTTTCCTACTTTTGAGCCTGCCTTTTCTCCTGCTTTTCCTTCACACCAATTTCAGAGGTGTCTTGCTAAAGTGCAGGTCTATGCATTTCACTTCCCAGCTTAAAAACTTTCCACAGTTTTCTACGCCAATAGATTGTCTAGTTTCTTCACGCTGTCATAGGAGACTTTTCATGGCCTGGTTGCCGCCAACATTTGTGACCTCATCACCCAGAACTGCCAACATTCCCGTTGCTCTGCAACGTTCTGTTACTTGTGTAGTTTCTTCTCCTTAGAAAGTCTTTGTTCCAGTTACTTCAGCTGTGTAACACATTGCTCTCAAACTTTCTGGCATAAAATAACCATTTATTCTGCTCATGGATTCTCTGGGTCAGGAATTAGGACAGGGCACAGTGGGGATGACTTTTCTCTGCCCCATGACGTATGTTTGGGCCTCAGCCCGAGAACACAAAGCCTGGGGATGGGAATCATCTGAAGGCGCATTCACTCATGTGTCTCGTAGTTGGTGCCCACTATCGGCTGGAGGCCTCAGTTTCTCTCCACATGAGCCTCTTCATGTGGTCTCTCCACATAGGCTAGTTTGGGCTTTGTCACAGCATGGTGGCTAGGTTCCAAGGGTGAGCATCCGGTAAAAGAAAGGACTGGGCAGAAGCTGAAAAATCTCAAAAGTCGTGCTGTGGTACTTCCTTCCCATTCAGTTCATAACGCAATCATAAAATCTCGCCCAAGTTCAAGGGGAGGGAATGTAGCCCCCCCACGCCTCTATGGACAAGTGTCAATGTCATATTGAAAGAAAAGCATACAGATTGATGTGTGTGTTAGTACAGTCATCTTTGGAAAATACAATCTGCCACCGTCCTCCACAAAGTTATGGATGCTTGACAAAATTCTATTTAAACAGCAAGGCCCAGCTCAAATGTCACTATTGCTATAAAATCTTTTCTACATAACCAGTTTTTCCTTTCACTGTGTTCCAATGAGACTTTGCCTATAACATTAGATATGAATTTATAGTTGTGTATCATTTTATAAGTTTTATCTATTCTTCATTAGATAAGTAATAAGTGAATATACTCTTATTTTTTAACTTCAAACAGTATAGAGTCAAAAATCCTCCTCGACTGTCCCTCACCCTAGCACAGTTCCCTCCCCAGAGTTAACTGTTATTATCAATTTGTTGGTTACTCTTCAGGTCTTTTTTTGTGCATTTGTATACATACCTGTACCTTTGGAAGTATGGAGAACTGACTTTATTTGGATTTGGAATTTTCTGTATTTTTCTGGAACTTTTTAAAGCAATATCACTCAGCAATCCTTCAGTGTATGTCGATATCTAGAGATTTACCTATATATTTTTTAGCTCCTACATTGCCTGGATATTATAGTTTATTTCCCTGCTGATAGACAGTTGGTGTTTTATATTTTTCACTATTACAAGTGATGGTTCAGTGAATAGCTCTGTGCACATATGTGGGTGTTTCTTTAGGGAGGATTCCTGGAAATGGAATCCCTGGGTCATAACTAAAAAATTTTCATTTTTTAGTGAATACTGCCAAATAGCCCCTCAAAATATCAGTACCAATTTACACTGGCTTGCAGTTTATAAGAGTACTTATTCACTCATACCCTTACTGGCACTTGATATTTTTCAAGTCTTACATTTTTATCACTTGGAAAAGGTTGCATTGCGTGGTAGGTATAATTTGCATATCTCCATGTATTTCCTCGTCTGTGCATTGCCTGCTTTTATCCTTAATCTGTTTTTCTTTTGGATTGTGCCTTGTGTTTATTTAAATTAAATGACTGGAACGTTTTTATATATGTTGTTAACCTTAAGAATAAAAACTGCCAGTTATTTTACCGGCAAAAGATGGGGTTATTTGGGAATAGAAGAATTGCAATCCAGGATAAACAAGTGGTGGCCAAACAAAGGCAAATCCAAGGAACAAGGGCGAGGTACACTTTTTTTAAAGAGAAAATGGGTAGTTGGGAAGGCTGTTATAAGCTAAACGTCCACTGGGGTAAACTGAGAGTTCCAAGTGTAGAGGCTTCTCATTGGCTGAGCTGTTGCTGGAGGGGAGGGGGATAAGGAAAGCTACTCTTCCCAGACCTAAATGGTAGAGTAATGTGCTCGGGCAAGGTCAGCTGGCTCTTCCTGCTGCACCTGCAACCGACTGGAGTGGTAGGGCGTGAGAGCTCCCCTGGGGAGACTCCAGACTCTGTTTTAGTGAGGGTTCTCCATTACTAATTTCCACTTACTAATCCTTTCTGTGACTTATGTTGCAAATATCACCTTCTAGGCTAGGGGCTGTTTTTCAGATTTCTTTATAGAAGATTTTTGTTTTCTTGCTTTTGTAGAGGTTTTATGTAGTCATGCGTATTATTATTTCCTTCCAGAGCTTTTGTTTTTTATATTTTGTTAAGTTTATTTTATATTGCAGTATAATTAACATACACTGTTACATAAGTTTCAAGTGTGCAACATAATGATCCAGCAATTCAGTACACTACCCAGTAGTGCTCACCGTGATAAGTGTAGTCACCATCTGACACCGGACAACATTATTGCAGTTGTATTGACTCTATTTCCTGTTTGTACCTCTTAATTCCCTTTATCTATTCCATCTCCCTCCCCACCTCCCCCTGGAAGCCACCGGTTTGTTCTCTGTATTTAAGAGTCTGTTTTATTGTTTGTTTGTCTTTGTTTCTTTGTTTGTTCCTTTGTTTCAATTCTTAGATTTCACATATGAGTTAAATCATATGGTATTTGTCTTTTTTTTGGTCTAACTTTCCAAAGAAGACAAACAGATGGCCAACAGACACATGAAAAGATGCTCAATATCAGTAACCATCAGAGAAATGCAAATGGAAATCACAACGAGATACCACTTCACACCTGTCAGATTGGCTAGAATAAAAAGGACAAGAAATAACAAGTGTTGGCAAGGATGTGGAGAAAAAGGAATCTGTGTGCACTGTTGGTGAGAATGTAAATTGGTGCAGCCACTGGAAAACAACATGGAGGTTCCTCAAAAAATTACAAATAGAAATACCCTATGATCCAGTAATCCCACTACTAGTATTTACCCAAAGAGGATAAAAACAGTAATTCAAAAGGACACTTGCACCCCTATGTTTACTGCAGTATTATTTACAATGTTCAAGATACTGGACAACCCACGGGTCTGTCAATAAATGGATGGTAAAGAAGATGTGATGTGTGTGTATATATATTCATATATATGTGAGTAATATTCCATTGCATATATATATACGTATATATTCCATTGCGTGTGTATGTATTTTTGTGTGTTTGTGCATATATACACACATAGATATACACATGTATAGTCATGAAGAAGAGATCTGGTCATTTGTAACAACAACAAATTATACCCTAGAGGTGAAATAAGTAGAGAAAGGGAAATAAGTTGAGAAAGACAAATACCATATGTGTGTGTGTGTGTGTTTTGTTTCGTTTTAGACAGAGAGCACGTGCACATGTGTGCAAGCGGCAGGGCAGGGGGGCAGAGGGAGAGACTGCTCAAGCAGACACTCGGCTAAATGGGGAGCCCAACTCTGGGCTCAATCCCAGGACCCTGAGATCATGACCCAAGCCAAAATCAAAAGTTGGATGCCCAACAAACTGGGCCACCTTGGTGGCCCTTTGTGTGTTTTATTTTATTTATTTAAAGATTTTATTTATTTGTCAGAGAGAGAGAGCATGAGAGCGTGCACAAGCAGGCAGAGAAGCAGGCTCCCTGCCGAGCAAGGAACCCGATATTGATACTGGACTTGATCCCAGGATCCTGGGATCATGACCTGAGCCAAAGGCAGTGGCTTAACCGACTGAGCCACCCAGGCGTCCCCCTTTATGTGTTTTGAAGAAGGTTTCCCTTATATCAAATTCATAGTACGTATTCACCAATTTCTAAATGTTGTTTTAGTGTTTTAATCCATCTGGATTTAAAGTATTTGTTATTGGTTCTAGATATGATGGGCCACCAGTTGTCTCAAGAACATTTATTGACTAGTTCATTTTTCTCTACTGTTTTAAAATGACTCTTTAACCTGTACTAAATAGTATCTGTTAACAACTCTTTTCTGTTCTCTTGATCCGTTTTTCCAGTCCTGGTCTGTTTAAATTTTTGTAACTACATAATAATATGCCATAGTATGGATGTATTCTATTTTACTTAACCAGTACTATAGTAATTGTAACTTAGTTATTTCCATATTTTTACTATTATAATGATGAAATGACATCTTTGTCCCCTCTCAAATAAGGTAGGCTTTTTATTTATCTCATTGTTTGTTATTATTTATATTATTATTTTATTTTTCACAATTTGATGCAGATTCTAAAATACATTATTCTGAATTTCTGTTGATAAATTCTGTCCAGTTTACAACTTACCCTGTCGTCAAATGGTTCTGCTTTACATGTTATGATTTTGGCAACTTCAGCCCATGGCAAAAATAAAGGCGGAAAGTCATTCTGTGCAACATCCTCTCCTCTCGCGCCTTCTCCCTCCTCGGGCACTCAGCGGCCTGCTGGTCCCACCGGCCAGTGGGGGAGTCCTTGCGCCCTCACTGACCCTCCGTCATGGCTCCACTGACCCCCCGACATGGCTCCACTGACCCCATCCCTTTCTTTAACTGCCTGAGTGGCCACTCTTGAATTTTGTGCTCATTGTTCTTTGCTTTCTTCTTACTTGTACTACTTACGTTTATTCTCCAAACAATATGTTACTTGGTTTTACCGGGTTTTCAACTTTACCTACATGGGGTCATTTTGAATTTATTTTTGGTGACTTATTACTCAACACGTTCTTGAGATTCATCTGTGCCTGTTGTCAATGTCATGGTTGTCGTTTGTTTCCACAAATGCTGTATGGTGTTTACTGTACACGTACGTTTGAGTGTGTGTGTTCCGTTCCACTATCATCAGTACCATGGCAAGGTTTTTTGCATTGTGAACAGTGCTGTTCGTGAACGTACTTACTTATATACGCCTCCTGCCTCTCATGAACAAGAGTTGGTCTGGGGCATAGATCTGGAAGTGAAATTGCTGACGGTTCAGTATACATATCTTCAAATTAACTAGGTAATGCCCAGTTTTCTCCAGAGTTCTACTTGTCCCACATCCTCACCCAGCCTTCATATTGTCATTTTTAGGAAAAGAAAAATTGCCAATCTATTGAGTGAGAATTAGTATAGTATTTGTTCTAAAAGTTCTTTCAAATAATGAAATGGAGCGTATTTTCATATGTGTGTAGTTCATTCATGTTTCCTCATCTATGAAATGTCTGTTCATGTCTTTTGGCCATTTTTCTATTTGGTTGTTTGTCCTTCTCTTAGTTGATTTGTAGGAATTCTGTTACCTATTCTGGAAACTAAACATTTCATTTTGTAAAGTTGTTCCAGTCTGTGACTTGTCTTTTCTCTTTGCAAGGGTCTTTTGAGTAACAGAAATTCTCAATTTTAATGAGGTAGAATTTTATTCTTTATGGATTGTACTTTTTGTATCTTGCTATTTAAATTCTTTCTTGTCTCAAGACCATATAGCCCATTTCTTTCAAGGCTAAAATTTTCCTGGTTTTGCTCTCCACAATTACAATTTTAATGCCTTTAGAACTGGTTTTTATGAGTGGTTGAAGCAGGAGTCCGGTTTTACTTCTAAACGGATAACCAGCTGTCTGGCATCATTAATTGAAAAGTCTGCTTTTTCTCCAATGAACGTTTGAAAAGCTGCGATGCTATTTATATCCTAAAGCAAGTTTTCCCATATGTATGGATTTGTTTCTGGACTCTATCTATTCTGCTCCAAAAGTTATGTGACTGTCCCTGCACCAACAAATAGTTTTAATTACCCTACCTTTGCAATAATTCTTGATGACTTTTCCCTCATCAGGAGTGTTTTTGTCTCATTTTGGTCTTTTGCTTTTTCACATAAAAGCTTGTCAAGTTCTGTGGGCGGCGGGGGGGGGGGGACCTATTAGTTTTGATTGACACTGCCAGTCTTTACCAGACTGTGTCCTGGGACCCAGCAACAGTAGAAACGAGGCTGAACCACAAATTTAAAGGCACCGGCAAGGCTTAATGTGGGCAACAGCTGCAGCTGACAGGAAACACAGCCCTGACAAAGGAGCCAGACCCAAACACTAGCCAGCGACAGTTTTAAAGGACCTAAGCCACATGAGGAGTGACATCTAATCCTGTAGGGGTGGGCCAGTACACAAAACTGGGCACGCAGGCAGGCTTGGCAGAACAAGCTTCTCCATACATTGTATGTTTCATTTTCATGTTAAGTCTCCATCTCTGGGCAGGATTTTTCGCATTATAATGAGGGAGAAAGTTGGTGAAAAGTCCAATTTGGTGACCATCTTGTCTTGGACTAGTTTCAACCGGTCTAGGCTTGCTCCTTGGCTGGTGCTTTGCTAGAAAAAGTGGTAATAGCCGGCTGGAGTGTCCCAGGTGCAGAGGGACTTGTCCCCTACCGCCTCAGATCTTTAAATCAGTTTTTACGATTTACAACACCATATCATTCTATTCATTTAAGTCTTCTTTAATACATTTTACAGTTTTCTTGCACACAGGTCTCCCATGTCCTAGATTAAGTCCTAGATGTTTAGATATTTTTGTTGCTACCCTAAATGGTATTTTATAAATTGCATTTTCCAACTGTTGATGGTGAAAAGAAGTGTAATTAATTTTTGTATATTGATTTTGTAGGCAGTGACCTTGCTTAATTAACTCTCACTAATTTTCCTAATTTATCTGTAGATTCTTCTGGGTTTTTAATGTTGAAAGTTATATCATCTGTGATTGATGGCAAAATTGTTTCTTTGTTTATAAACTGTATCCTTCGTATTGTTTTCTTACTTCCCCATGCTAAGTAGAACCACTCAATGTTGAATGAAAGTGTGATCATGGGCTTCCTATACTTGGTCTGTATCTTAAGAGAATTCTTTCAACATTATGCCATTAGGATGGGCTTGCTGGGGGTGCCTGGGTGGTCAGTGGGTTACGCCTCTGCCTTCCCCTCAGGTCATGATCTCTGGGTCCTGGGATCAAACCCCACATCGGGCTCTCTGCTCAGCGGGGAGCCTGTTTCACCCTCTCTCTCTGTCTGCCTCTCTGCCTATTTGTGATCTCTCTCTCTGTCAAATAAATAAAAAATATTTTAGAAAAAAAAAAGACAAGATTTGCTCTATGTATTTTGCAGATCTCCGTTCCTAATTCATTAGCGGTTTTCTCATGAGCATACATTTAATTTTCTCCATTTTTAGCATCTGTATTAATGCTTGTAGGTTTTTCTCCCTTGAGCTATTAATTTGGGAAGTAGTTGATTTCCAAATATTAAAACCACCTTGACTTCCTTGAATACACTCAATTTGGCCGTGCTCTATTTTCTTATGGATATGTTGCTGACTTTGATTTGCTGGTGTTTCGTTTAGGGGTTCTGCTTCTACATCTAGGAGTGAAATTAACTGGGATTATCTTTTCTAATACTCTCTTTATCACATTTCGGTATTGAGATTTTGCTAGGCTCATAAAAAGAGTTGGAACCATTTGCTCTTTTTTGAATACTCTGGTTTGTGTAGGATTGTTTGTGATGATGCCAAAGTAGCTAAGGGCTTCTGTAAGTTCACTCACACTGCCCACTGAAGGGCTGCAGGCCGGGTAGGCAAGTCCACCCAGAATATATGCACCCCCATGAGGGCAAAGTACTGCTCCCTTTATAGTGGAGAGGTCCGGTATAACCGAGCTGACACTGGGTCACTGGCTATTTTCCCTGGAAGATGGTGCCAGGCTATGGATGTAGCTGTAACCTCTACTCTCGACAGCTTAGGCACTCTGCAGTTGGGTGGCCGGGTCACCCTGGCCAGGAGGAGTTCGTGTCAGGGAGCCCTACCAAGCCTCCATCCCTGCCACATGGTCAAAGCCTATTGGACAGCCACAGGAGTGACCAGGAAAAGAGGACAATTGGTGGCCAGTAAACAGAGTGTCTTCTCCACTTGCTTTTTGAGGGCCTCTTCCACAGGGAATGTCCCATGGCAGGCATTTCTGCAGGTCGTGAATATCCTCACATATACATCCCGACAGGTCCATCCGCATACTTCTTTGTCCTCAGTCTTGTTACCTCTGCATCATCCCTGGGGTCATTTCCAGCCTACAGAAGACAAGCATGACAAAGCTCGTGGGGAACACTGGTGCCCTTGCCGAGTGCATTCCTCATGCCCTGGGGAAGCAGGTGTCCTCCAGGACAGTTAGAAGGTGGTGGAGCATGTTGTATGTAACAGATCCCGCCCAGTAGTCCCATCGTGTGGAAGCTTGAGGTTTCCTTTCCAGGGTGCCAGAGAAGTACCTGTTGTTCTGAAGGCCATTCCTGAGTCCCATACAGGATGCTCTCTCGCTCTCTGGCACGCGCGCTCTCTCTCTCCCTCTTTTTTTCCAGTCCTGCTGAAAAGTTAGGGTCTTGGGAGACTTTCCTGAACATTTTACTAAAAATTGACACACCACTGGCACACCCTGCCTTGCCCCCACTCTGTCTTCTCAGTAGCACTAGACAGCCTCTGAAGCATGTACCTATTTGATTTAGCAAGAGACTGGTCTGATGCGGGAATTCCCCAGCCCACCCATGGGTGTCATGTGAATCCACCTTGACGCTGGGCTCTGCTCTTTGCTGCTTCTAGGTATATACTCTGCTTTTCAAAGCAGTTGCATGCTGTATTTGTGTGCTGCTCATGAACTGGGTACATTGTTCTGGTGTCTTCCATTCTGAGGGCAGTTGCTGTATGCTTTCACATTTCTCCGCAAGTGTCTTTATATCAATCATCAGAGCATTACGAAGCCCGCTTTGAATTACAGAACTGACTACAGAAATTTGAGAGGTTATCAACATAGCAACTGTGTATTATATGGCTGGTATTAAGAAAACCAATTAAAATCTTTTTTAACTTAATTGTTCCCTCCTTTTTAACCTCAAAAATATAAGAAAACATGATTCACACATGAAAAATAGACATAAACGAAACTATTAAAGGCTTCCATTGAAAGGAGTGAATAGAGCAAAATCACAATCATTTGCAGTAGAAGTCAATTAAATAATTAAAAAGGTTGGCAGGATATAACTACATTTAAAGATGTCACCTTTTGTTTGTCACACACTGACCAAATTTGTTCATCATTGTGATGACTAAAAGAAATATTAAGAGATACTGACTTTTGAATTCTTTGTGAATTTTAGGTCAAGAAACCACCAGGCCTAAATCCTTTTCTCCCTTACTAATGAGTCTGTGTATTATAAAAATGTCACATAACCCCACCAACAGTCCAAATTAGGAGAAGCAGACAATCTAAAGTGAGGTGATAGGTTCCTCATCAAAATGACTGGCCTCTCAGACATCTAAGTCCCGAGCGGACTTATATGAATGAAACAAATGACTGTGTATGTTTTTCCCAAAATGAGTAAATTATTTGTGCTATAAAAATATCCTGAATACCTATTACAGTGCCAGCCGTGGTGCTGACTACTTGATACTCAGTGATATACCAGATCCCTGCCTTTCTGTAGCCCCCAGCCCAGGGGTCAAGTCGAATGGGACAAGTGAGGTAAGTGTAAGAATAGGGAGAGGACAGGGAAGCACCCGGGAGGGCACCTGTCCCTGATTCAGGTGTTAGGAGAGGCTTTCTGGAGAAAGTGACCCGAGCAGAAGGCAGACACTTAACCGACTGAGCCACTCGGGAGCCCTGAGACCAGGACACTTTTGATGTGAAGGGCAGCAGGATGAATAATTATGCCAGGATCACAGATGTAATGCTCAAGTCCCTAGGCAAAGGGACGTTGCTGTCATCTGGGTGTTTGTGCCCCCCCCCTCCCCAAATTCATATCCTGAAAACTTCATGCCCGAAGTGATGGTATTAGAAGGTGGGGCCTTTGGAAGGTGATTAGGTCAGGAGGATGGAGCCCTCGTGGATGGATTTAGAGATTTATGAGAGACCCCATCGAGCTGCCTAGCCCCTTCCACCCTGCCAGCACACAGTGAGAGGTTGGCAGCCTTCACCAGACCCTGACTGTGCTGGCGCCATGATCTTGGACTTCAACCTCCAGAACTGTGAGGAATAAATTTCTGTTATTCATAAGCTGCCCAGTCTGTGGCATTTTGTTATCACAATCCTGACAGACTAAGCCCGGCGTGTGTGCCCCGTCTCCTGATGAACGATGTTGAAGGGTGTCCATTGTGTCTGAAAAACAATGGGGAGCCTTCGAAGTGTTCTAAGCAAGGACGTGATACAACCTTACTTCAAGAAGGTGGCTGTGGAGGTGGTGGAAAGAAAGGATCGGAGGAGGCAAGTTAGAAAGAGCAACTGGGTCAAAACAGAATTAGAGACTTCAGACATTTCTAAAATGCAACTCTAATCAGGTCACAACTGTGAGAAGCTCCCCTAGGATGAAGTCTTAGCACCTTAGCATGGCAGATAAGCTCCTGGTTTTCTCTCCAGCTGTACCTGTCACCACCCTCCTCCCCTGTCACATGTGATGGTCCAGCTATAGTTGCTGAACTACTTTTCTTAAACGCCATGTTGTCTCCAGTGCTTTGCACGTGCCCCTTCCTCGGCTGGGAAGCCCCACCCCTTGCATGTGAATTTATTTGTGTGAATCCTTAAGATTCAACTAAGATGCTCTTTCTCCCTGGAAGCCTTTTCTGACACACCGAAGGAAGGGTTACTGCTCATCCTCTGGGGTCTGCGTGCTCCAGATCTAGCATCGATTCCTTCTCGTAATTGCCTGTTATTCCTCCCTGCTGTCAAACCAACTAGACCATGATTTTTTAATTTAGATATAACTGACGTAGAACATTATGTTAGTTTCAGGTGTACAGCCTAATGATTCGGTATTTGTGTATATTGCAAAACGATCACCACCGTAAGTCTAGTTAACATCTATCACCAGTACTTCGCCACAGTTTTTTTCTTAGGCAGAGAATACCGTGATGATCCTCAAGATTTGCTGTTTAGCAGCTTTCAAATAGACAGTACAGTGGTATTAACTAAGAGCCCCCATGCCATACATTAGGTCTCCTTGACTGACCTATTTTGTAGCTGAGAGTTTGTACTTTTTAACCCCCTTTATCATCTTGCCCAGCCCCTGCCCCCTCTGGCAACTGTCAGGGTGTTCTCTATACCCATGAGCTTGTTGTGTTTGGTTGGTCGATCAGCTTTCTTTTGTTTTTTAGATTCTACGCATCAGTGAGATTATAAGGAGTTTGTCTTTCTCTGTCTGACTTATTTCACTTAGTGTAATGTAGTCAAGTTCCATCCATGGTGCAATGGCTAGATTTCCTTCCTTTTTATGGCTAAATAATCCTCTGTGTGTGTGTGTGTGTGTGTCCCATTTTCTGTATCCATTCATCCATCAGTGGACATTTAGATTAGATTGTTTCCATATCTAAGCTGTTGTAAATAATGCCACAGTGAACACAGAGGAGCAGATAGCTTTTCGAAGTTAGTGTTTTCATTTTCTTCAGTTAAATACCTGGACGTGGAATTGCTGGATCATACAGTATTTCTGTTTTTAATTTTCTGAGAAACCTCCGCACTGTTTTCCACAGTGCGTTCACAAACTTACCTTCCCACCCACAGTGCACAAGATCTCCCTTTCTCCACATCTCCACCAACGCTTGTTATTTCCCGTCTTTTGCTTTTGTTGTCTTTGCTTTTAGTGTCCAGTTAAAACAGTCCTCACCAAGACACGTCACAGAGCTTGCCACCTGTGTTTCCTTAAGGAGTGTCATGGCTTGAGGTCTTACCCGAAATCTTTGAGGCATTTTGAGATGATTTGTGTATACGGTGGAAGGTAGTGGTCCAGCTTCATTCTTTTGCGTGTGGCTGTCCTGTCTTCCCACCACCATTTACTCAAGAGACTGTCTCTTACTTGGTTGCTTTGTAGTAAATTAGTTGATCATTATAGGAGCGGGTTTATTTCTGGGCACCCTATTCTGTTCCATTGACTTGACTATGATTTCTTTTTGAGAGGTCTGTGTCTTGTTCCCTCTAAGCCAGTGTTTAGCATATAGTAAATATCCACTAAATATCCACTAAATAAGTGTCCTTTGAAATACCCCTAAATGGAATACAGTCACCCTCCCAATGTTCTTTCTGTATTTTGGGCGTATACTTTAGTAGTGTCTCCAGAGAAGAGTTATCATAGTTTTGTAGAAGAGCAGCAGGAGCAGCACATGGTTGTACTCCCAAGTTTACCGATGAGGTTCACTACCGGCAGAGTCAGCTTTTGAAATATTGTAGGATTTTCCTCATCCCTGGTTGACACTTGATTGTTACATTAGCCAAGGGATAGTCTGTTGAAAAGGAAGAAGTGCTCGAAACACATAAAATTTGAGATCACGTTCAAGGATATAAAGAGGGAATATACAAGAGCCCTGGTGACGGCCCAGCTTTTATTTATTTAGCTTTTCCTCTCACATCACCTCAAGTCTGGTCTGAAAGCAGGATCTGTCTCTGATGTGGCAAGAGCCCAAAGAGAGCATGGGTGATTTCTCCTCAGTTTCTGGATGCTGTTACTCAAGGTAGTGGGTTGTAGAGGGAGGAAAGTCTGGAGGGCAGAGAGAGAGCTGAGCAGCTCTTTGTGGGGAGGCAAGACCAAGGGATTTCTGAGAGATGGAGGAGCCTCCCTCAAAGGCGGAGGTGGGTCTTATTCATCCCTGAGTCATCGGCATGATATTTTCAAGCTATGACCCCCCCCCCACAGTGTGCCAAAAGAAGTAGCTATATATTTTTTACAATTCAAGATAATCTTAAATTTCCTGATGACCGAAAATAAAAGCTTATTTTGTTTCCTCAGTCATTTCTGGTTTAAACTCAGTCAGTTCAGGATTTCCTTTTCTCCCTCCTCTCGAGGGTGGCATTCAAGTTTCAGAGACCAGCTTTAGCATCAGGACTTTGGGGATGGGCATCTCTTAAAACTGTCTTCTGCTGAGAGGAAACAGCTCACTGTTGTCTAATTGTCTACATCTCTTTCCGCCAGAGTCCACTGGTATCTTAATAGCACTGTGCGGGTATAAGGTATGGGGCTGTGTCTGCGGCATCCTCTCTGTCCCACTGGTGAAGCCCTCTCCCTTCTGCCTCTCTCTCTCTCCGCCCACCCCTGTCGCACGTGGCGGGGGTCTCCGAATGACTGCCCCAGGTGCCCTGTTCCCAGACCCGCCCGCCTGCATCACTGTTCAGCTGCTGCCATCCTGGGCCACTGGCACGAGGTAAAGACAGGTGGGGGGATTCTAAATGTCACTCACTTTTCCAAGCTCCACTGGGGGAACGAGCAGAAATCCTCTTCACCCTCGGAATGAAAGCAGCATGAGGGAAAGAACGTTTTCTCCTGTTCTCTTCCCTGCTGAGCGCACAGGGCCTAGAAGTGTGGTCAGCCGGCAGTACATGCTCGAGAAGTACTTGGTGGGAAGAGGGATGGCTGGCCTCCCCCTGGTCTCCCCGGCTCCCATGCCTGGGCTCTGGGCAGACTCAGGGCACAAGACCTCCTTGCCAGTATCTAACTCTTGCTTCTTCTCTTTGTCTCCTCCCTCAGGAGACCTCTAGTCTGAGGTGGATACTTGGAGGAGTAGGGCAGGGAGAGTCTGGCTGAAGTGATAGTCTCCCCAGACTCCCTCTGTGCCAAGTTAATCTGGCTTTTGTTTTGAATCGAAGTCTTCATCTCTGACCCATCAAGACGGTTCTTCTTGGGCAGCAGGAGCTTGTATTTAGGTGACTGTGCTTGGGGAAGGGCCTTGGGGATTCAGCTTGCGGGGAGGGGCGTGGAGAGACTCTGCCTGTTAGTAGTTCGCCGTCACCCTTCTACCTTCAACTTCTAGGCCGCAGTTCCTAGCATGGTGCCTGGCACAGACTGGGTTCTCGGTTCTTTACTGAATTGAATCCTGGATGAGTCAGAAATTGGTCAGATATTGAAGGGAGAAGAGTGGAAGCTTTTGGGGAGGTTGTCTGAGTAAAGATGGAAACGAGATCTAGAAGGAAGCTCAGTACGCGCGAGTCTTGGCTGAAACAGAATTCTATTCAACAAAGCCACAAGATTGGTTCATTTTAATTCTAATAAGGAGTGTTGCTATAATTCTTACTGATTGTAATGCTAGGTTTTCCCTAGACCCCAACTTAGGAAAGCAGCTCTCCAAATTTGAGCCAAACCGGAGATTGCCCAGCTTTTTATAGAATAAACTGAAATAGCTATCAACAACTAGGTATTGGTTGATAAACAGGAATAAGATTCTAAAAGGGAAGATTGAGAAATTTGGTTTTAATTCAACAGGTACTTCTCGAGTTTCTATCATGTGTCCAGCACTGGTGGTAGGCATGGAGATATAGCTGTGAGCAGGGCAGTCCCTATCTACCTCAAGAAACTTCTGTTCTGGTGAAGGTAACCAGTAATAAACAAAAAAATAGTACAGGCTGTAACCTGTGCTATTAAGGAAATGCACTGGGATGCGCGCATGTAAGTTTTAGTTAGGGCAGTAAGAGAAGGCCCCACACAGAGATGGTGTGCGGTGAGATAAGGATGAAGAGGCCTGGAAGGAGCATTCTAAGCAGAGGGAACAGCAAGTTCAAAGGCCCAGGGGCAGGAAGAAGAGGTTAGCTTGCTCCTAGAATTGCAAGCAAATCAGGGGACAGTGGTATGAGCAGAGTTCAGCGAATAGTAGACAGAGCCATGTCACGCAGGACGGACAGTCAGAGGGAGGGGTTTCAGATGGAATTCTGAGCATGGTGGGAGCGTTTGAAGCACATGAATGCTGTCATCTGGCCTGTATTCACTTAAATATAAACTGGGAGAGAAGGCATTATGGGGGAGTCAGAAGCAGAAAGATGAATGAAAAATGTAGGTAGACTGTCCAAGTGACCATGACTGAGGGCGGAGGCCGGGCGATGGAGAAAGGTGTACAGATCAGAGACTGGTTTTGGGGTTCAGCCCTCAGGACTGCTGGTGACTGGTGGTTGGAATGAGGACGGGGTGGGACGAGGATGAGCCCTAGCATCTGCCTTTGGGAAGCAGCGCGTGATGGTGCTACTGAGAAGGGGGAGACGGTGGGGAGACAGCTGTTCGGGGGGTATGTTAAAGGCCGTGTTTTGGATATGTTCCATTTGAGGTTCCTTTGAGACATCCATATCAATCACTGTGTTCTGGAAATGCTGAATATCAGTACACTAAAGTAACCAAATTGGGGCTTAGATGATTGTTTTTCCTACTTCTCGAATCAGTCCCTCTTTTGTGGAGACACCTCATTTTTTAAAAAAAAATCTTAACTCTGCTTTTGGGATGCTGGTTACATGTGTGCTCTGCATTTCAGAGATCTGAGCATTCCATTACTATTAAAAAAAAAAAAAAAGGCACCACAAACCTCAAATATAGGTCATCACCAGACATGCCCAATCCCTTAATACAATTCTGAGGGCAGAATTGTATTGTCCAGGGGTTCATCTCTGTGCCCTCGTTATTGATTTCAGTCCAGCACGCCCGCAGGTTCAAACCACAGCTTCACCTTCCCTGAAGTTAGCCATTTGCACAAAATGCAAATAATGGTACTTGCTTTCTCCTCTTCCTATGGCTTCGTATGCTTCAGAGGACTGGGTGAGGTAGACGATGGATGACCTACTTTCTCATGGGTTGATTAGACTCCTACAAGGGTCCTTTTTCCCTTTTGAAAGATGTTATAGCATGTGTGTGTGCACACGTGTGTGCGTGTGTGAGAGAGAGACAGAGAGAGATGGCAGCACTAATGCCCTACAGAGGTATTCGGAAGTGCCTCAGGGTTTGGCAGCAGGTGTTTCTTTTATGCTCGGGATCAGCTCACAGTATGGCCTTGCCGCAAGATAAGCAAAGGGCTGTCGCTGTTACAAATCTTGATAGCTTTGTGTGGTTCGTTCCAAGGTCAAAGACTTTGAATAAATATAGATTAAAAGGACGTCTTGCTTCCTGGAAGGTATTTGACTCATTTGATTGAGAAAAGAAAAGCTCAGAAAGGAGTACTTCGTGCTTCGCTAATGAGAGTTATTAGCCCTTTACTACCCACAGACTTCGGGAAAGCTTAATTATTCAGAAATATTCAGTCACTAAATTGTGACAGTTCTATGACAATCATATCTTAACTGTCATCTCTGGCCCTACTTTGGGGGCTCTTGTCATCCGTTGCCTGCTCTATTAGGATACCTTTGTCAGTGATCTTTGCTCCGGAACCTCACTCCTATCAGTCGCATAATCTCCACAGAGATCTAACACACAAGCCTTCAAAACAGCCTCTAATGGCTTTTCATTATCTACAGATGAAAACTATACTCCGGACTTCTTACATTTTCAGTAGTGTGGTGGACTAGAGGCTCTGAAGAGCTTCCCGCTACGGGGAAAAAAAACCCCAACAACCTAGATTCTGGATAAAAGATACCTTTTGATACATTGTTGGGATTTGGGGAACCAAAGGAAATCTCTAAGGGCAAAACAGAACAAAAACCATGCCGTGTAAACCCGAGACCTGGAACCTCTTTGGAGCAGGGAGCTGAGAGCGTGAAGGACTGTAAAGACAGGTTTCCCTGAGGGCGAATGCTGACATCAGCACCCCTGAGCTGGCAGCGGGGAGGAAGTGGAGTCTCGGACTTGGCGCTCAGTGGGGCACTCAAAGGGGGCTGCCCTGGCTTCCAGTGTGCATCCCAGCTCCTGACAAAAATACAGAGCCTTTCTGGGGGCCCCACTGAGACCCAAGACTCTTACAGATTAACCTCAAAACAAACACGATCTCACAGTCTGTGTTTGCCAGAAACACAAGGAATAAGCCTCCATGCTTGAGTCTACAAGGACGCACACAGCAGAATTCAGCCTCCAAGGATTTCAGCTGTGAACTATTAGCCACGCAATATTAGCTGGCTGTGAGATATTTAAAGAAAAAGAAAAGGATGGAATCAGTGAGGGACAGATGACTAGACAAATTTGGAAAATAACCGAATAAAACTTACAGAAAGGAAAAATAAAACTGTTTGGAAGTAAAAACTCAGTGGATATAGATGGATTCAACGCTAGATGTGATAAGACTGAAGTGAGAATTGGTGAATTGGAATGTGTATCCAGAGAAACTCTCCAGAATGCAACAAAGAGGCCAAGAAGGTAGAAAATATTTTTTAAAAACTGAGACACAAATGATAAATGAAGTGTAGTGGCCAATTAGAGGCAACATTTGATGAGCTAATAGAAGATCATTTTTCCAGAACTGATGAAAAGCATGCAATCTAAGATACAGGGAGCACGATATATATACAAATAGGATAAGTAACTACAGAAATCTGCAGACTCACATGTTAGAATGAACGTCTACAACACCGGAGGTATTGAGAAAGACAGATGATCTATGAAAGAATAAAAGAGAAGACTTCTCAACAAGAAACCAAGAAGACATGGAATATTGTCTGCTTTCTCAGGGAACAATATCTGTCAACCTACAACAAGGTAGTCATTAAAGAACAAGAGTGAAATGAAGAGGCTTTCCAAGAAAAGATGTTTCAAATAAAAAGCAAGTTTTATCACCACGGAGTCCCAGTAAAGGAACTTGTAAACATTTATTTCAGGAAGAAGGAAATATTCCAGGAGAAAGGTCTGAAGACTGAGAAGAATAGTCAACAAAGAAATTGGTAGGAGCACCTCGGTGGCTTGATCTGTTGAGCATCGACTCTTGATTTTGGCTCACGTCATGATCTCCAGGTTGTGAGACCAAGCCCTGCATCAGGCTCAGCATTGGGCATGGACTCTGCTTGGGATTCTCTCTTTCCCTCTCCCTCTACCCCTCCCCACCAAGAGAACTTGGTAAATATGTATGTCAAATCTAAACAGATTAGCCTTTTAAAATTAATTGTAATATCTAATTTGTGGTGTTAGGAAAAGAACAAAAATGCTAGATAACAATAGTGCGCAACTGAGGGAGGGTAGGTTAGAGCTACAGGTTCCAAACTCTCCAAATAAAAACTCAGGAGTGAGGTTACTATATTAGCCAGGCTATGTATGTGTATTAGAACATTCAATGGGACCCTTTCTGACTCTCTTTTGCTTTAGGTGTTAATAATAAAATAGATACCAGATATCCAGTCCATGTGTGGAGATTTTTAAAAAAATGGATAAAAAATTTTTTAAAAAATGGATGAAAACCTAGAGCCCCACCATCACCACACTCACACACACGCACGCACATGCACTCACACTCGCACATGTACACACATGTACACATGCGCACACACACACATAGCAAGAGAGAGTTCAGAAGATTTTAAGGGGACAGAAAGAACCTGGGGAGGAGAGTTCTGGGGAGGAGGACTGTTGCCAGGCTTTGAGCAGGTAACTGGATCCCCTTTGGGGGAGGGGGGACACTGCCGCTCACACTCAGCCCCAGGGAGAGAGGCTTTGACATATGCTTCCCGGAATTGGAGAACCAGCGCCTGACTCATGCCTGAGATCATAGTCAGGATCTGACTCTGGCCTGGGAGAGAGACAAGCTGACCTGTAGCTTTGGAGGTGAGGCTGCTGGGGCCTGGCCTGTCCCCTGCGACTGATCAGAGTTAGTGCCGCACTGATGTGGGGCAGATGGGAAGAAAGCCACGGTGGTCATCTTGGGCAGTCCAGTAGGGCTGCCAGGAGAGCCGCAAGAGCGCAGCTGGAAGAGGCGGGAGGTCTGTGAGGACGGTGTGACGCGCAGGCAGTGGGATACGGAATCTCATCCCCGCACACCTTGGAGTCGCCCTCGGCTTGCTCTTACAGCAGCTCCGCTTCTGGAATATATCGAGAAACTGGTCACCTCCCCCGCTGGTTCTGGTCCTGTTCACAGTTACTGCTCACACGGGGCCTGCAATGGTCTCTTTGCTCAGGACCTCTCCCCTCCCCGGATTCCCCATTGGCCTTTCTTCACTTAAAAGCCAAAGTGATTTTATTAAAAAGAAGTCATGTCCTTCCTTTGCTTAAAAACCCTCCAGGGACTTGTCATCTCACGCAAGAGTAGCTCTGATCTAGCTCCCAGCTTCCTTCCTGGCTTCCCCTCCTGTCCCTTCTCTTCCCTGCTCATTCTGCCACGATCTCTTAGACCCTGGGCCGTCCCAGCGACGGCCAGGTGCCCTCCAGCCTCTGGGACCTGTGGTGACCCTTGCCTCCGACTGCAACGCCGCACTCCTCTACTCCACATGCCTTTCCTGCCCAGCTCCTTCAGCTTGCTGCTAAGCACCGCCTTCCCAGGGAGACCTCCCACCGCACCCACCCCGCGGGCCTGCTCATCCCCCCCGACCCTCCCCACTCCGCCCACCACTTCATTGTCCTCCCCAGGACTCATCACCGTCTGGCGCACAGCGCATGGGTCTTTGGTTGTTAACAACTTTCTGCTCCTGTAATGCACATTATCCCTGCGCTCCAGGACAGAAACTTTGTGGTTTTGTTCAAGGCTGTATTTTTAGTCGCAAGGATGGTATGCACCACACTGACTGCTCAAAATCTTCTGAATGAGAGAGAGTAGGAAATGAAGGGCTCGTGGGGGGGGGGGGACTAATCCATCTGAAATGACACAGAGTCATCCTGTGACCAAAGATGGAAAAATGTTCATTGGAATTAGCAATGAAAAGGTCAGTGGTCTTCAGAGAGAACAGCTTCAGCCGATGCGTAGGAATGGAAGCCAGACTGTGGTGTTCTAAGGAGGCAAACAAGAAAGAGGGAAATGAGTTCCTTGGTGGGAAACATTGGTTTTCAGTATGTTTGGGTGAGCGGAGCAGGAGACAGAGAGGCCCAGAGAAGTATTTAAAGTAAAAGAGACCAGGCACCTCTGTGAACTGAGAGGAGAAAGCCAACAAAAAAGAAGAGTTGAAGATTAGGAGAGGAGGCAACTTGGGTGGCGTTTCGGTGACCCAGATGAGAAGACTCACCTGAACAGTCATAGGAAGTGTTTCTGACCCTCAAGACTGAGGGCAAGGCGGGGAGGAGTGGTCATAGACAGTAGTTCAGTTGGCTGGCAGGAGCACGAGAAGCTGAAACAAATCCTTTGAAAAACCTCTCTCTGCTTGAGGAATAGGGAAGTTCATCTCCCACCAATGAAAGAGAAAATGTCCGGTTGGCAAGGGTGCTCGAGGAGAGCAATGCAGGTTTGGAATTGTCCTTGAGAGAAATGGGAGGGCAGAGGACGAGCGAAAGAGTTCGTGACAGCCCCGAGGGTTGGAGACCACGAACTTCGAGTTGAGAGTTTCCCCCAGGAGCAATCAGTCACCTGGTGTTACAGGATTTTTTGTTCCCTTAGTGCCCGAGGTTCTTGGTCATGCTGCTTTGAAGAATGGAGAGGTAGCCCAGACGAAGAGTGGAGGGCAGCAGAGCAAAGTTTATGGAGCAAATGTATCAAGCTCCTGGAGGGGTGCCTGGGTGGCTCAGTCAGTTAAGCATCCGCCTTCAGGTCAGGTCATGATCTCAGGGTCCTGGGATCGAGCCCCCAATCAGGCTCTGTGCTCAGCAGGGAGTCTGCTTCTCCCTTTCTCTCTGCCCTTCCCCCCACCTTGGGCTCTCTCTCTTTCTCCTCTCTCAAATAAATTTTTTAAAAAATCATAAATAAATAAAACAAGCTCCTGGAGAGGGATGGGGCCCCAAGAGGGTTCCCCTCAGAGTTTCTAAGTTTAGGGTTTTTTGGGTTTTTTTTTTGTTTTTTTTTTTTAATAAAAGAGCTCTTTTGCAGAGCTATGTTAAGTAACCAGGCTGTGCTGAGTCGTGCCAATCAGGGCTCTGGTCACGTATCTGTCTACCTATTAGGATAATGGCTATACATGAATGGGCTTTTGGGGCTGATATCTGGGGGTTTATGTCTTAACTTGCTCCTTGCAAGGAGCTCCTTGCCCATGATATTGACAAGTGCTTTGTGGTTAATTGTTTCATTTTAGGATGATTTGCAGAAGTCACTTCTGCCAAGGCTGCAAAGTAGAATGTTAGTGCGGGTCCTGTCTCAGCTGCAGAACAGGATATCAGTGCTGTTTGATCTTGGCTGTCCCGACTCCATCTGTTGTGGTTGGGGACCCCGGCTCTGACTACCTCACTGTCCAGCTAACTCCTAACACTGGCAGGGGAGAGGATGAGGGGATCAGATGCTTGCCAGGCCCAAGGTGCTAGATGTTAACACTGAAAGTCACTGAGGGGAGCATGCAGCCGGGAGGTGGTGGATCCAGACCTGGATCCCCCACATTAGGGAATGGTGTGGTTAGGGGGCTCCTTAGGGTGCACTGGAGAACTTTCACATTCACTCCACAAGAGAGCCAGCATTTGGGTGCCTGCTGTAGAAAGGCTGTGGATGGCCGTACTAGCCAAAGCAGTAGCCCCAGACAGGAGATACGTGACTATAGCAGTGGCCAGGTGAAAAGGAGATGGACACTTGTCTCTTACTCCCTTCCTCTGCTCTGACACTGAATAGAGCTGAGCTCCGAGGAAGGAGCTTTGTCTCGTAAGTAGGTCAAAGACAACCTCCAGATGAGGGAAGGAAAGAGAACTAAAAGCAGGCCAGGGAGGGAGAGCAGCCAGCACAAAAGCCTAGGAGTGGGATAGCACCAGGGGTACAGGGACTCCTTCTAGTGATTCCGAACACCTGATGTGTGCTGGGGTGTGTCACTGGAGACCGGAAGGAAGGTCGCACTTAGACTGGGCATGAATGACGTTAGTGTGAAAACACTCCATCCACCCTATTCCTCAACTCACTCCCAGATTTTCTTTCGCTTTGATCTCTGTGCTGTATTTTTAAATATTTCTTTGTACCTATCTTCAGTTCTGTCTTCTTTTCAACAGGAGTTAATCTGCTGTTGAAGTCAGCAATTATGTTTTTAATTTCAGTTATTTATTTTTCATTTTTAGAAGTTCTACTTGGATTTTCTACTTGGTTTTGTTTTTATAATCTCTTTCTTATTCCTCACTCATATTTTCAAGCTTGCATGTTTTTAAGCTTATTAAGTATATCAATGGTTATTTTATCCTCTGTGTTTTGTAATTGAAATGAATTACCATGTCGGAAGACTTTGCCGGTGTAATTCTGGTGGCTTTTGTACTTGTAAGCGCACTGCATGGTACAGAGTCTGTCCTCAATATATTTGTTACATAAATGAACGAATGAAAATATGTGGGAGGTGTTGGAATAAAAAGAGCAAATGAAACATTAATAGGCAAATTACAGTATAGTGCTGTAAGTCATATTATAAAAATATAAGCAAAGAGCTTTAAGAGCGAGGACAGTACACTGACTCTGCCTGAGAAAGAGAAATGGTATGTGTCCTCTAGGTATTCAGGAAGGTATTTTCCAAAGGATATATGTTACATGACATAAGAAGTTGTCATAGGTGAAGTTTTTCCCCTTGGCTTATTGTGGTAAATAGAGAATTTCTACTTCATGAGAAATAACACTTCATCTGAATTCACAGTTTAAATGATATTCTCAGGTTCGTTGCAGTGTTGCAGACTTAAGACATGACTTTATACCATATTGAAGTCAAGGTCAGTTACCGGTCTGTACTAATGAGGAAAATACTGAGAATGATAAGTCTTCATCTCTTCATCATCTCTCCGTAGAACATCAGTTCTCCTGGTCTCAAATACCACCTACTAGGAACAGCAGGCACAAAGGAGACCCATCATGCTTGCGGTCGATATACACAGGAATTTTCGGTGGGAGGGGAGAGTACCAGGTGTGCGTGCTCTGGTGCCCATCTGCTTCCAGTCAGGACCACACGTGACGGGAACTCCTCAAGAGTTCTACCCCCTTCTTCGGACTGCGCCATATAACAATACCCAGGGCGCTGTCACATTTACTGTGTGCCGGGTACCACTTCAAGCACTTCCTATATTTAATTCTTGTCAGAGTTGAACCTATGACCTATTTATCTTAATTTTGTATTCTCCAAGGGTGCCCTGTAGGCTTTTATTGGCAGGTTAAGGTTTTGTCTAATGGCCACAGACACTTGTGCCTTCAGGCATCCGCTCATCTCCTCCAGCCTGGCATGTGCTCTGTAAAGCAGCAGACCCTCCCATGCCAGAGATCAGTTTCCATCTCAACCCTAGCCCAAGCAACAGGAAACATGGCGCTAGGTAACGATCACTAGCTTCCCAAAGACATGTTCAGCTTCAGTTTTTATAATGATAATCTATTAAGAGAAACTATGATTTTTATTGTTGATGAAACCATAACTATGATATAAAATTTAAAAATGAGCATCTGGTACCCATTTTACAATCCATTCTCTATGATCCATTTTCATGGCCTGAAAGTCTTCAGCAGTCCTACTTGAAGAGGTTTTTAAAGCACCTTTAAATGTGCCCATATCTCTATTTTCTTTTGAGAAGTTAAGCCATTATCTTCAATTTATATTGAAGTAGTAATTATACTTGCTATATTTCATAGCCACATTTTCCAAAATATTTTTTTAAACTTGGTTTCAGTATATTCTGCAGTTAAATGTAATGATATATGATGAAATGAAATTTTCAAAAACCTACAACTATGCACACACACACACACACTTAGATCAGAGGGAGATCTAACTTAATATGATTATTTGGAGTTTTATGCATATCCTGTAAGAAAAATATATTAAGATTGTCATTGTCATGTCAAACATGTTACTCAAGTTTCACATTCAGTATCCATTTTAAATTAGTGGTTTGTCTGTCTACGTTAAACCAATATATTAATGAGTAATTCAAATCAGCCCTCTATATTAATAATTTATAGCTGTGGCATCTTGGCAAAATGGACCTCTTATCATCAGATCCTATTTCCTTTGATTAACATAACTGCAAAAGTAGAAGCTCCTTTGGTTACACATTTTTAAACTACAGAAGGACATATTTTGGCATCCATCTTTTGTCAGGCTTGCCAGTTCTCTGCTTTGTAGCTGTAATTGGATCCAATGTATCAGACCAACAGGAGCATTGATCACAGCAATAGCTCTGCTGGAATTAACACCCATTATTAGATTCACAATATCATAGAATATAAAATAATATGTGATGATTATAGTACCTGAAATAAGGCAGTAGAATTATTGAAAAATGAAAGAGAGTTACCAGTATAGAATGTTCCTATCTGTAGGCAAAGTCTCTTAACTCAGAATTAAATCCGATGTTCCCTTTCAAAAATGATTTCATCATCATCATCTCCAAACGAGCAAAAACATTTTCAGTACCTTCAACAGCACAGCTCTTCTCTTTTGCCCTTTGGCTGGAAGCATGAAGAGGTGTTGTTGGGTTTTGGTGGGGGGTTCTTTTTTTTGTGGTTTTTTTTTTTTTTAACCTCCTTACTTTAGGCATTTTAGTGATAGTCTGTATTTAAATTTGCAGCCTGATGTCTTATACAGGGAATAAGCTTCTTCCTAAAGATAACTATCAAGAGTAATCAAACCAGCTTTATAATGACTGATGTTTCAAGGTCCTATTTTGCATTAATCAAGGATATTGGCAAGTGTAAAGTATTGTACAATAAAGAAAACTGGGTACAGTCTCATAATTTAATACTGAGCTTCTCAGCCAGGAGTCTGCCAGATAGATACTTGAGAACAAAGCTCTTTGACATTCAGGTTTAAATTGAAAGAAAATGAGAAACCAGATAAAGCCAGCCAACCAAATTAATTCACTCTGTAGTCCTATCTGCTTTTTAGTGGAATTCAGAGAAATTCTCTCCCAGAGAAAGTTGGGAGGCCCTTGTGAAACAATTGCTTTAGTGTTTACAGACTATACATTTCTGTGTTTTGCGTTCAACCATATAGAAATAATATTTATTGCTGTTCTCCAGAAAATCCCCAGGAGTTCCTATGGGCTTCAGAAAATTTTCCATAAATGTTGTGCATTCCTTATACGGACCCAAGAAAACATCTACCCCAAAGCCCTTCCTGGGAGGAGATAAATAGGCAGTGATACCTGGGCCAATTGTGTACTTAACTCAGTCCTCCTCCACATGGCCCTGCATCTCTGAAAGTGGCACCAGGGACAAAAGGAGTGACCCCTCAGGGTAAACACCAGTCACTTCCCTGCTAGGGACCATTAGAAGAATTGTCAGTGAAGAAGTACTTGGTACAGCAGATTCTACCACACAATTTATTTCTTCTTCTTTGCCCCTAGTAAAAAGAGCATTGATTTAGAATTCAGGAATTGGAGGCTCTACCCTTCCTGATCCTGGAAGTCTCAGGTTCCCGTGTGTATCACAAAGGGGCTGAATTAGGATGTCCCCAGGACTTATTTCTCAACAGTTGAGTTTATTTTAATACCAGACCATCCATATAATGGATCATTGAACTGGCATTTATCAAATGACTGTCACATACTCTGCTAGTACCTTATGGGTTGAGCAAGTTGGAGAAGATGTGTGCCCTGAAGGAGTTTGCAGTATACTGGAGGTGATGTATCTGTAAACAAGAAATTATAATGAATCATAAGCAACAAATTTGTTTGCTGCTACTACAGAGCTTAGGACAGTGCTGGTCACATCCTTGTACTTAATAAATAGCTGTCAAATTGAGACTAATAATTGAAATAAGTGAAAAATATGAATATCCACATTGTATTATGCAAAAACAAAGAAAAGAGGGATTCGTTTTAGCTTGGAGGATAAAGGTTTCACAAAAGGGTAGTATTTCCATTGAGTTTAGACAAATGATAGAGAAGGGTAGGGATAAAGGATATTCTAGGCTAAGGGAGCAGGATGAACAAAACCAGAGATATGTAAATGTATGTCTACCTAATGGACATCACCTTGGAAATTGGAAATCACATATAAAGAGGGGGAAGAGCATTTTAGGCACAAAAAAGCGTGGGTGAAAGCTTGGTAGGAAGAGAAACATGATAAATTTGAAGAACTGAAAGAAATTAAGCATGGTAAAGACAGGTTTAGGAAGAATTGTGCTACAAAATGGGACAGCAAAGCAGAGGTGTGGTCTGTGGTGTCCTGTCCCCAGTGTCGCAAAGCTAAGAGACAATAGCTTTAAAACTGCCCCAGCCTGTCCACTGGCTACTCAGCATCCATCCACATTCTTCTATGTATATTGGAACATCCAGACAAGAACATCTCTCACTGTTTGTCCGAATGAAGAGATCCTCTCCCCGAAATAATAAGGCACAAAGTGCTCACCCTCCTCTTCCTGAAACTTTCTGGAGTTCGGTGGTAGGAATTGACTGTTTTTCCCATTGCCTTCCCCTCTACAGCGTCTGGGAGTTTGGTTCCTTACTCCATCAGCTGTCCCTTTTCTAACAATTTGTTGACATCTCCCATCTTCTCTTGTCCTCTCTTCTCTCCTGTTCTATTTGCCCTTCTAGGTTTATACCTCTTTATTCCACTTCTGTCACTTCAGTGGGTTTTGGGGAAGGAAAGGTAATAAGGGAATATATCTTATAGTAGTGCTGTGAATGCCCCACCCCGTATTCTCTGGGCCTGCCTCTGGGGACTACTGCAGTCCTGGTGACCGGTTCCCATATGCCCCAAGAGTGCTTATGTTTCCCAAGTTCTCAACCAGAGTTTCCTCTAGAGCCCAGAGACTTGTTCAGCATAAGCACAGGATAGCCTGGAAGGGCCACCGATTTATTATTCATGGGGGCAACACTCAACCAGTGAAAGCGAGAGACTCCATCCCATTCCTGAAAGGACAGCTTTGCAGCAGGATCAAACCTCTTTTTCCCACAATGGTCATCGGGCCATTAATAAGCTCTGTTGACTTGATCCCTATTTTGTTTGACCTTTCCCACTCCTTGATGCATGCTCTTGGGATCAGTACCCAGATCAGCTACCTGGGTCCAAGTCTGTTTCTCAAAGACTGCTTCTGGGGGAACCCAATCTGAAACATGTTCAATTTATGTATTATACAAACATATTCTTTTTTGTTCACTCACTTATTGAGAAACTACAATCTCTTACACATTATGAAATTGAACTGGTAACTTGTATTATTAGTTATTTCTATTGTTTGTCAGACATATACTTTTTTAAAAAGATTTTATTTACTTATTTGGCAGAGAGAGAGATCACAAGTAGGCAGAGAGGCAGGCAGAGAGAGAGGGGGGAAACAGGCTCCCCGCTGTGCAGAGACCCCAATGTGGGGCTCGATCCCAGGACCCTACGTTCATGACCTGAGCCAAAGGCAGAGGCTTAACCCACTGAGCCACCCAGGCACCCCTGTCATACATATACTTTTGTGTGTATATACGTATGTATATGCAAGAATGTATATATATTTTACCTATCTACCTATATAAAATCCACCCATGATCTTACGTTCAATGACAGTAGAAACAATGACCTGCACTTAGGTATGGCTCCAGAGTCTAATATAGTCCAAAGCGAACAGAGCTGTATAGACTCTATAGAGCATATAATTAGTGGAAAAAATGAATTTATTAAAAAATTTACAGAAATGAATATTTACTATGCAGAGAAGGGAAGGATTTGGTAGAGTGATTCGAAGTAGTTTCCAGAAGTAGTTGAGATGGACTTTGAAAGGTGGTAGGGTTAAAAATAGATAAAGGAAGGGGAGGGCATTCCATGGTGGCATACCGGGTGAGGCGGCGATGGTAGTACAGATAAAGAGCCATGAGGCTAAAGGGAACTGAAAGAACGTGGGGTGTGTGAGTGAGGAAGGGAGCACCTGGCCGGAGGCTAGTTTCCTGTTGAGCAGCGACAGAAAACAAGCAATAGAATAACAATAATGGGAAAAGAAGAAATGGCTGAAGGTGATCAAAAGGTACAAACTTCCAGTCATAAGTTAAGTTGTGGGGATGTAATATAAAGCATGGTGACTGAGGTTAACAGTGCTGTGTTGTATATATGAAAGTTGCTAAGAGAGTCTTAAGATTTCATCACAAGAAAAAGCTGTAACAGTAGTGGATGTTAAGGAGATTGAGTGTGGTGATCATTTTACAACACACGCATCACATCACTATGTGGTGCACTTGAAACTAGTGCAGTTATATGTCAACTGTAGCTCAGTTTAAAAAAAGAAACAATAAAACGAAGTTATTATTAGTTGAAAGGCAGCAGAGGTTTCTAGATAATATGTATATAAATGGAAATCAAGTTGGAGGGTTTTCAGTGGGTCCATTGATGAAGAATGAAGCTGTTAGGGCCATGCTCTCCAGGGGTGCAATCCTTCCAAACTGGAAGCATTGGCCAGGAGAGCATTTGCAAGATCCAAGCCTGCCACCTCCTACTTGGCATTTAGCAGCTCACCAAACCCTGTGGTAGGGCTGATGCCCACACCTAATCCTCCAGACGTTGTAGAGCCCATGCAGGTGGGGTAGACTCTCTTCACTCAGTATCCGCCTCAGCAGGTACCGTTCGTTTTCTGAAGTGACTATAACCAAAAAGAAAAGGAAAGGAAAAACAAAACAAAACAAAGCAGCAGCAATGGAAGGCCTTTAAAGCCCAAGAAATTTAGACTTTGTCACTGGAACAAGAGGGAGTTTTTGAAGGATTTGTGAATATTAAGTTCAACTAAAGCAGTGGCGGGACTGCGGAGGATTGGCTGCGCTTGTCGCCCCGGAAGGGGTGGAGCAAGGAAGCGTCGGAGACCCTGTGCCGCTTTCTCTGGACTCTTAGGCCTCTTCCACCTTCCAGTTAAGGAAACATTTCCTCTGCCACCCACTCTGCATTTAAAATCATGATTTTTGAATTGTTTTCATGCTTTCTTCTTTTAGATCATAGTGTTTTGTTCATTAAAAAGATTACAGTTTAGGGGCACCTGGTGGCTTACTAGGTGCAGCATCTGCCTTCAGCTCAGGCCCTGATCCCGGGGTCTTGGGACCAAGCCCCACATCAGGTTCCGTGCTCACCAAAGAGTCTGCTTCTCCCCCTCTCTCTGCCTCCAGCTTGTTTTTTCTGTCTCTAATAAATAAAACCTTAAAAAAAAAAAAAAGATTGTCAGTTTAAAAAACAAAGTCTAGGGACACCTGGGTGGCTCAGTTGGTTAAGCATCTGCCCTCAGTTCAGGTCATGATTCCAGAGTCCCAGGATTGAGTTCCGCATTAGGCTTCTTGCTCAGCAGGGAGCCTGTTTCTCCCTCTGCCTGCTACTCTCCCTGCTTGTGCTTTCTCCCTCTATGACAAATAAACAAATCAAATCCTTAAAACAAACAAGCAAACAAACAGAAAGTCTAAACAATCAGAAGACTGTGTTCTTTTCTTCCTGGACAATTAGGAAAGGGGGTGGATAGACTTCAGTCTGGTTTGTCTCATTGATTTTTTTTTTTTTTTTTGAGAGAGAGAGAGAGAGAACCAAGCATGAGTGGCTAGGGTAGGGGCTGGGAGTCAGACGGAGGGAGAGAATCCCAAGCAGACTCTATACCCAACCTGATGCAGGCAGGGCTAGACCTCACAACTCTGAGATCATGACCTGAGCCAAACTCAAAAGTCAGACGCTTAACCTACCGAGCCACCCAGGTACCCTGTCTCATTGAATTTTAAGATTACTCTTTCTTTTGTAATTTTAAGTTTCTGTACTAAACATTAACATGATGGCCAGCGGCACCTGGTTGGCTCAGTGGATAGAGCATGCTACTCTTGACCTCGGGGTCATGAATTCGAGCCCCACACTGGTATAGAGATTACTTAAAAAAATAATAATAAAGTAAAACGATGGCTGTACAGATGAGCTTATATATCCTAGCTTTGAGATTTAGATTGAGTGTTATTACGAATATTTCCATCAGAAAGTCATAGTCATTCTAAGTTATTTTACTTTACATATTGTTAAATTTTAAGATGATTCTGTTACAATAGAAAATGCTTTTCCCCCATTTTTCTCGAATGTAAAATGGAAATCAATGGAGAAATTTTTGACTATAATTAACTTTCAAGGAATGCTTTTATGGAAATATGGTGATGTACACATGTACTTGAGAATAACATAAATCTAGCTTTCTACCAGGAATATATTAGTATTTTTTAAAAGATTTTATTTTATTTATTTATTTGACAGACAGAGATTACAAGTAGGCAGAAAGGCAGGTAGAGAGAGAGGGGGAAGTAGGCTCCCTGCTGAGCAGAGAGCCCAATGTGGGGCTCAATCCCAGGACCCTGAGATCATGACCTGAGCCGAAGGCAGAGGCTTAACCCACTGAGCCACCCAGGCACCCATATATTAGTATTTTTTAAAAGATTTTTAAAATTTATTTATTTGAGAGAAAGAGAGAGAGGGAGAATGATCCGGGGGGAGGGGCAGAGGGAGAGCCTGATGACGTGGGGCTCCATCCCAGGACTCTGAGATCATGACCCAGGTAGGAGCCCCTTATGAGATAAGAGTGGGCAAAAGGAAGATTATTATTATTTTTTCTTTTATCCTTGTGCTTTGATTTGTTCTTTTCCTCAACAGGCATTCACTGAACACATCCTAGGGGCTGTGCTTTTAAGGAGCACAAACAGGACCCCTGCCAATGTCTCTTCAGGGCCCTGTTCTCGGGTGGGGGCCAGACCAGGGAGAGACAAGATGAAATGTATTGATGAGTCACAGGGCTCCGACCAGGGCTTGGTTAAGAAAGACCAGAACAGGATAGGGCAAGGAAAGGATTAGGGCAGGAGAATGTGAAACTCGAATTGAATCTGCAAAGATGAGAAAGCTTGCAGCTGAGAGGGTTGGAAAAAACAGAATGCCTGACAGCGGCGGTGAGGTCCAGTGCTGGGGCATCCCAGCAGCCCTTTTGCCCAGGCTGACCTCCAACGGTGGATGAAGTGGGGAAGGAAGGTTTTTAGAGTGAAAGGAAATTTGTTTTTCTTTAAAAACTCAAAGCCTGACCGTGATGGTGACAGCAGATAAACATGCGTTGTGAGGGAGGTGATGATGTCAGCCATTGACAATGGGTTACACAGTTCCTGTACCTTCTCTTCTGGGAGCTTCAGATGATTTCATCTTCCTTTTGCCCACTCTCGTCTCATTATGCCTCTCATTTCATCAACCCTATGTCTTAAAATAATTCTCTTTTCTTCCATATCCAGCTTCAGGTAAAACTTCTGGAGAGCAAAGCCCTAGCACTGAGTGTTGATAAAAATTGGCCTCTAGAAATTTGGACCAGGCTCATAATTTATAGATTGAATAGATCTTTCTGTATCAGACCCACCTTAAATATCTGTTCCTTTCAATTCTTTCTATTTATAATAGATATTACTTCTCCGTTACATTCCAGGTCCTTTGTCATAGTCTAGGTACACTGTGGTGATAGGAATGAATGAAATGGACAAGGATTCTGACCAAATGGAACTTACATTTTGGTAATCATCACAGCGGCTCTAAAAGATTGCTCTCCGCGTAGACAAAGGGTTTATTAAAATTAGGCTGCTACCTAAAGTTGGGTTTTCTTTCATGGGCTCTGCATAGACACTGGGACAAGAAGACTTTTTAAAAATAATATTTTATTTATTTATTTGACAGTGAGAGAGAGAGAATAAGCAGGGGGAGCAGCGGGCAGAGAGAGAGGGAGCCTCCCCACTGATTAAGGAGTCCGATGCAGAGCTACATCCCAGGATCCTGGGATCATGACCTGAGCTGAGGTCAAACGCTTAACTGACTGAGCCACCCAAGTGCCCCAAGAAGACATTTTTTTTCTGTTACAGAGGAAAAGACTCTCTTTTTTTTTTGGTAGCTGGAGGTTCTATAGGGATAGACCCGTATGATGTGGCATATTTTCTCTAGTTTATCTTGTAAAAGGCAAATGTTTGAAGGTACTAAAAATATAGTGGTTTCAGAGACAGATAAGTGGGTGAAGAGAGAAATATTTAAAGACAAGTTATTTGAAGCTTTCCTTGTCTTGTGTTTTAGTGAGGAGAGAGAGAGAAACGGCCACCAAATGACTAAGACATCAGTAATCGCCGGGGTATACTTTTCATAGGCACGAGAGAAACATAGTAAGAAAGTAGAAACAACTAAATAGAGAATCCTGTTATGGCATTAAAAAATCTGATTTATTAAAATTGCAAGAGATTTGGGAGCGTCTGGCTGGCTCAGTCAGTGGAGCCTGAGCCAGGATCATGAGTTTGAGCCCCACGTGTGGTGTAGTTTACTTCAAAAAAATAAAAATTTAAAAAATATAAAAAAGTAAAATTGCAATGGACTTTGAATAGAATATTTTCCGCTGTATTTTTTGACCATAGTTTTTACTTGTTATTTTACAGATGCTGTGCCTGCTCCCTCGGCAAAGAGCCCATCTTGGCAGACAAATGTGAGTTTGGACAAGAAATCGGACAGTACCATTACAAATACTGTAACTGAACACCCTTTGCAAATGCCTCTAGAAAAGAAGTCAGTTGCAAAAAGTTTTGAAACGTTGACAACCTTACCGTCATTTCAGTCACCGGATAAAGAGGAGTTTATCAGCCCTAATTTAAGGGTGTCAAAGTCAGAGTCCACTTTCTACAACCAGGCCTCTGTAGAGACACTTTACGTCTCTCCCTCATTTAAAACCTTTAACCCAGTGAAGGAGATTCTAAGCAGTAAGGACTTTCAGAAGCCAACCCAATCCAGCGTTATTCAGTTGGACGAGGAAAACCTCAAGTCTGTGACCACATGGGGTGAGTCTGTACACACATACACACACACACATCCTTCTTTTGAAGCATTCATCTGTTCCTTCTCTGTGCTTTCTGGCCCTGTTTTTGGTTCTCCCCATCCAGTGGTATTAAAATGTACGTGCCAGAGTGAGGGACTTCTTCGTTGGGAAAACATCCCTTTTATTAAAGATCCAAGAGGCACTTCATCAACTCGGGGCTCCAAGTGCTTGGCTGAAGTACAGGTTCTGAGCGATTCTAATGCCGAACAAATTAGAAAGAACTAACATTAAATAATAGCTTCCTGTTAGACATTTAGGTTATTTATTAAAAGACTGTATAAAAAAGAATTAGTTATTATGTCTATTGCTGTGTATACACACAATATATGTGTGTGCATGTGTACGTGTGGCCTTTTTTAAAGGGCTGTACTGATTGCAAAACAGTGGTGGAGAATCTCTTCCCTACCACGCCGTACTGGTCACAGTGACTGTGATGGTTTTGGTGCATGGCTGTCCACTGGGAAGTTGTTACTTTGACTTCATCTCTTCCACAAATACCCCCAAAAGTTCATTGAAAATAGTTTTTGGCCATTGCCTGTGTACCAAGTACACTTAGTTATGAAAATTAGCTGAGAGTTTCTCTAAAGCCAGTTAGCAAGGAAGACTTGCTTCTGTTTATAATGAAGTACATAGTATTGTTCTAACCTTCCCATGGACAATGCTGGTTAAAGCTGGAAAACTAAAAGCTGGTCTGAAGCCCTGTAACAACCAAGGTAGAAAACACAGAATGGGTTAGGACCCTCCAGAAAAGGACTGTGATGTTCTGATATAATGAGTAATGTGAATTTGGTCTTCATCCCTGGTTTCTGGCACAGAGCTCCAAAAACCCTTGGAATTTCCTGAGTGATAGGGGTGAGAAGAATTATATTTTTGTTATTTGTAGTAAGCCCCTTCCTTCCCTTTCTGAGTTTATGCTGAGGTGACACTTGGAGGTTGGGTGCTGGTTGCCAGGGTAACCAGTCAGGTGGTGAGAGGGTTGGAACTTTTCTCCCCAGCCCCTGACCACTAGGGATGTTGTGTTATTCACCCAGGGCCAATGATTTGATCAGTCATATCTCTATAATGGAACCTCCATAAAAAGCCTCAGACTGTGGGGTTTAGACAGCTTCCTGGTTGACAAACACATGAAGTTTCTGGGAGGGTGGTGCACCCAGAGAAGACAGGAAGCTCTGGGCCCCTTCCCGATACCTTGCCCTGCTCATCCTTCCCATGGGCTGTTCTGAGTTGTGTTCTTTATAATAAACCACTAATAATAAGTAAAGCACTTTCCTAAGTTCCACGAGCCATTGTAGTGAAGTATCAGACCCAAGGAGGGGATCATGGGATCCGTCAACTTACAGACAGCAGGTCAGAGAGATGGGAAACGTGGACTTTTGATTGGCATCTAAAGCACAGGGCAGTCTTGAGACTTGAGTCTTGAGATTAAGGAATCGAGCCCTTAATCTCTGGGTCTGCACTAACTCTGGGTAATGTCAGAGTGGAGTGAAATCGTAGGACACCCAGGTGTCCTATACATGTCTTTGTCACATACAGAGAATGAGAGAAATCCTTGTGTGTAAAACCCACACATTTGGCATCAAGAGTGGTGAGAACGAAGTAGGAAACTAGTTTACTTTTAGTTGGTCCCACATTCACCTCAGTTTTCCCACTGTGGATCATTTTCTTGTTGGCAGAGTAGGATCATAGAAACTGAGGGAAAGTCAGAGGCCTGGACTCTCCACGGTCTCACTGACCTTGGGAGACAGGTTTGGAGTTCAGGGCCTCCCTGGTAGCAGGGACTCCAGGGTCACTATTCCAGAGGAGAGGAAGTCCAGAGGAGAAAGCCCAAAAGTCTTTGCGTAACTTCCTCCTGAGAAACATCTGCCTCCTGCTAAAGCTGCACACATTCTGGATGTGGTGCCAGGATACTAAACAGGAAGCAGCTTCTAGGGCCCAACATGCTAAAAAGAGATTCTGGCTTTCTCCTGGGGCTAGGAGACGGGCTGGAGCGCAGGATCAGCCATGCCATAGCAGCTCCAGTAAGGACTCCATGCTCTCAGCTGGGACCTCTGACAGGCTCCCCCATGAGCACCAGAACTACCTTCCAGGGGGAAGCGCAAACCAGAACTAGACCAGCCCTCACAAATGCTGAAACCCAGCTCCAGCTGGAGCAAAGTCATTCCTTTGTATCCCATCTCTCTTCTAGATGACAGCGAAATCCTTTCCTAAGAGCTCCTGTCATTTTTCGCACAAGATTTTTGGCACTCAGAATCCAGAAGAAAAACAGACAGCAGAAGCAGACCCACAGATAAGCTAGTACTGACATTGTAAGATAGGCACTTTAGGATAACTGGGGTGAATAAGACCAAGAGCACAGAGGGAAACATGGAGGATTTCATCAGAATACTAACATCTGTAAGGGAAGAATGATATGCACGCTCCAAAGTGGAAACATACATTAGCCAACATTAAGACCCTGAGGGCACACTTCAGTCCTACGAAATATTAAAAGAGAACCTCAATGCTGGCCGGGGAGCTGGGCAATTCTGCGGGAAATCCCAACAGGGAAGAAAACTCGGAAGGGGTGAACCCCACCCCACATTCTGTCTGTGAACTCTGCCTGGATCCTTGACTGACCGTTAAACTACACAGGGAGGAGAAGACCCCAGTGCGTGGGGAGGGGGGAGGCAAGGATGAGCAGTGGAAATGATAAATATGTGGGTAAATATAAACTTCAATTTTATTCTAATTTTGAAAATGCATATGACTATTTAAGGGAAAAATTTCATATTGTAGTTTGGATTTTAAAATGGAGACGGAGAATATGTTCCGACCCAGCGTAAAGAGAGGCTGAATCGGGGAGCTGTTAGCGGCTCGGGCCCTGGAGTCCCACTGCCGGGGCTCACGGCCTCAGCCCAGCCACTGCTCGTGTGACCTGCCTGCGTCGAGTGCCAGCAAAAGAGTTTGCTGTTACTCCAGCGTCTGTATTTTTAGTTCCACTTGTCAAGCTCGAGGCCCTCAGCCCCCTCCTAACCCTCCAGATCCATCCTGGTTATCTCCCAAAAGTCCCCAGGAGATCCTTGCTTATTCTTGGGAATGAGGAAACTCTGATCCTTCCAGAAAGGGCATTCCAGGCCGAGGAGTAATGTTGTGATTGACCAAAGAGATTTTAGGGAGCTCCGAGTCCTTCTCCACAGAGCAGCCAGACAACATGAGGACTTCTGCGCCCCACTGGAACCCCAGACTTCTCCCTGCGTTCCTAGAAATCAAATAACCTGCTGCTCCCCCAGCAGCCTGGTGTTCTGTTTGCCAAGTAAACCAAATGGCTTGGCCACCTTTGTGCTGCTGTTCCCTCGGACCGGAACACTTCTGATCTACCCCTTCCCCAGTTCGCTCCTGCTCACCCTCCGCTCAAAGAGCACTTGTGTAAGATGTCCTGACCCCCTCGATTACTTCAAATCCTCTCCCTCTATATGTTGTCTATATGTTGTCTTAGTACCTGTAATTATCCTCCTAGCGCGTGTGCTCATTCGAATTCATTACATTCTAATTCAATACCTACATAATTATAGTATAGTCTAATTATAGTGTAGTCTAATTATGTATGTATTGAATTGTTTGTTGTCTCCCCCGCCCCCCACCGGAGTGGAGTAGCCCTTCCTGAGGGACGGGACCCTGTCTGCCTGTTTACTATTGTATCCCCAGCACCAAACTCGGTGTCGTGTACGTAATAGGTACCCAGTATTTAATAAGTGAATTAAAAGCAGCCTAGTAAGACAGGAATGGAAAGTGTGCATGAAGAAATAACAGAATCAAACACCGGAGAAATATGCCAGGACAGAGGAGGTGTGGGGGCCAGGTTAAGGAGTTTATTTCGAAGAGAATGCAAGTCACTTAAAGGTATTAAGCCTGGTGAGTGGCTTTTCATATGCGTTCTAGAAAAACTAGCGTCAGAGAATGTGGAGGATTGTCATGGAGGGGGCGAAACTGGGACAGGGAGCCCCGCAGGGGCTGTTGCAGGGGCTGTCGCTGGGAAGGAAACCACCGAGTGGGAGACAGGAGACAAGGGGGGGCACTAGCCTGAGATGGGGCACGGCCGGGGGCAAGCAGGCGGGCTAGAACCCAGAATAGAACACACTCACCTCATCCCGAGGGCCTGTACCGAAGGAGGGGCAAGGATGTATCAGATGTGAGGGAAGGGGCTCGTGGTTTTTCATAACTGAGATGTGTGGAGCTTTTTGCCCCACACATTATGTGTCATGGCCTTCGTATCTTATTGTCTGATGTCACCTGCCCAGACAGAGGGGTTTGGAGTCGTAGAACTGCGGTAAAAAGACGGGTAAGATTTAGAATAGCCACTTCAGAGAAGGGAAGAAGGAGCCAATAAGACCCTGATTCAGGCACCGTTATTTGTAGGAGTCCTAATTTGCCGGATCCTTTTCTCCAATAGTGCTGAGCAGCCTCGGGGTAGGAATAAAAAAGGTAGATATTTGAATTGAAATAAGATTAGGACTGGAGCTTGCAAACCATAGCTTTGGGGCCAAATGAGGCCCCTCCGTGTTTTTGTAAGTGAGATTTTATTGGAACAACCACAGCAATTGGTTTACATGTAATCTCTGTTTGCTTTTGTGCTACAACAACAGAGCTGACTAGTTGGAGTAGAGGCTGTAGGTCTCATAAAGCCCAAAATATTTACCGTCTGGTCCTTTATAGGAAAGGTCTGCTGACTCCTAGATTAGGAATTAGCAGCAGATAAAGCGGAAAAAACGTGGTGGGGGTAATGGGGGAAGGAATGGGGGTAATGGAGGTGATGGAAAGACAAGAACGGAGAGGCAGGTGGGCGTTGATGGAGTGAGAGAAAGTACACGGATCCTTGGATCTTCTGGCTCAATGAGGCCAAAGTGTAGATGCATTAAAAGGAAGAAGAGGGCTGGAAATAATCAAGAAAATGTCCTCTTGGAAAGCAAGATTTCAGAGCAGGGCCGTTCTAAGTGATGGCCTATTCCAGAAAGCGCTGAAGGCGCTCGTGGTTGAGGAATTTAGGAAATGATGAGGTAGGGTTGATGGCTAGTGTCTGTGGGTGCAGAGTGACCGAGACTAGAAAGACAGCGTCTGTTTTCTGTTTTTTCTATTTTTACTGTTCTAAGAAGTATTTGTATATATGAAGGGTCCAGGCCTGGTGGTATAAACTCTTTGGAGATAATGAGCTGGGTACATTTTAAAAGATTTCCGCACTCACAGTGTAGCGGATTTCAGCCATTGGGGGACTGTGCAAGGCAGCTGCCCAATACACGTTAATATTTTCATTCTGATACTTTCACTGAATGATTTGCTGCAGCAACTTCCTTGACCTTTTGATGCTAAATAACTCTGTTCCTAGAAAAGTCCATTCCTTCTCCTCCTCTGTTTAAATTTTAAGTTATTTAGCTGTAGGTCCAACTATTCTTTTAGGTCATTAGATCGTTTGTCACGCACACTGGAAGAAAAAGGGAACTAGTAGGTACATGGAAGTCAGATCATTATATTCACGAGCCACAGTTCAGGGAAGCGTGTTAGCCTGCGCTGGACTTGACTTTCTAATTTGGGGGGAGGAAACGAATCTATACATTCTCGTGCTGGGTTAGCGGTGAGTGTTCTCCCTGGCTCCAGCCTTTGTTTCTGTCTCATTGATCCCATTTTTGTACCTGGATGTCAGTAGTGGTTGTTCGGTAGAGCTGTTTGTCAGTCCATCTTTGCTAAGGAAAGAAACCACACATCACACACACACACACACACACACACACACACACATGCACACGCCCTTTAACTTTTTGCTTGTGGAAATCTTTAGAGCCAAAATAATGAACATTTTCCAAAAAGAAATGGGGAAAATGGTAGAAAACTGCTCTGCAGACTTGCTCAGCTGACCCTGAGCTCCCGGTCAGGCTGGTTCAGAAGCAGCGGGCAGAGTGGAGGGTAGAAGCGAGTCTAATCGTACCTGCAGGAAAGTACGGGCGGCACCTGCGGCGCTGCCCCCAGACTCGGCCCCAGCAACTCCTCCAGCCGCACAGCTCCTGCCTGCCTTCTTGCAGACAAAAAGACACATGGAGTTGGTGTTTTATATTCAACAAACCAAATTTACAGTTCACAGATAAGTAAGAGAAGTCATCATTAATCCAATAAACCAATCGTCCCAATAACAATTTAGTATTAGTGATTAGGGGCGGACTCATTGGCATTTCTCTCAAATTTTATGTTATTCCTAAATCTGTTTCTTTCATATAGTTTATTTTTAATAATGACATTAAAGTAAATTTTCAAATATTGTGTTTTTAAAAACTGAGCTCTAATTCATGGACCAGAAAATGTGCTCTATTAAAGGGTACAATTTAGTAGGTTTTAGTATATCGCCAGAAATTTTCAATCATCACCACTAATTCCAGAACATTTTCATCACCCCAAAGAAGTCCTGCATCCAGTCACTCCCCATTCCTCCCTCCCCCTAGCACTCCCCCGGAACCAGTAATCTACTTTCTCTTTTCGCCTTCTCGGGACCTCTCATGGTATGGAATCATACAATATGTGTCTTTTGTGTCTGGATTCTTTCCCTTTGCACTGTGTTTTCAAAGTTCATCCATGTTGTCACATAAATCAGTACTTCCCTCTTTCTTGTGGCTGAGTGATAGCCTGCTGCAGAGATAAACATGTTGTATTTACCCATTCATCAGTTAATGGATATTTGAGCTGTTTCCACTTTTTGGCTATTACGAATAATTTTGCTATGGACACTTATGTAAAATGGTACTTTTTACATCACCGAGCAAAACCAGAACGTCTTATTTCATGTGGACAGTTAACTTGACAGTCATTATATGTCAGGAAAACTGAGAGGAAGGAACTGGACAAAAAATAAAAATTTCCTCTGTTCTACAGTGAGTAGTTGGAAGTGTTTAGTTGACTAAGGACCTGCCGCTAACAGAAAAATTTACATTTACGACTACAGCTGGAGAGAGTTTAGAAATGTTTCTAGAAACACATTTGTCATTATATTTTTGCAAGGCAGTTCTTCTAAATGCTTCTGAAATTTAAAGTTACAATATAATAATCAACGGGTCTGATATTTTCTGTAAGTATAAAAAGTTAAAGATAACACATGAGCAGTTGGAATCATTTTATAGGTGCTATCTTTAAGCAAGTGCGACATTAATTGGCATGCATCTATCACACAGGGAGATTTTTAAATGGCAGCCCGTTCTCGCCGCGTCTCTGTTGCATTGCAGCTTTGGTGGCTGCACTGTATGGACAGGACGAATGTCAACAGGAGAGTCACATAGCCTTCTGCAGTGAGGGGGAGCCCGAGCAGGATAACGCAATGGGCAGGAGGCGCCCTGAAGAGAGCTTCATGTGTCTGCTACAGCTGTGGTGTGTTTGGAAACAAAAGTAAATTGGTGTTCGGCAATTAGAGATAAAGTGGCTTTTTATGGGCAAGAGCCTGTGAATCGAAGCTACGAAACTGTAAACAATGATAAGCCGGTTAGGCAGCAGTTGCAGCTCCAACGGGAAAGAAAGGTGGACAGAGAGGAGAAAGCCCGGATTCTCCGACTTGGGCAGGCATCAGAAAGAGCTGGAGGCCGGCTGGAGCGCGGCTTCCTGGGCACGACCCTAGTTTTTTATTTCGTTTAGGGGGCTTGGGTCCAAGAACCTCATTTCTGACGAATTCCCGAGTGCTGCTGCCGCATGTTCCGGGCGCTCAGAGAACCGCCAGCGTCCAGAGAAAGCCGGTGGAAGTGAACCAGTTATTGTCATCGTCTCGTCCCACGTGACTGCCACACCTGTGTTATCCTTTCTCAGTGAACTGCCGGACAATGGGCTACCCCCAAATGAGGGGACACCAAGAAAGAGACATCGGGTATGGAAACCAACCCAGAAGAAAGGGGCAGGGCCATGTTAGGGGACAACTGTCGCCCAAACAGAGCACACTCGGAGCGGTGGTGTGACTCCGAATGCGTCGAGGCGCCCATCACCATCATGCCGTCTCTTCAGCACGACGACGACAGACGTCAGGATGAGGCTGACCTAGATTCTTCCGTGCGCTCCTCTGGCCTCGACCATGTGCCGATGAAGCTCCTGGTTTCCTTTCCCTGCCCTGCTGTCGCATCGGCTGAGAAGACGCGTTTCACCCCCACAATGTCTTGTGATTGGAATTTTTCCTAAAAGCTGGAGATGGGCCTCAGAGAGCTCTGAAGCAGAAAATAGAAGCCGCCTGCCCCAGTCATTTTTTTTTTTTTTACAGGAGATTCAATTTGGTTTAAAGGGACATGCATATGTAAAGCAAATAAAATAATATATAAGTCATGTGTGTTAAGGGGTCGGTGTTAATTTCCCTGTTCTTTGACCTCAGCTTTTTAAATTATTACTAAAGTAACAAGTCTAGTTAGCTGTAATGATGTTGGAACTGGAATTTGAACTGGATTTGTACGAGTTTTGGAACTCGTACACTAATGCACGCATGAGTGTAAGTAAGTATTCCAAGACAGGAAACGGTTCTGTGTCAAAGGAAGTTTGGAAACCCCTTGAATAAATTATTGTAGATTTCTCAGAACTTCCAATGTGCTAATGTTCATTATTAAACTCCTCAAGGGAGGCACAGTGTGCAATTACCCAGTCTTATCTGACTTTACAATCCTGTTTTCACCAAACATCTTTTTACATCTTAAGGAACACAGCGTTCCTCAGAACACGGGTTGGGAAATAACGATGTAGAATGAATGCAAAAGAAGAGAGTATGATTTTGCCTGAAATGGAGTTAAAATGGTTATCAAATGTTTAGTTTTGTGGAAAACAGGTTTAGAATGCTTTTTATTTATTATTTTTTGATGAAAAAAAATTATATACATGGACTCAAATGTTTCACATCTCAGGTTGTTTGGAGTTTAATCTCGACTGTGTTTGAGCAGTTAGAGAAAGAAATTTGTTTCATAGCTTTCGGGTTCTTGTAGTTGGTTGTTCATTTTGCCATAATATTCTCTGTAGAAAAAAAAAGAAGAAGGAATCTAAGTTACAGCTTTCTCACACTGTCTACTTTAAATGCCAATTTAAAATGCCACCAGTCAGTAGAATAGGGTGTAATACTTTACTTTTCTGCTCTCTGTTAAGTGTAGTGTAAAAATATGTCCAGCACAGTTCAGAGTCAAGGCGAATATTGGTACTTTGTTAGCTTCATTTCCATGGCGGTAGTGGTATAGGATACCTCTTTGGATTTTCTCCACTTCCTGCTTTGGGTTTATTTAGGCTTATTATGAATATTTAACATATACCATTTTAAGGAGTGTATGTTGAGACCTTGCCCATAGGATTATACATTGTAAAATTATTTATTACTCTCGTTTGGACATTGCATAATCTTTCTCTCCCATTTATACCTTTCAGTGTCAACCACCTCTGAAGGAACGTCCTCCTTTTCTACTTTATCTCTGTCACCTCCTGACTCAGCCTCTCCAGAAAAGTCTGTTCATCTCTTTCACCCGATTTTGGCTGGACCTTCCTTCTGGACTCTGTCCCGTCAGCAGTCTTCTGCCTCTTTTAAGGGTAAAGATAAGAGAGCCAGGGCGCGTCACCCCTTAGCTCCTAGGGGCCTAGTGTCTTCTGATGAAGAGGAAGATGACAACCTCAATCTACTGCAACGTCTTCCAGATAACTCTGAGTCTGCCAGGAAGCAGGCAAGTCCTGCTCCTGGCCATAATTGGGCAGAGTTTCCCACTGCAAATGTAGACCACTTTACCTCTCTGTCCTTTCCGAGTTTTCAGCCAACTGAAGGCCTGCCAAAAGAGCCTGAGGGAAGCGATTCCATTAAAGCTCTCCTTGGAGAGGTGAAAAATGCCGTAGTCAGACTACACGAAGACCTGAACGTGGTGATACGGGAACTTCATGTAATCAGTAGCCATCTGGTGAGCATGAGTGGGAATAGTCCACAACTAAGCAAATCTTCACAGCTTCCCCAGTCTTCTGAGGGGACGTCGGATCACATCTAATAAGCTCCATAACCATATTTGGTAGAATTTATGTGGTTCCACTTCCCAAAGACTAGGATGACCTCCTGTAGATTCTTATAAGGTGGTGGTTTGATTTTTCCTTGTCAGGCTTATTAACCAATCTCTTTCAAACCAATAAACTCATTTGGTTTATTTTTTTAAAGAGAAAAGGTATCACCTTTGATAATATCAGATTTAGATATGAACTAATGTTCCTTTGAAGCTGAAGAGAATTTCATCCTTCCACGCTTTGGACTTTACCTCAAGATACGTTAAACATTAGTGGAGGTTGTGGGAAGACAAACTACAGAAGGCTGTTCTAGAGCATTTGGATAAGCAGGCAGTCCAAAGCCCTTCACAGCCTGGATAGATGTTTCCTATGGTCTCGTGCCAAGTTTCAGATTCCCCAAACCAAGGGCCAGCAATCTTTCCCTTCTTGTGGCTGCCACTGTTGGTTGGGGGTTAAGCTGAGACAAGTAAGACACTGACCAGGAGTTTTTATGTTAATTTATATTGCAAAGTGAATTCAAATGCATACTTTTTTCTTGTATTTGGAAAATAAATTTAATATTTTTCATCTAACATGTATCTTTTTAATTTGACAGCCTTTCAAGTAGAAATGTCTCAGTTGTTATATTTATGGGAAAATGATCTAGTTTGGGGGTCATAGACCAGTGCTTCTCAACCCTGCTGCACACCAGAATCACCAGAGATGCTTTTATTCCTGTTTTATATTAATTTGAAAGGACAGTGCAAGGGCTCTGTGTACCCATCACTCAGTTTCGACAATTACCAACTAAAAGCTAAAATAATTCCTGATTATTTTGAAGAAATATGGGACATTCAAAAATATCCTAATGCTGGGTGCATTCCCAAGCCAAAACTGATTTTCCCTGTGCAAACTGGGTTAAGAAGTAGAGGGAACTGCCAGTGGAACTGTTAGTGGGAAGACTGTGATGTGGGTGGAGGTTTGGCATATTTGCGGAGGGGCAAGGAAGTCACTGTGGCTGGTGTGAAGTGGGGACAGGAAAGAACGTAGGAGATTTGAGGTCCTGGAGGAAAGGGCAAGGAGTAGTGCCAGATGATACAGGTTCTAGAAGACCATTGTTAGAGATTTTGACTTTTATGAAATAAAAACTGTGACAAGATTTTAGGGTGAAAAATGATCTTAGGGCTCTAAATGATCGTGTTGGCTTTGGGGGAGAGATGGAGGCCATGGGGTGAGGCAGGTAAGCCAATCAGAAGGCAATGGCAGTTACCCAGATAAGAGCTGATGGTGGATCAAACCAAGGTAGGCATAGTGAAGGTATGTCAAAAGTGATTCGTTTAGGGATTTGCTGATGCATTGGATTAAATATATGATAGAGGAGAGTGACAGCCAAACCCCAAGGTATTGGATTGAGCAATTGAAATTCAAGATGAATTTGCCATCAACTGGAATGAGGAAGGTTGCAGATAAGGCAAATGTTGAGGCATTCGATCTAGATCGGTTAAATCTCAGATTGCATAACCCAAGTGGAGATAGCAAGTAGACAACTGGATGTGAGACTTGAGTCTGAGAGAGAGACCTAGATTGGAATGGAGGCAGGGGTTAGTAATGAGTGGTTATTTCAATCTATGAGACTGGATAAAATTGCCAAAGGAGTGAGTATGAGAGTGGAGAGAATTTGAAGGCCTGAGCCCTTGGGGCATTCTAACAAGATCATCAAGAAGTTGAGCAATCCATGAATGAGGCTGAGAAGGAGCTACCTCTGAACAAAGCAGTAGTGTGTAATGTTTAGAAGCCCAGGGTGGTTTCCTCTTCTTGACCCTTTCTTCTCCCATATGCATTTCAGAAGCACCTTTCCAAGTTCTTTCCAAATCCTATTAGATTTGTTTTAAGTTTTTTAAATTCCACTTACTTAACATTCAGTGTAATATCGGTTTCAGGTGTACAATACAGTGATTCAAAGCCCTATTTGATTTTGATCAGAGTTGCATTAAATTTACTCTTTGATTGAGGAAATTTTTTTTTTTTTTTACAAATTTAATCTTCTAATCTAGGAGCATGGTATATCTGTATGTTTCTATGGGTGTTCTCTTACAAATTTTATGTTTAGTCTTTCAGTCCATGAGCATGGTATATCTCTATGTTCATTTATGTCTTCTGTTAGTGTTCTTCAGTAAACTCATAATCTCCTGCACAGAGGGCTTCTATTTCTTTTTAAAGACTTAATCCTTTCATGCTTGATATTTTTGTGCTATTATAAATGCTACCTTTTTGCTGGTCTTTAAATTTGGGGACAGAACAGTTGAGAGAAATCTAAATATCCATCAAGATTCACTAATAGTTAACATGTTACTATGTTTGCTTTATCTCCCTCTCTTACTAAACATGTTTCTGTCTTTATTATGTAGACAGGTAAATAGATAGTCACATGCATGTGCTGCTGAACCATGTGAAGGGAAGATTCAGATATCCTGACACTGCATCACGGAATACTACACAACTTACTACATGAATCGGGGTGACTATTCTCCAACCTACCTTTCCAGTTAATCAGTTCTTTCTTCACCTGTATCTGATCTTTGCTAAATCTTCCCATTAAGTTTTTAATTCAGTTATTCTTCTTTTCATTTCTAGAATTCTACTTGGTTCTTTTAAAATCTTCTAAAAGTTTCCTTTAAAAAACTTTTCATAGGTCCATGTTTCTTGCAGGTATTTTTAAGCATAACTTTACTAGTAAGAATATTAAGCAAACTAGTATAGAATTCTTACTAGTAAGAATAATAAGTAAATTAGAGAGAATTCTTACCAGCAAACCATTGAGAATATATGCATTTAAGGCTAAAAATTTCCCTTTACTGCAACCCACAAAAATAAAAAATTGAGATATAATTCACAGACCATAAAGTTTACCTTTTAAGGCATCTAATTGAGTGGTTTTAGTATATTCATAGAGTTGCATGACCATCACTACTATCTAATTCTAGAATAGTTTCATCACCACAAAAAGATACCCCGTACTCATTAGCATTAGACACTCCCCATTTTCCCCCCCTTCATGCCCCTGGATACCTCAAAATCTACTTTCACTTTCCATGAATTTGTCTATTCTGGATATTTCATATAAATGGAACCAGATGTGGCTTTTTGTGCCTGGTTTCTTTCACTTAGCATAATTCTGGGGGAGGGGGGTTCAGTCACGTTGTAGCATGTATGAGTTCTTCCTTCCTTTTTAAGCCTGAATAATATTGCATTGTATAGATATACCACATTTTGTTTATCTATTCATCAGCTGAGAGACATTTGGATTGTTTGCACTTCTGGGTACTATGAATAATGCTGCTATGAATATTTGTGTGAACATATGTTTTCCACTCTCTTGGGTATATATCTAGGAGTAGAATTTCTGGGTCATATGGTAACTCTTATGTTTAACTTCTTGAGGAGTTGCCAAGCTATTTTCTGAAGTAGTTTTTACCATTTTACCACAGGTATTGGTATGTAATATTTTCATGGTCCTTTGGCTCAAAAAATATTCTAATTCCTACCATGAAGAAGTATAGAAGTATATTTCTTAACTTCTCAGCATTTGTACTGTAATAACTCTAACATCTAAAGTTTTTATGTGTCTGTTTCTGTTCTCTATTATTACCCTGCTGATTTTTTCCCATGATGTTAATTTCCTTGTGTGCCTGGTTATCTTTGGCTATGTGCTGGTCGTGACACTTGAAAATTCATTTGTGTGATTAATACAAGAATTTGTCTTTGCTTCTGCCAAGTGCCTGGTGCTATTGCACCACCATACTGGTTAGGTAAATGAAGGCCATAGCTTGAAGTTTTCTAGAATACCCAGGTAAGCCCCAGACTTAAACTCCTCTTATAAAGGATAGTTCATTTCTAATTTACTTTCATTGCATAGCCGGTGGGTTCCACTTTGTTGTAAGGAGCATGTCTTTTTAGACTTCCCACCTGTGTGAGGTGATTTCTGTTCCTATCACCACCAAAAGGAAAGTTGGAGTTTGTTGAACTCAGCTAATACCCTTAGGGAAAAGTGGTATTTGTGATCATTTACTTATCAGGTCTCTGGGTTTGTTTTTGTTATTTTTGTCTTTTTTGTTTGTTGGTTTGGTTTGGTTTCAAGTACCTATTTCACACAAGACTCTCCTGGGCCCTGGGGATTCGGTGGTAAGCAAAACCAAGATATTCCTGCCCTCACAGAGAACTGAGTTCTAGAGTTCTGGAGGAATTTGATAGATTAATCAAATTGTTTTGTTTTGTTATTCAAACTGTAAAAGTCTGATGGTTCTGGGAAAGGAAATACAGGATTTGACCTGGTGAGGGGTTCAAGGAAAGCTTATTTAAGGAAGTCCCTTGAGCTGAAATACAAGTTCTAGGATTATTGAAGTAGATGCCGCTAATAACATATGGGGCAAGTCAACCTCTCTGTGAAATAACATAGAGCATACAATAAGGATGAAATCTTAAGACATCTTCTGTTAGCTTTCTTCATACATCTGGGAGACCTAGAAATGGATTCTTAAGGGATAGCAGGATACAGTAGCTCCTTTTTTCACTGGCTGTAAAATTTCTTAGTTGTATGTTGCTAAGAGTTGAGAAGAAACAAAGCTCCAGAGATACAGCACTCCTCCCTCCCCTTCCCCCATTACCAAAAGGTGTTGCATCAGATATCTTGAAATTCACTCAGAGAAACCCTACAAATAACTAAGGCAACAAAAGCTATCCCTTTGAGAAGCTACTTTACATGCCCATAGTAACTTCAGATTTTAACTAAGTTTTACGTAGCTCCTATATTTTAATTCAACCATTTTTTAATTAGTATAATTAACAAGCACTTATTTGAGTTTCTATTTAGCCAACTCCATTAAGTGAATAGAACAAACTCGGCTTAAATTAAGAACGGGTATATTCTGATTGACTTTGTAATTATCTCAGATTAAAAATACGTCATTAAATGCTATTAAGTATTTTATTATTTGAAACATGAGGATCTTATTATAAGGCAGTTATGAAAATATCACAGTTTACCTATTGTCAAGTTACTGATGTGTTCATCCTTTAGATTTATTAAGCACTCATTACGAGTAGGCAATTTGCTAGACATTGGGGACACAATGGTGAACAAGATGGGAGCAGTCCCATCCTCAGAGCTGCCGTTTCATGGGCAGAGTGTGATATGTAAATGCTATGAGTTTAGGAAGCAGCGGATAGTGTGGAGAGGGCCTGGTAAAGAGGGATAGCCAGCTCTGATTTAGGGGAGGGTCGGGGAATGCTTCCTGGAGAAAATGACTTCCAAAATGAATCCTGAAGGATAAGCAGGAGTTCGTCAAGCAAAGAGAGAGTAGAGAGATAATCTTCTAGGCAGAGAGAACAGCATGTACAAAAGCTGGGAACAGGAGGGAGCTAGGTGAGCCTGAGGATCAGACAAAGCTGTTGGGTCAGAGATTTGAGCACCTTGGTTTCCCTTCACGCAGAGACACCATGATGGTTATGAAGTATTACGTAGTATTAACTGACTGAGTAACAGAAAAGGACTGGATGACAAGGAAATGGATCATATTGGAAATGAAGCATCCTAGAAATTTGGGGGTTACCAAAATCCATTCACAGACTGATAAAAATAGACTTGATAGGGGTTTTTTGGTTTTAGGGGTTTTTTGTTTTGTTTTGTTTTGTTTTGTTTTGGAGACCTTGGCAACTCATCTTCCCCACAAATCGGGTGGTTGTGACAGTGTTTGCTCTGGCTGTGTGAGGAATGTCGTCTTTGTGTGCCTTCCTTCTGAAGAGAAGGGGAGTCCTGAGAGCAGCCTGGTGAGTCAGTAACGTGTGCTCGCCTACGGGCGACTGTTTTTCTAGGTCTCACTGCATTTTTAATAGAATGGATTCTGAGATGTGATAAAAGGATTTAGATATGTGGAATTGAGAGATTTTTCTTTCTTGCAGAACAAGTAATTTGAGGAGGCCAAGCATATTATTGTTATGCCCCAATATATGTGCCACCTCTTATCAGCAAGCAGGCTTAGAAAAGAGTAAATTGGCTCAGAAGAAACTCGGTTTTTCAAGATGATTTTGTTTGGTAATTTCAAATTCTGTTTTCTCACTGATGGTGCAGAAAGTTCTCAAAGATATGGTAATTACTGCAGAATTACGGCTTCAGGCGTTCGCAGCCATTCAAACAGTGAAACTCCATTATGAAAATACCGTGGTCTGTGTGTTCTGTTGCGCCACAGTTGAAAACTTGTCCCTTATACTGTGTCCTGCACCATTCTTATAGAACACCAGGAACAAAATGCAGAAAGTAGACATTCTAGGGCTTGCTGATTAATTAAAAATAGGGCGTGAGAGAGCAGTGCATCAAGGATGAGCTCCGGAATTCTAGTTTGTTTTCATTATTAATAGTAACTTAATAACACTAATAATCGTTGACATTTATTGAGTGCTAACAATGGTCTAAGCAGTTTTAATTCTCCCAACAACCCTACCTGGAAGGTTCTAGTATTGTCACGATGCATGTAAGAAAACAAAGGCTAAGGAGAGCTAAAGAGCTTGCCCACGGTCACAGCAAGGAACTTGCCCAGGAAACAGCAAGGGTCCCAGCCACACCTTGAGCCTTGGGCTGTCTTAGTGTTGAGTCTGCGTGTGTCACCGTGGGGCCTCACGGCCTCGCAATCCAAGGTGAAGGCGGCCAGCTGGGCGGAGTCACCACTGACTGGGATAGGAAGATGGCAGGTTCAGGCTGTGTGTCCCCAGCTTTGGGGGCAGCTGGAGGCCCTGCCTTCCACACTGGCCCTCCCCCTTCACATCCTGCTCTGCAGCTGGTCAACCCCCCTCCCCCGCCCCCTGGGACCCACACTCCCCAGCTGGCCCTTGGAGGCTGGGGCAGAGCTAGAATGAGTCAAGGGCCTGTTTGGAGGTGAAAGATTGTCCCGATTTCTCTTTTTCTTACTTGATAAAAGCTGGGAAATGTCATGGAGCCACACACGCCGATTTCAGCGGAGGCCGTTTCCCTAGCAGCTGTGAACTTCCGCTTACTCTTGCGGATCGCTGCCTCCGGACTAGACAACGTGCACTTGAAAGCCACGCAGAGCGACCCAGAAACAGCAACAAGAACTGAAGGAAAAAGTCTGTTTTGAATTTGGTTACATCTAACAGTAATATGTTCATACTTCTTTGAAAAAAAAATGTGCCTGGGGCACTTAGTCATGTAACTTAGTAATTAGTCTCATTATGCCCGGCACTAAAGATGGGATATTTGCTTTGCTTCCACATCCCTGTGTAAGGATCCTAGACAGCAGCCACCCCACCGCCCCGGAAGAGCTGATTTTAATTAACCCTAAATGGGTCCTGTTCCACCCATACCCCCTACCCCCATTTCTCCAAAAACCACCACCACCAACAACAACAACAAACAGAAAGGAGGGAACTAGAAACAGTAACACACTAGATTAAGCCAAATGTGAGAATAACACGCGGCTTGAAAAGCACAAACTCCAGAGATTAAGGGAACCAGCAAAGGGGCACCTGACCTGAGACCAGCGAGCCGAGCGACTTCTTTTCCCAGTCTGTCCCTGTCCTGAGGGTAAAAGGGTGAGTCTGTGACAGGCCCACCGTCGACAGTGTCCGCTGGCAGTTTGAGAGCTCGTGGTGACCGGCGGGATGGGACGTAACAGAGAAGCTGAGGCAGGAGGAGGAGCGGGAGGTCTGCCAGGAAGGCAGGGAGGCCGGGCTGCCCGTCTCGGTGGAACCCTGTGGGGCTGCAGGTGGGAACCGGTCGGCACAGGGTCCCATCCGGTCCGGGTGGCCGTGACAGAGGCCGTGGCTCCGGAAGAGGGGCTGTCAGGAAGGCTGAAACCCAAACGTCCTACATTCAGGTGGCAAGGGGCCCTCGCAGACGATGCACAAGCCTCGCCTACCCCCATCAAGTTCCACATGTGCGCCCGCCCAGAAACAGGAGCCCGCAGAGGGACAGGACAGGGCTGAAGGTGGCCCTCCAGAGCTCTGCTGCTTTCCTGAGCACAGGCATCCCGAATCCGCACCTGCTGGCGTGTCTGCTGAGAAGCGCTGCTGAGCGTGGCCCTGCCTGTGGCCTCTCGGTGGTTCTGCTCTCGTGAAGGGGACAGCTGCATGAACGGCCCTAACCAGCGTGGGTCCCACTGGGGACAGCAAGGGCAGGCAGCTTAGGAACAGTAGGTCCGAAGTTTCTCTTCCCTGCCTCGTGGGCGGGCGTTGCCTGGCGAGCTCACCCTGAGGCCTGTAAGGGTGGTAGGAAGCTGTGCTTCTGTGCTTACCTCAGAGGGTTTCCACGGCTCAGTCTGTTCAGATCCCCTTGGCCTTGTGTTTCCTACCATTTGTGGAGCCCTTCCCAGTTGGTGAGCCCTTGAACGCGTCTCTGTTCACGGTGCTTCAGAGAGTGAGGCAGAGGAGAAATGGGGGCCTCAGAGAGGCTGAGTCAGCGGTCAAGGTCACACAGCGCTGAGCCGCTGGGCTGGAACACCTCCCCCAGGTTTCTGGCGCCAAACGCAGCCTCTCCCACCAGCTACACTGCCCTCAGCCCCTTTCCTAAAACACAGGGAAGGGTCAGGATTCTAAGCAGCAGTCAGAAACTCAGTATGGAGTCTCTGCCCTTGAAATTGTCTTCTATATTCTTAATCTTATAGATTAGCTTCATTTAAGCCATTAAGGTATTTCACTGTCTCTAAAAATGGAAACGGGTGTTTTCATGTGAGTCATTAATCTCCACTTCTTCCCCGCAAAAGCCAAAGTTGTTGGAAACAATAGTACATAGAGACCAGAACACCTCACATTTCTGAATCGAGCTGAAGGAGGAGAGGGGGGCTCTCACTCTGATTTTGTCTGGACACCTACATGACAGTCATGACAAGGGCAAAGTTCATTGACTGACGTGCCGAGGTCCATGGCGGCCCTCCTCCACTGTCTGGCATTAGAACATAAGTGAGATCTGCCAGCTGCTCAGCCCATCGCTTCACCACATGGAAACCTTTAGTAAATGGAGATGCTTGAATGTTAGTAAGCAATTGATTCACTAATTAAAATTCCTAATTTTGAGATTTTAATAATTATCTAGGAAACGGGACAGGGTTAGGAATGAGCATGTGCCTTTCTGTGGTTTCTCTCTTCTGTCCCTACAGGTAGCCTGTCCAGCCCCCGGGCAGCACAGCTCCCTCAGGGTGGGCGTAAATTCCAGGGGGAATAGCAGTGTCACTGGTTGTCACCAACGCCCGATGACGAAGGTCAAGATGTTCAAACGGTAGGGTTTTCGTTTTGCTGAGGAAGTGGCCTGTCTAAGCGGACTGCCCCAACAAGATAGGGGAAGCTGAACCCTCCCCTGGGTCCCTATATTAGTGTCCTCGAGTCGCCAGAACAAAGTACCATGAACTTGATGGCTTAAAATAGCAGAAATGCATCCTCTCACCGTTCCAGAAGCCAAAGTCTGAGCTCAGGGTGTCGGCAGGGCTGGTCCCTTCTGAAGCTGTTCCTTCCAGGCCACTCTCCCAGCTTCTAGTGGTCCTGGCAGTCCTTGGCATTCCTTAGCCTGGAGCCTCCCTCTGGTCCTCCCCCTCCACCTCCCCGTGTCTCTTCACGTGTTTCCCCTCTTATATGTCTTCATCCAGATTTCCCCTTTGTACAAGGACACGTGTCCTATTAGGTTAGCGCCCACTGTAATGACCTCATTTTCACAGGCTTATCCCTTCAGAGACCCTATTTCCAAATAAAGTCACATTGGGAGTTCCTGGGAGCAAAGACTCCCAACGTATATTTTTAGGGAATATAATTCAGCCTATTCAACTTCTATCTACTTCTATATTCAACTTCTCATCTACCCACCTGTGAACAAACATCTCAATAAAAGCAGCCCCTTCCCCGGACAACGGCCTGGCTCAATCCTGTCCTGTCCCAGGACAATGACCCAGCAGAACATGCAGCCAGCCCCCTTGTAGGACCGTTTAACCCCTGGGCAGCCGTGCAGGGTGGTGGGGAGCAGGAGCGTAGGACATGCAGCTCCCGGCATCAGACCATGCTGACCTGACTGCCAGCTCTGCCCCTTCTGGGCTTTGCAGCCCTAGGCCTGCTACTCAGACTCCCAAGCCTCTGTTTCTTCCCTGTGTCATGATAGCTCCCACCTCGCTCAGTTACTATAAGTGGAAACACGTCTACAAGATCCTTGCACATAGTAGATGCTTAGTAAATATCAGTCCATCTCCACCTTTCCCTGGATCTCACAAAGTCCTGTGATACAGGCAATGTGGCAGCAAATATGTGCTCCTTGAGCTGAATCTGTGGTTCAATTAATTGATAAGAAGAGGTATTTCTCAGTGCCTGGGTTTTCAGAATTCACCAAGGGGTATCAAGCTGACTGGTGGGCTGTCTTCTTTGACAAGGATGCAGGTCGAACACCATGCCTGGCATTGATGGACCGTCACAGTGTCTCTCCAGCTCCCATGTCGCGTGGGCCTCTGTGTCTGCCACACAGAAATCAATTGCTCTGTTCCTGGGAGCCTGCACCCCGAGGAGTAGCATTCAGGAGGAACAGGGGCTCTGGAGCCTGCCTCTCTCTTTTCGGGGGCTCTGGCTGCCACCCACTCCTGCACCCCTGCCTTGGGTGGGAGAGGCCAGAGCCTGCTGCAGAATGACACTTGTGGGAGGGTTTCCCCTTGCCGGGGTCGCCGCCGCCTCAATCTCACGGGTTCAGAAATGCTCCCTTTACCAGCTTTCACAAAGATGCTCAACCCTGAGGCGACAGCTTTGTAATAACCCAAATCAAAAGAGACGGCTTTATAAGCCAGATCATTCCTGGGCACCAGACTGCAAGTGTTTATTTATTCATTTGTACATTTTTTCACTCGGCCAACAGACCTCTAGGGAGGACTGGGCAGTCTCCCACGTAAGCTCATTTGAGCCTTAAAATAATCCCTGTGGTCCCCTTGCCCTCCGTCTTACAGGCGGGGAAATCAAGGCTTGGCGAGATGGAGTGACTTTCCCCGCTGCCTGCTTTGGCGGTGGGCACAGGAAAGCAGGACACCAGCATCTTGGTCTTATAAACTCCTCCGATCTCGTCTTTAGACCCTCTCTAGCTAACCGGAGATGTGCCCGGCCCCAGAAAACTTTCCCTTCTCAACCTTCACAGCCAGCATATCGACCGGGGCTCACAAAGTTTCGCGGTGGTAACACAACCCCAGTTCCCAGGTTATTTCTCACTCGGGTTAGATAGCAGCTGCCAGTCGGCTGAGGCTGATTCAAGCCATCCCCTCTCTGAGATCCAGGCTGAAGGAGCAAGACATGCTCTCATGGCAGGCGGAAAGAACAATGGTGGAAACACGATGACTTTTGAAACTTCTGGTGAGAATTCCTTCTCATGGAAGCCACCTAGCCAAGCCTGCTGGAACTGGGGCAGGGAAGTAGGAACACTTTCATGTTGAGGCAGCAAATAATTGGCAGCAACAATATTATTGACTATGGCGGAGACGTCTACCTGTATGGACTTCATTCTCTGGTTTACAATATGGAGATGCTACCAGTTCCCTCTTAATGAGGCACTTGTAAAGATGAAATGAAATCCAACACAGTAAACTGTCAATTTCCTCACAGTTCTGCAGTGCCTCACACTGTGCCCAGCATAGACCAAGTGCTCAAGAGATAACTGGTGGCCCTGGATTCACCCATGAGTAGTTACTGATCACCTACCGTGAGCCAGGAACCATTACTCTAGGATAGCTTTTAGGATCTAGTGGAGAAAAAGACAAGGAAAATCCCTGTTCTCACGGATCTGGAACTGCGTTCCAGTTCATGAGGCACAGACAATAAACAACTAAATAAAAATTTCAGAGAATGGTCAGGGAGCTGTAAAGAAAATAAAGCAGAATAAATAAGAACAGGATACAGAGTGAGTGAGATCCACCAAGAGCAAAGTAACTTGGCTGGAGATCTATATGATAAGGAGCCAGTGGTGAAAAGATGAGAGGAATCAGCATTCTGGACAGAAAGAGGATAGCATGCACAAAGGTCCTGAGGCACGGATGAGTTGGACTGCTTAAGGAACAGGAAGGCCCGTTGGGCTAGGGTGTCCTGAACACAGTATGCACCTGCACGGAAGGAGGCTGGAGAAGAGGCAGGGGCCCCGGAAACTAGTCCAGTGCCTGGGGCACAGGAGGGGTCAGGAAACCTCAAGAAAGAAAGAGTAGTCATCAGGATGGGATAACAGCCACTCTGGAGAGAGAACTCCCCTTCCCCTGGAGGGGCTGCCGAAGCTCTGCCCATTGCTTCTTTCTGAGTCTCCTCCTTGATTCCTCATTGGCCCCTAGAAACTTCTCACAGTGCAGTATCCCTCCGTGACCTGTTACCATTTCCAAAATCACTGCTGATTTATTACATTTCACGGCGTCTATTTTCTGATGACCTAGAGACGTACTTCATTCTGTAAATAAGCTCTCCCCAAATCACAGTCTGGGACAGGTTAAAGCTAATCCCACCCACTGTACGCTGATTGCTGTCCACTCAGCCTCCAAACCACGGCAGCCACTGACCTTGGCCTGGGTTCCAGGGTGACTTTCACTTTGAGGACCTGGATCTCCTTGCCCACAGACAGTGGGATCACATAGTACACGCACATCGAATGCAATAAGTGTCTTTCGCCCACACCTGCTTGCAGAAGAGAGAAAGAGTCATGTAAGTAACACAGTGAACTTGGGCTTCAGGATGAGCTGCAGTAGAAGACAAGACTCAGAGGTTTCCTCAGGGTCCTGGTACCTCTCGTGCCTTGTCACCTTTTTTTCCAGTGATCTGCAAGATCCTAGTGTTTAAGATCAGGGTGGGGTGGGGGCCAAAGATGCCTGGCCGCTGGAGATAAACAGCACTCAGTGCCACCAAGGACGCCTGGGGCAGCCCCTGTTACAAGCCAGGACCTGAGTCTCAGGGAGGCTGTCCTGGGGGTCCTGGGTGGGGAACAGGGTAGAGATGGAGCATGGCCTGCCTTGCCCAAGGTCTCCAGACACGGGGGTATTGGGAACAGGCTGGGGGAGGTGGCGGAGAGGCAGGCCTGCACCCCAAGTCCAGATTTCCTGATGATTCAGAGAAAGCTGGGAGGGAATTGGGCCCAGGAGGCAGAAGTCTGGAGTGAAGATGAACAGGTAAACCCACGACGCTTCTGAGCAATGGCCACGTGGCGCTGTGTCCAAGCCGCAAGAGTGACCGAGAATCCAGCAGAGAGGGACCCGGGGAGAGCGCCCTCCGTCCCCACAGGCAGGGCCCACAAAGGACCCCGTGTCAGGGACAGGGCTGCACACAGTGGACTAAACACCCATTTGAGGGCCACCGGTCAGGCTTCTGAATAGAGTCACAGGCAAGAAGCCCAATCCGAAGAGCCAAAGTAATAAAAAGAATTCTCCTTTCCCTTTGTATTCTCAAAGCCGATGCGGCATGGATCCCGAGCTGGACGCTTCGGATCTCCTGTCCTCCTCTCTCCCTGGTCCTGCAGGTACTGCTCCTGGGCCTGTCGTCTGCCGAGGTCCCAGCAACGCCCCACCCCCGCTGACTCTCCGCGCTCCAACCCCAGGTTCTAGCGCATTCCTTCTTCCCCCGCTCTTGGGGCTGGATGGAGAAAGTCACTGCTGGGGGACACTGAAGAGGGAGATTCTGGGGAGTGGGGCGCTCCCAGCACTGGGCTGAGCAGAGCCCGCAGGGTGAGCTGCCAGGACAGAGGACAGTGGTGTGGGCCTCGTGGGCCATGAGCTAGGGCAGCCAGCGCAGGAGGGGGAGGGGGAGGGAGGGCCGAGGCCAAGGCTCCTCGCAGTGACACGAAGCTCCGTGAGCTGAGGGCTGGTTCCCGCCTGCGGTGGTGAGGGAATCAGCTCAGAGAGATTAAAGTATGGCCCAAAGGCAGAAAGCAGGGCAGTAAGAGTCCGAGGCGGGCATTACACGTGGCTTGGCCGGAAGCCAAGGGAGCGGGCCTCCAACTGCGTTACGCTACACATCCTTTCAGACTGGGGGCGCAAAGACGAAGACCCTTGGGAGGGGGTAAGGGAGAGCAATGAGAAGGATAAGAAGACGTCAGCTGGAGAGGTAGAGAGAGATCTGCACGGGAAGGGGATTGTGTGCAGGGAGAGAATCGCCATAATTGCAAACGCAAACCTCTCAGACGACGTTTGGAAACTGTTAGAGGCAGTCAAAGTCTTTCTTGATGGTTTTTTCCGAAGCTCTGGTATCCAGCCTACGGCATAACTTTGGGACAGGGACAGGGACAGAAAAACAGAGCCACCCCACCACCGGGTGCTTTCCCAGAAACTTCTCCATCACCGGGTGGGGCCCTGAGCCCCGTGGAGTGGTGTCAATGCCACAGCGTTCATGTCACCGTGCACAGACCCAGCACTTTCGTCTGGAGCTGTGCATCATAAACGTTTAGCTCTCAGGCTCTGGGGCCCAAGTCTATTAAAATTCTGATGCTTCTGTGGCTGTGGGATTGGATAATGATAGAAACTTCGGCAGAGGAAGGAAAAAACCTAATGACAGCACAGCAGAAGCCAAATACAGTGAGCCTGGTCCCAGCCCCCGGGGCTGCTCAGCGCTCCTGATGGGGGAGAACAGCCCCCACGACTTGCGGCTGGCAGTCAAGACTGATTCTTGGATGGTGTGAAAGACGGGAAGGATTTTAAGATCGGTAGCAGCAACCATAACGACACATTTGTTATTTACATTTGTATTTTACGTGTGCAATTCACATCTGTAGAGAACTTGACATTTTTCAAAGTGCATCATATATGATTCCCTCTTGTCATCCCAACAACAACCTCGTGAAGCAAGGTTGTGGTAAGCATGGTAAGCAAGTGTGTCTAGTTCCCCACCTCCCCAGCAGGAGGAAAAACTGCATTTCCTATTCCCTATCCCCAGAGGTGGGGTGTGAGCAAGTCACTTAAAACATGGCTGAGGGGCACCTGGGTGGCTCAGTGGGTTAAAGCCTCTGCCTTCGGCTCAGGTCATGATCCCAGTGTCCTGGGATTGAGCCCCGAATCGGGCTCTCTGCTCAGCAGGGAGCCTGCTTCCTTTCCTCTCTCTCTGCCTGCCTCTCTGCCTACTTGTGATCTCTGTCTGTCAAATAAATAAATAAAATCTTTAAAAAAAAAACAAAAACAAAACATGGCTGAAGCCTGTCTGTTACAAGTCCCATGTTCCCTGCCGTGGACTGGCCCCGGTCCCAGAGGAAGGAGATGCCGAGCAGAGTCTCGGGCTGGCCGGTAAAATACGTAGAACATGGGCGGGTGTTGGCTGGCATGCGCTGATGATGTCCCTGCAACAGAGCCCGGTGGAACCGACTGAGATAGAAATTACCCCCATTTACATAAAGAGCGGACGAAGACACACACCTACCCAAGGCCCTCCCAAGCGAAACCTAGGTCTTCCTGCCCCTTCCCATCAGGACTTGTTGGTTATCACTGATGACCTTGGGCAGGTTCTGTGAGCCCCTCTAAGCATGGTGCTGCTTGTCCAGAAAACAAACATGGTAACCCACAGCCCACAGGGAGAATTTAAGTTAGTGACCTTGGAAGGCACGTGGCTGTCCTCAGTGCCTCACGGTGCATTTTCCCCAGCCCTGCGCGCTACCTCCTTCCCCAACACTGTGTTTCAGAAATGCCTGTGGAGCTTGGGGAAGTTGGAAGATGATTCAGAGTTCCCCAGACGCCCTCCCTGAATTGCTCTGCCTTCTGCCCTCAGCTAAGTAGAGTTTTTATTCCCGTCTGGCCTCAGAATCTGGAAGGTGTCTCCTTTGTGTCCAATTAGAACATTTTTCATTTCAAAACGTATTGTTGTCTGGGGACAATGTCACGAAGCAGAGCTCGGCTGCTCCTGAGAATAGAAGCCCACAGTGAAAGGCTTCCCGGGCGCGAGGCACCTCGGAGTGGCCCCTCTCGGCTCCGCACCGACTGAGCCAGCGCCAGGTGTCAGCGGGAGAGACCCTGTAATTAATTTTTAAATTTGCTATTATCATGCATTTAGGCAGTGGGCTGACGTTCCGCTTGGTTTTGACCTTTAAAAATGTTACAAGCAATATCAACTTTTCTCCAAACTGAAGGACACTGACCCAGAGGCTATAAAAACCACAACCTCGTAAGCTGGCAACGTTCCTTTCAAAGTTCTCTCGTTTCCCTTTATTTTACTTGTCGTCTGTTTAAAAGAAACCCTCAGACACACACACCCTTTTTTTTCCTTCTGGAAATAAAGTGTATGTTTCTCTCCCTTCTTTTTTACTCCCAAAGTAGCTGTCACACTTTCTTTTTTATTGTGATGAAATATACATAACATCAAATTGACCGTTTTAGCCATTTTTAAGTGTATAATTCAGTGGCATTGAGTATATTCATATTGAGGTAGACTGGCAGGGTCCAAGGAACAAGAGGGCGGTCCCCCAGGACCAGCCAAGAGAGTCTTTGCTTCGCACAGGATAGAAGTTAAATGGATACCGAGAGAAAGTGAAAGCAGAGTTTACTGAAAACAGAGAGTGCGCAGCTACAGAGGGTCTGGGAGTCTCAGAAAGGAAAGGAAAGTGAGTCTTGTCTCTACACAGGGCCTGGGGTTTGTACTGGGGATGGTGGTTCAGTCACCTGTCTTCTCAGGCATCCAGGAACAAAGCCACGTGTCTAGGTTCTGTCCCCCATAATTCACTTAGACCTGGAGCCAGGGGTCTTGGTGAGTAGGTGATGTTCTAAAACGCTCATGACGACCCCGCCTGGTCATTGCTTGGATGTTATATATTGTGCTGGAAGACTTCGAGGAAATCATTAAATCTTTGACCTTGGCGAGGAGGACATACACGATCTGTTCTATAAGGCGTGTGTGAGACGGAGGTGCGGGTCCCAGCAAGAAGAGGCAGCACAGCAAAAAACGCAGTGTTTCCTGGGGTCCCCTCCGTTTCCCTGTCTCCATATTGTGGTGCGGCCACCAGCCGCCTACAGAGCATTTCCATCTTCCCAAATTGAAAGTCAGGTTTGGTAAACAAGAACTCCCCGCCCCCTCCTCCAGCCGCTGGCAACCACCATTCTTCCTGTCTCTGTGATGTTGGTCAGCCCAGGGACCTCCTGTAAGAGCGATGATGCGTCTTTGTGTTTTTCTGTTGCGCTTATTTCACTCAGTATCATGTCCTCAAGTTTCATCCATGTTGTAGCTCACGTCAGAGTTTCCTTCTTTTTAAGGCTGAATAATATGCTAATGTTATGCTAATAATGTAATAATGTGCTAATAATATGCTAACAAGATAGCCATCTTACTCATTTTTATACAGTAAAAGACCCTCGATGTTTAGTAGTTATGTGCTGTTTTTCGGTTTAGAAAGTGTTTTTTCTACACGTAATTTCATTTGATCCTCCAACAACGTTGGGACAGCAACACAAACACCCCGAGTGGCCCATGGGCCTGTCCTGGGCCACACTCCCAGGTGGAGGAGGAGGACTCGAGCCCCCCAGAGCCCTGGGCTCCTCCTGCCCCCACCCCGTGACACCCTGGTCCCCAGTGCTGAAGGCAGGACTAGTTATTCTGTTCAGGCTGATGTCCACGTCCCCTTTTATTTCATTCCCCGCCTATACTCCCGCAGTGGTGCAGACCAGGTCAGGGTAATGATTCCCAGAGTAGAGAGAGCCAGCAAAGTGACAGCAGCCTCTGGTGGCCCAGCACCTCGGCTGGGGCCACACGGATGAGTATGGCCGTGAAGTTCCCATTTTCCCGCCTCAACACAAGACCATTCTAGAAGTCCTACTTTGGGGTGGGGTCAAGTGCAGCTGGAAACTGACAAATCTCCTTACGGCTGCCTCACAGGTGAACCTGGAGACCCCTCCTTGGGGACAAGAAGCTGAATGGCATCTCATCCCGTGCTCTCCCCTGGGCTACGTTCAGGCAGGAACGGACTGGTGGTCACCCCCAGCACAGTGATAGGTCTTCACTGAGTTGAAATACACCAGGGATATTTCCTGAGTGCTTCTGCTAGGCCACAAGAAGGTGACCTGCCTGTGATCTTGAGGCATAGCCCGAAGCCAGTTCCTTCTTATCAGCAGCCATGCTGTGCGGGAGGGGGTTAACTAATCTGCCAGGGACGGGGAGATGAAGCGCAAGTCCCAGAAGACGTCACAGCAGAGCCGTTGGATGAGCCGAGTCCTCCAGGCTGGACTCCACCAGGTGAGACGTGGGGCCAGCCCAGGACAGAGGGCCCTGGGGGTGCATCGATGAGCGTCTGCAGGAGGGGACCAGCTGGTGAGTGACAGGAGATGTTTTGGAAAGCAGACACGTGCACCATCTGCAAGACCCTTTAAGGCAACAGACACAGAAGTTTGGACTCCCTCTTGCAGGCACTAGGGAGCCAGGACAGGTCTGGAATGAGGGGGAGTCAAGGGGCATGTGGGCACCTGCTGGGCAGGCACAGTGGAGTAGAGAAGGAGGTGATGTTAGGGACAGCGACTGCAAAGGCACGAAGACACGAAGGCTTGGGTACACTCAATCAAGTCCCACTCCCACCCCACCCCCACCGAGACGGAGAGGGCGGGCGAGGAGATGGAAGATTGTCACCAAGTGCTTCTGGGGAACAGATGTGTCTCGGTGGCGGCTTCAGACCCTTGGCGCATCGTGTTTGTGAACAGCCCTGGCGTGCCGGGGCTGCAAAGGCTCGGCGCACACCAGCTGATTGAGGACTGGCTTTTTATGGCCCGTAAAACACCAGCCGGGGCTGCACAGTGGGGGGAACCAGGAGGCTTTCGAATGAAGCGGAAAGTCATGGCCGGCCAGGCCCAGCCTTGCAGGAGGGCTCCGGGGTGTCATTTGAGGGGTGCGGAGCCGTTCTGGGGAGCCTGAAATGTCATCATGCGAGACTCCTTCCTCTGACGTTAGGTATTGCCTTCCCAAGCACCAAGTGCTAGAGGTGGCATTCAACTTGGTCTCCTTAAGCCCTCAGAGCCTCGGTTTTTATAAGGAATTTGTCATTTTCCTTCATAATGATCAGACCTAGATCTTCCAAGGTTAGCATCAAAGGGACCCTTCTGGGGCAGAGGGGCACCTCTTTACCACATTTCACCTGATCCTACCACCATGAGCCAACCTCAGTACCTGCCCCCTTAATGCTCCAGGGAGAGGCAGACACTTACAAGCCTGAGCAGGTGTGAAAACTGGAAAATAATGAATATATCTCGTGTGACTTGCCTGGCATGGGCCAGGTCATGCCATGCAGACTCATCTCTGGGTCAGAGACCCTGTTCTATCTGACCGAGTTCCTAAGGAGAAGAGGCTCAGTGGCATTCTTGAGCCAATTTGCATGGACCCCCAAATCTGGTGGCCTGCCCCTCTTTCCAGTTCTGGGTGTAACAACTTCATGTGGCAGCTGAAAATCAGCCATAAAGTTATTTGCACCATGGAAATTGCCCAACATTACAAATAGCGATTTTTTTCTCTTCCCCCAAGAGCTGGTGGTTAAACATTTACGAGCACTTCACAGGTTACTGTCACATGCTTACCCTGGGACCTGGTGACCCCTCTCCTGGATATATACCTACAAGGAAAGTGTCCATATACCCACCATAGCAGCCATATCCGTAACGGACAAAGAGTAGAAATGGGCCAACGTCCAGTGACAGGAGAAAGGGTAAGCCGTGCTCTACCCGGACCACCAAATATACCTCAGAGTTCGAAGAACCAGCAGATGGCACATGGCATCATGACTGAGTCTCACAGACGTTAGATAGAGTGAAAGAAATCCGACAAAGACTACATCGTATGACTCCATTTACAGGAAGTTCAAGAATGGGCAAACTTGAGATCAGAAGAGCAGTGCCCTTGGCAGTGGCGGCTGGGATTGGCCGGGAAGAGCATGGGCAGCCCTTGGGGGAGCTGTTCCATGTGTTGACGTAGGCGGTGGTTACATGGGTGTACACATCCGTACCCACACATCGAGCTGCGTGTTTCAGACGTGTACACTTTACACTTCACACCCCTTACTGTATATATTACTTGCTTCAATTAAAAGGTAAAGATTGTCTACATGCGTGTGTGTGTGTGCGTGCTAGGAAGTTCTTTCTGCCCTCCTAGCTTCCTGTGCCTTTAGCCCACCTCCCAGGAGCTCATGCTTTCTTAAAAGCACAGACTTGAGAAAGTCTGCCCGCTGAGTTCCAGTTTTCTGAGGTTATCCACTGCTCTAGATCATTTGCCTTTAGAGACACCATCTCCATCCTGGGGACGTGGGCTCTCCCTTCCCTTTACCCAAATGGATGACTTCACTGCCCAGAGCTCCGCAGCATGTCACCATCAACGCAAGGGGAACAACCACGTGTGGGCACAGGATGCACAGGGAAGGCTTCGCAGGGCTAATCGGCTGCGCTACTAAAATGCGAGGGGCGAACGGGACCCTGTGTGGCAACAGACTCCGTGGTCCTTGGAAGGTGCCCAATAAAAGTCTGTTAAAAACCAACCAACCAAGCAAGCCAGCCCACGCATTTGTCAAGGACTGAGGGGTGCTAGGCCCCCTGCCGGGTTGGGACAAGGATAGGTAGGGACGGAGCATAGACGGAGCCAGTGCCAGCAGGGGCTCTTAGCCGTAAGCGCAGAGGCTGCCTCTGCGTCCGTAAGCCAAAACAGTCATGTTGAAAGGGCACAGTTAGGAGGGCTGGCGCTTCCAGAAGCACTACTCTGCCCCACACCGTGCCCTTGGGCTGGTCCCACAAGGAGCTTGTACTCAGTGATCCCGAGTCCCTGAGGTCCTACCATGGCCATTTTCTGCGGCAGAGACAACTCAGCAGAGAGAGAGGAGAAGGGTCCCCAAGTCCAAGTATGCTCTGCATCCCGCTGCAAGCGAAGCAGGAAAAGTGAATTTCAAGTTCTTCCAGCTCCTTTAGAAGAGATAATGGTCTTCTCACCCTCTACCCTGTCAAGGCTCAAGTGCAGACTGTGGGGCGCCTGGGTGGCTTAGTCGGTGAAGCATCTGTCTTCAGTTGCCACCGTCACGTTGTCCTGCCTGCCTCTGGGAGCCTTGGCCCATGGCTTGCCCTGTTCCGCACGCATCGGTTGTAACAGTAACAAGGGCTCCATGTTCGCTGATGGCTTCCAGGCTGCCGGGCGCTGTAAGGCCGGGATGTCACCCAGTGATTGGCTCTTCTTATCCATGTTCCATAGATGAGGAAACTGAGGCTGGGGGGTTCACCTCACTAGGAATTCCCAGGCTCAGGATCTGAATGTTTTTCTTCCATCCCAGAGCTGGATGTTTTGGGGTGAGTGGGCCGGGTGTGTGCAGTGGAGATCTAGGTGGGCTCTGGGGGTTGGGGGAGAACAGGAGGAGCATAGAGAGGCTGGTGTGGCAGGACCCCAACCACAGGACCCCCCCAGGCAGCGGTGACGTCTGGCTCAGCTCCTGGGACTCACCGAGAGAAGGTGGTCCAGCCCTGGGAGGAATCTGTAAAATGGGAATAATGACCTCATAAGCTTCCTCTTCGGGTTACACAAAGCGATGTGTATGAAAGGCAGAGTTTCAAGATGTATGAATACACAGTAGATACTTAAGAAATATTAGTTGAATGTGGTAAATCCAACAAAGTCCACCCAGCAAAAATAAATAAGGACTACACCTTCCTGTTTAACTGTGCCCAAGAGTCCCCAGGCTGTGGGGGTGGCAAAGGGCGGTGGTGGGGGAGGGATGGTCCCGCATGTTTGCACAGGTGATTTGTTGAAGCCCTGAAGATCAGAATGTACTCATGTTTATCCTGCTTTGCAGTTACCTTTATTAAAAATCATGAATTCACCAGATTCTTCTAAATAAACCTGGTCCTGCCGGCTCATGCTCTGACCCCATTCCATAGCAAATGTCCCGCTCAAGGGTTTACTTCCCAAGCCCACCCCTGCGATCGTGTCTGCAGGACATGCGGGCAAATGGCCAGCCCGTGGCCCGGGGTTGGGTGGAGGTAAGAGTTTCCCAAAGAGAGAACTCCCAGGCCTTCCCCCAAGGCCCCTCCCTTGCTTCCTTTGGACCCCTCCTTTCTCAAGGGCAGCTAGCAGTCAAGTTCATAAAGCCCCTTGCTTCTGTGTGGCAAAGACACATTTAGAGGAAACAACAAATCTTTTCTGCAGAGCCACCACCTCCCAGCCCACACTCGTGGTCAGGATATTTCCTTAGGGTTTAGTACCCCAGAAAGAGATGCCACCAGGCAGGTCTTGGCGAGGAGTCACCATGACCATCCCTAAGCACAGCCAGCGTCTACCTTCAGCATGCTCTGTGCCACTGAGTCCCGGAGGGCAGGGTAGGCTGAGGCCTCCACTAGTGAAGCAAATAAAGGCTCTGGGTCCCAGCCGCCCCCAGGCCCCGTGCGGCCCGCTCAGGGCCCTGCACCACCCAGGCCCAGAACCAGGGCTAGCCACAGTTCAGGCAGCAATGGGATCCGGCCCCCATGGGGAGGTGGTGACCGGAGATGAGACATAGCCGGCACCTGCTGGCCCTGGTGGGGGCGGGGCAGGGGCCAAGGCTCAGTATCTCTAAAAACTAGCACAGACTGGGATCAGACAGTCTCAGGTTCCAAGTCCCCCCTCTTCTGCTGCCGCCCATCGTGTCACATAGACCCCAGGTTTCACTCCCTCGAGCCTCAGCAACCTCGTCTGTGCCACGGGGTTCCTAGCAGTGCCCGCGACCTACCACCTTATGGGGCGTCAGCGACCTGACAGGTGCATCAGGGCCCCGAGGCATGCAGGTCGGTCATGTGATTATTTCCGTGGCCCTGCAGGTCCCTGTGCCTGCGTGTTCGCCAGCAGGAGCCTGCTCCTTCCCTCCAGAAAGGTACCCGACAAGTGGTGTTTGTTGTTCTGGTCCATTTTTAATAACTGCTGTTTAACAGAGGCAGAAATAAAAAGAGGAAAAGCGGGCTCCTGGGTGGCTCAGTGGGTTAAGCCGCTGCCTTCGGCTCAGGTCATGATCTCAGGGTCCTGGGATCGAGTCCCGCATCGGGCTCCTGCTTCTTCCCTCTCTCTCTCTCTCTCTGCCTGCCTCTCTGCCTACTTGTGATCTCTCTCTGTCAAATAAATAAATAAAATCTTAAAAAAAAAAAAAAAGAGGAAAAGCAAGAGGGTTTGCGGTCACAAGAATTCCTTCCAGCTTCCCAGCCTCTTCCCCACAAACCTCTCTGCACCCGAGTGAGGTCACCCCCGCTCCACCTGCCCCCGCTTTCCCCTACACAAGCTGTTTGTCATTTCCCAAAGCAGCTGGCGGCCCTCTCCCGCCCAGGCACCCACTCCATCCTCTCCAACGGTGCCCGCTCCCACTCCATTGTGGGAGGCGCCCCGTGCGGTGTTTCAGTCCCATTGTGATTGAAATTTAGGTGACTTCCACGCTGTAGTAAATGGCTCTGTGCCTTTGCGCAAGGAATTCCTTGGAATAAAGTCCCAGAAGGGGAATTACTCTGTCAGAGGTCATATGGGCTCTCCACAGAGTCACCCCGCCCGGCCTGTCCACTCTCTTGTCCCCAGAAATTCCCCTGAGGGGGCCTCACCACCAAGCCCACCCATGAGCTGATGGTCATTCATTCATTCATTCATTTGTGACCTCCTCCTCCATGTCGGTGCTAGGGATTCATAGAAGCCTTCAGGAGTTGCAGTCTTCAGTTAAAACGTCTTCTGTGAAATCCCCTGGGACACACACACCCACACCCACACACACACACACACTCACTCACTCACAGGGCCTCTGCCGCTCCTGGGTGCCCGCTGTGGACGATGAACTGTCTGCGAGTCTCTTTGTACCGGAGACACATGTACACACCCTCCAAACAGATCTTGTTTTGTCCCTTGTGGCAAAGGGGGTCCTCCCTCCATTGCAAGAGACGAGGCCCTGTCCACCCCGATCACACCGGGGCTACAGGGACTCGAGTCCCGGGAATCTGGAGACAGTGAGATGGCAGGCAGATGGTGCCAGCCTGGGGGTCTCACGGGGGAGCTGAGAATCAGAGCCACATGCAAGGCAAAGTCACAGGAGAGCAGACACAGCGTTGTCTGTCACGTGGGCCTGGGCCTGGCATGCAGAGAGGGTCAGGGACTGAGGGCAGATGTCCCAGAGAAAGGCCAGGAAAGACGCCCTCTCTCCTTGCAATTAATTCCCGGGATATCCACCTCTGACAGGCCCCAGACAACAAACTCTGTGTATTTAACCTGGGCCAAGAGAGGTTTGATCCTTCTGATCTAACACCTTGACCCTGACGCTTCCCTCGCCCAGCTGTGGGCTCCTGGGGCAGAGACGGGGCTGTCCCCCTCTGCTCCCCCCTCTAGTGCTGACACCTGCCCACACAGCTGTCACCTGGACCCTGTGAGGAAGCGCCAAGCCCATTGTCCCCTGGAAATCAGGACACTGAGGCCAAGAGGGTCCAGTGTTGGCCAAGAATGACAGGATGGGGTTTCACCTTGGGTGTTGACTCAGAGTCCATTGTGGCCAATGTTACTGACTCATTCCCACGTCCCCTCCACTTATATCCGGCTGTCCCGAAGCCCCAGGCCAAGCCCTCGGGTAAGGTGTGCACCCTGGGTCCCTCTGGGTCCTAGCAGTGGCGGGGGTTAGGGGAGGCACCAGAAGCATTTCCGAGAAGTGGGAGGAACACAGGCAGGACCACGCTGCTGTCCCCTGCTGGGACCTGGAGGCCATGGGGTAGTGAAGAAGGGGCGGCTGCCCAGTTGCCCTGGGAAGTGCCGGTGGGTTATTATCCTTTCTCGGCTCTGCAGGGTGGGAACAGGGAACAGCGTGTCTTAGAGGGGCACACTGTGGCTGAGGCTTACCTCAGTTAGAAAAGAAATAGGTTTTCTCCAGAGGTATTTTGCAGCCTCGTCCCCGCCCATCACCACGACAAGAGCAGAGATACCTCGAGGGAAGACGGGAGCATTCAAGGTCCATATGTGACCCTTGTGCTCAGAGACCCAATCTGGATGCATATCTTTACCGCTCATGGGCTCAGAATCTGGGGCTACTTGCCCGGTGTATGTGTGTGTGTGTGGGGGGGGAGTTCCAGATGGACCTGTATCCTGGTACCCCCGGGGGCTTCTCCCAGGCCCCCTGCTGGGAACATGTGATGAAAACTAAGATGGTGTGACTCAGGCGCTGGGGGACAGGGACTCTCGGAGCTGAATGGTCCTCTCCAGTGGGTCAGAAGATGCCAGCTGAGAGCAGCATATCCAAGTGGGCTCTGGGAGGAAGGGCTGCTAGCCAGCGTGGGCTTCAGTCCCCTTTCCCTTGACCGCAGTGCCCAGCACCACCCCTTCATTCCCTCGGGACAGCTGGTCTCCAAGGAAGGAAGCCAGCAGAGCAGGTTCCTGGGAACCCTGTGGGCTGGCCGCCTTCCTTCAGGGTCCCAGCTAGTGCTGGACAAACCTCTCATGCTGGGTTGGAGGCTCCATCTGGATGGAGATCAGGGTCTATCCAGCAGCAGGAGCCCCGGGAGTGGCAGGGTCAGGGTCAGGGAGCTTCATGGGCTGGTATTTGGGTAAAGCCAGCATTCTTGGAGAGATGCGACACGGGGGACCGGCAATCACAAAACAAGCAATTACAAAACGTAGTGTGCTGACAGCCGGTAGATTTTGTAGCTTCGGGAGGGCTTCCTGGAGGAGGAAACTCTGCAGACACTTTTGTAAAACTAGTTGGCACTCATCCAGGAAAGCCCAAGGAGCTGGGGAGGGGAAGGCATCCAGGCGGAGGGCCCAGCATAAGCAAAGGTGGGAGGAGGAATCACGTGAGTCGTGTGGGGTACGGTACGGTGGCTAGCATGAGGTTTTGAAACAGAGAGTAGGACGGAAGAACGGGCAGAAGGCAACTGATGTCAGGGAGGAAGGACATCAGAGACCATCAGGGGGCAGGAGATGAAATTCTCAGGACTTGACGCTCAGTTCCCTTGGGCTCAGGGTCTGAGCGCAGAGAAGTAGAGGCCAGGGCAAGTCCCAGAGCAGACGAAGGCTTCAGCCTGCCGGCAGAGCCGCACTGAAAGCGAAGGGCAGGAGGCCTGGGGAAAGCAGGCAGCCAGGCAGGCCACTGGGCTCAGAGCCCGGGGGAGGGAGCGGCCCCCACAGCTATTAAACCTGGTTACTGATTGCAGAGCATGTAGAAACTTCTCTAATGATGGCCACAGGCTGTCCCCAGAGGCCTTGCTTCTGGGTGCCGCCAGTGAGCTCCAGGTAACAGAAATGCCATTAACACAGAGCCGCTGTCCTCAGAATCTGCTTTCATGTTCCAAAGACAGAAGATAAATGGCCCTTATCATTTTTATGGAGCTGGTGTCACCGACAAAGCCGCACTTGGAACCACAGGAGCCGCTTCTGTCCTGTTTATTAGGCACTTCAAGACCTTTCTCCAGGAAGAAGACGAAACTGGTCTGAGAAATGACTCCTTGTTTAACGTGGTCCGATCCCACGGGACCCAGGCAGAGATGCTCCCCACTGCGATCCAAACGGCAGGGCAAGTCTGAGCACTGGGGCCCTGGGCCTGGCTGGGGTGATGGCGCTGGGTCCCCCAACTCGCTCAGGGGCTTAGCTTGCAGCCAGCAGCTCCCCGGGAGGGAAGGGGAGGGCAGGAGGGGAAAGGGCGCTGGCTGAGTGCAGGAGCCTCACTCCAGGGCAGGGCGAGGATCTGATGATGGTTGCTGTCCAACAGCGGGGTCCCTGGGCTCCCTGAGTTCAGGAGGAAAGCCGGGCCCACTCCTGGCTACAGCCCCATTGGCAGACTGGATCCCTCCACCGGGCGCCCCCTCTGCCAGGAGGGCCAGGCGCCCGATCTTGACTGGGTGAGGCTAATGGGGCATCTTAGAGTCACCCCAAACTGGGCACAGTCACTTGGGGTGTGAGCTAGGCGTATTTGGGGACCTCTGTGAAGGTCAGGACAGGAGTTGCAGAGCTATTTCCACGTTCCAGACAACTTAATCAGGACACAATCCGTTCTCTTCATTACAGACCGAGGTCCTTGTCCATCTTTCAAACTAATGAGAAATCTTGCGTGGACGTGTTGGGCTTCCCCCGCCCCCCCCACCATCTTTCATTACTTTACCCCAAAGCCTTGTCTGAGTACAAATCTGCGGGGGGCGGGGCCGCTTAGGAGCCCAGCTGCGGGGTGCTTTACCCCAGATCGCTTAGAACTGCGGGGAGCCCAAGCTCACCCCAGGAACCGGGGCAGCGTCCATGCTTGTACTTCTCGCCCATTCCCTGTCCCCACTCACTTTCACGGGCGAATAAAACTCCCACCAATGAAGAGTTCACATTCCAAATGCTGCTGTCAGCGGGCAAGAAAGTTGCAAAGGTTGTTTAGCGAGGGGAGGGTGGGGCATGGGGGGAGAGGCGGAGGGCAGGGGGTGGAGGGGGAGGGCAGGAGGGGGAGGGGACACAGGCCCTGGTGGCTGGTCTGGGAGGAGCCTGGAGGTGGTCAGGACCGGAGGCCAGATCAGACTGTTCAGGGAGAGGACGATCAAAGCAAGCTGTGCTAGGGGCCCGTGGAGACCTTCCCTGGAGAGCCCCTGCAGGGGGAAATTTGTGTTTTTTACCCAGAGAGCCCGTGCTGGGGCTTGGAAGGCGCAAGGCATATATGGCACCTACCAAGAACTAAACAGGACCAGGGTTTTACATAACCTTAGCTCCCTGGACACTAGGTGATCTCACTGCAAAATGCGGAGAACCGGTCCCCGCCTCCCAGGGCTTCATGAAGACCAAGGGAAATGGCAAAAGCCCGGAAGCTGCCGAGGGAGCTGGCAGGTGGGAGCAGGCCCTGCGTGGGGCCCTGCAGCCCGTGCTCCCCAGGCCCCCGCACCACCTCCCGGGCGTCCCCAGCAAGCACAGCCTGTGCCCACCCAGGCTGGGCACTGAGTCAGAGCCTGAGTCACGGGCTGTTTCCTCCAGCGAGGAAGCGCTCCTTGGCACACGCAGTCCAGTTACTCAGCAAGTGACCCTGCGTGGGGACAGCAGCTGCCGCCTAGGGAGCCGAGGGAGGGACTGTGAAGGCGGAGAATAGTTTGGGGAAGCTCACACGGCTCACCCAGGAGACCTAGGAGTCCCAAGGGGCAGCATGCCTCCCCGGGCTCCAGGGTGCGTCACAGAGATTCCTGGAAATCTGGCAAGGTCGACCTCCCAGGGCTTACCCCATGGGTCAGTCCATCAGGGACCCCAAACAGCTGGGCTCTGGAGTCAACTTGCCCCATTTTTGAATGCCTGCCCTAGTGCCTGCCCATGGGCCAAGGGCATCAGGAGAACAAACACCTGCCTTCAGGGGAGAGGGGCCCCACGCTGCACTGCCATTCGGCCTCAGACCAGTGTCCCTCGTGGGAGCCCCGGCAGCCCTCCGGGCTCCGGTGGGGATTGGGGGGCCCAGAGAGAGGCGGGCAATCACACCGCCGGTTCAGACTTCAGGGAGACGGTCTGGGGCTGACTCTGATGAGGACACCCCCCACCCGGGGCCAAGCGCCTCTCCCACGTGCACCTCCCACACCAGGTCGAATCACCTGCATCCGAGAAGGCAGGCCCATCGCTTCCTGCCAGAACTGGCTTCCAGCCTCGACAGATTTCCTAGCCAAGGTTTCGTTCCTGAAACTCAGCTGCTTCAACCCATGACTCCCCTGAACCGCACTCCGCAGAGCTCCCCCTCCAGGGCTGTGCCCTTCAGAGCCCTGCAAAGGGACTCATCTCTTGGCGACGAAGGACAGACCACGGGTCTTCTTCATCTGGCCTCATAAATCAGCCCCTGGGCACCCGCAGGCTCCCCACCCTGCCCCCTAACCCCTGAATCCTCTGGGTGCTTCTCCGGGCAGGGTCAGAAACTCCAGCCCTTCCCAGGGGTGGGGCGGGGGCGGTCGCTCCCCCCCCCCCCCGTGTGCCCCGCACCATCTTCCCTCCACCTTGGGGGACAAGGGGCTCCCAGCTGCTCCTCCGGAGCCCAGCCAGCCGGGACCTGTCAGCTGCAGCTCCTGTCAGCAGGGCCTTCTCCTGGAACGGGGATGTCTTAAGCTCGTTGGGACCAATTGCCCGTGGCATTCTGCTCACTCCAGGCAACTGACAGCCTTAGTGGAGAGGAGGGGCGAGAAGAACTGACGCAGGACCGTAGACCAACCCCCACGGGGCATAGCCTTCAGCGTGGAGACTGGAACAGGTGTATCAGGGGCAGGAGCAGGGTGGGGTGGTTAAAAGCCTCCCAGGACCAGAAACCCCATGTTTAGAGACAGCGCTTAGGCAGGAGTCCCGGGGGAGCCCTATGTAACCGGTGCAAGAGGCAGCAGAACCAATAGGAGTCCAGTGCCAGGCCTGGCACCCTCCACAGGCAGCCCTTGGGAAGGCCTACTAAGACGTAGAGATCCAGTAACTCTGGTGAAGAGAAAATTGGTGGGGGGTGTGTGTGTGTGACTGACGTCCTGAGTGGATTACTCTAAGGTTCATAAAGTCATTTAGGTATTCAACTAAAATTGACTTAGCATCTGCTCTGTTCTGAGCAGGTAGCAATGAAAACACAGTCCTTGCTTGATGAGGCATGCATGCCGGAAGGCTTCCCGGAGGAGGCATGTTAACCCTGCAACAGACTGGAGAGACTTGGATACCATTAGGCTTGGGCAGTTCCTCAAACTTTGGTCTGAGACAAGCAGCACCTGGAATCTTTTGGAAATGGAGGTTCTCAGAATACATCAGTCACTCGGGGGGTGGGGCCTTGGCCACGTGAGCCGGTGACAAGCCCTCCAGGTGATTCGGTGAGAACCGCCCAGTGTGGGGACATTCCCACACCGAGGGAGCCAATGTCCTGGAAATTCTCTCCTTTGGCCACTGTCCAGGTGCCCTGTCATCCTACAGATTGGGCAGGAGAAGCCCAAACATTTGTGAACGAATTCGATATTTCGTGTTTCTTCAAAAAGCATCAAAATAATCATCATGGTGGGCATCTGGGTGGCTCAGTGGGTTAAAGCCTCTGCCTTCGGCTCAGGTCATGATCCAAGGGTCCTGGGATCGAGCCCCGCATCGGGCTGTCTGCTCCGCGGAGAGCCTGCTTCCTCCTCTCTCTCTCTCTCTGCCTGCCTCTCTGCCTACTTGTGATCTCTGTCAAATAAATAAAATCTTACAAAAAAAAAAAATCATCATCATGGGAAATACCAGAATCTCGCTGACATTTTATCCATTCTATCCCCCTTGCTTGGACCTTATTCTGTAAAATCACTGCCCCTTTGCTCCTGTTCTTGCCTCTGGGACACGCGCCCCCCCCTTCCTCCAGGAGCCGCTGGGCTTTAGATGGGGATCTTGGCAAGGGCCCTGAAGAACTGCACTCACTCGCCTTTGTCTGAAGGTGTCTTCCTCCCGTTTTACTCGAAACTGTTCTGTTTTCGTCTTCGGTGATATGACGTTCCGGCCTCTGTCTGCCATTCAGGTGTGGTTCATTTTGTCTGTTCCCTCCGGCTTCTTGATGAGTCTTCTGCTGTCCTGCTGTCCTGGCTCCTAGTGCAGAATTTTTTCTTCATCCCTCGCTTGGGATTTATTATGCTTCCTGGCTTGAAATTCACATCTTTTATCAATCCTGGAACATTCACCGCTATGATCCCTTTGAATCGTGACTCTGGTCCATTGTCTTCTCCTTCCTGAACTCCAGGTGGTGGGCCCCATTTCTTTTTTTTTTTTTTTTTTAAGATTTTATTTATTTATTTGACAGACAGAAACCATAAGTAGGCAGAGAAGCAGGCAGAGAGAGAGAGAGGAGGAAGCAGGCTCGTCTCTGCTGAGCAGAGAGCCCAATGCGGGCCTCAATCCCAGGACTCTGGAATCATGACCTGAGCTGAAGGCAGAGGCTTTAACCCACTGAGCCACCCAGGTGCCCCAGGGCCCCATTTCTTTTTGCTCGAACTTCCCACTTCCTGACCTGCAATTCCTCTTTTCCGTATTGTTTTCTTCTGTTCTGCTTTACGCATTCTGGTCACCGCTTCCGCCCCATCTTGTCCCTCATTCCCTCCTGAGCGGAGTCTATTTGCTGCCATTCAACCTAGCCATCCAGTGGGTTTTATGTCTCAGTTATTCCATTTTTCCATTTTTCTTTCTAGAACTTCGACTTGGCTCTTTCTCATCTCTCTCTGATAACGTTTACATCCTTTTGATCCCCCCTTGTCTGTGGTCTCAATCCTTCTTTCTTTAAACATTTTTAACCCACTGATTTTTATTCTAGTTCGGATCATTCCGATGATCTAGTCTTTGATCTAGTTTTGCAGGTGTGGTGTGCGCTGACCATGAGTCATCGCGGATGGTTGGCCTCTGGGTTTTCGTAATTGGAGACGGCAAGACTGATGCTGCACTTCGGGGACCCCGGGGGACCCAGAAGAGGAGAGGGTGGCCCAGCCGTGTGCAGGGGAATCTGCCAACCCAACATCACTTTAGAGTCATTCATTGGCTTGGGGTTTTCTGGACCACTCAGTGGATGAGTTTGAAACCCCTGTCCCCAGGGAAGGTCAACCTGCGTTGACACACTCTTAGGAAGGAATGTATCTTTATTTACTGCAGAACAGGACAAATGAGTGTCCTTGTCTTTCTTTGCTGATAGTTTGGTTTTTAGAGGTGTCCCTTACATTGTGCAAATCACTTTAAGCTTCAGTTGGAGGGGAGGGGCTCACTTCCTACTATCAGTCATTTATGAACTCAAGACCAAATAAGGTCTTCGGTTCCCTACGTTGCAGTAAAAATCCAAGGTTCTAGGCTACTGTTCAGGGCAAATGCGTCGGGGGGTGTCCCCAGAGGTCAGCATTTGCTTCCTATTCTGGGGTCGGCTCCCCAGTCCTTTCTGGTTCTCAGGAACTTCCCTTCCTTCCTTCCTTCCAAACTTAGCTGCGCATTGAATAAGGTTTGTGTTACCTATTCTTGCATTTTCAGTGTTTTCCAGCCAGAGAGTGTCCTGTCTCCCCATCCCCTTGCCCCCAGTAGGTCTGACTGGAGCAGAGCTCTTCACCAGACCCTTTCTTCTTCCTTTGGGGCTCACAGCTAGACCCTATCCCCGGTCCCCACCTTGCAGCTACGCTTGGTCACATGACTGTGTTCTGGCCAGTGTGACCATTTCAGGGCAAGCCCCGGAAAACCGCCCACACGATGCTCAGGGTGAGGACAGCAGAGCCCCACAATGGATGCGTCTGCATCCCGAGTCTCTGCGGAAGGGACCGTCCACCATTGCAGACAATACATGAGCGGGACTGGGGGCTTTAGGCACCGTAGCTGTCAGCAGGAATCACTAACACCCCAGTCCACCACGTTCTCAGAATTCAAGTCCCACTTAACAACTGTTCCGTAGTTCGCCATTATACACATAATCTTCTCAGAGCTTAGGGACTTGAGGGTTTAATCTGGCCCGGCTCCCAGGAGGCAGGACTGCCTGTCACAGAGGCAGGGGGGCTCACCGGCATCGTCGGGGGGATAATGGCCTGGTCCTTCTTCCCTTCCCTGTCTTGTCAGCACGTGGGGTCTGGCCCTGGGTCTGGCCCCCGAGCCCCCAGACCGCTTAGATGTGGCCCGGCTTTCAAGGAAGCCCTAGGTATTGAGGACACAGAGGCAGACACAGGGGATCCCAGGACAAGGGGATGACAGGTACAGTGGGGCTGAGGTCAGGGGCTGTGGCCACTCAGGCAGCAGCCCATTCAGGCTGAGCTTCTAGAGCCTGTCCAGCTGGACCAGTGATACCGACGAGCAAACTGGGGGCAAAGAACAAGGGAGGCCTCTCGGGGCAGCCCAGCCCACCTGTCAGGGAGACCCCAGCTGGCAGTGCATCGAGGCCTGCCCTATGCTGGAAAACCTCACCTCCACACACGGCACCTTGCACAGCAGCTTCTGGAGTCTTTGACTGGCAGCAGGTGACATTCCCAGGTCAGAGTCTACAGTGACATGGCGGGCCAAAGGACAGGCATCGGGACCCCTACCCTCTGTGAGGTACAACCCACAGGGACAAGGAAGGGTCCCTGCTGGGAGCTGGCAGGCACACTGTCCTCTCTCACTTGCTGCCCGTCCTCCTCGACCAGACCACGGTCTCAAGAATTGCAGGGGCTGTCCCTGGCCTTCAGCTCATTGTCACTCACCTATAAGATGGCAACTCGGAGCATCCCAAAGAAGAGGAACAGGAGGAAAGCCGTGGGAGCCAGACCGGGGGTGTGTCTGGTCCCACGGACAGGTTTAGGGCAGGTGATGTGCGGGCTGGGTCCGGGAGTTTGCACCCTTGAGGACAGAAAGGAAGGGAGGGAGACCCTGCTCAGGTGGGGAGGACAGCGGGGAGCTGGGACAGTCCCCAGTGAGCCTGCGGAGTGGACAGGACCGCCAGGCAGCGTTGGGGGCAAGGGAGGGTGGAGCTGAAGAAAGAGGCTGAGAATTGTTCTGGAATGTCGCACCCCGCCCTCCAGCTTGACTCCCACCAACCCCAAATTAAACATCCGAGCAGCCCCTGCAACCCTGGGAACGGCAGGAATAAAAGGTAATGGAAGGCAGAGGCAGCCCACCCGACCTCCCTCCAGGAAGAGCCCCACTGAGAGGGGCGGAGAGGTGGTGCATGACCTCAGGACACTGGGTGGTTGTCCCCACTTCACATTCACTCCAAGGCTACCCACCTGGGAGGCCAGGTTCTGGGGAAACAAAGGGCCACTTCAAAACCCATCATCTTCTCCTCCCCGCCTCTCCTCTCCTCGACCCACGACCTCTGCAGGATGTAAATCCCGGAGCGGGGAGGGAGCCTGAGCTGAGGGAGGGAATCACGGACCCAGCTCCATCCATGGCCACCGATGGAGCCCTGGGGCACAGGGTGTGGAGATCCCATCAGCCCATCAGCGCCCAGAGTCCTTGCCATTTCCCAGTTCCCTACAGCCTGGACCAGCCTCTGACCTCATGGGGACCTACTCTGGTCACCACCCTACATTCCAGAAGGAAACTTTTCCTCCCCCTCCTCCTCCTCTGGTTACCCAGGTTTGGAGTAGAGCCTCTGGGTTTTCAGGATTAAAGAGCAGTGGGAAAGCTGTGAACACAGGTTAGCCCACGAACTGACTGTTAAGAATACTCAGAAGGCCACAGACACCTGGGAAGGATAGTTTATTTTCCCCCGTAGTCTACTTACGATCCGCAGAGCCAGCCAGAAGGAACTCAGCCCTCCGCACTGGCTCATCAGGGCTGGAGTCCTGGCGGTAGGCTCTGGGCAGGTCGCTCTGCTTCTCTGCGTTTCCACTGCCTTGACCACAGAAGAGGGAACAGTGACACCCACTTCTCCAGACAGACGTGAGGGTCAAGGGCCGAGAAGCCCCAGGTTCACGGGAAGTGCATAACAATAAATGTTATTCTGGGGGCGTGGTGGGGTGGAGGGAAACATCAGAGTCATGGGTCCTGCTATTATCCTCTCCTGCTTCTCTGAACTGGAGGAAACATGGGCTGAAAATGCATATTTGTGGGGACTGGTGCATGCCGGGAAGTGTTGCCAGGGCCTCCCTGATACTTTCAGGAGGAGGCGCCCCAAGGGTTTCCTCTGGAGTCGGGGCTGCGAATGGCCTGAGCAGCCTCGTCCTTGCGAAAGGGAAGACGGAGGTGAGGCCCTGTGGACCCCAGTGGGTGGTGAGGCAACTTCACCTCCACGTGCGGGACCCCACTGCATGGGAGCGAGGCACCCAGGAGTTCTGGGCAGGTGTCTGAGCCTCTCAGGGAGGGCAGGTGGAGCCAAACAGTGCCTCCCGGCCATTTGTATCTCTGTATCAGAGACTGGGAAACTGAGGCGCAGAGAGAAAGGACACCCCCAGGCTGACACAACTCAACCTTTCTGAGGACTCAGACCCGGGGAAATCCCAGCTCTGCCACTTGGCTTACTGCATGACCCTGATGGAGTGCCTCAGTTTCCCCATCTGTAAGTTCAGACGCATCATTGCTTTCCTGTGCACCAGCTGTAAGAATGATGTCAGGCCCATGAAAGAGCCCCACTGGGTGTCTCGCACAAAACCGACCTTGATTACAATTCCTATCCAGCCACAATGCTACTATTTGAATTTTCTCCCACGAAGCACTCTGTATTTGTTAAATAAATTATTTTCTCCCAACATTTTACGATGAAAATTTCACACACGCAGCAATGTCGGAAGGATTTTTAGTGAACTTGCTTTATCAATATCTACCCATTGTGCCATCTTATTTTTTTTGATGCCCTTCAAAACAAACTGAAGACATCAGTCTAGTTTCCCCCAAATCCTTTAGAATTTGCTGTTTTGGATGTGAAATTTACAGACAATAAAATGCACAAATCTTGAAAGTCATTTGATTTTTGACAAAGGCATATACCCGTGTCGCAGAAGCCCCCTCAGAACAGAAGATGTTACCATCATCCCGGAAAGATTCCTCATGACCCTTGTCAATCAGTCGCACCTCTACTCCCAGGAGGCCACCACTGTTCTGATTTTTTCCCACATTAATTTGTCTGCGGTAGCATTTCACATACTTGAAGACGTGACCCCGTAACACAGTACAGTGTGTACCTAGATCTGTTACCAACGGCTACAAGACAAATCACTGCAAAGTTCAGCTGCTTAAAACAACACATTTCTGATTTCACTGTTTCTGAAGGCTTGACTTGGTCCTCTTTGGGTTCCTACAGCTGTACCCGGCTCGTGGCTGGGGCCACAGGGTCGCTTCCGGGTTCGATGGGGGAGACCCGCTTCCAAGCTCATTCTAGTGGCTGTTGGCAAGCTCAGTTTACGGAGGCTTGTTGGGGGCCTTCTCCCCCCAGGCTGTTGGCCGGAGGAAGGCACCTTTCAATTCTTTGTCTGGTCGCCTCTCCATAAGGCTGCTCACAACACGGCAGCCAGCTCTCATTAGAGAAAGTGACATCGGACAATAGAGGACCGGTCTAGTGAAAGCCAGAAGCCTATTTTGTGGCCTATTCTCAGAATGACATCCCCGGAGCTGAACTAGCTCAGGTGGGAGAAGTGACCCTCATTTGGTGGAAGAAGTGACCCCCGTTGCATTTGCTATTGGTTGGGAAGAAGTCACCAGGTCCAGCCCACACGCAACGGGAGGGCACGACACTGGGGCCTGGGGACCAGGAGACACGGTAGCTGTGAACTGGCCGAGAAGCTGCCTACAGCACTCTCAGGTGGGACACCGTGGCCTGCCCATCACCAGCCAGATTAGCCCTGGTGGCAGCTCTCTCTAAACGTACATCCAGCTCTGGGAAAAGACCACAGTGCCCGACCTGGGTCTGTGTCCCTCACCGGCCGTGCAGGAAGTTGCTCCTCCCTCGCCCAAAGCTGACCAGAGCCTTGATGTGCTGACCTTTGCCTCTGCCTTCCTCAGGAAGAAGTGCTTATGGGGAACACCCCAGTGGGGTGCCCTGGGGCAGGGGTGAGGCGCTCACCTCCTCCTGCTATTAGCTGGAAAGTCCTGGTGGCTCTGTTCATCCAGGAGACTGCTTGTCATTGTCAGCACCAGCACAGCGGGCTGTCCCCTCACTGGCCCCAAGAGGGTGACTCTTCTGGGCCCTGTTCACTCAGTGGCCTGATGGCAGTGGGCTGACGGGCTGATGACTCTTGTCCTGACTGCCTGTACCTTCACAAGAGACACAGGAGGCAGGACACAAATCACCATGTGAGAACAGAGCACAGAACCAGATCCAGTCTGTGACCTGCCCCCGGCCTCGCTCCCGGGGACTGCGAGCTCGGAGAGCCTGGACTGGGGGTTCGGTCCGAGCTGTGCTTTCTGTTATTGTAAATAGGAGGGAAATGGCCACAGAAGGCAGCAGAGGGGACCAGAGGACCAGACGGAGAGACAGATGGACAGAGACACCCAGACAGGAAGGGAGGAGTGAGCATAAGAGAGCCCGAAGGACAAGGGAAGGAAGAGACTGAAACGGAGCCAACAGAGAACGTCATCAGCCGCACCTGGGGGGACCCCCCCTCCAGCACCGGACTCCTGCTGCCACATCCTCCAGGGGTTACACCTTGGCCGAAGATAAGGAGACCCCAGAAGCCGCCAGCTGGCCCCCTGCCCTGCCCCAGGCAGCAGGAGCTGGCTTGGGTCCCCCGGCAGCTGTGCAGAGGGAAAGGAGACCTGATCACCTCAGGATGGCCGTGTGCGCGCAACAGGTGTGGACGGAGGCGTCTCAGCCCGGGAGCTCAGAACATAAAGAACCACTTCTCTATTCTCCCAGAATCAAGGCCGTCACTCCTGGGGCTGTTCCCACCACCCAGGGTTTGCCTTGGGCGGATCACTGGCCCCTTGAGCCTGTGGAACTCCATGACTCAATCCTTCTAGACTGCTGGTTCTCGGCCAGGAGGATGCTCCCCGCGGGGTCAGACCACAACCCAGTCCCCTACCCGCATGGAGCTCTGGGCTCATCTGCTGGAGGGGCTGGGCATGCCTCACCCTTCCTCCCTCCCCGGAAACTCAGCAAGCTCCGCTTTGGGCTTTTGGAAATAAAAGCCAGGAGGTGTTGAGCACCATCAGGGAAAGCCACACACCGCCCCTGAGGCACAAGAGTGTCAAAAACCCAGGGAGGGGAATGGAAAGAGGAGGAGGCCAAAAATCCCATCGATGAGCTCCCCACGAGCTTGCCTAGTATTTGCCCACAATCACATCCAAGGGAGGGGCTGCACGGGCTCGAAGATGGTGCGGCAGCTGCAGAAAGAGCAGGGCAGCTCCACCAGGGACTGGACAGGTACTGGACAGGGACTGACCATGTGGCACAGCGATCCAACTCACGGCCGCGCACACAAAACCCTACCCACTGGACTCAAGCCCACAGCTGTGACAGCCTGACTCCTCGCAGCTGAAGGTGGAAACTCCCCAGGTGTTTCCCTCAACAAAGAACCAGAACCTGGCCCGGCCGCCGGCCAGTGATCATGCAGCCGAAAGACGGAAGGAAACCGACGTGCAGTCCGCGGTCCGACGCGCGTGAACCTTGAGGACCTGATGCTCAGTGAAGTAAGCCAGTGGCAAAAGGACGAACCCCAGGTGATTTCACTTCCAGGAGTCAAGGTCAAGGAGACAGAAAGCGGGATGGGGTGGGGGACGGGATGGGGAGTTGCTGGGAGAAATGAACAATTTTGGAGATGGATGCTGGTGCCTGTTGCACAGGGGTGTGAGCACGAATGCCTCTGGAGTGTGAACTCAAAAATGGTTACGATGGTAAGTTTGAGGTGTATTTTACCCCAATACAAAAATATACAGGGCTCATTCAAAAACACAGTGAGGAGCTGAGCAAGAGTCAGCAGAGCGTGCGGACAGCCTGGAGGGGCAGGATGTTTCCCGAAGCGGCAAAGGTGGGGCTTGCAGGCTGAGGACCACAGAGCCCGGTGAAGGAGGCGGGACTCAGGGGGACGGAGAGGAAGCCGCACTGATGGTTGGGGGCGCGAGGAGGCTCAGAGCATCCACGAGGGAGCCTCGCCTGGGTCGGGCAGGCAGGGACAGGGTCAGAGGGCGTTTCCAGGCACAGAGTCAAAGGGGACCTAAGGTGAAAACTGGCAGAGAGACCATGAGCAGCCTCCCAGGGCAATGAGGGCGGACGTGTGGGTGGGGTGCAGCTCACCTCTAGCACCCGCAGCCCTGGCAGGTCCCTTCCCCTCTCGGATGGGCTTGCCAGATTCAGCCAACAAAAATTCAAATTTCAGATAAACAACAGATTACTTTTCGGTGTCCATGTGTCCCCAGTACCGCACACTTCCATTAAAAAATTATTTGCCGTTTAAAATTTAACTGTGAAGGGGCACCTGGGTGGCTCAGTGGGTTAATCCTCTGCCTTCGGCTCAGGTCATGGTCTCAGGGTCCTGGGATAGAGCCCTGAATCGGGCTCTCTGCTCAGCAAGGAGCCTGCTTCCTCCTTTTTCTCTCTGCCTGCTTCTCTGCCTACTTGTGATCTCTGTCTGTCAAATAAATAAGTAAAAATCTTTCTTAAAGTGATAAAATAAAATAAAATAAAATTTAACTGTGAAATTCAAATTTAACGGTGAGTCCTACGTTCTCTGTCCTCTCTACCGTCTGAAGGTTCGCTGACGCCTCCGCACGGCTGTGTCCGTCTCCTCCTTCAGGCCTTGGCTACCCCTGACCTCCCGAGAAGAAGGACCCTGCCCCTCCCCCAGTCCCTCCCAGGCTGCGAAATCGCTCCTGTGTCTGTTCGCTCTTTATTAAACGTCCCCCCATGCTGAGATGCCGGCTCACGGGGGGCCGGGACCTGTCACTACATCCCAGCACCTGACACAGGCCTCCCACGTAGCCTTGCACGTAGACGTTCAACCAAGGCCTTCTGGAAGGGATGTCTCCTGGAGGGGCAGTCGAGGAGGGGAAGCGGAGGATGTGGGGGCCTGCGGGCACTGTGGCTTTGCCGAGTCTGCCCACCCTGCCGCCTCCAGTTGGGGGCTTGTCCACCGTCCTCTGCGCCTCGGGCTGCCTCTGTCCAGGAAACAGCCTTGTCGGCTGCGCCCTTCCCCACAGGACCAGCCTCCCGTCCATGCAGTCCCGAGGCAGCCGCGTTCCCATGGCAACGGCAATCCGAGGTCACAGCGCAGGCAACTGGAGGAGGCCTCCCTCCTGGAAGGCCACCACCGAGTCAGAATCTGATTCTCATTACAGCCATAATAGTTGCTTTGCATAATGGTACGTGCATTACTGCCTAACATGCCGGTGCTTATTTGGTTAAAATTCATGAATTCAGGTCAAAGTAAAAAGTGCTGATGGCTGAAGTTTGTCCTTCCCTTCAAGAGTTCTTGGGTCGTTGTTTTTTTAGGTTGTTCTCTCTCCTTGGCAGCAACTTGCTTTTAATCCCATTATTAATGGGTAAGGGAGAGGAAAGCAAAGCAGCGCTCTGCCCCCCGGGGGCCCTATAGGTGACGGTCACCCCTGCACCGCCTCCCCGTGTGACCCAGAGCACACCATTCTGTCTCTCTGCACCTCAGTTGCCTCAGGTAGAGAAATGAGGGACGGGTTTAGATGGTTTTCAAAGTCTCTTCTGCTCTCAAAACACAAGCACGCAGCTGACATTTGCTGAGTCTCGGCCTGGCACCAAGTTCTGGGCTGGGAGGAGGGGCTGTGGGGGCTGCCGAGCGGCTGGGACTCAGTCAGGAGGCAGAGAAAGCCATGGAGCCGCAGGGGAGGCTTCCTGGAAGAAGTGACATTTGAGATGAGGCCCGAAGGGATATTAAGAGTTAGCCAGGGCCAGGGGAGAAAGGGAACGGGGGAGGAGAGCCGGTGGCCTGGTCCTACAGAACCCCGGGTACAGGCTCAGGTGTTAAAGGGCTATGGCAGAGTTTAGGCAGAGCTGGGAGAGAGAAAGTAAATGGGTGCCCACTCAGCCAAAGGGTGACCACCTGTGTCCCCCAGTACTGGTCCCACCAGCAGCGGGGCCCGGGCCCCGTGAGTGGGGCCCATGTGGATGGAACCGCAGGCAGGGCCACACCGGAATCTCCTCTGTGGTCCCAGCCCCCGGCTGGCTCAGGACCCGCAAGCTGCCACTAGTCACTTCGTTGTCCTCACAGGGACTGGTGGAGGGGACAAAGCAGGGGGGAGCCTGAGGCCTCTGGTCCGTCAGCTGAGCGGGACCCCGCACACCTGCCTCTCCTGACCCGGACCTGGGCCCTCCCCGTGGCTCGCAGCCGGGCGCGGTGACAGGCAGAGAGAGAGGCGTGGGCTGGGGAAGAGCTGCGGGCTGGGCGGCACACAGGGGGCCCTCAGAGGGAGGCGAAGACCCAGGGAAGGGCAGCCGAGGACAGGTCTGGCTGCCAGGTGGCGTTTGGGATACGTGGAGTCTGAGGCACCAGGCGGGGGAGGCCAGCAGCTCTGTCTCAAGGGTCTGGGAGAGGAGGGTCTGGAACCAGGGGGCTCCCCCAGGAGCCAGGGCTCCCCGGGGACCTCTAGGCCCGAGATCGCCAGCTGGGTAGTGAAACCAGGCCTCACAGCTGAGGAATGAGGTGCGGGGTGGGCCGCAGGCTGCCCCGGGCCGTGTCGTTCAGACAGGCCTGGGCCACACTCGGACTCGGGCCCTGGCCTGCTCTGTAGAGGGCCTGCCCTGTCCAGCTTCCTCCTGGGAAAATGGGGGTACGATCCCTGTCTGGGTAAGGGCAGGCAGCCCAGCAGCTCGGGCCAGGCCTGCTGTCGCAGACCCAGGCATCCCAACAGGTGATCCCACACTCAGGAGTTCCCGCTCCGCCTCCCTCCCGGCGTCCCGCCGCTTTGTCTCCAGGGAGGCAGACGCCCCCTTATCCCACTAGAAAGGCCTCTTCGGCCTCCCCCTGAGACGCCCGGGGCAGGAAAGCCCAAGGCTCTGAGCAGGCTGGCAGTCACCTGGAGCGGAGCATCTGGGTCCCTCTGGAACCTGGACGGTGATTTCTCAATTAGCTCCAAGAGCAACAGCAGGGGCGAGAGGTCAAAGGGTAGCCTTAGCTCCCCCCATTCTCCAGAGTGGGTGTTGCCCCAGAGATGGAGGTGTGGCACTGGAGGTATACCCCAACCCGAGGTCCCTGTGTCCCTGCCCAGCCATGCCACCAAGGAGAGAAAGGACACATAAGGGGGAATGGGGGTCAAGAGGCCCAGACGAGGTGGTGGGGACGGGTAGGCCCTCTGGCCACCAGCTCAGATGTTCTACTCTCACAGCCCTTTGATGCCCACTATCCAGACCTCTCTGGGCCTCTTGCCTCACCTAGGAGGGCAGCAATGACAACAGCCCTTTCCAGGGACAAAACTCCAGCCCCAGTGTATTCCCTCCTCCCAGCAAGTGCACAGCAACCTTCCTCGGGCACTTTGTCCCTTTCCTGCTCTTAGGCAGGTGTGTCACCCCCATCCCTGGATCCCAGGGCTCAGGCCTGGCCAACTCCGTGGCACATACCCAGGCAAACCGATGAGAGCCCATGGACTTGGCTGGACTGTCAGGGAGGGAAGCTTTCATCCATCGAGGGATGGATAGACAGGCCCTAAGCCTGGGCTGCCGGTGGCCACTAGAAGAGGAGAGCAGTAAATGTAAAGGGAAGCAGATCCAAGAGGCGAAGAGAGACTGTGTCCTAGTGACATAGTTGGAGCGCTTGATCTGACTATACCTGAAGCCAACTTCTCTCAAACCACTAAGTTGTTTTCTTCTTTTTCTTTTTTTCTTTCTTCTCTCTTTTCCTTATCTCACTCTCTCTGGCTTTTTTCTTTTATTGTTAAGCTCATTCAAGTTGGGCTTTTGTCTTTTCAGCCAAGAGAATCCTAATAATACCTAGAATATGAATTTCATTAACAGTGCCAAGAGTGAGTCAACTATGAATTACTCCCGTGTGACCCTCCCACACAAGCCCAGCATCTTAGCCACAGGACCAGAGCTCATGCTAGGCTACGCTCAGAGCTAGGCTCCGTCTCCTCCCCAGCGCAGCAGACCCCAGCCATGAGAGGACCCTTTCTAGGTCCTAGACACCCTAAGCCCGGCAGCTGGAGCCTGATGGAGAACCTCTCACCACCCCACCCCAGGAAACCCCCAGCTCAGCACCCACCCCACGAAAGAAAGAAGAGCACAGGCACACGGAAAGTTTCTGAAATAGGCTTCTGTGTTTTTATTCAAAACAACATGGTGGCAGCTGCCACTTGGTTTCTCTATGCCTGGGCCATCTGGGCCAGCAGGGACCAGTGCCGTCAGCAACTAGGAGGGAAGTTCATTCACACCGTAGAAACTGTACAGCCACTCAGAGTGTGATAGTCACGGTGGCGGGCCCGGGCTGAGGGCTTCTTGGAGGTGGCAGCCTCTGCCTCCTCCCCAGGCCCTAGCCAAGCCAGGCTCCACCAGGAACACTGATTATTGCACAAAGACAAAAAGAGTATGTGTATCTGGGCTAAAGAGCGGCTTCTAAGACCCCAAGCCCTTACACAGCGCAGCAAAGAGGGCCAGAGTTGGCCCTAGAAAACAGAAGGCTGGAAGGGAAGGGTCTGGGGGGAGACAGGCCAGTGGGCTGGTACTGTGCACGCTTCATCCTTTGGGGAGCTACCAGGGGCAAAGACGGTTGGGCAGGGGACAGGAAGAGCGTTTGGCCAGGGTGGGCCACGGCCCTATCGGGTCTCGCGTCCATCTGTGCAGATGCCTGCTAGCCACCACTCGGCACAGCCCTGCAAGCAGATAGCTTGGGGTATCCAACACCAAGTTCCCCTCTCTCCCTGGGGCCAGATCTGTGGGATTTAGGGTACTTTTGTGCTTTTGTGATGAAGAGGTCACAGGGTCAGGAGGGCAGAGGAGCCATTCAGCCAACCCCCATTCATTCTGGCTTGTCCTAGCCAGCCGATCACGGCTTCCCGGACCCCCTAACTCCTGTAGCTCCCAGAAACAAAGCCCAGTGCCTGGGAACAGTACCTGGAACGCCCCTCCCAACCCTGGGGAATAAGCCTCTTCTCCCACAACCACAGCCCCTCCCACCCCAGAGCAAGCTTCTCTCTACCTTCAGCCGATCCCACTTCTAGGCTCACCCCACTCTGTCCGGCCCAGCTTCGCTAGGGCCAGTCCCTTTGCTTAGACCATCCTCACCACGTGTCTGCTCATTCTGTGACCACAAGGCTGAGAGTAAAAGGATGGCTTCATGTCGCGCACACCAGGGCATATTCCCTGCCCAGGCACCCATCACCTGGTGACGCCGGGAACGTCACTTCTCTGGACTGTGCCTAGCCACAGCCGTGCACACTGCTAGAGGCTGCCCCTCAGATGAAGAAAGACAACACCCAGGCCCGGAAAATGGACGCTGTTGAGAGTGTCACAGACCAAACCCTTGAACCCCAATCGGTCCTCTACTCAGACTTTCTAGGTCCCGTGTCCCTCTTCTGGTTCCAGCACACACGTCCCTCCGGGAACGTGCTGACTTGCACACCTAATGTGCGTGTGCCCTCCGCCCCTCCAGCCACGATGGCTTGGGCCCAGTGCCTGGCTGGGAGGGAGGGTGAGGCCGAGCTACCCGGGGCCTCTTCTTCCCCGGAGGAGCTCCCCCCGTCCCAAAACAGCAGGGCAAGGTATGCTGCACAAGGCTCGCGGGAGCAGGAAGCTTAGGATTTGGGCCCAGCCTCCCCCAACCCTGCTGAGGAGCTGCCAGGAGCCGAAGAGGACAGGACCCCAGGTCCGGCTGCTCCCTGAGAGGGAGGGCTCAGGCAGTCCTCCCACTGGAGGCTGCCATCCTGGGAGGGGGTTCAGCGCTCGGGCATCTCCTCGCTGTCTGCACAGCAGTCCACCCTCCACACTTCCAGGGGAGGAGAGCCAAACTCCGGAGGCTGAAGGGCTGATGTAGGTCTGACCTCCATGCTGGCCCAACTCCATGGGGCCAGCGGAGACCCACATGCAGGTTTTGCCTTCTGAACCCACTCCTTCTGACCACAGGGCACACTTTTTCATACCCCAAACACCCAGGTGCTGGCTCCCTACAGAATTCCAGGGCATTGAGGTATCCCCAGCTGGCCACTTCATCCACTCCAGGACTCAGTTTCCTCATGCGGGAAGTGGGCCTACCCACCTTTCCCCACTCCCCACACCAGCTCTGAAGGGCTCTGCAGACCACAAAGGCTGAGTCACTCGCTGCCTCATGCCCAGGCCCCAAGCGCCCAGAAGGTCCCCGGAGCCCGTGCAAGCTGTCAGCCCTTCAGTACCACTCACCAGCCCGGCCTGAAGGCAAGTTTCTTTAAGGTCAGGGTTTGGGAACGAGGACAAGGGCCCCCTCACAGGGCCCCACTGAAGCCATCCGAGGGAAACTCACCAAGGCAAAGGACCCGGGTTATTGCTCGAAGTGTAGCATTTCCTGACCTGGCAGCCTTTCCCACCCCAGGACCCCATGGGTGTGCAGACCAACGGCCTCGACCTTCACCTTCCCAACCGGCTTCTTTAAAGTGACCTTAAACCCACTCACTTCCGAAGACTTCCCCTTGACCTAAGCAATATCTGTGGAATCATGGGTTCGGTGTACGGTTTATTTCTTAATAAATACTGAAATAAATGCGTAACTATTCAACGAAAAAAATACCCATCTGTGAACCCATTTGGGAAGCACAGCTAGAGTAAAACCTGATCTGCAGCCTGGGAAAGTGGTGGCGGGGGGAGAGCGAGGCTGGTCCCAGGACGAGGCAGGTGCCCCCATCTGGGCTTAGAATCCTGTTGAATCTGCTTTCCCCTGAACTCCACTGGAGAGGGGCAGACCTGTCCAGGGGCCCGGGGCAGCATGACCGCCAGGAATGACCATGGCTCAGAGCCCACCTGGCAGATAGATAAAAGGTGGCGTGTAATGGCCACCACTGACTGCATTAGCCCAGGGTACCCGCAGTGGAGCCTAGCGGGCACAGACCAGGCTGGTACCCTTGACTTCCAAGCTTCCGCATGCCCTGCTCAATACCCTTTACCCTTCCTCTCTCCTGCTGCCTCCATGCCTGCCCTTGGCCTCCCTGGGGGGCAAAGCCATGGCAGACTACCCCCCCCACCCCTGGAAGTGCCCTGCCCACTGGCTGAAGACCCTGCCCAGCCTTGGAGCTACCCTCCACCCCCCACCCCTGCCCTAAGAAAGTACGACTATTCACCCCTGGTTTTCCTAAATAAAGACATCTAACTGGTTGACTAAGAGTGTGCTCTGGGGCATCTACAAAAGACTGTTCACGACAACTAGACAGTCAGGAACAAGACAGACACCCCAATACGTGGGGGGAGGATCTTAGCGGCGTTTCTTCTTTAAAGGAAAAAAAAAACGCACCCTGAATTTCACCTCTTCTTCTGAGCCTGTCTCCCCGGCCACAGTAACTTCAGAGGCCTGAAAGCTTCTCCCAAGCTACTCCCAGCCCCGGGCGGGGGGAGATACCAAAGAGCTCGGCTGCTAACGCCCCAGCTGGACCATCCGCCCTGGGGTAGGTCTGGCCTGGGTCCGAAGCATCCGGCAAAAGCCCTATATCTGGGCACCAGCCCGCAACCCCCCCACCTCCAACTGTAGCACTTTCTGGAAATCATAAGCTCTCAGTAAAAAAAATAAATAAATATATATGTCTGTCTCTCTCTATATATATGCATATATATATGTATATGTATATGCACGGGAAGGACCACGGCTGGGGTCCACAGCCAGGGCCACAGCCAGGGCCACGGCCCCGGGCCTCGGCGAGCCCAGACCCTGCTCAAGGCCACCCTCTCGGTGGCCCGGCGCTGGCTGGCTGGCCCCTGCGCGACGCCCAGGTTGTGGCCAAAGTATTGCTGCCTGCCCCCTGGCTCCTGAGGTAAAAGACGGTGGGACGGGGCGCCCGGCTGGGCCCCTGCGGCCCTCATCTCTTCCGCTTGCTGGCCGCGTCGGCCGGCTGCAGCTCCGCCGGGCCCGGCTGCGGCTCGGGGGGCGCCGAGGGGGCCCCGCCCGCGTCCTTGCTGCGGTCCGCCGCCCAGGAGGGGCTCCGGGCCAGGCCGCGGGGCCGGGCGGGGTTGCGCGGGCGGCCGGGGCCGGGGCCGGGGCCGGCGGCCAGGCTGCTGGTGCTGCTGAACCTGCGGGCCGGCGGGAGTCCCGGCGGCGGCGGCGGCGGCCCGAACAGCGACGTGAGCGACAGGCTGCTGAGCGTCTCCGAGTGCTCGCTGCCCGCGCCCCCGCCGCCCGCGCCGCCGCGCCCGCCCGCGCCCTCCTCGTCCGAGGGGTCCATGGAGTCGTGGTGGGTGCAGCCCGGGCTGGTGGAGCCGCCGCTGCTGTGGCTGCGCTGGTGCGCCCGCAGCCCGCGCAGGCTGAACAGGCCCCGGCCCCTCAGGCTGAGCCGGCGGCGGGCGGCGGGCGACAGGCCGGCTCGGGGGCCCGGGGTGCGGGCCGGGGGCCCCAGGGCGCGCCGGGGACTGTCGCTCAGGGTCAGGCTGTCCTCCAGCGTGGTCTGCAGGCTGCCCGCCGAGCTGCTGCGGCTGGCCTCCAACGAAGTGTCGCTCCCTGTGGCCTGGGGGGCGGTGGGGGAAGGGGTCGGCAAGGGGGGGGGGGCAGCTGAGGGTCCGCAGCAGGGGTCCCCATTCTGCCCCTGGGGCAGGCTGTCCCTCCCAGAGACACAGGCACAGCAGCCCCTCCGATGCCTCGGGAGCTCCCCTCAGAATGCACCCAGGACCCCAGGGCCCTTCCACTACATCACCACCCAATCCCAGCTTAGGGGTGGCCTTTGTCGGTGGTCACTGGGAGTGGCCTCCTGCTGTGATCCCTGCACCGCCGCCCCCCCCCTTACTTAAACACACTCACGTGGTGGCCCAAGAACCCCATCCCAGCCCTCTGGGACCTTTCTTCTCACCATCCTCCCCTCGCTCTCCCCCTCCCCCCAGGACCCCTCAGCCCTGGCCCCAGGCTGCCTGGAAATCTCTTCCCCGGGCATCCATGTACCTCACCCCTCACTGCCTTCCCAGCGCCAAGAACTGCCCCACCCTCATAGTCCCTTCCTGGGGCAATCTTCTCCCGGCCAGGTATCACTCTCAAATAGATGATTTTCACGCACTTACTTTGGCTTACCCTCTCCTCTCGCACCCCTGCAACACATGCACTGAACAGTACAGCATAAGCCATGGGGTAGGGATTTTGTATCTGTTGCCCCCGAGCCTCACACACAGCCAGGCACCTAGCTGGGACCAGCAGCTGGGCTAGCACTGGACCAGCTCTGCTTCCACCATATACATGGGAGCTGGGGCAGCTCCTGCTTATCCGAGCTCTGGGGCTGCGGGCTCTGAATAACCTTTCTGCTCTGTGCTTCGTGCCCTCTGCATGCCCAGTAGGCAGCTCCAGCCAGTGCAGTACTGGTGGCCGTGCAGGCCAGACCTCTCTTCCCCCAGACCTGCCCCTCCTTCTCCACCTGTACATCAAGGCCCCACTCAGATGCCCCCCCGCCCCCAAGCAGGAAAGCTCGTGGAGACGAGGAGGTGTCCATACCTGCCGGAGGAGGCTGCAATTGACACTCGGCGACCGTAGGGATGCCCAGGAGCCCTGCAGGGCGATCTTGGGGAGGGTCCCAGTGCCAGGGCCCTTCTCCTGCCCTTTCTGGCTGGCAGACACAGCAGGGTGAAAGAACTCGGCGGGCATGGGCAGGAGAGGGCTGGAGGCATCCGGGGAGAAGGGCCTCGGGGGTGCAGCTGGGGAAGGAGGAGAGGGGGCTAGGGAGCGGGCTCAGGCTGGTAGGCTCCTGGAGGATGCCTTCTAGACCCGCAGGCAGGAGGCTTCCTACCAAACTGGCTGTGGGACTCTGGGTAAATCTCCCCCTCTGAGAGCTGATGTCTCCGTTGCAAAAGCCAGAAAGAAATACTGAGCCAGCCGCTCTGATTCCTGGCCACTGGGCAAAGACAGGCTTTTGGAGCCAGTAAACCCAGGCTCAAGGACCCTTGAGCTCCTTCCTCTTCGAAAGAGGGACCCCAGGCTGGATAACTTGAATGTCTCCAGCGGGGGTGGGGGGAGGTTCCTGTTCTGTGTCGTCTTATTGTTTAAGGACTATACAAATGAAGAGTTAACTAAAGGGGACAAGCTTTTACTCAATCAGAGTGGCTCTTGGGTCCTGCACCCTCATTCTGGTCCAGGAAGCCTGGGGTCTTGGCACCTTAGCCACCAAGGCCACTGGCTTTAGGGAGAGTCCTTAGAAAAGTCACTCCACCCCCAGCTCCTGGAAGGAGCTCGATGCCTGGCCTTCCAGAAAGTACCTGGGGTGGGCTCAGGGTCTGGAGAGGTCTCTTTGCTGATGAGCTCATCTCCCTGAGCTAGTGCTGTGGAACCAGATTCCCATCACCCTCCAAGAAGACTTGAGGTGAAGGTGAGCCCAAGTGACGAACAAGGGAACTAGGCCCTCTGTCCACAAGCCCAGCGCACAGACGCAGGATGCTGAGTGTGGGACCGAAAGATAAATGTCCCAACATTTTACAATGGGCTTTCTGTTGTTCAAAATCACCTCATGTGAAGATGTGGATAAACACGTCTCACATTCAGCTCTAGAAAAATACCACAATAATTTGGCAGCTTTCCTTCTGCCTAATGAGAACTCTATGTGACCCGTTTCCCTTTTCACCACAGCTTCTAGGAGCTCAGCATGAACCTCCCATTAGATCAGGTTGCCAGATCATTACTATCTCACCTCCCTGTATTATCTTGATATTTTTATCATTGTTACATCAGACCAGAGAATCCCATCTTTTATTGTCTGTTAAGCATCTGGTTCTTTCTGGACTCAATAGAATTGTCTGGGCAGAGACACTAAGAAAAGCATTTGGCCAGCCCCTCTGCAGCAGCTGCCAGAGATCGGGGCCGTGGGGAGCTGGTGAGGGCTCCCCCTCCTCACCTCGGCTGCTCTCCTGCTTCAGCCAGGACCGGACGGGATTGGATGGGACCACCTCCCTCTCCCACAGGAAGTTCTCCGGATCCGATAAGACAGCTGTGTTGGGCAAGGGGAAGAAGCACTCGCCCACCTCTCCTGCGTGCACGGGCTCAGGTGTGTCCGGCTCACCCTGCAGGAAAGGGAGGCGGGTTAGGGTGGTCAGGGGGGACAGGGAAGACCCTGCCCCAGCTGCCTTTATGCCTCTGCTCCACAGCCTTTGCTTGGGCCACTCTCATCGCCCGAGATGGCCTTCTCGCTCTTCCACCTGGCCAACAATGGTCATCTTCCAAAACCTAGGTGAAAGGGCCCCACCTCCAGGAAGCCCTCTCTGGTGTCCCAGGCAGGTTGCTGTTTCCTGCTCACTCCAGGCTCGGCCCTAAGATCCCAAGGGTCTTCCTTGTCACTGTAGCCAAGTGCCTGGTAAAGACCTAGGCCCATGCACGAGGAAGAAGCAGTGTTCTGGCTGGCCGGGTGGAGGCCAGCCTGCAGGGACAGCCCCACGAAGCCCGCTGGGACCTCTCACCCTGCTGTCCTTGGGGCCGAGCGGGCAGGCTGTGGGATCCTCGAGACTCAGGTCATCACCCAGCAGGATGGAGGAGGACTTGTCTGAGTTCAGGGAGAAGGCCTCCGTCTCGGCCAGCTGCACCTGCAGGGAGAGGTGGCCGCCTCAGGTCACCCTGGGGGTTGGGAAGGGGCAGGCCTGGTCTTCCAGAAAGACACAAGCAGGTAGTTACAGAGGCAGAGATTTGCTGAGCATGGAAGTTATGCCACCACGCACCGGGGACCCAGTCTGAGCAGGGGGTGGGGGACACACGATGGCGTGACAGTCAGTCCAGTGCTAGGCCGGGGCCGCGCCCTCGGGCAGCCTCATCGTCCCAGACTGTGAATGCCAACGCTGGTCCACTTGCCCCCAGACTCAGCACCCCTGTAAGCTGAACAGCACTGGTCGGGGGGACCCACGCTCTTCCCTTGGGCTGTCCTCTGCCAGACTTCACACTGTCCCCACCACGAGGCACCAGCTCCCCACTGAGGCTGCCATTACCTCTTGCTTGTCGTGGTGACACTTCTCGCAGCCGGCCGGCGAGGAGTAGTGGTGGAAGATGGAGCCGGACAGGTTGTCGATGATGGTCAGCTCCCCCTCCAAGGAGTCCTTGATGATTAAAGAGACGCTGTCCAGCCACAGGTTCTCCTAGGCGGACGGGGACGGGGTGGGGACAGGCGGGATTATCGGCCGGCTCTGGGGGGGGGAGGGACTGCGGGGCGGGCGGGACCCAACCCCCTTGTCACAGGGTCACCCCTAAAATGGAGCCGGGCAGGGTGGGGCTCAAAACGACCCAGGTCTCCGCCTGAGGCCTCGGACGCCCGATGCCCGTCCAGCCCCGCGGTGCCGCCCTCTGCACCCCTGCCCACCTGGGCCGGAGAGTAGCAGCGCGGGCACAGGCGGCCCTCGGCGTCGCCCCCGCCGCCCGCCCCGCCCGGGCCCCGGCCAGGGCCCCCCGGGGGGCTGGCGGGCGGCCGCGGGCTGGGACCCAGGCCGTGGGCCATCTCGAGCTCCAACTCGGCGTCCATCTCGGCGTCCTCCTGGGCCTCCTTGTTGCTGTCGTCCAGGTGCTTCATGAGCACGGCCACCACCACGTTGATGAGCACGAACTGGGCCGTGAGCACGAAGCTGACGAAGTACAGCGGCGACACGAACTGCAGGCTGCTCAGGCAGCTGCGCTCGTCGTGGGTGCAGTCGCGCAGCGTGTCCTGCCCCGGGGGCGGCGAGGCTCTGTGAGGGCCCGGCGAGGGCCCCGGGCGCCTCCGCTCTGCGTTCCCTGAGCCCCGTCCCGCCCAGGCCGGGCCGTGGACCGCAGCCAGGGAGCCTCCCCGGGGTGGACAGGTGAGGAGGAGCGGTGCCTGCAGCCCCTGACCCTGGACTGTGGGCCCCAAGTCCCCTCTGGCCCTGGGCGGAGCCCTGATCCCAGAGCAGCAGGCAGAAGTACCCAGAGAACGATTTCTGGGCTCGTCTCCACCTTGCTGGGCTTCAGAGCCCCAAGCAGGTCCCTCTGCTTCCCACTGCCCTGCTCTCCCCTCCCGTGTGTGCGGTGGAGCGCCGGGCGGGAGTCCTAGCTGTCAGAACCCTTGCCTAGCCCCCAAGCCGCTGGCTGCCTCCCCAGCCGGCCCCCGGTACCTTCATGATCCCATTCCAGTTGTCGCCGGTGGAGACCTGGAAGAGCGTGAGGAAGGCCATGCCGAAGTTCTCGAAGGTGGCATGCCGGCTCATGCCCTCACAGGGGTTCTCATCATTGCAGACTGAAAGGCGAGAAGAGGTCAGCCCTGTCCCACTGCACAGTCCCTGCCTGGCCCGCCCTGCACCAGGGCCTCCCAGCCTCATCTCAGGGTCCCCAATCCTTGAAGGTGTGTATGGACTATGCTCAGCCCACAGATGGAGAAACTGAGGCTCAGGGAGGGGCACACCAGCTGGCACTCAGACTCTGGCGAGCCTGGCTCCTCCCCTCACTGGTGTATCAGGTCCTGAGAGAAGGGAAGAGGGGTGAGGGCCAGCCCCCAAGGGAGCCCCGCTTTCTGAAACCCCATGCAGGGCTGGCTCGGCAGGGGCTGTGTTGCCCTGGGCCTGCACCCCCCCCCTGCGCTCCCTGGGGCCGTGCTGGCTCAGGATGAGCACTGGCGCACGTGGCCAGAAGGATCATCCTTGGGAGCTCAGACAGCGGGGCGGGGGGCTCCCAGTCAGGGCTCTGCTGGCACAGGCCTCACATATGCCGCTGCATCCAGGCTGGCGGCTCTCAAAAGTACCACCCACCCCGGAGGGTGGGCATCGATGGCTGAGGGTCACCCCTCTGTCCCCACACGGGCCAGCTGTGGGGACATCCCCCACTACAAAGACCCTGATGGGACACTCGGCCACATCTGCGGCCTCCCCACCCTGCTAACGCCCTCCTCCAGGCCTGTTCTGCCCCCTCACCAGCCGGGGCCTGCTTCGGGAGGCACTCACCCAGCTTCCCAAACAGCTCCACGCCCAGGGCAGCGTAGATGAAGAAAAGCAGCATGAAGAGAAGGCCCAGGTTGCCCACCTGTCGGGGAGAGCAGGTGGGGCGGGGCCAGCCTGAGGGTCAGGTTCTGTGCCCCAGGCCGGCACCCCGCAGCCGCAACCCCCCCCCAACGCAGGGGGGAGGCCAGGTCCCCCAAGGACACAGAATAACAAAATGCGGGCAGAGCCCTTCCCCTGAGCTGCCGGTTTCAAACACCTCCGATTCGTAAGCTCGCTTATCCCGCACAGACATCTATGAGCTACACGTTACCCCATCCTGGAGATGACAAAAACACGCACTGAGTGGGGAAGCGGCTTGCCGAGGTCACACAGCTAGTAAGAGGGAGGACTAGGATTCAAACCCGGCAGGCACAATCACTCCTCCACACACGCGTGTGCTAGGCCACATCCCACGAACGAATGCAGAGAGTGAGGTTGGGGGGGTCGTGTCTCAGCAACAGCACTGCTGCCCGCGTCCCCAACACCGGCCTCTGCAGGGCCGAGAAATCCTTGAGAGTCGGGACGGGGCTGGGTTAGGTTGGGTCTGCCTCCTTCAGCCCGCACAGGGCCTGGCCATGGAAGGAAGCGGACAGAGGAATCACGCAGGGTTGTGAGCCCCAGAAACTTCCCGCAAACCCAGCCACCCCAGTCCCACGGCTCCTGTGGGAACAAAATGTCCCCGATTATAAAGCTATTTCAAATCCAGCCATACACCGGAGACAGCCTCTAACGAATGCTATGGATGAGATAAGGCTCGAGAATATTCCTGCCCTAGAAACAGACTACCTCCCGGAACCCTCAGAAGTCCTGCATGCACAGAATCAGAAGAAGGTTTGCATTAATTGTTGAAAAGTAAACCATGTTAACCACAGCCCCCTAATGTTTCTCTGCTCCGCAGAAGGATTTCCTCCAAGCTGTTGTACAACCATACCAGTAGCGTCTGACTCATTAGAAGACACTCTGCTCGCTAACGGTCAGGCACTTACTGCGCAACTCCGAAGCCAGGGAGTGAGCGTGGCCCTGGACCTCTGGTCAGCTTCACGCCCTCTGCAGGCCCAGGTGAGCGGCGCTTCTGAACCAGGGTGGACCTCACCTTCCCGGTCCGTCCCTCCTTCCACCCACGGCATCTCCTAGAGACTGCACAGCCCCTGCAGCCTCCTCGTTGGCCTCCTGCCTCCAGCCTCTCCTGTAACCCACTCCTTAAAGGCCATCCTGCTTGAGGCCTCTCCTGTCCAGAACCTCTTATGATGCCCACTGCCCACAGGATAAAGCCCGAGTTTGCTGTCCTGGCTTCAAAGCCCTTTGCAACCTAGCCCCGTGGACTAGCCCCCACCCCAGCCTGATCTTCCCACCGCAGACTCCAGCCGCACAGAAACCAGACTCCATTCGCACATTCTGTTCCCCATGCAGGGAAGACCCTTTCCCTGTCTTTGCCTAGTAAGTGCCTCTGCCCAACCCCTCAAAGCCCAGGTCAAGAGTCACCTCCTCTGAGAAGCCTTCCTTGCTGCCTCCTCTCTCTGCAGGGGGGCAGAGACTGGTGGGAGTGTCATTTTCATAGCACTTTACACAGAACGGAGAAAATGTCCGATGTCCATATGACAGCTAAAAGATTTTGAGAGTAAGTCCCCCATCCTATGTGGTACTGGATGTGTACGTCTCTTAAAAGTGCTGATGTGACTGTCATTACTATCGTGTTTCCTACTTGAAGCTGGGACATCCCGGGCATCTCCATGTGAAAAATTCCTCCGAAGGGACTGCGTGTTAGGAAAAACCACATCCGTTTGAATGAACATCCCTGCTTGCTTTCCCTCCAGACCTGATGAGAACTCTGTCGCTTTCCCTTTGTAAGGAGGCTGCTGGGACACTCACAGCAAACTTGCGAGCATCCTTGGCCCATGTGCCTGAGAGAATTAGCTCTGCTTCCACCTTCCCAGGGCTGTTCATTTTTTATCCTCATTTTTATCATGCTGGATCGTGCCCTTTATTTTAAGATGCCTGAAATCCCTAAAGACTAGATGAGTCATCATGAATAAACGAATGTGTATGAGGCTCTCCCCAGAGCAGAGGCCACCCTGAGGTGAGGGCGAAGGGGGGTCCTAAGGAGTCAGGACAGTGGGGGAGGGGAGGACTGGGATTTCGGATTTCCCAGGAAGATGAAAGTCACATCCTGTGTGGCCCTGATCCTCTCTCCCTTCCACTGGCCAATGGGATGAGGCGATGTGCGCTTTCCTACTTGCTAGGGTTTCCACCCAGGTCAGCGTCTCATGCTGTCCCCACCAAACAGGTCCTATCGGAACCTCCCATCCACATCACCACCTCCTTCTGCCAAGCCACCCCACAAGGTCAAGTTCACAGTCCCCTGAGGTCCGCCCTGATTTCCCCAGGGAGTGTCAGGACCCCCTCTTTCTCCTCCCCACATTGACTGGAACCATCTGTCTTCACACCAGCCTGGACACTCCTGAGGGCCCCATAAGGGTTGTCAGAACCCAGCTCAGGACCTGGAATGCAGCAGGCACTGTGAGCACTTGACGTTTGTCTCTGTCACAGCCCCAGGCTCAAACCTTGTCTCTGGAGACAGGATTCTGCCCTGGCTCTGGGCAGGCTGGAGAAGGGAACCCAGGACCTGTGAGATGCCAGTGACAGCCACGCAGGCCGCCAGAAGGGGGCGCTCTTACCTGGGGCAGAGCCTGCACCACCGTGTCCAGCAGGGCCCGCATCCCGGTAGCCATCTTCAACAGCTTCAGCACTGCAGGCGAGATCCAGCCCGGCCCACTCAGCCCAGGGGAAGGCAGAGTGTGTGTGAGGGGCGGGTGTGTGTGTGTGTGTGTGTGTGTGTGTGCAAAAGTGAGGTGGAGAAGGGAGAAGCCAGAGGAGTATGTGAGCAAAGGGGACAGCTCCGGGATGCCACACAGTAAGTACATGGGTGTCCCTGAACAAGGCTGTGCACAACGGTGCATTCACGAGGTGCAGGTGTCAGTGGGAATGTGTCCAAGAGAAGGCGGGCCCACACACAATGGGACCAAAGTGTGTCCATGAGCACCGAGATGAGGCCAACATGCCTGAGTACCCACATCTCTCCCTTCCCTCAGGCTAAAGAAAGCTCCAGACTTCTATGCTGAATTTCTCCGCACCTTCCCCACCTGGGAGCCCGGAGGCGACAAGCTGTTGCAGGTGGAGAAGCAAAAGACCGGGAGGTACCAGGCCAGAGGCGGGAGGTTTGTGAAGGGAGTGTAGGCCCAGCCTCAGGGTGAGAGAGGAGCTTCTGGGGGAAGCAAATGTTATAGGAAGCATCGAGGACTGCATGGCTTAGCCAGTGTTGGACTCACGCCCACAAGGAACTAGAGTTCCGGGTGCCTTCCCAGCTGCCCTGAGTTCCTTTCATCCCAACCTGAGGCTGGTCCACGTGGGTCATGGTGTCATAGGGAGATGAGATGGGATGCCTGGGTGGCTCTGTCGGTTAAATTTCTGCCTTTGGCTCAGGTCATGATCCCAGGGTCCTGGGATCAAGTCCCACATCGAGCTCCTTGTTCAGTAGGGTGTCTGCTTCTCCCTCTCTCTCTGCCTCTCCTCTGGCTTGTCTCCCTCCCCCAGATAAATAAATAAAATCTTAAAAAAAAATAAGGAGGTGGAGGTACAGTGTGCCATACAGAGCAGTCTGTGGACAAGGGCACATGAGTGTGTACAGACAGGGGGCAAGTGTGTATGTCTGGTGTGTGCGTCTCCTGGCTGCTGTTCTCACTGCTCAGTAAAAAGCCCATTATGCCCACATGCCTCTTCCCACCCCACTCCTGGGAGTCCCATCCAGCCCCTGCCCAGCCCCACCCCATCGCCCTGTGCCCCTCACCCCGGGCGATGCGCAAAACCCGCATGATGCGGATGATGGTGGGGTTGATGGGCAAAGCTGCGTTGATCTCAATCTCCTCCAGCGTGATGCCCATGACCGACAGCAGCACAATGGCCAGGTCCAGCTGGTTCCACCTGCTCAGCCGGGCAGGAGAGGGCAAGAGTGGGAGGCAGGGCGAGAAGCGCTCTAGCTTAGAAATGCCTAGGTTGGGAGGAGCGTCACAGATCTCCACCCTCCTGATGAGGCCCACGGCTATGTGTGGTCACCCTCCCTACCAGCCCCACCAGACCCCACTGAGTCTGGCTCCCTCTTTGACCCCCACAGCCTCCAATCCCTCAAGCGAGAGGCTGACCGTGTTAAATAAACATCTCTGGCCTCCTGAAGAGGAGGAGGAATGAGCTATGACTTCTAGATTGGAATCCTGAGCCTGCTTCCTCCATGTGACCTTGGGCTAGTCCATCAACTTTTCTGAACCTCACTTATTCCCTCTGAAAAGAAGGACTGACGTGAGGTATGCCCCATTCTGCCTGTGAGTTATGGAGGACCCATGAAAGATGAACTGAAGAGACATAAGAGACTGTCCTGTATCTGTCAGGTGGGCCATAATCACTCCCTGTTCAGAGCTGCAGGCAGCACCTGGGGGACCCTGGCCGTCAGTGCCCACTTACTGGTTTCCCTACTCTGGCTGTTCCAGGCTTCCCCAGGGGTCAGGACCCCTTCCCCATCCAGCAGCCCACTCCATGCTGCCCCAGCCCAGCCAAGCTGCTCACCGATCCTTGAAGAAGCGCCTCAGCCCAAACGCCACCAGCTTTAGCACAGCCTCCAGCACAAACACAGTGGTGAACATGTAGTTGCAGTACTTGAGAGCTGTCTCCAGAGACTATGAAGGGCAGAGAGAAGCATGATCCAGACCCCAGGGGCTGCCCCCTACCTTCCTCCATTCAGAAAGTCTTTTTTTTTTTTTTTTAAAGATTTCACCTATTTATTTGACAGACAGAGATCACAAGTAGGCAGAGAGGCAGGCGGCAGGGCGGCAGGGGGGGTGGTAAGCAGGCTCCCCACTGAGCAGAGAGCCTGATGCAGGGCTTGAACCCAGGACCCCAAGACCATGACCCGAGCTGAAGGCAGAGGCCTAACCCACTGAACCACCCAGGCACCCTGAAAGTCTCTGCCTTTTAAGGGGAGAATTTAGTCCATTTACATTTAGTGCAATGGTTTCTATATCAGCTTTTATCCCCTCCATTTTATTTAACGTGCACTATTTGTTTTACATTGCTGTTTCTTCTTCCTTATTTCTGCTGGTTTGGTCTAGTTACCCATCTGGAGGCAATATGAGGCAGTATGAAGATCATGATTAAGAACAAGCCTGCTTAGGGGTTACTGGGTGGCTCAACAGGTTAAAGCCTCTGCCTTCAGCTCAGGTCATGATCCCAGGGTCCTGGGATCGAGCCCCACATTGGGCTCTCTGCTCAGTGGGGAGACTGCTTCCTCCTCTCTCTCTGCCTGTTTCTCTGCCTACTTGTGATCTCTGTCTGTCAAATTAATAAATAAAATCTTAAAAAAAAAAAAAAAGGAACAAGACTGCTTAGATATCAATCCTGGCCCAGCACACACTCCCTATTCACTATGTGACCTTAGGCAAGTCACTTGACCTCTTTGGGATTTAGTTCCCAAATCTGTGCATGGGGGATGATAAGAGTACCTACCTCAAATTAAGCGAGGTAATACAAATTAAGTGAGGTAATAGTCCAGTGCTGGGCACACAAGAAATAGTCAGCATTGTTACCCTACTTCTTCATGTTAATTTGGAAGTTCTACAATTATTGCTCATTCTGTTAATGGTTGCCTTCCTTTTCCCTGCATTTATAATATACCTCTCCTGTCATTTAAAACAAGATAACAAAACCTCACCTGGAGGCTCAGCCTCACCCTTCGTCCCCCTAGCTCCAAAATGTTGAGGCTTTTAGAATGCACTTTTCCCTACATGCTCCTTGCATGCCCGCACCAGTACTGCTGGCAACTGGCTGGGAACTGGTCATTTCCCTCCAGGCCCGTGTTTGTCTCCAATGATCCTGCCACAGGAATGCCCCTCCCCCAGGCTCCATATGCCTGGGGAGTAGTGGAGGCCACATGGTAGGCCTTGAATGCAAATCTGAGTTCCAGTTCTGGCTCTGCTACTTATAGGCTAAGTAATCTGGGTAGCATATGTCCTCTGAGCCTCAGTTTCTTCCTCTACAAAATCTGTAGAAAGGCTCCTCCCCCACCTTTGATTGCTGTGAGCATTAGAGTTAATATTTGTAGCCTCTCTTGCAGAGTCACGCACACACCACTGCCACTGGCACCCATGTTCAAGGCTAGGCCCAAATGTCACCTCCCCACTCACCAAGAGCAAGTGACATTTCCCTTTCTTTCATTTGTCCTACCAGGCCATGAGCTTCCTGAGCCCAGGGCCCCAAACGGGGGTGCTGCTCAGACCCTTCTACCTCATCCTGTCCCTGGGTCCTGCTGAGAACCCAACCCTACCATGTGACCTCAGGCTGGGGCTGGGGCCAGGGCTCACCGTGGGCTGATTATAGTGCTCCAGGGACATGGTAACCACATTGAGGCAGATGATGAAGGTGATGAAGATGTCCAGGTAGTGGCTGGTACACATGGAGTGGATGAGCAGCCGGGTAGGACAATAGGTGGCATAGTAGGGCAGCCGCTGGGCCTCTGCAGGGGGGTGTGGGGGATGGGGGTGGGGGGTGGGGGAATGGCACAAACCACAGAGGGTTGGGGCCCAGGTAGGGAACAGAGCACATGGAGGGAACAGCACAGGGGAGGGAGGAAGCAAGGGGAGAGACGTCAGAACATCCCAGGCCCCAAGAGTAAGAGTTAGGTCTCTTCTGCCCAGTTGATGGTGTGGACACAAAGAAAAGGGGTAGGAGGTGGTGGAGGGCAGGACAATGACTGTCCCCATCTCCTCCAAATACGCCCATCATGGCAGGGGCTCCGGATCTGCTGGGGGTAAGGAAGGAGTCCCGCAGCTCATGGCTAGGCGTCCAGGCCTTTGCCCTCAGGAACTGAGCCAGCAGGGGGCCACCAGTGGAGTCAGTGGACAGCAACAGGGGATTGGGTCACCTGGACAGGGAGATTCTGAAGGGGTGGGCAGGGCCAGCAGTCCAGAGTCGACCCTCTGTTCCCTTCCAGCCCCTGAGGCCCAGAAGATGCACGAGGAAAACCAGTTGTTGCACCAGGAAGAGATGGGGCACACGCAGGCAGGGCGCACACAGGATGGGGTGCACACAGGCGGGGCAGCCCAGGCCAGGGAGGCCCCACCCTCCGCAGCCACCCACTCACTCCGGCGCTTCTTCTCCAGGCGCCGCAGCCGCTTCTCCTCGCGCCGCCGAGCCTCCTCGGCCTCCTGGTGCTGCCGGCACTTGTGGAAGTTCTCCACCACGACGCCCACAAACATGTTGAGCACAAAGAAGCTGACGATGAGCAGGAAGGAGATGAAGTAGAGCAGCATCCAGGGGTTGTGGTTGGGCACGGGCTGCGGGAAGCAGCAGATGGGGCTGAGGCAGGCCGACTACTGGGCCCCGCGATAATGAGCCTCCGGAAGCTTCCACAAGCGGACCGGGCCGTAATACCCTCCCTGATTCCCACTGCCCTCAGCTCAACTCCAGCCCTATGCCCTGGCACACACAGGGGCCTCCTGACCTTTCAGCCCTGCCCAGCCCCTCCACCACCTCCTACCACCTACCCCCACTCACGACTCCCCGAACACGGTGCTCTCTCCCCTCGTCCTGCCCCTGCTGTCCCTCTGCCAACTGGCTCACCCTCTCTCCCCTGCCTGCGCTTGGTTCTAGAGGCACAAGGCTCTGACCCTCCATGCAGAAGCCAGTCTAGCATCTTCTTCCTGCATAGCAGGGGGTTTGTGAAGCAAATGGCACAGTGACTTATGCTACCTCAGAGCAGCTTAATGGTGGAAGATTCAGGCCAGGACGGTGAGGGGTGGGCCATGGCTGACAGGGGGAGACACCCGGGCTGGGGATCCTGCTGATGCCAGTTTTAGACAACTGGCCCCCAGAGATACCTTGTCCCTCCCTCACTGTCCTCTGCACCGGTCCCAGCCCACCCCCACCTGTTGGTCCACAGCGACAGCGTCCAGTCCATTGTACATGATGTTCACCCAGCCGTCCTTAGAGGCCAGGACAAAGAGGGACATCAGGGCCTGGAAGACACAGGAGGGAGAGGGCCTGGGGTGGTAGGTGTAGACAGCTCTCCGTTTTTCTGCCCTCAGGAGGCAGAGAGACAGAGGCCTTCCCTGAGGATGACAACAAACCGTTCCTGAGAACCTACTAAGTGCCTGCCACAAACCCTACAGACACTCTTGCAGGTGAATGAGCACTAAACCAGGAGTACTGGGCTTGGCTCTGAAAATTAATTTGATAAGATTCATGAGCTCTTGTCCCCTCGCCCACAGAATGGAGCTAAAGCTTAAGTGCCTGCCAGCTGGGTCTGCTGAGACTTTAAACTGGAAAGTTCCTGACAAGCATGAGAGGCTCTGCCACCATCACACAAGCTTGCCTTTAGTACCTGAAAGCAGGAGCTTATGAGAGAAGTCAGGAGCCCTGGGCTCTGCCCAAACTCTGCCACTCACTGGCTGTGTGACTCCGGGCAATTTCCTCAACTTCTCTGGGCCCCAGCTTCCTTGTCTGTGAATGGCAATAATTGCCTTCACTAGTGTGAGACTTTTTAAATGGAAGGAATGCCCAGGAGACATGAGCCAAGGCTCCTACACAGCGGGCAGGCCAAAACACACACATGTCCCCTCAACAGGTCGACGGGCTGGTCCTGCAGCACTAGCACAGTGCCCTGCACACAGTAGGTACTCAATAAAGGTTTTCAGAAGTGGACAGCAGCAGCAGTGCCGTCCATGCAGAGCCCCAATCCCCAGTGGCTGACCAGAGGTCACACACCCACTCCAGAAGCTCCCCGGTTCAAGCTCACACTGGCTCCTTTGTTGTGGCCCAGGGACCCTGGGCAAGGAAATGGTGTTCTGGGATGGGTCTCCTGCCCTGCAGGTGCAGACCCCTTCTTCCCAACTCCCAGGGCACAGACTCCACCTCCTCCCCTCCAGCTGAGAATGGTGCTGAGGGCTGCCTGGAAAGGGCTCAGACCCAGCAGGACGACAGAGCAAGAGACACAGAGGGAGTCCTCGTGGCCAGGCAAGGGCACGAAGCCCTCACATGCCAAGAGGCAAATCTTCCTGGGGGGCCCTGGGGTCACAGAGGCATGAAGTGCAGAGCCTGGGCCCCGGGAAACACACAGCTGTTGTCACTTCCCCTTTTACCCGGGAAGGCACCGAAGCACAGACACTAGAACCTTCCTGAGTGGCCTGGCAAGCAGCCAAAGGCTCTGGGCCGCGCTCTAACTCCCCCATATGGGCACTGAGAACACCTTACTTCGAGAACACCTTACTGGGGTATTAGCCTGGCATCAAGAGGCCCAGCTGGGGATGCTTCCTGGGAATGGGGCCCTGGGCCTGGCACTGAGCTCAGGGAGTCGGGAACAAGTTCATAGAAGGCCTCCGCAGGCTTTCCCTCAGCTTCCAGGAACAGTTTTTTTTTGTTTTTTTTTTTTCAAACCTCTTGTTTTATCAACCACTGAGTCATTAACAACTTGAAAGGCACTGCTTCTAGAAAATCTGGAGGGGCTGGGGGAGCTCCTGTGTCCCAGTTCCTGACTCCCTTTCCCTGCCCACTGGATGCTGCCCTAGGGCCCATGGCTCTGCTCCCGGGGGCATGGCAAGTGGGGTCCCTGGTCACGTGAGGGACAGCTTCAGTGGCATCCAGCCAGAGTGTCCCTGGCAGAGGAGCGGGGCACAGGCCCAGGGTCCCACAGACCCAGACCTCGTTCCCTCCTCGTGGGACCTGGGGAAGGCACTCCCCATCTGATCACCCGTAACTGCCCTCAAGCTCTTCTCGTCTGGGGCATGACCAGATGGGCCACGCCCGGCAGGCCCCCAGGACAGGGGACCACAGGCAAGGCAGAAACCGGGCAGGGGGCCTGGCTGCCCACTGAGGTGGAGAGCAGAATAGATGGGTGCTGGGAGAGGAAACCCACTCTGGACCAGGGGCTTGCTACTTTCTGTTACCATTGCCTGCCTGCTAGGCCGTCACATTCCCAATTTACAGATGAGAAAACAGAGGCTCAGAGCGCCCACAGTAACTGGCACAGAGCCGGGATTCACACCCAGGTCTGGCTGTCTCTAAAACTCCTGTCCAGGTGCCCGGGGTAGAGAGTTGGAGGCCAGGAACCAGTGTTCACTGAAGCCCCTCCAAGCACCTTGCACTCCCAAGACGCGCAGCACTTGGGATCTCTAAGCCTCGCACTGCCTGTGACGTGAGCTCCCCCTACCCATTTTGCAGGAGGGAAAAACCGAGCCCTAGAAAGAAGTCACAGGGTCAGTCCCTGCAGAGCTGGACCAGAGCCTGGAAATGTTGGCACCAAATGTTGGCACCAAAGAGCTCGTACCCCCATCCACTGGGGAGCAGGGGGTCAGGACAGGGGTACACGGGCAGGGCTCACCTGGCCCAGGTTGTCGAAGTTGTACTTGTGGTGGACCCAGCGGTAATTGGCGGCCACGCAGTCAGAGCGGTTGGTGATGTTGCGGGTGTCCACGCCCAGACAGTGGTAGAACTTGCCCTTGAAGAGCTGGGGGGTGGAGGGGAGTAAGGACCACAGGGTTAGCGGACCAGTCTACCCAGGCTGGGGGTGGGGGGGATGCAAATCAGGAAAGGGACCCGCCCCAGGGGGGCACTTCCTCTGTGCACAACCTGGACAAAGCACTCAGCACAGCATCTCACCAAGTCCCCCAACATGGGGTTCAGCCCATCTCACCGATGAGGAGGCTGAGGTGCAGTGGTGTTAGGTAATTTTCCCAAAGTCATATGAGGTTTAGGAAGGGACAGAGTCAGGGCGCCTGGGTGGCTCAATTGGTTAAGTGTCTGCCTTCAGCTCAGGTCATGATCCTGGGGTCTTGGGATCAAGCCCCGCATCGGGCTCCTTGCTTGGCAGGAAGCCTGCTTCTCCCTCTCCCACTTCCCCGGCTTGTGTTCCCTCTCTCACTGTCTCTCTCTCTCTCTCTGTCAAATAAATAAAATCTTAAAAAAAAAAAAAAATGAAGAAGCAGATCCAATGTCTGTCTGATTTCTGGGCTCTTCCGCAGACCTCAGTCCTAAGACTATAAAATCTTAAAAAAAAAAAATGAAGAAGCAGATCCTATGGGCAGGGACTCCACAGGAGAAAGTTGCCTGCATATCCCCAAGGGGAAGAGAGAGGTAAAGGGACCCTCTCTAGGGACCCAAGCACCCTGCCTGGAAGGGGCAGGTCCACTGTCCACATGGAGGTCGCATCAAGCCCTTCCTCTCTGCAGCTCCAGCCCCAAACCCGGGACCAGGTGAGGAGCTTGGAGGTCTCAGCTCAGAACTCAGACAAGAAAGGGGAAGTCCCCAGCTGCAGCTCAGACCCCAGAGGGCTCAGGTCATTCTAGCCATCACCCTGCCGCACACTTTTATGATGTGCCTCATTCCTTCTCCCTGTCCAGCCCTAAGGTCCCATCCTCTTCCTGGGCTCCAAACCAAACTTCGAGTTAGCTCAAGTCCCTCCTGTGTCAGAGCCCCTCCATGGTCTCTACCTCCACAGAAACTGGCCCCACCTTCTTTTATTTTCTTTTAAGATTTTATTTATTTATTAGAAAGAGAAAGAGAGCACAAGCAGGCAGAGCAGCAGGCAGAGGGAGAGGGAGAAGCAGGCTCTCTGCTGAGCAGGGAGCCCAATGTGGGGCTCAATCCCAGGACCCTGGGATCATGACCTGAGCAAAAGGCAGTCGCTTAACTGACTGAGCCACCGATGCACCCCAACTGGCCCCAACTTCTTAGCTGCCATTCCAAGTTTCTCCCACCTTGGCCCAGCCCACCGACTGGCTCCTGGCTCTGTGCCAGCCCTAGCTCCTGAGCTCACCTCCACACACGTGCCTACCCTCTCCTGAAATACCTTCCACCAGCTATGACCCGTGGAATCACTTCCCTTTCAAGGCCCAGTGCCTAGGCCACTTCCTCCAGGATGCTTTTCCTCTTGCCTCCAGCCCAGCCCTCTGTTTCTGTGTAGCTTGGACTTCTGTGATCCCATTTACCCAGACTTCTTTGCGCTCAGACACTTAGGTCTGTGTCCATCCCTCTCCCTGGACTGGGAGTTTGCAGCTGGCAGGGACATGGGTGCTCTGGCAGGGCCACCTGAGCCCCCAGGTTGGTCAACACAGGTCGGGAGAGTTGAACAGGAATGCGGAGCCCCTTCCCCGACCCCAAAGCTCACCGCAGTGCCTCCCCAGCCTGAGCACCCCTCACCTGCACACCCAGGATGCCGAAAATGATGAAGAAGGCACAGCAGATGAGGACGATGTTGCCAATGGGCTTGAGGGAAGAGATAAGCGTCTCCACTACCAGCTTCAGACCAGGCGCTCGGCTGATGACCCTGGAGGCAGACAGGGGCCGGGGGCACCATAAGCCCACAGCCATGTCTGCGGAAAGCACCCACTTTTTCCCAGAGTCAGCAGGGGAGAGAACCCCAAACCCCAGATCTATATGCACAGCAGTGTGCTATGCCCTAAGCCCGTCCCCTTGGGGTCCACACCACACCATCATCTGGAAACTGAAGGCCAGAGATGGCAGCGAGCCACCCAGGGACAGACAGAAAGTGGGTAGCAGTCCTGGCTGCCACCTTCAGCCCCGCCTTTCCAGCACCCTCCTCCCGCCAGGGTCTCCAGGCTCTTCCCCCAGAAGCAGCATCAACAGCCTGGTCCCTGTCTGCACTAATCTGGCTATCAGAGGGCTGAGTGGGTAAGGAGGGCCAGAGGGAGGGGTCCACTTAGACCCCAGGAGCTCACTAGGGATTCCCCCATCCGCAGAGGAGGAGTCCTCACCGCAGGGGGCGTAGGGTGCGCAGCAGCCGCAGAACCCGAAGGACCCCTAGGATCTTGGCTCCCCCCGCTGAGGCCACGGAAACCACAATGTCAATGATGGACACGAAGACGAGAAAGCCGTCCAGCACGTTCCAGCTACTGCGCAGGTACGCCTGCTCACCAAAGTACAGGCCCAGGGAGACCACCTGGGGGCGGGGCAATGGGCGGAGTCAGCCGGATGGCGATTGGGGACCAGGGCAGGGTGCGGCCAGCCTCTGGGAGGGGGCGGGACGAGGTCAGGTGGGACATGTGGGGACCAGTCCCGCAGAGGGCAGGGTGGATGGTCTGACAGGGGACACGTGCCCCACCGCCCCCTGAAACAGGCCCAGAGGGCCACCCCGTTCCCTATTCCCCACACATCTGGCTAACCCAACTCAAAGCCCAGCGCTCTGGGAAGTAGCTGGGAGGGAACCCTTCCCCCCTGCCCCACGCCTGCAGCAAGTACGTATTACACCTTCAACATTTCCCTACATTAGCTTTTCACGTGGCATGTGAGCTCCTGGAGAGCTAAGGACGAGGCTCACCCCCTCTGAGTCCCTGGAGCCCAACCTAGGGGCTGGCACCTAGCAGGGACAGGCCTCCAGGGCCTTGCGTGGAATGTGGCTGAGAGGCAGGTGAGTGAGAAGCTTTCGGAGAGGCTGGCCCAGAGCCAGGGGTCCCAAGCCGGGGGTGGGAGAGGGTCCCAGGTGAAGCCCGGAGCTACCTTCAGTGTCATCTCGCCTACAAAGATGGCCGTGAAGATATAGTTCGACACAGTGAGGAAGATACGTTCCTGAAAGAAGAGAGCTCTCGTGGGCCCAGGGGTTCCCAGAACCGCCCACCACCTGGTCAGCCTCTTCCCTTCAGCCAAGGGCCACAGTCTTAGGCGAGCTCCTACCACATGTCCCTCCATGGGGCTTGGTGTTGGGCCTGGCTGAGCTCTCCTAGCCCCCTGAGCCCGGCACAATGTCCCAGGGCAGGCCCTGGTGGCCTGCCCCTCTCCCTTGTCCCTTGCCCTGCCCGAAGGCTGTAGCCACTCACGGTGCTGCCAGCCTCGATCTGGGGCCTCTCCAGGGCGATGGTGATGCAGTTGAGAAAGATGAAAGCCAGGACGACATAGTCGAAGAGCTTGTGGGCGATGATGGTCTGACACAGGACCCGGAACCTGGGTAGGGTGGGCAGGGCATCACGTGAGAGTCAGTTTGCCCCACGCCCCAGCCAGGAAAAAAGGCAGCGGGCCCAGGCACACACGAGGACTAGGACAGCCTAGAGAAGCTGACGTCTCTCTTCTCTGGTCTTCGTGTATGCTCAGGGTGCCCACCCGAAGCTGCCTCCCTCGAACACACCGGCACCACAGGACAAAGGACATCCCCCTTGCCCTGGCACTCGGGCCCTCCAAACACGGGTGCAAATCTCTGAGCCCAAACTCCCAGCCACTTGGACACACGTAGCCTGATACCCTCCCCTTCTGCCCCCAGGTGTTCCCTCGGGCTGCTCCCTTTCCCTGGACCAGTCTTCACGTCTTCACAACCCCTGCTTCACCTACTGGAATACTAGCAGCCTCCAACACCCAGCACATGGGCCTCCTCCTCCAGGAGGCCTACGGATGCCCTTGCCTGGGGAGCACCCCAGGTGACTTGAGGATTTGTCCAACCTGGTGCCAGCACAGGAGTGGCCTAGACTAGGGATCTAGGACACCTGGATCCTCCCCCTTCCCTGCAGACCCAGCATCGCTGGACCACAACGTGGAAGACCCTTCACCACTAACTTCGCCTGGCTTGGCAGAAATCTCTCCCTCCCAGACACGCCAACCCCTACTCTAACCTCACAGCAAGCCTGGCCTTGCGCACCTGTTCTCGGGAGAGAAGAGGTAGACAGACCAGTCCTCGCGGACCTCGCACCAGTTCGGCTTATAGACGTCTATCATCTTGCGGACGCGGAAACACAGGGTCTGGTAAGGCGAGGACGGAGCGCAGACGGGTCAGCCAGCGCTGCGCAGAGCTGCCCATCGCCGCCCAGCCCAGCCATAAACTAGACTGGGACCCCTCGATGACCTGCGAACTATCCCAGACCAGGCAAGGGGGGCTTCTCTACCAGCCCCAGGTGGGCAGCGGGGAGCATTGCTGGCCAGCCCACTGCGCACTCTCCTACAGTCCCCCGCTAGCCCCGCCCCAGCCCCGCCCCCAGGCTCCGGCCCCGCCCCTGCCCCGCCCCCACTCACATAGTCGATCTCCTCCTCGTCCTCCCCGCGATCCCGGCGGTCGTCCATCTTGGTAAAGACGTCCTTGGCGATGCTGGGCATCCTGCCATTGCAGTCTTCGTGCCCGGGAGCCGGGCCCACCGCCCGCCAGGCCGCCCGGGGGTGGGCCCCCATGGTAGGCACCAGCTCGGCCAGGTCCATCGAGTCTCTGGTGTCGAGGGACAGCGTCCGGCGGTGGTGGCGGTGCCGGTGCGCCGGGTGGGGGCCGTGGTGCGTGTGGTGGGCATGCGGGGCATGCGGCGGAGCGGCGCGCGGTGGCCCCTCGTCCCTGGCACCCTCGCAGGCCCGGGGGCCGCCACCGCGCTCAGCCGAAAGCAGCGACTCGTGTTCGGCCGACAGCGGCTTGTGCTTGAGGCTGTTCCAGCTGGAGCGGCGGCTGGCCCAGGCCCCGCTGCGGCCCCACGGCCCGTAGTAGGAGCTCCGGGAGCTGGACTGGAAGGAAGACACCACCCACACAAGCCACTGCGGTGACTGAGGGCAGCCCGCACACCCACTGAGGCCCTAAGAGGGCTACCAGCCTGGTTAGCGGGTGACAGAACAGGCTAGGCCCCAGGGGTCCTCTCCTGCCTGGCTCTCACTCTTGGACATGTGGGCACCTCTAGGATGTGGCTACATCTCCTCCTGCCCCCTCATTTCCCCCCAGGAAGCTACAGCACCTCAGGGTGGTCTTCTAATTGCACAGGTAAGGAAAAAGGTTCAGAGAGGGCTGTAACTTGCTCGTGGTCACAGAGCTTGAAAATGGCAGAGGTCAGATTTGAATTCTGATGTGTCTGACCCCAAAGCCCAGCTCTTTACCCTACACATTGCAGCCAAGATGAAAATTCTCCTAAGGGACCTACTGGCACTACTCATTCATTCATTCATTCATCCTTTGTTGCCAAATCCTACTCTGGCACTGGGCACCCAGGAATGCAACAGACATGGTCCCTGCCTGGTTCTAGCTGGAGAGTCTGGTCCCCTAAACCTGGGTACCAGCCTGAGGCTGGACAGACGGGCACTTCTCCCCAGGGTCCCTCACCACATGCCCCAGCAGGGAGCACCCATCCAGAGCACCCCACAAGGACTCACCAGGGAGCGCTGGTCATAGCTCATTCTGCCCAGTGACATGACACTGCTCTTGCGGGAGCCCAGGGCCACCAGGACAGGGTCTGGCTGCAGCGAGAGGCGGGGGGCAGGTGCTGCAGCTCCAGCGGGGCCCAGATGTCCACCCAGCGGGAGACTGGGGTCCAAGTGCCCATTGGGGGTCATGGGGATCGGGCAGAGCTTGGGATCTGGAGGGATGAGATGGAGACAGAGGGGGGACAAAGAAAGAACAAGAGCAAACAGTCTTCCTGGGGACACCTCCACCTTCTGCGTGGACCATAAGTCATGTGCCTCTCTTCCACCCTTCCTGGAGAGCGGTCAGCTTACTTTTTTTTCTTTAACTAAGTATAGTTAACATACAGTGTTTCTTAGTTTGAGGTGTGTAATACAAGTGACTCAACAATTCTATACATGCTCCTCAGAGCTTGTCATGTCAGCTTTTTTTTTTTTTAAGATTTTATTTATTTATTTGACAGACAGAGATCACAAGTAGGCAGAGAGGCAGGCAGAGAGAGAGCAGGAAGCAGGCTCCCTCGTGGGCAGAGGGCCCGATGAGGGGCTCGATCCCGGGACCCTAGGATCATGAGCTGAGCCGAAGGCAGAGGGTTTAACCCACTGAACCACCGGGCACCCCTAGCTTGCTTTTTTTTTTTTTTTTAAGGAATGGACTCTAAGTCCTGTTTTCTATTAAGTTGTATTTTCTTTTTTCAAGATTTTATTTATTTATTTGACAGAGAAAGACATAGCAAGAGAGGGAACAGAAGCAGGGGGAGTGGGAGAGGGAGAAGCAGGCCTCCTGCTGAGCAGAGAGCCCGATGGGGGACTCAACCTCAGGACCCTGGGATCATGACCTGAGCTGAAGGCAGACACAACCATTGAGCCACCCAGGTGCCCCATGTCAGCTTTCTTTCTGGATGAGCGGATCGTTTGTCTCCTGTGTTCAGCACCAGCCCCAAGCTTCACCCAGCCTGGGAACCTCACTCCTGGGCCCACTTCAGGAAGCAAGGCAAAGACGGTCCAGCCCAATTACCACAGAGGACACTGGCTCAGGGTGGGGGAGGCTTCCTTCCAAGCTGCCCAGTGGTACCAACAGGACCAGAAAGCAGGTGTTCTGAGGTCTGTCCGAGTCTCTTCCTAAGAGGCATGCTGTGGACGGGTTTGGGTGAACTGTAGCTCCCTCCGTGGCTAGAATTCAGGAGGGCTGTGAATGTCACTGACCTCTTTTGGGGCCTTTGTGTGTTTCTTTCCATTGTGCATGTGAATAAACCACAGAGAATTAGAGTCCAGGAGCCTGGGCTTGAGGGGAAACCCGATGCTGTGCCCTTCACCCATCTGTATCACTGGGGAAGGGTCCTGGTCCCCTAGGTGCCAGTGGAGACCTGCTTACCTGCACCGCCGTCCAGGCCTTCCTGAAGCTTGTCAAACTCCTCCATGTTGGATGAGCTCTGGTCCTCGTCCGAGTAGGAGCGATTGGCGTCACCCTGGGAGACCATCCCTCTTGTTGGAATGCAAGCTGGCTCAGCACATCCCTCCCTCCTGAATTTTTCACCCCCATTTTACAGATGGGGAAACTGAGGCCCAGAAAAGGAAAGCAAGAAGCTCACGAGGCCATAAACGCACATCTGCCTGACTGCAGGTATCCCCTGAGACTCAGAGAAGGGAGGAGGCAGGATCCAGACCTTAGGGGCTTTCGAATTTCAGAAATGGAGAGACCTAGTCCTACACCCCTAGGGAAAAGGCAGGGATCTGGGAGGCAGCCTCCATTTGCATGTTCCTGCGATAGGAAGCTCACCACCTAATTGGCAACACCCTCCTTGGGACCTTGTTACCTGCTGGATGTTTGAGTTGCAGCCCTCCCCCATCCAGACCCCCCCACACACCCAGTGCGGGCCCCAGGGGGTGCTGCCTCTGCCAGGGCTGCAGTCACCTCTGCCTGGAAGCCCTCCACCAGGATGGCCACCAGGAGGTTGAAGAGCACATAGTTGCCAAAGGTCATGAGGGCGACAAAGTAGAGGGAAGCCCAGGGGGAGGTGGAGGCCATGCCATTGTAGAGGACAACGTTCCAGTCCTCCTGGGTGAGGATCTGTGGGGGAAGTGGGAAGACACCTCAGCCCAGGGGCACCCCCAAACCCCAGCCCAGCCCAGGGGAGCAGATGGAATCCAGCAGGTGGCAGGCTGCATGGGTGAAGAAACCATCTCTGGGGAGAATCCCAAGGTGTCCAAATCTTGGGCAGGAGTGGAGGGGCAGGGACAGACCCTAGGTGGTCACTCCAGCTCCCAGAGCCCGTGCAGTACCCCCCGACCTGGTACCCGGACCTGTCTGCTGGAGGCCAGAACTGAGGGGCCTCCCTGGTGGGTCACCCTTCTTCTCTGGATTCTCCGAGGGGCCACCTCTGAAAAAGCCACCGAAGCAGCGGTCCTGGGAGAAACCCCTTCCTTCAACACACACAGGAAGACATGCGGTCGCTCACCTGGAACACCGTGACGATGGCCCAGAGCAGGGAGTCAAAGTTCTTCCTGTCGGGGACGGTGTCTCCCGTGTCTGTGCGGAGGCTGAATTTGCAGCCAAAAATGTGCATCCCGAGGATACTGGGAGAGGAGCGGAGGTGGCTCAAGGGATCCACCCACCTTGTTTAATTCTCAGAACCCCCAGGATAAGATGGTGGGGGCGGGGAGGGCAGCACTGGCTCCATTTTACAGAGGCGAACACTGAGCCTCAGAGGGCAAGGACTCTCCCCGAGCCATCAGAGATGAAGCGATGGGGTCAGGATTCACACCCAGGTCCAGGGTGCTGCCCAGAGAAGCTCGGCCAGCCGTGCTCCCGCAGCCTCCTGCGGGAGGGCGGGGCTCACCTGAAAGTGCTCCCCCAGCCTCCTGCACCTGCGCAAGTGGGCGGGGCTTACCTGAAGATGAAGATGAAAAGCATGAGCAGCATGCAGAAGGTGGCCACGTTGTCCATGGTCTTCATGAGTACCACCAGCTGGCGCCGCAGCGCCGGCATGAAGCGCACCAGCTTCAACACCCGCAGCAGCCGGAAGGTTCGCAGCACTGACAGCCCGCCATCCGCCTGCCCCACGATCTCCCAGATGCTGGGAGGGGGTGAGTGGGGCGGGGGGGGGGGGTGAGGGAGAGAGGCAGGAGGGTTCAGCAGAGGGCGGGTGGGGGTGGGGAGGAAGGCAGAGGGAGGACGGAGAGACGGAGAGCTTCCATTCATTCATCCGTCCATCCCACAAATAACACGTTTCACGGGTCACTGCTGCTGCGGGGTATACGCTAAGTCAGGGGTTCTCGACTTGGAGTCCGTGGACACCCGCCATGAGAAGTCTGGGGCTAGAAGTCAGGAGGTCTACCCACCACCTCTTTTTGAGATTTAACATTCTTTTGGTTATGAATGTAAACAAGCCACAGAGAACCAGCAGTCCCTTTGATTTTCTGGCTGGTCAAAATCACAGATAATTTTCTATCTCATAACCGTTAATGTACATATCTCCAAATATTACTGACTCTCATCCTTTCTTGGGAACAACGGTAGTCACGAGATCCCCCGCTAGATCTTACTATTTCATGCATTAATCTAGAAGCGCGTAGATTACTGAATGACAGATGTTTAAATATTTGATAACTGTGTTTGGGTGTAATTGATTTCCTTTGTGTTCTTACGCGCTTTGTTTCCCAGCCGGGGGTGGGTGCCTTAGATCCCCCTCCTCCCCACTCTGGGCCTGTGGGCCTGCAACCTGCGGGGAGCGGGGGCGGCACCTGATGATCACAATGATGCTGTCAAAAATGTTGTAAGGGTTGCGCAGGTAGTCGAAGAGCCCGAAGGCTGCCAGCTTCAGGAGCATCTCCAGGGCAAACATGCTGGTAAAGACCACATTGCAGATCTCCAGGATGTTGGTCAGCTCCTCGGGCTGTGGAGGCGTTGAGACAGAGGACAGGGACCCCGTGAGGCCAGAGCACAGCCACGGATCCTCTCTGGATGCCCGGCAGCTCCAGGACCCCCAGGGAAGCAGGGCAGAATCCTTGCTGGAGCACATGGCCTTGAGAATCTTACAGGGGGGCTGGTCCTCTGCTGCCACCCTGAGAGCCCACCAAGAGGGTGGGACACCACCGGGCTGACCTTCCACACATTCAGAAATGACGCTGGTACCGTGTGCACTGAGGGAGCTATCGTGACACCCATTTTACAGATCAGGAAACAGGACCAGAAGCTGACTCAAGGTCACATGGCTTGATGCAGAGCAAGGCAAGATGATAGGCCAGTCATTGCTAGAGAGTCCCTGTCTTCCCATGACCCCACTTAGGAAGCACTTACCATGTGCAGGACCTGTCCTTTGAACTTTACAGGCCTCATGTCACTTAATCCCACACAAGAGCCCATTTCTCAGAGGAGGAAGCAGGTTCAGAGAAGGCCAAGCCCCTGCCTTGGACTATGGAGCAGGTAAGGAGGGGAACCAAGATGCGAACTCGGGCAGCCTGGCTCCAAGGCTCCCACCCTTCACCCCTGCCTGTGCAGACCTCCCTCCCGAGCCCTCCCCATGCTTCCCTTCCCCGGAAATGCTCAGGATTGTGGGTGGCTGGAGAGCACTGTGGCCCCTGCAAAGAAGAGACAGAGACTGGGCACCTACTGGGTCCCACGACGTTTCTTTCCTGTACTTCATGCACTTCTCAGTGGAAAACACTAGAACCCGGGGAGGTCAGGGGTTAGAGTCACTAGCAACCCCTGGTCCGACAGCCACCCTCTGAGCCCAGACGTGATCACCTCCTGGTTTTTAGCAGCAGGTGACACCCGACAAATGGAACAGTGCGAGCAACACTGGTGTATAAAACAGGCCACCTTCTGGGCCATGACTAGGAGGCAGGGTCTCAGGGGCTTCCGCCACCCCTCCCCACCTCAGTTTCTTCATCCATAAAGCAACGGCATGAAATAAGATGACATTTCACTCTGGCCCTCTCCACTAAGTGCCACACAGGGCTCCGGCCCCTCTTCCACGAGCCCTCTAGCACCATGAAGAGTCTGGTTTCTTCTCACCACCAAGCCACGATGCTCCCGCCTGAACCACAAAGAAGAGAAGGGCCACCACATAGGCCTGACCACGTGCCCACACTGAGCCCGACACCCAACACAATTACTAACGCCTCCGACAACGTGCAAGGCCGCTGCTTGCATCTCCGTTTTACAGAGAAGGACATGGACGCTCCAAGGAGTGCACTGACTTGCTCTGAGCCCCCCAGCCAAGGCGCACCAGAGCCACGGAATCACACCCCAAACTGTTCTCCCCGGACACACACACAGAGCCCCCCAGAACCCATCCAGCTGCGCCTTCACACGCCCCCATGGTTCACACCCTCCACAGGTCCGCTGAGCGGTCACTAACGGGCCGGGCGCATGCGCTCTCCGGGATGGCTAGGGGTGAATGCATCGGGACATTGTCCCTGTCCCCAGGAAGCAAAGCCCAACACCCAAGCTGACAAACTGAGAAAAGCTGAGGGTGCCTTGAGGCAGTGGCGATCCTGCAGTCAGGGGCAGCTTCCTGGAGGAAGGGACCCCAAAGCTGAGGGGGAGGGGGCCCAGTGACAGGGAGGAGAAGAGACAGGCTCCAGGCCGAGAGAACAGCCAGAGCGAGAGTGGGAGGTGAGAGAGAGCGCCATCCACTGGCAACCCCATCCCCCAGCCCAGTCCCTCCACCGGGGACAGGGTGACAGGGTGCTTCTCTAGCCTGACTCTGATTCCATTTGGGTTAAAAGGAGAAGGGGGGGGCGGGGAAAAAACGCACCCAACCGCCCCCTGGCAACCAGTGCTTGGGAAAACTAATAAAACTGCCAAGTCCTCTCAAGCCCAAAGAAAAGGCAAAGGCTCACTTCCAACTGTAATTACATTTGACTCACAAAACGGCCCCAAAAGAGGAGTGGGGCCCAGAGAGGGGCCCCGGGTGGGGAGGGGCTGGGCCCAGATGCTGCTCGGAGAACCAATTTCCCAGCCTCCCAGAACGACGGCGGCCGCAGAGATGGAAAACGGGGCCGCTGACAGTCCGACAGTCCATAATGAGGGTCAGCCCGCTCTGGGCCCCACAATGCCCCCCACACACACTCCCGCCCCATAGCTGACGCGGGACCGATGCTCTCAGGGAAAGGTCACCTGCTCGCCCCCCGCCCCCCCAACCGCAGCAGCTGTTTCTCTAGTCCAGCGCACACCTGTTAATCTTTCTCTAATGGACCATCCATCACTCCCGCAAGCATTTTTCTGGGAGAGAGACAGGGAGCGAAGACAGATGGATGAACACAGACTCTTCGGTATGGTGAGATGCGTGGGGAGGGTGTGTGGACGGGGACGGGGGCAACTGTGAGGGAGATGGACAGACAGACAAACGGGACACAGGGAGTGAGAGGCCAAGGTGGGGTGTGGAGACAGGAAGAAAAACCCATGGGAAGACATAACGAAGGCCCAAGATCAGGACCTTGCGGGAGTGGGTGAGGGGGCCAGAAACATGAGCCACAGCAGGCAGACAGACCGCGGGGCAGGGGCGGCAGAGACCCACCCAGTGGAAGAGGGAGGCAGGAAAGGGCGGAAAACCGTGTTAGGCAGGAGGCAGGAGGTGGAGCGCAGGGCAGGAGGAGCTGCAAACTGGAGGCCCCAAGTGGCGGGAGAGGGCCAGGGTCTCACTCCTCCTGGCCCAACGCCATGGAGGCATGAGGCCACCCAGCCTCTGGCCGTTCCTGCAGGGGTAAATAAGGTCCTGCTGGGCAGGGGCCCCTCCGATGTCTGCCAGCAGCCGTGGAGCCCGGTGCCGCCCCATGGTAATGATGGCGGCTGGTATTAAGGGTCTCCCCTCCCCCCAGCTGGCGCCGAGCACTTCCCTCAAATTATCTCATCTAGATCTCAAACATTACCCCACAGTATCCCCATCTCATAGACGGGAACACTGAGGCTCAGAGGGAAGTGACGACTCAGGGCCAGGGCCAGGAAGTGGTGGAATCAGATCTTAACCTGAATCAGAGGAATTCTCCCTCTGGCCTGTCCCCTCCCATGGCCCTGACAGCTTCAACTGCCCCACTTTTCTGACTTGAGGCTCCAGCTCAGTATACAGACATGTCACTGCCCTCCTCACAAGCCTTCTGGGGCTCCCCACTGCCTTGAGGACAAACCCTGCCTGAAGACACTTGATGAATGGACAGAACCCGCAGCCTCCTGGGCTGTCTCCTGCCCTTCATGCACATCCTCCTTGAGGGCTCAGGGCCCTTTGGGGAAATGCCTGTGCTCCTGGTCCCTGTACCTGTCCCTCCTCTGTCTCACTGATGAACTCCTCATCAACCTTCAGGATCCATCTCCAGGGCCACTGCCTCTGGGAAGCCTTCCCTGACTGCAGCCCATGTAGACTCTCTCCCTTAAATCCCCACAGAGCTGGAATATTAGGCACCAAGCCAGCCCGTCCTCCTCTTCCCAGAGCCATGCCAGACTGGCTGCCGCAGGGAAAATAAAGATTGCTTTGAGCCATCCACTGATCTGGAGGCCTTGAATGCCGTCCCCTGGGAGCAGGGGTCAGTGGACCTACCCTAGCCTGCCCCGGGAGGTTGCATGCACCCCGGCCCTGCTGCCTGGTCAGCATAACCCTCTGTTTCTTCTTGTCCAACTCGATGATCATCCTTCAGTTCCCAGACAAGATGGGGCTGACAGCAGCCTTGCCCAGCTTGGGAAGAGTCGTGCACCGGGACAGGTGAGTGCCAGGAGAGGGAGAAACTGCCACCAGAGCCCGGCCTCCCCACCCAGGCCTCCCCAGTGCCTCCTGTCCTCTTCATGGGGCCTCTGCCTCTGCCTGAGCACCCTGGAGCCTTGCTCTGACAGCTGCTTACCATGTCACCGGGCAAGCCTCAGTTTTGCCACCTGCCCAGTGGATCTAATACACCGGCCTTGCCTGCCCCATAGGGCTGCCATGAGGATCACAAGGAATGTGACAACACAGGACAGCGGGTGATGATGGAGGGATCTGGGCCCCTCAGCTAACCCCACCCACCTGCCTGTCGTGTAGCCTCCGTCATAGACCCCTCGGGACATCCCCTCTCTTCCCTTGGGCTACTCGGGAGAGCAGACTTGAGTTCTATCTGACCACCTATCTGGTCACAAGCAAGCCCCTCTCTGGATGACTCCCTTTTACCTGTCACCTCCTCCCAAGCCAGTCCCTGCAAAGAACAGCATCTTTGCCCATGAGGAACCTGGGCATGTCGGCGTCCCTTGTGATTGGGGCAGACATGGCTACCTAAAGGCCAGGGGCCTCCACAATCTTACCTCTCGTGGGAGCACCTGTGACTAGAGAGGCAGGGGTGGCAGACGGAGCAGGAGAGCAGTGCACAGGCTTGGCCCCATTCGCACTCCCTAGCACCCTCACGACCCTCCCAGTCTCCCTGCCAGGCCCCCACGATGCCTCCCCGCCGCAGTCACCACCCCTGCAGGAAAGGGGCTGTGCGCCTTTGCCCGCCTTCTCCAGCTCCTGCCCGCTCTCCCCGCCTCCCAGCGGCCCTGGGCCACCTCTCTATGCAGACACCACCTCAGACAGGGTTGCCCAGAATAAACACGGGGGCGGACCATTTCCCGCCAAGCGGCGTCTGGGAGCGGAGGGGAGCGAGGCGAACCCGCCAGCGGCCCACAGCAGGCCCCGCGCGGAGCTGGGGGAAACAATGCCTGCCACTCAGGGCAGCTTTAAAAAGAACGTTTTTAAAAATTCTCCCTCCCCCTCACTTTTTATTTAATTAATTATTTTTTCCAGGCTCCAGACAGCAGAAGGTAACCTCACCCCAAGGGCGGTGATGGGAGGCTCAGACAGAAGATTCCTAAACGGTTGCAAATCAGTGAGAACCTACTGTGTGCCACGCTTCCTAGTCAACCCGCCCGGCCCCTCTGTGACCAGGGTCGGTGTGCCCACTTCCAGATGGAGCCGCCGGCTGGGGGAGGCCAAGGGACTTGCTCGAGAGCTCCAGCTGGCCAGTCCCAGAACCAGGGAAGGAGCCCGGTGGGGAGCAGGGGCAGGTGGCAGGGGAGGTGTGTGGGGTAGAAGCCAGGCCTCTGGGTAGGGGGCGAGGCTGTGACCCAGAGAACCCGACAACGGGCCTCTGACAAAGTGCCCTGAGCCGCAGCGCATGCCGATCTCTATGGTGTAAATACTCTCACCACAGCCAAGTTTAAGCTACCAACTGTTTAAAAACAAGCTTCCGACATTCCTAAGTGTTAGAAAATTGGCTCTGGCAAGCTGCTTCTCCCAAGCCCCAGCGGGAACGGGGCCCAGGCTCCACTGCGGTAGCAGCGCCGTGACAAGCCCTCTCGGTGCCACCGGCTCAGAAAAGAGAGCCAGCGCCCCAACATCACCTGGTCCCCCGTGGGGCCCCGCTCTAGGACCACTGGCCCAGCCAGGCTCCTGCCCCTCCTGGCAGGCCAAGGCCAGGAAAGGCCAGAAGTCTGAGCCGGAGGCGAAGGGGCTCTGGGCGGCCTGTCTACCCAGCTTCATCCTGCAGAGAGTCGTCCCCACCCAGTTCCCCCCCAGAGACCTTTTTAATTAAGCCGGAACTGCTGGCAAGCCGGCAGCTCCGAACAGAGTGTCGCTGCAGCCCCAGGGGCCGCATTTCAGTAAATTGAATGGAGCCAAGGCTTGTCGAGCTAATGAAGAGGGAAATGAGAGTGTGGCCCACCACGGGGCATGGAGGGCGGGCGGAGGGCTGCCACGGAAAGAGGGCGGCACGGAAGCCAAGGGGGACTTCATTCTAAGCCACAGTAAGATGTGGGTACAGATATGACCCCTCACTGGCTGTGGGACCTCAGGTCAGTGACATCCCCTCCCTAGGCCTCAGGGTCACTAGCTGACAAATGGGGTGCACTCACAGGCCTGGCACACAGGTCAAGGGAGGGTACCCACCCAGGGGCTAGGGGGAACCAGAAAATGGTGTTGGTTTTTTGTTTTTGTTTTTTTTCAAATAGGGCCAGGACTGGACTTGTCATGAAGGCCGTCACTCCAGGGTGTGACCTATGTCCTGTGCTAAGCCTTCCATCCTGTGTCCCTACAAGTGCCTCTTATCTCTTAGCGTACCCTCCCTGAGCTCCTGCCACCTCTTCCATGTGTTTTACCCCCTTAGGACCCTGTCTCCAAATTCCTTTCACCCCCAAAGCCCCAGAAGTATCCCTAAGGCCCAAGGGGCCTGGGACACACCATTCGACTCTGCCAACACTCGCTCTGCCCTCTCTGCACCCAGCGCTGAAGACAGAAGAAACCACGGAGCTGGCAGAGGAGGGAGACAGGACAGTCTTTGCAGGGCAACATCGGGGCCACGCTCAGTGCCTTGGGGTGGTGTGGACAGCGGACTAAGTGGGGGACATCGGGGACAGGATGATGAAGACACTGCCCACAGAGGAGCCGTGGCTGACACAGGAAAAGTCTGGATTTTGTGCCAAGGGCAATGGGGAGCTATGGCAGATGAGGGCACGGAAGGGCCCGGCCTCGGGAAAGAGCACTCCACCTGTCTGGGGGAGAATGGACAGGAGGGCTCATGGGGAAACTGACAACTGGAAGTCAGGTTTGGCAGGGACTGACAGGAAGGGCTGTGGGTGCCTGGTGCCCAGGCTGAGCTGCTCGGGAGAAAGGAGCTGGATCTGAGCCCCGCAATCCCGGGACTCGCGTGGCTCCCCTCAATCACTCGCTCACCCACTGCGCAGACCCCCAGAGCTTCTCCCTCCCTCTAGGCTGGGCCCGGGGCTCCGCACTGAGGCCACAGGGAGGACCTGGACCTAGTCCCTGTTCGGTGGGAGACAGACACACAGGGGGCGTTCAACACCCCGGGCTGCATGGGCCCCGCTTGGGCGCAGGCACCCCGCCCTCCCTCCCCCCCGCGCCCAGCCCTGCACCCGGCGCCCACGCCCACTAGCCTGCTCGTGGTGCTCGATGCCCATGCTGACGGTGTTGACCAGGATGGCCATCATGATGCCCCGGTTGAAGTACTTGCTGTCCACGATGCCTCGGAGCTTGGCTCGAGTCTCCCGCCACACATCCCCGCACAGCCGGGTGGCCCCGGCCGCCCGCTCCTCCTCGTCCTCCTTCCCCAGCCCTGAGGAGGCCCCATCCTCGCTGCTCCGGGCTCCGTCCCCATCGGCCTCCTCCGAGCCACCACCAGAGCCACCAGAGCCCGAGCCCTCCTGGCCCGAGTCGGTGCTGCCCAGGCCCGAGGGCCGGCGGCTCGCCTCGTGCTGGCAGCGGGGGCAGCTGGCGGGGTCGGAGGCCAGCATGGCGGAGATGGGCTGCACCAGCGCGTGGGGCGTCGGGTCCAGCGGACTGTGTTGAGGGCACAGCTCTGCAAGGCAAACACAAGGCAGGGGTGTTGTTGCCTCGGGTCATGCAGGTTGGAAGGTCTCAGAGGCACAGGCCCTGCCCACACCAGGCCCCAGCCTGACCCTGGGACACAGTCCCGTGTGTGTGCCTCAGGCTCCCGGGCTCCAGGCTGTGCCTGGGACCCCCCCCCCCCGCGGGGCCCAGCAGGAGACCAAGGGGCCTGTGGCTCCTGGGGAATCAGCTTCAGCTCTCTGGGATCTGTCTGCCCCTGTGTAAAGCCAGGACTCGGAGCGCCGCCTTGCAGGGCTATGGGGAGGGTTCAACAGTGCTGCGTGTGGTGTGTCTGGAACCGCGCCTGGGGCACACGTGCCTGTTACCCAGCCTTGTTCCATCATTCTCTGGCCCGAGGCCCAGCCCTCCCACCGTCCTGCTTGCTGACATCGGAGCTGGGGAAATGGCTGAGAGTCAAGCTGGTATGGAAGATGGACGCCCCTCAGGGGGAGCCCAGATGGCCTGTCCATTGTCCATTGTCCCACCCTTATGAGGGGCTTGTGTCCCGGGGAGGGAAGGAGGCGGGAGCCCAGGGCAGGCCCTCGCTCTAGAAACTGCCTGACACTTCCCTCCTCACAAGCTGAGAGTCGGGCTGGCTCCTGGGGGCGAAGGCACAGCAGGGAGTGGGGCGTGGAAGCTTCCATTCCCTTTGCCGCCCCAGGGAGAGTTTCAGAAGCCTGGGCCAGTCGTGGGCCAGAGTTCTGCAACCCGTCAACCCTTTCAAACGGGTGTCAAGGAGGTTCTTTCCGGGTTTGGTTTCTTCATGTTTGCCTGTATTTTCCTAGAATAAACGTGTTTTGCTTATGTGAGCCATAAATAAATAAATAAATAAATAACATTAAAGGGAAAGAAAAACATGTAATGCCTACCCTTCCTTTCCAGACTTTGCCTCCAAATATCTCCCAACGGCCTGGACGAGGCCCTCGGACACATTCATCCCCTGGAGCCGGAGGGGGACAGCCAGAATCCCAGGGGTCGGTCCCATCTCAGCCAAGCCCTGCTCGGCCCCACTTGTGCGTGGGGCTGGGCCCCTGAAACTTGCTTTGCAGGGGAGGGGGAAGGGAAGGGGGAAGGCATGGAAGCCCCAGGACCAGGGGCACGTTCTCCCTCCAGACGGCCCCCTGAACTTCCCTCCACACAGGTTCCTGGCGGGGCGGGACAGCAGCAGGAAGCCCTCCCCACATCTCCTGGCCTCGCCAGACCCCAGCTCCCCCGTCCACGTGCTGGGCCAGCCCACGGGCCACCTGGAGCCTCCTCCAAGACCATGCCTGGACGGCTGGCACCCAGGGATGGGTGGGCGGCAGCTCTCCAGCTTGCCTCCCAAGAATCTCAGATTCCCAGGACGTCAGAGCCGCGGGAGCAGGGCGTGGGGGTGGCTGACTCCCACGGCTCCCTGAGCCTCCCCCACCCCAATTTACAGAGCAGGAGCCTGAGACCTACTGAGGGGCCCAGGCTCTCCAAGGTCACACACTGTGCACCTGCTCTGGGGTCCAGTCCCTGCAGACTTCCGTAACACCAGCGGCTGGTGAGGGGGGTGGGGGGTGTTGGACTTGGCGGGGGGTGCCATCTGCCAGGGTGCATTTGCCTTCTATGGGAACAGGAGCGTTCATTTTTCATGACCCCCTGGAGGCGGGCTCAGCAAACCCAACTCAGATGTCCCTGATGTAGGAGCTCCAGTGGCGCAATCGGTTAGCGCGCGGTACTTATACAGATGTCTCTGATGCTGTTTTTGTCCCTGACACATCGTGTGACCTTAAGTGACCCCCTTCATCTATCTGGACCTTAGTTTTCCCATCCAAAAATGGGATCATGTCACTCACTGGGCCCCCTTCTTAGGACTATTTTCTAGAACAGAAGAGAAAATGAATGGAAAGCCCTTTCTGAGCCTAACAGCCAAGAAACAGGAGATCACAAAATGGCACAGGTGTCCCTTACACACCATGCCTTTGCAGGGGGGGGGCACACCCCCTTTATTCCAGGTGGCCGGTCGTCACTGCTCTGGTGTGCTAGCAAGCATGTGGGGGCAGCAGGAACCCATGCCGGGGGGTGAGGCAGGCTGAGTGGACAGGAGTTTCAGGGTTTTACCAGACAGGATGGACAAGTGTTCATTTCTCTCAAGTGTGAAGCCCAGGGTTGAGTCTGAGTGCATAAGACCACACACTGGGACCCCAAGGGAACCCCTCCAGGGGGCAGGGTGCTGCACCCACCACCCTAGCCCAAGGCCAGCCCCGGCCAGGCCCCAGCAGGAGGTCAGAAAAAGGAAAGGGGTGGGGGGAACAAGGGGCACAGACTGGAGCTCCGCCTGGGCTCCCCCTGCCGGACAGCTCTGCCAGCACTGAGGAGCTGGGGGCTATGGGGTGCCCCGGAGGACACAGGGGTGGGAGGGGGCCCTGCGGCACCCGCTGAGGCTGCGGGGGCAGGCCACTTACTATAGTGCCTGGGCTCCTTGGCGTGGGGCCCGGGCTTGATGCTGGTGGGCGCGCCCGGGGCCGGGCCCTGGCGCCGGCTCTGCAGGGCCTGGTAGAGGCCCAGGGCCCGGCGCCTGGCCTTGCGCAGGATGTGGCAGACGTACTGAAAGATCTCCTCGTAGCAGTCGCCGGGCTCCGCGTAGCTGGCCACCGTGCTGGAGGACAGGTAGCGCTGCCGCTGCTCCAGCATCAGCCGGTGCTCCCGCTGCTTGGTCTCCGAGAACTGGGTCGCTATGACAACGAGGCACAGGTTGATCATGAAGAAGGAGCCCACCTGTGACCAACGGGAGGAGAGGACAGGGACAGGAACAGAGGGGACAGATTGGTGGTGGGGGGGGCAGAGATGGGGGAGAGGAAAACGAAGAGAAAGAGAAACGGAGGCGGGGGTGGGGGGCAGAGATGGAGCCGGAGTGACAGTGGCAGGGGAGAAGCAGAGGGACCCAGAGGCAGTAAGGAAGACAGGAAGGGGAGAAGGGACAGATCGGAGGCACCAGACGGGGATGGGACAGAGCCAGGAGGCAGACAGCCAGAGATGGCCAGGAGGACAGAGAGGCGACAGGAGAAACACCGAGAGAGAGTGACACAGGCTCAGAGAGTACAGGGCAGAGGGCACAGCAGACACAGCGACAGGGCACGGGGAGGTAGGGAGAGAGGGTGGAGGGCCCAGAGAGACGGAGAGGCACGGGCACAGATAGGGACAGGAAAAGATTGCTGAGGCCTTGTTCCGACAGGAGGCCAGGGCCCCAGGACAGCGGTGGCCCGGGCAGCTCCCTAGGCCCCACTGGGACCTTCCAAACCCGCTCCCACAGGCCCTCAGCCCAGGGCCACGGCTGCCTCCCACCTGGGACACCAGCACAGAGGCCGGGGAGGTCGGCCGGGGAGGGCGGCCCAGCCCTGCTCAGGCCATCCGGGCCCTGAGCCCCATTCCAGCCCTTCCCTCTCTCTGGCTTGACTTTGGCCTCGGTTGGGCACCCAGACAAAAGAGAAGCTTCCTTCAGAAAGCGTTTACTTGTGTGGCTGTACCCCTGCTTGGGTGGAGGAGGCAGGGAGAGGCTGCCCGGTGAGTCCGAGGAATCATGCCACCTCCTGACTCAGGGCCCAGTTCCAGCAGCCACCACAGGGAGCAGAGCCCTTCCTGCCCCGGTTTCCAGAGGGCAGGCCACGACCCTGGTCTTAGCTAAGCCTTTGAAGGGGATCCGCAGGCCCGTCAGCAAGGGGCGTGGCTTTGCCTCCTCCTCCAGGCTGCCTTCCTATAGACCCCAGACCCAGCCACTGATTCACCCTTCCCTCCTGTTCCCCAGGACAAAAATAGGGACCTGAGCTTCTGGGGTTATGGGGGGGCAGGTAGAGGGAGGACTTCTTGGCTGGAAGATTCTGGAAAAATTCCCCAGTAAGAAGATGCCCTTCATTGGCTTTCTTGGTCATGTCTTCCAGGAGCATCTCCTAGGGCCCTGCCCTGCACCAGGCCCATGGGAGGGGTCACCGGGAAGAAGAAGGCACAGCCCCTTCCCTCTGGGAGCTCACACCTGCCAGGCTTCTATCCAGCCTACCTCCACAGCTGCAGCCCTGTGGCCGGGGGCCCCCCTACCCCATCCCTTTTGGGCCTCTGTTTTCCCATCTGTAAAGCTGAAGGCTCAGGAGAGACAAGCTTAAGACTTTTCCAGTCATGGGGAACCCTGCAGACCTCTCGCCTTACTGGGGCTCCGGGTCCTCACCTGAGGAACAGAGTGGCCAGGAGGCCCAGCAGGGCCAGGGTTGTCAGGGCAAAATGACAGCAAAGTCACTCAGACTCTGCTCTCTGGGCCCTTCCCAGCGCCTGGAAAAACTCAGCACCGTCCGCCCCTGCCAGTGCCCCTTCTCTTAGGACAGGGCCACCTGGGACCCAGTAACAGCAGCGGGCACACTGACGGGGTGTTTCCTGTATGCCAGCCCAGAAGCCTGGGTGCTGTCACTGTCCCCTACTTTACTGCGGGTCGGGGGAGCTGAGGGGCCTGCCTTGGGTGACACACTGGGTGTCACCGACCCCACATTCCCACCCCTGACTCCATCCAGAGGGACAGACCACATTCTCCAGCCCCTCCTGAAATTCAAGGCTCCTCTAAGCAACCCCAGTGTTTGAGGCCCCGCCCTCAGGACTCTGCCCATTTCAAGGTCTCTGTGCGCAGCCCCCTGCCCCGAAGGCTCTCCCCACAGCTGCCGGCCCTGAGCCTTTAAGGCTCAATTCTGAGATCACCTCCTCCAGGAAGCTTCCCACTCCCCCATCCCTCCTCCAAGCTAGATTCGAAAGATCGTCTGGGCTCCCTCAGCCTCTCAGGCTTCCTTCTGTCATGGCTCCTAACATGCTGCCCGGTTGCTGTCAGCTACAGCCCATCCCCCACCCCCACCGCCCCCAGCCCCCAGACCAAGCTCCTGGAGAGCAGAGCCGGGCCCCCTCAGGGCTCAGTTCCCAGTGCTCAGGCTCAGGTCCCCGAGCAGCACAGGCTTCCCTGGCTGTGCTGGGAAAGTGGGCAGACCAGTGGGTGAACCACAATGCTGATCAAAGCCCAGACCCCTCTCCTTTTAGCCAGCTAAAGGCCTCCCCAGGAAGGCATCAGAGCAAAGCTGACAGCGGGGATGTCTCAGGTCATTGCCAGTTTGTCCTGAACCCCTAGATCAAGGTCCCCCCCAGCTCAGAATGGGGTGCTGCCCCAGAGAGCCAAGCGTGCTCTCTCCCACCACCAGGACGCCAGAGAACTCAGCCTCAAAGCAGCAGGGAGCCAGCCAGCGCTGACTCTCCGGGAGTGAATCACCTTGACATTTGGGGGATCGTATGGGGGCTGGGGCTGCAGTCAGGCATGACAAGGTGGATGAGCTCATATTGGGCAGGCTGTGGGGGAAGGCAGGAGGGGCTGCCGGCTGGGGAAGGACCCTGCTCTGTGAGGCAGAGCCCCGCCTCCACCCCGAAGCAACCCCCACAAGGCAGAGCCACCTGAGAGGTGGGGATCCCTCTGAGATTTCAGGGAGACCAGTGGAGAAGCGGGGGGGGGGGGGCTTCCATCTCAGGGCATCTCCTTTTCCCACCCCAGGAAGAGAGGAGTAAGCCAGAGCCCTAGAGAAGCGTCTGTCCAGGGGCTGCCCCTGGTTAAGGTCAGGAGAAGAACGCATTCCCCGTGACCACGAGGCAGAGAAACATGAGCAGAAGCGACTAGATGGACTTAAATGCCCAGAAATGAGAAATGAAAGCAATAGAAAATGATGAATGCTTCCCGCCGCCGTCTTGACGAGTCCCTTCCATCACCCGCGGCCTGGAGGCATTTAAAAATCGCCCCTCCTGGGGAGCCCGGCTGGCTCAGGCAGACTCCTGATCTCCGGGTTGTGAGCAAGAGCCCCACGCTGGGTGTAGAGATCACTCAACAATGACATCTTAAAAAATTGCCCCTCCTGCTCCCTCCCACTCAGGACCCCTGGCTCTGCGGGGTTCCTTGGGACCCCCCCCCCAACCCCATCCCTCGTCCAGGGGTCCTTAAGCTGGCCCAGAAAGCCCCAGCTTCCCTGACACTTACTATGATGAGCAGGATAAAATAGATGAAGTTGTAGAAGGAATGAGCGTCCATGACGTAGTACATGATCTCCACCCAGCCTTCCAGAGTGATCACCTGCAGCCGAAACAGAGTGGGGCGGGGGTGAGCCCGAGACCGGGCAGGCAGGACCCCCGGGCAAGGCACGCAGCAAACGCAGCGTCCCAGGCAGAGGCCCTACCGTGCACCCGACCGCTTTATACACATTCTCCCTCGGACTCCTCACAAGGCTTATTAACAGGCCAGCCATTCTCACCCCTGGCACACACGTGAGGAACCAGAAGCTCAGAGAGGTTAGGTATTCGCCCACTGTCACACAGCCCAGTAGGAGGGAGAAGCCAGACTTAAACCTGGTGCCTCTTGCTCCAGAGCGCCCCCTCCAGTCTCCCACATGAAGGCAGGAGGGCTGGAAGCTGGGGGCCCTGGGCTCTGGCCCCAGCTCACCAGCTGGGCCATTCTCTGAACCTCAGCTGCTGCTGCTGCTTCTAGGACACAGGCTAGCAGGCCACCTGGTCGGCAGGGCTAGGGTGCGGTTCGGCTGAACCCAGAAGCGTGGCCGTGATGAGGCTGGTGTGACTGTTGTCCCCATTCTCCTTCCCAGAGAGTGAGGCAGAGCAGCCTTGGGCACAACAAATGCTGGGCCCTCCCCAGCGCCGCCTTTTTGTCCGCTTCTGGAGCAGGAGCCCCTTGGCAGCCCACTCACCCTCCCGGGGCCAAGGGTCTCCAAACGCAGCTGCTGGGCTGTGATCAGATCACATCACAGCTTGCAGCTCTGAATCCCGTGATCTACTGCTCCCCAGACCAAAGCCACAAAGCAGCCACCTCAGTAGGGCCCTCCCATCTTCTCGGGGCCTCTCAGCCACCGCCCTCTCTCTGCTCTAGCCCTGTTCTTCCCTCTGACGGCAGCACGCAGGTGACCTTGATCCAGCCCTCGCTGGGCTGATGGCTCTGCTCACATCGTCTGGTTTCTCCTTCCCAGCCACACATGGTAAGAGAGCTATTATTACCCCGACATTGGGGGGGAAATTTGAGGCTCAGAGACATCAAGAACTACACCCAAGGCCCCACAGCCCTAGTCCCCTCAACATACCCCATCCCTGTCCTCAGCAACGCACGGGGGCCATGCAAGGCCATCAAGCCTTTGCGCACAGTAATATTAACACTGCTTCGTGCAGGGGCGCCTGGGTAGCTCAGTCGTTAAGCATCTGTCTTTGGCTCAGGTCATGATCCCAGGGTTCTGGGATCCAGTCCCACATCGGCCTCCTTGCTCAGCGGGGAGCCTGCTTCTCCCTCTGCCTGCCGGTCCCCCTGCTTGTACTCTCTCCCTCTCCCTGATAAATAAATTCTTAAGCAAAGAAAATAAAAAGGCTGCTTTGTGTGTGTATATGTGTGTATATGCATGCATTGAGTAAAATGTATTTCTTAGTGACTGATCAAGAGAACCGTCCAAGAGACCTTGCCCAGCCCCACAAACAGCTCCTTGGGGCTCTCTATACAACCCCGGGGCTTCCCTGTACCCCGGCCTTCGCTCCAGCGCTCACCTCCACCAGGAATGTGTCTGCCCCCACGTCCTACGTGTGGCCTTGCCTGGTCAGCCCCTCGAGCAAGGCGCAAGTCTGGCCTCTCCCCTCTCTGAACAGACCTCCCTGCTGGGATCCATCTGCCCCTGGGCCACCTGGGATTCCACAAAGAACACAGGCTTTGGGGTCACCCAGACCTGGACTAAAATCCCGAGTCTCCACAAAAGAGCATGTGACCCTCACATAGCTCGCTTCCTTTCCTTCCAACCTCAGCTGCTCTGTCTGTGATCGGGGCTTGTTAATGCCCCCTGTGCCAGCGAGCGGGGCAGATTTCAACAAAACCCCAGCACGAAGCCCCACCTGCCTGAGGAAGCTGTTCGCTCCACCCCTCAGTCCCACTCTGGTCTCCTGGGCCCCCAGCAGGGGTGCAGGCGCCGGGCCTGAGCGGCCTCACCTGGAAGATGACGATCCAGGCGTAGCCGATGTTGTCAAAATTGATGGCGCCCTTGTGGGGGTTGGCGCTGCCCGTGCGGCACACGTTGTAGTAGCGGTTCCAGTTGACACAGAGCCCGCTGGCGTTGAGGTCCTGGCGCCCTCCCCCGAAGTCGTAGACATCATCCTTGGACAGGCAGCACTCGCGGCCCTGCTCCTTGAGCGGGGGGATCTCGTGGCAGCCCATGATGCCATTGTCCCCCGAAAGGGAGCAGATGAAAGGCATCTCATCATCCTCCTCCGGCTGGTAGTAGGGGGGCAGGGCCACATCCCCTTGTCTGTGCACAGGGGATGGGGGGGAATAGAGAGAAGGGGAGGGGTCACCGCCAGGAGGAGCAGAAAGGGGAGAGGCAATGCAGTGTGTCAGATCTGTCCCAACGGGTCCGATCGTTACCTTCAGGCTTTGCCCACATTGTTCCCCCACCTGGGACACCCTTCCTTTCCCCGGGTCGAAAAATCTCCCACTGACCCACTGTGGTCAGCACCAGGGTCCCTCCCCTTGGGAGCCTTCCCTAAGGGCTAGTCCTTGGTCCTCTGTGGCCAGACTGTGGACTGTGCCCTGCATATACCCGCATATTGCTCCTGGGCCATAAGCACCCAACTTCTCTGGGGGGCTGTAGCTCTGCTGGGCAAGGACGGGGTTTCAGCCTCCCCAGTCCCCACACACTGTTTGGTCAGCCCAGGGGACATGTTTAATCCACAGATGCCGACTTTTACTGATCCAAGAGATGAGGAGCTGATCCTCTGCCTGCCCCACCCTTTCCCATCTATGTGGCCTTGGACTGTTAACTTCCTCTCTCCCCAGACCTCAGTTTCCCCATCTGTAAGGCAGAGAGGACAATCACTGCCCTGCCTATCCTGTGGGGCAAAATGATGATCCACTGTAATCCAATCAAAATCCCAACTTGTTTTTTCCTGTGGAACCTGGCCCTGTGATTCTAGGATTTATCTGGACAGGAGAGGAGTCAAGACACTTTTTCAACCCCCCACTGAGCCACCCAGGTGCCCCAAGACACTTTTTTAAAAGGAGGAGAAGGAGAGGAGTCCGACCCGACAAGAGAGCAAAATACAACTACAGTTATTACTGGAGCGTGATACTGCAGCAGGAACAGAAAGATTCATGGAACACCACAGAGCACAGGGACAAACCCATACATAAGGCAGAACTTAATCTATTACAGAAACACCTTTTCAGATCCATGGGGGATGGAAGAACTAAACAATAAATGGTGTTGAGATAATTGTTGTCTGTTTGGAAAATAATAAAGCTAGATCCCTACCTCACTCCATATACAAAAACAGACTTCTTGAAGACTTGGTATCAAAAGAAAAAAAGAATGTAAATTATCTCATTAATTATTTATCTTGATTGCACATTGAAAATAATCATCTTTTGGGCGCCTGGGTGGTGCAGTCAGTTAAACATCTTTTTGTTGATTTTCACTTAGGCCATGATCTCGGGGTCCTGGGATCGAGCCCCATGTTAGACTCTACTGAGGGTGGAGTCCGCTTGAGATTCTCTGTCCTTCCTTTGCACCTCCTGCTCTCTCTGTTTAAAATAAGTACATCAAGGGGTGCCTGGGTGGCTCAGTGGGTTAAAGCCTCTGCCTTCAGCTCAGGTCATGATACCAGGGTCCTGGGATCGAGCCCCACATCAGGCTCTCTGTTCAGCAGGGAGCCTGCTTCCTCCTCTCTCTCTGCCTGCCTCTCCACCTGCTTGTGATCTCTCTCTCTCTGTCAAATAAATAAATACAATAAAATCTTTAAAATAAGTAAATCAATCTTAAAATAATAATAATAATCTTTTGGATATATTATGTTAAGTAAAATATATTACAGAATTTAAAATAATAAACTTCTGGTGGATTAAAAATCATAAATGCAACAAACATAACCGCAGAAGTATTACAAGAGAACAGGGAACATTTTTGTTAACTCAAGATATATGAGGCCTTCTGGATAAAATACACAAAATCCAAATGCTACAAAGGAAAAAGTCAAAAGGTCCTATATACAAATGCAAAATGTCTTTCTTCTTCTTCCTTTTTTTTTTTTTTTAGAGAGAGGGAGAGGAGGCAGTAGGGGAGAGAGAGAATCTTCAGTAGGCTCCATGCACAACATGGAATCTGAGACAGGGCTTGATCTCACAACCCTGAAATCATAATCTGAGCCTAAAGCAAGTGTCAGACATTTAAGCGACTAAGCCACCCAGGCATCCCAAAATGTAAAATTTCTATGAGACAAAGAGGGAGCACACTAAGAAAAAAGGAACAAACTGGGATAAAGCAGAGGTAGACAAGCTTTTTGTGTAAAGGGCCAGATAGAGAATATTTTTTGCAGATCGGATAGTCTCTGGCCAATTACTCAGCTGCACCATTGTAATGAGAAATAGTCATAGGAAATAGGTAAACAAGTGGCATGACTGCGTTCCAATAAAACTTTATTTACAAAAACAAACCAGTGATTGCCATTCCCCTGGGATGAATCCTGGCAACATATAATACAAACAAGAGGGGCATCTGGCTGGCTCAGTTGGAAGAGTAGGTGAGTCTTGATTCTGGGATTTTGAGTTCAAGCCCTACACTGGGTGTAGAAATTACTAAAAATAATAATAATAATAATAATAGGTAAATAAACTTGAAAAAAAAGATAACTGCAGCATGTTAAAATCACCTATAACTCAGTAAAAAAAAGAAAAATAACCACTAGGGGAGAAAGGACATAAAAATGCAAAGAAAAAAATTCACAGAAGAGGGACGCTTGGGTGGCTCAGTGGGTTAGACCTCTGCCTTCAGCTCAGGTCGTGATCCCAGAGTCCTGGGATAGAGCCCCGCATCAGGCTTTCTGCTCGGCAGGGAGCCTGCTTCCCCCTCTCTCTCTCTGCCTACTTGTGATCTCTCTCTCTCTATGTCAAATAAATAAATAAAATCTTTAAAAAAAAATTCACAGAAGAAATAAAAATGGCAATGTACTTGAAAAAAAATGGGGGGAACCAATATATCATTATATAGGAAGAGTTGCTCACTTGGCTAATAATAGGAAAATGCAAACAAAAATAACATCAAGATCACTTTATACCCATCCAAATGGAAATGTATCGGTGTTAACAGTACTAAGTGTGGAAAAGAGTGAGTATAAACAGACATGCGCACACGCTGGTGGGAGTGTGTGCTGATACAAACTTTTTAGAAGGCAATTTGGCAACATCCATCAACAATGAACATGTACACACCCACCCCACATCAAATGGCCACCTGACAGTCAGAGAGCCAGCACTGCGACTCCGCAGAGCAGGGACGGACTTCTTAGTCAATGGTGCTGGGACGACTGAATAGCCTACAGAGGGGAAATCTTGACCCCAACCATACAGCTTACTGAAAATTATCTGAGGGGGAATACAGACCTAAATGTGAAAGATAAAATGCGAAGCTTCTAAGAAAAGACATCGGAGAATATTTTCATCACCTTGGCTTAAGAAAAGATTAAACTGGACACAAAAAGCAATACTAAAAAAATGACTGGGGGGCACCTGGGTGGCTCAGTGGGTTAAGCCTCTGCCTTACGCTCAAGTCATGATCTCAGGGTCCTGGAATCGAGTCCCGCATCAGGCTTTCTGCTCAGCGGGGGGCCTGCTCCCCCCCCCTACCCTGCCTGCCTCTCTGCCTATTTGTGATCTCTGTCTTTCAAATAAATAAATAAAATCTTTTAAAAAATTTGGTAATCCAGATCATTACAACTAAGAGCTTCTTTTCAAACCAAATAACACCATTAAGAGAGTAAAAATGGAACAGGCTAGAATAAAATATGTGCAATATATATATAAATACACATATTATACATACATATATAGATAGATACATAATATGTATATATATACCAAATATACAATTTCTATAAATATATCATATATACACATAAAATATCTGCAATTATATGTATGATTGTATATATATATATATATATATATATATATACAGCCACTACAAATATATAATAAAAGGACAACCCAATCTAAAAATAGCTACAGACCATAACAGACACCATGTAAGAAGATGCACGAATGGCCCATAAGTACATGAAAAGTGCTAATCACTAGACATACGGACAGTACAAATTAAAACCACAATAAGATACCATCGCCCTCTCACTGGAATAGTTAAAATTAAAAGGATGGGCAATACCAAATGTTGCTAAGGATGCCGGGCCCCTGGAACTCTCCGACTTTGCCAGCAGACATTTAGTGCAATCAATCCAGAAACCCATGCAACAAAATCTACCCAAGCTGAACACACATGCACCCTTCACGATTCCACTCCTGGGTATCTACCCCAAAAAAAGGATGGCTCTATCCACCAAAGATAAATCCAAGAATATACATGAGTCATAAGAGCAAAAAAAAAAAAAAAAAAAACAGCCCAAATCAACAGTGGCATGAAAAAGATAAATACTTGTATATTTGCTCAATATCTACCCACAGCAACGAGAAACAAAGCAACTACCGCCCGCAAGCATGTGGGTGACTCTCAAAGACACATTACCCTACGCCGAAGAGGCAGACACAAAAGGTGGCTTCCTGTATGATTCCACTGTCAGTCAAAAACAGGCAACACAAATCTATGGCGATAGAGGTCAGAATAGTGGCTACTTTGGGGTGACAGGGATAGGAGCCGGCCAGGGGCAGGAGGGAGCCTCCTCACAGGAAAAACTTCATAAAGCTGTATACTTAGTAGTTGTGCCCACAACTGAAAGCGTTATATCTTAACCAATAAAGTATAAAAACAGATACACATTGGGGCACCTGGGTGGCTCAGTGGGTTAAAGCCTCTGCCTTTGGCTCACGTCATGATCCCAGGGTCCTGGGATCGAGCCCCGCATCAGGCTCTCTGCTCGGCGAGGAGCCTGCTTCCTCTTCTCTCTCTCTCTCTGCCTGCCTCTCTGCCACTTGTGATCTCTGTCTGTCAAATAAATAAATAAGTAAAAATCTAAAAAACAGACATACATTTTGTTAGTAATTATGAGCCTAGCCATTGATCACTGTGTCCACACGGATCACGTGTGTACACAATGCACTCTTGTGTGCAAGAGCAACACCTTGGAAACCATGCAAGGTCCATCAATAGGGACTGGCTGGATGAACCATCGTTTCTCTGCGGAGTAAGAAACACTGGTGTGAAAACACCGTCCAGCTACCCTGTTTGAAAACCTGCCTGGAATGGGAACAGGCGTGTGTGTGCATGTTAATGCTTAGACAGAATCTGGAAGAAGGGACCAGATGCTTTGCAGAGGACACCAGTCCACATTCTGGCCTCTGCCACTTCCTAGCTGGGTGATACTGTCTTGATTCTGTGCTCAAGAACCCCCAGACCGACCATTTAGGGTCTCCGCAGGGGCTTCTGCGCGCTGGGAGCACACTCGCCGGGGGCAGTCACAGCGGTCTCTGCAGGCGGGGGCACCTGAGTTCGAATTCCAGCTCTGGCTTTGTCAGGCTTGCCCTAGAGCTTAGTACCCCACGCTCGGCCTCAGCTGCCGGGTCTCCACATGGGGTCAGATTTCAGCGTCACCTCAGGCACACCTGTTACACTGGGGCACTTCATCACCGTTAGCCAATTAAATAAACCAATCTAGAGACACTTGATGACCAAGTTAAATAAACTCACAAGTGTGATTTCACACAGAGATGGTGCCAAGAGGAAATCAAACCAGATAATGCAATAGGGTGTCTGGGAGTGGGGGCGGTGAGGGGTGGTGAGGGAAAGCCTCCAGCAGGTGTGACACTGGGGCTGCCGTGGGATAACGAGAACGGGGTGGCCGCAGAATGACCTAGGGGAAGATCCACGTGGGACAGAGGGGTCTGGACATGTCCTGAACTCCCAAAGCTGAGAGCTCATGCCTGTACATCTCCATCTTTGAAGCCCAGACCAGTAGAAGCAGGTGCCCCCCTCTCCTGCTGCCTCAGGGCCCACCTCTCCTGAGTGATTGACACACTTCTGAGTGATTAACCCTCCCACAGGGCCCTTCCCACAAGGATGCCCCTTCTCTGGTCTACCAGGTGTCCCACGAGTCCCCCCAGCAATGGGCAGGTGAGCCAGGCCCCTCTCCAGTCCTCACCCGGCTCTCTGGTTTAACTTCATCTCCATGACTGACAGGCTGGGAGGGAGAAAGCTCAGCCCACTCCAAGCAGTGTCCCCATGCCTCCTGCAGCGTCCTCGGTCCACAAGAGTCACTCAGTGGACATATCTGTGACTGGCTCCCCCAGGGCAGGAAGTCCATCTTCTGCTGGGTCCTCTGCACTAAGCACGGGCTTGGTAAGAGCAGCCACTTGAGTGCTTTTGTTGAGTGAGAGGCTGAATGAACACACTCCCCTATTTCTGTCTCCCCAGGGCCTGGCACCAGGCAGGAGCACACTAACACACAGTAAAGTGGTAGTAGACTCCTGTCCAAACACATCTGTGTAGGTACACACACTCCAAGACATGGCTCACGCCTCACCATGGGCATTCCATAGATGTCAGATCTCTTGGACAACTCAACACAGCTGCTCCAAGAGCCGAAGTTTGACTTCTGTTTGGATGGCTTTGACAATCGCCTCCCTGAGGGGTAGCCTGCCCACCTGCTCATCAGGGCATTGGCTGACTGAGAGATGACCTTTCCCTGATGACTCAGTCATGGAGAGGAATGTCTGTCACTGGGCCAAGTTCTGTGTCTGCTTTTGAGGTTTTCTGTCTCCCTTTTCCCTGTCGACATCATGTCTGCTTGGGTCTTGACTGTCCATTCCCCTCTTATTTGACCTCCTGGTAGGCAGCTTCCACTCTGTCCATTCTTCCATGGGGCCCCAACTGGGCCCCATTCCCAGTTACCGAGTAAGTTCAAACTGTGTGCTAAGTAAGAGTCACTGGGAGCTGAATTAGCATCGAAGGACCTATTTTAGTCTAGGACTTTATGATGCCCATTTTGAGGCCTCACTGGCCTTTTGTGCCCCTTTTAGCACCCAGCCATTCACAGGAGACCCACCACCGACACACCTGAGCACATTTCTTGACTTCTCTGCCCCACTGGGAATAAGGATTGGGACCAGGGGCTCAGTGAGGAGACCAACCCCTCAAACATCAGAACCACTGCCGCCCCAGGCAAAGATGGCTGGCGGCCACCATGGTGGCAGGGGCCAGACTCACATGGTGAAGTTCTCCTCCAGGAAGCAGCGGTTACGCAGCAGGCCCGCCCAGAGCTGTACGCCAATGATGCCGAAGATGAAGAAGACAAAGAAGCAGAGCAGGAGGACATTTCCCAGCATGGGCAGCGTGTCCAGGAGCAGGTTCACCAGGATCCGCATACCTGTGGGTGAAGAGACTGTCAGACTTGGGAGCAGAGGGCCCCAGAGGAGAAAGGAAGAGCAGGCTCAGAGAAACAGTGAGAGGGGCCCAGGGAGGAGAGGTGGGGACACATGGGCAGGGGCTCCTAACCGCTCCCAGCCTGCTCAGTGGCCATTAAACTGACGTTCCCTTTGGTGTCGGCCCTTCCACCCAGAGGCCACGGAAATGGCTCTGGGCCCCACCGCACTTACACCAGATTCCTGATGAATAAGCAGCTATTTAGTTATGGAGTACAATTTATGTGCCAAACTCTCTTCTGGGCAATGCACAAATATGATCTCCTTCAGTCTTTATGACAAATCTGTGAGGCTGGTGATATTATCCTTATTTTATAGAAGGGGCGACTAGAGGTCCATAGAACTAAAGCTACTTGCCTGAAGTCACACAGCTGGGAAGCAGCAGGGTCTGGATTTAAACCAGGGGTCCTGATACCAAGTCTGGCCTTCCCTCCACAACCCCCCATTACCTGGCAGCCTGAGACTGAGGCTGGCTCATCTCACTCTGTGCAGAACCCACCCAGATGAACACAGTAGGTGTCTAATGAATGTGTCCCAAATGTCCTTCATCGCTGGGGCAGCCACTGGTTCCAGCCAGAACCACTCCACTGACCCATCCCACTTCATGGTAGAACCAGGCATAGCTCTCAGACAACATACAGAAGAGCCATTCCAGCAGCAGTGGACTCAGATCCGGCCAGAGAGCAGAAGAGGACTTCCCTTCCCGAGGAATAGCTACAAAGAACCAGCCAACCCAGAGGAAAGAGGAGTGGAGAGTGTGAGTACTGGAGTGCTTTGTGTGAGTGCTGGAGGTAGGGTGGGAATCAGGGTGAATGAGGGGGGTTTCAGGCAAGTATGGGAAGGGAGCAGAAGGTTTTGGTTACATTCTGGAGGGGCCTGATATCCAGAAACCCGGCAGGTAGGAAAAGAAAGCCTGTGGAAAGCATGCCACCTCTGATTTAGAGAGATCCGGGTTCAAATACTGCCCTATTTCCTATGTGAACTTGGGCCAGTCACTTCCTCTCTTGGAAGATGAGGCCTTTCAGCAAAGGAGGCCAAGAAGACAGCAGCCACCCTGCAAAGGTTCCCCAGCTCCAGGGCCACACCCCTATCACAGCAAACCCTGGAGCTCCCACCCCACAGCCTGCAGCCCCACCCCCCCCACACACACTTACCACACTGCACATCTACGCCCCTGTCCTTCCCTTCTGCCCTCCTGCCCTGGGCTGATCCACACCACTGTCCACACCCTCCGTGCCCTCCTCCCTTCCACAGGCTCAGTCCCACCCCCAGCCCCCGCCTGTGAAACTGACCTGCTCTCCCAAGTCTGGATGATGTCATCCATCACCACGACCTCATTACCCATCTGTATGCCACCCACTCCCCCTTGACTCTATGGAGGAAGATCCAGCCACCCCAGTAACTGGAGAATCCACAGGATTCTCAGGAATTCACAGGAGTACAAACCCCAGGCAGATGGGTCACCTCTGCCTTCGGTTTGACCCAGATCCATTCCCAGCCCTGTGACCCAGCCCCATGGGGCACTGGGGTGGCTCAATCCATTAAGCACCTATCTTTGGCTCAGGTCATGATCTCTGGGTCCTGGGATCGAGTCCCACATCAGGCTCCCTGCTCAGTGGGCAGTCTGCTTTTCTCCCTCTCCCTCTTCTCCCTGCTGCTTGGTGCACACATTCTCTCTATCTATCTTGCTCTCTCAAATAAATACATAAATCTTTAAAAAACAAACAAAACAAAACAACAACAACAACAAAACAGCCCCACTCCCCCACTCCAGTCCCTGTGGTTTGGCTGGGCTCCCATGGAGATTACATGACCTGGGCCTGATCAATCAGGGGCAGATTGGCACATTCTGTTCCCCTAGCCCCAGGGGTTGGTCTAGGATGGGCATGTGACCCCGTTCAGGACCAATGAGTGCCAGCCCTGAGACTTGCGCTGGAACTACCCAGGGAGGGAAATGCTCGTTTTCTGCAGAGCTTGGAAGCTGGGAAGAGTTACACCTGGAACTACTGGGACCGCTGCTGGGACCTTCTTGCCTTAGCAAGAAGAAGCGCCTGCCTGTGATTGAAGCCAGCCAAGGGAAAACAGAGCCCAGGACAGAACAGGAGTAATTCCTGACAATAGCCTGGAAGGGCCACAGGAGGTCCATGAACCTTATGAAATTGCTACAAAATGTGTGAGTATGACAACATGAATTTTTCTTGGGGGAAGGTCCACATGAATATCTGTGGCCCCAACATGGGTCAGGAGCTGGTAGATCATTCTTGAGTGCATACATTCCAAGATTCTGTGAGGTCTGACTCTACCTACCTCTCTAGCTTTCTCTCTCTCTCTCTCTCCTTCACCTTTGCCTATTTCTCTCTCAATACCAAGTTATTTGAAGTTTCCTAAATATACTACAGGATTTCACACCTCCATGCTTTTACTCATGCTATTCCTCCTGGAACAGCCTTCCATGTCTCTCTCTTATGCCTGGCAAATCCCTATTCAGCCACCACCGGCCAGTTGAAGCTCTTCTTTCTGTCTGTAAAGCTTTCCCCTATTCTTTCTCACTCCTTCCCAGGTGGAGTTCATCCCTCTCTTCTGCTCTGAGCAATCTCAGCACCTCTGACCTAGCCTAAGCTGCCTTGGACAGTTGTATAGGTTGCATACTGCACAATCTTGGAGGCCCCATTCACTAGGCAATCTTCTAGCCCTACTGTATAATTAGGTTTGCCCTCCTGCCTCTTCCATTGGGCTGTTAGCTCCTGGGAGCAGGGCCTGTGTCTGTGTCAGCACTCTCAGAACCCAGCGGGCCCTAGCCAAGAACAAAGACTTGGTCAACATTTGCTGAATGATGTGACAGGTCATGAGGAAAGAATGGAAGATTGGATAGGGGAGGATGAAAAGCTGGTGACAAGAAAAGCAGGGGCCTTATCCAGATTTTTGCTTATTCCAGGGGTGAGGCTAAGGTGGTTGTTAACGAGGGTAATTTGGGATTTGCATCACAAGCTCTGTGTGGTGTGATTTCCAATCAATAATTAATGCCTACCCCACCCTCCCTCCCCACAAAACTAGGTCAGCCTCCTCCGGGGAAAGGCAGGGGGCTACCTAGTAGGCTGCGACCACCAGCTGAGAGCAGGACAGGGCGAATGAGGACTCAATACCCCACCCCCACCCCCAAGGGGGTAGCCAAGGGTGTGCAGGGGAGGGAAGCAAGGAAACAGGTCAAGCACCCATGCCATCCATCCAAATCCACACAAATGTGACCTTAGCCAGTTGCAGGCCTTTCTGGGGCCCCATCATTCATTCGCCTATCAAACACTTCCAGATGCTGTTGTCTGCCCAGCACAGTGCTGGGTACGGAGGAAGCCAAAGGCGAACATTCCACATCTCAGCCCTTCAGAGCTTGCAGTCTAGTGGGGGTTGGGGAGGACACAGTGTTGGGAAACACAACCAAGCCTGGGGAGTGGTAGCAGCTCTGGGAACCTTCCTGGAGGGACTGACTTGAGCCTGGCAAAGCCACGGCAAAGGCACAAAGGTATGTGACCATTCAGAGAGGCCAAGCTTGGGGGCAGCTGCAAAGCGGAGTCCAAGGAGCGTGAGGCTTTATGCTAGGTGACAGGTCTGGGAGGCCCATGGGCAGATTCTGAGCAGGCTGAGCCCTTGGACGGGGCAGGGACAGAGGCAGGATGCAAGCGCTGGCGGCCAGCGGCCACGGGAGAAGAGGCTGGGTCAGAAAGAGAGCGAGGAGGCAGGTGGCTCCGCTCAGTTCCAGCCTGGCTGTTCCCTGGGGCCCGGCCTTTGTTGCTCAATTAATTACATTTCCTTGTTCTCCAGGATATTGAAATTCTGAAAGGCTCCTCAAAACCTGCTCGGCTGGCTTCCCTGAATGGCAGCCCATTCCCCCCTCCTCTCCTCCCTCTGCCGAGCCAGGCCCCAGCTCACTCCACAGCCCTCCCTTGGGCCTAGGGAGTCCCAGGGCCACTGAGCCAAGGCATAATTAGCTAATTAGGGACTCAGAATGAATCCCTCGTTTCCGTGCCAGGGAAAAGGGGCCACAGGATTAGGGAGTCAGGGAGGACCCCGAGAGACCCCGGCTAATCCTCCTTTTATGCCCGCAGTCAAGTAATTAGCTAAGGCAAGTCAGCCGGTTCCTCTCTGCCCTCGGTTCCCCTGGCACTGGCCAAGGGAGGCGGAAGCAAAGAGGAGAGGGAGAACAAGAAATGGAGACAGAGGACAGAGATGGACAGCAAGGGACAAGGAGACAGAGACATCTGCCTCAGACCATGTTCCTCCACACCTCTCCCCCACCCAGCCCTCCTCCTCCAGGCAGTCTTCTCTGGTTTCCACCACCAGTTAGTCATGAAGCCATCCTGCCTCCACTTCCTGCAGGCTCTCACTCGCCATCTCTCAGGGTGAGCTTATCGGGTTCTGCCTTCTAGTGTGACTTCTCAGGCCTTCAGCCTGGGGTCGAGTCCAGAAATAGGCTCCAAGCAACCCATGAGTGTGGCTGAAGGCCCTGTTTCCCCAGCCAAGAAGGGAAAGAGGATCCCAGAGTCCCCGGGACAGCCAGTGCTGTCTCTACTTTGCCTAGAGCGCCAACCCAGGACAGGATATGCGGGTGCCAGTTCTGGTCAGGCAGCCTTGACACAGAGCTTGCCCTCTGGGCCCCGGCGGCCTCGTCTACAGGAGACAGTCCCGCCAGCTACTCAAGAAAAACATAGGGTCAAGATACCTCTGAGGGGGACAAAAGCAGAAGCTGCTAGCAGTCCATCCACCCCCACAGGAAAAGTACCACCAGCTCAGCCACACCTCCCTGTGTCCCCCAGGCCACACCTACACCTGCTGTTCCAGCCAGAATGGAGATGCCCCCCCCATCATCCCTACTCCTTACATTTGCGCACACTCTGCCCCACCTCTGTGGCCCTCCTCTGCCACGGGCAGTCAGTGCTGGGTCCCCTCCCCAGGGCCGCAGAGCCGCAGGGCTCCAGGCTGTTGGGACACAGCCAGGCCGGTCCCCTGCCGGCCCCTGGAAAGCCGTCACGCACACTCACAAGGCCGTCTTTCTTCCTTTCTTAGACCGTGGTTGGGTGAGTGTCTCTTCTGGTCCCCCGGCCAGCCTGGTCCCCCGATGGGAGCACCACTGCCCCCCCCTCCGTCACAGCACTTTGCACGCTCTTGGCCTTCATCCACTCCTGGCTCCACCCATGCCCCCCAAAATGGACAGTGTCCTGAGCATGAGACTCCCCCCCCATGGGTGTTCTGCATCCTCCAACCCAGTCCAGGGTCTGGCACAAAGTGGCCCCCACAAAGGACAGCCAAGAAGGAGTGATGAACGGGTGGATGGAGCCATTTGACTAACATTTAGTGAGGACCTACTATGTGCCGGGCACTGTTCCAGGCTCTAGGGGGTGCATCAGTTAAAACAAACAAATGGATAAGCAGACCAAGTCCCCTGCCCTCCGGAGGTGGGACATTCTAGATGGGGTAAGGGGAGACAGAAAACCACAAACATAATAAATAATCCCTTTCCTTATTTGTTGGGTGGTAAGTGTTAGGAAAACTTTCATAAGCTTTCAGAAGGAGAAAGGGATGGGAAATGCCAGGCTGGGCCAGGGACTTGGTCGATATGAAGGTACGAACAGGGGCCAGGAAAGGCCTCGCCAGCGAGATGATGCAGGTCACAGGCTCACGGGAGCTGAGGGCATCCGCGGCGCGCACATCTGGGGAAGATTTCTCCCGGCAGATGGAGCAGCCAGAGCGGGACCCGCGGTGGGGGTGAGGCAGGCACGCTCAGGGAACAGCCAGGAGGCCAGTGTGGCTGCAGGGAAGAGAGGGGAGGAGGGGATATGGACACTGGATAGCCCCACAGGGGCGAGGACTCTGGCCTCTGTTCCCCCAACGGTCATGGGCAGAAGGGAGATGCAGTCCTACGATGGTTGGAAAGTTCACCCCAGCTGTGGGGGCAGCGTGGACTCTGGGGGGCCAAGCTGGAAGCGTTCAGCCTGCGGGACGGGGTACAATCGCCTGGGTGTCGCCCCCGGCACTCGTACACATCTTGGGACGGGGGCCCTCGCCTGCAGGCTCCAAGGCCAGGGGCGTGACAGCGGCCCTATGGTTGCTGCCTCCTGAGGACAGCCCTGCCTTCCCCTGGGACGGATACAGGGAGCGCTGAGGGGAGCCCACGAGGGATGTGGCCCTGCGCTTGCCCTCCCCATGTCCTCCCTGCCAGACGCCGGGCTTCTGCGGGACTCTCGGGGGCCGGAGCTTCCCGTCCATCGGTTCCTCCCCAGCCCACCCCACCCGGCCATCGCTCACCTGCCAGGATGATAATCCACATCTGGCTGAGTCCCGATGACAGTGACAGTGGAGGCTGGGGACATGGCTAAATTCTGGAGCTTTCTGAAGGTCAAGCGATTGATGGGATGGAGGGGTGGGGGGCGGAGGAAGGAGGAGTCGGGGGATCTCCCAGGTCAGAAGCCTAAGGCCAGAGCCACGGAGCTACCGTCATAGGGACACAGGACTCGGTTTGGACACGTGGCGTTTGGAGTGCTGGTGGACGTCGACGTGAAGGCATTTCATAAGCTCGCGGGGTCTGGAGTTAAGGGAGAGGAGTGGGGCCTAGAAGTGTCAGGTGGGTGTCCTCAGGGTACAGAGAGTCTCTAGATGGCACTTAAACTCGGAAGCCAGCAGGAGACAGAAGGCAGAGGGGCAAACTGTCGGAGCTGTTCAACCCATTCACCTGCTTTCACCGGGGACCCCTCGACCAGCCCCCACTGTGCTGGGCGGCAGTGGGACCAGAGGCCCTTGGTGGCAGTGGGGGAGCTGAAGCGGGAGGGACAGGGCCATGCTTCCTGATGGGCATCTCCCTTGGAGGTCTGGGGTGCTGTCTACAGACAGCAGCTGTCAGCCCCAATTAGGCAGCCACCCCGCCGGACTAACTCAGGCAGAAGTAGTCGGACCATCGCCAGCCCCTGCCAGGGGCACAGCCCGCAGCCGGGAGAAAGGGTGCGGGGCTGAGGACAGGAGGGGCTGAGGCTGTGGCCGGCCCAGGGGCTCCCCTCCTCTCCGTGGTCTGGCTAGGTCAGCAGAGGGTGCTGAGCGAGCGGGAGAGGCCGTCTGCCATGCCTGCTGCTGCCAACGCCAGCTAATCAGGGGCACAGTGGGCGCCGGGGACGCCGGGCCAAGCAGCATACGGCCGTGCTGCCGAGGACACAGCTGCTGGCTGCAGCCCAGCAGGGGAGGGGCCTGCGGGCTGATGAGGGGGCCTCGGGGGAAACGAATGCCAGCCAACGAGTGTGCACCCCGATACAACGAGTGTGCACCCCGATACCCTCCATCCCAGGAGAGTTCACGCACGAGAGGGCAGTCCTAGCTCCAGTCCAGTGGAAGGTCCCTGAACCCACTGGTGCCCCAAGAACTCCCACTCATTCTTGGCACCCCTTCTTTGTAAGACCTCCTCAAAGGACATGTGAGTCGCCCTTCCCCGCAGCCCCCTGCTGCCTCCATTAGAGCACAGGTCCCACCGGCCCACAGATCCTGGCTTGAGGATCTGCCTGAGAAGGGGCTGCATCCAAATCTCCATGGCCCCTTAGTGGACGCTACTGTGGATGAATGAATGAATGAATGAATGCACAGTGCCCTCCCTTGACCTGGTATCCCATCCAGGAATTGCTCCTTCGGAATTTGTAGAGCGGGAGAGACCTTGAGCTTGATGGTGGGGGAGGGGAAGAACGCCTTCACCCCGCCCCACCCCCGGGCACTTTTCCTTCCACACACTTGGCTTCTCTTGTTCCCAAGTCAGGTTCTCACTAGATGTCTGGCCCAGATGTTTTCCCACCTACCTCCATCTCTTCTGAGGAGGCAGCAGCCCCGGGGAAATTGGGCCCCTCCTCTCTCCGCCCCCACACTCCTCCCCTGCCTACCTTCCCCATGGGGGCTGCCAGTCCTTTCTCTGGGAGGCCCTGTGGGTGCCAAAGACTGTCAGCCCCAAGGTCCAAGTTATGGCCTGGGGTGGGACCCTGCTGCCACGGCCCCCAAAGCCCAAGTAAACTTGCCTCCGTTTGAAAGTGAGACTCCCAGCTTCCTGTCCAACAGATGCCTCACAAGGCAGGATCCAACAAGGAATCCTGGGGCCTTCTTCATCTATCCTCAGCGTGACTGGTCTAACCACGACCCAGATGGGCATGAACTTGGGCAGAAAGGGCCAGAGCAGGCCTGGGATAAGGGACAAGGTGCCAGCCATGAGCCCAGAGCCCCTCGGCCTGATGGGCAATCAAAGACGTGCCTGCAAAACCAGGTCATTCAAAGACTTCTTCTTCTGAAACCAGAACCCTGAGAACCCCTGAAAACAAAAGTCTGGGATTCTGAGGCTCGATGAGTCTAAGATTCTCTGTGACTTTCCCCAAGGCTAATTCCAATATCCCAAGAGTATAAGCATCCCATGCAGTCAACGTATGGTATTGGCACCTGTCAGGAGAGGATGCTGTGTGGACCTCTGCAGCCCCACAGTCTAGCAAGGGAGGGCTAGAGGCCCGTTTTAGGGATGGGAAAACTGAGGCCTGAGAGGTGGAGCCACTGGCCAAGATCCCAGGTCCAAACCCCAGTCTGCTGCTCTAAACACCACCCTCTGAGGCCCCAACATTGGGACCCTCCCTCTATGAGAGACGCAGGGTGGGGGCTGGTCGCTGGGCACCTGTTCTGTGCCTGCAGTGCAGACAAACCCATGGGAGATGCTACGTGCCATCCTCACTGTGCAGGCCCAGGGGACCGAGCAAGACAGGAACCATTCCTGGGGTTGCAAAGCTAATCAACATAGGACCGAGCTTTGAATCCTGGCAGCAATGCTCTGTGCAGAAGGACTGTGCCTCCCTGCCTCCCACCGTGACTTGGTCCTGTCAGGTCACACAGCGCCTGGTACCCCAGGAGCTCTATGCTTTGCCAGTGAAAGGTGTTTGGGAAGGGTCCTGACGACATCACTTCTGCTTTGACCCTGGATGTGGGCAGGGGCTTTCCTGATGCCCTGCAGACGGGGTGGCTGGCTGGGATGCCTACAAGTTCCAGGGAGAGGAAGGGGTGGTGGAAAGGAGCCAAAAGCCAAAAGCCCTGGGGTCTTGGGAGCGTAGGTTCAAATCCTACCTCTGCCCCCAGCCAACTGGGTGGCCTGGGGCAATTTATTCAACCACTCCGTGCCTCAGTTTCCCCTTCTGTAAAGTGAGCATCATAGCGGCTCCACCATCCTACGGCTGTTAGGAAACCAAAGAAAGCAGCCCTAGATGGATTTCTCCCATTTATCACTCTTGGTCAGTCCACAGAGCATGCGCAGAGTTCAGCTCCCGCCCCACTCTGCTGTGCAGCCCCCCTGCCCAGTCCCCAGCTTGGGGACTGTCTCCCCACTCAGCCTCTGCCAGGATGCCCTGAGGCCCCTGCCCTCTGTCCTCAATGTTCCAGCACCTTCCTCACAACAGTTAACACCTACCGACCATCTACAGCACATCCACCTCCGTGCTAAGCCCTTCATGCATGTTACAGCATTTTGTTCTTACAAAACTGTAAAGAAATTGGTCTTATCAGCCCCATCTTATTGTTGGGGAAATGGGGGCTGGGAGAAGAGCATGGAGGCCCAAGGTCCCACAGCGGGCAAGTAGAGCCCTGGGACTCAAACTTGGGCCTGTCTGTGTAGAGCAAAGCTTCAGTTCGGCCGGGTCCCACAGCTGGGACCTGTCAGTGGCTTCTTCCACAGCTCTGTTGGCTTTGCCTCCCTGCCCTGGGAGCTTGTCCTCCACCTCTCTGCTTCGGGCTGGGCCTGGGATGGTAGGCGGGTGATCGCTGCACCGGGGACCGTGAGCTGGACGGGACTCTGTGGGCGGGCAGTGACCCGGGCCAGACCCAGCATCCCCAGCAGCTGCCCCTGAGCTCCCCAGACCTCCCTCCCACCCCCCTCCACAGCCTGGGCTGAGGGGCGTGATGGTCACTGAGCTACAGATGTGGGCCCGCAGGTCAGACTCAGCTGGCTCACAGCCTAGCGGTGACTTCCCTAGTTTCTTACTGGAGAAACAAAGGGCACTTTCATATTTAAATAGTGTAGCCAGTGGGCTTTGGAACGCAAAGCCACGGGCTTACTGGGGGTGCAGGCCTGGAGTTGCCCGGTGCCAGGATGGGGCACTTTTAGAGATAATCGGCCCCATCTTAACAAGGCCCAGAAACGGACAGTGACTTATGAAAGCCACAGCAAGGAGCCAGAACCCCGCCTCCTGACTCACAATCTGGTGCCTTCCTCTCTCCCTCCCCCACCTTCTCCTCCACGCTGTGCTCCCTTTATCCATCAAAGGCTGAATGGCCAGGATAGAGCCCGGCGTGGTAGCACGGAGGGACATATTTTACAGGGTTTGTAAACAACATTGTGACTCCCGGGTGCCCCATCCATCATGCACAAAGTTGAGAACTACACATCGAATCCAGTCCTCCTCTTGATTTGTGCAAGTAGAGAAAGTGAGGTCCCGTGACACCAAGGGACTTCCCGGATCACAGAGCGGGGTCCTGGCAGAGCCAACAACCAGATCTTGCGTCCCCTGCGAACCCAACTAAATCTTCTGGGCTGATCGTGCTAAGGCTTTGTAGCCATTGCTATATTTTTCCAATTGCAAGTTGCTGCCCACTCTCCAAGGTTTTGCAATTAATAATAGCCCATCCTTTCACCATGCCTGGGTCTCTAGCCTGCCATCTAGTGGCAACACTGAGAGCTACAGGATATTGTTGAAAAGAGGGGGAGTCCCAGGACAGAAGGAACTCCGAAAATGAACAGGAGGACTTGGAATGTTTTAGGGAAACATCTAGAAAAAAAAGGAGGGAACCAACCAAATCTCTCTAGGATACACTTGTAAGAGCTTGTGCACCGCCCCCCGCCATGCCACCATTCCTCAGTGACTCTGGGCAGAGGAGGTGGCATCAGGGACCAAAGCGGCCCCTCCCACAAAGGTGGGGATGGACCAACCAACCTGCTCTAGGAGTCCTGGGTCTATTTTGGCTCCCAGAGGGTCTGTGCTCCCAACAACCCCCCAAGCCAGGTTCTGAGGCATTGAGATTCTTCCTGTCAGCTGAGAGGGACAGTCAGCTCCAAGCAGGAAACCATCCCCCAGCTCTGGCTGTCTGAGCCTCCCAGTCACACCTATTAGCAGGCGGGATGCCCCTGAGGAAGGACCTGGACTCCTCCTCCCCGGGGGGGCTCCGGGCCACACAGCCTCCAAAATTGGAAGCTTCAGGAGCGCAGGGCCCATCGCTGCCATTCTCTGGAGAACCAGGCAGGCTGGTACTGGGGACTGGGAAGTGACCTGCATAGCCAGGAGCCGCCTAATGAGCTCCTCACTCAGTCCTGGGGAGGGGGAGGGTGGCAGGGAGAGACACAGGCACCACACAAGCCACATGCACATGCATGTACACACACGTGGTCTCCTGTGGTCATGCAGACCCTCAGACCCACATGCATCCACACAGAGATGTACAGAAACCCCCCCTAGAGAGAGACCCACACCCTGTCCCCTCCCCCCAGACCTTCTCTTCTCAAATGTCCCCTTATGTCACTGTTCCCAAGACCTGGAGGTTCAGAATGCAGGACAATGTACAAACACCTGCGTGTGACCCCCAGCACAGGCACACACACCGCTGGAAAGGGGTCCCGGCCCATGGACTCAGTGGCCATGGGGGGCTGCCTCCTGAGAGCTGTCCCTGCTTGCTCTGGGACAACAATGGGGAAGGCCAGGGCCAGGGGGTGGGGTAGGCAGGAGAAACGGGGCCTCTCCCATGCCCTCCCTCTGAGGTGGCTCAGACAAGACGCTGGGCTTCTCCCCTCACTCCCCAAGGTGAGACCTGGACCTTCTGGGCATCTGCTCCCTCAGTCCCGCCCCACCCGGTCACGGTCACGGCCATCACTGACCTGCAGTCCCGGAGCCACCCTGAGGCTGGCTTGCCTGCCCCACCCATGCTCCTCACTCCTGCCAGGCATTTCTGAAACACTCTATGGCCTGGTTAGTCCCTGGACTGCACAGGGTCTCTGTTCAGACACCATCTTGGACCACCAGGCCCCCGCCTTCCCCACGTTGTGCCCCACGTGCTCCACGATGCCGGGACACCTCTGTGTCTGAGCACCGACAGCCCCGTGGCCCTGGCACAGGACAGCTGCTCAACACCCTTGCTCAGTGTGTCCCTGATGCGTAGTTCTCGCGCGGCTTCCATGTACTAGGGTAGCTGTGGGCGCTGCATGAAGCAAGCCCATCCTGTGGCCGGCACCCCAGGAAAGGGTGGGGGGGCGTCATGGAGGGGACACACACTGTGGCGAGTGTACTGGTTAGACGCCCAGGCGCCAAGGTGCCGGCTGTGTGGCCCTTCTATGGGCTAAAGACAGTTTTGAACTAGGTGATCTAGAAGGAGTCTTGTAGGATTGGTGGGGGTGGGAAGCACAGAGAGAAGCTGGGGAACCTGCCCCCCCGCCCTGCCCCCAGTGAAGTCTCCCCAGAGCAGTGGGAGGGGACCAAGGGCACAGTGCTGAGCTGCTTCTCCCCACTCCCCTCACAGCTTTGCTCCTCATCACTCACCCCTACCCCACCCCAGCCTCCCCATCCTTCCCTCAGGACCTTCAGAGTAGCACTCGGGGCTCCCTGGGGGTTCCTGCCATGTCAACATTCACAGGTGGGGACGTGACCCTGTACGTGCGCCCCGGGGACCCCCTCCGTACTTGGCCCGGTCTGCCCATCTCAGAATGAAGTTACAGTTGGGCCACCCAGCCTCCTCCACAAATACCCTTCCTTAAGTGTGGCCTCCGCTGCCCTACCCCACCGGCCCAGAGTCAGGCCAGCCCCACGGGCACTCGCCACCGACCTGAGCCTCACCAGGGTTGTCAGAGGATTCAGTCAGCCATCAGTACATCAAATGCCACACCGGAGGTAGTAGGTGCTCACGAAACTTCCTGCCCTTTGCTGACAGGGCTAAATCCCAGTCAGGAGCCAGCTGGGCACTCCCTCCTTCTCTCCCTCCCCATCCCCCATCCTACTCCAAACTCAGGGTCCTAGAAAGAACACTGCCCGGAAAGTCAGGAGGCCTCTTGAGCAAGTTACTTGGTGTCTCTGAGTCTCGGTTTTTTCACCTCAGTTCTCCATGAGAACAGCCCGCCTCCGTCACGGAGGGATCATAAGCTCACGAAAATCACGGAGATGGAAAAGCTCTGACGATTATGAATATGGACAGATGCCAGGGCCTCTCATAACATAACCTCTCAACACTGGGCAGGTGGACAGACAGACGGATGGCTGGGTCCTGATGTGGGTGGGTGCGCGGGCACCTGGTTGGGGGACAGAGCTTGAGTTCTAAGTGGGCACTGTGAGGGCTCTGAGGCTCCCCTCCCCTGCGAAAGCCGGGGCTGCTCTCCCTTACACTAAACAGCTTCTTTTCACATGTGTGCCCTCCTTGAGAGCCGCCCCACACGAGGAGCCTTGTCCCCGAAAAACCAGACTCCCCAGAATCCTGCTACTCCAGTTCTTATGGGACTCAGAGCTACCAGGACCTCCCTCCCTCCCAAAAATGGGCCCAGGAGCCTGGTGGGAGCAGGACCCACATCTGTCCAGTCACTGAGGGATCCCCATGCCCAGCCCAGGCGCTGGAAGGTGCTGGTCAGTCTTGTCTTAGTGCAGGAATGGCTGCCGAGGCAGGGGGCAACGGGGGGAGCCAACTCACTGGGCACACGGTTGATGGCTTTGAGGGGCCTCAGGACGCGCACGGTGCGGATGGCCGACAGGTTGATGTTCTGGAGGTCCAGGGAGTACTCCACCATCCTGCAGAGAAAGGGGGACAGTGAGGGATGGCGCGGGAGCGACACGGCCTCGGACCAGGCCACAGCCATCTAGCCACCCACGCTCGTCCATCCGCGCCCATAGCTGCCTGGGGGAGAGAGGAAGGAACGGGGGTCAGGATCCCGGCTGCGGCCCAGCACTTGCCGAGTGGCTCTTGCCCGTGCTTGTGCTTCCCCAGCAGCCTCTGAAGCAGGGAAGGCTAGCAGGGGAGAACCAAGGCGGGGGTGGGGGGCGGCTGACCCCAGGCAGTGACCAGAAGGCAAAATCACAGCCGCAGTGTCAGGTCCTGGCTGCTGGCAGAGGCCTAGAGCCGGGCCCCCAGTCCTTACATCTCCCCCAGCCCCCAGGTCCCCAGTAAGCCTGGCTTCGATGCCCAAAGTCACAGACGAGGAGAGGAGCCAGACAGAGGTGACATCGTATGTCCCAGGTCGCCCAGCCAGGGTCACAGCACATCTGCCCCTCCCTGTCTGCTCTCCAGTCCTCTGAGCCCAACCACAGGCTCCCAGCAGTCCAGGTGTCACCTCCGGGGATGCGACAGGCACGCCGTACTTGGCTTGCAGGAAAAGTCCATGCTCTCCCAGGCACACTCTCCGCAAGGCGCCCAGGCTCCGGCCTCATGGGCTCAGTGCATCGGCCACACCAGGCCTCTGCACCCTCTGTCCCTTCCGCCTGGGATGCTCTATCTCATCTGTCCACTGAAACCTTTCTCATGCTTTAAGGATGAGGTGATGCCCCTTAGAGTCCTGGAAGTTTTTCCACACCAGAGTCTGCAATGAACCAAGCCAGTATGGGGGCTACAGACCCAAGAAGGACTCAGAGCTGGCCCCAGCGCTCAGGAGTAGCCACTCCAGCCAGGGAAAGACCCAAAGGCAGAGATGACACTGGAGCCCTTACTGCTCCTCCAGGACTTCAACCAAGAAGTCCACCCTCCCTCACCACATGCAACTGGCCCTGAAACACCTTGGAGGAATTTTGTCTCCTCCACGAAGTCTTCCCAGATCTCCACTGCAGGCAGCTCTCTGGGGTCCCCTCTGTGGTTTCCCAGCTTCCATCAGATCCTGCTTGTCCTGCTCAGTTCCTACCTGTCCCTGCTCTCCCCCTACTAGGCCTACAGCCTCAGCCTGACCCGGGGTGCGGCTCAGCAGACCCTCCCACCCTCTCCCCCCCCAACCCCATCCTCCACCCTGGGGCTCCAGCGCGGCCGCCAGCTCCACCTGTCACTACCATCAGCGGGGAAATGAAGGCTTTTCCCACACACCAGGCAAACCTGTCCAACTGTTGGGAAGCCACCGCCCCCTCCCGCTGCTTGAAGAATAATTGAGTGAAAGCTTCTTTGCCTGAAATGCCTCCATCCATCCCCCAGCTTCCTGGGGCACAGGCTCCGGCTCCCATGCTCTCTCTTGCACGCAGAGTCACACACCTGCACACAACCGTCAGTACACGCACACACACTCACTCCTTGGACACCCTCATCCACACACACTCCTACCAGAGCCCATATTCAGAAGAGGGGGCGTGACCCAAAAAGTGACAGAGAATTAGAACAGAGAGATGGGGACCTGGAGGACCAAGGAGGGGAGGTAGAGGAGGAGGAGGGGGGAGAGGAGGGGGAGGAAAAGGAGGCTGAAGGGGGAGGGGGAGGGGAGGAAGAGGCAGAAGCGGGAGAAGGAAGTGGGGAGGAGGAGGAGAGAGGGGAGGTAGGGGCAGTGGCCAGGCAGAAAGGGTGCTGCAGGCTGAGGCCGGCCCAGGGGCAGTGGGTGGGGAGAGAGGGTGATGTGTGCCCGGGCACGGAGGGAGTGGAGCTCTCTGAGGATTCCGTGCGTGGGTGAGCCAACTGTCATTTTCATATTTTGTAGAAAGAGCTCTCCAGGCAGCCAGGGAGACGTGTGTGATGAAGGCACTGTGGGGGCGGCACACACGGGCACACAAACAGGCGCTCACACTGATTCGGGCACACGCACAGGCAGACACACACACACACACACACACACACACCCCTGGGCTGGAGAGCGAGCTGGCCCGCTCCTCCCGCACGCCCCTCCCCCACCTGTCCTCTTCCTCCTGCCCTGGCTCCCTCCATCCTGTCAGCAGGGGCAGCACTACGCCCTGGACACAGCTGGGCTCCCCAGGCTGTGGGTGCTGGGGTGAGGGTGCCCAGCCTCTGCCAGACTGAACCCACAAGGATCCTTTGTTTCGGGAGCCCCAGGGCACACCTGCTGAGCTCTGGCAGGTGACAGCCCAGGATTTGTTCCCATCCCCACCAAGTCTCGAAGTCTTGCAATAAAAATAAATAGATGCCTCCCAGACTGAGGGCTAGACAGAAACAGCACACGGCGTCGGAGGGCCTGCTGCCTGCCACCAGTTCTCATTCCTTACCTGCGGTAACCCATTTGAGCGCCCCCCCATTCCTCCGAACCCACCACACCATTCCCCACGCTCCGCTGGGGGCTCCCCACTGCAGGCGCCCTCCGGCCAACCCTGCCTGACCCCTGGCGCTGCCTCACACTGCTCCAGGGGCTCCATGTCCCCCCAAGAAGAATCTGTGGGAGACTGCTTCTTGCTTCTTCAATAAGCAAGGCTGCCCACAGAGACCACGTCCCCAGCCCTGCCCTGGGACAGGCCGAGACCAAGAACTGGAAACATCTACAGATACCCGGGCTATTCTGGCCTCGGGGTGAGAAATCAGGCTCAAGCTCTCCCTCTGTGTTTCTCTAAAACAGGGAGGGGACCGGGCGCCTGCGTTCTGAGTGAGCCACAGGGTGTAGATGAATGTTACCAAGACCCATGATTAGCCAGGGTCAAGAAGTTTTAGGATCTGAGCACCTCTCAGATCCCAAACAGCTTGTGGGAAGCTGATCAGACTCATGCCCGTCTCTGAGGTGGACTGAAGCAGCCACATTGCCTGGCAGGCCCAGAGAGAGGCACTGGTCCAGCCTCTTCCCTTCCCCCTGACCCAACTCTCCAGGGCTTCAGTGTGGGAACACACCTTCACAATCTACTACCGAAATGTCCCTGAGACCTCATCACTTGCAGCCCTCAGGGGGTCCACTGAAAAGCTCCCATGAGAAATTTCTTGGAGAATGTAGTGTTAGGAATCTTAGCTCTGAGCTTCCTGACAATCCAGTCAAGGAGGAAAGGTAATGAGTTACTGAGTTCTTAGCAAGAGAGATCCTTCCAGGAAATCCACTGGCCTAAACATTTCTGCCAGGTTCTATACCTCTCTTCTATGTTTCTACTTGGGGGTGTTATATTGCACCTATATCTCCTCTGGGGGAACCAGACAGGGTATAAACACATTCAGTGATAAAGAACACATAGTAAGTGAACAGTGAAGAATCCAGGAGTTCTCGTTCTTCTCTGAGGGGAAGAGGACAAAAAGGGGGATACTGGACAAGGATGGAGAAAGATGGGCAGAACATGTAACTAGAAGGGTGGAAATGCGGGTTTAAGTCTATCTCACAGGAACCATGATGTCTTGATGGTGACTCTGTGCACCAACTTGGGATAGTCTGCTCACAGCTCCCTGACCCCTGCCCTAGTCTGGTCACCATCCCTCTCTTCCGACAGGTACAGCAGCCTCCTGACTATTCTCCCGTCTCTTGCTTCCTCCCCCCAATCCCTTCTTCAATCAGCTAAAACCTCCTAAAATTCCAATCTAGCTGTATTGCTCCCTGACTTAAACTCTCAGTGGCTCCCCATTGTTCTCAAAACAAAGTCTAAGCCCCTCTCTGCTCTGGCTTATTCCACACTCTGTTCATACTTCCTGTCTAGCATGGGTTCCCCCAGAGCAGACCCTGAGCCAAGAGCTCTGGAGGTGATCCCAAGGAGTGTGGCAAGGGAGGGAAGGAAACAGAGAAAAGCCAATGAGGGGCTGTTCGTGAGCGGGTCACTGGCGTGGACAATGGGGACACAATCGGGACGCTCTGAGAGACTATGTGGAGTGAGCCTCAGAATGGGACCAGAGGGGGTCAGGGCTGGCCAGCCACCCCTCCCTCTGAGACATACCCCCACACCAACCCCACACAGCATACAGTAGGCACTCAGGGATCTGCTTTGCATGAATAGCACATGTGATGAAAGAAGCTACTTCCCTCCACACCCTGGATGACAGCTAGGGAGACACCCCCCCTTCCAAAAAAGAGAGGGTGAAGAGGGGTCACTCTATGGGTAAATAACCACTGGGCTGACTTCCCTCGGGCCCCAAGTAAGACATCACTTACGGGAGTGAGAAATTAATTCCTAATTACACAGTTACTTTATCACACAGTTTTCAGTGCTAAAAGTCTAAAAAAAAAATCAACAAAAACCCCCACTACCTCCTGCCAGCTCCCAAGCACCTAATTAGGTAAGTAATTTTGCTTTAAAGCGAACACTTCTGTCCTGACATCACCCCAGGAGGAGAGTAGTTGAACCCAGTTCCAGGGCTCTCCTTGAGGAGAGGGGCTCAGGTGCAGGAGTGGGCTGGGAGAGAGACCCCGGGCCTTCAGGGCACAGCCCTACCTATTCCGGCTGAGAGGCCTTCCTCCCCCACCCCTGGATCCCCTGGCTCCCAAGAGAGCCCTAGAGGCCCAGGCCGGGTCACATGGTGGACACCAACCCCCAGCCACTGTGACTAGTTCAGGATGGGCATGAGACCCCATGGGTCCCATGGGCCATGAGGGGCAGCCCGGCTGCTGAGCTGGGGTGACAGGGAAGAGGGCTTTCCCTGGCTAAGCTACCGCCTGGAAACCCTTAGGCACTAACAGCCATCTTGCCTCCATGGTGGCCTAAGAATTCTGCCAACTCAAAAGAAGGCTGAGTCCAGAGCTGGAGAGAAGCAGGAGCCTGGCCATATGGTTCGAGCACTCCCTCCATCCAAATCCCAGATCTGCCCTCTGCTTTCTCCAGTTGTGAGCCAATACAGTCCCTCTGAGGCTTGGGCCGCACTTGCCTTTGGTTTCTCCCACTGACTCAAGGGTCCTGGCTGGTTCACAAGGGTTTCCTGAGCACTATGTGCCGGGCACTTGACACACCTTCCCGTTGAGGGACTTCTGGACCCCACTGCCAGATTTGGAAGCTGAGACTCAGAAAGAGGCCAGATCACACAGCCAGGGAGCGTGGGGTTCGGGAGCTCTGTGCAGCCCGCCCCCCTCCTCATCAGGCATCAGGCCAGCCGCCTTCTGGCTCCCAAGCACCCCCGCCTCAGCTGGCCAGGTAGCCAGGAAACCCCCCCCACACACGGCAGTGCCTAGAATCAGGCAAGCACCCCTGGGGGAAGTTTTCCCCGGTGGTTAGAGCATGGAGCCCGGATCCCAACCCCAGCATACCATGTGGCCCTGGGCAAGTCACTGAACTGACCTCCCATGGCTGTGGGGAAAATGCTATGGGCTCCTACATAGAGTCAGTGCTTAGAACAGGGCCTGGCCTCGGGGTGCCTGGGTGGCTCATTCAGTTGAGCATCAGACTCTTGATATCAGCTCAGGTCATGATCTCAGGGTCCTGAGATCAAGGCCCGCATCGGGCTCCTGGTCAGCGGGGTGTCTGCTTTAGTTTCTCTCCCTCTCTCTCTCTGCCCCTCCACCCACTTGCACACACTCTCACTCTCACACTCTCTCTCACAGGTGTGCGTGTGCACTCTCTCTCTCCTCTCTCTCTCAAATAAATAAATCTTAAAAAAAAAAAAAAAAAAAAAAAGAACAGGGCCTGGCCCAAGGAGGAGCCAAAGAAGCGCTGACAGTTCCTTCGTGGGGGCCTCATTCCCTGCCTCAGCCCACACCTGCCCACGAATCGCAGGTGCCTGCCTGCACTCCTCCCTGAGTCCCACCTCCTGCCTGAGAAAGCCCAGCAGGAAGGGCCTCCGGAAGCTCTGATGTGACCCCAGCACCGTCTGCCACGTGCCCTGCCTTCCAGGAGCGCGTGCACACCCCACATTCCCACAGTGCCCTGGGCTTTTTCCAGGATACCTGCCTTTGCACCTGCCCGACCTACCCGGAGGCCCCAGAAAGGCCCAGGGCCCACCCCTGAACTAAGCTCGCCTGCCCTGTGTCCCGCTGTCCTCTAGGAGGGCACCTCTGGCTCTGACATGTGCTCTGTCATGTCCCAGTTCCCCAGGGCAGGGCCTGGCTCAGAGTCCCAGCTAGGTCCCAGGTGTCCCAGCCCAGGACGGACTCTCCATGCCAACTTGTCAAACACAGAACTTGAGGGACAAGAACAGGAAAAAAAAAAAAGCCTGGAGCTGACAAGAAGCAACATAAAATGACTGAGATTTAACATCTTTCCAGGAAATACCCCTCCCAGGAGATGATTTCTGTGTGTTGCTGATAAAAATAGGGTGTTTCCTCAATCTTTGCAAGGGGCCCACGGGGGCTTTCTTAAAATGTAATTTAAGATGTAGCTAATGGAAAGGAAGCTGAGATGCTGGAAATGGCAGATCATCTGTCAGGAGGCAGCCCTGTGATGACTCAGGCATGCTCCAGCGGGTGACTAGACCACCAGCCCACATCGCTACCCCGCATTTAGCGCATAGTAGGTGTGCAACTGAGGGAGGTTAGGAGGGAGGAAATAATGGAAAGAGAGAATTAGGGAGCAATCACATTAACCCTTGACCTTGGCCAGCACTTTCTGGTTTACAGGTCACTTCCATCCAGACACCCTCACACAAATCCTATGAAACCAGAAAACAGGGATTCTGAAACCAACTTGGGCCAAGTTCAGAGTCAGGGAAAGTTCTGGGGCCTCAAAGTCCAAGGAAAGGCTGCATACACAAACCCCAGGCAGGTGGGACCCAGGGCACCACAGCAGCAGGAGAGCCGCATCTTCTCCACACAAGCCTCCACTCGGACGACAATACTCCAGTGACTTCATCTCTAGGTACAGCTGCCACACAAATACAGGAGTCCCAGGTAAATCAGAATTTCAGATAAACAATAAGACGTCATTTTTATGTATAGGTCCCAAATATGCCTCCCGATGTCTGCTTCATGAAATTTTGCATGTTACACTAGCCTCCTCTGGGTACGACCAGTGGACACAGCTGCTGGGAGCCAGACAGACACTCTGGGCTCTACCAGACTTTAGGGGGTAAATGTCCCTCTCGGAGGACTCAGCCGGCAGCCCTCTGAGGGCTGGTAAAGTTGCCCAGGTCCTCAGGGGCAGGTGGACTGGAATATTTTGGCCTCTGAAAAGGTAAAACCCTTCGTGTTGTGAGTCAGCATGGGCTCTGGGCCAGCCCTATGTGAGCACATCCCAGATCTGGGCCCTACAAGCTGTGTGACCTGGGGCAGGTTGCTGCTCTCTCTGAACCTCCATTTCCAAATGTGCAACATGGCATTAAGCACCCCTTCTCCCAAGTTCTCGGGATCGTGAGGACGTAAGGGAGCGCAACGCTGTCAGTAAGCACCACTTCTGGTAAACTTGCTGATTTCTGCCTACCCGGAGCTCCCTTCCCAGCTCTTGGGCGAACAGTCCTGGCATTCTGCGAAGTCTACGCTTCCCACTCTCAGGCCACGTGGCATGGGTGGGGCCCGGACTGGCGATCACCAATCAGAGCACAGCCTCATCCCAACCGCAGTGATTGGTTCAGGAATGAGCACATGACCCACGCCGGCCAATCCAAGTCAAGGAAGCTACGGTCCGCACTCCTTGGAGGGATTGTGAAAGGGAAGGGCCCCTTCCAGTGAGTCCAAGAGAGGGCTCTGAGGCCCGGGGCTGCCCTCTGCCACCCGCACCCCCCGGCAGGAAAGCTGCCGGGATGTATGTCAGCACAGAGCAAGGAGCAGAGCTGAAGATGGAAGGGCACAGTGTCTAGTGATCTCTTCCAGGATTCCGGATCAAATGGGCCCTGAAACCAGAGACCTCGCAGCTTTCAGGAAAGGAAATGATAAACTCCCCTAAACCAGAATCGGCAGGTTCCTTTCCCGTGTAACCGAGAGAGGCCTTCCGGATTCCGGATTCATGATTGACTGGTGTCGGCTTGTCAGCCTGTGGCCTGAGAATCTCCGGCGACTTACCCCTCAGCCCGCATAGCGTGTAGCATCTTGTTTCCATGGAAACAAACCCGAGTGGTTATCATTGCTCTCATCCACTCTACTCCACAGCAAATGAGAAAAACATCCATCCCAAGGTTCCCACTGGAATCTTCCCAGGTCCACACCCACCCAACGCCAGTTCAGCTTAAAAGAAAGTGGCTCCACACAGGGGTGGCTCAGTCGGTTAAGCACCTGCCTTGGGCCCAGTTCATGATCCCAGGGTCCTGGAACTGAGCCCGGCGCTGGGCTCCCTGCTCAGCCGGAAGTCTGCTTCTCCCTCTCCCTCTGACCCTCCCCCCTGCTCATAGTCCCGCTCCCATGCTCTCTCTCACTCTCAAATGAATTAAAAAAAAAAAAAAATCTTGGAAGGAAGGAAAGGAGGGGAGGAAGGATGGACAGAGGGAGGGAAGAGAAGAAAGGAAAGGAAGAAAATGGCTCCAGATACCCTCTCCTGCAGCTCCACAGTGCCTGGTCACAACAGATTCCAAGCAAACAAGTCATGGAGACTCCCCCTCCATGCTGGCCCAGAGCCAAGCTCTGGGGACTCTGGGATGTTGAGTCAGCCTCAGCCCTGCCCTCAGAGCCCCAGTGCTTGGAGCAGACAGACCTGTAGAGCCCAGGATAAATCAGGATGTAAAGACGGGAAGATCAGGAGGGTGCCCAGGTCTTGTTGACATAAGGAGTGCTTCCCTGACTCACAGATGATGCATACAGAGTCATGCCGGAGGGAGGCCAGCTCCAAAGGCTCCTGGAAACAGCCACAATGATGACACTCTGACTCCCATAACCGCAGCCTAGTCTGTGAGCAGGGACAGGCCTCTGCACAGCCTGGATGGCTTGAATTTGACTTTAGACTTCTCAACAGATCACACATCCTGCCCTGTCAGCCCAGGCAGAGCTCCTGAGGCTCCAGTGAGGCTTGGTAACATGACAGGGCCTCAGCTTTGGCCAAGAGCAGACAGAGAAACTCAGGCCCTAGGAGAGGAATGTGGCACACGCTGAGAGTTGCCCACGTAATGTGCACTCTCTCTTCTTCCAATCCTGCCTGGCCCCAGGGAACAATTCTTGGCTGATGGAGCCAAATTCAATGATGTTTTCTATTTTGCTGGCTATCCCTGCAGCTAAACGTGGCCACAAGACCCAGTTCTGGCCAAGTGTGCTAGCACGGAGGAAAGATCTAGGAAAGAAAATGTCTTCCTGATCCAAGTGGACAGGCACGACTGGTACAGCCCTGTTTCCTTTCATCCTTCCCTCCTTCGAGGCAGGCACGAAGCCCACAGCTTCAGCAGCTACCTTGTGACCATGAAAGGAAGGCCTGGAAAATCACAGACATTAGCCCCCACATCACAGAGCCATCATCAGCACGCATCGGCTTCAGAACTTCATGTTATGTTGGAAAAAACACCCCAGGATTTCCTCGAGCCACCGCTGATTGAGTCTTCTGTTACTTGCAGCCAAATGCTTCCCAGCAAGTTAAACAAAACCAGGACTCAACTCCAGCCTGTGGAGCCTCGCTCCCTGGGTTCACCTTCCAGCCCTTTCCCTTACCAGCCCGTGACCGTGGGCAGGTCTCTCCCTGCTACCGTGCCTCCTCTGTGAAATGCAACTCACCACGGTCCGTCCCTCGCAGAGGCAGTCTGAAGATGAAACCAGCAAATGCCCAGCTTGGCCCCGCAGTGCGCACTCGGCAAACAGTAGATGTTCTTACTTTTTATCACACCCCAGATGGAGCCGAGGAAGATTCAATTCCCTTTGCTTTCTAAAGAACCACGGACGGGCACTTCGGACAAAAGGACCTCCCAGCAAGCAACTGCAGAGGGGACGTGCCTGCCTGCTCTTTTTAGAAAGCTCCAGTCTGGGGTTGAGGAATAATTCTTATTGACATTTTGTTTCCCCAGAGCCTGTAAAAGTCAGGATGGGCAAGCTGTTCCCTGTGTGTGCTCACTCGCGCCCGAAAAGAGGTTCCCAGGGTCTGATGGACACAGAGCAGCCCCTCCTTCTCGCTCCCCGGCTGAGGGGCTGAGTTACTGACATTACTGCTATCTGTGTTAATATTTTTAATGATGATAAGAAATTCCTAGCAGGGGTCCCCACAGTTCTGTTCATGAGGTACGTCTGCCTGTCACGATCTGTCATAATACTCAGATCCCGGCCCCAGACCAGAGACGGGGCCCTCCTCGCGCTTCTTCCCCAAAACTGGGAGTCGTCATCTCCACTGGAAGCTCTCCCGGTCAAGGGCATCTTGAGGGTCAAATGAGTGAGAGCACCTGCACTGGGGCCAGCCGGGTGTTTGGTTAAAATGCAAATTCCTAGGTCCTCCATACCCAGATCCCTGGGTCTGGATCCTTGGGGTGGGAGGCCCGGGAACCTGCATTTTAACATGGACCTCCCCCCCACCCAGAGATCCTGTTGCTCCTTGAACTTTGAGGAGCACTGAGAAGGGGGGCAAGGCTGTGCATGTGTCTGAGGAGTGGAGAGGTTGGTTGCCTATTCCTGGTCTGCTTGTGGTCATCCCTTAGCTTCGTCACTTTCCTACACCGAGGCCCTCTCTGGGATGCCATCACAGTTGAAAGTTTTCAAGAGCTTTCTGACTCAAGGCAGCTCCTGTTCCCTGCATTCATCCAAGACGGGGTCCTCACCAGCCGTGCCCTTGGCAAGACTCTGCCTCAGCCTCATTCTGGAAAGGTCCCTGCAGCCCAGTCCCCCAGCCCTGGTTCACCTAAGAAAATCATCACTGGAATTCCTGGGGAAGATTTTAACAGAAGTGCCCAGGCCCCTCCCCACAGATGACAATGGCCATTCAGGTTTTTGGTTGGGGGAGGAGGTAGAAGTACCAGCACAATGCACCGAGAGAGATAGAGACATAGAGACTTGAGATAGAGAATATCTCAAGTTCAACAGTAACGCCATTGACTATTTCATGACTTCCTAATAGACAAGAGCAGAAAAGTGTAGTTCAGATAAGATAGTGAGGTGGGTTCAAGCATAACCCATATTTACTGGAGGTTTGTCCAACACTGAAAGAGAGTCTCTAGCGAGGTGCCCCAAGGCTCGCTCTCCTGAGCAGATCAAGCACAGGAAGTAAGTGTAATGAGTGATTGAATCAGGACTCCAAGGGATCACTGTAAGAGAAGATTAATGGCAAAACATGCAAAGTTTGGTACTTGGGTTAAGAAAAGGTCAACTGTGTCTAGTTCCAGGGTAGGAGAGACCTGGCTTGGAACGTGAACACAAAGGGCGTGGCAGGGAGCACAGCCGCTCAACAGGTCACCACATGGCACGGGGACAAGGACAGCCCATTCTCTCTGCCCCGTGAGCTGTCATTGGGAGTTTGAGGACCTACCCCAGGCCAGGCACCGTGACAGCCTCAAATGAGCCCAGCAGATGAGGTGGCCTCGGCTGTCCTCTGACCAATGGTGGCAGGTGTTGGGGACATTCCATGTGAAGACAGGGAGGGGCGTCTGGGTGGCTCAGTCAGTTAAGAATCTGCCTTCAGCTCAGGTCATGATCTCAGGGCCCTGGGATTCGAGCCCTGCATTGGGCTCTTTGCCCAGAAGGGGGTCTGCTCCTCTCGCTCTCTCCCCCTCTCCCCCTCCCCCTACTTGTGCTCTCTTTCTCTCATTCTCTCTCAGATAAATAAAATCTTTAAAAAAAAAAAAAAAAAAGGAAAGGAAAAGGAAAAGGAAAATGAGAGGGAGCCTCAAGGAGGAAAGAAACCGCCTTCCAAATTCTGAAGGATGTCGTGAGTCTGTCAGAGATGACCTCCCCTGCGGGTTCTGGGCCCCCTCTGCTATCAGGCCCCTGCCTCCCTCTCTGTCCCCATCTTTTAGCACCTGCCCACCCTCCCCAGGATCCTTAGGCTCCCAAATTCCCCTCACACGCCTTCCCCGAACAGCCCTGGGGGCCCTCTGCAGGCCGTCCCCCCTCCTTTAGACACTCTGCCCTCATCCTCTGCCCGTTCAGCTCTTATTCCCCGCTGGGGCCGCTCTTCTTCAGGGGGCATCCACCACCCCCCCCCGTGTAAATCAGGTCCCTGTTCCACAACATCATGGTCCTCTGCACTTCCTTGCAACAGCCCTGAGCCCAATTTAGAATTTACTTAGCATCATATTCTCTGTTTTACATCTGTTTTCTAAGCCATGAGATCATAATGGCATCTGTCTTGTTCAACCCAAGGCCCGGCATGTAGTAGGTGCTCAATAAATACTGATTTTTTTAAACAAACAAGTGAATGAATGTTCCCAGCAGATGGGAGCTACAGGAAGACAAATTTGGCTCAGTGAAAGAATTTTCTAGCACATCGGGCTGTCCCCATTTGGTATCAGCTGCTAGGTGAGTTCCCCACAGCGACAGCATGCGAGCAGGGGCTGACTGGATGTGGAGGTGAAGGCTCTGACCTCGAAGGAACCTTCCAGCGTGGAGACTGTCTCCTCCACAGCTTGAAAAAGGAGCCAGTAATTTGGGGAAGGGGAGGAGCAGGAAGGAAGAAAACGTCCTTGGGATGTCAGGCCCGTTACTCAGGAAACCTAACATTTATAGCACCAAGCGGGGCTGCGACTGGGGAGCTGGGCTGTGGAGCCTCGGGTTGTGGCTTCCCATCCTGCCCTCCGCACCCACACCATCCCTAGGCACAAAGGACAAGGACGACCTTGAGAACAAGACCGGTCTGGGTCACCCACATGTGTTCATGACTCTAGGAAAAAAGTCTCCATTGAACCTCCCCCCAACCAGGACCAGCTATATAATTTGTGGAACCCAGTGCTAAATGTAAATGCAGGGCCCCCCTTCAAAATCTAGAAGGAATTTCAAAACGGTGACATAGCAGAGCATTAAACCCAGCATGCCCCCCCCCATGACTGCGCATGCGTGCAGCCCTTGCTCTACCTGCCCCCGACCCCGCCACCGACCCCACACCTGCCCAGCGGGATGCTGGCCTATGGACCCCACCCAAGGACTGAGAGAAGATACCAGAGACCTTGCCAGTCCTCACTCTGCTCAGCTTTCAGTGTTTTAATTGCGCAGAGGGGGGAACTCAGCAACAGAGACTCTTCAAGTCAAAAGGGCAAGATGGGGGTGCTCGTAGGAGGCACTGAGTGGAACTGGCAAAGCAAATGCCTTCCCCCAAGCAGGAGTCAAGAACAGTTATCCTAAAACCTGGAAGTAAGGCACAGGGAGGTCAGTATTTCTCACCGTGTCATTTAGGAGCACTACTTAACAGACCCAGCTAAAGATTACTTCACTATCAGGGGGAATATCCCTTGGTTTTGTTCACTATTGACTGTTAATTAAAGGTCTGGCTGCTGTGAAATCACATTAACCTGCAGTTTTGTAAGTGATTTCTGCACAACAGAAAAGATAACCCAAGTTATCGTTTTATGACCCTATAAGTCGTTAACCAGTTTTGATTCCAACCTAACTCTCTCATCCCCACATTATCTCTCCAGTGCCTGTTTTCCTAATTCTGCTAAATCACGTGCCTTTTAAGATTTGTGTGCAGGTCATTTTTTTTTTTTAACTCTTTGGGGATTATACTTTGACTTCAAGGTCAGGAAAGGACTGTTAAGAAGCCTACTTCATATCCATAAGATGAGAGTCGAATGAATATCACACCCATAAAACAAGAATGGGTCTGAGAAACCCAGGAACAAGAAATGATCTTGGGAATTAACAAGACACAGGGGAGACGAATGATTCCAGGAGGGGCAGTAACTAGAAGAAAGGACATCGTTGGTGACTCAGAAGACAAGTCAACAAATTCTCCTCTAGTACAGATGAAACCTTTGAGGGAAAAGAGGGTAAATGCAGAGAACAGATACAGGAGGGAAATATCCACTTCATGGGACTGCCAGCAGGCAGCAGAGAAGAATGGACAAAACCCAAAAAGCCAATAAAAGAAATATATATATATATTTTTTGACGTGAAGAAAAATACCAGTTCTAAAAGGCTCCATGGGGAACAGTTCTATACCTAAACTTGCCCTAGTGAATTGTCTGAATTCTGAAGGTGAGGAGAAAACCCTACAAGGATCTGGCAGGGAAATAGCCAGGAAGAAGATTCAGACCTGTCCTGGACTCACCCGCAATTCGAGCTTGTGGATTTCAATGGGACCACATGCAGGGCTCTGAGGAGAGAAATTATGATTCCAGAGTGAAGCAGACAAAAACTGTCCTTCGCACAAGAAGATCAAAGGAATGTAGGTTTGGAGAGACAACTCTGAAAAATTACACTATCCAAACACCTTGTCTTTAAAACAACAACAAACGACTTAAGGATGGCCTCCAGCCAAAGCAAAATGAGAAGGAGAATGAAAGACTTGACCACGGGAGGGGCACAGTTCACGAGAAACCATATGAACCCAGCACAGCTTCCAGCAAGGTCCAAGTAATTGACAGAGTGGCAGTGAAGTTGAACTCTGTTCTCAGGAAAGCCTGCTGAGCAGAGGTGTAATGTTTTTTTTTAAACGCTGGTGGACAAATCATTTCATTTCAGAACATCCCTGTGGATTTCAGCATACACTGATTTCCCATCTCGGCTGGGTGCCTGTCTTCCCTCCTTGCCCTGTCCCAGGGGCACCTTGCATGCAAGCACACACACACGCACACACACTGACACACATACAAGAGTACTCGCACGTACACACTCGCGCACACGGCCACAGGCCTCCAGCCTTTCCCTCTCCCTCTCTGTCTCTTGCCCCTCTCAGTTCTGCCCTGTTGACCCATTACCGGGCACGATGAACACCTGCTTATCCTCCCACTCTTGTGTGTCACCTCCTCAGGAAAGTCCTCAAACCCCCAAGCCACCATGTTGTCTCAGAGATGCTCTCAGAAAACCACAGAGCTTCTCCTAGAGCTCTTGTCTGTGTGTGTGTGGCACGTTCACCTCCATAGCTGGTGGATGTCTCTCCCTGCACAGTAGCTGGGAAGAACGAGGCCTGTTCTGCGTTGGCTGTTCTTCCTACCCCATGCCTAGGACAGTGCTTCGAAGGAGCTCATTCGACCCTTGGCTGTTAGATGAATGCAGGAGTAGCCACCAGCCCAGTCTGACCCAGGAAAGCAGGAACAAGGCACAAAGCAGGGTCCAAGAGGCTCCAAATGGACTAACCTGCAACCTGGCTTCTCTCTGACTGTAGTTTGTGTCTTGACAGAAATAACCACAGTTTGGAGTCACACAGTGCCTGAGTTGGGGCTGTCTCTGACCTGCTGAGCGATTTAGGGTAATAGTTAACATTGATTGGGTACTCATTTTGATAGAGCCATACTTATCCTCATTTTACAGATGAGGAAACTGAGGCTCAGGTTACGTTTCTTTCTCAAGGTCCTACAGTTAGTGTGAAACAGACCCAGTATCAGCAGACAGTGCAGGAGGACACATGTCTTACCAGAGAGGGGAGGAAGTTCTGTCTGTCTAAGGCATTCAGCAAAGGGCCCTCATTCCTCCCACGCCAGGAGTCCAGGAAGGCCTTACCCAATGCAGCCTCTTCATAAACACCAAGAAGCCCCACAGATTAATTACATATGTCTGGTGTGCACCAGACGCTAAGACCTGTGATATACACTACCTACCCTGCCATGACAATGAAGAAATCCAGTCGATTCCATGTGTCCCCAAGGTAGCACTTCTTGCCAAAAATGCCCAGGGCCACCATCTTGAGCACCATCTCCATGGCAAAGAAGACGAAGATGAAGTCATCAAAGACCTGCAGGGGCGGGAGGAAGGCAGGAAGCAAGGGACGGTGTGAGGCTCTGGAGCAGAACCACAGGGTTGGAACCACAGTGTGGGGTGGGGACAAAGGCATGGACATGAAGGAAATGTCCTTCATGGAAAAGACCTGGAGACATCCCCTCTTGGGCAGGAAGAGAACCTCAGAGATCCTGGTCCAGTGGAGTCATTTCACAAATGAAGAGACAGGGGAAGGACCAGGCCTAAGGTCACACAGCCCATTCTTTTGTTCCTGAAAGTCAGGTCTACTGACAAGGGCCCCTAATGGGGGCAGGGCAAAGGGTTCTCCCTGATAACAGCGGCCAAGCACTGGGCTAGATATCCGATCTGCATTCTCTTTCCTAATTCCCACAGCAACCCCATGGATAGCCCCATTTTAGGGGCAGAAACAGACTCAGAGGGGTCAAGCAACTTACCCCAGAACATAAGAACATATTGCAGAACACAAGTGGCAGAATCAGAACTGACATTCAGGTCTGTCTGATTCCAAAGCCCACGTGGAAGGAGCTTTCTCAAAACAGATCTGATGCCCCTGTGGGCAGGTGTTAGGGCTGCCTTCCTCTGTTTAGAAAGAAGCCCCCAAATGCATCCCTAAGTATAGGCGCAAGGGAGTAGGTATTTCCTGAGCACAGGGCCTGGGTGGAATTCCTCTTTCCAGATCATCGAGGGCTGTGGTCAGTTCAACAAACGGGCCCACTTCCTGTGTGCCGGGAGGGAGGCTGGATGTCACGGACATAGAAAGGAGTCCTTGATGAATTCACCAGCTGGTTGGGAAGCCAGCCTGGTACCCAATGAGGCTAATCGGTTCTAACTCTCCTCAGGGGCCTGGGGCTGGATGAGGAGCTTGTCACCCTCTGAGACCCAGGAACTACCACCCCAGAGATTCGATTCTGCAGATCTGAGATGGGCCAGGTCTGCATCTTTAACAAGTGCCCCAGGGGGTGATTCTGAGACCCTGGGCTGCTTGAAGGCAGCTCAGAACTGCTGAGTCCCATGGAAACACAAGACACAGAAGGCAACTCCTCCCAGGAGGAATCTGGCTTTTCCAGGGGCAGGACATGGGATGAGGATGTTTATACACATCTGTAAAATGGGTATAACCCTAACACCTTGCACTCGGGTAGACAAGCGCTGCATGGGGTCATGGCAGGTCGCCCGGGAGATGAGAACAGGAGAGATACAGGAGGCTGGCTCCTGACAGGAACTGACAGCAAATTACAGAGTTTAGCCTTCATTCCAAGAGCACCAGGAGCTAAGGGCAGGCTTTGAGCAGAGGAGTGTCAGGGTCACCGGCACTCCAGTGGCATGGGGCAGTATGGTTAGCCTGGGATTGGGGAGACCAGGAGAAGGCTTGGGGAAGCTCGGAGCTAGGTTGGGAAGATGGGGGCCTAGACTAGGGCAGAGGCTCCAAAATATAGAGGGCATGAAGGGGAGAAAGGATCAAGAAGGGGAATGGGTAAGACCATTTGTGAACGATGAAGAGGCCAGCCTGTTGAGCGAGAGCAGGCCACGTGGTGGGCAGGAGCGCGGCAGGCAGGGCGGGGCAGGGGCAAGCAGGCAATGTACGGCAGAAGGGGCGGAGTATGGCACACAGGTATGGAAGGTAGGGCGAGAGGTGGTGCACCGAGCTAGTGGGTGGGGCAAGGCCGGTGGGGGCGGGGCCTCGTGGGCGGGGCGTAGCAAGCCAGGCCGAGTGGGCCGCCTCACCTGCAGGATCTTGCAGCGGTCAGACAGGCAGTCCATGTCGTCGCAGGGCTGGTACATGCCAAGTGTCACGCAGTTCAGCAGGATCACCAGCATGCTGACACATTCAAACCATGTACACACCGAGTCAAGGACAAAACAGTTAGGAAGACGGTAACCAAGGGAGGGCTGAATGCTCCCTGGAGTATAATGCCCCGCCCACCACAAATACAGGCACATACCCTGGTGCCTTACCGATGCCTCCCCTGAGTAGGTCAATGCCCAAGTTTTCAAAACCCTTGGAGACAAGCCCAGCCTAGCCACCTCTCAACAGACATGGCTGCCAGTGTGGGACCCACCAGAGGACCCAAATCCTACCAAGCCCCTGCTCTCGAGGACCCCTCCCCTATTTCCTTGCCCCAGCCTAAGTGTTCCCTTTGGGGCCAGGAAATGAGAAATCCAGAGAGGCGCAGTTGGCAAGCCATCTCTGGGCTATCCCTGCCTGGCCATCTCTGAACACTTCCTTCTGACCATCATTAACTCTGACCACCTCTCTCCTCCCCTGACCTATGCCTCCTCCGTGTCTGCCCCAGGGCTGGGGCTGGCGCCTACAGATGGCCTGTGCAGTGTGGCTGGGATGCGCTGGACACCCCCGTCCTTCCCTCTTCTTCCACGACAGGGGTTAGAACTCATCACTAGATTCTGGAATATCTGAGCCTAGGCCCTCACCGGCTTTTGCACCAAGAGGAATGAAACTCAGTCTCCAGAGGCCCGGCGAGGCAGAAAGTCTCACGCAGCCACCAGCTTTAGGCAGGGACTCTAAGACACTGTTATGTCTAAAGTTGTCTTGTTGGCATGCTTGTGGTCTTTACCCCAACCAGAACCTCCATTCCAAGGGGACAAGGGTTTTGCATTCATCCCTCTAACAGCGACAGGCATCTAGTAGGAGCTCCGTAAACGTCTGTTGCATGAATAAGTAAATCTCTACAGGCCCTGACCATTCTGATATCCTGTGATTCTTGTGTGACTCCAAATGAAAACCCTGGCCCCTTGCTCTAAACTGGGATGTAGCCACGCTAGCCAGACCCCACCCACTGGGGGTGAACACCTCTTCTTGCCTGACGGAGAATGGACCTGGTTTCCCTGGCAACGGCCTCCCTCTCATCCCTAGGCCCTCGCTCACCTTGGGATGTTGCCTTCCTTCCTACCTCTCCTTCAGACCTTCCTGGCCCAGCCAAGCTCCTTCCTACCCCCGCCCCCCACCCCACCACCACTCTCCTGCCATAGCCTGTAATTAAGCACAGTCCCTGCCAGGGCCCCCTTCTAGCCCGAGACTGCTCTGAACAGCAGCCTCGTCATTAATTAACTTTTCTGAAGTTCAAGCGTTCTAATTACCAGTGAACATCCCTCGTCCCCCTTCCTTTTCCCCTTGCCTGCCACACTTTCTCTCCTCCCAGCTGCCTCCTCCACTCCCTCTGCCCTCCCCGCCAGCTTCAAGTTCAAAGGACTCTTAGCAGGTATCTCCCAGGAGCCCAGAACCCCCACTTCTTACTCACCGGGACCCTGGGTAATGGAGGTCAGCAGGCCCATTGTACAGATGAGGAAAATGAGGCTCAGAGAAACTAAGGGCCTCGCCTAGGTCTCACCGCTGGGAAGTACCAGAGCTGAGATTCACCCCAGGCCTGCTGGACTCCAAGCCAGGGCTCTCCTCTGTGATACATGGTCTGTCTCTGCCTGTGATTTCCCCCTCCCTCCCCTGAGGACTCAGACCATCCCCAGTGTCTCTCGCCTGGGCACTGTTCTGAAGCTCCCAGCCTCCAGCTCTGATCTCTGCCCCTCCAATCTGCCCCACACGGTCACCAGGCGAGTGCTGTGTGTCCAGTACGATCTGAGCACTTTGCAAGCATCATCTCAGTTAATTCTCAGAGTGCTGTTGGAGTCCCACTGAGAAATGAGGAGCCTGAGACACAAAGGGGAAGCTGATTTGCCCCAGGTCACCCGCTGGAAAAGAACAGAGCTGAGATTCAGAACCAGGACCTGCTTTGCTTGCCCCCGGGCCATTGGGCCACTGCCAGATTAATCTGCCTGAAGCCCAGCTCTGATTATGCCCTTCCACAGTTCCAAAACCTTCCATGGCTCTTGCGCTCTCCTTAGCCTGACACCCAAGGCTGCCCACACCCTGAACTCAGCGAATTCTTCTGGCCTTACCTTCCACCCGTTGGCCTTGGCATGCACTGAACTTCTTGCTGTCCCCAAACATACCCTTTGCATGTTCTACTGTCTACTTGTTCTACTTCTACTGTCGCTACCAGGCAAACACCTACTCATCCTTCACAGCCCTGTTCATTTGTCCCTTCTTCTTGAAACTTCCCTTGAAGCACCTTTCCCCATTCACAAAGTGGTGGCTCAGCCTCCTCTCTGGAAGTGCTCCCTATCCACTTGGTCTAGCTTGTACCACAGTAATGAACTTGGCAGTAACCACGACTACTGTGTGCCAAGTCCCTAGGGACATGGCCCCGGCTCTCATCACTTCTCACTGGGGGCAGATGGGGAAACAGGCCTGGAGAGCTGGAGTGACCTACCCAAGGTCACACAGCCAGTAAGCGGCCCAAAGGACCTGACTCAGTGGTGCCCAGAGCCACTCTGTGGTGCTGCCTCTGTTGCCGCCCACTGCACACAGTCCCTCGAGGAGGCAGACGGAGTGCTTTCACCTCTAGCTTGCTCAGCTCAGACATTCAGAAGTGGACAGTCCCAGCCCTGCCCTGAGGCACTCGGGGAAATCCCAGATGGCGGAACCTGGGCCCTTTCCAAGAGCCCGGGAGGTTCAGAAGTCAGGCCAGAGCTGGCGTTGGTGCCCACGGTTCCTGACATGCTCCCCACTGGCTCAGGGATCAAAGGCACCAGCCCTCCTTGCAGCCGAACCAGACCCCGCAGCGTGGGGACGGAGGACTATCAGAGGGAGTCAAGGTCTCCAGGCTGCGGAAGTCCGTGGCCTGGCCCCATGCCTCAGATTTCCACCATTAGTCATAAGCGGCGAGGAACATAACACTGGCACAACTCCGAGGTTCCAGGGCCGTTTGAGGGAGGACAGAGGCCCCAAGAGGGCAGTCAGGATTTCTAGGTAACAGGGCAGGCCAAGACTTGAGTGCTGGCTCCACAAGGGCCAAGAGTCTTCCATGACGCCCGCTGCCTCTCACAGCGAGGCTCAAAGCCACCACATAGCGCCTGAGACCATGCAGCGGGGACCCCATCACCTGCCCTGCTTCATTGGCCAGGCCCTCACCCCTGCCAGAGTTCCTCGTCAGAGAACAGTCCCACCAAAGTCTGCGGGAAGGAACTGCTCCAATCCCCCACTGCGCAGATGGGAAACTGAGGGACAGAGAGCCTTCCTTGCAACACAGCGAGCCAGGAGCAAAAGGACCCTCAGACAACAGAGGGGGTCCCTGAGCCAAGGCTGGATTTCAAAGAGACACCAAAACCCCATGTTTCCCCAAAGGTCCAGGCTCGCAGGTATCACACCGGCTCAGCTTAGCCAGGAGATTCGACCCAAGACGGGCATCCACGGGCACCTCAGAGGAACAGGGATGGGGGAACAGATCAATGGCCACCCAACAAAGCTTCCTTGGCAGACAAAACCTTCCCAGACCCCCACCCCCCGGCTGGGGGCAAACTCCTATTCATCCTTCACAGCCCTTCAAAAGAAACGAAGGGTTCTTGGGGGCTGCAGAGGCACCACACCCCACCCCCGGCCCTGGCAGAAACCTCAGCCCCCCCTACAGCCAGCCTCCACCCTTTCCCCCTGCTCTGCTGGCCGTGCCTCCCATGGCCCTCAGAGCCCAACAGCGAATCCATGAGCACATACTGAGCGCCTGCTGTGTGCTGGCCCCAGGTTGTCAGCAGCGATGAAACATTTCTCAAGTGCGCTGCAATGTCTGTTTGCCAAAGCACCTTCCAATCAAACAGCTCGCACTATCTCATTTAAACCCTCCAACAAGCACTTGCCCCAAAACAGAGAGCCTGTGCAGCCATGGGCTCGGGCCCAGGGCTCGTCATGCGGTGGGTGGCACAGAAAGCCCTCTTTGTCAGCCTCTCCCATAACAGGGGCCAGGGTTTCCCATCCTTTGGCTTGGTAGGGGAAAGCCAAGTCACCAGCAGAGGACTGAAATCCCCTGCTCTCCCGGCCTGCTGACTACCTAGCATGACCTTGAGTGAAGAAGATGAGAGGCTATCACAGCCTCTCGGACCCGTGTCTGCCGCCCAAGGGCCGAATCTTCACTAACAGCCTTCTAAAAAGAATCAATCAGTTCAGGCCAGGCAACACTGAGCAGCCCCCCCGAAACTTCAGCAAAGTCCCCTAGAACTGGCAAGTGCTGCCATTATCTCCATCTTACAGAGGAGGAAGTTGAGAAGGAGCTGTGGCTCCAAGGGCTCCTGCCACAGCCGTTGAAGGTCACACAGCTGCCATGTGACAGCGGCGGGATTTGAATCTGCTTCCCCCCAGCCCCCACCCCGCCCCGCAGACTCCTAATCCTGCGTTCCCAGCCCTGTGCCCTGCCCACCCCAGACATGGAGCCGGGAACATGAGAGGCCCTCGACCGGCATGTGCTCAGTGGAATATTTGCTTTTTAATTCTCACCCACATCATCTCCTCCCGATTGGACCAGGGTCACAGGGGAGCTGGGAGTCAGGAAGCATGACACGTATGGCTAGGAGGCAGGGCTACTGGGAGGGCAAGCCTGTAGGGGGAGGGTGCTGGGTGCTGGTCTCAAGGTCCCCAGTCAGTGAGAAGTCCAGCTGAACCACTGTCATCACTCCACTCCACGTCCCAGCCGCTGTCTCGAAAACTGGAGGGACAGGGTCACCTGGGAAGCCCACCAGGCCAAAGGCCTCCTCAAACCTGCCACTTCCTGGGGAGAAGAGTGACCGGCTGGAGGGATAGTACCTGACGCCCCAGCAGGCCCCTCGGGGCAGTGTCCTCTCCAGGAGCCAGAGCCGGAGGCCAGCACGGTTACCATGGTGACCACCACCCTCCATCCAGTAGGCCCAGATGACAGTCACAGTTTCTGTAATTCGGAGGGCTCTGGGAGGGGGGGTGGGGGCATGAGCGCTGGGTTTGGCTGAGACAGCCAAATTTGTTTTTATTTTTGTCAAATCTGAAATCTAATCCATTTCCCAGGGTGCACCTCAGTTGTCTAAATAAATCAAGTGGAAGGAAAGGCTGGAAGCGGCATCATCCTAGACCAGAGAGGCAGGGAAGGTGAGCCAGCCCTGACATGGGGGTCCTTCCCTTACTGGTCCTCAGTGTGTCCCAGGATAGGAGCTCAGGCCTCCCGTCCTCAAAGGCTGGGGCCTGAGGTTCCAGATCCCAGTTCTTAGGACAGCTTCTCCAAGGCCAAGTCCACAGGCCTCCACAGAGCACCTGCTGTATCCTGGCCCGTGCATCAGGGCTCTGAGATGAACCAGGCTGACACCTGCCCTCGAGGTCCCCAGAGCACGTCCTTGTCCTAGGGCCCGGCCGTGGTGTGTGGCTACCATTCTGAATGACAACTATGCTCTAGATTCGTGAACTGATTCATTTAACCTGTCTTAGGAGCAAAAACCACTCTGGAAATCTGTTCGGCATCTACTGAAGTGAAGCAGAGGCCCCTGTTAGGAGCCAGCAGGGCCACTCCTAGGTGTGCACCCCGGAGAAATTCTGACAGAAGTCCACACAAAGGCCTGTGGCAAAATGCTCACAGCATCCGTAATGGCCCAAGTATGCGTCATCGGGAGAATGAGTCGGGCAGCAAATTTCAACCAGGAATGATTCTGACCCCTGGGGGACAGGTGGCCATGTCTAGAGACATTTTTGATCGCCCCAGTAGGGGGAAGCAGGGCACTGGCATCTAATGGGTGAAGACCAGAGACGCTGACGGACATCCTACAATGCACAGGAAAAATTCTCCAGCCCCACGGGTCAGCAATGCCGAAGCTGAGAAAGCCAGTGGCACGGCCATTTATGGAACGTCCCCAAGCCACGACAAAGAGCAAACCACCGACAGGCACAAAGGCAGAGACGGAGCTCACAGGCCTAACGCTGGGGAGCAGAAGCTGGGTAAGGACAAAGAGCGTGTGGAAAATCAGGCAAAGCAAACCGGGCAGTGATGGAGCTCAGAACAGTGGTGACATGGGGGGGGGGGCGCCCTTCCGGGGTGGGGTGTGAGGGAGCTTCCGGGGCGCTCTCCATCTTTTGGAGAAGTTCTTGCTGGCCTGAGTGCGGTCACTGGAATATATTGCTACGGGAAAATGCCCTGAGCTGGACACAAAGATTATAAAGGGCAACAAAGGGGCGCCTGGGTGGCTCAGCAGCTAAGCTCCCAACCCTTGATCTCAGTTCAGGTCTTGATCTCAGGGGCATGAGTTTGAGCCCCGAGTGGGGCTCCAGGCTGTGTGTGAAGCCAACTTAAAAAGGGGAGGGGGGCGGCACCTTCGAGGCTCAGTAGGTTAACCCTCTGCCTTCGGCTCTGGACATGATCCCAGGGTCCTGGGATCGAGCCCCGCGTCGGGCTCTCTGCTCAGCAGGGAGCCTGCTTCCTCCTCTCTCTCTCTCTGCCTGCCTCTCTGTCAAATAAATAAATAAAATAAATAAATAAAATCCTGTCAAATAAATAAATAAAATCTTTTTTTTAAAAAAGGAAGGGCAATTGCTATAAGGAAAAATAAAAGGCAACAAGCACCTGCTGGGGTGGTCACTGCCACAGACCGCACCCCCGTCCCCATGTCAGCCTTCATCACAACCCTGCACAGGAGAGAACAACTGATTTGCTGAGGCCAAGCTAGTGAGGGATTTGAACCTCTCACCATCATATCTCCTGTCTCCTGTTTGTTTAAGGATTTGTTCCTCCTGGGGCGCCTGGGTAGTTCGGTCAGGTAAGTGTCCAACTTTGATTTCGGCTCAGGTCATGATCTCAAAGCTTCGAGATTGAGCCCCACCTTGGGCTCCTCATTGGGCATGGAGCCTGCTTTGGACTCTCTCTCTCCCTCTCCAAAAAAAAAAGATTCATTCCTCCCATGCCCATAGCAACCTCAGGAGCTAGGCATGGCAGACATTGTTACACCCACTTCACAGACACAAAAATGAAGGTCCAGATGTTTGCCAAAGGTCACACAGGGATTGAGTTGGGACAAAAAGCTCCTCCATAGAGTGGACAGATTTGCTGGGCAGATGGTCCTAGACCTCTCTACTTACATGCTTCCAGCAGTGGGGAGCTCCCCACATGACACACAGCCCTGCCTGGGCTGGACTGGTTCTGCTTCTATGCTAGAGTCTTGGTGGGCTGAGAACACTTAGAGGGTCCAGATGAGGGAGTGAGCACTCCCTTCATTCCCTGCCCCCAATCCCACTTCTTAGAGGCCCCTTAATTTGAGAATGCATTGAATTTGGCCAAAGTCTCTGATTCCCAGATGCCCAGCAGGCCTCGGTGCCCAGCGCAGACAGCCGGAGTGGGGGAGGCGAGGGAACAGGGGCTGCCAGCTTGGAAGAAAACCCAGGGCGGACGGTCCATGGGATGGGAACTCCAGCCAAGGAGGCTTCAGCCCCCGCTGATGAAAAGGGGAGGGCGAGGCAGCCCGCTGGGGCCCAGGATCCCACAGGCTGGGGGCTGATCCAGCCTCAAGAGCCCACCTGCAAAGAAGGTGTGCCACCAGAAACCCTCCTGGAGTCCTGGGCAGGAGGTACAGATGCTCCCCCGAGCCCTCACAATGTCTCGGATGTCACCCTCCCCATTATATTAACTATCAAACTGAATGTGGTCTGTCCTGGTTTCTCACCACCAACCCAGGCTCTGCTGACTCAGGGCAGAGGGTATCCATCCCTCTCTGCGCCCAGAGCTCTACCTGTAACAGCTGCCCATGAGCCAGCAGCCTCAGAAAGGAGTGAGGTCCCCATCACCTGGAGGTATCAAGGACCCAAAGGAAGGATTTCTGTGCTGGAGGGATTTGCACCCTCTTTTCCCACCCTCTACCCCCCTCTTCTCCCTTTTAACATCCATCACTCCCTGTCCCTTTACTCTGCACCCCTTCACCGAGACCCCCCCCAGGTCTGGCCCACCATGGCTCTGGGAACCCCATATGAAGAAGACACAGTCCCTGCCCTCCAGAAACACAAGCAGACACTTGGTGGAGACACAGACATTCTTGCTCGGTCTCCTGGGGGCCTGTCCTCCACCACACGTCTGCCCTGCCTGCCAGTGACCACACAGGGGGGGCCCCACATATACACTCCCACGGAGCGCCACAGCCCTTCGGGCACCCTCCTCTTCGTCCATCTGGCCAACAGCCCTGGGCACGGCCAGCCCACTCTCCTGCAAAAGCAGTTCTGAGGCTTTTCCGGACCCCCAGGGAAGTTCACGAGCCCCTTCTCGCAATCACATTTTCAATGCATACATTTTTTTAATGCCTAGAATTAGAAAGGAAGGAAGCCAGTTATGCTAAAATAGTTGTCAAAACATTAAAAAAAAAAAAAACTGGGGATGGAGCACCACACGAGATCCATTATCGACACGAAGAGCCAGAGCCAGCAGCTGGTCAGATATGTGCGAGCTTAGAGCCCCGAGGAAGTCCACAACCACCCCAGCGGGACAGGCGAATACCACTAGTGAGTCACAGGAGCTGCCCATACTCACCCCGCAGTCTCTCACCTCCGTCACAACAGAAAGGCTCAATTTCACTGAGACACCCATGGAAACAAATATGCAACCTGTCCCCATCCAAGTTCAAGAACCCCAGGTGAAGATCCTTATTCTAGAAACTCTCTTCCTCTTGGGCCCCAAGGATACCACAAGGACCTAGGCAGGTCCTCCTCCTACTTCTTGGCTGTGTCCCTCAAATGCTCCCCACCCTCTGGTCTCTCCTCTCCTCTCCTTAACCACACACCTACTCCCACGGCCCCAACTCTGCCAGTATGAGGGTCGGCAAGCCGACCAGGTCCAAAAATCTATCCCAGCCCTGGGCCCATTCACTGTCAAGCAACAGAGACACCTTCTAGGATGTCTCTGGGACCCTCAAATTCATCATAACAGAGTAGGTCCTATTCTCCCCAAACCACCAAGTTTTCTGCTTTCTCAACCCCAGTGAATGATCTTCCCCAACCACCACCAATGCTGGATGTTGTCCAGAGGAGAACCCTCCAGAGGCTCCCTCCCCCTCAGAGGGGGTTGAACCCCTTGTGCCTCTCAGAAACCTGTCCATTTCACCACCTAAATCTCTTCCTTCCAGATGCAATTCTGTACCTCCACGGCCCCAGGCAGGCTGTTCTCCCTCACCCCCGATCTGAATCATACCCAGAGGGTTACTCCAGAACCAGAAGCCTTCCATGGCTCCCACTGCCTTCCGGAATTTCCAAACTCCTTGGCTTGACACTGAAGACCCCTTGTGTAAGTTCTCTCGGTCAGCCTCATCTCTGTCCACACACCCTCCACCTCCCACCTCGCTTGCTAGGGTGCCTGTCACTGAAAGCTTCGCTGCACACCTACTATGTGCAGGGCTGAGGGCCATGGCCTAAAGAAGAGACAGGCATGAATGGAACATGGGACCCACAGCCTAGAAGGTGAGGAGAACAAGTTAGGTACAAAAAGCCTTGTCGACAATGTATAAGAGGAGGGCTTGAGTGGACATTGAACATGTGGGTGGCAGGGTGGATGGGAGACTGGGGCAGGTGTGCTGATCAACCAGTATCTGCCACACAGGTGAATGGATGGGTGAGTGGATGGGTTGATAGATGGATAGACAGGAGCGTGGGGGTGGGGCCTTGGGTTTCTGGATGAATGAATGGGTTCATGGTCTGGGAGGGGGAATGAATGCATGAATGTAAAGGTTAGGTAGACGGATGATGGGCTGATGGGCAGATGAATGGATGAAGAGATGGGAAGATGGATGGATGGATGGATGGATGGATGGATGGATAGACGGACGGAGAGACGGACAGGCGAATGGGGAGATGGATGCGTAGGTGTATGGGAAGGCGTTGAAAACGTGATGCTCTTATAAATGGCAGCTCAAGGGTTCAAACCCAAGTTTATTTGGCCACAGGAAACCTTCAGGTTGGGATTCAGCACTGTCTCTTCTTCCTGCCCCAGAGATCCCCCCGCCTCAGTCCCTACCCTCCTCGCCCCAATGGGCTCCGTGCTGTGCTCACACTTTGAGAACTTCTAGAGATCCCTGGAACCACCTAGGCCGGGGGTTTGGGCCTCAGCACTATTGACATTTAGGACATGATAATTCTTTGTCACAGGACGTTGTCTCCTCACGGGACACTGTCTCTTCACGAGATGCTGTCTCCCGCATTGTAGGATATTTGGGCTTTATCCACTAGAAACCAATAGAACACCCTCCCCAAGTCGTGACAACCAAGAATGCCTCCAGACATGGCCAAATCTAGGGGCAAAATCATCCCAAGTGAAAATCACTGATACAGCCTAACTTCCCCCACCCCACAATTTTATAGATGAGACAGCTGACACCCAGAGAGGAGGAGTGACCTGCCTGAGCTCAGGAGCTTGCACTTAGTGGAGCCCAGACCAGGTCCTGGGGGACAGTCAATCCCCAGTCACCTCCTCATTCAACGGAGGGGTGCGGTGGAGAGCCTCTCTTGCCACTCTCTGGGGGGGAATCCAGGGGCAGACCTTGGGCACCCGCTCTCCTCACCTCCACCCTGGCCCTCTCCATGCCAGCACCCCACACTCTCCCATTCCTACAGCCCCTCACAGTTAGCCAAGCCTTCCCCTGCTGCTTTCTCAGACAGACAGAAACTGTCGTCCAGAGAGGCTGAGCTATGTGCTCAGCACCACACAGTAGGAAGCACCCACATCAGGATTTGAACTTGGGGAGAGAAGAGGGAGACCAGAGCACAGGTCCACAGGGCAGACGGGGCCAGAAGTGCGGAAGGCACCTCCACAGGAGAGCTGGAGAGAGATTAGCAGGGAGACATTCTGGCTGATTAATAAGACGGATCGATTTCTCTCGGAGAGAAACAAACGGGGCTGTTTGTCTCCCAACAGGATGGCGAGGAGGTCCGAGGGAGGTGGCAGGTCAAAGCTGACTTCTGACACAGACGCAGAAGCTGGGCAGGATGGACGAATAAAAATCCAATCATGTTTTAAATGCCCCAGGAGGGGGCTGACACTTCATTAGCCAGACGGCCCTCTTCCTAATTCTCCGGCTCACTATCAATTACAACTAGCCTTGCGGTCAGCTCTCCCGGGGCTGCGCACGCCCTGGGCTCCCGCCCAAGCCCCCCCCAGCCACCGCGGCCCTGGACGAGCGCTCCACCTCTCTGGGCCTCCCTAGAGCTCTGAGCTGCAGGAAGATGGAATGCTCCCCGCACACAGGTGGTGCTTAGCGAACACCAGTGCCCTCCCGGTGCAGTCTCTGGCTTTGTCCTCCAAATCCAGACCCCAACTGTCCTTCCCTGCTCAAGTCCTACCCCGCTCCTCTCCCAGCCCCCACGCCAGGCCATTACCAGCATCCGGGGTGACCCCAGGGCCCTTGAAAAGGCACTTACCTCAGTGGGGATGCCATTCCCCTTCCCCCACCTCTCACCCATCAGACGCTCTGCTGCCCTGGCTTGGAGGCCTCCATCTTCATCGGAAGGCTCCTGTGGCATCCCCAGTCTGGACGGACTGACCACTCCATCCTCCCGGTGGCCACAGCACCCCCCCATCAGGGTCATTCCACCCAGCCTGTACCCAACTTTGCTTCACAGGTGTGTGATGTGGGTCTGGCCCTGCCTCGCTCACCAGGCTAGGGCCTCCTCGGGGTCACAACCAAGGATCCAGGTCTGGTATTGCAAGGCTCCACCCACCACGCCTAAACGGCAGAGGACACACTATTCCAGTGTAGAATAGTGGCCAAGACGATTCCGAAGCTGCCCTTCAGTCAACACTTGTTCAATCCATCAATCAGTCAATAATCGCCAATCAGTATTTACTTCAGAAGTCTACAGCTTGGTCTCCAGGCCTCTCTCTCCCTCAAGCATCCTCCATTCTGCTCCAGGAGTGATCATTCTAACAAAGGAATTTACTCACATCCCAGCTCTGCTGGACACCGTTCAATGGCTCCCCACTGCCCCCAAGGTCAAGAACAAGCCCTCAACTGCCATTCGACACCTGCTATCCGGAACATGCCTCACCCTGTTCCAGCCACACTAAACTCACTGTTCTCTATACGATTCTCCCCGCCTGGAACACTATCCTGCCACTGTGCTTCTGCAAAACTCCTACTCACGCAGCAAGACCCAAGCCAAATGCCTCCTCCTCCAGGCAGGCTTCGACAATGCTCCCAGGCTGGATCAGAGGCAGCTTCTTCACCTACAGCTCTCTTCAAACAGAAATCTCCATGTGATGAAACCAAAGGTTGCCCTGAGGATCAGGCCCTCTCTGGCCTAACCGGACTCCTCCAACTGGCTGTCAAGCCCACCCTGTTGACCTGTCGAGAGTGCAAAAGTCACTCCGGCCCCAAGAAGCCTCCCTAGGGCATGGCTCAATGCTGACTTTGACTTCTGAGAAAAACAAATCTCCTCTCCACCAGATGGAGGGAAACAGACAATTTCTCCGACATGTGCTGTTTCTTCCAGCGACACTGGCCACCCATCTGGGCATTCCCATTAGCCCCAGGCCGAAGGAGGAGGGATACTCTCCCCTAAAGAGCCCCTTCCCCAGCCACAGGCAAGACATCAGCACAGCCCTCAGAGTCCAGAATGCTAGGCTCCAGTCTGCCCTGGCTTTCTGGTGACTCCACGTGGGCCCCTGGGTAACGCATGCCCCCTTCCTGGCCCTCAGTCTCCCCAGCTGTAGAATGAGGGTTACCATAGTCCCGGCCCTGCCAGCTCACAGGAGGTGCTGAGAGAACCTGAGAGGCCAAGGCAGGCGGGGAAATACCGAAGGAACTGGAAAGCCAGGCAGGAACCCATCCACGCCAGGCCCAGATTGGGCCACACAGTCCAGCTCCGCGCCCTCTGGGGCCTCAGCCGGAGAGAGGAGACGAAGGCAAGTGCGGACGAGTCCCCTGAAGCAGGAAGTTGTAAGGTAAAGAGCCACAGGGTCAAGAGAGGAAGAAGCTGGGGATCCAGGATCACTCCCTGAAGGTGGGGGTCAGGCAGCTGGGCCTGGGGGACCGGGGGGATTGGTAGCCATGGAGGCAGGGAGAGGGCTTCCGGGGGGCAGGGGCAGACCCAGCAGAAGCCAAGGCAGGGGAGGAGGGCACGTCCGGAAACATCAGCAGTCGTTTGGGCTTCAGAACAGAAAGCATGAAGGGAAAATGCTGGAAGGTGGCTGGAGGACAGCTAGGGCAGGGGATGGGGGGACGGGGCGGGGGGGGGGCGGTCGCGGGAACCATAGAACGACCCAAATCCAGGCCAAGTGAGACTATTCTGGGGGTGACAGGGAGCCATGGGAGGCTTCTGAGTGAGGGAAGAATGAGTAAACAAACGGAAGGAGGCAGGCCGGCGGGGGAGACAACAGCCCCTCCTGGGCACGCCGCGCTCTGTGGGTAACAAACTCCTTCCACGAAGGGAGCCCCAGGAGCCCCTGCTGGGGAGGGTGGAGGCGGGGGAGACGGGGACCAGGGCAGAGGAGGCCGCCCATGTTGCACAGCTCCAGGCTCCCGGGTGCTCTCTTCATTGTGCTGGGGAGGGAGGGCACCCCACCTCATCAGTGGGCATTTGAGGTGAGATCCAGGAGCCGTGTGTTTAGACAGAAGGAGATGGAAAGACTCAGATGTTCCAAACAGCCCAGCCACAGGGATGGGCTCAGCCCAGGAAGGGTGGAGGTTAGATTAAGACAGGGCTTCCTGATAAAGACCCTCGGATAGATCCTAGAGACCTTAATCTAGGGGGCCAGACGCCCTGTCTGGAGTGGTAAGACTGAGAGCAAGCAGGTCTAGAGATGGGGGGTGGCCCAAGTGACTACATCAGGCATAACAGGGTGATGGGAGGGGGTCTTCCTCCTGCAGTCGACACCCCCTTTTCTCCTTCAATCCATTTGGGGCTCCCCAGGATTTCTTCTCCTCCCACTGCCCACCCTTCAGGCACTCCCTCCCACAGGCTTCTCAAACCATCATCAAAGACTGGGGGCCCAGCTGCCGCCACCTTCAGGACCCTTGGCGGCTCCCCACAGTTCCCCCATCGGCCCCAGTGTGCCCACAGCTGCCGTTCGCCACTTAACCCTCCTAGGAGCCCAGCCAGCGCTGGCCCGGGAATTGTCACTTGACACTTGACATTCTCCCCCAGCCGCTGCTGTGGCCCCACCTCTCAGATGAGCAAACAGAGGTTCAGCAACGGCAAAGGCCTCTTGGCCGAGAAGCCAGGAGCAGGTCTGCGTTCACACTCACACAAGCCACAGTGGAGTGGCTGTGGTCACCAAAGTGCTCTCCCAACACCACCCCCAAGGCACCAACACCAGCACCTGAACCCCCTTCTCCAGGCCCCGCCAGTTGCCCCGGGGCCATCATCAGTTCTCATCACCACCCGACAGGAGCCTTCTCTGGAGGGGCTTCCAACTGATGTACCCCCTGGGGAGTCAGAGTCACCTTCCCTTGCACAAAATGGTCATAGCTGTCGAATGATTGGGCCAAATGACCTTGTGAATGGCTAGAGATAAACGAGGGCCCATTCACCTCCAACAAACATGCTGAACCCCCAGACTGAATAGCACAAGGCTTGAGCTATGATGAGACCGTGGGCCTGGTGACCGACAAGGTCAGAGGGTCTGCACGGCGGGAGTGTTGGCCAGCTGGACCTCGAAGCAAGAGGAAGCAGAGGGCCGGAGCCACGTACGGGACCAGAAGCAGACAGAAGGGGCCCAGAGGGACAGATGAGAGCAAGGACCACAGCCACAAGCACAGAGCAAGGGAGCCCACCCACAAGGAAGACAGCACCCGGGGGGTTTCCCGAAGACACCAATGACATGCTTCTGAGAAGGCCGGAAGTGGGTCCCCCACGAGCCCCTTCCCAACCTCACCGGCCAACTCTCCCATCCTGCAGACGGGGAGACCGAGGGTCAGGGGGCGGGGTGGTGGTGACCTATCCAAGGTCGCTGGCAGCTGGAGTCTCCTTCCTCCCAGCCATGCCCAGCAGAGAGGCGCCTTCACAGCCCACTGGCTTCCCTCCATGCGTGGCTGCTTCTCCCCACCGCAGAAGTGCTGGCTCCCCACTGGCTGGCGCGGGGGAGGCAGCAGCCCTGGAGCAGCAAGCCCAAAGGGAAGGGGCTGCACGCCCCTCAGGGGATGGCCCCAGGCGGGCCGCAGAGGTGGCTGTCCTACGTAGATGCTGAACCCAGGGAGACCCTCCCCACTGCCTCCTGGAACCGTGGAGCAAATCTCCCCGCCCCGGATGGAGCATGGAGCGTGGCACTTCTCCAGACTCAGCAGGTGTCCGCAGTGTCCTGGATACAAGCTGAAGCTGGGGATTCGGAGGCATTGAGGCTTTCATCCCAGCTCTACTACACCCTGGCTGTGCGACGCGGCGGGGAAAAGTCAGTCAACCTCTCAGAGCCTCAGTTTTCCTGTGGGTGCAATGGGGCTGGGACAGCCCCGGGGGTTAGGGGGGGTGGCTACAGGTGTGAAGGCAGCGGAGCGCTGAGCTGAGCGCCAGGAGTGCCAGCCCTTATCATCACCCCGAGCCCCTCCCCTGGGCCAACACACTGCGGGCTGCAAGTCGTTATCTCCAATCACCTGTAATCGTCCATTACAGAGCCGGGAAAACCAGGGCACAGACAGCCCAGCATGGGCCCTTCTCCCCCAGGCAGCCGGACTGCCTCCCCAGAAAGGCTCCCGCATCGAAGCCAGGGGAGAAAATAGGTAGGTTTCCGGCCGATGGGTCGTGCTGCGGCCGCCTGGCAACAACGTGCGCGTGGATGGAGGCGTGACGACCGGTGGCGTAACTGGCGCAGGTTTCCCTAAGTAACGGAGATCGAATCTGATTTTCCCTGGAAACAATGTCCTCCGGGGGCGTTATGTGCTCTCTACAGGCCTGATGCCTACTGTCTCACTGCATCTCCCAGAGCAGAGCGTTGGCTCGGTTATCCGTGAGGCCCCGTTCACCCGGGAGCGCAGGTGTAAGTGAGAACCCCAGGGGTCTCTATCTACAGAACCCCATGTCCACACTCGCCCTGTGTGCTGCTTGGTCTTCAGTGCCCTCCTGAGAGGGGGGTACTACCACCCCCATCTGGCAGCAGAGAGAATGGGGCTCGAGAGATAAAATACTGGCCCGTGGGGGCGCCTGGGAGGCTCAGATGGGAAGCGTCCTCGGGATCCTGGGATGGAGCCCCACATCGGGCTCCCTGCTCAGCGGGGAGTCTGCCTCTCCCTCTGCCCCTCCCCGCTTCTCTTACGCTTCTTCTCCCCTCTGTTTTCTTCTCAAACAGATAAATAAAATCTTAAAAAAAAAAAAAAAAAAAAAAAAAAACTTGGCCCATGATCACACAGCAAATAAAAGGCAGAATGAGCCCCTGGGTCTGCCTGACTCAGGGCGCCAGCATTTTCCACTTGCCACCTACCCATGAGTCAAACCCCGACCGGTCCCCTGACATTTCAGACCCGGAGACTTGCCAGCTGAAGCCCTGGCTGGCGGTGCGTTGCTCAAGGCCCAGGCCTGGCCGGAGGTGGTGCGGACCTCCCTCCCAGCACGCCAGCCCCGCTCGGTCCCGGCAGCCTCTTCTGGCTCTCTGGTGAGTTGGGGAGTCGGGTGGCGACGCAGGGTTGAGCTCCGGGCTGGGTGAGGAGGCGAATCAGGGAGCACCAGGTTTCAAAGGACAAGAGGCTCCCAGCCAGGGCTCCTCACGCCCCAGGGACTCAAGCACCCAGGACAGTCCTTCTGAGCAGACGCTGCCATCCTGCCCTGCCCTGGCCCTGGGCCTGCTAGGCCTGAGAGCTGCTCCCACAAGTCTGACTCAGATGCCAACACGTCCATCATAACTTTGGGTTCTTGGTGGAAAGTGGAATGGTGTAGAGTCTAGAGATGAGAAAGGTCATTAGTGGTTGCCACAGAGATCAGGGGCCATTACCTCCTAAGATTTAGGGACCGAGAACACCAAATATGTAATATGCAACACAGTCTGGACCAACCACAAATACCGTCACGCCCAAAATGCCAGCCGTGTCCCCACGGAGGAGCACTCGCTTGAGCACTGCCCCTTCCAGGACCTCCCTCCCAAGAAGGAGGTGGGGGAAGGGAGGTTTCTGGCCAGGGAAGAATCCTAGAGCCCTCGGCACCTGCTCAAAGACACCCCCCCACACACACACACACACAGCAAGACTCTAAAGCTGGGCCTGAGCATACCCACGGTCAAGTCTCTGATCCAGGGGCCCCTGCTGACACCAGCCAAGGTCACCTGGGCCTGCATTTGCAGAAACCTGCCTTGGCCTCTCTCCCATGAGCCCAACTCAGGCTATGGAATCTGAACGATGAACCATTCTATTCACAGAGCCTAGAATCTCGGGTCCCTGGACTTCCAAACACATACCATTGCAGCCCCCAGATCCTGGATTCACGCCCTCTTTGGCTTTTTTTTTTTTTTAAAGATATTATTTATTGGGACGCCTGGGTGGCTCAGTTGGTTGGACGACTGCCTTCGGCTCAGGTCATGATCCTGGATTCCTGGGATCGAGTCCTGCATGGGGCTCCCAGCTCCATAGGGAGTCTGCTTCTCTCTCTGACCTTCTCCTCGCTCATGCTCTCTCTCACTGTCTCTCTCTCAAATAAATAAATAAAATATTTTTTAAAAATAAGATATTATTTATTTATTTGACAGACAGAGATCACAAGTAGGCAGAGAGGCAGGCAGAGGCAGAGAGAGAGGGGGAAGCAGGGTCCCCGCTGAGCAGAGAGCCCAATACGGGGCTCCATCCCAGGACCCCGAGACAATGACCTGAGCCGAAGGCAGAGGTTTTAACCCACTGAGCCACTCAGGTGCCCCTTCACGCCCTCTTTGAAACACCAAGCTTTACAGGCTGTGAATCACAGAGGCTTGGAATTTGGTTGTCAGTTAGCCTTATATCCAAACTCTGAACCCTGAGACTCAATCCCAAAAGCTTCCAGGCTAAGAGACCCAGACCTGACTTGCAAAGCCGCTCCACTCCGGAGTCACTGGATCTCTGGTCCAGAAGGGAGCTTGGAAGCGAGGCAGCCAGTTCAGACAGAGACCTGCGCCCCAGCCTCAGCAGCCTTTGTCACGGGGCCTGGGGAGCCCGACATGCTCTGAGCAGCAGCCAGTGTTGGGGAGTCCCACCCGAAGGCGGGGGCTGAATGTGGCAGCCCTCCTCCCCTGGGCGGCTTCCACACGCTTGGACGCAGGACTCTCCCTGAGACAGAGGAGGACCAAGCCCAGCTCTGTCCAGGAGCAGACCTTTCCCTCCCCTCCAGGGGCCAGGCCCATGGTTGCTTTCCAGCCCAGACTCCCACATGCCGTGGGGCAGGGGGGGGGTCCAAAGGGATGGTGAGAACTAAGGCCAGAGGATCCCAGGGACTCAGTTTCCCCAACACACCAGAAATGTGGCAAACTGGAAGGGTGTCTATGGGCTGCTCAGTGACCAGGGCCCAGAGTGCCTGAGATCAGGGGTGAGGGCACCCCTGGCTCCCAGGGCTGGAGGAGGCCATCTTATCCAGGCCCTTGTTTTTAGATAGAGGCTATGAGGCTCAGAGAGAAGAAACTGCCCAAAGTCACACATCTAGTTTATTGCAGGTGGGACTCTACCGTAGATAGATGGCTCTCTATCCAAGGGCTTCCAAGACATCAGGACCAGCTTAGGGCTGCTTCTCCCCAGCCAGACATGCCAAAGCTTATCAGAGGGTAAGCTGAGTCACACTCCCAGACCAAGGCCATCTGAGCCATGCTTCTGCCTCCAACCTAGCCCAGATCTTGTCAGTCCGGACATATGAGGCTCAGAGAGGTAAAGTAACTTTGCCAAGGTCACACAGCACCCAGATGGCAGAGCCGGAATCCACCCTAGTCCCGCGCAGGCAAGGTACCCCTGACGTGGTTCCATTGTGTTCCTGGTCTTCCGGCGAGCCTTTCTCTCCCTCAGACCTCCTGTGGTCCCCCTTTTCCTGGCCTGCCCACCTCCCAGCTCACATGCTACAGGCTCCTAAGGTTTCCCCAATATACTGTACTAAAACCGTTCCCATGGATGATGTCTGCGCCCCCCACTCCTGGCAGCTTCTCAGGGCGGGGCAGCTAGCTACACTTCTCTGTCCTCCATGATTCCGGGGCTGATGCCGGGGAGACCTGGGCGAACAGTTATTGAACAGACCCTCTAACTAGCTGTTCTACAGAAGAAACACCTGGCTTTTGGCCCTCTACCCAGCTAAGGGCACCCAGACCCACACTCCACCCATTCCAGCAGAGACCCTCCAGTTTCCAAGGTAACCACCCAGTCCCCTCCCCAGCAGAGGGACCAGCACCCTGGGCTCCACATGGCTGCCTCCCCCAGCCTTCCTGGGGCCACCTCGCCACCCCAGCCAGCATCCCGGCTAGCCCAGGTGTCCAGAGCTGGGCTCAGTTACTACCCTGTGTAGCCTTGAGCACTGGCAGAGACTCTGTTCTGCTGGGCAAGCCCCCAAACCCAGAGGCCACCATGTCTGGGTCCCAAAGCCACCTCCTCACCAGCCCCCAGCCCTCAGCCCAGTCCACGATCCATTTCCACACTGCACTGAGCCGTCGGTCCTTCTAAAACACTGATGGCTGCGCATCACATCCCAGCTGCAAACTTCGCCTGGTCGCCTTGCCCTGAGAACACGGGCCAGCTTCTCACGCAGCCCCGCTAGCCTCCCTCTCCCTCTTCCACTCCAGCCACAACAACCTGTCCTCGGCTCCTCTCTTCCCCAGGCCTTTGCTCCTAATGTACCCCCTCCCCAACACCACTCATTACTGGAGGCTCAGCTCTGACATGGCCAATATGTGCCCAGCGAGCACTGAGGGAGCATGCGTGGATGGCCAGACTTCGTGCTGGGGGGCTGGGGTCCGGTAGCAGAGACAGGCTCGGCCCATGTCCTGTTCATCTGACGGGACCCTGCAGGCGGCAACCCCCACAGTCGTCAAGGACGCTCACATCAGCAGGACACCAGGTCCCCATCAGTCGGTTCTCCATGCCCCATGTTCCCCCAGACCCCACATCAGAGCTCGACCACCACCACCACTGCCACCACGGCCTCCAAACCAGAGGACAGTGTGGCAGGCAGGGCTCAGTCAGGGAACAGCTTGCCCCCTGCCCCCCACGCAAAGGATATGGGTTACACACCATCTTGATGCACCAGTTCCGGGGGCTGGTGGTCTGTCGAAGACAGAAGAAGGCAACAGGTGCCAGGTCCGGGTGAGGGACTTCAGGATCGGCTCCATCCAGGGGCTCCTCCAGGCCTGGAGGCGAAGGAGGCGGGCTCTGGGGCCCAGGCTGCTCCGTGACTCCGGGCTCAGCTGCTGGGGCAGCAGCGGCAGAGGAGGAGGGCGGTGGGGAGCTCTCAGCCATCTCGGCGCCGAGCAAGGAGCCCTGGGGGAGGAGAAGGGTGGCATGTGGCTGGGGCTGCCTGGCACCCACCTGCCCCCACAAGGGGACACAGCCCAGACAGCCCATAGCCCCTCGCTCTCACTCTGCCCCAACGGTTAGGAGCAAGCTGAGGGCCCCCCATGCATCCAAGTCGGAATCCACTTCCAGGGAGGGGTCCTGGGGCAAGTCTGGTCAACTCCGCGCAGGCTCAGTTTGGGGAGATGAAGAGTGAGCATAAGACCTATCTAGAATGTAGCTGTGATATTAATTGGGTTTAATTTGTTTTTATGAGACCGTGGTTGTATATTTACTACATCATCGAAGACAAGAAAATTTGCAAGAAAACAGGGAAGTTACTATCAAGTCAGACATCATCACGGGGACGACAGGTGTTAACAGAGGAGAGGTTGGAGGGCTGTGGAGCCGGATACCAAGGGAGCTGGGCAAGCCAGGAGGGAATCTGGGCAGGCTTCCCCGAGGCAGTGAGCTCAGGGATCTCCCCGACCACCTCACAAAGATGAGAACTCAGGGACCTTACACACCAACCTCTTTGCTTTATAGCTAGAGAAACTGAGGCCCAGAGAACAGACAGGACAGACACACAGTCCAGCAACAGCAGAGGCAGAACGCTACCAGGGCTGGCTTCTTGGGAGTGTGACCAGCGTGGCCACCCAGGGCTCCACGCTCAGAAGGGCCCTGTTCTGGGTTTAACGCTTGGCTGTCACGGACTTGAAATTCTTCATCATTTGAGATCTGGGGCCCCTACGTTTCCATTCGGCAGCGAGCTCTGCAAATTACACTGCTGCTCCTGGCTTCAGCACAGGGGGCACTTCCACATTCCGGTCTCCTCTGATGATTCCAACAACCCCAGGAGCGCTCCCCTGCGCTTGGAGAAACAGAGCCAGGGAAGGAAGTGGCGCACCAAGGCTAGGGCACGCTTCGATGCCAGAGTCCCAGCACTGGCCCTCCAGATTCAGTGATGGCTGGCCATGACCTTGCCTGGCCCCCTCTGCACAGACAGCCAACGGTGAAGGAGGAAGGACAGCCACTTGTCAGGGCCTGCCCCCTTCCCACCTCATCCAAGAGGCCACCCATCCCCAAATCGCCACGCACTGGGGTCTCCCAGGGCTTAGGACCCCAACAGGGCTGGGCTGGGCAATGGGAGTTGGAGACAGAACGCGAGCTCCCGGGGCTCAGCGGACTGCAGCCCGCGGCTGCCGAGCTGCCCAGAGCTGATGCGTTTGGACATTTCTCTGGCTCCCGGGGGCAACAGGCGGGAGTTGGCACCTCCTGCCACTTTACCCTGCTGGTCAGGGAGGCAGAGTTTTCTCCCAAGCTCCAGGCTTCGCTCTTGGTTCCAGAAAAACAGCCATGGGCATTACATAAGCTTGTAGGCGACTCGGCCTGCCACGTGTCAACCCCTGGGCTGAAAAACACCCTCCCTGGGGTGGCTCCGGGCCTGCCCACCACAGGGCCTGCCTCTGAGCCCACCGTCCCTCTGCCAGCCCCTTGCTTCGGGCACACTAGACCTCCCCAGTCCTAGAGCTCCAGCTGCCTCCTCTAGACCTGTGCTCACACACTCCTCTCTCCCCGGAACACCCTCTCCTCCAGCCGCACGCCCTGGTCCCCAGGCCTGATGATGCATTCATTTGTCCAGGAACTATTTCCTGAGCACCTACTATGTGCAGGCACGGGGCCGGCCCGGCCGCTCCGCCGGTGAAGAAGGCAGGCTTGGCCCCAGCCCCCATTTCGGCTGATGCTCCAGCAAGGGAGGGAGACACACGAGTCAATTAATTTCTCTCCCTCTGGGTTCCAGAGCCCTTATCACCAACACACACACCGTATAATTTATGTATTTATATCTTTATGATTTAGCGCCTGTCTGCCCAACCTGGAAGGCGGCTGTAGGAGAGCAGGGACTGTGGTCCGCTTCTTTCACCGCTGCATTCCCTGCCCCCACCAGTGCCTAGAACCGTGCCTGCGACATTTTAGGGGCTCAACAAATCCACATTGGACAAATTAATAAAATGTGCTGGGAAGTAAACAAACAAGGGAGCGAGGCGGAAAGGCACCTAGTGGAAGGAAAGAGACACCAAAGATAAAAATAGGAAGCAGAAGGCACCAGCCATGCGTGATCTGTAGGACGAGCTCTCCAGGTAGAAGGAACAGCATGTGTAGAGACTGGGGGGCCGGAACGAGCTCGGTGCATCTAAGGAAGAGAAAACGAGGCCAGTGTGCCGAGCCCAGGGCAGGGAGGGGGTGAGCGGAGTGCTTGGCAGGCCCCACGGAGAGCCCGGGCAGGAGTGTGCTTTTTATTCCGAGTGCAACAGGAATCCGCAGGAGGGTTTTAGGCAGGAAGTGGTGTGCTCTGGTCTGTGCTTTTAAGCCAGGCCTCTAAGGACTAAAGGGAGAGTGAGTGGTGGGGCAGGCAGGGGTGGGGCTGGGAAGGCCGAAAGGAGGTAGGAAGGATGGGCAGGCCTGGCCTGGGATGGACTGGAGACATGTTTTCGGGGCGGAAAAGCCTGGCCCTACCTTGGCCCCGACGGCAGCCCAGCCAGGTGCCACCAAAACCCTTCCTGTAGCTGCCGCAGCCCCTGGAGCCACACGAGACCACCCCCCCCTCCCTCTCAGCTCTACCCACTCCGTCCTAACTTGCTTTTCGCCTCACTTGGCCCCGTTTAAGGCTGTCACAAGGCTGCGGTCCTTTGTCCTCACAGCTTTCCTGCCTCACTATGGGACTCCTAGAGACCACAATTGCCAAGGCCACTGCTCCCAACCCACTCCCCATGCCCACCCAGCCTCCACCCTCTGACCTGCTCTCCGGTGCCCACTCAGGGTGCCACCCTCTCACCTGCTCCCCATAGTCCAAATTCCCTCTGCCCTGTGCCCAAAGCCCTGCTCCTGTCCCCAGCTGCCCCGCTGCCTCGGGCTAGAAGCTCTTGAGGGGTTGGCAGCTGGGCCCCCTGGGCTCCAACCTGTCTCCAAATGGAGCTCACAGAGATGAGAGGTCTGGCTTTAGGTGACAGCACGGATGGATTCAAACTCAGGTCCATCTGGCCCCAGACTCTGAGCTGCCTCCACATCCTGGAGCCTCCTCCCTCTAAGCACTCTCAGGATGAGGCCACCAGGCAGTGGTGTGGTGACTGGACTGGCCTCTGTGAGCAAGTGCAGGGGCAGGAGCAGAACCCCACTGTGTTGGGAACACACACCCCCACTCTTGACTCCACGGGCCTCTTGGAGCCTCAGTCTTTCCCTCTGTAAAGCTCAGGCCTCCTCCTGCCTGTGTCAGCAGGCCCCACATCATGTGGATAGGAAAGCTCTCTAAAACTCATGAAGGTAGATGTCTAAGCATGCATGAGGCCAGCTGTGCCATCCCCAGGGGCTGCACCCCAGCCCTCTCTCTGCCATAACTACCACCACCACCATCACTGCTACCACCATCACCACCATCACCACCACCACCACCACCATGACCATCATCATCACAGCATCAGAGGCTGACTGAGCCTGACTGTGCCAGGTAACAAGCAAAGGGCTTTCTAGGCATCACTTATATGTCAATTTCTACCATCACCCCCTAAAGTACAAACCATCCTTATTTCTACTTTATGAAGAAAGAAACAGGGGCCCAGAGAAGTCCAACAGTGCCCATTGTCACTCAGCTATTATAGGACAAAACCAAGGTCCCAGTTCAGGCCTGCCATTCCCGAGCCTAAGCACTAAACCTTCACAGACACCAGCTTGGGATCGGGAAAGGTGCCCTGGAACCAGGCCTTCCCTCCCAAGCTGGATTCCCAGTGACAACACAGCTGCTGGTGCAGACAAGACCCCCAGTGTGGACAAAGACCCTGAGAGTCTGTGGGGAAACCTGCCTCCCAGAATCTTCCAGAGCCCTTGGAGTATGGTGTGGAGAGGCCTTGTGTCTGCAGAGCTCAGAACCTGGTTGGCAGAGAAAGACACGAGGCCTCTCTTGATCATCCCAGGCCCTGCATGAGTGCGCGAGTGCGTGAGTGTGTGTGTGTGTGTGTGTGTGTACACATATACATATGTGTGTGTTTGTGTATTCACCAGCAAACACAAGCAGACAACCTGCTTACTCCTTTACCAACAACCACATATCAACTAATGTCACAGCTAGGAGAATAAGCAACAAATTCGTTCTGAGAATACTAGAATCTAGGAATCTCAGAATCAGAGCATCTTAGAATCACCCAGAACTTTAGAGGCCTGACATATTAGCTACAATAACCTCGGACTTCCATAATGTGGCATTTCAGAGCCCAGGCTGCAAGCCAAGCCCTGGGGTGCCGTCCCAGCTCTGCGCCACTACCCCCGGCACCCCACGCAGCCCAGCAGTGGCCCACGGCGACTCTGACTATAAAGGGAGGGTGACGACTGCGCTGTGGCAGGGCTGCCGGGAGGATGGAGTGCGGTGATACCCACCAGCCCCCCGCCGCACCACCAGACACCACCAGACACACCACCAGACACCCACCAGCCCCCCGCCGCACCACCAGACACCACCAGACACAGTGGGCCTGTGACCGTCCCCCACGCCCGTGAGCGCCATTGGCTGTGGAATTCCAGAATCCCACCACTTTGGAGACCCAGAGACACAGTGCCTGGTTTTCGACTCCCGGGGAGTCTCTGAAAAGAACGGGGTCCCCAAAGAGGCATAGTGGGTCACCATGTGCTCGTCAGCCCAGAGATCGTGCACTCACACGCATACTCACGCTCACGCACACATCCACCTACACAAACACACTCACACACTCACAGATGTAAACAGCCGGGCATGGACGCGCACACACGCACACACGCACACACACACGCACACACACACACAGCGTCTGCTCACACAAACCCAAACACACCCTTCACATTCTCGTCAGATTCGCATAGACACACACTCACAAACACACAATGCCAAGGCAGAGCCTGCATCTGGCAGCCTGCAGGAAAGTCTTTGTGAGGCTGGGGGACACGTCCCTCCCAGAATCCTCCAGCCAGCATCCCAGAACCCCTGGAACCCTCTGTCTGCTCCCTCTTCCGCACGACAGCCCTGCAGATGCATGATGACAGCCCGCCCGCCCCAGAGCCTCGTCTGCCCCAGGCCTCTTGTTGCCAGATCCCTCAACCCCTCCCAGCGTGATATTTCCAGCTCATCTACTCTTTGGGACCTGTCCCCAGTCATACTCAAGTTTCCCTATGTTCCCCTGCAAGGATAGGACCCGAATGGCACCAAATAACCCAGAGTAGAGCAGGAGGTCATGTGCCTAATTCTGCAGTGGGGCCGTCTCTTGAAGCAGCCTGGGAGCCCCAGCACCTGGCTGGCAACTCAGTCAGACTGCAGCATCTAGGGTGCATGTGGTCCACTAGTGCCCTCAGATCCTCTTCAGAGAAACTGCATCCTAACCTAAAGATGAGTGGCTCAAGTATGGCCCCAGATGCATGACCTGAGGCAAAGCTTGCTCTGGTCTGCCCAGCCAGGTCTGCATACACCGCAGGCATCTTGGTTCTGTCACCCAAACGAACAGCCAGCCCTGCAGGTTTGCAGCATTCAATGAAGGGAATCAGAACCCCTTCCCGCGATGGCTACCAAGAGTGACAGCCAACATTAATAGGGGAGCGCTTCTTGTGGGCCAGGCACCTCGTTACAATCCAACGACAAAAGTGTTTTTGCTCTCTCCACTTTACAGGTAAGGAAACTGAGGCCCAGGGAGGTTAAGGGATCTTCCCAGGGTCAAGGGCTGCTTGGTCAAAGAGCTACGGGTCGGCTCTGGAAGGCTTTGATCCATGCTACCATATGAAGGGCCATCAGGCGGTGGACAGGACACTGCAGCCCACCCACCTGCGCCCCGGTACCTGTCCACATGCCTGTCACTAGACATTGTCGCTGTTTGCCAGCTTTCAGCCTCACGACTAGTGCCAGCCAGCAAGACTGTAACTGAATCTCCATCAGTGTGTTTGAACATTTCCCAGCAGGCGACGCTGGTGATCATTTTTTGCTCATTCTGCAGTAATGAGGGCCCTCGGTCTTACTTCAGCTAAAAAATGAGAGTGGATGCGGTCCCTAGAGGGAGAAAAGTTGTGCACGGAAGGGAGAGCACTGGATTGGGAGCCTCGGGGCCCAGGTTCGGGTCCCAGCCCACACTCACCGCAACATGCAGTCTCCCCAAGCTTCATGTCCTCTTGTATAAAATGCAGAATGGGACCCCTTCGCTACCTCACCCAAGGGATAGCAGACAGGGGGAAAGAACAGGAAAGTACCTTCATGATAGAGAAACAGCTTCCATTCGCTGTACCAGGCCCCGTGCTGGGCACTGCAGAGACACGTCTAAGCCTCACAAAAATCCTTTAAGAAGCTGAGTCCCCCTGTGAGGCTAAGTGCCCTCCCTCCCTGGGCCATGCCCATGACAGTGAACGTGCTCATGTCTTTCCCACCTGGGGACAAGAGCTGAGTGGTCCAGGGAGAAGGCGTAAGTCCCTGGACCAGCAGAGAACTGCCTGGGCCCCTCACTGCTCATCAGGGCCAGCAGTCAGTAAGAAGGACAGAAAAAAGGCTGACACTGCTCTCAAAATGCATGATCCGTGAGACCACCGTGGCCAGAGTCCAGGAAGAGGGGGAACCGGCAGAGGCAGGGCCCCTGAGATGAAGACAGGACTGGGTCTGTGCCCTGAAAGCTCCAGCCCTGAAACACCGTGGCTCCATCCTGAAGAAACCACTTCCCTCTCATCCCCTCCTGCTCAGGGAGCCCCCAAACCCCTCACACTTGTTCAAGGACATCCAAACACCTGGTGCTTTTAAGCCCTCCACAATCTGCACCGCCCACATACGCAACGGAGCTCCGTTCGCCCTGGCAAGGGCACAGGAGAAAACAAGGCCTTGTAGCCGGATGGCCACACAGCCCCCGGCAGGGGGGAGCCCCAGGCCCCCTCTCAGGGGCACAGAAGCCCCAACAGGGCAGAACTGGTCTGCTCCTTTTTGTTCACCGCTGTGTCCCCCAGTAACCAGAATAGAGCTTGGCACATAGTAGGTGCTTAGTAAATATAAAAGAGAGAAAAGGAAATCAGATGTGTTTTCTTCCTTCCCCAGGCTGGCAGTCATGAGGGGGAGCGACTCAGCCTACATCTTCCTGGATATCAGGATCCACGGGCCCACGGACCTACTGGCCCATGGATCGCAATATCCACACGTCCACAGATCCACAGACACCTACGCCCACAGACCTATAGATCCTCAGCCCCATGTGCCTGCAGACCCACAGACCCACACACGCACAGCTCCAGAGAGCCACAGAGCGTGGAGCATGGAGCACAGACAGGCCACCTGTACATCCATAGCTCCCTCCACTGTGGGCACAGGGGTTGAGGGCACGAGGCAAGAGCAGATCCTGTCCCCTCCCCCAGCCTGGCATCCCATCTTTCTAGACATAGTGTTAGAGCACCCTGAGCTGGGAGCTGGGGAACTCAGAGAACAAGCTGGAGGAGAGGGAGACAGACAGGAATCCGGGAGCCCCACGAGAGCCTGCTTTGTTACCTTGGAAAGAACTCAGAAGCTGCCTGGGGGCGGGAGCTCTTCCAAGGTGGGGGAGAACCGAGAGGCGTCCAGAAGCCGCCTTTCCTGGGAGGGCTGAAGCCTAGGGGAGTCCCACATGGGGTGTGGGTGGTGGAGACGGCAGTGGGGCCGGGGTGGCATGAGGAAGGGGGACTGGGAGAGTCACAGGTGGCGATGCCCTGTGCTCCTCGTGGCTCTGGGTCGGGGCACAGAGGAGCTAGAATCCCAGCCATCGCCCAAACTGCTCCCAGCTTGGCTGTGGGCTCTCCGGAGGAGTCTGTCTGGAGCTGGTGACAGAGGGTGAAAGAGAAGCCGTTTTCATGGTCACCTCCGTCCCCACCTCCCCACCCAAGGTCAAGGGGAGTCAAGGCTCAGGGACTCCGGAAATGCTGCTTGGTGCCCTCTGGTGGGCCTAGAAGATGCCCTCTCAGAAGCACCTGGAATGGGGGTTGGGGGAGGGATGGGGAGGAGCCTTCTGCCAAGCCTGTAGCCCCTCCCCAGGGCTGCCCCTCAGGGTGCCGGGGGCAGGCGGGGCTGCTGTGAGCGGCCAGGAAGAGAGTGCAGGGTCTCGGTGTGGTGCCCAGGCCCTCTGGGGCGTGTGTGCCTGGAGCTTGAGAATCTGGTGCCAGACAGGCTCAGCATCAAGCCCCAGGATGTGCTCCTCCCTCTTCCTCTTCCTCCCCCGACTGCAGCCTCAGAATTGGTCCCCACTCTGTGTCGCCCTACCCTGTCACCCACTGGCGTCCCCTCCCTCTGGCTCAGCCCTAATGGTGGAGGCGGGAAGGGGACAGGGAGGTAGCTAGACTCCCCACCCTGTCTCCAGCCCAGCCCAGGTCCTGCAGTCTGAACAAAAAGTTTACCCTGAAGGGTGGACAAGAGTTTCCAAAGCCAGTCGGTGGGGCCGAGGGGAAATACTGATCCAAGAGGCAACCTGACAGTGTGGGCAGGGCCTGAGGTTCGCAGCCTCGGGAAGCAGGCCCCTACTGCTCGGCCAGACCCTTTCCCATGGGCCCAGCCCATGGACCCACATCCCGATGGGCCCAGCACCCCAGTTCCTGGGTGGTGCGGGGATCTGCTGAGTGAATCCTCAGGGCGTGAGACAGAAGGATGGACGGGTTCCGGGCTCAGGCCAACCTGAGCCCTCCCGTCCTCAGGGGTTCCTGACATGGCGTGTCAGACCCCATCACACCATACGGGCACAGACGCAAGCAAGCTTTCTGTCTCTCTCTTTCTCTCTCTCTCTCTCTCTCTCTCACACACACACACACAGCTGGACCCAGAACACAGACTCGCACGGCCACAGTGTAGCTCGGGGGTCTTCCCACATGCCAGTCTCATCCCCAGCTCAGAGCCCCCAGGACCCCAGAAAGGAGAAAGACACAAGCAGATAGACTGACTGCTACCTCCGCCTGAACCCATCCAAAAAGCCCCCCTCCCCCAGCACCATGCCCCCCCCAGGCCTTCCCACCGTCTGCCAAGGCCTTTTGCCCCCCACATCCCCCCCACACACTACCTAGGAGACAATTAAAACCAAATCATCATAAACACTCATTATATAACCAGTCCCAACCTGCTGAGGATTCCTTTTACCCCCCAGAGTCCCAGCTCCAGCCCCTGGCCTGGCTTCATGCAGCCAAGCCTTGAGTACCCCCGGAGGGGCTGGCCCAGGAGGGGGCCCACTACCACCTCGGCCTCCAGGAAAGTTCCCGCTGCCTGGGCTTCCCCCATTCTATCCCCCTACCGCTCCTCTCCCTGGGCAAGTACTCCCGGCTCAGCCCTCTGGACACTGACACCAGCGCTGGTCCAGCTGGCCACAAAGCCGCAGCAATGGAGGGGCCGCGGGACAGACATACACACACTGGGCCCCCCCAGCCGGCAGCCCGACTTGTTGAATAAATTTCTGCAGCGCTGGCTCAGCCGGCTTCAGCATTGGCACCGAGAGAACTTTCATGGCCTTGGAAAAGGGACCGGTCAAAGTTTCCCGTCCTTCCCCCCCTCCCAAGGCACCTGCCCAAAAGCACGGGATGGGGGCCCAACCCGATGGGCACGCGTGTGGGGGGGCGGGGGGACTGGGCCCCAGAAATAAACAAATAAACGCCTCGGTAAAGAAAGCACCCGACGCGCTAAGAAACTGGCCTCGGAGCGGAGCCCTCCCTTCCTCCCCCCCCACCCCCACCTACCTTGGCATAGACTTGGCAGGGCAGCAGGGGGTCGTCCGGGTCAGAGCCGCGGGGACGCCGCGTGCCCCCCGAAGCCGGAAATCGAGGGGACCCCCGGCCCCGCCAGCCGCACCCCCACCCCCCGCCAATTCAGGATCAGCTGAGCCCCTGGGGCGCGCGGGGCGGCGGGCGGTGGGCGGCGGGCCCCGGGGCCCGGGCCATGGCGGGAGGAGACGGCGGGCGGCCGGAGGGTCGGCAAGGCTGGGGCGGGCGGCGAGGAGCCGGCGGCGCGGACGAGCCGCGGACCGCGCCGGAGTTGGAGCGCGCGGCGGGCGGCGGGCGGCGGGCTGGCGGGAGCGCGGCGCTCCGGGGCCGGAGCCGGGGCCGGGGGCGGGGGCGCTGCGGGTACCGAGCGGCCGGCAAGTGGCCGGGAGGACTGCGCGGCGGCGGCGCGGGGTTGGGGCTGGTCCCTCGCCGGGTTCGGCTCTGCTGGCGCCTCCGGCCGCGGGCTCGAGGCGCGGGGTCTGCGCGCGGCAGGGGCTGCGGAGGAGCCGGAGCGCCCGGCGGTGCGGGGACGTGCGGCGGCGGCGAGACCGAGCCGCGCCGCGTGCGAGGCAAAGCCGTCCTTATACTGACACCAAATGTCTTCGGGGAAAGCTGCAGGCGCGGGACGCTGGAGGGGGGGGGGGGAGGCGTGGAGGCGACAGACAGACTCACGGCGGCGGCTGGTGAGCCCCCACTCCTCCCTAGAGGGCAGGAAGCCCCAAGCCTGGGGGCCACCCCGTTATCATTCAGGGTCGTGACCGGGGGAGGGTCCTATCGAGTGGGCTGCGTCATGCGTAAAAAGGGAGAGGAACCACTCCCATTACTGACCGACCACCCTCGTGTCCCTCCTTGGCCACGTAGCACTTTGGATTCTCACTGAGGTACTGTGAGACTGGGGGAAGGGGGTTCCCCACTGCCCAAGAGAGGCGCTGCCCAGCTGAGGCCACAGCTAGTAAATGGTGGAGCAGGCTGCGACTGGACTCCAAATCTGCTCATCTGTCCAGGCAGCTTCCTTCCTCCTAATATGCATCCGTGCTTCTTCCCAATCTTCAGGGCTTGGCTAAAAGGTCACCTCCTCCAGGAAGCCTTCCAAAAGGTTTCCCAAGTAGAACAGAGGCTTTTTTCTCCAGCTTCAAATGTCCATAACTCCTCCACCTCCCCTGGGCAGCCTGGGCCATAGGAGCCTGAAGCATATAAGAGACACTCAGCACTCTCTCCATTCCCACCTCATCTCCTTGGAAAATTGGGGGGTAAGGGGGTCCTGCATGGGGCTGGTGCTGGGCAGGGGTTGATACTGACGATACAGAGGCCTGCCCTAGGGCCACTTGGCCTGGCAGATGGGCAGAGCTGTGGAGGAAGGGGCACTCAGCTTTGATCCCAGCTCGTGGCTTCCTGACTGAGGAAGCCCCTTCAAGTGTCTGAGCCTCAGTTTCCTCATCTGTGAAATGGAGAGAAAAGTTCACACTTCGCAGAATGAGAACAGTCTATAAAGGGCTTGGCACTATTCCTGGCACCTAGTAGGTGCTCAGCAAATATTCAACACTTCCTACCCTTTAATCTGTCCAGGGAGACGAGACAAACCTTTGACACCAGACCACAGCGAAAGGTGTTGTAGGCACACCTAGGCTAGGAGGTGTCTCATAATATGGAGTAAGCAGGCCAGAGGGTGTCCATTGTGGGGTGGACTTATTTCAGAATGGAGTGGGCTTCAGATGGGGAGTCTTCAAGGGACAACTGCCCTAAAGGCACGAGGCTCACACGGAGCCTGGGACGCTCCTTTGACTGAGATAAGAGGAGAGGTGGTGGGTGGAGAAATGGCTTCCAGGAGGAAGAAAGGACACAGCAAAGGCACAGAGGTAAGAAATAAGGTGGCAGGGGCAGACACGCCAGGCCCTGACCCACTGAGTGCCCAGTGGAAAGCTCCAGGCCCGGGAGAGTGACAGCAGACAGCAATTGGACAGCAAGTCAGGGAGAAGCTAACAAACATTGCTCACTTTCTCTCCATTGTCCTCTGGCAACATTTTCATAAAGCGCAAAAGACTGGACAGGACCTTGAGAAGCTGCCAGACAGTGAATTCCCAGGACTGGGTCTCTTCAGCTCCCACCTTCCAAAGGGGCCACGCAGCCCCTGCCTGCCTACCTGGGGTGACAGTGAGCTCCCCACTTCCCCCGGCAGCCGCTTTGTTCCCTGAGCACCCCGATCCTTCAGAGTTCTCTTTCAAATTGAAGGAGAAATTTGCTTCCCTCCATGATTCTAGTGCGTTCCCCTGTCCTGGAGGGACTAACAGCCCCCAACACCCTGCAGCCACTCTTAAGCTTCCACTCGGGCAAGAAGTTCTGCTTTATGTCCACCCACAATATTTGACGCCTTCATTGTCCATTCCTAGGTTCTTTTGCCCACACGCATAGGACTGGGTGCAGGGAAGCTACAGACGGACCAAAGGTCATAGAAGAAGTGGGGATGAGGGGAGCGCATTGCCACTCCTGGTCTCGGCCAGAGGCAAGGCTGCAACAGTCCCTCCCAGAGGCCCGACTGGAGGCAGGAGCTTCATTTATTCATTATTGCTATTTATACTGTGTCTGGTATTTGCAGAAGACTGCAGCAGCGCACACACTCATTACCCCTGCTTCGCCCTGGGAGCAGGGGCCTGCCAGGACAGCAGGTGGACCACAGCCTGGAGTCCCTTCAAGCACCCACCTGAGCTAACAGCTGGGCCAGGTGCCCTGTCCCCTCCCCCAGGGACTAAAGACCAACCAGGGCCTCCCTCCCTACTCCCAGAGCAGCTCAGGCTCCCTTCGGTCTCCAGGAGAACTTTCCAGCAATTGAAGTGGCTAAAAGGGTCAGAAGAATCTATGAAGGGAGATAAACAAGCTGGGGTGTAAGAAAACTGGAGAAGAATTCCTGTTCCAGGACATGAGATGAGGTCCCTTCCAGGAGCAAAGATCTTAAATACACAGAAACAAAGATGCCGATATCCTCGAAATCCACACTGATTTATTTCTCAAACACAAAGCATTTATCTGCGCCAGGCCCTGGTTGAAGCCCTCGACAAATATGAACACATTTAATCCTTTCCACAATCTTGTAAATCATCACTCCTCTTTTATTGGTGAGGGTTTGGCACAGAGAAGTCGGGTAAGTTGCTCAGGATCACACAGCTTTTCAATGGCAGAATGGGGGTTTGAAGTGAGGGCATCTGGCTCCAGCATCTGTGCTCCAAACTTGAATTCTGAATTCTAAGTTTCAAAAATTCTAAGAGTGAAAGTGTCCAGGATTCCACACTGGCAGAGTGGCCCAACCTCTCAGAGTAGAAAGGGACCCAGCCGGTGATAACCTCACGTGAGTCACCTTATATCCACTCAGAGCACATTCCCCCTGGGCCACGGGAAGGAACTTCTCTCCATGCCCAGCAGCAACCTAAACACCCAAGGACCGGGCCTGGGAGCAGCCCCTGTGGGGAGAAAACCCATGGCAGAAAATGAACTTCAGGGGCGCCTGGGTGGCTCAGTGGGTTAAAGCCTCTGCCTTCGGCTCAGGTCATGATCCCAGTGTCCTGGGATCGAGCCCCATATCGGGCTCTCTGCTCAGCAGGGAGCCTGCTTCCCCCTCTCTCTCTGCCTGCCTCTCTGCCTGCTTGTGATCTCTGTCTGTCAAATACATAAATAAAATCTTTAAAAAAAAAAGAAAGAAAGAAAGAAAATGAACTTCAACGTTCTGAAAGCCTTTATTAAGCATCTACTGGGTGCTGGGCCTGTGCCAGAACCAGAGGACAATTATGTGTTGAAAGGTCCCAAAAACACCGACTGTGGGTGAAAGAGGAAGGGAATTTGGATGCAGAAGGATGGGTTCCAGGAGCCCAAGAGCCCAGTCGAGGAGTGGTAGCTGAGTTGGGGGAGGGAGAATAAGGGAAGTTCAGAGGGAAAGGGAGAGGGAAGGGAAAAAGGAGGAGGGACTGCAACATGGAGGAGGCGGGGCCATTGGGGGGAGGGGACAGACAGAAAGAGTTGGAAGACTCTGGGGTGAGCAGCTTGCAGGGCTGGAGGGCTGGTTCCCCTCCCCCTGCCAGCCCCCTGAAAAGTCAACAACACACGCACACAGGTTTAGTGCAAGTGGGTGTCTAGTGCGGATGTCGAGATCCGAACCGATGTGGGTGATCAGCCCTGGGGACTAACCAGTGCATCCCCCAACTAGACCAAGCTGCCCAGAGCAAAGTCAAAGCCAGAGAGACCCAGAAGGACATTAGCCTCCCCCCAGGGTGGCTGTGGTCCTAGGAAGCCTGCCCAGGCAGGAAAGGGAAGGTCATGGTGTCTTACCCAGGTAAGAAGCTGGGGGAGCCTCCCTCCCCACAGACAGGTGCCTACTTACTCCACTAGCCCACTGACTCCTGGCAACAGTTCTGGGTGAGAGGTAACGCGAAGCTCATTTTAGAGATGGGAAAACCAGAACCCCCGAGAAATTAAGTAAATTATCCAGGGTCGCTCAGCTAATGAGTGGCAGATGCAGGATCCCATGTCCGAGTGTGTGAGAGAGAGAGACGGAGACAGAGACACGAGATCCTTCGCCCGTCTGCCCAGGAAGGAGGCTGGAGACAGGGAAAAGGGACAGATCGCAGGATCCTCAGGTTCTTGGCGGATGAAAGGTCCCTGACTCTCAGCCAAAGAAGGCCTCTGATGCCCTAGAAACTTCTGGATAGGGCTTGAAGCATCCAGTCAGGGTGCATCTGGGAAGGGCTGCTGATACCCCAGCAGTCTACAGCCGGCCAGGGTGGGGATGGCGGAGCAGTGGGCTTATTCCAGCACGAATGTCAGACAGAAGACCTGCAGCAGGGAACTGCCCAAGCCCCCACCCCAGACAGAGACCCCAGAAGCCCCTGTCACATTTGACTCGTGTTTGACCGGTGGCCCATCATCTCCTTGGTGCCCCACAACATCCACATGCATGAGCTGGGATCCTGTAGGTGCTCAATATTTGCTGAATGCATTTCTTGAGTGCCCGGGTTCTGAGCCGGCATTTCCAGGCCCATTCCACTGATGAGGAACTTGAGGTCATGAGAGGTGCCACGGCACGCCTTCAGTCACCCCGGGTGATTGCTCAGTGACTTTTACTGACCACGTACTATGTGCAAGGTGTCGGATATACAGCAATGACAAAACCCAGCCCAGTGGGGAGCAGCCATGTTTAGACAACCCAGGTTAAGTGAAGTAGAAGAGGAAACCATTGTTTCTGGTGTGGGAGGGTCGCAGAAGACTTCACACACCAGTGCAAAGGCTTGGAAGGAGGGTGGGGGTGGGCAGGTAAGAGTTTTTCTGCCAAAGCATCGCAGGAAGGTCATTCCAGGCAGGGGGGACAGCAGGAGCAAAGGCCCGGTGGCATGAAGGAGCAAGGCTTGTTGTGGGAACCAGAGGAAGTCCCATGTGGCCAGGCCAAGTGTCCGAATGAGGGAAGTGTGGGCGGGGAGTGGCAAGGTCAGGTTTGTTGAGCTGACTGCAGTCTGCAAAATGAGGCCTGCACTAGCCTGGGCCATATTGCTGACAGGAGGGAGGAGACGGGTTTGAGGCATGTTTCAGAGGGGCAGAGGACCAGGACTTGGACCCCCAAGGAGGAGGGAGGGCCCCGGGTGGATGGTGGCATCTGCTGGTTCCCCAAGCCTGGCTCCCAGAAAATTCACCAGCTTGGAAAGGCAAGCGCTGTGGTGGGGTGAACTGGGCGCACAGAGACAGCAAATCAGGGAGGCGTGGAAGCGTGAGACAGAACAGGGGACAGGAGAAGTGAAGGGAGCTGAGCTCAGGCACAGTGGGGTGGTGGAGCCCAAGGGGCAAGAGACAGGAAGCAGGGAGCGCAGTCAGCTGTCCGCATCCCTGCCCGCTGCTTTCTTCCCTCTGCCTCGGTGGTGTCTTTCTCCTTCTTCAGTTCGCCCAGGCCGCTCCCTTCCTCCCAGGCTCTTTCTCTCCCTTCTCCTTTCTCTGATTCTCTCCATCTTTCTTTCTCCATCCTACTCCTCTCTCTCACTTCCCCCTCTCTGCAACTCCCTGTCTGTCTGTCTGGATCCCTGTCCTCAGGCTCTGTGCGTGTGTGTCTCTCACGCATGTGCGCGTGCTCACACCCTCTCTCTCAGCTGCTCCCGCTGCTTGGACAAAGAATAATAGAACAGGCAACTCTTCCTTTTATCTTCGGCTGGACAAAGGCTGGCACCCCAGCAGCCCAGCCTCAGGGAGCCACCTTCATTCAATGTCACCATCAAGGAGAGGTGAGTGTGGGTTTGTGCGGGCGTGAGCTGGCTCTGGGGCTGGAGAAGCTGGCCCAGGTTGGCCTTGGCCCCTGCCCTGCAACTTTCTGACCCCTGGTGGCTCAGGATGGCCATCTTAGGGAGCACGCTGGCTGGGCCCAGAGGCAGGTGAGCAGCCCCTCAGCCTCCCAGATTGCCGGAAATCCCACCATCAGGGCTGCTGTCCTTTTCAGATTTTGATCTTTGTTGAAACTGGAATTCCCTCCCAAACACCCCGTACCCCCAGGAAGGATCACAGAGCTAAGAATCATGGAGCTAGTTCTCCAGCTGTGAGGCCTGCTCTGTGCCAATGCCAAGTCTGAGTTTTAAAGAATAATCCTTAGCAGTCCTCTCTTTGGCAGTGGTCTTGGGATGGGGGAGGGGAGGTGGGGTAGAGCCATAATCAAATGTCTCCACCTAGAAAGCCTCCCATCCTCCAGCCCAGCGGAGACATCTCCTCTGGGATCACAGCAGGTCAAGTCAGGGGTCCCTCACGCCACGCCCCTGCCCAGTCTTGATCGCCTGTCTCTCTGCTCTGCCCTTGCCAAGTTTGGAGCCCTGGAAAGAGTGGGGGCATAGTGTAGGTACCAGAGGTCTGCTGAGTGAAGGAAAGGACAAACAAACGAATGAATAAATGAATGAATGATTATCATACAGGAGGGTGTGGCAGGGCATCTCTTTCAACAGCTCCTTTTTTTTTTTATTAACAGCTCCTTTTTTAAAAAAATATTTTATTTATTTATTTATTTATTTATTTATTTATTTATTGGTGGAGACCGCATGTGTGTGCGAGCTGGAGGATGGGCAGAGGGAGAGAGAATCCCAAGCAGATGCTGCTCTGAGTGTGAGGAGCTCGGCACGGGGCTCCATCTCACACCCCGAGATCATGACCTGAGCCAAAATCTAGAGTCAGACCACTGAGCCACCCAGGCGCCCCTTCAGCAGTTCCTTCTGAGCCCCAACCGTGTGTCTGGGGGCACAGCTGTGAATAAAATGAAGTCCTTGCCCGCATGGAGCTTATATAGGAGAAGGTGAATCAGAAAATACAGAAGGTAAATACACAAACTGTACAGGACATCAGTTGATGATCAACCTATAGAGAAAAATAAAGCAAGGGAGGTTGGTGGGGAATGAGGATGATGGGGTCATTTGAGGCGGTGACAGATCACCCTGGCTGCCTGGTAGAGACTGCCCTGGGAGGGGCAACGTTCATCAGTCCCCACCCATCCTGGGGCCAAAGGAGTGAAGCTTTCTCAGCCTACTCCTTGCTCCCTAAAGCAAAGTCTGAGCGAAGCAACCCAGCTGGAGGCCCAGACGCTTCTCCATTCTGGGTGAGCAGAGCCGGGCTCTTAGCCCTTAGCGCACCCCTGCTGTCCGCCCCTCATCCTTCCTCTCCTACACCATCCCTATGGCACACACGCTCACGTACATGCACTGTTCCCTTTTGTAAATCCTTTCCAGGAATCCCCTGCTACACCCAGGAACAGGGACCGTGGTGAGGGTATTAGAGAGGCCCAAGGAGGAGGCAGATGCACACCTCGACAGATACCTGGGGAGGTTTCCTGCAGAGAGCAGCTTTGAAGATGTGTCTCGAAGGTGGGAGTGGACATCCCCCCATGGGGGGACACTTCCAGTGGGGGCATCCAGCCTCCAGTTCTGCCTGAATGTCTGGAGAGGCAGCATGAGCCTCTCTGAGGCAGAAAAGCATACACCTACCACAGAGGCCTTGGGTATCCCAGGGACCAACCTGTCCTCCCCATCGTCCTTCTGCACCTCTACACCCATGAATGCTCTTGCTACCTGCCCCCAGCCTGGAGAGGTAAGCAGGCTCATCACATTCCTCTGGCAGACACAGAAGCAAGACACAGAGAGGCCAAGAGACTGGCCCAAGGTCACACAGCAGAAAGTGGCAGGGCCCCAAAGCTAAGCCTGGGTCCATGGATAGCTTACAGCCTGAGGCTGCCTCGCTCTCAGTCTGTAAGGGCCAGAGATCCTCCAGCACCACAAACCCCCAGAGGAAACTGGGGGAGGGGTTCTCCACTGCTTAACCCCCAGCATTTACTTCTGGGACACAGCTGCCCTTCCCTCAAAAGGGAAGAAACACACAGAGACACTGACACACAATTCTCACACTCCCATGTGTGCACTAACACACACACACACTGACACATTCACACAGACTCACAAACACCACAGACACCCTCACACGTACACCCAAACAGATATAATTTTTGCTAAATACACCCTCTCACCAAGACACAAATTCACACAGACACATGCACACCCCCTCTCAAGTACACACAGACACATGCATGTTATTATTACTCGGTTCAAACAAAGACAAATGCAAGAGCAAAAATACCCTTTCCCAAATGCATTCAGCAAGAGGGAAAGACATATTGAAGTATGAGAGAGAGGAAAAAGAAAAAGGGAAGACTAAAAATGGGGGGGGGGTCAAGGAAAAGAGAGAGAGCATGCAAGGGGAAGGGCAGATCAGGGAGGGATGGAGTTGAAAGCATCCAGGAGCAGAGATTTAGGGAGAAAGGTGGGAGGGGAGAGGTGGGGAGAAGAGACTAGGAGATAAGGAGGCAGTAAGGGGATGCTGTGAGGAAGGGGAGGGAGAGGGGAGTGGGGAGAGAAGAGGGGGAGGGGGAGGGGGAGAGGGGAGGGGAAGGGGGAGAGGGGAGAGGGGAGGGAGCCTGTGATTGGAGCCTAAGTTTAGCTGCAGCAGCACTGATGACTCACGCTTGGGGGGGAGCATTGAGTCCGCTCCAGGTTTCTGTTTATATACCTCGATGAGCTAAATATACAGGCTAAGGGGTTCTTCTGTTCTAGTCCAGCAGCTCCTCTGCATTCTCCCTCCACCCTCGCCTCCCCTCCCCAGCACACACACAAACACCCTTGGAGACCCTGTCTCTCCCTCTGTCCAGCCCACTGGGCCCTGTCTGTGTCCTCCTGCAGCAGTCAGCACACATCCTGCCCTTGCCTCAGCTCTCTCCACCAGGGCAGTGGCTGCCGAGAGCTGACCATGGGGTTTGGCTCCAAGCTCAGAAATGACATGGTCTCAACGCCCCCTTTCTGAAGCCAGGAGGTTAGGTGGGATCGGTGGGAACACTTGCCCAAGGTGACACAGCAGATAAGTAGATAAGCCACAGCAGATCTTCCTGGGACTGCCAGGCAAGGAACTCCCCCAGTAGCCAGGGGTGAGGGCCTAGGGTGGTGGGGCTGAGTGCCCAGGGGCAGGCAGGGGACTGGAGATGAGAGCGTGAGGCTGGGAGGGAGACAGAACACAGCCAAGGCCTGCTGAGCAAGGAAGAAATGGAACTGGGTGTTTGTGCTGGGGGAAGATGGGGAATGGGATAGTCAAGAGTCTTGGGAACAAAGGAGAGAGTTCCATTGGAAAAATAACCTCTGGCCCTGGAGAGAGCAACTGTGACAACATCAGCTCCCAAACCAGGCTCCCTGCACCCCACCTCCTGAGTCAGTAGCATTAGAGGCCGCCCAGCCCTGAAGCCTGAAGAGTCAAGTCACCTCCTACTAAGCAGATCCTGTGTCGCTGTCCGCGGTGCTGAACCTCCCAACGCCTCTCCCCAGACTGGAGAGTGTAGGCTCCTACCCAGTCCTCTCCCAGCAGTCCAGTAGAGTTGGAGGGGGAGGGGGTGGGGGATAGGATAGGGAAGAAGGAGACTAAGAAGAGGGACTGTAATAGAGGTGGCCCTAGCCAGAGGTTTTCAGAGAGAGAGCGCGCACAATTTCTTCTTTGACGTCATTCTCAAATAACCGCAGTGACCAAGAACACTGGGAGTGAAGATGGCTGACAAATCGAGGAACCAAAGCGGAGTGAGATGTCTGCAAAGCTGGGCAAGTGTTGACACGCACAAACAAATCCAGGCCAGAGGGCGGAAACGGGGCAGGCTGGGAGTAACATCTCAGCAGAGTTGAACCAAAGCACTTCTAGTTTTCCTGTGTTTTTATGACCCATCTTGGTGAAAAGGCTGTGAGTTTTCACACTGTCAGAACAAACAGCCGTGACTCGTTTCCCAGGGTACGTAGCTGTTTCATGGACTCCTCACAGCTTCATCACATTTCTGACAATTTCAAAATCTTTGTTTTCCTCTGGGAATGTAGAAGAGCTCTAACCCTCTCTTTCCCCATCACATGCCGGGCTCCGGAGCCTAGTTCCCTGGCACACACCTGCCCTCCAATGCTTCAGTTAATCTATGAGCAAGGAGTGTGTCATAGGGAGTGTGTTCAAAGGGAGGGGTCTCCAATTTCTTAAGTAGAAACTTACTACCTAAGGCAACCTTAAAGACAACTTAATGCCATCTTCCCTTCCCATTTGCCTCATTGTACAGATGAGAAAATTGAGGCTGCAAAATGAGACAATGTGGGGAGGGATCTGTGCTAGGTTGTCTGAAGATATCATGGGCATCCTGAAGTTGCCTGAGACTGTGGGGAGCTCCTTCTGAGTGGGAACATGCAGGGAAGAGGCTAGCTCTCTCACCCAGGCCTCCAGGCCCCAGCTTGGCCACACACATCCCTCAGGAGAGAATCTTTGGGCCCTGGCAGAAAGATGGCCCCACCTCCCCTTCTCCACCACTCCACCTGCCAGAGGCTCCCAGCCTTCGAATAATGAACGATTCCTAATTTAATTACATCTTTAATTCATTTGGGTCTCTGCGGAGCTTTGAGCTGGAGTCTGAGGAAATGCTCAGTAGTTCCCAAGAGGGAGAGAGGATTTCCTTTCCTGTTTTGGAGAAGGAAGAAGGAGAAGCCATGGTCCCATTTTCCTTTGAAACGAAGTGTGCCTCCTACTTCCCCTGCATGGAATCCCTCCACCAGACTTGGGCTTTGGGACAAGCAGGGTGCTAAGCAGAGGTCCGGGAGGCAGCTGGAGGAGGGACCAAGGTGCAGAGGGGAAAGCCCCGTCCTGGAATTTTAAAAGTCAGTCCTCATCCACATAGACAAGGAATTGGTTGTAGATTGCCATGCAATGCATTGGACCACCATAATTACTGTGATCACTTTTTGAGGGTTTTGTCAGACACTTTATCTGACTTAACTTTAACCTCACAGTTTTACCATCTGCTTTTTTTTTTTTTTTTTTTTTTTTGCAAAAGAGGAAGCAAGGGCTCAAAGGAGAGGAAGTAACTTGCCCAAGGCCACAAGGTAGGTAAAAGCCATAACCAGGACTCAACAGTGGTCTTCCTAGCTTCTTGGCTTGAAGTACCTGCCTACAAGCCCAATTCCCACAGGGGTCTCTAACACACACACACACACACACACATCTCTGACAAGGAATCCCATGGGGTATCTAATCCAAGATGCTGACACTCCAGGATAAACCTCCTGGAAATGCTTAGGAAATCTTGTACTCATGTGCAGATTCCCTCAATGAATAATAATCATAATAATCGTAGCAAACACAGAATCTTTATTATGTGCTAGGCGCTATTCTAAGCACTTCCACATATTAACTCATTTAACTTTTCCAAAAGCTTTAGACCCATTTTCCTGATGGGGAGACTGAAGCATAGAGAGGCAAGTAACCTGCTAAAGGTCCCGCAGCTAGAAAGTGGTAGGTTCTCAAAATCCTGCAAACTAAGGCTTATAACCCTGATTCTAAAGATCAGGAAACAAATCAAAAAGGTGGGCACCTGGGTGGCTCAGTGGGTTGGGCCGCTGCCTTCGGCTCGGGTCATGATCTCGGGGTCCTGGGATCGAGTCCCACATCGGGCTCTCTGCTCGGCAGGGAGCCTGCTTCCTCATCTCTCTCTCTCCCTGCCTGCCTCTCTGCCTACTTGTGATCTCTCTCTGTCAAATAAATAAATAAAATCTTTAAAAAAAAAAGGGGAGGGCACTCCCCTTCAAGACACATAGGAAAGGACCAGGCTTGAACTCACAGCCAGTTCTGACCCCCAAGTCCCAGCCTCTCTACTGCACTGAGTTGGTGGGTATTTCATTTTCCACATTTCTCAAATGGGTCTGACACCTGTGTCACGGATCAAGTGTGAGGACCAGATGTTAACTGGAAAACTGCTCTGTAAATGCCATGGGCACCAAAAACATGATAACTACATTCATCAAGCACTCAGAATGTGTTCATTTAACCCTCACAATAACCTACAGGATTGGCGTTATCATTAAGCACAACAATATGATAAGGAAACTAAGGCACAGAGAGTTTAAGTAATTTGTCCAAGGTCATATAGCCCATAGGTGGGGGAGCCAGGATTTGAATCCTGGCAGCTAGCTCCAGAGTCATGCCCTTTTTTTAAAAGATTTTATTTATTTGTCAGAGAGAGAGGGAGAGAGGGAGGTCTGAGGCAGAAGGAGTGATCCTGGGAGCAGACCTATGGTGGGGTCACAGCATAGCCCACCCCCCCTCCAGGACTGTCTGTACAGAAGCCATGGGGCTCCAAGCACCACTACTTTGTATGGGGCAGAAGGGGTGTTACCAACTCAAAGGCAGGCAGATGAGGCAGCAGGTGCTGCAAAGGCCATGTGGACCAACACCTGGTCCCTCTATTTGGGTCTGTTCTATTTGGGTCTGCTCCCCAAATGCGCCTCCCAGCAACTCCTGCCCCAAGGAGATATCTCAAGGAGGCAAGCCTGGTGGCAGAGAGGAGGTGGTGTTGGGAGGGGCTGGTAATCTGAGCTGGGAGCATGGTCCTGGGGTGGAGAGATGGGAGAATCTGGAGTGCAAATTTTTTTTTTAAGATTTTATTTATTTACTTGAGGTATAGCAAGTGAGAGAGTGTGCACAACCAGGGGGGAGAGGTAGAGGGAAGCAGACTCTAGTCTGAGGCGGGAACCCAATGCGGGGCTCCATCCCAGGTGCTTAACCAACTGAGCCACCCAGGTACCCCTGGAGGGTGATTTAGAAATTCAAATCTAGGGACGCCTGGGTGGCTCAGTTGGTTAAGCAGCTGCCTTCGGCTCAGGTCATGATCCCAGCGTCCTGGGATCGAGTCCCACATCGGGCTCCTTGCTCAGCAGAGAGCCTGCTTCTCCCTCTGCCTCTGCCTGCCATTCTGTCTGCCTGTGCTCACTCTCTCCCCCTCTCTCTCTTTGATAAATAAGTAAAATCTTTAAAAAAAAAAAAAAAAAGAAATTCAAATCTACAGGATAGGGTGCCTGGGTAGCTCAATCTTTGGGAGTCTGCCTTGGCTCAGGTCATGATCTCAGCGGCTGGCTCCCTGCTCAGCACAGAGCCTGCTTCTCCCTCTCCAACTCCCCCCCACCCCGCCCCATGGTTGTTTCCCTCTCTGGCTATCTCTCTCTGTCAAATAAATAAATAATATCTTTAAATCAATCAATCAATCAATCAATCTACGGGACAAATGACTCCTCCCATGTGGGGTGAAGAAAAAGGGGAGAATGGCTCCCCAGTTTCTGGCTGGGTTGAACCAGGGCCACTCTAGGACTCCCTCTTGGAGCAAGGCTGCCAAGGTGCACTGTCCTCAGACCAAGTGGTGCCTCCCCTCAGGGCAATTCCAGGGACATGAACTTGAGCACGGAAGCTGGCAGACACTGTGGGCGCCAGGGGTAGCCTTCACCCCAGCTTCAGAGAGAACTTCCCGAATCTGAGGGCTATCCTGCCAGGGAACAGGCTTCCCACTAGAGAGTGAGCTCCCTGTGATGGTTACAGCCACACAACCAACCTCCCAACCAAGCCTTTCTGCCCCTCTTCCGGTCCTGGTGTCTGTGGCCACCTTGCAACTGCTTCCCGACGTGCCCCTCCAGGCTCTACCCCCCTCACACACCCTGCCCCCTGTTCCCCTGCTTTGTGCCTCGAACCTCACTCAGGCTGAATTCCCTGAAGATCCCTGGCACCTCACAGGGGGTCAATAATTTTTTTGTCTAGACAAATGGCTTGAAATTCATTCATTCATTCATTCATTCGTTCGTTCATTCAACAAACATCTGTCATGCATCTACTATGTGCCAGAAACCATTGGAGGTTCTGCAGCTATAGTGAGAACAAGACATAGAGAAGGTCTGCAGTCCCTATACTGTGATTGAGAAGACAGACAGCAAACAAGAATAAGACGTAAGGGATGCCTGCCTGCTCAGTAGGTCTGGGCATCTGCCTTCAGCCCTGGTCATGATGCCAGGGTTCTGGGATCCTGGGATTGAGTCCTTCATAGGGTTCAGTTGCTAGCTGAGGGGTCTGCCCCTACCTCTACTCCCCCCACTCCCCATTCATGCTCTCTCTCTCTAAGCACTGCAGAGAAAAGCAGCATGGAGGGGCAGGGGAGGGGACAATAATTTAAATAGCCACCACCAGATAACAGTTGCATCAGCCCACAGAATCCTCACAACAACCCCTGAAGGTGAGTTATTATCTATTATTGCTATTATCCTTTCCATTTTGCAGATGAGGAAACTGAGGCACAAGCAGGGTGAGTCTCCAGCCCCTGGTCCCAGCCGGCTCTGAAGCAGACCGCGTGGGCCCACAGACCGTGCTGGCCACTGCCATATTAACTGGGGTGTGGTGGGGATGTGTAGCCAAGCAGACACTCAAGGCTCTCCATGCCCTGGGGCAGGACAGCAGCAGTGGGGTGTGACCGCTGCAGTCACACAGGGTCCCCCCCACATACACACCCCCTGAAAGGCTGCATCCTCGGTTTAATGCTCAGCCTTCACTGTCTTAATAACTTCTGAACAAGGGGCCCCTCATTTTTATTTCACCCCGGGCTCTACAAATATGCAGCCAGTCCTGCCCTGGGAGACTGAAGTCCTCCCACAGACTTCCTCCTCCCTCCCCTCCTCCCCGACCTGCCTGCCGGCTCTCATCACACCAACACAAGAGGCACTGTTGGCCCATCTTCCCACCAGACTACTTGACAGTAGGGATGGAACTATGCTTCTCCGTGTTTCTAAAGACCAGCACGGGGTGAGCGCAGAGTCCTGTTGGCTGGGTTGGACCAGCCGGGATGCGAAGGAAGGAGCTGGCCCCTCTTGAGGGCAATTTCTAACTTTACTTCTCCCTCTGACATCCTGGGATCCCCTCTGGCTGCCTCCTGACTTGGTCCAGGGCTCTTCAACTAGATGTGGCCTCTTAGGACATACCCAGTTAGGGACTCTGAGGTCCATAGAAGTCCCCACACCTGCCCAGCCCCTGTCCCCTGCACCCTCAACTCCACCAGTGTGCAGTGAACACATCCAGACCTTTCCATGCTTTCTCTGGGTTGGCAAAGGAAGCTCAAAGGAAGCTGACTGTAGACTGCCAGCAAGGACATGTGGGAGCGTGATGAAAGCCCCAGTCTCTGACCCCTATTCCTCTCTATGCACCCCCCAAGCTATTTTGGGACCCTCAGGTTTCCTCCTTTCTGGTTGAGGAGGAGCCTGGCTGGACATTTAATACACCCATAGGCCTCAAGATCCTGGCCGGGGAAGTAGAGGATCCAAGACCCAGGCTCCATGGTCCTCTGCAGTCTTTAAGCCTGAACGCTCAGGGGACTGGGGTTCACAATGATGTGGGGAAAAAGGCAAAAGAAAAATTAGATTTCCTAACTACATTACATCCCACTCACTGATAAGTCCTTGAAACAGGCAGAGTGACCTTCCTCTAGGAACTCAGCTGCCTCAATGTTAAAACTTTACTAAGAGCAGAAGGTGATCCTACCCTGACCTCCAGGATCCTATAAGTCTACTTTAACATGTAAAAATTCCTTTGGAAAATTCCTTTGTCTCTGCTCCCCAAGATACATGTCGGCAATCATCCCCCAAGCCTAACACCCACTAATCTACGTCTGAAGGGTCTCATGACTGAGGTTTCATTAGATGGTAAAAAATGACCTTTTCCTAACAACAGCTCGCCCCTCAAGGTCCTGGAAACCTTGCTTCCAAAATTCCTTAGAGACGTCCACTATCTCTAACCTCCTCCCAACTTGAGAGTATATAATGGGCCGCTCCTCATGACCTCAGTGCAGCTCTTTTCGCCCACGGGTCCTGTCCCCAGGCTTTTATAAAACCACCTTTTTGCATCAAAGACGTCTCGGGAATTCTTTTGTGGCCATTGGCTCCGAACCCCAACATCCTTCCTACATCAACAAGGGATGTCCCAGGTCATCCCAGAGCCCCAGCCCATCCTCCTGGGATGTCCTGGAGGACTCTCAGGAGGGGAACTGGGAGGTGTTTCCGTCAGGGTACCATAAACCATGCTGCCATGACAAATAGATCCCAACATCTCAGAGCTTCATCAGAACAAGAGTTTATCGCTTATATGTGCCATCGTCCAACTGCATGGTGGCCTGCCATCCGCCGTACATTGCACCCGGGGCATGGTAGCAAGAAAAAGGAGCTGGAGATTACAGGGTGAGCTTTCAAGAGACAGACCAGGCCCAGAGTGGCATCCTCCCCCCACCAACATTCCATCAGTGGACACTGCGTTCTGCCCCACCTAATAGCAAAGGAAGTTGCGGTAGAGGGAGGAGAGATGGTGTAAACACAGAGCAGGAGCCTGTCTTGAGCAGTGAGGGAATTAATGCACATTCTCTGGCCTCTTCTGGAAACTGATTCCCCATCTTGTTCAATAACAGGTGTCTCCAAGACCGTCCCATTCAGCCCCACCCCTGTTCTTGCTGGGATTGGGCTATCCCCAGCCTGCTGTGAAGAACTCAGAATCAATCATCAGCCCTTCACAGCCACGCCCCCCAGCCCCCACTCTTCCCCTCCTGGCACTTAGCACAAGGCCACAATGACCCAGAGGTTTCAGGACTGAAAGGTTCGCCCAGAACAATCCACGCTCATTCTTTCTGTCATCATTGTTCATTTATAATTTATAATTCCCAGCTCTTTCTAAAGAGGATTTCTTAAAAAGTAAAATAAGAGATCAGACATAATTTAGGGAACACAAGGGAGCTAAATGTATTGGAAAGTTAAAACGAACGTTTATGACCGTTGAATAATATAGTGATGTAAGACAATGATGTAACCGGTAGCATTTATCGCAGCAACACAGTAATCCTACATTTCAGTCCGAGCTTCTTAGCGGCAGAGGCAAAAAGAGAAATCACTTCTTTCTCTGTATAGTCATCCCTTCCCACTTCTTTTATCAACTCTCTTTTCCCTTTCCTTCTTTAACGTCTATTATTTTCAGAATCAATCAGGACAGAAAGATCCACGCACACTCCTCGGTTTTTAGGTGTCCATATCATTCTAGCATGAAAGGAAGAGCATAAAGTCATATGATGACAGAATTAGCTTCAGGGAAGCATCAGCCCTAAGAACCGAGCCTACAGGGCACTTCAAGGCCACTCCCAGGCCATCTTTATGCTCCTTGAGCCCGGATAGGGTAGATGCTAGAACTCCAGGGTAGGACACATCGTGAGCGACACTAGGAAGGGTCTGGTCCCTTCATCAAGGACCTCTGCAGCTCCCTCTTCCCTGATGTCCTACACACTAACTTTTTAAAAAAGATTTTATTTATTTATTTGCCAGAGACAGCACGAGAGTGCACAAGCAGGGGGAATGGCAGAGAAAGGAGAACCAGGTTCCCCGCTGAACAGGGAGCCTGATGCAGACCCCCGAACAGGGATCATGACCTGAGCCGAAGGCAGAGGTGCCTGACCGACCAAGCCAACCAGGCACCCCTCCTACACAGTAACTTACAGAGTCCCCAGGATGGCCCAGAAAGAGAAGCCTATAATGTTATACCCAGTCCACCGATGAGGAAACTGAGGCCAAGAAGGGAAAATGATTTGTGCCGTTACCCAGCTCCTCTTCCCTGAAGACCAAGCCTCAAGGTAACAGACGCCACCGCCAAGCTGTGGGTGAGATGCTGAGTTGACAGGGTGAGCAGGGGGCCCCCAGCTCGGTCAGGAAGGATCTGGCGATGGAGATCGGTTCCCCTCTCCCCACCCCCAGACTCCAGTTGTCATGACAACAGGGCTACCCATCCAGCGTTCGTTGTAAATTTGCATTTTAATGGAGTTGTAATTGGAATTAAAAAGCTGAGGCTTGAAGGGACAGAACCCTGCCCTTCTCCTTGGGAGCCCAAAACCAACCCCCCTGCCCAGCCCTGCCCTGACGCTCTGCTCTCCTGGGGCCTGTTTCCACCACTCTGCCCAGCAGAGAAGGGACTTATTCAAGGTCTCACAGTGAGGCCAACGCCCCAGAGTCTGGGATCCATCCACTCTGCATCTGGGACCTCCTCACCATCGGACCCTGCTACTGCTAGGGAGATCCCCCCTGGCCGGGGAAGAGGCAATGGCTTTCTGAGGACCACTCAAGTCTTCCCCTGAGTCTTCCAAGCTCACCCTTCCTCTTCCTGTAACTTCCTGACGTCTCAGTGGCCTTAGGGACCTGACAGGGCTGGGGGCCCCTTCCTACCTTGCCCCAGAGGGACTGAGATCCAAGTGGGGAAGGATGTGCCAAGGTCACATAGCAACTTAGTGGCAGAGCTGTGTTTGTTGGGTCAGGATCAAGCCTAATATGAAACAGACCTGAACTCTGACCCCCACCCAGACTCTCACCGTTGGATTTTGGATCTCCATGGAGGATTTCCAGCAGCTTCTTCCTGTGTACCTACTAAGTTCTCAAAATCGGTCATGCCAACAATTTCATCTTCTCAATCATCAAAAAGAATCCACTCTACCTCTGCCTCGGCTCCTGCATCTGGGCAACTGCTTGGAACCCTGAAAACCCTGGGGTCATACACAGAGACCCTCAAGGGGCATGTGCTAAGTGTGTAACGGGAGAGAGCATCGCCCCGCCCCTCCTTCCCCTGGAACCACCTCCCTGCCCAATGCCAGGGTGTAGGCTCAGCAGATGTTTGTTGGGTGAACACATGATCGAGTGTCCTGCCCCGTGCTGAGCTTTCCACCCAGCCTCTCCCTGCACCCTCCAACAGACCTGGAGGGAGGCACCACCCATACCCCAAAATCCCACAAAGCTCAGAGAGGTGACATAGCCTCCCCAGGCCACATGCTGAGAAGTGCCCAAGGCTGATTCGGAAGGCATGCCTGCCAATTCCAGGCTCCTGAGCCCTATCTCAGTAGCCCCAAACTTCCCATGCACTGATCGCAAGAGCACAGAGGTCCTGTGGCTACATGCCTGCATAGGTCACACACACGGATGCGGGCACGGGTCCCCAGGCACACTGCAGACACCTATGGCCATCACTTGTTTACAAACATATGGCAATTACTCTGTGCTCAGTTTTCCTTTCTAAGCTCTTTGCACTCAATCCTTATGGTAAGCCTTTGCAGGAGGGAGGGGCTATTACTATATTTGACTCACAGATGAAGAAACCGAAGCAGAGAGAGGTCATGTGACTTACCCAAGGTCACACAGCTAGTGAGGGGGAAAGCCAGAATTTGAACCTGCACAGCCCAGCTCCAGAATCCAAGCTCCCCCCAGACCTCAGGACCCAAGAATCAGGAAGCTCTGGCCCAGCCCCGTCCTCATCCCTGGGAGGAAGGCTGGACAATACTTCTCGAAGCCCAGTTCACAGAGGAGGAAAACAGGCCCAGAGGAGGAAGGTGACTTGCTTGTGGGCACACAGACATGTGAGCTCAGTCTGTGGAACCTAGAGTGTCTGTGTCAGCCTGGGACCCCTGAGGATGCTCTCTCTCCCCCAGCTTGTCCTTGATCTGGGAAAACTGAGGAGTGACTGCCTGGTGACAGCGTGGTCAGGAGGGAACGAAACATGACACACAAACCATTACCTTTTAGAAAAGAAAGCCCAAGAGACCCTAGAGGGACAGGGGAGACCAGAGCCTGAAAGGATCCCCCCAACGCCACCCCCCATGCATACACAACAGCTGAGAACCAACAGGGCAGAAATGGATTCTTTCTGGAGCTCTCAGGTAAACACACTTCAAAGCCACAGAGGGCAGGAGTCAGAGGCGGAGGCGAGAGCGAGGGGACTCAGCAATAACTCAGGGCCGTGGGCACAGACAAGGGAGGGCTGGATGCGCGGAGACTAGCAATCACCACTCAGAAAAGGCAATTGGAAATTCCAATTTGGGTTTTCAATTTGAAGGTGGAGAGAGGCCAGGAGCTTGGGGGCTGGGGGGTGACCATGGGAGAGATGGAAAGAGAGAGGATTCAGGGACAGAGAAGGGAGGACGGAGGAACAGAGGGAAGGACAAGAGCCAGAGACAAGGACAAGGAGACAGAGACACACAGAGACAGAAGAAAGTTGGAGAGAGAGAAGCAAAGGCAAAGCACAGGGTGCCCGGTGCCCCCCCTTCCCACTCCCTGACACAACACACACACACTTGCACACTTGCATGAGCCCACACCCCCCACACTCATATGTACTTACACACTCTTGCTCAGGACTGGGAGACCTGGGTTCTAGTCCTGCCCCTGCTCTTGAAATGCTGTGTGACCTTGCAGAACACCGTGCCGCCCTGAGTCTCTGGTCCCCCTGAGACCTGGTGAGGTGAAGCCAGTTCCAAGAAGGAGGCAGAGATGGGGTAAGTGGGCAGTCTCCTGGGCGCATCCTTCCTGCCCAGAATGGGCGTGCACCTCATCCCAAATAGTCGCTGGGGGCTTACCGTCCAGTCCCTGTTCTGGATGCTTTACCAGTATTAATTTTACCAGCTCCTCACTTTCACCAGATTAGGGAGCTAAACCCAATTTGACAGATGAGAAAAATGAAGCTCTGTTAAGGGACTGGCTAGGGTCCCTGGAGCCTTCCCCACAGTGAGTGCCCACCTGTTGCCGTTCACACCCCTTTTCAGGGCGGGGGCTCCTCCTCCTCCTCCCCCTCCAGCCCCGCCCCCGCCCAGCCCAGCCTGTTTGCTCGACCTCAGCAGGACCAGGAGGGGTTAGTCTAGCCCGGTCTTGGAAGGTCCCAAGATAGAGGCGGCAAGAGGTCGTGGCCACACGGTGCTGGCTGCAAAGAGCCAGTTGAGGCCAAAGGGTGCCCCGACCCCACACTCCTACCCCGAAATCCCAACTAGGATCCCGGAGGCGCGCTGTGCACGAAAGCTGTCCTGCGGCGCCACCTAGTGGCTAAAGGAGCCGCCAGTCCCCCTCCAGAGTCCGCGGAGGAAGCAGCGGGTTGACCTGAGGACGCTACAGGAATCCGACCGTGACAGCTTGTCCCTGTTCGCTGGGACACTGGAAGACAGAGAACTCCTACACCCTGGGGACCATGTGCTGACCATCCGCGATAGAGAGGAGGAAGGGAATACATAGAGCTTGGTCCTTTGCCCTCCTGAGAGACAGACTTACACATCCTACAATCACCTGTACATCTCTACCTAGCCTCCCACAGGCATCCCAAACTCAACTGATGTTCAGTTTGTATAAATCCAACCGATTTGAACATTTATTGAGTGTTTACTATATGTTCCGGGAAGTAGAGATATAACCATGAACAAAACCAAGATTCCTACCCTTGTAGCGGGGTGTGGTGGGTGGGGGAGACAATAAACAATAAACATCTTAAGAAAACACTCTGGCGGGGCGCCTGGGTGGCTCAGTGGGTTAAAGCCTCTGCCTTCAGCTCAGGTCATGATCCCAGAGTCCTGGGATCGAGCCCCGCATTGGGCTCTCTGCTCTGCGGAGAGCCTGCTTCCCCCTTTCTCTCTCTGCCTGCCTCTCTGCCTACTTGTGATCTCTCTCTGTCAAATAAATAAAATCTTTAAAAAAAAAAAAAAAGAAAGAAAAGAAAAGAAAACACTCTGGCTATTTTAGAAGCAGACAAAAAGAGCATGTCTGACAATGTAACTGTGTTCCATGACCCCCCACAGTCCTCAAGACAAATTCAGTCTGTTAGGCGATGACTTCTGCTCAGGTCATGATCCCAGAGTTCTGGGATTGAGCCCGAATTAGGCTCCCTGCTCAGCAGGGAGTCTGCTTGTCCCTCTGTCCCTCACCCCACTCTTGCTCTCACGTTCTCTCACTTGCTCTCGCTCACTCTTTCAAATAAATAACATCTTTAAAAACAACAACAAAAAATACCCACCCTTCCCTGGTCACCCCTCTGGAGCCACTCCTGTCCCAGGGAATATGATGCCTTAGCTAAGGGGTCCTCCTCCCTGGGACTCTCCCCTCCCACAAGAATGGCTCCTTTTCTCCAGAGATCTCTTGCTCCTGTGGGCTTGTCAGCCACCCCCCGACCCCAGCATCGCCCCAGCACCGCCCCACTATTCTCCTGCGAGGCAGAGCGCGCACACACACACACACACACACTCAGGCTCTGTGTCTTGATTCCCAGTACCAACACCAACATGTGTGACCTGGACAGGCTCCTTGGCTCTGTGCTACTGTTTCCTCATCTGTAAAATGGGGTCGGGACCGGGGGTGGGGAGAGGTGGGGGTTGCTCCTACCCCAGAGTTATGGATGGTAGGGGGGTAGATGAGTTAACAAATGCAAACAGTACCTTAACATGGTGTATTCTATTACTGCCTTCTGTTTAGGTGTTCTCCCCCACTGGACTAGCTCGTGGAGGTTAGACAGTGAGGTTCATCCAGCAATGTCATCTCCATGACCCTCTCCACAGTGCCAGGCATACAAAAGGCCCTCAAATCATATTTCCTGACATTCACCACTCATCTGTCGAGTGCCTTCTGCATTCCAGGTATGGGGCTAGGAGCTGCAGGTGGAGCTGTGAACAGGGCAGGATTCCTCCCCACTGTAAGAAGAGTAATTTCAAGCCCAGAAGTTCTCAAACTTTCTGGTCTGAGAAACTTTTTGGGTTTTTTTTAAGATTTTATTTAATTGTTTGTTTGACAGCAAGAGCAGGAACACTAGCAGGGGGAGAGGGAGAGGGAAAACAGGCTTCCCAACGAGCAGGGAGCCCGGTTGCGGGGCTCCATCCCCAGACGCTGGGATCATGACCTGAGCCGAAGGCATCACCTAACCGACAGAGCCACCCAGGCGCCCCGGTCTGAGAAACTCTTGACACACTTAAACAAGTTCACGATCCCAAAGAGCTTTACGGTGCGTAACTACCTCCTGGTATTTACTCTATGGGAAACTAAAACTGAGAAGTTTTTAATTTTTAAAATTTAGTAAGTTAATACATTGTATTTATTGATTCATTTTTCAAAACAATAGCAAACCCACTGCATGTTATAAAGGGCCGTGGCGGGCCCTGCGGCCCAGTGACGTTGTCAGACATGCTCTGCTTGCCTGCTCTATATTGAATGAATATTTCTAATGAAAATGACTATATTTTCCAAGACAAACAAAAGAGCGGGAAAACACTGATACGGTTTTGCTTTTTTTTTTTTTTTTTTCAAATGTCTCTCATATCTGACATAATGGAAGAAAAGCGGGATTCTCATGCCACACTCCACCTGCGCTATACGTTGCTTTGGTCGATGTATGTGAAAAAGAACCCGATTCTACAATTCCCTTTACCGAAACGCTTCGTACTTGAACACTCCGCTCTGTCTCCCGCCTCACCCAGTACGAAGCTTCGGGACTCGTGAAAGCCGAGCAACCACCCACGGCTGGTCAAGGACAGCTTCTGGAAGAAGGCGGGGCCTTCTTAGGATTGGACAGCAAGTGTGTCCTTCTGCAGGTTGGCCCCGCCTCCAGTCCCCGCCCCTATTTCCCTCCGTAGTAAAGTGGCGACCCCAAACGCATGCGTCCTTAGGCAGGCGGGCACTTCCGCCCGGTCATCCCGGAACCTTCTGTTCCCGCTCGGGTTTCTGTCGAGACGACGAGGGCGGCCAAGGCGGAAGTAGCGTGGTGTGTGGGCGGAACCAAACACTGTCATGTCGGCCGCCCTGCTGCGGCGCGGCTTGGAGTTGCTGGGGGCGCCGGAGGGTGAGGAGGTCCTGGCCGGGGACGCGCAGCGCGGGCAGAGGGTCGGAAGGGGCGGCGGGGAAGATTCCGGAGGTTATGGGACTATCCAAGCCGGGCTTGGCCTTGGGGGCATGGAGACCCTGCGCGCCCTCCGACCCGGTCCGTTCCTCTCTCCCTTCCCCTACAGCCCCCCGGGCCGCGGCAGGCCCGGCCAAGCCGACCGGGGCCCCGGCGAAGCGGACCCGGAAGGCAAAGGCAACCCAGGCCCAGAAACTGCGGAACTCGGCCAAGGGAAAGGTGCCTAAGTCCGCGCTCGGTGAGCTCGGGAAGGGGGCGACACCCTGGAGGAGGGGGCGCTGGAGGCTGAGCTTGAAGGGGTGGCTGGGCGTTTCTGGAATAGCAGGTGTGCGCCGGACGCGGAGCCGGGTCCTGGGAGTACGGGGCTGGACGAAACTCCTGGTCCCGGCCCTCAGTGGGAAGAAAAGCACCAAAGCGTTTCGGATGCGGAGAGTAATTGCTAGTGTGATGAGGCCTGTGGAGTAAGACTGGCGTGCTCTGGGACGGCCTTAAAATAAAAAACCAAATCAGAGTGCCCTGCTGAAGTGGCATTTAAGCCCATAACTGAAGGAAGTGTAAGACTGAGCCAGGGGACGAGCGCTCTAGAGAAGATAGCTCATGCGGAGGTAGGTAGAAGCTCGCTGCTGTGGCACCTGGACTGGGAAAGGTGACATAGTGGACAAGACCAGAGATGGATCGCTTAACAAGCCGTGAATGTTCTGCGTGCCTGGTGCTGTTCTAAACCCTGCATACATAAATGTTCCCTCTTTGGTTCCTCATGCGACCCTGTGAGGTCGGTACTGCCATGACCCCCATTTGTCAGATACAGAAACAGGCACTGGTCCAGATGGCACAGGTGGAAACCAGGCAGCGTGTCTGTGGAGATTTGCTGTCGCCTACTCGGTTCGGGTGGGAGACACTGTGGCCTGGGCAGCCATGATGCTTCAGGGGGAAGATGTGAAGAGAGGGAGCGTCGCTGGGCTTCAGCGGTGAATTGGCTGCAGGGATGGAGGAAGAGGGAGACACAGGAACAGCCCAGTGTCTAGGAGAGCATCTTGGGACATAGGGTGCCATGTAACAGGAGGGACAGGTGTGGGCTGGACGGCGGGGTCTTTTGACATGTGGCAGGGCTCAGTGAGCTCCTAGCGTGTCTCTGAACATGTACCCAGAGCCTGGTACATAAAAGGTGTTCGGGTATTTGTTGAAAGAACTATGAATTCCAGGCAGGAAACGGCGTGAGCAAGAATGAGGAGGCAGAAAAGTGAGGTGCGTGTAAGCAGCAGCGGTGTTAGATGTGAAACAGGAGCATGGGGGGCCAGGGGTCACCTCCTGCGTCCCATCCCTTGTCCCCACATCCCATCATGCTGTCTAACGGACGATGAGGGGACTCTGGGGCCACCTCGGTGTGAACCTCATCATCTCTTGCTTGGATAATTTCAAAAACTCTTCACCTCCACTCCCCCACCCGGTAATGTTGTTCGCCCCACAGCAGCCAGAGTGATCCTGTGAAGCGGTAAGTGGGACCGGTCTCTCCCGGCCTCACACCCTCCAGTGGCTTCCATCAGACTTGCTACCTCATGAAGCCCCACGTGGTCTGTCCCGTCTCCATCTTCACGTCCTACTGCTCTCCCCTCGCCATTCTAGCCATTTGCTGTTCTCCAGACATATTAACTGCACTACTTCAGGTTCTTTGCACTGGCTGTTCCCTCTACTTAGAATGCCCTTCCCCAGCATCCACACTCTCTCCCATGAGTGTTTGCTAAAACGTCTGCACTGAGGCCCGCTCAGACCCTCCTATGAGAATTGCAGCCCTTCACCCCTGGCATTCCTCATTTCTCTCTACTGTGGTGTTTTTCTTCATAAAATGCATCACTCTCTAAAATACTGTTTCTCTCATTTACCATGTGTCCTTGCTGTGGAGTGTAAGCTCCACGGGGTGGGAATTTTTGCTCTGTTTTCTGCTCTTTGTCCCGCACATTGCACAGGGTCTGCCATGCAGTAAGACTTGTTTGTTGCTTAAGTCACTTGAGCATCTGGGAGCGGAGGGCGGGGTGGAGGAGGCTTTCAGTAGGATCGAAGGGAAAGTTATTTGACAGAAAAGAGCGCAGGGTGCTGGAGTTAACCAGTTATCCTGACGCAGGGCTGTCAGGAAGGGGGCCTAGTGGCTTCCAGGGAGTTCCTCTGAAATGATGCCCCCGTGCCTGCCATCCACAGCTGAGTTCCAGAAGCGAGAGTGTCGAGGCTACCTCGGAGTAAACCTGAAGTTCATGACCAGTGCAAGAAGTACCGTGGCAGAGTCAGTCACCCACCAGGTTTGTCAGCGGGGTGGGCTCTGGGGCAGAAACCGGGTGGGAGGAGCCAGGGCTGTATCTGAGACCCATGGGAGTCTCTGCCCTAAGCACAAAGCAGAGGTTGGGTCACCCCTCTGGACGGCAAAGAACAGAGCAGGGCTATTGGGAGGCTGGGCCTGGCCTTACTCCTCTGTGACCCTTGTGGGCCTCAGTTTGTTCCTCTGTTAAGTGGAAAAAGTACGCCCTGCCTCCCGGGACGGTTGAGGGCCAGGTGAGTGGTGGGTAGCATGCAACTCTGCTAGGCTGTGCAGCTCCAAGGGTCAGTCCTTCAGGTGCCAGAAGACACCACCAGGGATCCTGACACATACACACACACCCCCATCTCCAGATTGTGCGGCAGAACCGGGGCCGCAAGGCCTGTGACCGGCCTGTAGCCAAGACGAAGAAGAAGAAGAAGGCTGAGGGCACTGTGTTCACTGAGGAAGACTTCCAGAAGTTCCAGCAGGAATACTTCGGCAGCTAGGCTCCCAGGAGGACACAGTGAGAAAGGCACTCAGGCCCAGTCTCTTCTTCTGACCTTGCGGCCTCTACTAGCCCTGGGAGCCAGAGGGGGGTGGCTGGCAAGGAGCTGGGGAGCTGGAAGCCCTGGGGCAGAGATGCTCTCAGACCAGAGCTGACATCTGCAGGCTCAGGAAGAGCCATCTACCTGCTAGAAGACATTTCTGACTTCTTTGTTTGCTTTGCCCCAAGTAGGGCCTCTGGGCTGTTCGCTCTGAAAAGGCCAGTTCTTAGGCCCTTGGGGCCACACCGCTAGGAGTGGGAAGGCTGCCAGGCCAGCTTCAGGGTTCTAATAAATGTAAACCCAAGAGCAGTGTGTATACTGTGATCTGCCTTATGGGGTGTCTCCCCTCTCCTCTGGCACCAAGGGACCTTTCACCGTCCCCCGTGGTTCTTAGGGCTCTGGGTCAGGCCTCCTGCCCAGCCCCAGGGCAGCTGGCATTCTTGATGATGGCCTAAAAGGAGCCCTCCTGCCCTGAAGGAGGCGGCCGCACCCAACAAGGCAGCCCTGGAGACGAAGTATATCTGCTGGTTCCAGGGCAGCCGACTCAGGGTTCAGAAAGTGGGGGTGCGGCTGCCCTGGTGCCCAAGGCTTGTGCTGTTGTTGGGGGGCAGCTCAGGAGGTGACCTCAGGAAACAGGGTTTCACACTCAGGTATGTGCCCGGGCTGGGAGCTGGGGTTGGGGTCAGGCTGCGGCACCAGGAGAGGGCGGGCTGGCCCCTTTACAGCAGGCATGCGCCAGCGACGGGTGCAGGGTGAGCGAGTGGATGTGTTGCCAGATGGGTGTTCGATGTAGAGGAGACATTGAGTTCTGGAAGTCCAGGAGCCCGTTCTTCCCGGTGGAGAAGAGGGCCCTGGATGGCTGTGGGCAGCTCCATCCAACCCTCTGTTCCCCATGTATGGTAACCCCCCTTTGGTTGGACCCGCTGGGGAGCCCCATTCTGCCAACCCCACAGTGAGCCCTTCTGGCCAGAGGGGAGAGAGCGCCACAGGCCGCCCACTGCTCCCAGGGTCTGCTCCTGGCTGTTAGCTTTCTGTTCTAGGTGCAGACAGCAGGGAAGCTGGCTGAGGCAGAGTTGGAGCCTGTCCTGTCTGTAGGCAGGCTCCATCCCAGCAGCAGGAAGCAGGCCGGCCATCCGGGCAGGGGAGGAGGGACTGTGACCAGACCTGTACGCACCTGCCTGCCTCGGATGGGCTTCTTCCAAAGAAGGGAAGGCTGGTATTTCTTTCATTCTTGCTCCTGCCTGCTGAGCTTTCGTGACCCTTGCGGGGAGAGAGGCAAACTTGGATATGCTCAGAGACTCCGACCCTCCATCTCAGCCGCTCAGTGAGAAGCTGGCTGGGCTATGCGGGCGCCCTCTTGCTCACCTCACTGGAAAGGGGCTGACCAGGCCTGGAGCTCAGGGCCCCTTTCTAGCAAGGACATGCCTACTGTGCCCTGATCACCTACAGGTATCCCTTTCCGGATGTAGAGTGACCGGCCTCGCTCCCGGGTAGGGAGTTTGCAGGTGTGTGAGCTGGGGTCCTGGCACTTCTCTGCTGCTGGGCTTTCCAGTAGCTCTTCCGTCCCATTTGTGCTGCATAGCGCTGGTGGCATGGGTGTCCGTGCTCCCCTTGAGTAACCAAAGTTAGTGCTCACTCCTGAGATTCTGGCCCAGTACATCAGAGTAGGACTCGAGGGCCTATTTTCAGTGGTCACCCTGGACAGGGGCACATGGGTGGCTCATTTGCTTAAGGGTTGAAATGAAAACCCTGTTCTTGCTTCATTTCCTCCATCTCAAGAAATGGAAACTCCATCCTTCTAGTCGCTCAGCCACCATTCTGTTCCCCCTTATACACTCCCCATCAGGGCCTGACTTGCTTGGCTGTTAGAATCTACCCAGGCCCTGACTAGCTCTCCTCACTCACCTGTGCTGAGCCCAGCCCGCTCCTCTTTGCCTGCCCCCCTGCAGGAACCCTCTTCAAATAGCAGGCAAAGTAGCACGCCTGCTCCGGGGACTCCCCAAGTCACACACAGGCTTTCGAGTCCCATCACAGCTACAAGGCCACAGGCACTGCGGGCTCACTCCCTCCCCTCCTGCCGGCTTTGCCTCCCAGAGAGGGTCTCCCTAAACACCCATCTTAAATGGGCAGATCCACCCCTCACCCCTGCAATCAGCACTCCCACTGCCATGTCCTGTCAGATGTCTTCCTGGCCGCCTCCCTTGCCAGAATGAGAGCTGAAATTTTTGTCTTGTTTTCCTCACCACTGAACCCTCAGCACCCAGAACGACGTCTAGCCTGCGGCGGGTGCTCGTGAATAGTTGCAGAGAAACATGAAAGTCTGTTCTGATCTCCAAGGACATACAGCCTCATCCTGGGGTGTTAAAAGAGGCGTGCAGTGCGGAGAGCCGAGCGGCTCCAGGATCCAGCCCCCAGGTGAGGGCAGCAGAGGGCTCCGGGCTGAACCACGAGCAGCCCTTTCCCCACCCTGCAGCAGGGGTAGAACCCAGCCCTGGGGCTGATGGAGTCCTAACCGGGCCACACAGTAGTGGGCCTGGAGCTCAGTCTCATTCCCTGTGTGAGAGCCCACGTGCTGAGCAAGGCCTCTGTCATGGTCTATACCAGCTGCCCCTGGGCCAGCATCCAGCTGCAGGCTTGTCTCGTTAACAGGTGCAGTCATAAGAGCTTCCTGACCACTCCCATTGTGGATTATGAGCTACTAACTGGAAAGCACTTGGAGCCGTGCTTCAGAATCTAAGTATTTATTAGTTGTGATTATTATTACTTGCCACGCACTGTTCTAGGTCGGAAGTTCGGGAACCAACAAGACAGCAAGATTTTTGCCATCAAAGAGCTTGCTTACATGGTCACTGAGGAATGGGAAGGAGAAAATAAACATGTGTGCATGTAGTTTCAACTAGAGATAAGTATGTAAAAATAGAAACTATAAAGCAGAGAGGCTGGGACATTAGCGGAGTCCTCTTGGAAGGCCTTTGTGGTTATCTACATGACAGGAAAGGATCCCTGGAAAAATCTTGCAGGCAGAGGGAACAATTGCAAAGGCCCTGAGGCAGGAATGAGCTTAGAGAGCAGAAAGGTCGGAGTGGCTGGAGCACAGTGAAGGAGGGTAAAGGCTGTGTGGTCTGAGGCCACACACTCTACAGGGACTTTTGCTGCCCATCCCATCCCTGCCTTTTGGGTTCGGGGAGTCCTTATCCCCAGGGCCTGGGAAGGGGCAGAGCCCAGCATCCTGGCCCTTGGCCTCCAGCCAGCACTGCCCTTCAGGACACCCCAGGGAAAGGTTTCCCATCTGTCAAATGGAAGAGCAGGCCACTGTCTCCAAGAGCCTGCCCCAAGGGCAGAGGGTCCCGCTGGCACCAGATGTGCCAAGGTGGCTGGGTCACTTCCAGGATCATAGTCTCTCTAGCCTCCTCTCAACTCTCCATGTCCTCCACATGCCCCAGGCTCTGGCAGCTGCCCATTGTGCAAAGCATAAGACACTGTTGGGAGTAAACAGAAGGAAGCAGTGTTTGTGGTTGTAGAATTTTTATTTACTATCTTAGATTAAAAAAAAACTAAGGTCACAACTGAAGTGAGGAATGGAGCAGAAGTCGCAGATGGCAGTCGTGCTGGTGTGCGGGCCTTCGACAGTGGCTGTAGGCTCCCCTCTCCCCCAGCTCCTCGCCCAAACCATCAGGTATGAGCCACATGGGGAACTGATGTGATCTGAAGCCTCCACATTTGTATTGATCGCTGAACACAAATTAGCACCCACACGTGTTTTCTCCAGACCTCCAGCTCTGCCGACAGTCTAGGGTCCCCCTACGGTCCTGCCCATAAGGAATTTGGGAGCCACACCAAGTGTGCACTCAGGAGTCAGAGTGCCTGGGTCTGAACCCACCTGGCAGTGTGCAGGTTACCCAACCTCTCCAAGCTGTAGTTCCATCTGTAAAATGGGGATGAGGTGATCCTTATGAAAAAAGCATTTGGGGGGCATCTGTTGGGACTCTTGATCTTAGGGTTGAGTCCCACATTGTGATGAATTAAAAGTCTTTTTTTTTTTTAAGTACTTTGGGGGAACCTGGGTGGCTCAGTAGGTAAAGGCTCTGCCTTCCGCTCAGGTCATGATCTCAGGGTCCTGGGACAGAGCCCCGCATCGTGCTCTCTGCTCAGTGGGGAGCCTGCTTCCTCCCCTCCCTGTGCCTGCCTTTCTGCCTACTTGTGATCTCTGTCACATAAAATCTTTAATCAAAAATAAAGTACATTGAATTGTACTTCGTTCCCCCCAACATTAATGCATGTAGCTGAGTGGGTGCTGTTTTCCCCACCAGTAAATCCCCATCCTCAGCTCTAAAGCCATTTAGAGGTGGGGGACCTTGTCTGCAGTAATTTCAGTACCTGGATGGGCGGGCTCTGCTGAGCAAGATGTAGAAGAGGCCCATGGCCCTGTGAGGATTTCTACAATCTCAGGGCAGGACCCCCACTCCCTCCAGTGCCTAAGGAGAACTGGGTCACAGCTTTGTATTCCAAAACCAGGCCTGCCACAGTCACTTCATGTCACTTCATGCTGGGCATTGGGAAGGTCGGAATCACTGGCCTCTGCTTCCCTTGCAGACCCTCATAGGCCATTTCCACATTTTTCAAAGGATGGCTCAGTGGGTTCAGCCTCTGCCTTTGGGCTCAGGTCATGATCTCAAGTGTTCTGGGTTCAGGCCCCACATCAGGCTCTCTACTCAGCAAGGAGCCTCCTTCCCCCGCAGCATCCCCCAGCCTACTTGTGATCTGTCAAAAACCTTTGAAATACTCACAGGGCGAAATGGGTCAAGAGCCTTTGAATTCTTCCTGCACCTATTTCCCGCTGAGCATATGCCCCACCGATTACCGCAGGGGCTGGAAGCGCACACCTAGGCGGCTTACAGCACTGCCCAGCGGTGCACACAGCCCCGTCATGCAGTGAGCAACATCCATGTCCCTATGCAGATGAACATGAACACTGACTCCCTGGAGATGTAGCCCCACAGGCCAAAGAGGGGACTGCCCAGATGGGACTCGGGACTGGCTTATTACTCTCTTAAGTGCTGGGTTTCGACGAATCTTCCCATTATCACCCCTGTGGGCAGACCTGCCAGCCTTTGCAGCCAGCTCTGGCCTGGAACTTCAAGTTGTATTGAACTCCCAACTCTCTACAGTTCATTCAAGCAAAAACGGGAGTTCTGGGAAGGACTCTACTTAACTATAAAAACCAGAAGTGAAATTTAATCAACTTGTGCCCAGATGGGGCCTTATCTGGGTACTCGAAACACCAGTCACAACGCTCATCAGGCCACAGCCTCAGCTGCTACTTCTGGTCATCCAGCTGCCACAGGGTAAAATCCCCTATCCCACCCAGGCGCCTGTGGGGGTCCTAAGCCCAACTCCCTCCCAATGCAAAGTACTACAAAAGCACCAGTGGTCCTAACCAATGGTCCAGACAAGTTTGAACCAACCCCACTTGCCTTGGTCACAACCACCAGGCCAAGGTGGATTGAGATAAGAAAGCAGGCACACAGTTGTTCACCGAGTTCTTTCACTACAAAATAATTTATTACAGCACAGCTTCAGAGCAAGCCTATGTACAAGCACACACTCCTGACTACCCCAACTAGGGGACCCTTTTCTTCTCCCTTGCCTTTCGGACCTCTTGTATCAAATCTTTCAGATACTGGATCTCCTTGGCTAAAGACTCTGCCCGCTCTTTCAGAGCCTCATTCTTCTTTTCCAGCTCTTTGCACTCGCCAGTGAGGGCCTCCTGCTCTGCCCTCTTCTTCTGGCGGTATCTAGTGGCTGCTGTCTTGTTCTGCTCCATTTTTTTCAGCTTCTTATCTAGTTTCTCAACCTTTACTTTTGCTGCTGTCTTCTCTCCAGGAGGATCATAGGGTTTGGGGCGGGCAGAACCACAGAGGAAACCTGGAGACAGCAAGCTCCTATTTGGAGAGCCCCTGGAGGTAGAGGGGCTATGCTGTGGGGACCCCAGATAGGACTCAGGACTCATACAGATGCCGCTATCATTATCTGAGGGGGCATCCTCCTCCTTGATGCACTGAGGGATCATGGTAATGTAAGCAGTAGAGTCTGACTTTCTATCTCCTTCAGAAATATCCACTTCACTGCCCAGCTCTAAACTAAAGGAATGATCTGGAGTGGAGGACAGCGCCCCTGGGGAGAGAGGAAGTGGTTGCAGGAAGGTAAAGGGGGCAATCTGGTCTGTTTTGGGTAAACTTTCTGGAAGATGGCCAATTGGGTTCACCGTCTGGGGGGGCTCCTTATTTGTCTCCTGGACTAAGGGGTCGAAGAGATCACACGTGTCATCCAACGTGGCCAAAAGCTCATCTGGCATGGTTTCCAGGTCATCTATACTGAACAGAGAATCAAAATCAAACTCCTTCAGATCCATTTTCTCCACCATCCAATCTGTCCCGGAGAAGGCATCCTCTGCAAAAGATTTAAGGTAAAACCATTGAGGTCAGATGTACACTGCCACAGCCAGCCCCAGACCAGACCCCAGGGGCAAAGGCCTCTCACTCACCCTTGCCGTTGTCTGAGGCACTGACCAACCCATCCACAGCCAGCCATTCGGAGGAGCCCGCCTTAGCCTTGTCGCTGGAGAACCCATGAGGTTTGAAGTGCTTGGCCACCTCCAGGTAGTCGTCTAAGAGACCTAGGCCTTCCTCAGCCCCCAAACCCGACTGGTCGAAGGGGGACATCAAGTCCCCCACCAACACCTCGCTGCTCAGGAAACTCATCTCGGCCATGTCGCGGGACTTTACTGGAATCGAGGAATGTGCTTAATTCGAAGATGTCTTTGTCGGTTACAGCAACGCTGCTGCTGAATGCCGTGAGAAGCCTGAGAAGGAATCAGAAACCAGGTCCGCTTAGACCTCTGCCGCTCCGACAAGTTCATCTCCCCGTCCCGGAGGGAGGGGGTCCGAACTGGAACCCCACTTAGGAGAAAACCCAGCACATGTGGCCCCCAAGCCATAGCGTCCACCCTCCCCGCGGCCCGCTCAGGCCGCACAAGATGGACGGCCGCGGGGCTGGGCCGCTCCTCCCCCCGCCGCCGCCAGAGAAAGCCGCGCTCGGCTCCTGTCCAAATACGGCCCGGGCCGCCCGGCCCCGCCCACGCCCGCCCGTGACTCACGCCGCGCCACCACCGCCCTGCCCCGCCGCCATCTTGGCCCCTGCCACGTTCCGCGGGGCGCCGGACGAGCCGCCGCCGGGTTCAGGAGCCGGGGCCGCCGGGGGCATCTCCCCGCCCCCCACCCGGCGCCGGGCCGCGGCCTCCCCACCCAAAACCGTCGGCGTCTCAAGGACACCCAAACACGGGTCACGCGTCCCGGGCGCTCGTAAAACCGCTTCCCCCTCCGCGGCGCCGCCCGGCCGCAGGCCGCGCCCAAGTGAGCTGACTGCCCTCGCCGACCCTGGGGAGCACGGCCGGGGCGGCCCGGTCCCGGTACTCACGCCATGGCTTAAGCCGCTGGGGGGTGCCGCTGCAGAGCCTGGTGCTGCTGCCGCCGCTGCAAAGGCCAATGCTGCCGCAGGCACTGCTGCCTCTAATACGCCATGGCGGCCGCGGACCCTGCGGGGATTGGAGGAGGGAAGGCGCGCACTTGCGAAAAAGATCTACATAGGAAGGCGGGAGGAAAAGAAATGGCCGCGGCGCGCCGCCCGAGGGTCCTTTATAGACTTTGCGTCTATGAGGGCGTAGCACACTGCACATCCTTCCGCCGAGGTCACGTGACCCGCGCCCCCACCCACTCGTTTTATCCTATCCGATGCCCCTACCGCGTCCAACCCACGACTCTTGTGTCCAGGGCGTAGCTGTGAAGAGAATAGGAGTTATTTTCAAGGTCTCAAGAAAGGGAAAAGGCGCACTACTTTGCAAGGCTACTAAGATCAAAGAGTCACTCTTCCCTCTGAGGGCGGAGAACGCGGAGGGATTCTTCAGACACACCTCGTTTCCGGTGTCAGCTTGGGGGGCGGGGAGAGAAGTCTTTCAGCCCAAGGAAGGTCTTTATTGTGATGTCCGAGGCCGCCTGGTTATCGCGCGAGATGCTTGTGGAGAGCGAGCGTCGAGCTGATTGGTTAGTCATGGTGAGTCATATATATCTCCATTTTCTACTGGCTCAGACCCGAAGTGGGCGGTGAGGGAGGCCGGGTCTGAGCGGGAAGGGGCGGAGCGACCAGTGCGGTTCCCGCCGAGAGCCTCTGGCATTTACAGCCTCTTCTCGGCGAATTTCTTTTTCTCTGAGCTCCTTAACTCGGCCCACCCGTGGTCGTCCGTGACTGCCCTGGCTCCTTCAGCCCGGGTAGTCCCAGACGGTGGCGTCGGGCCACGGCCCCTGTGATCCCTGTCACTCTCGTGAGGCTCCGAATTAGCACCAAGTTCAGGCCCGAGATGAAACTAGGCAAAGGAAGTGGCATTTCGCGTGCGTTTCCACCACATGCAAGCCCTTCAGTAGCTGAAAGGGGACTGAGGACCTCAGTCGTGATCTCAAACGCTCCGGGCGCACCTACGGTCAGGGGCCAACTCTCAAGTCCAGTCGGGAAGATACATAATCTCTAGTCCAATTTTGGGTACTTCTACATACCCAGCCTGCTAAACGTTTGCTATTTAGAGTATAAAGTCTATCACAGGGCAACCTCTTTTGGTTTATACAGATGCAGTTCCGTGAAGACACTCTCCCAATTCTGTAACTGCCCGGAGTATCGTAACCACTTCCCAGCGCGTCCGCGTAACAGCACTAATGGGGGAGAAGCTTGAGAACCCAAGCCCACTCGCGGAAGTTCACGTTTGGAAGCAGCAGTTCAGGTCAAGGCCTGCAACTTGCTCTCCAGTGGGAAGCTGTGAAGGATGCCAAGGAAAGGTCGCCATCATTCTCCCGTGTCCTTCACAGTCAGGCCCTGCGAGGTCAAAAAAATTGGGGAAACACTGTCTTTGATAACTACAAACCATTCGTTAGTTTGATTTAGTCTAGGTAGTCCAACGATTTCTTAGAACCAGTGGGACTAGGTGTGTGGCCAAACTTAGAACCAGTGGGACTAGGTGTGTGGCCCAGAGTCACACCGTTGCCAGTGGAGGCAGTATGGGGCAGGCCTTGGAAGACAAGATTTTTGAGGCAAACTCAAGAACCCTGGCTCTTCTATTTAGTAGCTGAGGTGTTTTGGTTAAGCAATTTATCCTTGCTGAGCCAGTTTCCTCATCTGTAAAATGAGGCTAATGAGTATCCTCATCCTTAGACTGAAGCTCATATATGGAAAGCACTGAGCAAAGTGCAGGTAAGCGCTCAATTAATAGTTGCCTATTATTACCATTATTAGAACTCAGGTCTTCTGATCGTGGACTCCCCACTCCACATCTTCCTTACATCATCCTGCTTCCTCAGAGGCCGCCTATTCTTGACGAGGATGAAACCAGCAACAACTGGTACATGCAAAGCACACTGCTTCCTGGGACAAGAACGGTCTCTCTACTGCCTTGGAGAATCACAAATGTCAGGATATAACAAAGTTGTCTGATCTTTATCTCTGAAGCATTACACAAGTCTTCCATGGTGTAACTAAGGACCCACGGGGTACGTCCTCCTTTTCCTGTATCAGGAGACCTACCAGTGCCTCCTTATGGACGACCATGCGGAAGGTTGAGAATTAAAGAAAGTAACATTGTCCCAGTTTTGACATCTCAGAGCCACAGATGATTGACTCCAGTGGCAGCTTGTTCTATCATGGAGACCCAGATCAAGCACTTCAAAGGTTCTCCTGGCTGAAAATGAAGAAGCAGGATTATTCCTGTAAGAAAATGTTTCATACCACACACAGAAGTCAAAGCTCTTGGAAAGGAAACGTTTATTTTTTTCTCTCTATGCGGTGCAAGGTCCTCATGTTCCCCAGCTTTATTTCCTCCCTAAGGAGAAAAAAGATAGCAGTTCTCCAGGTCTCGGGGCCAAGCTGCTTCCATGTGGACCTAGCAAAGGTGGGACAGGGCTGGTGATAGATCCCAGATCTACCAGCTGAATGCATCCACTGCTGCTGAAGGGCAGGCAAGTGACTGGAAGGCAAGTAGTGGACTCAGCCTCAGGGACCAAGAATTTAAAGACTCCAAGGTGATCAGAATGAAAAGGTAAACATGCTGGACAGTTAGCCTCAGAATCAACAGTGTGTAAAAGAGCCATAGCCTGACAGTCCTAGTGCTAGGTGTCCTTACTATTCTCTTTGGCCTTGATTTTTAGCAGGAAGGGCAGAGTGTTAACCAACCCTGTGAGCAGTTTTCAGCCAGGGTCACAGTATCAAGGAAGTGTGCCATTGCAAAGTACTAAGACACATGGGGGGGGGGGGGCTATATGCCTATATGCATAACTCCTCCTGGGCCCTCTCCAGGACGTTGTGATCCTGAAGCTGATTCCTTATCAAAACCATGTGAGTTCTCAGGGGGCACCTGGGTGGCTCAGTCAGTCAAATGGCTGGCTCTTAACCTCAGGGTCCTGAGTTCAAGCCCAGCATTGAGCTCCATTCTGGAGCATGGAACCTACTTTAAAAACAACAACAACAAAAAAGCTTTTGGTCATGATCTTAGGGTCCTGGGATTGAGCCCCACGTCCAGCTCCCCACTCAGTGGGAAATCTCCTTGTCACCACCGCCCCCCCCACGCTTCTGCAAATAAAATCTTTAAAGAAAAAAAAAAAAAAAGGTGAGTTCTCAACTTGAGTGGAGTACAAGGGAGCAAAATCAGCTAATCTGGAGTGTGAACAGGGTGACCACCAGGGGCGGAGACCCAGGAAGAAAGACTATAGGCCTCAACACAGCTTTTCCAGACATTAGTTTTTGATTATTTATTTGAGGGGAAAAAAAGTCACAACCAAGCATATAAAATACGGTTATCCTGAACTCATTTTTTTTAGGAAGGGACAACAGAGAAAAAACCAACATATACTTCAGAATTAATTAGGCTTTCAAGACAATGAGTATATTTTTTAAGCATGAGGCTAACTCATGGTTTGCTAACCCAGACGGTGCAAAAAAAAAATGTCCAGGTGGAGAAGTAGGAGCAGATGCCATTACTTCAGGCAAAGGTAGGAGTTACTGAATATAAAGGCAGAATGGCAGGGAAAAGCACAAAATCTTTCCCCAAAGATTAAAAAACTGGACAGAATGGAGCAGACTGGGGTGGGGTGGGGGTTGGTCGGAATGTTGTCCTCTTTCATCCAAGCCTCCAAGCATGGCACTGCCTTCCACGTGCTGCAGGGCTGGCCCAGCCTCAAGTCAACAAACCCACCAGGACCAGGGCCAAGAACTCCCACTGCTTCTAGTTCTGAGGACTTCTGGGTGGTTCTTGCTTGTGAAATGGGAAAGTTACAGTTTTTGGTTTTGTGAAACATAGTTAAGAGACAGAGATGCCTTTAGAAAGATGCTCTTTAAGAAAGCAGATAAAACCAAATCACAATTACACTTGGCTTTGATAACTGGGGACTTTGTCTTTAAAACCGTTTTTTTCAGCTCTCCTTCTAGTATTTTATATGGAATTTGGTCAGAGATGTCAGCTTGGGAAAACTGGGTCCTATAATACATTAGGAAAACCAAATCCTTTACTTCAGTGAAGACTAACCCGTGCTTTTGAAACCTCCCCTCTCCCTTCCCTCTAATGGATACCAGACGGGTACACAGGAGCCATCGATGCCAGGGCCTTCCCTATACCCTCTCTGCCAGTCACCCAGGGTAACAGTCAGGCACAAGAGATTTTCTTTAAACTCTAACTTGATTCTGATGAACAGCCAGGATGGAGAATCACTCTCAAGGTTCTGGGATTTGTATTTTTCATTCTCTCTGAATAGCTTCATACAAATGGCAACTGAGCCACTTTAAGGAACCGCTGCAGATCTAAGAGAGAAACAGGAAAATTTTCCAAACGTAGCTAACGTTAACCCTAGTTCACAACCTCCTAATTGATGACAAAAGGGGACAGGAATCTCTACCCTAAATCTGAAAGGTAGCTGAGGTTTCAGTGCTATTTAGAGAGTCAGTTCATGCTGCTGTCATTGGGAAGGAATGAGACAGCTGCGGAGAGCGTCACTGGAATCTCACTGATGGAGAGGTAGTAAGAAGAGAGAAAAATAAAACTTGATGGGAGAACAAAATACTGGATAGGCAGATCAGAAACAGAATTATTATTGGCTTCTTGCCAGAACAGGAAGAAAGCGCAAAAAAAGAAGCTGCACTGACCAGGTGAGACCCTCCTCCCCACCCTCAGGATACTTGTGACGTTGCTCAGTGCGGTTTTAGCAGCGGAAACCAGAGGGAGCGCAGGAAGCCCCGCCTCCCTCTCCTGTGTGTCTTATCCACGCACGCTCTTCCTGGGTAGCACCAGTCCCCCAGGTGCGGGGTGAGACAGGATGGGAAAGAGGTCAGCGCATGTCTGCTTGCCCTCTGGCCTCTGGCGGTGCCTGGAGAGTTCAGACAACGTCCCCTCGTGTTCCCATGGCAGACAGTGGGGAATGAAGGGCTGGCTGTGGGCCTGTTCCCGCGCTAAGGCAACGTCCTGAAAAGGCAGGGCCTCTAGGGGAAGAAACAGGGTGGCCACACTTCCACTGGTGACTGGACTTTTCAGCAGGTGTTTGCCGCCTGTCAACCTCTCTTCCACCTCTACTGCAAAGGCTATGTCCTTGAAGGCCTCATTCTGATTGGCAATAAGGCAAGGAAGGGGCCGACCAACAGCACCTGTGCACGGCACCTGTGCTGTCCCGACAGCCCCTTCCCTCCCTGTCGTCCCCCGGCTTCTCGCACAGCAGCTCGGATCTGGACCAGACACGGGGCGCACACACACCCTCTGCACCCCATTTAGACTGACCTCACTCCTGTGCCGGTCAGTAACTGTGTTCCCATGAGACCTTTTCAGCACTCAGGAATTGGAGCTGGTCAGGAGGCGGAGGAAACGGGCTGAGTCTCCAGGAACCTGGGTCAAAGGCCAGCTCTTTCGCTAGCTTTACCCCCAGAAATTCTAAATACTGTCTGAGCACTCAGTCTGCAGAGCTCAGCTTGGAAAGCGCCATCAGAACTCTGCCGTGACATTCAACGAAAAGGCAACATCTTGACTAGGCAGACAGGCTCCCGGGGAAGGAGCAAAACAGAAGGCGTGAACAAGAGGAAAACAGAGAAGACACTGAAAACAAAGAGGCCAAAGGGCAGGGCAGACAGGGACAGAAAACCTGGGCCACAATGCTAGACACCAGCTCAGGCCAGTGCTCTGCCTTCTCAATTCATTCCAGATAAATGAGCCTGGAGCAGGGGGAGGGGAGGAGTAGGAGCACAGTGTTTGGTAACAAAAATAGAAAGGGTCCGGTGAGAAAACAGAAGACAAGGAGATGGCATTCTGATCAGCATGAAGTGACCGGGCGATGACCAGCAAGATAGGAGGCACCTAGGGACCCTGTGAGGCACCAACTCTGCAGCCACGTTTCTAACGGAGAAGCCAGGGTCTGACCACCTGACGCCCACTCTGGCCTTCACCTGCCCTTATGTCTGCAGCAGCACCTCCGGCTCAGACAACGAGCAGTAGAGAGTATATCCCAACTCATCTATTTCTTCGGGAGTGAGCTCTGCAAATAAGTTCACCTTGGGGTTTAGGGCACTGGGCAGGACTCCCGCCTCCAAGTAGCTGATAAGCCCCCTCAGGGCCTGTAAGAACCGGTCGGCCAGCATCTCTGGAGACCAGTCAGCCTCCTCCTGGGCCAAGTGGAGGATGACGTTGGTTAGCTGGCTGGCAGTGAGGTGGCCCAGAGCCGGAGTGGACTTGCATATGGCCTTGAGGATCTTGAGGCACAGAGATCGGCAGCCCGAGTCGGCCTGGTCCAAAGCCCGCAGGCGTGCCGTCTCTGCCGGTCGCAGGCTCAGCCGCCACAGGTTGTCGTACTGCGCCAGCCGGTGTGGTCTGGCTACCAAGACAGTGTCGCCAAGGGTCACTGATGGCAGGAAGTCAATGACAAGATGCTTGTCACGCTCATACTGCACTTCCAAAGTCAGGGCTTCTGGGGGTGGTGCTGGTCGGATCACATAGTCCAAGAGGGACCCTATGGCTGGCCAGTTGATGGAGCCAGCCACGACCTTCTCAAACGTGTCTGCCACTGTCTTTGGGGAGAGGTAGCCGCCTACGACACAGCGGTCCCAGTAACTGCTACCACGAGGAAAATACTCTGGGTTCTCACGACGGACCAGGTAGAAGCCAGGGACGTTCATGATGGTGTCCTCACCGGGTATACATGACCACAGGTTCTGCTCCAGCACGAGGGGCACGATGAGCTGGATGTGGTCTGCTGTCACCACCTGTTCAGGCAGAATTAAAAAACTTTTGAGGGACTTAATCTGCTCGAGAGACAAGCATCCCGGAACACGGGTTCCACCATCTAATTTGCCCCCAACAATAAAGGAAACTATGAATTCGTTCATGTCACCATTACCAATTCAAACAGAGTGAGGATTTAAACCACATCTGTCAGGGGCGCCTCAGTGGCTCTGTCGGTTGTGTTTGCCTTCAGCTCGGGTCATGATCCTTGGGTTCTGGGATCCGGCCCTCTACTCAAAGGGCTCTCGGGTGCTCTGCTCAGCAGGGAGCCTACTTCTCCCTCTCCCTCTGCCTGCACGTGCATGCGCGCCCTCTCTCTCTCTCTCTCTCTGTTAAATGAATAAATATCTTTTTTTTTTTAAGATTTTATTTATTTATTTGTCAGAGAGAGAGAAACAGAGAGAACGCATGCACAAGTAGACAGAGTGGCAGTCAGAGAAGCAGGCTTCCCGCTGAGCAAGGAGCCTGATGCGGGACCCTGGGATCATGACCTGAGCCAAAGGCAGCAGCTTAACCAACTGAGCCACCCAGGTGTCCCTAAATGAATAAATATCTTAAACAAAACAAAAAAACGTGTCTGTCAGAACAAGAAAAAAGAACAAGAAAGGGTTAAGAAGACCCAACAAGTGCTACTGCAGTGGGCAGAATGCAGAAGCAGGAAGACCTTAGTCTTTCTGGCAAGCCTGGGACGCTGATCTTCAGTACCAACGACACTCTCTCGAGAAGCATCCTGGTCGGCACCCAGCCCTGCCCTTCGTGGGAACCACCCTGTTACCTGCAGGTCATCATAGAGGCTGCCACTCAGGTACATGTCCCGAAGCGGCATGTCAGGCAACTTGGCCCGCAGGAAGCTCCGGAGCTCAGCACATATGTCCACAGCAGCTTGCTTGGCCCGAGCCTGCTCGCCAGCAGGGATGGCTGCCCGGTTCCGGTAGTAAGTAAGAAGTTTCTCCTGCAGGGACATGCGGAGTCGTGACTTCTTCAAGTCTACCTGGCCCTTCCTGGCCAATGGCTTGGGCCGGGGTGGGCAGAATGTATCTGCCAAGGCAAGAGAGAGAGGCATGTGAGCTCTTCCCATGCTTCTTAGACCACAGCTGCCTCGGCCCCGGGAGAGGAGGAGGGACCTGGCACCAAAGGCAAGTGCTAGCACAGAGCCTGGCACACATGTGCTCGAGAAACACTTGCTGAAGGCAGATGTAGTACTGGGAGCCCAGAGAGAAGTCCCAGAGGGGTAACAGCCTTTTCCTCACCCGTGTCAAAGACCGAGGAGTCTGTGGGAAGGGTCTGCAGGGACCGGCTCAGGCCTGTCTTCATGTCCTTATTCAGCAACCGGGGGGAGCCCATCCAGTTCGGTTCTTCCCAGCTTCTTTTCCCTGAATGGCTCAGGCGGGTGGGGCTAGTGGGGGCACTGATGGCCCGATCATACATCTGAAAGAGGAGAGGACCCGCAGAGGTAGCTTCCTGCCCGTTTCCCTTCTTCCCAGCAGCTCTGCCCTCGGGAGTTCAACTACTGTTTTCCAATGACTGTTTTATCCTAGATTATGGAATACTTGGCTCCACGTGGAAAATCTTGGGAAATACTAAATGATACAAATAAGAAATCAATCTACCATAATGTCACAACACAGAGGCAACTGTTGATATTTTGGTTTAGTTCTTTCTGGAAACATACATTTATATAATTAGGATCTGACTCTACATATACTTCTGGAACTGGATTTTTTTCACTCATCACTTTTATCATTTCCCCCATGCCACTAAAAATGAACCAGTGTTCAACATTATGATACTTTTTCTGACGATACAACATGGTACCTTATGAACTTACCATAACGCTGAACGCAGATTCACTTATTTACTAGATACCAAGTGGCTACTGTGTGCCAGGCATTGTTCTAAGTGTGGAATAAAGCAGTAAACCAAAGAGACCCAACCCTGTCCTCACGAAGTTTCCAGTCCAGTGAAGGGATACAGGTAGGACCTAATTAACAAGTTAAATGTGAAGTTGCACACAGAGATAAATATGAAGAAAGATAAAGTAGGAAAGGGAAGTAGGAAGTGTATATGTGGTGGGAGTGCTGCCATTTTAAATAAGGTAATTAAGGAAGGGCATTTTGGTTATTTGCCATTTTTTCCTCACTGGGATAGACTTATTTGTACTGCCAGCGATTTCTCTAGGGCAGAGTCCCAGAAGCGGACCTAGTGAACTCTCCTAAAGGCTCACCTTATAATGCCACCTGACCAGCTCACACTCCCAGGGGCAGGACTGGAGTCTCGTTCCAGGTCAGCTCCAGTCCGCAGAGACAGCCTCACCCCCTCTCCTGCCCCAGCCCCGGCCGCACGCACTTACCCGCTTAACTGCCAGCGTGGCAATGCCCAGCATGGCCGCTCCGCCCACCCCCAGCACCAGCCGGGCATTGGAAAGCACAAAATCAATGGCCGTGCCAATGCCATTGTCATCCTTCTTGCCTTTGCGCTCACCAGAGCCTGCCATCGCGCACCTGAGGACAAAGGCAGAACACAGCCATCAGTGCCTGGGACCTCGAGAGCCATCCCTCCCCGTCTCCACCATGAGGCCAGCTCCCAACAAGTACAGCGTGTTCTGTGAATTCCAGCAACCCAAATCCTTCTGCCTATAGCACTGCAGGCTCTAAGGTCAAGACAGAGATACCATGTCCCAGGAGGTAGCTGCATGCAAGGGGGAAGAAAGCATCACGCTAATTGTGCCAAAAAACCTTTCCACCAATCTACGGAGAGGATAGAGCTAGAAAGCCTTAGCTCACTGTTAATCCTTCCTTATATTATGAGACTGACGTGCTACCTACTGCGCTAATGAGGCACCTTAATCCTTCCTTATATTAGCGTGAAGTACCCGACATGCAATTCAACCCTCTCCCGTCCCATCAGTATAATGTAGACCGTGTTTTGATCCTTTGGCTACTACCTCCTATAAGGTGAGGTGTGAGAAGGCCTCATCTACTAGATTAAGACAGAAGATGCTCGTCCAGTCCCATGCTGTCACTCCACACATAGGGAGGTGATGTGCCAGAGGTCCCAGTGACAGGGAATGGCAGAGCCACCTCCACAACTCAGGCCTCCCAGCTCCCAGTACGATGCTTTTTCTACCACATCATATTACATTTATCCACTTCTTGGGGAAAGTGTTCAGGGGGCTACAAGCAGCTCATGTGAGGCCGGCACTGTGACACTGAGAATAAATGCCGTTAACCTGGCCGTTAACTCAGGGGAAAAAAAACCCATCTGCCCAAATGCACTTGGAAAATGAACTAAAGATGTGATTCCCCTAAAAGGGAGTTCATGGGCTCCATACTGAAGAGGCTGGCCTCTCATCCAGCGCTCAAGCAAGGGGCGCACGCACATGCTCCCCAGCAACAATGGAGTCATCCTGACGAAGTTCCCCACGCCCCCAAATAAGCCCGATTCCCAGCAAGTTAGAACCCTGGGCCGCATGCAGATAAAGGATGGCCATGTGGTTCAGATCTGAGTACTGCTCCCACCACTGCTGCTCTCCCCTGCCTCCCAAGGCCAGCTCACCAGGGGTTACGCAGAGAAAACCAGCTGTACACCAGCCTGGGTCCCAGCACACCCAGAATGGAAGGAGAGACAGACAGGATACCGGGGGGCATTTTCCAGTGTAAGTAACCTTCCACACAGCTGCAACCGCGCACTGCCGGCTTCACATGTCCTGCCCTTTGCCTCTATCCTTCCCCTCCCCAAGAAAGAAAGATTTCTGACTCTCCTTATTCCAGCAATTAAGTTATCAAGGGAGAGTCACTGTCAAATCCAAAAATATTTTTCCCTAACTAGAGTTCACAACCTCGGTGGCACTGTTCTCTACCTCTTACAGTCAGTAGAAGTTTCTGATTTAGGGACGTAATGGGAGACTACTTGGCCTGCTCAAAGAGGTTCCCATTTCATAATATACAAAGAGCAAGAAAGGCCAGGGACAAGAGTTCAACTATGTTACAGGTGAGGTCAGGCGAGAATGCTACTCATCCTCCCTAGTGGCCATTGAGTAAGGGGCCACAGGACAAAGTAGAACTTTACACAGCTCCCCACATGTAACAAACGACCACTGTTTTATTTTTTTAAAACAACAAAAGAACCTTCACTGATGTATCTGTCAGAGAGAGAACCCCCGGATGCAGGCACCTCCTTGAATGTGAGGCAGCAGGACCAGGAGACATCCTCCCAGCAAGCAAAAGCCAGAAGCAGCCTCCCTGGGCCATGCAGTCCTGGGCCCATGTGATGACCAGTAAGAACAAGGCAGTGATGTGGCTTAACAGAAAAGAGCCTGAGTTTTTGAGCCGGAAATCTGGTGGATAAGTATTTGTCTTTGAGCCCTGACTTATTAGCTGGTGACTTCCATAAGTTACTTCCTCTCTCAAAAATGAAAAGGGGATAATTATGCCTGCATGGCCTGAATCACAAGGTTGTAGTGAGGAAAAAACATCTACAAAAATACTATATGCGAGCACTTTATAAACTGTAAAAGTACTCCACAGATACTGACTATCATTAAGTCTTTTATGATTTCTATGAACAGGACAAAAGGTCAACTTCCAGAAGCCAGGCAGCAATCCAGACCATCTGAGTTACACTTTTTCTTTAGAGATGGAGCTAAAGATGACCTCTAAAACGCACTGATGCTAAGCTGGGCTTGAGACCAAAAATATGAAGTTGTGTAGGCTTGAGAGAAGGCTTTTTCTCCTCTAGGGCAATGTGCTCCCACCATCCAAGGCCCAGGTGATGTCAACACTTCATGACCCAGGAGAGGAGAGTGCTTCCATGAGCTTCAACAGGAAGATAAAAGTTCTGGTTCTTTTTGGTTTTTTTTTAATAGATTTTATTTATTTGTCAGAGAGAGAGAGAGAGCACGTGCACACGCACACAAGCACAAGTGGGTGCTGGCAGAAGAGGAGGGAGAAGCAGACTCCCCACTGAGCAAGGAGCCTGATGTGGGATTCAATCCCAGGACCCTGGGATCATGACCTGAGCTGAAGATGAAGACTTAACCAACTGACCCACCCAGATATCCCTAGAAGTTCTTGTTCTAAAACTAACTTGTGGGGTGCCTGGGTGGCTCCGTGGGTTAAGCCTCTGCCTTCAGCTCAGGTCATGACCTCAGGTTCCTGGCATCAAGCCCCGTGTCAGGCTCTCTGCTCAACAGGGAGCCTGCATCCCCCTCTCTCTCTGCCTGCCTCTCTGCCTGCTTGTGAGCTCTGTCAAATAAATAAATAAAATCTTTAGAATAAATAAATAAATAAGACTAGCCTGTTCCAGCTCCAACTGCTTATCCACTGTACCTCGTCCACTCAGGTTCTGCTGCGCTAGCTTGCTGATTAGGACACAGAAATCCACCTGGCAAGGATGGGGAGCCCGGCTCCTCAGTGCGATTAAGAAGGAGCACTGTTGTTTCATGGGTACAGAGTTTCAGTTCTACAAGACGGAAAATTCCGGAGCTCTGTGACACAACACTATGAACAGTCTTAACATTGCTGAGCTGTACACTAAAACAGGGTCAAAGTATTTTTTTAAAAAGGATAATGACAGAGGAGAAGGAACACCAACATGGCAGGCAGGGCTGGGGACGGAGAGTCTCAGCACTGCCACCAGTTCAGGCAAGTTTTGAACCTGTCTACCCAGATACAAAAATGGGAATAGCAATAGTCATCACCCCCATGTAGTGGGGAGGACGAGTCACGGTGGCCCAGCCGTTCCCAGAACTATGAAAATCTCAACTTATTTTACTTGAGAAAGTCACAGGACTTAAACCTGCCCGGCAGGAGTACACGCGAGGCCAGCGAACATGCACCAAGTGTGCATGCACCCCAGGCCGGGCATTTTACACATCTCCTCATACCAGCAGGTCAGTCACAGCGTTCTTGCCAACTTATGGATGACAAAACCGAGGCAGAGGGGAAGTAACTGGCCCAAGTTTATGGGGTCAGTAAGCTGTGCAGCCAAGATTGGAACCTGGAGCTCCTGCTGCTTGGGGAGAAGTAGTTTAAGGAGTCCCAAGTGGCCTGCAGCCCCACCCGCTCACATCTCCTCTCTACTAACCAGGAGACAACACACTTCTTGGAAGCACATTCTGGCACACTCACTGCCACATGCCCAGGGCCAACAGTGTTTGATACACAGTACGTGTTCATTGGACCACTGAGCTATTAACCCTATGGGGTTATTTTTGGTTTTTTTGAGGAGATGGTGATGGCGATTTGTAACCCAACTCACAGTCAAACTAGATTAAGAACACAAAGATTCAGTAACTCATGAGTTCCCTGCCGGATCTGCTACCCCTCCCTGTGCAGGAAGGCTCCCATGGGCATCAGCCCTCCCCCGGCCCCCACGGCTGAAGGCCAGTCTGCCTGGCAACCCAAGTGGCTGAGGCGAACCAAAAGCCCTTACGTAAGGCTCCCCGCTCCCCCCGCCCGCCCACTTTCCCTCTCGATCAAACACAGCACCCTCCCCCAGCTGGCACGCCTGCCACCTCAGCTAGTCTTCCTTTTCCTGTCTCCTCTAGTCTCAGCCAACTGGTCACCAAGCCCCACTGCTGTGCACACATACTTACGGGCAGCCACCCCACCCCCTCCCTTCACTCCATGTCATCTGGACAGATCTACTGCCTCTAGCACCTCTCACCAATGTCTTCATGGCCACAATCCCTCTTCCGTGCCCGTCCCCTGCTTCCCAAAACTGTGACGGTCCCCCTCTCCTCAGATGTCGCCATCTCTTCAACAGGGGAATCAGCATCCTCGCTGACTTGGCCCAGCCTCCACTCTGGCCACTTGCCGTACAGGTCTGCCCTTCGAGCCACAGCAGACTCAGGTTTCAGGACTACCAAATGCCATTTCCACTGGCATATCTGCTTATTCCTGCCCATCTGCCTGGCAAGCTTTTCTTTCTCATCTGAGGCAGTCCTCAAACATCCCCTTCGCTATGGCCACCTATGGTCCTCCTACCACCCTACTTCAGGCAGAATCCTGTCCTCATCCCACCTCCAAACTCTTTAGATGACCCTCTAGTACACAGCTGCTCCCACTGCGATTACTTCCTGTGGATCTCCACCTTAGACCGAGTCCTTGGATGGACCATATCATTTCTCTTTATCCCAGAGCCTGCCAGAATGCCAGGACCACAGAAGGCCCTCTGGAAAAGCTGTTGAATTAAATATACTCATTAGGTTAGAGGGGGACTTCTTGGTAACATGCTATCAGGAGTAAACAGGGCTCACAAACCTCCTACTATGCACCATTCCAAGTGCTGTGTGCATGGTCTCATTTAATTCTCAAAATAACTGGATAAAGGTACCATTCTCTCCATTTTACAAATGAGGAATGGAGGCCTAGAAAAGTCTAGTGATTTGCCCGAAATCCCAGCTATTAGCAGCTGTGCTAGGTTTTAAACCCAGACACGGTCCTTCGAAGTCGACACACTATACTTACTTTCTAGACTGTAACAGAACCCAGTTATGTCTGGGGAGTATGATCTGACCCACGAGGTAACTGAACCCACTGGAGAATGAGCCAGCCTAGAACTGAGCTCCAATAGTTTTAACTAGTATCTTTTCTAAAATTTTCATATGTCAAATATTCCATGAAATAAAATGGCAGTAATAATTCTGTTCTGGTGGGGCCTGAAACTCACAGCCTATTTTTTCTCAATTAAGAAACCTACTTCTGTTAACATCTGTATTTCCTCTACTGATTTCTAGTGACTATGGTCACTGAAAAGTGACTTTCCTGGTCCTTTGCATCCAAAAAAAAAGGGGGGGAAGAAAGAAAGAAACCTGTAAGAGTAAGTGTCAGGTGCTCAGGTGTCTCAGTGGGTCAAAGCCTCTGCCTTCAGCTCAGGTCATGATCCCAGAGTCCTGGGACTGAGCCCCACATCAGGCTCTCTGCTCCGTGGAGAGCCTGCTTCCTTCTCTCTCTCTGCCTGCCTCTCTGCCTACTTGTGATCTCTGTCAAATAAATAAAATATTAAACAAAACAAAAAAAAGAGTAAGTGTCTACCTACCTGAGGCTTCTTACTGCATCTGTGAGGTAGGGATGGGAAAGAGCAGGAGTGTCTATGGAAGACACCTTTGTCCTCTTTCCCTTAGAATTAGAATGAGAGGGAAAAGGAGGGGATCCTAAATAATCCCCCCCAATTTGCTGTGGAGGAAGACCAGGCCCTTTTCCAGCTGCCTCTCCCGGGCCTCAGGATCCTCTAGCTTCTGATTTTTCCGGAACTCACGGCGGATGTAGGCAAGGTAGAAGTCTCGATCAGTGTAGCGAAGCTCTCGACCCTGGCGCAGCAGGGCCCGGTAGAGACTGAGCACCGCCTCTCGGCTCCATGGGGCCATGGGGGACAGGTAGGGGGTGGGCGTCAAGCTATAAGCAGAAGGGAAAAAATAGAAGCCTAGAATCAGAATTAATTATGGAAGGGGTTACAGACACTATCTAAAATTCAGGATTTCTTAATCTGGGCCAAGGTCACACTATGACTTAGTGACAGGTCGAGGAGTAAACCCCAGCCTCTCAATCCCCTCTTCTGGGAAAGTACAGGTTATGCTGAAGGGCTAGGGCTTCAATTTTGGTTCTGCCATTTACCGGCCATAGGACTTTGGACAAAGTACTTAACCCTTTTGAGCACCAGCTTCCTCAGTTGTAAAATGGAAATGGTACTATGTTAAAGAGTATGTACCTTCCACTCTGGGTTATTTTGAGAACAGCATGAGATAATGCACGGAAAGCCTCTATAATAGAACTTCACCACAAGGGGTGGTCCAGAGTGGCTGAAGGCAAGGGATCTCAGCCAAACTTGAATTCTGGCACCACCACTCGTGAAAGGATTACCTTGGGCAAGTTTCTTAACCTCTCTGTGCTCACCTCAGTTCTACATTTGCAAAATGAGGATTACGACTGTATTCTGCCCAGATGGTTGTTATGAGAATTAAGTGAGTTATGTTTGTAAATGTGTTTAGAATAGTGCTTGGCATGGAGTGCCTGGGTGGCTCAGTGGGTTAAGCCTCTGCCTTCGGCTCAGGTCATGATCTCAAGGTCCTGGGATCGAGCCCCGCATCGGGCTCTCTGCTCAGCAGAGAGCCTGCTTTCCTCTCTCTCTCTGCCTACTTGTGATCTCTCTCTCTGTGTCAAATAATAAATAAAAAATCTTTAGAATAGTGTTTGGCACATACTGGATCAGTGTTATTTATTTCTAGTGGGGCCTAGCCTGGTTTGTAAGTACTCAATAAATATTACATTTAGTTACACAAAAACCGCCACCATCTCCTTTCAGTAATGAATCTTCACACAGGTACAGTGTCATTTATAAAATGCCTTGTCATTCATCACCACGTTTAAATTAAGGAACCTATGAGGTGGTCAGGGCTCCCAACAATGACAACGAACACTTACTGATCACTACATACCACCCGAGTTCCAGGCACATCCCACAGAATGTCACACCCTTGTTCTATCAACAAACCCAGTGTCATTATCCCCATTTTAAGTGGAGGAAATTGAAGCTCCCAGAGGGAAGTAACTTGCCCACAGGCACACAACTGGAAAGGAGGGTGCACTCCTGACCCCAACTCTGCCTGCCGCTGTAAGGATAGTTACCATTTGCTCGGGCAATACCATGTAAAGCACAGGTGCTCTACAAACTCTCCCAGCACATATAAGGCCCCCCCCCAAAATACTCTGGATGAAAGAATTAACGTCCCTATGTGGAAAAAATGATCACCTCTATTTCAGATATAAAGAAATGAGACTGAATGAGGAGGTATCTGATCTGAACTTTGGGCCCAAAGTCGGTCAGCCATCAGTGTCTGGCCTCACTAACTTCCTGCGCGAGCCTGAGCAAGCCACCGTCCCCGTCCTTTTTTCCTCAACTGTAGAAGAGCTCCCCTCAGCCCCAAGGGCCCCCCGGAGTGGGAGACATGAATCCAGAAAATCCTTAGGAAAAGTGCTTTATGAGGTTTGAGGCGACTGTCACGCGAAGGCTGTTACTACAAGGTCGCTCGGCAATTGGGCCCGACTGTGCCCTGGCCGGTTCCCAGTTCCTGCCCCTACCCTGGGGGGCCAGGCCGAGGCGGGATGGGGAGACCCCCGGCTAGGGCAGGCCGGCTCGCGAGCCCCGGGAGGCCTGCGGAGGCTGGGGCGGGGCCACAGAGCGGCCTCCCAGGGGAAAACCTGAGCGGTCTGAGGCGAGACACCCGGTGGCCAGGTTGGGGGGCGCCGGCCGCGGTCCCGAGCGGAGGCTCGCCGAGCCCCGGGCCCCTGGCCCCGCTCCTCCCCTCACTCACCCGCGGACTGCGCGCTCTACCACTCCTCGGAATTCGCCTCTCGCCCGGTACCTCTCCCGGGGTCACCCACCAACATGGCCCCTTCACTTCCGGGACACGACCTTGCGCACGGAGTTGAGGGGAGGGACTGAAGAGAGCGTGGGGGCGGGCGGAGGCGGGAGGACTTCCGTTCTTCCCGGCCGAGACCTCTCTCGGGGCGGGGCCTAGAGCCTCACCGGGCCACGCCCCCTCAGGCGGGTTCCGTCCCGCCTCCGTGCGTGACGTCACCAAGGACAGGCTCGCGGGGGCCGTTCGGGGCGGAGGTTCCGAAACCCTTCAACAAGGGCAAAATGTATTTATTGGCACCAGTTTTGTGCCGAGGGCTGTTATTTAATTTATCCATTTGCTTCTCTTCACTAGATTCGAGGGCAGGACCCGTGTCTTACGGAATCCTTACGTCCCTCCCCACGGCATCTCCATGGTGCCCAGTGCGGCCAGGCAAGGAAGGTTTGGAGTACAGCCCGGGGGACTCCCAGTTCCAGCCCCACCACTTAAGGACTGCCATTTGCCAAGTTCCCTAACCTCAGCCTGGGACTCAGGAGAATTGAAAAGTATCTAGAGGAGCTGGTGGGTACTTAGGGAGCAGTTTCCTGGCCACTTCCATTGATTTCTGCAACAAATCCTTGTCAGGCGTCTCTAATGGGCCAGGCACTGCCACAGGTGTTGCAGGAAGGAAAGATGAAGTCCTGCCTTCTAGCCAGGGCTGACCCCGGAGGTGAGACCAGCTGGGAGGACCGCCGCTGTGTGAGAGGCTGGGGTGAAGGGAGTGTGGTGGGCCAGCAGGCAGGGGCGGCTGTCTTACATGGACGGGTGACATGTGGAACTTCCCATTTCCCTGTGGCTGTGAACACCATTCAGTGCTGCCTTTTTGGCCTTCACAGCCTTTGCTATGGCTTCTGCTTCAGGAGAAGCAGGCGCTTTCTTCACTTTCAAGTCCATCTTCGGGCAGAGTCCCTGAGTGCCATTGCCACAGGATCAGACTGGCTGGAGGAGGACTAAAGGCATCAAGGGCTAAAGCAGAGAGATTGGTCAGAAAGCTGTGACAGAAGCCCCCCGCGGGGACAGGACAGGGGTTCAAACCAGGGAGGCCGCAGTGGAGGGAAGAGGTGGTCAGATCCGGGAAGTCTTTGGAGGGAGAGCCACTGCTCATGTGGTGTATGAGAGAGAAGGGTCACTGTGGCTTTGGGGTTCCGCGTGAGCAGCTACCCGGCTGCCTCCCTCTGCCAGCTTAGTTAGGAGCATATTCCAAGCATTCCAAATTGCTAGCAGACGGCTGTTTTCCAGGGACCTCAGGTCCTCCACTCAGATGAGGGGAGACTACCTTGTGTTATAGAGAACCCGGCAGCACTGGAGAGGTGGTGAACCCCTCCTTTCTGGGAAAGGAAGGATCCAGTTGTGGGCCTCAAGGAGGGAGGCTTAAGACTTAGGAGCAATGGTGGTGTGGAGTTGAGGCTCTTAGGCTAGGGTCTAGATCCCCCGGAGCCAGCTTGGCATAGGGAGACCAGGATGAAATTCAACAATTCTCTCCCCTCACACTCACAGTGTGGCAGTCCCCGGCACTTATAGTGCCTTTGTGAAACACCTGTTATGTGCCAGACATTGGGAATGAATGCTTTACAAACATTGTATTATATCTAATCCCAGCGGTCCTGCTTGGTAGGCATCTTTATCCCCATTTTATAGATGGGAAATCCAGGACTCAGAGGGGTTTGCTCATTTCTCTGACACTGAGCTAGGCAACTGAGAAGCTCACAGTAGAACTCATGTCTGTCTTACCCCAAAACATGTGTTCCTTCTACCCTTCCGGCTGCCCTACTTTGCTCAATAAAAAAATGAGTTTGTGACCCAAATAATTCTAATTGGTGACAGTTCCAGCTGGAAGACCCGGTGACCTTCTGACCCTCCCGCTCTATAGAATATTATTTTTAGGAGGGAAGGGGAGACGCTCCCCAGGGGCTTGCCTTTCAGGTCAGCTCTCCCTAAACTTTACTTCCAGACTCACAACACTCACTCCTGCTCCCAGCGCTCCCATGACAATGGGGGAGGGCAGTGAGGCAGGCATCTGGCACCCCCACGAATCCATGGTGACTTTGTAGGCCCGAGACGCTTGCAAGGAGCACTGATCCAAATGTCAGGGCCCCACCAGGTTGATGGGACAAGGGGCCCTCTGGGATCTCTCGAATACTGCAGCTTTGACATAACCCAGTCGTACATGTGGATGTTGGCTGTGGTGTCTTACGGGGTCATGGATGGAGGGTGAGTGGGAAGTCCTCGTTCACCAGAGCAGTGACTCACACCAGTGGCAGATTTTTCATTATGGAATGAATGAACGAACGAATGAATGAATGAATGTTTTCCAGAAAGACAGGGCCTAGGGGAGAGGGACCATTTTCCTGACTCAGGCCAGTCCATTCCAGTTGAATTTGAACAAGGCAGTGGGGTGGTGGTGGGCATGGGGCAAGTGATTTAAGCTTCTTGTGCCTTGGTTTCCTCATCTGTGACCTGGAGATGGAGATAAAAGGACTGTCTCCTTGGGCTGTTGAGGATTAAATGTGAGAAGGTGTGCAAGGGGTCATCGGGAGCCTGACACTGGGTGAGCACACAGTAAGTGGAGGCTTGTATTATGAGGTGTGTCTGTCTGTCTGTCTCTGTCTTGTGCATGGATAGGGACAAGGGAATATTGGCCCACAAACAGATTTTGGAAAAATAGGATATCAGTTCCAGGTCAGAAACTCGGGCAAGTCTCAAGCGGTGGCCCTCTGGTCCTAGAAAGCCTCTGTGGTCAAGGGTCTGGGCCCCAGAGGGTGAAAGCAGGACAGGCAGTTCCTGTCCTCAAGAGGGCCAGGGTCAAGAGGGGAGGCTGACAGGTGCACAGACAGGTGCTCAGAGAGGAGCCTTCGCAGATGCTGTGGGAACCAGAAGATCCTGTGACCCAGTGCAGAAGCAGGGCTGGGTGGGCACCAACTGGGAAGGGAGGTAAAGGGATGAGACCCAAAGCTGGACAGCGAGGGGCGCCTGGGTGGCTCAGTGGGTTAAAGCCTCTGCCTTCGGCTCAGGTCATGATCTCAGGGTCCTGGGATCGAGCCCCACATTGGGAAATCTCTGCTCAGCAGGGAGCCTGCTTCCCTTTCTCTCTGCCTGCCTCTCTGCCTATTTGTGATTTCTATCTGACAAATAAATAAATAAAATCTTAAAAAAAAAAAAAATGCTGGACAGCGAGCATGCTGAGGTTTCCCCGGGGAGAATGTAATAGCCAGCCAGGTGTGCTTCAGGCTGTTATGCCGGCACCCTTAGTCTGAGGTCAGTCGTGGGTTTGAATCCCCACTCTGCTACCTGACAGCTGGGAAACTTTCAGCAAGGTTCTCAACTGCTCTGTGTCTTGGTTTAAATGGGGATTAATTAAGGTACCTAAGCAATCTGACCTTGAAATCAACTCATGCTAAGATGGAGGGAGAGTGAAGCCGAGTATATCTGGGTATGTAGTAAGGATGTATCTGTAATGAGAAATAAAACTACGGCTGAGGCCTTAGGGAGTTCAGGTGATGGTATGGGGGCAGGAGTGGTCCCAAGGTGCGGGGGTCTCTGCCGATTGCAGAGTTCAAAGAACGAGAGCCAGAGAACACAGGAAGGAGAGTCCAAGATGAGACTGGAGGAGGGCAGGGCCCAGCAGGCCACAGGCAGGAAGCCTGAGCCAACAGCAAGGGGGAAGTTCGTGCTAGGCTCAGACTTCGTCTGGGGGAGAGAGCTGACTGGTCTCTTTACAGGGAGTAGATTGATGGGCTGAGACCTGCAGGAGATCTGTCCCCAGACCACCGCAGTGCCCCTTGAGAGCGCCATCAGCAGATAGTAGGAATGAGCACAGCTGCTTGTGTACCAGCTCTTGCCTGACCCTCAGCTCAGCTGTGTGGGGATAAGACTGTCACTTCCCCAGGTACGTCCAAGGAGCCAGGACCTCCAAGAGCCATAAATGGCAGGACTAGGATCTGAGCTCTGCTCCGGGGGTTGAACAATTCCTGGGATAGAGGAAGTCACTGGGGCCAGGTGTGGAGGAAGAGGAGGACATGACGGGGGCAGAGGGGGAGACCTGGGAATGCTGATGTCTAAGTCCGAGGAAGCAGAGAGAACACGGCAGAAGGACGGGGTGTCCTAGAAGCTTGGGGAGAGGAGGATGCTGCCGCAGCCACGGAGGCCAGTACTCCAGCCAGTCTGAGACCAGCCTTGCCCGGTTAGGGGCTGGTCCCAGAGTATATTCCTTAAGTGAGAGCACAGGGGGCAAGGAGTAAATGGGAAGGTAGGAAGGAAGACAGTGACATTGCTGGGAGAGGAAAGGGTGAAAGGTGAGGCCAGCTGGAGGGAGGAAAAGCGGGTGGGGTGGGGTGGGGTGGGGTGGGAGCGGGTGCTCCAGCATTCCAGCTGCAGGAGGGCAGGGAGGCCCAGAGAGTGAGCCCTCAAGGGAGTATAATCACCTACACTCCTCACCCAGGGAGCAGGGGGAGGGAAAGGAAGGGGCACACAGGGGAGTCCCAGGCTTCCCGACAGAAGGCAGAGAGTATGAGTCCCTGTGACCAGGGTCTTACCAGTCTCATCCCCTTTCCTCTGCCCAGGAAGATGCCTTATAAAACTGAGACTCTTTCACCTGGGTGGTTGGAGTAGTGTAAGAGTTGGCTGTAGCCGGATCAGCGAAGCTCCAGGATGTGAGCTGGTTGGGGACCTAGAAATCACTCTCAGAGACTGCCAACTCCCTCCTCATGGAGTTTGCTCTCATCAGAGGCCATTGATCCTGTCTTCACCAGACTAAAATCTGATATCCCTGGACAAGCATGAGGTTCCCCCATTAGCCTGTGAAAGCTTTGCTGCCCATGCTGTGCCAGAGGGTGCTGAACAGGGCATGGGGAATAGAAGCTCATTCACCAAATACCCCCGCTCTGGCAGGTGCAGGAGGGGGGACCTGGGCTGGTAGATGCACAGGCTTGGAGCCCAGATCCCAGCTCCTCCTCTGCCCAGGGTGCCCCCTCTGTGAGTTTGAGAACCCAGGAGAAGGGTGGCGAGGCTGAGCCAGTGCCCTGCCCGGAGCAGTCGCTTAGTGAATGTCAGTGTCCCTTTCCGTCCTTTATCTATACCCACTGAGCCCTACCACGGTCCCGAGAGAGCCGGAGAGCAGTGTACCCACTTCACAGATGAGTCGGCAGCACTCGGGCTGATGACAGCCTCTGCCACCTCCAGGGGCAAACTGGAGGCCGACATGCTGGACTGGACCAAGAATTGCTCTCGCTCCACAAAGAACTTTGCAAGACCCAGATAAGTAGAAAAGACAGCTTTCCAGGTTTGCTCAAATACTTGATGATCTGGCAGCACCGGGTTCCCTACTTATGCGAAGGAGCAGCCGCCACCTTTGGACAGGGTTTGAACTCCCCAGTTCATCCCAATCCCCACCAAACCCTATTGTCTCATCCACGGGTGCTCTATCGTTTACATAACATTGCTCCTTGGGCTCCTGTGGTCTGCTGAGTCTGCAGAGGCCTTAGACCTCATGAAGGTCACAGCTGTTAGACGCTTGAGAGTTTTTCCAGTTCAGCCCCTCCCTGCTGGCCCCAGGGTGCATACACACACTCACCCCTGCACAGACACCTAGAGGGAGAAGAGACTGGCCGAATTGTATTTCTAAAATTTTTTTTCTATCTTTGGTGTATGCACCTGGAATTGACTCTAGGATAAGGAGTGAGGTACGGATTGTAGTCTGCCTTCTCAATGGCTGTCAGATATTTACGAAATAATTTTTCTTTCCTCCAGTGTCATCTATATCGTATGCTAAATTCCTGTGTGTATTTGAGGACCCCATTTTCATGACCACTTCAAATCTGCTGACTCCTGGGTCAGTGTGACCTCCTCCAAGTCACAGCTCTGATGGCGCTTCTGTGAGTTGTGGGTCAGAGCTCTGCTGAGACCAACTTGGTTGGGTTGTCCTAAGTATGACCAGAGCCAGTTACTGGAGGTTGATCTCATGGCTGCTTCTCTCTGCACCTGCTTCCTCTGATTGGCCAAGCTCACCTCTTCAAACCAAGCCAGGTCATGAATAGTGCTGCTGAGCCTATAGGTAGCTTGGGCGGCCTTTGAGTAAGGCTTCTACCCCAGTCCAAGGAGGTGGGACAAGGAAGCGCAAAAAGATAGCAAGACTCCCTGGAGCTACATCAAGAACTTTGACCTGGCATGGTAGGTGATGGGGAGCCATAGATTATTTTAAAGTTGGGAGTGGGTCAGATCTACAAGGTGCAGGCAAGGCTGCGGGGTGTGGTGGTTCATGTTACACACTGCACAAGGGCACCACATCCAAGGGGCGCCTTTCACATCGTAGACCTTGTGGAGTTGTAGGTTTCCTATGACATTGGGAAGAAGGCAGTGAATTGTCTTGTTCTAACGAAATCAGTACATGACGGCAGTTTAACAACAGGTGGAAATAAAATGTCTTGGGGAAGGGATGCCTTTCCCAATTTGCACAGAAGCCTGCATGGGCTGGCAGTGGCCCTGCCTTGAGGATGGATTTGCCAGGGAGAGGGATAAAAAGGAGAGCAATGTACATTTCCAGTTTAGAGTCTGGGGTGTATGGCAACATAGTAATTAAGATATATCCCAGATGACGCACAGAGCGTTGGATGCCCCTGATCGCAGTTTGGAAGATGAGTTGTAATGTTTGTACATGCTCTTGGTCCTTTGAGTTTTAGAACTTGACCCCCCAATGTCCTCCTGCTCGGCAAAAGAGCCTTTACTCCCCCAGGGGTCTCTGCAGTCCCACAACCCGGGACAGGCTTGAGTAGGGGAGGGACCCTCTCTAAAGAAGGCTCCCTAATGGGAAGGACATTCTCACAACCTTCTCATATCAGATGGGCAGAGGAGGTAACGTCTATCCGCTGGAAGAACGTGCAGCAACAAGCAGGCCTGAGGCCCCTCTTAACAGATCAGGGAAGCATAGCACAGAACCATCCTGGTCTGTGCTTAGTAACTTCCAAGGGTGTTGATGACACCGGCTGGCAAAGCCTCCCATTGATGCAGAACGGTGGGCCTCTGTGCTTGGGGACTCAGAGGGGGACAGAGGAACCCCGACTCCGGTCTGCTAGAGTGCAGGGGTCTTTGGGGCCCAACTGGGGATGTGTTAGCATCTACTATTAACACAAGTGGGGTCTGGGAGACAGCCGCCAGAGGAGGGGTGAGTTGTTATGGGTGCACTGCATCAGGACAGTTCAGTGGGATTTGGTGAGCCCTGCCCGGAGGGCAGAGTGCTGGGGGACACACTGGTGAGGAAGACGCAGTGTTGGCAGCAGATGCTCCAGAGGTGTTTGTCCTCCAGTCTCCGCCCCCTCCTGTGCGAGCTCTGGAATCTTCATCTCCTTGGCCGCAAAAGGGGAGAAGAGTAGGAACCCCTTTGCTCTGCAGGCCTTCAACACTTGCACACGCCCCTAGCATTGCCTTCGCCCTTGTGTATTTTTCCTAGTTTGGGTTTTCTTTTTTCTTTGTGATTTTCTGTGATTTTTTTTAAAAGATTTTATTTATTTATTTGACATACAGAGGTCACAAGTAGGCAGAGAGGCAGGCAGAGAGAGGTGGGGGGGAGCAGACTCCCTGCTGAGCAGAGAGCTCGATGTGGGGCTCGATCCCAGGACCGTGAGATCATGACCTGAGCCGAAGGCAGAGGCTTTAACCCACTGAGCCACCCAGCACCCCGATTTTCTGTGATTCTAATTAGATATGTCCATCTTTCCATTTTGGGTCATGTACTTGTCCACACTGCCTCAAATCCGCAGTGCTGGTTTTGGCCATTCCTAACTCCCCCACTAGGAGGCAGCACGGCACCGTGAGAAGAGTGGCAGAGGCCCTGGTCCAAACTAATACTGGGAGCTGTCTGCCCTTGAGCCATTTACTTACACCCTTAATCTCCCCCATTCCTAGCCTCACCACCCCCACAATTTTGCAGGCTGGTAAGGGGGAAGACCCGTTATTTCGATTTAGATTTACATTTAGACTACATGAAGTAATGTATGTAAAGTGCCTGGCATGTATACAGTAGGTGCTCAATGGTTGTATATGCCTCCTGTAGTTGTCCTTAACCACAGGAATGCTTTTATCCTCCTGGGGACATGTAACAATATCTGGGGACGTGTTTGGTTGTCACACTTGGGGGAGTGGATTCATCTAGCGAGTAGGGGCAAGGACGCTTCTAACCCCCTGCGATGCGCAGGACAGCCCCTCAGCACAGAATGATCTGGCCACATTGTCGCTAGTGCTGAGGTCAAGAAACCCACAATCAATTACTCACAATTGATTTTGAGCTCCAAGAGGGCAGAAAATGTGTCTTCATTTCTGTATCTTCCCTGGGGCCCGTCATGGTGCATAGTGAGTGAGTGAGCACAAGGTTAAGTTGAAAGGTAGGTAGTGGCAAGAGGAATGGAGGGGGAGAGATGGGGAACTGAGGGTGTCAGACCAAAAAGACTAATTGTCCTAGAGTGGGGTCACGCGCCTAACCACATTAGCCTGGGAGCTTCCCGAGAGATGAATTTAATTTGCAAAACCAAAATCGCTTCTAAGCATCTTCATCAGATTATCTTAAATGCTGGTGCTCAAGGGGACCCTTTGAGAGCTTTATAGAATGAGTGCCCCCCTTCGGAGCCTCTGCCTCAGGACGTCACAATAGGCTGGACTGGCTGAGTCAGGAAATTCTCTGCCTCCTACAAATCTCAAGAATGTTGTGTTTTCTTTCCACCACCAACCTGCTCCCTAGACCCTGGCCACTCTTGGTAGAACCAAATGGTGAAACCGTCTAGAAGTCCTCTTCCTGGACAGCTGTGGACCAACTGGCAGAGCAAATCAGGGGATGGAGACAGTTATTTTTGACTATGTGATGGGCAGTCACATGGACGAGGACCTGGCCTTGTCCCATGTGAATCTCTAGAAGGCAGAGCATCCAAACGGGCCTGGTGTGAGGCATGCTGGGTCCTCAGAAAGGCTGCCCAGCAGGACACACCAAAGGTTCTCATTATGCCATGGGGACTGCAGCAGTGTGAGACTCAACAGGAGGGGCAAGTCTTGGCCGGGCTGGGCCAGTAACTGAGCTGGGGGCAGGGGTGGGGGGCAGCTAATCCTGTGGGCAAGGCCTTACAGAGGACGAAGTTTGGGTAGTAGAATCCCTACTGCCCTAGGTGGGCAGGGAGATTATATGCGACAGCAGCCCAGTGTTTGGCCAGGCAGAGTGGGACATTCAGGGAGCAGGGTATTTGGGAAGTGGGGGCCATTAGACAGCATAGGAGACGGTCCTGGGTTCAAATCCCAGTGCCTCTCCTTAACTGGCAGCATTCATTGCATAGCTTTTGAGTTGGGCTGGGAACTGTTGGCTCCCAAGTGTGGGAGACAAAGACAGACGATCCTGAAACCGTGTGGTAAGGGCAGCGCTGCAGACATTGGAGGCATCATGAGAGCCCAGAGGGTCAGCATCTAACCTGGGCATGGGGAAGCAGAGGTGGGGGCCTTCCCAGCAAGGCCTCCTGGTAAGGATTAGGTACAAAATGGCGGCAGAAGGTTCTGGGCCAAGAAAATAGTGCGCATTAACTCAGGAATGTTTTCTTTAGAGGAGTTAGAAGGCTTTTGGTTTAAGTAGCAGAAAACCCAGCTCAAAGTGTCTCTCACAAAGGGAATTTATGGGCTCATGTAATTGAGAAGTCCCAACTGTGGGTTTTGGGTGAGGCTCTACCCAGTAGCCAATGCTGTAAGCTATAGGCTCCTCCCTCTTGTTTCCGGTAGTGGGTGCTCTTTTCCCATCATTCTTGGAAGAAAAGAACTCCTTTCCCAGCAGCTTCCAGCCATTTTTACTTCTGTATCACTAACCCAGATCAGGTCACTTATCCATCCCTAAAGTAATCGCCCTGACCAGGCAGTGGCTGTACCAACAGGCGTAGCCATTCAGGGCTCCCTCAGGAGCTGGATGCGTGCATCTGTGAGTGTGCACATTTGTGTACGTGCGTCAGTCCCACCAAAATGCATGATTAAGAAATTCTGGTAGGGGACGCCTGGGTGGCTCAGTTGATTGGATGACTGCCTTCGGCTCAGGTCATGATCCCAGAGTCCCGGGATCGAGTCCCGCATCGGGCTCCCAGCTCCATGGGGAGTCTGCTTCTTCCTCTGACCTTCTCCTCGCTCATGCTCTCTCTCCCTGTCTCTCTCTCAAATAAATAAATAAAATCTTTAAAAAAAAAAAAAAAAGAAAGAAAAGAAATTCTGGTAGGAAGAAATGCCAAGAAGAGCGCCTGCAAATGTCCACGGCAGCCAGCATTGAGTGCCCACTGCATGCCCAGCTCTGTGCTTTGATCTACATGCACCGTTTAACCCACTCGATGCTTGGAGGTAGGAGTCATCATCTCTGCTTTACAGATGCTGAAAGGAGGGCTTAAGTCTAAGGAACACATCCAGGGTCAGGTGATTAGCAAGTGGGGATCTGGGATTTGGACCTAACAGGGTCCCAACAGGGTCTCTGGCACACCGTAGGCACTAAATAAATGGTAGCTACTATTAGGGAGAATTGCAAGGATGACACCCAGATTTCTGGCTGGCGCATGGAGAGATGAGACACCATCAGCGGGATGGAGACTACAGAACAGGGAGAACAGCCTTGGTGGGGGTGGGGGGAAAGCTGAACTCATTTGGTCGCATGGTGTTTCAGGTGACCTTGACACCTTGAGGACTAATCCAACAAGCTTTTGAATCCATGGGCTGGATGCCCAGGGGGGAGGAGTCCCTGGAGAGACTGAGCCAATGGCACCTGGGCGAGAATCATGAAGAGCAGAGCAGTGGGCCCAGGATTAAGAACTGGGGAGCCCCCTTATTAAAGGGGTACAGAGGGCTAAAGGATCCCAGGAAGGAACATCAGAAAGGGGGAAGAGGAAGCCAGAGAGGCTGAGGGAGTGCAGAGAAGGGATGCCTGTCCCTGCGTCAGACGCACCACGTGAGCGAATGGAGGGTGAGGCCTTGGTCATGACGATGATGGCTCACACTTCTGAGGCTCTCCTGAAGCTCTGGGCTCTGCTCCAAGTTCTGAGCACACTCACAACCACTAGGGAGGCCTGTCCCATGATCTTCATCTCACAGATGAGCATTCCGGGGAAGGACTTGAGCAAGGGCTGGGGAAAGACCTGATGGGGGCACTTGAGGTATTGATGATGACCTCGGCACCCCGCGTTTCCTTGGGGTATCCTCCTTCCTCTGGAAGATCTAAGCTAATCAGTGTATTCTACCCATCCCCCCCCCCCACAGTCTCACCAATTGGTCCAGAGATGATTGCATGACTATCTAAGTCACTGAGATGCAGGCCCAGGATTTTCCGGAGAAAAGAAAAGAAAAAGTTTCTTTTCTTTTATTCTTTTTAAATTTTTATTTATTAAAGATTTTATTTATTTATTTGACAGACAGAGATCACAAGTAGGCAGAGAGGCAGGCAGAGAGAGGGGGAAGCAGGCTCCCTGCTGAGCAAAGAGCCCGATGCGGGGCTCGATCTGGGATCATGACCTGAGCCGAAGGCAGAGGCTTTAACCCACTAAGCCACCCAGGTGCCCCGAGGAGCTCTGTTTCTTCTGTGCTAAGTACACAAGATGAGATGCTGTGAGGTCTGGAGCTGCTGCAGCAATCTTGTACACATGAGGATTATGGCTGTCTTGTGACAGGAACAACATGAGACCGGAAGTAGAGCTGAGCTGAGCTGAGCAGAGAGCCGGATGACGATGCGACACTGAGCTCCACCTCAAGCTGGACCTGAAGCCTTTACTGTTACTAAACTAACCTGTTAGTAAGTCAATCAATTTCTTTTCTGCTCTATTCATTTGGGTTGGCTTTCCTGTCATTAATTGAAAGCAAACTATCAGTTATCTTGTGGTCACAATTAGGCTGTGTAACACACCATCCCAACAGCCAAAGCAATTGAGCTCATGAGACTTCATTAATGTTCAGGCTGAACTTGGCGGGGAAGCTCTCCTGGTCTTGGCTGGGCTCACACAACGTGATGGTGGGCTGGGATGATAGGAACAACCAGGCCACATGCCGAGGCCACGGTGGCAATGACTTGTGCCCCTGTTGATGATTTGTCTCTAGAAGCTGTCAGCAGTCTAGGATAGGTGTTTGAAAGGTGATTTGTGGTACTGACGTAGGGTTGGACTTTTTCTGCAGAAGGACAGGGTTACGGGAAATCAAGAGCACGGGAGAAGTCAGGTTGGGGGTGAATTGTCCCTCAACTTGAGTTTATGTGATTCTTCCTTGAGATTAGGTTCAAGCCATGTTTTTTTGGTGGGAGACCTCAGAGGTGACGGGAGGTCCTTTCTAGAGTCTCACCTGCCTGTCTGTGTTCCTGTCCCTCTCCTCTCCTGTGCAATCGCTGCCTGGCTGACAGCCTCATTCTTTTTGTGCTGTATCCTTTCCTTTGTCATCCGGATATCCAGGTCAGACGCCAGCGGGTGGGTGGGTCCTTGCAGTGGACAGCCACGTGCCACTGGGCAGGAGAACCCAGCCATTCAGTGGAGCCAGAATCAAACTATGGAACTGTCAGCAAATAAATGGCTATTTTATCTGTTAAATTTCAGGATGGTTTGTGTAGAAGCAATAAATATTTGGGAGAGTAAAAGAAGACTTAAAACTTAAACAATTATGCAATTTAAAGGAGTGCACTTTCTGGAGCACCTGGGCAGCTCAGTGGGTTAAATCCTCTGCCTTCAGCTCAGGTCATGATCCCGGGGTCCTGGGATGGGGCCCCGCATCGGGTTCTCTGCTCAGCAGGGAGCCTGCTCCCTCCTCTCTCTCTGCCTGCCTCTCTGCCTACCTGTGATCTCGGTCTGTCAAATAAATAAATAAAATCTTTAAAAAAAAATAATAAAATTAAAAAAATAAAAGGAGTGCTTTTTTTGCTGTAACTGAGCGTCTGGGAATTCACTAGAACAGTATGGGGCATGGGAAGGGCCAAGGATGCAGCCCAGGGGGTTGGCCCAGGCAAGGCCTTTCACTGCTTTGAACTGTAACCAGATTTGTGGACGTTGCATGATTCGGGGTGCCTGGGTAGGGACTCCCAGTGAGCTCCAGGATGACGGGCCTTCAGAATTTGGGGGGTTTAACTGCCTAAAGCTCAAGCCCCAACCTGGAAAGAAGCCACAGGAGTGCGTTGGTGATCGCTGCTGCCCATAGTAGCCACTGTTGCTCTTGTCTCATAAACGCCATAGATTTACGGGCTGCAAAAGCATTTCACTATATTTTAGGTTTTCCTCCAGATGCACTAGAGCTTCCTATGGACCAATTTTATGGACAGGAGGTTCAAGCTGGAGGGAATATGCATCCCCTCCAAGGCCACAGAGGCTGCCACTACTCCCATGCCCTCTGGATGGCCGGGTGAGGGAGACACTTGTGCCCGACGCTCCCAGACAGCACAAGGCCAGCTTCCTAGGCTCTGACGACTGCACACCAGCCCTCACCTGACTGCCCTGAGGGGCGCTGACCTGCCGCTGCTCCCTATGGACTGTGCTCCCCCACCTCCCCCGATTGCAGGGACTGGCCCCATGTGCCCCGAGCTGGCACGGTGCCTGGCTTGGTTAGGAGCTCAGATGGTGTCGTGAGGACGGGCATCATGATCCACCATCCTCTCCTGCTTCTGCATGTCCACACCCCTTCCGGCCTCCTCCCTCTCCTCCCCCGTGGATGCCAATGCAGGAAGGGCAGCGTGGCGTTCACCGCCTTATTTAATGTGTCCAAGCCTCTCTCCACAGCTGTGCAGTGGGAAAAATGGGGAGGGGTATCTTTTAGCCTAGAGTTTGGCACCAAATAGGCACTTAATGTCAGGAAATGTCTATGAGGATGATTCACTCTGGGACATGATTTGAGGTTATAAACTTGATCTCAAACGGTGGGGAGTCACCATCACCCTCTTCTGGCTCTGTGGATTGTCTGCATCTCCTCCACTCTCCCGAGATCCTGCAATCCCTGCAAACCCCGCAATCCTCACGCCACCTACCCCGAGCACCTGCGGCAGGCACCTTCCTGGGCTTTGGGAGTGTGGCTGGAGTCCAGGCGTCTGAGTCAGTCATGTGGGTGCTCAGGGGACATTAGCCCCTGCTATGGCCACCGACACTGGCTCTCTTCCCTATCTCCAGCCTTGGTGTCCCCTTCTAACAGGGTGGCTGCCCAGCCACCCCACAGGGACCGAGGCAGAGTTTAAAAGTGTGCTCACTCCCACCACCTCTGAGGCTTTCCTTAGAAAATACACAGAGGGTTCCTTCCCCAGGACAATACCATTACCCACGGGTCCAGAGGAAGCCTCCAGGAAGCCCCCACTTTCCACGGTCCCAGGCACCATCGGAGCACAGGTCTACAGGAAAGACACTGCTACCCTCGCCTGCCCCAAGGGACTGGCGACAGGACCAGTGCTGGGGATCCAGGTGCGGTCCCTCTTCTACCTGCAAGTGGCTGTGTGACCTTCAAATGTCTGATAGGGGAATGCAGCTTGTTCAGTAGGTGGAGCATGTGACTCTTGCTCTTGGGGTTGTAGGTTCGAGCCCCTTACTGGCTGTAGAAATTACTTTAAAAAAAAAATCTTAAGAGGGAAAAAAAGGAACCTGTGACAGGCATAGAGGGGGAAGAGCATGGAGTTGGGAGTGTTTGTCTGGATCCCCTGAGCAGAACTAGGGGGATGGCTCCCCTCTGCGTAGAGACAGCAGAGGCTTCATCTAGAGCTCTAAAGGGGTACTGGCCCACCTGGGAGGGTGGGTGTCGCCAGTCCTGGGCCCACTTCTTTCTGCAGCCCTCCTTCCAGCACTTTCTGCTGTCCAGCGTTTCCACCAGGTGTGGGTGGAGTAGGAGATGCTCCTGGGGTAGCGTGCGCGCGCATGTGTGGCGCATCCCTCAGTGAAGGGACTCCGCATGTCCCCGCACCCCGCTGGCCCAGCCCTGGCGGCGAGGTGGTCTTTAAAAACCAAAACCAGTCCCTTGCACCCCTCCCTGACCCAGAGTACCCCCAAATTTGCCCCACATGCGCACCTTTAAGACTTTGTAGCTGCTTTTATTATTAATATTCTCTTTTCCTTTAAGCATCCCTTTAAGGGTGAAATGAAATCCAACCATTTACAGAGAAAATGATTTCAGAATGTACATATTGATTTTCCCTTACAAAAAAAATAATACTATTATCATTGGCGTCCTTAAATTATACATTTCCCAGGGCCCTGCCTTCTGCTTGGAGAAGTCCCGTCTCCCCTCCCCGCCTGCCACCTTTGGCCCCAAAGATCTCCCAAGTCCACCCCTAAGAACCTGCTTCTGCAAGAGGACATGACCTGTGGGTGGGCGGAGCCTCCTGAGTCTAGAGGTCACAGGGCCAGCGGTTTCCAGGGAGAGACACTTGCTGACAGCGACAGGGGGAGCAGTCTGCCCACATTCCCATTCACAGTTTGGTTTCCTTTCATACTGGGGGAGTGGCCCAGGGCTCCCCTGCCCCCTGAAATTCCCAGTGTATGTTGTGAGTATAAGTGAAACTCTTCAACCCCACATCTTGCCCCCCCCCCCGCCACGACTGCCCTCTCCACCCAATGACCAGGTCTCCCCTTGGCAGTGACCATGAACATGTTCTGGGTCTGAGAGGGAAGGTGAGGCCTGGCAGGTCTGAGCTCCCCACCTTCTCCTTCCCTTGCCCTGGAGCTGGTGAACTGGAAGCCAGGGACCCCTGCCAGCCTGGGGAGGGGGCATCTCCATAGCAGCTGAGGGTGCCAGGGGCATGGATGAGGAAACCCACCCTGGGCTGGGGCTCCGGCCTGATTCAGGAGCCCCCCCGAGACTGCCGGTCCAGGAGATGAGCGAAGGTGGCTGGGAAGGCAGGCCCTGGTGGACATTCTAACCGCTTTTGCCACTTCTGCCTCTTTGTTCAGCTCCAAAAGGGACTGGGAGTGGGGCTGCTAAGACTCCAAGGGAGGGGTTCCCTCGGGGCACACCACGGACCCCCTTGCGGAGGGAGAGTGGAGGCCACAGAGCACCCTCCACCTGCTTCCTGTCTGCCCACCAGAGGTTGCTCAGTGGCCTGCTCCCTGGAAGACCACGCCCACGCCAGACATTTCCTGGGACAGAGCTGTGGCAAAGGAGACACCGCTCTCTTCGCCCCTCAGGAAGCCCCAATAAGACATCCAGAGCAAGTCCAGGCCAGAGGCTGGGTGGGACCAAGATGCGCTGGGGAGGTAGTGAGCTCTCAGCTGCTCAGCCCTCAGGTCAGGAGGATTCTCATTCCTTGGACTGAAAGACAGACAGACAGACAGACCCCCACACCGCCTTCAGCCTCGCTTTCTCGGCTCCCCAGGGGCTTTCTGCCCAAGTCACTTTGGAGGAGCTGCAAGGAGGTGTGGCCACAGGCTCCGGGTCCTGGGGAAGGGGAGGCCTGGGCCCTGCCCCTACATCCATACAGAAGCCTATATTTACAGGGACACCCCAATACAGACACGTACAAATACACACCAAGCATGCACACATGCCCATAAATACACACACACACACGCACAAACATGTACCGTTCCACAGGCAGGTTCTGCATCCTGGCATTGCTGGGTGAACATCTACGGATGCCTTGGGCATGGGGAGTATCACCGCTCCTACAACCACAGGCTCTAACTGGCCCCCAACCCTGGGCTGCAGTGAGTGGGGGCAGGAGCGGGGGCTCTTAGGAGCTCTGAATGAGACAGTAGGATCCTAGGACTGTGTTAGTCATTCCTACACTCTCTCCCCATCCCCCTCCCTCTGTGCCAGAGACGCTCCTTGTCTCCTGTCTCCATTCTCTCCTCCTTCCTTTACTAAGAGAATTCTTCAGTTGAGGCTGGGCATGTGGCTGAAGACTACTTTTCCCAGCTTCCCTTGCAGCTATTTATGGCCATGTCACTAAGCCCTGGCCAGTGAGATGTGATCAGAAGTGACCGAGTCATGTCTGGCTCATGCCCTTTACGGGAAAGGGCATGTGCTTCTCTTGCTGTTCTCTGCTTCCCCTGTGCTGGGATGCACATGTGATGGTGGGAACTGAAGCAACCATTCTATCCAGAAGTGGAAGGTGCATATGAAGGAAAGCAGAGCTGCCTTACTGGATGTGGACTATCGCTCTCTAGACAGTTAAGCTAGAAACAAGCTTGTCTTGCTTAAATTACTGTATTCTGGGGTCTCTTAATTAGAGCAGCTTAGAAACTAACCAATACATCCCCTGCCCTCAAGAGGCAAAGAGGAATGAGATGACATACAACTGGCCTTCAAGTCCCTCCTGGGCCCAGTCAGGGCAGCCCTGTGGGGCTTCCTGACTCTAGCCAGCCCCAAGGAGGGGTGTAAGGGGATGGTGGGGAGCCGGGGCTGTGGGTTTTAGTGGAAAGGGGTGATGGGGAACCACCTCCTTCCCCGTGCCCCCTCGCAGGCCCAACCTACTGAGCTGATGGTCCAGCCTCTGGCTGCCATCCCCACCCTGAGAACTGGACTCTCCACCTTGCCACAAGACAGCAACATAAAAAGAAAGAAGGAATGTCAAGGCCAGATTTGGAACCAAAAGAAAGACTCCTTGGACTTCTGCAGACCCCCGCCTACCCCACAGGTGCTGTCCCGCACTGGGCAGGGGGAGGGGCGGACTATGGGGCAGATTTCTCGGCTCCTTCTGGCTCAGCTCTTCCGAGAACACTGCAGCTCTTCCCAGCTGGCTGCTGTTTTTCTTCCCCTCCCGCCCTGGTGTCCCCTTTTCCTCCTGGAGCCAAAAGCATCTATTTACAGAGCCCCAGGACCTCCTGGCACGTCCACTTCTCCGCTGCAGGTCCAAAGCCCCAGGAGGCCAAATGGTAGGTTTCTTCCTGGCAGGGGCTGCAGCTCCCATCTGCTGGCCCTGGGGAGCTCCTACAGGTTCCCTTCCCCACCCTGCCCAACCTCCCTCACTACCCAGCAACCACCATGCACGCTCCACCAGCACCTCCCGGTCACAGGGCTCTTGGGAGTGCGAAGGGCTGGACTCCCCTCTCCTGATGGGGAAGGGCGTTTTGTGAGCTCACAGGCCCAACCCCAATTCACGAGGGCCTGAGTAGGGAAGACTCCTTCACCCATGCACTCCTGGTCTTCTCAAGGACCAGCCACACGGCAGAGGGAGGCAGAAAAACATCAGGAGGGGCAGCTGCCAGCCCCGACCCTGCCCCTGGCCCTCTGAGATCACGCAGCCTTAGCCTTCAACCACATCCGATTTGCCCCTGGCTGGGGGCCTTCCCTCGGGAGCCCTGGGCCGCCGCCCACCTTCCGCCGTGCTCCTGGGCTCCTGGTAGGGGTTGTCCAGCAGGTAGCGGAACTGGGCGTAGTTGCTGAGCAGGTACTTCGGGGCGTACATGTGCTCGCTGGGGTCGGCCGGCGGGTACTCCTGCTGCGTGCCATCGAACCAGCCCCCGGTGCGGATCAGGCCCCGGATGTAATTAAGGTCCCGCTTGTCCTCGTAGTCGCCCCAGCGGGGGAAGTCGCCGTTCTGGGCCGACACGAGCTTGAAGTAGATGCCCTCGGGCGTGAAGCACCAGGAGCAGTGCCAGCCGGCGAAGTGCAGGGGGCTGCCGAGCGACCACTGCACCAGGATGTGGCCCGTGCGGTTCTCGTACTGCCGGAAGTTGGGCATGGTGTAGTACTGGCGGCGGCGCAGGCGGATGCCGTCCAGCCCGTACACCGTCTGCAGCATGTCCACCGTGCAGCCCGACACCACCTCCAGGGTGCCCGGCTGCTTCCAGAAGAAGCCGTACAGCGACTTGCGCATGTGGAAGGCGAACGGCTCCGTCCAGCCGTCGTACAGCTTGAGGAAGAGCACGCCGTCGCGCGCGGGGATCTCGTCGGCGTCGTCAATGATGAAGACGTCGTCGGGCCGCAGGTTGCGCAGGCGCGACACGCCGTCCTGGGTCAGGAAGGTGCGCAGGTAGTCGTCGGCGATCCAGCCGTCCTGCCGCCCGCCCAGCGGGAAGTGGTCCAGGAAGACGTAGAGCACCTTGTGCCGGATGTACTCGAACGTGCCGTTGGTGAGCATCTCGCGGAACTTGAGCGGCCGCGGCTCCCCGTAGGCCGTGAAGTTGGACTCGCACACCACAAAGGCGTCCACCACGTCGCCCAGCTCGTGGAAGCGCACGTCCAGCAGGTCGAACTCGTGGTTGATGTTGATGGCGTTGATGACCCGCCGCGGCACCTCGCGGGGCACCAGGCGCTCCTTGGTGGGCAGGTTGGAGTACTGCACCACGGTGGGCACGCCGCAGCTCGGCCCGTGCCAGCCCGGGAGGCACACGCACTCCACCCACTTGCGCCGCGGGCTGCGGGCGCCCGGGCGCTCACGGGCGCTCAGCAGGTGCCGGGCCGGGCCCCGGGCAGAGGAGCCATCGGCCCCCTCCGCCTTCTCCTCGGGCCGCCCCGAGGAGGGCTTCTCCAGCATCTTGGTGCCTGGTTTGAAGCAGACGCCTCCCGCCTTGGTGCGGACGAAGTACTCAGTGGTGTCCTCGGGCAGCACGAAGTCCATCCGGTGGAGCTCCTCACTGGCCTTGCTTGGGGACAGCGGCTGGAGCAGGGGCGAGTGGGAGTAGAGCGGCGTTCGCAGCAGATCGGGGCTGCCCGGCTCCGGGCTGGCCTGGGGCGTGACGGGGGCATTGTTCCAGAAGAAGCTGGACACGAGGTTCGGGCTGAGGGAGGCCAGTTCTCGGGGGAAGGTGACATAGGACAGGGTCTTAAAGAAGTGCAGGAAGGAGATGAGGCACAGGCCGGCCATACAGAACATGAGAAAGAGCTTGTAGCGTCTCATCTTCATCCTGCAGGAAGAGAGATCGAGCACACGGGTCAGGGGTCTGCAGACGTGGGTGAGGAGAGCCCGAGGCCCCTCTCCTAAGGGAGGGAACCGGAGGAGGCCTTTGCTGCCACCGTGTCTGTGAATGACCAGGCCGGTGCCTGGTGTCCCTTCAGGAAGTCACCTCCTGGTCCCCAGGAGGCCAGCCTGTGAGTCCAACTTGCTGTACCAAGTACCCAGCGGTGGTGAGGCATCAAGGAAATTCCCCTCCTGGCTCAGGACCACCTGTTCCACAGCCCTCCCCCAGGACCAGGTCACCACACCCACCCAGCCATCTGCAGCCTGATCCTCCCCACCCGGCCTGCTTACCCTGACCAGACCAGCTTCCTGGCTAGACTTTGCACTAGGAACAGTGCAGCCTGGGAAAAGCCCAACTCTGCAGCCCAGAACTCGCCCGAAGGGAGGAGCAGAGTGGGCTGCAGGCGCCCTGTGTGGTTCCCCTCCCTGCCCTGCCCAGGGTGCTTTCCTCTCTTCTTTTTCTCTTTTCTTTCTTTCTTTTGTGCAAATGTTGACTAATCGTTTTTTTTTTTTTTTTTTTTTTTTTAAGATTTTATTTATTTGAGAGTGAGCGAGAGATCATGAGCAGGGGAGGGGCAGAGGGAGAAGCAGATTCCCCGCTGTGCAGGGAGCCCAATGCAGGGCTCAACCCCAGGACCCGGGGTTCCTGACTGGAACCAAAGGTAGATGAGCCAACTACTGAGCCACCCAGGCTCAGTTCTTAACAAATCTTTTTTAATTCCTTTTCACTGAAAAAGTTCATAGGCCTCAAGGAAACACATTTAATTCGGATATATTTAAAAGAATAAGTAGGGGTGCCTGGGTGGCTCAGTGTGTTAAGGCCTCTGCCTTCGGCTCAAGTCTGGATCCCAGCCCCGCATTGGGCTCTCTGCTTAGCCGGAAGCCTGCTTCCTCCTCTCTCCCTCTGCCTACCTCTCTGCCTACTTGTGATCTCTGTCAAATAAATAAATAAAATCTTTAAAAATAAATAAATAAATAAATAAAAGAATAAGTAAACGTTCCCCTTGGTTATCCTTTCTAGACTGATCTCCAGGCATAAACAGTTTGATCTCTTTGAGGCGTGTTGCTGGTTTTATATGCAGTATTTCTGTTCTTGATTTTCTATTTTTGATAAATATTATCATATTGGACACTAAGTACAATCAAGCTGTTTTCCTCAATCAATGACAGATTAAAGAGATTTCCGTATCAGTAGTAATAAATCCACCATTTCCTTTTAAATCCCACACCATAATCCACGATTCTTTTGAATGACTCACTCTCTATTCACGAGTGACTCATGAGTATAACCATTCTTTCTATTCACTTCCGCAGTTCAATTTATCAATTAGCTTATGGCTGTGGAATGGAGAGCTTTGTATATTGTTTTTTTACAGTTTAAGTAAACTTTCTATTGTACAATATTCGTAGTGAATCGGGAAGTGGCAGAGATGGTACAGAGGGTTCTTCTACACTCCTCGTCTCCCCTACGGTGAGTATCTTACACCACAATAGTACATTGGTCAGAACTCGAAAACCGAAATGGCCACGTTACTATTAACTGAAGTCTATACTTCACTCAGATGTGCTGTTGAGTGGAGGGACAAGAAGCCCGATAAAGATGGGCAGACGGGGCTTCCTGCTGTGGCAGAGGCCGCGTCAGGCAACACTGCAGATGGAGGTCAGCACAGCAGAAGCGTCCAGACTGACCCACCAGAGGGCCCCCAGGACCTAGTAAAGGCAACCCTGATTCTTCTGGCAGGCCCTTTCTTCCCACCTGGAACCTGTCTCTACAGAGCACACCCCAATCCTGTGCTCTGTGGAGCACACCCCAATCCGTGGGGCTGAACTGGCCCTGACCATGGAGAGTGGGGCCAGGCTGCCCCTCCCACTCACTGCCGCGGCAGCAGTGGCCCTGCTGTGCGGGAAGGGCCCCCAGAGCCCCGTGGGGTGGGTCACCCTGACCCAGCTGTCCCTTGGCTTCCCGGCCAGGCTGGCTTTCAGGATCTGGTTACACCTGGCCGGATGTGCCCTTCGGAGGACAGACTCACCGTGCCTGGGATCTCCCTTTCACTGGGGCTTTGGGTAAGGCCCCAGCCTGGCTTGCTGCAGAGAATCACGGAAGTATGCGTGCCTCCCTCATTGCTCGGGCTGTTTAGAAGACGCCAAAGCACCTGGTGATCGGCCAGGAGCCCGTCACTGCCTCACAGACCAGATTTTCTGGGACACCTTCACTTTCAGCTTCACTCTTACTCCTCTGGGCCGGATCCCTTATCTTCATAGATTTCAGTAAGTGCTTGAAATACTTTTTTTTTTTTTTTGGACTGAGCAGCATCTAAGTAGGAAACTGAACAGGTGAGGCACTGGTTCCTGAGCTCTCATGCAACTCCCATCCCCCCACCCCAAGAGGCTACATAACCACCCATTTTACAGATAGGGAAAATGGAGACTCAGAAAGATGACAAACCTTTTTCTTAAAGGCCGTCTGGACAGTTCTGTTCCTGTGTCTGCTCCTCCCTCCCTGCTTACAGCTGAGATGTATCCCTCCAGGAGGCCCAGCTTTGGCTAAATAAATCCGTGGAGCCCAATTAGGCCCAGATGGGAGACTTTCTACTTCCATTGTAAATCTTCCTCGAGAACCCATCAGGTGTAACAACAAAGCTGACAGTCACTGATGCTTACAAGCCAAAGACTGTCCCGAACACATTCCACACTAGACCTCACTGAATCCTCAACACGAAGCGGGTACCGCTGTCATCCCCATCTCACAGCTGGGGACACCGAGGCCAGAAAGGTGACATAACTTGCCCAGTGTCACGTAAGTAGTAAGGGTCGGACTCTGTGGGGTCCCCAGTGGGCTTCCGTCCAGTGACAAACCTGCCCTGTGCCCCTTCCATCTGCCACACTCAACCCAATACCCACAAAAAGTCTACCAGTGACCAGTGTAGACAAACCAGTGTATGGAACAGCCACCGTCACACCTGACCCACACAATATCCCCAGAGGGTGTCAGCTGACCCTTATCATCCACTCACACAGCACTACTTATCAAGAGCCCGCTGTATGCCAGACACCGTGCTAGGCCCGGGGAGCCTAGGAGACAAGGCAGACAAGGACCCCCACCTCCACGCAGCATACACAGCAGTGAGCAGGACTAGAGCCTGAGATCAACTAGAAATAAAGGAGTCAAGAAACACCACACATGAGAAAGAGTCGTGCTCTAGAAAAAGAGCTGGGGAAGGGCTAGGAGGTAGATTGGGGTGTCAGTGGCTAACAGGGTGCTCAGCGCAGGCCTCCCTGAGAAGACAGGGACGTGATGAAGACCAGGGGGCAGGGGAGGAAGGTTGGGCAGAAGGGACAGCCAGTGCTCAGGAGGGAGACAGGCAGGGTGGGCCCAGATCACGCAGAGGCTGGGGCCATGGCAGGAAATGTGACTTTCGGGAGGATTCTGGGCAGCGGAGGAACATGACCCGACTTTGGTCCGCACACACTCACTTGGGCTGCTCTGTTGCGAGTACGCGGCTGCCTGCAGGGCTGAACAGGGAGCGCTTCGAGGCCCCAGCACTGTCTAGGCGTGCCGGGGGAGGCGTGAACCACGGTGTGGGGTGGGGGGCTGCGGAAAGTGACCAGGTTCTGTTGGATTTGCTGAAGACCTGGACGTGAAGTGTGAGCAAGGAGTCAGGACCCAGAAGGACGGAGAAGCCTCTGACTGGGGTGGAAACACCCCTCAGCAGCCTTCACGGAAATGGTGAACGAGGGAGCTGGGCTTGGAGTCAGGTGGTGTCTGCAGGTCCTCGCTCTCACCCTCAGGCGGCAACCCTCCCAGCAGATGGGAACACTGAGGCTGAGTGAGGGGCGTGGCCAGTCATCTCGCCGCTAATGGCAGAGCCTGGCTGTTGACTTTGGTCTCTGGATCCAAATCTCATGTCCTTTCCATAGTATGCTTGGTCTAGAAGCATCACAGGATGGATGGAGGTGGGGTGAGCAATGCTTTGTATCAGGCATCCCCTGTGGGCTCTGGGAGGAGGAGCTGGCTTGGGGGGGGGGCACTCTCCAGCTCACCATTCTCCCCCCGCCACTCCTGCTTGCTAGCATGAATTAGCTAGCCCCCCCCCCCACCGGCCCAAACTCAGGACCCCAGGTCCAGTGTGGCGGCCAGGACCTGCCTGGAGAAGCAAGTCTAGCTGAGGAAGGACTTAGGGTCTCTAATGGGCTCGCCCACTGCCCTACAAGGCGTAAGCAGGCAGCTAGCTCCCTGAGGACAAAATCCCTGTCCAGGTCCCTCCTGCTGCTGAGGATGACCTTGGGCAGCTCAGAGGCCATACTTAGGCCCTTACTCATTTCAGTAAAATTCACTATTTCTCCAGTGCCTGCTTTGTGTCAGGGCTGGCCTCTCTTGAAACCAAGAGGCTTCTGCCCTGGATTAGGACCTGGAAGAACCGTACTGAGCTCTGCCAATACCCTTCCTGAAGCCCACCGCCATCAGCCTCTGGGTTTATATCGCCACTGTCAACCTGGACCTCAAGATACTTGGCCTCTCTGAGCTTCAACTTCCCTGTCTATAAAATGGATATAATCATTCCTGTCCTGCCTGCTTCAAATGAGACACCAAATCAGAGAGACCAATCCGTAGCTCTGCCCTGTTCCCAACACTTGCCATGCTGAGCTCACGTCCCCTGACCTCTGTCTTCCCAGCTGGACTACCAGCTCCCCACCGCAGGGAGCTGTACGCAGCAGGTGCTCCACAAAAGCACCCCGCTTTGCCGTGGACCTCCTCCGTGTGCTCATCATCACTGCTGCGCACACAGACTCTGGAATGAGACTGCAAATCCTGGCTCTGCCATCTCCTACCTGTGTAACCTCGGGCAAGTTCACAACTTTCCTCCTTTTCTTCATCTATAAAATGAGGGTTTAATAAAATCCATGTAAAGTGCCTGGTGCATAGGTGACTACAAAATAAATTTTAACTCTTCTTACTCTTATTGCTAGATCCCAGCCTGGCAGAGAACCTTCGGGTCGGGGTGTGACAGGAGTAAAGGCTTGGAGGAGAGCTCCTGGCAAAGCCAGGGCCTTGGTGGGTGCTGTCCTGTCTTAGAGGAGCAAGGAGCGCAGCTGGGGCTCAGCAAGTGAGGCCTAGGCAGAACCTGAGCCTGATGGTGGAGGGGCTGGGGCAGGGCACCCTGCTTCTGGGGGTGCCAGGGAAAGGAGGGAGAAATTTCAGGGCCTCTAGGAACCTCCCCCAACCCCTCACACATACTCCATGATTTGTAACCATCCCAGGGACCTGGGTCTCCTACGTGTAGTTTGGGAGGGATGGGCTTGCTACTTCCTGGTAGCAGATAATCAGGGATGGGGGAGGCTATGTCTGAACCTGACCCAGGACGGTGGCAGGATCAGCCCACCCTGGGCCTCCTCTTCTTGTGCTGACTTGTGGCTGTCACCACGCCCTGGAAGGTGCCCCTCCTTCCCTCCCTCTTCCTACTTTTTCCTTCTCCTGCTTGTGCAGTCTTCCTTTGGGCGCTGCTTAGAAGGCTGATTGGATGAGGGAGGAAAGCAGATGAGCCCAAACCCCACAACCCATCCATGATCTCAGGGTCAGGGCACAGGCGGAGTCCAGGGGTGGGGCTCTTGGCCAGAGAGGACAGGTGGTCCCTGGAGATCACAGGCTATGATTGTGGGCCTGGCCAGGCTGGCAGAGTCTCGTGGATGGCAGTAGCCTCAGACACACCCTGACAGCTGTCATCAGAGACGGCAGGCTCCTGGGGAGCTCTCCATGGTCCTGAGCTATCCTGCGCTGACCAGGGTCCTAGCTCAGCCCCGGGAATGCCTTCCACCAGCCTCTCACTGCCCCCTGCCAGCCTCCTCCATGGTTCAGGGGCTCATGTCCTAATGGCCACTTCCCCTGCCCACCATACTGTGGCCCCTTCCCAGCCTGCCTCATGACACCTGATCCCTGGCGTCCTCAGTTCCTGAACAGCCATGGAGCACTCAACTCCTCCACTGAGAGAGAGAAGGGATCAGCTGCGGTCTGTGTCCAGCAGCAAAGGGGTCTGACCCCTAGCAGGTGCTCAGAATGCTCTGAAAATGCCTTGGGGGAAATCTTGGAGGTGCACAGCTCACCTTATCTCCACTCTTGGGCAGGAAATGGTCCATCTACAAACCCCAGCCTGGGGGCACCTCTGAATGCACCCCCCTCCACCTCTCTCTCCACCAACTAGCTCATCTGCTTGAAAGGGGATCTTGATTTTGAGCTGAAGTCTGCCTCCCTGTGCTCATCTCTACCCCATTCTAGTCTTACCCTGTGTGACTCTGCCCATCACAAAGGGAAGGCACAGTAGCTGCAGTGTCAGTTATGAACACCGCCTCTGACCTTGGCGAGTTACCCTACCTTTCTCAGCCTCAGTTCCTTCTCTGTAAAATGGAGATATAACAAATTAATTAATCCACACAAAGGACTAGTAACTGCCTATGCACACAGTAGGTGCTCAGTGAACACTGGCCTTCACTGTCACTGGAAATCAGGAAGATATGGTTTGAACCTCAGACCTGTAATTTACTGTGTGCCCTCAGGCAAATTACTTAGCCTCTCTGAGCCTCAGTCTTAGATGCAAAAGGAAGATACCCTCTCTCCCTTGCAGTCCTGTGGGAGAGATGGATGAGCCATGGTTTCAAAGCATCCTGAATGGAGCCCAGCACTTGGCAGATGCTCTAAAAATGCCTGTTTCTTTCCATTTGCCCTTCCTGCCAGGCAACCCAATGCAGATGACATGACTGAACATGCCAGGCCTTGCTCCTGGCCAGTTTTGTTAAAGGACTGAGACAACTGGAAGGCTGCTTGTTACTGACTGGCCCCCATCACCCTATGGGGCATTCTCAGTGACTCATCGGACTCATCCCAGGGAATCTGGAGCCCCACAGAGGGTCCAGACTCCTCTCCTGGGGTCTGAAAGGCCACAAAGCAAGAGCATTGTCCAAATCCTCACCCCAGGCCGGTGCCCCTGCCAAGTGCCCATCTGGCCTCTGCTGACCAAGTCTTAGGGCTACCCATTCCAAGCACACTGGGCTGGTAGAAATTCTTCCTTCTGTTGACCTACATCAGCCTCGCTGGAGCTTCCACTATTGCTTCTGGGTCCCCTCTTGGGATCAGGCAGAACAAGTCAGCGCCTGCGGAATCAGAAGACTCTGAGGCTAGGTGAGAGCCCTTCTCAAGTGAGGTTCCACGATCCCAAACGGAGAGACGGGCAGAGGCGGCAGCTACGGAGTCCAACAAATTCCCGAGTTCCGGCAAGATGCAAGATAAACAACAATGTTGTGTTTATTTCTTTAGCTCTCATCATGTCCCTCGGCTGCTGTCCATCAGGCAGAGCTCCATAATGGTCAAGCCATATGCGGGGCTCATCCCACTGCCAGTGTATCGTCTGGGCTCCTGGCAGACATTCCCCAAGAACACGCAGTGTGCCAGGTGCTGCCCCTGCACCAGCTGGAGAAATCAGGGGCCCATTCCTGGGGCCTCCCCAGAGGAAGGTATGTGAGTCTCCATTTTGTAAATGAGGACATGGACGCTTCGAGGTTAAGCTACTCACTCAGCCACACAGAGCTTGTGGTAATGAAGCAGATGCAAACCGAGATTCCCCAAGCACCCTATACCTGGCAACCGGTAGATGTGGGGCCCAGCGGGGCTCTGAATTTAGGGGTTCTGCCCCAGGCTAAACATGAACAGCTTTGCTGAGGGAGATCTGCTGTACCCTGACCCCCAGTCCCCAGGACTTCTAATCCCCAGCACTTCCCAGAGAGAAGTCCGCCCAAAGGGCCAGCCCTGGCCAAGAACCCCAGCTGCCCAGGAACTGCGAAATCCTGGCAAACCCTGTTCACCGTGGAGCAGATGGGAGCTGCTGCTGCTCCCATCCACAGATAACCAAGGCCCAAAGGAGAGGCACAGCTACACTGGGAGCCAGCTCTTGGACCAGCCAGATGGGGTGCCCACGCCATTCCCTTGGGCACTAGGATCTGGGCCCTACTCTTTCTGCTGGCTTAGCTGCAGGGCAGGGGGCTGGCTAAAGCTTCAGCCCAATGCCCATGCTCTGGAGCTCTTTCCATGGAGAACCCCGCCCCCCAACCAACTCATGTGCCCTGGCCCTCTCTCCTTCCTCCAAACGCCTCCCCACTCTGCCTGATGCCAGCCGCCTGCCAGTCGCCTGAGAACTTGCCCACAGAGCCGTTAGCATGTGCCTGAGAAAGTTGGTTCCCAAGGCTGGGACCTGCCCTCGGCTCGCTGGGGCCTCCTCCTCTTTCCCCACTGGTCATGGGCCCACCGAGGACATCAGTGTCTGGTCCCCAGAGGCCCAAAGGTACTGAAGACACAGAACATTGCCACCAGCTCAGAATGTCCTAGTGGACAGTGCTGGAGGCTAAACAGATTAGTCCTGCTCAGACATCAGCCAGTGGGGCGGGTGTGCCCTGAAGCCTGCAGCGGCTCCCACTGTCCAGCACTGAGGCTCACTGCCACTGTGACCCCTGCCTCCTGAGATGGGCCCCTACCTTGCCTCATTCACATTAACGTCACAGCCGCTGCTCACCACACGCTTAGCTATGCACCAGCTGGCAGCGTACGTTTTACATACACTTGACCCTCCCAGCCGTCTTTGGATGGGGACTTACTATCCTCACTTTACAGATGAGGAAACCGAAGCTCAGAGCATTCCTCTGCTCACCTGTGCACACCCATGCAGACTCCACTTCGGGGGGGTGGGGGAGGAGGTGCCACTGGCTTGAGCCCCAGACCCCTCCAGGCTCTGAGTGCAACAACGCCATCAGCCCGTGCCTGAGGGTGGCCAGGAGCAGCTTCCAGAGCCCCCGCAGCAGCTGGCTCTGTGACGGCGGAAGAGCCAGGTCGCGCTGTCCAGCACACCAGCCGCTAGCCCCATGCGGTTACTGAGCCCTTAAAATTGACTAGGAGACGAAGGAACTAATTTATAATTTAACTTGATTTGAATTTTAGTTTAATAGGCACATGTACTAGCTGCTACTGAACTGGAACACGCGGGTTTAGACAAGCCTGGGGAGGAGGGGGCAGGGAGCTGCAGGAAAGGTGGGGCTGGGTTCGGGAGGAGACAGCGGGAGCAGAGGGGTCGGTGCTCGGTGCTCGGTGCTCGGTACTTGGTGCTCATCTGGACAGCAGTGGTGCGGGAGGCGAGGCTGCGGCCTGGGGCATCCAGCCTGGGACCTACGGCCCGGGTGGGGAGCGGGGCTCCAGTTGAGCTGTGGTACAGAGGCTCCTTAAACAATGGGTGATAGAGGGAGGGAGTGGCTGGAGGGACCCAGCCTCAGGGGCTAGAGGTGGGCTGGAGGTGGGAAGTGGGTAGAGTCTGGGAAGGAGGAAGGGGAGGAGCAGAGCCACAGAGGAGCTGAGCCCAAGCCAGGGATGGGGGTGGGGCTGGCGGTGCTGGGGGGTGCTGGACACGACCTGAGGGGGCAGGCACCTGGGCCTCCCTGTGCAGAGGCAGCAGGAGGAAGCAAGGTGGAGGAAGGTGTTCAGATCCCAGAGCTGCAGCGAGGATCTCATGTGTTTAAAGGGTTTGGCACGCTGCCAGGGAGAGCAAGGACCCAACCACCCGGCAGAAATCGAACAGGGTCTGCTGAAGGGCAGGACGAATGTCGGCCACAGGAGAGACACTGAGGCATCTGCGGAGGAAGCGGGGGCTCTGGTGGGCAGCTCTGGGGAGGGGAAGAGAGGAAGATGCAGACAGACCAATGCACCACGGAAGGGGCACTGTGGGCACTGAGAACAGATGTCCCCAAACCAAGTTCTGGGGAATCCCCAGGGCGCTCCTGGGACCAGATGACGACGGGGAGAGGTCGTGAAGCCTGGGTCAGCCCCCCACAGACAATCAAAAAGAGGCACTCTCAGCTTTTCGATTTCATACAGTAGAGTTTCTCCTAAGATTTTGTTTGTGGAAAAATTTCTATACTGAAAAAAGATCTAAAAACCCAGCGGGTCGGAGGTGGACGTGCATTTCAGAAGGGCCGCCAAGGCTCTGATGGCCTCACACACACAGCGGGGCTTGGGGGGATGGCCATGCCAGGAGCGGGCCACGGCTCTGACCTCTCTGCAGTGGTCCAGAGAGGGAATGTGGACGCATTCCAGCAGGGGTGCCGGACCACCGGGGCACAGGTGGGAGGAGTGGGTGGCGACCACCCAAGCGTGACAGCAGCCACTGAGCCAGAGATGGCATCTCCTCCAGCCCCTGCTTCTGCCCTGTCACAGTAAACCTCGGCAGCAGCGACTGGCCTTGTCCCCGGCCCCATCATTCCATTCCCACACTGTGATTCTCCGAGTCAGGCTGACCCTGTGTTCCCGGCACCCAGCATGAGGCTGGGCTCAGACATTCTGTGAATATCTGCGACAAGCCAAAGGGATGAGCACTAAGGTGGAATTTCAGACCCAAGATCTGGCTGTGTCCCCATCAGCAGGGCCCCGGATTTGCCAAAGGAAGAATAAAGAGGCAGAGCTGCCCTGCTGGGGGATGGGCCTGGGTTTGAGGGGGGAAGGATGTGAGGCTCACAGGCGGCGGTGCTTCAGCTCTGCCTGGGGTGGAGAGAGCAGATCAGTCCTGGTTTGGAGCTGGGGGTGCAGCAGGGAACAAGAGGCGTAGATGGGTCCCCCCCGAGAGCTCAGTCCAGGGGAGGGTCAGAGGCAAACAAGAAAATGGGCCAACAGAGGACACCACGTGTCAGGGTCTTCCGAAGAGAGGACATTTCTGCTGAGACGGGAGAAGGAACCACCTCCCAGAGGAGGAAGCCCCCAGGGCAGGGACAGCCAAGCGGGAGGGGGGCAGGAAGGGGAGAGCGTCTGGGTCTGTGAAGGGCCTGCGCAGCCTAGCGGGGCTGGCGAGGACACCCCACACCTCAGGGGCTGCTTGGGCAGAAGCCTGGGCCCCCACCTCAGTGGCTGCCCTCCCCAGGCAGTAATCTGGATGCAGCTAAACACTCTAACTGGACAGGCAGGGTTGGACCAGTCTGGGGAGCCGTGGGTCTGGAACATTCCTCCCAGAAAGCGGTTCCTCCATCATCATCTTCTCCCCGGCACCAGGTACTTACTGAATGGCCCGGCTGCCAGAGGCGGTCTGTGTGCCTAACTCCACTCGGGTGGTGGAGACAGCCTGAGGGAGCTGAAGGGTCTGCCTGGCACTGACACGCACTCACTGCTCCTAGGGGTCCTCCTTTGGGGGTCAAGCTCTGGGGTGCTGCCTTCAGCCTTGCCCAGGGCAAGGGCCCGGCCCACCGTCACCCTGGCCCCCAGCAGGAGCCCGCCGCCTTGCCATTTGTGGGTCACCACCTCCCTGGTTCTAGCAAGTGACCAGTCACCAGAGCCCTGTGCCCAGGAGGGCTGCACGGCCCAGACCCCCTACCTGAGGCTCCCCTCCACCTGTAATAGTGTTAAGCCACCCCCACCACCACCAGGGCAGCTCTCTGAGGCCAGACAACAGGGAGGTGAGGCGAAACCGCGTTTCACAAAGCCCCAGGTTCCTGAAAGGCCGCAGGAACCCCAGAGCCCCTTCCCCCCTCCCAATGCCAGTGGGCACAGATCACCCTGGATAGAGGCCAGTGGTGGAATCTCAGAACCCCGAAGGTTCAGGGTCTGGTGCTCTAAGAAGTCAGGAACCCTCTCTGGCGAGGCCTGGACTTCAGGAGGCTCCAGGGGGCGGGCAGTCCACCGGGGAACCTGGCTAGTGCCTGCGTTGCCCTCCGTGGGCGCATTCTCTCTTCCCCGGCCCCGCTGCCCCCAAACTCTGAGCCGAGCAAGGCAGGGTCCCACGCCAACGGCACCCACCGCCCAGGGGGTTCTGTGTACTTGCTGTCAGCCTGGCCCTGGCCTCCAGCCCGGTGGGTGCAGCTGCATGGCCTGGAGATGCCAAACGCCCCCACCCACAGCTGACCTGGTCAGCCTGTCCACATGGGTGCACGAGGAGGGCGTGCCAGAGGCCGGACCCACTGCAGCCCTCTGGCAGGGCGCTAACTGCCTCAGCCCCCTTCTCTAATTCCAGCCCCACGCTGGCCCCCTTCGTTGTTACAGATAAGGAAACGGTTCAGGGGATCTGAGCAGCCCGCCTGGATCATCTTGTAAGTGGGGCCTGACCCAATCCTAGGGCCTCCTGCTCCCTCCCCCTCCACCCTGCCTCTTCCATGCCTGGACCTCCGCAGGCCCCCCCTTCCCTTCACCTGACCTAGTTCCTGCCCTGGGTCCCTGCAGTGGCACCCCACAGCGTCCCTCCCAGCTGCAGCAGCCCTGTGTCTGGCCTTCAGGACTTGATGACTGTCTCATGCGCCCCCAGGCCGAAAACCAGGGGCAGTCACGTGGCTACCTGGCCTGGCACCAGCTCTGGCCTTTCCCCTGCTGGATTCCTGGGCCCCACCTCTACCTGGCGGAGTCACCTCACCTCCCGGGGGCTGCGGTCTCCTTGGTCTCCTCATCTGTCCCAGGTAGAAACAGGGAACACGGCGAGGGCAGCCCCATCCTGCAGAAGCTGCTCCCCGAGGCCTGGTGCTGGGAATGTGGGTGTGCGCGCATGTGCAGTTTCCAGGTGAGGGTCCCGGTGGCAGGTGCTGGTGATGTGGGTGTGCACATCTGCAGTCTCCAGGTGAGGGGCCAAGTGGCAGGTGCTGGTGATGTGGGTGTGCACACCTGCAGTCTCCAGGTGAGGGACCCGGTGGCAGGTGCTGGGGATGTGGGTGTGTGTGTCCGCAGTTTCTGCCTCAGGGACCTGTCTGTGCCTGGTGCTCGGTAAACCATGTGCCCTTCTCTTGGAGCCTCACCTCTTCCCTCACTGGGTGGGAGGTCACCCTGAACTGTTCCTGGACTCCCAAAGGGGCAGTGGGGCATTTTGGTGGGTTGCGGATGGGAAACGGAGCGCGGTACCGGCGGAAAAAGGTGGGCCGGAACCGGACCCGGTGCCTCACACACACTGGGGGCTTGGCGGGCTGCGAGAGGAGCCTGAATCCTGACTGCCCCTCAGAGACCCTGCGCTGTTCAATGCAAGTGGGCTCCATACTCAACAGCCCCGGAAGCGGGGGAAGTTGGGGAGGAAGGGTTTTCTGCCGTGGTGGGAGCAGAGGCTGCAGTCTGGGTGGCTGGCCACAGATGAGAAATTGGGGGCCCAGAAGAGACCACTCCACCAAGCAGCCACTGCACTGCCTGGCTCCATGCCCCAGTTCACCACAAGCAATGAACACATTCATTCCTTGTGGTGGGGATTACCCTCTCCGAGCATCTTCTTTAGAGGGTGGAGATGTAAATCAGACCCTGGCAGAGAAGGGGGATGGGGGGGGCAGAGCTTCCAGTATCCGTACTGCTGGGTTGGGGGATGCATGTGGGGTCTCTGGGGGACTCCTCTCTCATACTCAGCTTAGCCCTTGCCTCCTCTGGGGAGCTGCCTTCCACCCCAGCCTGGACAGAAACGTCCCAGTGGCCAGTCAGCCTGCCCTACAGGCTGTGAGCCGCTGAGCCCTATTCTTGGTACAGGACAGCGAACGTCAGTGCAGTGACGGCGCGAATGCCTGAGTGTCTGCATCAGTCAGATGGGATGGGCCCCAGCCAGTAGGGCTGCGGAAGGCCCAAGGGAGCAGGGATCAGAGGACTTCCTAAGCCCATGGGGGGAATCCCCCCCATCATCTCTGAGGGGGTGCACGCTGGGGTCTATGACGGAGAGGGGGACAGGGCTGGGTCTGGGGTGCCAGGAGGGAGAAGGAAGGAGAAAGAGGAGGGCAGGGTCCAGCCAGGGTGTGGCCGAGGAAGCAGGAGGGGCAGCAGGAGCCCGTGACCATCAATCGGGCAGATTATTAATCTTAGCAGTGCAGCCAATGGAGAGGAAAGAGAAAAACCTAGCTTCTTCTAACTCATAAAATATGCCACCAGTCCTTCCACAAAGTTAACTGACCCAGACCCCATGCAGGCTTATCGCTCACACACCACCCCCTCTGGAGCCCTGTGCGGCTCCCCAGAGATTTCTGCAAGTCCAAACCCAAATAAGCCATCAGTCGGGGCAGAGGAGGAAGTGAGAGGAGACAAGCCCAGGGGGCGGGGCACAGAGTAGCCCCGCCCAGCGGCAGCTGTCACAGCTGGGGAAGGGAGCACCTTGAGGAAAGCAAGGCCCGAGAGGCTGGGCTGAGTGCTTTCTGGGTCACTTCCTATCCCTGGGCTTCAGAGTGGCCATCTGCGCTGCAGGACCATCCCAGCCCCTCACCCCGTGAGGACTAAACAGGGTCGCATCCAAGAAGCCTCGACACAGACCAGTCCTGAGCTAAAAAGTTCATCCCCTGCTGCTCCAGAAGGCCTCGCCATGTGCCTGGCGGGGGCAGCGCAGGGTCTGTCGGTGCCTCCTTCCAAATCGCTCCCAGGACCCAACCCCAGGCCTCTTCCTCCTCCTCGCTGGCCTCCTTCCTGCTTTTTTTTCTCTTTCTGTCTTGACATTCTTCCTTTTTGAACTAGGGGTGCTACCCTTTCCTTTGGCATTAGGCCCCGCAAATTCTGTCACTACAAAGTCCCCATCAGGCCACATGACCCCCGACCCCCCACCCCCAGCTCAACAGCCTCCCTCAAGACCCTACACGCACCCAATCCACCCCCCAAGTCTGGCTCAGAATGAAACCCAAATCATCTCTGGGCCCAAAGGCCCTGCCACTCTGGTCCCTGGATCTTTGCTGCCCTCACCTCCCTCATCCACTGGGCTCTGGCCACAGTCCCCACCTTTCATCCTCAGGGTCCTCCCCCTGCCTGTCTGTCTGGAATGCGGCTGCCTGCTCAGAGGGGCCTTCCTGCCCCGCCAGGATAGAGCAGCTGTCCCCTCCCGGGGTCATCTGCTCCCCCACAACCACGGCGGAAGCTAGCTGTCTCCTTGTTTACACGTTAGTGGTCTGTCTCCCCCGCCCACACCGCAGCACTCAGAACGTCAGCACAGGACAGCAGGGTCACACTGAGCCTCAGTCACAGGTCACCCGTCTCCGCGGCTCCCCACCCGCCAGGACAAAGCCTGGCCCAGAGCAGGCGCTCCAGAAACCGCTGTGCGTGACGACCGAACTCTCAAGGCAAGTGATGACAGACTCTGAGCTAGTTTGGGAGGCCTGGGGCAGCAGGCCCGGCCAGTGCGTACCCAGACCTAGCGGGGTGCTCCATCCTGCTCCCAGGCCGAGAAAGCACCCCCCTCTTCACGCCCCACCTCGCTCCTCAGCCCTGCTGAGATCAGCGCGGGCAGTGCCAGCCCCGCCCACCAGGCTCCCCCAGCCTCCAGGGGGACAATGTACAAAGGGCCACTTCAGTGCCCAGCTTCAGCTTCGTCTCCAGCCCCAAGGCCTGCGGGTGGGGGAAGGGAGGGGAGCCCTATGCCTTGCCTGTCTTCATCGGGCCGTCTCTGCACGGGCCGGGAGGGCCACAGATTCAAGCCACAGTGTGGACAGGCTCTGTTCCATGAGCTGCACCGTGGGGGTGGGGGGAGGATGCTCCTGCACAGCGGGGAAGGGGTGCCCACGTGGAGGTTAGTCCGTGTACCCAGGCAGGAGTGGAGGTGCTCCCAGGGGGGCCTCCCCCTGGGTACAGGGCACAGGTGAGGGATGCAAAGCTACGGTGCCGTAGGGTTAAAGGACAGAGAGAAGGAGACCCCGTGGAATCAGGACCTGGCCAAGGGCAGGGGACAGCAGCCTGGGCTTAGAGCTGGCTCCCATCCTGCCTGGGACCCCTGGCTGCAAAACCAGGCACAAAGAACTCACTCAAACAGTTGTCTCAACAACTTGGAGCTGATCACCTGTGACCTGAGCATGGCACGCAGGGACACCGGGACGACCTACGGCATTCCCAACATTCCTCCTCCTGGGTCTCGACACGATGGGACCGTCCACCCAGCTGCCCAGCCCGGGAGCCCAGGAGCCATCTTCCCCCTTGCGGACTCCACAAGTCCATCACCAGGCACGTCTATGCCCCAACATTCTCCATCCCACCTGTCCCCTGGTGCCACTGTCCCACGCTGGCTGCACCGCGGCCAGCACTCACCTGTACGAGAGCAGCGGCCTTCCGGGGGGGCCCCCGTCTGGTCCCCATGAAGCAAGCAAAAGCCACATCCAATGCTGCACCCCCCCCTAGCTGGGAACTCCCGCCCTCGGGATAAAGTCCAGGTCCTGTAGGAGGCTCCAAGTTCCTGGGTAATCTTTCACTTTCTGTCTCCAGGTGGGCTCTATGGAGCCGCACTTCCCTCAAAGGCCCCTGGCCTGCCCCTGAGGGTTCCTCACCCCACACTGAGCAAGGCAGCCGGGCTCCCCTGGGGCCCCAGCTCCCCGCCTGATGCAAAGGAGGTGCTGACCTTGGCTTGCTAGATGAATACATGACCCTCCCCCCAAACCCACACACCGCACCTGCAGTCGGTGCTACTGGGCTCTGCGCCCTGGGTTGGGCTTGGAAAAGTCCACATCAGCCTGGGCACGGCATACCCGGATGTGGCTCATCTACATGAATGGGACAGGGTCCCCCGCCACAGGAGGGCGGTGGAGGGAAAGGGGGACACGGGCACGGACCCCAAAGCAACACCATGGCTGACAGGCCAGAGGAGACACAGGAAGGAAGAAGGTGAAAAACGAAGTGACTGCAGTTCACCCTCGGTGCTTAGCGCCTAGCGCCCTGCCTCGCATGCAGCAGGGGCTCGAAGAGCTGCTGCGGAGTGGAAGAACGGGTCGAAACCCCAGCTCTGCCCCCAACAGCTCTGGGACCCTACTGGCGCAGAGGCATGAAAGGGGAGGCTGGTCACACCCGCCTGCAGGGTCCTTGCAGGGATCAGGGGAGGTGATGCAGCTGCTCCCGGCCCAGGGCCCACAGCTCCAGCGCTCAGGAACCCAAGCAGCCCAAGCCCCCTCCTGTGTTAGTGGCGGGCTAGGAGCAGGTGCACAGCTGGTTCACTCTGCCATACTGGACACCTGGGGAGCCCCCGTGAAACTGGAACAATAAGCCTTTTCTTTTTCTTTTTCCTCCCCAATTAATCTTAGCCCATCCCTGCCTAGGAGGGGCCATAGCTGCCTCGGGTCAGGGCCTGACCAGGGACACTCAGGAGGCCCCCACCAAATGGTAGGGGACACCATGCAGGGCTGCAGGCACCAGGCGTCTGCTCCTTAATACGGAGCCACCAATCTGTTCTTGCTCCTTTAATCACTGGGTCCTTCCCATCTGCTAGATCCAGAGACCATCCCAAGAAAGGCAGCAAGTTCCCAAAGGTCCCACTGAGTGTGGGGAAGGAGAAGGAGCAATGGCCGTGAGCAGACCATCGCTATAAGGGACAGGTGACTCCAGGAGGCGGGTGGCCAGGGTCCTGGCCTCAGCCACACCATGCCACAAACCGCGTAGGGGAGCCGGTGCACCAAGAGCAGCACCCCCTTCCCAAGTGACCTGTCCCATCTCATCTCACTGTCACACAGTCATCTCACAGATGGGGAAACTGAGGCTTGGAAAAGAGACAGGACTTGCCCAAGGTCAGGCAGCAGCAAACCCTGGGGAGGACCCAGCTCAGCAGAGACCATGAGCATGTGCACCGACGCTCCCCCAGGCTCCAGAACCTCCTGATCCCTGGACCACCTCAGTTTCCCCACTGACCACTGCGGGAGTGGATCCTCCAGCTGCCAGCTGCCATCAGTGGGTAGGGCCGCATTCTAGGTCTGCTGCTCGGTCTGAGTTCCATGACCCGGCTTCTCTGGGCCGAATCGAGGGGTGCTATGTTCTAGGGTCTGGTCCCCAGGTTCTCCTTCAGAAAGTTCTGCAGCCCAGGTCCTCCTGCCTGCCAGCGGGCTCTGTCTTGTATCTTCTAGTCAACGTGCTTCCTTTCCAGGGCCCTGTATTCCCTCCCAGCCGCCCTGCAGGAGGACTCACAGCCCCGGAGCACGTGCTCCAGCTCTGTTGCCCCTTAGGCCTGCTTTAGAGCCATGAGAGCAGCAAGGAGGGCCAGCACGGTGTTCCCAGGCCCAGGACCCCAGGGCTGCGGGGGATCGGAGTGCACACCCGCAGCCAGCCGGGCGGGATGCCCTTCCCCACTGTGCCTTCCCGTCTCTCCAGGATGATGCTTCTGACCACCCCTAGTGCTGGCCTGGGCCCTCACCAGTCTGCACTGCAACGGCCCCCAAGACGGCACTTCCCAAGGACAGAAACCTTGGGTCACGTTTCTTTGGGGTCAGGGCCTGGAACCTCCTTTTAGCGGGTCTAATTCATTGCTGAATGAATTAGCAGGGCGGCCCGGAACAGAGGTCATAACGGACGGAGCTGCTCTTACTGTGGGGAGGGGCAAGGGACGTGCACAAAACCCACGCACAAAGACACACACACACGGTCACACCCCGAAGTCTGCTGATCCGTGCCCCCGGCACCTAGCCTGGGCCCGGGCACTTGCTGGACAGCGGCCGAACGAATGAATGAGAGCTCTGTACCGAGCACAGGGGCAGGGGGGCCTGGGGGAGACCGAGACTGCATCCTCACCCAGGATCAGGGCTTGGCTGTGAGGACAAATACCATTTCCACCAGGCAGAATTTGACCGTGTTGCAGGAGGACCCCTGGAAAGGCGCTTCGGGGCAGGAGACAGTAAGGACGCGGGTCAACGGTTATCAACACCCCCACTGGGCACCTGGGACTGTGGTGACACAAACAGCCCCGGGGCCATCTCTGGCTGGGAGAGGTGGATGGCAGCACCTGGGGGGGTGCGGTGGGCAGGCTCTCCCGATGGAGGTGGGAAGGCCAGGGCCCTGAGGCAACGCAGGAAGGTGAGAGGTCTGAACGGGATTTTCGGGGTGCCACATGCCAGCAGCCCCACGCCAGGACTCTCACTGACCCCATTTGCAAGGATGAGAGAAACACAAGCTGTCAGTCACAGATGCACCTGTTCCGGGGATGGGCCTGGGGCCAGGCAGCTCCCACTGGTCCCCCTGGAAGCCACCCACGGATAGTGACCCCACCGTCAAACAAATGGGGAACTGGGCTGTTCTCAGGGCACCTTTTCTTAGACCGCTCTTCTTTAGATTATAGCTGCGTTTCTTTCTGATGATAAAGCTGTCGCACATGTCCTAGAGAATTGAAAAATCACAGCGAAAGCAACAGGACCCTATCAGCCACTGTCCCACCATCCCCTGCGCTAGCCCCTTGGCATAAGTTCTCCCAGACTTTTTTTTTTTTTTTTAAAGATTTTATTTATTTATTTGTCAGAGAGAGAGAGAGAGAGCAAGAGCGAGCACAGGCAGAGTGGCAGGGAGAGTCAGAGGGAGAAGCAGGCTCCCTGCGGAGCAAGGAGCCCGATGTGGGACTCGACCCCAGGACGCTGGGATCATGACCGGAGCCGAAGGCAGCTGCTCAACCAACTGAGCCACCCAGGCGTCCCTCCCAGACTTTTTTTTCCTGCACATCTTTTTGCTGGAATGAACCATCCATGTGGATTTCCTGCCAGCTTTTAGACACCAAGCATTTCCTCTAAGGAGCTTTGCCCTCCACATGGGAGGGCCAAGTGCAGACCTGAGCCCTGGGGACTGTGCTCTCCTGGGCTTCTTCCCAGCAGTCCCCCTGCAAGACCTGACCTGGAACCTGTAGAGAGGCGCTCCAGCTTGGGAAAGGAGAGGGGGAGGGGTGCGGCCGTACAGCTGCGGGCTCTCCTCCAAGCCACAAAGCGACTCTCAGCCGCTCTCCGGGGTACTCAGGTCATTCCAAGCACCTCAGGGCCTCCAATGTTCCCTTTGTGAAATGGGCGTGTTTGGCTGGCTACAGGGCCTCAAGGTTCCCCAGCCTGGTCCCCTCTCTGGACTGAACTGACAGTCCCCTGAGCTGGGCTGCACCTTCTTTCTCTGTCTACTCCATGGGCGTCTCCGACAAGGCCCTACACTGGAACCAGGCCCTTGGCAGACCTGCCCAGCCCTCGGGGTTCTCGGCATCCCGTGGAGCAGACAGAGGGAAATCCTGGCAGGGAGGATCAGCCTCGGCCTTGAGGTTGGGGGTCAAGCAGGGCTTCCTGGTGTGGCAGGGGGTTAGTCTCTCAAGGATGAGCCAGCACCTGCCAGGAGAGGGGGGTAGGGCCCTTCCGGAGGGAAAGAGTCTGCAAAGGCCATGAAAGCCAGCACCTGGACTTCCAGTCTCTGTGCGTGGGCCAGTGCCTGGAGGCGGAGGCACTACAGATTCCATTACCTGCCCCCCAGCGGCAGGTACAAGGCCACTGCCCATACCCAGGTGTGGCTCCAAACATTTCTGATGACATGCCAGGGCCCCAGTGGCTGCCCTCGACACCCCTGTGAGGGGTTTGCCCGCCGACCCTTTGGGGCCAGTTCCTCCTGCACAGCCAGACTCTGCCTGCCCAGCTCCCAGACCTCCCACCCCTGGTGGAGCCTCAACATTCTGCTCTTCACCTTGGGTGTGGCAGGTGTGACCTTGAGCCAGTCAACCACGCTCTGTGGGTCTCGGTTCAAAGAATGAAGCCCATTGGGGGCTGTTCCAAGGACCAGATGGGACCAAAGGCTTGGCTCCGCCTCCTCTGACCAAAAGGGCTCCTGAGCACCTACTCTGTGCCAGAGCCCCCAGCTCGCCTCTTTGTTTCTCTCTGCCTCTGGCCCAGAGGAGGGCTCTCTTCCCACCACTACCCCTTAGAGATGCAGAAAGCCCCTCGGGGGCAGGTCTTCTGACTCCCTGATATGGGCACAGTTGAAAACCCAGCGCTAAGCCTCCATCCGACCCTGCTGGAACCGACTGGGGTGACATGAAGGGTGGTTTGGACACTACAGAGAGCGGCACAGTTGCTGCTTCTTCCGGCCAAGGGGCAAGGCTCCGGACGGCAGAACCACCTCCTGGCCGTGAGCCCAGCAAGCTGCCCGCCTTGTCTAGGCCTCAGTTTCCCTAGAATGCAATGAGGATTACTTGAGCCCCACAGCCCACGGTTCCTGTGATAACGGCAATGAAATCACGCAAGAAAGCACCAGCATCTCGCTCCCGTTCGAGCCGTCAATGAGCCCCAAACCCCAACCACTCACGATCACAGCCCAAGGAGATGGCTGGGAAGGCGCCCCCGCCCTCAGTCTTTCTCCCAAACCCACCAATCTGTGCAGCTTCCGGAAGGGGCCTGCACCCGCCTCTCTCACTATCACCATTCAACAAATACTTAAGAAATATGTATCAAATGCCTTTTCCATGTCAGGCAAGGGGCCAGCCCCCAGCTACACAGCTGCCTGTGTAGCCCAGCCATCGGCAGCCCTCCCTGTTCCGCCTCCCCTGGCCACCATCACTCACCCACCATGATTCCACCCAGGCTGTGTGCCAGGCCTGGTGTAGCCAGAGTGGGGCCATGAGTGATTTGTCGAGGGTGTTAAGCAAGCTACGTGGGGTCCACGGCCAGCTGGGACCCGTTTCCAGAAGGAAACAGCAGCAGCAGGTGTCTGGAAAAGAGGGCGTGGGGGGGTCAGTGTGGTGGGTGCAGAGTTGGGTCAGGGTGGAAGGGAGCAGAGGTAGAGAACACAGGTCGGGGGGGCAGGGGCAGGGTCCCAGGCTCCAGGTTGAGGGCAAGGGGGTCTAGGCTAAAAGTCACTGCAGAAGCCATTCTCAGAGAAGTGACTTAGGGGCCTAGACTCAGAGCCCCATCAGGGGCTGGGGTCCTACAGGCTGGATACGATCCCAGCCCTGCCCTGGCCTGGCCCGGGCACCCTCAAACTGCCAAATGGGGATAATAATAGTACCTACTTCGAGGGAAGTTAGGAGGCGTCGCTGGGATCATGCAAAGGGCTTGGCCCCATGCCCAGCACATAGTAAGTGCTCGAGAAATAGCAGCAAATGATCATGACTCAGAGGTCAAGGTGGGGTGGGAACAGCCTGGGAAGTCATCCATCACAGGTCTCTGTCAACCAGAATCCTGGAGCCTGTCTCTGGCGGCCCTCCCTTGCTCAGACCCCCATCTGTGCTGCTCCTTCTGGGAAGTTCCCAGCCTGCCCAGAGAGGGCAGATGGAAGGCAGACTCGGAGGCGGCCCCGGTGACATGAAGGGTGGTTTGGACACTACAGAGAGCGGCACAGTTGCTGCTGGCCTCCTGTCCTGGCCCTCACGCTGACCCTCCCTGGGGATTCCTACTTCAGTGGGAACCACAGTCTTGAGCCAAGTAAGTTCTAAATTCGTAAAACAACGGAGTGATGAGGTCTGTGAATGATTCCCATTGTTCCCATTTTATTTGTACAGAAAAGATGAAAATCAAGTGAGCCCACAGGGTACTTTCCACTTGAGGCGGTGTAAGAAAAAGTATTTTGGGACCCTGTTCACTTCCTGGATTCCCGGCAGGGCCATGGGGCCCCCATGTGCCCCTGTTCTAGACCACAGCAGGATGGTCCGCGAGCCTTCCACCGCACCTACTTCCGGCCCCACCCGGGGCCTCACTTCCCCTTCCACACGGAGTGGATAAGGAGGTCCCTGGGACCATCCCTCTGTGGTCTGAGGCCACCCTCCTGAGGGCTAGTCTCCCCTAATGGGAACGAAAAGGGGGAAGGATGGGGAGAAGAACAGAGGCACTCCCTGGAGCTGACTATCACTAATTCACTTAATCATTCATTCATTCGAGTTCCTATACGACACGGAATTCACAGCCTAGCCCGACACGAAATAGCACACACATGAACAAGACAGATGTGGTTCTCCGCCAGCCCTCAGCAAGGGGTTTCCCTGCACAACAGACGCTCAGCTCGGACGGAGAGGATGGATCATCCCTAACAAGACCCTGTGCCTCAGTTTCCCCATCAGCCAAGGGGATGATCACGGTACCTCCGTCATGGGCTGTAGTCAAGATGCAATAAATGAGAGGTGTCGGTGTTCTGATGGGCAGGCAGCGTGCCTGAGAGGGGCTGTAAGGCTGGGTGTGACGGCAGAAGGAGAAGAAGGGACTGATCTGGGGAGGGCTGACACCACGGAGGCGGCTTTTGAAGGGTGACAGTGTTTCAGAGGACACTGGAAGAGGTGGGGGGGAACAGACATTCAGGCAGAGGAAACAGCATAAGCAAGGGAACAGAACTGGACATTTGTGGCCCATCTGGACCACATCTCAGAGCTCGGCCAGGCTGAAACTTGGGATCTAGCTGGGTCATTCTGTGCAGACAGCCCAAACCAGGCCAAGATCAAGGGAAGGCTAGAGAAGGAGTGAGACAGGGTCAGAGGAGCGGAGGCTCCCAGGAAGGGCACCAGCCTTCCTTCCCCCTGCCCTGCATCTCACTTATTTGAACTTATTTGGCTCAGAGGGATCTCTGCTCCTGCCCTCTGATATGCCCTCATCCTATCCAACCTCCTCCCCTCCCTTCCTCCCAGCTAAATTATGGCCCAGCAGCTCCCCAAGTCTACCTGACCAATAGTCTCCTCATTCAACTGCCATTTATTAAGCACCCACTGAATGCCTGGGTGCTGAAGCTGACATGTACCAGGGCCCACTGTGACATGAGTAAGCTGTTGGTACAGCTTCAAAGTGGCCTTGCTGGAAGACTGACACCACAGAAACCTGCCATCGGCGTTCATCAAGGACCTCTCCCAGAGACTCGCTGCCAGCACACCACTGTCCCTGGCCCCAGCAATGGACATGGAAAGGCAGGCCTCTGCCTACACAGACTCACAGACAGCAAAGGAAGACAACAGCGATGTAAACCCCTGATCTAGTGAGGCAGGCTGCGTCGTCTCCAAGGAGGCAGGGGTGAACCAGGAGATTTATTCTGAAAGAGGGGGCGTGAATGCTCACTAGAAACAGAACCAAGCAGTTCAAATAGCAATACTACGCATCATTCCCATTTTAGAGGCAAGGAAACTGAGGCCCAGAGAGGCCAAGTTCACTAGTCCCCAGCTGCCCAGGAAGAAGCAACAGAGTTGAGATTTGAACCTGGACCACTGGATCTGAAATCCATGCTTTTAAATGCTGCACCTGACCGTCCCACTGTCACCCTCTCTCTGTCCCTAAGCAGCCAGCACGGGGCTAGGCAAGATCATGGACGCCCAAGAAGATTTGCTGCTCAACTAGAATCCATTCTCCTGGGGCTAAGGTCTCCAACTGGTTGACCACGACAGTGCCCCTCACAGGAGATCACTGTGTTTGCTGGTCTTAATGTCTGGAGAACCTTCTAGAAGGGAGCCCTGGTCCCCCGTGCAGGGCTAGAGCTGGCTAGCAGAAGGACTGCAGCACAGAGAACAAAGAGGCTTTGGCCTTGGGGAACACAGCAGGGTCTGCTGGATGCCTTTGCTAAGGTGCCCGTGAGGATAAACAGGCTGTCAATGCAGACCACCCGGCTCCAACCACTGCCCACTGCTCCTCTCTTCTCCCAGAATAACGTGAGGACCTGGACATGTAACTCCCCCAGCCCTTGGCTTTCCCCGTCACCTCCAGCCCCACATGAGCTTCAGACCACTTGGGACGAGGTGAGCCAGGGAAGGGAGCCTGGCCCACCAGTGGGCCACCACATCAGTGTCCCAGGTAATCATCCTGACACAGCAGACAGAAATTTCCCGACTATTTCTCAGGTGCCGGGCACCCTAAACCCATCATCTCATCCAGACCTCTCCGCGACCGTGTGGTAGACTCTCCCCATTTGACAGATATGGAAACTGAGCCTCAGAAAGCAGACTTGCTCGTGGTGGCGCAGCCACCACAGTAAGAGGGATCCCAGATGTGGGTCAGGCAGCCCTGACCACAACAGCGGCATTGGGCAGACTCCGGAGGGGGTGCCCAGCCAGATAGATGGCAGCACTCCCAGCCCTAGCCGGTCCCCACCGTCCTCAGGAGCTAGCGCCAGTTCCCTGGGAGGGCCCCAAGTCTCACCCCGCACCTGGGTCTCCTTCCTGGCCCTGCTTGACCCGAAGCCCCCTCCAGCCCCTTCCAACTCTCCACAGATACCAGGCACTCACAGCTCAGAGCCTCCTTCTGCCGTTCCCTCTACCTCAAGTGCCCTTCCCTCCTCTCCTGAGCAAGCCAACTCTTCCAGCAAGTTCTCTCTCCTCCTTGGGCTCACAGCACCTCTTTCAAACTTTCAGAGGACCCTGTGCCTCTCTCCTTAGCCCTCAGAGACCCCCCCTGCCTGGGTATTTAGTAACTGCTCTGGGAGATGGGGCACCGGGATCCCACAACTTCCCATCCGCAGCTCTGGATGGGGGTCCCAGGAGCGAGGAGGAGTACCATCGGGATGGGGGCAGTGCCAGTGCTGGGGGGCCATGGAGGGGTCTCTCTAGAGTAGTATTCCTGCCCACATCCCTTCTAGGGAGTCTTCCAGAGCTGGGAGAGTCACCTGACCTCAGGCCACCAGGGCTGGCCGAGACCCATCTCTGCTTCTCTGCTTCTCATGGCACCCTGGCTCAGGCACCGCCATTCCCACTTACACCCAAGCGCGCTCCCCTCCCCACCCCCGGTTCCAGAACTCACTATTTGCAGATATTTATAGCGCCCTCCCCCAGCCAGGTTCCCTCCCCCGCCCTGGGCAGTGCTGTGCAAAGAGCGGGAGCCCCCCCGCCACGACAAAAGAACCGGGGGTGCTCTCCCCACTCCGCCTGGTCGCCACGAGCAGCCCCAGTCCCAGCCCCCAAACCCGCCCTGCTCCGGGACCGCGCCTGGGCCTCCGCCGCAGCAGCCCGGGGTCGGGGGGTGGGGGAGGTGGGCGCTGAGGCCTCCTGCCCCCAGCCCTGTGCGGCGCCGGAGGTTTGGGGGGGTGGGGGCACCGCGCACAAAGCGCTGCTCGAGTCCCGCGCCTCGGGGACGCCCCCCGCCCAGGCCGGGGGAGGGGATCAGAGAGATGAGGCTTTGCCCTCCGGGGCCGGGGAAAGCTCCGCGGAGCAGCCGGGTTGGGGGAGGGGGCGCCGGAGCTGGAGCCGAGTAGCCTGCCCGGCATCCCGCCCCCTATCTCGGGGCCCCCCCCAACCCCCCGGCCCGTTGCTCCCGCCCCCGGGTCACACTCAGGGAGGGGGCCGTGGGAGCCGTGACGGGGGGGCGCCGCGAGTGCGGAGGCGGCGGCGCGGAGATGGAGGCGGGGGGCCGGGAGTGCCGGGATGGCGGGGCTGCGGCGCGGGTCCCCGGGACGCCAGGGTCAACTCACCCATCGCCCGCTGGGTCTCAGCAGCGGCGGCAGCAGCGGCGGCGGCGGCTCCGCGGCCCCCGGGGCCCCCGGCGGGGAGATGCTGGCGTCCGCCGCAGCCTCTCGCCCCATCCCGGGCTCCGGCGGCGGCTGCGGCGGGCGCCCGGCATCGCGGGCGGCGCGGCCCCGGCCCGGCCCCGATCCCCGCCCCCCGCCCCCACCTCCACCCCGTCCCGCGGGCCCGGCGCGGCCGCCTGGCTGCACCCCGGGGCCGCCGCTGGGGACCGGCGAGCTGACCGGCGCGGGGGAGGGCCCCCCGGGAGGCGCGCGGGTAGGGGGTGCGGAGGCGAGGCCCGAGAGCGGCGCGCAGAGGTGCCCGCTCCCGCCCAGCTCGGCGGCTCCGGCCCCCGCCCCGCCCCCACCGGAGCCCCCTCCCCTCCGCCGCCGGCCGCGCTCCGCTCGCCGCGCCGCGCTGGGCCGGGGCGCCTCGGGCCGCAGTCTCCCGCCGCCGCCGCTCCGCGCCTCCCGCGCGTTAGACCAAGTGTGTGTGTCTGTGTGTCTGTGTCTGTGTGCGCGCCCCTGCCTGTGACCGTGCGTGCGCCGGCCCACGGCCCGGTGCGTCCTGGGCGGTTGTGTGTGCGATGGGAGGCGGGGCGGGTCAGAGAGCGTGTCTGTCTCGTGTGCGCACCGGTCTGCGTGTCCGGTTCTGTGCGTGCGCGGATGTGTGCGTCTGTGTTTTGCAGTGTGCATATGGGACTGGGTGACCTACAGTTCCCGGGAGTGCCTGCGTGCACATCTGCGTTACGGTGTGTGCGTGGATCGGTGGCCGTGCCTGCGTGGACCTGGGCCGTGATTGTGTGCACAGATCTGTGACCGTGCGGAGGGGCCTCTAGAGCCCGTGTGCGGGCGTGACTCCGGGGAGCTCTGCTTATTTCTATACCCATCTCGGATGGGGTGCAGAGGCCTGGTCTTCCGTTGTGGTGCATGCACAGTGTTAGGCCTTAGACCGAGTCTACACAGAGCTGTGTGTCTGCCTGGGTGGCCAGGGGTCCACGGGCCTTTGTCTGCCTGTATCCTTCCGACCCCCTCCTGGACTGGTCCCTGTACGTGTATGCCAGACCACCGAGCGCTCTCCCAGGCCCAGCTCCGTGACTCAACTCCTGGGGCTCCTGGGTGTAGGCCTCCCCTCCCCCACACAATTAAGCAAGTACTCAAGGCCACAAGGTCCATTCCCTGCCTACCTCTTGAGCCTCCTCTCTTGCCATCGGGCCACCAGCGGCTCTCCGAGTGCCCACCACTTTATACCCTGGCTCCTCATGGTCCTGCTTCGGGCTCCGAGGTGGCCTTCACGTGCTTCCCGCCCTTCTGGCAGTTACTTCCGCTCCGGGACTCCTGGGTGAGGCAGTCGCTTCCGCCCCGTGCGCGGGGGACTCTGGGTATACAGGGAGCACGGCTCTAAACTATAGACGAAGGTGCATGGGAAGGGCAGAAGACCCCTCAAGGCTAGGTCCCCGCAAAGGCCCTCAACGGGGGAGGGGGAGGTGTCCCACTGGCTTTAGCTAGGCCTTTGTGGAGCTGCCTCTGGCTGGGCTTCTGGCTCCAGATGTCCCCTGCCCACCTTCATCTATCTTTGAAAAACAGTTAGTGACCCTTCTCCAACGCTGATCTGCGCTGGACACTCTCCCCCCTGACTCCTCCTCAGTAGCTCCCACTTGCCCTCAGCTTAAGCTCAGTGACTACGCAGAGCAGGAGGCCCTGGTGGCTTGGCTCTGTCTCTTCTCCAGCCTCATCCGCACCCCTCCTATCCATGGAGACTCCCTCTAAGCCAAGAGTAGGCAAATTATTTTGCGTTAAGGCCAGCTAGTCAGTATTTTAGGCTTTGCTGCCTGTAGGGTTTACGTCTCAAACTACTCAGTTCTGCCACTATAGCATAAAATCAGCCACAGACAATATGCGAAGGAATGAGCATGGCTGTGTTCCGATAAAACTTTATTTATGGACACTAAAGTGTGAATTTTATATAATTTTCCTGTGTGTGGAACCTTATTCTTCTTTCGTTTTGTTTTCTTACCTAATCATCTGAAAATGTAAAAATCATCCCCAGCTGGCATCACTCTAGGCACATCCCTGAACCCTCTGTAACATCCTTATGACTCACTTGCTTCAGGTATCCTGTCATTCCCTGCAGATCCCACCTATTCTACCCCGGAATGTCAGCATGCTCTTCCTTACCTGCTCCTCCAGCTGACTCTCTGCCCTTCTCTAACCACTATAGAAAAGGTTCCCAGGGGAACCCTCACTACAGCTCACACAGGCTTACCTCCGTCTCTCCTGCCTCTCCCTGTGCCTCTGCCTGGGGACTCCTGTCCTCTGGAAAGGGCCATCTCAGAGACAAGAGACATCTTCCTTGCCCCTGACTTCCCCGGGAGAATCAGCTCTTCCTCCCCTGGCCTCTCCTGCAGGATACCTGGGCATCCTTTGGCCCATGAGAGAGGTACTATTTCAGGTCTGGCTTGCTCTGGGCATCTTGGAAACCTCCAAGCTGGCCCATTAGCGCCACACTGGGAATGAAGTATCATATTCTTCCACATTCACAGCTCCCATCCAAGAGTGCCCTAGGTAACAAGACTGGGAGGCTCCAGAGCCTGGACTCCAACCCGGCTTTGCGGGACACGCTCATTCACTCTCCATGCTGGGGTGCTCACAGGGAGCAGCCGATAGCATTTGTCTCTCACCAAGTGTGTACTCTTTCTTCCCGTGACAAGCTCTGGCTCCCAAAGCTGGGAGCCAGGAAGGTCCAGACCAAGACCTGAGCCACAAATATGCCTTTTCATCCCTTGAAATTTTTTAATTGATTTAGGTGGACAGATAATAGCTGCACACAGCACAAATTTGAAAATTGTTGAAAGACGTCCAGTGGGAAGGAAGCTCCCAGCCCCGGCCCTAGCCACCCACTTTCCTTCATGATATTTTTTTTTTGTGTGGGGAGGAGGGGGAAGCAGTTCATCTGATGTGAAGCCATTTTGTTGTGACCTAAAAACCAATCCATTACATTTATAGCTTGTTCCCCCCTTTTAATTTTTTTAAAATAAGGTAGGAGACCAATGTTTTCTTCTGTCCTTGATCCTCCAGGCCCTGCAAGGTAAGGATCCATGGGGAGGGTCCCACTGTTCGGGAGGTGGGGCTGGGGGACAGGGTTCAGGAACTGGAGAGATCTGGCTTGGGTCTGGGTCTTCATGCAAGTGGCTCGCCTCTCAGTTTAGACATCTATGAAGTGGGGATAAGGAAGCCTCCCTCCTCAAGCGCCTGAAATGGGTCCTTGTACGTAAGAGTCCTGCCTCAGGGCCTGCCACTGTCTTAGCTGGCACAGTCACTGCCCAGCCACGGTCGCCTGAGCACCCTTAACTGGGTCTAGAGGAGACACCCAATAAATATTTGCTGGGAAAAAAAAATGATTTATGCCATCAGTGTGCATATTACCTGCCATTAAAAAAGGTAATGACTGGGGCTCCTGGGTGGCTCAGTGGGTTCAAGACTCTACCTTCGGCTCAGGTCATGATCCCAGGGTCCTGGGATCCAGCCCCACATCGGGCTCTCTGCTCAGCAGGGAGCCTGCTTCCTCCTCTCTCTCTGCCTGCCTCTCTGCCTACTTGTCATCTCTGTCAAATAAATAAAATCTTTAAAAAAAAAAAAAAGGTAATGATTGTTCCTTCTGACGCACTGTGCTCCATCCTCCCCCCACGGCTCCGTCTTTGTTCTCCTGACCTTTCTAGATTCCAGGCTTCTGGTGAGGTCACAAGGGAGTCAGCCTTGGTGGGGCCATACCAAAGTCTCCGCCTGTCCTGCCCGACGCACTCTGGCAGTCTCAGAGAGTGGTGGGGGCTGTGTGTGGCCAGCCTGCCCTCCCAGCTCCACAGAGATAACTAGCGACTTGTGCAATCAGACACAGCGGCTGCAGGCAGAGCCGGTGTACCAGGCCCCACCTCTCCACCCTCCCAACACGGGGAGCCCACATCTGAGAGAGCTGGCCAGGAGGGGAGACAAGCCTCGGTTTTTTCTCCCGCATTTAAAGGTCTGGGACACAGTGGTGCTCGGCTGGTGGAGAAGCTGAACACTGGTGTGACTGACCACCCCAGCTCCTCTGGGTGTCCCGGTCATTTCAAGGCCCTAGGCCTCAGTTTCCTACTCTGTAAAATGGGAATCATCACCGCCCAACATCACACGGGTACTACCGAAATCTAGACCTTTCCAATCTCTCCCTCCTGATGCACTTCTTGTCCTATCTCTAAGCCATCAGAGAGGATGTTGGGGAGGGCGGGAGTGAGGGGGCTTGGTAGGTGGCCTTCCTTCCCCACCCCCTCCTCTTGGGCCTGACCAGGAAGCTAAGCAAACTAGGAAGCTGAAAGCAGCCCAGCCTAGATACAAGATTAGCCAACCCAAGGCGGTGTCACCTTACAGCTGGGGCAGCCCTCGTTCACCTGGAGCCGATTTGGCTCTGTGAACAATTGCTAGGTCTGTTATCCTTTCCTGCAGCAGCTGCCTGGCTCTTGGGAGCCACATTCCTCCCTCCCTGGGTCACCTCCCTCCTGGACCTGGGTCCCGGGAGGTGAGGAGTCCCTGACCCCTGCCCAGGGCCAAGCTCCAGCCCTGCCAAGGCTCCTCCTGGCAGGCGGGGAGCACGGCGGTGCCGCAGGCGTTGTGAACTGGCTCCAAGCCTTTGGCATCTTCATCTGCAGAATGGGCTCGAGGATGGCCTGAGCGCAGACGGGCCCCAGCAGGGCTAGTCGATAAACGGGGTTCCCTTCTCTCTCCCCTGCCAGATGAAGTCTCCAGACCAGGCAGCCTCGTCCTGCCCTCCCCCACCTGCACTCCCTCCCTTCCTTCAGGAATGAGCCTTTCCCAGGAGCACAGCAGAGGCGGCCCTCGGAAACGGAAACGCTGCTTCAACCACCTTTCTCAGCCCCACACCCCGGCACATCTTAGTCTTTCTGGCAAATCGTCTATTCACTCTTCAAGACCCAACCCAGGTGTGCCCTTCCCCCAGAGACCACTGTGACTTCTGGTTCCCAGAGGGCTTCCTCATGCCTCATTGGGAGAGTTCCCATGTCAAGGCCTTTGCTGCTCCGGGACTCTACCCACAGTGCCCTTCCCAGCCTGCCAGCCCATCTCTAAGTGCTCATTCCACCCATCCCAGCCTCCAGGGCAAACCCCGTCTCATCCTGTGCCAAAGTGCTTCCAGAAAGGCCCCACAGGGAGGCCAGGATACCAGACAGGAAGTGCTCAGGATCCCAGCCTCCCGGCCCAGCCTCTCGGACTCAAGAATGCGATGGGGTTTGCCCTGACACCCTGCACAGTGCTGGGAGACAGAGGACTCTAAGGCAGGGGTCGCCAATGGCTCCAGGTTTGTCCAGTTCGGGTCCCGCTGCCTAGCTAACCTTGGACAAGTCTCTCTACAAGCCTCAGTTTCCACACGTGTTAAGTAGAAGGGACGGATTAGACAGGGAATCAGGAATCTCCTGACATTCCCTGTCGCATGGCATGTGCATGCATAAGCACGTGGGCGTACACATGCACACATATAAACATGGGTTTGGTCCAGGCACACTTGGATGTGACCGTGCACTTGCTTGTGTGAACGTGTGTGTGCGCGCGCACATGCACACACCCATGCATGGGTCTCTGGGAGAGGGTCTGTGCTTGTTACTGGATTCTCAAAGGGTTCGGGACCCGGGTAAAGGACTGCCAGGCCCTCCCCCACAATTCCTTGGTGTTTCTCCCTCAGTGGGGACTCCGGTCAGCCCTCCACGGCTCTGACCTCTGTCTTTGCAGTAGCTTCCCCACGCTGTTCCTGTTTCTGACCCTTCCCACAGAGCCGCTGGTGTGACTCCGGAAGGCCCAAGTCCGATCACCTCCCTCCTTGGCTCAGATCCTGCTGTGGCTCCCATCTCAGCCCAAATGAGGTCAGAGTGCTTCAGGGGGTCTCAAGTCCCTGTCTGGTCTAGGTTGGTTCTTCCCTCGCCCCGTGCTTCCACACTGTCCCCGTGCTCGTCACCGCCATGCGCTGGCTGTTTCCTCCATCCCGACCTCTCTTCCCCCTCAGGTATCCAAGCGGCTCCTCCTTTTTGGAGTCTCAATGCAAATGCAGCACCGCCACCCCCCCACCCCCCCACTCCCGCCGCCTCAGCACCTCTTAGGGTGCAGCTCCCTGATCCCTTTGTCTGCTCGTTCTCCATAGCCCTTTTGACCATCTAGCCTACAGGTAACTTCCTCTGCTTCTTCCTCTTTTGCTTGTCTCCCCAGCATAACCCCAACCAGGACAGGATCTCCTGTCCGCCCTGCCCCCGCTGCGGTCAGCCCAGCACAGACTAGGCGGCCTGTAAATGCTGTTGCGTAAGCCTCAGACGGCCTCCTTCCCTGGCCCTCCTGCGCGGTGCCTACTACGGGAGGCGTGAGAGGTGGCGGGAACTCGAGGAAGCAGCACCGGCCTTCCAGGCAGGAGGGACCTTGAGACTGAACCAGTCCTGGTAGGGCGGGCGTGGTTGCAAATCCGTTGTGACCCAGGCCGCCAAGCTGCCTAGGTCCCCTGAGCCGCATACCCAGCTGGGCCTTGACAACCACTCCTAGAAATTCGGGAGCCTGCTCTGTCAGCGAACCCCCTCCTTCCCCGGGCAGCCCCCACCAGCCCCACGTGCTGGATCCCCATGTGAGGAAGCAGACAGAGCCCGCCTGATGGCTGAGAGGCAGAGCCAGGACCTGGACCCCAGAGCTGGCGCTGGGGCATCAGGTGCCAGATGTCCTCCCAGTCTTCTCTCTCCCAACAGCCAACCCAAGAGAGAAAGCGAGAGAAAGAGAGCGGGGAAGGCAGGATCATGGTGGGGCGGGCTACAGCCACTCACTGCCTGGGAGCCTCCTGTGTGCCAAGCTCTGGGCTCCAGGCTTCGGTGGAGTGGAGAGGAACCAGACTCTCCCCCTGGCCCCCAGGGGAATCCAGACCACCGGAGGAGCCAGAGAGACAGCAAGGGGGCCGCCACGGTCCACTTCGGGGCTGGGAGGGTGGAGGCCGCCTCAGCCGGACCCCAGAGGTTGGGGCAGATTTGGAAACAGAGCAGAAGGGAAAGGGCATGCAGACTACGGATGGATGGGAGAGGGACTAGTCCTAGCTAGGAAGGACGGACAGGCCGATGGGGGGGGCTGTGTGTGTGGAGAGAGTAATTCAGCCTCAGGACCCCCACAAGCTCCAAGGACACCACAGGTGCCAAGGGAGGGATTGGCAGTGATACCCACTGCCGCCTCCGGCCAGCCCCCAAGGGTGGCCCGCTGGAGGGAGGCTGGGGGGCTGGCTTGCACCAGTGGTCACACAAGCACCCACTGGGAGACCCCCTCCCCTTGTGTCCCACACATGCACGTGGAGCCTGGTACACAGACCCACAGACACCGTGCGCACACCCAGAACACGCCCCTACACCCACGAGCTCCGCTGGGCACTCCCCCCAGACTCACAGGACATTCCACAGAGCCACGGCAGGGAGGGCAGGGCAGAGCACGGCGCCCCCAGAACCCCCGTCCTGCTTCCCAGCACCCCCACTTCACACAGCACCCCACAGCACCTGCCTTGGCGAAGGGGCCTTGGAAGGCCATCAACGGAGGTGGGACAGGAGCGGAGCGAGGCTGAGTCCCGGCCTGTCCATGGTCCTGCTGCGTTGGCTCCGGGGGCCCTTCAGCGAGGTTCCAGCCCCAGCCAAGTCCTTGCCCACACTAGGGGTTCTGGGGGGTGAGCAGGTTCTCTCGCCCTGGAATCCAAATAACAGGGTGCTGCTGGGTGCCTCGGTCAGGGGCCAGGCTGCGCGGCTGAGCAGGGCTGCTGGGCGGGGCTGCTGGGGGAGAGCATTCAGCCACCAAACACAGGGACTGTCAAGGCCTGGGGCTGTTGGACTTGCTCGTAAAGTCCTGATTGAGCCTCACGCCTGTGACCTGGGTGGGGCCCCAAGGGCATCGCCTGCTGCGCCCAGCCAGAGGTGCTCACGCCTGCGGTGGGGCACTCCCTCCACCACCGCTGCTGCCCCAGGTCGTGTGACACCTTCCACTGCCAGAGATCTGCCTCTCACTACCTGGAACGGGGCAGAGCAAACCAGTCTCTTCATCGGCACCCCCGGGGCCTGCAGAAGTTTAGGGTGAGCCACTCCACCCCTTCTCCCAGGTTCTTTAGCAGCTCCTCCTGTAACAGATGTTCCAGAACTTTCCACACCAGCCGCACTCCATTTTGCCCCCGTCTGCCCCTCGCGGCAGCCTGACTAGCACAGACACAGAAGAAGAAGGCTTCTCCTGGGCCCCTGATGGCCCGTCTTCCAGGTTCTGCAAGCGGCTTTGTGGCTGGACTTTGGGCCGCTGCTGCTTGCTGCTTGGAGAGACTCAGGTCCTCCAGAAAATCTGGCCTACAGGAAGCTCAGCCATGTTGGGGTCCATAAGACCATGGCTTGGAACATGGAGGAAGACGGTGGGGCTTGAGTTCCACTACCATTGCTGCTTTGGGTCATTTTCATCTCTCCGCGCCTCCATTTCTCCTTTTGTACCAGGGCAATGCAAAGCGTGTCTACCATGTGGGATTCTTGTCAGGAATGAGTAAGTTCAGACTGCCCAGCGCTTAGGACATAGTGAGCTCCATTGTTACCACACACCACGGCAGCTGCGCCTCATAAATGGTCGGTGCTCCAAAACCAGTTGCTCACAGCCCCCCCTCCCGGACTTCCTTCAGGAACCTTCTAGGTGGAAGGGGTCTTTGAAGGCCAGGGAGTTCCAGCCTAGTCCATTGCACCAGTGAGAAAATGGATGAGAGCGCGGCTGGGGCTTGCCCGGGGCCATAAGCAGCTACCTGCTTTGCCCAACACCCCACAACCATGGCCTTCAACCGTGTCAGTGCACGTGGCCCGAGGCACTGGGCCATCCTTCAGAATGTTTGACCCCTGCCTCTAGCCGGGACTGGGGCCACAGAGGTAGGGGGCTCCATGATGTGAAGACGTCCTTCCAGGGCTGGGGTCTGTGCAGAAGAGACACCCTGCTTCTGGTACCTTCTCTGGAGGGCAGAGCCACCCGGCCTCAGCTCCGGATCTTCAGTGATCCAGACTTTGTGGAGCCTGCTGGCTTTCTACCTTCTGGGGGGCTGTTGGTGACATGGGCAGGCTGTTGAGACAGCTGGGGTGGGAGTCAGGGGTCAGGGTTCTAGAACGGTCCACACCCCTTGGCTCAATGAGTCACTTGTACAATGAGGGGCTTGGCCTTGGGAATTCCTCAAAGTAGATGGGCACCTCTCTCGGGTCACAAAGCCAATTCTCTGAACTTGTCCCCACAAGGCATGCCACTCCTGGCAGGGGAGAAGTGAACCCAGGCCAGGGAAGGGGGGAGTTGTCGGGTGGGGGATGGCAGAGGGCATGCAGCAGGTCAGGATGGGGACCAAGGGTCTGACTGTCCCTTGGCCTTAAGCCTGCCAGTGAAGACATGTGCCCCACACTGGCCCCTTTCATCCCTTCTGCCCCAGGGTGGCCTGTCCTGGCAGAGCGGGGGTGGGGAAGGCCAGAGCCCAGGGACCGAGGCCAGGGCTCAGTGTCCATGGGAGGGAATGCCGGGGGCCAGGCTGTCTTGGAGCCCACCAGGATTCCCAGCACCCCTGCCCTGACCTGCATGCCCCGCCCCCAGGAGCTATCGGGCCACCTCCAGGCCTGCCAGACACCCACCAAGGCTGCTGGCACTCCCTGGGACTTGAAGTTCTCCTGGGGTACAAGAAGCAATCAGGATCCCTTGTGCTTTGCCAGAGGGAAAATACAACAGTGCAGCCGCTGTGGGAAACAGTACAGCAGTTCCTCAAGAAGTAAGACACAGACTTCTCATACGATTCAGCAATTCCACTCCTGGGTACATACACCCCGAAACCGAAAGCAGTATTAACAAACACTGATGCACACATGTTCATAGCATCTTTATCCACAATAGCCAAAAGGGGAAGCAGCGCGAGGGTCCAGTGACGGATGAACGGTCTGTGTACATCGGAATATTACTCAGCCTTTACGAGGGAGGAAATGCTGGCGCGTGGGGCCATACGGGCGAACTTGGAAGACACGATACAAAGCGCAGGGAGCCAGTCACAAAAGGACGAATGCTGCGTGACTTCTCTTACACAAGGTACCCAGAGGAGTCAAGTTCACAGAGACAGGAAGAGTGACGATGGCCGGAGAATGGGGAATTACGGTTTATTTTTTTTTAAACATTAAAAAAATTTTTTTGTTTGTTTATTTGACAGACAGAGATCACAAGTAGGCAGAGAGGCAGGCAGAGAGAGAGGAAGGGAAGCAGGCTCCCTGCCGTGCAGAGAGCCCGATGCAATGCTGGGCCCGATGCTAGGACCCTGAGATCATGACCTGAGCTGAAGGCAGAGGCTTTAACCCACTGAGCCACCCAGGCGCCCCAGGAATTACGGTTTAAATAGGGTGTCATTTCAGGAGCGCCTGGGTGGCTCCGTCTGTTGAGTGTCCAACTCTTGATTTCAGCTCAAGTCATGATCTCGAGATGTGCAATCAAGTCCCACATGGGGCTCCGTGCTCAGCAGGGAGTCTGCTTCTCTCTCCCTCTCCCTCTGCCCCTCCCCTCATGCCCTCGCTCTGTTTCTCTCTCTAAAATAAATAAATAAATAAACAAAATCATAAGAGAAAAAAATAAAGGGTATAGTTTCATTTGGGGAGGACGAAGAGCTCTGGAGACGGATGGGTGGCAAAGGCAGCCCAACAGCACGAAGGCACAGCGTGCCACAGACCTGGGCAGGGTCAAGTTCGTGTGATGTGCATTTCACTGTAATGATTAGGAAAAGGAATCAGGAGGTTGGCAGCAGGCAAGGGGGTGGGTAGAGCATGGGCTCTGGAATGGTGATTTACTCTGTGACCCCGGGCAAGTCCCTTGACCTCTCTGTGCCTTCAACTCCTTAGCTGTTGAGTGAGTAAGAGAGGGGCGCACACCCTGACCCCCCGGTTGTCAGGAGGCTTGTATAAGCAGCTGGATGAAAGCACTTAGAGCACGGCCCATGCAGAGTGGCCGTGCCCGCCTTTTTCTCTTCCCATGTCTCAGATGAGCACGCTGAGGCACAGAGACGGAATGAAATTTCCCAAGCTCACAGAGCTAATGAGCGGCAGGGTGGGGACCCACCTCCAGAGCCTGCGCTAGGTGGCCGCTGCCAGGTCTCTGAGGATGTCTGGGGGCGGAGGTGGGCAAAGGATCTGCATGGCCTCCTCCCCGCTGACCAGTGAATGTCACAATCTCGAGCCAACGTTTTTTCAGAACTTGTGAGGCTGGGGTGGCTGCAGAGAGGAAGTTTCTCGCCCTCCCTGGGGCCCCGGGCAGGGCAGGGCCGGGGCTACGGAATTGTTCCCAGCCAGCTCAGCATCTCCGCAAAGCCCAGGCAAGGGCCTGTGCACAGTTGTCACCAACAAGACGAGCAAGCCCGGCCTCATTCCCCACTAGGGCTCAGCCACCTTTTTTTTTTTTTTTTAAAGATTTTATTTATTTATTTGACAGAGAGAGATCACAAGTAGGCAGAGAGGCAGGCAGAGAGAGAGAGGAGGAAGCAGGCTCCCTGCTGAGCAGAGAGCCCGATGTGGGACTCGATCCCAGGACCCTGAGATCATGACCTGAGCAGAAGGCAGCGGCTTAACCCACTGAGCCACCCAGGCGCCCAGGGCTCAGCCACCTTATCCTGGGGGAACTGGGCAGCTGAGCAGATGGGGCCAGGGAGGGTAAGACCCAGAGGTTTGAAGAGAGGCTCTGAGGCCTTTGGCCCCCTAGGCCTGGCCAGGGCCAGCCTCGCCTTCTCGGCCTCCCGCAGCCAGGCCCTGGAGCTCCCTGGGCCTGCCCTCCTCTGCAATCCCAGGGGTCACCATCCACTCTCCCAAGCCCATCACACAGAAGTCTTACAGCAAGCAGTGGCCCACTCTAAGGGCAGGATCCTCGCGTGGAAGAAGAACTGCCCACAATTCCTCCCATCCCCGTCACTCGGCCACGCAGTCTGCGATCTTGCCTCCCCTGGCATCTGGGTAGCCTGTGTGGGGTGTGCACTGACCAAAAGAAGGACTTGGGAGTGACAGAATTCACGCCTAGGCTTTCAAAGGCTTTACTCTGTCCATTTCCTCCAGCTTCGAAGCCAGAGGCACATAAGGAAAGAGGAGGACCCCACTAGAGAAAGGCCACGTGGAAGAAGCCCCAGAAACCATGGAGGAGAGAGGCCCTGCCCACCCCTGGCTGCCGAGCTCCCCTGCTGCAGCCCCAGACCCCAGAGAGAGGCAGGTCGGACGCCCCACACAGTAATGCACGCAGAAGAGAAGGGGTCCCTGCCAGCTCTTCCCGAACTACGGAGTCGTGAGCTAATCCATGCTGGTGTTTGCTCTGAGGTCCAGGGCTTGGGGGTTGTTTGTTACTCAGCAACAGTTAACTGATACACTTAAGTCCTGAACTCTTGTTTCTGAACTCTTAGGATCACCACAATGTGGCAGGTTCAAGTTCAAGTCGTGCTTCCACTGGTGGCTTGGGTAAGGAACGTCGCCTCTCTGGGACTTGCTCCCCCCACCCAAAAAAACCGGGGAGACATGCAGGGAATGGGGTGAGGAGGCAGAGGAAATGAGTGTGGAGAACAGAACACGGGTTGGCCCAGAGGTCTTGGTCCTTCCTCTTCTGGGACAATCTGATACAGACTGAGTGAGCCGTGGCCACCAGCCGAGGCTGAGAGGCTAACTGGAGGGGCGCAGGGCAAGTGCTGCCGGACCTCTGCCAGGGCCACCAAACCCCTGTTCCCCCGCTGAGGTCACCCACTGGGGTTACCCTCATGGAGGCAAGGTGTGGACAGGCTCTGCAGGTCCACAGAACCCAGGGTGGTGGGAGCCTCCAGCCCAGAACAGAGCGCCCCCCAAGCCCCAGCTCTCACCCTCTCGCTGGGCTCTCCGCCTTCTCCCACCAGCCCATTTCTGGCCCTCCTCTTGGAGAAACTGCCAGAAAGTGAGGCATGCAGTCCACCCCCAGGGACCATGGGACCAAATTTCTACAAAGGAAGGGCTTGTGCAGGGCAGGGTGATCTTAAGGAAGGGATGTTTTCTTTTTCTTTTACATGTAAGTTCTACGTATCTATCACGTGGGCCTTGAACACATGACCCCGAGATCAAGAGTCCTGTGCTCTACCAACTGGACCAGCCCAGTGCCCAAGGAAGGGATATTTCTTAAACTGCCCTCTGTAGCCAGCAGGCCTATTTGGGGCTGATGGAGCCTGGAGGATTACCAGGATCCCCCAAAGACCACCCAGGGGCCCCCACTGCTGCCGTCCACAGATGGTCTGTCCCCAGTGGGGGGTCCATATCCACCTGCGTGTGCTTTGCCCTTCCCCACCCCCCACCCCTCCTTCCTGTTGGCCTGGACACACTGCTCGCTGCTTGCTGCCTCCTGGCAGCCTTGTCCCCACATGCTGGCCTCGCTTTATCTTGTTGGTCATCTCTGCACAGGAAGGAGCCTGGATGGGTGCCAGGGCTGCCTAAGAGGATTATATCACTCCCCCCAGGGGGTGGGGGTTCAAAGCAACTGGGTCCCTCGGGCTGGCCTCCTAGGGGGTGCTCTCGGGGCCCTGAGCTATCATCATGACCAGACCCCAAAGAGGAAGCAGAGGCCCAGAGATGGGGAGTGACCTGGCCACGCCACACAGCAAGAAAGAGATGGAGCCCAGCCTGGAATCCCATCCAGTGTTCCCCCGCCCCCAGGGCTGCTTCCTGATCATATTCACGGCAGCTCACAGGAAATGGCTTCTCTGGAGCTTACGGGAGGACATGACACGGCTCCAGCTAACCACATCCCGTTTTTCCAGGGTCCACTTTGCCTCTGCCACCGAGATTATCACCAACTGAAAAAACAGCTCATTCTCGTGGAGGACAGGCTCCCCACCACGGTCTGCTCCTCCTACCACCTTGGGAGGGACCATCTCCACTTCGTAGACATGGAAACTGAGGCATGGGGAGGTCTGGAGGACCCGGCGCTGGCACATATGGAGAGAGCCCTAAACTTCAGATCGCCTACTTTCTTTCTTTCCTTCTATCTTTCTTTCTTTCTTTCAGATTTTGTTTATTTATTTGAGAGAGAGAGAGAGTGTGCGTGAGCGTGTGTGCGCAAGTGCACGGGCAGTAGGGCAGGGCGGAGGGAGAAGCAGGCTCCCCACTGAGCAGGGAGGCTGATGCATGGCTCCATCCCAGGACCCCAAGAACATGACCTGAGCCCAAGGCAGACGCTTAACCCACTGAGCCACCCAGGCGCCCCCGATCTCCCGCTTTCCTGCCGCATTTCCTTCAGCACCCAGCTCAGAGCAGTCGGCCCCTCCTTCTCCAGCCCTCCTGGCACTGGGCCCCTGGCAACGAGCGTCCCATGGCAGACCCCGAGGCCACAGAGGGACCATCTGTTACCTGTACTCCTGGCCCACAGAGAGTGGGCACAAGCCAGGCCTCTTACCTTTGTGTTAGAAAACACCTGTGAGATAGATCTGGGTCTTGGGCTCGGGAGCCAGGAGGACGGCCACTTCTCCCTCCCTGGGCCAGCCCCAGGGGATTCTGGGCCCCACTGATCCCAGCAGTGTTCTCTCCCGTAACCCTGAGCCCATCCTGCGGGAGGAGACCCTGAGACTCTGAAGCCAGGCCCTCCTGAAGCCAGGCGGCCATCCCTGGAGGGGCCTGGACTGGACTTAGCTGAGGGCCCCGAGAAGGTAGCAGAAGGACCCCTCCCCTGATTTCTTCTGTTTTCTGTACCTGTTACTGCTTGATGTCATACAATATACTTACTGTTTCCTTGTTTGCTGTCTGTCTTTCCCCGGGCAGGGCCATAGTTTGTTTCCATCACCGCAGACCTAATCAGGCTCCCTCCCACTGCATATTTGTAAGTGAATGAGTGGCTCCGCAGTAGGGCCGCGGGAGGTCAGTTCCGAGGTGTTGGAGGCAGGGCCAGGTGGGTGGGGCTGGGAGAGGAGGTGGTACCGTCCCCCGGTGTGGGGCAGGAGGAGGGAGGGGCATCTCGCTGGGGGGTGCGGGGGTTGATGCGGAAGGCGGTCCCCTTGGCCCACCAACCAAGACAGCAGGACTCAGCTGGGTCCCAGGTGTGACAGGGCAGTTGGGCAGGGCCTTGTCTCATCTCGCTCAATATCCTCTGGGCCCGGGCTGGTGCTTAGCCCCAAGCTATTTCCGCCCTGCCCCATCTTCTATTCCTCAACCTGCATTCCCTCTTTCCCCTCCTCCTGGAAGCCTTCCTAGATTCTCCTGCCCACAAAGTCTTCCTCCTTCTATGCTTGCATGCACTTACTTCCTCACTCAGGAAATGGTTCTGAGATTGGCCACAGATGCTGGCCCCTTGGGGATGTAGAGATGACTATGTCTCAAGGGACAGAAACCTAGGGGCAGGGCGCGTGGGTGACTCAGTGGGTTAAACCTCTGCCTCAGGTCCTGGGGTCGAGCCCCGAATTGGGGGGGGTCTCTGCTCAGCGGGGAGCCTGCTTCCCCCTCTCTGTCTGCTGCTCTGCCTACTTGTGATCTCTCTCTCTCTCACTGTCAAATGAATAAATAAAATATTAAAAAACAAAAACACCCTAGGGGCCTCTGGGTGGCTCCATCGTTAGTTGTTAAGTGTCTGCCTTCGGCTTGGTTCCTAATCCCAGGGTACTGGGATCGAGCCCCACAGTGGGCTCCCTGCTCAGCGGGAAGCCTGCTTCTCCCTCTCCCAGTCCCCCTGCTGTGTTCCCTCTCTTGCTCTCTCGGTCAAATAAATAAATAAAATCTTTTTAAAAAGGCAGGGGGACAGAGACCTAGAAGCCAAGTCACAGCATTGCTCAAAACTAGGTAATGCATGAGAGCTTCAGGACCCTGAGACCATGACCTGAGCCGAAGGCAGGGGCTTAACCCAGTGAGCCACCCAGGCGCCCCTATTACAGTGTTTCTTAATTATGCACAGACTCAGAGCCAGGAGTAAATCTCCCCTGCTCGTGCTGGCCTCCAACATGAAAACTGAAGGAGCTGGGGGCCTGGGTGGCTCAGTGGGTTAGGCTGCTGCCTTTGGCTCAGGTCATGATCTCAGGGTCCTGGGATCGAGTCCCGTGTCGGGCTCTCTGCTCAGCAGGGAGCCTGCTTCCCTCTCTCACTCTCTCTCTGCCTGCCTCTCTGCCTACTTGTGATCTCTGTCTGTCAAATAAATAAATAAAATCTTTAAAAAAAAAAAAAAAACTGAAGGAAAGTCACAGAACCCAACGTGACCAGCAGCAGAAGCAACGCAAGTTCAAACTCACAACAGGGAAGGATCTTGCTGGTTCTCAGCACAGACGGGTCTGGTTCTTAAGTGGGAGGGAGGGTGGCGGTCCTCCCTCCTCCCTGAGTCTCCTCTGGGCACCTCCCTGTCCCCCATCCTGCGGGGCACAGCTGGGTCACTGCCTGCGTGGTCCCCCCACCAGTGACCGTAGTCTCAACCACCCTGAGCAACAGGAACCCAAACCCGGGTGGTAGGATGTATTTGTCTTCACTGGGGTAGAATATACATAAGATAAAATTTACCATTTTAACCATTCATGTGGGTATATCTGAGAGGCATCAAATACCGGACGGCACTGTGCAACCTGCACTACTAGCCACCTCCAGACCTAGTTCCTCTTCCCAGGCTGAAACTATCCCTCCCCAGGCCCCGCCCCCAACGCTGGGGGCGACCACCATTCTACTTCCGTCTCGTCTCCGTGAACTTGAGTCCTCCACATTCTGCCTAGGAGGGAACCACACACTATTTGTCCTTTTGCCACAGGCTTATTGCACTTATTCTACTGCCCTCCAGGTTTGCGTGTTGGAGCAACATCAGAGTTTCCTGCCTTTAATTTTTATTTTATGTTTTAGCACTACTCCTAACGTGGTGCTCAAATCCACAGCTCCAAGATCAAGAGTCGCATGCTCCACCCACGGAGCCAGCCCGGTGCCCCTGAAGGTTTCCTTCCTTTTTAAGGCTGAATAATACCCTATTGTATGTATACACCACATTTGACTTTTCTATTCATTCGTTCCTCAGGGGCATCAGTGAGTGGTTGCTCATATCTTTTCGCCATCATGAATGTTAGTGTATGACGATCTGTTCAAGTTCCTGTTCTTACTTCGCATGGATACCCAGATATGCAATTGCTGAATCAAACTGTAATTCTATGTTTGATTGAGGACTTATTTCTAATGCGATTGTTCAGATGACCCCAAGTAGGCTTATAGCCTCTTTATTTTTAAATTTCACAGATTCAACGCCCACGAATTTTTACTTTATATTTTAAAGATATTTATTTATTTGACAGAGCAAGAAAGAGAATACAAGCAGGGAGAGCAGCAGAGGGAGAGGGAGAAGCAGATTCTCCATTGAGCAGGGAGCCCGATGCGGCACTTGGTCCCAAGACCCCGGGATCATGACCTGAGCCCAAAGCAGATGCTTCACCGAGCCACCCAGGTGCCCCAACACCCACAGAATTTTAAATCCTCATACTCTGCAGCTTCTGTCCTGAGACTCCAGTGTGAGACACCCTAGAGCTGTCCCTTCCAGCGAGGGGAGCATGAGCCAGGAGCCCCGGAATGGGGCTGGCTGCGTTTTGATGTCCTGCGCAGGGAAATACACCTGTATTTCAAAGACTTCATATGAAGGAGAGATCTTGTTAGTAGTATTTATGTTGATTACGTGTCAGAATGATACCGTTTTATCTATACCGGGTTCAAGAAACAATACATTAAAATTAATTTCACTTGTTCCTTTTTAAAATGGGACTGCTGGAGAATCTAGCCTGGCGTTTCAGGCTAGCATTGTCTTTGTGTTGGGATGCTAAATCTAGCAGGTCCATCCATCTAGGTGCTTTCCAAGCCTAGAGGAGCCGCCTAGAGCTCGGAAGACTTGGCTGTTCTCTTATTTATTTTTAGTTGAGGTGAAGTTCACATAACACACAATAATCCATTTCCAAGTGTACAGTGCTGTGCACCCATCACCTCCTTCTAGAGTCTGAGTTTCTCATCGCCCTAGAAAAATGCACCCATTAAGCAATCACTCAACATCCCGCCTCCCCCTGGCAAACGCCGATCTGCTTCCTGTCTCTACAGATTTGCGTATTCCAGACATTTCATTTGAAAGGAATAATACAATATAGGACCTTTAATGTCTGCCTTCTCTCATCCAGCACAATGTCCCCAAGGCTCATCCTGGTTGTGGCAGGTGTCAGAGCCTCATTGGTTTTATGGTTGGAGATGACCCTGTCGTGTGGGTACCCCACTACTTGCCAACCCCGCGGATGGACAGTGGGGTCGTCTCCGCCTTCTGAGTAATGCACGTGTGTGTATGCTTTCTGTGTGGTGGTTATGTTTTTGTTTCCTGGGGCGGGAATTGCCGGGTCACGTGGCTGCTGCTTTTCGTCGTTTTAGCATTCTTCTTACTTATGTCTCAGAGCTCTGGACACGCATTGTTACAGAGTCACCTGGGTTCTCAGGGTGTGCTAGGATAGACACCTGAGTACCACTGAAGGGAGCTTGGGCGGGACGGGGGGCGTACTTTTTGGAGAAGTCCATGTCAGTATTTTTTTTTTTTTAAGATTTTATTCATTTAGGGGCGCCTGGGTGGCTCAGTGGGTTAAGCCGCCGCCTTCGGCTCAGGTCATGATCTCAGGGTCCTGGGATCGAGTCCCGCATCAGGCTCTCTGCTCAGCAGGGAGCCTGCTTCCTCCTCTCTCTCTCTGCCTGCCTCTCTGCCTACTTGTGATCTCTGTCAAATAAATAAATAAAATATTAAAAAAAAAGATTTTATTCATTTATTTGAGAGGGGCAGGGGTGGGGAGGAGCAGAGGGCGAGGGACAAGCAGACTCCCTGCTGTAAGTGGGGCCCTACATGAGGCTCGATCCCAGGACCCCGAGATTATGATCCCAGCTGAAATCAAGAGTCAGATACTTAATCGACTGAGCCACCCAGGTGCCCCAGCTTGTCAGTATTTTTAGGACTTTATCCTTGGGAGGACCCGATTCTCTGGAGAGGACCTTCAGTGTGCTGCCTGGGGGGCAAAGGCCTGGCTGTTGCTGGGAGTAGGGCAAGGGGACAGGGTCCCCAGCACTCGAAATTCCCTGTACTTGGCTCCCTGTTTTCAGCTCGATGCCCCATCCCCAGGCCAGGGACAGCTGCTTTTCCATCAGCAAACCTAACTCCAGTTTTCTGCTGGGGCTGGGGTGGGCAGGTGGCCCCCGAGGTCTCACGTCCTGAAAGGGGGTTCAGGAGTCCGGCTGCTCCATATTTTGCCCCCATCCAATATCCCCACCTGGCGCTGCCCGCTGGGGCCGAGCCCTTGCTGGCTGTGTGGCGTTCCTCATGCTGGGGCTCAGCACATCCCCGCCCCAGCTGACTTGGGAGGCGGCTCTTCTGAGCCCCCGACTCAGCCGCCTCTACCCTCACTTAACTCCCCAGCTTCAGGGCTGCACAGTTCGGTCTCCGTCCAGCTTGCCCCACGCTTGTGTCTCTACTTCAGAATGAAAGCCTTCCTGGGATTTGGCGAGGGGGGACACTTGGTGTGTGTGTTCGATCTGCCATCCTTAGCTAAGCTGTCAGGCCAAGACCAGCCTGCCAGTCCCAAGAAGCCCGAGTCCTTTAGCAAGATTCCAGCAACCCCCGCCCCCCACTGTGGGCAACCTTCTGGGAAGCCTGTTCCAGGAGGGTCCCCCCCTCAGCCCGGGTCTCAAGACTCACTCTGGCCGGAGCTCAGGGCTGGCTGGCTGTAGCCCAGAGACTGTGAGCCCCTCTGAGGCAGGAGTGTCAGCTGTGACACTTCTGGTCGCCTTCTGTCTCCCTGCCACAGCCCCTGCACGGTACACATGGCCGCTTCCCAGACCACTTTGTTGCTGGAGAACCAAGGCAAGGACACACAGGGAAGGAGATAGAGACTGGGGTGAGGCGGGGACTGAGCCACCCAGGCACCCCAAGAATTAACTTTTGGTTCTAAGAAAATGTTTTGCTCTATAATAATCCATTCGTCTTGATACCACTGCAGTTGTCAAGTACCATGTCTAGTACTTTTGGGGAGGAGAAGAGACCCACCGACGGCCGCTTCCAGTCGGCGACGGCGACGAGAGAAGAATTAGGCACAAACAAGTCAGCTGCAAAAGACTGGGAGCAGGGGACCACAGTCGAAAAGGACGGCTGCCACGAGCAACTCCACAGTCTCACTTTTATTGGATAGAAAACAATAGCCAACAGAAGGATGGATGAAGGTCACACGTTAGTCACATCTTGCAGGCCAGCAAGGCGGAGGGCAAGGTTTCTAGTTAACCAAGCACATTCAAAGGACTCATCTACCTAACAACGAGCACTTCTGGGAAGAGAAAGGAGCGATCACGAAAAACGGAAAGCAGGCGGTTTCCGTTCCACCCTGAGCTGACCAGGCGTTCCCGGGTGCTCGGCTTCGGTGAAGGGGGCGGCATTCCGCCCTGAGCGAGCCGGGCATCCCCAGCTGCCCAGCTTCCCGGTCGTCCATCGTCCTTCTCCCCAAAGACCTGTTGGCAGTATCAGTGTGTCTTTCTTTCTTTCTTTCTTTCTTCCTTTCTTTCTTTCTTTCTTGCTTTCTTTCTTTCACAGAGAGATATCACAGGTAACACAACCCCAGCACAATCTCAGATCTCAGAGCGTCCTCGGCAGGCATGAGAGCTTCCCTCCTGCCTTGGGGGGCATCGGCACGTGCCAGCGGGTTAAACCGGCATGGAGACATCCCCGTCCAACCCCGGGAAGGGGTTTGAAAGTCAGGAGGAAACATCGTGGTGCCGAGAGAAAAGTCCTGAGTTCACGTCTCCCCTCTGTGTTACCCGGGCAGCTTGCTTGTCCCAGGTCTGGGTTTCCTTCTCTCTTGGGCAGGGGATCTGCTCCTTGCTAAGTCGTTAACTGTGACAGGCGACATTGCGTGTCCAGCATGTGCCTGGCACGTAGTGAGAACTCATTAAACAGTAGTCGTCGCGGTTTTGTTTTTACAAAAAACTGAGCTGTATTTGGGGAAGAGCCTAGGATAGGAGAGTTTCTGGTCCTCATCCAAGGTCACCCAGGGGGCATGCAGAGGCCGGACTTCCAGAAGCACCGGATCAAGAAAGGCCACGGTCGGGGGGGGGGGCAGGATGGCAGAAGGCGGCCAGCCCTGCCTCTGGGGAAGAGCCTGCACTCCTGTCCGAGTCCAGACTCCTGGGCTTCCCTCTGGATTTGGGAGGCGAGGGTGGAGCTGAAGAATCTGTCCTTGTATTAGCTCTGGTCTTCATCGCCCCCTGGCCCTAATGGGCAGCCAGGCGGGGGCCTGCGGCTCTGTCCTCCCCCAGACCCTCAGGTGCCAGGCGGGGACAGCCTCTTCTCACACACCCGTCCTGACGGGCAGCTCCTCACCTCTCACAGGCAGCCGGCGAGACTGTCCACGTTGGACACTGTTGGGAAGTTCTTTCTGAGCCTGAGCTGACATCTCTCTCCCCAGATCTCTGCCCAAACTTTCTGCCTGTATTTGATTTCCACATGTGTCCCATGGGGAGGGGGGCTCATGACAGGACCCAGTAGACCTACAGACAAATTCTGACCGGAGGCTCTGGGTGTGGGGAGCAGCCCAGGTGGGCCCCCTGCGGAACAAAGGTCTGGAAAGTTCCCAACCTGGCCCTCGGCAATTGGCTCTAGGGAGCCACGGGGCCAACGTGGTTCACTTCTTAAAGTATCAAATGACTCGATAATGTAATTTTAAATGTTAGATCTGAAAAAAGAAAAAAAAAGTTGCTTTTATACTAAAAAAAGACCCATTTGATATTATGAATATGACTACAGAATTCACCTTGAAATTCAAAATAAACGGAGACATCTAATTTCTTAGAACCCCTAAAACTCTGGGGTTGCTGGGGTAGGAGTAGTTTTCTCTGAGGTAATGGTATCTGCTGTAGAAAGTTTCAGAAGCTCTTCTTTAAGCAATTCGTCTATCCATCCGTGTTCCTCTGACACTCCTTAGACGCTGCCCAGATGGCTACTGAGATGCCTAGAGGAGACTCTAGGATGGAGGGGGTTCGGGGCGGGGGGTCTCAGGGCGGGGGGAGAGGAAGGAGCAAGCACAAGAGTGACTCCAACACAGTAGGGGCCAGGAAGCAGGAGGCTGGAGCTTTGGAAGGTTCGAGCTCAGTCCCGTCTGGCCCATGGGATGGCTTTGCTGAGGTTACAAGCATAGGAACTTGATTATGGAAGGTGTGGAGACCGTCTGGGGCTCTGGCCTTGAGGAAGCGGTGGAGGTCCAGGCCCCACCGCGTCCCTGCCCCAGCCCACCGCATGAGCTGGGGGAGCCAAAGCAAGGTGCTGGACCAAACAACCGATCCGCACATCGTGGGGTCCTCTGACCTCTCTGGGGGTCTCGAAGGCAGGGCCGGCATCTGCAAACTGGTGTCCGTAATTCCTCAAAGCCGGCTGCCAGACACTGTGTCTGTCCTGGGGGAGGCTGCCCAGGCTCGTGGAAATGTCAAGTGCCTGTCTTTGCTCGGGGCTGACATCACCTCTGCGTGGGAACAAAGCGCGTGCTCATGCCGAGCCTGTCTGGATTGGCAGTGATCTGCGCCCTTGTTTGGTTTCAAAATAGGGGGCCCAGAAGGAAAAATCATGAAAGATGCCCTTGTTGGAAGAAACGTCGAGGAGCCCAGCAGATCGCCTCCCTCCGGGCTTTGGCTGAGACGAGCAAGCGGCACACCCCCACTCCCCAATGTCTGGGTTCCTGGGGGAAGCTGCCAGTACACCTGTTCCATGGGAGGTCCCGGGGGGAGCCTTCATTATACGGGACTTTTGAGTGTGTGGGGGGTGTGCAGGGAGAGCGCGGAAATCCGTGCTCATGCTCTTGTCCATTTCCACATCTGTGGGGCAGTGCAGTCCTTACCGTCTCCTAGCTATGGCGACTCAAGCCTGCGGGGAATCTTATTAAGAAGTTGGTCGTTAACAATGAATTTTGGAACACTGAAAAAATAAAATAAAAAAATTAAAAAAAAAAAAGCTGGTTTCCTCATTTTATAGATGAATAGAGGCTCAGCATGGTCAAGTAACTTGTCCAAGGTCACACAGCTTGTCATTTTCATTTAACACGGATGTGAGAGCTACTGTATGGCTGGCACGGACCTTGGGGCCGGGACCCAGTGGAATAAAGTAGACAGAGTCCCCCTCTCACAGAGGGTACATCTTAGTGAGTGAGAGACAACACAGATAAACAAGCCAGAAATGCCAGGCCGTTTCTATGAAGCAGATTCCACAGGGAGATGGGGTTGGGATGGGGCTGGAGTGGGACCAGGGCAGGCCTCCCTTGGGATGTAGCATTTGCACAGAGGCCTGAGACACAATAAAGAGCCAACCATGTAAAGAGCCCGATCAGGTGCCTTTCCCAATGACGTTCCAGCGGCCTGAGTGGCCCCTGACAGGTCTCACTGCCAATGCCACCAGTGGTGGGGACACCCTGCCAGGTGCCTCCTGCAGCTCGGCAGCAGGGTCAGTTTGTGAGAATGAGAGGACCCAACAAAGGCTGGAAACTCCAGAGAACAAACCCCCATGGGGAGTGTCCATGGGGCTCCCGGTGCTGCCAGAGGTCCCGGTCCCCTGCCCTGCTGCCTCGGGCCCCGGGATGACGGCAGCTCAGGAATGCCTGCTTCATCCGGTCTGACCCAGGCCAGGTCCTCAGTCAAGGCGGGGACTGCATCCCATCCCGTGAGGGGACCGATGTCTTCAAGGGACAAGTGGACACAGGGCTTCTCTGGTCCTCTGTGATCCAGCCCCAGGGAGATTGCTCTCCCCAGTGAGGCGGTGGGAGGCGGCCAGAGGCTGGGCTCAGCCCAGCGTGTGCGTGAGCTCGGGCCTGCGCTTCGCAGCTTGGCCCCCCGGTGCCCTGTTCCCTTCTGGGCCCGACTCCTGCCATTTCTGAAATCCTAAGACAGACCCCCCCACCCCAAACTAGCCCTCTCTGCCTCACAGCTTAATCCACCAGAGGGAACCAGGAAGCTACACCGGCGCCCCTCTCGGCCCCCAAAGGCCAGCCCAGGAGGAGGTGCAGGACACCGAGGACGGGGTTCAGGGATACAAAGCCAGCTGGGCAGGGCCTGGGGGGCCAAAGCAGGTGCTAGGGCAGGCCCGGGAGGCCTAGGAGTTGGACGGCCATTTGTGACAGAGCAGGCCCACCTGTTTGCGCCTCAGTCACTCACTTGAGAGACGGGGGACCCACGCCTCCCTCTCAGGGTGCAGGGCTGACACCAGGACTCCGGGTCTCAGGCCAGCAGTGCTCCCGAGGGCTTCCCGAGGGTCAGCTGGGGAAGCCAGAGTGGGGACAGACCCTGAAAGGCCCATCCTGCCAGTGGGGCTCTTCCCAGGGGAGGGGCAGGGGAACCCAGGAGCCTCAGATGCGGGCACCCGAACACTGAGCTTTGCTTTCGCCTCTAAGCAGACTCGCCCTTGTCAGACAGGCGGGTCAAGTTCCACAGAGCAGGGAGAGGCTGGTACTTGCAGATCAGGATTTACGGAAAGCCCTCCACCCAAACAAAACCAAAATAAAGCAAAGGCACTCCCTGAATGTCCACTAGCGGGTGACAGGGGAGGGGGCCCGTCCTGGTGACCAGGAGCTCTGTCCGCCACACTGGTCCTCACGCACCAAGAACTGGCCTGGAGCCTGGAGCACCTGGCCTGTAGCTCGAGAAAACTGCCCCCCTCTCCAGATGTGTGGGGACAGGGAGGGACGCTGGACACCCAGTGCTGTCCTGCCTGGGCTGGGAGGCCGGCCGCGCAGGTCCCATTAGAAGGCTAGGGTTTGCGTTCCTGCAATGCCGCTGAGCAGAAGGATGGAGGAGGCCCCAGCCCCCCAGGCCGCGGCGAGGCACAGGAGACTGAATAGCAGCACTCAACACCCGGCATGTAAGACCACCTCTTACTTTTTCTTTATTGCCGTAAAAAAGGGATTCTATTTCTAGACACCAAACAGCATCACAGAGACATTCTTGGAAGAGAATTCTCTTTGTTTGCAAGCCCTCGAGACAGACTTTAAATCTGCTCACCTGCGGGACAGTGATGGCCTTGTAGTGACGGGTGGTGGCGGCCCTCTGGCCAAGAGGCTCTTGCTCTCCCTGAAGACTGTCCCCCGCCCGCCCCGCACCTGCCCGCTCAGCTCAGCCGCAGGGAGATGGGGTCCTGCACCGCCCAGCGAGCGGGGCCTTGGAGCCTGCCTATGACTGTTTCAAGTCCAGGCACCCTGGAGGCTGCACGCAACTCCCGGTCCCTGGTAAAAGCTGTGTCTGGGGTGTTGTGGGGCAGGAGCTGGAGAGGGGCGGAGGGATCCAGGGCCGCCTCCAAGACTGATGAAGAGGTCTGACTTCTGCTCCGCTGCGGACTGTGGGAGACGGCACGCTGGGAGTCTCCTGGGCCTGCCTCCTCTTCCGCCACTGGGGACAGCCCTGCCAGACTATGCCCACCGAAGGCAGAGAATGTGTGCTCTCGGGGCCTGGGCTGCTCCGATTCCATCCCTAAGTGTCTGCAAAAGTGGGGCATGCCTCTGAGGTTCCCGGTCACCTGGGCCACCTGGTATCCAAGAACCTCTTTCCCACGGGTCTTTGCAACACGCCCCCACCAGCCTGACTCCTGACCTGTTTTTCCCTTAAAGCCAGTAAAGACTCACTTGTCAGTGAGCGGCCACTATCCCCACTCAGTCCCGGCACGTCCTGACCTCTCCTGTACCCCAAGGCCTGCGGAGGCTCAGCCATGCCCAGACCACCCCTTCGGTGGGCTCTAGGACCAGGGCTCCTCTTGGACCTCCCGCCCCTTTCGACTTGATCTGCCCAGAGGTATAGCCAGCCCAGGCTCCCGAAGCTTCCCTTGGCCTTCGTGAACACTGACCACTGGAAACAACCTGGGGAGGCCCAGGGACAGGTGCAGGCTTCGAAGGCGCAGATGCCACCCAGGGCTCGAGTCTGGAGGCTGAAGAAGGGAGGGAGGAACCCTGCCCAGGGCTGCGGGGTTAGAGAAAGCAGCGGCTGCCAGGCCCCTGGCTGGGCCACAGAACTCCTTGAGGTCCGCCCCACACAGCAGGCCCGCAGTCTGCGTGGCCTCTGCCCTGCCCTGCTGGAGAAACTGCAGCGGTCCCAGCTCAGTCTGCCTGAGGGCGGGGCCTCCAGCCCCCTTTGCTGGGCCAAGGTCTGGTATGCAGGGCTGCTCTCGGAGAACGTTCTCTGCTGCACCCAGTACGGCTGGGTGCGGGTGGGGTGGGAGTGTGGTGCAGGCTGAGGACTAGGTGCTCCCCAGCGCCCTGCCCCACCTCAGAACAGGCAGATGCCAGGAAAAGGCCCATCCGGCCGCAAAGCTGGGCCCCCTTGTCCCCGGGCAAGGTCCTGCTCAGGCCACATCCCCTAGCTGGGGCTACGGGGCTGTCATCACACTCTGCTCGCCATGGTCCACACTCCAGAGGCGGTAAAACTCAGCAAAGTCCACGTAAGGCTCGACGCGGCCGTCCTCGCCAGGCGGGAGAGAGTGGGCGGGCCGGGAGCGGAAGAGGCCCCCGTCGGAGCTGGAGCTGCTGCTCTGCGTGTGCGTGGTGGTGGACTGCAGTGTCAGGGTTGGGCTCTGGCTGTGGGGACACAGGGGACAATCAGTCAGCAATAGAGAGGCCCTCCGGCCTCAGGCCAGAGCCAGCCCGGGCAATGTTCTTAATGACAGGTGAAAAATCAAGTGTATTTCCCAAACTTGAGCTCTATGTAAATCGTCAAGTGAACTAGAATTTAACAGAATGGATCACTCGGTTCCAGGGCTCGATCGCCATACATCCCAATGGCAACAGAATGGGACACAGACCATCTCCCTCAGGGCAGTGCCAAGACAGAGGCGGTCCATTCCAGCTGCTCCCCAAAAGCCTTCCTCATTCCCCCCTTCTCATTCTCCTCACTGGCTTGGTGGGGACAGGCCCCCTGTCGCCAGAGCTCCCTGGGTACCTGCTCTGTCATGAAATACCCCACAGCCGGGCACTACCTACCAGCCTGCCCAGCCCCCAGGCCTGGCCCACGCACAGCAGAGCCCACCTCCCACTCAGAGATAGGCCAAAGGAAAGGGGTCGTTCAGGGGCCCCAGAAGCAGAGGTGCGGCAGGATGGCCAGTTCTCCTGGGTCAGTTCTCCTGACCCTGCTGTCCTGCTCTGCCTCTGAGGACTCAACTGGGGTTTCTTTCCTCCAGGCAGCCCTGGGTACTCGGGACGCCCACTGCTCAGCAGCCTGGCAGGTCCCTCTGGCCCACAGCAGCAGCGGCGGCAGTGGGGGCAGGGAGAGGGGAAGGCCCCTGGGGGGCAGAGGCCCACAGCACCACTCCCTCCTGGGTGGCCCTTCCAATTGGCCACATCCTCTGCGTGGGCTGGGTGTGGCATCCCTATTATTCTGTGCAGGGCTGGAATGTGGAAACCAGATCCCGGTCCCCTGGTGTGGTGGGGCTGGGGGGGGGGTGGACATTCCACAGAAGTGAAGGGGCCGGAGAGACAT